>NC_138965.1:19825000-22658750 GCF_055761805.1 Camellia sinensis | reverse complement strand
TCTTGTCTTCAACGTCTGCTTATATCCTCTGGTAATCATTTCGCTGTCCCTTCCGACCTGTCACCTTGGCCAAAAAGTCTATGCTATAGCTTACCTTGTTCAGGGTGAGGGCGTGGTGTCCCGACGGAGAGGGGTTATCGCAATAAATGCTGTAAGGGGCCTCATTAATGGCGATGTGCCGTGGCAATAACTTTGCAGATCTTTGTCTGCTGATGTGGTTTTCCCTTCTCTCGCTACGTGTCTTGATGTCATTGGTTCTTATTGTTATGTGGGGCTTTAGCAGTGCTGTGCTTTAGTATTTGAGATATGTATTGGGCCCTAAACGGTGGGCTATAATCTTTATGGGCTTACCCATGTCAAAACTTGTAAATTTTTTAAGATCGTGCAACATAATTTTTAATTTTGTGAGATCTTATTTAAAATTCAAAATTTTGAATAAATTTGAATGGATTTGAACAGAGATACCAAATAATCTGAGAAATCCAAACAAAATTGTATATATAAATATATAAAATTATTTGTTAATTTATTTTTTAAGATTAAATAAAAATTTAACATTAATGAACAAAACCAAATACACTTTTTTAAAGGGATCATCGAATATGTTGATATTAAAAAAATTATATTTTATAATGACACAAAATAATTTAAATATGATTTTTCAAAAATTATTTTTAATTTAAAAATTACAATATAATATTTAAATATAATAAAATTAAATTTTTACAAAATAAAAGTATCTATATATAAAAAAATTTAAAAATAAAGGTAACTAAAAAGTATCTAAAATTATTTTTTTAAATGATATTCTTATTTATTCTGAAAATAATTATAGATGACCAATAAATTATCACCTATAACCCTCATTTTTTAAAATAAAAAATGGATAATTACATTTTACCCCATGTGGTTTAACGCGTTTTCACATTACCTCTCTAACATTGATAAATGTACTCATAAACCCCCTGTAATTTTGACTAAAGTGCAAAAGTGACGGGACGTGACAGAATTATAAAAAAGACTAAAATACCCTTATTTTTTCTTTAATTTTCTTATAAATGTCATTTTACTTCCTAGCACCTACCAAAATTCTTTGGACCCCTCATTTCTTTGGACCCCAACCCTAAACCTTAAATTTTAATAATATTTTTTTGGACACCCCACTTATTACCAAATCTACCCATATTCATAATGAAATGCACACCCACCTGAATCCATTCTAATTCCCTCTCTTCTCTCTCTCTCTTCTCATCAGTGATGTCTTTTCTCTCTCTTTTCTTTCACTCTCTCAAAATCCCT
Source organism: Camellia sinensis (assembly GCF_055761805.1). NCBI lineage: Eukaryota > Viridiplantae > Streptophyta > Magnoliopsida > Ericales > Theaceae > Camellia > Camellia sinensis. Next base: position 22,657,451 of record NC_138965.1, on the reverse strand, counting down.
TTTGTTCATATGAGAAAGTGAAGATTTTTCTCTATCTTCTCTCTCTTTTCTCTCTCTCTCTCAAAACCCCTTCAAAACCCTAGTTTTTTCTCTCTCTTCTCTCTCCAACATTAACCACATCTAAAAAGTGGTTCCTGAAAACACAATGCATTTACTTGTGAGGTTGGTGTTCTTCGTCGATTAGGATTTCGACGACGTGGGTCTCTTTGGAATTTGCCATTGATTGAGAAATTCATATGAGAAAGTGAAGATTGATGCGAATTGTAGGAATAGAAAATAATGTATATATATGGAAAACTAATCTCCATAATATTTCCATAATATTTTTAGAATAGAAAACTAATCTCCATATTTTCATAATGAAAAGCACATCCATCCAATTTGTTCACCACTGTGTAGCCGAAAAAATGTATTTTGTTCAGAACTGTTTTGTCGAACAATAATGATCATGTCAGCACTGTATGTCCGAACAAAATTTGTTCATCACTGTGTAACTTGAATCCATTCTAATTCACAATTTAAAATAACATGAATTAAATCCATTCAAAATACATAACTTAAATCCATTCCAATTCACTCTTTTCCATTCTAAGTTAGTTTAACAAAGAAAATTACATAACTGACTATCTGCATTAATGAACGAAAGGATTATGTTCAGTACTGTGTTACCGAACATAATTGTAACAGTCAGCAAACCAGTACCGAACAGCTTGAACGAAACAAGAACGGCCGAAAACGACCGAGAATGTTAATACAAGACAGATAAACGACCGAGAATGTTGTTCTCGTCCTCCATTGCTCTACACAGTGAAATAAGTGATGAAGTATATGTTATACTTGAAGAAAAACTTTCAAGTTCAATAGCGTTGATGATGGTGATGAAGATGACACATTCAGGATTTAAGATGATTATGAAAAATAATAGATTTAGGGTTTATGTTAATTGGTTATGAAAAGTAATAGGTTTAGGGTTTACAAACATGGAATACGTATAGTTGGAGTTGGAGGTGGGGGTGTGGGTGGGTGTCCAATATTATAGAGTATTAGTTATTATTGATAGGTGGGTGTTCCATTTCATAATGTCTTTTAATGTAATTTTACTTTAGGGTATAATTGTAATAAAAAAAATTATAAAATGAGAGGCCCAAAGAATTTTGACAGGTGCTAATAGCTAGGGGTGGGCACGAGTCGGTTGCGGCCACGGAACCTCCAATCCGCCATCCGTCCGCCAGATTGGCAGATTGAAGAAAATCAATCCGCATCCGTCCGCCAATCCGGCGGATGTGGATTAAGCGGATTGGCGGTTTGGCGGATGGATGCAAATCGGTTTGGCGGTTTAAAATTTTATAAATTTTCAACATAATTCAACTTGTGCACTTCCTCAAAAAAAAAAAAAAAAAAAAGAAAATATTACAGTTAATGACTTTAAAAAATATTACAATCATTGCATGCCTCATTCAAAGTAAGAAAGTTTGAAACTTTAAAATATCACAATCACTGCATGCCTCCCTCATCCACATACTACAATCACAGCATGCCTCATTTACATAAAGTATTACAATCTGTGGTTCTTAAAATATAAAAATAATTCAAACCACTAAAATCATGAACAGAGTAATAGTAGAGATTGTATATCTCTATATTGTTACATCTATATTTATTTTTGAAAACAAAAACCAACCATTATATATCATATTTTTTATTTATTATTTTTAGATATAGATTTAAAAACCAAAAAAATAGATAAATAATACGTTTATTTTTTTCAATTCAAAAAAGATATTCAAGTTGAAAACTTTTTTTCAACAGAATATTTAAACTCTTTTTAATTAAAAACACAAACAGAATATTTAAATAAACTGAAAACACAAAGTCTTATAAATTACTAGGGGTGTTTGCGGTTTGACAGTTCGGTTGCGGCAAAATGAATCTTAAATCCGCCATCCGTCCGCCAAATTGGCGGATTGGAGAAAATCAATCTGCAACCGTCCGCTCGTTATTACGCATCTGTCCAAAATGCGGCGGATCGGTTCGATTCGATCAATTTTAACGGATCGGTTCGATTCGTTGCTCACCCCTACTAATAGCAGCACTCATATACACATATATTATATAGGTACGAAATACATCCAAACCCCCTCTCTCTCTCTCTCTCTCTCTCATCATACAAAAAGGTATAGAACAAGTAATGAATCAAATAATAAAAATGAAACCAACATAACCAGCTTGCTCAGCATTACTACCAAGTGAACCTCTTCATCTTCGATCAACACCACCGCAGTCTACAAAACCAGCTTAAAACCAATCAATACATACCAAATGAAACCCAATTACAAACAAATATATATATATATATGTGTGTGTGTGTGTGTGAGAGAGAGAGAGAGAGAGAGAGAGAGAGAGAGAGAGAGAGAGATTGAAACCTTGAGTTCGTAAAAGCAAGAGGCGTGAAGATTGATCAATGGAGACTGTTCGATTGGAGATATGGATTCGAGCTTGCATCGGACTGAATTTGAGGAAATTGTTTGGAGGATTGAGAGACGAAGGCATCGTTCGCTGAGAGGAGACGTGTGGTGGATTCGAATCTCGTTATTTGGGAATTAGAAATTCTGGTCCTTGACAGGGATGGCGTCTAACTCACCCAAATAAGAATCGCCATGGTAGACCACCGATTTAAACCTTGAACGACTCATTTTTTATAATCAAATTGAAAAGCAGATTGAGAGAATAAAAGGGAGATTGAGAACGAGAATGTAGTGAAGAAGTGAGGGTTTTTATCAGGTGAAATGAAATTTTGGGGGTGATTTTCTCATGTCACTCTCTACACCTTCTCTCCATTTCTTACTCTTTTTCTCACACACTCTCTCTCTCTCTCTCCAAATCGGTGGCCATGAACGACGATCTTGAGGTTGTATATCAGCGTTTCATGAAGCCAAATCCATGCTCAGATTCTCTGAAATAAATTTCATAGGCATATATATATATATATATATATTCTAGCAGTTGCCGCACGTAATGTCGTGTGCTATTCAAATAAATAAAAATAAAATAATTTTTTTTTTATATATTGTGTGTTAGTTAAGTGGTAAGAGTCTTATTCATTTGTTATAAATCTAAGGTTCAAGTCTTCTCCACTCATCTATCTAAATTTTTTTTAATTTTAAATAAAAAAAGTGAACACGTGGCAGCATAAGAAATAAAGTTTTAGGACACCATAAGAGTTGTTCACTTTATAATAGTATAGATAGAAGATAAAAGAAAGTGGAAGGATAAATTAGTCGATTAAAACTTCAAATTTGGTGCCAAAATCTTTAATTTCAGTGCAGACACGTTTTTTTAGCGCGTCTACCCCACGCACTGGTAAGTCTATCAGATTCCATCACTTTTACACTTTAGTCAAAATTATAAGAGGTTTATGAGTATATTTATCAACGTTAGGAGGTAATGTGAAAACACGTTAAATCATAAAGGATAAAGTGTAATTATCCCATAAAAAAAAGATATTTCACAAACCATCACTTTTATTAAAAAAATAATATTTATTTCTATTTGTTTTAGCAAAACTCACTTTTTAACAATTTGAGCAAAAAAAATTTCATTTTTTATTTAGTTTGTTTAATTGACAACTGAGATTTAAAAAAATAAAAATAAATAACAGGATCTATCATATTTTGCAAGTGCTAAAAAAAGTCTAGATGAACAATAAAAAAAATGTTTGAGATTCAAAAATAACACCCACAATTGTATCCACAATGATGTGGTATCATGTGTGTTAACTCTTGATTTGCTATATATAATGACATGGGGCCCAACTCCCTTGACACATTATTGTGGGTGAAAGTGTGGTCTGCAGCATTACTGGAACAATAAATTATCACATGTAACTCCTATTTTTTTTTTATTATGTAAGAAAAATAAATTTCACCAACTATCATTTTTAATAAAAAAATATATATTTTTTTTATTTAATTTTAGCAAAAGTTAGTTCTTAACTATTTAAGCCAAAAAAATTGATTTTTTTATTTATTTTAATTTGTTTAGTTGACAATTGAGTTAAAAAAAATAAATTAATAGAATCCATTATATTTGGTAATTGTTAATAATTAAAAATGTAAACTTTAATAGTGATTAATGATTTGAATACGTATATTTAATAACATATTATGTTTAGACCAATAATATTATGACACATCTAAATATTGATCTCATTCTAATTGTAGTATCATAATTTAAAAAAGAATTTAAATTTAAAACTTTATTTTATAATTTAATAAAAGATGCATAAATTAAGGAATGAATATTGATCTTATTCTGGAACATAATTTAAGGAATAATCTAAATTAAAATTTTATTTTAAGAATATAAAATTAATTTATAAATCAATCATATTGTAACACATATTAACAAAAATTAAACAATATAAAAAAAAATTGCAACTTTAAATTTTAATAGGATGACAATGTTTTTCAATTATAATAGTATATAGATTTTGTATAAGGTTTTGAAATTCTCATAATATCTTTTCTTAAAACATTCTTTTGTAAAATATATAAATAATCTCAACGTTATTCTTATTGCTCCTAAATACAAAAATTATGAGCTAATTATGATAATTTTAAATTTTTATTTAAAACTTATAAATTATGGGATAGATCATTATAATTTTAAATTTATATTGTGTTAAATTTAAATTTAAATTTAAATTAATAGATTGATTTCCACATTTAGTGACTTTCAAATTTAAATTTTGAAATGAATTAGCATACTTTTTCATTTTTTTAGATTTGATATATTTTCCATTTGAAAGTCGTAAATCAAGGAATATTAATATTTATTTACTTATTTATTTGTTTTTACTTGAATAAGAGCTAACTAATAGAAGATTCTTTTAATTTTTAAAAAATCAAAAAATTATAAAATTTATATTGGGAACTTGGAGCTTCCATAAGGCTTGTGGGTTAGAAACTCTATTTTCCTTATATAATATATAGATAGATTTCATTTTTCTTTTACAACCATCAAACCAATTATAAAAAAAAAAAAAGAAAAAAGAAAAAAGAGGTCAATTATCTGTCCAATCACAACTCTTTTTAGTGAAGTTAAAATAGTCAATAGCCAAGTTCCTAAACCAACAGTTTATTTTTTATCGTCTATTTTTTTTATATAAAATTGATTTGATCATATAGATATCGATATTTGATCAGCGTGATTTTTCTATAGACTTCTAGTACTTGATGAATTTTATTCATTGAACGATTTAGATTATCGAAACGGGACCCGTGATGAGTCTCCACGGATCCAACAACACCCTCCAATAGGACTGGAGGGAAGCCTCATCATTTGAGTATAGTTTAGAAATTCGTTTTTTTAATTACGAAAAAACGTATAGAAATGTATAAGTGTGATATGACTTAAATAAGTCAATAAATAGTCTATTTAAGATTATTTTGGAAAGAGCCAAAAATGTTTATTTATTTTTATTTTTTATAAAAGAACATGTAAAAAATAGAGAGATAATGTGACTCAAATAAGTCAATAAATTAATAAGTCGGCCTTTTTTTTTTCTTTTTTTTCTTTTTTTTTTTGACAGTTGTCAAATAAGCTAATCCCTGTTTTGTTGCTGCCAATCATAGCAAAATTAAGCACACCACCATTAAAATAAAAAAATAATAAAAAGTAAAAATAATAAATTTTTAAAAGTACATGGAAGACAATTTTTTTTAGGAGAAATTACATGTAGGTGAGAGAAGAGAAAAAAAATTACTAACACATAGAAATGTAAATGTATCTATGGGGGAGTGCAAATGAACTATTGTGAGGGTGCAACTCATGTGTTGATAATTTTTTTTTCCCTCTCCTACCTGTATGTACTTTGCCATTTTTTAAATGCATCTTTTTTAAATTTGCTCTTGTTTCTTTTAGGGGCTTATGGTTTAGAAATATGTTTAAAAATTCATCAAATCTGTATTTGAATCATAGATTTATGTAAGAATTTAAAAAGAACAAGGAAAAGGAAAGGGAATAGATAAAAAAAAAATTGCTTATATTTTGTTAATATTTTTTTTTTAAGATTTCAAATCATTATCTAAATCTACCATTCAAATATAGAGATTGTTTAGTGCAATTTATCTAAGATATTTATAATTTTCTTTTTTTAAATTTAAGAATTTATGCTAAATTGTTTAATATAACTTATTAAACAGAAACAACTTGCTAGATCAAACAAGTCTATAGCCTAAGAGGAAAAAATTGCTAAAAAGCATTTGTGACAACTTGTGGTGAAACAGGGACTTGTGTGTTTGAGATGCTGCCAAACAAATTGATTCTCTTTCTCCATAGCAACCCAAAAAACAATTCTTCATCTCCAAACACTCCGAGGAAGAATTATCATGGTGATGCTTGCCCACTAGTAAAGTCAAACAACCCTCACAAACATCCAATGTCAACAATGCTCATCTACAATCACCTTCATCACATCTTTCGTTTAGATTTGGTGACATTTTTTTTCATTTTGCTTATTTGCTAGTATCTCTACTACCTTAAATTATCATCAATAAACACAAAACAATTAAAAACAAAAATTTATTAGATATACTCTAATGTTATGTAATGTGATGTTCTCCAGAAAGAAAAAATTGCAACAAACAATGAATCATTATTTGTTTCTCAACTATGTAACATAGGCGTCGTTAAATTTTCTACCACCTAATTGATTTAAAGCACTCTAAATAATGGGAAAATTACCCGTAGATCCTGTTTGAAATATGTGTACACTATTTAATCCAATAACTTTTTGAGTAGAACCAAAAAATCCTACACTTTTTCCCTCTCTCTCTCTCTACGTTTTCTCTCATTCTTTACGTTTTCTTCTCTCTTTTTTCTGCGTTTTCCTCTCATTCTCTTCGTCATGTCCGACAACCGGTGATCACACCTTCTTTATTCTCTTTCTCTTTCTAATATATAGTGACCGGTGACCGACAACCACCATTGATTGGGGTTCACCGGCAACCACCAACTATCGACATCAACTCGTTACTTTATCCTCACCGATGGCGAAGAAGATGAATAAATCTACTCAAATCTGATGTAAATCTACTCAGATCTATATCAAATCTGAGTATATCTACATGAGATCCGACTAGATCTAAACCAAAAATAGTTACCGGAGTACAATATTATTTCTATATCTATTCTTTCCTTCGATTTCTCAATTTTTCTACCCTTTTCTCTGTTACACAAGTCTATTTTTTTGTTCTAATGGAAAAAAATTTCAATTTCTGAATAAATTGTTTTAAGTTTTAGTTACAGGTGGTGAAAATTATAAAATTTTTTAGTTTCATCTTTTTTTGGTGCTGAAATGAATTATATTTTAAAACTGCAAAATTTTACAATTTCATAACTTTCTTTAGAACTGTAAAATTTTACAATTTCATAACTTTCTTTAGATTGTAAAATTTTACAATTTCTTAATATATTTTCCAGCTTAATAGAATAATACTTTGAAACTGTTACATTTTACAGTTTCAAAACTTACTTTTCAGTTTGATCAATGTTACAGATTATTTGCTTAGTTGTTTGTTGTTGTTATGTTTTTTAATTATGATTTCTGCATTTATTCTTTTATTTGGGGGGGGGGACAATATTCTGAATATTCCGGTGAATCTCTGATGATATTCCTGATATTTTCCAGTGACGTTCAGAACACTTCGGCGAACTTCCGGCGATACTCAAAACACTCCAGCGAACTTCCAGTGATGCTCTAGAGACTTTTCGATGATGCTGAATATTCCGACGAGTCTTTGGCGAGTCTAACAGAAATCGTTGGATGTAGCAGTATTTTTAAAGTGATAAAAAAAAAAAAAAAAAAAATTTGGTAACAATTAAAAATATGTAGAACTGATTAGTTCAAGTACTTTGTTTTGAGATTAGATGGATTTTGAATTTTGTGTATGAAACTTACTGTAAGTGCCCGATAAATAATACCACATGCTACTTTACAAATATAAAATAATTACCCATTTGGGAACATAGTTAAAAGCCAAATTTTGACTTTTAATCTATTTTAAGTCGCATCATCTTTACTTTTTACACTTTTTTTCAAAAAAAGCTAAAAAAGGCCATAAAAATAAACTTTTAACCAACTTCCCAACACAAAACACCCAATAACTCCATCCAATGCACTAGCATTGCCTATGTCTCCACTCCACCAAGCAAACCTTTGAAACACAAACAGATAGGAATTTTCTGTTTTTAAATTTTCTATTCCTATGTTCCCAAGGCACTCTTAATTACAGAAATTTCAAAACACCAAAATCTCATGAACAATGGTATGACTAAGAATATATTGAAGGTAGAACAAAATTTTAAACACAGAATCCCAACCCATGAGATAATCCAACCACAAGAACAGACCCCATAAACCCCATCTTGATCTCAATATTTGTGTTCACTTTATTTATTTATTTATTTTATAGCTTTTCCTATTCTAAAGTTATTTTTTCAAACTTACTTTTTCCCTTCAGTGGATCTGGCGAGTCAAAGCTTCAGTTTATGTAATGCACAATCTCATGACACTGTATGGTTGTACTCTGCAAAACATCCCCATACAACTCTGAAGCTTCATATATCAAAGAGCTATCCAAAATTTCAAGCCAACAAAAAACAAATAAAATTAAAATATTAAACAAAACGTAGAAAATCAGCAACACAAAATCTTGGTCTAATATTGTACTTGAACAAGACACTTTCAGCCCCCATTACAAAATAAAGCCGAGACCATTTTGTCACGCAAAAATTGCCAACACCTAAATCCTATCTCAAGGTCCAACAAAATGTAGAAAATCAGCAATACAAAATCTTGGTCTAATATTGTACTTGAACAAGACACTTTCAGCCCCCTCAACTACTAAGCCCCATTACAAAATAAAGCCGAGACCTGGTCACGCAAAAATTGCCAACACCTAAATCCTATCTCAAGGTCCATGGAGCTTCTAAATGAAAATTTTAATTGTCACCCTTTTTATAAGATGTTGATTGATGTTTTGTATGCAGTAGACAACGAAGACTACAACTATAGCTTAAACATGCCTAAAGTTCTTCAACTGGGCAACAAAAAATAATTTAAGCAAAGTAACTACCTTTATATTGAACATCGAGGTCACTTTGGTTCCGTCCAACGTATGCTTTCTTCATGCTTTCATTGATTCAGCTTCTGGGCATACTACATGATGTCCAAAAAATTGATGGAATTAACATCTTACTTCTCTAACCAGCTCGATCAAGCATGTCTACCAAAGTCATTTTTCTTGGGAACCTTGGTGGCAACCTCAAATACATGGCATCTTCAATCTTAATCGGCAAATGTGTTGCTACGATGACAATCCCACCCTTCTTTCGGTGCTCTGCAATAATATACTCCAGCAACTTGACCCCGTCATTATCCAATGCCACCGAAGGCTCGTCGAGCAACCAAATCGGTCGATCAATTGCCAGCAACCTCGCAAGTTGTAGCCTTTTCCGTTGACCCATTGAGAGCATCCTCGTTTTCTCTTTCGCCAACCTTCCAAGCCCCATAAGCTCCAGAGCAGGGAGAGACTTCCCTTGCTTGCCTTCAAGAACTTCAAACCACTGAACATTGTCAAGGACAGTGAATTTCTCTTTGATCGCATCTTTGAGAGAAAGCCAGTTGAGTTGAAGCTTGTATTGGTGAAAAACCCCCGAGTCAGTTATGGCATGACCATTCCAGAGGATCTCACCAGCTGAAGGTTTGGAGAATCCGGCTAACATGCGCAAGAAAGTGGTTTTGCCTGAGCCATTGGCGCCTGTCAACACAAGTGCCCCACCGTCATGAAGGGAGATATTTACGTGACGGAGGATTTGTTGGGCATTTCTCATGCAAGAGACGTTGTTCAGAAGGAGACGGGGTAGTGGGGGTCTTCGGAGAGACATTTTAGTTTGGAAATGGATTGTTACAATCAAATTTACAGATTTACTAGAAATCTCAAGTGTTCACAAATCCAAGCAGAAATTTAGGGAACTGACAAACAAAAAACAACCTTCATTTGATGTAGAGATTGCAGGAGTCAGTTGGCAATAGTCACCAAGAAATCTGCTGTCATGAAATTGAAAAGAAAAATCAGAACAGACATTAGTTCAAATGAATTCAAAGTCAAAATTTCTTTGAAACAACTAATAAGGATCTAGATGAAGGAAGCATTCATAGAAATGTTAAATTATCTCAAGAATAGAGTCCCATAAAACCATATTGACTGGTAACAAGCATTATCTATTGTTTTACAAAGATAAATATATAAAAAAGCACAAATATGTTCTGCATCCAACAAATTTGTGAAGCTAACCCTTTCTGAGAGAAATAATCTTCATGGAGCAACATGCTATCTAAGTGAAAAAGTTATCTATTAACCACCATTAGAACATCCACAATAGACTAGCTAAACTATCAATCTAACTAAAATAACTAGCCAAACTCATGAAAAATCTCTTCAACAAACTGGTCAAAAGGCTATAGCTAAAATAGTTTTGTGAATAATGACTAGCTACTTCGGTTGAGTCAGAGCATCTCCAACAATGGTTAGTCAAAATAACTAGCTAAAATTCACTTATTGTATTTTAGGTATTCACTTTTTCAATACACATTCCAACAATACTCCCTATTTTAACTATTTCTAAAATAAATATTATTTATTTCATTTTTTAAATGCAATTATATTTTTTCAACAACCATATTTTTTTAATTGAAAATTTTATAAGCGAGAAGGCTAAATATTTTGACTAGCATTGCCGGAGATGCTCTTAGTTCAAGTCAAAGAAGAATATCACCAAGGCTTCGATTATGTCATTTCTCACCAAAGCTGTTCAACATCTCACTTCAAAACTAGACTTGAGAACTCATACACTGGCGGAACCACTTCCAACAACCAACTTTGCTAAAGGAACTTCAATCAACAAGAACACAAAATTTACTTACAACGACACTCCAATCTATACTAGTCACATAGCGAATAGCCAATGAAGCTAAAGTCCCAGACAATATGTGGCTCCATATTGTTCTAAGTGATTTAAAATAGCCAGATTCATTATTAAGCTCAAATCCACAAAAACGTTGAACTCTTAAAATTAGAACAACCACCGCCTATTGAATTATCTAAATTCCTGAATGAAATGAAAACTCCAACTTTGATATTAAAACTAGTTTCATGGTTCTAAACCCTCAATTTTTGAAGTTATCCTAATTCTTCTTATCATTTTAAAATTAACTGCATATTGATTAATTCTTTTTCCCAGGTCATGAACTTTACAAACAATTGCACGTCATATTCTAGAACCCTTTGACCTAAAGTAGATATCATGCTCAAACTCTTAATATAGAATTTGTTGACAGTGTAAGCACACCATACTTGACAAATGAATTCCTGACACCGGAAGCTAGAGAATGCTTTTGCTTCAAGAATTAATGTTGAAGTTGAGCGTTGAGCCATGTATTGTCACTTGTGGATACTTCGAGATATAAATAGTTGATGCCAAAATTTCGTTGGGATTCTTGTTGATTTGTGTTGACTCACGAGAGACAAACCCAGAAAGACCAATCCCTACTTTTTGTTAATTACGAATTGGGTTAGAGAAATAAAATGCAGTAGCATAAATAAATTGTTACCATTTGTTTGCTATCAGCTCGTCTCTAATAATCTAAATTTGATACTGTTTGCTCCTACTTGTCATCTTTATTGTTTCAGCTATATGGCTTCCCGAAAGAGATCCATCATTCCAGGGCCCTCAGAACCAGCACTTATGAAAGAGAGAGTTGTTCCTCTGGCATCCAAGTGGAAGAAATCACCCTATTTTGGCAGAAAAGACCCGTTCTGGGGATCAGCTAGATCCACCACCTCTCCTCCTCCAACTCCGAGGGGGGCACCTCTGTATCTTTCTGAAGACATTGACTCCAAACAGGAAACTCTCATTCCTCGTTGCTGCGTCTCAAAATTGAGCGAAGGGATTTCCCTTACTACTACCCTCAATTCAAAGCTTTTTCCAATCTTCCCTTTGGTTGGCAAGAATGGGTTGATGATATCCTTTTGGACAAGGGCTTCTGTTAGAGGCTTCAGGCGACCCGACTGCTAATTCCTGTGAGGATCTCTCAATCATTATCCATCCGACGCAATAATGCCAAACTGGAAGCTATGGCTCTCCGATGGAGTACTGAGATACACACCTTCATGCTTGGTAACCGTGAAATGGAGCCGACGCTTGAAGATGTATTTATCTTACTGCACTTGGAGGTAAAGGGCCCTGATGTCTTTTGCCCTGAGCGGATTCCTTCCGATAATGAGCCTTTGAAACAAAATCTTAAAGATTGTGGTCGGTTGAGTTCCTGATTTGATGGCCCAAAGAGGAAGGCTACAGGTAAGAAGGGACCAAGCTTCCTATATTGTATGGATCCTTCATTTCTTTAGAGATCTTCAGCCCTTAGCTAAAGATATTGACCCCGCTTCTCAAGAGTATGAGGTTGGTCCAATGTATGGCTCTGAGTTTCTCTCTAGGGTTCCTAACCTGCTTACTCTTCTTTTTTATCCTTCCAAGCACACCTCCGGATACTCTTAACCCCTTCGTCTTTCCACCGGTGGTCAAATTCTTTAAGGGAGATCGAATCCCCTTGGCTCCACTGTTTCTTGGGAACTATACTACCGATTGGATTTGCTTCATCGGGATATGGTATGGTTTATGGGCCGTTATGAGCCTATCTCCTTCGTCCACAATCAGTTCTTACTTTGCTTCATTTTTAAGAGATTCTCGAAGTTCGCCGCTGCTCCGACTGTTTTCAAGACGAAAGCTCTTCGGGGAGGTAGTAGATAGGGATGGGTTCCCTTTGTTTAAGAAGGCGAGAACTTGTCAACTGTTGATCTCGCTTCATTTCCACTCTATCTCTGAACACTTTAGTAGATGATTTTCAGGGCATCATGGCTCGCTCTTATGTGGGTGTGGCGGCGTCACCTATTTGCCATGCTTCTCCCCAGTCAGTATCAATTTCCTTTGCCAAAGGATGCTTCTGCGCATCTTATTGATGTCTTGATAATGGTTTGTCCCAGCTCTCTGTCGGTATGGCACGAGAAAGGCTTTGGGAGTGTTGCCTATAGGCCTAATGAGGTGACATGTCAATTTGGGTTCGATCAGTCTCTCTATTGTCCTTTTTAGAGTGTCACGTACGCTTTACTCGTGGACTCCTACATGCCTTACTTCCTGCATCCGGTTATCTAACACTGCCGTGCTTGAGTCGGGTAGGGGGTTTCACTGGTGGAAGAATATTGATGCCTTCATCGAGTTTGTTCGAAGTAAGCTGGTTGTCTGTTCACCTTGCTAATCTATAAGAAAGATTTAACATTTCGGTTGCCCAAGTCCCGAAAGTTTAACCATATGTATGAAAGTTTCTTTGCTTCATCTGCCCCAACCAGTTCGATGGTTGCTGTCTCGGAGCCGGTCCTTTTGAATAAGGTTTTTGGTCCTCAAATGACTCGCATCAGGATGATGGCTCATAAGCGGGCTCCCGATGCCAACGTTCCTATTTTTTAAAGGCTCCGCCAGGTATTAAATAGACATTTTTTGGTTCTTTTTCATAGCTACTTTTCCTTTTGGGGTTATGTTTTCTTAAATGAGCACTTTTATCTTCTTCGTTATGCAAGACCTCACCCCATCTTCTAGTCCCGCGATTGTTGATGTTCCTTGTTTCGGATATTGGCCATGCTGCCCCTATCAGGCCTACCCCTGAGGCAGCTATACACAAGGGTAATAAAAACCTTTTTTCTTTCTGAAAGTTTCCTCTTTTGTTAGTTCCTCTTCTCAAGCTTTCGACCTCATTTTTGCAGATATACTTGACTCAAACACGGACGACACGCTTCCTCTGTCGGCTAGGATTGTGAAACCTCAGACCCACCTTTCTAATCTTGTCCCTCGTCTGCGTCATCCCTTGCCGACTATGGCTTGATTTCTTGATGATGATGATGGATGATGTAGTGGTGGTGGTGTTTTCTTCAATTTTTTTTTTTAGTGGTTACTAGTTGATTGTCATTAGTTATGTGCGTCTATGCTTTCTTTTTATGCTGATACATGGGATTTACTGCAAGAACACCAACTGTTTGATAAAAATCCTAAGTGGGTTTTCATTGTTTTGGGTTTGCATTATTTTGCATTGTGATTTGCAACAGTTCTGCTTAAGAGTTTCCAATCTAGTTAATTCAATGAGCTTTTGTGAAGATTGCAAAACTGAAGGTCCTGGTGTGCTTGAAATGACATTTAGGTTTTGTTTGGAACACAGATTTGAAATGAAGGAATTTGAGGTCCGAATATAGGAGAGTTGATTATCATAGATAGATTGAGAAATTTAAGAAGATGTAGAGCAGAGTGTATGAGAGGGTCCAAGAAGATTGCCAGAAAATTCGAAGGTCGCCGGAAAACAAGCAACGACTAAGAGTTAATCATCCCAAACTTTATCACATCAGTGTTTGATTTGCTCACCATAATCATCGAAAACTTTTGCCTCAGCTCCTCATTGGCAGATTTTTAGACTTGTGATTGAATTGTAATTGTGCTTTACTCAAAACAACTGGAAAGTCATAGCTACTTGAATTGTAATTGTAATATAGTCTTTTTCTTTTGGCTTTTTATTTTTGCAAATGTCAACTTCAAGCGTTAACGGCAGTAGCTTAGATCGATTGACATATATTGCAACAAAAATTGTCCTAGATGTCATAAAAAGACAACTATTTGAATTTCTGAGACGGAGCGAAACAAAAACAAATTATTTTACTCTTGTAATGATTGCGGTGGTTTTATTAGATGGTGTTTGCCTACAAATTTATAATGTAGAGGTGATGGAATTCCAGGAGAAGTGCAAATGGACAATATGCGAACTATAAGCAAACAACTTCGAATGAAGGATTGTCACCACTATTTGAATCAATCTCCATTTTTGCTCTTTCACAATTGAAACTGAAATTGAATGAACCTAAAACTGAAACAAAATAATGAAAATTAAAACATAATGATATCAATGAATGAAAGTGACTCACTGTTTTTGCCAAAATACATGCACTATTCTATATTTTTTTGGGCTAGTTCATATCCTCTAGGTAGAAGTGTAGACTAGACGAGAGAATTTCATGTCATATATGCAATCTGTACGTATGTTGTATATGCCATTTGTAGTGAGATTAGTGCTAGATTTCCAACAAAAAGTACCATAACAAAACAACAATAAAATATTAAACTAGGTTAAAAATCAAAAATTACTTTGATATAGTGAGTAACCCAAATCAGGATATGGGTCTGTATCTTTTCTCTGGCAAGTATTATTACTTTTGAAAGGTTCTCTCTTTACTTACGTTTTGCATTCTTTGGTACATACATACATACATATACATGGACATCTAGATGATTTAAAGTGTTCATAGTTTTTTCTATTGCTTTTAAATTTAATTTTATAGTCTGTAAGGAAAATAATAGTAGTTATTTATTTGTTGGCGTAGATAGGAGGAAAATGGGAGGAGTTGAAGAAAATGGATTGCTTGGTGAATGTGTTTGGAAGAGTTGGAATTGAATCACCGGTGTTGGATATTCCTTTTGCGTGCAAGTCATGGCACAAAGCCACAATCAATCCATCCTACATATCCAACTCCTTTGTCAAAATGAAATATGCTAGCAAAGCGCACCCCCCCCCCCCCCATGCATTATTGGGTTAGGATATTAAATTAAAATAGAGAAAAACAACCTAGAACAACAACAATAAAATTAAAATTTTAAATTAAACAAGCCCTAATTCAAAAGCGCCAAATTTTAAAATTAAAATTCCTAGAGTTGGGGAAGAAGAGAGTTTACCTAAGAAGATGCTGGCCGACGAACCTCAACGACGGTGTGGCAGCCACTAGGGGTGTGCGCAATGCGAGTTGGTGTGGTTTAAGAGTAAAATAGAAACCGTACAACGGGTGGTAGATTGATAAAAATGTTATTAGAAATTGCCATTTTTCTTATCAAAAACCGGCGGTTCGGTTGGCAAATATTGACAGTTTCAACTTGGCAGTTTGAGTAAATTGGCGGTTTATAAAAAAAATAATTTAAATTACAAAACTTGAATTAAAGAGTAAAAAGATCTAATTTATATATTAACGAAAATAGTCAAAATTAAAATAGATGTTCATTCATCTAATCTAACATTAAACATTGACAAACTAGTAAATTAAAAGTTAATATAATCATCAAGCTCAACAAGAATTTCAAAAATAAGAATTAAGTCTAACCTCAAGAACTAGTAACAATAGTTGATTCTGCAGTTGGGACTTGGACTAGTGTAGAAGGGTTTCCACCATCAAAACAACTATTACCTGCATTTCCCTCATCCATTATCTAGTACAAAATAAAAAATTTACAATGATGATAAGTAAAAATATTTAAAACTGAGAAAGCATGTTTCAAATTAATTTTCAGCAATATTATGGATTGTATTTTAAAATATTATGGACTTGGACTGGATTGTGTTTTTGCTCTTTAAGCAGTAGATTTAATTATTTGTTTAATAGTAACTGAATGAGGGTAACATAAATTCTAGAGCTAATCCACAGAAATGTCAAACTTCAGGGATTATAAGCTCTTTATTCCATTTATTGACTAAAATCACTACTAATCCATGACAAATTCCATCTGAAAGCATCAAACTTGGTGTTCATCCATAAAAACAAAACACAACATAACAATAATAAGATAATTAGATGATCTCAAAACTGAACTAAACTCTTAAAAATCCTATACTCCATCACATGAAATCTGATCAATCCAGTTCGCTGTGGACATACATGAGCCTATTTGGTGCAAATTTTTTGCAAGTGGAAAATTGAAAATCAAAAAGAAAAAGCTAAAAGCATCTCTCCCCAACTTTCAAATTATAAATTTTGTTCAGCTTATTTAAACTATTTTTGACTCACAAGATATAAGCAGAAACTGAGCAAACAATTTGACACAATTTCCTCAAATAAACAAACCTATAAGTAGTTCCATAAGCTGAACCAAAGTAAGAAGCATCATGGATCATCCAATGTCACAAACATTTGCTTGAGTTTCACATGAGTAGTCAAACTACAATGAGTTTCTCCAAGTTCATCAAGTTTTGCCTTGGAGTATACATCAGCTATAAACAGATTAAATAGCTTATATGAATGACTAAGAAAAAGAAAACAAGGCCAACTTCTTTCCTAAACTTGGTTGATTGCAAATTGCAATAGTGTTTTGGTCCAACAAGCCAACAAGGATTTTGTTATATAACAAGCAACCATTATATAATAGATAACAAACTTGTGTTGGGTCGATCTTGATTTATGGTTCATTATTCAAGTGCTAGTTGCATTCAAAAGTTTCCTACTAATATACAAACACACACTTCAGAACCTCAGTTGAGATCTAGGAAAAAATGACCAAATTACAAGAACTATAATAATGAATTTGAATCAAACCAGATTCAGGCCCAAAAAAGCATGACCACTAGGAGAATTTGAAGTGGACTGCACTCAAAGGAAACAAGTGCATATATAACATGCATGTGTCTGTCTGTGTATATCAATGTCAATCTTTGCGGCAATATACTAGCCCAATCATGTAATTTTGAGGCAAAATTGCTCTGGCTACAATATTTATCAGCAATATTACAAATTTTAAAAAAAATACTTGGAAAATATTCAGATAAATATATTTATAAATCACAGTCATTCTAGATAAGATTCACATCATACTAATTTTAAATATATATCATATAATTCATTTTCAGATAAAATTTCAGTTACCTTTTTTTTTTTTGTGTATATCATATATCATATATCAGCAATACTAATTTTATTCACAAATTCTTTTACAAAATAATTCTTTCACAAAATTTTATTCACAGATTCATTAAAACCATATAATTCTTTCACAAAATTTTTAGATAATGTCTCCAACAATTCTACTCAAAAGTTAAACAGGAAAAACAAACAAAGAATGGGATCCTAGTTTCTGTTACGTATGGAAAAAGTAATTGATGGATATATATCAATCTGTTAATAAGCAAAGCAATCTTTTCTCCAGAAGAATAGAGGAAGGGAAGGGGGGAGGGGGGAATGATTTGAAAAAAAAAAAAAATGCAGCAAAAGAAGAAATGAAGAAATTTGCATTACAAGATTGAAAACTCATATTTGAATATATCTCTAAAAAACCCATTGCAAAACTCAGATTTGAACAAGATTGAAAACCCATTGCAAAACATGTGTCCAATACAAGGGAATATACAGTCGCGGAGGCACAGGGGGGTCACATGCACCCCTTGGGTTTTGGGATTTTTTTTTAACATAAAGAAAATATTTTAAATAAAAAAATTTATAAAAATATTATTTAAAGTGAAATATCAATGACATTTTTAAAATTACGAAAACAATAATGGTTATTCTAATTGAAAATAAAGAGATTATAATAAATCATTATTATTATCTACGAAAATTTCAATATAATGGTGATGTCTATCATTATTGACATGCAAACATAATTAATTTCAATGAAGATAAGAAATTTATTAGATTGTTAGTTACATTTGACATGTAAAGTTTATCCTCCATGTGTTTCTTTCCATTCATAACTCAAATGACCACTATATAAATTATAATTAAGCAACACATCTTCAATTATACAAAAAATAATAATAATAATAAAAAAAAAATTACAATAGGTCATAACTAATATCAGACTAAGTTATAACTAACTATTACTTGATATATAGCCATAACCAAAATAACAATCACAAGAAGTTATAACTAAATTATATCTAACACTATAACGTGTTATAACTAAAGACTACGAATATCATAATTGTGACATATGATAGACACTTTTTTTTTACGGTATGTTTTATAGAATTTCTATACTAAAATATGTCATTTCTATTTCAACTTATCTTCTATTTTAATTTTCCAATCCACTTATAAAATAGTTATTCCCCAATATTTATATAAAATTTAATCTCAAATCTTTTAATTTAAAATTCACATTTATCTAAATGAACTTTTAATATTTAAGTTTAGTAATTGAAAAAAACAAATTAATGTTGTTTGTGCCCCTCTTCACTCAATTCCTGCTACGCCACTGGGAATACATATATCTTCTCTTTCCAGCCCTAGAAAACACAGAAACACCAAATCAAGAAGCAAAAGGTCCAAATCTAGAGACCCATTTCGTAAAAAAACACGACAAAGAAACCCAAAACAGAGAATAAGAGAAAGAGACAGCAGAAAAAGAGATGCGGCGGTTACCGGCAAGGCTACTAGTGGCGACGGCGACGGCGACCGGCAAGGCTAATAGAGGCGATGATGATGGCGATCGGCGTGGTGGAGGAGCAAGGGGTGAGACAAATGTTGTTCACCAGTCTGTGAATACGGTGAGATGTTAGAGGAGTTAGGGTCTAATTTGAGAATTGATTGTGTGCGTGTGAGAGTGTATGGAAGCTGTGCTGTGTAATGTGTTATTGAGTTTCTACGCATATCTGTATTTTTTAAAAACAAAAATAAAAAAACAAAAGTTAAAAGATAAAGTTAATCAACTTCAAATTGATGATAACTCCAAAAATCAATTATACGAAATTTTTCAATTAAATCAATCTATTACTAGTTCCTCTTTTTCTGACCATCCTCATACTTCATCTGATTACCAATCCCAAGTGATGATTCTAATGACAACATTAATATAGGATGTAATGATGTTTGTTGCAAATCAGTTAAACAAGTTACCGTTCTTACCAAAAACACTCAAGAAGAATCTGCCCTTATTGACCTTATTAGTAAATTAGACGATCCAAAATTAAAACAAAAATATACTGATAAATTAAAATCCTTATTAATCCATTCGGATACTAAACCAAAATTTACAAAAAATAAAAAAATAAAGATAGGCGGGTCGGGTCGGTTAGAGCAGGCGGGTTGCCTTCCTCCAGTCGCCACTCACGCCAATGCTTGGCAGCCCAACCCGCCAATCTGCCCGCCAAAAATTAAAAAAAATCCCGGTTTGGCTCAATTCAGTGCAATTTTGACGGTTATGGTAGTATTGTGCACAGTCCTAATAATCACAGTACGCAAGTGTTGCCAAATAAAATGTTGTGAAGGCAAACTGATTCGATTTTGACGGTTTGGATTGGTTTGAGAAAAAAAATCTAATATGAATTTGTCAATAAACAGAAGATAAATGGTTCAAGGGGTTTTTTTTTTTTTTTTTAAATTGTGCAAGTGCGTGGTGTGGTGCTTGCAAATGTAGGTAAAACTTGAGCCCCACCCACCTCAACAAAGTCATATTTTAAACGGCATTTGATTCTATTGTACACTCAAAATCATCCATTTGTATGGTGGTCAAATTAGATAAGGCGGTTTTCGCAAGTCAAATAATTTTATGCCCTAATATAAATAATATGTTAATAAATATAAAATATTATAAATACTTTTATTAACCTGCGTCCTAAATTTATATATTAAAAAAGATAAATTACGCTTTGTCCCCCTAAAGTCCCCCTAAAGTTTCACCCATTTCTCACTTTGGATTTTTAAGTTTGATTTTTCTCATTTTAGCCTTTTATATTACAATCCTTCCCACTTTGATCCTTCATGTTTGCAATCCTTCCCACTTTGACCCTTTAAGTTTGATTTTTCCCACTTTTGGTCCTTCATGTTTGTAATCCTTCCTACTTTGTCCCTTTATGTTTGCAATACTTCCCACTTTACTCATGAACTAATGTCACGCCTCAATTTTCATGCTCAAATGGTAATACAATAGCCATGGCTCTTTAAAGTAAAAATTGATAATAAATCCTCATACTCGCATTACATGATGTGAATAGTCTTCATGTGATAATACAATTAATCCAACAACAATTAATTAAACAACAAATACCCCTAAGGGTTTACAAGTATCCGAGGCTTGAGTCTAGTTACACAAAACGGTTATTCAAACCTACACATATAAAGCCCCTGGCTTGCAATTAGAGTCACAGCAAATGAGCACATTCTACTCTCTGCACACATTTTCACACCTTTAGTTAGGCGGAATCACCACATCTTTTCCTACACAAAAATCCTGTAGGGTGAGCATAAAGCCCAGTAGAGAATTCTTAACAAAGTATATACATTTTACACAAGTCTCGAGAGATGAAATGTTTATGCCATGCCATGCATTTTTGAAAGTAAAACACACCTTCATCATTTGAAAACCAACATGTTCAATGATGCCTTGTCATTCCAACTAAACAAAAGATGATTTCGAAAATCGTCTTGATCTTGCAAAAAACATATATATAACTCAAGAAAATCCCTACCTCAAGGTTGGAGGAGAAATGAGTTGAAAATCCCAAAATCAATGACGATAAAACTCGATCTCCACCGCACACAACGTAGCTCTCGCCTAGACAGCCAACTTTGATGAAGAACTTAGATCTAAATCCCAATGGATTTGCAGAAATCAAAGATCTTGTGAGGTTTTTAGTAGGAAATGTAGAGAGAATGGAGAGGAAATGTTTTTAGAGAGAGAGAGATACACAAAAGTAGCATTCAATCAGCCCAAAAAAGGAGGAAATAAAACAAAAATTCGGATCCACCTACCTCCCGCACGTGGGGCGCGTGCTCTCGCACGTGCGGCCAACACTCCCGCACGTGCGGCCCTCTTCTCCCCACACCTCAGCTGCACCTGCTTATTTAGCAATGTGCTGCACACCTCACCCCTGAAATCCGCACGTGCGGCCTCACCTCCTGCACGTGCGGCCCTGGTCCTCAGCCCGGGAATGTCTCGACTCAACTCCCGATCCTCCGGGCTTGACCCCGCACACTCCGAGACGTGTGGAACTTGACACGGAAGCAAACAAGGACTAACCTTTTGAGAACAGCTTCTAAACACAACAAACTCCAACGAACAATAATGCCCCAAGTGGAACTCGTCACCCTAACAAGGTAAACAAAGAGGAAAAGACGCACAACGAAAACAGTCATTACAACTAACTTCCATCCAAAAAAGTAATAGAATTTGTCGCATCACTAACACATCAGCTCCATATGTGATGTAAAAAATTCACTAAATATACAAAAAATAAAAAATAAAAAAACAAAAAAATTGAAATTTTTTAGTCTTTAGTGAACTTTTTTTTTTTCAAATTTATTTTTAAACATTATTACATTATAGATGCATCTAAATTAGATGCAGCTAAAAAAATAAAAAAAAAATTTAACTAAAAAAAAATTCACTAAAGATAAAAAAAAAACGATAGTAAATTTTTCATTTCAGAATTGACAATATAAGTGATTGAGTCAGTATATTTTTATTT
The DNA here is from genome assembly GCF_055761805.1 of Camellia sinensis. Classification (NCBI taxonomy): domain Eukaryota; kingdom Viridiplantae; phylum Streptophyta; class Magnoliopsida; order Ericales; family Theaceae; genus Camellia; species Camellia sinensis. Next base: position 22,635,076 of record NC_138965.1, on the reverse strand, counting down.
TTTTGTCTTTAGTGAATTGTTTTTCTTTTTTAGTTAAATTTGTTTTTCTTTTTTTAATTGCATCTAATTTAGATGAATCTATAATGTAATAATGTTAATTTGAAAAAAAAAGTTCACTAAAGACTAAAAAAAAAATTCAAGTTTTTTGTTTAGTGTATGTCAAAGCTCTTACAAAGCTCATATACTCATTAAGATCTTTTGACTATTAGTCATAATTAGGCATTTTTAAGTCTTTAAGATCATAAAGACAGATTTTAGGCACCAGATAAATACACTAGGAAGGTCTTAGGTACCAACAACAATCTATTATGGCAATTAACCCTGAAGATATAATATTCTTTGGAAATACAAAAATAATGACCATAGTTTGTATATTACTAAAGAGTCTGCAAATATAAATAGTGTTTGTTCTAATTTAAATAATATTACTGATATTATGTGCTCTTGGTTTTTTAAATTAGATAAAAATCAAAATTATCTAGAATCCAAAGTTGAATATATAGAATCTAAAATAGACAATTTATGTGGTGTTCCAGACTCGGGTTTGTATGGGTTAAATGGTGGTTCATGTCTCGTTTCTCTTGTCTTCCTCTTAATGTTAGTTATTGGGTTGTAGTTGGGTGTCTGGAGCAAGTTGGTTGCTTGTTTTTCCAAGCCTTTGTTGCCCAGAATTTGGCTCTTCCACTCGAGCGGGCATTCTTGCGCTCGAGCGGGCTTCACAAATTTTGCTCTATGCTCGGGCAGGCATTCGGGCCCTCAAGCGGGGACGGTGTCTGCAAAAATACTGGAAGAGCGTATTTCACATTCAAGCGCAGGGCTTCACGCTCGAACGGGAGTCTGTGTCTTACGCTCAAACGGGGATTTCCACGCTCGAGCGGACCGCGTTTTATCAGATCATGAAAATGACATTTCAGATCATTTTCTGCTTTCTCTCTCTCTCTAAAAGTCTTCAAATTTCCAGATCTTGAGCTTCTCTCTCTAGAAACTCACATTTTCTCTAAGATTTCATCTAAATCCATTGAGTTCTTGACCCTAGTGTCTTTGAGAATAAGGTAGAGGGCTTCAAGAGCTTCGTATTGATCTAAGTAAAAGTGGGTTTCGCCATTTTTGGAGTTCAACCTTGCTTTGCTCGTCTTCTCTTCTTGAGGTAGGGATTTTCTACACTCTAATATGATTTTTAGCTTAGTTATTTGCTATTGTGTATAGATGATGAGATTTGGTTGTGGTTTGGACAAATCTAGGATTTTGGTGTGAAATGAAAATAGGGGTATTTGATGAATATGAGGTAAATGAGTATGAGGCTTGAATATAAGATCATGTTGTGCCAAAATAGTTTGTTTTGGTGTTTGGGTTGATATTTGGAAAGAGAGAGATTTTGCCCTAATTTTGATTAAATTATTATTTTGTATAAATAATTGGGATTAGCATTGAAAATGTGAAATTGGAAGGTTATGGGTATAGATGGTGAAATTAGATATGTATTATCTTACACTTTTGGAAGTTTTGAATGAACTATTTATCTTGAGATTGAATATCTGTTTAGAGATAATTGTATTAGGCTATTGGTGAAGGATAGCTATGATTGTCGTAGAAATTGCATGAGGATTAGACAATTTAATGCTAATCAAATGTTGGTTGTCATTGCATATGACTATGTTTATAAATACATTGTATATGTATGTTTATTTGAGAGGAGAAAGGGGATGGACTCCGCTGAAAGCAAGCTGGCCGGAGTGTCCTAGGTGAAAGACCCGATATCATATATATATATGAGTGCCGATTCCTGCGGACGAAATATCCGTATAATGGCATATTTGAGAAAACATACATGGATGTCGATTCCCGCGAACGAAATATCCATAAAATGGCATATTTGAGAAAATATACATGGGTGCCGATTCCTTCGGACGAAATATCCATAAAATGGCAGATTTGAAGTGTTTATGTGTGTTTTGCATACTTGGAAACCATTGAGTTGTAGTCTCATTTTGGTTGTTGAAAGATAATGAATTTAACTCATGAATTGAGTAGCATATATGAACTTGAAACGAATTGAAGGAAAAAGGAAATGAGGTTTGATCTTAGTGGCATATGAATATGCAGGCCTTGTGGATGTTTTAGTATCGGTATTGTTTACGCACGTGGTATTTATACCTTTGTTAAACCTCATATATTGTGCTAGATTATTTCTACTAGGCTGTTGGCTCATCACCCTATACGGGAATACCATTTTCAGGTGCAGGTGAGATGTTTTCTCCAAGGCAATAGCGGGGATGGACTTTCAGGGAGCAAGAGCTTCTTAATTATGCCTGGTTGTGTGTATGTTTGTTATTTGTAAAGCCAAGGGCTTAAGATGTAATGAGCGAGACTCACTTTGTGCAACCAAGCAATGACTTGGGAAGATGTAAGCCTACATGGCATTTAACTGGTTGTTAAACAGTAATCTCTGATGAATGAAAGTATTATATTTCTGTTATATTCTTCCGCATGATAGATAGGTTTATTGTATTATTTTGGGAGCATTACAATTTAGGTTCTATAATAAATATTAACTTAAACAAAGAAGTAAAAACCCAAATATACATTGTGACAAAATTAGAAACTATGGGTGTGTTTGGTTTATGTTTGTAGAGTAGTTTTTGAGATAAAAAGTACAAAAACTCGTTTGGTTTGCCTTTTTTCAGAAATGGTTTTGGAAAATTGTATTGGATAGAGAGTTTTAAAAAAAGTGATTGATTTGATATGTATGAGAGAGTGTGATTTTGGAAAGTAGGAAACCAAACAAAATTTTGAGATTTTTTTTAGAAAAATTTGTTTGGTTTGATTACTCTTAAAAATTTGTTTGTAGAGAATTTTTTTCAAAAATTTTTCTGAAAAACAAACCAAACAAGGCCATATCTTTCATAAATAATGATGGAATGAATAGTCTAGGAGATAAGTCCATTCCTAGGCTATTTTATGTTACAGAAGATATTCTGGTACTTCAAACCAATACATATAATAGGACTGAATATGAAAATATTGTTGAAATATTGGATTATTGGAGAAAATTATATAAAGACCCAGATTTAGGTATTGATGAACGAAATAGGCTACTAGAGCTGATAAGAGACTTATTTAGAACATGAAACCCCTTTACAACACTTTAATTATGATATTAATATGTCAACTAATGATGATGATAGTCAATCATTCTCATCTAAAGAAACAATAGATCAAGATGTTTCATCAGAAATAAATAAGGGAAAAAGAAAGGCAGAAGAATTGATTGCAACAACCATAAAAGAATCAAGCTAATGTGTCATATAATGAAAGTGTGAGAGAGAGTGATAAAGCGCCAATTGCGAGATATAATAGAGGTGTTAGAGAATCAATTTGGGTTTATGCTTAGCAAGTCAATAATGGAAGTGATCTATCTTTTGAGGAGAGTAATAGAAAAGTATAAAGAAAAGAAAATAGACATTCATATGGTATTTATCGACCTTGAGAAAGTATATGATAGAGTGCCCCGGGATATAATATGGTGGGTGTTAGAAAAGAAAGGAGTGACAAAATGTTACATTGATGTGATTAGGGACATGTATGAAGGGGTGGTGACCACTATTAGATTGTCTGCTGCAGAGACAAATGAATTTCGTATCACTGTAGGGTTACACCAAGAATCTATCTTAAGTCCTTATCTTTTTGTTTTAGTTATGGATGAGTTGATGAGTAATATTCAGGATGACGTACCATGGTGTATGCTTTTTGCAGACGATATCGTGCTAGTGGATGAGACTAAAGAAGGAGTTAAGACAAAGTTGGAGATTTGGAGAAAAACTTTTGAATCTAAAGGATTCCGGATAAGCAGAACTAAGACAAAGTACATGGAGTGTAAATTTAGTAACAATAACAATAAAAGTAGAGGACAAGTGAAGATTGAGAATTAAGAATTGCCCGAGAGTGAACATTTTCGTTATTTAGGGTTGATTATCACAACAGCAGGGGAGATTGATGCGAATGTGGCCTATAGAATTAAGGCAGGATGATGTAAATGGAGAAGTGCGTCTGGGATACTGTGCGATAAACGAATACCCACTAGACTAAAAGGTAAGTTCTATAGAATGGCTATTAGACCAGCGATATTGTATGGGATGGAGTGTTGGGCAATCAAGAAACAACATGTAGATAAAATGAGTGTGGCTGAGATGAGGATGTTAAGGTGGATGCGTGGCAAGACTAGACAAGACAGAATTAGGAATGAGTGTATTTAGGAATGGGTAGGAGCAGCACCGATAGAAGATAAGTTGAGAGAGAATCGATTTAGATGGTTTGGTCATATTCAACGGAGACCAACAGAGGCAATAGTGAAGAGATGCGATGTTGTAACGGTAGATGGAAGTGATAGGGAACAGGGTAGGTCTAGATTAACGTTGGCTAGCGTTGTAAATAGAGATATGGATCTACTTAATTTGACTAATGAAATGGCTTTTGATAGGGCCACTTGGAGAATAAGGATTCATGTAGCCGACCCCAATTGATGGAACTTAAGGCTTGGTTTGGTTTGGTTTTTAGAATTATGTAACATTTGTCTTTTTGAAGACTATGTTCAAACTTTTAGAAAATATTATTATCTTATTGATCCACCAGCAAATCAACCATGGTTAGATTAATTTTTCCATAAGCTCCCTAATCCATGGGATGAGTTATGTATTAAAACCTATCCTGACTTTCTCAAAAAAAAGGGAAAGGAATAATATGATAATCTTGATTTTCGCATTAATTATGTTTTAAGACTGATAGCAGATCGGTGTCTAGAAGCAAAGGCGAAAAAACAAATAAAAAATCAAATTTCCAACTCACAATATGGTCAAAAATGTTGTGATAAAATTTTGAAAAAAAATTGAAAAATTGGTTGTAATACATTTCCCAAGCGAAAAGGATTTTTCAAAAAACGCAGAAAATATAAATGGAAACCTTGGAAAAAGAATAAAACTTTTTCAAAAAAGAAAAAGTATATTCAAAAAACGTAGCCAACAAGTGTTTCAAAAAAGAAAACTTGTAAATGTTATATTTGTAACGAAGAGGGTCACTATGCACCCGAATGCCCAAAAGGGGGAAAAAGTGCAAAGAAAATGATCAAAGTTCTTGAACAAGATTTTGAAATAATATATGGCGAAGAAATTTCTGATGAAGAAGAAATCTTGTACGAAATTTCTAGTGATGAAGAAAGTTCAGATGAAGAACTAATCTTCATGATGACTAATATAGATAGTCAAGAAATATCTCAAAAAGCAGATAATATATCTCAAAAAGAATTACAAGCCATTCGACTTAGAGATGTAAACGGAGAAGAAAAAACTTTTATCGAAGAAGAATTAGCAAAATTCGAAAAAAATGCAAGAAGTTGCTGTGCCAGAAATTTATAAACTTTCGAAATTCAACTTCTTTTCAGCAAGAGTGTTTGAATAATACAGTGGTGACACTCAAGCAAAAAGGTCAGAAGAAGGAAATATTGATATTCCTTTTTTTGATAAGAAAAAGGTTGCAAGATGGAAAAAGAAATATTTTGAGATTCAATATATTCATATTGGATTAATACAGGTAATCATAACAACATTATTCCGCCAAGGGATAGATACTCCTATTTTGGTAGTAATTTTTGATAAAAGATTTTTCGACCCAATGAAAGTAATCATTGGAGGAATTCAATCTAATTTGGCTAATGGAGTAGTTTGGTTTAATGTTATACCAAATTTCTTGATTTCCATAAATGATCATAATCTTGAGGACACAGTCAAAATAAGAAATAAAACACAAGGATTAGGAATGAAATCTAATTCCCATGATTTGGCTATTCGTTGGAAAATAATTCACGAATTGACCAAATTTCCTGAAACAAAAACAATATCAAACGATAATAAAATCATTGAAATATTTGAACCAAGACCATTTCACATGGCAATCCAACCACATCTAATGAATTGGAGCGATTTAGAAGTCCCTTAACAATGGTTAATCCAAGACCTTGTAGGGCAAGGAGAATTGTCTAAAACAAAAAATCCTACAAAAATACAGATGCAAGCATCAAGAAAAAAAATTATATATTCAAAATACAGTTCCAAAAATTAAAAGATCAACTTCTGTATTTGAAAAAGATTTTTCTGACAAAGCATTTTCAAAATTAAGCATTGGTGAATCGAGTAATAATTCTAATCAAGAATCTATTACTTCAATAAATGTTCAAATTCCTATTTTTTCAGGAACAAGAAGACAATATGAACATATTAAGTATGCATATATGTATCATTTTCAAACAAAAAATAATGACATTATTTTTTCTTCAAGCCAAGGAAAAAGAAGATACACATATATATTGGGAACATTTAATTTTGCAGGTTATAAACCTTATAACCCCCAGTGTTCTAATAGACACAAGAGCTACAATCAGCTCATGTAAATGGAATACCATACTAAAAGAAAATTAGACATTAATGAAACATTCAATTTTGATTACTGGAATTGATGGAAACCATACTTCTATACAATTCAAGGCCAAAAATATAGCTATTTGGTTAAATGATAGCAAGTCCATTATACCAAAAATTCTTTGTTTTCCTTATATGCATAGAGACTTCCTTATTGGAAATAATTTTATATCTAAATACCTTCCAATGCAAATATAGGAAAAAGTCATTTTATTATAGCATAAACAATGTCTTAATTTATATTCCATTGTTAGAACAACGTAAATATATTTGTGATAAAAAGTTTGCGTCCGTTCAGCGTGGTGATTTAACTCCCATCATCAAAACTATTGATGAATCACATTGGATTTATAAAATTCTAGAAGAAAATTTTAGTGAAAATCCATTAAACTATGACGAAACGTAGTTCACGTTATTGTAGTTTGAAATTAAAAGACCCTAATATTATCATTAGAGTAAAACCAATGATCTACACTAGACAAGCTATAGACGAATTTGATATTCAACTTTAGGAACTTTTAGACAAAAAGTTAATTGAAGAAACTAGAAGCCCTTACTCTAGTCCAGCTTTTATGGTAAGAAACTATGCTAAAATTAATAGAGGAAAAGCCCGAATGGTAGTCAACTATAAACGGCTAAATGAAAATTTAAAATTTGATGGATATTTTATTCCACGAAAAGATGTTTTGATTAACTTAACCAAAGGATAAAAAATCTTTAGCAAATTTGATTGTAAGAGTGGATTTTGGAAAATTCAATTGACTGAAGAATCAAAAAAATTGACAGCTTTCAGTATACCTAGAGGATATTACCACTAGAATGTTATGCATTTTGGGTTAAATATAGCACCACAGATATTTCAACGGTGGGTGGATACAATTTTTAAAGATCATAAAGACTGTTGTGTAGTTTATATTGATGATATACTTATCTTCTCTAAAACCCGGGAGGAGCAAAAAAAACGTTTAAAATTACTTTGTGAAAAATTTCAAAAATACGGAATTATGTTATCACCAAAAAAGATTGAACTAGAAAGAGAATCAATTGAATTTTTTGAAATAATTTTAGACCAGAAAAGTTTAAAATTATAGGAACATATTTTGTCTGAAGTACAAGATTTTCCTGATACTCTTGAAAATATAACACAATTACAGAGTTTATTAAGTATTTTAAATTATGGACGAAATTTCATCAAAAATTTTTCAAAAATAGAAATTCCTTAGTTAACTATATTAAGGAAAAATGTTATTTTCGAATGGACAGTAAATGATGTTGCTTTAATTAAACAAATTAAAGAAAATGTTAAAATTTTACCAGATGTTTATCTTCCTAAAACAGGTGATAAATTAATTTTAGAAACAAATGCCTCAGAAGCATGCTGGGGATGTGTTCTTAAAGCAATACCAAGTAACTTATGGCATGATAAAGAGAAACCTTTATCAGAAAATGATATTAGACCAAGAAAAATCTAATACCCATAAAATTATAAAAAGAAGAACTAATTTGTGGATATAATTTTGGAACATTTAAACCAAATATACAGAAATATATTATTTTTGAAAAAGAATTACTTGCAATAAAATTGGCAATAAAAAGTTTTTCATACTTATTTACCCCCAGAAAAATTTATTGTACGCACTAATAATAAGACAGTAAGAGATTCCATGATCAATTAAAAACCTATTGAGCAAGGAAGGAGATTATCCTGGTATAATAAAATTTCTGAATATACTTTTAAGGTAGAATACCTTAAAGATACTAACAATTTTCTTGCAAATTTTCTTAATAGGAATTGTTTCAGAAAATTAAATTACTAAACATGTAATTTTAATTTTTTCGGAAGACCTCTAGACCAAGAGAAAAAAATGGATAAGGGTAAACAACCCGCTCAAAGAGATTGGGTGACAATTACAAAAAAAGCAACCCCCAGACAAGAAAAAGTTTATGTTGTGTTTGCAAAAAGACAACCTGAAATTTACACAGAATGGAATGAGTGCAATAAGCAAGTTTGCGGATTTCCAAGAGCAAGTTTTAAATCCTATGATAGCATGACCAAAACTAAAAAAGCTTTTTACAGTGCACCAGCTATACCTGTTTATCAAAATAATTTTGTCAAATGAGATCTAACACAATTCCAACTAATATTTAGACATCTAAATCAGATGAATCTGAAATAATTTTTTTTTTCAACCCTGGTATATCCAGAGAAATTTATACAAAACTCAATGGAGTTTGGAAAACTCACATTGTAGATAACAAAGTAAAATTTCAAAAACACATGGGAGTTTTGGCCAACAAATTAGTTGAGCAAACAGCTAAGTTAAAAGATGTACAAAACCTTTGTTTCAATATCCTTAAACAAATGAATTGGAATGAAGATTTTAATTTCGAAAAAATAAATAATTTTCTTCAGCATCAGACCTCATATCAGATGAGTTTTCTGATCTAGTTTTTGAACAAATAAAAAGAATTTGTCTTTTTGAACAAGCAAGAACTTTTCTTCCAAAAAAAAATTTTCTGTTAATCAAAAATCGAGTTGAAGATCATTGTGATAAGATTAGACAAATTTTAGAACGATCCTATGATAAATTAAATTTTAAAGATGGAATTTCCAAAATAACCATCATGGCAAACCATAACATGTTTTTTGAAGAAACAGATTGAGGTATAACTAATCAAGTTATTTTTCAAATTTTAGATCCAATCTAGTGGATAGAATATCCAATGATCATAAAAGCAATGCTCTCATGGGTAGTAAAAGGCTTCCGATGGAGTAAATATTTTACTTTCTGGATCTCTAGCACAATTTGTTGGCGAGAACGAAAATATTTTTTCCAACCATACCAAATTTGGTATATCAAAGAAACTGAAGATTTTGAATTTGAAGATGATTATTTGGATGAAGATCGTAGGAGGGAGTGATTGAAAAGTATTCACAAACTTCTCTTGACGGAATATTGGATAGACAGTCTAATAACTGTTTTACAGGCAACTTCTAATATTCATGGCTCAACAAAATTGCTATTCATGGTCACAGATGATAGAATATTATTTGTAACTCATTTTCCCATAACATATTAAAGGTCTCCTACACAAATTAATGACGCTCTGGACATATTATTAAATTTCAAAAAGAGAAATAATTTGGATCCTCCGTTAAAACTAGCCATGAACGTGGATGATGTAGAACAATTTCGGAATGAACAATACATCCAGGATCTTGATTCCCCTCCATTAGAGATTGATGAAGAATATCACAATCTCGTCAACAGGATGGAAACATAGTGGATCCCACTATCACATACAGTTGTCTCATGATCAACTCCAACCTTATCCAAGACATATGGAGCAACCTACATTATTAAATGAAAAGTGGTTAGACAAATCCTTTCAGCCAACGTTACAAGACAGAAAAGATCAGCCAAATCTTATCTGTTTCAGTCTATTCCTTTGAAAACCGAGGAGGGTAGAAAGTCATGTATATTTGTATAAAATTGTAACTTAGTTAGAGTTTGTTAGAACCTCCATAAATATATGTCTAGGTGTCATGTATCATTGTCAAGTTGTATTTATAAGCCTAAGTCTAGGCTAGTAAACTTTTGGAGTATAGACTTTTGAAAAATCTTGCAAATTTGGACGTATGTATTTGATAGTCTAACCAATTAGGTATGTATTAAATTTAGACTAGACTTTTTAATTTTGTTTGTTTATGGAGTTTTGTTCTATAAATTGACTTTTAAGCTAACATAATATAACAATGTAATTTCTCACTATCTCTTTGTTGCCTACATCTTTGCCTAATTTCTCTCTCTTAACTCCATAATAAAAATAGTAGAAAGAAGGCTCTTTTCCTTTTGTGAATACAACCAGAGAGTGAGAGAGAGTGAGTGCTCCACTTTTTGGAGAGTTGGTTCTTGAAACATATAATTGCAAATATATTGCCCAGTATATATTCACACAATCCATCACGAAAAAGAACCAAAGTGTTCCAAAACTGCATTTAAGTCAATCCTATCAAATACCATTATTCCAAACTTGCTATATCTACTAAGAAAAAGGGGCTCACTGCACTAGGTCATTTCCTCAATGTCAATGTTGACTAATCACCTGCTCTCTCTCTTCAATTACTTCTATATCTCTTTTGTTCCTTAAAACACAGAAAAGGAACATCAAAATAAAACAAAGTGACAAAAAATCTATCATACAGGTACAGAGAAAATCAAGCTACAATAAGTGCAGATCATCCATCTACATCGACCTCAATGACTTTCCTACTCCAGAGTAGAGGGGTCATTCTCTTTCAATTAAATGTTCCCTGCATTAAATTTCTTCGAATCTATGCCATACCGATACTTGACGCAGCCAGCATTAATCAAGTGCCTCGCCTTGTGGAGCGCCAGTTCAGGTCAGATATGGTTATTGGAACAACCAGGTCCTTTAAGTGACCCCCAAGAAAACTGGTATACAATCTCTATAAATGAATACACTCTACTTGTTACTAGGAACCAAAATTCTGAGTCACCATCAATGGCAAGGACAATGTTACATTCACTGTTATGTACACAATAAAGAAAGTGTATATGGCTGCAGAATAGTAATGCCACTAGCCCCGAAAAGCCTACACGAGGCACATTTTAACATTGAAAATTGGTTCCTTGATTTCACAATTAGTTGCTTATCCACCTCCGTTTCCGAGCTAGACGCTCCGGTTTGATCTCCGAGTCTGCACAGGCTTCATTTTGGGCTGAAGGCAATGGTTCACTCTCCATCTTTTTAATCACCATGGCTTCCTTTTCACTTGGCATTGGAAGCTTGAAACGCTCACTTCGTTTCTTCAACTTTGCCACTGTGTCCAAGTGTCTATCATCCAAGCATTTCACATCACCAACATCTTTTTGATCACCCAATGGATGTTGATTCTCAACGGTTTCAACTGTCTTGGAAGATTCATCTGGGAGCCTTCTGGCTAAGGAAGAAGAGCCACCATTGTTAAACTTGTCGATCTCTTTAACCTTCAAGGAAGATGATGACTTAGAGTTAACATTGAAATCCCTCTCCTTATGGCTTGTCCAGCGTTCCAATTTGGACCGTCCTCTTCTCGAATCTTGTCGCTCATCATCTGAAGAAGCATCTTCCCTATGTTTTTTGGAAGAGTGACGGTTCAGCAGAATCTCATGCTCACAGTTTGCGCGCTCAGTTGTGCCTTTCAATTTCATCTGAACAAAGGCAATGATAATCATCAAAAGCGAAAAACCACAAATATATAGAGCTGAATTCTCTAGGACATTTCCAATTATCCATAAGAAAGTAGAATAGTCAAAAACATCAATGTAATGTTGTCAAAGATACTTCATTGGGTCCTAGCATGGAGATTGACCACATACTGGTTAAATGATTGTAAGATTTTCTGGACTACCTCTGATAGTTACTGACCTTTACTCTTTTAGCGGAGGGATGGATTTTAGCTGAAACTGCTGAATACCACTTATTACATAGTACATACATCATATTTGAATAATGTATAGTTGGATAACCTGTTACCTTACAAATAATCAACAACCCCAAAGAAGCTATCACTAAAAAAGCCAACTATAAGGTTCCAGAATGTTTAATGATGGTCATCCAGATTGGGTCAAGGCTCAGGAAAGAATTATTTCAAATGTGGCTATTCGGGTTAAATCCATGAAGCAATTGAAAGATTTCTCTGTGAATGATTTTATGTTCAATTGTCAGAGCATTAAGGATTGTCTTTGAAGGTGTACAGGTCTGGTTTTGTTGGCAAATTTGGACTAAGAAATTTGTGTCTGAAAGGATGAGACCTGGTGCATGATTTACTGAAGGTGTAGGCTGTTATTGATGGTTGGTTTGGGGTCTGTTGTTGGGTGACTGTGTTGTTGTAAAAAATCCTGTTATTCTGTTCTTGTTTCGGTTGGTTTCTCACCAACCTTTGGTGTAGTGCTAACACATGATAGGGCTAGCTTCTCAATGCCAACCTAGTTGGGATCATTAAGTTTTTCTTTGACGCTTGCCGCACTTGCCTTTTCTTTATAAATTTTTTTACCAAATGTCTCACATGGGTGTGGTCTCACACCCATCTGAGACATTTGGTAGAATTTTTGGAGTATCTAGCATTACTCTTTTTTGATGTTTTACATCAATATATACTCATCGATCTCATCAATGTAGTCTTCTTTTCATCAATCAAAAAAAAAAAAAAAAAGTACCAGAATCTACATGCATAGATGAAATGTTGTGTAAAGGTTACTAAGGAAAGTTTGTAAATTGTAATTATACACATTTCAGAAAATACTTTTATAGCAATTAACTAAGGATGAAAATGTCTAAAAACAATTATAGACAACATTAAAGAAAAAAGACATCATAGATACTAATCTATGAAAATTAAGCTACGAATGATAATCTAACAAACACAACACACTGCAATCTTGCAATAATAAATTGGGCATTCACTAACACAAACAGTCTCAACTATAACCAATTCATGTAAAAAAAATGATATTAGCAGTGCAATCAAATGATGACTTTACTGAATGGGTGGGAGCAGTATCGAACACTACAGCAACAAATATAAAATTCCTCCCAACATCAAAGCTAACAGTTCAATGGGTAAGTTAAGATTCCCTAATTGAATCAAAATCTTAATCAACAAATTTTGTTTTTCTGTTTTCCCTGCGTATGAATCTCTTTCAATATAGATTTTTGTCCCTGTTTCTATCTTCTATGCACTAATAAATTTATCAGTAACCTAATTTATTTTACCAAACAATAGTTAGTGCAGCTAATGTCTTTGTGTCCTGATCCTCAAATCTCCTTTAAGGTCCTGGTTTTAAATCAAATTATCAATCAGACTCATGCTAGATCATGGTCGCAACTAATGAACATCAATGTTGATTTCAGTTTTCTTACAATTTCAGTGAAAGTTGAGAGTTTTTTTAAAGAAACTGCGTTGAATGGTGTAGACTGTAGACTAAAGAGTCGATATATGATGAATAATGTATACATGATCAACATGTGTTGTGAAAAAAAGTTTTAAAAGGCTTTACTGAGGCTCACTCGCCCTGAGGCTAAGGTAAAACGCATCAAGGCTTTTTTTTTGAGGCTATATCCCTCAAAAGCTTGTGCATCATAATCTGAGGCATGTGCCCTAGGTGCACCTTGTATGCCTTTTGTGCATAAGCATATGAAGTATACACCTTAGGCTCTTGTTAAACTGTCTAGCAAATGGTTTAAACATAAAAATGCAAAAAATAAAGAACCCTTTCACAACTACAATCTATAGGAGTAAATGATTAATAATAAAAAAAAACCACAAAATTAATGCTCAAGTGAGAAACTCAATCACTAAAGCTAAGTCAATTTCACTTCCAATAAAAGCAAGCTTTCTTCTCTATAGTGAAATGTTCAGTGCTTAATTTTATTTATTTATTTATTTATTTATTATTTTATAATATTTAATTTATTTACTAAATATTACAATTTATAATTTGAAATGCGTAAGCATCGCCTCATGGGGGGTAAAACGCCTCAAGTTATGCATTCACCTTTAAAAACTTTGGTTGTAAATACAGTGAACAAAGCAAGCTGACGAGAATATAAAATCAACAAGAAGCATTGAAAGTCAATCAAAAGTAGATCTGAATAAATGTTTACTACTACATGATACTTTATAGAAGAACTGCATATATACTAATTTAATAAAGGGGCCTGATAAAATTACACCTTATGTACGAATAGCAGCTACTACAACTACACTTGATGTGCAAATTGTAATTCTTACAAACCTCAAAATTCGATTGTAGTCAAGCAAATGTCAGGACTGTATCCCTCCTATGTTGTTATAGATTGGTAATTGAGTACCACCTCATCGACATCACAATTAATTTAAATGCTTCATTTGAACAGTTTATCTAGCAAAATTTAAGTTTGTTGAATGGACACTAGCCATATCTGTTCAAGTCAATACTTGATATGCAAAACAAGCACAATAAAAGTATAGATCCCAATACTGGGATTGGCAAAATATGAGCCCCTTTAAAAGTTATGAAGGGTTGTAAAAGTAACTACTCTTACTTCATTTCTGAAATTATAGCAATATATCAATGACTTTGGGATACCCCAGACTATTAAAAAACTAAAATTTCAAATATTATAAGAGGTATTACTGCAAATACCTTTTACTTATATGTCACTGATGGATCACTCACAGAAAAAAAAAGGTTAGAAAGAGAAAAGCAGAGAAGAGAGAGAAAAGGAGAATGGAAAGAAAAGAAGAAGCAGAAGATATGGTAAAAGGAGAAGACGAGAGAGAAAACTAAAACCACAAAAGTTGATACCTATATCTAAAACAAAAACCGTGATGAGACTACATGCACTTGATTAAATGTTTTCACATTTTCAGAGAAAATAAATTAAAAAATGTGACAAAATCCTCCCCATCCCTGGTGGTCCTTTTGTCACATATACACAAAGTTAACTGAAATGAATACTTCAACCAATCAATATTTAGTCAAGGAATCTACACCCAGATCTATTGGTTAGCTGTCATCAGGGTCAGACACCAAATATAGAGTAGAAATTTTTAAGGAATCTTTTCCTAAAGTATTAGTTCATTCCATAATAATTCAACACCTGGGGGAGGGTTTTTCCTCCGCAGAATGACATATTATTGTGTCAAGAGATGTAACATACCGGCTCATTCATCCGACCACTTTGTTCCTCTTGATTTCTCTTTGAAGGGCCCATGGAGTTTTGTTCATTACCGTCAGATTCTTTACTCTTCCTTGTGTTCTCTTTATGTTTTTTTTCATGCGCCCTATTGTTATCAGAACCACTCACAGCACGATCACGTGTACTTGCCCTTTCCTGCCTTGATCTTCTCTCATCAATGCTGGGTTGGTTTCCACGTGCATAGATATCTTCCCATCCCCTATGCTGCGAAAGACTTCCATCCTCAACCCGATCCCTCCTCTTAAGTTGCTCACCATGCCGCCCAGTGTCTTTAAATTGGTAATCTCTATCAGATCCCTTATACTCATCCTTCACTCTAGCATGGCTAATCCATGCTTTGTCTTCTGCAGCTTGTGCACTCCTTGCTCCTCCCCGTTCTTCTCTTTCCCGCTTTGATAAACTTTCTTCATGTGACTGTTTGATCATGTGCCTCTCCTCCCGCTCCCTCTGCCTCTCACCCCTCTCCTTGTGAATCCAGCTCTCTTCTTTGTGCCTGACAGAATGTTGATCATCATCTCTAGTTCTCACTTGGTCATCTCTCTTACGCAGATCCAAAGCATCATCCCTTTCTCGCTTTCGATGACTAGAGTTTTCTCTATGGCCCCGCAAGATTTCTTCCTTTTCAGAGTCCCTCCTTAAATGTCCCTCTTCTTTCTTTCTTTTTCTATGGGCATCATCCATGTTCTCATATCGACTCCTCATATTATCATCCCTTTCTCTGTGTCGTGATTGCACATCTTTATCATGATGGGCCCTTAAATTACCATTATCCAACTGTTTCCTCAACTGAAGATGTTCATCTTTGTCTATCCTCTCACTTTCTTGAACCCTGTTCCGGTGCCTTGAACCTATTTCATCACCACGCTCTCGCTTCCTTGTGTCTTCAGCTCTAATCCTCATACCATGTGGATCATCATCTTGCCGTTGCCACGAATTATCTCTCTCTTCTCTCTCTTTTCGCCTGTCTATACCCTCAGTTTTCCTGTGCGATTGATGGGCCAAGTGAGGATCCCAATCCCTATGAGAATAGGAATCATCCCTACCTTTTTCCACCAAACGATGTTTGACCATCTTATGTCTCTCGTCATGACCTCTTCTTCTGATACTTTGCTCATCTTCACTATGGGGTCGCTTCAAATTCACCATGCGTGAAGAACGTCCAAGCTGAGCAACTTCCTCGTCAACACTATCATGAAGCTTCTGATAATCCCTGCTGCTCCCTGATCTTCCTTTGCTGTTTTCACTACTTCTTGATGCCTTTAAGTCCCATCCATCATCAATTTCTTGAAGAGAAGATTGTTCAACTCGAGAACTTAACTTTTGCTTTTTCACAGAAGGCAAAGGATTTTTACCCATGTGTGTATCCGTTGTAGTTGTTGCATCCAAGGCCACTTCCTCCCTATCCATTCCAGAGCTTCTATCAGTCAGCACCAGCTCATCATGCAAACCATCACCATGTTCAGCATCAAGATTCTCAGCACTCCCAACAGTGACGGGAGATGATAATCGAGGGCTATGTTCTCCACCAATGCTTTCAACTGAACCTTCCTTCTGATTGTCACTACAGCTAATATTGGGGGATCTGTTCTGTGTTCTTCCCTTTGTCCGCCTGGATTAAGAAGAAAGTTAGATACTGGTAATACTTAACATCAGATGTAAATGAAAATTAGTTTAAATTAAGTGAATTTATTCGACATAAATATCATAGAAAAGTTGCACAACAGAAAAAAAAAAAAAAATCATAAGAATAATTGCAAGATGTGCCATTCGTTAGAAGAAGATATTGGTTAATTTGAGCAATAAAAACATTAGATATCTCGGCCACCAAATTAACACTACATACAACTTGAAAGGCATTCCTGAAGAGAAATGATTCAGTTCATGCTTCTCTTTCAATTCTTCAACAGGCATTCAATTCTTTACTTGATTTTTCTTGAACAAAATGAGCATTTTACAAGCACATTGTTTTTAATTAAGGCTAGAATGACAGTTAACATAATAAGAACATGATTTACTTATCATTCTATTTCAATTCCACAACATGCATTCAACTGTTTATAAGACTATATTCAGTTTCTCTCTTTTTTAAATGAGCTTTTTATAAGCACATAGTTTGTTATTTGCTATCTTTCCATTTTTCTCCTTGCTCACTGGCACATATGATATGACATAAATCATATATTAATCAAAATGCTTGTCTACAAAAGAGGGGACAAAAAAAAAAAAGATGAACAAAAAGTCAATTGAGTGCCTTCGACCAATTAACTTCCATGTGTAGTACAAAGAATTATCAGGCCAGCGAGAGTTAAATTGATTTAAGAACTTTATCCTCAAGAAAATTAATTGAATTTAATCCAACATCATTTCATACCTCTCCTCATAGAGGGTGTCTCCACCAGAATATGTAGACGTCTGACCCCTAGAATCGGGATACTGAACTGGTGCTTCTGGGGGCAAAGGCAAATTTTCATCTCCTTCGGTAAGGTTATCCTGAACAGAATTCACGAAGGGTGCTCTTCTTTCAATCAGTTCCCTCTTCCTACCATTATAGGCGAGTGGGGAACCATCAAAATGTACAGCATCTTCCTCTGCAACATCTCGTTCAATTTCATGGCCTCCTCTGAAATTCTCCCTTGAGCAATCATTTTCCGGCTGCTCTGTGACATCATTTCCCTGAAGGGAATCATCATCTGCTGAGTCCTGCAAGACAATCTGTTTCCCAAACAACATTGTGCAATTGTATTGCACATCATCAGAATAATAACATTGATATCAATGTGCTCAAGGACCGGATTGACCACTCACTCACCTCAATAATTGCATCAGAATCACGAATACGTGGTGGCCGAGTATCAATGGACGGGAGACGCTCACCATAACCAGTTTCCACCTGAATTGCTCTCCCAGTGGGCTGGTAGGAAATCACATAAACAAGTGAAACCAAAAACTGGCACAAGAAACTAACTTCATGTATTTGACGAGTTCCATTTTTTTTACTAGATACATTAAAATCTAAACAATGACCAAGGTATCTTCAGGACGAGGAAAATACGAAGAAAAAAGAAAAAAGAGAAGAAAAAAAAAAAAAACAGAAACAAAAAATACTACAAGATCTACACCAACACATACCAATGGTGGCCGCACACGTGCAGATCCTTTAGCTATATCACTTTGTCCAGCATCCATCTTCCCAAGATTTCCATTTTCAGGTGAGATATCATTAATACCTGCTGCTGCAGCTAATTCTGGTGGCAGATCTGGATCATACTCCTGAAATGAGAGCAATAAAAGATAAAAACTCCTTTGCTTGTTTTTTTAGCCACCACAAAAGGTGACTTAGGCAAGGAAAGATACTAATAGTCATGGATACACTATGAGAAAGCACTAAAATACCTGTTCTGTTCTCCCACTTTCATAGACACGAATTTTGCTTTGCATGGTTGCCTCCAGGCGAAGTTGTTCCTGCAGAATTTAAATTCAGCATCCTCTCAGCTTCCATCAATATAGAAAAGGACACAATGAAGGTTAATACTTACCAGCTGTTTGCAATAATCTTTCCAATTCTCCTCATTCATACCAAAGTTAAAAAAATCCGATATATCAATACCAGGGAGCCTCCATGGTTTTTCCTCAAAACTATTGACGTCAATGTCAAATATAGTCCTGTGAATAGTAGAGAAGGTCAACAGAAGAAATTTTTTCACATTTAAATGTATTTCCAACATGAAAAAAAATATATATATATATATACATAGTAAAACAACAAGCAGGTTACAGCATCTGAAGTTATGTAAACCAGAACTTCCTGCAACAGAAACAATGCTTGTTTCTGCAGCTTCTGCCGTGCTAAAATGCAACGCATTACAAACGCGCAAAAAATGAAAAACAAACTCATCAAGAATAACTGTTGGAATTCAGCAAAAGCTAAGTCCAGACTGTAAGATAAAAAACATGAAGGTAAGATGGGATTTTTTTTTTTTTTCTTCTTTGGTGGGAGGGCGGGGAAGCCTTCAAAGGAACAGATTAACTAATTGGAAAAGCCATTTACAGTGTTTATTTATTATATCGCAAGTTCTATAAGACAGCTACAAGGCCAGCAATGTTGTGAGAAAAAATGTCAAGAGATGTCCTGATTCGGAAGGCCATTTACATTTTTTTTAATATCATATCCCCTACTCGTAGAAAAGAAAGTTCTATGAGACAGCTACAAGGCCAGCAATGTTGTAAGATACAAAATGTTGGGCAGCAAATAATGAGTGAGTTACAAGCGATGACAAAATAGGAAATAATGTTTTTGTAGGAAGTTGGAAGTGGCACCAATAGAAGATTAAATAAGGCTATATTTGTTTAGAAAGTGTAGGTACAAGTGTCCATCTCCATGCGCCACATGTTTGCTTCTTGATTAGACACATGGACCAATAATGCAAAGCCACATGAACATCCCTGGACAAGCCAGCAGACTAAGGTTGGTTCATGAAATATCTTATCACCACGAAGATTGCTTGGTGTCACTGAGCAACTGCCAATTGTCACATGGTCTCCATGATCATCTACAACGAGCAGCTACCAACGATGGCTTACCAAATCGCCCTCACCGATCAGCCACCATGCAGTTGCTCGGCTCCACAAATCAGCCCATAAAAATCAGTCTCCAATGAAACTTTCCGGCTTCACAATTTGTCACAATGATCAAGCATCTCTACCATTCATTGGCCAAGCGACCTTCCAGCAGATATCCAAGCTTCAACTGGTTTTCAAGTGTTAACCTAGGCTGGCAACAATGCCTAGGACATCTGATTGGGATTAAAGAATGTGGCTTCAAGTCTAGCAGCAAGGGACAACTGTCAAGGTTTCTTGGTCTACCCTCCAGGGTGGCGCCACCTGGACCGGTTGTAGAGAGAGAGAGAGAGAGAGAGGCTTTGACTAAGACATTTGATATCTTAGATGGCATACTAAGAAGCACAAACACTTTTATGGAAGAGGCATGTCATGTCCGACACAACACTCCTAAAAGAGTCTCTAACACTTCTTCAACATGTCTTAATTGAAAACTTAAATTCTATCATACACTCTATAGATACTTTGGCAACATTTTTTGAACCTTCTTAACACGACCTATGTGATGAATATCTTCACAGTAACAATGTTCTGCAAGCAGAGTTTAAGGTTTTCTTGAAAGAAATCTCAGGAAAAAGAACTTAGGTTTACTCTTTAAAGGTCGTAGTGCAAGCAGAGTTTCAACATGATTTTTATGTGTCAACTTAAGTGTGAAACATATACTCCACGGCACAATGTAGAAATTGAATGCTGCAAGAAATTACTTTTTTTTTTTTTTGGTAAATTACTTTTTATTGAAAAAACAAAACAATACAATAAGCTAGGATTTCTCATAGTCAATCTCTTTCATCTACAACTCAATCACTAAGTATCTTTTGGGTGAAACAGCCCATTCTAAGCGCACAACCAGTTAAAGGGATTTTTAACATTTCTAAAGGAACACAGACTATTCCTTAAATCATTCTCAATTCTGCAAGCTATAGTGGTAGTATTTACCCCCTTTCTTTGCAAAATTCCTTGACTCTCCCCTCAGACCATAGGCTCTAGACAATTGCAGCCAAACACAATCTCAGAATAATTTTCTTAAAGGAGCCTCCTTTACGGTTATTCAGAACCTAAATCTTCTCTCCCCGGAGGAGATGGGTGAGGCGGAGGGGCTGGGTGGAGAAGAAGGGTGGTGGCAGAGAGGCGGTGACGGTGGTGGGCCAGTGGAGGTGGTGGTGATGGGATGGGTGTGTAATGAAAAATTAGGTTTTCAAATTGGGGATGATAGTTCATTTTGGTAATTTTAGATAGAAATAGAAATATAATAAAAATTAAATTAAATTAAAGGGTGTGGAGAGTAGGAAGTGTGGTGTAAGTAGAATTACCCTCCACGCAAACATCCTCCCAAAATCGGACATTGACCCAATTTCCCACTTTGAAAATATTGGAGGGGCAGCAGATCAATCCATTCGAAGGGGAAGCAAAGAAGCAAGCAGGCAAAGCAAGGGAAGAGCGATCTAATGAGCAGGAGGAAGTATCAGTCAGCCCTAGAAACTATCTGATAAAGGATTAAGGTACGTATGTTCTTTTTATTTATTTATTTATGGAGATTGATTGTGATAGCCCTCTCGATACTTATTGGAACTTTGCAACTAGTGGCCAGTTCTCGTTGCTAGAGCATTTTTCCAGTGCACGAAGCCCCAACGAGAGCTAGGGAAGTTCAGTCTTTGAAACCACCGATCTGCATAGGTAAGTAGCAGCTATCTCAGAGGAAGGATGCGAAAAATGGATTCCCAATGTAAGAGTCCCAGCCATTACTTTGAACCCAATTTTGCTTTTAATAATGGAATGCCATAATGAATCACATTCAATAGGAAATTTCCATAACCATTTTCTTAGAAAAGCAATGTTTCTAGACACAATCTTACCAATAGCGAGACCTGCTATCATTCTTGGAAGTGAAACAACCTCCCAATTCACTAAATGTTACCAATCTATCTCTCACCTTAATCGACAACCCTCATTTTCAAATGTGATATTTTAATGTTTCCCGCCTTTTATGCCATCAAGCATAGTTACAACAACCACATAACAATCCTAAAGCAATCCTTCTACGATTGAAATCCTCTACAATATTCTCTCCTAGGCTATGTTACACGAACTCTTCAAAACAAATCAAATACCCATTTCGGACACCTGACACTTGAACAAAGGTATGGAATATGTGTCGGATATTTCTTATATAATTGTATATAATACTATTATTATATATACATATTGTTGTATAATTATTATAAATGGCTTTCTGACACTGTAAATTATATATAACACCATTTTATCTCACATACTTGATAAAAAATATAAAAATATGATATTTTTTTACCGAGTCTGCGTACCCTTAAATTTATGATTTGACAAGTCTGACCTCTAAATACATATCCACATCCAACACTCGTACCCAAGTCCATGTAACATAGCTCCCAAGCTCTCCCTTTGAATCAATTCAAGAAGATAACAAAACATGATACCCTTCAGGTAGTTTCATCGCCATAAATTATCATCACCATATCATTTTAAGTTCAACTGCCATAGTATTACTATAAAGAACTTTCCAAGACCTGTCATTTGCTTACTCATGCCTATCCTAAAGACCTACAAATAAGGTTTCAAGAAGCGGTGTTATGTAACGATTGCGACAGTAGGCGCTACTTGTTACACCCGCTTTTGCGGTATGACGGAAATTTGCATGTGTAACGGCCATTTTGGTGCTACATAACGGCCGTAGCGGTACTGTAACGGCCTGTTACACATCATTATACACTTTTACAATAGGGCAAATTACACTAACACTCCCTATAGTTTGGAGTTTGTGTCACTTTGGTCCCTAACTTTTCAATTGTGACACATTTGGCTTTGAATTTTGAATCTTATTCCAAATAAGGACAATTGAAGATACCATTGGACTTTTCAAGGGTAAAATCGTCAATTTGACAAAATATAAACTAATTTGACAAAAATAAATGTCAAAATTTTTTTTTAAAATTTTTAAAAATTATTTCAACCCACCAAAGATAAAATTATGTAAAATTAATAAATCTTTTAGACATATATTTATTTATTTATTTTACCAAATTAATTTTTATTATATATTTAGATGATGATCATGAAATGTATAGTTGTTAAGCTTTTAATGTGTAATCGATATATTTACTATATGAAATGTTTTTAGTTTTGAATTTTTTTATTTAATGGATTGGTTTAATAATGATATCAAAGTTGTCGCCAAATTTGACTTTTGGAAAAACATAAACTAATTTAATGAAAACAAAAACAACCACCCATTACACGATTATCATCCAAACACATAATAAAAATTAATTTGGTAAAAAAAAAAAATAAAATAAATGTCTAAAAGATTTATCAATTTTTCATAATTTTATCCTTAGCAGGTAGAAATAATTTTTAAAAATTCAAAAATATTTTTTTGACATTTATTTTTGTCAAATTAGTTTATATTTTATCAAATTGACGCTTATGCCCTTGAAAAATCCAATAGTATCTTCAATTGTCCTTATTTGGAACAAGATTCAAAATTCAGGGTCAATTATGTCACAATTGAAAAATCCAGGACCAAAATGACACAAACCCCAAACTATAGGGACCGTTACTATAATCAACCCTTTACAATATTTTGAATAGTTTCCTTTCCAGAAAAAAATAAATAAATAAATAAAATAAAAATTACAAAGAAAGAATGAATACTCAATTAATCCAAACCCAAAGAAAAGGCCTTGTATGAATTTTTTTTCATTATAATTTTTTTAAAATTTTTATTTCATTACATTAGCATGTAAAATAAAAAATATATAAACAATGGTTGCATTTATTTTTATAATCATTTATTTAATATTTAATAGTAAATATTTTTTATTTTGTTACCATAATGTGTTGTCTAAAAAATGTCTTTTAAAAAAATAAATAAAATTAGTAGCTCAAATAATTTTTGTTTATGACATAATTTTTATTTTTATAATCATTTCATTTACTAATTGTAAATATTTTTTATTTAGTTAGTTTAAGTTTTGGTCAAAAATAATTTTGTAGACATTTAAAATCAATTATTTTTAAAGTCATTAACTATTGAAATAAAATGTAAAAAACTCATTTTATAGTGATTTAAAAATATGAAAAATATTGGATCATATTTAAAAATTAACAAAAATTGATCAAAATCTATTTTAATCCCCAATAAATGTGATTTTGGAAAAATATAAAATATGCTTATCAGTAACTTTTTTCAAATTGTGAGAAAAATAAAAAAAAAATTCACGGTTCCGGTTACCGCAACAGTTACACTACGGCATTTACACATCGCAACCGCAACCGCAACTGCAACCGCAACCGCGTCACCACAACCGTTACGGTGACTGCAACCGCTTTTTGAAACCTTGCCTACAAAGCATTACTCCTTATGTGATTCTATATTAGAATACATCATCCTTTCTAACCTTAAATCTCAGTGGCAAAAGACATACATTACGAAACAATAAGGGAATGAGGGATATTTTTGAAATTTTACATGAAGACTCAACAAAATCAAAATGACCAAAATACACGCATGATCTAAAAGTAAGCATTTTGTAACATTTTGGTTCTTAAAATATGCGCTTTATTTCATCTGTCTCCAAGCTATGCACTTTCGTATATTTTTTTACCCTAATCTGTTAATTTTGTTGTACTTTATGTAAAATTATGAAAAAACCCCTTCTCCACGTAACTAACTTTGAACGGTGTTTGATTCTAGGGACTAAGGTGTAACAAATCACATACTTTGAGGATCAAAGTAAAACAATTAAAAGATTGAGGACTAAACTGTAACAAAACAAATACTTTAAGAATCATTTATGTATTTAACCCAAAAAGGAACAAAGTCAATTGACTCGTCCTTTTAGCATTTGTTAGTTGATTAGACATGATCTAGTAAATTCAAGACTCTAAAAAGAAGCATCAATATTATAACCATAGCAGATTTGTTTAAGTTAATATGCTCAACTAATAATAACACATTCCATCATCAAAACAAAGCATAATTAAGCACTTAAATAATATATTTGGCAAGTGCAACTATATGAAGGTTACTTGTGTGATGGAAGTGTGAAATCCAACCCACTGCCAAAACCACGTCCTGATGTATTGTTCCCCCAAACAGGTGTTCCAAACCCTGGAACAAAACCTTTCTGCATTGGAGAAGCATTTTTTATTCCTGTTGGCCGCCAATCACCTCTACCACGACCGACAACAGGTCCCATGTTGACTGGCGGACGAACTTGACCTGGGGCTCCTCCAGGGCCAACAGGAGCTGCTCCAGGCATCAGAGCTGCACCAGGTCTCACATACTGCACAGTTTGAAAATAAAAAATAAAAAAATTGACGATAAAGCTAGCACTTAACAAAGAGGAAAAAGAGATTAATTGACACAAGCTTGCAATAACAATGATTTAAACATCTTATGGCAAAATTTTGCAGTTATGAGTATCAAACAAAATCAATGGAATGTCCAGATAATGAATTTGTAAGCATCCACATGCACGAACATCCCAATTTCAAGACAACAGTAACTTTTCACTATGTTTAGAATTATAGAGATCATTAAATTATTTCAAGTTACATCCAGGCATTTAAAATCTACTTTACAGGAAATGGATTTCATAAAAGAAACAAAGAAAATAAAGATAATTTACACAAGAAGGCCATAAAGAGAAAAGCATTTCTGACCAAAAAGCAAGAAGAAATGGACATTAGGAGTGCAGACCATGATAGCTTTTACACTTTTTTCATTATCATGTAAATCAGAAGATTTACCGGAGCGTATAAGGCAGAAAAGGCAATTTCCATAAGTCTTGCCTGCGTGCTTGCCTGACTATCTTGAAATATGCATTTGGAAAGAAAATAAACCAAAAAAATAAAAACAAAATGTATTCACTTAGCTAAAAATCAAATTTGGAAGTTTATACATCTTGGAATTGCTAAAACTTTATCAATACAATTTATTGCAATAGTTTGAATAAATTTAGCCAACTGTGTGATGCGCTTTTTCTAATCGCATAATCTGGCCTTGACCAAGCAAGAGTAACTTGTTTTTAAATTGCATTATTCACATGGTTTGTGGGCACCAAAAATGCAAGACTGGTGGCCTCTTTCAACTACCAAGGTAAGCTATGCCTCAACGAAACTCACGGAGAAAACTGCACGAAACTGTTCAGCCAATCTAGAACCGTCCAGTGAGCAAGGCCTGATTTAATCAAAATTAACTGGCAAACATGAACTATCGTAGCACAAGTATGCCACTGCCACCTGCTTTTGCATCTAAGATAGTACAGCCCATAAAATTAAGGGACTCCCATCCCATGTTTAAAGCTGGAAGAGATTTTTCAGTAAATAAACAACACATCCACATGTACAGCTGATTCTAAACATATGGAGTAGTCGTCATCATCAAGCTGTTACCCCGGCGGTAATAATTTAGTTTCATTTTAAAATTGGAAAAGGATATTTTGCTTAATTACAGTATTGACTTTGGAATCTGTAAATTTGGAGGCAATTGCATTTTATAAGCAAAAATGGCAACTGTACAATAATAAATCCCACTATCTGTGGTCACTGTTTTTATTCAAATCTTTCCAAACAACATATTGAAAAGCATATACAAGGACATTGATCAACATTGTGAGCACTATGTTTCCACAACATTAATGAACCCAGTATCATTTTAAGTATACAACAATTACAATTCAGATTACATTTCAAATTCTCATCAAACAAGGGGAAAACACAAAACCCCACATGTACAACATCACTGACCTTAAACTGAGAATGATATGGCTGATATGGATGATTGCTGTACCCAATCTTTGGCGGAACAACCATTCCTCCATTCACTTTGGCTGCATCACCTACTTCTTTTCTCTCACCGTCTGCCGCCTGTGCTACATCTTCACCCCACTCTTGCTCTTCCATTGGCTGATGACCCGGTTCGCTATAAGTAACAATAACTAAAGGATCACCATCTTCGTCCTCATCATCACTTCCCATCACTCCAGTCTTTCCCATCGCCATTGGTCCGTGGTTGTTATCATTCAATACAATCTGCAAATCATCCTCACTATCACTGTCCCAATCATCCCCCTCGGCGCTGGCTTCATCCCGCATCACAAAATTCGAGTTACCTCGATTATCCATAGCATCCAAAACCCCGGGAATTGATAGACCAGGTATCAGTGGCTCCGAACCCAAATCTCCAATCCCAGTATTAATCTCTTGTACATCAAATTTCTCAAAATTATCGTTTTTATCCATAGAACCCTCATCTTTTGCAACCAATAGATCATCTTTATCATCTCTCTCCTCAACAACAACAACATCAATCTCGGACTCATCCATCAAGTTTGGAAATTTCACATCACCGCAACTCTCCAAAACCCTAGGCACACTTGGCTCCGGCAAATCCGACCCCAAATTACTCACCCCCTCAGCTAAACCTTCTTCTATGTCCACTTCTTGACTTTGCTGCTTACCATCCAAATCCAAATTCAAATTCAAATTCCGATGAGAATCGGAACTTGAGGCGAGACCCAGTTCGGGGGCAGCCTTATCGGAGTTGAAAACTAGGGTTTGGTTCTGGTGAGAGCTGGTGAAATTGAAATTAGGGTTAGAATTAGGAGCTCCCGAGAGAATATCTTCATCATCGCTCTGAATGTTGAGATCGATCGGGCGGTTCTGAGAGAGAGCCGAGGATTCGAGGGGTCTGAGGACGTCAGTGTACAGATCTCCGAACTCGTCGTCGTCGTCCTCCATGAGAGAGAGAGAGACAGACAGACAGCTTTTTATACAGAGGATGATGATGGGTTTTGAGGTTTGTGTTAGCACAAAAATTTGAGAATGTAAATGGGATTTTATTTATATATATATATATATATAGAGAGAGAGAGAGAGAGAGAGAGAGGGGAAGATCTAGATTGGTTATGATATCATCTTAATTTGATTTGGTATTTTGAAGATTGCAATTTATGAATTTAGATTGTACCATAAATTTTAATAATGTTAAATAATTTATAATTTTATGACTCAAAAAATTTAACTTACTTAAAATAACATCGTTTTAAGTGTAAAATAATTTTGATAAATTTAAATTATTTAAATCACAAAATTTTATACTGTCAAACATTTTTCTAAGAGTAATGCTAGAGATCCCAAATATTCTACCAAAAGTTTTACCAAATGTCTCACATGGGTGTGGGATCCACACAATGTGGGTCCCATGTGAGTCCCACACCCATGTGAGACATTTGGTAAAACTTTTGGTAGAATTTTTGGGGCCTCTAGCATATTTGTTTTTCCAAATGAAAAGTTGTTTTCATGCTCTTGCGTGATGCTTCCACGTTGCCAAGTAGTAGTATTTGTACAAATTTATGAGATCATTGAGGTGAGATGAGATTCTCTCTAATGCCCAATGTTTTCAGTTAGGGAGCGGGATAACTGTTGTGCCCCCTCCCTGCTGTGTGCTGTTGTACCGTAAAATGGTATAGTTTGATATTTAATTTTTTTTTTTAAATTTATGTTTTTTATTTTAGGATTTAGGATTTATTTTTTTTAATTTAGGGTTTAGGAATAAAATTTATTTTTTTTATTTTAAGGTTTAGGGTTTAATTCTTAATTTTTTTTTATTTTTAATTTTAGGAATTAGGGTTTAATTTTTAAAATTTATTTTTTTTCTTATTTTAGGGTTTAGGATTTAGGGTTTAATTCTTAAATTTAATTTTTTTTTATTTTAGCGTTAGGGTTTAGGTTTAATTTTTAATTTTTTTTTTATTTTAGAGTTTAGATTTAATTTTTAAAATTTATTTTTTTTATTTTAAGGTTTAGGGTTTAATTCTTAAAATTTATTTATTTTTTTATTTTAAGATTTAGGATTTAGAGTTTAATTTTTAAAATTTATTTTTTTTATTTTAGGGTTTAGAGTTTAGGTTTAATTCTTAATTTTTTTTTTAATATTTTAGAGTTTAAAAAAACATAACGACAATATGAGAGAAAAAAAAAATGGTGAAACTGTGCCGTTATACGGCACAGCAGGAACAGCAGGGAGGGGGGCATAGCAGGGACCCTCTATCCTTTCAGTGAATAGGACCTTAGCCGCCTTGTTAAAACTGATAAACTCCATTTAATTCTTGAAATGATTTAAATAAATATACTTTTAAAATTTTTATAGAAAGTATAAAAAAAAGGGTGATGCACTAATAAATCCCAAATTAACAATTTATACACTGGTCCTAAAAAATTTCTTATAGACTAAAAGGTCCCATTATACAAAAATTGACCATAGAGAGCATATACATCATCATCATCATCAAAATAACATCAAACATCACGACATCATTATCAAAATAACATCAAACATCATCATCAAAACAACATCAAACATCATCATCAAAACAACATCAAACATCACAACATCATCATCAATTCGTTGGAGTTGATCTAACAATAACACAGCCCCACGACCCCACCTACGGGTCAGGCCGTCTCTTCTTCACATCACAACTACAATTTGTAGATTCAAGATCACCATGAGGAACATCTGGTAGACAAAGTTTCTCCCCAAAAAACCCTTCTCTCTCTATCTCTTTCTCTCTGTGTCTCTCTCAACTCAATTGATTATAGTTTTACGTTGTTTACCCTTTTGTTCTCACTCGCAGTATCTCTTCAATGGGGTCCGATTTGGACTCCTCAACGTCCTCCGACGATCCCATACATGAAAGCCCTAATTCTACTTCAATCGATCAGTCCCTCAACGCCAATCCGATTTGATGATGATGTTGTGATGTTAACATCAGCGCCATGATCGACATCATCAACATTAGTTCCATCATCAACGTGACTCGCAGGTGCCGGAGACAGAGATCTTGGTCCAACGTTCGATCCTTGTCGAGGACATCAAACACTGCCAAATAAAACGGCGATGATGATGAAACGGCATCAAACGTCATCAAACATTCAAATAGGTCTGACGTTTGATAATGTTGATGTTGGCGATGATGTTTGATGTTTGCTGGATCTTAATGTTTGATGAATAATGATTATCAATGTTTGATGAATAATGTTGATAAATGGGTCTTAACATTCAAATGAGTATATATGTTAGTGATGTTCGATCCTTGTTTGATAAATAATGTTGGTGCTGATGAATAATGTTGATAAATGAGTCTTAACATTCAAATGGGTATATATGTTGATGTTGCAGATTTTTAGGAAACAAACATTCCACAAAAGGGGTACTATTGTAACCTGTAAATAATGAAAATTAAATAAACAACATTACCAAAATAAAATGGGACTAAATGGTGCATAAGAAAACTTTTAGAACTAAATGGTTCAACTTTTCAGAAAATAGGATTTATGGGTAAATTTTCCTAAAAAAAATAAAAAAGTGATGTGATTTAAAATATTAAAATGATAAGGAATAACAAGCTTTTTAATCTAAAAATTAAAAAGTCAACAGTCTTTACAAAGATGTTAAAAGTTTTTTTTATATTTATTTTTTACGCATTTTTGTAAAAAAAATTAAAAAGTCATTTTAAGGATTTTTTTGGAAAGTGGGTTGATTTTTTAGTTTTTTGGCTATTTTAACTTGAGGATAAAAAGTCTCGTTTAAGATGAGTTTTTTGACCTTTTTTTGGACTAAAAAGCCTATTTTATTTTTTTAAAAACTATTTTAGCCAAAAAAGCCCCAAATATAACTTTCCAAACAGAGGGTAAATATACTAATTTTTTTATCTCATATTTTAATCAAAAAGTTAAAAAATTAATAAAATAACATGTTCCCAAGCCAAGCCTTAATCCAGCCATTTTAGATGATTCCGACAATATGAGCTAACGGTTGTAGGTGGAAATTTTCTAAATATGCTTATATTTAGACGGAAGTGGATGGGAGGCCATCTAATCCACCAACCCCCTAAATAAATGATGTTATATTTTTATGCTGTGTATGTTTAGAAAAAGGACATTTTATTTAGTAATAATATTAGTTATTTATGAAATATAAAAGTTAGACTTTGATTTTTATAACAAAAAATATTGGACTCACATAAGGCTCAAAATAGTAGTAAAAAATTTACTTTAAAATAGTTTGAAAAATGCCTAAAACAGTAAAGTCTGATTCGCCAAGTCGATCAGCATCAACAACCAACTCGTATGGCTCACTCAATTAGCATCTGCTAACTAAATGAACGAATGCAGATTGATTTTTCTCAATTCACCTAAATAAAAGAATTATAGGTGAATGAGAGGCCACTTGATCCAATTTGATTCACGAGCACCCCTGGTATCAACAAAAAAATATTAGAAAAATAAATAGAAAATAATGATAATAGTTTTGTTTTGGATTGATCGGTGAAAAGTTAATTCTTATGAGTCATGTTTTTTAGTCTAAGGTTTATTCTTTTTTTGTGAGAAGGAAAGTCGTTGACGGTTGCCGGTGGCAATGAGATGGACAAATAGATGACATTAAACAGATATGTGAATAGATAAGTAACACATGCACAAATATGTAACATTTGAACAGATAATTTGATAGTTAGATGACATGTGTACGTGATATTTGGATAAATATGTGACATTTGAATAGAAAAACAAATAAGTAAGTTTTGAACATATAGGTGTCCATTCTAGACAAATAAATGTCCTTTTAGAGAAATAATGTCCTTTTATCCAAAAAAAATTAAGCTTGGCCCTATTGGCCCAAAAGTTGTAGAAATAGATTTATAGTCTGAGTGCCCTTTTAGTTTCTTGTTATTTGGATAATTTATTTAGAATATAAATAAGATATATAATTAATAATAAAATTGTATTATCCCCTTTTTAATTTGAAAATATAAATAAAAGAAAAAAAATATAAAAATAGGAAATCTATTATCAATTAAGTGGAACGCTTTTGAAAATTGTTGTACACTTGGAAAGCAAATATATCCATTTCTCTATCTTTTTTCAATCTATGTCCTAATTATTAGTCATTATCCACTTCTATTTCTCTTTCTTCAAACTTGGAAAGAGGTAGGGGTATAAATCTGGCCCGGCTTGGCTCATGTCGGGTCTCGCGGACTCCCGCCAAAATTTTGGCCTAGCCGTGCCAGTCCACAGGCCAAAAAATTAGGCCAAGGCCCAAGGGTATTCGGGTCTTGGGCAAGCCGGCCTAATGGGCTTGGGCGGGCCTAATTTTTTTTATTTTTTCTACCAAAATTTTATTATTTTCCATTAAAAAATACACTGGGCCTCGGGAGAGGTAGGCTTCGGACCGAGGCCTAAATGGGCCTTAAGTAGGTCGATGGGCTGGCTTACAGGCTGGGACGGGCTTCAAAACGATAGTCCAAGGGCTCAAACTGGGCTTGAGCCCAAGTGGGCCTAAATGGCCTGGGCTCATTCTAGGCCGCGGGCGGGTTTCGGGCCACCCACGGGCCATTTTTACACTCATAGAAAGAGGGTTGTAGAAAAGGGCTGGGTTGGTAGCTCATGGAGGTAAGGGAGGTTGTTGTGGGGGCTACAAAGGTAAGGGAGGGTTAAGGATATTAGTACAAGAGATGCAAAGAATTGGAGTGATGATTGGAGAGGCAAAGAGAATGAGGTCATAGTAACTTGCGCTAGACACAATCTGCACTTGTACAAGCCACATTTAACACTGAGTATGATTTTCATTTGCATCAAACATGGGTTTTACTTACATGGATCATAGTTCACACTTTCGAGGTCATGAAAGAAGAGATTGGTGTTTGGGGGTGGTTGAGGTGGCTAGGGTTTTTGAGGAGGGGATTGCAAGTTAGAGTGGCATGATAAGAGAAAATTAATGGGCCAAGGATAGCAGAGAGTGACGAAGAGTGGCTTGGGAGGGCTAGAGAGGGCTAGAGAGCAACAAAGAGTGGTGGGAAAGAGAGGTGAAGGGTTAGGGTAGCAAGTAACAGTAGGAGATGGTGGAAGAGTGGCAATGAGTAGCCAAAAATGGTAGGGAGGTCAACTGTTTTATCTTCATGGTGGGTTACAAAAGAGTACAATGTAAAAGTTGTATGATTTGAATGTTTGTAATAATATCAAATATAAGCAAGAGATCGAGTCATTAAAAAAATTAAATAAGATGTATGTAACATTTGGTTGATCAGACTATTTTGGGGGAGTTCAACTGTGTTTATCTCCATGGTGAAATTTTCATACTATTGGTTATCTTAGTTAAGTAATTGTAACATATTCTTTGACAACAAATGATTGGTACATATCTCCATATCCAAATATATTTGTGTATCATCTTAACTTGTTAATGAATTGTCTTTTTTATCATCCAAAGAAAAAATGGTCAATACACAAAACCGAAAGCCCTTTAATTTAAGTATAAGAAAGAAATGTAAAACCTCTAATAGTAGCAATGACCTATCTTTTTTCCTTACCAAAAGAAAAAAAAAAAGAGTGTTTTACACATAGCAACATTGACCTCATGTTGAGGGTGTTACATAGCTATCATATTACCAAGATGCTTTTGACACAAATTATTTGTATGTCATTTAATAAACTCTGCCAAAAGGAGTACTGTCTGATACTTAATTTTTTGCTGTTGTGGATAGCTAAACTTGATTAGCCTAATTGTGGAAGGGGGAAAAAAAAAAAATAGATGTCTCTAAGGGATGTTAATCTCATGTTGGGAGTTGAAAGTAGGATGACTTATAACTGTATCCCAAAACCTTGTGTTGCAAGGGAAAGATGAATTTTATTTTTTTGGTTTAATATTTTATACAATTGCTGTAGCGAAAGTTTGATTATTAAAAAGTATATGCCCCTTTCGAATGGGCCACAAGTTTTTCTATAGATTCATGGCATTACCATTTATGATTCTATCTAATCTCTAACTCTCATGATCCAAGCTTTACATGAAGCTGACAACTCTTATTTTACCTATCATGTTTGGGGAACATTTGACAGAACGACTTAAGTGTTAATCTCGGCAGTATCAATATTAAAGTTTGTCTGCAAAGCAGAACACTGATAGAATTGAGTTTGTGTAACTTTACAATTATTTTGATCAATAACTAAATTCACATTTTGCAATTTGATAATGTCAATACAGGTCCTTGAGCCAAGTTTAGCGAAGGGAAATAGAGTGATGGTGTTTTCCAACACATTTAATTCTAGTCGCACTGTGGACCACTTTCTGAGCAAAAATCAAATCTCTACTGTTAATTACCATGGAGAGGTGCCAGCAGAACAAAGGTGAGTTAGACGATGTATTATTTTCTGTTATTGCTTCACATATATATATTTGCCCAAGTGTTTGCACCCGTTTTGGCGCTTTGAGTGGATTGCTAAAGGGCATTACACTGAAGGAGATAGGCTTATTGATTCTGTTCTTGTTGTGAAAAATGAGGCTAGGAATTGTGATTGCTTGCAAGGTATTTTTCAAATTCTTGGTGGATCTGGTATTTGATAGGTGTGAATCAATGGAATTGTGATTTGTTTTTGTGGGTTTTTGTTTTTGAGTGTACGGGGAGCAAATATTCGGGCAAGCCCGTATTCCTTTTTTCCAAGCTCTGTTTCTGTCCGATCACCTGCGAGCAAATAACGGTGAGTTACCCGGCGGTGTGTGGCCGGAAAACCCCTCCGACGATCAAGTTAGCGTACACCTCAAGATAGAGAGAGAGAGAGAAAGAGAGAGAGAGAGAGAGAGAGCAGTGTTTGAGTGTAAGAATTTCCTTACAAAATGTTCCTGTTTGGTATGGGGGGCGCAGACATGCTTATATACCCTTCTGCGCCCCAAATCTACTCCCATTGGTCTCTCGACATGTGGCTCTGTTATCTCATCTGTCAGCATAAATCTTGCTATACATCACCTAACCCAACTGCCAGCCCACTCTGCTGGGAGCACGGCAGCCGGGCAACATTATCTCGGCTATCAACGGCCATACTGAACATGCCCAAGTGTATTTGATGTCGTAGTTTCCTACTACCAGGCTTAATTCCAGCCGTGCTCAACTATATTCCGGCGAAGCTGAGCTGGAGATTGGTAACGCCGGTCAGCCAAAGACCTTCTCAGCCAAGCTCCAAGCACAGGCCTTCCTACCGGGTTAAGGTGCGTACATTTCAACCTTGCAACGCGTGAGCCGGAGAGCCTCATCTAGGCTGTTCCTCCACCTGTCCGGCCATCGCAGAACCGAGATCAGATAGCTTCGTTCCACGTGGGCTTTGCCATTATCGAGCAATATCACGGCCTGATCTTTGAGCCCAATACCTCGGCCCAAATCTGTCCGGCTAACGTCACGGCCCAATCTCAGATCATAAATCTCCCTCTCAGAGCTATAATTAGCAGTAACCTTGTTCGACATAGGGAGAGGGCAAGTTCAGTACCCCTTGAAGTGCTAATGCTCTGAAATTTTAGGTTGTGGACTTTCACATGGTCAGTTTGGCAATAATATCAAATGCGCTTCCACATATCTCTTATAAAATGTAAACTAGAACAAGCTATAGTTGGACTGCCTTACTATTTCCATAATTTCAAGTTGCATTTTGCTTGATTCTGTTTTCTTTTGATTTGCTGTTCTAACAGTTTTCAAAGCGTAGTTGACGAAACCAAAAGACGTCTGTATTCTCAAGAGTTGCTTCCAGACTCTGTAACAAAACTGTGAAGGAGCGCCCTGTTTCTTGTTTCCATATACTAGTTTTATGTGTTAGGGTGGGTAATTGCAAGTATTCTTGGAATCAGAATTATTGTAACCTCAAATATTCTTTGTAATTGTAAGAGGTGGAAAACCTTTGCAAGATTCTTTCAGGAACTCCTTGTTATTGTTAGACAATACTTTCTTTTTTCTTTTTGAAAGAGAATTTTATTTAGGGAAGAGATAGAAAATAATACATGAATGTTAAAATTTTTGCAAATATCTCTGTACATTTATTGTGTATAATATTTGAATATATATACATACACACACACACACACATATATATATATATATGAGAATAGAGGTTGCCAAAACATTGTAGGCATTTTTAAAAAAAAAATTTGCGAGGGTAAGAAGATGATTGCTAGTACATTGTAGGTATTTTTATTTATTTATTTATTTATTTTTGCGACGGCAAAACATCTGCCGTTATAAGTAGGTTAGGTAGTCGCAAATAATTTGCTACTATTGTTTTGCAGCAGTAAAAAGTATTTGCCACCCCCACATTCACGTCCCCCATTTGCTGTTGCATGGGCTATTACAAAATATCTTTTGCGACTGTATTTCTATTATTTGCGACAAAAATCCTTTTTTTAGTAGTGAATAGTACTAGGAATGTTGTTCACCATGTGTTTTCATTCACATGGGCATTTTAATGTAATAGTTTGGCCTTCAAGTGATTTCATTAAAGTGGAATTACAACAAAGAGAAATGAATTATCAATGTGTTAACAATGAAAACCGTTCTTAGTTCATTAATAGCACAAGAGGCGTCAAAGGTTTTGTTGAACTCGAACAATTCTCATTCTACAAGTTTACACTAATTGGATAGTTGGAGTTTTCAAATGCTCCCAAAGAACTCCATTGTAGAAAGAAAGGCATCAATTTGAAATTTGGTTCAATGTACAGATGGGGCTGTTCATAATCGTTTGAGCAGTTTTAGCATGGAATGTTGCATAATGATTGTTTACCCATATGTTGTGTTAATTGGAATCTCATGCTTTTTGCTTTAGGTTGCGTTTGGTTTAAGGATTTGGGAAGGAATCTGAAAAGGAAAATGGAAAAGATAGATAAAATGTGAATAAAATATACCTATATTTTACTTAATTTCACACACTTTTTTTCCCTTTTTTTTTTTTTTTTTTTTCCAAATCCATAAACCAAACACAAACCTTAGAGATCTAAATAAAGGAACACAAACAAACAATGGACCACCAAAACTATTTCACAATTCACTTACCATTTAATGCAGGAAAGCGTACCACTTGTTGTCTTGATGCAGAACAATGCTTTGAAGGGTTTTTAAGCTGGAATTTGTAGGTTTATATCGCGATTTAAAGTTAATTTCTAGCGGGAGTTTTAGGGTTTAATTAGTGTACGGAAGGCGGGCTTAATTAAATAGAGAAAGGAGCTCAAAACTGTGATTGTTTTGGGTGCTGTGAACAATACCTGTGAATAGTGTTTTGTTGTACACGATAATAACCATTGTTTACACGTAATACAATGCATTGGATGTTGTTTTGGATGCTACAGAATGACATTTAGCTCCAATTTTGGACAGTTGGTTCTTGAAACATAGTTCCAAATCCGGTGCCTAGTATATTCCAGCGTTCATCACAAATGAAAAGGAAACAAATGACACACTTCCTACCCCAAAGTCATCCCAACTGCATTTAGGTCAACCCTTTCACATGCTATTGTTCTAAACTTCCATCTACCAAGCCAAGAAGAAGGGTTCATTTCACTTGGGCATTTCCTCTGCTGCATAATAAGGTTGCCATTGATAGCTTTAATTGCTAGATATAGATTGTTGGTTGGTTCACAATCATGGTTAATTTACTTTGATCAAAACACAATACCAGAATGGTGGTCTTGTAACTCAAAACTTCTATTAGGCTATTCCTCTAGAGTCAGTGTGAGTATCAACAATTGGGAATTAGAATTAGAGACCACCTTAGTACAAAATTTATTGCATTTGGCAACATGATATCCAAGCCATGGAACTCAAATCAGAAGCCAAAAATTTTTAACTGAGTTTGCATCAAAATCCAAATCTGAGGCTTGGATTCCACAATGCAAAATGCAGATGACCACCTACATGAAGTCCAAATCACAAATAACAAGCCTTTCAATGTCATCTGAGGAAAGTAGTGCCCACCGAAGGTTGAAACAAGTTCCTGACCCTCTTTCGATAGAATTAGTCTCAATAATTTCATCCCTAAACAATGTCCTCCCAATCCTAATAACGCGTAAACACATGCCTACTAAACAAACCTGCAGTCGATGAAAGGTCTGTTATCCGCCACCGTCTAATTATCCTGTATTCCAAGAATTCTATGCTAACTATGTGGCCACCTAATAACGAGGGCCGAACAATTATAGTCTGAAAAACAAGGAACATGATGGGCAAAACACAAAGTGCTATTGAATGGGCACACAGACAATGTGCATGAGACCTACTAGATAATTTCTAGAATTGCAGGGATCACATCTCTCTCATATCAACATAATGGAAAAATGCAGGCTCATGTCAATGTTGACTAATAACTGCTCCTTTCTTCAAATACTTTCTTTCTATATCTCGTCGCTTAAACACACAATAGGAGCATCAACATAAAAAGCTCTACCTCTGTGCATGATTTATTATAAAAATAAAAAATAAGAAGTGACAAACCAAATCATACAGGTACATATATAATCAAACTACAGTAAGTGCAGATCATCCATTGACATCTACCTCAATGACTTTCCTATGCCAGAGTAAGCAAATGTTCACCGCATTAAATTTCTCCGAATCTCTGCCACCAATACTTGACGCAGCCAGAATTAATCAAGTGCCTCGCCTCATGGCGCACCAGCCTTCATTCAGGTCAGATACTGTTATTGGAACAACCAGGTCCTTTTAAGGGACAACCAAGGAACATGGTATACAATCTCTATAAATGAATACACTGTTAAGTGTTACTTGGAACAAAAAAAGAAAATTCTGAGCCGCCATCAATGGCCAGGACAATGTTACATTCACTGCTATGTACATATAATAAAGTGAGTGTATATGGGTGCAGCACAGTTATGCCGCCAGCCCCAAAAACCCAAAACATTGCATATTTTAATATTGAAATTTGGTTCCTCTTACTTGCGTACTCCCAAACAAAAATGAAAATTGGTTCCTTGATTCCACAATTAGTTACTTATCCACCTCCGTTTCCGAGCCGGACGCTCCGGTTTGATCTCCAAGTCTGCACGGGCTTCACTTTGGGTGGAAGGCAATGGTTCATTCTCCATCTTTTTAATCACCATGGCCTCCTTCTCGCTTGGCATTGGCAACTTGAAACGCTCACTTCGCTTCTTCAACCTTTCAACTGTGTCCAAGTGTCTATCGTCCAAGGATTTTGCATCGTCGTTCTTAATCTCTGGATCACCAACATCTTTTTGATCACCCAAGGGATGTTGATTTTCAACGGTTTCAACTGTCTTGGAAGATTCATTTGGGAGCTTGCTGGCTAAGGAAGAAGGGCCACCATTGTTAAACTTGTCAATCACCTTAACCTTCAAGGAAGATGATGACTTGGAGTTGACATTGAAATCCCTCTCCTTATGGCTTGTCCAACGTTCCAATTTGGACCGTCCTCTTCTCGAATCTTGCCGCTCATCATCTGAAGAAGCGTCTTCCCTATGTTTTCTTGAAGAGTGACGGTTCAGCAGGATCTCATGCTCACCATTTCCCCACTCAGTTGTGCCTTTCAATTTCACCTGAACAAAGGCAATGATAATCATCGAAAAATAAAAAATATACATATAGTGCTGAAATCTCTAGGACATTTCCAATCGCCCATAACAAAGTAACATATAGTCAAAAACATGAATCTAATATTGTTGAAGATAACTTCATTGGGTCCTAGCACAGAGATCAACCACATACTGATTAATTGATTCAAAGATTTTCTGGACTACCTCTGATTTTCTGACCTTGACCCTTTTAGCCGAGGGAAGAATTTCAGCTGAAACTGCTGATTACCACGTATTTCATACATCATATTTGAGTAATGCATTGTAAATTGTAATTATAAACATTTCAGAAAGTACTTCTATAGCAATAACCAAGGAAGAAAATGTCTTCAAACAATTATAGACAACATTATAGAACAAAGAACAAAGACATCATAGATACTAATCTATGAAAACCAAACAAAGAATGACTATCTAGCTAACACAATGCAGCAATCTTTACAATAATAACCCAGGCATTCACTACCACAGTCTCAACTATAACCAATTCATGTAAAAAAATGGCATTAGCAATGCAATCAATTGATTACTTTACCAAATGGGTGGGAGCAACATCTTATCAACAGTACAGCAAATATAACATTACTCCCAACATCAAAGCCAACAATCCAAGTAAAAATTTCCTAATTGAGTCAGAATCTTAAGGAAAACTCTATTCATATATAAAATTCATATAAAATTTGTACAAGAATGATATGACAATGCCATTCTAGTAAATAAACTCAACTTCATGGGTGTGGTCTCAACTATAACCAATTCATGTAAACAAAATGGCATTAGCAATGCAATTAATTGATTACTTTACCAAATGGGTGGGAGCAACATCTTATCAACAGAGTACAACAACAAATATAACATTCCTCCCAACATCAAAGCCAACAATTCAAGTTAAAATTCCCTAATTGAGTCAGCATCTCAAGGAAAACTCTATTCATACATATAATTCATACAAAATTTGTACAAGAATGATCTGACGATGCCATTCTAGTAAATAAACTCAACTTCATGGGTGCTTGATTTTAAAGTGAAAAAATCCACACTAAGTCACATCCTTCTGTATAAAAATTATATATGAATTTTTGTTTGTATATCAGTACTCAAATCTAAATCAACAAATTTTGTTCTTTTTGTTTTCCGCAAGTATGAATCTCTTTCAATAAATAATTTTTTCCATGTTTTTATCTTCTATGTGCTAATAAATTTATTAGTAACCCAAATTATTTAAATAAAAAATAGTTGGTGCAGCTAATGTCTTTGACTCCTTTCCAAGGTTTCAAAAAGTGGATGCAGTGGTACGGTTGCGATTGCAGGGTGTAAAAGCCGTAGCGTAACAGTTGCGGTAATCGAAATCGTGAATTTTTTATTTTTCACACAATTTGAAAAAAATTTGCACGACACACATATTTTTTTTCTTCAAAATCACATTTATTGGGGTTTAAAATAGATTTTGATCAATTTTTGTTAGTTTTTAAGTATGATCCAATATATTTCCTACTTTTAAATCACTATGAAATGAGCTTTTTAGATTTTAATTCAATAGTTAAATGACTTTATATGTCATAAATCCATATTGTACCTCTTATTTTTATTTATTTTTAAAATGTCTACAAAATTATTTTGGACCAATATTTGAACTAACTAAATAAAAAATGTTTACAATTATTAATGATTATAAAAATAAAAATTGAGACAAACAAAAATTATTTTTGAGCCATTGAATATTGCAAAATGTGTATAATGCATATTTTGTAAGTTTTTTTTTTTGAAAAGGAAACTGTTCAGAATATTGTAAATATATGTAATGGTGTGTAACGGGCCGTTACGATATCGCTACGACCATTACGTAACATCGAAACAACCAATACAGGTGTGAATTTCCGTCACACCACAAAAGCGGGTGTAACGGGTAGTGCCTACCGCCGCAACCGTTACGTAACACCGGTTTTTGAAACCTTGGGTAGTGCCTACCACCACAACTGTTCCGTAACACCGCTTTTTGAAACCTTGCCCTTCATGATCCTAAAACCTAATGAACAATTGACTCAGCTCCTTTGAGATCATGATTTTAAATCAAATTATCAATCAGATTCATACTTTCATGGTACTCAAACCATGATACTAAAAGAGAGATCAAATATCCGAAAGCATGGGAATAATAATGAACATCAACGTTGATTTCAGCTTTCTTAGATTTCAATGAAAGCCCCAAAATTTTTGAAAGAAACTCTCTTGAATGGCGTAGACTGTAAACTGAAGAGTCAATGGATGATGAATATACATGATCAACATGCATTGTGCATACAGTGAACAGAGCAAGCTGATGAGAATATAAAATCAACAAAAGCATTGAAAGTCAATCAAAAGTAGGTCGGCATAAATATTTACTACTACATGATACAATATAGAAGAACTGCATATATACATATCTAATAAATGGGCAGGATAAAATTACACCTGATGTAAGAATAGACCCCCTACTAAACTACACTTGATGTGCAAATTGTTGTTCTTACAAGCCTTAAGATTCATTTTTGGTCAAGCCAACCTCTGGACTGTATCCCTCCTATGTTGTTATAGATAGGTGATTGAGCAACCATCTCATCAACATCACACTTAATTTAACAGTTTCATTTTTATAGTTTATCTAGCAAATTTCAAGTTTATTGTTCGGACACTAGCCATATCCAATCTAGTTGATGCTTGATGTGCAAAACAAGTACAATAAAAGTATAGATCCCAATGGTGGGCTTGGAAAAACATAAGCCCCTTTAAACGTTATAAAGGGATGTAAGTAACTACTCTTACTTTATTTCCAAAATTGTAATATATCAATAAATTTTAGATACCCCAATGCCAGTTGTTTGTTTTCCAGTTGAGCTCTAACAAACTAAAATTTCAAATATTATAAAAGGTATTATTGCAAATATCTTTTACTTATAATACATGTATGCTGTAGAACACCAATGGATCTCTCACAGAAAAAAGAGGTTAGAAAGAGAAAAGCAGAGAAGAGAAAGAGAGAAAGAAAAGGAGAATCGAAAGAGAAAGGGAAAAGGGAAGAAGAACATAGGGAGTCAAGAATAAAAAGTTAAGGGAAGGGGGAAAGAAGGAGGGAGGGAGAAGAAGAGAGAGAAAAGGAGAATAACAGAAAAGAGAGAGAGACTACCAGTGTGCACGGTTCTCTCAAGGCTAACACAATTCTATAACGTAACTAATACACAGGTTGACCATAGTTTGCAATAAACTAATCTTAATTAACTTTTAGAGCATTTTAACCACCAAAAAAGAAAAAAGAAAAAATGAAAGAACAAATAAAGGATGATTTACAAGATTTGAATAATCATATTCTCTAGAAATGAAATTAAATGGCACACAACTCACCAAATTTATAGATTACTTTTAAGAGTCATGGATATGGAAATAGTCACCTAGATCAAGTTTGGTTTAACAGTCAGATGGACTAATAAGATAGCCATTTGACACCCTTTGAATATATACTACCTGCAACAACATTTGAAAATTTATCTATGACATGGTTCCAACACTTCTAAGAATATTAAATTGATCTCTTTGGTATGTCGTTGCATGTTCAGAAGAATAGCAAGTCATATAGCTGACATTGAGTTAGAATGGGAACCACAAATGTCGATTCCTATATCTAAAACCATGACGAGACTACATGTAATTGAATAAATGTTTTTACATTTTCAGAGAAAATAACTAAAAAAATATGACAATACCCCCCCACCCCCAATGATCCTCTTGTCACATAATTTAAAAAATTCTAATAGTGTTGATAGTTGTGTAAGTGATGGTGAGAGTAGTGGCAACGGCGGTTGCATCGATGGTGGTTGTAGTGTGGTATGATGGTGGTGATGGGAAATCATTGTAGGATGGTGGGGGTGGTGATGGTGAAAATGGTAGTGGTGAGGTGGTTGTGGCAGCAATGGTGGTGTGGTGACGTAGAGGTGGTGGTGGTGTAGTTGTTGTGGTGATGGAGGTGGTGGTGGTTGAGGCAGCGATGGCGGTGTGGTGGTGGTGAAGGTAGTGGAGGTGATGGTAGTAAGGTGGTGTAGTCAAGGCAAGCTTTGAGGTAAAGCTGGCAAAGCTGCCCACTTTAGGCCCCCGAAAATTGATTAAAAAGAGGGCACCAAATTCTTTTTAGCTATTATGTTAACCCTAAAAAAAAAAAAAAACCCACTTAAATTTGAAAGGCCCCAACAAAATTCAATGATGAGATTTAACACTAATGAATGGTTTTTACTACTCGAAAAAATCAAAAAGCCAATTGATGTGATGTGATGTGATGTGATGAATTATTTAGAACTAATGAATGGTTATTTCCCAAATGTAGGGATTGTGTATAGAATACGGTTCCCTATTACAGTTACTTTTGGAAAAAGAAACTTTTCAAAGTTGAAGTTGATTACATCTTACCTTCGATCAACCATCACAAGAAAAAATGAATGGATTAACAATTTTATACATTAAAAATGATTTAGTTGATAAGTTGGATTATGCAAGCTTGGTCTTCAGCTTGAATTATTTTGGTCCTTTTTTCTTATTGTAGACTTTGTTATATATTTAAGTAAACTTTAATTGTGTTTAATTTTTATATATGAAACTAACCTTTTTGTAAGCATTTTCAAATTAAAAAAAAAGAAAGAAAGAAGATACATAATCTTTTAATCACGATTATTTTCAATATGTATGAAAGCCCCCATATTGAGAGTTTGCTTTAGGCCCCAAAAAAATCAAAGTCGATCGTAGGAGTGGATGAGTTAACGAGAAATATTCAGAATGATGTGCCATGGTGTATACTTTTTGCAGATGATATCGTGTTAGTGGATGAGACTAGAGGAGTTAACACTAAGTTGGAGACTTGGAAAAAACCACTTGAATCTAAAGGATTTAGGATAAGCATAGCTAAGACAGAGTACGTGGAGTGTAATTTTAATAACAGTAACAATGGAAACAGAGGAAAAGTAAAGATTGAGCACCAAGAACTACCTAAGAGTGAACATTTTCGTTATTTAGGATCGATTATCACAACGATTGAGTAGATTAGAGCATATGTGATCCATAGAATTAAGGCAGAATGGCTTAAGTGGAGGAGTGTGTCTTGGGTACTATGCAATAAACAAGTATCCACTAAACTAAAGGTAAAGTTATATAGAATGGCTATTAGACCAGCGATGTTATATGGGACGGAATGTTGGTCAACTAAGAAACAACATGTAGATAAGATGAGTGTTGCTGAGATGAGGATGCTAAGATGGATGTGTGGCAAGACTAAAAAAGACAGAGTTAAGAATGAGTCTATTCGTGAATGGGTAGTAGTACCGATAGAAGACAAGTTGAGAGAGAATAGATTGAGATGGTTTGGTCATATACAAGGAAAATCAACAGAGGCAGTAGTGAAAAGATGCTATACAGTAACAGTAAATGAAAGTGTTAGGGAAAGGGACAAACCTAAATTGACGTAGGCTAGTGTAGTAAAGAGAGATATGATTCTTCTTATTTTGACTAACCAAATGACCTTTGATAGAGTTAAATGGAGAATAAAGGTTCATGGAGCCGACCCTATTTGATAGGACTTCAGGCTTGCTTTGGTTTGGTTTTGATCTTGGGTGTGGTTATGGAGGAGGTGGCAGTGGTGGTGGTGGTAGTAGAGTGGTAATGGTGGTAATGGTGGTAAAGTGGT
Source organism: Camellia sinensis (assembly GCF_055761805.1). Taxonomy (NCBI): domain Eukaryota; kingdom Viridiplantae; phylum Streptophyta; class Magnoliopsida; order Ericales; family Theaceae; genus Camellia; species Camellia sinensis. The sequence continues at coordinate 22,590,084 of NC_138965.1, read as the reverse complement.
GGTTGTAGTAGCGATGGTGGTGGTGGTGATGTGGTGGTTGTAATGATTATGGCGACGATCGTTATAATGATTGCGGCGACGGTGGCAATGTAGTGGTAGCAGCGATAGGTTGGTAGTGATAATGTTGTGGTTGTGGCACTAGTGGTAGTGATGGTAGTAAGGTGGTGGTGATGTGGTGGTAATGGTGGTGGTTGTAGTGGTGGCGGTGGACGGAGGGTGGTAGTAGAAGGGAATGGTAGTGATTGATAGCCAATTGACATTGTTTTAAGGTGATTCTATGATCGAATGAAAAGTTCCTTAGTTTGGAGGAAAGACTAGGCATTCCCACAATTTGTTGAAATAGCTATTCCACAGGAATTACTATTCCCACTTGGATAAGGCATACCAAATAAGGGAGTTCCATTACAGCCCATTCCATCGTAACAAACGTGCTCTTAGTTCATTTCATAATAATTCAACACCAGGGGAAGGCTTTTTCCTCCACAGAATGGCATATTATTGTATCAAGAGATGTAACATACCGGCTCATTCATCCGACCACTTTGGTCATCTTGATTTCTCTTGGAATGGCCCATGGAGTTTTGTTCACCACCCTCTGATTCTTTACTCTTCCTCATGTTCTCTTTATGTTTTTTTTCATGCAACCTATTGTTATCAGAACCACTAATAGCACGATCACGAGTACTTGCCCTTTCCTGCCTTTTCTCATTAATGCTGAGTTGGTTTCCATGTGAATGGACATCTTCCCATCCCCTATGCTGCAAAAGGCTTCCATCCTCAACCCGATCCCGCCTCTTAGGTTGCTCACCATGCCGCCCTATGTCTTTAAATTGGTAACCTCTATCAGCACCTTTATACTCATCCTTCAATCTAGCATGGCTAACCCGTGCTTTGTCTTCTGCAGCTCGAGCACTCCTTACTCCTCCCCGTTCTTCTTCTCTTTCCCGCTTCAATAAACTTTCTTCATATGATTGTTTGATCATGTGCCTCTCATCCCGCTCCCTCTGCCTCTCACCCCTCTCTCTGTGAATCCAGCTCTCTTCTTTGTGTCTGGCAGAATGTTGATCATCATCTCTAGTTCTCACTTGCTCATCTCTCTTACGCAGATCCAAAGCATCATCCCTTTCTCGCTTTCGATGACTAGAGTTTTCTCTATAGCCCCGCAAGATTTCTTCCTTTTCAGCATCCCTCCTCAAATGTTCCTCTTCTTTTCTTCTTTTTCTATGGAGATCATCCACGTTTTCATATCGACTTCTCATATTATCCTCCTTTTCCCTGTGTCGTGATCGCACATCTTTATCGTGATGGGCCCTTAAATTACCATTATCAAACTGTTTCCTCAACTGAAGATGTTCATCTTTGTCCATCCTCTCACTTTCTTGAACCTTGTTCCGGTGCCTTGACCCTATTTCATCATCACGCTCTCGCTTCCTTGTGTCTTCAGCTCTAGTCCGCATACCATGTGGATCCTCATCTTGCCATTGCCAAGCTCCCTCAGAATCATCTCTCTCTTTTCGCCTATCTATAACCTCAGTTTTCCTGTGCAAGTGATGGGCCAAGTGAGGATCCCAATCTCTACGAGAATAGGCATCCTCCCGACCTTTTTCCACCAAACGATTTTTGTCCATCTCATGTCTCTCATCACGACCTTTGCTTCTAACACTAGGCTCATCTTCACCATGGGGTCGCTTCAAATTCACCATGCGTGTAGAATGTCCACGCTCAACAACTTCCTCGTCAACACTATCATGCAATTTCTGATAATCTCTGCTGCTCCCTGACCTTCCTTTGCTGTTATCACTACTTCTCGATGCCTTTAAGTCCCCTCCATCATCAAATTCTTGAAGAGAAGATTGTTCAACTCGCGAACTTAACTTTTGCTTTTTCACAGAAGGCAAAGGATTTTCATCTATGCGGGTATCAGTTGTAGTTCTTGCATCCAAGGTCACTTCCTCTCTATCCATTCCAGAGCTTCTACCGGCCAGCACCAGCTCATCATGCAAACCATCACCATGTTCAACATCAAGATCCTCAGCACTCCCAACAGTGACGGGAGATGATAATCGAGGGATATGTTCTTCACCAATGCTTTCAACTGAACCTTCTTTCTGATTGTCACGAAATCTTTTATCCAGTGTACTTTCACTATGGGTCATATTGGGGGATCTGTCGTGTGTTCTTCCCTTTGTCTGCCTGGATTAAGAAGAAAGTTAGATAGAGGTATTAATTAACTTCAGATGCAATGTAACAAAATGAAAATTAGTTTAAATTCCTAGGTCAATTTATTCAACGTATAGAAAAATCATAACCATGATGACAACATAAACCACAAGAATAATTGGAAGATGTGTCAAACATTAAATATGTGCAGAGGTTTCTCAAGAAGAAGATAGTGGTTAATTTGAGCTATGAAAACATCACTGATCTAGGCCACCAAATCAGCACTACATACAACTTGAAAGCCGGGAGGAAACAAACTAGTACATATATACATATAGAAATAAGACAGAATAGTACAAATTCCAGGAATAGTTGGTTATAACAATCCCGAAGAAAAATGATTCAGTTCATGACAAGCATTCAATTCTTCAGTTGGTCCTCCTTGAACAAAGTAAGCATTTTACAAGCACTTTGTTTTTCGTTAGGGCTAGAATGACAGTTAATAATAAGAACATGATTTAGTCCTCATTCTATTTCAATTCCTCAACATGCATTCAACTGCTTATGAGACTACATTCAGTAGCATTTTATAAGCACATAGTTTGTTATTTGCTTGCTTACCTCTTTTTTCTTCTTGCTCACTGGCACATATGACATAAATCAATCAAGTGCCTTTGATCAATTAACTTCCATTATTCCATAAATGTAGTACAAAGAATTATCAGGTTAGCGAGAGTTAAATTAACTTAAAAACTTTATGCTAAAGAAAATGAACTGAATTTAATCCAACATTATTTCATACCTATCCTCATAGAGGGTGCCAACATCTCTTCCTGTTAATGGGGGCAAAGGCAAACTTCCATCTCCCTCAGTAAGGTTATCCGGAACAGAATTCATGGAGGGTGATTTTCTTTCAATCAGTTCCCTCTTCCTACCATTATAGGCACGCGAGGAACCATCAAAATGTACAGTTTCTTCCTCTGCAACATCACATTCAATTTCATGGCTTCCCCTGAAATCCTCCCTCGAGTAATCCTTTTCTGGCTGCTCTGTGACATCATTTCCCCTAATGGAATCATCATCTGCTGAATCCTGCAAAACAATCTGTTTCCCAAACAATATAAGTGCAATTGAATTGCACATATGGTGTAAAGATATGCATCAGAATAATAAGATTGATATCAATGTGTTCATGGACAGTGTTGACCACTCACCTCAATTATTGCATCAGAATCACGTATACGAGGTGGCCGAGTATCAATGGACGGGAGACGCTCACCATAACCAGTTTCCACCTGTATTGCTCTTCCAGTTGGCTGGTAGGAAACCACATAAACCAGTGAACCCAAAAACTGGCACGAGAAACTAACTCTATGCATTTAAAGAGTTCCATTTTTACTAGATACATTAAAATCTAAATAATGACCAAGTTATCTTCAGGACTAGGAAAATACAAAAACAAAAAATACTACAAGATCAACACCAACACATACCAATGGTGGCCGCACATGTGCAGATCCTTTTGCTATATCACTTTGTCCAGCATCCATCTTCCCAAGATTTCCATTTTCAGATGAAATATCATTAATACCTGCTGCTGCAGCTAATTCTGGCGGCAGATCTGGATCATACTCCTGAATTGAGAGCAATAAAAGATAAAAACTCCTTTGCTTGTTTTTTTAGCCACAAAAGGTGACTTAGGCAAGGAAAGATACTAATAGTCATGGGCGGAGCCAGAACTCCGAGATTGAGGGGGCCATCTAAAGAGCATTATCGTTCTTGCCTCTCCTCTATGTTTTCTTTGAAATCTCTATATTTTTATAATTGTCATTTTGTCTTATTTTTTTTATTACTATTGATTAGTAGCTTTTCAAATAACTAATGAACTCTTTGTTAGTGTTTAATTAATTAGAATGAATAAAAATATAACGGTTATTTCATTAGAATGTATACTTCACGTTTGGTTCATTGAAAAATGATATAAAAAAAAATTATAAATTAAATCATCATTAATTATTAAATGATCATTTAAAAAAAACTTAATGAATGAATGAAGCAATACCTTAATTTTTTTTCACTACCTTAATTAGTGAATAAACTGAGTCTCCACCCTTTCAAATATTATGGCCTTCCTTTTAAAATTAATACACAAGTTTTGTCATCTCTTTTAGCTTTCCCCCCCCCCCCCCCCCCCCTCCCTCTTTCCTTTGCCCCTGGATACATCACTATGAGAAAGCACTTTATTACCTGTTCTGTTCTCCCACTTTCATAGACGCGAATTTTGCTTTGCATGGTTGCCTCCAGGCGAAGTTGTTCCTGCAGAATTTAAATTCAGCATCCTCTCAGATTCCATCAATATAGGAAAGGACACAATAAACGGTAATACTTACCAACTGTTTGCAATAATGTTTCCAATTCTCCTCATTCAAACCAAAGTTAAAAAAATCTGATATATCAATACCAGGGAGCCTCCACGGTTTTTCCTCAAAACTATCAACGTCAACTTCAAATATAGTCCTGTGAATAGTTGAGAAGGTCAAAAAAAGCAAAATTTCACATTTAAATGTGTTTCCAACATGAAATATATATATATATATATATGTACATAATAAAACAAAAAGCAGGTTACAGCATCTTTAGTTATGTAAACCAGAATTTCCTGCAACAGAAACAGTGCCTGTTTCTGCAGCTTCTGCTGTGCTACAATGCCGAGGCATTACAAACGAGCAGAAAAAGCCACCAAACAACCTCAACATGAATAACTGTTGGAATTCAGAAAAAGCTAAGCCCACACTGTAAGATAAAAAAACATGAAAGGAAGATGGGAAGTTTTTTTTTCCTTTCTGTTCTTTTTTTTTTTTTTTTTTTTTTTTTTTGGGTCGGAGGGCGGGGGAGACATCAAAGAAACAGATTACCTGATTGAGAAAAATTGTGACCGAATGTCCTAATTGGGAAGGCCATTTACAGTGTTTATGTTTTATATCGAAAGTTTTATAAGACAGCTACAAGGCCAGCAATGTTGCAAGAAAAATGCCCTGGCTCTACAATATTCTTTGACTGACATCCTAAAGCAATGCTTCTTTGACTGACATTCTCTACAAAATTCTCTGCCAGGTTCTCCCTACAAATCAATTCAAGAAGTTAACAAAACATGATAGCCTTCAGGTAATCTTGTTGCCATGAATTTTCACCACCATATCATTTCAAGGCTGTCATACTATTACTATAAAGAACTTTCCAAGGCCTATCCTTTGCTAACTCCCGCATATCCTAAAAACCTACAGAGCATTACTCCTCTTTCTATGATTCTATATTAGAATGCACTATCCTTTCTAACCTTAAATCTCAGCAGCAAAAGACATACATTATGAATCTCTTCCCATGCAATAGTTTAATCATCAAACAACACAAAAAGAAATACTCAGTGAAAACCATACTAGGAAATTAATTTGTGTCCACTCTTTACTTCAATTTGTATTACGATCGTTACTGCTCCACTTTAAATCCCTCTATGTTTCCTCTAAATTAAATAATAAATATCAATTTCCCAATCTTTTTCCTCCTAAACACACATTAATGTGTACTAATTGGGCTTCTTTTTTTTTTTCTTTTGTTTCTTTTTTTTAAATTTCCCTATCTCCTTGACATTAGTAAACAAACAAGTTGCACATGGGTGAAGAGAAGGAAATTGATCATTGGCATGAGAAGTCATCAATCGAAATAGGCCATGTCTAAGCCTCACCTTAAAATGGAACATAATCATGACAACATTTAACAATTTCAGCAAAAATTCTTTTCAACAACTTAAACAATAGAACAACAAAAGAGTGGTAAAAAAATGATGTCACTCTAACAAGATAATATAGCAAAGTTGTTCATCTTCTCATGTGGGATACAGTACTATCATGATGTCCTGAAAAATATCATTTCGTACTGAATATAGCAAACAGGGCATTCCTGTGAATCTCATTTCGTACTGAATTGTGCCAAAAGGTACGCCTGGTACATAACGTTTTATCAAGAGCTTGGTAGAATGGGGACCCAATTTCGTTCTGTGTATTTTTCGGTTTGCACTGGACTGGATAATTTTGGGCTTGCCAGGGTCTACTAGGATATGTAATGGTTGGCAATTTTTCTGGAAAGCAATACAAAAATATCTTCATATCATCAAACCTGTGTAACATTATTAATTACAAAAAAAAAGGAAGAAGAAGAGAGTTCAATCAAAGAACAAACATGATCAATTGACCTCAACAATAAAGCACCTTCCTAAACATTGATTTCATTGTCTTGGGACCATGGCCATGAGCTTAGCAGAGTGAATCAATGAATGCAGTAGCAGTGGCGGCAGCTGCTATGGAATGGGAAATGAGAAGGAGCAGTGAGGGGAACTGTGGCAAGCACTCAGTGATTTCTGCAAGTGAGTTTTGGGACTCAAAATTTAGCTGCCAATGGTCGAGGATTTAAGGATCCAAGCGATTGTGGAGAAGAAAGGGTTACATAAAGGAAAAAGATAAACACGTGATTTGGGGGTTGAGAAGGATCTAGAAGCAACATCATGTTTTACTTTAAGTTTATTTATTTATTTTTTTTTGATCAGCAACAAAAGAAAGTTTTATTAAAATAAGGAAAAGAGAAGACAACAAGATACAAAGGAGGACAAATAGTTCTCAAAAGCAAAAGCCAGCAAACAACTAAGAAAAACACACAGCCTTCCATTCACAAGAAATTAACAAAACCGGGATTCCCCTAAACGAGGGAGCAACTAAGGCCCCAAAAGATGCCGGAAATCCTATTTTCTCCCACATCGACCGTACGTCAATACTTTTGTCCTCAAAGATCCACGCGTTCCTTTCCAACCATATGACTCAAAATAGAGCAAAAACTACATAAAGCCCCAACAACTTTGCTTTTTTGTTAATGCCCAAAAAACGAAAATCAATAGAAAGCATTGAACTACATGACTTGGGCACCACCCAAGCAAGACCACCCCACGCAAAAAACTGCTGCCACAACCCCTTTGCCACTGGACAGTGCAACAAAAAGGTGATTCAGAGTCTCCCCCTCTTCCTTACACATAATGCACCATTGAGGAGAAAGATAACGGTAAGGCCTCCTCCTTTGAAGAACATCGTTGGTCAAAATACTCCCACGAACCGCAGACCATATAAAAACCTTCACTTTGAGAGGCATAAAAGATTTCCAGATTCTTTTGTGAAGAGGAAAAAGTGGAATATTTGGCTTGTCAATGATCTTATTGAAAAAGGATTTGCAAGAAAAAATTCTGGAATTATTCAAAAGCCAAACCAACTTATCACTCGAGGAAGAAACCAATGACAAATACTCAATGCGAGACAACAAGGATGCTAAATCCCCAGCCTCTCTATTACTGAGATTTCTAGCAAAACTAAGATTCCATGCAATTGGAGCAGAACTAGAGCATGCCAACAACAAAATGGAGAAGCCGTGAGAATTTGCTATCCTATAAAGACCCGGGAAGTCACTATCAAAAGAAGAATTTCCCACCCAAATATCCTCCCAAAATCGGATTGACTCCCCATTTCCCACCTTTAGAGAGAGAAATCTAGAAAAAAAAAGAAGGGAAGATATGAGATATCAACTTCCAAGGAGATCAACAATTACCCCTCAAAACCATATGACTAGATATGAACCCCATACTTGCTCTTAATAATAGAATGCCATAATGAGTCACTCTCCAAAGGAAATCTCCATAGCCACTCTCCAAGGAGAGCAAGATTTCTTGCTATAATGTTCCCTAGGCCAAGCCCCCCTTTATCCTTAGACAACGAAATAGTCTCCCATCTCACCAAGTGCATCTTTTTGCCCTCATACGTTAAGTTAATTACTTATTTTAAAAAAAGTATTAAATACATAATTCATAGCATTAAATCTGAAACAGTATCCTGCAATGCACTCCTACTAGTATGTACGATACAAACAATGAAAACGGCACATACGGGATTAACAACTTTGCATCACTGGCACTATATCCAAACCCTAATAGTATAATGCAAAAACCAGCTCGCCATACTCTGCATGTATCATAGCCATCCTAGTTCCTACTACAGGATAAGGAACTAAAGACTCAAACATCTCCATATACACATAAGCTCAATAGAAACTGCACATAAAGATAATGATTTTTTTTTTAAAAAGGGCTGTCAACATGATACATGAACTTTCTCCACAATTCAATAACTTTAGAATAAAAAAGGGAGGGTTAATTACACTAATGGTCCTCAAAATATACGTTCAACTTTAGTTCCCAATCTTTTAATTGTTCCACTCTGGTCGCCAAAGTATGCAATTTGTTACACTTTAGTCCCAAAACTCAGTGTCGTTCAAAATCAGTAAGAGAATGAGAAATATTTTTGAAATTTTTATATGAAGTCTCAACAAAATCAAAATGACTAAAATATGCATATGATCTAAAAGTAAGCATTTTGTAGTTGTAGGATTTTGGGTCTTAAAATATGTGTTTTATTTCATTTTTGTCTCCAAACTGTGAACTTTTTTACATTTGTATCCCTAACTTTCTTATGTTGTTGTATTTGTTTTGTAAAATTATGAAATACTCCTTTGCATAACTAATTTTAAACGGTGCTGACTCTAGGGACTAATGTGTAACCAATCCATAGTTTGGGGACCAAAGTGAAACAATCAAAAATTTGAGGACTAAAGTGTAACAAAACACATACTTCAAGAATCATTCATGTAATTAATCGAAAAAGAATCAAAGACATAATATAGCAAATTCAAGAATCTAAAAAGAAGCAGCAATATGCTCAACTAATAACACATGCCATCATCAAAACAAAGCATAATTAAGCATATAAATAATATATACAGCAAGTGCAACTATGTGAAGGTTACTTGTGCGATGGAAGTGTGAAATCCAACCCACTGCCAAAACCACGTCCTGTTGTTCCAAAACCACGTCCTGTTGTTCCAGGTGTTCCAAACCCTGGAACAAAACCTTTCTGCATTGGAGAAGCATTTTTTATTCCTGTTGGCCGCCAATCACCTCTACCACGGCCGACAACAGGCCCCATGTTGACTGGCGGACCAACTTGACCTGGGACTCCTCCAGGGCCAAAAGGAGCTGCTCCAGGCATCAGAGCTGCACCAGGTCTCACATACTGCACAGTTTGAAAAAACAAAAAAAAAAAAATTGACGATAAAACTAACACTTAACAAAGAGGAAAAAGAAATTAATTGACACAAGCTTGCAATAACAATGATTTAAACATCTTATGGTAAAATTTTGCAGTTATCAGTATCAAACAAAATCAATGGAATGTCCAGATAATCAATTTGTAAGCATCCTCATGCACGGACATCCCAATTTCAAGAAAACAGTAACTTTTCACTATTTTTAGAATTATAGAGATTATTAAATTATTTCAAGTTACATCCGTGCATTTAAAATCTATTTGACAGTAAACGGATTTCGTAAAAGAAACAAAGAAAATAAAGATAACTTACACAAGAAGTCCATAAAGAAAAGCATTTCTAACCAAAAAGAAAGAAGAAATCGACAAATTAGGAGTGCAGACCATGATAACTTTTACATGTAAATCAGAAGATTTACCAGAGCATACAAGACGAGAAAGGCAATTTCCATAATTCTTGCCTACGAGCTTGCTTGGGCATCTCGAAATATGCAATTGGAAAGAAAATAAACCAAAAATAAATAAAAACAAAATGTATTCAATTAACTAAAAATCAAATTTGGAAGTTTAAACATCTTGGAATTGCTAAAACTTTATCCATGAAATTTATTACAAAAGTTCGAAAAAATTTAGCCAACTGTGTGTTGTGCTTTTTCAATTACATAATCTGGCTTTAACAATCAAGAGTAACTTGCTTTTAAGACTTTCATCAAAAAGATTCCATCATTTCATTGCATTATGCACATGGTTTGTGGGCACCAAAAATGCAAGACCAGTGTGTGGCTTCAATTTTTTTTTTTCTTTTTCTTTTTGGATCAGCAAGCTTGTGTGGCGTTATTAAAAAGGCTCATAAACTCTTGCAACCAAAATGCTACATACTGAAAACAAACAATCAAACGAATAATGTCAACCACTGCCGGACACCACCAATCAACTACCAAGGTCAGCTATGCCTCAAAGAAACTCATTGAGCAAACTGCCTGAAACTGTTCAGCCAATCAAGAACCGTCCAGTGCACAAGGCCTGATGTAATCGAAATTAAATAAACGCCGAACATGAACTATTGTAGCTCAAGCATGCCACTGCCACCTGCTTTTGCATCTAAGATAGTACAGCTGATGAAATTAAAGGACTCCCATGTTTAAAGCTGTATGAGCTTTATCAGTAAATGAACACATCCACATTTACAGCTGATTCTCAACACTGTTAGCATGTAGTAGGCATCATCGTGAAGTGGTTTCCCTGGCACTAATAATTTAGTTTCATTGGAATTTGGAAAAGGATATTCGAAAGGACCGGTTGCTTAATTATAGTGTTGATTTCAGAATCTGTATATTTTGTAGCAATTTCGTTTTATAAGAAAAAAAGGCATCAGTACAATAACAAATCCCACCATTTGTGGTCACTCTCTTTATTAAAATATTTCCAAACATCATACTGAAAAGCATATACAAGGACATTGATCAACACTGTGAGCACTAAGTTTCACAACATAAATGAACCCAGTATCATTTGAAGTGTACAATAATTACAATTCAGATTACATTTCAAATTCTCATCACACAAGGGGAAAACACAAAACCCCACATGTACAACATCACTGACCTTAAACTGAGAATGATACGGATGATATGGATGATTGCTGTACCCAATCTTTGGCGGAACAACCACTCCTCCATTCACTTTGGCTGCATCGCCCAATTCTTTTCTCTCACCGTCTGCCCCCTGTGCTGCATCTTCACCCCACTCTCGCTCTTCCATTGGCTGATGACCCAGTTCGGTATCACCAACAATAACCAAAGGATCGCCATCTTCGTCCTCATCGTCACTTCCAATCACTCCAGTCTTTCCCATCGCCATCGGTCCGTGGTTATCATTCAATACAATCTGCAAATCATCCTCACTATCACTGTCCCAATCATCACCCTCACCGCTCGCTACATCCCGCATCACAAAATTCGAGTCACCTCGATTATCCACAGCATCCGAAACACCAGGAATCGATAGACCAGGTATCACTGGCTCCGAACCCAAATCTTCAATCCCAGTATTGACCTCTTCTATATCAAATTTCTCAAAATTATCGTTTTTATCCAAAGAACATTCATCTTTTGCAACCAATAGATCATCTTTATCAGCTCTCTCCTCGACAACAACATCAATCCCGGACTCATCTATCAAATTTGGAAATTTCAAATCGCCGCCACTCTCCAAAACCCTAGGCACACTTGGCTCCGGCAAACCCAACCCCCAATTACTCACCCCCTCAGCTAAACCATCTTCTTTCTCCACTTCTTGACTTTGCGGCTTACCATCCAAATCCAAATTCAAATTCAAATTCCGATGAGAATCGGAACTTGAGGCGAGACCCAGTTCGGGGGCAGCGTTATCGGAGTTGAAAACTAGGGTTTGGTTCTGGTGAGAGCTGGTGAAATTGAAATTAGGGTTAGAATTAGGAGCTATTAAGAGAATATCTTCATCATCGCTCTGAATGTTGAGATCGATCGCGCGGTTCTGAGAGAGAGCAGACGATTGGAGGGGTCGGAGGACGTCAGTGTATAGATCTCCGAACTCGTCATCGTCGTCTTCCATGAGAATGAGAGAGAGAGAGAGAGAGAGAGAGAGAGAGAGAGACGAATAGAGAGCTTTTTAGAGAGCGAATGGGTTTTCAGGTTTGTGTAGGCACAAAGATATATGACAATGTAAATGGGGATTATATATGAAGATCTACATTGGGTAACATATTTGATTGAACCATCTTTATTTTTTTTAAGCTCGTGTTAAAAAAAAAAAAAAAAAAAAAAAAAAAAAAAAAAAAAAAAAAAAAAAAAGAGAAGAAGAAGAAGAAAGAAGGGTACTATAAGGTACTATAATATTTGTGAGTCATAATTTTATAATAATCAGCGGACTGTTAGATTTAATTAAACGACAATGCTACGTAGTTTAAATTTTGTGGTTCAAAAATGGTTCAAATGGTCAAAACGACTCGTTTTGAGTACAGAACAATATAAAAATGGCCAAAACAACGTCGTTTTGGCCATTTGAGTCACTTTTGAGTCACAAAATTTGAGTTACAAGACATTTTTCTTAATTAAATTTTTAAAAAAAGATTCGCTGTTGAGGTAAGCAGAGATTGCACCAATTTCAATACATAAAATAAAGTCACGAGTGGAATATAGCACTGTTAATTTTATCAAATAAATGAGTGGTTAGTTATGTCCCAAGAATCAAGGCATGCTAACTTGTATGGAAGGTTAGTGCCTTTTCACGCTGCCACAACCCTTGGTGGTTCTGACTACGTGTTTGATTCAACAATTTAAATAGAGATTTAGAAGATGAAAAGAAATAGATAGATGAAACGTGAATGATGGCTTTGTTTGGAAACTCGACTATTTTAATTGGTTTTTTTGACTATTTTATGAGATCAAAAAAATTGTGTTTAGGATGATTTGTGAATTATTATTTATTTATTTTTTTTGTAGTTAAATGGTTGTGAGAAAAAAAAATGATTGATTGATAAATAGAATGTGACATTTTATTTTATTAACTATTTTATTTTTTTTTTTAGTCTTTATTGACTATTTTAACCAAAAAAATTATTCCCAAATAGGGTCAAAATATAACTGTATTTTATTTACATATAATATATCTTTTCTTTTTCCATTTTTAAATTTCTTTCTAAATCCATGAACCAAATACAATTTTCATGATTTTAATACTGAGAGGTCAATTTGTGCAAACAAATGGGGTCGAGCTAGGTAACATCATTTGGTGAAAATTGGGTTGCACGATGGGCCAAAAAGGAGCTATTGAGTAGCTCGGTCGGTTACAAATGTGTTGCTAGGGCTTGAACTTAGCTATCTAGGGATAAAACCTTTATCATACCGAGATGGTTACAAATAGTGGGCCAAGCTAGGTGTAGCTTGGCAGGTTTCCAGCTTGTTAGGGTCATTACGGTTTGGCCATGATGAGCACAGAGCCGAGGTAGCTCGGTTGGGCATGGTCAGCCGAGCAGAGTATTAGGCCATCTCACTTGACTTGCAGTAAGAGGGGAGTTCTAGGGATAAGCATTATCCTTGGGTATGTGATTCTTAGGAAGACTCTGCTAAGCAGAGTTAGAGTCTTATTGGGATTGTGTTAAGCAGATTCTAGAAAAGCTCATGCCAGGACCTATGCACAAGTATTGAAATTTTTACCCACGAATACACAGAGCTTTTGGTATCTATTGTCTATTGTGCTAATTTAGGCATCGGAGAGGTTTTCGGCACACCTCCGCTAGCTAGTTCACGTTTTTATTTTTCAGGTAGCAAAGCGATGACGTTTGGAGAAGTGTAAACTTGGTCAACAAGATTATATGAGAAGATTATTTTGTGCTCGTACAAATACCAACACAAAATTTTAATTTTATTCATATCAACCCTAACCTTTTAAACCAAAACTTTAACTCTATCTCACCCTCCCAAAACTCTAAATCCTAAATTCTAAACCCGGTGGTTTTAACCTCATCGTTCCTCCTATAAACCAATGCCATTGCCATGTCTCTCCCACTCGCGACCACCACCTAGATTTCCTCTAAAAGCCAACAATCTCTTTTCCTCACATAACTAATCGTGATTTTCCCTCCTTGTCGACCTTTCCAACCACCACTCTAATTTGTAATCTACCCAGATCTGCTTCGATAGTCTATGACTAAACCACCACCATTTGTTCGAAGGTATATGTCTGAACTCCTGCCATTTGTTCGGTGGTCTACATTGCCTAGATCTGGTTCGATAGTCTATGATTGAACCACCATTATTTGTTCAGTAGTGTACATCCGAACTAACATCGTTTGTTCGACACTGATTTTTCAAACTAGATGCTACAACTTTGATCTTTCTCTATTTGTATCCATCTTATTGGCAATCTCCCTTTGTCTTAGTCTGTGATAGCAAAAGTGAGTTGGTGGGCACTACATATAGCACCACTGTAAAGGTGGTAAGGCTACTAAAGGGTCATTTGGTTTTCATTTTGGACTAAAAATTCACAAAGGACAAAAAAAAGTCAAAAAATCACAAAAGGACAAAAATCAAAAAAATACAAAAAAAAAATACACAATTCCAAAGCTAAAAAGCCAAAAAAGTTAAACAAGAATACCAAACGATTAAAAAAGTCTCAAGCTAAAAAAGTCAAAAAAGCTAAAAAGCCAACTAAAAAAGTCATTGCCAAAAGAGTACTAATGTGGTAGAAAGTAGCAAAGATGGAGAGACAAAGAGACTAAGAGAAAAGGAGAGGGACAGAGGTTGATAGATTTGGCAATGATAGTGAAGAACTAGGCTGTCAAAAGTGGGAGCCGACAACAGTTTGCTAGAGAAAGGGCAGGGGAGGTGGGGGTGGAGGTATATTTGGGAATTGTGGTGAGGGTTCAAAGTAAATGAGGTGATAAGCTATTTTGGTAAGTGGGGATTCAAAGAAGTGAGGGGTCCTAAGGAAAGTCATGAGGCTATTAGCAGCGGTTTTATTTTTTTCATTATGATCCTCTTGATATTTGATTAAGATTAATACACCTTTTTTAGTTATAATCTTTGTAATATTTGATTATGATTAATTATGGTATTAGTTATGATTTGATAATGATTAATTGTAGTATTGGTTATAACTTAATTATGACATCTTGTAGTTGTTATTTTGGTTACAAAAAAGTATTTGATTATGCTTAAAGTGGTGTTTGGTTATGACCCTACTTTATTATGACTCATTGTGATGTTAATTATGAATTATTATGGTTGTTATTTTAGTTATGACCGAAACAATGTATGAATATTATTTTAGTTATGACCGAAACAATGTTTGATTATGATTCATTGTAGTCTTTTTAGTTATAATAAAGAATGATTTAGTTATGACGTTTTGTGGTATTAACATTACAAAATGTCATAACTTGCATATTGTATACCCCTTTTAGGGGTTTATGGTAGAAAAGACTACACACATTTATAGTTTTTAAAATATGCATTTCGTGTCAATCTAGTCATTCAAACTTTAATTGTCAATTTAATTCTTAAAATTTTCAATTTTAGTGAATTTGGTCAAAAGGACCATTTAAATAATGATAATAAAATACACATATAGTGTCCAAAATATGTGTTATGTATTAGTCTCTAAAATTTTAATTTTGTCAATTTAGTCCCGAAAATGTTGATTATGACGACAAGACATAACTTTATAATATTGAGTGACAAAATTGAAACTTTAGAAACCAAAGTGATACAAAACAAACACTTTAGGGACCATAATTGAAATTTATAATTATTTGGTTAATAATTTAAACAACGGCTTGGAATTGCGGAGAATAAAAGGAATTGAACCCCAGAAGATCCAATATAGCTCAAATTAGTCTAGAATGGGTTAACTAAATTATTTGACTAAGATAAAGTTTCTCATGGCGCGTTTCAATTTCAGCTGAAAGTTAGCAAATTGTAAGTTACTAATCGTCTCTTGAATTCATCAATAGATGGCATTATAGCATTATGAATAGTAAAAATGTATTGTCTACAGCCGCTACTCACTCCAAGTTACATGTCAGACAAAAACTCCATCTTCAACCACCAGAGACCACTAAACAGTGCATCCAGGTGTCTTAACTTGCAAATAGTGGTACCTATCTCCATCATGCTTACGGAGCCACAATATTGATTATTAAACCTATAACTTAGACCAAGCCCGTAAAATCAATCACCTAGAACTAGTTCAAATCTTTAGAAATTTGGAATAAAGCTGCCATTGCCAAGCACATTTGGTTTTTCTTTTCTGGGGATGAACAATCCATATAGTGTCAATAGGTCAAATCTTACTTGCTTAAAGGCAAGAGCTTTTGGAGGGTAAAAATGCCTAGTGCTCCATCTTGGGTTTGGAGGAAAATTCTTTCCCTTAGACCTATCATTTACCCTTTAATTAAGCACTATGTTGGGAATGAGGATAAGATTTTCTTGTGGTTTGATAATTGACATCCCCTTGGGTCTCTGTGGGCTAAGTTTGGGGACCATATTATTTATGACTCTGCCCTTAGTATGGAGTCTATGGTCAAAGATACTGTTGATAATTCTAGTTGGAGATGGCCTGTTACTTCTTCTTGGGAATTAAAGGAATTGATTGAGAGCACTCGTTCTACTCTGCATCCCAATAATGGCCCAGATTCTATCAGATGGCTTCCCTCATCTAATGGGAAATTTTCTATCACTTCAACTTTGAATTATTTGAGAAAGTCTGAGGATAGAATGCCCTGGGTTGCCATTCTTTGGGGGGCCCATAATATCCCTAAGGCTAGTTTTGTAACTTGGATGGCAATCCTTGGTAGATTGAATACTGGGGATAGACTGAGATTGTTTGGTATTTCTCAATCTACTGAATGTGTATTTTGTAAGGACTCTTATGAAAATCACAATCACTTGTTTTTTTATTGCCTTTTCTCTTCTAGATTCTGGACTTGTATTCGATCTAAGTTGAATGTCTCTTGGCCTATTATTCAATGGCCTGGTATTACTCAACATGTGGCATAATCTGCTAAAGGTAAATCTATTAGAGCTATTATTGTTGAACTGGCTTTCACTTGCACTGTGGATTGCTAAAAATAACAGAATTTTCAGAAAAGAGATTATTCCTGAGGAGGAGGTTATTAAATGCATTGTGGATATGATTAGATTTCATATGATGTCTATGACTAATATTACAAGGCATCCAAGTAACAGCTGGTTCTTGAATTCTTTGAGGCTTCCCCGCACCATTCTGAAGACCACACAACCATTGAGTGGTGGGAGTTCAATACTTGTGGGTTGAGTGCAAGAGAGCATAAAACTGAGGGGTTATCTAATTTTTTGCTATTTTTGCAGGAAATTGAGCTGCTATATGTCTGCATTGAGAGTGTGAAATTACCTTAACTGAGAGTTGAGTGTTTGTGAGCAATATACATTTCCTAACCAACAATTATATTTTCCTGTTGCTTTGTTTCTTTGCAGGTTGCATGGAAAGGATAATTTTTTAGTGATGTGAGATCCTTCATAGTGGACTAAGTGTAATGAGAATATATATTGTGTGTTTGTGCAAACATACAGTAGCTGTTATGTATTATCTGTTGTTGTATAGCTGGCACTTTTGGAACTCATGTAACTGTCTATCTTGGGCAGGGTTTGCTAAATTCTAGAAGCTGGCAGCAATGAGGGATGGTTGCTTTAAGCGCCTCAAGTGTGAAGAAAGCTTTTATTTAAATTGTATATATCTGTTGAATCCGATATACTATAGTACTGTTGTTTGGGTAGCTATTTTGAAAATCTTTTGTTGGCCTACCCTTATGGACTGTGTAAGGGATGGTCTTTTTTTGTCTCCATTTTTGTATCAGATTTTTGAGCTTACGGAATGTGTTTGTGGTCCACATACAGTTTGTATAGGAAGCCTGAACACATTTAAGGAATCAAAATCTATTTTAGAGTATGAGTTCAGTCTTCCTATCTATGTTATAATTCTAAGTTATTTAATTGTTTGGTATATCTTTATCCATCTAGTTAATAGCTTTGGATTTTCCAGGTTCTATGTTTATCTTAGTTTTGTTAATTGAAGTTGTTTTTTGCCGCAACTTGTTCTCTGTTTGGCATGCTTTTTTAGGCTGGTTGTTCTTACTTGTATAGTTGGGGTTAGGGCCAGGGGCATGCCCTTTATATTTGTGTATATTTTTTGTTTTAATTTAAGACTTATTCACAAAAAAAAAAAAAGCCCAATTACATCTGTAGTTGGTTAGATTTCTCCTTTCTTAGAGCATTTTAAACACTTATACAATTTTATCAAAATTTTCGTTTTAAACATTTGACCAAAATGCTCCTAGGCCTCTTAGGAGATATTCTAAGTGTAAAGTTACCCTTTTATTCCTGAGAATCAAAATGACCATACGTCCCTATGGGTCCAAATTATCAAAATGCCTCTAAAAATTAAAAAAACAATTTTACCCCTAAATATTCCAAGTTAATTTTTTATTTGACAAATTTAACAAACGCTCTACAAGTATGGTTTGACCTAGTCAATCTCTTTGATTCGTTTGACCACTATGAAGCTCCTTCGTCATTCTCTACATATTAATGACTCCATTTACCTAAACGAACAAGAGTGATTGGACAATGTAATGTGAAGTTACGAGGATTTTTGTTCAAAGACACTCCAGATAATCACTAATATGCTAGAAAATGAGAGAACTCAAAATTCTCTCGAGTTTATGAAATAGCTATGTAAAAACTCAAAGTTCGGAAACTAAAAAAATGTTAACATGAGGTTATATATAAGCACAATAGGATCCAAAATATAAAACAAGTTGGATTGCGCAAAATAATACGAGTGGAAGTCCCTAACAAATGCTTAATGGAGTGAAAAAGTTGAAAATAATTACTACACTTGACACAAAGATGCTCAATCGCCTTAGCGCATAAATTCGCTCAATTGTTTAGCATACGCTGAATGAGTGCCCAACTCTAATCTGGTTAAAAACATAAGTTCAAAATGTCTTGACACCCAAAGTTAAAAACAAGTCGCAACACAAAATATTTCAAATGAGAATATTTAGGACAACATGAAACCTAGGATGCAAATCTGCATGAATGCACAGATACTTGTAAGGTTAACAGAGCAAGAATCTCTTATGCCTTTGAGGCCTAACTGTTGCAGATTCCTTTACACTTTGGGAGGAACGGGACTGCCACTCAACAGTCCATCAATCTGGCCTTTCCTTTGCCCAATCTGATCCCCAATGAGCCTAAATAAATACTAAGTCCGACCTTAATGTGTGTTTGTGTGTGTGTGTGTGTGTGAGAGAGAGAGAGAGAGAGTTTTTGGGATGTTGTTTTGGATGCTACACAATGACATGTAGTTCCAATTTTTGAACAGTTAGTTCTTGAAACATAATTCCAAATCTGATGCCTACTATAGTCAAACATTCATAACAAATGAAAAGGAAACAAATGACACACTTTCCACCCCAAAGCGAACCAAACTGTATTTAGTTTAATCCTTTCACATGCCATTGTTCTAAACTTCCACCTACCAAGCTAAGAAAAAAGGCTTATTTCACTTGGTCATTTCCTCTGCTGCATAATAAGGCTGCCATTGATAGCTATAGATGGTAGATATAGGTGGTTGGTTGGTTCACAATCAAGGTTAATTTACTTTGATCAAAATACTCTACCAAAGTGGTGGTTTTCTAATTCAAAACTTCTATTAGCTCTAAAGTCTTGTGAGCATCAACAAATGGATATTAGAATTAGAGACAGCCTTGGATTCCAGAATGCCAAATGCAGATGACCTCCAATATCAATTCTGAAGCACGGATGACAAACCTTTCAATGTCAACCCAAAACAGGAGTGCCCACCAACGGTTGAAACAAGTTTCAGAGAGAATTAGAGTCTCAACAATTTCATCCCGAAAAAAAGTAATCCGGATCCCTATAGCATGTAAACAGAAGCTTACTAAACAAACCTATAGCCAATGCTAGGTCCATTATTGGCCATTATGTAATTATCCTGTATTCCAAAAGAATTATACGCTATGTGCCCACCAAATAACAGGAGCCAAATCATAATCTTGAAAACAAGTAACATGGTGGATAAAACACAAAGTGCTACTGCTAGATAATTTCTGGCATTGCCAGGATCACATCTCTCTCTCATATCAACACACTGGGAAAATGCAGGTCCATGTCAATGTTGACTAGTAACTGATCTTTTCTTCAAAATACTTTCTCTATCTCGTCCCTTAAACACAAAAGGAACGTCAACAATACAAACTCAACCTCTGTACAGATTTATATAAATAAATAAAAAAAGGGTGAGAAAACCCTCATCATACAGGTACAGAGATAATCAAACTACAGTAAGTGCAGATCACCAATCTACATCTACCTCAATGACTTTCCTACTCCAGAGTAGAGGGGTCATTCTCTTTCAACCAAATGTTCCCCGCATTAAATTTCTCCAAATCTTTGCCACCAATACTTGACGTAGCCTGCAACAATCAACTGCCTTGCCTTGTGAAGCGCCAGCCTTCATTCAGGTCAGACACAGTTATTGGAACAACCAGGTCCTTTAAGTGACCACCAAGAAAAGTTGTATACAATCTCTATAAATGAATGCACTGTAAAGTGTCACTTCGAACCAAAAAATGAAAATTCTGAGCCACCATCAATGGCCAGGAACAATGTTACATTCACTGCTATGTACACATTATAAAGAAAGTGTATATGGCTGCAGCATGGTTATGCTGTCAACCCTGAAAAGCCTAAACATGGCATATTTTAACATTGAAAATCAATTCCTTGATTCCACAATTAGTTACTTATCCACCTCCGCTTCCGAGCTGGACGCTCCGGTTTGATCTCCGAGTCTGCACGGGCTTCACTTTGGGTGGAAGGCAATGGTTCACTCTCCATCTTTTTAATCACCATGGCTTCCTTCTCACTTGGCATTGGCAGCTTGAAACGCTCACTTCGCTTCTTCAACTTTTCAACTGTGTCCAAGTGTCTACCGTCCAACGATTTTGCATTGACATTCTCAATCTCCAGATCACCACCATCTTTTTTATCACCCAAGGGATGTTGATTTTCAATGGTTTCAATTGTCTTGGAAAATTCGTTTGGGAGCTTGCTGGCTAAGGAAAAAGAGCCACCATTGTTAAACTTATCAGTCTCTTCAACCGTCAAGGAAGATGATGACTTAGAGTTGACATTGAAATCCCTCTCCTTATGGCTTGTCCAACGTTCCAATTTGGACCGACCTCTTCTTGAATTTTGCCGCTCATCATCTGAAGCATCATCTTCCCTATGTTTTCTGGAAGAGTGATGAATCAGCAGGATCTCATGCTCACCATTTCCCCGCACAGTTGTGCCTTTCAATTTCACCTGAAAAAGGGAATGATAATCATCAAAAATGAAATATCATAAATATCTAGAGCTGAATTCTCTAGGACATTTCCAATCATCCATAAGAAAGTAGGATAGTCAAAAACATGAATGTAATCTTGTGGAAGGTACTTCATTGGGTCCTAGCATGGATATTAACCACATAGTGGTTAAATGATTTAAAGATTTTCTGGACTACCTCTGATAGCTACTGACCTTTACTCTTTTAGCCGAGGGAAGAATTTCAGCTGAAACTGCTGAATACCACTTATTACGTAGTACATACATCATATTTGAATAATATATAGTTGGATAACCTGTTATCTTTACAAATAATCAACAACCCCAGAGAAGTTATCATTAAACAAGCCATCTATAAGGTTGCAGAATGTACATGCATATATGAAATGTTGTGTGTAAAGGTTACTAACCCAGTGAAATGACACTAAGGAAAGTTTGTCAATTGTAATTATACACATTTCAGAAAATACTTTTACAGCAACTACTAGGGATGAAAATGTCTGCAAACAATTATAGACAACATTAAAAAATAAAGAGACCATAGATTCTTATCTATGAAAATCAAGCTAGGAATGATTATCTAGCCAACACGCTGCAAGCTTGCAATGATAAACCATGCATTCACTAGCACAAACAGTCTCAACTATAACCAATTCATGTAAAAAAATGACATTAGCAATGCAATCAAATGATGACTTTAGATAAAATTCCTTCCAACATCAAATGATGACTTCAGGTTCCCTAATTGGGTCAGAATCTTAATCAACAAATTTTGTTCTTTCTGTTTTCCCCGAGTATGAATCTCTTTCAATATAGACTTTTTCCTTGTTTCTATCTTCTAAGCACTAATAAATTTATTAATAACCTAATTTATTTAATCAAACAATCGTCACTGCAGCTAATGTCTTTGAGTCCTGATCCTAAAACCTAATGAACAATTGACTCAGCGCCTTTAAGATCATGGTTTTAAATCAAATTACCAGTCAGACTCATGCTTTCATGGTTTTTTTTTTTTAAAGCAACTCATGCTTTCATGGTATTGAGGTATTATAAGTGGCACCAGAAACCAAGTTCTCAAACCATGATACTAAAAGAGAGATCAAATATCCCAAAGCATGGGAATACTAATGAACATCAATATTGATTTCAGTTTTCTTAGAATTTCAATGGAAGTACAGAATTTTTTGAAAGAAACTCTGTTGAATGGCATAGACTGTAGACTAGAGTCAATAAAGAATAATGTTATATGCACCAATTAGTGTACTAATTAATGTACCAATTGATGCTGTGACATAATTTAAGATGTTTTTGGTATTTGTAATTTGTATAATGAGTGGGATCAATAATAATGTCATAACTAGTGTTGGTACACTAGTTAATACACTAATTGGTGCATATAGCACCACTGGTCAATAAAAAACAACGCCCAATAAGTACACATTAATGTGTTTGGGAGGGGTGACCATTGGTTCAATGGTAAAACCTTGGCCTAATAATCTTGAGTTTATGGGTTCAAGTCATGGGCAACCACTTTGTGCACTATAGCAAAAGTTAGGTTTGTACCCAATCTTTCCCCTCCTATAGACTAGAGTCAATATATGATGAATAAGGTACACAGATCAACATGTGTTGTGAATACAGTGAATAGAGCACACTGATGATGAGAACATAAAATCAACAAAAAGCATTGAAAGACAATCAAAAGTATGTCCGATTAAATGTTTAATACTACACGATACATTATAGAAGAACTGCATATGTACTAATTTAATAAAGGGGCAGGATAAATTACGCCTGATGTAAGTATAGCCCCTTACTAAAACTACACTTGATGTTTGAATTGTTATTCTTAAAAACCTCAAGATTCATTTCTGGTCAAGCCTCAGGAATGTATCCCTCCTATTTTATTATAGATTGGTGCTAGTCCATACTTGATATGCAAAACAAGCACAATAAAAGTATAGATCCCAATGGTGAGCTTGGCAAATTATGAGCCATTCCAAAGTGATTTAAGGGCTGTAAAAGTAACTACTCTTACTTTATTTCTAAAATTGTAGCAATATATCAATGAATTGTGGATACCCCAGACTGTTAAAAACTAAAATTTCAAATATTATAAGAGGTATTATTGCAAATATACTTATAATGCATGTATGTTGTAGAACACTGACGGATCACTCACATAAAAAAGAGGTTAGAAAGAGGGAAACAGAGAAGAGAAAGAAAGAGAAAATGAGAATGGAAGGAGAAAAGGAAAAGGGTGAAGGAGAAGAAGAAGAAGAACACAGGGTGATGTGGAACATGCACAGGAGATTTTCTTTCCTATCTTCTAATTTATGCCATTAGTATTTATTTAATTATTCTCTTTTCAATTATAGTTAATTAGGATTCTCAAGATTTATTTTCTTTTAGTATGTTTCTTAGGGCCAATGAAATGGCCTTTGATAGGGCCGCGTGGAGAAGAAGGATTCATGTAGCCGACCCCATTTGATGGGACTCAAGGCTTCGTTTGGTTGGGTTTGGTTTGGTATGTTTCTTAGGGATCGAGAATTTTTAATTAGAATTCTCAGGAATTGTTTCCTTTTAATATGTTTCTTATTCATCAAGAATTTTTGTTTTCATATTTTTATTAGGGGTTTTTTTAGCCTATAATTAAAGGCTTTGACATTGTAATTGAGAAGAGTTGATTAATGAATTTGAGTTGAGAAAAGTTGTGGCTTTGTGTGTAGAGTTGTGGCCAGTGTTCTTCTCTTGAAATTTTTTGCTGAATCTTGATTCTTTTCTTTTGAAACCATTCTCATACATTCTGGTTTTGGAGTCAATTAGATCATTGAACAGATTTCTTCATAGTTGTTCAGCATCACTTGGTATCAAAGCCCAACTTCCATCCATTCTCTCTTTGAACAAGGTGGATGCCCTTTCGATGTGATCTATTTGCTTCGAACCATCATCATTATCATTTGAATCAAATCGGCATTTTTGACTCATTCATACAACTTTGTCGATTTGATTGGGCAAAAAAAAAACCTTTTTGACCCCTTTAACCATGGTAAGTTAACCAATGCAGGGGTATATTCAATCTCCTGGTCCCTACGGAAAGGAAAAGAATTTCACGTTCTTCCTTTCAGGAAGGGAGGATTACCAAAATAATAGGGACACAATTTTCCCAATTCCAATCGATTAGGTGTATTGTGTCGATTGTTTTGATGCCTTCCATCAAAACCTAAAAGCGATGGTCTTCCTGGCAGAGATGAAATCAATTTTGAATAAGTTGTCGTTCCTTGTTTTAGAAAATACTTCAAATTTTTCTCAAAGTGTTTGTGAGGATTGGGAAACGAAGTCCCACATCGCCAAGTACTAAAGTAATGTTAAGTATAAAAGCGTGAGGGCACCCTCACCTCTTGAGCTAGCTTTTGGGGTTGAGTTCTACCCAATACTATGTAACAAGGATCATGTAGAAATTGTTGACCAAATCGGTCCAATGCTCAAGAAGTCGTTGCAGTATGAGTGACCCCCCTGCACCACATGGTGTTATCAAAGGAGAAGCTTCCTATTGACATGCCACCATTCAATTCTTCTTTGATCTAGCTGGACATGCTTGATTTTATTGGTATTGAAGTCTTTTTTTCTATGTTCTTTTTTCCCTTTTACATGTTCAATCCATGTTTGGTGTAGTCGTCAAAAACCACAAAAATTTGGTGGAACGAGTGACGACACAAACTTTTAGGGCATCATTAACTTGTAAGCCACCATTGATGTAAGATCAAGGAAAACCACAACATAATAATATCTCAAAATCTACCTTGATATAAAAGGGAAGTCTCTGAACAAATAGACTTCAATCTTTCGGGATTAAATAATACACTATTGATTTAAAAGAAATTAAGTTAAACTCCAAACTAATCATGTTACATCCAAAAATCCAAATCAACTAGTAGAGCACTTCTTCATACTAAACTCCAGAAGAAAAGGTAAATCAAACTAAGGGGAAGTTTGCTAAGGCTTTGGCAGCATTAAGTCAACCATGGATTGTAATGTTGGTAATCACCTAGGTAATCCTCGTCAGCTCCTCCATCGTTTCTGGTGCCTAGCATAAGATGCCATGAGCTACGAAGCCCAATAGGAACAATCTAACCAACATTACACATCCCGATATAATACAAGTACACAGTTAAAATGATATGAATCATGACAAGTAAGAATAAACAAGAACCCAAGTAATATAACGACAAGCATGATAATAATAAACAGCAGAAGCAAAAATTAATATGAAGCAATTTTGTAAGTTTTAGACTCTCTAGTGTTTAATCATCTACGTTAGTTCTTGGCAACTCCCTGTGGAGTGCTATTCTAACCCAACTACTAACACTGGCCCGGACTTCCTTTGGTCCATTAGAACATTCTAGTAAATACCAAGGATACATACACCTCGAATTACGTACTCAGGTCGTAATATCGTCGGTCTACCCCAAGGGAACGGCCTTCCAGGGATACTCTCAATGTGAGTCACCCTCACTGCCACCCTTACGCTAAAACCAAATCCGTTAAGGAGCCAAAATACCTCTCGTGCCATGTTAGGGTTCGAAACCAGTTCACACCATACCAGCACCAGGGCGCACCCTGGAACAATACATGCCACGTACAAATCCTTATTTCCATATCTTGTGCATGCCCAGTGAAATATAAAAGGGAACTATCCACAAGTAACGAGAAAATAAAGAAGAACAATTAACAAAGCAAACCACGCATGCATCGGAAATAGCCACTCAAAATACATTCTGAACTGATCTGAAATAAAGCCATGCGAATGCAGGTAAGTGATTGTGACAAAACTATAGTGATAGGGGAAAAAAGGATCGATACTTAGTACATCATAAACAGTTATCTGTAAATTCCAGAGCAGGTGGTTCAAGATACAAAAACAAAAAGGGGCATCAAACGATGCCAAATAGTGGCAGGACAGAACCATTTGCTAGATAAATGAGTTAAGAATGTTTTTGTAGAAGAAATCAAGGACCAAAAACCTCTATGAGTAAAACTTCTTTAAAGAAAATAGGACAGAATTTGTCGCAGTTAAGAAAAATGGCCATTTCTCTCTCCATACTAATCGGTTTTCAAGTGAAATCAACGGTTTATCCTTGATCTTACATCAATGGTGGCTTACAACTTAATGATGTCCTAAAACTTTGGGTCGTCATAACTTGATATCAAAGCTTAGGTCTAGAACCCCTTGAGACTTTGTTTAACCTGTAGGGCCCATCTTGGTATAAATAAATTGCAGTTATGAGTAATGATCTTTACCCTAGCATACTATGTAACCCTATCAATTTGTACGATGGCAAACCCAGTAGCAGGTAATGGGTGCATCATCGACGATGTCGATCCCGAAGAGTTGATCTCGGACCAGGAGTATGAGCCATACGAACAAGATCCCAAGGAAGAACAAAAGGAAGAGCCTGAAGAAGAACCAATGCCGGGGCAAGTCGATATGGCTCTACTCGAAGGGGACTTGGCTGATGAGAGCCGGTTTGAGGTAGATTTCGAAGAAGAAATGGAAAGTTCTGAGCCAAAATCATCTATTAAGGACAACCCAGAAGTAATCTGAAGACACTTTTGGGTGCCCGCAGCCTTACCAGATAGAATAGACATATTTGTAAGTGTTTCCCCCAAGAAAATGTGTCACTGGAGAAAAAGTCCTCGTATGAACATATATATGGGACCCATACAGATTCGAAAATACCTGGATCACAACCTATACCACGTGAGTAACCTACCCCCACAATATGTGAACAATATGGGCGATGTCTTTATGCTACAAGGCGTTCACACCACTCCAACCCCCTCAGACCGACTCCTCCGACTTCGTGACCCAAAAGTGAATTTCAACCTTCCCGAAAATTTATCATGAGATCCCAATCCTTGTGCTAGGTTGAAGGGTGAACATGGATGGGAAAAAAGAAGCACAAGTACGCTGGAAATGATACGAACTGGCGGAGGAAACATGGGAAGAGGAATTCACAGTACGCTGCTTCTGCAGCCACCTATTCCATTAGAATGCAGCAAGCAAGAGGCTAGAACCACCCAAAATTTTTGTAGGGCTCATTTGTATCAGTTTCTAGTCTTTAAGCTAATAGCGTCTATATCCACAACAGATGGATAGGATTAGATTGCATTTTTCATTTCTGAATGTAATAACTAAACTATTATTATTAATGAAAATTTGCCACCAAGTGGTTGTTGATGTGTGGCAACTAAAAAAATGATTATTTCGGGCGTAAAATATCATCCCATGATTTTATAATTTTACATGTAATATGTATAATAATCAAGCTCTAGTAGATTTAAATTTTAAACAGAATTTATTTGAGCATTTTGCAAGCCAATAAAAATTCTGGACAGTGCATAAACTTTATTTTTATAAAAGATGAGCCAATATTACCTATTTCCACTCACATGCAAGGTCATTCCAAGATAATGGGATGTATTTAAACATATAAGGACGCAAAATCAGTAGCTAAACTACCAAGTGGATACTTGCAAGAAGAATAGAACTCAAGGAGTCATGCAAGCTTTTTTCAAGCAAGAGATAAAACAAATTTTTTTTTTTTTGGATCAGCAACAACAGAAATTTTATTAAAATGAAGAAAAGAGAAAAAAAAAGATATACAAAGGACAAGAAGTCCTAAAAAGCGAAAACCGAAAAGACCAAAAATCACACACGGACTTCCAATCACTAGAAATCAAAAAAGGCGGGATTTCCCTAAACAGGGGAGCCACTGAAGCCCAGCCAAGAATCTGATCTTCTCCCACATCAATACTTTTATCCTCAAAGATCCTTGCATTCCTTTCCACCCATATGACCCAAAATAGAGCAAAAACTGCAGAAAGCCCCAACACCTTCGCTTTCTTATTTAAACCCAAAAATCCGAAATCAAAAGAGAGCTTCAGTTACATGAATTGGGTGCCACCCAAGCAAGACCACCCCATGAAAAGAACTGCTGCCACAAACTCCTTGCCACTGGGCAACGCAAGAAAAGATAATTATGAGTCTCCCCCTCACCCTTACACATAATGCAACATTGCGGAGAAAGATAATGATTAGGCCTCCTCTTTTGAAGGACATCATTGGTCAAAATACTTCCATGAACCAAAGACCATATAAAAAAATTCACTTTGAGAGGTGCAAGAGACAGATTCTTTTGTGAAGAGAAAAAAACGGAATATTTGGCTTCTTAATGATTTGTCCGAAAAAGGATTTGCAAAAAAAAATCCCGAAAGAATGCAAAAGCCAAACCAATTTATAACTCAAGGAAGAATCCAAAGACAAATGATCAATGCGAGAGAACAAGGAGGCTAACTCACCAACCTCCCTATCGGCGAGATTTCTAGCAAATCTACAATTCCATGCAATTAGAGCCAAGCTAGAACATGCCAACGACGCAATGGAAAAACCATGAGAATTTGCAACCTTGTAAAGACCTTGGAAATCCTTGGCAAGAGAAGAATTTCCAACCCCAGTATCCTCCCAAAATTGGATTGGCTCCCCATTTCCCACCCTTCGAGAGAGAAATCTAGAGAAAAGAGAAAAAAATGTGAGATATCGACTTCCAAGGAGATCAACAATTACCTCTTAAAACCACATGAATAGACCTACCATCATCATGAACCCCATACTTGCTTTTAATAATAGAATGCCATAATGATTCACTCTCCCGAGGAAATCTCCATAGCCACTTTCCGAGAAGAGCAATATTTCTTGCTACAATGTTCCCTAATGCAAGCCCCTCTTTGTCCTTGGGCAATGAAACAATCTCCCATCTAACCAAGTGCATCTTTTTACCCTCATCCTTCTGTTCTTACAATAAATCCCTCATTAGACCCTCAATAGATTTAACAACCTTAACCGGTATCTTGAAAAGGGACAAAAAAATAAATGGGGATATCGCTTAAAACGGATTGAATCAGCATGTACCTCCCTCCCTTCGAAAGCAAAACCCTTTTCCAACCCTCCAATTTGCTACCTATCTTTTCCACCACCAGCATCCAAAAAGAATCATTTATGGGATTACCCCCTAGTGGTAGCCTTAAATATTTCATAGGGAGCTTCTCACTAGAGCACCCTAGAATCTCTGCTAAGCTTTGAACTCGACTTTGTTGTAAGTTAATGCCCATGATACTACTCTTGCTCAAATTAACCTTAAGACCCGAAACAACTTCAAATAATCTTATAGCGACAAAAATGCACCTTACCTTACTCTCTTCGCCTGATGAAAAAAACATGGTGTCATCCGCAAATTGAAGATGGGAAATACATACTCTATCCCCCCAACCACAAAACTGTCAATGAGATCTAAATCTCTCTCTATATCAACCATCCTACCCAACACATCTGCTACCAAGATAAAAAGGAAAGGGGACAACGGATCGCCGTGTCTTAAACCCCTTGTCACCTTGAAAGAATTTCCCGGTTTCCCATTAACTATGATTGACATATTACATGTTGACAAGCAACCCCAAACCCATCTCCTCCACCTGTCTCCAAAACCCTTTCTAGCCATTACAAAGTCCAAAACACGCTAGTCCACATGATTATAGGTTTTCTCAAAATCAACTTTAAAAATGCCGCCTTCCTTCTTCAAAGCTCTATACTTCTCCACCGCTTCGTTTGTTACCAAAACCACATCCAAAATTTGACAGCCCTTAACAAAAGCTCCTTGAACAGCAGAAACAGTAACCCCCAAAGTCGCTTTTAGCCTTTTTGACAATATCTTTCCCAAAATCTTATGTAGCGACAGGACTAGGCTAATGGGTCTGAAATCACTTAACTAAAAATTCCTTTTTGGGGACCAAGCAAATAAACGACGCATTAGTGCTCATATTGACTATCCCCCATTCATAAAATTCAGTAAAAACTCTCATCAGGTCACCTTTCACCACCTCACAACAATCTTGAAAAATTGCCATGGAAAAACCATCCGGTCCTGGAGCTTTGTCTCTGTCGCAATCAAAGACTACTTTAATTTCCGTCTCCTCAAAAGGCCTTTCAACCCACCTAGCCAAAGTTTCATTGATCGGTGCCCACTCAAGACCTTCAATCCTAGGTCTAACTACCCCTCCAGAATAGAGATTTTAGTAAAACCTAAAATCTCATTTGATTCTCATTTTCGACCACTACCCCTTGCCCCACCTCAAGCTTCTTAATGAATTTCTTTTTTCTTTTCCCATCCACAACCCTATGAAAAAACTTAGAATTAAGATCTCCCTCCTTAATCCATTTTAGTTTTTGCCTTTCGAGCCTAGAAAATTTGTTCCCTGAAAATGATCTCCTCCATTCTAGATTTCAACTCATTCCTTTCTCTCCTCAATACATCATCCAGACTTGCAAAAGCCTCAAGAGCATCAATCTCTTTTATCCTCCCAATGACCTCCCCTTCCTTTCTACTCAAATTACCAAAGATCTCCCTATTCCATTCCTTTACTTTTTCCTTAATTTGTTTCAACTTCCTTATGAAGCTAAAACCCGCCCAACCTAAACAATTGCAATCATTCCACCAAAGTGCGAAGTTTTCTCAAAACGAAGGATGCTCTAACCACATATTATCAAATCTACAAAGTGAGTCCTCATTTGAATGGGCAACTCTCAACTACAATCGGACAGTGATCCGATATAAGTCTCGGGAGAGCTTCCTACCTTACATCCGAAAACAAGTCGAACCACCCCAAAGAAAATAAAAAGCTGTCCAATCTACAATATACTAGGTTTTCTTGAAGGTTAGACCAAGTAAACCTAGCACTAAACAAAGGAGGATCCATTAAACCACTCTCCGATGAACCCATCAAAATCCCTCGTTCCTCTATTAACCTGAGAGCCATTGAGCTTTTCTGATACTGTTCTAACCACATTGAAATCTCCACCTACGCACTAGTTTGGCGAACACAGCCCATATAAACCAACCAGCTCATCCCACCATAACCCTATCCAAGAAGGACTATTTAGGCCGTAAACCCCCAACAACCACCATTCATTGCTATCTAAATTTCTAAATCTGATTGAAATTGAAAACTCCCTCAAAACCGTATCACAGTCGCTCACGACTCTTTAAATCCTAAACCCTAAACCAAGAGATAAAATGCACTAATTTAATCTAACTTTGCTTGCTATGAATATACTGACAACATATGATCTTGCATATATATCATATAACTCAGCGCTAAATAATCTGAGGGGGTAAAGATGCTCTAGAAGCTTTAAGAAATTTGCTAAAAGTTGAGACCTCCTTTCTTCCTCTCTTCCTTTTCTTTCTTTCTCTCCTCTCTTCCTCTCTGTAGCCGTATGGTGTGTGCCAAGTTTTAAAAGGCAAATACATAACTTGGGGCGTTTTGCCCCTCACGAGATAAGCGTAACCCTCAAGGCGTCAAGATGTAAGAATTTTGAATTTTAAATTGTAATACTTAGTAAATAAATTAAATATTATAAAATAGTAAATAAATAAATCAATTAAATATAAGGTGAAAATATTTTACTTCTTAAGGCATTGAACATTCACTAGAAGGAAGCTTGCCTTCATTGAAAGTGAATTTGACATTCTTAGCTTTAGTAATTGAATTTTTCACTTGAGCATTAACTTTTTGTTTTTTCTTGATTGATCATTTACTGCTATAGAATATAGTTACAAAAGGGTTCATCTTTACTTTTGTTTTTTTATAGTGACCACTATTAGATCGTTTGCTGGAGAGACAAGTGAATTTTCATTTATTGTGCGGTTACACCAAGAATCAACTTTAAGTTCTTATCATTTTGTTTTTAGTTATGGATGAGTTAAGGAGAAATATTCAAAATGATGTGTCATGGTGTATTCTTTTTGTAGATGAGACTAGAGGAGTTAACACTAAATTGGAGACTTAGAGAGAAGTATTTGAATCTAAAGGATTTAAGATAAGCAAAATTAAGGCTGAGTACATGAAGTGTAATTTTAGTAATAGTAACAATAGAAGAAGTGAACTATCTAAGAGTAAACATTTTCGCCATTTAGAATCGATTATCACAACGGCTAGGGAGATTGGTGCGGATATGGTCCGTAGAATTAAAGCGAAGTGGCTTAAGTGGAGAAGTGCATTTGGGGTACTGTGTGATAAACGAGTATCCGCTAGACTTTTAAGAAAGTTCTAAAGAATGGCTATTAGACCGACGATATTGTATGGGACGGAACTATGAAGCACGGACACGGACACGGACACGGACACGCATACGGACACGGACACGGACACGGGACACGGCAATTTCTAAAAAATGGGGGCACGGACACGGTAGGGGACACGGCAAATTTTTTAATTTTTTTATAAATATTTTTATTTTAATACATATTAATTATTTTATTTATTTATTATATTTTTAAATAATGTGTTGTAATTAATTATTTTATTTTACATACATGTATTTATTTTTTTATTTATTAATATGTATAAGTATATATTATCTTATAATATGTATTATCCATTATCTAATGAGTATATTTATGTTATATAATAACTATTATATAATATATAATAAAATAATAATAGTTATTAGTTATATATATTATATATAGTTATTATATAATAAAATAATAATAGGTATGAGTTATATATATTATATATGAATATATAATAATTATAATTGTTATAATATCAAGAGATGAAGACAGACGGGAGAGACCGAGAGAGAGGGAGACCGAAGCAAGAGACGATCGCGATCAGAAGCGAGAGAGAGGGAGACGATCGCAATCGCGATCGCGATCAGGATCAGAAGCGAGGGAGAGAGAGAAGGCGAGAGAGAGAGTGAGCTCTGCGAAGGCAAAGGCGAGACAGAGAGAGAGCTCTGCGAAGGCGAAGGGGCTGGATCGTCGAAGTAGAATGGGGCTCTGGATCGTCGATCGAAGTCGAAGGGCTCTGGATCGTCGATCGACCAGGTTTGTTCTCGTTTTCCCCCTTTCAGTTACTCTTCTCGCCGTGTCCATGGCGTGTCCAGATTCGGACACGCGTGTCCCCTGCAAAAAAATAAATTAAATTAAGGGGACACGCCAGATGCCGTGTCCCGTACGTGTCCCCGGCGTGTCCCCGTGTCCCCGGCGTGTCCCCGTATCCGACACCGCCACGGCTTCCATTTTGCCGTGTCTATGCTTCATAGGGACGGAATGTTGGACAATTGAGAAATAACATGTAGATAAGATGAGGATGCTACAGTGGATGTGTGACAAGATTAGAAAAGATAGAATTAGGAAAGAGTATTCGTGAACGGGTAGAAGTAGTACTGATAGAAGATAAGTTGAGAGAGAATAAATTGAGATGGCTGGGTCATATACAACGGAAACCAATAGAGATAATAGTGAAGAGATGCGATATAGTGACGGTAGATGGAAGTGTTAGGGGAAGGGGTAGACCTAGATTGACGTGGACTAGTGTAATAAATAGAGATATGAATCTCCTGAATTTGACTAACCAAATGGCCATTGATAGAGTCGAACGGAGAAGAAAGATTCACGTACCCGCCCCCATTTTGATTTGGTTTGGTTTGGTTTGGTTTGGTTATGTTTAAACCATCTACTAGACTACGTATAACAAGATCAAAAGGCAACTTCTTCATATGTGTACTCCTCATATGCTTATGTGCCAAAGGCGTACAATGCACATACCTCATACTATGATGCGCAAGCTTTTAGGGAGTATATCCTAAAAATCAAAGCCTTGATGCGTTTTACCTTAGCCTCAAGGCGAGGTGAGCATCAAGTTGAGCCTCAATAAAGTCTTTTAAAACTGTAAGTGAGTGTAAAGGGGGAGGGGAGAACCTTCTTATATAGGCACCTTGTGAAATAAAAATAAAACAAAAAGGAAAGAAAAGAATTGTCATTCATCCTTGCAAGCAATCTCATTGGGTGGGATTGCCACCCTTCTAGCACCTAAGTAGCAAGAGTGGTTGATTGTTGGCATGGGTAAACATGCCTTACACTAAGTCAAAATGGCATGGGGAAAAAGGGGTTGTGGTCACCCCCCTTCCCCCCCCCTCCCCCCCCCCTCTCTCTCTCTCTCTCTCTCTCTCTCTCTCTCTCTCTCAAGTGTATATATGCAACAAGTGTATATATGCAATTTTTTTTACTAGTATAAGAGATATTTCTATTATTATAATGTACCTTCTCCTAGAAATATCTAGTGTGTATATATAACTATCTAGTTTGACTTGGTTGCTGACTCAGTTGAACAAGTTAAGACATATCTTGAACATAGAAAATAATACATGGAGTTAAATTTTAAAGAGTTTAAAATTATTGGCAATCATAGAGGAACACTTGTTATGAATTTTAGTTCAATTAATGGAAATTCAATTTTTTTTAAATAATTAATCTCTTTAACAGTTATCTGAAATTGTGAGTTCTCATAGAACGGGACACAGATCAAGCAATTAGCATACTCAACATATTTATTTCGTTGCCATGGTCGTGTTCAATATTTGAGGGAGAGCTCGGGGCAAGTTCTTTTTCTAAGTCAGGGAGAATGATGAGGAACATGCACAGGATATTTTCTTTCGTATCTTCTAATCTATGCCATCAGTATTTATTTATTTATTTATTCTCTTTTCAATTATAGTTAATTAGGATTCTGAAGATTTATTTCCTTTTAGTATGTTTCTTAGTGATCAAGAATTTTTAATTAGAATTCCCACGATTTGTTTCCTTTTGATATGTTCTTTAGTTATAAATAATTTTAGTTTCCTTTAAATTGTTATTTTGTTACTGTTTTTTTAGCCTATATATAAAGGCTTTGACATTGTAATTGGGAAGAGTTGATTAATGAATTTGAGTTGAGAAACGTTCTGGCTTTGTGTATAGGGTTGTGGCCCATGTTCTCTTGAAATTCTTTTCTTGAATCTTGGTTCTTTTATTTTGGAACCATTCTCTATACATTTTGGTTTTTGAATCAATTAGATCGTTGAACGGATTTCTTCATAGCTGTTTGGCATCAGAGGGAGAGTAGAATTGACAGATATGGGAAGGGGGAAAGAGGGAGGAAGAAGAAGAGAGAGAAAATGATGAGAACGAGAAGAGACAAAAACAGAGAGACTACCATGATCTCTCGTCCAGAGTTCTCTTAAGGACAACACAATTCTATAACCAAACTAATATGTGTTGACCACGGTTTGCTACAAACTAAAATTAATTAACTTTTAGTGAATTAAAAAAAATGATTTACAAGATTGAATAACCATATTCTCTAGAAAGGAAATGAAGCGGCACACAACTGGCCAAATCTACAGCTTATTTTCAGAGTCATGGATATGGAAATAGCCACCTAAATAAAGTATGGTTTAATAGTCAGATGAATTAAAACAATAGCCATTTGAAACCCATTCAATATATACTACCTGTAACAACATATCAAAATTTATCTATGACATAGTTCCAACACTCGTACAGATATTAAATGGATCTCTTTGGTATGTCATTGCATGTTCAGAAATAGCAAGTCATATAGCCGACATTGAGTCAGAAGGGGAACCACAAAAGTTGATACCTATATCTAAAACCATGATGAGACTACACATACTTGAGTATATGCATTTACATTTTCAGAGAAAATAACTAAAACAACGTGACAAAATCACCGCACCCCCAGTGGTCCTTTCACAAAGCTAACTAAAATGAATACTTCAACCAAGACCAAGCATATTTAGTCAAGGAATCTACACCAAAGGTCTGTTGGTTAGCAGCCATCAAGGCCAAGCACCAAATATAGAGTAGCAAATTTTATGGAATCTTTTCCTACAGTATTAGTTCATTTCATAATATTTCAACACCTGGGGGAGACTTTTTCACCTCTGCAGAATGGCATATTGTTGTGTCAAGAGATGTAACATACCGGCTCATTCATCCGACCAATTTGGTCCTCTTGATTTCGCTCAGAGTTTTGTTCACCGCCCTCAGATTCTCTACTCTTCCTGGTGTTCTTTTTATATTTTTTTTCATGTGCCCTATTGTTATCAGAACCAGTAACAGCACGATCGCGAGTACTTGCCCTTTCCTGCCTTGACCTTCTCTCATCAATGCTGCGTTGGTTTCCACGTGCATGGACATCTTCCCATCCCATATGTTGCGAAGGACTTCCATCCTCAACCCGATCCCTCCTCTTAAATGGCTCACCAAGCCGCCCTGTGTCTTTAAATTGGTAATCTCTAACAGAACCCTTGTACTCATCCTTCAATCTAGCATGGCTAACCCATGATTTTTCTTCTACAGCTCGAGCACTCCTTACTCCTCCCCGTTCTTCTTCTCTTTCCCGTTTCGATAAACTTTCTTCATGTGATTGCTTGATCATGTGCCTCTCATCCCGCTCCCTCTGTCTCTCACCCCTCTCTCTGTGAATCCAGATCTCTTCTTTGTGCCTGACAGAAAGTTGATCATCATCTCTAGTTCTCACCTGCTCATCTCTCTTACGCAGATCCAAAGCATCATCCCTTTCTCGCTTTCGATGACTAGAGTTTTCTCTGTGGCCCCGCAAGGTTTCTTCCTTCTCAGCATCCCTCCTCAAAGGTTCCTCTTCTTTCCTTCTTTTTCTATGGTGATCACCCATGTTCTCATATCGACTCCTCATATTATCATCCTTTTCCTTGTGCCGTGAACGCACATCTTTATCGTGATGGGCCCTTGAATTACCATTATCCAACTGTTTCCTCAACTGAAGATGTTCGTCTTTGTCCATCCTCTCACTTTCTTGAACCTTGTTCCGTTGCCTTGACCCTATTTCATCACCACGTTCTCGCTTCCTTGTGTCTTCAGCTCTAGTCCTCATACCATGTGAATCATCATCTTGCCATTGCCAAGCTCCCTCAGAATTCTCTCTCTCTTTTCGCCTATCTATACCCTCAGTTTTCCTGTGCGACTGATGGGCTGAGTGAGGATCCCAATCTCTATGAGAATATAAATCCTCCCTACCTTTTTCCACCAAACGATTTTTGCCCATCTCACGTCTCTCATCACGGCCTTTTCTTCTGACTCTTTGCTCATCTTCACCATTGGGTCGCTTCAAATTCACCATTCGTGTAGAACGTCCAAGCTGAACAACTTCCTCGTCAACACTATCATGAAACTTCTGATTATCTCTGCTGTTTTCACTACTTATTGATGCCTTTAAGTGCCCTCCATCATCAATTTCTTGAAGAGAAGATTGTTCTACTCGCAAACTTATCTTTTGCTTTTTCATAGAAGGCGAAAGATTTTCATCTATGCGGGTATCAGTAGTAGTAGTAGTTGTATCCAAGGCCAATTCCTCTCTATCCATGCTAGAGCTTCTACGCAAACCATCACCATGTTCATCGTCAAGATCCTCAGTACTCCCAACAGTAACAGGAGATGATAATCGAGGGTTATGTTCACCACCAATACTTTCAACTGAACCTTCCTTCTGATTGTCAAGAAATCTTTTATCCAATATACTTCCACTGCAGGTCATATTGGGGGATCTGTCACGTGTTCTTCCCTTTGTTTGCCTAGATTAAGAAGAATAGAAGTCATACTTAACATCAGATGCAACGTGACAAAATGAAAATTAGTTTAAATTACTAAGTCAATTTATCCGACATATATACCATAGGAAACTTAAACAACAGATAAGAAATGCAACACAATGGATAAAAAATCATAACCAAGAAACCTAAATCACAAGAATAAAATTGCAACACGTGTCAAACATATGCAGAGCTTTCTCAAGAAGATATTGGTTCAGGTGGAGTTTGATAAAACTGAAAATAATGTACTAAAAACTGAATGCTGAATTTTTTAAGCTGAAAAGATATTTGGTAAAAATTAAGTGCTGAACTAAAACAAATTGTTTGACAAATACAAGATCAAATTTGAAATTTTTAATTTTCAAATTGTATATCTTACATTTTTTATCTTGCGATGGTGAGTTGGTAGTGGTGGAAGAGGCATCGGCAGCATTAGTTATGACCCCCATGGAAATAGTAGTGGAGATTAATGGATAGTGCTTGTGGTGTTGGTGAAAGGGTAATATTGTGGAGATAAAAAGAAGGGGTGGCAGCAGTGGTGAAAGGTTGTAGTGGTTATTGTGGTGGTGGTAGTAATGGCAGTGGTGACTGTGGTGGTGGTGGTGGTGGTGGTAGTGGTAGTGGTAGTGGCGGTGGTGGTGGCATGATGATGGTGGTGGTGGTGGCGGCGGCAGCGGCGGCGGCGGCGGCGGTAGTGAAATGATGGTGGTACTTACGGCAACAATAACAAATCATATCACTTCAAAAGTTTCAAATTTTTAGCCTACATTTTAAGAGGCACTTAATTTTTTAAATGATATCAACCGTGGTTATCAAAAAGGCTTAACTAATTATCAATTATTACATTCAATTTTAAGTGTTGAATTAGGTTACCAAACACCACCTAATTTGAGAAATGAAAACAACCGAGTTCTAGGCCACCAAATCAGCACTACATACGACTTGAAAGGCAATGAGGAGACAAATGAGCAGTACATATATATACAATAGCAATATTTTAAAAGGCGCACCTAAGCGCGAGGCACAATAAGGCACAGCCTTGTGCTTCGAACAAGTCGAGGCAAGGCGCAATATGCAAGGCGCAACTTAAGCGCTGAGGTGAGGGCTTTTTTTCGAGGCATGAGACGTGGGCTTCATGAGCTTTGCCTATTTTTCTACTCTAATTGTTGATGAAGTGCTTTTTTGTGGGCATACCCACAAGGATTCAAAACTCTTCAAGATAAAATGACCAAATGTGGTCAAAAGAGAGCAGAAAGTGATAAAAGATTGAATGTTATACTTTATATTTTTTGTTTGATAATATATTTTTAATTTTTAGAAAATTGAATGTTACGTTTAGAGATTATCGAAAATGGTTATGATTTTTTAAATTATATATCTATTTGTTATGTTGAAAAAATTGCCTATTTTATAATTTTGCTTTTCTTCTACTACTTGAGCTTCGCTTTGGTGAGGCACACGATTCGCCTCGCACTTAGGCTATAGGAGACCTTATCGCCTAAGTACGCCTAGAGCCTTTTAAAACACTGTACAATAGAAATAAAACTTAATAGCACAAATTCCAAGAATAATTGCTAACATAACAATTCTCAACAAAAACGATTCAGCTCATGATTCTCTTACAATTCCTCAGAAGGCATTTAATTCTTTACTTGGTTTTTCTTGAACAAAGTGAGCATTTAACAACCACATTGTTTTCATTAAGGCTAGAATGACTGTTAACATAACAAGGACATGATTTAGTCATCGT
Source organism: Camellia sinensis (assembly GCF_055761805.1). Lineage (NCBI taxonomy): Eukaryota > Viridiplantae > Streptophyta > Magnoliopsida > Ericales > Theaceae > Camellia > Camellia sinensis. The sequence continues at coordinate 22,550,517 of NC_138965.1, read as the reverse complement.
TCTATTTCAATTCATCAACATGCATTCAACTGTTTACAAAAAGTGAGCTTTTTACAAGCATATAGTTTGTCATTTGCTTGCTTTCCCATTTTCTTCTCTCTAGCACATACAGATGACATAAATCATAAATTAATGAAAATGTTTGTCGACAAAAGGGGGAACAAAAAAAAAATATGAACAACAATCAATTGAGTGCCTTTGACCAATTAACTTTGATGAGGGTAGTACAAAGAATTATCAAGCCAGCGAGAGTTAAATTGATTTAAGAACGTTAAGCTCAAGAAAACAAATTCAATTTAATCCAACAATATATCATACCTCTCCTCATAGAGGGTGCCAACATCTCTGTCAGAATATGCAGAGGTCTGCCCCCCAAAATTGGGATGCTGAACTGGTGCTTCTGGGAGCAAAGGCAAACTTCCATCTCCTTCAGTAAGGTTATCCTGAACAGGATTCATAAAGGGTGCTCTTGTTTCAATCAGTTCCCTCTTCCTACCATTATAGGCCTGTGGGGAACCATCAAAATGTACAGCATCTTCCTCTGCAACATCCCTTTTAATTCCATGGCCTCCTCTGAAATCCTCCATCAAGGAATCATTTTCCGGCTGCTCTATGACATCATTTCCCTGAATGGAATCATCATCTGCTGAGTCCTGCAAGACAATCTGTTTCCCAAACAATATGAGTGCAATTGTAATGCACATATGGTGTAGAGATATGCATCAGAATGATAAGATTGATATCAATGTGCTCATGGACAGAATTGACCACTCACCTCAATTATTGCATCAGAATCACGAATACGTGGTGGCCGAGTATCAATGGACGGGAGACGCTCACCATAACCAGTTTCCACCTGTATTGCTCTTCCAGTTGGCTGGTAGAAAACCACGTAAACAAGTGAGCCCAAAAACTGGCACAAGAAACTAACTCTACGCATTTAAAGAGTTCCATTTTTACTAGATACATTAAAATCTAAATAATGACCAAGGTTTCTTCAGGACAAGGAAACTACAAAAACAAAAAATACTACAAGATCAACACCAACACATACCAATGGTGGTCGCACACGTGCAGATCCTTTAGCTATATCACTTTGTCCAGCATCCATCTTCCCGAGATTTCCATTTTCAGATGAAATATCATTAATACCTGCTGCTGCTGCTAGTTCTGGAGGCAGATCTGGATCATACTCCTGAAATGAGAGCAATGAAAGACAAAACCTCCTTTGCTTGTTTCTTTAGCCACAAAAGGTGACTTAGGCAATGAAAGATACTAATAGTCATGGATACATCACTATGAGAAAGCACTTTATTACCTGTTCTGTTCTCCCACTTTCATAGACGCGAATTTTGCTTTGCATGGTTGCCTCCAGGCGAAGTTGTTCCTGCAGAATTTAAATTCAGCATCCTCCCAGATTCCATCAAATAGAAAAGGACACAATAAAGGGTAATACTTACCAGCTGTTTGCAATAATCTTTCCAATTCTCCTCATTTAAACCAAAGTTAAAAAAATCTGATATATCAATACCAGGGAGCCTCCATGGTTTTTCCTCAAAACTATCAATGTCAACATCAAATATAGTCCTGTGAATAGTAGAGAAGGTCAACAGAAGAAATGTTTTCACATTTAAATGTATTTCCAACATGAAAATACATATATATACATAACAAAACAAGAAGCAGGTTACAGCATCTAGTTATGTAAAGCATTATTTCCTGCAACAAAAACAGTGCTTGTTTCTGCAGCTTTTGCCGTGCTACAATGCCGAGGCATCACAAATGTGCAGAATGCCAAACAACCTCATCATGAATAACTGTTGGAATTCAGCAAAAGCTAAGTCCAGACTGTAAGGTAAAAAAACATGAAGGGAAGAGGGGAAGTTTATTTTTCCCTTTTCTTTTTTTGGTGAGAGGGTGGAAGGGACTTTAAAGAAGCAGAATTCCTGATTGAGTTTATTTTTTATATCGAAGTTCTATAAGACAGCTACAACGCCAGCAATGTTGTAAGAAACTTGTAAAGATATGTCCTGGTTGTGAAGGCCATTTACAGATTTTCTTTTTTACTTTTTTAATATCATATCCCCTACTCGTAGAAAAGAAAGTTCTATAAGACAGCTCAAGGCCAGCAATGTTGCAAGATACAAAATGTTGGGCAGCAAAATTAAATGTTCGAGTGTCACTGAAATAAGAATACTGAGTGAGTTTAAATGTTCAAAGGGTGTCACTGAAATAAGAATACTGAGTGAGTTTAAATGTTCAAGGAGTGTCACTGAAATAAGAATACTGAGTGAGTTTAGTTATAAACAATGACAAAATAAAGAAAGAAAGCATTTGTAGGAAGTTAAAAGTGGCACCAATAGAAGATTAAATAAGGCCTAGAAAGTGTAGGTACAAGCGTCCATCTCCACTACTTGACAAGCCACATCATCTCTATGTGACACATGTTTGCTTCATGATTAGACACACGGACCAATAACGTGCTGTCATAACTACTTAAAAGGGTATACTTAAGCCTTGTTTGGCATAACTTATTTTAGTCCATCTTTTTATCATTTTATCTTTTTTGGGTTACATCAATCAATATCTCCTCTCTACTTTTCTACACATCTTTTTATAAAAAGTCAAAAAGTGCACTTATTTAGGACATCCCAAACCAACCCTTATTCTATTTTTCTTAGATGATTATGCATTTTTATTATGTTAATTCCTTTCATTTTATATTCAATATCAATTGTGAGTCTAATAAAGGCAAACTTGCAATTGAGGTAATCATTAGGGGCTTCAAGAGGTTTACGAAAATAATGGCATAATGGGCCCAGTTGATTGCAAATATGGGATGCATGAATTAAATATAGCAAATCAAGCAATAATTGTGTTCCTTCAATTGGTTTCACGGCACAAAGTAGAAATAGAAATGCTCCAAGAAACTAATAATATTTTTTTTTTGGTTTTTTGGTAAGTTTTTATTGAAAAAACCAAACAATACAACAAGCTTGGATTTCTCCTAGTTGTAACCTCTTTCATCTACACCTGAACCACCAAGGATCTTGGGTGAAACACCCCATTCAAAGCACAACAACCAGTTATAGAAATTTTTAACATTTCTATAGGAACACGGCTTATTTCTTAAATCATTGTTGATTCTGCAAGCTATATAGTAGCAGTATCTACCCCCTTTCTTTGAAAAATTCATTGATTCCTGTCTGCCCATCTGTTGTAGACAGTTGCAGCCAAGCATGATCTCAAAATAATTTTCTTAAAGGAGCCTCCTTTACAATTATTCAAAGCCCAAATCTTCTATCCCTCCAGGTCCATAAGAAGTCTCTTTATTTTGTTTTTCTGCAACATATACTTTCAAACCTCACTTTAGTAGGAGCAAGTAAAAACTGATGCCTATGAGTTTCATTCCATTGGTTACATAGCACTAGGGCTGTGCAAAAACCCAAAGCACCCAATCAAAACCAACGAAACTGACACGAAAAATAAAGAAGCAGACGGTTTCACACTAAGTTAGGTTAGCAACAGGTATCATGAGTAAAAAAATACAATTCTTCGGATGGGCAACAGTTTAATACCCATCTCAACTGACAAAACCGATCCGATTGATAATAATTTTACATGTGTCGTTTTTTTGACCGTCCAAATTACACATTATCTTTAAGCCATCATGCCCTGACAATGACGTCTCATTTCTTCCGATTCTCTATTTCACATGCATTCAACTCTCTCTTTCTTTCACGCATGCAACTCTCTCTCTCTCTCTCCCTCATTCAATTCTCCGTCTCTCTCACATGCATTCAACTCTCAATCACTCTCATCTCTCTCAATCATTTCTTCTCTCTCTTTTGTATCCCCTTCCCTCACAGTTTCGAAACTCCCTCCTTCACCGCCTCACGCCTCTGCTCCTCTCAAACCTAAAATATTCATCACACCTCTCCCCTCAAAACCCCTATTGTTACAGGGTCAATTTTTGTTTCAAATTCCCAACCTGTAATGGCACTAAGTTGGACACTTAGTCTCAGCCAAGTATGAATACACACACACACAGTGTTATAACAAGTAAGAGAATAGGCAACAAGTGATTACAGGAAAAACTCCCAACCTTTATTAATTGCACCAACAATACAAAGGATGCCTATGGAAACTCTTACCAACACTTAGTTAATTTTTGAGTTCCATGGCTATGCCTAAATAGGCGTACCATCAGTTACAAACTTTACAACTAGCATTACAAGAAAAGCATGCCAAGTGGCATGGCTATTGACATCCCCAACTGCCTAGTGACTTAGGATCATTTCTGAGACATAACTGCTAGTAACTGCTGCTAACTCCCTGCCTTGATTCCAGATGTCCAAACTTGCCTTGTCTTTGCTCAACATGGGTAACTGCTGCCAAACAAGCATAATTGCTTTGAACTGCCCATGTTGTATGCCTTCTCAATCAGCCACGAATTTGGTTGTCTTGGCCCCAGACCAAGTTTTGCCTACTGAATGCTTTGAACCCCCAAGTATGCTGCAGCCCAAATTCGGGTCATGTTAATGCCTTGTATTTGTGCCACTGCTGCCCATACTTTGGCCAAGGGTCTTGTGCTGCTGCCTCAGCACTTTGTCAATGTTTCACCTTGTTGTTTTGGCATGCCACCATCATGCCGTGGTCTTGGTTGGACATTGGTGCAAGGTGCTGCCAATGCCAACCATGCAGCCTTCAAGTAGAAGGTGCTAACAAACCACCCCCACCAGAAGAAGCCAACGTCCTCGTTGGTAGGGTCTTCAAGTACTCCTGGATTTGATTTTCAAATTGCCACAATGTTACATCATTTTCCCAACTTGCATCTGATTCGGAGGAACCCTTTCACTTTACTAAGTAATGGGTCCTTCAATTCTTTTTGCTTTGACCCTCGGTCTTGTGATCAAGAATCTGTTCCACCTCCTTGTCAAACTGTTTTCTAATCACCGGGGGTGCTCTCCGAGCTTGTTTCCTTGTCAAGTTTGTTTGATCCTCATGAAATGGTTTCAAAAAACTGACATGAAAAGTTGGGTGGATTTTCAACCGATCAGGCAGCACTAGCCTGTATGCAACATTGCCCACGCGTTTTAAGACTTCAAAGGGGCCATCATATTTCGAAATTAAGCCACGGTGCACTGTCTTATTGCTTATCTTCTTCCAGATCTGTGGAGTAAGCTTCAGTAGCATTTTGTCACCCACTTTGAACTCTAAGGGTCTTCGCCCTTTGTCAGCATACTTCTTCATTCGTTTGCTTGCTTTGGCCAAACTGTCTTGTGCTTCTTCCAGCAATTCTTGTTTGGTCCTTGCAAAGCGGTATGCTGTTGGACATCTACCACCAGAGCCTGTTTTAGCCACTTCGTGAGGAGTTAGGTGTTGCTGCCCCGTGGCTAATTCAAACGGGCTTATCCCGGTTGCGGATGATCTATGCAGATTGTAGCAAAACTGTGCACTATCCAACAATTCGACCCAATTCTTTTGACTTACGGTCACATAATGTCGGAGATACTCCTCTAGCAATCCATTCATCCTCTCGATCTGACCATCTGTCTGAGGGTGATTTGCTGTGGAGAACTTTAATTCGGAACCCAACAAATTAAAGAGCACAGTCCAAAACCTTCCCGTAAACCGGGTATCCCTGTCGCTTATAATGTCCTTAGGCAAGCCAAAGTATTTTACAACATACTTATGAAATAAATCAGCAGCAACATCTACGGGACAAGCATGAGGAGCAGCGATAAAAACAACATACTTAGAGAAACAGTCAACAATTACCATGATGGAGCGCATCCCATTGACTTTGGGAAATCCGGAGATAAAGTCCATGGATATGGAAACCCAAGGCTTCTCAGGGACAGGTAGTGGTTGTAATAACCCAGCTGCCTTCTTTCTTTCGGTCTTGTCCAATTGGCACACCATGCATGTTTTGACATAAGTCTCTACGTCTTCTTCCATTTTTGGCCAAACATATGAACGCGACAAAAAAGCCATCATGCGTTGTTGCCCCGGATGACCAACCCACTGCGGGTCATGTGTTTCTCTAAGAAGTTCCATTCGTAGTCCCCCAACACTTGGGACGTATAGCCTATCTCCTTTGCCATGGAGAAAACCATCTTCAAGCCGATACCGACAAGCAATTCCATCCTTTACTTGTTGTACCAACCGTTGATATTCTGAGTTAATGGCAGCACTATCCCTGATCCTTTCCAGCAACTGTGATTCAATGTTGGAAATGGCAGCCACATATTCAATTATCTCTTTCCGGCTTAAGGCATCAGCGACTAGGTTATGTCGTCCAGGCTTGTGTCGCCATTCAAAGTCATACTCTTCAAGGAATTCCTGCCAACGAGCCTGCCTTGGAGACAACTTTTTCTGAGTTTCGAAGAATGTATTAGCCACATTATCTGTAAGAACCAAAAACTTTGATCCCAACAGATAGACCCTCCAGGTGAGTAGGCAATGCACCACTGCCGTCATTTCCTTCTCATGGGCTGAATAATTCTTCTCAGCAGCGTTTAGTTTCCTGCTTTCAAAGGCCACCGGGTGTCCTTCCTGCACCAGTACTCCTCCAAGTGCTTTGTCTGAGGCATCCATGTGTACTTCGAAAGGCAACTCGAAACTAGGCAGTCGCAAAACCGGTTCACTTGCCACTGCACTTTTCAGTTTGTCAAAGGCCTCTTCGCAATTAATGGACCAATGCCATTTGTGATCTTTCTTCAGCAAATCAATGAGGGGAGCAGCCTTCTTTGAATTTCCCTCAATGAATTTCCGATAGTAGTTTGCCAAGCCTAAGAAGGATCGCAACTCCGCAATATTTGTGGGTGGAGACCATTCCATAATAGCCTGTACCTTCCTTCCATCCATTTTGACATGGCCTTGGCAAATGATATGCCCAAGAAACTTAATATCCCGCTGGGCAAACTCACATTTTTCCTTCTTGACATACAATTGATGTTCTCGTAACCGAGTGAACACCATCCGAAGATGGGACAAGTGATCCTCTAGGGACTCACTATATATTACAATATCATCCAAATAAACAATAACAAACTGATGACATAATCATTGAACATATCATTCATAAGATTACAGAATGTAGCCGGGGCATTAGTTAACCCAAACGGCATTACTAGGAACTCAAAAGACCCATATCTCATAACACATGTGGTCTTTGACTCATCTCCTTCAGCCACTCGGACTTGCCAATAGCCAGCACGTAAATCCAATTTTGTGAAGTAAGTGGCTTTGCACAATCGATCAAATAGGTCTACCACCAAAGGGACTGGATACTTGTTCTTTATCGTCACTTTGTTGAGAGCCCGATAATCCACACACATGCGCAAACTTCCATCTTGCTTCTTTTAAAAAAGCACTGGGGCACCGTAAGGGGCTTTGGATGGCTGAACCAGTCCAGCATCCAATAAGTCCGTCAATTGCCTTCGCAACTCCGTAACATCCATTGGGGACGTTCTGTAGGGTGCCTTTGCTGGAGGCTTAACACCCGGAATCAACTCTATTTTATGATCAGTGGCACGCCGAGGAGGAAGGGACTTTGGCAACTTCGGAGGCATCACATCCTCAAATTCCCTCAACACTTCTGCCACTTTATCCAGCACTTCTACTGATAGATCAGGTTTGATTTCCACCAAGGCAACAAGATAAGTCTCTGCGCCCTTTTCAAACCGTTGTGCACTTGAATGGCTGAGAGGGTCTCCATCTTCCCCTTTGTGCCCGTGCCTTTGTCTGATTTGCTGCAACCAGCGACAAAGCAAGGCTTGTCTTCATCCGAAATCAGTATCCCACCCAAATATGGCATCAAAGCCACTTTTGCACTCACAAAGAAGTCATTTCCTAAGATGACATCGAAATCATCCAAAGGAACCACCATCAAGTTAACCCGTTCAGTCCAATCTCCAACTGTGATCGATACTTTGGAAGCCATTCCTTGCACCGATTGGGCCGCCGAGTTTACTGCCTTGATTCGACTGGCGCTTTGGGTAACTTGCAATCCGAGGGTCTGCATAACTTTTTCTAACAGAAAGTTATGCGTGGCACCGGTGTCTACCATTGCCTCAATGTCGGTACCCGCCAATGCCACCTTGATGTACATTAGACCAGTAGTAAGGGCTTTGTCCGCATGAATTGCATTGAGCAATTGTAAAGGGTTTACCCTAGTCGGCCCCTCAGAATCCGACTCCCCTTTGCCATCTTCCGCGACCATAGCGTTCAGTTTCTCACGCTTGGGACAGTCTTTCGCTCTATGGGGTCCATCACAGATGAAACACCCTTTGTTGGATTTCCCACCGTTGGTCTGAGAAGAATCCCCCTTCTGTTTGTACTTGGAACCCTCTTTCCCCTTCTTGAAACCAGACTTCTTCTCTCCCGTCTTCTCTTTTCCTTTTTTCTTGGATTTGCTGGTTTCAGTAGTGGGTTCCTTGCTTAACTTGTAGTCAAGCAAACCATCTACCGCAGCCATGGCAGAGGGCAAATCTTTGACACCGAGTCTCCGAAGTTCCAACTGGGCCCAATTCTGCAACCCAAACATAAAGTTGAAGAGTTTATCTTCTTCCGACATGTTCTAGATTTCTTTCACATAATCCCTCACCGACCCGGAATGCTTCAACCGTTTCAGGACGTCTCTTGCAACCCAAGATGTGTTGCAATGAAGGAATTGTTCCTTCATTTCCTTCTTAAGAGTCTCCCATGTTGAGATCTCTGGCCGAGCATCATCCCCGACACGTGTACGCCACCAAAGTTTAACATCACCAGTACGGTACATGCTTGTGATTGTAACCTTCTCCCCTTCTGGCACATAAGCAGCCTTGAAGTACTGCTCCATGTCCCACAGAAAATTCTCAAGTTCCGTCGCACTCCGATTCCCACCAAAAGCTTTAGGGTCTGGAACTTTAATTTTCGAAGGAGTCTTTTCCGAATTCGTATGCCCACAGACAGCCTTCTTCAGAAGGGACAGTTCATCCACAACTTCTTGAAACTTGTCTTTCCAGGACTCCGAAATGGCTAGCACATCCGTCAGCATGTCTTTGAACCGATCTGCTGTTGAGGTCTCAAGGGCAAGAAACCCTGAGGCCACAGCATCCAATCGGTCTGTCAGCGAGCGGTTCTTATCAGCAGGGTCACCAACAAGATTTTCCAACCGCGTTACTCGTTCTTTTAAGGCATCCATGCCAGAAACCATTAGAGCATAACCGTGCTCTGATACCAATTGTTACAGGGTCAATTTTTATTTCAAATTCCCAACCTGTAATGGCACTAAGTTGGACACTTAGTTTTAGCCAATTATGAATACACACACACAGAGTGTTATAACAAGTAAGAGAATAGGTAACAAGTGATTACAGGAAAAACTCTCAACCTTTATTAATTGCACCAACAATACAAAGGATGCCTATGGAAACTCTTACCAACACTTAGTTAATTTTCGAGTTCCATGGCTATGCCTAAATAGGCTTACAATCAGTTACAAACTTTACAACCAGCATTACAAGGAAAGCATGCCAAGTGGCATGGCAGTTGACACCCCCAACTGCCTAGGGACTTAGGATCATTTCTGGGACATAACTGCTAGTAACTGCTGCTAACTCCCTGCCTTGATTCCAGATGTCCAGACTTGCCTTGTCTTTGCTCAACATGGGTAACTGCTGCCAGACAAGCATAACTGCTTTGAACTGCCCATGTTGTTTGCCTTCTCAATCAGCCACGAATTTGGTTGTCTTGGCCCCAGACCAAGTTTTGCCTACTGAATGCTTTGAACCCCCAAGTATGCTGCAGCCCACATTCAGGTCATGTTAATGCCTTGCATTTGTGCCACTGCTGCCCATACTTTGGCCAAGGGTCTTGTGCTGCTGCCTCAGCACTTTGTCAATGTTTCACCTTGTTGTTTTGGCATGCCACCATCATGCCGTGGTCTTGGTTGGACATTGGTGTAAGGTGCTGCCAATGCCAACCATGCAGCCTTCAAGTAGAAGGTGCTAACACCTATCCACTTCAATTACTTGATTTTCAACGTCCATTCGGTGTCTCGATGACGAAATGCCAAAACCTAGACTGGGTTATTCCTAGTGAGTTGTTGTTGAACACTATTCAATCAGTAAACACCCGCAAAACAGATGAACACCTGTTGAAGTCACAAAACAACTTTTGATTCATGGCGAGACTTTTCTTTTCCCTTTATTGTTATTTTATGGTTCCACATTTTTTCCTCCCTCAATAATCATTCCCTCAATCCCCCTTCTTTTTTCTTTTTCTTTTTTTTTCCTTTTTTCTTTTTTTTTTTGACAGGGGGAGGGGGGGTGATATCTTCTTCCCCTACTGCAATTGAAACCCTTTTTCCGCTTTTTTTTTTTGTGTTTGTGATTTTTCTGTGACCCATGCAACTTGACCGAAATTGACCGCAACTCGACTAAAACTAATATTTTTTTGTCCCTAACCTATTAACTTTGTTGTGCTTTATGTAAAATTATGAAAATACCCCTTCTTCAAGTAACTAATTTTGAACGGTGCTGATTCTAGGGACTAAGGCGTAACAAATCGCATACTTTGGAGACCAAAGTGAAACAATTAAAAGACTGAGGACTAAAGTGTAACAAAACACATACTTTAAGGATCATTTATGTAATTAATCCAAAAAGAAGAAGCAATATTATAACCATAGTAGATTTGTTTAAGTTATATGCTCAACTAATAATAACACATGCCATCATCAAAACAAATTAAGCACTTAAATAATATACATAGCAAATACAACTATATGAAGATTACTTGTGCGATGGAAGTGTGAAATCCAGCCCACTGCCAAAACCACGCCCCGGTGTATTGTTCCCCCAAACAGGCGTTCCAAACCCTGGAAGAAAACTTTTTTGCACTAGAGCAGCATTTTTTATTCCTGCAGGCCTCCAATCACCTCTACCGCGACCAGCAATAGTGCCCACATTGACTGGCGGACGAACTTGACCTAGGGCTCCTCCAGGGCTAACGGGAGCTGCTCCAGGTCTCACATACTGCATGGTTCATAAAAAACGAAAAGATTTGACGATAAAGCTAACACTTAACAAAGAGGACAAATAAATTAATTGACAAAGTCCTGCAATAACAATGGTTTAAACATCTTATGAACAAATTTAGCGGCTACGAGTATCAAACAAAATCAATTTCTAAGCATCCTCATGCATGAACATTCTAATTTCAAGACACCATGATTAGAATAGAGATCATTAAGTTATTTCAAGTTACATCCGAACATTCAAAATCTACTTAAAAGAAACTAAGGAAATGAAGATATTTACACAAAAATTCCATGAAAAGAAAAGCATTTGTGACAAAAGAGCAAGAATAAATGGGCAAACCAGGAGTGCAAACCATGATAAATTTTACACTCATTTCGCTATCATGTAAATCAGAAGTTTTACTAGAGCTTATAAGATGACAAAGGAAATTTCCAAAAGGCTTGCCTAGGTGACATGAAAATGAAATCATGATGAAATATCAACATCTAAGAGAGAGAGAGAGAGAGAGAGAGAGAGCCGAAAAAGGCAAAATCTATTGACTTAGCTAAAAATCAGATTTGGAAGTTGATTTGCTAAAACTTTATCTGTTATCAGAATCTTACGATACATGATTCGATTCACGATTCAATTCGCAATTTTTGTAAAATCGATACGAATCTAAGGGTGAATTTATTTTGGAAGTGAATCTCTAATGAATCGCACGATTCACAATTGATTCACGATTCAATTCACTTGTTATGATTCATGCAATTTTTAAAATTATTGTATCCGACATATTTTCGACTCTATTTTTCCTCCATCTTTTTAGTAAAAATGACATAATACAACTTCTAATAGCGTTTAATACCAAAATAACCAGCATATATACATGATTTTTTGTTATTTTAGTGATCATGAAGTTTTTAATAGGATCCAATTAGATTCAATCAGACCCAACATATTTTTAACCTTTCTTCTCATTTTTTTTTCTTTTAAAAAATCGTAATATATCTTCTAAAGATGTTTAAGATTAAAATTACACTATGAATTATCTATTGCTATTTTATTAAATTAAATATTACATGAATGAGGTCAGTTATACTTTTTAAAATATTTTAGGCTTTAAAAAAAATATATTCTAAATGATTCTTTCTTTATTTGCTCACTGTTACTTAAAAAAGTATGTATGCTTATTGCCTAAATATCAATATCGTTGTTAATTATTGTTACTTTAGAAATTGATAGTTTGTCTATCTGGTTATTATTTTTATTAAGAATGGTTGATAAAAAATATCTAAAAAAGAAAAAAAAAAAGGTAAGATGGTGATCTTACATAGGAACGTTTGTTAACTTTTTACTTATTAAATTACGTGATTATCATTCAAAATAACATTTTTATTGATTTAAGTCTAAATATTTTATATTCATAAGATATATTTAACATCTAAATGTGTAAATATATGTTTTTAAATAATTGAGAAGAAGTGACCGAATATTTACGATTCACGATTCGGTTTGATTCGCGATTCGGTACGAGACCATTTCGATTCACGATACGAATCCCGATTTGACAACTATGTTTATCAATACAATTTATTGCAAAAACTAGAATAAATTTAGCCAACTGTGTGATGTGCATTTTCCGATCACAGAATCTGGCTCTGACCAAGCAAAGAGTAACTTCTTGTTCTTAAGACTGTCATAAAAAAGAATCCATGTATCTATTGCATTATTCACATGGTTTGTGGGCACCAAAATTGCAAGACTGGTGGCTTTGCTAAACAGACTTACAAACTCATGCAACCAAAATGCTACCTACTAAGAAGCAATAATCAAATGAATTATGTCAACCACTGCCGAATGCCAGCGACCAACTACCAAGGTCAGCTATGGCTCAAAGAAACTCACGTTACCATGCCTTCTGATCTTCCTTTGCCTTTTCAAGTAGTACTGCCAGAGAATGAGCAGTAGAGGGAAGACAGTAAAGATAAGATCTGAATTTTAATTCCAAGTACAAAAGGTTGTGCACATACATGGTAACTCCATTACCGAAATTGCATGAAACTATTCAGCCAATCTAGAACTGTCCAGTGAGTGAAACCTGATGTAATTGAAATTAATTTACCGGCGAACATGAACTATTGTTGGTCAAGTATGCCACTGCCACCTGCTTTTGCATCTAAGATAGTACAGCTGATAATAAAAAGGGACTCCCATGTTTAAAGCTGGATGAGCTTTTCAGTAAATGAACACATCCACATTTACAGGTGATTCTAAACATTGTTATGCATGGAGTAGGCATCATCATCAAGTGATTGCCCCGGCGCTAATAATATAGTTTCATTTGGAATTTGGAAAAGGATACTCAAAAAAACAAGTAGCTTAATTACAGTATTGACTTCGGAATCCGCAAATTTTGTGGCAATAGTGTTTTAGATAAATAAAGGCATCAATACAATAATAAATCCGACCATCTTTGGTCACTCTTTTTATTCAAATCTTTCCAAACATCATACTGAAAAGAATATACAAGGACATTGATCAACATTATGAGCACTAAGTTTCCACAGGATTAATGAACCTAGTATCATTTTAAGTGTACAATAATTTCATTTCAAATTATCATCACACAAGGGGAAAACACAAAACGCCATACGTACAACATCACTGACCTTAAACTGAGAATGATATGGCTGATATGGATGATTGCTGTACCCAATCTTTGGCGGAACAACCATTCCTCCATTCACTTTGGCTGCATCACCTAATTCTTTTCTCTCACCGTCTGCCGCCTGTGCTGCATCTTCACCCCACTCTTGCTCTTCTATTGGCTGATGACCCGGTTCACTATCAGCAACAATAACTAAAGGCTCGCCATCTTCGTCCTCATCGTCACTTCCAATCAGTCCAGCCTTTCCCATCGCCATTGGTCCGTGGTTGTTATCATTCAATACAATCTGCAAATCATCCTCACTATCACTGTCCCAATCATCCCCGTCCCCACTCGCTTCATCCCGCACCACAAAATTCGAGCTACCTCGATTATCCACAGCATCCGAAACCCCGGGAATTGATAGACCAGGTATCACTGGCTCTGAACCCAAATCTACAATCCCAGTATTAACTTCTTTTACATTAAATTTCTCAAAATTATCGTTTTTATCCATAGAACCCTCATCTTTTGCAACCAAAAGATCATCTTTATCATCTCTTTCCTCAACAACAACAACATCAATCCCGGACTCATCCGTCAAATTTGGAAATTTCACATCGCCACCACTCTCCAAAACCCTAGGCACACTTGGCTTCGGCAAATCCGACCCTAAATTACTCACCCCCTCAGCTAAACCATCTTCTTTCTCCACTTCTTGACTTTGCTGCTTACCATCCAATTCCAAATTCAAATTCAAATTCCGATGAGAATCGGAACTTGAGGCGAGACCCAGTTCGGGGGCAGCCTTATCGGACTTGAAAACTAGGGTTTGGTTCTGATGCGAGCTTGTGAGATTGAAAATAGGGTTAATATTAGGAGCTCCAAAGAGAATATCTTCATCATCGCTCTGAATGTTGAGATCGATCGGGCGGTTCTGACAGAGAGCCGAGGATTGGAAGGGTCGGAGGACGTCAGTGTACAGATCTCCGAACTCGTCATCGTCGTCCTCCATGAGAGAGAGAGATGGAGAGCTGATTATACGGAATGATGGGTTTTGATGTTTGTCTAGGCACAAAAATAGAATAAAGATCCCTCCTTGCATTTCTTACTTCAACAACCTCCTTGCATTTCTTACTTCAATAATGATTCATCCAAGTAAAAACATCATCATTAATAGAACTAATACATTAAAAAAGTAAAAAAAACTAAAAATAACTCTAAGACTAAAACATCACATCATTAATGACGGGACCCACTACCACCTAATTAGTGGAAGCACTAATTAGTGCTCCCAGACATTTTTCTTCTTACTTTTACAGGGCTATTGGGCTCACTTAGGTTTAATTTTAATAATTTAAATTGTTTATTATATTATATTTATAAAAAATTAAATTGATCAAATATTCAAAAATTATGGATGACCCGTGCCTGAAGGCACTACCAACCATTTTTTTGGTGTCATGTGCTACGAAACTCAATGATAATAAATCAATTCAAAATAGTAATATTAGACTTAAAACTTCACATATAAGAAATTGAAATTGTTTCTGCACATTGAATTAGCGAAAGCATTTATAAATTTCAAATAGCAAATTTCAAAATTAAAGTCCAAAAAATGAATTATGTATTTGAATGTAGCATATGCAAAGAATCTAGAAATATTTGCTAAACTTAAAAGTCTAAATAGCAAATTTTAGATTTTTATCAACGTCAAAATGACATACCTATACACTATAGCAAGTTAGAATGTGATAACCTTCAATAAAAGAATGTTATTGAATTAGTATTACAACTGGTAACCCTATCGTTTTATCAAGTTTAAATTCCTTCAAATAAAGGTCAATGAACATTATGATACAAAAGAATCATCCTAGCTAACCCAAAAATAAATAAATAAATAATTTAACATGAGAGAGCCAACCAATGACACACTGGTAGAAGCAATGTAACCCAATGTTTCCAATATGGATCAATGACCTGCAACAAAATCACTAGCTTAAATTCGCTTCAAAAAACCAATAGCTATGAAAAATTACATCAAAATGCATATGAGAAATCCGAAGAAATTGCAATGAAGAATAATTGCATCAAAAGAAACTGTAACATGAAAAATCGCATTAAAATACATATGAGAAATAGGAAAATCAATAGCTATGAATTAAGAAGAATTGAACATAACTATTATGGTCAATTGAATTATGTATGCATTACTAAAGTAAACAAATGAGAATAGACAATTGTATGCATTACTAAAGTAAACAAATGAATAGAAAAGCAAATAATAGTATAGAAGGATCAATTGAGAATGCCGATAAATCATACAAACCTCCAAATAGAATTAAACTCAAATTTTGTAAGGGGAGCGAATAATTTTTTTTATTAAGACTAAGAGAGTCTTGTTATAAGGAAGAAGAATTTTTGAAGGTTGTAAAACCAAACAAAATTAAAATTTTAAACAATTAAAGCTTACCTTATGCGAAGTATCCATTTTGGATGATCATGCTCCTTTGAGTTTCCATCCCTGTGATAATGCATAACTCATTTTCTAGTTGAAGCATTATGTATAACAATTAGTAGGCAACAAAAAAAGAATCAAACTTGAAATTAATGTTAATGGGCAAATCTAACTAAAATTAAACCCAAGGTTAATTAAATAAAATTAACTGTATTATTTTTTTAAACAAAGATTACAACCAAATACTTGTGCTAGTTCATTTATCATTTTAATATTTTTGGAATCAAAACCATTCAGAAACACATTTAAATCTAACCCATTTTATAAAAAAATCCATTACATGAAGATAGGTTTCTAAAATCTAAACCATTTCAAAAAATTATTACATGAAATTCACAACTTTTCCTTATCTCATACCCAACACCACATTTGCCTCAAACCAATCAATTGACCTGCCTACTAAAAAAAAAAGGAAAAATAAAAAGGGATTACATGCTTTTCACTTTTCTAGGTGATTGATAATATGTTGTATACTCCAAATCAATCACCAAGAATTTGCCCACAACATTTAAGAGAGCACTTCACCAACATTAAGGGTTGAAAGTGAAACCACCTTCTTCTTCACTTATGAGTTACCATTATGCATAATCATCCAATTAAAAGTATAAAGTATGTTTAAACTACTTCAAGTATAAAGTAAGTTTATGTCATCACTCATTACTCCAGGATGACTAACTAATAACATAGATGGTCTACTAAATTAATTTAGTTCCAAAACCAAATATTTGAAGAAAAAAAGAAACAACCAATTGGCTTAAAACTGGCTTTTATTAATCTAGACCTCTTTACTGTTTTTCTTTTACAAATTCTTTATAGATCTCATTGAACCAATCTCAGCATTGTTTATAGAGTCTTACAAAATAACTGGCAAAGCTGAAAGTATAATTTTTTTGGATAAATTACAAATACACCCCTGAGGTTTGCTTAAAATACGAATTGTTCCATGTGGTTTGGAAAATTGCAACCTGTCAGAATTTTTTATTTAACAAAAATAATTAAAAAAGTGAAATTTCTAACTGTTTACCTATACAATAATCAAATTATCTGAATTATTAATTGAAATAAAATTTTAACATTATTAAAAATTGTTAATTAACTTGATGATTTATTAATAAAAGGACATATTTATTATGAAATTAGAAACCTTAGAGGACATAATGTAATTTCTAAAACCACAGGGGTAATTTGTAATTTAAGTAAATCTCAAGGGTGTGTTTGTAATTTACCCTTTTTTAATTTATTTATCACAACTTACAATCCTCACTCTGAAAATAAAATAAAAAATGAGGAGGAGAAGAAGATGAAGAAAGAAAGAAAAAAAAAAGAAAAGAAAGAACGGAAAGAACAGGCGCAACTCTTGTACAAAATAACAGATGATTTTTACCTAATAAAACTAAAATATATTGAGTTAAGAGTCATCACAAGGGTAAAGGGAAGAAGAAAAAAAAATTGACTCTAACCCATCCAATCAAAATTTTAATTTATTATAATCATATTTGTTTGTCACATCTATTTTAAAATGAATATACAATTGTGCCTACAGTGTTTAAATTTTAAAATGAAAATTTTAATTGATTATAAGCACTGGTAAAGTTATAGGGTGTGGAATAAGTAGTAGGCAAAGTTATTCTATTAAATCAACCTAATCTAAATTTCTTTTCCACCCCCAAAATCACCTATATCAAGAAGAAAAATTACAATAAAAAGAAACTCCATAAATACACTTCTAGTTCCCCAAACAAAGATATAAAATTGTGAAAAAACAAAAGGCTCACTTGTTTAATGGGCCGTTGTGCCATTGCTCTCCATTTCTTGAAAAATTCACTAATAGACCCACACAACTCTTCCATTCATTGTATAACCTGAATTTTTCGAGTCTAATCAAAACAAAGCAAAATCAAACATAAAGGCATTCTAAACCATGCTAATTTTCAAAATTATAGTAAAAATTATCACAATGATTATCATCAAAATTGTATGAAATTCAAAAATTAAAATAGAAGGCCCAAGTTATCACCATAAAAAAATCAAGTACTCGCTCTTCGTAGTTCTGAACCTAGCTAATAATTCAAAAGATAGCAACATGTAAATGAAGCCTATCTAATAAAAATTTAAGATTCTTAATTTTCACAACATGTAAAATGAAGCCAAGTTGAACAATAGATAAGTAACAAATTATTGACAAATCCATCAATGGAAGGCAGACCAATTACCTAATCAACCATTGCGGCAAACAAAGTCACAACAACTTTTTATGAGCTAATCAAATACTCCTTTAAGCCAAGGCATATGTACCTGAAACAAAAGGAACAATAGAAAATATAAGCAAGCAAGCTCCATTATCCAAAATCAATTCCTTAAAAATTGCCCATTTTTTGTTATGACACCAGATACGTAGGAATTAAGAATAACCTCTCAAGAGAATTCATAATCTCATAATAGAAGACAGAGAAGTTGGATACCAGCAAGATAATCTCATAAGAATAATCTCTTTTCTTTCCTGGTCAGTCTTAAACTCAGCAAGATACCAGTAGTAGTCACCTTTCCTGAATTAATGAGAAATAGAGAATATAAACTTACTTCCAAAGAAATGACACAGATAAACTTTTTTCCAAAGAAATGGCACCAGATAAGTAGGAATTAAGAATAACCTCTCAAGGGAATTCATATAATCTCATAATAGAAGACAGAGAAGTTGAGAGCAAGGCCAAGACGAATTGGGTGTGTTGAAGGGAGATCTGCATTTGCAATAGTAGAAACAGCCTTAAAAAAGAAAAAGGAAAAAAAAACAGCATCAAAAAGACACATCAAGTGAAGGTTAAAAACAAAACTATGTCAATATGCAGTAATTCACTATGCATATCTCTAGTATAGGATGTCAAGACAATTGATCAACATGCCTCATAACCCTTCAGTGATTGTTCAACAACCTCTTTTCTTTCCTGGTCAGTCTTAAACTCAGCAAGATACCGGTAGTAGTCACCTTTCCTGAATTAATCAGAACACAAAGAAGATAAACTTACTTCCAATTTGGAAAGGAAAGAAAAATTTGAGAAAAATAAAAAGTCACATTCAAGGTCGGTCCCAAACCAAATTGTATTAGTATTAGAAGTATCAACTGATAAAACCAAACGACACTAACTAATGTACTTCAGAAAAACAAAAATAAAAGAAGCACACCAACTAATAAGAAAAAAAAAATCTAATCAACAACCAACATAAACAATTATTACAAAACCAACTATAATTTGACAACAAATTGAATTCATCTTGGTAATGAAAAAAAGAAAAGAAGCAGAGAATAAGATTCTAAGCTAGTTTCCATATTAAAAAGTAACAAAGACTAACAATTAATGCTGTTCTACACAAAATTGGAAACCAATATGATGAATGTAGACAAACCAATATGATTAGTGGTGTTCATATACTATCTCCACAATCATATATGTATTAAGCATACTACACTGCAAGTAAGCATACTACACTGCAAGTAGACAAACCAATTTTCTAATCATTAAACCCATACCTACTATTTTCAATGTGTTTGATGGAGGTTAGTTTAGTATAGGATGTCAAGACAATATATATCAACAACCAATGTAAACAATTATTACAAAACCAACTTTATATGCAATAGTAGCTTTCCCTGAACTATCTGTTTCAATTTTTAATATATATCATTAGTTTTTCAACTTAATTGGTCTCTAAGTGAGTTACTCGAAGCTTAAACTTGAGTGAAAAAGATGCAGTTATGATGGCATGACTCTAAGAACATGTGAACATTGTATTTGCCTATGCAAGCCAAATAATGTTTTATGTAATAATTGCAAGCTCTAATAATTAGTAAATGTTTTCATAGTAGTAGAAGCAAAACCAAGGAAGATCTACAGAGTTAATTTTCATAGTTTGATGCTCAATACGGATCAAACAAATTTGATGCTAAGCAATTGCGCGTACCCACAAAAATCATAGATGGGATAATGAAAGTACCCTCACAAAAATCAGACACCTAAACTACAAAACCAAAAATTACTATCAAACAACAAAACAACAAATCCAAATAACTCCTTCAGGATTCAGAATTTAAACAACAAATCAAAATTATAGGCAAGAGCAAAGAAAGTGAAAAGGCAAACAACGAAGAGTGAATAAATTTTACCGGCAAGAGCAGAGAAAGGGAAAAACATAACATAATCAACAACGATAGGGAAAAAATATTGTACAGCGAGTTCGAAGTCTTACCTAAATGAGAAACAAATCACATAATATAAATGAGAAACACAATCAAACTCAAATGAGAAACAAATCACATAAAAATTTAGACACCCAACGAAAACCTAAATAAAAATTTTGAGGCATTTTGGAGACCCATTTTACAAATCACATAGTGAATGCATATAAAGAGACACATAAAACAAACAAAAAAGCCGAAAAAGAAAAATCAACAAAAAAAAAATATAAAAAAAAATTGAACTGAGAAACCCTAGATATGCCTAGAAAAGGGAGGAAAAATTTGAAGACGATACCGATCTCTTTCTCATTGGTTGCGTCAATCGATCTACCTTGCATTTGATCAAACAGTGCACTCAAATCAAAACCAAGAAGGGGAGTGGGTAGAAGAAAGGGAGAGAGAGACTAAAACAGAACCAGAGAGAGATTTACAAAATGGCCTCTTTACTGTTCATCCAAAAGTATAAAGCAGGTTTAAACTGCTTCAAGCATAAACTTTATGCCATCACTTATTACTCCAAGATGACTAACTAATAACATAGAGAGTCTACTGAATTAATGTAGTTCCAAAACCAAATATTTATAGAAAAACCAAAACGGCTAATTGGCTTAAAACTGACTTTTGTTACTTTAGACCTCTTTATTGTTTTTTTTTAAACAAATTCTTTCTAGACCTCACTGAGCCAATCTCAGCATTGTTTAACTGGCAAAGCTAAAAGCATAATTTGTTTTATTTTTTTTTATCAAAACTTACAATTCTCACTCTGAAAGTAAAATAAAAATGAGAGGAAAAAAAAAAAAAGAAAGAAAGAAAGGAAAGAATAGGCTCAGCTCCTGTAAAAAATAACAGACGGTTTTCGCTCAATGAAACAAAAATATATTGAGTTAAGAGTCACAGGAGTAAAGGGAAGAAGAAGAAGAAGAAAAAAATTGACTCTAACCCATCCATTCAAAAATTTAATTTATTATAACCACATTTTTTTGTCACATCTATTTTAAAATGAATATACAATTGTGCCTACAGTGTCTAAGTTTTAAAATTAAAATTTTAATTGATTATAAGCACTGGTAGAGTTATAGGGTGTGTAAAAAGTAAGAGACAAAGTTATTCTGTTGAATCAATATAATCTAAATTTCTCTTCCATCCCCAAAATCACCTATCAAGAAGAAAAATTCCAATAAAAAGAAACTCAATAAATAAACTTCTAAAATTGTGGAAAAAAAAAAAAAAGACTCACTTGTTAAATGGGTTGTTGTGCCATTGCTCTCCATTTCTTGAAACATTCACTGATAGACCCACACAACACTTCCATTCATTGTCTAACTTGAATTTTTCAAGTCTAATCAAAACAAACTAAAACATCTTATTTTTGAAAAACAATAAAATCAAACATAAAGGCATTCTAAACAATGCTAATTTTTAAAATTACAGTAAAATTATCACAATGATTATTATCAAAATAGTATGAAATTCAAAAATTAAAATAGAAGACCCAAATTATTAGCATAAAAAAATCAAGTACTCGCTCTTCTTGGTTATTGCTTCTCTACCGTCTCCGAACAAAAAACATAAACTGTATGTAGCTAATAATCCAAAAGATAGCCAACATATAAAATGAAGCCTAGCTAGTAAAAATTTAAGATACTTAATTTTCACATGTAAAATAAAGCCAAGTTAAACAATAGATAAACAACAAATTATTGACAAATCCATCAATGGAAGGCAGACCAATTACCTAATCAACCATTGTAGCAAACAAAGTCATAACAACTTTTTATGAGCTAATCAAACACACCTTCAAGCCAAGGTTAAAAAATTATTTACTATTAATCATGGTTAAGGTGGCAAACCCATAGGACTTCTAAATGAGTTAATGGTCATAATAGAACATACAATAGATCCTATGTTTGAATCTTATAGTCTATCAGATAATTCCAATACTCATACTTAAGGGCAAAATTAAGGGAAGCATATATATATATATATATATCCTTTTTATAGTTGGTTAAGTCTTGCTACTGCCTTACTTTTAGAAGCATTTTTTTTTAAAGGAATTACCTTTCATAATCATGTAAGTAAACCATCAAAGAAACAAACAGAGAGATAAAGCAAATTTACATACATTAATAACCATATGAAAACACAAATTTGTATCACATGCATGGAATTAGGTAGATGATTGAATCAAATTATCAACTACGCAATGAAATGCACTGTTATCAACTAAGCAATGAATTAGTAGCAGAATTCACCAAATTATAGAAAGGAAATACAAATCGTAATCAGAAAATTTTAACTAATTCAGAAAAGACAAAAATCGAGGAAATCTTGATATCATAACAATAGAGAGTTGAGTGAGTATACACATACTGACATGAATATTATTTCAAATAAAAGCTTAAATTTAAACCATGAACAGTGACCAACCTCAAGAAAAATTAGCGCAAAGTTTGAAGTTTTCGGATTGAAACCAAAAAAAAAAAAGCAAAAACAAAAATAGAAAGAGCAAAATAATGGGTTGTGCTCCAACCAGTAACAAAACTTTAAGATGACTCAAACATTAACCTCTGAAGACAATGTTAGAGACCCAATCAAAATTATTAGTAAAAGACAATAATTCGGGACTCAATCAGAATATCAGAAATACAATCAATCAATACCGCAATGTAAACATCCCAATTCATACTTACAAATTTATTGAACTTTTCAACTCAACACCAAGCATTGATAAAGCAACCACAAATCTGTAAAATAGATCCTTCCAAAGAACCTTGAGATGAGTGAAAAAATTGTAAAGCTTCCTATCAATTAAACAATCAACCAACAAAAACAAAAACACAGATCTATATATACATACATACATGAACCCTGAGATGAGTGAAAAGTACCTATCAATTAAACAAAAACATAGATCTATACATACATACATACATACATACATACATACATACATATATGAACCCTGGGCAATCGAAGAAATCTAAGGTTTTGGAAGAAACCAGAGAAACCAAAGTTTTTTTTGCTACTGAGAAGCCAATTGAGAACTCAATTTCTTCCTCAATAGTCGATGAACATAGTCGACTGTGATGACTCTGCTCCAATTAGTCCAAAAAGCTACCATTTTAGATTCTCCAATTTGGTTGCTCATCGCGTCTCCGTTGAAAATATAGATTGAGCATAGTTGTTGGGTATTTTTGAAAATCCTGGGAGATGAGAGGAAAAAGGGAAAAGAAAGGTAAAGTAAAAGAGAGATAGGAGAGGAATGGCTGGGAATCAAATTCTTGGCAAATGATCCCAGCCATTCTATTAATAATTAAAGTGATCTTAGCCCTTAAACAAAAATATAAGAGAGAGACATTTTGAAATTTATATGACACGTAGGACATTTTTTAAAAACAGTTTTGCCATATTATATAGATATATATATATATATATATAAGTGGTATTTGGTTAAGAACAGATTCATTATGGCTTTGCTGCTCAATTTTGTCCTGTCTTTTGTATGTTTTAATATAAAATTAAAACAAAAAATATATATAGGTCCAGATTTATTCATAACTGGATTTGATCCCAATTTTTTTATTTTATATATATATATATATTGAATCATTCTATAGTGTATTATGAATGTCTAACTTTACTATCACTTGATATATTAATGTTATTTGGTCATATCTGATTGCTTGTATCTATGGTAGAGAATACCTCTTCAGAAAGTTAGGTTAGATTTGAGTTAAATTTTGAGTCAGTACACAAAGCTAAGTCAGAGTAGTGCTATCATTGAACCATTGAAACCTCAATCCAAAACCTAAAACTTGTGGATAATGAACAATGATTATCCCAAGCAGGGAGAGATGTATCTGTGAAACAGGTTGAAATAAAATTCTAAAGCAAAAACATTAATAAACTTTGCTTGGAGAGAGAGAGAGAGAGCAGACCTTAGAAGATTCAGAGGGCTTGTGGGAATTGGGTTTCCAGAAACCGATTCCACCGAATCGACTCGCTGCCTCCTTCACAGACTCGAAAGGCGCTGACGTGTCGATTTCAGCCCTCATCTTCATCTTCTTCCCCGAACCCAGTTCAGCTTCGCTCTGTCTGAGTCCAATTTCGACACTTTTTGCTTCACCCCCAAGTGAATCTGTCTCTAGTGTTTCCGAAACAAATTGGGTAAAGCAATCTGAGTCCTCAGCAGCCATTGAAACCTCAATCCAAAACCTAAAACTTGTGGATAATGAACAATGATTATCCCAAACAGAGAGAGATGTATCTGTGAAAGAGAGATGTATTCAAGAACAGAGAGGGAGAGGGAAAGAGAGATAGAAAGGGAAGGTGGGGAGGCAGATGTGGGTAGGTGGGAAAGACAATGATGCTTAGGGAGAGAAGTCATGGGCGGGAGATCTATTGATCTCAACCGTTAATATATTCTTAGAATTGATCTTAGTCATTGGATCAAAATGTATCTCACATACATTTTGATACATTTTTCAAAATCCTTTGTGCTTTATTATATAGATATATGTTCAGAAAAATATTTATTAAAAAATGCAAGGAAGAAATGTATGGTGGGATCCTGATTCATAAAAATGGGACAATACAATGTAAATGGAATCAGAGAGAGAGAGGGGATCAGCATTTGGGTATCATTGGATCCAGCTTATCTCAAGTTGAGATTAAGATTGGATCCGTCTAGTTCGGTTCATGGGATCTATTTTTTGGGTCCGTTTTGATAATCCGAACCGTTTAATGTGTAGAACTCGTCGAGTACTATATGCTTACAAAAAATCACGTTGATCGAATATCAATAACTATGTGATCAAATCAGTTTTGTATAAAAAATAGACAGTGAAACAATTAACGGTTGATAAAAAATTGTTTTGTTCACATAGCTATCAATATCAGATCAACGTGATTTTTTACAGGCATATAAGGCTCGACGATTTCTATACATTGAACGATTCGGATTATCAAAACGGGATCAGTGGTGGGCCCCTACGAACCCAACAACACTGTCCAATCCGATCTTAGACTGGACCAAAGCCACTGCCTATCATTATATATATATATATATATATGAGTAATTCTCTATACCCATATTTGAGATCCTCATAATTGAGCAATTGTGAACAAATTATTGGGTATCACTTGTTTATACTTTTCATTATTTTGGAAACTCAGCTAAAAATTACACTCAATATATTTGGTTTGAGTTTTCTAAATTAAGTTTTTTGAAAATTAAATTTTTTATTTTTCGTATTTTTTATTTTTAGTGAATATTTTTAAATTTTACACATTTTTTTTTTACTTTTTTAGATGCACCTTACTTAGATTAGGGGTGGGCAACGGTTTATCCGAACCGCTCAAACCGCCCAATCCGCCCAACCCGCATATAAATGGGCGGTTTCGCAAACATAATGCGGGCGGATGCGGTTTGAAATATGACAAATTTGCGGGTTGCGGGCGGGTCGCGGTTTAAACCCGCAACCCGCAAAAACCGCCCGCACTTTAATTATTATTATTATTATTATTATTATTATTATTTATTTATTTTTTTTATATACCAACTTTGTAACTTTTACAGGAACACCATTATATTCTCTATGACACTAGGATCCTTATTTTTAAGTATTTCTCAACTTTCTTAATGCCGTAGAATTATCAAGTCCTAAACTTGGTTTCTTATATGATTTTCATTGATGATTCATCCACTTTTTCCTAATAAAATTTTCCTTCTAATGGTCGATGGAACTTATAGTTTGATTATTGATTACTGAACTGACAATTCTAATTGAGTACAACCTTTAATGCATTGATATACATTTTTTTCATGAAAAAAATGTTAGTGTAGGGTCTCTTTGTTTTGGGTACTTTCATTTAATGCATTGATATTCAATTTTTATTTGTAAACTCATCAAAAAATTGTTATCACAAATATATAAAATGAATCTGATGCCTAAATTCGCTGGGAAAAAAAAACTTGAAAATTAATTTTTAAAGAAAGTGTAAACCGCAAACCGCCCGCAACCGCCCGCACATTTGCAAACCCTATCCGCACAAACCGCAAACCGCACTGCGGGCGGTTGCGGGTTGACTTTTTCCCAAACCGCATGGATGCGGGCGGGTCAAAACCGAACCGCAAATCGCACAAAACCGATCCGCGACCACCCCTAACTTAGATGTATCTAAAAAGTAAAAAATTTGTTAAAAAATATTTTAAAAAATTAACAAATACATAAAAATACAAAAAATATACTAATTTTTGGTATTGTATTTTTGGTATTACTGAATTTTTAAAAGTTTTTTTCACAAAAATTATACTTTTTATGTGTATTTATGTTAAGTGTGTCTAAAAATAAAAATAAAAATAAATTGCTTAAAATATTAAAAAATTCAATAAAAACAAAAAAATATGAAAAACAAGAAAGTACAATTTTCTGAAAGCTGTTTTCAGAAAAACGAAACCAAACAAGCTGACTATTTTTTTTATTTGCTCTTTTTTAAGTCATTATTTTTTTATATATTTTTTCAAAAGATCTCAAAATAAGTCTATGTTCTTTCATATTTCTTAATCATTCAACACAAAAATATAAATTTTACCTCCCTAACCAATTACAACATTTTTGGAGCATCATGTAGTCGTGTTCCAAAAGTATCCAATAACTATTCGAAATTTGGGGTTTTATTATGAGAAGTTATTAGTTGGTCCTAGGACACAGTTAGGTGGTGCCTCAAGTGTTTTTTGATTGGTGAAACAAGTAGGATCTACGATTTTGTGTTAGATGATTGAAGAACATAAGGGGATATGGATATTTATAACTGAACAGGATTATAGTCACGTGGTACCCCTACACCAATTGATATTTTTTATTTTATTAAGAATTTCAAATATTTTTCCATATATATTTGATTTAAATTTTGAAGATCACGATTTATAATTTAGATTCTACCAAAAATTCGATGGGAGATTGACAAATTTCACACTCTTGCCACAGCGTGGAGTATTGCTTTTAAATTTTATTATATGAGATTATTGAAATGAGATGTGATGAAAAAAAATGTTGCCCCCCCTTTTTTATTTTGGAAATATAAAAAAATATAAAAATATGAGAAATATGAAAATTACATTTCAACACATTCGTTTGGTTTAATTTTCAAATCATCATTTGAGTATAGAGTTATATTTTAAAAGATAAATTTTTGAAATAAGTTTTAAAAAGAGAAAATTTATTTGGTTATTAATTTTGAAAAAAAGTTTTGAATTGTATTTTGAAATTGTTTTGGGTTTATTTTTTAAAAATATTTTTAAAAAACTTCTTAATTTTATTTTTTTAGGATAAATATTTTTTATTATAAATATTATTTTTTTAATTTACACTATATTTACTATATTTATGTGCTATATTTTTTTTTAAAATATTTAAAAATTTGAAGAAAAAATTATTTTTATTTTAAACATATATTTTTCATTTTAAATATTTTCTTATTTTTTATTTTAAATATTTTGTTTTATTTTTGAAATATTTAATATTTTTAAATTTTTTAAAATTTAAAAAAAAAATTGGATCGCCCATATATATCCAAAATCATAACTAATTATTTGGTCAATACTTAAAAAAAAAATAAAATATTTTTCTAAAAAAATAAAAAAATATATTTTGTGAAAAAAATATTTTTTCAAAAAATAAAAGATAATAATTTTAAAGAACAAAATAAGAAAAAAAATTGATTTTTTTTATAGAGTTTTGAATTATATGTTTGGTTATGAGTTTTGAAATTTTTTGACTCAAATCATGATTACAAAATAAAACCAAACGCTTTTTGTTATAGATAGGATAACACACATTTTGGCTCCATATGTTTCGGCAAAAAACGTTTTTAAGAAAATATCTTTCATATATTTTTGGTGTTTGGTACGACAAAAAAAAAATTAATGAGAAACATTTTTTATAGTCAACAGAAAACATTTTAAAAGGCAAAAAATATTTTTCAAATTAAATTTTTACCAATCTCACCACATTGACACCACCACCACCATCACCTCCACCACCACGCCACCACCATCACTGCCATCGCCATTGCCACCCCACCACCACCACCACCACCTCTACATCTACCGTCGCCATAGCCTCAACCACCCCAACACCTTTACCTCCTCTTCCATGCTGTTACTGTCACTATTACCACTACTAATGCAACTATTAGTGTATTAGTTTCAATAACGCAATCAAATATAAGAAAACATTTTTTATGAAAAACATTTTCTTAAAAAAGATTATGTAAAAAATATTTTCTATCAAAATAAACCATACGGTAATGGAAAACAAATGTACCAATTTTCTCCATTTTTCCATCCTAAATGATAGCCATTACCCACTTCTATTTCTCTTTCTTCCAAAGTTAGGAGGGGATTGGATTGGTAGCACTTGAGTTGGGGGGTTATAATGGGGCTACAAAGGTAAGGAGTGGGTAAGGCTAGTGACACGAGAGGAAAAAAACATAGAGTCATGATTACAGAGCGTAGGGAATGGAATCATAGTAACTTGCATCTACTATGAGTTTCATTTGTACTGGACATAATTCAAACATATGAGATCATGAGAGGGGTTTGGGGTGGTTGGAGTGGATAGAGTTTTGAGGGTGGAGGTTGCAATGTAGAGTGTGATAAGAAAAATTAAAGGGCTAGGGGTAACGGGGGTGGTGAGGGAGGGATAGAGAGTGAAAAGTGGCGAGAAACGTGTAGTGAGAGGTTGGGGTAGCAACATAGTGAAAGAATGGCAATGAGTAGCAAGAAATGATAGGAAGTGGTAACGGTAGAGAGTAAGAATAAGGGTGATGGATAGTGAGGGAGGTTGGAGGAGGGTTGGAGTATTAGTGGAATGATTTATCAAAGGTAGTAGTGGTGCTGTCAATGGAGTGATTGGTAGAGACGGGAAATAAGGAGAGAGAATGAGAATGAGAATGAGAATGAGAAGGAAAGGTTAAGATTAAGGGGCAAAATTGTAAATAAAAAAAATTTGTGCTTCTGCAATTATTTTCCAACATTGCACCATGTTTGGTTAAATTTTCACAAATTGTATTTTTGTCAAATAAAATAAGTACAAGTTTGGTAAACCAAAAAAATAAATAAAATTAAAGAATATAAAAAATAAGGAAACTCATTATTTTTCATATAATTTTATCTTTTTGGTGGGGCAAAATTAATATTTGGAATTTAAAAAATATTCTTCTAATATTCTTTGGGGGAAAGTAATTTTTTATTTTCTGAACAAAAATTTGAAAACAAATTTTGAAACCTCAACCAAATCCAAGAATGACAAGAATTTAGTTTTAAAAGAATATATTTATGAAAAATGTTTCTAAAAAAAATTAAAATTTTGTTTAGTAAAAGTAAAAAAACAAAATTGTTATAGTTAATTATATATTTTTTGGGGCTTCATAAATGATTTTTAAAAATCGGCACTCTTTGGTTGAGTTTTCCAAATTAAACTTTTTGAAAAATGAGAAACTGGATTGTCAAAAATAAACACCAAAAAATATATTTTTGAATTATCAAAAATCATTTTTGCTCTAAAAAATGACAAAAAGTTAATGATTTTTATTTTTTTATTTTTTTACTAAATTAGTTTTTTAAATCTTTCGAGGGAAAAAAATTATGAAAACTCACCCAAATTCTTTTTCAAAATACATTTTAGGAAAAACTAGAGACACATCCCTTTTACATGTTATTGTTAGATTTCTAGAATAGTAACAGTTTATTTGCGCCTGAAATTTGAAACTTTAGAAGGATAAGAAAATTTTTAATATAAATGACCAAAAATATTCTTAAACCCTAAAACCATAAAACCAGTTTATTCTTTCAAAACATATTCTCTCTCCCTACGCCAACCTTAGATTACGACCACCACCACCATTTTCTCCACTCTTTTTCTCTCTCTATATTTCTCTCAAAAGAATACTACCACAGTTGCATGCAGAACCACCACATCTCTCTCAATCTCTGTTGTGTTTGCATGTGTTTGTCAACAGATCTAATGTTTTGTAAGTTCACCAACCTCTGTGAAATTGTGTTAAGACAGAAATTTTTCAGTGTTCGATATTGTAGTTGGTTTGTTGATTTGTAAATTCATTGAATTTTTTTGGACAAAAAAAAAGCCAAAAATTGAAAATTTTAACCCAATCAATCACTTTTCTTTTTTCTTCCCAACGATCTATTCAACTAATAACCTATTCTCAAATACACTTACTTTTTTCATCTCATAAAAAAATCAAAAAGCAGCCAAGTTCCCAAACGGAGCCTTAGTAAGGCAGGCTCAGATTTTGGCATGGGTAGAAGCAAAGCCCTGTTTGATCCTGATGATAAAATATATAGTACGATGATCAAATTTGGATGCCAAAAGTTTTTTTTTTTCCTTTTCTTTTGGACAAATAAGAGACCTGCATTGATATAAGAGAAATTACAAGAGTTTCATCATACCAATACCATATAAGATCTTACAAAACCATAACAAAACATACAAAACTAAAGAAGAGAACAAAGGAAACCTAGAGTTGTTTGTAGGGCAGCCAAAAGGTCCAAACAAAACATAAATAAATTTACAGCTCAAAACCCAGTTTGCATCTTCATCCACTAAAGAAAGCCATGCTTCCATATTAACTTGTTTGCATCTTCATCCATTATCAAAAGGAAAAGAGGTGTCAACTTCCACATCGATTCGTGAGAAGGTAGCAAAATTAACCAAGG
Organism: Camellia sinensis; assembly: GCF_055761805.1. Taxonomy (NCBI): domain Eukaryota; kingdom Viridiplantae; phylum Streptophyta; class Magnoliopsida; order Ericales; family Theaceae; genus Camellia; species Camellia sinensis. The sequence continues at coordinate 22,519,371 of NC_138965.1, read as the reverse complement.
GGATCGCATGCATCATCAATGACTGTTCCAATACACAAGATATCACATTATTTAGTATTTAAATTTAGTCATTATAGCATTACTGATTCTCTCTCACAACATAAACCCTAACATTTAAGTATTGACTGGCAACATTATATATTGCTATTTCCTCTGCTTTCTCACCAACATTTTTAGATGTATAAAGTGATAAGAATATTGCTCAAGATCAAGCTCATATCAATGCAGTTATACAAATACAGGGAAACTAATGCAAGTGATTAGAAAATAGGGCTTGTGGTAGCCCATGTCCTTTCTACCTTCAACAGAGCTGGACTCTCATGGTTGTCTCCGAATCATTCTCATGGTAATTATACAATCTCCAATATTGTTGTCTATGGTTACCTTCGGTAGCTTCTATTGCCCTTTTCTTGGCCCTATACATTTTGCTCTGCGACACATTCACCATCCAATCTCTCTTCACATCCTTTCTCATTGCACGTAACTTCCTGTTTCGATCATCTTCCTGATACTTTATGGATATAGATGTAGAATTAGCATGCTTGATGTTATACTGTCTTGGACATAAATGGATGGTTTCTAATACTTTTAATTTGGAAATTAGAACCCTGAAATTGAGAAGCATGAATTCTCTAACCACAAATATTTTTGCGTATTACATTGACTCAGTAACTTTCATTCTTTAAGAACTTGAAGTTAGTCCATTCAAGATTGCATGCTCCCTAAGAGCAGCTCAGAAAACGGTAGCAGAGGAGAACATCGTCCCCTATTGATAATCTGGTTTATCCATGTCTGTATTCTCATTGAACTCAGGAAATTCTACTCTGTCCTCATCATCAGAAGAATGAATAGAGCTATTAAGATTATCAGGGTTAATTTCATCAATCTCAGGCACATTTAACTCTGAATGTAATGTACCCTCCCCACTTCCATACCCAACCTCGACTGACCTGACTTCATTACAAATTTCATCACTGACAAAGTTACCTAAACTATCAAACAACTTATCACCTTCAGCAAAGTAATCATAATCATTGTCATCATTTGGATTCAGCTCATGGTCAAGATTTTCCACATAAATAGATATGGTATTCCTCCCCTTACGCATTGCAAACATATCAAGAATATCACCATCTGCTTTCAGCTCCCTCAACTCAACCCTCCATCTAGACCATAGTCCGGTAGCCTATGAAACAATATACATGTTTCTGGACAACCCAACTCTTTCATTATGTAATGATATCAAAGTAGGACATTTTATCAGAGTCAACATTTGTAATGATATCAGCATTTGGTATGTGGAAAAATTGTCCCCCCTGATGATGAACCTCAAACAGCCAGAGAGCCTCATCCATCCTAAGTACATAATATATAAACTTAGAAATCATTAACGCTAAACAATAATCAAATAAGGCATGTCTCATACAGTAACCACATAACAATAACCAAAGGTAAGGTAAACCAAATTCTAAACAACTCAACAATAATAACAAATAGTAAATAAAACAAACATTAAAGAACTCACCAATTTTGTCTGTATACAAAAAACACATGGTTTTTCACCATGTATTACATTGAAAGCATGGTTTATGCATTTGGGACCACACTGACTGACCAAACCATCCACAAGTCTCTACTTTTCACTTTCCGCCACAGACCCACACACATGGATATGTAAATCCACCACTTTTTCCATCAAAAGCTTGCAAAACACTTCTATATACTGAAAATATTTTAAAACACAAATTTACATCAGCATAGACACAAAGTTCCAACAATTTAGGCTTTAGTAATCAATACTTGCTTCAGCAATTTTGAGAAAATGAAGATGTAGAAGCAATGCCAAGATCTGCTTGCATGGAATCAAGAGAGAATAAGGTTAATCGTCTCTGATGAAAATAAATTAGGGTAAACCATTGCTTCTTATACCAGAGAATTGGAGGGAAAGCACCCGCCGTTTTCATGGCATTTTTGTATCTTTAGTAGATATATTGTCCATCACATCATTCATACCGTACAAGGAAAAAAAATGTAAACTTAACTTCACCGTAAATGGCGTCCAGTCTTCCTGCAAGTTACAAACATTGAGGGGGATAAGTGTTGTGTTTTAAACTTTAGGGATGCAACTCGAACATGGGTCATAGTTCAAGGGGGGCTTACTGTCATTTGCCCAAAAAATTGAGCACCTACTGAGATAGAACAAACTAAATTTCGTAGGGGCAACTTATGAAACAGTAAAAATAAAAGCAGAGATATATATACATCAACAAGTAACAATAGAAATACACCCCCATATCCATTGATGCCTCTTAGATATATGTATCCTAAATTTATATTCATATATTTACAAATTAAACAAAATATAAAATAAAATTTTTAGAATCATTGTATCTAGTGTCCATATCCGTGTCTCTGCTACTTGGGAAATTAGAATGAGTAGTATTCAACGAGTCAGTATGCCTTTAGATTTGGGGGGTGGGGCTGAGGTGTCAAAGGTGAGTTATGGAGAGGGTGAAATGACTCAACAAATTTCTTGGGATTCCATGTGAAGAAGGATTTGAGAATGATACTTTGAAGCTGATATAAGTAACTGAAGAAAAAAAAGAGTCCAAAATTGGATGGAAAAATCTTGTTAGGAGTAGGAGAACACAACCAGAAGTGGAAGGGAGTTAAGAAAATTTTGGTAAACACCATCAATTGTTTTGGTAAATGTAGAGGGAATAGAGTGGTGGTAGGCAATGGAGGAGTTTGCTGAGGTTGTGCATGTATTCTGTTTTGAGCCTAGGATGGGTCAACCAATATTATGAAATACAATTAATATTATCCAAAATAGTAAAAAACATAATAATACAGATATGATGAAAATATAATTGACAAAGACACTCGGAGACTCTCAATGTTACGCATTCTAAAAGTTGGCACTCTCACTCTTGCTCAGTAACTGGCCAATTAAATCACAAATTTTTTTACTACAAGAGATCAATGTAATGCCCTAGTGGTAACCAGCAATATTCAGAGTTACAGACAGCGTAAAGAATTGAAAAATCGTCCAATTAACTTCAGAAAAGGTATAACTTGTACTAGGGCAATTGCAATTTTTTTTTTGGATCAGACTAGGGCAATTTCATTTGAACACTTAAAATGTTATGTTGACAAGCGGTTCAGAGCACTATGCAGAAACACTTGGAACAGGTAGAACTTACTACTTTTAGTTGATTCCCAACCTACCAATAATGCCAAACACGAAGAACCACTTTTGAGACACAGAAGTCCACTTCTGGACGACCCAACCGCTATGCCAAAGAAATGTCCTAGGCTCCTAGAGCTAGTGAGAAGAAACTCCTGCACAAAATGAAGGAGAAGAAAGCAAAAAAAGAGCCAATCTGGCAGTACAAGTCTCACAAGCACATTTAATTTTTTTTTTTTAAAAACATTATATAAAAAACAGTGTAAAACTGACTAAACACCTTTTTAGAATAAGCACCTCAGTAGAGAAAACGCTAGGTATTCTGTCATCAGATGCCCTATGATTCCTGAAAATTTTCTTTTGCAAGATTCATCATCAAGAAAAAAGTTAAGAATCTATATCATAATTATAAAAAAAACAACGCCCAATAAGTACACATTAATGTGTGTTTGGGAGAGGAAAGATTGAGTACACACCTAACCTTTAGCATAAAGCGTAAAGTGGTGGTCCCAAGACTTGAACCCATAATCTCAAGGTTTTTAGGCCAAGTCTTAACCATTAAACCAATGGTCACCCCTATATCATAATTATAAACAACAAAATAAAAAAAACAATAAAAAAAACATCAAGCACCTGCTGACTGAGATAGAACAAACTAAAATTTCATAAGGGCAACTCAGGAAACAGTAAAAATAACATCAAGTATTAAGCAGACACAGCATACCTTGAGACACACTCAAAATCAAAGAAAGAAGCCATCTCTTCATACAGCACTTTTACCAAGCTTGTTTACTAAAGGATATAAACAAACCTGCATCCATCTTGCGCTATTGGTTACACAGGTTTTCCGAAAGGAACCCAAAAGTGGCAAATAGAAGGTGTCAACTATCATGTATCTCCCTTACAAGAACCTCAAAAAACCCAAAGCCCATCTTTTGACATTGACATATTACCAAACACGTGATGTCCACATTTCCAAAACAGCAAAAAGTTCAGTGGCCTTGTCACGTGGATATGGAGATGATCAATTTTCAAAATATGATCAGATTTCAGCTATGATCATTACAGTTGAACTGCATCCGCTTCCAAAACATCAAATCGGTTGATATTGTAGGCACCCAAAAAAGAAACCACATACAATAGCAAAAATATACAGTTGCAAAAAAAGTGTATATAAATTCTTCCATCAACTTACTTAATCCTTACTAACTAACCATTGTTTTAAATGATAATGACTAATCATGATGCTAAGTTCTTTCAATTCACCCTCCTAGTGGTTGTTTGGGTGGGAAAATAGAAAATAAAAAATAAAAATTTTGAAAACGAAAATTGTTACCCTAATTATTTGTGCTGCTTTTATACTGTTAAAAGAAATTTCAACGTGACAGCAAAAAAAATTTGTCTTCGGGTTGCTCAAGTGAAACATTTCAGTTTCTCGTGACGTAAATAACAAAAATTTAAGATATTTTATTTCTACAAAATGGAGCCATACAATAATAGCCAAGGGGAGCACTCGGGTGAAAGCTTATATGGCAAAGGGTTTAAGAAGAAGAGCATGAGTTAGACTAAAACCTGATCATGGCTCACACTTTAGATAGGCTGGTTGCACTTCCAGTTCATTAACTGAAATTGGAAAGGATAAGTCTGGGAACCCAGAAAATGGGTACCCAGAAGCATATCAACGTTGGAGATTAAATGAGCGTATGGTGGGTCCATCTATATAATAAATCTCAACCACATATTGTAAATTCTGGGTAACTTTTGGGTATATATTTCTGGGTTTGTCGCATGACTCAATTGGAAATATAACCAATTCTAGTAAAGGAATAATAAACATGAGAAGAAAATTGTCAGAGCACTAACAAAAGGAATCATACACGCAAATGTACTCCAAAAATATATTCTTATTTAAATTTTCTATGAATTAATACTTTTTCCTTCAGTGCATATTAAGTCCATTCTCAACTCCAAGACCATACAACACACCAGCATATTTCTCAAGTGAGCCATTAAAGTATTTTTCTTTCAACTTCATGAATGTACAACAAGTAAGCAAACTATCCGAACCAGCTTGATGACTGATACCGATTCTCTCAACTTTCAACTGTTCAGCGACCTTGTTCAATCCACCATGAAGATTGTTGCAAAACCTCGTCAAATGCTTGACATCGTAGAGGGTTGGGCAATACATTCTGATCAAATTGAGGAACTCCTTTTGTGTATCGGGAAGATTTTGGCCAGTAAGTAGCTTGAGCAAGTACCCAAAATCATAATCACTGTGAAAGGTAACCCAATGCACATTATCATTCAGCACAATCCCCGAAGACATCAAGAGCTCACTGAACCAACGAGCATCTATACCCTTCTCATTGTTCTTATTAAAATCAATGCCACTCTGGCGTAAAAGCTCAATTGAATCATCAGCAAAGATATCCTCGTCGAGATTGAATTCGCAAAAATTGAATTGCCAAACACAGTACTTATCAGTCCCACAAGTGGGAAGATTCCCTTCATCATCCGAAAATGTCAGACCCAACTGAATCAACTTCAAAGTATCAACATTGGCCTTCAGGCCACAAAGATAATAGTCAACAGAGTTCTTGGAATTGGGTATCGGGCCAAGAACAGTGCCCGGAAACTCCGTATCCATAGCTATATAAGGGTAATCATCTACAATATCACGAATCAAAGCAAACTCATCTTCAACATTATCATTCCAAACTTCCCTAATCTGAACAGACTCAGGTTTTGACAAAACCGCCATTTCTTCAACAAAATTGAATCATAAAAACGACAAAAACCCACAAAACCCAATTCAACAACAGACCAAACAAGTAAATCCAAAACCTGAAAGGGAAAAAAAAAGAAAAAAAGAATAATACAAAGTTACATTGAATTCCCATTACGTACAAACTCACTAAAACCCTAAAAATTGAAACAATTAAAGGCAGAGTATGAGAATTTCGGGATCTAACCTTGAGCTGCCAACTTTCTGACTGCTGTCCAAGATTGTAGAACTTCTGGGCAGTGGATTGTGAAGCGAATTGGGAAAAATTCTAGGATTTTTCTAGAAAAATGCAGGGGAAAAGGAGAGTGGTGAGATGGAAGTGAACAGTGTGGCTTCTTCAAGAATGAGAACTAGGGTTTTATAGAGAGAGAGAGAGAGAGAGAGAGAGAGAGAGATAGGGTTTGGGTGAATGTTTTGTAATAATGGAAGGAGTGGACGTTGTGTGGTAGGAGGGTGTTGACAGGCAACAAGAGAGACCGAAAAGGGAATCAGAAAGGAATAATTAGGAAATAAATTTTTTGATTTATGTTGGTTGACAAATTTGTTAAGGGATTTAAAAAATTAAAGGAATAAATGATGTGAAATTATATGAAATGTAAGTATATTTTATTCATATTTTACTTATATTTATAATAAAATCTCACTAATTCCATTAGCTTGCCTACTACACGAGTTATTGAAATTTTGGATAAATTACACTCATCTCTTATGAGGTTTAAGAAAAGTATAAAGTTTTACATTTTTGATATAATTATATTCATCTTTTTTTTTAATAAAATTAAAATAATTAAAACTAATGTAAATGATGGATAAACACTGAAATAAACAAAGATAACTACATATATATTAGTGTAAAAAAGACGACAACAAGATTTATACAACTAACAAATTACTAATGACAAAGGGCTTAATTGTTATGTCAATTAAAATTTCAAGAGAAACTAGCGTAATTATGTTAAAAAAATGTGATGGTAATTATATTTTTTTTGCAAACATCAAAGGATGTGTGTGTAATTTACCCTAGTTTTCTATTGATTTTGCATTCCAGTCCAAACTGCAGGATGTCATTTGTTTGCTTTTGGATCACAAGGCTATGTATTTTCAGAACTAATCAAATAATGAAAGTCATGATTTTTTAACAAAAAAGCTTTCATAGCTCAGTTGGTTAGAGCACCCGTTTAGTAAGCGGGAGGTCTTGAGTTCGACTCTCAATGAAAGCATTTTCCTCTTCTGTTTTTTTGCTCTCTCTCTCTCTGGTTTTGGCTCTTCTTCTTCATTTTCTCCTTTTCCTGGTTCTTCTCCTTCCTTATCTGTATACAAAAGCCAGTAACTCCATATTCATTACTTCTGTTTTTCTTTTTTGGGATGCCCACCACGTGTTTGATTAAAAGAAAAGCATGAGTATGCATGGCATTGGCAATCAAGTCCCTTAATTCATTACTTGTTTAGCATGCTTTATATTGTGTTTTTGTGTTAATTTGCATGGTTTAATTGCAATGTCTTTGTCATTGTATCTTTCTTTTTCTTTTCTTTTTTTCTTTTTCAGATTATGGAACAACACAAAACCACCTCTTGCAAGTTGCAAGGCTAGGCTGAATACTGGCTAGTGTAGTAATGCTTCTCTCACATCTTTCTCTTCGTTTCGTTTTGTTTCATTTCATGTTTGGCTTTTGGAGTTTGAACTAAAAAATGCTCTACAACATGTAGAAATTAGACATAGATGTCTTGATGATTATCCCCCAATTCAGCCTCACACAATGGGAAAAAATTTAATAGAATGAAAATGAACATATTAGTATATATGTGTAGTTGTAAATTAATCAATCACCTATTGTGGTATGTGAGGAACTCTCAAATGTCACTCAAATAACTCTCTTATTTCTTATTGATAATAAGCCTTCATGTTTTGGTAGAGGCTCATTTCCTTATATTTCATTCTACTTAGAACATCATATCACACGGGATGTTTGATGAGAATTTTGCTTTTTCTTTTGTAGGTTTTTGCAGGCCGTCAGATATCTTTACTTTTTACAAGTTGTCAGGTATCTTTTCTTTTTACAGTTTGTCATTTTACGAAAATTATTATAATTACAGATTATTGAGATCAATTTCTTGACAAGTATAATAGAATAAAAATAAACAAATCAATATATTATATATGCAACTGAAAATGAATCAATCACCTATCATGGTCTGTGAGAAATTCTAATGGAGCGCACATGTTGAAATCACAATGTCACTCACATAACTCTCTTATTTTTGTTGATATAGACCTTCATGTTTTGGTTGAGGCTCATTTCCTTACATTTCATTATAGTTAGAACTATTGTTTTAACTCATACTCTAAAACATGAATCCATTTGATTACAGTGAAAAATAGGATGAAAAGTAAAAATGATAAAGAAAAAGTGAAAGTTAAAAAAAATAAATAAATAAAGAAGTGAGATAAAACTAACTTCTTCATTTTTTTTCTTTTTCTCTTTTTTTTTTTTTAGGTAAGAAATTGAAATTGAAATTACCACGATCATGTTGATATGAATTGTACCAAAAAATAAAAAATAAATAACTATTTCTCACACTTTCTATCTCTTTCATACTAACTAGACTCACTCTCAAATAAAAATTAACTCGTATACTAAGAAACAGAGAATATGGGATCATGGATGAGCCTTGGGGGAGGTGGCCCTAAGTATTCAAATTTATCCTATTATCCTTCTAATTTATGAGTATTTTTATAATGTACTTTTTTTTTTTTTTATTTATAAGAATAGTAATATCTATTAAAATAGCTCAACAGCAGCTACAAGGATAGGAATCCATCCAAAAACAACTTACACCATCAAAGGTAAGATGAAAAATCAAAGAAAATACATGAGTAAATCTATGAAGAATGCTCAGCTACACAACAAATGCTTGTGCTCGTACTGCAAGCAAAGGCCAACAGACGGCCGTAGAGCATGCCGCGGATAGATCATAGAATACATCCACAAAGTGGGTAAGCAACACTACGCACAGATGGATTCCTCAAACAAAACCAAACTAAAATAAAAACAATAACAAAAAGAAAGCTATAAACTCAACCGCCGACCGAATCGGTAGCAGATCTGTAGCAAATCTACACCAAACGGGTTGGAGGAGGAGAACCCAGGAGGCTAGATGGTGGAGGCAGCAGATCCAGCAAGAGAAGGTAGATATGGTGTCGATGTGGTGGTGGCGACGTCGGTGTGAAGCTAAGAAGATGGAGCCGACGGATCTGGTGAAGGCTTCGACTGGGGTAAGGCAGAGGAAAGGAGGAGTGATGAAAACCAGACTAAATCCACCGAAAGGGGAAAAAACACCTCACAAGGAGAGAGAAGATGGAAAGCTAAGCTTCCAAGGCTTATTGACCAGAAAAAGGCCGAGGGAACTGGAAAAAAAAGGGGTAGAGAGGTGGAGAGATATGGCCTGAGGCCGAAGCCCCCCTCCCCCACTCCAATGGCGCTCAGAAACGAAAACCCTAGAAGCAGAAAGGGTTAGAGAGAGAAGCTCTGGGTTTTTATAATGTACTTTAGTTCTCCCAAGTTGTGACAAAAAATTTTTTTGATGAATATTCCTACAATATGGCACAAACTATTTCACTTGTTATGTAATAGCATCAATTTTATTGATTGATAAGTAAATGTCATTTACTTGTTTTTATCAATTATAAAAATTTTACAGGTAATTTTTTTTTTTTTATATATTATATTTACCAATAAAATATCATAAAAATGACATTCTGATAAATTATACACTTAAAGCTTAATTATATAGCTAAAAAAATTGTATATTAAGAAATGATTGATACAGATTTATTATTTTTCTTACAAATTATTCCATATCACTTATGTGAATAATTACTATTATTTTTCAAAAAGTTATTACTTTTACCTTGGCCCTCTAAACAAAATTATGACTTCATTCTTGCATAAAACTGCATATGTTTAAGTTTATACTTGTCCTGATTGAATTAGTCATTAAGACTATTTAAATCTTAAATTTAAAGAGATATTTGTTAAGGGAAATGAAAAAAAAAAAACACTCGGGCCATAACTCTAATTTTAAAATTTTTGGAACAACAGCCTCAAACTCTATTCTTTTAACGTAAAACATACAAAATCATTATAATAAAAAAAAAAAAAAAAAAAAAAAAAAATCATATTATCTGTACCAATCTATCTATCTAGGTGACTACGAACCAAAAAACTTCACATTTGCCAACTATGTAACATGACAGAGATCCAACAGAGAACCAAAAAAATAGAGCAAAACATGGGTTTAATATGCTAACTAAGACGCTTGATACGGACCCTATCTCCCCTCCCATGGTCTTTCAAGTCTTCACGCAGAAAGACATGGGAGATAGGCACATTCAGCTGTAAAGAAGCAATTTCCTCCTGGACTTCACAAATTCAACCGCCATAAATAGCAATTCAAAGGCAACAAATGGCAACCAGGAACGAAAAGCCTCTCCCTCGGATACATAACCTTAAAATCATCATGAAGCCGAGAGAGAATTCCCAAACCAACTTGAGTGACAAGAAAAAACATGAAGAAGTCCATGCATAAACTACCAAGGATCAAAACAGCTTTGTACCTCCCATGCCAAAACTCCCAATTAACAAAAGCAAAGGCAAGAGAATTCACCAGCAAAGTAACATACAAAAATTATAGAATACCTTTTCTGTTCTTCACAAGCCCAATGGAATAGATAAATAGAGACAATGGTTGACAGGATATGAGAAGGTAACAACATGATTCCATATGTCCCGAGCATGTAATGGTAACAACTTGGGAGTGTAATTTTCTCAGTAGATCAATACCAGACACAAAAGGGCACACCTGTTGATTGTGTCATTGCATTCTTTCGATACCCATATAACCATTGAGTGGTGTTGAAGTACTATCAGAGTGTCCCTCCTCATCCTTCACCTCACCATGTTTGTCAACAAAATCCTTCTAGCCAGCCAAAAAAAAGCAAACCACTCTTAGCCTTATTATGAGCTTTCAAATATGCCTTCAGTGCTCTTTGAAAGGTATTAGGATTGGCAGGCATTTTGATGAGTGGAGAATGGAGATGGAGAAAAGCACACCATGATAGAATGACCAAGACATTTGTCAACAAAGATGGGGAAGGGATATTCAACTGGCAGCATATTTCAGCATCCTGACTTGGTGAAACTCAACCAGCTTCTCCTTGGAATTCAAGTTGGAATAACTGGTTTTTCACCAAGATAGAATGACCAACTGTGTATGACAACTATTGGATGGGAGTGAATAATCAAGCGGGCTGACTTACTGAGCTGGAAGGGATGCAAGGGAAAGGGCCTTTTAGCCAGTAAAAAGTTTGTTTGTGTGCGCGTTTCAATGCTTAAGGATTTGTTTTAGTTATAATTCCACTACAAGAAAATTAAACAGAGTCGCATCCATGAAAAGTGCAAATATAGGAGCTTCGCCATACAAAAGTTGAAAGTTGGAGATGCATGTCCTACTCTAATGGCAGGAAAGCATATTAGTTTTAAGTCTTGCTACCCAAATAAATTGACACTCAATTTTTACCAAGATAGAAAAGAATAGATGGAGTCTTATCACGAGAAGAAAGAGACAACTAATCACCTTGCTAAGCACTAAGCTATGGATGCGCTCATGCTTTTCTCCTTTAAAAGGGGAAGCTTGCATAAAATATTTAGTATGACCGACAATCACAGATATAAGTACCTTTTCTTGAACTTTGGAATTCTTCAAATTAATATATACGAAAATTGAATAATAAAACTATAGAACATGATAAAGAGAAAGGGAGAGAACCTATACATACAATGTGGCCACATCACTAACAGATTTCTAGACACTTATAAATACATTTCAGCTGATAGCAAAAGTCCTTAGCATGCATCTCCTGAATCCGTATTAAGAAGTTTTAAGCAGTCTAACCTAAACCAAAAAGGACAAGTATCATAAATAAAGTTAGTTTTGACCATTCATATGCATTGCCACTTACCATAAAGCATGTAAACCACAATTTTGTTCTCACCAGACACTTTTTACCTTCGCATGAAAAGTTTTAAGTTGTCCATGAATCCATAACAAATATTCCCCGACCAAGTTCAAGCAATAAAGGTAGCTGTATTTTTTACATATCTACTCAATTCCAATCAAAAAGTTTTAAACAATAGATTAATTCATGTATTTCCATTCAATCATTAGCCATTTCATGAAATTAAGGCCCCGTTTGGGGACTTACCTTTTTAGCCAATTAGCCAAAAAGTTACTAGGCCTCGTTTGGGGACTGACTATTTTAGCTAAAAAGCCAAAAAGTCAACTAAAACTAGTCACATCACCTCTCTATTTTTCTGCACATCTTTTCGTAAAAAGCCAAAAAATTACTAAAATAGCCTATTCCCAAACGAGTTAGTCAAAAAGCCAACAACTCATACCAAAAAGTCAAAGATTCTCTTTTCTCTCTACTTTTTGCATCTTTTCATAATTAGCCAAAAAGTCATCCCAAACATACAAGTTTTTTTTACCTACCTTTTTAGCCAAATAGCCAAAAAGTTACTAAATTAGCCTGTTCCCAAACGAGGCCTAAGTTGTCAAAAATCACTCGTGTTTTTTATTCCTGTCATTTAACGTGAATTTCATACCTAAAACTGTTTCCAGCTGTTACCAAATCATTAACAGGGAAATACATAATAATGACTCGTGCATATTTATTTGCCTCTAACAACACCCCCCCAGAGAGAGAGAGAGAGAGAGAGAGAGAGAGAGTTCATAAATATCCAAGTGATGGTCTACATAACAGACCTTTGCCGAGCAGCAAGTAAACAACCCACCCCAAAATCAAACTTCTTTTTTGTATTCACCTACAAGCACTCGCCCCTTAGATGCAACTTATAGGAGTTTAGAGAGTAGTATAGGCATGGGTAAGAAAGCCCAAACCTGCATCACTGAAATATAACGACAGTCATCCAAAATTCATAGATCAAATCTATGGGATTTTTTTTTTTTTTTTTGGTTTCGATTGTGATACTCTAGCTTCTGCACCCACTCAGTAAATAATATTATCAGTTCACTGGTCTTACCAATCCAGCACATTAAAAGGGAACCCCTGTATGTGGTCATATTCTTGACAAATTGTAAACAGGCCGCATCTCAAGTTCGAAGAGATGTGGAGAGTCAGGCCAATCTAAAAAGTAAACAGTAGAGGAAACTAAAAAGAGATAAAGATATTCCACACAGGACAGGAGAAACAGAAAAGAGATAAAAGAACTGCCACACAACTTTACAAGTCTGTCAATTTGGAAGCAAGGAGAAAATCAGAATTGCACAATTACATCAATAACCAAGGGAAATCCCGCCGTGTACAAGCATCCATTAGCCATTTCAGCAACAGCCTAACATACTTGAATAGTTGGATGGTGGTCAAGCACAATATACATCTATTGAGGAAGATGCATAACGACATAAGTAGGGATTGATACTTGCTTATAAATTATTCTCAATAGTTTCTTGAGATTGATTGAAAATATTTTACAAGCTTTTTTTTTTCATTTTTCTCTTTTCAATTAAGCAGTGTCATTTATCAAGAGTAAAACTTTAACCCTCGGATTTTAGCAACTAATATAACCTTAAGTCAAAAATAAAGCTTTGTAAAGTTGAACTAAGTCTTATTTCTTTTATGAACAAGGAAAAAAGAAAGAAGACATATGAATCCTAAACCAAGCAAAAAAATACATTGACATAAGCACCAAACCTGATAAAGCAATGTTTTGTTAACAATCAGAATCAATATTTTACACAGCTAAAGCATCATCATTTTTTTTTAGCAAACAATAACAACTGAAAATATAAAAAACACAACATATGTTTTTCTTTGTTAATGCTAACTGCCAATTACATAATAGGGCTAGGCCAAACATTAAGAGATCAACTCACAATATCTTCAGTCAGTTTCTACCAAGAGGGAGAGATCTGCAACTATATGTCTCTTTAAAATCAGACTTCCTGGACGAGGTAAAAATCGATGCATACACTTCCTTAGTAGCATTTGCCGGTGCCATATCACCCGCCTTGAACCGTTTTGTCGAGCCATTACTTGCACCCTTCACAGCCACCCCACCATTAGCAACCTTCCCATTTCCTTCCACTTTTGCCAAGGCCTTGTCCTTTGGCAAATCCTTCACATCAATGCCATGCTTTGTGCCACTCAATCGTGACGAATCCAAACAAAAACCCACCTCCCCATTGACACCCACTTCCCCATTCTTCACCTTCTTTGATTTCTTCTCCCTCAATTTCGCCTTTTCCTCCTCCATCCTCTCTCTCAAAACAGCCACTTCTTCCTCAGACCCATTAATCACAATCTTATCACTCTCCGAAAACTCTTTATGGCAAACAAGACAAGCCGAGGACTTAACCTCCTTCAAAGCCTTGGCACTCAACACATGCCCACAAGTCCTCAAAGCGAAAAACTTGTACTTCCCATGAAACTCCAAACCCGAAATCGGACATTGAAATCTTGTCCCATCAATCACACCATCACCACCATCAAATTCCAACCCAGGAATCGGCGAAAGCTGAATTGCGATCATGTCCTTCAAACCCTTAATATGCGAAAAAGCTTTCGGCAATTTCTTCCCCAACAAAGCCTCCACAAGAGTCACCTTATTGAACAAATTCCCAAGCAAATCAACAACCACCGGATGCTTCAAAGGCTCGTTCGAGAGAGCGCAATTCAACCATTTCGACAATCTTTGCTCGTTCGGATCGACTTTATCGGGCTTTTTCACAGCGTACATGTTGAGATAACAGTCCCGGGACTCGGCGCCGGTGGCGCCGCCATCGCCACCGCCGCCACGGAGGCGGAGGCGGAGCATGAGGGTGGAGAGGGGGGTAATTGGGGAATTTTGGAGGGTGATTGAATCGGAGAGGGGTTGGCCATTGAAGGAGAAGAAGAGAGAGTCTAGGTTTTTTTGGATTTGGGGGAAGAGAGAGAGTTTGAGGTTGCGTAGAGTGAGATTGGGATCTAGGGTTAGGGCACGAGTTGGGATTTGGAGCTCTGGGGATTCAATGAAGATCTGAAATTGTTGGGTTTGGGCGTTCATTGTGATTGATTTCTAGGGTTTCTGAGGTTGAGTTCGACGATCGTCTGAGGTCTTGTATATGAATTGGATGAGATCCACAAAACTCTCTCTATATATGAGATCCACTCTCTATATATCTCTAATATGTACGTATATATATTGCGTCTCTATCTATATATTGTCTTTTTCTATCTTATATATTCCTCGTTTGGCGTAATTTTGGCCAAGTTTGACAAGATGTAAAAAAATCAAAAAATTAGGCAGTACTAAAAAGGTTAAAAAATTATCACTATTTATTAAAATTAAAAATTATAATTGTACGATTTTCAATCTTAATTTTTTCTTATACATTAATTTATATAATTTTTTAATACACATTTTTTCATAAAAAGTTAACTCAAACATCCATATTTTTTCTCTCAACTTTTTAGTTTAAAAAGACAAAAAGTACACTTATTTATGACACTCCAAACAACCCCTTATTTTAGTCCATCTTTTTATTTTTTTAAATCACATCAATTGACATTTTCTCTCTATTTTTCTATACATCTTTTTATAAAAATTCAAAAAATACACTTATTTAGAATATCTTAAACCACCCTTTAATTTTTGATTAATATATTAAAATAATTATATTTAGAATGAAAGTTTGATTTTTTTTTCCCTTTTTATAATTAGATGTGATATTTATAAAAAAAAATAATTATAAATTTAATAAAATATTTTATCTTATTAATTATTTTACTCCCTCCGTCCCATAATATTAGTTCCTTATCCCATTTTTCATTGTCCCAAAATATTAGTCCCTCTTCAAAAATCAAGTACAAAAATAATATAAATTTTCTATTTTGCCCTTCTTTTAAATTCATAAATAATATAAAAAGTACAATTATGACATTGATATTCCTAAAAAAAGTACTATCAAAGGGTAATTTTGGAAAATCAACTTTTTTAAAGTACAATAATTGTACTACCAAAAAAAGTTAGATTCCTCAAAAGAGACCATTATTTTGGGACAGAGAGAGTAACTTATTTTTACCTTATAATATTATTTTATCTAAGAAACCAAAAGCCCACCATTGTACTATTGGATTAGATAAAAAATATATATATAAAGGTAAATATAAGGGAAACACTATGGTGGGTAAAATATGCAAATTATGCCATTTTTATTTGTGAGTTTGATTATTATTATGGGTCATTTTTTCATAAATTCTCTTTCTAAGTATTTTATTTCATTTAATCCATATTATTTTTGAGTAATCTATTAAATCATATTTAACGTAATATGACCAAATCATTCTTTTTAATTTTTTGCACATGTTTCTATTTTGAAACTAATAGTATATAATAATAATCCCTCATTTTATGGAGAAAATCTCTCTCTCTCTCTCTCTCTCTCACATTTTAAAGAGAAAATATTTTCTTTATTTCATGGAGAAAATTTCTCCCTTATTCTAAGAAAAAAAATCTCTCCCGCATTCCATGGAGAAAATCTCAAATTATGAATTTTGAACATTTGTATAATTTGAAAATTTTAAAAATAACGCAACAAAAAATCTAAATGAAAATCAAAATACAATATGAATATTCACAGTAAACAACAAACATACAACTAACTTTTGAAAAAACAAAACACATACTAAAACACAATGTGAATATGCACAATAAAGTAGAAAAAAAATAACAAAATACAATTAACTTTCAAAAAAAACTTCAAAAAAAAACTTATACCAAAATATAATGTGCATGTTCACAATTTACAATTAACATACAACTAACCTTAGAAAACATAAATTCATACCAATATGAATATTTACACTGTGTAGACACCCTATTTTTTACCGCTCTTACGACTTGGGTGCCATCGATTTGATCACCTAATGATGATTTATACGCTTGTCCAAATGCTCGATTTTTTCAGTAAGAAATCTCAATTTTGAACCTACAACCTTGTGTCTTGTTTTTTGACTAAAACTGTAGTTTTTCAAGCCTGACCACCCAAAGGACTAGCAGGCCCACTAATGGCCGACCGCCCACTATTAGTGGCCTACCGGCCACTTGTGTAAAAATTCAGATCTTTTTGCCAGCTGTGCCAACTGTCTCCATAGATGCATGCATTGCCTTAGTTGTATCTATATGGATATTTTCGAGATGGTCTAATATATTTCTATATATAGATGACTCTCTCTAAAAAATTAGGGTTAGAAAAATTTGTGGAGCAAAAGTTTTGGAAAATATTTCTCTTTCTCCCTTGCAACTTCTATACCCTTTGCCTAGACACTCTAAACGAAACCTTGAGGATTCATTGCTGAGGTGTTTGAGCTTGCATTTTAGCTCTTGAGGGTGTGGAATTAGTGGTTTATAATTCAAAAGGATCATTCCTCTTCAAGAGGTACAACTTCAAGCTTCTTTCCCCTATTTATTTCTATCATTTATTGCTATTTTTGGGTTGTTTTTCACTTGTATTTGTGGGCTGAAACTTGTGGTTTAAAGCCATTAAAGATAGAGCGGTGGACCAAGCTTCTTTGAACCTTGTCTTCTAGGCTAAGATCTCTTGTGTTTCTCACATTTTCATTAACCTTTTTTGAGCTTTTTACCGCTAATTTTCAGATGTTTTCAAAGGCTAAAAAATTGGTTTTGAAGTCCTAAAACGGAGGGGTTAGCCACCCCTCCTTTGGCTTATTTACTAGCTTAAATTCTTCATTATTGTAGCTTACTCCTTTAGCTTTTTTTACTTCAATTCCAACATTACTTTAGCCTATTTTAGGACTGTTTTTTATGCGTTTGTTCCATTCATGCTTTGTTTTATAGGCTTGTAGTGTAATGGTCCTCATATGTTTGGTATTTTAGTTATTAGACACCAACCTATTTGAGTTGATGGCTATAGCGATCCCGGTTGTCCCTTTACTGTTCTGTTGAATTCCGGACTCGGTTTCGTGAAGTGGTAGTGGTATCTACCTAGTTGTTGTCCTTAAATTCCCTTTGATTGAGTTTTAGGATGATTTGAGGAAGGTTGTTACAGGTTGGTTATGCCTTGGTTTCAATTCCTTGCTGTTCAGTTTTTAGGCGGTCCGCTCGAGCGGGTCTTATTGTGCTCGAGCGAGGATTGCACACTTCCAGTATTTTCGTGTTCCTGCAAAACTTCTGCAGGTGTGATTTTTACGCTCGAGCGGGTTTGTTTACGCTCGAGCGGTGGCGCTCGAGCGGGTCGTTTGGCGCTCGAGCGGGTAGTCCTTTCTGGGTGTAAGTTCTGAGAGGTGGGAATCTGCGCTCAAGCGTCTGGTTTTCGCGCTCGAGCGGAAGTGCTTTATTCTTGTGTCTTGGCGCTCGAGCAGGTATTGTTGCGCTCGAGCGTGTCCAGAGTTTTGTTCTTGGCGCTCGAGCGTTGTGTTCTCCGCTCGAGCGGGTCATACGTATATGAGTTATCCGCTGGGTGATTTCAAATCACTTTTTGCTTTTCTTTCTCTCTCCTACTTTTTTCTAAAAACCATTTTGAGAGCCTCTCTCTCTAGATACTCCCTTCTCTCTAGGGTTTGATCTAGTTAGAGTGTCCTCATTCTCTTCGGCCTTTGTAAAAGTTGTGTTGATCGTCGGGGGCGTCGTTTTGATCTGAAAATTTCGGGATTTGGAGCACGTTGGGTTTTGTCATTTTCTCCCTTGGGGCTCCGGATTTGAGGTAGGGATATCCTACTCCTCTCCATGGATTTTGTTTTTAAATTTTAGTATTTTGAGATGTTGGGGTTGGTTTAGTAATTTCGTGAAAGTTCGGGGCTTTTGTGTGATTTTACAAAAGTTGGGGTTTTATTTATAATAAACCTAAATGCATGTTTGGTATAAAAAAAATGGAATTAATATTGAACTATTGATGAAAACGGGACCTAAGGGTTGAAATAGTAATTATGGAAGATGACCTAATTACATTGTTTGATTAATTGGGATAATTGATTGTGAGAAATGAGGAAAAGAAATGGAATTGCCGAGATCGGGAATGTATGGGCTTAAAGGGTGTAGTTGAATTAATTATCACTCACCGAAATGAAATGTTGATTAAATATCCATTTGTGCATTTATTTCCTGTTTAGAAATAACTGCTTTGGACTATCGGTGGAGGATAGTCGTGATTGTTGTAGACAATGCATGATGATTAGGCAAACGAAAACTAATCAATGGAATGTGTCATGGAATTTGACGGTTGATAGAATACATTAACTGTATGTATTGAATGATGGTATATAGAACCAATGTGCTTGTATACGTTATGTGTAGAGGAGGAGAAGGGGGATGTACTCCGCGGTTTAGGGGAAGATGGGGGATGTACCTCTAAACCGGATAGATTTGGGAGGAGATGGGGGATGAACTCCGTAGATATATCTCATATGCTTGTCTAGAGAAGTGAAGATAGAGCTCATATGCTTGTCTTTGTAAAGTGTAGATACAGCTTATATGCTTATCTGTGAATGTGGGATATAGTTGTTATACATATCTGTTGAGAATGTGGATATAGCTTATATGCTTATCTGTGAATATGGGATATAGTTTTTTTATACATATCGGTTGGGATGATGATAAAGCTAATGTGCTTATCTGTCGAAAAAGGGAAAATGAAAAGTAACTTGAACTCATAAGTCGAATGACATAAAAATGTGATTTATGTGGATGTATCAGTGTTGGCCATCTATCAATTGCTAATCTTTTAGTCATTGTTCATGGTTGGTTTAGTGTACTTCTACTGGGCTGTGGCTTACCCTATATGGGAATATCATTTTCAGGTACAGGTAGCATGCCACCTCCAAGGACGTAGCTTGGGAGGCTAGAGGCAGGCGGGACTTTTGTCGTTTTATTTCTTTGATGTATTACATGTATATTCAAGCCAAGGGCTTAATGTGTAAATGAGTTAGCACCCTTTTGTTGTAACCAAGTGTTAACTTGGAAAGCTGTAAGCCCGTAGGGCATTTGCTTTTGTTGTTAACATGTAATACTCTTGTAAGAAATTACTTTAATGAATAAGAGAATGTTTATCCTTACTTTCAATTCATGTCTCTATTGATGGGTTTAATGTCATTAATTTGAGGGCGTTACAATGGCATTTATTTTGTGCTTTTGATACTTGTGTTTACCTCTAATCACCTTTGCAACATCTCTCTTTTCTTGACTTTTTCTTTGCTTTGAGAGTCGTTTCAACCAATTGTTGTTTAAGCTTGAGATAGAGATCGATGTACTTAATGGCTTAATCTCTTCGGAGGTTCATTACCAACGGCATGACATCTCTCTTATGCCCAAAACAATCCTTTGTTTGATACTTCTTTCCATTAAGTGGACTTAATCTTCATTATTGGACTTAATTGACTAATGAATGGAAGGTAATTTAAAAGAGATAATAAATTGGACTAAAAGAGCTGCAAGATAATAAAATAATTTAGGGTTCAATCGGATTGAAGCATTTCATACTAACTAGTGATGAAAATGGCTCAAGTTTCAACGTCAACCGCTTCTCTTGATCAATATCATGATAGAGAGGAGGTTCATGAGTCTTTAATTGTGCATTTATTGAAATTGTATCCCTTGATTCATAAGTTATCACGCAATGAATTTGTGCCGATTGATGGCTTGCGAATCGAGCCTACCCCTCCTTTGAGCTGTTTGATGATAAGGAGAGGCAGGGCGGACAGACATCCCCTGAGAATGCTCTATTTGTACTCTGTTTGTTTTCTGTTACAGCAGGAGAAACCCAACATTAGTGGTTGGCAGGCCACCTTTTCTGTACGGCAGACCATCATTAGTGGGCGGCCGGCCACTATTTCTGGCCTGTTGGCTACCTTTTTCAGCCAGACAGTACCACTTTCTTCACAGAGCAGAGCAGAGCAGAGACTAAGGTGTAAAACAATGCAGAGGCATTCTTGGGGGAAAAATTCATGTGCATGCATAAGCCATTTCCTCGCTCCTCGGGACCTGTTAGTTCTTTTTTCTAATAATAGTATGTTGTACAACTTGTAATTAATTACTTAGTTAATTAATTCCTTAATGTACCTAATTAGTTAGTTTAATTGGTTAATTTGTATTAATTAGTTAGAGTAGCTAGTTGATTTAATTTTGTGTTGTAATTATTTAATTAGCTAGAATAGTTAGTTAAATTCGATGTTGTAATTAGTTAGCTAGCTTAGCTAATTCATTCATTCAAACCCTCCTGAGCGAGGGCAAACTTGTAATAATGTGTATGTCTTCTAACCCCACGTCTTTCTCCCTTTTATTTACCCGCTTATGATGGATAGTTTAAAGCATCATATTTTGTTTAGCATTCTACATGTATAAACCATTCATTTGTTTTGCATGCATGAGGCTCGGCGCATCATTCTAACAAAGCATTGTCGTTTAAATACTTCTTTGAAAACGTGCTTAAGCTGCATGCTATCAATTTGATTCACATATCATAACTAATAGCTGAGCTTATTTAGTTGCATATCGTATGTGTTGCATTAGTCATGTTGCATTAGTTAGGAACATGCATGCTTTCTAATTATTTTTGTTTTCTTTTGGCTTGCCTTGGAGTACTAGGTGAGCATTTTTGCTTTAGCATCTTGTATAAAGTGTGATTGTTGCCATGTTGAGCATGATTACCATGAGGCTAAGTGCTTAATTGATATACTTGCTTGAATACTTGTGAATGAAGTCTAATTGCTTAAATTGGGATAATTTGATCAAATGTACATATGAGATCATTTTTTCAAGTGGCGCATA
The DNA here is from genome assembly GCF_055761805.1 of Camellia sinensis. Classification (NCBI taxonomy): domain Eukaryota; kingdom Viridiplantae; phylum Streptophyta; class Magnoliopsida; order Ericales; family Theaceae; genus Camellia; species Camellia sinensis. Next base: position 22,497,557 of record NC_138965.1, on the reverse strand, counting down.
TTCAAAACAAGTTTCAAACAAACATGAAATCAAAGTGTTCCAATTTTTGCAAATTAGTCTATTCTTGTGTGCAACACATAGTAAGGTTAGTCTAATAAATCAGAACAAGAGTATATAATGTAAATAAGAATCACATCATGATTAGTAGAGGCCGATCTTTGATCGGGCAAGTGGGATGCTCAATTCATGACCTTTCTCTGTTGTACCTAAGTTCCTGAGTCGAAACACTTTGGTGATGATGGATAAGTGGCCTTTGGCATGAGTCGTAGGTTTCTTAAATTTTCTAAAAATATTTAGGTGGCGACTCTGTAATCTGGCAAAACAGTCAATTTTTTACATTTTGGTTCAAAATTAATTTTTCAAAAGATTTGCCGGATTTTGACTCTTTTGTGTACATTGCACTTGTGAGATCAGATTCAAAACCGCGAGAGTCCAAACTATGGGGCTACTCGTATCCAAAAGGAGCACGAAAAGCAAGTTACACACTAACAACATGAAAGAAAAAAACAATGACTATTTCAGTTGTTTAATGGTAACAAAAAATGATTGTTCAAACAACAAGTATAGTAACAAATAACTAATAATATGTGAACATTCACATCTTGCAAAATATATAATTATATTTGTGGGTGTTGATTTTTGACTACACAACTAAACGGGGAACTCAGCTGGAGAGCATCAACAAAATAGGTTAAGCCTAACAACCTGTAACAAGAAGACAAGAATACCGCGGTGGTTCGCCATCCAGGGGCACTCTGACGATCAAGTCAGTAATCTCTCAAAGATATCAAATCAAAGTATAACTCACAAGTCACTGCTCAAAGTATATCACACATGCTTGAGACCCACAGGGGTGCCTCTCTTTTATAGCCATTAGTGCCCAAATTCCCTTAGAAGCCTCACTTCACAGGGCTCAAGCACATAATTCTTATCTTGGATTCTCAATTAGATAAGGATAAACTCCCTAAGAGCTTTATCCTTATCCAAACTAGAACCCTCTTTTGTCTAGGACTCTTGTCCCTTATCCGCTTATCTCGGATTCTGACATCTCCGCAGATAACCTTGGCCTAGCCAAGATAATCTCGACAATCATGACCAGGCCACGTGGCACCTCGGCTGACACTTTGGCGTCACCTTAGCCACATGCTGTCACTCACAAAATACTTCCCCATAACTGCCCCTAGGTTCTATTACCTCGGCAGTCTGAGGTAATGGAACCTACATCGTTTTATCTAACCAACATGTCAACTAAAAACTCAGATACTACTCCGATTGAAATCATGACTCATCGACTTCAAGTAACTAAGATTCAGTAGCCCACTTTATCAAGAATTAAGAACTAATTCTCAAGTTTTTTACACATCTCGACTGAGATCGCACCTCTGGCTGAGGTCACAACCCATTACTCAATAATTTCCAGAATCACGCACGTATTCTTAGTGCGCATGAGCTGTCACGCTTTGTTGTTCCAACCGTTTCTTCCATGTGTCGCCCTATCACCGGTCCGTACCTGGCATGTGTCATCAAGTCATGTAGATTCTGGCCACGCCGCCTGACAGGCACGTCGCCCAAGTCAAATTCATTATGGTTTGTCGTCCTTTTGAATTTTGACAAAATTTCCTCTTCTCTCTCTTCGTCTCTTCACTTTCAATTCCCATTCTCTCTCTATGTTTTTTCCTAGCCCCGCCATTTTCATACCTTCGAAGCTCTGTAGCCGCTCCGTTTGTCTCTTTCGACGAGCTCCTCATTGTTTGTTTCCAGTTATCATCATTGTTTGACTTCGACAAACCTCATCCTGGTGTTCGTTTCTTCAGCTCCAGTCAGTAAGTCCTTGATTTCTTTTTTCTCACTTTTCTGTCTTTCAATGTTTTGTGAATAATTTTATTTCTGAGCTGTTGTATATAAAAGTTCCATTCATGGCCATGAAATCTTCTTAAATGATGTTTGCCGTTTCTCATGTTCTAGATTATACTTTGTTTTATGTCACACACACCACTTTATACTAGGATGGTATTTTGGTTGCCATTCGTATTTCTGCTCATGTCATTTGCACATTGCATTGATCATATTCGTGTTCTTGAATGTCTAGCACTGTTCTTGCCATACCTGTGTTTCTCTCTATACTTCTGCTTCGTTTGATTCTTGATTTTTTTTGCCTCTGTTTCCTTCTTGATTCTGAATCAGGTTCATATTCTGTTTTTCTTGCTTGTTTTCAGATCTTTGCCTTTGACCCTTGTTTCTGTAGTTCTAGGTTTGTGATTTGCTTTAGAACTCTATTCTTTAGGAAATCTGAAACAAGAACCCTTCCTAGGCCACCCGAAACCCTTAGTTTTTAGCCGGGGTCCTTAAACCTTAACCAAGCTTCTTATCAAAAATATGTTATCAAACCCATCCTAGCTAAAATAATAGGCATGTTCAAGTGGAGGGTAGATACCCCTACCAAGTTAGAGTACTTTTGGCAAGAGTTCTCTATCCCAGCTGACATTCAACTTAGTTAGCTAGAAAAGAGGACTCTATCATGCCTGGAGAGGATTATATGCCCTTCCCAGTAGTTGCCATTATTAAGGGCGGAATCAGGTTCCCCATTGACATCCTCTTCAGGGAAGTCATCCATTTCTACTAGCTTAATCCCATGCAACTAGCCATAAACACCTTTAGGGTCATCAATGGCATTGTCGAGTTAGTATGTCGGCAAAATGCCAGAATAACCCTGTCTAATATCCAGTATTGCTACACAATGTGTGGCCTCAAGGCCAAAATTGGTTATACTTACTTCCTCAAGCCGAGATCCACAAAGTTCAAGTTAATAGTCGACATTCCAGACTTCAATAAGGGTACGGAAGACAACTACCTAATTGTCTTTGGTAATTGGGAGTTCTCATCAGATGATGAGCTCCACCTTTTCTTGTTGCGCCATGGAGTCTTTAGGGATGATAAGGGTAAGGACTTAGTTGCCCCAAAGTCTTTTTCTATTTCACACTTAGAAACTCTTCTGTTATCTGTTCTAATGTTTTCTTCTTGTCATTGTAGCCCTTTATCAGCCACCAAAGAACTTTTGTCAGTCTTACGTGTCGAACAAAGATTTGGTTCGCCTTTTCTGCTTACCAGTTGAAGCACGCAAAGCTCCAATCTTTCTCAACTACATACCGACATACCGGAGCCCTCTGTACGACTTCTCCAAATGAAGTAGGACTCCTTAATCTGCCACAACTTCGCTAGCCACCTCATCATCAAACCAGGCCTCTACCTCTGATCTAACAGACCAATCGTCCACCTCTACCACTCCAACTGATTCCTCCATCCCAACGCCAACACCGAGTTCCTCCAAACGCTCCTGCCGGTAGAACTCACAATAGAAGACATCGAGGTTTTGATGTCTCGGTGATCGATACATCAAACCTACCGATTGCTCTCCCTGCCATCCACTTTGGCACCAAGGTCACCGTCGCCGTCGCATCTGAAGAGATAGGTCGAAGTCAAGCTATGGTTGAAAACTTACTGGCCGACCTGCCAAGAGTTGTTACTGTCCATTCTTCCTTATCTCAGTTCCAACCCAAGCCAAAACCTAAATGAGTTAAAAAAAGCTATGGCTAAGGCCATAGTAACGCAAGTCCCTTCAAACTCAAAGGACACAGTGCCAATCTCGAAATTGGCTGAGGCTGAGAAGAGGCAATCTGCCTCCGAGAAGAGGCCTGCCGAGGCTAAGCCCTCCAACATTCCTCAATTGAAGAAGCCGAGGTCTGAGGGTGCAGCGAGCCCAGGTGTTTTTAGAGTCGATAAGCCCAAGACTTCTGCAATCATGGTTGGGGACCGACCAATGACAGTTGGCAACACTGCCATCGACAATATTGAGGTCAGCGTTGCTCTCTCCATCGTTGTTCTCTTGCCAGCTGACCTAAACCACATGGCTGAGATCAATGAGTATGAGAACTTCGCATTGATGATGCAACATTCTGTCTTGGTAAGTCTCCAACATTTGTACTTTTTTGTTGGTTCTTCGCTTTAATTTCTTACACTTAGAAATTTTACTAACTTGTTTGTTTATTTCCTTCTAGGCCATCCAGAATGGTCACTCTTACGTTGTGAAGGTCGAGGCCATGAAGAAGGAGTTGATCAAGAAGACTCAAGACGCTGAAGACTTCATGTCCTCCCTCAACAAGGCCGATGCCAACATCAAGGGTCTGCTAGATGAGGCCAATGCTGTCAGGGCTGCTCAAGATAAGGCCGAGAAGAGGGCTGAGGCCGCGAAAGTTGTGGCCAAGGTAATGAAGGCTAAGGCCAAGGAGGCCGAAGTCAAAGTCACCAAAGCTGAGGCAAAGCTCAAGGAGGCTTTGGCGACCAAGGAGGCCGAGATCAAGGTAGGGAATGAGAATGCATACTCAAAGAGGCAAGTCGCTGTCCATGATGCGTACAAAGTTTAAGTCAATCTAGCTTACAATAGGGGATATTATCTCGGATGGATGGTTGCCCTCAAGGAACTTTCCATCCTTGACGACTCATCCCTTCGGGACATCAGCTGACTTAACGTGTCTTTTTTCCCATTTTCTAACCAATCCGAGGAAGAAGAGGACGACGAGGTTGAGGCTGAGGAGGCTGACAAGGAGGCTAATGATGTTGCCAGGGCCAAGTCTCCCACTCTAAATGATCAAGTCCTGGACTTGACTAGGGAGGAAGAGGACGAGGCCTCCAAAAGCACCACTCCCTAGAAGGCTACCTTTGAGGCCGATATCATATTTGCCAAGAAGAGTCTGTACCAGATCCTTCTTGAGATAGATGTCGAGATAGAGGAGGAGAACAGTGCAACACTGGTGCCCGAGGCCGACACAACGCCCATAGTCGAGGTTGATCAGTCCTAGACAATTGCCAAAAACTCTAGCACTTAGATATTTTCTTTTTTTTCTTTGAACTTTTCTCTTTTCAGAAATTGTATTCTTTTCGTTTTTGTTGGGTCGAAGTGTCATCTTTGTAATTGAACAAGTTTCTTTTGAATATATGTCTTATCTTTTTCTTCTAAATGTTGTGTGCTTCCTTCATGTATGCTTACTTCTTTGCTTTTATGCCTTGCGTGTTCTTTCCATACTTAGAATTTTTTCTGATCTTCCAAAGTCTAACAACTTGGCTCCTCATCTCAGTTCCCAAGACCTCAGATAAATTCACACATCGGAGTTGAACATACTAATTACCTCGGATAATGACTATTACTATTTATCTTGGCCGAATAACACTTAAAAATATTTCATCAAATTTTTACAAATGTTAAATGTTGTTTCTTCACTTGTACTTACTATCTTTTTGCAAGACTTCACCCTTTCAAGTCTAGCACCTTGGCTGGGTATATCGGACAATTACACTCCGGGTATAGTACAGTACTTCCATCTCAGATTAACTCATCTCGGATAGTTCCACCTATCAATGATCTCAGATAACTTTAACTTGAAATTTCAGAAAATTTCACAAGTATAATGCTCATTTTCACTTCTTGCCTCCTAATGTGAACCTAAATACCACTTATGTTTACATTAAGGATGCATCTCCTACTTCTGCCATAATTTGACTTAGATAATTCTAGCCGAGGTTTTTTACCTCGATGTCTTTTACAATTTGACCATATCAAACTTAGTTCAACTTTGCCGTTATGGCAAGTCTAAGTTTACCCGTCATGTTTCATTCAGAAATATCGCCAACTTAGTTCAAATTTATCATCATGGCAAGTCTAAGTTATTCGTTATGTTTCATTCAGAAACATCGCAAACTTAGTTCAACTCTACTATCATGGCAAGTCTAAGTTATTTGTCATGTTTCATTCGAAAACATTGCAAACTTAGTTTAACTCTAGCATCACGACAAGTCTAAGTTATTCATCATGTTTCATTTAAAAACATCGCAAATTTAGTTTAACTCTACCATCATGGCAAGTCTAAGTTATTCGTCATGTTTCATTCAGAAACATTTTCATAAGACTATTCAGTCCTATCGCACAAGTTTCAACAAAAATTCATAAAAACAAAATTGAGCTAGCATTTTATTAAAATTTTGGCTAATAAAATTTTTACATAAATCTTAAAAACATAAATTAATGGTAGAAAATTTTCAAATTGTTTATGTTCCAAGGTCTTGGCAACTCCTTGCTATCAGTGTCTTCCAACTGATATGCGTCATGCCGGCAACCAAGATGATCTGATATGGTCCTTCCCAATTTGGGCCAAGTTTGCCCTCCATAGGATCCTTCTTGTTCCCGACAACCTTTCTGAGGACGAGGTCCCCAATCTAAAACTCTCTAGGATTGAATTTTTTGTTGTATGCCCTAGCAAGCTACTGCTGGTATGCCCCTTGCCGAATTGTTGCTCTCTCCCTTCTTTCTTCTATTTGATCAAGATCTCAGATAAGAAATGCCTCGTTGGTCCCATTCTCTACTCCCTAGGTTCTGATTCTAGTGATTCCAATCTCTAATGGGATAACTGCTTCAGTGCCATATGTCATGGCAAGGGAGACTCTACCCACTTCATAAAGTAGTTCGTAGCTACCATTAAGAACTTCCTCTGTCCCATTGCCTAGGGCAATTGCCTAACAAGATCCATGCCGCACTGGGCAAATGGCCAGGGACTAGATACTAGATTCAGATCTGCAGCTGGTTGGTGTATCAAAGGCGCAAACCTTTGACACTTTTCATATTTCCTCACGTAGACTTCAACATCTTTCTACATATAAGGCCACTAGTATTCCTGTGATATGGCCCTGTGAGTAAGTGATCTGCCCCCAACATGGCTTCCACATACACCTTCATGGATCTCAATCTGTGACGACTCAGACTTGTTAATTGTGATTTCAATTAATTAATTATGTGTTAATTCTAATTGAACTAAATGCCTAGTAATTTAATTTGTGCATGCCTGTCCAAATTAGAAAAATTACCTATTAAGGTTACAACTTTAAAACTGAAATCGACAATCTTATTGGGTGCACAAATTAAAATTGAATGCATGGATGGACTCATGGGAATTTTTAGAGCTATTTGGGAAGTTTAATTGAAAATTGATTCAGTTTACTAAAATTGCCTGTGATTGAATTGAGCCTTAATTGGAACTATTAATTATGTTCCTACATGTTGATTATGTGATTAAATGTTATTGTTTTTTATGAGATTTATTGACTTGTATTGCTTTAACAGATAGGTTATAATGAAAATTAAACCTGTCTGATTCGCTAACAAGTTAGAATTAAATAATTGGATAAGAATTAGAGCCCAATTTACATTAATATAATTAAATTTAGTGTAATTGAGATTTTATTGTGATGATGATTAATTTAATTTGCGTAGATTTGATTTTTATTTAACTTAATTAGAATGAATTAATGATAATAATAATTTGGAATACTACTCATTTTTGAATCAACAAACATAGTAAGAGAGAGAGTACTTGGTTGCCTAAGTTTAATCATCTTTTTGATATACCAAACAGACCCACCACATAGAGAGAGAGAGAATGAGAGGAAAAGAGAGGGTTGAGTTCAAGAAGAAGGAAGAAGAAAAGTAGGAGCTTGAGCTATATTTTAACAAATCAACAAATTAAGGTAAATTTTATCTCAAAATTCATGAAATTGAAATGATACACTCTTAATTCCTTAGCATCTAAGTTCAAATAGGAAGGATTTTGGAGTACTTAGGAGTTTTTGGAGAAGAAATAAAGTTGAGAATCCATATATGATCATAAAAGTAGAAATTGAAAGAGATAGTGTATTATATTCACATGCATGGCATAATTTTAGTTCAAACACCTATTAGGTTGCATGATCCTTACATGCATGTCATGTTTTCAAGAATCCATGAACAAAACAATTGTTTACTTGCATGGTTTGTGAACTTTAAGAAGGAAATCTCAAAAGTTTTGGAAAAGAACATAATTTGTATATATAATGGTAATTTACACTTGAAAATGTCTGAGTCCAAAAAATATGATCATCTCATGGACAAATTTGTTTTACATACATGAATTCTTGCTTGGTCTCTCATAATTTCTAGGAAACTCTCATTTAAAAGATTGAGTTGTAGCTTGAATACACATTTTAATATTTTACAATTTGCTTTAAAGATTTTTGGTTATAAATTGAACAATTAAGTATTGTTATAAATTTATGGTTTTGTTCAAAGTCACGTCTATAAATATAAAAATTAATGTTTTCTTGAAAGAAGTTTTGGGTCTTGTATTGTATGAAATTGAAGTTGGAAATTGCAATTTGCATGGTTTGGAAGTGTTTGTCATGTGCATTGCATCTCATGAACACGAATAATGTATAGAACAATAGTTAGAACCGAATTAGTGAACAACGAATAGAAATTGAATAAATTAACAGCCGATTGAATAGAAATGACTTGAATGTAATTGAATTGTGTTTGAATTTATTTGTTTAGGTCAGACACCACATCTTTAAGACATTGTTAGCACGTGTTTCAGGAAGCCCACTGTGAGTAACACTATTGTAAAGATAAGTTCAAATTATATTTATTTTCTTATTAATAAATTATGTTGGTTTCTGAACTAATACTTTTTATTGACTGAATGATGATCCTATTTTCTGAACTGTATTCGTGGCATCCATAGCATATTGCTATTGTTATTGATATTGTCATCGCTATTGTTAGAAAGATCTCTATCAGTTCCAATTCTTGGAACTATTGTCTATTGTTTGATGGCCATCAATTGATTGTTCGGTCTTTAATACCTATTGTATTGTTGTTATTGAATATACCACGTATGACTTATATGAATCTAAATGATTGTTAAATTGACCGATTGAATGATTGATTGACACAAGATATTGATTGAGAAAATGTTTTATTGATAATCGATCGTTTCAAATATTGTGGGGACATTATTCATAGCCCCTTTACGCAGTTGTTATTCATTGGGCTCTAGCTCATTGTTTATTATATATATGTAGGTAATCGGGCACCGGATCATAATTAGAGGCGTCGACCCGAACCCTATTTTTGTCATGCCAACTACTGTGCCTCACTGCGAGGTTCCGAACCATTGCATGTTAGGGTTTATTGGGTGATTCAAATTCACCCTTTTGACATTGTGTTTATGAGATAAAAATGTTTATTGAGTTTTCTTAATTGTTTTTGGCAATGGTTTTTAATTCCCTAGCTTATGTTTTGTTATGAACACATGTGTGTTATGGACTTAAGTGTTTATATAATTCGAAGTGTGTGAAATTTGTTTTGTTCATTTAAGTCCCCACAGCTCATTGGACGATATTTTTTATTATTGATTGGCTTCCGCAGCCCCTATTGCAGTGTTATTGTCATTATTGTTAAGCAGGCCTTTGGTAATCACGGATTACTGGCCAGTTACGGCGCTAAACTTATAGGGGCGGGTTTGGGTACACAATCAAAAATTCCTCAACCAGGGATAGATGCATATATTTCAAAAGGGGCCCAGTGAAGGACCTTCTGTAAAGATAGCCTTCTGCTAACAAGTAGAACCTGGCCGACTTCAATTTGATCTTGTGTTCTTTATTTCTGTCTGCTGGGAGCCTACCATCTCTAAGGAACACAACTATGGTGTCCTTTCAGCTTGGGCCCATCTGCACACACATTGCTTCGTACTCTGTTATTAGGGACTCTATACTTGGACTTAACAGATAATCTACCATTATTGTCCTTGTCTCACTTGATTCCATCGCGCTGGCCAGGTTAGCGAAGGCGTCGGCATGGCTATTATCATCTCGGCTAACCTGCTGTAGTCGATAACTTTCGAACCGTGTTAGCAGCTTGACAACCTTCTTGACATTGGCTATCATTCTCTTATCTTGGGCTACATATTCTCATGTTGCTTGATTTACAATGAGTTAGGAGTCGCAGAAGACTACCACCTCATCGGCCTCCGTGGCTGCAATTAGCGCCTCATACTCCACTTCGTTATTTGAGGCCTTGAATCCCAAACGAATAGACTGCTCTATCATTTGCCCGTCTGGCAATACCAACACTACTTTTTCCCCCGCTCCTTGCCAATTAGAGCTGCCGTCGACGAAGACTCGGAAGGAGCCTCTGATGTAGATATTGCAAGGCTTTGGTTCCTTCTCCTGCACAGCTGGTGCGGGGTTCTTGGGCCCCAGTTGGGTTTCTTCTTGTTTTCCTGGACATCTTAAGTCGCGGCTCACCGGAGCCTGCCTTGGGTTTGCGCCATGAGTGAACTCGGCCACAAAGTCGGCTAGAACCTGGCCCTTTATTGTTATTCCAGGCCTGAATTCCAAGTTGTACTGGCTCAGCACCACTGCCTATCTGGCTACCCTACTTGTCAAATCCCCATGTTGCAGCAAGGACTTTAGGAGATGCTCCGTCAGTACTACAATCTTATGGGTTTGAAAATAATGGTTTAATTTTTTCGAAGCCATTACCAAGGCTAGTGTTAACTTCTCTAGGGGCAAGTACCTGGATTTAGCACTAGCCAGGTTCTTGCTAACGTAGTATACTGCTTTCTGCTCTCCTTCTTCTTCTCGGATTACCACGGCACTTATGGTGTGGTCAGAAAATGCCAGGTATAGGAACAATTCTTCTCCTGGTACCGGGTTCGACAGCACTAGTGGGGTTGTCAAGTATTTCTTCAAGTCGACCAAAGCAATTTCGCATTCTTCTATCTACAAAAAATCTATAACTTTTCAGCAAACCAAAAAACTGTTTGCACTTATCTAAACTTTGGCTAATGAACCTGTTCAAAGCCGCTGCTCTTCTAGTCAACATCTATACTTGCTTGGTTGTTGTCGGGCTCTTCAAGTCAATGATAGCCTTGATCTGATCTAGGCTCGCTTCAATGCCCCTCCTGGTGACCAAGTATCCCAGGAACTTACTGGATCTAACTCCAAAGACTACATTTAATGACTTATGATCTTAGGATGTCAAAGATTACCTTCAAGTCGGCCATATGGGTATCTGGTTTCTTAGTTTTCATAACCATATCGTCTATGTAAACCTTTACTGTCTTATAATAAGATGTTTGAATATCTTGGTGACCAGTCTTTAGTAGGTTGCTCATGCATTCTTCAACCCAAAAGGCATTACTCTATAACAATAGAGTCATGTCGGGGTGATGAATGTCGTTTTCTCTTAATTTGGGGAATGTATTGTTATCTGGTGGTAGCCTATGTATGCGTCTAGAAAACTCATCCTCATATGCCTTGAAGTGGCATCTATCAGTTGATCGATCTTGGGTAGTGGAAAACTGTCATTGAGGCAAGCCTTGTTTAAACTTGTGAAGTCCATAAAGACCCTTCACTTCCCATTCTTCTTCTTCACTACTATTGTATTAGACAAACAAGTGGGATAATTTACCTTTTTGATGGCATGTGCCTCTAGTAGCTTGTTTATGTAGCGATCTTAATTTTCTTAAGTCATTATTTATTATTATTATGATTATTATTATATTATTTTATTTTTGACTTTATTAATTGTGTGGTCACATGAGAAGTTAATGTGGTATTTAATTAATTTAATGTGATATTTAATTATATATAATTAATTTAAATGTCTATATATATATATATAAAAGGTGTTTTAAATATTGATAAAATATATATTATATTTATGTATATGTATGTGATAAGTGTAAAATATAATATAATAGTCAATTAGGTTTTAATATAAGTAGACTTAGTATAATATGCTTGACCTAGTTTGAATCACGAAGTGAAGTTCTCCAAGAAAAAAAGCAGCCGTGAGAAATGGAGAAGGAGAGAGAGAGAGAGAGTAATCAAGGTATATAGCCAAGAAAGAGAGAAACAGTGGGGAGAAAGAAAAAAAAAAAAAAGAGAAGAGAAAGAAAGAAAGAAATATATTAGGGTTTTGTTTTGGTGGCACCATTAGTTACAATTATACCATTCACTCATAATCATTATAGACACACCACTCAACCCTCATTCCACACATTTGTTGAGTGACCTTGCTTCCAAATTTATAGACCTATTGTAGACACACGTGAAGACCATTCAAGACCACAATGTGAAGTAAAGTGTAGACAAGACAAAGTCCGCCATTGAAGACCTCTATTGAAGATCCTATTAAACCTCCATTAAAAACCCTCTAAAATATTGTTGAAGATGAGGCGTCTTTCCATTTTGTTATTGCATTTATCATTTTTAGACCTCTGTGCACTCCATTGCCATAAAACCCTCTTTTTATTTTTTTTTTATTTTATGTTTTTCAATTTGGGGATTTCGGCATTGGTTTTATGAAATTATATATTTAATTTGAAATTTAACTTCCAAATAAAAGTAATTAGTTTGACAAATTTGTTCCCAAAATAAATAAATAAATAAAAACTTTCAACAATTAATGTCCGAATGAAATAATTCGGCAGTTAATGTCCGAACATAATGAAATAATTCAGTACTGGTTGTCTGACTGAAAATCGTGAAAGGGGGGGAAAAAAAAAAGTTTTGCATGATAATGGAAAAACTAGGGTTGTTATGAGAGTATTGTTTTACAAGCAATAAACAGTATAAAGTGTGTAACAAGCAAAGTAACAATAATGAAAAATTAGGGTTTAGTTTTTTTTTTTTTTACTTAAAATGTGTATACTGAGATTTTGTTGTTTTTAAAAGATGTGTACAGAGAATATTTTCATATAATATTATGAGTGTTAGTGGATGTCTATTATGGTCATTTTAGTTTAGGGTATAATTGCCATTAAAATAATATTTTATTAGGTGTGTGTACTGAGGTAATTAGGTGTGTAAAAATAGAATTTTCCCATAACTAAAAATACATATGGTACATACTTTAGCAAGGGTATGTACCACGGAATTTTCAAATTATAAATTCATCTATTGAGATTTATTTAAAATACAAATCAAATCTTGTAGTTTTGAAATTAAATTATGTCTTTTTAAATTTCTAACTGCACAACAAATGACTCGTTTTATTAATAAATTATTAAGTCAATTAACAACTTTTAATAATGTAAAAAATATATTTTAATTAATAATTTGATAATTTTATTATTGTAAAAATAAAAAAATTTAAGAAGAGGTTAATTGTAATTTTTAGAACCATAGAAGGTAGTTTTTATTTTAAACACACTTGTGGATATATTTTTAATTTGTTCAAAATATAATTTATCTGAGAAATGATAAATTACACTCATTGTTTAAAAAAAATGCAACTAATTCGACATTTTTTATATAATTATATTGTTCTTTCTCAAAGTGTTAATTCAAATAATAGTTAGATTAATTTTCATTAATTATTTGTTAATCGTATAAATATAAAAAAATAATATTGTCATCCAATTTCAATTAAGATGTATATTTATATTTATTTGTTTCAATATTAATTTTAATCACTTTAATCATACTAAAGGGAAATCGGTATAATTATATCAAAAGTGTAAAACTAATTTTATTTACACAAAACCACAAGGTATATGAGTGTAATTTACCATTTGATAAAGGAAAATTTACCCATAAGTCCTAGTTTTTGAAAAGTTGAACCATTTAGTCATAAAAGTTTTCTTATGCTCCATTTAGTCCCATTTGCACATCAATCTAATGTTCGAAACATTAATTTGATGTTCAAAATCTAATGTTCGAAACATTAATCTGATGTTCGAAATCTAATGTTCGAAACATTAATCTGATGTTTGAAACATTGTAATGGGACCTTTCAGTCTATAAGAAAACTTTTACGACTAAACAGTGTATAAGTTATTAATTTGGGATTTATTGGTGCATCCCCCTTTGATAAATGTCACCATTTTTTTTAGTATTTTATATCACTTTTTCATTAGTTTTTTTTATTTATAAATAATTATAAGAGAAAATTGGTTAAAAGTCCAATTTGAAGGGGGTATAAGACATTAAATTCAAGGAAAAATCTTATTTGATGACGATGACATTTGTTGGTCAAAAGTCCATACACCACCTATCTATTGAAATTTTTATTTGAACTTATGTGTTCAATTTTTTTAACATATCTATTTAAATACTTTTCTTTGTACCTAAAAAAAAACATATCTATTTAAATATTTATCTATTTGTCAAAAATGTTTTAATATTGTTAATCTATTTGTTTAAATTATTTTAATTATTTTAATATATTTGTTGAACCTATCTATCTAAATTATTTTAATCTATTTGTTTATTTTTATTTTATCTATACATAGACAGATAGAGGAGATAGAGGGATATATGTTCAAATTATTACGCCGATGGTGAAGGCTCTGATGACGAAGAACATGTCGTTTTCGAAGAAGGATTCGCTGAGGATCGGGAGAGAGACTCCAATCATGCTCGTGGTGAGGATTGAGGCGATCGTAACGAGCTTGTATTTGAATGCCTCTGTTTTGTTTCGATCTTCAATTTCGAAATTGCATGTGCAATCTCCATGAACTGAAATGGAGAGAAAATGAGAAGGAAGCAGAAGATAAAAATATATACCACGTTCATTTCTAGAGAAAGAGACAAAAAAGATAGAAAGAAAAGAATTCATGGTTTAATGGTGGCTGTGAATGGTATATATACATACACACAAATCTCTGTCGTCACTGCTATACCTGACGAAGAACTTTAATTGATGCCGGCGGTATTGAGAACCAGAGGCTATAACCTCTTCGAAAACACACTCACCACCGCTTAGGTTGTCGCTGCCGCCAAAGTGGTTGGTTTCGAAGGATTATCGGAGACGATGGGGTTCTTGGAGGGCTTGGAGAAATGGACGGCGAAGATGGGTTTGATAGATCTGAGGGATTTGGGGTTGATGGTGGTAGGGGTGTTCACGGGTCGATTCGGATTAGATTTACCCTTAATCCGTCACCGAACCGATACCTTCGAATAAAGAAATCACTCAACCATTTTTGACCAACTTGTCGTTCGAAATCAACCTACCAAGCATATTCGGTTTGGCGGTCGGTTATGTCAATTTCGAAAATTTGTTAGGGTGAAGGAAAAAAAATAGATAAAATGATATTCAATGTCAAAAAAATAATGAATCTTAAGACTCTTTCATGCAAACATATCTGGTTAGAGAAACATATGGATAAAAACATGCATTCAAAGTTCAAAATAATATATCTTAAAACTCATACAAATAGATCTGTGAGAGAAAAAGATAAGAAAATGAAGAAGAAAAATAGGAGAAGGGAAAAACTCGCCATGACATCGCCATCATTGCTCACTCCAGCCACCGCCATCACTCATTATCACCGTCTTCGGAGTCATATCATTCATCAACGCCGCCATTAACCAATATCGTTCCCCACCAATGATGAAAGAAAAATGAAATATCAAAGAGAAGAAGGGAATGGAGAGAGAGACACGCAAAGATGGAAGTGGATTGAGAGATGAAAGAGAATCTGTGTGTAAACTTAAAGAAAGAAACTAAACACTAATGAGCGAGCATTTGTTATTCTTGGAAGTTGGAGAGAAAGATTGAGATCTAGGGTTTAGGTTTATTTTTAAAAGTTAAAAAAAGATAACAACTAAAAAGATCTTAATAGAGACGTAGTATTCTAGGTCTACTCTTGGAAGTTGGAATGGAAAGGAGAATCTGAAAAGGATTTGAAAATCAGAATACAAGTAGTCTATTCCACATAGAGATAAGGCATTAAAAGTAATAAATCTCAATGGTTGGAAGATTTACACATATATGTAATATTTTATTCGGCCAAATCAGATTAATCGGGTGCGAATCTGATTTCGACCGTGAACTCTTGAAATCACAAAAAAGAATATTGCTGCCAACCATCTAATAATTTGAAACCGTTCACAGCTACTTAGATTGGACCAAATCGAGCAATTTGGGTAGGTCCAAGGATTCTATGATAGCCCTAGTTGGTGGAAAGAGAAGGCTGGTGGGTTTTGGGAAGAAGATGAGAGATATTGGGTTTGAATGAAAGTTTTGGTAAGAAGGAGACAACTAGTGTTGCAAAAAGAGAGAGACCCAAAAAATGGATTTGTGGAAAGAGGGAGTTCATAAAACCACAATTTCAACAGATAGTCAGTCAATTTCAATGGTATGGAACTGTCTTTATGGACCCAAAACAAAATACACGTGTCCATATGAACCTAAACAAAAAGACCCTTGGATCTATATCCTTATAAGTTTATAAAATGGACCCAAGTCTTCAGTACCCTAATTATTACATAATTAATGAAAAATAATATATTATAATTTAATAATTCAAAAGGGTGGGAAAAAAAGTGATAACATTTCTCAATTTAGTTTTATTAATTATTTAATATTTATCTCAAAACAAGATAACTAATTATGAATATCCATGTAATATGTGACATGATCAACTTTTAATCAAGAATATGGGTTTCCACATTTTCTTGTCCACCATTTGAGTCATGCAATGTATGGGGGAAAAAAAAATCATTTTTGTTTGTTTTTTTTCTCGATTTAGTTCGATTTAGCACTAAATTAGATTCAACTTAATCATGATCTGTGACGGCTCGGGTGGAGACTCGACTCTTATTTCTTTTTGTATAAAGATGGTTGTATTAAAAATATTCTATCAAAATTGGACTTAGCCTAAAAAAATTTTAAGTGTGAAAATTGGATTTTTCAAAATTTACAATTTAAAATATAATTTTTTTTTGTAATTGTTCCTCAAATTTGATTTTTTTGGGATTTTTCTACGACCTATTAACCACTATACTTCAATGTCAAATTTAGAAATTTCAGTTGAAAATTATTTTTGTACTAAAATTGGGAGAACCATTGTTTGATTTAATTGAATTTTTATTTTTTTGTATTTTTTTAAAAATCCAAATGGGGGGTATTTTCTAACTTACATTGTAAACTTAAGTAAATGAAAACATTTATTTAAATGGTTACATATGAAAATAAGGTTGACGTGCATGGAGTACCTTAGGAGCTGAGCTTGTGAGACTGTGACTCTTCAACAAATCTCAGTTCGCTCGAGCATAAGAGTGAGCGCTCAAGTGGTCTGTTCGGGTTTAAGCAATTAAAAATCACTGTTTGCTCCACTTTTTCTTTTTCCCTTCGCTCATTCTCTTCTTGTCCAAGAAACGCTAGCCATAAACTCTTGATTTCACACCTTTTCACTAAGAATCCATCCTAAGACCTCGTTTGGGAACCCTTCCGTTTAACAAAAAAGTCAAAAAGTTACTAAATTAGCCAAAAAGCCACAAACCCATACCAAAAAAGTCAAAGATTCTCTTTTCTCTCTACTTTTTGCACATCTTTTCGTAAAAAGTCAAAAAGTCATCCCAAACATACTAGTTTTTTTTAGCTCATGTTTTAGCCAAATAGCCAAAAAGTTACTAAATTAGCCTGTTCCCAAACGAGGCCTAAATCTTGCATTAGAAGTGAAGATCAACTTTTTTACCGATTGGATCGCATTTTCTCGAAGTTCTCCTTGGGTCTTCACCTTGTTAGCTCTTATTTTCAAGGTAGGAGTACTCTTAATTTAGTATGTCTAAGATTTGAGATGTATATGTGTGACACCTCAATTGTTGAATTAATACAATGATAAGTAAATGAAAATAATTTTATAGAAGTATATGATAAAATGAATTTTAAATTAGGAGTTATTGTGCAATTATTCTATTAACTATGGTCAATGAAGAATTAAGCAAATAGTTTGTTGTAGACAAGCTCAATGTGGATAAGCTCAAAAAAAATATGAATAAATAAAAATAAAAATAGAAGATAAGGTGATAAGTTTGGATTGAAGAGACTGCCACGTGGTATCACTGCGTGGTCAGTTTGGTCCAAGGGTGATGCACCATGTAATAATCCCGACCTCCGATTAATACTAAACCATGATTATTTATGCCTGCTAGTAATTTATAAGGAATCCGGAATTAAATTACATATGTATTGCATTATCTTTGTATTTTTATCTGTTTGCCATAAAATGATCTGTTCATGTTTTGGCTTCGAACTGCGAATTGAAAGCCTTATCGGTGACCGATTCAGAAATTGATTAATGTTTTATACTAATTAGAATTTATGTGATTTTATGGTAAATTTAAGTGAAATTTGATTTGGTATGATTAAATTAGATTATATAATGCTAAATTACATTAGTTCAAATTAATTACCTTATTGCCATTAGTGGGCCACTTCATGAAACCTTTAGAGACTTGATTCTATAACATATTGGATGCATCTTTTGCTCATCGTCTGGTGACCAAACCGAGAGAAAGAGAGTGTAGGAGAGAACAACTTGTTTTCAACTAAGATTTGGCTTGGAACTTAGAAGAATTGAAGAGGCTTTGCAAATTTGAGCTTCTAGACTTGGAATTCAAGGTTTAAGGTAGGAGATTTCCCTTTCAATTGTGAATTTAAGATTAATTCTTGCATGGCTCATGGAAGATTAGAGTTTCAAGTCTTGGCTTAAAATGTTGAATTGAAGTCTATATCATGCATGCATAAATTTCCATTCTTTGAGTTTGAATTCTAAGATTTCTTCCATGCATGTGTTAATTTCACTCACATTATGGTCATTCATCTTGTTGTCCACCAAATTTTCAAGTTTGATCATGTTTTGGAGGGTTTGGATTCAATGAGATTCTTGCATGTTGTATTAATGGCATGTTCTTAGAGTTCATGTTGATTTTTCACAAATTGGGTTGCTCTTGGGCCATGATTTCTTGAAATGATTTTTAAATACTTGTTGTTTTATGAGTTATTATATGTTTCCTCAAATATTGGCCTAGAAAAATGAGTTTTGAAGGCTTAAAGGTTGAGTTTCATGCTTGGAGGTCAATCTGGATTTTTCAAAAATTTGACCCACGCTCGAGCGGGTACTTTCATGCTCGAGTGTGAATCCTGAGTACATACACTTCCGCTCGAGCGTCTATAGTTATGCTCGAGCGTGAAATGCGTATACCCAGAAGTTTGTGTGTTTTGCAGTCCACTCGAGCTGGGGAATCCACGCTCGAGCGAGACTCTGAGTCTCACGCTCGAGCGAGGGTCGAGCGCCTGTCAAGCGTGAAAATCTTGCATCCAGTACTTTTGTCAATTTTACAATCCGCTCGAGCGATGAAGTTCATGCTCGATCGGAGCTTCAATATTTGCATGTCCGCTCGAGCGGGGTAATCATGCTCGAGCGTGGACCTTATCTTCAGCAACATTTAGGAAATGGTTTTCAAGGCATTTTTGCATCCTTATTCCATCCTAGGCATTCCTAGGCCATGCTTATGACCCTTTAATGAGGATTAAATGTTAGAAAAATACTAAGAGCCAACGACGTAAGTTTTGTACAATTAGAACGTGTATTTCAAGTGTGTATCTGTTATGTGTTATGTAGGTCACATGTCGCGTTCTGTCTGACTAATCTGCTCCGTTCGTTTGTCTCAAGGCCAACTGTGAGTAATAACTTAGTAAAGTTATGTTCAATTGTATCTATTTTCTGTGTGATAAAATGAGATCTGTTTTCTGAAATGATATGTTCTGTACAATGAATGATTGTTCAATTTCTGATATGTATTCATGACATCCTCAGCATCATGTGATATTTCTTGGCTGTTACCCGGTATCGGAGGTTCCTTTATAGAATTTATATCTGTCTGCACTCTATTACCCGTACCGGAGGCCCGTCATGGGGGCTTAGCTTCTGTTCTGTTACTCGGATCCGGAGGTTCCTTTAAGGAACTGGTTACTTGTAACCCTCACGTGTCTGCCTCTGTTCTGTATCTGCTCTGTTATTGTTAATGGATGTATCACGTAACTCAAGCATGATTTATTATTTCTATATATGATCTGGACCAATTATGGATTGATACGAACCTGAATTATGATTTCTGAATCTGTACGGACTCATTCATTAAAACCCCTTTACTCTGTTATTATTCACTGGGCTTTCGCTCGCAGTTTATATTATGTATATAAGTGAGCCGGCGTGTGACCAGGGCTAGAGTTGACGGCCTTCTGTTCTGTTTTTGTCAGCCAACCGTCGTGCCTCCCGAGAAGGTTCCGATCGAGTCTAATGCCATGGCTGTTTTTGTATTCATGCTAGTCTCTGTGACTATTTTGTAAAGTCAAGTTTTGGGATATACACTTCTGTAAATATTTGTAAATATTGGTGTCCTTAACTGGCATGCTTATGTATATATATAAGTTTTGAAATCTACTGTCTCATGTACGTTACCACAGCTCATTAGACCTTATTTATTTTGTATAATTACTTCCGCAGCCCCTTACTATTTGTTAATCTGTTCAGAGGCCTTCGGTAATCCACAGATTACTGGCCGGTTACGATGCTAAACCTACAGGGGCGGGTTTGGGTCATGACACACCAGCCCCCTTATAAATAAGGTGTAGGCAAGGAGGAGGGACCAAACAGAAAGGGTAGTCAGTCAGTAATGAAGGGTGTTTTGGTAAACGGAGAAGTAAAAGTAAGGGATTAATATAAATGTGAGTTATATTATACCTGGGGTTACCATAAAATGTTTTACGTATATTTTGAGTCACCATGCTTTATTTTATGCAACTCATATTTATAAATTATGCTAATATTTCAATTACGTTAATTATTTTATGAACCATTTTTGCTTATATTTATAAATTATGCTAATATTTCAATTACGTTAATTATTTTATGAACTCCTTTTGCTTAAATTAAAACTCATGGATATGATTTGACAATGATTATGTAAATATTTATTTTGTGAGTACCACCACAGAGGTCCCATGCGTTGGGGAATTTAAATAAAACGTTAGCTTCTGATTGGTCACTTTGTGGCCCTATTTGTTATGGATCCATTGACCTCTGTTCTGATTGTCACTCTAATGACCTATGTTTTGTACCATGGTTATGGTTATTTACCTACATAATTTCTAGATTTTAGTTTCTGCCACTTAAATAATTTGTTTATTCAAATTAAGTTATGTTTAATGTTTTAGTTTAAATAACTATCCATGATTATTTTGTGCCCTCAATGCTCTTGGCATAATATCTTTCACTTTGTTATGTGCTTATAGTTGTTACCCTTTTTAAGTGATGAAATGTAAGGGAGGATTGTAATCTCGTATAGTGGGATTAACATAATAATTGTCTGTCATCGAAAAATAAAATCATAAAAGCCTGATGGTTGTATTTCCTTTTATTAAAAAAGTGGGCTAATTAATGAAGTTAATTATCTGTTTAATTATTTCCTTACTTTCATTTCGCCTGTGCCTACGCCTGCGCCACTTAATTTGTTAAGATGATAATTTATTTGTAAGTTGCAATTCTAGCTCTAAGCACCCGGGTTGGGTCGTGACAATATGTGATACTTTCTTAGTTATATGTATGTATGAGATAATTATGTTGTATTAAATAGGTTTTTATGCATTAAAAAGGGGTTTTACCCAAAGTTTTGAAGGATTTTGATTAACTATTGATGATAAAGATTGTTGATGATGAGTATTTGTTCTAAATATACAATTGACCGAAAAGCCCTAATTTTTGCAAACCCTAGTTTTAATTTTGCTCTAAAGAATGGATCTCGTCTAATTAGGCTATGAAATGCAAAATTGAGTTGATGATTAGTGAATATATATATGTGGATATTGATTTGGAGTAGTTTGGTTTTCATCATTGTTATGGAGGAGTTTGGTTATGCAAATGGTATGGAATTTGAGATTTCTTTAGTCATGGACTATGTTAAATTTCTATTTTTGTCAATGAATGAATCTTAGGTTAATTGAAATGTTTACAAACCCATGCATTGCATTGTATTCCATAATTTTATCTCACGATTGGTTCAATCTCTTGCATATTTGAAAATGTTGAAAAGGGGTAACTATCGTATGAGTTTGGGTAGTTGAGTCATTTTTTGAAAATGAGTTGAGTATTGTATTGGTACCTACGCAGGGAGTCAAAGTGCCTAATTACCCTATTTTGAGCTTAGCGCTAGACGAATGTGGAAATTTTTTTGGGGTGTTCACTGGTTGCATTGCTTATCCATTTGATCCAAAAATTGTATGGCCATGCATATTACATCATCATGGATCCTTCTTAAAATCACATTTTCTATTGACTTACCAAATTTCACACGATTTCAAGCCCGACCCATTTTTTACTTTTGCATTGCCTATCTATTTGATCTAAGAATTGTACGGCCATGCATGCTACATCATCATGGATCCTTCTTAAAATCACGTTTTCTATTGACCCACCAAATTTCAAGCGATTCCGAGCCTAGCCCGTTTTTGGCTTTTACATTGCCTGTCTATTTGATCCAAGAATTATATGGCCATGCATGCTACATCATAATGGATCCTTCTTAAAATCACATTTTCGATTGACCCACCAAATTTCACGCAATTCCGAGCCCGACCCATTTTTGGCTTTTGCATTGCCTATCCATTTGATCTAAAAATTGTACAACCATGCATACTACATCATCATAGATCCTTCTTAAAATCACGTTTTCTATTAACCCAACAAATTTCACGCGATTCCGAGCCCAGTCAGTTTTTGGCTTTTGCATTTGTCTATCCATTTGATCCAAGAATTGTACGGGGTATGCACGCTACATCATCATGGATCCTTCTTAAAATCACATTTTCTATTGACTCACCAAATTTCACGCAATTTCGAGCCCGGCCCGTTTTTGGCTTTTGCATTGCCCATCTTTGTGATCCATAGATACGTATGTATGATTTTGTGGCTCTTGCTTGGGATGTCATTGCGTATTTATTGCCTCGTTATTGATGATGAGTTTTTGAATGAAAATTGAATATCGAATATCATTAATTTTAAAAGAGAAAAATACGAATTTTATCATGGTATGTGTATAGCATGATCATATACATTTTAATCATTTATATACTTTGTTAATGGTATTTCTATTCGGCATTAGCTCACCCCAAATCTAGCAAAATTTTCAAGACTTGATGGTATGACTCCGCTCAAGTGACAAGGCCGTGGAGATATTTTGAATGGAGCACGAAGGCTCATTGGTTATTTGTTAAAACTTTGGGCTATTTTGTGGTTTGGGACAGACGTCCACCCTTTTGTGTAATCAAGAGATTGCCCTTGAAATTTGTTCGCCATTAGGGCATCTTTACCTTGTTTTGTCTAACTCTTTGAACTATAATTTGTATTGTGAACATAAGATGTAATTGTTTTGAATTAGTTCAATGAGAAAGGGATTTACTTTAAAGAAAGATTGTTATTTTCCATAATGCACTACCTCATGAAAAATGGATTTAATTGATGATGTTTGGAAATTATTTACTAAAATTGATTACATAAAGGACTAAAAAATTTGGGGAGTTGCATGATCAATTTTGAATTTTTTGATCCATAATCAAACAAATCATACACTAGAACTAACCTATCTTAACCTAATGTAGCCCAAGTTGGTTCGGGTTGGAACATTGGTTCCACTATATTAAAAATAGGTGAATCAATTAAATAAAATAAACAAGACTTTAAAATAAGTGAATCAATTAATTAAAATAAACAAGACTTTAACATTTAAATATAATACAAACAATGAGCAAAATATTATGTAATGCAAGTCAATACAAATCAAATCCAACTCAAGTTTTTTTTTTTTTTTTAATTTTTGAAATCCAACTCAAGGTTAAACATTACCGATACAAATTAAATTAACTAAAAAGCTAACTTATGCCCAAAATTATAACATCTCTAACACATACCCAAACCCTAATATAATATATATTTTTTATGTCATGTGACAGTTAATATAACATTTTATGTATAATTTTAAACAAAAATTAGTTTTAAGAATAAATTGAGAAAAATTTAAAACATAAAAGGCACGAGTAAAAAATAATAATTTAAAAAATTAATATAAAAACATAATCAAACATAAAAGAGGCAAAGTGTAATTCACCCATGTTTATAATAAGGGGGAGTTATGGGCCGGTCCTTTGGACTGGATTTAATTCCTATGAGGTCCTGACTTCAAAAGATTTAGCACATCTTCCCATTTTACCCTTGACATTCAGTCCAAATAAAGAAATTACTCAACCATTCTACTCTCTCTCTCTTTGTCACAACTGTTCCAATCTCTCTCTTAACCAGCCACCGAAGACCACTTCTGACTATCGGCGACCATCATCAACCTCCGATGACTACTTTGGCCTTCATTTTTTACTGCTGGCAGCCATTACTAACCTCCAGCAACTACCTCTGAACTTTGACAATATTTTTTTTGTGTGGCCATTTTCCATCTCCACCATGTTAATACCGCTAATACTTCCTCAAACAAAGTGGCAACAAGAGAAAAAGAGAAGAATAAGGATGAAGAAAATGAAGGATAAAGATGAGGAATCTTTACCAGAAAATAATTCTTCACATTCGTAAATCAACACAAAGAATCAAAGATAAATCTAGTAAAAAAAAATTATGATTGACACATTCAATGATAAATTTAACCACTGTCTGCTTATTAAAAATTACAAAATCTCATCAATATTGTCACAAATCAACATATTCAGTGACAAATTTATCATTAACTAGTTGTTAAAAAATTACAAAAAGAAAATCTCGTCATCATTGTCACAAGACATATTCAATGTTAAAATTATCACTAATAGACACATTCACTGATAAATTTCTCACTAACAATTTATTAAAAAATTATAAAAAGAAAATCTCGTCATCATCGTCACAAATCAACACAAAAATTCAAAGACATATTCAGTAATAAATTTATCACTGATAGACATATTCACGTAAATTTCTTATTGATTGTTTGTTAAAAAATTATAAAAACAAAATCTCGTTATCATCGTTACAAATCAACACAAAGATTCAAAGACATATCTAGTGATAAATTTATCACTGATAAACACATTCATTGATAAATTTCTCACTGCCTGTTTGTTAAAAAATTACAAAAAGAAAATCTCACCATCATCGTAACAAATCAACACAAGATTCAAAGACATATATTAGTGATAAATTTATCATTGATAAATTAAACCCTTGTTTGCAACAGATTTGGTTTGAGAGAAATAAGGAGAGAGGGAGGGAGGGAGGAAGCGGCGAGATTTGGAGAATCATTGTTACTTGTAGTCGTTTAAAGTTGATTTCACAATAACAATAACTAGATCAATGTAGATCTGGGACAGAGTATAGATCGCGATGACATAGTGTAAATCGACGATGGCGAAAGTGGTTGGTAAACAGTAGCAGTAAATCAGAGCTGGTGAAGTATAGATCGGCGATGGTGAGATAGTTGGTGAACGATAGTAGTGGTAGTGGCTGGCGAAGGTGGTGGTGGTGGTGGTGGTAGTGGTGGATGGATGGATGGTCATGGCCATAGCAATGGTGGTGGTATTTTCTAGAAAGAGAGAGAGAAAGAGATATGGAGAAGAAGAAGAATGAGGGTTCTGGAAAAATGATCAAAAGAGAAGTTAATAAAATTTGAGAAAATTAATAAGTAATAAATTCAATGAGGATATTATAGGCAACTAAGGACTTAATAGTACATAAAAATATAAGTCTAGAAATAGAGACTGGATAGTAAATTACCCTTATAATAATTAGGTTTAAACATTTGGATTGAAGGTTGTTGCTGTGTGGATTTTTAAAGGTTTTTCTCGGGCTTATGTTGATGATTCAAACAGTTTATATTGTAAGGTTTGTCAAGTATATTATCCATATAAAAAAATCAAGTTAGTTGAACACTGGTAACCCTATGAGTAAGTCCTAATTATTTTTAAAAAATTATTAAAATTATGTTAATTATTTATTTTTTTAAAAAATAAATACTCTTATTATAGAATTATAAATGTCCAATTCATTTAATTTTTTATATATATAATTTATTCAACAACTCTTATAATATCAACAGTTGGATCCATTGAAAGAGATTTTCAACGGCTTCATAGCAGAACCCAAATTCCTAAACATTTACATATGCTTAGAGTTGTGCAAAACACCATTCAATCCATTAAAACCACACTAATCTGCATCAATTCATACTATTTTAATTGCGGTTTAAACTTTAAAATTTATAATTTGCCAATCGAATCGCTCCGCTCCGCTATAATTAATACATATATATTTTTGAACTTCCAACAAAATATTAATGCAAAAATGAGTGTGAGAGAGATTTAGGCCTTGTTTGGCATGATTTACAAAAGTCAAAAAATCACTATCTTATTTAAGTCACATCATCTTATTTAAATCACATCACCTCTTTAACACATCACTTCAAACCCAACCCATATTTCATAAAAAGTTAAAAAGTGCACTTATTTAGACCATCCCAAATTACCCCTTAATATATAAAATTTATTACAAATTAGTAGTTATATATATATGAAACATATTATGCAAAATTATTTTATCTTATATATCTAAAAAATATTATACAAATTAGTATTATATATTATACAAATATATGATAATTAGTTAAAATATTTTTCAATTCGTCAATCCATCAAAAACCATCTAAATCACAATTTATCAATCTACTAACTCAGCATTTAATTTATAATTTTACTCTCAAATTATGCCAAACACACCGCGCTAACCTCTACACCTCCGTTTGGGAAGTGGGTTGGCTTTTTGACTTTTTTGGCTATTTTAGCTTGGGCTTAAAAGCTTGGTTTGGGAAGGACTTTTTAACTTTTTTGAGTTTTTTATGAGAGAAGAATGTAATGATTATGGATTAGATATGATGTTTTGTTTGTTATGACTAAAATAATTTATTTTATTTTTTGTGACTAAAATAATCAAAAAAAAATCCAAATCAGGGCTTCCCAAACGAAGCATACATGTGCCAACCCACCTAATTCGTCAATGCGAAATCACCTTAAAACATCACCTAAAGATGCGCACGGTATGATTTGAGCGGTTTGAGATCATCTGACCCACCCGTTTGGGGTTTCGAGGTGCGGGTGAGAAAAATCTGAACCCACAGGCGTTTCGGTTGGAATTTCTAGCAAAATCCACTTGGGTCGTATTACCTACCAAAAGCTCATAATACTGATGAAGTTCCAATGTTACAAGGATAGTAGTAATAGCTTAATCTCAACTGCCATAACTGAAAATGCCATTCAACTACTCATCAAACTCAACTGCCTTCTCTCAAATCTCACTCGCTCACACCATTACTCTGATTCTTTCCAACTCTTCCACCAAATTCACTCATCCCACCAGCTCAGACCCGACCACTACACCCTCTCCACCGCCCTCACCGCCTGCGCCAACCTCCGTGACACCACCACCGGAGATCAGCTCCACGCCCACGCCATCAAGACGGGGCTCAAAACCTACCCTCATGTTGCAAATACCCTGCTTTCCCTCTATGCAAAATCGGAAGATTTGGTTTCGGTCAAGTGGGTTTTCGATGAAATAAAAAACCCAGATGTTTATTCGTGGACCACATTGTTGTCTGCGTGTACGAAGCTCGGGCAAGTTGGGTATGCCTGCCGGGTATTCGATCAAATTCCTCAAAGGAGTGTTGCGGTGTGGAATTCGATAATAACGGGTTGTGCGGAAAATGGGTATGTTGAGATGGCTTTTGATTTGTTTCGGAGGATGCACATGTTGGGTATTAGACATGATAATTACTCTTTTGCTAGTGTGTTGAGCTTGTGCTCTCCAGAGTTGCTGGATTTTGGGAGGCAGTTACAGTCATTGGTGATTAAAACTGGCTTTTTGGGAAGAGCTTCCGTGATCAATGCACAAGTCACAATGTATTTTACTTGTGGAAATGTTAGTGATGCATACAAAGTATTTGAAGAAGCAGAAGGCAAAGTGCATGATCAGATTACGTATAATGCGATGATAGCTGGTTTAGTTAGTGTGGGAAGAGATGAAGAGGCCTTGATAATGTTCAGAGAGATGCAAGAAGTTTGTTTGAGACCTACTGAGCTGACTTTTGTGAGTGTTATGAGTTCTTGTTCACATGCGAGAATTGGCCATCAAGTACATGCCCAAGCTATTAAGATGGGTTTTGAAACGTGTACATCGGTGAGTAATGCCACTGTAACCATGTATTCCAGTTGTGGGGATCTAAATGCAGCTCACGTGGTTTTTGAGAGATTGGAAGAAAAGGATCTAGTCTCTTGGAATACCGTGATTACAAGCTATGCTCAAGGGAATTTTGGTGGAGCTGCAACTTTGGCCTACCTACAAATGCAGAGGGAAGGGATTGAACCAGATGAGTTCACTATTGGAAGTTTGCTATCAAGCTCGGAGTTGCTAGAGATTGTTGAGATGATTCAAGCCTTAGTTATTAAAAACAGGCTTGTCTTTAAAATTGAAGTTTCAAATGCATTGATTTCTGCATTCTCTAAGCACGGTGACATGAAACAGGCATATGAAATATTCAGTGACATGTCTCCAAGAAATTTAATTTCCTGGAATACAATTATTTCTGGGTTTCAATTAAATGGTCTTCCAGTGCAGGGCCTAGACCAATTTTCTCTGCTTCTGTTGTCAGGATTGAGGCCGAATGTTTATACTCTTAGCATTGTTTTGAGCATATGTGCTGACATTTCATCTTTGAGACATGGGAAACAGGTTCACGGTTACATTCTCAAACAAGGACTTTTTTCGGAGGCATTGTTAGGTAATGCCCTCATCACAATGTATGCAAAAAGTGGGGTTTTGGTAGGGTCTTTGAGAGTATTCAACACAATGATTGACAAAGATACGGTCTCTTGGAATTCCTTGATATCTGCTTACGCGCAGCATGGAGAAGGAAGGAGAGCCGTGGTTTGCTTTGAGGCAATGCTAGATTCAGGTGGGGTCAAACCTGATCGGGCCACCTTCACATCAGTCCTTTCAGCTTGCAGCCACTCAGGTTTAGTCGATGATGGTACTCGGATTTTCAACTCTATGGTAAACAATCATGGTTTTGAACCTGGAGTAGATCACTTTTCTTGCATCGTTGACCTTCTAGGTCGAGCTGGATACTGTGATGAGGCAGAAAGTGTAATAAATGGAAAACACATTGAAGTAGATTCTAACACCTGGTGGGCATTATTTAGTGCTTGTGCATCTCATGGTAATCTAAGATTAGGAAGAATCGTTGCCGGATTTCTTCTTGGCAATGAACAAAATAATCCGGCAGTGTATGTTCAACTCTCAAATATTTATGCAACTGCAGGACAATGGGAAGAAGCAGCTAATGTGAGGGAGTTGATGACGACATATGGGGTGATGAAGCAGCCTGGATGCAGTTGGATTAGATCATAAGTGAATACAAAGTCCATGCATGCACATGGAAATTATGAGTGCATCTGAATACCAGAGTCAAAAACTTTCTGATTTTTCCTTAAACATAACATCTGGCATCTGATAAATGTGTCATACTCTGTGGACTTTGGAGTAGGTGGCCTTAATGTGAGGACTGTATATGTAAAATCCACGAGGGGAAGTTATGTGGCTGTGGGCTTTAAGCCTATTAGTTCAAAGGATTGATCATGAAAAAAGCTCTATTGGAACTATTATGTTGTCATCCATGAAGGGGCCTCCTAGAACAAAATCAAGTTGTAATCAAGTGGGTGACAAAAAATTGGAGTAGATGGAACTTAGTTTTGCAATTCATACAAATCTTTATACTCAGTCAACTGGTTTGAGAATGTGAGCAAGAACAAATGTGTAAGTTGTTTTTCCCCGTGGCCTGAATCCTTAGTACTATAGGTTGAATGTTTGCTGCAAACTTAAGTGTAATCTGACTAATCAATTCTGTTGATGCATGCAGGACAAATTACCGAAGAAGAATGAAAACCAAGTTCCTACTGCACTGATCTCGGTATGCACAACAGTAGCAAACACCGTTTTCCCATTGTCTTGGTTGATGTCTTTATCTTGATACCATCGCATGCCAATTCTGCTTTGGTTATTTTTTTCTTTTTTGAAGGTTGCTTTAACTTTCATGTAGCAAGAAATTCTTCTGGGTTAAGATTAACTGCAAGCTTCCGCATAATTTTAATTCATAAGTTGTTTCGTGAAGGAACTTTGCCTCTTAATTTGTACTCTTTCGGAAATTTAGCATATCATGAAAGGACCTTATATAATCATCATTTTCTTGTTCATTATTTTCCATACTACTAGTAGTAGCGGTGCCACATTTGTGATGCTGCCATTGTCCTTGTTATGTTGCAGTATTGGCTTTGAGTCTTTGACTGTCAATTATAAACTGTACCACACTTAATCATACGATAGGAAATAACCCTGACCATCCTTGTGGCTGTCACCATTTTCATAATTTATTTTTCCATAAAAAAGTATCGATTGTGGGGTGAAATGTTGAGAATGGTGGATTTTGGAGATATTACTAATTGTTGACAAAAATATCATAACTGTGATGTTTCCTGCTATAAAGGCAATATTAAGCTCCCTTGATTCTCAATACATTAATCCAGGAATTAATTTGAAACCTCCCTTTAAAACAATCAAATTTTTCCTTTTTTTTTTTTTGGGGGGGGGGATTGACATGCAATTAGAATTGAACCCTTAAGCTTACCTCTTCCCTTAATGCAATGCCAGCACTTCTACCAGTGTGCTACTGATGCTACTAAACTTATCTGGAGCCATGTGGGAAATAAACCTGGGCATGGTCTGGGCAGTGGGACTATATAGAACAAAAATATTTAGTTGGCCTCTTGTTGCTGCATGCCTGGCATACTTGTGGGGTCTGAAGGAGTGGGGAGTGAAATTAAAGTTGGTATTGCACATAGAGGATGCTCACAGCAACATAGAGCATTATTGCAATTTATTGAAGACATTTTAGGATTGAGTAATACTATAAACAAAAAATTCATACATAATGATGTGGCTCATTATGATGCATTCCTTTCAAAACACGACCTCATTTAAGATGCATTTATTTATAATAATGTCATTGCCACATCATTCTTGTGAGGTTTTTTTGTATGAATATAATTTTTCTTTGGGATTAAGCTAATGAATTCCATTTGTAGGAGAGAGGCTCCAGCAATGATGATCATGGTGATAGCATTTGCGGATATCGGAGAATTAGGTTTGCAAATCGTGTCCCTTAAGTGGGCTAAAATGTTAATGAATTTACAGAGATTAAGCTTCCACTGTTTTCATGTTTTCCCTTTTCTTGTTCTTTATATATTGGTTCGACTTTCCTATTCATCACCTTATGTTGTTAAGATCACCATTAATAGTCCTTAAAATTTAAACTATTAGAAAATGTTTCCAACTTTGTATATCAAGCTATCTAACACCCTTTCTCATGTACAATCTTGTCTTGCAAGTGGAGATGTGAGGCATACATAGAGAGAAACAAGTGCAAATGGAGGGGACTTGAACTCAAGACATCCAAAAATCCAAGTTCTGATACAATGTTAAGATCACCACTAGTCCTGGAAGCTTAAGCTTTTAGGAAATGGGTCCAACAATTTATATCAAGCTATCGAACAACCTATACCTTCTTAAACATTTATCTGTCT
The DNA here is from genome assembly GCF_055761805.1 of Camellia sinensis. Classification (NCBI taxonomy): domain Eukaryota; kingdom Viridiplantae; phylum Streptophyta; class Magnoliopsida; order Ericales; family Theaceae; genus Camellia; species Camellia sinensis. The sequence continues at coordinate 22,466,185 of NC_138965.1, read as the reverse complement.
TGAGAAGGCAAAACTAGTGTTTGTAAGAATAATATATTTTTTTTCCTTTTTTAGTACATAGGCTATCAACTACAATCTTATTTCTTGCCATAAATTGAAGAATAGATAGTTCATTTGGGAGAGAGATTTCAAGGCATGGGTTCTGTTGTGTACTTCTATATCTAGGAGTATAGCTGAAGAGCCTCCTCTGAGTTGATTATCTTTGTAATGGTTGACAAACTATACTGTCTATTAATTGCTCTCTCCTAAATAATATTTTTCATTAGTTCATGCATTTCTCCTTTGGTAACTGATTTTAGTTTTGAAATCTAAAAATATGTGCTTTGACTGCAGATCGTGTGGAGGAAATTGATGAGCAGTGGGTGCTTGAATATGCTCAAGGACGCGAGTAACACCGCATGGTCTTCTCCTTTATTTCATTCAGGAGGGTGTGCTTTTCCTGCCAAGTAATAGGAATCTAATAATTAATGCCTTTCAGCGAATCCTCAAACACAGAGGTCGCTCCGAGTGTGGTTATGTTTGGATATTAAGTTTGGAGACGAATTTGTGGAACCAAAAAAAAAAAGAATTGAAATGAGATTATAAGTCTTTTATTTTCTTCTCATTTTGCTTTTATTTTATTTTTTGTTCACAAATTCCTTCCAAAATTAAAAATACAAATACAAACGTAATATATTACTACAATTGACAACTTGAGAAAAAAGCCTCTATGATATGGGTGAAAGAGACAATATGAAATATTCACTTATTCTGAAATCAAATACATTTTTTTTTAAACTAAAAATTAAAATAGTATGTTTGAACTCTAAAAATAATAATTTAAATAAATAAGTGTAGGTAATATATGTAAATCAATAAATTTAATTTATTTATCATTGAAATTTAGAATTTGAAGTTTAACCTTACAAATAATATAAAGAGATAAATGTTGGCTCAACAAAATGGCTAAAACTTGCTATACTAATCAATAATATTATACTATGCAAAAATAATTTTTTTGCAATTTTAAATTTTTTTAAAAATAAATTGACACTATTTATCTGCATGTTATTATTTTAATTGTTATATGACAGGGATCAAATGGTGATACCAATGCATTTTTTATATGAAAAAACACAAAACTTAATACATTATATATTTAACAATACGTCGTCTAATAAAGTGCATTAGAGTACAACATGAATCCCAAAAAGAATAAAGAGAACTTTCACGCTAAAAGGATACGAGTCTCTACTAAGGGAGAAAAACAAACTCTCATGGAAGAAGGAGAAAACCTCAAGGAAGAAAGAAATCTCTATACAGGGAGGTATTATTGCAATACAAAAATATATATATATATATATATAAATGAACAAAACAAAACAATTACTATCAAACAAATGATACCAATTATTTTTCGTTTGGGAAGTGGGTTGACTTTTTGACTTTTTGACTATTTTAACCTGGACTAAAAAGCTTGGTTTGGAAAGAGTTTTTTGGCTTTTTTGACTTTTTTTGTAAGAGAATAGTGTAATGATTATGGGTTGAATGTGATGTTTTGTTTGTTATGGCTAAAATAGCTTATTTTATTTTTTGTGGCTAAAATAGCCTCAAACCTATCCAAACCCACTTGCCAAACCATGCCTCAGGATTTAATCATCATCACAATCGGTAGAAGTAATACCTTACTTTCCATCTCTACGTGACAAAATAAAACATTCTAAATCTGATATGGTCGTTTAGCGTATAAAAAGTGCATTTAGTAACATCGAATCTCGATCATGTATAAGAATTGAGTCTAGATATAAAAGTTTCCTCGGTAGTGAGCCAATGATGAAGGCCGAAGGAAAGGTAATAGCTAGCACGGTGATGAACAAGAAAGAAAAAACGAGAAAATGGCAGAAGAAGAAATGAAGGGAAGAGAAAAGTTAGAAGCACCACCCCCACCCCCACCCCCACCCCCATTAAAGAGTTAAGAAATAAAGTGAGACTAAGGCCTCGTTTGGCAAGAGGCTATTTTAGCCAATTAGTCAAAAAGTTACTAAATTAGCCAAAAAGCCAACAACCCATACCAAAAAGTCAAAGATTCTCTTTTCTCTCTACTTTTTGCACATCTTTTCGTAATTAGCCAAAAAGTCATCCCAAACATACAAGTTTTTTTTACCTACTTTTTTAGCCAAATAGCCAAAAAGTTACTAAATTAGTCTGTTCCCAAACGAGGCCTAAGAGAAAAAGGGGTTAGGGTTTCTTAGAGAGAAGATTTCTTGTCATATGTGATTACAAATGCATTGGTGATATATTATATGCTACTTAAAATTGGTCAACATAACATTATTCAGTGTGTTTGATTTGAGTTTTTTGAATTAAATTTTTTGAAAATTGAGTTTTTAGTTTTAGTTTTCGTATTCTTTTGTTTTTAGTGAATATTTTTTAAATTTTAAACATTTTTTTTTTTACTTTTTTAGATGCACCTTAGTTAGATGTATCTAAAAAGTAAAAAAATTTGTGAAAAAATATTTTAAAAAATTAATAAATACATAAAAATATAAAAAATGTACTGAATTCTTGTATTTTTTTTTTGTATTTTTGGTATTTAGTGAATTTTGAAAAGATTTTTTTTTTTTATAATTTTTTAACTTTTTAGGTGTATTTATGTTAGGTGTGTCTAAAAAGTAAAAAAATTGCTTAAAATATTAAAAAAATTTCAGTAAAAACAAAAAAATATGAAAAATAAGAATGTAAAATTTTATGAAAATTGTTTTCTGAAAAATAAAAACAAGCAAGCTGAATATTATTTTAAAAATAAAAATATAGCTTGTAATCTTTTAAAATAACAATTACACATAATTGATGACCTCAAATCCAAGGAGAAATTGATTTATACTGGGGAAACACTTTGGTGTATACACCCATATACACCTTATAATTAAATTAAAAAAAAAAACATAATTTCATACTTTGTTGAGTCATAACTAAAAAGAAATGTCATAATTAAACACAACATAAGGTATAACTAAAGAATTCATAAGTTATAATTAAAATAATGTCACAACTAAAAAGAAAATTGACCATAATTAAAAGAGAAAATAGCATAACCAGGTTGCATATGGTATATGATTTTTAAAGGTGAGTATGTTAGAATTTTCCTTTTTTCACTATTATTTATTAGAAATTTTTTTTGTTTGCCCCAATATTTTTTTTTTAAAAAAATGTTTGATTTGGTTTCCAATTTTTTTCTTCTAAAAAACTAAAAATCAATTTGATAAAAAAATAAAAAAATATTTTTTTTATATAATTTTATTTTTCTGGAGCATAAAAATAATCTTTAAAAATTTAAAAATATATTTTTAATATTTACTTTTGTCAAACTAAATTTCATTTTAAAAAAATTTAGAATTTTTTTTTCAGAAAATCAAATAAAAAATGACCCTAATATTAAAAAATAAAATAAAAATGGAGGGCACTTTAGTAATTGAACGTTTTAGGGTTTTATTGGCTAGACTGTGAATCTTATAAAAGACGTTAGCTCATCTTCTCTCTCCTCCCTCATTCGCAAGCAGTGACTACCAAGTAGCGCAGTTTTCTTCTTCACATCATCAAGGTAAACCGATCTCTCATGCAGATTATATATACACACACATATACATGTATTGTTCACTTGCTGATTTTAGGGTTTTAATGATTTCAATCACATCTCTTTTTTTTTTTTTTTTGGTTGTAAAATCTCAATTCCCTGTTCTCTATGTATTTGAATCAGTGTTGTTTTTTTATTTATATATATTTTTTATAGTGATATATGTACTAATTAGAAAAAGAATGATATGGGAAGAGATCTATATATCTAGTTGAGGAATGTTCTCATTTCTTTTTCTTTGTTGTTTTAATTTTTTTGATTGTTCACTAAGTTTTTATTTAAAATTGAGAAGGCTGAAAAAGTATAGGATATGATTTTCTACTGAAAATAACAAGGACTGGGGATGTTGATAAAAAAGAATGGTAAAACACAAAACTGATAGCAAATGGGTGCTCAAGAAACTCAATCAAGGACATTACAATGTGCTAGGGCTTGTCTTTTTATGGGGGGATCAAATTCTATAATGGCTAATACTTGCTATCTGATATCTTACATGCACTTCACTGATTGAACATTTGGCAATTCCTAATCCTTGTGTGTTTTTTTTTGGGTATAACTTGTTTTTTTTTAGATAGATTGTTTGTTGTTGATGCTAGTGTTTTTGTTTTATAATTCTATACCCAGGCATTTAATGTCTTATAATCTCATTTGATTTAGTTTGTTGTTTCTAAAACTAAAAATCTTTAAAAAAAATAAGAAAAAGAGACATTGTGTGTGACGTGTGGTTAAATTTCAAACCACAAAACAATTATAAGACCAGATTCTAAAGGGAAAAATCTACAAGGCACAAAGTGCTGGCAAGTGGGCACTTAGAAAACTTAGCTGAAGACAAAGACATTAGGATATTACTTGTTTCTCAGTTTGGCTGTGGCTTAAACAGTGATTGGGTTTTTCGAGTTGATTGCTTGTTTGACTTTGGAAGTTTGTTCATGCAACAAATCCTGGGCCAGTCATACTGTTGTTGGAGCGCTGCTGCATTTTTTGTTATTATTGATCATTTCCCATATTCTTCTATTTAATATGGCTTTTTTACTCCACTTGTTTCTAATCTGTTTTAAGTATTTCATTCCATGCACTTCAGTTACCAACAATTAGTAATTACCAAACTTAGGAGATAATCCATTAAATAAGAAAGTCACAATGACTATAAACAACTCAATAGTGAGTTGATTTGGTTTACCAATATTTTGTTATGTATATCACCTAACTTTTAAAGTTACATATTAACAAAGCATGGTGAATCAGGGAGCATTTGTTGACGTTCTATTCAGCTACTGTTATTGAGCAATTTGAGTCATCATCTGATTTAGTCTTTTGTTTTACTTTTGGCAGCAAAAGCAGGAAGGAGAACTTTGACCTTAACATCTTCAGAAAAATGTCAGGGTATGTGGTTTTTTCTTGTTTGTTTAAGTTAGGAATACTTTATCAATTTAAAGTGCTTGTTAGCATTGTTGCATACAAGTAATGCCAAATTGTAGTTTGTGAAGTACTTTAGCCTTGTTTAATTGTTTTAGTATTCTATTGAGTTTCCAAAAGGTGATTCTTTTTACTCTTTTTTTCCTTCTCTCCAAATGACCTCATTTTAGTTTATACTTCTTGGATGGTTAGTTTGCTTGATAGATTTTAGATACCAACCGACGGTTAAGAAGTTGAGGGATTGATTACAAAATCATGTTGATGTCCTCTTATTGGCATGCATAACTACTAGAAAGCACAAATCCATCTCCATTGATTTTTTTCTACCTAGCCATCCCAAAAAATCCACACATTAACCTAAATAGTTGTTCATATACCTAATAGGAGGAGAAAAGTAAGGAAATAAAATTTGATTGGAAGTTTAAGAGGTGAGGAAAGGAAAGGCTAGTGTTAAAGAGGGGAGAAACAAAAAAGAAAGAAAGTGAATGGATGGTGTTAATCTTTCCCGTTGTTTGGATATTAGGAAGGGGAAATTGAGAAATAGAGAATAAGTAGTGAATGGGGAGTGGTAAGAAATGGAATATATCCATAAGGTGATGAACTTATCTGTAAGGTGATGGGTAAAAAGACTAAATTGCCCCTCTTTTGTTAGTTCAACAAATAGATCAGGATGATGATTAAGATTGCTATCAATTTTAAAATGTAGGGTTTAAGTTGAAGAAATTTAAAATTTTAGAGTTTAGGGGTCCCAAATAAATTACCAAAAATTCTACACAATATTCACATGGCTGTGGGACTTACATCCATGATGCATGTGAGTATTGTGTAGAATTTTTGGTAATTTTTTGGAGTCTCTAGCATGTTTATTTGCTTTAATGTTAAATTATGATTTTTTTGGAAAAATTAAATTACTTAAATTTTAGTGGTAAATATTTTTAAAATTACAATACAAATGAAAAGATATTTTTTTATTACAAAGTGATGAAATCTTTAAATTTAGGACACGTTTTTATTTTTATTTTCTAAATTTTGTTCTAAATTTTAGAAAATGAAAAATGTAGTAGAACAAATGGAGCAAATAACAATTTTCTCCTAAAATTTAAAGAGTCCATGATTTTGTGATAAAAGATGGATTTTTCTATTTGTATGGTCTTAGATTCTTGTTTGGTTTACGATATTTTTCTGAAAATTGAGTTTTTTTTTTGGGTTATTAGTGAATTTTTTAAAAATTTTATACAAATTTTTTATTTTTTTAGATACACCTAATCTAGGTACGCTTAAAAAGTATAATATTTGTAGAAAAAAACTTAAAAAAATTCACCAAATACAAAAAATACAAAACAAATATGAAAATTTAATACATTTTCGTATTTTGTTGTATTTAATTAATTTTTTAAAGATTTTTGTACAACCAACCAACCAACCAAAACCAAGCCTTAAGTCCCATCAAATGGGGTCGGCTACATGAATCCTTCTTCTCCACGCGGCCCTCTCAAAGGCCATTTCATTAGTCAAATTAAGTAGATTCATATCTGTATTTAAAACGCTAGTCAATGTTAATCTAGGCCTACCCCGTCCCCTAACACTTCCATCGACCGTTACAGCATCGCATCTCTTCACTACTGTCTCTGTTGGTCTCCGTTGAACATGACCAAACCATCTCAAACGATTCTCTCTCAACTTATCTTCTATCGGTGCTACTCCTACCCATTCCCGAATACACTCATTCCTAATCCTGTCTTATCTAGTCTTACCACACATCCACCTTAGGATTCTCATCTCAGCCACACTCATCTTATCTACATGTTGTTTCTTGGTTGCCTAACACCCCGTCCCATACAACATAGCTGGTCTAATAGCTGTTCTATAAAACTTACCTTTTAGTCTAGTGGGTATTCGTTTATCGCACAATACCCCAGACGCACTTCTTCACTTATACCATCCCGCCTTAATCCTATGGGCCACATCTGCATCAATCTCTCCTGCTGTTGTGATAATCAACCCTAAATAACGAAAATGTTCACTCTTAGGCAATTCTTGGTTCTCAATCTTCACTTCTCCTCTGCTTTCATTGTTACTGTTACTAAATTTACACTTCATGTATTCTGTCTTAGTTCTGCTTATCCAGAATCCTTTAGATTCAAGAGTTTTTCTCCAAATCTCTAACTTTGTGTTAACTCCTTCTCTAGTCTCATCCACTAGCACAATATCCTCTGCAAAAAGCATGCACCATGGCACGCCATCCTGAATATTTATCGTCAACTCGTCCATAACTAAAGCAAAAAGATAAGGATTTAAGGTAGATTCTTGGTGTAACCCTACAGTGATAGGAAATTCATTTCTCTCTCTAACTGGCGATCTAATAGTGGTCACCACCCCTTCATACATGTCCCTAATCACGTTAATGTAACCTTTTGTCACCCCTTTCTTCTCTAACACCCACCATATTATATGTCGGGGCACTCTGTCATATGCTTTCTCAAGGTCGATAAACACCATATGAATGTCTCTTTTCTTTTCTTTATATTTTTCTATTAGTCTCCTCAAAAGATAGATCGCTTCCATTGTTGACCTACCAGGCATAAACCCAAATTGATTCTCTGACACCTTTGTTATATCTCGCAATCGGCGTTTCATCACCCTCTCCCACACTTTCATTATATGACACATTAGCTTGATTCCTCTATAGTTGTTACAATTCTGGACATCACCTTTATTCTTATAGATTGGCACTAAAATACTCTTCCTCCACTCATCTGGCATGTTCCTAGTCAACAAAATTTTGCTAAACAACCCAGTCAACCAACCAACTTCCTTTTTACCCAAACACTTCCAAGCTTCAATAAGGATATCATCGGGTCCTAAAGCCTTATTTGATTTCATCTTCTTAAGTGCAATTTCCATTTCAAAGTTCCTAATCCTGCGATAGAACTTATAGTCTTGGTTTATCGTATTACTGGCTATTTCTTCCCTTATTGTCAAGACAAGATTAAGTGGGCATAAAAAGTAAAAAAAAAAAATTGATTAAAATATTTTAAAAAATTACTAAAAATATAAAAGAATGAATTTAAACTCAGAAAATTGTTTTGGAAAGCTCCAAACCAAACAGGGTTATCCTTTTTAAAAATAATTTTCTTAAATTGAAAAGTATATACTAAACTACTACAATTTGATCTAGACTAGAGGTGAAAAGTCAACTCATACCTATGAACACAACCAATTACAACAATTTAAAACCCTTTTAGACTCGCCCAAATTCATTAATGTGTTGCAACCCAATTAGAATTGAGTTTAAATGGGTTGGACATGAGTATCCATTTAAACCCGTTTGCCACTTTCTCTACCACCCCACCACCACCACTTAGGTGGTCAGTTAGAGCTTTTTCTGATGAGGGGGAGGTGGTTAGTGGTGGTGGTGGTGACTTCTGGTGGTGCCTGCAAGGGTGGAGCAATGGAAGGTGTTTGGCTAGTAAGGAAGTGTAGGAAAATGAGAGAAATTCTAGAGAGAAGAGGTAGGTAAGAGAGGAAGCACTTTTGCTCTTATAAAAGTTGAGAATGGATGTTTGGTTGCAATCTTAAGCTCATTTGGGGGTTGGGTTTAGATATCCTAGGTTGCGTTTGGGTGGTGTTTGGTACCTTGTTTGGTACTTGGAATATTATAATTTTACCCCCCATATTAATTTTTGTCTCCAAAATTTTCTAGTTCGTACCTCAAAAAAATGTGGATATGTTCTCATATCTTCCTGCTGCACCAAAATAGCTTCCCCTATTGCATGGTTTCTTCACAATACTATCATTGATGGTACTGTCTTACAACACAAAACTTGGTCCTTTCTCTGTCTACAACCCAAAGTGTGCAGAAAAATAAACTTTTGAGGAATGGCGAGTATGACTACAACCCAAATGGAGTCTTGTCCCTTTTGTGTGTGGTGAAGTTTTTTTTTAAAAAAAAAACACGAAACAAAAAATAAAAATAAAAATAAAACATAAATTTCAAAAGAAATGGTCTTCAGAGCCAGATTCCAAGGCTTATGGTGATAAAGTTCCTCAGTGAAAATTATCAATTGCATCCTTACAGTAACATGTCTTAAACAAAATTACTTTTGTTTTACTCAACTATTCCCGATGTAACGTTTGTTCAGATTTTTTACCATATAGGCTCTTATATCATTTATCATTTGAAAATACCACAAGTGCGATGCAGGAGAAAGATGCACCCCAACTTGAAGGAAACTTTACCTGCAAAAGGATTAGAAACTAAACACAAATATATACAAAATTTGTATTATTATTATTTTATTTTTATTTATTATTATTATTTTTTAAGCTTCGCTCTGTCGAAACACGAATGTCGTCTTTTTTTTTCTTCTCCTTCTTCTTCTCTTTTCTCCTAGCCTTTCCTTTGTCGAAGCATCGAGCGCTATGTCTGAATTCACGAATTCAATGACTGCGGCCTTGACAACATGGTTGGCCTCGATATTCTCCAACCACCCTTCCATTTGTCTTCTTCATCCTCTTCGTCTTCTTCTTCCTCTTCTTAAAGCCGGCCTGTGAGGGAAACGACAGAGTGAAAATCTGCCAAAATCAGTCCGTTAAAGATTGGATTTTTTTTGTTTCTCTGACATGGCCTTCACTCGTTTTCTCACCCTTTTTCCTGACCTCAATGAAACTCTAGAGACGGTACAAGATATTGACTCCTTAGAGTACCTAAGTCCCTGCTTTCAGTAATGTCACTCAAGCAGCCATTGGCAGCCAAGTCTGACATTGACGCTAACTCCCACACACTAAAAACGTGTATAGTCCTTCACTGTAGTGTTCAATTTGTCTCGCCGATTACAGAGTAGGACGAATGAAGTGCAACGGTTGAGTGCATAACTCTCCCTGTTTCAGTGGATGTATCAGGACGTTTGGTGGGAGAATAGTCAGCTAAAGAAGCAAAACAAGGATTTAGAACGACAGACGGGTATGGCCAAGTCACTAGTGCCTTGGTGTACTTCATTCGATGGCCAATGGGCATACATCTCCTTCGAGAACCCTGCAAATCCTGAGGTAGGACCTTCAAGGGCTTCCCCAAAATTAATCTCAAGGCGAGATGATTGGCAGTAGAGTCAAGCGGTGAGGCTACCTATAAATGAGATCGGCTTTTGACCTTCGCCGCCTAGACGTCGCACATTGCCAGAATTTGAGACAAACTTCTTCTTCTTTGTTTGTTTGTTTGTTTGTTTGTTTTTTTTTTTTTTTGTGTTGTTTTATCAAAAAATAAAACTAAAAAAATAAAATGAAAAAGGAAGTGTTGTATGCATGGTCGTCGTTCTCGTATTCCAAAATTATTGTACGACCCTAAACTAAAGCGGACCCTTAGAAATATTCGGAAATCTAAATAGACTTTAGTAATGATTAAAGCAGTAGTAGACTAACCTAGGTCACTGAAGGCACATTTTACCATTGCCACTGATGTCTCATCATCGTGCATCCAATTGCCAATTACCGAAGCGATCTATTATGAGATTAAGCCTAGTGCCATTCAAATGCTTTCATCTTTCCACGAGCTTAGTAATGAGGATCCCTATAAACATCTCGGTGAGTTTTTAGAGACCTGTATTATAGTGAAACTTCAAAACTTTATCGATGAGGCCCTTAGGTTAAGACTGTTTCCCTTTTCACTTAAGAATAAGACCAAACACTGGCCACGTTCCTTGCCCGTTAACTCTATCACAACCTGGGACCAAATGAGGCAAAAGTTTTTGGACAAAAATTTTCCAATAGGCAACACCAATTAGATAAGATGTGCCATTATCAATTTTCTCAAATTAATGGTGAGCATTTCCATGAGACTTGGGAAAGGTTTCGGGATTTACTCCATCAGTGTCCCCACCATGCTAGAAAGCACGGATATAGATACGAGATATGGATACGATACGATACGGATACGGCGATACAGCAAAACTTAAAAAAGTAGGATACGGGTACGGCTAGGATACGTTTGTAAAAAATAAAAAATAAATAAATTATTAGCAATGAGTTACACATAAACTCAAACTCAAGAATGTTGAGAAATCACAGTAACTTTATAATGGCCTCGTTTGGGAAGTGGCTATTTTAGTAGGTTATTTAGTTTTTGACTATTTTAGTAGGCTAAAATTTTTGTGTTTGGGAAGATGATTGGATTTTTTTGTGGTTGGATGTGATGTTTGTGAGAAAAAAAGTGAAATGATTATGGGTTTGATGTGATATTTTGTCTTATTAGTTATTTTAGCCTATTTTGTCATTTTGTGAATTTTAGCCTAAATTGGGCTATTTTTTTTCTTCTCAAACACCCCCAATGCAAAATACTAATCTTTACGAATTAGGTATTAATTTAAGCTAATAGTTAATTTAGTTTTTAAATTTTCAATAGGTCTTGCAAATATTTCCTTTCAATATCAAGTCTAATATGTTGATATTATAATATCAAAACAATCCATAACTTGACCCTATATTTTTTCCTTTTGCACTAGTCAAAAATATTCTATGCAAGTTTATTTTTTTATTTATTTATTGATATTTAATTTTACTATTGTTATATTATCTTATTAATCCTTCCTTCTATGTAGTTATAGGGGGCACGCATGATATAATGAAGATATGCCAATTTGATGAATTCTATTGTTTGAGCTTATTATGTTATTTTTATTAAAAAAAAATTAAACAAAGTATTGTAAAAATATTCTATTTATTCTTGCAATTATATTATATCATGATGTTATGCAAGAAATAATATAATTCTAATTTCGTAAAAGGAGTAATACGTGACTTGGAGGATTTGATACTTCAAAATTAATTAAGAAGTATCCGATACTTTTAATAAGTATCTGATACGTATCCGTAAGTATTCGAGGAGTATCGGTATCCGATACAGATACGTCTTCCTATTTGAAGTATCCGTGCTTCATAGCCACCATGGTACCCCAGTGATAGCTCATTCACATTTTCTATTCTGGTTTAATCGATTCATTCAAACAAATGGTTGACTCGGCCTGTTGAGGGACGTTTATGATTAAGAGTAATGTAGGGGCATGAGAGTTGTTTGAAAATTTGATTGAAAATTTCCTACCCAATGTGTTTGCCTCTTGACATGAGAAGCAACCAAGTCCAAGTGGTACAAAGCCAGGTGGCCTATATGAAGTAGGTCATAGTGCAAATATTGCTCAAAAAGTCGCAATATTGTTTAGAAAAATGGACCAACTGTTAGCAGTAGGACACATTTATTCACAACCAGCACAACCGCTATACAAAGAGGCTTACACAATTTGTTTAAGTCCTATCTACTATACAACCGAGTGCCCATCGGCACCTCAGTGTTCTGAGTTAGTTCAGGAGCATGTCAATGCAGTCGAAGGTTTTTCTAAACTGGGTAATGATCCATTCTCAAACACTTATAAATGTTGGATCGTTGGAGCTGTTTATAGGATCGGATCGTAGAATCGGACCGAGGATCGTAAGATCCTATCGAAAAAGACAAATTACATAATAATTTAATTTAAATAAACATTTCTTAAAAAGTATACACAAAGGGAGCGTATATTTTATTAAAAAGAAGTGAAAATATTGTGAAAAATATAATATTCCATGTAAAATGTACATATAATATTATATAATAGAAAACTCGATGGTAAAAGTTTTGTATTTCATAAAAAAAGAAAGTGAAGAAAAAGAATTCTATAACAAAATACTGAACAATCTACAATAATACATAAAAAGTCAAGAAAAAATATTTAACAAAATTGGATATGAAAATAGATTAAGAATTCAAAAGAGCAGCTTAACCGAATGATAAGGTTTGTCTTTAGTATCCCTGGTGGAGCGGATTCAAGTCACAAAAGTAATCTCTCCAAAAATTGGGATAAAGTTGCAATTATCTTACCCTCCATAGACTCCACTAAAGCTAAGTTTGTTTTTCCGATTAGTTAATTTTCTTAAATTACCACAATATTTGAATGTTTGTTTCCTAATTTGTTTTTCTTAGTCTATTTGATTTAATACTACTTAATTTTTATTATTTATTTTGATCACATAAATTGATATTTAGACAACAAATATAAAATTTATAATAAAATATATTATACAATACAAAACAAGGATTGTAAATTGGATCGGATAGGATCGGATTCGGATCGGGATTCCACGATCCTATAAGATACCATTACCAGGATCGAAAGATCCTACCTATGAGGAATTTTTTACACGATCCAGATCGATTGTACTCGAATAGATCGTAAGATCGTAGGATCGTAAGATTCGGATCGAGATTCTGATAAGTTATAACTCGGGATGGAGAAACCATCCAAACTTTTCTTGGCATTCACAACCGCAAGGAAATTCCTATGTTCCACCTCCACCATGGCAGAATCTTCAAAATTCTGCCAATCCACTTCTCTATCAACTTGTGTCTCAACAGTCATACCAATAACCTTCTCAGAAAAATTCACCTTTTGAAGAAACAGTGTTACAGATCTTGCAGGCTACAAACCAACTTGTCTATTCCCACTACCAATCCATTTCGAAACTATCCAAATTGGCCAACTGGTTAACACCTTGAGTAAGAGGAAGGAAGGACAAATTGCTTGTCAGCCAGTCAAGAATCCAAAGGGGTAGTATGGGTTGGAATCATCTTATTGCAAGAACATAGAGAAAATTCAATTTGTCAGGAATCTTAGGAGTGGTTGAGAAATACCAAACCGAATAAATTGAACTAATGAAAGAGTGGGAGAGCTGGGTAGTTAGATTCAAAATCCACCAGGACAAAGTGATGAGACCAGAGAAAACATTCCTCCATTGAGTCTTACATGTGAGCTTACTGCACCCTATGTGCCAAAGGCACCATATTCCTAGTGTTTAAATGATCCTTCTCCTTTCAATAGGAAGAAAAGCAGGCATCTATCGAAGCAATGATGGAGGTGTTCAATCAAGTGAAAATCAATCTTCCCTTGTTAGAGGCGATTAAACAAGTACCCTCCTATGCCCAATTCCTCAAGGATTTGTGCACTCAAAAGCATAAATCCAAGACCCATGTAACCAAAAAGATCCTACTCACTGAATAGGTGAGTTCCATTTGACCAACAACATTGCCCCTAAGCTTAAAGATCTAGGTGCACCTACCATCTCTTGTATCATTGGTAAACATTTGATTGAAAAGGCACTCCTTGACTTAGGTGTTAGTGTCAACCTTCTTCCCTATTCGGTGTACGAGGAATTTGGGTTTGGTGAGTTGAAACCTACATTGATGACTCTTCAGTTAGCTAATCGTTCCGTCAAAACCCCTTGTGGCATACTTGAGGATGTCCTAGTTAATGTCGATAAGTTTTACTTTCTTGTTGATTTCCTTGTCCTTGACATGGAACCTACAATAACTGATAAGAAACAAATCTCAGTCATCTTAAGATGATCGTTGTTAGCCACTGCCAATGCATGCATTAACTATAAGACGGGAGTGATGGAAGTATTATTTGGAAATATGCAAGTCAAATTGAATGTGTTTCATGCATCCCAACACCCTTCCAATGATAATGAATGTTGTGCAGTAGATGATAGTGAGCCTGCAGTACCTTCCATTGTGACCCCAACAACACTTCAGGTGAAAATGTTAGATGCATGTATCATTTACCCCATCTCTGAAAGCAAGTGGGTGAGTCCCACACAAGTTGTACCCAATAAGCTAGGAATTACAATGGTTGAAAATGAGAGTGGTGAGCTAATTCCTATATGTACCACTACTGGGTGGCGCGTCTGCATTGATTATAGGGAACTTGTCTCCATGACTAGGAATGATCACTTTCCATTGCCCCGGTTAGAAATTTTAAACCCCCTTGATGGTCAATCATTCAAAGTTAATGGTCTGCATTTGAATTCATACAAAGAGGGTATTCATGATAGAGAGTCAATTGAGTATATTGCCTTGATGGACCCTGTTGATCAGACCAATTGATTCATTTCCATCTGGCTGTAGACGTTTAACTTACATTGTGCGAGCCTCTTGTTATGGTGGTTGTGCTGGTTATGAAGAAATGTATCCTACTGCTAACAGTTGGTCCATTTTTCTAGACAATACTGCGACTTTCTGAGCAATATCTACACTATGACCTACCTCATATAGGCCACCTTGCTTTATACCACTTGGGGTTAGTTGCTTCTCTTGTCGAGAGGCAAATGCATGGTGTAGGGAATTTCCACTCAGATTTTCAAACAACTCCCGTGCCCCTAGTTCTTCACACGCCGAGTCAACCATTTGTTTGAATGAGTCAATCAAACCAGAATAGAAACTGTGAACGAGCTTCCACAGGGGTACCTGATGGTGGAGACATTGATGGAGTAAATCCCGACGTGAACACAAATTTCTCTCTCTCTCTCTCTCTCCATATCGCCATTACCTTTTCCTTAAATTTGGATACATCTTTGTACTTCTTAGATGCATTGTGTAAGTTGAATTGTGAGCCTCTTCTAGTATCTTCTTTTTGAGCTTGCAATCATCTGGCACACATAATTGATTTTTAAACATTAGCACACTGGCATCTCTAATAACTAAGTCCAACAGAGTACCATCGCTTACCCTGAGCTTGAGTCTTTTCCAAATGAGCTTAAGGTTGTAACCAAGCACTCATTCTCAGCTTTTGAAAGAGTGAAAATGTAGAATTTACTTTCTCATTTCTCTTCATCTTATCTCTCTTCTCTCTAGACTTTCATTTTCCTACGCTCTCTTCCACCCTTTCTCTTCCTCACACTTGCTGGGAACAACCACCACCACCACCCCACCACCCCACCACCACCACCATGGCTGCCATCTATTGGGAAAAAAAATGATGAACTAAACTGGTTATGTGCCCAACCCATTGTGCTTAAACCCATTTATCAAATGAGTGGGTTGGGTTTTCAATGCACAAGTTGTTTTGGTCAACTTGAACTCACCCGTTTGCCACCTTTGGTTTTATCTTATAACTTATGATGTGCATACTAGTCACATGATTAATTTAGCGATTAGACACAGGGCTCTTTAGGATTGGCACTTAAGCAAGGGAGAATAGGGTTTGGACTGACCTTTCGCTATATAAGCCTAACTCTTCTTTCTTTTTTGGTGACTCTTGATTGAAGAACAAACCTGACAACTTGTTCTTTACCCCCTTTTTCTTCTCTCCCTATTTCTGCATCTCACTTGTTGCTTGTTTGCTTGGAGTGAACTTGCTGTCTGGTCAGTTAAATCGGTCAAACCATCAGTTGGTCTATGAACGATCTAGATAAAATCTCTAAATCGTCCTTCCCCTAAAACCGGTGCACTTTTTAAAATTGGTAAAAATTGCTGTTGAACTGATCGTTTGTTCAAACCAGTAATGGTTCAACAGAATTGACTTGTCATAATTCTTTCATTTTCATTTTCATTTTTTTTCTCTGTTTTTTTTCTTCCTATATATCATATATATCAAAATTTTAACTAGATATGCCTCTTCAGTAGTCTCCTCTTATAAGGAATCCCATTAGAAGCTGTAAAAGGTTGTGGGAAAGTCTCTTCATATTTATAGGAGAAGATTTCTTCAAAAAGAACCTAAGAACAATCATATTATTTGAATCAATTTGATTAAAGAGGGAGTTGAAAATTTTGATTTCCGTCCAAAATCAAAGATTTTGCATTCAATCAATTTGTTTAGAGGGAGTGTTGATAGTATAGTTTCTTCCAAAATCAAATTCAATGACCTTTTTTAAATTATGACTCAATTAAATATTATTAACAAATACCATGCAACATTTTTTTCATCTTATGTAATTTTGATAGTTTATATTTTCTATTTATGTTTTTTTTCCCTTTAATTTTAATGTCTATATTTTTATTTATGTATAAATTTTAATTTATTTATGAGGTAATCATAACGTCATATTACGATTCCGGTTGGCCTCATGGTTGAACTAGTGACCTTAACCCGGTCTCCTTTTTTTGTTTGCTCAATGGTGTAGGTTTCAAAACTTTGGGACAAGTGTGTGAAGTTGAATGGAAGTGGACAATCCTTGCATCATAGGATATACACAAACACAATCAATTTATTCCAAACCAAATAAAATAAATAACTAAATCAAAGAAAACTAATTCCTAAAACTATATCTGGAATGACAGAAAAATTTGGGGTGGGGAACATGTAATCATTAACTCCTTTTCCTTTCCTTTAACTTCTCCTATTTTAGGGAGGCCAATGAAAGTGGGCCTTTGAGGACATTTTCCATTACTACTTTTTCCCCTCCTCTCCCTAAACATCCAAACAAGGGATAGCTACCATCCCTTTGTCATTTCCTTTTCTACTCATCAAATCGACCCATCTAAAATATAATTGTTGTGCAAAATAATGAAATATAAACCCGAAGGGGTTGGCCTGGTGGCAAGTTCTTGGGTTTTGGGGGTGTGCTCCCTCTAAGGTTCAGGGATCGAAACCTCGTAGGTGCTAACAATTCCTTAGGGCCATTGGATTGGGGAAAAACCCTTGAATTAACTGTGATGCATTTGTGGAATACTCCTTGCCGAGGGTCTGTGCACCCTTGAGAATTAGTCAGGTTTTGATCCGGACACCCGGTGCCAATAAAAAAAATGATGAAACATAAATCACTAATGTGAAACATAAGATGCTGTCGGTGTTCATTTTTTAATGATCTAGGTTGTGGATAGAACTTTGTTTAGTAAGGTAGCTTGTAGAGGAAGATTTTTAGGATTTATTTGTGGTGATTATCCAACAAAGGGGGTGCTTTTTTCTCCTTTAGTTAGGCTTATAGAGGAGGATGTTTTATACGTTCTTTATTTTTCATTTGATTTTTTAGATGTTTCATATTTGTTGTTCACTTTGAAAAGTCAATTTACAATATTTCTCAACTTTTTCAATTATCTTTAGGGAGTATCTTTTAAAAGCTCGGTAAATGCTATTGGTGCGGATCTCTAGGTTTTGAAGGAGTTAAAATTGGAGAACTAAAGGCTCCGTTTGGTTAGGGTTTCAAATTATAGTTTCACTCATTGATTTGAGTGCATTGTTTGTTTTGAACTTTCAAAACATAATTCTACACCCATTTCTCAAAACTCAATTCAAAACATAATCATTACTTTTCAAAACTCATAACTAAACACATAATTCAAAATTCTTTTCAAAACTCAATTCAAATCAATATTTTAATTTTTTAAATATTTTAATTTTGTTAAGATTTTAAATGTTTTAATATTTAAATATGTTACGATTTTTTTAATTTTTTGAATATTTTTAAATATTTTAATTTCAAAATATTACGATTTTATTTTTTTAAATTTTAAAATATTTTATAAAAATAATTCAAACTCTATTTTATAAAAATATTTTTAAATATTTTAATTTTTTTGTTATATATTTGATTACGATTTGAGTGTAGAGTTGTGAAAGTAGTATGGAGTTTCGAGTTATGTGTTTGGTTATGAGTTTTAAAAATAATTTCTTAATTGAGTTTTGTTTTATGTGTTTGGTTACGATTTGAGTATAGAGTTGTTTTTAAATTTAAAATATTAACATTTTAAATTATTTAAATTTTTTGAATATTTAAATTATTTAAATTTTTACGATTTAAATTTTTTGAATATTTATTTTAATTTTTTACTTATTAAATTTTTTAGATTATTTAAATATTTATGATTTAAATTTTTTGAATATTTATTTTGAAAGAAAAATTATTTCCTTTGTAGTATTTTCAATTAAAAAATTGATTAATGTTATTTTCTATTAATAATAAATTTTTTTAATTGAGTTTTAAACAGAGTTTGGTTATGAGTGTTGATCAGAATTTTCAATAGTGTGAAAGTAGTGTGTTTTGTTATGAGTTATAACAATTTGAATTAAGTTTTGAAAACTCTTTCCAAAACTCATAACCAAACAAATTTTCTTATTTCACATGTCAAATCAAACTTTCAAAACTCAATTCCACACTCAATTTAAAACTCAATTCAACACTCTATTCAAAAACCATAACCAAACAAATTTTCTACACTCAAATCATAATTTCACAACTCACAAACTCAAAATACAACTCATACTCTCAAATCGTATTTACAAAACTCTACCAAACGCAACCAAAGTTTCTCCCAATTGTGAATGCTAAAAACCCCGTACATACTGAGTTTTTGCTATTAGTCCGCCTTTTTTAAATAAGGTTTCTACAAAACAATTTGAAAAATCTACTTGAAATCCATAAAAATTCTAATGAATTGGCATAATTTTTACAGCTTTTATTTTGTCTATGTTGATAATTGAAGTACTACTGCTATCCCTTTTCCTCATAGTTAGTGGCATTTTTTGGTTTTGGTGCTGCATAAACCTTTGGAAAGGGAATGACGCCTCAATGTCATGCAATACTTTGGGAGAAACAAGTTTGGTGTAGTAGAAGAAAGTAGTGAACTATGATTCCTTCTTAAGAAAAAAATGTGCAGAGAGGATTTAGATGTTTGGTAGCCTGTTGTACTGGTTCTGGTATGTTGGAGTGGTTATGGTCTTCTGAGGGCTCTTTCACAGCCATTTCTTAGAGCAACAAGATAAGAGAGTGCAAGTACTTATGGGATGATTTAAATAAGTGTACTTTTTGATTTTTTACGAAAAGATGTACAAAAAAGTAGAGAGGTGATGTGACTCAAAAAAGATAAAAAGATAAAAAGTGTACTTTTTTAGTACACCCCAAACCAACCTAAATTCCTTTTCAAAGTTTTAGAGATATGCTGAAGAAACAGGGTGGTGGGAACCTTCCTGCTGAAGTATAGCATATACCCAGGAGATGGACCATAGAAAGTATATTTAGGGTGATGTATAGAAGCTTTAATTATAGGGAAAGGAAGGCAAATGAAAAATATGGAGAAAAAGTTCAAATTTTTGATTTTCTTGCAGACTGTTATGATGGTTTTGATGTCTTAAAGTGCTTATGGTCTTTATTTCCTTGAAGTCACTCTGTTATATTTTCTTTGTGTGGCCTATATTATAATACAAGGGGATGCTGCATTGTTATGGCTAGATTTATTTATTTAGTCTTATCATGATTGTATAGAGTTTCAATTTATCTAACTCATCTTCCAAGCTTCATCTTCCTCGATTATCTCTGCCACTGACCAGACATACATAATTTCTAAATTAGGTAATTGATTTAACAGCTCTCCCTAGAGAATTTGGAGAGCAAGAGCAGAGGTTTTTTCAAGCAAGTTATTAAGCAGTCTATTCATCTAGGGGTTTGAATTTTCAAGTTACTAAACAGTCTATTCTTTTAGGGATTTGAATTTTCAAGTTCATATTGGTTGATTATTTAGAAGTTTTGTGTTAGATTGATAAGATCTTGTCAAATAGACAATGTCTTCTACTTTCAAGTTCATATTGGTTGACTATATGGAATCTACCTTTGGCTTTGTTGAATTGTCACATTTGGGCTTTTGAACTGGTACTATTGTAAATTAGAAGTTATGAACTTAGTTGGGGATGTAGGAAATGGCATTATTGGTTTCACGTGTTCATGTGGATGCCTTGTGGGCATTTACATTTTATGATTACTTGAAGGGATCTTAGAATGGTACTGGCAACTATCATGGTGAAGAGTTAATATTCATTGTTTCCAAGCAAATTTTTTGGGTACTAAATGGATTGGGTTAACTTGTCTGAGCAAGTCTCCCAACATGGGTAATTAAAGTTCAATAGACTTGAGTTTAATAACTGACCAGGCTACTGAGAATCATTTAAGGATTAAATAAGAATCTTCAATTATTTGGGGTTCCACTCTTTTTTTTTTATTTTTATTTTTTAATGTCTCTAATTTTTAGCTCTTGTTGTACAGAGAAGATGGTGGTGTTGTTGCAGAGATACCTGCTCCAACACCTGCTCCAGCTCTAGGCGAGCCCATGGACATCATGACAGCCTTGCAGCTTGTGCTGAGGAAATCACTGGCTCATGGAGGGCTTTCACGAGGGCTCCATGAAGGTGCCAAGGTGATTGAAAAGCATGCTGCCCAACTTTGTGTGGTAGCTGAGGACTGCAACCAGCCAGATTATGTTAAATTGGTCAAAGCACTTTGTGCTGATCATAATGTCAGCTTGATATCGGTGCCTAGTGCAAAAACTCTTGGCGAGTGGGCTGGAGTAAGTTACATTTCATTTATGATCCCTATTTTGACATCGTTTTCCTGATATGTAGTTGTAATATCTTAAATCTTTGTTTTGACACTCAAATTTAGTGTGATGGTTCGTTTTTTTGGTTTCTTGGCACTTATGATTGGTCTCTTATGCTTAAACTATTGGCGTTAAAAGATACAATTGCTGTCAATTTTCTCTTGTCCTGTGCTTTGAAACTGGGCACTTATGATTGGTCTCTTTTTGTTGAATGTTTTTATCCAATCAGTCTTTATTTTCTTTCCTGTCTGCCTGTGTCTCAGGCAATCTGTCTTTTTTCTAAGCGGACTAGTGTGAAACTCAGTGCCCAGTTTACTTTTTGTTTTTGTTATTTGTGGCCCCACCCCCAGGGAAGTTTTATGTAATTGTATAACCTGTTGCTCTTTGCCACCCTTTTGTTTTGGTATATGTCCTTTTGCAATTGGTGGTGGTGTGCCATATTATTCCTTATTGTGATAATTTCTGTAGACAATTGATAAAATCTTGTTGAACTTATTTGACTCTCTCTCTCCCTCAACCCACTCTTGCAGTTATGTAAGATTGATTCAGAAGGGAAAGCAAGGAAGGTAGTCGGTTGCTCCTGTGTTGTTGTGAAGGTATGAACACATGAATAGAAGTGCATCATAGTTTACTGTTTTATCCGTGTTCTTACAAGAAATTTACTGTTTTATCCTTTTCAATATGGCTGCAACGTGGGTGAGTTGGTCGGGTTGGGGGTCTTTCCAGGTCTAGCTCGAGGTTTATCATGATGTGCCTGGGCCCAACCCGAATTCAACCACATGTGTTTGGGTTAAGCTCAGGTTGCAGAGAGTCAGAGGTCGGATGGCCCCAGTGGGTAGGCGAAACTAGTTGTCAGAGATGGGGGCATGGAGGGTGGTCTTGGCAGGGGATGGTGTGGGCATGTGAGGGAATTGGTGCTGGAGTCGCTGACGAAGGTGTAGATTAGAGGGGAAATGAGGAGAGGTAAAATGATTGGAATGTAAAATTCTAACCTATAGCAGCAGTAATGTGAGAGAGAGTGAGATAGGTTTGTTTGACGTTCAGGCATGAAACAAGTGTCTTTTCGAGAGGGTCAAAATTTAATTCGCTTGTAACAATTGTATAAGCTTCAAATTTTCTGTCTCTGTTGTCTAATAAAAGCAGAGATGTAGTTCAAAATTTTTAACTTCCGCAGTAGATGGCATCAAATTTCTGTGTTTTGCAGAAATTGAAAACAAAACAATGACACCACCATCAAACAGGCTTAACTTTACTTTTTCCTTTTTTGTTAATTTTTTTTTTTTTGCAGCAGATGGTTCTTGATATTTTGTCTAATGAAATTCATGCTTGATTACCTCCTTGTCCCGGTTTATATATATATTCTGATTGTTTGCAGGATTATGGAGAAGAAACCGAGGGTCTCCATATAGTTCAGGAGTACGTGAAGTCTCATTAAGCAAACATGACTAGTGAGTGAATCTCAGGATGTTCTACCTTCGACAGAGAGCCTTTTCTTAGCCTGTTCGTGCGCTATTAGTGAAGTTGATGCCATTCTGTTTACTTTTTTAGCATGGGAAGTGATAATCTTCCCAAAATACCATATGCTTTTTCTCGTTCTTCGGCAAAAGTGTTTATTTCCTAATTTTAGATTTCACCTTCTCATTAATTGAATTAGGAACTACTACATTTTGGTCCCAAATCTCTGCTATCCTAGAATTGTCTTTAATTTGCAGATATGTTTTCTTGTTTCAATGAAAAATTAGATCTGGAAGCAGGGTGTGAAGAAATCTATATATTTAAAAAACAGAGCAATAAATATCATAAAATGAGAAAATATGCTGAATTTGTATATTTATTTTTTGTATTTAGTGATTTTAAAAAAAAATATTTTTACAATTTTTACATCTTTTTAAGTGTATCTAGATTAATTTGATTTTAAAAGTAAAATAAATAAAATAAAGTATGGGTAAATTACATTGATATTTTTGAGGTTTGAAAAAAATATATCTAGTCTTATAATTTTTACATAATTATATTGATCTCTTATTTAGTAAGATTAAATGTATTGAAATTAATTAGGATGGTGTTAAAATATAAAAATAGTATATATTTTTGTATAAAAGATATGATAATATTATTTTTTCATCTATACAATCAACAAATTTTATATAAATTAAAATTTTAAGAGATTAATGTAACCATGTAAAAATAGTAAAACTTATTATATTTTTTCTAAATTTTTTGTGAAGTTAGTGTAATTTACCCTTATTATATTTAAAACAAAGTAAAATAAAAAAATACAGAAAAAAAAAAAATTGCAGATTAGAAACATAAAAAATTGTTTCTAAAAGTTTCAAAGCAAACGGAAATGAATTCTCAAATGAGATATATGTATAAAGAAAATACTATGATGTGCACCCACGTTAAGGGTGTATATCATAAGCATTCTATTATAAAAACGTGTAATTTTATCAGAAAATTTAATATCGACAACCACAAAATACATAATTTTTATGTAACAAAATTTTTAAAATTTTTATAGTTGATGTTATATAAGTTAATGACTTAATTACGATATTTTTTATTACGTCAATTTATAATGACGTTATACATTTTATAATTAATATTACAAAATTTTATAATAAAATGTAAAGGAATACACACCATAACATTTCCCTATGCATAGATATCATTACATATTTTGAAAAATGTTTTATTGTGGAAACAAATGAAATGTTATGTGACATATTTTCAAAACTTACTTGAAAGCAGTTGTACAACTTAATAGAAAGTCGAATAGCCTATTTTAGTGGCTTTGCATTATTACAACTATTAGTCAGAGCTTATCCTTTGTTAAATCAAGCTAATATTAATCACTTTGAGACCCATGTTTCAAACATTTTTAATGTTTTTGTGTAAAACATATTTTTATATAATTGTTTTTTAATATTTAATTGCATTTTTCAAAATAATATACTTGGTAATAGTGACGATAGCAGTGGAGGTGGTGATGGTATTATTTGTAAAACTATAGTTTAGGAACCTTTTAAAATGTAAAAAATATTTTTTACCCTAATAAACTTATTTTAAGTTAAACACGATATAATATATATATATATATATTTTTTTTTTCTATTTTGGTAAAACACTTTTTCATCATATTTGACTTTTTTTTTTAACCTAATTACATGGTTTCTCAAATTTGATGACTCTGAAACATCTTTGTTATCTAATCTAATATAATCGAATCTAGGTGTCTTAAGAACACAAAATTACAATTTTAAAAGATTTTGACTGACATGATTGCACTTAATCTCATCACAATTGGTTAGTTGATTATTAAATAATTCAAACCAAAACCATTCCTTTTCCTTTTTTTTTTTTTTTTTTTTTCCAAATTAAAAGTTGTTACTGAATATTTAACATGGGGTCATTCCCTACCTTCTATTCTTTAAGTCTAAACTTTCTCAGATCCACACTTTTAATATAATAAAAGCAATTATAAGCATCTAAGACTCAAATAACAAATTGTAGGAGAGTAGGTATTGGTGTGATAAATGGGTATGTGTACCTTTAATAGAGCTCTTAGTCCAATTCATAGAGCCCATTGAAAAAAAAAAAAAAAAAGAAAACAAAGAAAAAAACCCTTTGAACCAAATGATAGATATTCATTGCTTGATTGATTTCTAACCATGAGATGAAATGCTAGCTTTTTCTTTATGTCCTTTTGTTTTAATATTTGGATAAATTACAAATACATTATGAGATTTGTTTGAAATACAGATTGTCTCTTATGGTTTGAAAAATTACAAATATCCCCTTATTAGAATTTTTTATTTAACAGAATTAACTAAAAAAATAAAATTTATAATTGCTCTCTTATACAATAATAAAATTATCTAAATTATTAATTGAAATATATTTTTAACATCATTAAAAATTATTAATAAAATGGATGATTTGTTATAAAATTAGAAATCTCAGGGGGGTAGAATTTAATTTTCAAAATTACAAGGGCAATTCGTATTTTAATCAAATCGTATTTATAATTTATCCTTAATATTTTTACTGATTTGTAATTGATTTTATCATCAAATTGATTCGCACAGGTAGTCTAGGAGTTAAAACACTTGCATTGAAATGAATTATAAGTTCATACATTTTATATTCGACTAGTCCAATAGTAAAAGGGTTTACCAATGTTACAATACATCATAATTTTAATGACATTATTCTTGACTTCATCACTCTTGTTCTAGAGAAATTGATGCTAGTTCAAGTTAGGCACTGCTATTAAGAGGCAAACAAATGGGTATAATCTGAATGTAGGGTTCCATTTATTTTGTTATACATATTATTGTACTTTTAATTGACCAACACTAACGCTGTGTTTGGTTGGAAGATTTGAAGATGGATTTGGAAAAAAAAAGAAAAAAGTTAAGTGAAATGTGAATAAAATATACCTACATTTCACCTAGTTTCACACACATTTTTTCTTTTCCTTTCCAAATCCCTATCCAAATCCCCCAATCAAACACAACATAAATGTGAGAGAAACTTCTTGTTTTAGGCTTATTTAATTTAAACAATACCTTTCAACAAAAAAAAAAAAAAAAAACATTTTTGCATTCGAATCAACTATAAATTTAAATTTGTAAGTCTCCTTAATTATGTTTCGAGTTTAGAACCTAATCATTTTAGCTTATAACAATTATATAGGGGTGGGACCACATGGGATGGGTTACTTTGTGTGTAGAGACCATATAAAGTTCTGTAGCTATCCTTTTGCCTTTTAATAACACATCTCTGACTGATCACATCACTAATGTCATGTTTGTTTGAGTGGACATGAGTTTGGAATTGGATTAATAGTCTAATAAAATTATTAATCTGATATTTGGTTAAACAATTAAAATATAGACTAATTATTTTAAACTTGACTATTAGTTAAGATAGGATACATAATCTAACGGATTCGTAGTCCTAGGACTATTAGTCATGAGAACGCTAATTCAGTCCGCCCAAACAAACATGGCCTAAGTTCATTAATAAGAAAAGCTTTAAGAGTTGACTAAACTATATGAACTCTTTAATGCTGAAAAGCATATATATATATATATATATATAAATTATTATATCTTTGATGATTCTGGATTTATTATGTGAATTGCTTTGTTGGTTTGGTTTTGACATTCTTAATGAATTGTTTATAAGTTCTTTATATGTATGAGATTTGCCATCTTTTTAAGAGATATATAACAAGTTGTAAGTTTATTATATATATGTGTATATAAAATAAATGGTACAATTTAATGATCATGTATAATTATTGGCATATCTTTTTTATTTGATTTTGGATTTATTGAACACATTTTAATCCTTCTTATTGTTATCGACTAAACAGGATGGGTATAGCGCTTAGATTGGCAAAGAAATTCATTGATTTCAAAATCAATGCTTCAAATAAAATAATTGCTTTGCATTCTAAATAAATTGATACAGAAGGAGCTTCATAGTGATCAATATCATATGCAGAGCACAATTAGGTAGGAGGCTAGAGAGGAAGGGCGGTTGGGTTGCCATTTCAATCTCGGGTCGCTCATGTTTAGAGAGAGATTCGTTTCGTTCACATTTTAAGATTTGTCAAGTACACCATTCTTACAAAATATCAAGTCGATTAGATAACGAAAATCTCATGTTCAGATCAATTTTGTATAAAAAAAATGGACAGTAAGAAAATAAACGATTTATACAAAATTGATCTGAATACATGGTTGTTGTTATTCGATTGATTTATTTTTTGCAAGGATGACGAATTTTAATATGTGAACGGTTCGAATCATCAAAACAAGACCCAAAAGTTGGCCCATTGGGTAGGACAACACCTCTCTAGTTCGATGAAGGACTGGAGAAAAGCCAGTCCCTTATTTATCGATAGTGCTACAAGCACCAATTAGTGTACCAATACTAGTTATGATATTATTATTGACTCCACTTATTAATCATATTACAAATACTAAAAATCTCTTAAATTATGTCACATTATCAATTGATATATTAATTAGTATACTAATTGGTGCATATAACATTATTCCTTATTTATGTAGTTTTGTACAAATGCCACGAGACAAGTGTAATATGTTTTTTTGCTAACTTACATTTAGGGAAAGGAAAAAATTGACACGACAGACGTAACAAGCCGAAATCAATGGCTTCCTATTGCCTTTTAAGCCAAAAATGAAAAATAATTGAATAAATACAAACACTCAATATAAATGACAAATGCATATTTCAAATGTCACAATCTCATTTAATGCATTACACAAAATTCTTCAACACAACAAGAAAGAGTTGAATCCCACAAAAATCAAATACATGCTTCACATGCATACCAAGAAAGACTTGAATCAAGACAAAAAACAAATTCATACTTCAAATATCACCTTCTCATTTGATGCATACAAAAAAACATTCTTCAGCATAGCAAGAAATACTATAATCATGATGGAAATTGAAAATACTTCAAGAGCAATATGATATTCTCATTCCATTTTAAGCTAAACACATTTTATTTATTTTTATATGTTTAATATCTCAATATGTGAATATTATTGCTCTATTTCAATAGACTATTGTTAGGTGCTGATAATAATACATATAATCTGTTATATAACAATCTGTCCTCAAACTTGAATGGACCACAGTGATGCTAAACTTTGTAACAAAAATTATCTTCACATTGTTTTTTTGGGTCAGTGGCATGAATCAAATTTGAAAAACCCTTTCAAAATTCTTTTATGAGTATTTCCAATCCTACACCAATTTCTTCATTAAATTCAAATGTAGTGAAAAAGAGCTAAAAGTGAGCTCCAATTAATCAAGGGAGAAACATTTTTTTTCAAATTTGATCTCTCCATACTCTTCCATGCCCCTCTTGTAGGCCTCAACTTAGGCACATACAGATGATCTAAACTGTTTACTTCGTCGATCTCGTAGAAAATGTTATCTATGTAAAAAATCAGTTTCATCATAAATTTATAAACATCGAAACAACTCACATTTTGTCTTATAAAATTGATGGTTTAAGTTTGTAATCATATTTGCCGTTCATTTTATAAAACAGAATGTGATTTGTTCATGTATTTATAAATGTCCAATGAAGTTGATATTTTGTATGAATGACTTTTATTGTATGACTTACGAGATAGACGATTTAGATTATCGGTGTAGGTCCGGATTGAAACTCACAAGAAGAGCATGGAGGGATATGGAGACATCATGTTGACATAATTTTATAGTTTTTGAAAGGATATTTTGTGGAAAAAAGAAAGCAAGGAACGTATAAGTATTTCTATCGCTATGATTATGGTTAGCTTATTGATTATTTTATACAAAAAAATTATATATATGATCAATTTTTTTTGTTAACATCTTGGATCCTTATGTGAATTCTTGTGATTGATTATGCTCAATAAAAAAATTTAATACGAATAATATCTTGTTGTTTGCCTTAAAAAATAAATGATTTTTTTTAACAATTACTTTTTTTACAATTTTTTTTAACAATTTTGACAATTACTTTTTTAACAATTTTTTTTTCCACATATATATATATTATGATTTTTTTATATAATTTTTAATAAATTTTACGCTTTTAAGTTCGGTATACTAGATAGATCTAAAAAATAAAATAAAGAGTTTTTGAAAAAAATCAGGAAAGCCCAAAAAAAAAAAGACTTTATTTTTCTTTTGTGAACTTTTTCTAGATTTGTTCAAATTTTTTATTTTTTAGATCCTTTTAGAGTAAACAGACTTGAAAAATAAAAAAAGAAAAAAGAAAATATAAATCTAGAAAAAAGTTCACTGAAAATATTTTAAAATATATATAGAACTTTTTAAATTGATCTTAAACAGTGCCTTTAAATAAACAGAGATTGCCATGCTTGTGAAATAGTTTAAGGATTAGCATTGGATAGGTGTAGCGTAATGGGTGTGGTGAAGTGTAAAGTGAGTCTCACACTAGAAGAAAAGTGGGAATGTGATTGGTACAAGACAAGGACATGTACCTATATGTTTTGGCCTTGTCAAGAAGCTTTTGTAAAGCAATTTCTACTCTCAGTAATCTATCTCTAGGAATACTTAGCTATGCAAGTCCTGTTCAATACATTCCCACATAGTTAGGAATATTAGATATGGACTCCAATCATGTCAAGAGATGAAAGAACTAGGAATTTATGTTGGCCCAAATTCATCAACCTACTTATTAGTCAATTAGTTTCATTTGATTCTCTTTAGCTAGCTATAAGCATTAATAGAGTGAGCTGCGTAAGTGGATCCACCGCTACATTGGGTTGTTTGGTATAGTTTATCTTAACTGTTTATAACTTATTTTATTTTGAAAGTTTGTGTTAAATTGTTTGATATAATTTTTGTTTATAATTTAAGAGGCAAAAATAATTTAAATAAGTTGAGAAAAAAATGTGATTTTGACTTTTACTTATGATTATCAACTTTTAATTTACAATAAGGTCCCATTTGGAGAGGGGCTAAAATAACTAAAAACAAATTACAAATTATCAAATCATTCTCTATATTTTTTTGCATATCCTTTTATTAAAAAAAAATCACTAAAAAAGTCAATTCTAAAGCACCTTCTTAGTTATACCAAACCAGCCCATTACATGCATACAATAAATCAATAGTAGAAGCATTGTTATCTAATAATTACGGTTTTGATTATTACTTAGTGTTAGAAGATATATGTATTATCCTAATCTTTTTGTGTGGGTGAAAATCTGACCACACTGCCCGTCTAGTGATCAGCTGGAGAGCACAAGCGGAATAGATGGCTTAAGCAACCTGAAAGAAAAAGCTCCGGCGGTGGTTCTTCCACCCGGGGACACTCCGACGATCAAGTCAGTATATCTCTCAAAGATAATCAAGTACTAAACTGAATACTCAAAGTATAAATTACATACCTTAGACCCACGGGGGTGCCTCTCTTTTATAATATACTCAATCCAAGTCCCACTAGAAGTATGACTTCTATGAACTCTTGTTCACTGCTTACTCTGGACTCTTTTAAGTGATAGAGATAAACTCCCTAAGAGTTTAATCCTTATCTTGATTCAATCCTCTTCGCCTTAGGATTCTCGCCCCTTATCTCGGGCTCCGACATCTTCGGAGATGACCTTGGCTTCTCCGATATTACCTCGGCTTAACTACCAGGGCACGTGGCACCTCGGCTGACACGTCGGCGTCACTATGCCACGTGTTGGTATCCTGAAAATACATCCCCACAACTGCCCCCTAGGTTCTATTACCTCGGCATTCTGAGGTGATGGAACCTATTCCGAAATTTTGTCACTTCTATTCTGAGTAATGGCTCAAAAACTATTTTTCCAAGATTATCTATTTTCAGCCGACGTGTTCTCTTCGGAGAACAAGGCTTCGATCGTATTCTCCCATGCGCATGAGCTGTCATGCATATCTAACTGTTTCTTTTACGTGTTTCATCTTTATTGGAGCGTGTCGGTGACGCGCCTGAAGCTGTCTGTTCATTTCGTCTGCGCCGCCTGACGCGTGCGTTACCCTAGGCGTAATGATTACCCTAATTTTGCCGCCGTTTCACATTTTTGACAAAACTTTTCTTTTGCCTCTATCTTTTCTTCACTTTTCCATTCCGTCTTCTTGCTCTTTCTCTCTCTGAAAGCTCATTCTTTTTCGAATCTGCCATCGCCTCAATCTCTCTTCTGGATTTGCTTTTAACCCCTCATTCTTGCAAAGCCTTCTTTGCTATTGCAACCGGTTTCTGGGTTCGGCGAACATTGCCTCGGCTTCCTTTGTCCTGGTAAGATCCTTTCCTTTAATTCTTCCATTCTTTTTATGTGCTTTTGTTTGTCTGTCGCCATTACTGATCTTTGCTCGAAGTCTTGATTTTATTTGTATCTTGAATTTGTGGTTATGTTTTGAACTTTTATGACTTTTCATCATTCTCTTTGCCGCTGTTCTTGATTTGTTTCTGAGAACTATACCTCTGTTCTTGAATCTGAAACTTCGTCTTTGTTTTCTCTTTTTTGTATCTGCCCCAGATCTGTGCCCTCGATTTTTATCTTCATACTTCATTGATTTGGGATTTGTCTATAGAACCCTTAATCTTTAGGGAAACCTGAAAAACGCCCATCTTCTGAAACATATTCCTCTTAGTTTAATCCAACATAATGGGTATGTGGAGGCATAGGGTAAATACCCCGACAAAACTTGAATACTTTAGGCAAGAATTCTCTATCCCAGCCGACGTTCATCTTAAATTGGCTGGGGATAATGATACCATCGTGCCCACAGATCATACAATGCCTTTTCCAATAGTTGCTTTTACCGAATGTGGACTTCGGCTTCCACTTGATCCCCTTTTTCGTCAAGTTCTCCATTTCTATAAGCTGAACCCTATGCAACTTACTATCAATTCCTATAGGGTAATTAACGGTATTATTGCCTTAGCTAGGCAAGAAAACCTTAGAATCACCCTAGCCGACCTTCAATATTGTTATACCATGTGCCCTCTCGATCTGAAGGATAGGGGTTTTGTCTATTACCTTAAGCCGAGATCCACTCAGTACAAAATTATAGCCGACCTCCCAGACTCCAACAAGGGGGCTGGAGATGATTTTCTCATTGCTTCTGGAAATTGGGAATTTGGCCCAGATGAAGATGTCCACCTCTACCCTCTTCCTCGAACACTTACAGAGGGCAAGAGTAAGAGCCCTGAGTCAACACTTAGTTGTTTTTACTTAAGACTTTAATACTTTATTTCTGACGCCCGTTTCTTTGCAGATCTTCATCAGCCACCGAAAAATTTTCGCCAATCCTTCTTCCCAGGAACAGATCTGAAAACACTTCTTGGCCTCCCAATCCATAAACGAAAAGCCCCAGTATTACTAAACTTCATCCCTACATACAAATCGACCTTACCCGACGTCCCAAGAAAAAGGAAAAAGAGCCTTTCTCCACCTACAGCCACAACCTTAACTGCTTCTACATCCCGAACAGATCAAGAATCCACATCTGACCCAGCCGATCTTCCATCAACTTCGGCCCCCTACTTAATACCAATTCCTGAACGTAAACGCCGAAGAAAGCTTGTAAAAACAGCCGAAATGGTTCGTCCAAGGCCTCTCGTCCAAGATCTTCTCGCCGACATTCCAACTGACGCCGAAGCCGTACCAACGCAATCAATGCTTCCACCCAAACCGAAGAGGGTAAAAAAGGCTCAGCCTAAGGCCAAGGCTACAGATGCCGAGGCTGAGGATGCTCTGCCGATTTCGAAGCTAGCTGAAAGCAAAAAATCAGCCTCTACTTCAACCAAAAGGTCTGCTGAGGGCCAACTGTAACGCCCTCAAAATAAACCCATAATATATATAACATTAACATGCAATAATAAAAGAAAACCAACCATTATACCATTCATCAGAGTATTCTTATTGAAAAGCATTACACGTAACATCAAGTAAATGCCCTACGGGCTTACATCTTTCCAAGCCAACACTTGGACACAAAATATGAGTACTAACTCAACTACAAGTTAAGCCCTTGGCTTGAGTGTTTACATGTAATAACAAATAAAAGCAAACAACTGAAAATAGTCTTCAAAATCCAAGTCCTTCCAAGCTAAGTCCTTGGAGGTAGCTTATCACCTGA
Source organism: Camellia sinensis (assembly GCF_055761805.1). NCBI lineage: Eukaryota > Viridiplantae > Streptophyta > Magnoliopsida > Ericales > Theaceae > Camellia > Camellia sinensis. Next base: position 22,433,318 of record NC_138965.1, on the reverse strand, counting down.
ACCTGAAAATGATGTTCCCATAAAGGGTGAGCCACAGCCCAGTAGAAATATACTAAACCAAATATAAGCATTGAATAAAGCAATAGCATTCAATAGATGGTTAACCAAGATAATCAATTACATCATTATCCAATCTCATGACACTATTGTCAACGACACGTTTCACTTTCCAACATTATCAATATGGCTCAGAACCTGGCCAAACTTACAATAGTGAATTATATATATATATCATATTCACATTCTTCCAATGTCAACAAACAAATGAGACTCAAGCTCAAATCAAAACACTTCATACTTCCAGTTTGATACACATTTTAGTGCTATATCAATAAAACACTTCTATATAAATAAGCACACATAAAAGTGATGCTAATGGAGTCCATCCCCTATCTCCTCCCAAACAAAATCCGGTTTAGAGGTCCATCCCCTATCTTCCCCTAAACCGTGGAGTACATCCCCTATCTCCTCCCAAACAAAAATGCATATACAATGTATTAAACACTCGTCATATACAACACACAATCAATACATGTATTTTCTGTATTAATTCAACAGTCTAAATCAATGACTTAACCAATGTGATTAGTTTCAGTTTTTCCTAATCCACATGCAATGTCTACAACAATCACGACTATCCTCCACCGATAGCCCAAAACAGTTATTTCTAAACAGGAAATAAATGTATCAACTAACGTAATTCCAACATTTTCCATAGGTGAGTGATTAAACTAACCTACTACTCCATTTAATCAATAAATTCATTAATTCCATGAATTCAACTAAATTCCCCAATTTTTCCTAAATTAATTATATAAATTAATTTATTATAACAACTAAGGGTTTTTCCAAAATTACCAAAGTATCCCCAACATATCAAAATACCAAAACTTAGAACAAAACTTATAGAATGGAGTAGGAAATCCCTACCTCAAGTTTAGAAGGGGAAGGAGGAAGAAAACCCAAAAGTCAACGGAGGAGAAACCAAGCTTTGCTCCGATCAAAATGAAGCCCTCGACAAGCTCTACACTTTATCTCAAAGGAGCAAGGTGAGTAGAGGTCTCCAAACAAGTAGATCTAAGGATCTTTGAGTAAAAAGTGCCCTTTGAGAGAGAGAGAAGGTGTTTCACGGTTTAGAGAGAGGAAAGGGAAGAAAAAGTGAAAGAAAAGGTTAAGTGAGGGCCTTTATATAGTACTAGGTCAAAAATAGATATAAGCCCCAAAGTCAACTCAAAATATCTAGTCAAAATATCCCCAAAAAGTAGGTCCAAACCGTGAGAAAAATCTGGGAAAAAGTCGCAGGTGTCGACCCTTCACAACACAGGTGTCGACACCAACGAAGAAATCTGGAACACTAAGTGTGACTGCACTGCAGGTGTCGACCCTTCCCTAGGCTGGTGTCGACACCATAATGCAGTGGGCAAATTCAGAACAAGGGTCGACCTTTCCAGCTTTGGTGTCGACCCTTGCGGCCAACCAAAAGAGAAGGTGTCGACACCACCAAGGCTGGTGTCGACACCAAAATGCAGTGAACAAATTCAGAAGAAGGGTCGACCCTTCCCAGCTTTGGTGTCGACCCTTATGGCAAGCAAAAGAGAAGGTGTTGACACCGCTAAGACCGGTGTCAACCCCAGAACATGATTTTCAAGTTTCCAAACAACTTTTCAACGCGAACGAGCGTGAACGAGCAATCCCAACAAGTTTAAATCAATTTGCACACCTCCAAAACTGAGGTACAACAACACCAAAGATTCCCAAAATAAAATAAAGGGTTCAAATACATTTACCAAAACCTTTAAAGGGCTCAAGTGCTACAAACACAAACAAAGAGGCCAAGGTCATCGTCTGCGACGACCTCGGCTTCGAAGAAGCCCGACGTCCCCTGGGCCCCTGATCTATCCCTGGAGGATAGGCCCATCATGGCTAGTGAAAGTGCTGACGACATTAATGTTGCTGTCGCCCTTAGCACTGCTCTTCTTCTACCAAATGACTTGGAGCGAAATAGCAAGCTTAGTGAGTATGAAAATTATGCTCTTATGCTCCAACATTCTGCTCAAGTAAGTATTTCTGTTTGTACTTGTGATTTTTTTTCTTCTGTTCTTCACTGAGAGTACTGTCTCACATTTCAGTTTTTCTGCAGGCCATTCAACATGCCCACTCATTTGCCATGCAATCCTTTGAAAATCGTCAAAGGTTGGTTGATATGAAAAGGGAAGCATCTTCTATGAAGAGAGAGATCAAGTCTCTTGAAGCAAAAATGAAAAAGTTGGAGGATCAAGCCGAGGCTGCAACCAAAGTTCAAACTTTAGCTCTTGAGAAAGCCGAAGCTGCTGAGGCCGTTAGAAAAGTTGCTGAGGCCGAGAAAATAGAGGCCGAGGTTCAGAAGGCCCAAGCGGAGAAAGAACTTCAGCAAGCTCTGGCTACAAAAGAGGCCGAAATCAAAGAGGCCGACGAAAAGGCCTATGCTCAAGGTATGGCCGACGTCGCAGAAGACTACAAGCTTCAAGTCAGGCAGGCATGCAACAGGGGATTTTCCCTTGGTTGGGTGTCCTTGATAAAGAAGCTTGACCTTCCTGCTGACTCGCCATTGCGTCAGGCCGACGCTATTCCGTTACCGTTTCCTCCTCCTCCTCCTGAAGGTGAATCAGAATCTGAGGCTGAGGCCGTTGATGAAGATGAAGAAAAAGATGATTGTGACGCCTTGGTGAGAAGACCCAAGAATGCTGCCGAAGCCAAGTCCCCTCCTCCTGCTGAGCAGGTTATGGACTTGACTTTGGATGAGGAGGGTGATGGGGCTGAGGGGGCACCCAAGGAGACTGCCACTGGGCAACTATCATCCAATCTTCTGTTGGTAGAAAGAAGTGTTGAGTCAACAATCGCTGAGATTGATGCCGAGATAGAAGCGGAGAAAGTGGCCGAGGAGGTACCACCAGAGTCATCTGAGGTCCCAGTCCCTGCAGTGGCTGATGCTGAAGAATCTTGAAAAAATTGTCCTTTGTACTTTTTTCCTTCTTTTTTTTTTTTCTGTGTTTTGTACTTTTTTACTTTCTGGGTAATGCAAAACTCTTTCTCTTGGCCGACGTGGTTTCTTCTATATGTAACTGCAACAGTTCTTCTTCTGGATGTTTCCAATCTTGTGATATTCTGTTGACTATTTCTACATAGTCTTGTACTTATGAAATTTTTGCATATTTCCTCATGTTGCTTTCTTTGTGCAATCTCCTCGGGGTTTCATACCTCGGGTATAACCATAAAACTTTGACTTCGGCAAGATACTATCCTGCAAACTTTTCATAGATTTCAACAAGTATAGAACATATAGAATGTAAACTTTGCAAGCTTCTTCTCAATTAAGTATTAAATGATAATCTTAATCTGACCCACTTGTAAATTGCTACAAACTTTAACAAGTAATGAACAATATACTTAGCCTTTATTTTAACCTGTAACTTTCTGTATACCTCGGCGGTTGATCATATGTCGGCTTAACATAAACTTGTAAATTGCTACAAATTTCAACAAGTGTTAAGCATCTTCCCCAGGGTTTAAACAACCCACATATTGCTATGAGAACTTAAGCAATAACTTCGGCTTATCTTCGTTTCGTAAATTGCGACAAATTTCAATAAGGGAAGATAAGGAATCAGCTTAATTCCAACTTGTAAATTGCTACAAATTTCAACAAGTGAATTAAGGAATAACATCGGCTTAACTTCAACTTGTAAATTGCTACAAATTTCAACAAGTGAAGATAAGGAATCAGCTTAATTCCAACTTGTAAATTGCTACAAATTTCAACAAGTGAATTAAGGAATAACATCGGCTTAACTTCAACTTGTAAATTGCTACAAATTTCAACAAGTGAAGATAAGGAATCAGCTTAATTCCAACTTGTAAATTGCTACAAATTTCAACAAGTGGATTAAGGAATAACATCGGCTTAACTTCAACTTGTAAATTGCTACAAATTTCAACAAGTGAAGGTAAGGAATCAGCTTAATTCCAACTTGTAAATTGCTACAAATTTCAACAAGTGGATTAAGGAATAACATCGGCTTAACTTCAACTTGTAAATTGCTACAAATTTCAACAAGTGAAGATAAGGAATCAGCTTAATTCCAACTTGTAAATTGCTACAAATTTCAACAAGTGAATTAAGGAATAACATCGGCTTAACTTCAACTTGTAAATTGCTACAAATTTCAACAAGTGAAGGTAAGGAATCAGCTTAATTCTAACTTGTAAATTGCTACAAATTTCAACAAGTGAATTAAGGAATAACATCGGCTTAACTTCAACTTGTAAATTGCTACAAATTTCAACAAGTGAAGGTAAGGAATCAGCTTAATTCCAACTTGTAAATTGCTACAAATTTCAACAAGTGGATTAAGGAATAACATCGGCTTAACTTTGCCTGAGTTTGATACGTCTTCGAAAACATCCATGCATCAATCGAACATGTTGAAAGGATTCTGAAAAGACTTTATTGACAATATCGGCCAAACAATGATGTTTATCTAATGATAGAAAAATTTCAAATTACAAGTATTCCAAGGTCTGGGCAATGCTTTGCCCTCATTGTCCTCAAGCCGATATGCTCCATTGCCAAGTACTGAAGTAACTCTGCAGGGTCCTTCCCAGTTTGGGCCAAGCTTGCCCTCCCTGGGATCCTTCTTGTTCCCGACGACTTTTCTTAGGACTAAGTCGCCAACTTGAAAATCTCTTGGATTGACTCTCTTGTTGTAAGCTCTGGCAAGTTGTTGTTGGTATACTGCGAGCTGAATTGCAGCCTTCTCTCTTCGTTCTTCCAATAAATCCAGGTCTCGGGCTAAGACTATGTCATTGGTGCCATTCTCTACTCCCTGGGTTCTGATCCCTGGGATGCCGATCTCCAATGGGATGACTGCTTCTGTGCCATATGCCATGGCGAATGGGGATTCTCCTGTTGATCTTCTCGGCGTAGTCCGATATGCCCAAAGTACGTTGGGCAATTCGTCCACCCACTTTCCTTTTGCTGCCTGGAGCCTCTTCTTTATTCCATCCAGGATTACTTTGTTGGATGCCTCTGCTTGCCCATTGCTTTGAGGAAAACTTGGTGTTGAGAAATAATTCTTGATCTTGAATTTTGCACAAAATTTTTTGATAAGTTTGCTGTCGAATTGTGTTCCGTTGTCGGCAACTATAGCTCTTGGAATCCCAAATCTGGTGATTATGTTTCTCCAAATAAAATTCTTGACATCCATATCTCGGATTTTGGCAAGAGGTTCTGCCTCTATCCATTTTGTGAAGTAGTCTGTTGCTACCAGCAAGTATTTTCTCTGCCCAGTTGCCTGGGGAAGTTGTCCAACCAGATCCATGCCCCATTGGGCAAACGGCCAGGGGCTGGATACTGGGTTTAGGTCGGCAGCTGGCTGATGTATCAAAGGTGCAAACTTTTGACATTGTTCACACTTCTTTACATAAGCTTCGGCATCCTTTTGCATGTAGGGCCACCAATACCCCTGGGTAATGGCCCTGTGGGCTAACGATCTTCCCCCTGCGTGGCTTCCACAAATTCCTTCATGAATCTCGTAAAGGAAATCTTCAACCTGCAAAGGATGTACGCACCTTAAAAGTGGTCCAGTGAAGGACCTCCTGTAGAGATGGCCTTCCGCTGTTAGACTGAATCTGGCCGATTTCAGCCTAATTTTATGTGATTCTTTATGGTCTTCTGGCAGCTTCCCCTCTTTTAGGAATGCAATGATTGCATCCATCCAACTTGGTCCAAGGCCCACGCACATTGCTTCTTGCTCAATGCTCTGTTTATCTATGCTCGGGGCCGACATGTAGTCGATCATAATTGTCCTTGTTTTTCCAGTTTGAATTGAGCTGGCCAAGTTTGCTAACGCGTCGGCGTGGGCGTTGTCATCTCGGCTTACTTGGAGTAATCTGCAGTTCTGGAATAGGGCTGCCAGTCGGATGACTTCCTTTGCATATGCCGACATTCTTTCGTCTCTGGCTGCAAATTCTCCTGTTGACTGGTTAACAATCAATTGTGAATCACAAAAAATAATTACCTCGTCTGCCTCTGCTGCCACTGCTAGCTTTAGCCCTGCAATTAATGCTTCGTATTCTGCTTCGTTATTGGAGGCTTTGAACCCCAGACGGATGGACTGTTCTACAATTTCTCCATCTGGAGATATCAGCAGTACTCCTGCTCCTGCTCCCTGGCGGTTTGAACTTCCATCGACGAATAGTCTGAATGAATCGCCGATGTAGATGCTACATGGTCTGAGCTTTTCTTTCTCTTGCTTTTTTGTCTTTGACTGGAATTCTTTTTCCTTGTCGGGCCGATGCTCATCTTGGCTCGACGGAGCCTGAGGTGTGATGGCTTCCGGTGTGAGTTCTGCGACGAAGTCGGCCAAAACTTGGCCCTTTATTGCTGTTCTTGGTCTAAATTCTAGGTCAAACTGGCCTAGTATTACTGCCCATTTTGCTATCCTTCCTGTTAAGTCTCCTTGATGTAATAAGGACTTCAGTGGGTGCTCTGTTAGGACCACAATCTTGTGTGCCTGAAAGTAATGGCTCAATTTCTTTGAGGCCATTACCAAGGCTAGCATTAGTTTTTCCAGTGGTAGGTACCTTGTTTCTGCGTTAGCCAGAGTCTTGCTTACATAATAGACAGCCTTCTGTTCCCCTTTTTCCTCTCGGATTAGCACTGCACTGACTGCGTGTTCAGAGATTGCTAAGTACAGAAACAATTCCTCCCCTGGGATTGGGTTAGAAAGGACCGGGGTTGTGGTCAAGTACTTTTTTAGGTCGGCTAAGGCAGCTTCACATTCTTCCGTCCATAGGAAGTCTGTGGCTTTTTTCACCAAGTTAAAGAAGGGTCTGCACTTGTCTGAGCTTCTGCTGATGAATCGGTTTAGGGCTGCGGCCCTTCCAGTGAGCACTTGAACTTGTTTTGCCGATGTTGGACTCTGTAGTGCCAGGATGGCCTTAATTTGGTCTGGGCTGGCTTCAATGCCCTTTCTTGTTACCAGATATCCTAGAAATTTACCTGACCCAACTCTGAAGGCGCACTTTGAGGCGTTGAGTCGGAGCCGATATCTTTTGAGTATGTCAAAGACCTCTTTTAGGTCGGCAAGATGACCTTTTGATTCCTTGGTCTTTACGACCATATCATCGATGTAAACTTCTACCGTTTTGCCAATCAGGTGTTTAAACATCTTTGTCACTAACCTCTGATAGGTTGCTCCTGCGTTTTTTAGCCCAAAAGGCATTACCCTGTAACAGTACAGGCCTTTCGGGGTGATGAACGCGGTCTTCTCCTCATCTGGAGGGTACATAGCAATCTGGTGGTACCCTCTGTATGCATCTAAAAAACTCATCCTTTCATGTCCCGAGGTGGCGTCTACCAGTTGGTCGATTTTGGGTAGAGGAAAGCTGTCTTTCGGGCAAGCTTTGTTGAGGCTGGTGAAGTCTACACAAACCCTCTACTTGCCATTCTTCTTTTTTACTACTACTGTGTTGGACAGCCACGTTGGGTACTGGACTTCTCGGATGGCCCTGGCTTCAAGGAGTCTGTCTACCTCTTCCTCGACTGCTTCGACGTGCATTAACGTCGGCCTTCTGGCTCGTTGAATCACAGGTTTTGCCGATCTGTCGACATTCAGACTGTGGCAAGTGACCTCGGGGTCAATGCCAGGCATTTCATAAGGTGTCCAGGCGAACGCCTCTATGTTTGCTCTTAAAAAATCTTCCAGTTCTTTTTCTTCTTCTCTGGCTAAGCCTGAGCCGAGAAGAAAAAATCGTTCTTCGTCGCCCTCCTGGACGAGGATTTTCTTTAGCGCCTCTTCGCTTTTCTCGGCTGGCTCTTTCCCAACATCTTCCAGGACTTCCATGACCTCATTTTCAACTTCTGCTTTCTTTGGTTCCTGTACACTACAGGTGGATTTTATTGCTGCCATGGAGCAATTTTTAGCTTGTAGTTGATCCCCTCTGACTTCCTCAATCCCATTCTCTGTTGGGAACCGGAGTAGTTGATGCAATGTCGAGGGGACTGCCCCCATTGCATGCAACCACGGCCTTCCCAAGATGATGTTGTATGGTGAGGGTGTGTCAATTACCAGGAATTCCGTCCTGATCTTCTTAGTGCCGGCTTGTACTTCTAAGCTTGTTGCACCCAGTGGCCATGTCGGCGTTCCGTTAAAACCGACCATCGGGCCGCTTGATTGTTCTAGGTCATCGGGGTGAAGGCCTAGCTCTTTGTAACATCTGACATACATGATGTCACAGGAGCTGCCTTGATCTATTAGGATGCGTTTGACTTGGCACTCCCCGACCTGTAGGGATACTACCAAGGCATCATTATGCGGGTGTTGGACCAGTTCTAGGTCGGCTTCAGTAAAGGCTATTATTGGCCCTTGGCATTCTTCTGTCCGATGTCTCTTTTCCCCGACTTGATAAATATGCTGTAAATGTCTTACCCTCTGGGTTTCTCCTCTGATTTCGTTTTCATTGACCCTTGAGTGGATTACATTGACCACCCTTGGTTCTCCTGCTTGCGGTAGCTGTGCTGGGGGAGGGGGTGCTGCTGGTGCTTGGGGCAGCCTTGCCTGCTCTTCCCTTGTTCTGGCCTCATCGACCAGGTCCCTCAGAAGGCCTTGTCTTACTAGGTCCTCCAAGTGTGCTTTTAAGGCTCTGCAACCTTGAGTTGGATGCCCTTCTTCATTGTGGTAGGCACAACGTCTACCAACGTTCCTTCCCATGAATTCCCCTGGTGCTCTTGCCGGAGCCCTGAAAAAAGGTTGATTTCGAATCCGATCCAAGATTTTATGGATTGGGATCCGGAATATTGTGGTTACCGCCTGTTTATTTCTTAATTCTATTTCTTGTTTGGTCGGCCCATTGTTGATTCGGCCTCGCTTTGGCGAGCCGTTTCCCTTTTCTTGTTTCACCTCTTTGTTTCCCGATGTATCTTCTTCGGCCCTGGCATATTTCTCAATTCTTGCCATGAGTTCTTCCATGCTTTTTGGCAATGTTTTTGCCAAAGACTTCCGTAGAGGGCAGTCATCTTTCAGGCCGTTCTTGAAGGATACGACTGCTACTTCCTGGTTGCATTCAGGTATTCGGTTGAACACCTCGTAATACCTCTTCGCATAGGCCCTGAGGCCTTCTTCTTTGGTGATTCGTAGAGCCATCAAAGCATCAACCCTCAGGGGTTGCAGCTTGTTGGTCACGAATCTGGCCACAAACATCTCGGCCAAGCCTTCCCATGTCTTTATACTTCCTTTTGGTAACTTGTGGAACCAATCAGATGCAATTTCCCTAAAGGATGAGGGGAATACTTTGCAGAGCAACGGCTCGTTTCCGCTATATAACGCCATTGAATTTAGGTACAACCCAACATGAAAGTTTGGATCTAATTTACCGTCATAGATTTGAAACCTCGGCATACTGAATCTTTTGGGCGGTTCGAATTTGTCCAGTTCCGCCAAGAAGGCTGTCTTTGGTTTCACTGGGGAGTTTACCTCGACTTATGCATTCTGTTGCCTCCTCTTGAGGTAGTTCCTCAAGTCTTCTTTGTTTTTCCCTGGAGCTCGGCTGTCTTTGGATTTTAGTCTTTTTGGTACACTGCTTTCGGCCTCGTGGTGGGGTCGTTTGGATCTTTCTTCGTGGGATGTGTCAAAATGGAGTACTTGCCCCTGAACATGTCGATGTTCTTTGGGGTCTGGATTCTTCATGTGGTGTGTTCGTCGGGACTCCTCTTGCCTCGGCTTTTCCCGTCCGACTTCCCTGGAAGGCCGGTGTGAATGCCTTCCGCTTCTGGTATGCTGAGGGACCTCGGGGATTGTTTTTCTTACCTCCTTCTGAGTGTTGTTCGCTGGCATCGGCGTATCTTGCAGCGGGTATGGTGGCTGCATAACATTATTCTGCATCATGAAGTTGACGACTGACTGGAGGTCCGCCAACTTGTTTGCTAGTTCTTTTACTTCCTCATCCCTCCGTAGGCACCTGTCCCTCCATACCTGGAGGTTATCTTCATTGTAGTATTTTCCTTGGTTAGCTCTTTTTGACGTGTCGCCTTCTGGGATGACGTCGTTCTCTCTGTGACCCTGGTAACGGGCTTCTACATTGCGGTTATCTCCTTCGATATCAAGATCAATTGGGCTGTCACTCCCAGTGGGAGCGTCATCCCCAATATTTTGCTGTCCGTTACTGGCCATCTATTCTTCCTTCGTTCCCACAGACGGCGCCAAATTGTGTGGGTGAAAATCTGACCACACTGCCCGTCTAGTGATCAGCTGGAGAGCACAAGCGGAATAGATGGCTTAAGCAACCTGAAAGAAAAAGCTCCGACGGTGGTTCTTCCACCCGGGGATACTCCGACGATCAAGTCAGTATATCTCTCAAAGATAATCAAGTACTAAACTGAATACTCAAAGTATAAATTACATACCTTAGACCCACGGGGGTGCCTCTCTTTTATAATATACTCAATCCAAGTCCCACTAGAAGTATGACTTCTATGAACTCTTGTTCACTGCTTACTCTGGACTCTTTTAAGTGATAGAGATAAACTCCCTAAGAGTTTAATCCTTATCTTGATTCAATCCTCTTCGCCTTAGGATTCTCGCCCCTTATCTCGGGCTCCGACATCTTCGGAGATGACCTTGGCTTCTCCGATATTACCTCGGCTTAACTACCAGGGCACGTGGCACCTCGGCTGACACGTCGGCGTCACTATGCTACGTGTTGGTATCCTGAAAATACATCCCCACACTTTTCATTACAATTTAATTTTTGAGTGTATATAGACCAAAACAAAAGTGTACACACACACATATATATATATATATATTATCAATTGTTAAAAAATAACCATATCAAACATGTAGGCCATCTACCTTGTTGATGGTAAGGACAATTTCTTGTCATTTTACAACTTTGGGAACACACATTGCCTCATGTCTATTAGCATGTGCTTGGTTAACAATAAGGAAGTTGAGTAACCAAGAGTTATCCATTTTGTAAACATTTTCCTCTAATCCAGCCCTACGTGTCTTGATACATGCATTCCATCATCTTGTAGGCTAGCTTTATCAATCTTTATTTAAGTCCTTTCACATAGCACACAGTCTTCACTAGAGAAGGAAATTTTAGAATCTTATCTTAACCTTTTTCTTTTTTTCTTTTTTTAATTTTTTTTTATTTAAATACTAAGAATATTTGGAGCTTTGTCGAAACTAGTTCACAAGTACATGCAGTTCTCAATCCTACACATGCCATATAATTAATGAGTTCATACCTTGGAGGTCATCCCATCATATAATCAAGTGTTTCATGAAATTTGAACTCATCACTTACACTTTCTGAAGTGCTAATCACTACTTAACTTAGTATTAAATTAACTCCTTGAGGATTTGTCTTAATCCTTTGAACCTAAAATAACTTTGGATCATGTTTGTTTGGCGGGCTAAATTAGATGAGATTATCAATCTCTTTCAATTGTGTATCCTATCTTACATTTGGATTGACCCATAATTACAAGAAGGGATTGACAAAATCATATCAATTTTTTAATTTAGACAATTAGTTTGAAATCTCTCCTTAATCAACTGTTTTGCATCCCACCCTCTTTTTGGGATTAAATAGTTCCCCTGTATGAGAAATACCATGTCTGAGTCAATTATTAGTCCAAATTTCAATTTTCTTAACTAAACATGAGATTATGTATATTTTTATTAGATTATTAATCCAATTCTAAGACCATGTCCTTTTACAAAGCAATAGACTGATTGGATTCAATGGTTTATTTTGCTTCATTGACATTATCAGAAAGGTAGCTATGGAATGTGTGAGGGTATAAGTAAATACAGTTGCATTGCACCAAAACATAAAAGATTTTCAACTTTCAATTCTCTGTCATCTAACAACTATATACTTTTATATTTGAGTAAAATTCTATATAAAACACAAAATTGAGAGTCGTTAATTGGTCAAAATGTTCTACCCAAGCCCTATGGAGGTGAATTAATAATCTTTCATGTGTGTTTTATACCTAGTTTTTATGTAAGTGTTAGTATTTCCTAATTATAGTTGTTTTTACTTTTGATGGCACTAATGATAGTTAAAATTAGTGGGTGACACACGCGATGGATGTGCAATTCAAATAAATAAGAATAAAATAATTAATAAAAAAATATTAATATTATATTATGTATGTTGCCTAATTGATTAGTGTATTTTTAATGAAACTCAAGGTCTTGGGTTCAAACCTTATACACTATTTCTTTATATTATTTTTTATTTTAGAATAGAAAAATTTACCACGTGACATGAGGAGAAGATAATAGAAAAATCTACTATGTGGCATGTGGAGAAGACTTGGATACTAAATGGTGCCTTCACTTAATAATAGAAGAGAGATAGATAGAAGATGTAGATACACTAGAGAATGTTTCCCACAAATTTTCTTTATAAATGCACTATAAAGTCTATCTTTTAGTATCCAAAACTTACATATTTTATTTTATTTTAAAAACTATACACCTTTTGAGGAAAATATCCCCCTTGCATCAAGAACTCTAATGTATATCCAAATGGCCATATATATACCATTTCAAGGTCTGCCAAAATGAAAGGTGAAACTATAAAATTAATTAATAAGATGACTCTCTCTCTCTCTCTTGATAGGTGACTCTCTTAAAAATTTAATTACGTTCAAAATCTCAATGAAAATTGTACCAAAGATGGGTTTAAATCTTTCTAATACAATCATTGAAAATAATGGCTAATATGTCATATAACAAACTCGAAAGTTGGTCAATTTACATGTAAATCTTGCTGCCATAATTCTTGCAACCATGTTTTTTTACGGTTAAGTTGAATGAACATGCCTAAAATGATGAATAAGCCATGTATGCCGAATAAGGTTTGCCATTAACATTCTAATAACGCGTGTTTCTGGAAAGAAAATAACTTACACCCAAAACATCTTACCCTTTTTAGATCTCTCGCTTTTATAGGCGGCTTGTGCACTAGGTCGTCTTTTTTATTTTATTTTATTTTTATATGCCTAATTATATCAAAAATGTAAATTGGGACCATCCAAATCAAATTGTGAACTCAAAAGCATATACTAAATTGTGGCACTTTGATACAAATTAATTTCGTGTTGACATAATAAAATAGATTAAACTACAAGAGTATATTGATTGTCAAATCTCACTCAACAATTAACAATAAAAGAGACATGCATGCCACCATGTCATTCTTCTTGCCATGCATTATATATATATCATTTTTTTCCCTCTCTATGATTTAATATATCTTTTAGATCTTATTTTGATACAATGAATATGGGCATCAACAACAAACCAAAATCATCTTCAGAATGAACTAACATGTTTGACATTATTACTAAATATTGACATAGTAGTCTAGATCTTATGCTTAATGGATATTCAATTAATTAACAGCATTATTATCGAGATTGAACATTCTTGGTCGGATTATAGCAAACATGAATCAAACACGAAAATGTAGTTGATATTTATTTCATGACGAATATATATATAGTTTTGTGCATAGATATATTAAACTTCATAAAATAGTGAACTATTCATTCATTGAGATTGCTTTTATGTATCATGTTGGATCTTGAAAACTACATAATCTTGATTTTATTGATTTGTTTTGGCCTTTTAGTTATGCATTGTATCTTATATATATAAGGATGGGAGTGGATCACGGGAGAGAATAGTCTACTTTCGTTTCTTATTTTTTTGTACAAACTACGAATTTGTTTGACGAACTAGTTTAGAAAACTCTTTTTTTCAGAAATTTTTTATGAAAACAAGTCACTTTTTAGAAACAATAAAAAATTTGATTTTGAAAAAAAGAAAAAGAGAATAAAGAAAATATGAAAACAATGGATGTATTTGAACATTTCCTTGTTTTTGTTTAAAAAAATAAAAAATGAAAATACAACAACATAGACTACCTTGCTGATTTCAGAACTCTTTTTAGCATTTTCACTCATTTCTAATGTGCTTTTTAAAACTCTTTTAACATTATGCCGTAGAGCGGTTGAGGATCCTTTATTTCAAAAACAAATTATTCCTCTATTTCAATTGACTTAACTCCATTTCATTATGTCTTAAGATTTTCATATCTTAAAATTTTTACAAGATTTAACTATTGTGAGACTGAGAGACAAAAAAATTTTAGGACAAAGGATTCCCGACCCTCAAGATTGGGACACTTATTTGCATTTACCAATTATGTTTAGTTATGCTTTGTGTGCCCTAAAAATTATGGGGATGCTACATTACACTCATTGGAAACATCACAAAATAATAACCAATTGGTGTGATTCCAAGGAATTAAATGGGCGTGGAGAATCATAGATTTGGTAAGCCTTTTTTTTTTTTTCTTCATATATTCATCAACTTATTTGGAAGGAAAAAAAAAATTTATTTTAATGTTATGGACATTCACTAAAGAGAAATCGATCTCATCAACTTAACTCATTATATTAAAAGGAGCTTAAAAAGCATTGATTTTACAAGCAATTTGTGCGTAATTTGGCCAAGTGAAGTGGTCTTTTAAATTATAATTGTTGTTTTAATTTAAAAAAATAAAAGATCTTGCTAATAAGGGATATTTGTTAAGATAATAATAAATATACTTGTATCCATTGAAATGTATTAAAAAGAACTCGCAACTCATTACTTATCTTCACGACTTTTAATAGTAACCACAAATACTTATAATATTTTTTCTAGTGACAATTTTAGGCTTAATTTATTTGTACAGAGAGCCAATCCATCAGTGTGCAAATATGAGCCAACCTTTGGTGTAGTTTTTTTTTTTTAATTCTTTTTTACACTTGATGTTAACTAACTCAATTTTTTTTTTAATTTCTTGCTTTTTATTTATTTAAAACAAAGGATATATAAAATTACTCTATTCGGTTGAGTTTTTAAAATTTATTTATTTTTAAATAAAAATTTAGTTTGACAAAAATAAAAAATATATATTTTAAAATTTTTAAAAATATTTTCTCCCAAAAATAATATATGAAATTTATGAGTGCTTTTTATTTTTATACAAAACCAGTTTTCAATTTTTTTGGGGGGCCAAAAAGCTATTATTGAAAACTCAACCAAATAAGATATATATTTATATTTTGAATATAAATAGAACTAAAGTTTTGGTGGAAAAATTCAAAAAACTTTGGTGGAAAAACTCAAATTGGATGAAAATTCAGGTTGTCAACATTATACAAAATTATATATGTGAGCTAATAATTTTTATTTTCTTTTTATTAGGTTAGATGGAAAGTCAAGACATGTTAATACCATTTCAAACATTACTGACTTTTTTAATGGAATGGGCTGCTGTGAGGTTCGAAGAGGGCTTGTTCTGAGTCTCTTTCAATGATTCGAATTACTCATATTATAAGATTTATTGAGTAGATTATTCATGTAAAAATCAAGTTGATTGGATATTTGTAACATCATAACAAGAGCATATTTATTTTTTAAAAATTAAACGGTTAACATCATTTTGACAATTTTTTAAAAACAATTACGACTTGATCATGAGATTACGAATATCTAATTAACTTGATTTTTTTTATAGATAATATACTCGATGAATTCTATAATATGAACGGTTCAAATCATAAAAATTAACTTAGGAAACACTCCCAAAACTACTCACAACAGGGCTAATGTACCTCAGGATACAGTCTTCCAGTCCTCTTTTAATAGCATTCTCTACTATATTAAATGCTATTTTTTAAATTTTTTCCTATTATTCTACACGTCTATTTATATAAAATTAAAAAATTAATTAAAATAACTAGTTCTTAAAACAACTCCTCATAAAATATAGGATTCAGGATTTTGTATTAAGTGATTGAAGAATAAGAAATGTATGATTTATGATGATTAGTCATAAAATATGAACAAGTAGAGTTCCTGAAATATTGAATAACTTTTATTAACGAGGACACTTACTAACATTTGTCAAAAATAAAACTTGAATATATTAGCTTACAAATTTTAAAATTTGAATTTTGACATGAGTATCCAATTTAAAATACTGATGAGCCCAACAAACTATGAGAAATTTGGGCAGAAATTAGAATAATAAATTAAGAAAAATAAATTTGCTTGGTGGCTTTAATGCTAGGGGTGAGCATGGTTCGGATTGGATCGGATTGGGGTAAAATCAGAACCAATCAGTTATCTACGGTTCTTAAAAAATTGAAACTAATTCAATCCGTTTAAATCATGGAACCAATCCGAACCAATCCATTTAAACATAGAGTAGATCGGTTTAGGACCACAGATTCACATAATTAAATAACAAAAAAATATATATATAACATTTTAATTTCATAAAAACATAAACATAGCGCTATATTAGTTCCACAATAGCAACATATTTTTCTATAATAGCGAGATACTGTTCTAAAATTTAAACAACCCTAAAAAAATTAGTTTCACCATAAAAATTTAGATCATTATAAATTAAAACTAAAAATTAAAAAACAAAAGTAATAAAAGAAGATATTATACGGGTTTAGGTTTGAGTTTATGTTTAATATAGAATAAGAGAAGATATTATGAGGGAGGATATATAATGAAAATATAGACTATTTGTATACGGTTCGGATCGGTTCTAATCCGGAACCGTGGGGTTCAATCCAGAACCAATCCGTGAATTACAAATTTTTAATTCTTCAATCCAAAACTAAACCACAGATTCAAAAAACTAATCCAAACCTATCAAATTAGATTAAACTAAATCGAATTATAAATTTTACGGATACTTTGACCAGCCCTATTTAAAGCGTGAAAGTAGGGACGTGAGCCGCTGTGAAAATTAATTAGAGTTCTCTGATTAGACACGTGTCAGCTTATCTGTGTTTCATTCATGATTGGAACACACCACATTGGTAATTGTAAATTCTTTGTCCCCTCTTATCATCAATCTAAAAAAAAATCCAAAACTCAAAAATTGGAAAACAAAAAGATAAATTAAGGGTAAGACCAAAAGAAAATTATAAAATCATGAACATGTCTATAATTTCAATTATTAAAGTTGCTACGTTTTATTATTAATTTAAAATTTATTAAAAAAAATACTCACTAGGATGTAATTTTTTTTAAAATTAAGACCTATTTTAAGAAGATAGTAAAAAATAATTTTTTGACTTTTAACTAAATTTTTGACTTCTTTAGACAAATGATTTGAGAAGCTGATAAAAAGTTATTTTTGACTTTTTTTTATTAATATTTGTTTATAATATCAAATCACAATAAAATGGCTAAATTATCCCTATTTCAATTTAAAATATTTACAATTTCACCCATGTAGTACATTTTGACCCATGAGGGGTAGAATTGTAATTTCACCAGTGGTTGAAAACCAACTTCCCAAATTAAAAAAAAAATACAAAAAAGTCAACTTTTAACTTTTGCTACAAGCCTAAAAAAAACACCCCTAAATTGAGAAATACTAACAAGTGTTTGATGGCATTGTCTAACATTGAGAAATGTATAAAAAATCTCTTCAAAATATACTAATTTGAATAAAAGTGTATTAAAGTTGGTGATAAATATATTATATTTTATAAATATTTTGTCTTTACTTTGTACCTTCGGAGTACTTGTTAGCACGACCCAATTAAATTAGTGTTTCAGTTCAAAAAAAATAAAATAAAATAAAATTAGTAATTCTTACATTTAGTCTTTTGTGTTATTTTGATTCATATAATTTTAATTTTTAATTTTATATCAATTTAGTTCAATTGATAATGTCAATTAGAATTTAGAAAGAAAAAAAAAGTCACTGATATGGTTGAGATTAAGTCACCCATTTGAACAAATTTTTTATTTTATCTTAACACATGTTTGTGTGTAGGGGTGGACATTGACCCGTTGGCCCGCCCAGCTTGCCTGGCCTGTCTTATTTTTTAGGGCTTAGGAAAGTTATTTTAACCCACAGGGCTGGACTGCGCCAGCATTTTCAGCCCGAAATATTAATGGGCTGGGCTTGGAATTTATGCTTTTAACCCGTCCAACCCAACCCTCTAATTATTTATTTATTTATTTATAATACATTAATATATATTTTTGAGATCTAAACTTTATTTTTGTTGATTTTATTAAAACTCACATTTATGGTAATGTGTGATTGAATTTATTTAAGAAATTCTTCAATTTATACACAAAATCTTTCAATTTACAATGATACTAATATATTTATTTAAGAAATATAATATGTGATTGAATTTAATTATGAAATGTTTTAACTTTTTTAACATATAGCCCAGCGAGTGGGCTTGAGATTTATAATTATTTTTTGAACCAGACTTGGGTAGATATAGAGGTCTAATGTTAGGGCTTGGCCGGACCGGGCATGGGCAGATGCAAAATCTCTTAGTATGTAGTGTCGACCTGGTCAAACTTGACCTAGCCCAACGTTTGTCCACCCTATTTATGTGTGTATTTTTTTAATATAAAAAACGCTAATAATTGTAATCAATTGTTTCAATTGAAATAAAATTATAAATTTATTATCAAAATTGAATCAATTAAAATTACAAAAATCAAAATGATATAAGAATAATCATCAGTATAATTTGTCAAAAAAAAAAAAACAATTGAAATAAAAATTGCAAAAAAAGAAAAAAGAAAAAAAAGTGATGGATTTTGAGGGTATTTTCGACAATTCATTAAGGTTGAAAGATAAGCCTATTTGAAACGAGTCCGGATCGTCGGTCGCCTTCTCCTGCCGCCCTTCTTGCGGCGCCCCAAACGTTTTGGGGCCAAATTTCAATTAAAAAAAAAAAAAAAGAGGGAAGAAGAAGACATAACAGAAGTGAGAGGGAGAAGAAGAAAGAATGGAGAAGAAGGAAGGTAGAGAAAGACAGGAGGAGGAGGATGAGGAGGAAGAAGAAGAAGAAGAAGAAGAAGAGAGGAGGAGGATTAGGGATGGCAATTTGAACCCGGCCCGACGGGGACCCGACCCCCCGACCCCGATTAGAACGAGTTTTCCTTGAAAATAATCCCCATAGGGCCGGGGATGGTATTAAAAATTCAATCCCTGTTGATTTTCGGGCCGGAGACGGTGATAGATTCCTTGGCCCCGGCTCGGCTCCAAAATCCCCGAATAATCCCCTGTATATATATATGTTTAGGAGTGCACTAGATATATATGTACCTACACTCAAACTATTATATTATACCTTTATCTGAGTTACTATTATTACAATTATATTATATTATATCTAATATTATACATGTACCTACACTCAAAGTTACTATTATTATATTATATTATATCTAATATAATATCTACCTATACTCAAACTTATCTATCTAAACTCTCTCTCCCTCACTGACTTCTCTTAGCTCTCTCTATCCTTCAAACTTATCTAATATAAAATCTACCTATACTAACTCAGACCTCTCTCTGTCTCCCCGGTCTCTCATCTCTCTCTCTCCTTCACTGACTTCTGTCATCTCTCTCGATCCCTCACTCACTGACTCAGATCTCTCTCTTTGAGTCTCACCGTTTCTCTCATCTATCTCCCTCACTCACTCAGCAATCATCCAGATCCACCACCATCGATCTGAAAAAATCCTGAACCGTGGCCTGTCCGTGAAGCCTCCGTTGCCACCGATCTGAACAGGATCAGGACCGTGACCGTGAAGCCCCCCTCTCTTTCTCTTTATATATATATATATATATCTATTGTTGATGTTTTAATTTTTTTTAAAGTTGTTATATATATATATATATATCTAAGTTGTTGCCACCGATCTGTTGTCTGTTGTTGTTGATGAACAATGTTGGTGATGATTGTTGTTGATCTGAATAGTTGGTGTGGTGTGGTGTGTATGTGTTGTGAAAAGATAAGTCAAGGATTTTTCGGGATCGGGGAAACCCAATCCTTGTTAGGAGACGGGGGTGGGGGAGGTAATGGTTTCCTCGCCGGGGTTCGGGGCCGGGGACGGGGATGCTTTCACTTTCGGGGATCGGGGGCGGGGCGCCTCGTTGCCATTCCTACGGAGGATCGATCAATTAAAAAAAAAAAAAACCCAAAGAAAGAAAGACGAGACAGTGTCTTCTATCATCATCATCATCTACTCCTACTACAAGCTAAATCAACCAACACTCCATAGTTCAGAAGTGAAATTCACTATACACATACACAGATATAGGCATAAGATTATTATTATCATAAGCACACAATCAATCATGGGAAATTGTAAATCCTGTATCTCTGTAGAGCCCCAAACCGGAGCGATCCTCATCGACGCTTCTGGAATTCTCAAACAAATCAAACTCCCAATCACAGTTAAACATTTGACTTGGTTTGCTCCACATCTTAAGTGTCTTAATTTTGAGAGACCAAAATAAGAAATATTTACTACAAAGTTTCCCTTTCATTTGACTTGGTTTGCTCCACATCCAAACACAGTGAACGGAAACATAAAACAGGGTTTTCAAATTCAAAAGAAGAGAGAGAGAGAGAGAGAGAGAGAGAGAGAATGGGACAAACCTATAGTCTGCAACCATGGAGTTCGAAGGGCCTCGTTGAGATCGATTTCAAAAGACCTGGGTCAAAAATTGGTACCGGGTTTGGGTAAATCTGTGATCCTCCTCCTCTCCTTCTCTTCTTCTTCTTCTTCTTCTTCCTCCTCCTCTCTTTCTTTGCCTTCCTTCTTCTTCATTCTTTCTTCTTCTCCCTCTCGCTTCTGTTCTGTCTTCTTCTTTCTTTTTTCTTTTTTTTAAAATTGAAATTTGATTCCAAAACGACGTCGTTTTAGAGCGCCGCAGGAAAAGGCGATCGACGATCCGGACTCTACTGAAACTGGCCGACCGCGCAAGGGGAGAAGTGACCTGTGTGTTACAGACTTAAACATCACACTCGCATTCAAGAGCGTGAATATCAGTCATGCCATAGTAGCCATTAGCAGTCGTGTTTGTGCTCCGAAAAGTAAAAAAAATTCGACAAAATTGAAACGGATAATTTTTAATTTGCTTTTTTTATAAAGTACATATTTTCTTTCTTTTTTTATATTGACAAATATTTTTATATTTTATTTCTTTGACTATTAGGAAATAAGTCATTAAAAATACACATTTTATAATAAAAATTAGAGAGATATGCATTTATAGATTATCTTTTATCTTATTTACTTATTTATTTCTAATGTGGGTTTTTACAAATTTTATAAAGCCCTTTAAAATTTAATGTAATCTTTTTTTTTTTAACACAAAATTAGAAAAATCGACAAAATCAAATTGTAATATGTGATTTGTTTCGATTTCTTAATCAACAAAATTGAAATATTCGGTTCAATGCTAAATTTTCTCTCAATCCCAACAAATTTTGATTGGACGGACTGGATAAGGGGGGATTAGAATCCATCGGACTTGAGTCCTGGGACTGTGAATCCCCTGGACTATTTGGTTGGATTGGATATGTTTCCGGTGTTTGTTTTTTCATGCGATTAGAAGTCTGGAAAGGACTATTTTTAGTAAATCCAACATTTAGTTGGACGGATTGGATAGGATAAATAAACAAAAGATTATTTTATCCTTTTTCAATTTTTTACTAAGTAATAGCAATATTAAACATATCTCTAATATTTTAATTATTTTTAGATAGATTAAATAATTTTTTTTTACACAATTAAATAAATTTATTTTTTTAAAATAAATAAATAAATAAAATATCAATAAAAATTTATATTATTTTTTTTAATTAAAATTTTAAATAAATTTGTTTTTAAAAATAATAATAATTAAACAATGAAATTAAATAAAACATCTATTAACATTTAAAATATAAACAAAATTTTAAAATAAAATATCAATAAAATATCTATAAAAAATTATTTAAAAATAAATAAATAAAACATCAATAAAAAGTTAAATAAAATTATTTTATTTTTAAATTGAGACATTTAAATTTTATTGAATTTTATTAAATATAATACATAATTAAATAGTAGAGGGTCAAAATAATTATTTCACCACCTAATCCCAACAGTAAATAATTCCCCAAAATTATCCCACACCCCCCTAGGACAATATAATCTCCCATATGGGGGATAAGGAGTCCGGCCGGACTCCATGTCTGGCAGACTAAAAAAAAAATAAACATCGGAATGGATTTACTGTGCGGATTACAATCCGCACAGTAAATAATCCCCCCCTTATCCCCCAATCAAACACACCCTTAGGTCATGTTTGTTTGGGTGGACATGAACTTGGGATTGGATTAATAGTCCAATAAAATTATTAATCCGATGTTTGGTTAAACAATTGAAGTACGGACTAATTATTTTAAACTTGATTATTAGTTAAGATAGGATACATAATCCAACGGATTCGTAGTCCTAGGACTATTAGTCATGGGAATGCTAATCCAGTCCGCCCAAACAAACATGGCCTTAGTGTTATGTCGGATTCTCTTTATTCCTATGAGTTTACATCATATTTCAATACAAACTAATATAAATGAATTAAAAATTCACTGAAAAGTCATAATCAATATTGCTTTAATAAATTTTTTAGTATCATTATAAATACCAAATGACTATTCCACAAACCTATATCTAAAGTCTCAAGCCTGTACCTAATAAAAAGTAATTTTAAATTCAACTCTTTTAAATTCACTTTAAGAAAAATAATTATTATACCATGAAATGATGAAAAATCAGAGGGGATGATGACTATGAATGATGTGAAAGGGTTATGTTGTGGTGGTCAAAGGTGAAGAGGGGGTGGAGTTTGACGAGGGAGTTGGATTAAGGATGACAAAGAGTGCAGAGGGGTTGGCGAGTGGCGGAAAAGCCGGCAAGAGGTGGAGAAGGAGGCTGAATAGCTTTCGAAGATGATAATTATGGACCAAAGTTGGATAAATTTTTAATTATTTTCATTTTGGATAATTTGATTTAACAGTAACGATAGCTAAAGAGAACTAAAATGTCAAGTACACAATTGAAATTTTAGAATACATTTAGATACTTATTATTAAGAGAAGTTATTTAGTGGCCTTGAAATATTACTCTACATTATTCATTGACAGATATTTGTCCATTTATCGCTTAAAACGAGACAAAAAAAAAACGATGAGTTTCATTATTTTAACGAATAAAAATCAAATTGAAGCATACCAACACGAAAAAATAATTTTCCCATTACAAATGAGCAATATCATCTTTATTATTCAAATTATTTTAAAAAGAAAACAAGGCCTTCACGCGCCAACCGAGAGAGTGGTGGAATGTTTGTTACAACAGACTACCCAATAACATCGCTCCACGTTTCACGACAGACGGAGAGTGTGTGTTTTAGCCATGGATATCAAAGCATAGAAACATTGTTTGCTTTTGGAATTTTATTGTGTCTGTTTGGTTTGAATTTTTTATATTTTTAGTGAATATTTTTAAAATTTTTAGTATTTTTTTTTATTTTTTTAAATATACCTTACTTACATGTATTCTAAAAATAAAAAATTTATAAAAAAATATTTTAAAAAATTAATAAATACATAAAAGTATAAAAAAATATATTGAATTCTTTTTTTTTTTTTATATATATATTTTTAGTATTTAGTGAATTTTTAAAATATTTTTTTTTACAAAAATTATATTTTTTTATGTGTATTAATGTTAAGCATGTCTAAAAATTTTAAAAAATTATTTAAAATATTAAAAAAATTCAATAAAAGTGAAAAAATCAAAAAATAAGAAAATATAATTTCTGAAGAGTTTTGGAAAAACTAAAAATAAGTAAAGTGATTAGTATATAGTTGAATGAGAGAGCGAGCTTATATATAAACAATTTTTTTTTGTTTTTTTTTTGTTTTTGGGAAGGAGAGCTTATATATAAACATTCGAAGCCCAGAAAAATGATGTATTGATGCTGTGTTTTGTGTTTCTCTCTCTTCATATACAGAAGCAGCATAGAGAAGAGAAAGAGACTCTCTGATCACTCTCTTTCTCTCTCTCTCTTAAAACCAAACCTCAGGTATGCAATGAATTCATCAAAAACCCTTTTCCTCTCTCTGCAAAAAACACTGTATTTATCTATGTATATATATGTATATATGATGATATAATGATGTAACTGTTTGGTTGTTTTTTGAAAGCAATGAAGTCAATCCTAAACCAATCTCAAATGTCTCTTCAAGATCTTCAAAACGGTCAACAACAGATCGAAATCAACCCTCAGATTCAACAACACTTCGATCCGACGTCGTCTCACGACGATTTCCTCGACCAAATGCTCTCCACGCTCCCTTCCTGGGACCTCTCCTTACCAAACCCTAAGTCCCCCTGGGACCTCTCCTCCGCCGACGCCCCCCTCAAGTCCGGCGACGACGACGACGACGACCAGTTCCACTTCAATCACGATCACTCGGCGGTGCTGGCCTCCAAACTCCGGCAACAACAGATCAGCGGCGGCGGAGCAGCGACTTCTGCGGCGGCGGTGAAATCGTTGTTGCTTCAGCAGCAGTTGCTGTTGCAATCGAGAGGCGGTGGTTTGCGGTCGCCGACTGGTGGTTCCGGCGGCGATTCCGGCCTGTTGCCGATGATGAATCTAGGTAACGGCGGCGATGACTTTGTTGACGGTTCTTCCTTCAAATCCCCCAATCCGGTGAGTTAGAGAGAGATTTTGGAGATTTGAATCGATTCCGTGATTGAATTTATTATTTATACAATTGTTTTGATAATTACAGGGAAGTGATAGTCAAGTTCAAGCTCTGTACAATAAATTCGCTGGATCTATGCACGGTACTGGTCAGACATTGAACCAAGCTCAACATTTCCAGAACTATGGAGCGGCGGCGCCGGTGATGAACCAAGCACCGGCACTGGCGGCGGCGGGGGGAGGAGGAGGTACGGCGGCGCAGCCGAGACAGAGAGTTAGGGCTCGGAGAGGTCAGGCCACTGACCCTCACAGCATCGCTGAAAGAGTAAGTATTACATGTTTTTTTTTTTTTTGGGTTTTGGTTTCGATTTTGCTTTTCTTTTTTTTTTTTTTTTTTTTGGTGGTTTTGAAATGGAAACGAGGGGTTTGAATTGTTGTGGCAGTTACGCAGAGAGAGAATTGCAGAGAGAATGAAAGCTCTGCAGGAACTTGTTCCCAATGCCAATAAGGTAATTTCACATTCCTGCTTTTAAAAAAAAATAAATAAAAAGAAATTGTATCAACAATTTTATCATGTATATGGAATGCACTGTCTTGTGCTGAGAAAAAAAAAATTAAATGAAAAATAAGAAATTGATTACTAAAAGTTCACTTTGAACTCCAATTTTATTTATTTTGGGTTTTAAAAAAAAGTTAAATTACACTTATTTCTTCATGAGATTTGAGAAAAATATAATTATGACACGACATATTGCCATTCTTTTGAATGAGATTAAAATAATTAAAATTAATATAGATAGTAAATAGGCATAAATTTTATTAAGAAAATAGATGACAACGCTATCCATTTTTTTAAGGGATTTAAATAATTATTTAAATAAAAAAATTGAGAAACATTAATATATTTATATCAAAATTATAGAATTAACTATGAAGTTGTTTGGGATGATCTAAATAAGTGTATTTTTTATCTTTTTATAAAAAGATATGTAAAAAAAAATAAAGATGTGATGCGATGAAAAAAAAAATAAATAAATAAATAAAATTACCAAACTTGACCAACATGTGCTTTCTCATTCTATTAAAAAAAAAATATTGTACTTTTTAACCGCCGGAGAAGACAGGAGTGTTCTTTAATTTCGCAATTAATGAAACTTTTTTGGGGACTTTTTTGTCAATTTATTATGTGCTTTTATCAGTGACACGCGTCCGAGGTTGTAAGCGAGTATGTGAGATGTTATATATACTGTCGTGTATAGATAACATTTGTGACAAGGATGTTTGTATATCTTTCCGTGCGTACTTAAAAAGTAAAGCTGGAAAGCACAGACGATATTAGGGATCAGAGTCGCATTCAGTAACAGGAATGTTTATTTTAGGGTTAATTTAGGCTTTTTACATCACATTATTATATGTAATGTTATATATATATATATATATATTATTTTGATTTTTAATTGAAATTATATTTATTATTATATGTTGAAGTGTTTGTGGGTTTCGGCTTTGACAGACAGACAAGGCTTCAATGCTTGATGAGATCATCGACTATGTTAAATTCCTCCAGCTCCAAGTCAAAGTATCTCTTACCTCTCTCTCTTTATAAGTATTTTATTTTTCTAATAAAAATCTATATAGTGATTTTTGGATTGCGTTTGGTTAGAAGATTAATTGAGGAAAAAAATAGAAATGTAATTTCACTTTTTGTTTAGTTTACAATAAAAATCACAAGAGAAAAGAAAGTGAGAAGGAAATTCATTATCACTTTTTGACTTTTGGATTCACTTAGGTTCTTTTCTTTCCCCAAATCTTAACTTAACCAAATATAACTTGAAATTCAAATTCTATTAATTTTTTTCCCTTTTCTTTTGGAAAAATTAGTGAAATATTCTTTTCTAACTTTGGATAGTAAGAGAGGTCCAACATATTTTTTTTATTAGTTAAGATCTCTCAATATTTTCACAGAGAAAATTTGACTAAGAAAAATTTCGCCTCGACTCAAAGAAATTTCAATTTTTATAGAGAAAATTTTTGTGAAAATTGAAATTTTTTAGAGACGAATTTTTTTGGTAAAAATGTTGAGAGACCTTAACTATTATAAAAATATTATATATCTTTTATCTTATAAAATCTTAATATCAAAAATCTTAAAAAAAATTTCTCCTTTTCTTTCGGTTTCTCTGAATAAATTTTTTAACCAAATGTGACAAAGAAAATCAGGTTATCCTTCATATATGCAGAATTGTGTTTCTTATATATGACAGATACACAACGTTATGTTTTTAATATTTATACTCACATTTTGCATAAAATATTACACATTACGCCATTTTCAACACATATTTAATAATAATTTTATAGTTTTCAAAACATATTTAATAGCAAATTTACAGTACAATTGAAAAGAAATAAAGTGCTTTGTTTAATATAATTTTTTATTTATTTATAAGATTCGACTGGATGGGTTGACAAATTTTTATGGGAACAAAAACATTTTATAGTGGAGAGTTGTTAGTTGTTACATGGGGGGTAGGTGTGGGTTCTTCTAAAATTCCATTACTAAGCTGAGGCTCTGGCTTTGTTCAGGTTCTGAGTATGAGCAGATTGGGTGGTGCTGCTGCTGTTGCTCCCCTTGTTGCTGATATGTCCTCTGAGGTATTAATATCATCTCTCTTTTTCTATACACATGCAATGACACATTTAAAATAAAATAAAATAATAGATCTGTATGCATATACCTACCAAGTTTGTAATGTGAAACTATTACGTGCTACACATATATATTATGTAATTGTCTTATTATTATTATTATAATTTCTTTGTAGGTGTGGGGATAAATATAGGATCGTAAAGTTGTTAAATTTGAAAAAAAAATTAACTAAATTTAAATTATGTTCATATTTAATTCGTTTACCTTTAGACTCATGTTTTTTGGTTAACAATTTTCTTTTTCTTTTTCTTTTAAATTTTCTAAAAATAAGACTGAACTTAAAAAAAATTAGTAAGATTTAAAATGTATTCACGTGTAATTCATTTATGTAATGGATCAATGCATTCAAATAAAATATCATGCTCTCATTCTAGTTTCTTTTTAGAGAGTAAGACTTTGTTTGACAACGTTACTTTTTAGTTTAAAAGTAAAAAAATCACTAAAAAAATTAAAAAGTAAACAAATTTTTATAAAAAAATTAAATATTTTATTTTCTCTCTACTTTTTATATATCTTTTCGTTAAAAATTAAAAAATTATTTTAAATATATTAATTTTTTTATATTATATTTTAATTAAAAAATTATTAAAAATATCTGTTTCTAAACTAGGCCTAAACGTGTCGTAAGCAAACCTTATAAGCATTCCTTAAAAAGAAACGCAAACAAAAATGCAAAAAGCGTCAAAACTATTATTGAAGAACCCAAACAAGCCCCCACCCCACAGCTCTCTCCTTCCCTTTCTCTGTCGCATCGAAGTTTTCAAATTCTCAATCAGCAAAAACGACAAAAACAAAAAGGAGCACGCGTGCCCACTTTCCAGATTCCACTCTCTCTCTCTCTCTCTCTCTCTCTCTCCCTCTCCCTCTCTCCCTTTTCATTTTTCTTCTCTCTCTAAATACTGTACTCATATGTCTATCTGCACATGTTTGTTTGTTAGACAGACTCAATAAAGGGGTTATCTCACATATTGATAATTTTGAGATATATAATTTTTAAATTATTTGACTAAAAATAATATGTATTTTAAGGTAATTTTTTCAAAAAATTAGATGTATGAAAATAATTATTTTTATAAATTTTATGTTTGATTTGAAAATTATAAAGTATATTGTTTTAAATTGTTTACATGGTATTAAATTTGAAGTATAATTTATTTAGTTTAATTTAAATTTATTTTATTTTTATTTGAAATATATTTAATTTTATTTTATAAAAATCACATTGAATTTTATTTAAATATTTATGATTTTGTTAATACAAAGAAGAAAAAGAAAAAAAAATAAGAGAAAACTATTATATATCATGAAATTAATATACAAAAGTTCAAAATAATTCAACATGTTCAAAAAAAATTTAAAAAATAAAAGAAATAAATTTTGTAGAGAGTTAATTTCATCATTTAACTAACTAATCTGGGGATTAGTTTAGTCCGACCATTTTTATCCCACACTCCCATGAAATTGAGTTATTTCACATATGAGAGATTATTAGTTTGACTGGACTAATAGTCCAGTCTTTATTTTCCAACCAAACATTAAACTATCTCCAATGTTGGACATGAAATCCAATCGTATGCCCTAATTCCACCAAACAAATACCTCCTCTATGTGTGAAGTTTCAAGATGGTATTGACACAAACACAAAATATTTTATATTTCAAATTTTTTTTAAATATTCATATAATTGATAATTGTGTAAAAATTTTGGTAAGGGTAAAATTATTTGAACAAAATATTTTATGTATATATTTCTTTTTGTCATTATTATTATTATTATTATTTTGAATTGCACAGTGATCGATTGTGTGAATCATTAGTATAGATAATGTCTGTATATCTGTGTAGGGAGGTGGTGACTGTATACAAACCAGTGGAGGAGGGAGGGGTGGTAATGGAACGCAGACGGCGTCAACATCGAACACCAACACCACCAACAACAATAACAACGACAGCATGACGATGACGGAGCAGCAAGTGGCGAAGCTGATGGAGGAAGACATGGGGTCCGCCATGCAGTACCTTCAAGGGAAAGGTCTCTGCCTCATGCCCATTTCTCTCGCCACCGCCATCTCCAGCGCCACCTGTCACTCCAGAGCCCCCATCGCCACCTCCAACCACCACCATCACCACAACCCACTTCTCAACGGAGGAGGAGCTGACGGTGGTAGTGGTGGTGGGCCCTCCTCGCCTAGCATGTCCGTGTTGACTGTCCAATCCGCCACGATGGGTAACGGTGGACTTGACACTGCTTCGGTTAAAGATGCTACTTCCGTCTCCAAGCCGTGATGACGGCGTTGACCCACGACCGCCACTGTTTGGTTGCTAGGAAAAAGAAATGAGATAGAGACAAAAAAAAAAAAAAAAAAAAAAAAAGATAATAAAAAAAAGAAAAAAGAAAAAGGGGAGACTTTTTGACTTTCAGCTTCCAACGCCCCTCCTCAAGTCTACCGAAATAAGGGTCTCTTAGCCTTTCGGATTCCACGTAACGACGCCGTATTTACGTAGACTTGGCATCAGCTCCACCTCACACTGTCAAGTTTTTTAATTTATTATTTGGAAATGTTATTTTAATTTTTTTCTTTTTAATTGTAAGATCTATCTATTTAAATATGGATTTTACCTTTATTTATGAGCTGTCACGATCCTATTATGAGATGATTAACTAAGGTTATTATTATTAACTTTAAAAAATTACTAATACTTTATGTGATGTATGAATCAAATGGTTGGCAGCTTTAATTGGCCTTTTCTTTCTGTGTCATTTTATACTTTTATTTTATTTTATTTTATTTTTATATTTGGTTGTTTTATATTAATGTAGCTTTCTTTCTTTTTATTTATTTGTTTTTCATTTGATTCGTAGCTTTGATCTGTTTTCTAGTACGTTGTTTTTATATTTGGTTGGTCCTTTTGACTCTTCTATAAAAGAATCGATTCGTCATTATTATTATGATCGGATTCATGTATGATATAAATAATGTGTAGAGGATTAAGGTGAGTCAACGGGGTTGTGGTGACTTTTGTATGCTATGAAAATGAATAATATTATATGTATTAATTGGTATATATTAATTAGTATATTAATGGATAATGCATTATAATTTTTTAGACTTTGAATTTTTATAATTTGTATAATAGGTGGGGTTATAATTTTTAAACGACTATCATAATTATGTTATATTAATTACTATACCTAGGCTTATCTTGTGATGAATCATAAATTTGAGCATGTGTTTAATTTTTTTTTTTTTCCTTCTTAATATTGTGCTTAGCTGTAATTGATACATAAAATTTTTATATTGAGATTATTTTATAGAGATAAACAAGGGGGTAATGCTATGGAATACACTGTGTTCCATATACCAATATTACTAGTAAATTTAATTATCACAAATGATATAACTCAATATTATGAGAGTTTAAACTTAAAAAAAAAAGAGAGAGAGTCGTAACTAAACAATATATAAGGTATAACAAAGAATTCTTGAATCATAATCAAAATAATATCATAACTAATATCACAATAAATCACAATTAACAATATAATAGGCCATACTCAAATATCACAAATATTGTAAATAAGGTACAAATGGTATAGAATTTTTCTAGAGAAGGAGGGTATTCGTTAATATATATATATATATATATATATATGTTAAATTTAAATCTCAAAGACCTCACCAACAAGAACTATTTAAAGTTTTTTCTTTTGGGGTACTCTTATTAGTTTTGGTCCTAAAACTGTTCAATAGCAAACTTCAATAAGTTTTAAAAAAAAAAAAAATTAATTATATTGACAAAGGAAAAGGGGACGATTTTAATTTTTAATTTTTAATTTTTAATTATCAGATTGAAATTAAACAAAATTGTGTCATAGTGAACTTGGATTACTACACTTTCGTTTGGAATGTGGGTTGAATTTTTGACTTTTTAGCTATTTTAGCCTCGAGCAAAGTCTCGTTTGGGATGAATTTTTTAGTTTTTTTGACTTTTGTGAGAGAAAAAATGAAATGGTAATTATGATTTGGATGTGATATTTTATTTTATTGAACTAAAAAGTTCATTTTATTTTTTTGTGGCTAAAATAGCCCCAACCCAACCCAACCCAGCCTAACCCAACCCAAAAATTCATGCCAAACGATCCCTACCTAAATAAAATGAAGCTGAAAGATGCTTGATCATTGACCTTGCAAAAAAAAAAAAAAAATGCTATTTAGCATAAATTTTTGCCCTATATTAAAAATAATATATATATATATATATATAAGAACTGCTTAACTGCTTGAGGTTCGTCTTTTTTTTCTGATTTTTTCCTTTCATTTTAAATAATTTACTAATGGTAGCTTATACATTAAGTGAATATTTTTTCGCAATTACGCAAACATTGGTCAATTATGCAATAGGTTAGTTCAAAAAAAAAATAAAAAAATGCAATAGATTTTTTCGTAATTACGCAAACATTCTTGGTCAATTATGAAACAGGTTTTTTTTCATAATTACACAAACATTCTTGGTTAATTATGAAACATAAATCTTTTGTTTTTTAACAAATTACAAATACACCAATAAGGTTTATTTAAAATATGAATCGGTAATATTAGAAATTATAACTATCGTTTGTTATAAATTTTAATTTAACACAATACTCAAACGAAAAAAAACTTTTCGCCTATACAATAATAAATTATCAAAATTGTTTATTGAAAAATATTTCTCATATCATTAAAAATTATTAATTGACTTAATGATTTATTTATTAACAAAATGGTTAACTAAAAAATATTTTTCATATCATTAAAAATTGTTAATTTGCTTAATGATTTATTTATTAATAAAATTAGTCATTTGTTATGCTGAGTATGATTTATATATTAATAAAATTAGCTATTTGTGTATCTATGTATTTTCTTCTATTTTTTTTATTAATTCAATTAATTATCTTAATATTTATTTTATATTTATCTGTTAATAAGAGCAGCAAGCCCCTTGCCCTCAGTCTCCATTTGTGTATTGCTTAAAGAGCTGTTTTGAAAGCCAGTATTTTCGAAAGATCCCACTCCGTGGAGGGCGTTTAGGTATTTTATATTTATCTATTTTGAGAGAAGTTACACATCATAAATATATCTTCTAAGATTTGATTAAAATATGAATCATTCTCTATGATTTTAAAAATTACATTTCATCCCTTGAAATTTCTAATTTCATAACAAATCACCTATTTTATTAATAAATTATCAAATCAATTAACATTTTTTAATGATGTCAATAATATGTTTCAATTAATAATATAGATAATTTTATTATTGTATAGGAGAGCAATTATAATTTTTTTTTAGTTAATTCTGTTCAATAAAAAATTCTAATAAGGGTGTATTTGTAATTTTTCAAATTACAAGGGACAATTTGTATTTTAAGCAAATCTTAAGGGGTGTATTTGTAATTTGCCTTCTTTTTTTTATTTTATAAATTTGAAAGAAATGTTAAAGACTCATAAATTTACCGAAAATGATATAACAATAAAATTGGAGTCTATATCATTGTTTGTATAACAAATTAAAAAATAATACATACCGCACAACCTAATTTTATTATATATCTAATAATTTATTCTATTCAATTTCATAAAATAATATTTTAATTTTTTAAAAATTATCAAAATATAAAACTTAAATATACTATAATAATAACACGGACCTTTTTAAACTAACACACATATATATATATATATATATAAAAGAATAGCTTTGGTCAAAGAGATTGTACTTTCTTTTCTCATTTTGTCCTCTTGTTTTGGTAATATTTACTAATATTACTGGTACTAATTTAGATGACGGTTTTTTTCGTGATTGTGTAGAAAAGCTTGTTTAATTATGAAATATGAATATTTTATTTTTTAAAATAGCTTTGGTCAAAGAGGCTTGTATTTTTTTTTTCATTTTGTCTTTTTTTTTTTGTGGTAATATTTACCAATATTGCTGATACTAATTTAGATGATGGTTTCTCTTGTAATTATACAGAAAAACTTGGTCAATAATAAAATATGAATATTTTGTTTTTAAATAAATTAAAAATAAACCCATGAGATTTGTTTAAAATATAAATTGCCACTATAATATTAGAAATTACAACTATAACAAAAATAAATAAATAAATAAATAACTACTTTCTTATGCAATAATAAAATTATCAAATTATTTGTTGAAAGATATTTCTTATATCATTAAAAATTATTAATTGACTTAATGATTTATTTATCAACATTTTAATTTAAAATATTAAGATGTATAAAATATATAAAAATGCTTCATTTAAATTTTAGTGCCTAAAATTTAGAAAAAATTAAGTCATGTATGCTCTCATAAAAGATAATACATAGGTAATCAACTTAAATAATTTAATTAATTTACATTTTTTCATACAATTTTTTGTATTTTAACATTTAACCGGTGCCCATAGGCCATGTGACGAAAAAATAAATTAAAAGCTCAGATTTTTTGCACACCTTTAGAGGTGCATACCATATGCACTTTACCACCAAAAAAAAAAAAAAACCTTTACTACAAAATTTCCCAACATCAATCACAACATGCATAATCTTGCTATAAATTGGTTTAATAAAAAAATGTAGTAACTAAATTACAAATTTTTGCACCATCAATTACCCAAATTTGAACAGTTTTTACACCAATTTGTTGCAAAGTTACTCATTTTATTGTTGATGTTACGAATTTTGGTGGTTAAATTACGCATTTTATGGCAGGACGCACATTTTATTGTAAAGTTATATCATAGCATTTCTCTATTTTCTTTTAAAGTGATTTTAAAGTGATTGTTTGTATAGGTGGTATGTTCTCAATTTTTGACTATTGAATCTTGAGCTTTTGTAAAACTAAATATTAGTCATCGAAAAAAAGAGAAAAACTCATGGAAAATGGTTATTACCTCTAAAAAGAAAAAAAAATAAAAATAAATAAAGTTTCACATTTATAACAAAATAACTTCGCAGTTTTGAATTTTGTCAATTTAAATTTTATCTTCAGTTGACTAAAAAGATGAACGCTTAAAAATTACATCATTATAATCATGTTACAAATTTTAAAAAACATATTTATAATTTATTTAAATTAAAAAATAAATTTTAATATCTTGTGCAACTAGCCCGTGTCGGGCATGCTTTACTATACCCAAAATACTTATACTTCATAAGTATATTTTAGTGAAGAAAAATGTTTGGTGGTCATAAATTTTGTGATTTAAATAGTCTAAAAACATCAAAACGACGTCGTTTTAATATTTTCAAAGTTGTTTTGTACCCAAAATGATATCATTTTGACATTTTCAGACTATTTAAATCATAAAATTTATGACTACCAATTATTGTCCTTTAGTGAATATGTAATTTATTTATTTTTTGACCAAGCAAACAAGCAAGCACACAAGCCAACAAGTCACTTGGGAATGGATTCTAGCAAATATAAAATGCGTAGAAATCATAAAATCGAGTTTTTGGAGTGGACATATTGGTTGTTTGTGGTGCAAAGTCTAAATGGGGACATATTATTGCTAGTCAAATATTTTTTTATGGTTCAAAGTTTAGTTAGTGGAGACAATAGTCAACCCAAGGTTTTGACCAATACACTATAGTTTGCTCTCGCCGACCACTAAAATCATCCACTAAAAAAAATAATAATAATTTTTTTTAATAAGATCACGTGGAGAAAGAAGATTTATGTAGTCGATCCTGTTTGATGGGATTTGAGACTTGATTTGGTTTTGTTTGGTTTAGTTTAGACAGGCCCGACCTTGAGATTTTTGGGACCTAAAGCCGACAATCAACTAATAAATTTTTGGGACCCTTCACATTTTTTTTTTTCATTGAATGAAAAAAAAAATTGAAAGTAAAGGATAAAAGATTTGTGTCAAAATTACAAAAAATACTTAGCATTACATTACATTACAATAACTAATAAGTATCGTTTGATCTTCACTCTTCTTGTATTTTTAGAAACAAATAAATCAATCACACTTGCATAATCTAATTTTTTTGCAAAATCATTTTCAATGAATGACAATACTAATTATTTTAAATGGGCCTTTCAATTTTTTAATGGATCAATTTATTTTAAGTTAATGTGGGTCTTCCTTAATTTTTTTTGACTTAAAATATACTTAATCTATTAGACTAAACTATAATAAGCGAGACCCCTTTTTTGGATCTACTTTCAATGGATAACCATGCTAATTTTTTTGAGTGGCCTTTTAATTTTTTAATGGATCAATTTATTTTAAATTAATTTAAGCATTTTTTAATTTTTTTAAATTTAAAATATACCTAATATATTACACGGCCTTGTAGCTTATACCCTAAGGCCGGCCCTGGGTTTAGACTAAATTGTCTTTGTATGATAAATGTACGTGTTTGGACATGTTATACAATTTGCTTTACGTTTGTATTTACACTTTGTGAAGACAAAATAAAATAAAAGAGAAAAAAACAGAAAAATAAATGTCCATGTTTGGACATGTAATACATTTTTTTTTCTTTTATTATTTTTTTCACAAATCTCTATTTTTTTTTTTTAAATTTAAAATCTAGACAAAAATTTAAAAAGATAATGTAAATGCGATCAACATTGTCTTTGGGTGACACTAGATCCTTTTGAATGGGGCAATGGTTGAAATGGGGAAGTGTTTTTTTTCTTTTTTAGAATGGAAAAGTAACGTACTCTTTAAAAAAAAGTACTTAAAAAATAAAATATATAAGGTAAAATACAAATTTGTTGCGATGATGCAGTCAAAATAAATCTAATACACATTTTACTTTTGAAATTCTTTTTTCCACTTCTTGATGGTTGAAATAAGCATCCCTTCTTTTATCCAAAACGTTTAAACTTTAAATTACTAGTAACAAGTTAATTAGAAGTTTCTACTACATCCAAGATCACCAATACAAATTCCAATGTAACATACAGAGTGGGTCGTGATTGTAAGAGGAGCTAATTTGAACCCACTAAATTAATTAGGCCCAATAGTCCCAGGTTAGTGGGCCCGAATTTATCGCAAGTCGAAGATTGGTGGGCCTGGATTTATCGCCATTAAACGGGCCGAATCGCTCTAAGCCTCGAAAGGGTTCAGATCCGCGAACTTAGAGACGTACTTGGGTTCGGACTCGAAAGGGTTCGGATCCACGAACCTAGAGATCCAAAGCACTTGGCTTCGAACGGATTCAGACGCAATCTAGAAACCGCTCCATTAATGAGTCCTAGAACACTTGCGGGCTCGGAGCTTTTCCGAGATCTATGCAGCAGAACCATAGGCGTAATGGAGTTCGAACAAAGGACCTGATCCTGAGGATGGTGAGTGGAGATAAATTCACTTTTCGGTTAAACTAGCCTATACTTGGGTTGAGGTGGCACAACCTCGGGGAGTCCATGAGACTTGGCAATATTTAGCGGCGTCGAGTTCTTTAGGACTACCTCGACCCTTTAGGATGATTGGGGATCATTGGTTAGTTGTGGCTAAGAAGAAGGGTTGGCCGAGAGGTTGATCTCCTCTTCGGGATTTTTCTCATCCTCAGAGAGGTCACCTCCTCGGACAAGGTGGTTAGAGAGAATATTCCTCATGTGTCTTGCACATGGGCTCCATCCTACATCATGAAGTGCCTATAAATAGCACACACCCATAGTTTTACAAGGGATGGATTTTGGAGAGAAAACTCTTAGGAAAAAACTAATTTCCCTTCTCCATTATCAACCTTGAGAGTGAAAGTAAGAGATCCATGGGAGAGCCTTATCATTATTCTCTCTCTTGCTACTTTGCCTTCTTCTTCACCCAATCTCTTATCTCCATCATCTCTTTACTTTTGTGTTCTTAGTTGAGACTATTGAAGAATCTAAGCCTCTCATCATCTTCTAGAGAATTCGAATTTTTCTTCAAGGATCTTCGAAGATCTTCGAATTTTGCAACGGCGTTCTTGAACCCTCTTATACATTTGGCGACTCCGCTAGGGAGGCAGATTGGTTAGTGGTCTCAACGAGATCTGTAACCCACACAACTCCAACAAGAATGGCGTGAGAAGATGGAGTTCACCAACAAGGATCCTCTAATGGTGGTGATGACAGGACCATGGCTTCAGATCAACCACTTTTGCTCGAAGTCATTCAAGGACTTCAAAATACTCAGCAAGAGATTCTTACCACTCCTCATAATCTCACCCACACAATGTTGGTGATGAGTTCTAATTTTGCACCAACGCCAAACGAAAATCAAATTGGCGGTGGAGTTATCTCCGCCGGAGTGCAAAATCAAATCTAAGGAGAAGTAGGCCTCAGTTAGCTTGTGGCTCATGGCAACATAGCCGCAGTAACACCGGCTCAAACCACAGTAGGCGGCAGTAGTTTGCCCATGCCCGGGCTTCATGGCGTGCCAAGCCAAGATCCAATGGTGACTAGGGGAGGTTTTGGTGTGATGAATGGCGCTTCGGCGACTGTTGGTGTCTAGGAAAATATAAGGGGCATAATGACGCAAAAAAGAGCTCTGCCCGTACCTAATCTTGTTACACCACCAGTAAATCTTGCTCAAGTACCAAGCGGGCCTCCTTTGGTGCCGACAACAAATTTGCAAGCCCAACCCAGTATAGCTGCACCGTGCAGTGGATTTTACGGGACTTAATTCAATGTCCCATCACCAACTGGATTGTCCATAGGCGCTGATGGCCAATATCGTCAAATTTCCTTACCAATGATGAATTCGCAACACCAGAATGGCCAAGTTGCCCCTAGCTCAATCTTCGGGCCCATAAGCCAAGTTCCGAGAATACCACCATCTAACTCTCTCCCTCAACAGTTTCTTACTCTCGCCGATGTGCAAGCCATGTTAGATCTCGAACGGGGCAGAAAGACTTTACCCTCTTTGCCTGATTCGGATGTCAAGCAGTCTTACCCTATTGAGATGCTGAGCTATCCATACCCTGAGGGGTATATAGTGCCGAAGTTCATCAAGTTCGATGGTAAACAAAGAAATGCTCGAGAATATGTTGTGCGATTCATCGAGACTCTGGTTATTCATGGTTCAAACCACGTCCTCCGGCTGAGAGAATTCTCTAAGTTCCTTACTGATCGAGCATATAGTTGGTATGTTAATTTGGCCCCAAAGTCTGTCCGAAGTTGGGAGGAAATGGTTAACAGATGCCACTCCAAGTTCTTTCAAGTGGCGGAGAAGGTGACCACACTTACATCATGTAAGGAAAAACATGGAGAAAGTGAAGACATCCTTGACTACGTCAAAAGGTTTCAGGACAAGGTTGTGGATTGCCATGAAGCAGTGGAGGAGAGTTATCTGGTTCAAATCTATCTAAAGGGGGCATTGAGTAGGTACAAAATGTTTCTAGTTAATCACAAGCTACCTACATTCTCGGCACTAATAGAAACAGTTCGGAACATGTCACGACCCAAACCCGCCCCTATGGGATTAGCACCGTGACCGGCCAGTAATCCGAGATTACCGAAGGCCTGCTTAATAGTAAAACAGTAATACAAAGTACAGGGGTTGGCGGAAGCCAAAATAGTAATTAAAAGATGTCCAATGAGCTGTGACAGTCAGTATGCAAAAAGACTTTTTAACACATATTCACATTCAGGACAAAACAGTACTATACATACATATACAAACATTCGGGTTATGGACCAAGTCCCTACCATAACAGTACAGTACAGGTCTATACAATTTATACAAAACAGATACAGAAAGGGAAAAATCTAAAACACTCCGAAGTAGCCTTAGCTTGGCAGCACTTGGAACCTCAAGGTGAGGCACGATGGTTGGCTTGACAAAACAAGAGCTAATCCGACGCTCCTAACTTCGGTCCGGTGCCTGAACACCTACATATATATATAAACAGTAAGCTAAAACCCAGTAAATAACATATGCGTAAAGAGGTTAAGAATGAATGTCCTTTTAGTATTGAAAACAGTCATTTATCAGTATATCAGTCATTCAGTTTCTGGCTCATAATTCATGCCATAACAGTCATTCCGAAACTATAATAGTCATATGTGGTACATCCAATAGCAAAACAGTATAGTAGGTCTTAACAAACCGAGCAGTCAATGATGGCCATCATGTCAGTAAACAGTAGTGGTTCCAAACATGGGAATCGACAGAGATCTCCGTAACAGTAGCAGAAACAATTCAGTAACAGTAAATTGCTATGAATGCCACGAATACAGTTCACAAATAGGACAAACATTCATTCAGTAAACAATGTCATTTCATAAAGCAGTACAGTCATTTGTTCAGAAAATAATCTCAATTGAACATATCTTTACAACATTATTACTCACAGAGTTCTGGGCTATAGATAAGCTAGTACGCGTCCTCGGATGCCAACCCTACACAGTTACAGAACGAACACACATTAAGCTACACAGTTGGAAAAATAATAACTTAATCCCTAAATTGCCTCGATGTGGTTCTATATCAATAACCTCATTAAGATGCCTTAAACTAGGCCTAGGAGTGCCTAGGATGAAATGAGGATACAAAGATGTACTTTAAAACACTTTTCAGAATTTTTCAGAAAACAGGGGTCTCGCTCGAGCGTGGCTTTATATGCTCGAGCAGACATGCAGACAAAAGAGCTCCGCTCGAGCGTGACTTCCATCGCTCGAGCGGGTTGTAAGCTACAGTAAAAATACTGGATGCACAAAAATCACGCTCAACGGGTGCTCGATCCACGCTCGAGTGTGAGACACAAGTCCTCGCTCGAGCGCGAACTCTCTCGCTCAAGCGGACTGTAAACATATGCAAAGTACTAGATACACGCATTTCACGCTCGAGCGTCACTTTTTTCGCTCGAGTGGACTTCATGTATTCAGAGTGTACGCTCGAGCGTGGAGTTCCTCGCTCGAGCGTGGGTCCAAAATTTGGAATTTCCAGATTTGAATCTCAAGCTCAAAACTCAACTTCAATGCATCAAAACTCAACCTCTTGGGCCCATTTTATGGAAAAACACTTTAAACCCATGATATAACATGTTTTGAAGATCAATTTGTAAAATCAAAGCCCAAAGGTGAGTCAATTAAACACCATTTTCAAATAAAACATCAAGAACATGATGAACATGCAACATGCATGAATTTAATCAACTTCAAAGCTTCCAAAGCATGATCAAATGAGTTAATTCACTCCCAAACATGATGAATTCATGGACTATAACCCAAATATGGACGTGCATGCAATAATTTCTATGAATCATGCAAGATATAACTCAAATGCAAGCTCAAGAAGATGGTTCTCCTACCTTAGACCTCGAATTACAAGTGTAGAAGCTCAAATATGCAAATTTCCTCCAATCTCCTAAGCTTCCAAGCCAAAACAAGATGAAAACAATTCTCTCCTAAGTCCCTCTCTCTCTCTAGTCAATTTGGACTCAAGTGGCTGAGGAAATGTGATAAAGCTAACATAAAGAAATCAAACAAATGGCTCATGGAATAGTCCATTAAGTGGCATTCTTGTAAATAAGTCCAACTTTGATAATTTAGCTTATTTAATCCAAATTAATCATACCAAATCAATTTTCAATTAAATATACTATAAAATCACATAAATTCCAATTAGCATAAAACATTAATCAATTTCAGATTCGGCCGCCGATAAGGCTTTCAATTTGCAGTTTAAAACATAAAACATGAACAGATAATTTAACAGTCAGACAGATAGACATGCATTTAAACTAACACACTCAATCAATTAGCTCAGAATTTTAATCAATTCAATTACTTATCATGATCCGTCTCAGTTTAGCAGTAATTAGTGGTGTTATCAGTAAACAGTAGTGAGGGTTGTCACAAAACATTAGCACTCCTCAGGCTCAGGAATCCAGATTTAAGGCCAGTTACAAGACTAGCTTCAAATCGTCTCATAGACCTGTTGTTGCTGCTACCTCTGCCCCAGGTACCCAAAAGTCACAAGGAGGGGGTCATAGAGGCCAAAAGAGGAAGCAATATAATGGTGAAATGTGGAATCAAGGAGGTAAAAGCTCTAGTTAAGGAATGGGTGGCTGATGGAGAGCTAAAATTGCCTTGTGTCGAAGAAATGCCATAAAAAAAGGATCGCGAGAGCCTCGAATTTTGCGTCTGTCATCGCACATGGAAACATCCGACAAAGAAGTGTTGGACTCTTAGGAAAATCTTCAAAGATAAAGTCGAGGCAGACGAATTGAGGTTCAAAAAGTAAGGGACTCAAGACATCCGAGAACGACCATATCCTCAGCACCGAGACAAGGACAAGAATGTTGCTATGATAGCTTACGAGGGCCTGATGATTGAAGCTATCGCCAATCTCGATGACGATGATTGTTATCTAGACAACGTTTTCGAGCCCAAGGGTGAACAAGTTTACTATGGAAGTGCTCTCGATCCAGAGGGCAAAACCTTTATTACTCATGTCGAAGATCCCTTTGATCCAGAAGGAGGAGAAAAGTACTACGGAAGAGGACACCATGTTTAGATGGCATCTTATTTTGAAGAAACCGAGGAGATGGTTAACTACGAGCCTCCAAGAGTGGAAAAAGATCTGGATCACTATGCCAAAACCCTGCAAGACTGTGTGAAGTTCAAGCAATTCTTCGACCAGCTTGAACTTTTTAGGGACGCAAGAATAGAAATCACTAAGTCTATCATCAATATAGCCGAGGCACGCCATGAGAAATGCATGTCGACTGAGGGATCTATCCCGAGGAAGGCAAAAGAGCTATCTAGTGCCATTACTTTCTCCGAGACTGATCGGAAGTATCCATTTTCTCACAACCGCCCACTTTATGTGATTGCTTTTACTAATGGGGTTGAGTTCAAAATGGCCTTTCTAGATAGTGGAGCCTCTATCAACATTATGACTCGCGCTACTCTAGAAAAGGCCAGAATCTCTGAAGAGCGCATTGTGAAGCAGCCGATAGTCATCACTGGCTTTGGTGGATAAAGGAGAGTTACTATAGGATGCGTAACAGTTGATTTAGCCATCGGAGAGATTCGCTCGGCCACCAAGTTCCATATTATCGATTCCGAGGCAAATTATCACATCATTCTAGGGAGGACCTGGATGCATAGATATAGGATTGTATCGTCAAGTTATTATCAGTGTGTTAAGGCTAAATGAAGGAAGAAGACGGTGACAATTTAGGCTACAGAAAGGCCTTTCGAGACCCATGAAGCTCATTATTTTGATGCCATCTACTTCACCGAATTAGCTGTCGAAGAATTTCCCACCAC
This sequence comes from Camellia sinensis, assembly GCF_055761805.1. Classification (NCBI taxonomy): domain Eukaryota; kingdom Viridiplantae; phylum Streptophyta; class Magnoliopsida; order Ericales; family Theaceae; genus Camellia; species Camellia sinensis. The sequence continues at coordinate 22,390,667 of NC_138965.1, read as the reverse complement.
CTCTAAGCCTCGGGGGGTCAAAATTCCTCGTTGGGAGGATATCAAAGACGACAAGGAGCCAAGGGTAGAATCAAGTAAATGGGCGATGTCTCGACCAGAAAGTCCGCCTATTCCTCGGAAGGTGATGAAAGTCCGAGAATGAGGCAAGACGGTGTATTATTTGTGAAAGTGCAGGGAGTCGATTTCTTCATCCACCGACTCCGAGTTAAAAGAAGAGTCTCCTGACAATGACATAGTAATAAAGCCTGAAGTGGCTCCAGAATGCATGCAAGATGGGCCGAAGCCTAAGCCCGAATAACTTATTGAAATAGATCTGAGTGATGGACAAGATGCACCAAGGTTGATATTTATAAGTTCGAGCCTTAGCCCAGAGAAGCGGTAACAATTGTTAAAATTGATAAGCCGGTACTTAGATGTGTTTGCTTGGTCATATAAAGAAATGCCCGGACTAGATCCTGATCTAGTCTCCTATTATTTTGATGTGTTCCCAAACTCCAAGCCAATCAAGCAAACTGCTCAAAAATATCATCCAGATCTTAAAGAGAAGATTAAGGAGGAGAATGAAAAACTTCAACAGACAGGTTTCATCCAGCCAATACAATACCCCACGTGGTTGGCAAACATAGTGCTAGTAAAGAAGAAGAACGGTCAAATCAGAGTATGTGTAGACTTTCGAGATTTGAACAAATCTTGCTCGAAGGATGAATTCCCTTTACCTCATATACACCCTCGTGGATGCCACCTCGGGACACCAGATGTTCTCATTCATGGATGGATTCAGCGGATACAATCAGATTAAGATGACTGAAGAAGACGCAGAAAAGACTGCTTTTAGAACACCTCTTGGAAACTTCTTCTATACAGTCATGCCTTTCGGACTCAAGAATGCCGGAGCAACTTACCAAAGGGCTATGACTACAATCTTTCAAGACATGATCCATCATGAGGTGGAAGATTATGTTGATGATCTAGTAGTGAAATCCAAGAAAGAAGAGGACCATCTCCGAGACCTTGAGAAAGTATTCAAGAGGTGCCAGAAATTCAAAATGAGAATGAATCCTCTCAAATGTGCTTTCGGGGTGACGCTTGGGAAATTTCTCTGATTTCTTGTACATAGGCACAGTATCGAGGCAGATGAAGACAAGGTCAAATCTATCAGAGCAATGCCTCCCCTGCATTCTCAGAAGGAGTTAAAGAAGTTCCTTGGGAAGGTGTCTTATATTCAGAGGTTTATCCCAACACTTGCAGAGATCTCTGCCCCTTTTGGCTCGTTATTAAAAGGAGTGCCAAGTTCGAGTGGAACCAAGAGCACCAAAAAGCCTTTGAGAGAATCAATGCGGCCTTGACCTCGCCTCAGACCATGATAGCCCCATAGTTCGGGGTGCCTCTAATGTCGTACCTAACCTCAACCCCCAAATCCATAGGGGCATTATTGGTCCAAGATGTAGATGGAGTAGAACGTCCGGTGTATTATATCAGCCGGAAGATTCGAGGAGCAGAAGTCCAATATACTCCGGTAGAGAGACATTGTTTAGCTTTGGTATTCACCGTCTAAAAGCTCAGACATTACTTCTTAGCTCATCAGATTCAGATTGTTACTAGAAGTGATCCAATCCGATACCTCCTCAGCAAGCCTGCTTTAACCGGGAAGGTGGCAAGATGGTTGTTAGCACTGGATGAATTCGAGATCACGTGTGTAGCTCCCAAGGCTATCAAAAGCCAAGCCTTAGCCGATCTCCTTGCCTAATTTTCAAATGGTGACTATGAACCAGTCAATGAAGAATTAAGAGGAAAAGTGCATGTAGCTATGTGTAGACACTCCATTTTTGACCGCCTTTAAGACTTGGACGCGATTGATGGTTTTGGAAGTTGTGCAGTGCAAATGGTCGATTTCTTCGGCAACAGGAGAGTCAAATCTCAACTTCGTACCCCTTTTTGGACCAAAACAATCTTGATCAAAAGATTTTAGACCTTAAAACCCTCTCTTTCAAAACGTTTTTGAAATAAAATTTTTACGATGTTCCGAGGCTCGCATTTTGTCAAATGTTGCGCTTTTCGGTAAACCGAGCAAGGACAAAGTGGAAATGAACGAAAGAGAGATGAGATCTTTGAAAAATCTTTCAAAACACCTTGTCTAGGGGTTTGGAGTTGAAGAAAAGAGGAGAAGAGAAAGCAAAACTAGTTTGGGAGAAGTTTGGCATGAATCCGGATAGGACCAAATCTGCGCGGCTTCACCGAAACGGGCATAACCCTTTGCACAAGAGGAATTTTAATGCGAGGTTGGTGCCATTGGAAAGCTAACTTCTGGGGCTTCAATCTAGCCACATGGAAAACCAGAAAATCAGATGGCCTACCAGCTTTTTTGGTCAAAAGTGGTTCAGCATGAATCCGGGAAGGAGAGAAAACATCTGCGCGGCTTCACCGAAACGGGCATAACTCTTTGCACAGAAGGAATTAAGATATGAGGCCACCACCGTTGGAAAGCTTACTTTCGGGGCTTTATTTTTCACTCAAGAATATCCTAAGGACAAGTCCGGGTGGGGGAGATATGGTTGGTTGAAGTCCGTTTGGACCGAATCTGCGCGGCTTCACCAAAACTGGCATAACTTTTTGCACAGGAGGAATTTTAATGCAAGGTTTGCGGCATTGGAAAGCTAACTTCAAGGGCTTCATGGACGTCTAGCTTTGGGGCTTGAACCTTTTGACCCATGGCCGGCCGACCAGGGGGAGTGGCCGGCCGGCCACTTGAACTGGCCGGCTTGCTTCTTGCTTTTTGCCCTCTCTGAATACTTTACAGCTGTGCCAGCTGGGGGGCATTTGGTGCATCCTCCATACACATCTTTGAAGCTTCCAAGAGAAGCTTTGACCTCTCTTCTCTATAAGAGAGGCCCTCGTCTTCATATCTAAGGATTGAACATTTTTGCTTAAGGCATATAACCTCCCTCTTCCATTGTCACTATTCCAAGCTCCAAAACCCTAATTTTCTAGGTCCATTTGCACTACAACCCTTAGCACCACACCTCCATCATCCATTCCAACACCTTGGAAGTCATTTGCAGATGTTAAAAGCTCACCAACTTGGTCCAAAAGCTGCTGGAGGTCGGCTCTTCAAGGGTAAGTGTCTATTTCCCTTAAACTTGCATTTTTTTGCTTCATTACTTAGCCTTACTTGCAAGCATTTTTGGGCTTCGACCCAAACTTTAAAATGTCTTATTTTGATCCCCTCTTCAACTTTGTTTAAGGGCACTTTTCTGTTTGAGGTCATTTACTTCCCTTTATCCTCTATCTCTCTTTTAGGGCTATTTTTGCATCCTATTTTAGCCTTACTTGTGAGCATTTTCGAGATTTTGTATAAACTGGAAAAAGTCTTGTTTTGACATCCTCTTCAAGTTTTGTTAAGGTCCCATTTCTGTTTGGGGTCATCTTCCCCCTATGCATGCTTCATCTCTTCATGATTAAGGCTATGCAATAGAGCACTTGCATTGGCCATGGTTTGGCCTCTTAGCCACTGAAATCCAGTGGATTTTCAGTGGTTTTGATGCATTTTTAAGGGCCAAAATTAGAGGGGGGTGACCCCCTCTCTCCTTGTCTTGTTTGGGGGTTTTTTTGGCTTTCCAAAGGGGCTCTATTTTTCATGCATCGAAGTCACTTTTTGAGACCAATTTTGTGGGTTTTAGGGTCTGCCTTAGGTCTGTCCAGGACCCTTTTGATCATATTTTATGTCTACAATGCATGTGTAGAGCAATCCCATCCAAGGCCTTTCAAAGGGGCCTTTCTTTGCATGTTTCCTAGACCCATTTCAGGGCCAATTTGGTGAGTTTTAGGGCTGTCATAGTCCATTTCTAGAGGTGATTTTGCTATGCTTCATGTCTATCTTGTATGTGCTTAACAACCCCTTGCATGGCTCTCCAAAGAAGCCTCTCATTTTTGCATACGTTGGCTGCATTTCAATGATTATTTGGGCATATTTTGGCATGTTTTGTTCACTCATTTTGGCTGGTTTGATGAGATCTCATGCGCATCATATAGTTGTCATACAACCCATACTTACTAGCCAATGTTGCATGCTATTTTAGTCCATCATGTTAGCATCTTTTGGCTATGCTTTAAACTGAAAATGTGCATGTTTTGGGACTTCCTTAGCTCTGTCTTTAGACTTCATGATCAAATAATACTTGCTTTGTATACTTGTGGTTCAATGCATTGGATTAGTTTTGAGTTTCGGGGCTTATTCCATGCATCGAGTGCCATATTTTCATGTTTCGGGATCATTTAGCATCATGTTTCAGCGCTGAAAATTACATGTTTGTATGCCATCTTTCATCCCTTCTCATGTTTTGGTAGAGTGGTATTTTATGCCTTAGGTTCGGTCCTCGATATGCGTGCACGTGTGCACGCATTTCGGTTGTCTCATTTTCATCTAATGGCCACTGATGTGAGTGTGGCTGAGGTCCACTCATGTTGGTGTAAGTCAATCATGCATTGTGTATGCCGTTTCGTTTCATAGCATTGCATATGCTAGGTTGCATGTTAAAGCATTGTGTATGCCATGTTACATCGAGCATTGTGTATGCCATCTCATAGCATTGCGTATGCTAGGTTGTATGGTAGTCGTATTGTGTATGCCATCTTATTTGCATTGTGTTTGGGATAGGAGTTAGCCCAAGCACGAGAAACGAGGGACGTTTTGTACTCTGAGTGACGGAACGTGTCTCAATTCCCGGTCGCCGACACTCCGGATTACCCATGATGTAGTTTAGGTCTTGTTGTGTTTTGATGTGCATTCATTCACATTGAGTCGTGCAATTTGACTCCTCAACCATCATGCATCGAGATGCGTGATTGATGGCACGAGAATCGAGGACTACACTCCCTGAAGAGTAGTCATGCATACATATGTGAAAATACTTTGCCATGCCCCTTTGTTGCTCTCTATTGTAGCAAATCAGAAATCAGTAGCCTTTTGGAGCTTTGCACAATATTCCGAGAACAATTGCTAATAGAGGCAAACGGGGCATCGTAAAGAATTTCCCGACGAAGGCAACCCGAGCATGCATCATTCATCATTCGGAACAGAGCCGAGGCGGTCCATAGCTTGCATGCTAATTTATTCGCTTTCCTAGTTAATTTGTTAATTAATTAGGATTTTGTACTTATTCGGATTGTATTATTCTTTCGGACCCTCCGAGCGAGGGCACAATTGTAATAAGTGTGCGCGCGTGTGATATATGTTTTCCAACCCTATGTCTTTCTCCCTTTTATTTACCACCTTATGATGGTTAGATTAGGGCATGTTTCAATTAGCATACAGTATGATAGCATGTTTGCATCATTTATCTGTCTTACATGCACCGGGCTCGGCGCACCATACTAACTGCATTTGTATTTCAATTCCAAGTTGAATACTTGTTAGTTGTAGCATTTCATATGCCATCTTTAGAATAGCCGAGCCTATCTTAGTTGCATTTTGCATGTGTTGCATTAGGCATTTCTGTATAGCTAGGATCATGAATGGATTTCTAACATTGCTTTTGTTTTGGCTTGGAGTACTCGGTAAGTTTTATGCTTTAGCATCCTTGCATGCGTGTGAGTGACTGCCACGATAACATGCTTACCATGAGGCTATGTGCTTATATGATATACCTGCCTGAATGCCTGTGGGTGAAGGTTGGGTTATCCGAATTGGAACAATTCATTAAATGCGAGTTTAAAACCCACTAGATAGTGGCAAATCATCTTGTTTTCTAAGCCCACCTGAGGGTGGCAAATCCACATTTTAGCCTACTTGTGAGTAGCAAACCGCTTTAAAAAAACAAACATTCTCCCTTTTATTTACCAGCTTATGATGGTTAGATTAGGGCATGTTTCAATTAGCATACAGTATGATAGCATGTTTGCATCATTCATCTGTCTTGCATGCACCGGGCTCGGCGCATCATAATAACTGCATTTGTATTTCAATTCCAAGTTGAATACGTGTTAGCTGTAGCATTTCATATGCCATCCTAGAATAGCCGAGCCCATCTTAGCTGCATTTTGCATGTGTTGCATTAGACATTTCTGTATAGTTAGGATCATGCATGGATTTCTAACATAGCTTCTGTTTTGGCTTGGAGTACTCAGTAAGTGTTTATGCTTTAGCATCCTTGCATGTGTGTGAGTGACTACCATGATAGCGTGCTTACCATGAGGCTAAATGCTTATATGATATAACTGCCTGAATGCCTGTGGGTGAAGGTTGGGTCATTTGAATTGGAACAATTCATTAATTGTGAGTTTTAAGCCCACTAGATAGTGGCAAAATCATGTTTCTAAGCCCACCCGAGGGTGGCAAATCCACGTCTTAGGCTACTTGCGGGTAGCACCATCAAACCATTTTCAAAATAAACAAACATGAAATGTTTTATTCCAATTCAGGTGATCCAGTCTATACTTGTATGCTGTGCACATCACATAGTAAATCTAGGCTAATAACCGGAATAAGAACGCATAATGTTTTCAAAACTGGATATCATGGTTAGTAGAGGCCGATCTTTGATCGGGCGAGCGGGGGTGCTCACGAAGTGACCTTCCCCAATCGTACCCAAGTTCCCGAGCCGAGGCAACTTTGGTGATGACGGACACGTGGCCTTAGGCAACGAGTCAGGGTTTCCTAAATTTTTCAAAAATAAAATATTTAGGTGGCGACTCTGTATCTGGCAAAGCAGTCCATGTTTGGCATTTCTTTCAAAAAATCTGTTTTAAAAAATGATTTGCCGGATTTGGACTCTTTGATGATTCATCGGTCTTGCATTGCACTCTGCGAGATTAGATATAGGACCATGACATTGAGTCCTGAATTGTAGTGACCCCAAATGAACAACACGGGATTTCCCTCCCGGGACGTTCGGGGACGTCTACACTTTGGCTTCCGAGGAAAGCTTTTGGACATTGAGTTTTGACAGAGCAGCAGTCGGAGGGAAAGGAGGAACCGGGACAGTCCTTACAAGAAAAAGTGAAAAAAAGTTATATTTGTCTTATAAACTGGATTTCCATTGTTTGAATAATGAAGCTGAGTATGAGGCTCTTATTTTAGGCTTGATAGCAGCTAAAAAGCACAGTATCAAGAAGATTCGGATTCAGGGGGACTTAAAGCTGACAGTGAAGCAAGTTTCAGGACAGTTTGTCTTAAAGGAGCTTGCCTTGGCCACATATCGAACAACAGTCCAAAGGCTTCTTGACAAATTTCAGAAGGTCGAAATAGAGCATGTGTCTCGCTCCGACAACAAGTTTTCAGATGCCCTTGCAACATTAGAGGCAAGAGTTGACATTCCAGAGGAGGAGGCGACAATTGTTATCAAGAAGAGAACAGACCCTTCAATAATACCCGAGGACAAAGACCTTCCGGCGGACTGGAGAGGAGAAGTCCTCGAACAACTCAGAAGCAAAGTTGGAAAACTGACTATGGCCAAGCTTGCCCAATTCATAATTATTCAAGGTGAACTTTACTTCCAAGGAGGTACCAGAATCCTAGCCTAGTGTGTTGGCCAACAAGAAACAAGCTTTTGACTACAACAGATTCATGACAAGTCTTGAGGGGATGGGGATATTTGTTTGTTCAGAAGAATCCAAAGACAAGGCTATTATTGGCTCGTGATGGAGAAGGCCTCAAATCAACTTCAGACAGAATGCCCCAAGTGTCAGTCATACATCCGAGAGGATGATGGTTGCTTTGAAATTGATACCCCTAACTGGAGACAAGTCTACATCGACTATCTCAAGGAAGGGACACTACTTGAGAGCCCGAGGGACATTGCACACCTTAAGAGGAGAGCGAGGCGGTACTTTTTTGATCAGAACAAGCCTTATAGAAGAAGCATTGAGGGCACTTTCCTGAGGTGTCTCTCCAAGGAGGAGTCAGATCTAGTCATCGGAAGAGCCCACGAAATTGAGCATCAAAGAGGGGCTCGGCTGTTTGAGCAGCTTATACACCTTGGGTATTGTTGGCCGACCATGGAGTTAGATGCGTCCCATTACGTGAAGAGGTGCCAGACTTGTTAGAAACGCAAAAATTTGATCCATGCTCCAGCCGTAGACCTGCATAGCATCTGAACGCCATGGTCATTTCATACCTGGGCTTTTGATCTGATGGGGTCCATCTCCACACCTTCCAAAGGGTACAAATGGATTCTCGCAGCTACGGAATTAAGCACAAAGTGGGTTGAAGCAATCTTTCTGAAGAACGCTACAAGGCTTGCAGTCGCGAACTTCATCAAGGAAAATATCATTTGCCAGTTCGGAGTGCCGAACACCATCCTCTCGGACAACGGCACACCCTTCTTAAACAAATATGTGAAGAGCCTCCTAGAGACTTACCAAGTAAAGCATCACAAATCCACACCCTACTATCCAAAAGGGAACGGGCAAGCGGAGGCCACAAACATGACACTGATAAGGATTCTGAGTAAGATGATGGATGAATTTGGTGGGACTTGGTCCGAACAGTTGATAGTAGCCCTATGGGCGTATCACACTTCAAAGAGAAAGCCAACTCAAGCAACTCCTTACTCCCTTGTGTATGGGTCTGAGGCAGTGTTACCTATAGAGTCGGAAACACCATCTGCTCGGATGGCTCTCGCCTCGAACCACCAGATTAGAAGTATTAAAGGAAAAGCATGACAGACCTGCAAAAGTCATGGAAAGGTATCATGAGTCCATCGCCCGAGCCTATAATCAAACTGTGGTGCCAAGAAAGTTCAAAGAAGGTGATCTAGTTTGACAACCCTCACTACTGTTTACTGATAACACCACTGATTACTGCTAAACTGAGACAGATCATGATAAGTAATTGAATTGATTGAAATTCTAAGCTAATTGATTGAGTGTGTTAGTTTAAATGCATGTCTATCTGTCTGACTGTTAAATTATATGTTCATGTTTTATGTTTTAAACTGCAAATTGAAGGCCTTATTGGCGGCCGAATATGAAATTAATTAATGTTTTATGCTAATTGGAATTTATGTGATTTTATAGTATATTTAATTGAAAATTGATTTGGTATGATTAATTTGGATTAAATAAGCTAAATTATCAAAGTTGGACTTATTTACAAGAATGCCACTTAGTGGACTATTCTATGAGCCATTTGTTTGATTTCTTTATGTTAGCTTTATCACATTTCCTTAGCCACTTGAGTCCAAACCGACTAGAGAGAGAGAGGGACTTAGGAGAGAATTATTTTCATCTTGTTTTGGCTTGGAGGCTTAGGAGATTGGAGGAAATTTGCATATTTGAGCTTCTACACTTGTAATTTGAGGTCTAAGGTAGGAGAACCATCTTCTTGAGCTTGCATTTGAGTTATATCTTGCATGATTCATGGTAGATAGGAGCCTAAGGTCATAAATTGGTTTTAAATTGTTGAATTAGAGCTTGAATCATGCATGCATGTGCATCTCTTGAAGTTTAGAGTTGTTTTCATGGAAATTATTGCATGCACGTCCATATTTGGGTTATAGTCCATGAATTCATCATGTTTGGGAGTGAATTAACTCATTTGATCATGCTTTGGAAGCTTTGAAGTTGATTAAATTCATCCATGTTGCATGTTCATCATGTTCTTGATGTTTTGTTTGAAAATGGTGTTTAATTGACTCACCCTTGGGCTTTGATTTTACAAATTGATCTTCAAAACATGTTATATCATGGGTTTAAAGTGTTTTTCCAGAAAATGGGCCCAAGAGGTTGAGTTTTGATGCCTTGAAGTTGAGTTTTGAGCTTGAGGTTCAAATCTGAAAATTCCAGATTTTGGACCCACGCTCGAGCGAGGAACTCCACGCTCAAGTGTACACTCTGAATACATGAAGTCCGCTCGAGCGTGAAATACGTGTATCCAGTACTTTGCATGTGTTTACAGTCTGCTCGAGCGAGAGAGTTCACGCTCGAGCGAGGACTTGTGTCTCACGCTCGAGCGTGGATCGAGCGCCTGTCGAGCGTGATTTTTGTGCATCCAGTATTTTTACCGTAGCTTACAGCCCGCTCGAGCGACGGAAGTCACGCTCGAGCGGAGCTCTTTTGTCTGCATGTCCGCTCAAGCGTATAAAGCCACGCTCGAGCGAGACCCCTGTTTTCTGAAAAATTCTGAAAAGTGTTTTAAAGTACATCTTTGCATCCTCATTTCATCCTAGGTACTCCTAGGCCTAGTTTAAGGCATCTTAATGAGGATATTGATGTAGAACCACACCAAGGCAATTTAGGGATTAAGTTATTATTTTCCCAACTGTGTAACTTAGTGTGTGTTCGTTCTGTAACTGTGTAGGGTTAGCATCCGAGGACGCGTACTAGCTTATCTGTAGCCCAGAACTCTGTGAGTAACAATGTTGTAAAGAGATGTTCAATTGAGATTATTTTCTAAACAAATGACTGTACTGCTTTATGAAATGACATTGTTTACTGAATGAATGTTTGTCCTATTTGTGAACTGTATTCGTGGCATCCATAGCAATTTACTGTTACTGAACTGTTACTGCTACTGTTACAGAGATCTCTGTCGGTTCCCATGTTTGGAACCACTACTGTTTACTGATATGATGGCCATCATTGACTGCTCGGTCTGTTAAGACCTACTGTACTGTTTTGCTATTGGATGTACCACATATGACTATTATAGTTTTTGAATGACTGTTATGGCATGAATTATGAGCCAGAAACTGAATGACTGATATACTGATAAATGACTGTTTTCAATACTAAAAGGACATTCATTCTTAACCTCTTTACGCATATGTTATTTACTGGGCTTTAGCTTACTGTTTATATATATATATGTAGGTGTTCAGGCACCGGACCGAAGTTAGGAGCGTCGGATTAGCTCTTGTTTTGTCAAGCCAACCATCGTGCCTCACCTTGAGGTTCCAAGTGCTGCCAAGCTAAGGCTACTTCGGAGTGTTTTAGATTTTTCCCTTTCTGTATCTGTTTTGTATAAATTGTATAGACTTGTACTGTACTGTTATGGTAGGGACTTGGTCCATAACCCGAATGTTTGTATATGTATGTATAGTACTGTTTTGTCCTGAATGTGAATGTGTTAAAAAGTCTTTTTGCATACAGACTGTGGTTCATTGGACATCTTTTAATTACTGTTTTGGCTTCCGCCAGCCCTTGTACTCTGTATTACTTTTTTACTGTTAAGTAGGCTTTCGGTAATCTCGGATTACTGGCCGGTTACAGTGCTAAACCCATAGGGACGGGTTTAGGTCGTGACATCTAGTATGGAAGATCGTAGAGCCAATCATGCGAGGACAACCCTTGCCTAAGTTTTCTCCAAAATGGGAAGGGCCCAGCAGGGTGGTTCAAGCAAGCTCAAGCGGGTACTACAAGCTTGTAAGGGTTGAAGATGGCTTCCGAACTGGCCCACTCAATGCAAAGTTCATCAAACGTTATTACCCGTAGATAGACTCATCTATGTTGAAATTTATTTTCATGTTCTTACTTTGTCTAAAAGTTGTATTTCCCTTACGTTATGAAGAAGCTGGTTTTCTTTATGGTGTATGTTTATCCCATCACTTGCAGTGAATATATTATACTTTTGTCAAGAAAGTGGAAGAATTAATGAGAATATTTTAGCTTTTATAAACATGTGCATATGATTGTTCTTTCCATTGTATCATTTGAAATAAATATTTTATCAAGTAGAATGAGAAAACAATGCGAAAATCTCCAAACAGCAAAGATTTTGTCATTTCATTGCATTGTCCTAGATAAAACATTTTTATCGAAAGGGGCAAGAAAGTAATACAAAAAAAAAAAACAAAACTCAATCTCTCTTAAAAACACCCTCGAAGAAGCTGCCCGTCACATCCACATCCTGAGGACAAACAGTAGAGTGTGCCTTTAAAGTCTCCAAGGCCCGAGCATAGTCTGACTCAAGTTCATGAAGAGTTGCCTTTATCTCATCTATAGAGGTCCGATAAGAGGCAAGCATAGACAAAACTTCCACCCGACGACTGGCATTCTTCGAAGCTATATCCAGGCACTTGCGAAGCCATGATAAATCCACTTGGTGATGCTCCATGTCAGAGATCCCTTGATACGCTGTCTCGACCACTTTCCCGTTAAGGTCACACAGTCGTTGCCTATCCAAGCTATATAGGATAGTGGCAAAGGACTCGAGAAGAACAGTCTGAATGAGCGGACATTGGTAAGAAAATGAAGCAAAGGTCTCAAGGTAACTTGAATGCACAAGCTGTAGAACTGAAGCAAACTCAAGAGCTACCCAATAATGGAGAAATGATACTTTGCCAGAAGCCGAAGGAGGAATTGGGGCTGGAAAGGTACTAGTCTCAGGAATCTCCCCAATGTCTATCGGGTTAGATGAACCACCCGGAGGGATAACTTTCGGCAGAGGTCCCGAGCTTGAGAAGCTGGATCGATAAGGGGAAAAACCAAAAGCATCATTATCAAAGGGGAAATCACTAAGATTCAGATCCAAAACATTCGAAGGCACTTGCGACAAAGAGCCTCTAGTAGTCGTCTCAAAGGCAAGTGTCTTCCTTTGAGAAGGAGAACCATGAGAAGTCACAAAGAGAGTCGGAGCAGAGTTTGAGGCAGGTGAAGGCAGGACACCGGTAGCGGCCAACACTGAAGAAAAGATAAAGAAGTCTTATTAGGGACAGGGAGCAGTAAAACCATTTGAGTAAAAAAAAAATTCTCACAGATAGAAGTACATGACAAACTTCAGAAAGAAAGATTACCTGAGGGAGAATCATTATGCAAAGCTGTGGCAACTAAAGGGCTCCTAGCATTAACAAAGTCACTTGCCGTACAAGGGGCACCTGATCGATCTCAACATCTAAGGAAGCCAGAACAGTAGTAGTCATCCCTGAAGAAGGAAGGAAGCCGGGAGGATGAGAATCACCATAAGTACCAGAGCGAGTCTCAGAGACTTCTAGCACATCCACCTCCACACTATTCCCAGAGGTGCACCTTATCTTTACATTGCTTCCAAAAGCATGGCCTGCGGCATCAATTTCTGTAGCACAAGTCCCTTCAACAATCTTAGCATTAGAGCCACGGTTTTCAATAATCTCAACATCAGAACAGTGAGCCCCGATAACCTCGTCACCAAGATAGCGCTCCTCCTCTGAAACTAAGCGATGAGGGGAACATCAGACCAATGAAGAGGCATCCTCAGTCACAATAGGACGGTGACGACGCATACGTGGGACAAGGTCACAAAAATGATCGAAGGACTCAGCCTCATTATCATCATCATCATCATCATCATCATCATCATCTATAACTGCTATATGAGGGGTGCGCATCTTCACGAGTCTTACAAACAAATAGAGAGTATCATCCAAGTCTGAGTCCGGCCTAGTAGGGGCAACATGGCCAATAGCGACGGTACCGAGAGCGTCAGCAACCGCAGGGTCAAAAGACCAAGTAGGATCCTACACAATAGGAAAAATAAAAAGTGTTCATTTAAGAAGGTATAATCGCAAGAAGGAAAGTAACTTCAAATCAAATTTTTTTTAAAAATTTAAGATGTCTATCTGGTACCTGATGGAGCCTTTTGGAAAGACGAGGAGTGGAAGGACTGGCATTAGAAGCCCTCTTGTGGGCCATCTTCTTAAGGCGGGTCGTCTGAGGACCAGAGGCCTTGTTCAAAGGGACTGGCTCTGGAGAAGTAATTGCCAAGCTAGAAGCAGACGCCCGAGTCGGAGGGTCAGTCGGAGCAGATGAAGAGAAGAAACTCTCATACATATGATTAGATTTTCGGCTCTCAGGCAGCCAAAGAGAAGAGTCCTTCTTATCAATTGGTGGAGGCAAACATATGGTCGGTCTGCTCTGGAAAAACTCAATAAACGGATCAATATTCTTTCGCCAATATCTCCTGAAAGAGGGGGTGAAACCCCCTACTCGGCTCAAGCCTGGCATCGTTAAAGAGCTGGATATAGGAAGCATGGTGTGTACGAGTCCGCGAGTACAATGCTCGTAGCTCCCCGAAAAAGATAATAAAGGAGGTGCTGGCCCCGGGGTACACTGGTCAAACTCGAATTGGCATGCTACTCTGTCAGGTCTGTAGACGGTGCTATCAACGCCCTCCTCATGCCATACCGGTAATGAACTCGTACGAACCATTATCAACATATCAACAAGGTATGCAGAGATACCCTTCGGCAAGGGAAATGACACTAGGCGGGAGGAACCGTGATAGATAAGTGGCGTTGCCACACCCACCGGTGGGCATACATAGGGGCGTGCCACAAAGTACTGGGGATCATCCACCAAAGTGTTCAAGGATTATGTGGAAATGACACGTGACCAACGTGTGATCAACGGCTGGCAAGACTTTGCTTTCTCAAAAGTGCGAAACCCGTCAGTACTGAGCACAGGGATACCATCTTTATCCACTATCTTTCACAGTTGGAGTAGGGGCAAACTTTGGGAACCTCTCGAAGAAAAAACAAAGCAGGAACTGGTTGTGGATGAAGAAGACAGACTCTTATCGATCCACAAAATGAACCATGTCTCGATGTAGTAGATCCAGCCGGTAATAAAGATTTCCAAGAAATAGCAGAGCTAAAGGAATCCGATCTCCTTTGAAGAGCTTAACTGCCAAGGGGAAGACAAAAGGATTGAGAGAATCTGGAGGTGTGCTCGGAAGAATGAAAAATGAAAGGAAGCAAGTCAGAAATCCCAAAAAATAGAGCCTAGAGCCATACATCAGGCCAACCTCATACTCCCGAGAATTAGGGTCAGCATCTCTAGCCAGGGGCTGAAGATCTCTGAAGAAGTGGTGGATCCATGTGGTGTAGGAGGCACGGTCCGTCCTCACTCGATTGGTCCTCCTCGCTGAACCATCAAATACGGAACTTCACCGATCACAAGCTTGAAGATTTAGCTTTAGAGATTGGATCGAAGAATCATCCTTGAAGGGTGTTCGCTCAAGGTAAAAGGCATCAGGGCCGGTCACTTCCAGACGCAGCAACATGAACACATCCTCGAGGGTGCGCCCCATCTCATGCTGGCCAAGTATGAAAGTGTGTGTTTCGGTGCTCCATGGAAGAGCCATGGCTTCAAGGCTAGCATTGTTGCGACTGATGGATAGGGATCGAGATATTTTCACTGGGATCAATAGCCGAGCCTCCTGAAGCCGCTGACAGAGGCCCCTTTCCAAGAGGACATCATCGACTTACTCCTGCCAACCAAAAGGTGGGTTTGAGAAGGCCTTGAACTGGGGATAACAGTATGGAAAATTCCCTCGCTCAACCCTAAAGCGTAGCACCGAAGAAGGGGAAATGAGGGTCTCATGTCTAGAGTCAGTGTCCTCAGAGAGACATAATGGAGCCCTCTTTGGAGTCAGAAGAGAAGTGGTGGCGGTAGCCGCTCGCCAGAACGGGTCCTTCCGACCAAAATAAAGAGATTTCCTCCACTCGGATGCCGGAGGTACATCCCTCTCTTTCATGAGAGCTGGTTCTGATGACCTCAAAACAACAGATTTTTTTTGAGAAGACATATAGTTGAAATAACAGGTGTAAGTAGCAAGGAGTCGACCGTATCGAAATTCAAAATATCGGCATTGAAGCAATACAAATTCGTAGGAATTCAAATGAAATTTCAGTATCAACTATTCATTTCTTAGAGAATCCGTGAATTTAACAAATTCTAGGAGGAATTTTACATTAAAAATTCAGGCACGATGTCTACTATTCTAAGGGTTGCAACAATCAGTCATTTTTATAATAAGATTTACATGCAACATGATGGGTTTATCAACAAATTCAACCTCAGACGTCATCAACAATTCACTTTCTCGGGTATTCACAAGATTAACAAACAGTAATATATAGCCCTATTCTATACTACAGCTTTTTGACTCTCTTAAGTAAAGTGCTAGAGTATTACAAGATTCAAAGTGCAGAAGTATTATTCGTAAAAGATATATGGTTTGAATATGGCATTATCTTCCCCGAAACTACAATGATCAATTGCTCAATACCAAAATTTATGTTCAACATTATGAGTTTCATCACTGAAATCACTCCATCGAGCATCAACAACAACAACATCTTTGTTTATTCTACACTTTTCGATACTATCAACATGAAGTGGTATATATATATATATATATATATCAACAACAAAAGCTACAAAGTTCAAAGTATGAGTTCAAGATTCATGAGCACTAGTTCAAAACTGAAGTCAAAATTACCACCAGAGTTCACAAATTTGAAATGTATCAGAGCAGGAATTTATTTTTGAGCAAGGATGTAGAATTCAAGGCAGGGGGTTTTGAGTATTTACCCACAGACTGGTGAGCAAAAATAATTTTTATTATTAATCACTCCCAAGTTTTACTAGTTTCAACATTGGGGGAATTTAAAATCACAAGCACTAAGGCCCAGTAGAGCTAAATTCATGAGCACAAAAGTCTATCAAAGAAAGAAGAGAAAGTGGGTTTGAACAGAGCTTACCTACAGATCTGAGAGGGCAATAGTGGATTTGAAGTAATAATGGGCAAGAAATAAATTGAGGATAGTGCAAACCAAGATAGAGAACCGCGGCTGGAAGCAGTAGCTGTTAACATACAATATCCATCATAGTGCATTTGTAGCTGTCAACCCACTACCACACACTTTCACTTTTATATTTGTTAATATATTTTATGTAGATTGTATGTTAGTGCTTTAGGCTTTAGATTAGTGCATTTACTTTCAGTTAGTGGATATACTTTTGGCATGATGATGTTTGTAATTTTCTCTCCTATATAACAGAGAGTGTACCTCTTTATTCAATACATCAATAGATACATTATTCTCTCTCTATCAATTTATCTTACATGGTATCAGAGCTAGGTTAACAACTTAGTAATTTCGCTTCACCGGCGGGCGGCAGCCTCGCCTTGGCCGCCCGCCGGACCTCTACACATACCTTCGCTCTGCTGCCCCAAAATACATATCATTATCGAGCTTCCACCCGCGATACCTATACCCTACCGAAGCAACCTCTTCGCCCTCATGGGTTCGGCTCTTCGAATCCAACCTTATCACCATCCCTAATCAAAACCTGTTGTGAGAAATTCTGTTTGATATAAGCAGCCTCAACACTCAACGAATAAGCAGAATTGATATCATCCTTAGCTTCTGGCAAGGGTTCTTGAGATGTCTCGTGAACCGCAAGCAAATCAAGCTGAGAACCATCGTCGTCTTCTTCCTCTCATCTGTTGCAGTCTCTCTCTATCTCTCATCAATGGTGGGCGTTGAAGTCGGAGAAGTCCCCTTCAACCCAGATGGTTGGGGGCCTACCCACCTGTGTACACACACTCACTCTTTCAATTCCCAAAACCCTTTCAGCTTTCTCACCAGACCATACTCTTCACAGAACTTCACAAAAGAATGGCCTCAAGTTTTTGGTTTTGGTTTTTGGGTTTTAAAAAATGTAGAGCCACACACCCACGGGTCACTCTCTCTCATTCCATGCACACACTAGAGCTTTAACACTGATATGGAGAGACACTGAGGCACGGATCTCTCCCTCCCCTTCTCTCGGCACACCACACCACTCACACCAACACACACTCATTCACACTCAACACACGGCATACACACACGGTTGATACACACACAGACCCAACAAGGGATAAGACATAGAGATACACATGCATGTCTGCGGGGCGGGGCTCCAGATTTTTTCGATCTCTAAATTCGTGAGACCCAAGGTGTGCAGACGAGGCCGATCTCTCTCTTTCTCTCAGGTTTTGAGCTGCTGAGGGATAGAGCATAATGGGTGTTGATCATGTTGTTGACTGATATACCCACTACACACTGATATACCCACGATACCCACTCCCTCTCTCGGCTTGGGGAGAAGAAGAGCTGGACACCCCAGATTCAACACACCACACTGAGACAGAGGAGAGAACACAACACACAACACGGGAAAAGGGAGGAGCGGCTCTCTCTCTCGAGGGAGTTGTTCTCTCTCCCAACCTGGTCTCTCTCTCTCTCTCTCTCTCTCTCTCTCTCTCGCATGAGTTGGTTCGGAGATAAAGACATCAACAAGGAACCAATCTCTCTCTCTATGCCAGCGACATCTCTTCTATTCTAGTCTCAATTCCATACACCTCGTGGTGAACAATTTCCCATGAAAATCTGCCCTCAGCAAAGGCTCCTGCCCACATGGTCTTGTTCCCTTTTCTTATCTTCAATAAAAAAAAAAAAAGAAGTTACCCACGTGATCCCACTAACCAATGCACTTTAATCTCTCTCGGGTCTATGTATGAAAGCTGCACAATCTCTCTCTCTGGTCCCTTTTTTCTCTCCCCAGACCCGCTTTAATCATATCCATCATTTCCCTTAATTTTATTCCACCCACTCTCTCTATGGTCCATTCTTCCCCATTAATACATTTTTATTATTATTATTATTATTATTAAAAAAAAAACACAAATACTCCAAACACCATTCCTGGATTTAACAAAACCGTGGACCCCGAAACCACGTGAACCACTTTCCTTCTTTCCCGACTCTTTCGTTTTGATTTCAAATATATTTTTATTATTTCTTTCTTTATTTTTCTTTCACATTATTTTTAATCTTTTTCAAATTCCATTCATACCATATAGATTTGCACACCACAGCTTGTTTTATTCATCTCAGGAATCTACTTCCATCGCGTTCTCACTCCCAACGGTCCGACATGACCCCATAAACTGTCCCGACATTGATTCCGGTTAGCTTCTCCAACGGTCCGGCATGACCCCATAAACTGTCCCGACATTGATTCCGGTTAGCTTCTACAACGGTCCGGCATGACCCCATAAACTGTCCCGACATTGATTCCGGTTAGCTCCTACAACGGTCTGACACAACCATACAGTGTCTTCACCAACGGTCTGACACGACCATACAGTGTCTACTATCCTCTTTTATTTGTCATTTTATTTTCCTATTTTGTTACTCTCTCCAAACTCAAGTTGGTTTCTGCCTACCCTCCTTGAGTTTGCAGGGGGCTGTTAACATACAATATCCATCATAGTGCATTTGTAGCTGTCAACCCACTACCACACACTTTCACTTTTATATTTGTTAATATATTTTATGTATATTTTATGTTAGTGCTTTAGGCTTTAGATTAGTGCATTTACTTTCAGTTAGTGGATACACTTTTGGCATGATGATGTTTGTAATGTTCTCTCCTATATAACGGAGAGTGTACCTCTTTATTCAATACATCAATAGATACATTATTCTCTCTCTATCAATTTATCTTACAGTAGCAAGACTGCAAACGTGAGATGCATACACCCAGAGTTGATGCCGAGTTGAGCAGTGCTAGGCAGGCCCACACACACGTTGCGTTGAAAGGGCGACGTGTGTAGTCGGTGCTGGACAGTTGAGGACGAAGGCAGTTTTGAGGACATAGTGGAGTTGGTGTCGGCGTTAATCAACAAAAAACTGAGCTTCGGCGTGTCTGAGTCTTTGAAGAGCTGCTCATTACACTGAAGAGAAGCACCGAATGTGAGCTATAGCTTGGGCCACGATGCCTACGGCTGTCGGGGCTGCGACAAGTCGATGGTTGGTTCGTGGCGTTGCTTGGAGCTGCGACGACGGCCAGCATGAAGGCAACGTTGGTCTTCACAGAATAGAAATGCTGGCTTGCGAAAGAAGAAGAGAGTCGCTGGTCATAGTAGTCTCTTGTTTTTTTTTTGAAGAAGAAGATGCAAGTTAAGTGAAAGAGTAGGCTGAGAAATGGATTTGGCAAAAAAAGAGGCAAGTTATGGAATAGGGTTTTGGGCCCTTTCCTTAAATAGAAAAAGAGGGGTGTGATGCTTGGGATATTCCCTCAGATATTCTATATATATGTATGTATATATATATATATATAAAGGGGCCAACTTACTTTACTGACTTGCCAAACAAGAAAAAAAAAAATGTGTATGAGCCTTAGCTTTTCATATTTGTTCAAGAATAAAAAAAATGGGTGCTTTATTGTTCTTTGCTTGGAATGAAAAAAAACAAATATATGTATTTACATTTTTATTTTTTTTCAGATGTTCTAAAAAAATCAGTGGCACAAAAAAAAAAAGTGTAAATTTTTTTTTTTTTTTGTACATGTCAATTTTATCTGTGAATTACAGTGAGTTATCAACTTTATCCGTAGGCTCTGTCAAGACAAAAATATTTCTGGGGCATGATGTGAAGCAGGGTCGGAGAAGTGATAATATGCATGTTTGAGAAATTAAAAAAAAAATTGCTCATACATGCAAGGGGCAAATGTAAGAGGAACTAATTTGAGCCCACTAAATTAATTAGGCCCAATAGTCAAAGGTTGGTGGACCCGAATTTATGGCAAGTCCAAGATTGGTGGGCCTAGATTTATCGCCATCAAACGGGCCGAATCGCTCTAAGCCTCAAAAGGGTTCGAATCCACGAACCTAGAGATCCGAAGCACTTGGCTTCGAACGGATTTAGACACAATCTAGAAGCCGCTCCATTAATGAGTCCTAGAACACTTGCGGGCTCAAACCTTTCCGGGATCTACACACCAGAACCATGGGCGTAATGGAGTTCGAACAAAGGACCCAATCCTGAGGACGGTGAGTGGAGATAAATTCACTCTTCGGTTAAACTAGCCTATACCTGGGTTGAGGTGGCACGACCCCGGGGAGTCCATGAGACCTGGCAATATTTAGCGGCGTCAGGTCCTCTAGGACTACCTCGGTCATTTGGAATGATTGGGGATCATTGGTTAGGTGTAGCTAAGAAGAAGGGTTCGCCGAGAGGTTGATCTCCTCTTCGAGATTTTTCTCACCTTCGGAAAGGTCACCTCATCGGACAAGGTGGTTAGAGAGAATATTCCCCATGTGCCTTACACATGGGCTCCATCCTATATCATGAGGTGCCTATAAATAGCACCCAGCCATAGCTTTACAAGGGATGAATTTTGGAGAGAAAACTCTTAGGAAAGAACTAATTTTCCTTCTCCATTATCAACCTTGATAGTGAAAGTGAGAGATCCATGGGAGAGCCTTTCCATTATTCTCTCTCTAGCTACTTTGCCTTCTTCTTCACCCATCTCTTATCTCCATAATCTCTTTGCTTTTGTGTTCTTGGTTGAGACTATTGCAGAATTAAGCCTTTCATCATCTTCTAGAAAATTTAAATTTTTCCTCAAAGATCTTTGAAGATTTTCAAATTTTTCTTCAAAGATCTTTGAAGATTTTCAAATTTTTCAATGGCCTTCTTGAACCCTCTCACACAGAGATGAACATGCTTATCTGAAAGAATTGGTAAGATAACAGTGTCAATTTTTTTTAATAATTAAAGAAAAGGTCCTTATCTGCAAAATGCATAAGTTGCGTCTGGCAAGTGTTCATTTGTTGCAAGATGCACAAAGAAAACCAGTAAACAACTCCTTATATTTCAATAACTGCAAAAGGGCGCACATATTATATATATATATATATATATATAGGAACAAAGTTAGGATTTCATTATCCGAAGAGTTTACAAATAAATTATCATATATACAAATACATATATGTATGATATGATATATAAATTATATATGTACATAGAAATTTTTTTTTAAATATATAGAAACATACAATACTATAGAAACAATCTCTAATAAGATAAAAAAATGTTTTTAGTACAAAATAAAAAAGGAATACAAGATGGGAGAATAATAAAATATATTATTTATTCTAAAGAGGACATTTTATATATAAAATGATATATATATATATATATATATTTATTTTTAAAGTATTATGACAAATAGTATCTTTCAGAAAAATAGGAGGGCTCCGGTCCCATAATTTTTTTTCCTAATTCCATCACTGTATATATATATATATCATGTATATATATTTATACTATTCATTGTTTTCCATTATAAGAAAGTAATTATTAGTTAATTCCCTCTTTGTTATTTTGTCAATATTTTAATCGTTTTGTTAGGTGAAGATACATACACAGTAGTGTGATCCTCTTGTTAGGTGAAGATACATACAGTACTGGGGAGAGAGAGAGAGAGAGAGAGAGAGATTTGCAGGAGAGGATTAGGAATGATGAGTGGGTAGCAACTTTGGAGACAGTGGTGGGTGTGGCTAAGCTCAAGTTGAGTCAAAGTATCTTTTTAATATGAGAGAATTACATCCGGAGAAAGAAAAAAAAAATTATCAACATATCGAAGGGTACAAGTCGCATTTGTACTTTTATAGTTTTTTATTTGTATCTCATTACAAATACATTTACACTCCCATGTATTTGTAATTTTTTTCCTTTTTCCATCTGCAAGTAGTTTCTCTTTTAATATCACCTTCTAACTACATGACATCACAATTATGCAAAAATAACAAAAAACTAAGAAATTCAAAAATCGATCATAGAACTAGACACAATACAACCCTTTCACAAAAGGTGGATTTATCATTTTGTGAGTTATATGCTCATGTGAGAGAATTGTGTCTGATTTTATAATCAATTTTTATACTCCTACACAATTTTTATATTCCTACAAGAACTTGTAAAATAGAACAGTAAACTTAGAGATTTCAAGGACCGAGCCACCTCAATCCACAGAGGTCAAATTGGTTCGATTTGCAGGTGTTTTTAGCGGCTTGCCCATTCTAGTAACGGTTACACCACGGTAGGAGGTATAGTATTTAGTGTAACGGATTAATCAACTACCAGGAACCCAAATCAAGAAAGATTAAAACGGGGGATTGACTGAATTCTTCACATACTTGTAACTGCATGCTCCAAGCCAACAAAACAATAATGATATATTTAGTTGGGAGACTTGATAGATTTAGAAAAGAAAATAAAAAAAAGTAGATGAAATATGAATAAAATTTATCTACATTTCACCTAATTTCACACACTTTTTTCTATCCTTTCAAAATCTCTTTCCAAATCCTAGATTTGGTTGAGAGATTTGGGAAGGAAAAGAAAAAATGTAGGTGAAATGAGAATAAAATATACCTATATTTTATTTAGTTTCACGTATATTTTCCCTTTTCATTTCCAAATCCCTTCACAATTTCTCTAACCAAACACAACATGACATAAATAGCACAGAAAGATGAAAAAACAGCACAGAAAGATGTAGACACAACCTCTCAAACCATGAATATTCTAGCTGCAAAGCAAGCATATAAAGATTATCTTTTTCTGTTTCAAAAGATGAGCATACACGGCACGCAACCTACCAACACACATCCAATAAGAAAAGCATTTGGATTGATCTACTTATTCATAGACATGAACATGAGTTAAAGTTAGTTTATGCGCGGTGTCACTTCCTGAAAATTGTAAAACCACCTCAAAGAGAATCCTAAATCAATATTCACAGCTTAAAAAAATGAACAGATGGAGGCATATCCAAAGACATTCCAAGAATAATTTAAGTAAATGGTAGGTAAAAGTTTTAAGACATCAAGTCCCTAGAACATTATCTATGTTGATCTTGCCACGGCACGTCATGAGCACTAAGCCATTCAATATTTTTATGTACAGAGAGAGAGAGAGAGAGGGGGGGGAGAGAGAGAGGGAACACAGAATGGATTTTAAAGTTTTTGTGTCATAGTCTAATGATCTAACCAAATCCCACTGGTATTGAATATAACCATTACTAGTGTGCATAGTCACATGGACATTTTAAGAGATATGAACTCCACTACTATGCCTCATAAGAACTGGTCAATATACAATAAGCATCATCAATGCAACATCTAGAGCAAGTTGACAGTATATCCTTTAACCCACATAAAATCCACCAAGGAAATGTACGCAAAATTATGCATTTAGTCACTCAAATAAAAATAAATAAATAAATAAATAAACAAGAGGGTAGGTCTTTGCAACTTGGAAAACATTGGAAATTTTACTTTCTCAACATAAAAGACATGAAAGGAAAAAAAAAATTAAATTAAATGCCAAGAAAAGTAAATAACCAAATTTTAATGCTAAAACTGAAGCTTCATGCAACTGCATTTGATGTGCATTTTACAAAGTCGGAGCCAGAATACAACTCCTCCATAGGCTTTTCAGCAACACAACACAGGTTCTGCATGCATACATTCACTGGGAAGATGACTCAGTCACTAAATTGACTTGACATAATACAAAACTCAAGATAGAATTGAGGAGTTGTGTAAGTGGACTTGGCAACAGACACCATCCCCTCCCTCTTTCCAGAGTAGCACAGTTAAAAAGTACTCCCACCAGAATCTATTTGGAACTTATGATTGGTACAAAAGCTAAAGCATGGACACGGGAACAGACACGAGACACAGCGAATTTGAAAAAAATTGGATAAGGACACACGGTGGGTGTATTTTTTTTTTTCTTCACTTTCATCCCTCTTTGTTTTCATATATTTTTCTTTGACCCTAAATCATCTTTCAAAAATTATAAAAAAAAAAATACATGTTGTCATGAAGTGTGTCCAAACGTAGGACACGTGTCAGTGAAGTGTTCCCAATGTGTCTTGCAAACAAATAATAATTAAACAAATTAGCACGCCACGTGGCATGTCAGACATGTGAACACTTGTTCTCCCGGAGTGTCATGTCCGATACGTGTCCCACATGGACACGGCACCCATTTTCAAGTGTTGGTGCTTCATAGTAACAATCTAAAGTTGCCACGAAAATCTCATTATCGAGATTATTTGTTTACATTCACTTATTCAATACCCTATAGTCAAACTTATTAGACACATAAGAATTACAACAGGATCAAAGTTAAATTAAAAGGGCTTAAAGAAGTTGGCATTTGAGTTAGGATGCGGCAGTAGTTCCATCGGTACATGAGATTCAAGCACACTAGGAATATCATAAAAATTGATCTGACAACTAGACCTTTGGCCGTAGTGGTGGTGTTATGAGAGAGCAATTTTGTGTAATTCCAAGCAAAGCTTGGAATATCTAGCCTTTCTTTTCTAAAACACAACAACTGGGATCTTGTAATTGTTATGTCAAGTCCAATACAGGTTCTTCATACATTTTGATTTTAACAGAGGGAAGAATACACCCCTACAGAGGAAAGAGTGATTGGCATTCATTCATTTATGAAATCATATAAATAAAAATTTCAATAATTGTCACTGAATAAATTTTTCTAATTTAATAACAGAACCTTATCAAATCAAGCTCTATTCTTCAATTGACTTTCTAGCATATTACTACAGCTAAACAACTAGATGCTATAACAGCGTAGGCTACTACCCCTTATAATTCTGAGAGTCTTAAATATCAAGTTCGATGTACCACTATGAATATTTACTTGCAAGCATCATTTTTGCCAAACTTCTTCAGCTTGATAGTCTCCAATAAACTTAAAAATAAAAACAAGGAATTTGCATTCTCATATTCTTCAGGAATGATCACTAGAGAGGTAATTTGCTTTTCTCATTATCATTAATAAATGTTGATCCAGTCCCATCTTCCTTTAAAAGTTCAGCACCGATTGAACCATGTAGTCAGCCAATCCATGTGCTATTGTAATTCAAAATTCAAAGTAACTTCAGATTGTTGGAGCACACAAAAGAAAACAGCATAAAGTCCTAAAAACAATTCTGTGGGCAGAATTGAGTTCATTAACATCTTTGTCCACATTAAAATCCAGACTTCTATCACAAACCACGGATAAACCAACTTCAAGGAAGTAATCACAGGGGAGCTTTATGGTGTTATAGATTTATAGTCCCTATCTAATTTGCTTTAATAAAGCATTATATCTCAATTTAGGTCAGCATATACCTTAGCAGTTTTCCCTTGTAATTATACATGTTGTGGCAATTCTAGTTTCTTGACTTGAAATGCTTGTACAAACCTTTTTGTCGCCTACAGGTTACTTTACAAAGTACTTCACACTCAGTAACCTACGTAGTTAGGCAACGATAAGGTTGTAAGTTATGCTTTAAGAATGTTATTGAATGAATGATTCACTTGAAGTCTTATATATCTGAACTGCAATAGCCAGTAGTGTCAATCCAAGGAAGTGCCGCAGCAGCCAGTAGGATCAATCTAAAGATGCCCATAGGTTAAAATCTCTTTTCTCCTATTTAGAAATGTCCTTCCTTGAAGTGCCTCCCTGCTTTCTTTCTTCCATTTCATCAAAAGTCCTTTTTTTTTTTTCGGTCAACAAATCCTTTTCCTCAATTCTTTCTTCACTTAAATTCATCTTTCCCACCAGCTTCACTTCCAAACCTATTCTCATTTCTCAAGTTTTTTGAGGCATCCTGCATACAGTTCTCACTAGATCACACGTCTTTGTATTTCTAGGGTAATCCAGGTTTTTTTTGGGGTTAATCATTCTAGAATTGAGAAGGATAACATTATTGAGGTACATAATGCAAGACTTTGGATGCTCAACCATTTCAACCACTTCAAGAACATGATTTTGGTTTCAAAACACAAACATTGAGCATGCAAATTTATTAAAAGCTAGAAATCAGTCCTGTGCATCCAAGGGCTGTGATGACATGGTATGGATATGAGCATGAAGTATAGTGAGTATTCAACTCTGACATGCTGATCTTCACCTTTAATGATGGAAGAAAAAAAGTTGCTCAGATTTGATGAAGAGCAGCACCAGATTTTTAAACTTGTAATGTATCAATGCATGCGAAACTTGAAAATGAAATGATATTATTATAGATAAAAGACTTAATATAAAAAACGATATTAGCTAGAATTGAAATGTTATCAATGATGTTACGAGTTTAAAAAATTTAATACATGTTCAATATTTGTCCAAAAGGAATTTTTAAAACTTGCTGAGAAAGAATGTAAAAAAAATAAAAAAATAAAATATGTAAGGTATTTAAAAAAATAATAGAGTTTCCAAAGCTATATATATATATGAACTATAATAAAAGTTAAATATTTCATCAGTTTGGTGAGGAAATTATTTTCACAATGATTTAGAAAGGGAGATATGGAGATAAGGAGAGGTGCATGCCTGCAATTTTAGAGTTCTAATGTTTTAAACGGAATAAATATTCTATTTATCTTCAACTTGGTTAAGATTTGAGGGCCAGCATTTTAATTTAGACAAATATTTCAAAAAGATAAAAAACTTTAAAAGGAATACCAAAAATTTTGGGGGGCCAAGGCCCCTCACAAAAAAGAAAAAAAAAAAAGAAGAAGAAGCTCCATTTTTCCCATTGCATCCCATTCAAGCATAATGTGTGATAATAACAACTTTATGAATATTATAACTTCAAATGAACTTGAATATGCGAGATGAGTTCACTTAGCTGTATCAACTTAGGACACATTTTATGCTGTCCTAGTGTCCCAATATT
The DNA here is from genome assembly GCF_055761805.1 of Camellia sinensis. Classification (NCBI taxonomy): domain Eukaryota; kingdom Viridiplantae; phylum Streptophyta; class Magnoliopsida; order Ericales; family Theaceae; genus Camellia; species Camellia sinensis. The sequence continues at coordinate 22,363,367 of NC_138965.1, read as the reverse complement.
TGAGGTTCAAGAAGGTCCAATGCTTACTTCACCTAATACATGTACCTGAGTTCAAGTAACAAAGCTTAAGGAGTTTGATATCCCTAGTAGGAAAAAATAAACTAAAAAATTCCCAAAAGCAAACATAGAGAAGTTCATTAGTCACACTGCTTGCTTATTCTTTTTGATCGGCGAAAGTTAGTAGTTAGTTGTTAGATTAGCACCTTGGGAGAGTTAAACACTTACCCTCTCCTTGAAAGTACTTCAGTCTAGCCCCCTATGCCACACCTAAGAGTGGAATGCAAGACTTCCCCTTAGGAGAGACTTTCTCTCACGCTGCTTGCTCATATAGTGCTATTTCTCCTAATTCTACTAGGATCATGACTTCAAAATTGGAAAACTAAGAAACTTTGGCTAATTAAAATGTTCTAGACCTAATAAAAACTCCATATAAGACCCAATAACATAATTTGACCCATAAAATGATCAACAAAGTCAAATGTTTTCCAAGAAATTTGAAGAATTCTCCACTTCCTCACCTAGTGTTCTCTCTTGTGCCTGAGCAAATTCAGCACTTCTTGATAGCCACATACATCATTACCATTCCCTTTCCCCAAACAGCACCTGATCCAATAATTTTGCCAAATTCTCCCACACACATTGAGATATTGACCTAATGGAATAATGATATTTGCCCTTTGTAAACACCCACCCACATCGAGATTCAATAAAAAGTACCAATATATTTCCTTAAAAGGTTTCCTTAGGAGGAAAAAAATCAAATATAATGAACTAAAATCTAAGGTGAGTAAAGTTTTGACAGGATAAAATATCAAAAATAAGTCAAGATGTTCATATAAAAATGTGTTTCTACAAGATTAATTTGGAAAAACAACTACATTTTATTGGATGCTTAATTGTTAAAAGAAAAATATTCTAGAAGTACCTTAAATTATTGAAGTGTCTACCCCTATTGTAACAAATTTAGAGCATGCGGTGTACCACGTTCCCATTCTCATTCCACATACCGGAACTATATTTTTTGAAGGAAGAACCACCATTGAAAAACTTAGATGCCTCTCTTAGTGTCTGACAAAACCAAAAAGCTCTACCCAAGTCCAGGGTTAAATGATAGCTATGCAGCCTATTTCTTATAATGATCTCGTTATACTTCTCTCATGAAGCCTAACCAATCTAAATAATAAATACTTTTTGTTAAATTTTCAAGTTCCTATATGCACCAAGTCTCTCTTAAGGGGTGACCATTGGTTCAATGGTAAAATCTTGACCTAGTAACCTTGAGATTATCAGTTCAAGTCTCGAAGCAACCACTTTGTGCAGTATGCCAAAAGTTAGGTGTGTACCCAATCTTTCCCCTCTTAAACACACATCAATGTGTACTATTTGGGCTTTTTTTTTTTTATATCAATCCTTATATAACCTCAACCCCATTCTTGTTCTTCAGTTCTAATAAATAACACCGACAAACAAGGTTCTGAAAAGCGGTTGCGGTCGCCGTAACGGTGGCGGTGACGCGGTTGCGGGGTGTAAAGGCCGTAGTGTAACAGTTGCGGTAACCGGAACCGTGAATTTTTTTATTTTTCGCACAATTTGAAAAAAACTTACCAATACGCATATTTTTTTTTCATGATCATATTTATTGGGTTAAAAATAAATATTAATCAATTTTTGTAAATTTTTAAGTATGATCCAATATATTTCATATTTTTAATTCACTATAAATTGAGTTTTTTACATTTTATTTTAATAATTAATGACTTTATATTATACAAAAAATCAATCACTAACTATTATATATAAGATAAATAATGACAAAAGTAAGAGAATAAATAAGAGCCTAAATATATATATATATATATATTTTAACCAAGCCAAATAGATAATGACCACACTTATTATTATTATTATTATTATTATTATTATTATTATTATTATTATTATTAAACAATATATAGATAGACACACACAAACAAAATAGTTTAGTGATAGCAGCTGAATAGAATAGCATAGGTCTTACAACTTCAACAAATCAATAATATGTTCTTCATCTTCCCTCTTCTCTCTCTCTCTCTCTTACTCTTCCATTTTCTCTCTTTATCTTCCCTGTTCTCTCTATCCCTCTTCCCCAATTTTCAGCTTTTTTTTGTATGTTTTTTCGAAAAAAACAGTTTGGAACCGTTACGTAACGGTGCGTAACAGGCCATTACGGCTGTTATGGCACCGTTACGACCGCTACGGCAGCCGCTACGGCCAACACACCTGTGAATCTCAATCACATTGCAAAAGCGGCCGTAACGGGTGGCGGTAACCGCCAAAACCGTTATGTAACGGCGTTACGTAACGGTTGTGTAGAAATGTAATGTATAAAGAGAAATGATTGTATTATTGATTGTATATGTTGTTGTATAGATCTTTATTACAATGATTCATGATTCCTATATATAGAAGAGGGTGAGTGTGTAGTAGGTAAGGAGTAGGTGAAGTGGAGGTGGTAGTGGTGTAGTGGGTGAGGTTTAGTGGAGTAGGTGAGGTGGTAGTGGTGTAGTGGGTTAGGTTTAGTGGAGTAGGTTTAAGTGGGTGAAGTAGGTGGAGAGTAAGTAGATTTTATCATTTTAACAGGTTGTGGCCGCTTTTTAAAACCTTGCCGACAAAGGAAGAAAAACTGTAGCAAAGAAAAACAGAGACGCAGCTTAGGAGGAGAAACAACATATAAAAAAATGTAACAAAGAAATGAACATGATGCAACTGCAACTCATTAGAGAAGAAAGTTATTAAGAATCAGAAGATTAGACATGTTAAGGAAAAGAAGGTTCAAAAGAGGCGTGAAGAAAATGCAGGAACATTGAATATTCTGTAGATACTTTCATATTGTTGTGTCATGGAAGATAACTATGTACCCAAATATAAATTTTAGTTGCTTCTATATCCAGTGTAGCACAAACAAAGACTTTCATGGCTACAAAAGAGGTCATTGATAAAACTCAGATCATTCCTAATGATGTACTTAAGGATGTGTTAGTATTATTAGTGTAATATTAATGTAATACAGCTGCACTATCTAGCTGTCCCACTCATGTTGTTGTATAACTAATGTTATATCTTTATGCTTTTCGGTGGGTTAGCATCCAATGTATCCTATTTACTCTCTATAAATGAGAGTGTTGGAAATCACTGAAGACAACATCAATCATAATACATACAATTTATTCTCTCTGTAATTCTCTCTCTATCAATTTATCTTACATGGTATCAGAGCTAGGTTAACAACTTAGTAATTCCGCTTCACCAGCGGGCGGCAGCCTCGCCTTGGCCGCCCGTCGGACCTCTACACATACCTTCACTCCGCTGCCACATTTCTTGCTGCCATGGACCATCACTCTTACCTTTGAGGCCACATTTCTTGCTGCCGTGAACCATCACTATTTCTTGCTGCAACTTTGTTACAACATAGATCTTACCCACGTCGTCGAGCACTCCGTCAGCCCACACGACAGCTACCGACGCCGTGATCTGGCCAACGCCAACCACGCCACCTGTCACCACTGCTGCAGACGCCGTGACACAGGTTCCTGCTAGCTCACCACCGACGCAGCCGCCGCTGATGAGCTCGCTGGCTAGAGTGGCACCGAGGACCAGCTTTTCCATGAAGTTAATCATCTCTTCGTATCTCTTCGTAACACTTGGCGTGCTCGGCGAGTTTAGCCATGTGCACGTACTGTTCTCTAGTTAAGCTGTCTGGTACTCACATGGTCGCCATATGCTAGAGAGAGAGAATGGAAGTGTGTTGTGTGTTACCTAGATCAATGCCCTCTTCACAGATTCTTTCTTTTAAAGCATCACCATCCTGCTTCTTTCTCAACTCCGTAACCTCAGTTGGAATCTGCCATCTGCTCAACTTGGTTTTAGTGTTGTGATAATATCTTTTGCCATCAGTTGTGGTGACCAATGCCCAATCTGTGCCAATTAACTTCTCCCATGAAACTGGAGTTGGCTGGGCATGTACTTTATCAGGCTCTTCTTCGACAAGGGGACCTGGCATGGCTCATGGAGAGAATGAGAGAACCAGCACACCTCTTTTAGCACCGCCATCGCCAATTGCATCTCATTCACCCAGTCCAAATACAAAACCACCAAACCAAAACCATGTGCTGGTTTTAAACAAACTAATGGCCAACTATCCAACCCAACCACACCCAGCTTTTCCTTTTTTTTTATTACCCACAAACCCCACTCAACTTTCTTTTATTTTAATATATATATATATATATATATGTATATGTATATGTTTATTATAATCTATTACCCACATGGGCATGTCCCTTTGCTTTTGATAAACTATTTTTCTTTTCCTTCCTCTTATTCCCGTATTTATCCTTCTCCTTTTTCATATATATATATATATATATTTTTTTTTAATTCCAACAACCAACAACACTTTTTTTTTTTTCATTACTTACTTTATTCTATACTTTAATACCATGAGCTGTCTCACTTTTCACCATCCTTTTTTTTTTCAAAAACTCTTGTTGATTCACATTACCCCCACTTTCCTTTTATTTATTTTATTTTATCTTCCTTTTTTCGTAAAAAAAACAAACAAACAAAAACAACAACAAAAAAAAAAAAACCTTTCTCTCATTTTTTTTTAACATCTTCACTTTGTGTTGAGCTGTTTTGCTCCACTTTATCAATCCCTTTATTTCAACCTCAAATAGGTTTCTATCTTCACACCTATTTGAGTTTGAGGGGGGTTATACATATATCATGGTGAGCATGGTTACACACCATGCGAACCACCCAAGCTAATGAGCATGGTTATATACCATGGGAACCACCCAAGCCACCCCATGGCGCACTCCCTAAGTCGCCCCCTTGGTGCACCACCACAATCTTTTACAACGGTTCGGCATGACCCTATAAACTGTCCCGACATTGATTCCGGTCAACTTCTACATCGGTCTGGCATGACCCCGTAAACTGTCCCGACATTGATTCCGGTTAGCTTCTACATCAGTCCGGCATGACCCCGTAAACTGTCCCGACATTGATTCCGGTCAGCTTTTACAACGGTCCGGCATGACCCCGTAAACTGTTCCGACATTGATTCCGGTCAGCTTCTACAACGGTCCGGCATGACCCCGTAAACTGTCCCGACATTGATTCCGGTCAGCTTCTACATTGGTCCGGCATGACCCCGTAAACTGTCCCGACATTAATTCCGGTCAGCTTTTATAACGGTCCGGCATGACCCCATAAACTGTCCCGACATTGATTCAGACATTATCTGCTACAACGGTCCGACACGACCATACAGTGTCTTCTCCAACAGTGTGACACGACCATACCGTGTCTTCAACAACAATTTGACACAACCATACAGTGTCTCCCATCCTATTTTATTTTTTGTCAGTTTATTTTCCTGTTTTGTTACTCTCTCCAAACTCAAGTTGGTTTGTGCCTATTCTCCTTGAGTTTGAGGGGGGCTGTTAGTATTATTAGTGTAATATTAATGTAATACAGCTGCACTATTTAGCTGTCCCACTCATGTTATTGTATAACTAATGTTATATCTTTATGCTTTCGGTGGGTTAGCATCTAATGCATCCTATTTACTCTCTATAAATGAGAGTGTTGGAAATCACTGAAGACAACATCAATCATAATACATACAATTTATTTTCTCTGTAATTCTCTCTCTATCAATTTATCTTACAAGATGAATGAATCTACAAGTAGTTTACAAGAAACCCCCTCAATGAAAAGTCAGTTCATAAACAGACATGTCTTGATATTTACTAATTAAACAGCACAACCACCCCAAAAAATTAAAAACAAAATACGAAAAAAAAAAAAAAAAAGGAAAAGAAGAAGTGACTCCTATTGGGGCCAGAACAAATTACCCCTAAACTTCATATATCTAATAACAAATCTTAAACTACAACTTGAACAAATAAAACTTTTCCAAGTGTTCTTTTCTTCGAGGCCCAATAGAAAAATCCTTTGCACATAAAAAATTCAATAATCTTAATCACATCACCAGTACTCTTTTACACAAGTAACATTGCTTGTGGAGCACCATCTCCCTATGAACTACAACTAACCGATCGTCAAATCTTACATGCCACAATACATGGAAGAAAGCTACACTAGAGGGTAATCATATCAGACTGCTCTTCAACATTGTCGTCATCTCATTTCCATAAGTTACCAGGTTGAATATTCAAAACATGGCAAAATTAAGGGTGGAAACGGAGTTGCTATTTGTTTTGGTTCCTAAATTAATATTTATTTGTAAAAATAAAAAACAACATCATTAAACATGTAAAGAGCATCCACTTCTATACATGTACCTATATTCTTGCACGTGGAGGGTGCACGCAGAGAGCACAAGCAGACACATTAATCGGCGCACGCAGAGAGCACAAGCAGACACACTAATCGGCAAAACAAAGTTTTATCTGGAACACTTGGGACATAAAATTATAAAAGAAACCGAGAACATGCATAGCAAAACAACCATTTGATCATTCAATTAACCACCACATGTCAGAGTTATACTTATGCTCATTCCAGAAGTACATTTTATCAAAAGAACAAATACACTGAAATGAATCTATAAAAAGACTGCATGGAATAAGTAATTTGCCTGATGCCGCATTCTCAATCACATAAGAACTCTATGCTCTCACCGAAAGATTGTACAAAAATACAAGAGCCCCTTAATAGGTTACCACTATAACCAAAAAAACATTACGTTTCGCTATTCCACAGGGAACAAGCTTCATTCCCCTGCCAAAATGGATCAACCCAGCCCAATGAGACCATAGTACTTAAAATACTCCCAAAAGAAATGTTTGCCTCCAGAACTCAGTGGGCAACTTTTGATAATAACACTCCAAAACATTCATTTGGAATTGAAATTGAAATAGTAAGAGAAATCAACCAACAAAATAAGTAATCATCATCACCCCCATTCAAAATTCAAATATGCACCAAACAACAAAGTAATCATCATCACCGCCATTCAATTTCAAACACCTTCCACAGATGTACCCATAACCACTCAGTAAGGGACACAGTAAAATTTCTATTGTAAGATGAGCCATACGTCCCTTGACCCCAAAACTATTGTCACTTTACAAATGTAAATTCGTCAATATCTCCAATCAAAAAGATTACATTTCAAGAAGATCCATATGTATATAACTATATATATATATATATGTATTAATGAAAATCAATTAGTGGGTTTGAAAGTGTAAGGCTGTGGAAGTGACAACGGACCTCTCCTCGATTCATTGTCTTCCAACAGCCTATGAAGCCTCTTCTTCGAAGCACACTGCCTATCAAAATGCTTCACCTGTACAAATTCAAACAAACACACACACACACAAACATCATATTCTGAAAAAATAAGCACCCAACATTGCAACAATGAATCAGAAATGCATAACCCACATATATTCTTGAAATTAAAGAACTTACCCATGTGGGTCGACATTGTTTCACAAATTACACACACAAACACCATATTTTCAAAAATAAACACCATGATTATAACAATGAATCAGAAATTCAAAACCCACATATATATTCTTCAAATTTAAGATCTTACCCAAGTGGATCGACATTGTTTTACAAATTCCAACACACACAAACACCATAGTTTCAAAAATAAACACCCAACATTATAACAATGAATCAGAAATTCAAAACCCACATATATGTTCTTGAAATTAAAGAACTTACCCAAGTGGGTCGACATTGTTTTGCAAACTGGTCCCTGGAGTTCTTGCATTCAACCGGGTATAGTAGCCCCACGGACGCGATTTCAGTTGGTTTCTTGTTCGATTCCCTCTCCAAACAAGCGTAATATTTTAAAAAATTAATAAATACACAAAAATAGGACAAATGTACTGAATTTTCACAAATATTAGTGTATTTGGTATTTAGTGTATTTTAAAAAAAAAAATTTCACAAATATTTTACTTTTTAAGTATTTTTATGTGAGGTGGGTCTAAAAATTAAAAAAATTTGCTTAAAATATTAAAAAAATTCATTGAAAACATTAAAATACGTAAAATAAAAAAGTAAAATTTTTTGAAAACTGTTTTTTGAAAACCAGAACCAAACAAATTTTTTTTTTTCAATTTGAAAGTTGATATTTTAAAGTTTTGAAAATTAAAATAATTGTCAAAGTATCATCTTCTTTTATAGATAATTATAAATGATGAGCAATCATTATTTGAAGGATAATTCCGACTATTAAAAATTTAATGAGACTTGAAGGTCAAAAAACATTTAGTTAGGACTTAACGGTGTATAAGTTCATAAATTAGAACTTGTGTATAAATGTCCCATATTTAAATTATGTGATCAATTAACTTGTTTATAATATTTCAATTTGAACTCAAATTATTAATTTATATAGTTTGCTGATCTATCTTATTGTGATAAAAAACACATTTTAAGATTATTGTAAAAAAATTATGACATAGAAACTGAACTCATGCAAATAACCCTCAAAGAGTCCTCACTAAGATTATGTTTTTTGCTGATCTATCTTGTGTGACAGACAAATTGAACTCATCCAAGTAGCCCTCAAAAAGTCCTCACTTATGGGCATTGTTATTTTGAAAAGATGGTTAAAAATTAATTTTTTTTAATTTTTTATAAAAAAAACGTGTAAAAATTGATAGTGATAATATAACCCAAAATAAATTAAAAGTTAGAACATAACTTTTAACCATCTTTCTAAAATAGCCTAAATATTTTTTACTCGTTACATACTTTTTGATCCATATCTGAAATCGTGGAAGGAGCTTCATTGTGTCCATTACATTATAGAAAAAGGTAAATTATATTTATTTTTTTGAAATTTGAAAAAAAAATACAATAAGTTTGATAGTTTTAACATAATTATATTGGACTGTTTCAATGTTTTAATTTATATAATACTGTACGGGGAGCATATATTCAGGCGAGCCCGTATTCCTTTCTTCCAAGCTCCTGTCTGTCCGATCGACCTGCGAGCACAACAGCGGTGAGCTACCCGGCGGTGTGTGGCCGGAAAACCCCTCCGACGGTCAAATTAGCACACACCTTGGGATGAAGAGAGAGAGGAGTGTTCGAGTGTAGGAGTTCCTTACAAAGTGTTCGTTTGTTTTTGTATGGGGGGCGCAGACATGCTTATATACCCTTCTGCGTTTCCAACTTGCTCCCAATGGTCTCTCGACACGTGGCTCTGCTATCCCATCTGTCAGCACAAATCCTGCTGAGCGTCACCTAATCTCAACTGCCCGCTCACTCTATTGGGAGCTCGGCAGCCGAGCTACACCATCTTGTCTGCCAATGGTCGTGCTGTGCTTCATGTCCAAGCACTCCACTAGCTAAGTTTAACGAGGACCGGGCTGGGCAAAATCTCGGCAAAGCCGAGCAAACAGGTACCTCGGCTGACCACGCCTTTCCGGACGCCGGTCACTTAACTTGACTGACTTCGCCTCCGCCAAACATGTAGCTCAGTCCAACCAAACGTTGCCTTAACCGAGCAACTTCTTTCCAAACTGGGCCACACATCCTCGGCCCAACACTTGCCCGACCCAAATCTGTCCGGCAAAACCCTGTCTGGCCTAGATCTGTCCGGCCCAGTACCAGATCATTAATCTCCCTCTCAATTGCCCCTTAATTCCGTTCGCGCGAGCGTGACTGGGATTACCTATACTTCGACCGGGATAACATTTCTTCGGTCTTCAAAATGCTAAAGGGCGACCGAGCTAGTTAACATTACTGTCTGCGAACTTGCCCGGTTATACTCCTCGGCTGACGTCCTCTTCTTTGAAAGTAGCCCAGTTGGCTCCTCGACTCTTCAACCTGTCTCTTCAGTTCTGACGTCGCCATAAATGGGGACACGTGGCGGGCTACCATTGGTTCTCGAGCAGCCAACCCGCCGTTTTGCCAGAATTTGAATTTGGGCGGTCTCTTTTCCTCTATAAACATGCCCCTGCCCTCTTCCTTCCGTTCTTACTGCCTCTCTTGCTTATCAAGCTTCGCAGAGTTCCTGCCCCTTGTTCCTTGCCAACGCTGAGTTCGTGCTTGAAGAAGAGGACTCTGCCCTACGCTCGTAAGTCCTCAAACTTCTCTTTTGTTGTCGTTTTCTTTGATATTTCACATATTAGGGCATGAAATTGTAGCTTTTAGGCCTTGGGCACCTAAAACCATCCCAAACCCTCCATTGTTAACGGTGTTCTTCATTTTTTCTGAAGAACACTGAAGAACTGAGGTGGACCGGGCTCCTGGTCTTCATTTGATCCAAAAAACCAATCTAACCGAGCAAATAACATGTTTGCCTCAACCCTAGAAAACCGAGATAGCAAAAGGAATCAGTCGCTCGACCGGGCTAAAATTTGGCCTGCTTGGGCGACCGAGCTCCTTGTTAGCCACTACGACCGAGGTGGTTTGGCACTCTGGACGACCGAGCTAAAGTCAAGCTCGCTTTGCGCGACCGCGCTCCCTCTTACACTTGCCCTCCTTTTCCTGCAGAGTCTAAGGGGACCACTGTCCAATCCTAAGGCTCCCAAAGACCAATCAGCCACAAATCACCTGACAGTGCCAAACCAAAGCCGAGCTAATTTAGCCGGTCGTCAATGGGGAAATTCCGCTTCCTCGTTGATACTCCGGCTGCCCTAACTGCGTTCAGGGAGGAGTACGGCATCCCGGCCGATGTCCACCTGGAGCTCGCAGAGGAAGAGACCACGCTTTGGGGTAGAACAGAACAATGCCCCTTCACCGTGCTGTCAATCGTCGAAGGAGGCCTCCGCTTCCCACTAAACCCACTTATCACCGAGTTCCTCCGCCGCACCGAGCTGGCACCCACACAAGTGTCCACCAACACTTATCGAATTATCAACGGCGTCCATGAACTGAACAATCGGCTAGGCAACAACTTAGGTCTAGCCGAGATATTGAGGCAATACACGATGGGTCACACCGGTGACGGCCTAGCCTATTACTTGAAAATCAGACCGGGCAAGGAGAAAATTGTAACCGGCATCCCGGATAAAGATTTGCACGACGACGATTTTTTCTAGGTGTCGGGCAATTACGAAACAGCCGAGGTACCGGGCTGGTTTATAAGCAAGAACTTCGGTTCCTCATGTAAGCCGCTCAAACTTGCTCGGTCAGCTTACTTCTTTATACTATAATTAACCGGTTTTCCTGTTTCTTTTGCAACAATCCAAGCCTTGCAAGCCAACTATCAATTTCCCAACGTACAGGCAATTCGGACCGTGCTTCGCTATTCCCACCGAGATTGCAACGATTTGCTCGGTTACACCCCAACCTACAGGTACTCTGCTCCGCGCCGGAGTAGAGTAACAGACTTCCTCCGTGCCCCATCGCCACCTCCAGACCCTATCCTTCCTGACGTCCCCTTAATCCGGTTGACAGACGAACAAGAAATGGCCAAAAGAAGCCGAATCAAAAACCTTCTCACTGCAACCTCGGCCGAGATACCGAGCGTCGTCACCGCTCCCCGGCTGCCGGTCAATCAAGTGCCGCCGTGGTCGCCTTAGTTTCCCCGGCCGCCGGGCAGTCTAGCCAAGAAACACGCCGGGCTGGCAAAAGACCACGGGCAGATCCCACTGCCGAGCTCGTCGCCGAACTGACAACCGAGCAACCTGCCAACAGGGTCAGCCTCATCCCAGCATGGCGGCCGCAGCTGAAGCACCGGGGCAAAGAGATCCCGGCAAATGCTTCGGTCAAGGGTGACAAGGAGCATTTGCTTGCCTTCGACCTCTCAAAGGCTCTGCTGCTGCCCAGCGACGTGGTTGGCAGCGACCACGTTCCTGACACCCGGCTGGTCAATCCGCCGTGAAGTCCATGACCAGGGTAAGAATTTCAATCTTCTGCTCCAATTTTCACAAGTGTTTGCACGGTTTCTTCTCTGATCAAATTCTCATTTTGCTGGCCATCCAAAAGCAGCACTTGGTCATGGAGCGCATCCACAGACTTCGGCAGAAGGCGAGTGATACCGCCAGCCAAGTTGAAAGCCTCCAAACCGAGCTTGGCCGAGCAAGGTCATCGCTCGAAGCCGCCAATTCCGACAACAACAGGCTGCTCGGCCAACTTGAAGCAGCCGAGAAAGAGAAAGACGGGCTCCAGGCCGAGCTTGACGAGCTTAAGAAGTCCAGGAAAAAAGACTGCGAGGACGCCAATAACGCCGGCTTCAACGAAGCCGAGGAAAACTACAAGAAACAAGTCTTTGCCACCCAGGACATTTACTTCAAGGTTGGATGGAAGGCTGCCTGTCAACAGCTCGGTCAGGGTCCTGACACTGACGTGTTTGCTTCTCCACCGGCTGTCTTCTTACCGACCTACCTCATTCCATATGCCAATGACACCTTCAGCGCGCTGCAAGCTGAGGCCGAGGAAGGACTTGAAGAAGAGGGTGAGGCAGACGCTGAAGGAGAGGATCAAACCGAACAGGAGCAGGCCGGCCAGACTGGGACCGGTGTCCGGGGCCCAACTGTCACAGTCAACCTGGAGGCTGATGAGGAATTCCCTGATCTCTCCCCCCTAGCTTAGGTTTCCTTTTCTGTAAATGTAACCGGGCTAAGTTCCCCACCTTTTGTATTAACTTTTTATTAATGAAAAGCTTTGATTTCATGAAGTGTTTGGACGGTCGTCATTAGTTCCTTTTTCAGCAAAACATCTCGGTATAAATTGTAAAATTGAACATAACACCCAAGTTGAGCTCACCCACTTTTTCAACCGGAATACCCATCTCGGCTGAAAATAACTATGTTGGACAAAACATTGACGTCTTCAGCCGGGGTAAAGCATCTCGGCTGGAAATAACAGTTGAACAGATCACCAACTTCTTCAGCCGGAATAAATCAACTCAGTTGGGGATCCTAAGTTGGGCAAAAAACCAACTCTCCCAACCGGAGTAAATCATCTCAGTTGGGAATCCGAAGTTGGACAAAATACCAACTCTTCCAACCGGAGTAAATCATCTCGGTTGGAGGATCCGAAGTTGGACAAAACACCAACTCTTCCAACCGGAGTAAATCATCTCGGTTGGGAATCCGAAGTTGGACAAAACACCAACTCTTCCAACCAGAGTAAATCATCTCGGTTGGGGGATCCGAAGTTGGACAAAACACCAACTCTTCCAACCGGAGTAAATCATCTCGGTTGGGAATCCGAAGTTGGACAAAACACCAACTCTTCCGACCGGAGTGAATCATCTTGGTTGGTAATTCGAAGTTGGACAAAACACCAACTCTTCCAACCGGAGTAAATCATCTCGGTTTGGAATCCGAAGTTGGACAAAACACCAACTCTTCCAACCGGAGTGAATCATCTCGGTTGGAAATCCGAAGTTGGACAAAACACCAACTCTTCCAACCGGAGTAAATCATCTCGGTTGGGAATCCGAAGTTGGACAAAACACCAACTCTTCCAACCGGAGTAAATCATCTCAGTTAGGAATCCGAAGTTGGACAAAACACCAACTCTTCCAACCGAAGTAAATCATCTCGGTTGGGAATCCGAAGTTGGACAAAACACCAACTCTTCCAACCGGAGTAAATCATCTCGGTTTTTACATTAAAACAACAGTCCAAGTGCTAAAGCAAAATTACTTCTATGTATTGACAAAAAGAATTACATTTTGAAGTGCAAGCCAAAAAATTCCTTTGCACAAGAAAAGAAAGCAAAAGCTTAGAAATAATATAGTTTCAGGTTGGCCGCATTCCATGGTCGGGGTATTGCTCTTCGCTCTAGATCCTCCAAGTGGTAAGCCCCCTTGCCCGCCAGACCGGTGATCTTATAGGGTCCTTCCCAATTTGCCCCTAGTTTGCCTTCACCTGGCACCAGGGTTTTGCCCATAACTTTCCTCAAAACCCAATCACCAACTTTGAACGGTCTGGGGTGCACCGTCTTGTTGTACTTCTTTGAGAGCTCTTGTTGGTATGCGGCCACATGGATGAGGACCTTCTCCCGACGCTCTTCCACTAGGTCCAGCTCCAAGGCAATAGCCTCGGCATTCAGTTCGGGCTCGAAACTCTCGCTTCTTAGGGTGGGCATGCCAACTTCCAGAGGTATGACCGCCTCCATACCATAAGCCAAAGCAAATAGAGTTTCCCCGGTAGATCGCCGTGGGGTTGTTCGGTATGCCCAAAGGACGCTGGGTAATTCCTCAGCCCATTTTCCCTTTGCCTTCTCCAGCCGTTTCTTCAACCCATCCAGTATAGTCTTGTTCGATGCCTCGGCTTGACCATTGGACTGCGGGTAAGCCGGGGTGGAGTTGTAGAATTCAATCTTCAAATCTTCACAAAATCCTCTGAATAGACGACCGTCAAACTGGGTGCCATTGTCAGAGATCAAGATCTTGGGGACGCCAAACCGCGTGACCACGTTCTGCCAGACAAACCGCTTCACATCTTTCTCTTTGATTGTTGCCAAGGGCTCAGCTTCAACCCATTTCATGAAGTAATCTGTGGCCGCAATGAAGAATTTCCGGTTGCCCGGTGCTGTTGGCAGTGGCCCCACTATATCTAGCCCCCACATGGCGAAGGGCCAAGGACTGGTGAGGGGAAGAAGTTCCCTAGCAGGCCGATGGATCTGATGGGCGAATTTCTGGCATTTTTCGCACTTACGGACGTACTTTTGTGCGTCGGCCTGCATGCACGGCCACCAGTATCCCTGCGAAATAGCTCTGTAGGCCAAGGACCTACCCCCTATGTGGCTGCCACAAATGCCTTCGTGAATTTCATACAAGAAGGCCTCCACACTACTCGGGGGCACGCACTTTAGATAAGGACCAGTGAAGGACTTTTTATACAAAGCACCAGATGGAGAGAGCCAAAACCGCTCTGACTTCACTCGGACTTTGTGTGCTTCTTTCTTGTCAATTGGTAGAGTCCGGTCTCTGAGGAATAAGATCAAGGGGTCCATCCAGGAAGGACCTAGCGTGGCGCAGAGTACATCCGTCTGCCCGGCGTCTTCAATGCTTGGCTGTGGAAGAAAGTCAATTAACAGGGGGTTTGGAGACGTACTATCTACCATGGAAGCGAGGCTGGCCAGCTCATCAGCTCGGCTGTTTTCTTCACGGCCAATCTGTTGGACTCTGATTGCCTGAAACTGCTTGATGTGGTCTCTGACCAAAGCTTGATACTTCATCATTCTGTCATCCTTGGCCTGGTAGACCCCAGAAACTTGGCTAACCACAAGCTGGGAATCACTGTAAACCATTAACTCTGATGCCTGCATCTGAAGCGCGCTCTTGAGACCGGCCAAAAGCGCCTCGTACTCGGCCTCATTGTTGGATGCAGGGAAGCCAAGGGTGATAGAGTGTTCAATTGTCAACCCATCTGGTGATATCAAAACTATACCTAGCCCGGCGCCGTGACGGTTCGAGGCACCATCAACAAAAAGTTTCCACATCTCCCCCACGAAGAGCTTCTAGCATTCTGAGGGGTCCTGAGAGGCTTGAAGGTTGATGGGGTCATAACTGCTCGGCTGTGCGGTTTCAAGTTCTGTGTTGATTGGTTCCAATTCAGTCCCCCTTGATGATTCGGCACTAGACTCAGCAAGTTGATCTGTAATGCTCAAGTCCGTAGGCGAATCATCAGGTTGCGGTGCTATGCCGGCTGCAGGTTCTGAGCTGTGTGGTTCCATTTCTTCCCCCCTTGGTGATGCGGGACCGGACAGAGCAGATGGGTCGGTGATACTCAACTCCGTCATCGCATCACTAGGTGGTAAAACCGTGCAAACTGAGGGCGCTTCAATGGTGCGCGCAAACTCCGCGTCGCTACCTCCACCAACTGGTTGTATCTCGGATGGTCTTGCGTGTATCTCATCATCTGCCACGGTAATATCGACCGGGCATACCGGATGAGTGCCAGGTGAGAATTCGGCGACGAAGTCGGCCAAAGTCTGGGCTTTGATAGCAGTGCGCGGCTGGAACTTCACATCAAACTGTCCCAACTCGACCACCCACTTAAGAATCCGACCGGAGAAGTCTGCCCGTTCGAATAAGGCTTTGAGGGGGAACTCGGTCAAGACGATGACGGTATGTGCATGGAAATAGTGCGCCAATTTTCTTGAAGCCATCATTAATGCCAAAGCAAGTTTCTCCAACGGCAAGTATCTCGACTCTGCCGGTAGCAAAGTTTTGCTGACATAAAAGATTGGGAGGTGCTTGATTCCTTCAGCGCGGACTAGCACTGCACTGACTGCGTGCTGGGAGACGGCAAGGTAAAGGTAGAGTTCCTCACCCGGCTTTGGTGTAACCAACAGTGACGGAGCAGACAGATATTCCTTGAGCTCGGCCAAAGCTCGGTCACACTCTTCGTCCCACGAGAACTTTGACTTCAATGCTTGAAAGAAAGGGCGGCAGCGATCTGATGACCGGTTTATAAACCGATTAAGCGCGGCGGCCATCCCGGCCAGATGCTGCACGTCCTTAGCCGAGCTGGGCTGCTTCAACTCTTGCACGACTCTGATCTGAGTAGGGTCTGCTTCGATGCCTCGGTTCGTGACTAGGAACCCCAAAAATTTTCCAGATCCCACGCCAAATGCACACTTTGACACATTCAAGCGCAGCTTGTGCTTCTTTAGAATGGCAAACATCTCGGCTAAGTCGGACAAATGGTTTGCCTCATGTCGGCTCTTTACTACCATATCATTGATGTAAGCCTCCATTGTCCGGCCAAGCAAATGAGCAAACATTTTGGTCACCATCCTCTGAAAGGTTGCCCCGGCGTTCTTCAAACCAAAAGGCATGACTCGGTAGCAGAAGAGTCCCCTTGGAGTCGTGAAAGAGGTGATCTCTTGGTTAGGCCCATGCATGGCGATCTGATGGTAGCCGCGGTAGGCATCCAAGAAACTGAGCCTATTATGCCCAGCCGTCAAGTCCATAAGCTGGTCAATTCGCGGCAAAGGGAAGCTATCTTTGGGACAAGCTCGGTTGACTGTCTTATAGTCGACACAAACTCGCCACTTTCCATTCTTCTTGGGCACCACTACTGTGTTGGAAATCCACCGAGGGTAGTGCACTTCCTGAATTGCTCGTGCCTCAAGCAGGTTTTTCACCTCCTTTGCAACTACCTCGGCGTAATGCAGTGCCGATCTCCTTGTTCGCTGGATGACTGGCTTTGCTCCAGGGAAGACGTTGAGGTGATGGCAGATAAAACTTGGATCGAGGCCAGGCATGTCGTAAGGCGACCACGTGATGACTTCGATGTTGGCCATCAAAAACTCAACCATCTCGGTCCTCTCTTGGGCAGCAAGGCTGGAACCGAGCAGGAAGAACTTATCCGACCGCTCTATATCGAGTCGCACCTCAACCAGGTCCTCCACAGCTTTGTCCTCTGCCTTAGTGCCCACATCTTCCAGAACTCTTCGGTCTTCCGGTCCTTCTATCATTTGCACAAACCCTTTGGCAGTCGGGCTGCCGTTCACCGCCACGAAGCACTGTTTGGACATGACTTGATCCCCCCAGATCTCCTCGATTGCCCCCATAGCCGAGGGGAATCTCATCACCTGGTGGTAGGTCGACGCTACAACTTGCATAGTGTGAAGCCATCCCCTTCCAAGGATAAGGTTGTACGTCGAAGGCACTTGTAGCACCCAAAACTCCACTTGCTTGACCACGGATCCCGCTTTGACCGGCAGGATAATCTTTCCCAAGGGCCACTCCGGCTGCGAGTTGAAACCAACCAGTGGCGAAGTTGCCGGAGCCAAGTCTGTCTCCCGGAGTTTGAGCTGCTTGAACGTATCAAAATACATGATCTCGACCGAGCTTCCCTGATCGATCAAGATCCGTTTAACATCAAATTCCTTGACGCGTAGTGTTACTACTAGGGCATCGTTGTGCGGCGTTTGGATACGCTCTAGATCCCTTGAGGTGAAACTAATCGCGTCTTTTTCTTCAGTCTTCCCTCTTTTGATGGCAGGCTGTACCGACAAAACTTCCCTCATATGCTCTGCCTTTTTTATCATGCCCCGGAGTTCGCAAACACGCTCCGGTTCCACGATGCCGTGGATGACATTAATAACTCCTTGTGGTGGTGTGTCTCGGTCATCCTGTCCCCTGGGATCAACCGGAGCCTAATTCAGCTTTACGCCGCCATCAATGTAAAGGTCGAGGTGCCCGGCCGCGACCAGCTCTTCTAAATGTTGCCTCAAAGGCAAACAATCCTCAGTCCGGTGGCCTCTCTCCCGGTGGAATGTGCAACGATACCGCGGATTGTAGCCCTTCTGTCCATCGCCCAACTTAGCAGGAAACCGGACATACTCCTCGTCTCAGATTTCACTAAGT
This sequence comes from Camellia sinensis, assembly GCF_055761805.1. Classification (NCBI taxonomy): domain Eukaryota; kingdom Viridiplantae; phylum Streptophyta; class Magnoliopsida; order Ericales; family Theaceae; genus Camellia; species Camellia sinensis. Next base: position 22,345,042 of record NC_138965.1, on the reverse strand, counting down.
ATGCGATAAATTAGAATCTTGAAGACCGTGGTGATGCCAGTCCTTGCCTTCAATCTTCTGTTGGCATCCACAACATCATCTCGGGTGTAGTCATCTCGGTCGTGCCGACGTCCTCTACCCCAGTTCTTACGATTCGAGCCACGGTCTGATTCCTCTGCTCTGTTACTTGAGCGGCTGGACTCTCGCCCAACTGCGTGCACTTTGCCTGTCGTCTTCTTGTCTGTTGCTACCGGAGTTGACTTCATGGTAGATGCTGACGCATCATCCTCGACCCGGATGTGCTCATTGATGCGCTGCATGAGCTGGCCCATGGACGTCGGTTGGTGCATGGTGAGCGAGTCCCGCAGTCTATGTCCGATCGGGAGACCACGCTTGTATTGAGTGATTGCAAGGTTGACCGGGCAATCCAAGATCTCGTTGAAGGTCTCCCAATACCTGGAGTTATATGCCTTCAGTGTGTCACTCGGTTCCATCTTGACACTTAGTAAGTGATCGACTTCCTTTGGTGTTTTTGTGTTGGTTTTGAAGCGCGTCACAAAGGCTTCGGCCAACTGGTGCCACCTTTGTATGCTCGCTTCCGGTAACCTCTTGAACCACTTCAAGCCCAGCTCGCCTAAACTTGACGGGAAGATGAGGCACATAAGCCCGTCATTTCGCCGATGTCCGGCCATAACCTGTCGGAAGTGGCTTACGTGTATGTAAGGATCAGTTTTTCCGTCGTAGAGTGTGAACTTAGGCTGGTGGAAGCCTGCTGGAAGCGGTGTTGTTTCTATTTCCGGGAAAAAATAGGTGGCGCTCAGCCTGGCCAGGTCCGTATCTACAAAGAGTGGCGCTGCTAGGCGGGGTGGAGGCATTCCGACCTCCTCGCTGGCGTGAACCCCATAGGATAGCCGTTGAAACGCCGGCACCCTTTGAGCCTCCCGGCGGCGAGCTCGTTCCTTCAAGACTGCCCGCAAATCCTTTGAGTGAGCAGAATATGAGTACCTCGACGTCGTCACCGGACGTGAGGGCTGGTATGTGCTATCCTGCGCACTAGACTTCTCCGTATGCACGTCGGAATCACCAACCTGGTAACTTCTGGTAATAGAGATGGATGGAGTGCGTCGCTGACTCTGACCGCCTGAACGGCGGGATGGGGTGCGCTCACTGTGGTCACCCACTCCAGCTACACCCTTTCCTTTGACATGCCGCTTGAGCTCCTCCATCTCCGCCGCCATTCGCCGGATGACAGCGTCTTGGTCCCTCAACTTGTGTTCCAAACGTCGGGCATGTGATTCTCTCCGTCGCCGATGACCGTCCGGACTTCGTGAGTGGCCATAACTTCTTCCGCACTTATCCCGCGCATCTCCTGACTGTCCTCCGGTGGGTGTCTCCAAGTCCGCCATTGGATGGATGGTGGGAGGTCTTTCTCTCCTTCCGGTGAACTCCGGGGTGGCTCCATCTATGGCAGACAACGGAAACTCCTCGTTGTTCGCCATGGACGGCGATCAGACGAGTCTGGAAGACAAGGTTTTGTCTGTCAAGTTTCCCACAGACGGCGCCAATTGTACGGGGAGCATATATTCAGGCGAGCCCATATTCCTTTCTTCCAAGCTCCTGTCTGTCCGATCGACCTGCGAGCACAACGGCGGTGAGCTACCCGGCGGTGTGTGGCCGGAAAACCCCTCCGACGGTCAAGTTAGCACACACCTTGGGATGAATAGAGAGAGGAGTGTTCGAGTGTAGGAGTTCCTTACAAAGTGTTCGTCTGTTTTTGTATGGGGGGCGCAGACATGCTTATATACCCTTCTGCGTCTCCAACCTGCTCCCAATGGTCTCTCAACACGTGGCTCTGCTATCCCATCTGTTAGCACAAATCCTGCTAAGCGTCACCTAATCTCAACTGCCCGCTCACTCTATTGGGAGCTCGGTAGCCGAGCTACACCATCTTGTCTGCCAACGGTCGTGCTGTGCTTCATGTCCAAGCACTCCACTAACTAAGTTTAACGAGGACCGGGCTGGGCAAAATCTCGGCAAAGCCGAGCAAACAGGTACCTCGGCTGACCACGCTTTTCCGGACGCCGGTCACTTAACTTGACTGGCTTCGCCTCCGCCAAACATGTAACTCGGTCCAACAAAACGTTGCCTTAACCGAGCAACTTCTTTTCAAACTGGGCCACACATCCTCGACCCAACACTTGCCCGACCCAAATCTGTCCGGCAAAACCCTGTCTGGCCTAGATCTGTCCGGCCCAGTACCAGATCATTAATCTCCCTCTCAAATACTTAACTCATTTTTCATCAATAATTCTTCAGTCGTATGAATGAAAAAAATGGCAGCTTGTTTGGTTCTGATTTTCAGAAAATAGTTTTCAAAAAATTCTACTTTTTTATTTTTTGTATTTTAATGTTTGCAATGAATTTTCTAAATATTTTAAGCAATTTTTTTTAAAAAAAAATTTAGACACACCTAACATAAATACATTTAAAAAGTATAATATTTGTGAAAAAAATAAAATACACTAAATACCAAAAAATATGAAAAATAAAAAATAAAAATTCAGTACATTTTTCATATTTTTGTGTATTTATTAATTTTTTAAAATATTTTTTTACAAATATTTTACTATTTAGATACATCTAAGTAAGATGTATCTAAAAAAGTAAAAAAAGTTACTTAAAATTTTAAAAAAAATCACTAAAAATAAAAATAAAAAATTTAATTTTTAAATTAAATTCAAAATATTAAAACCAAACACACGGATTATTAACTCTTTTACAGTGAAAATAGCGTTAGTTGAGATTAAGGCAGTGGTTGGTAGGGGTGAGCAGCGGATATACCGATCCGCCAAAACCGACCGAACCGAACCGATCCGCCACATTTTGGACGGATGCGTGATGACGAGCGGACGGTTGCGGATTGATTTTCTCAAATCCGCCAATTTGGCGGACGGATGGCGGATTTGAGATTTTTTGGCCGCAACCGAACCGCCAAACCGCCAAATCACGAGCACCCCTAGTAATTTATAAGACTTTGTATTTTCAATTTGTTTAAATATTATGTTTGTGTTTTCAATTGAAAAAGAGTTTGAATATTTAGTTGAAAAAAAGTTTTCAACTAGAATATATTTTTTGAATTGAAAAAAATAAACGTATTATTCATATATTTTTTTAGTTTTTAAATGTAACTCTAAAAATAATAAATAGAAAATATGATATATGCTGGTTGGTTTTTGTTTTCAAAAACATATGTAGATGTAACAACACAGAGACATTCAATCTCTACTACTGCTCTGTTCATGGTTTTGGTGGAATGAATTGTTATTATATTTTAAGAATCACAGATTGTAATATTTTATGGGGATGAATCATGCTGTGATTGTAATATGTGGATGAGGCATGCAGTGATCGTGATATTCTAAAATTTCAAACTTTTTTTCTTTGGATAAGGCATACAATGATTGTAATACTTTTTTAAGTCATTGACTGTAATACTTTCTTTTTCTTTTTTTTCTTTTTTTTTTATTTGAGGAAGTGCACAAGTTGAATTATGTTGAAAATTTATAAAATTTTAAACCGCCAAACCGATTCGCATCCATCCGCCAAACCGCCAATCCGCTCAATCCACATCCGCCGGATTGGCGGACGGATGCGGATTGATTTTCTTCAATCCGCCAATCTGGCGGACGGATGGCGGATTGGAGGTTCCGTGGCCGCAACCGACCCGCGCCCACCCCTAGTGGTTGGTAAGTTAGATATAAGCCACCTCTTTTATTCCATTATTTTTGTTTTTGCCTTTTTCAAAATTATGTCTAACATTTTTTATTTTTCTATCCATCTTGTGTAAATATATCTAAATTTAAATTTTTTTTTTTTTTTTTGTGAAAAATTCCAAAAATAAAAATAATAAACCAAAATAATTCACAAAATTCCACTATTTTTGCTTATTTTTGTTTTTCCTTTTTTTTTTTGGAATTAAAAAAAAAATTGATTCGTTTCTTCAAGTAGAATCTAGAGGCCTAAAACATTTTAAATTTTTTAAAAAAAATTCACTAAACATAAAAATAAGCCAACAAAAAACACACTAAAAAAACAAACTCCAAAACCTACTGAACAAGTTTATAATTTTACATATAAAAATATGACACATGCACACATTCAAAAAATACATATATATATATATATATATATTAACAATTATAAATAATTAAATCAAATTAAGATAAATTTATAAATTTAGAATTAAAATTGAGTTAGTTACAATTACAAAAATCAGAATGATACAAGAAGTAAAATATAAAAACTATCGATATAATTTATTCTTGTTTATTTTAAGAATGTTATATATGGCTCGTGCCATAACATTACAAGAGCAAGAGGTAAAAAGAAAAAGAATAGCAAATGTACAAGAGATTGAAAGTTCAACAATACCATATTGTAAGCAAGTTAGATTATTTCAATTTGTAAGACAAATGTTAGAGGTAGAGAAATGGTAGTACCAACCACCACTTTTGACTTCAAATTGGATACCTCTTCTTTTCCCTCCAACCTTGGTTGAGAAAGACAACAGCCCATGGGTTTTCCCAAAACCATTGGTACCTTACCAACCCTTCCTACCCCCACAAGGATTTTCAATCTTATTTAAGTCCATTTCCATTTCCCCAACCCTCAAACCCTAATCTCTCTATCTCAAACCCTAATCTCTCTCTCTCTCTCTCTCTCACAGCATGGGCAAACTTATTACAAAATTTATCTTTTGCACTATATTCACAATTTTTCTTGTTTCATTGATCAACAAATCACTTTTTCCTCATTTCGATTTTCCATTTCCTTCAATCTTATTATTACTTGTTCCCGCAGTAATTTATCTCATTATTACTTTTTTCCAAAGTTCCGTCTCCAAACACTCAACTAATAACCTCCCACCGGGCCCACGCACACTCCCAATTTTTGGCAATTGGCTCCAAGTTGGAAATGACTTGAACCACCGGTTCCTGGCCACCATGTCCCAAACCTATGGCTCTATATTTTTGCTCAAACTTGGCACGAAAAATATTGTTGCGGTATCAGACCCTGACCTAGCCAACCAAGTCCTACACACACAAGGTGTTGAGTTCGGGTCCCGACCACGGAACGTTGTGTTCGACATATTCACCGGGAACGGTCAAGACATGGTCTTCACCATCTACAGTGATCATTGGCGCAAGATGCGTCGTATAATGACACTTCCCTTTTTCACTAACAAAGTGGTGCACCAATATAATGATATGTGGGAGGAAGAAATGGATTTAGTTGTTGATGATTTGAAAAATAATGAGAAAGTGAGAGAAGAAGGGATGGTGATTAGGAGGAGGTTGCAGCTGATGTTGTACAACATCATGTATAGGATGATGTTTGATGCCAAGTTTGAGTCACAAGAGGACCCTTTGTTCATTGAGGCAACTCGATTCAACTCAGAGAGAAGTAGATTGGCTCAGAGCTTTGAGTACAACTATGGGGATTTTATTCCCTTACTTAGGCCATTTTTGAGAGGGTATTTGAACAAATGCAGAGAATTGCAGTGTAGGAGACTTGCTTTTTTCAACAATTATTACGTTGAAAGAAGAAGGTACGTACTCTCTCTCTCTCTCTCTCTCTCTATATATATATATATATAATATTTTGTTTCTTTAAATATGAAATGAATTATATATACTGTTAATTACGTTTATTATTTTTGATATATTTGATTAAGGTAAAATATAAAATGAGATAAATTTTAAAATAAAGTTAGATCAAGAATAATTTTATATTCAATTATGTGTAAATGTAATACCATGGGGTGGTATTACATATCCTAAAAGTGGACATAAAATTTTATAATATACGATATTCACTCACCAAACATAGAATATAGAGAAATTAGTACATAAAATCTCATAGATATTTTAAATGTTTTATATTCGATCAAAAGAATATATTGTCTTATATCCTGCAATCAAACAATACCTAGTGCCTGTTCAAAACAAAAAAAAAAAAAAAACTTTATGGTCCACATTAATGAATATAAAAATAACGTCAAATTAGTACACATTAATGTGTGTTTAAGAAGGAAAAGATTAGGTATACACCTAACTTTTAGCATAGTGCACAAAGTGATTGTCCCGTAACTTGAACTCATAATCTCAAAGTTATTAGGCCAAGGTTCTAGTATTGAATCAATGGTCACCCCTAAATATGAAGAATATAATCTTTTAAATTTTTTGTAATTCTATTATAACCCAAAAAAGTTCCATCATTGTGATGCGTTGCACTCCCATGCCCTTTATTGATGTATTTAGCTTGTTTCCTTGTACTTGTTTTTTCATCAATAAAGTTTCATTTTGCCGATCAAAAAAAAAAAAAAAAAAAAATTATCAGAATGAAATTATATTGTGGAGATTGAACTAGTAGTGTAAAATTGTGTGATGAAGAACATATCCTCGTATATTTTCTTTTTTATTTTTCTTTGTTCAGTATTTGTATGATCTTTCTTTGATAGGAAAATAATGGCTGCCAATGGAGGAGAGAAGAAGAAGATATGTTGTGCCATTGATCACATAATAGATGCTCAAATGAAAGGAGAAATCACTGAAGAAAATGTGCTCTACATTGTGGAGAACATCAATGTTGCTGCAATAGAAACAACTTTATGGTCCATGGAATGGGCTATAGCTGAGCTGGTTAACCATCCAACCGTTCAACGCAAGATCCGCGATGAAATCTCAACCGTCCTTCAAGATAATGAATCAATCACAGAATCAAACCTACATAAGTTGCCATATCTACAAGCAACAGTGAAAGAAACCTTGAGGCTTCACACACCAATACCCTTACTAGTACCCCATATGAACCTTGAAGAGGCTAAACTTGGTGGTTACACTATCCCTAAGGAGTCAAAGGTTGTGGTCAATGCTTGGTGGTTGGCCAACAATCCAGCATGGTGGGAAAACCCTAATGAATTCCGGCCAGAGCGGTTTTTGGAAGAGGAAAGAAAGACCGATGCTATCACAGGTGGGAAGGTCGATTTTCGCTACTTGCCGTTTGGTATGGGGAGGCGGAGCTGTCCGGGGATCATACTTGCAATGCCGATTCTAGGACTAGTAATTGCAAAGCTGGTGTCCAATTTTGAAATGTTGCCTCCTCCAGGGGTGGAAAAGATTGATGTGAGTGAGAAAGGAGGGCAGTTCAGCTTGCACATTGCTAATCATTCAACAGTTGTCTTCAAACCAATTGTTCGTTCAAAAAAAGTTTAAGAATACAGAAACTGATCATAAAATCAGACACAACCCTCTCACCTTTTGTGAGTCCTATGCCTATGTCAGGGAATTGTGTTCGATCTTATAATTAATTTCTGTATAAGTAAAAGAATTGAAAATAATAATATTGGTTACACCTCACATTTATAGTGACCTTCAAGTGAGTTTGTGTTATCTCTTCCACTCCATGATCCTTTGTATCTGTAAAATATGATTTTCTCCAAAGTTTTATCTTTTAAGGGTTTCTATTTGTAATAAAAGTAATTACCTTCTTGTAATAATTTTATGAATTGTTTTCCACTTCACTCAATAATTTACATTTTTATTAGATTGCTAAAAAATGTAATCCCGTTTCAACGTTTTTTCCCTCTAATTGTTGTCTATTTCTTTTCTTTTGTATCTAAATAAATAAATAAGAGTGTAATTTAAAGTACCTATCTATCTATATCTATACTATATATAAGTATGTAAGAGGAGCTAATTTGAGCCCATTAAATTAATTAGGCCCAATAATCCAAGGTTGATGGGCCCAAATTTATTGCAAGTCCAGGACTGGCGGACCCAGATTTATCGCCATCAAACGGGCTGAATGGCTCAAAAGCCTCAAAAGGGTTCGGATCCACGAACTTAGAGACTTACTCGGGCCCGGACTCGAAAGGATATTGAACAAGCCTAGAGATCCGAGGCACTCGGACTCGAAAGGGTTTGGATCCACGAACCTAGAGATCCGAAGCACTTGGCTTCGAACGGATTCAAACGCAATCTAGAAGTCGCTCCATTAATGAGTCCCAGAACACTTGCGGGCTCGGAGCTTTCCGGGATCTACGCACCAGAACCATGGGCGTAATGGAGTTCGAACAAAGGACCCGATCCCGAGGACGGTGAGTGGAGACAAATTCACTCTTCGGTTAAACTAGCCTATACCCGGGTCGAGGTGGCACGACCCCGGGGGGTCCATGAGACTCGGCAATATTTTGCGGCAGGACGTCCTCTGGGACTACCCCTGACCCTTTGGGATGATTGGGGATCATTGGTTAGGTGTGGCTAAGAAGAAGGGTTCGCCGAGGGATTGATCTCCTCTTCGGGGTTTTCTCATCCTCGGAGAAGTCACCTCCTCGGAGAGGTCACCTCCTCGGACAAGGTGGTTAGAGAGAATATCCCCCATGTGCCTTGCACATGGGCTCCATCCTACATCATGAGGTGCCTATAAATAGCACCCACCCATAGCTTTACAAGGGATGGATTTTGGAGATTTTTTAACTCTTGGGAAAGAACTAATTTCCCTTCTCCATTATCAACCTTGAGAGTGAAAGTGGGAGATCAATGGGAGAGCCTTGCCATTATTCTATTCTCTAGCCATTTTGCCTTCTTCTTCACCCAATCTCTTATCTCCATCATCTCCTTTGTTGTCGTGTTCCTAAGTTGAGATTATTGAAGAAAAGGAGTTGGAAAATTCGAAGATCTTCGAAGATCCTTGAAGAACAATTTCGAATTCTCTAGAATATGATGAGAGGCTTAGATTCTTCAATAATCTCAACTTAGGAACACGACAACAAAGGAGATGATGGAGATAAGAGATTGGGTGAAGAAGAAGGCAAAATGGCTAGAGAATAGAATAATGGCAAGGCTCTCCCATTGATCTCCCACTTTCACTCTCAAGGTTGATAATGGAGAAGGGAAATTAGTTCTTTCCCAAGAGTTAAAAAATCTCCAAAATCCATCCCTTGTAAAGCTATGGGTGGGTGCTATTTATAGGCACCTCATGATGTAGGATGGAGCCCATGTGCAAGGCACATGGGGAATATTCTTTCTAACCACCTTGTCCGAGGAGGTGACCTCTCCGAGGAGGTGACCTCTCCGAGGAGGTGACTTCTCCGAGGATGAGAAAACCCCGAAGAGGAGATCAATCCCTCGGCGAACCCTTCTTCTTAGCCACACCTAACCAATGATCCCCAATCATCCCAAAAGGTCAGGGGTAGTCCCAGAGGACGTCCTGCCGCAAAATATTGCCGAGTCTCATGGACCCCCCGGGGTCGTGCCACCTCGACCCGGGTATAGGCTAGTTTAACCGAAGAGTGAATTTGTCTCCACTCACCGTCCTCGGGATCGGGTCCTTTGTTCGAACTCCATTACGCCCATGGTTCTGGTGCGTAGATCCCGGAAAGCTCCGAGCCCGCAAGTGTTCTGGGACTCATTAATGGAGCGACTTCTAGATTGCGTCTGAATCCGTTCGAAGCCAAGTGCTTCGGATCTCTAGGTTCGTGGATCCAAACCCTTTCGAGTCCGAGTGCCTCGGATCTCTAGGCTTGTTCAATATCCTTTCGAGTCCGGGCCCGAGTAAGTCTCTAAGTCTCTAAGTTCGTGGATCCGAACCCTTTTGAGGCTTTTGAGCCATTCAGCCCGTTTGATGGCAATAAATCTGGGTCTGCCAGTCCTGGACTTGCAATAAATTTGGGCCCATCAACCTTGGATTATTGGGCCTAATTAATTTAATGGGCTCAAATTAGCTCCTCTTACATTTGCCCCTTGCGTGTATGAGAAATTGTAATTTTCTCGGACATGCATAATTTCACCTTGTCAGTCATGCTTCACATTATGTCTTCGAGAATATTAGTCTTGATAGAGTCTAAAGATAAAGCTGAAAATTCACCGTAATTTACAGATAAAATCGACAAGTAACATTAAAAAAAATAAATAAGTAAATAACTTTTTTTTTTTTTTTGCCACTATTATTTTTTTTTTTTTTAACATCTAAGAAAATATTTCTCCACTTATCATCAATCATTTTTTTTTATTCTTAAAGAGATAAAAGACCTGCATTTTTTTTTTTCATAGTCAAACTTAACTTGCCTTCACTCAATGTACACAAATTCAACTTTGTAGATTCTCCAGGAAGCATATTCGATGTCACATTATATATATAAATATATATATATATATAGAGAGAGAGTATATTGGCTTGAGAGGCCATAAACCAAGCAAGCTTCTTTTTTTTCTTTCTAAAAGATTATAACCCTTCAACTTTTTGTAAATTCACTCCAGGTGCCGTTTTTTTCACATACCCAAAACATGTTCTCTCTCTAGCAACGTGAATGAACCCATTTTATGGCAGCCAAACAAATCTTAGCAAACCGTTATAGAGAAAGAGAAAAAAAAAGTTTTTGAGAGGCTACCCCAAACCACACCTTTCCTTTTTTTTTATATATATATATAAGAAAGAGGCCAAAAGCCCTAATGCATAGCTTCTTATTATTTTATTTTTTGTTGTGCAGCTGTTGCGGCGCTCTCCCTCTCTAAACTAAGAGGCCAGACCCAGAACGGCATCTTCTTCAACAAAGTTCTGCTTCTGCAATTCCGGAGGACCATCGCTGTTTGTTCACTACCCACTGTTACAATCATCGAAGACCACACAAGCCACCACCGCCGGCCTTCGTGACAGTCACTGTTGGCGCCGACCATGACGCCCTCTCAACACTGCTTGCGTCGCCACCCCAGGCACCGCCTACATGACCCAAGCCGCTGGTAATACGCACCAACGCCGGACCAACTCGTCATTGGCTGACCTGCCGTGGCCGCTGGTTCTCCTTATTCGCCGATTCCGGTGTCGTTTCCTGGTGATTACAACCTGTGTCGATTTCAGCTCGGCATCGTATCACTCTCTTCAACCTCGGACTGATTTGGCTCTTGAAATACCAGTGCTCACGCTACTGCCAACCCGTCTTGGCTGTTCTCGGCGCCGGCTCTACCGATCTTGTTCTTTATTCCTTTAGCTCACCATCGGCCCATCCTCTTTGTGTTGCTATTTCAGATTGCCGAAACCCCATCCTTAAATATATATATATATATATATATTTATACTTTGAACTTTGATTTGCGAAATACATATTTGGAATTTTTATTTTTTTTTTGCAATCTTGCCTATCTACACTAATTCATTGTTGCTATTGGAAGTACTCATAACACTGTTTTGTTGATTTGGGAATGATAAAACATTGTTTGCATATTATAACCTTTGAATTTGATATCCGAGGGGATGAATTTGTTGAATACTGTATACTCGGCAAATGAACTCTCAATTCTTGAATTTCGTGAACCTTTGCTTGGGAGAATAAAAAATGTCATTGTAAAAGAAATAGAGCCGAATATCATTGTTTGTTGTTGATCCAGTGGATGCTTAGGAAATAAATAGTTGATGCCGGGCTTTTGTTCGAACATTGTTGCTTTACGTTGGCTTTAGAGGAATCGACCCGAATAGATAAAACCTTGATTGTTGCATTTTCAAGAACTCGCTCAGAGGAATAAAATTGTTGTACCTTAAATAGATCATTATTATTTGTTGATGTTGCCCCATTCCGATAATGCCTGAATCAGGATATGAAATTGATATTGCTCATCTCATTTGTTGGCTTTGCTATTTCAGGCAAATGAATTCTTGATTGAAATCCACGACCTCGGGGCCCTTAGAACCCGCACTAATGAGAGCAAGGGCTGTTCCTCGGAAGTCCGAACAGAAGCAAGACTGTCCCTCGGGAGTCCGAAAGTAGCACACACCCTACTTTGGCAAGAAAGATTCCTCTGGAAGATAACCGAGTCTACCATGCTTACACCAACAGAAGTAAAGACTGTCTCTCAGAAGTCCGAGCAGAAGTAAGGCTGTCCTTTAAAAGTCCGAGCAGAAACGAGGCTGTCCCTCGGAAGTCCGAGTGGATGTGCACTTCTACTTCGGCAGCTAATGGAAGCAAAGGCTATCCCTCGGGAGTTCGAGTAAGAGTCCACTCCACTTTGAAAAGAAAGATCCTCGGAGCTCGTATTGATGAAATCAACGGCTGTTCTTCGGACCCGCACTAATGAGAGCAAGAGTTGTCCCTCGGAAGGCTCTCCCTCAGAAGTCCTGTTCCAGCTCTGATCACTGTTGACTTCAACGGTTCCAACGCACACCACACACGTTCGCCCTCTCAATGCAACGTGTGTGGTTGCTGACTCTTCTGTGGTACCAGCGTTGCTTCTGGCTTCAATTTGTCTGACGCCGACCACGCACGTTCGCCCACTCAACGCAACGTGTGTGGTCCTGCCAAGCCTAGCCCAGTCTTGTCGATTACAGTCTGTAAAGCCTCTCTGATTTCAGCTTATATTTCCAACATCGGCCTCGGATATCACCCCCCTTAACTGTGGCTTTCTCTTCCTCTTGTATATACATATATTTTGTGGTAGTTTTGTATATACATATATCATAATTTATGATTCCAATGACACACATTCTTCTTTTAACAGGTTAGAGACTGAAGTCGTGTGTACGTTGATTACTATTGCAGGTCCAAATTCAATCTGCTATTGAAGCCGTGTGTACATTGTTGGTTTCAACCCGCTGCTACTTCATCGCCAATCACTGTTGGCTTCTCTCTGCTGGTACTCCGCCATTGGCTTCAACTACTCCAACGCAGACCACGCACGTTGCCTCACTCAACGTGACGTGTGTGGTTGCCGACTTCCTCTGCGACATCCCCGTTGTCTTCATCTTCAACCATCCAGTGCTGACTATGCCGTTACCCATTCAACGTAACGTGCGTGGTTGCTCACTCTGTTGACTTCGGAATGTCCAACGCCACTCACACGCGTCGCCCTCTCAACGCGTCGTGTGTGGTTCGGCCTAGCACGGTTCAGCTTCAGTTTCCACTATCATTCATCTCTTTCTTGATCATTGCTGCCTTAATTCTGCTTCCTCAAATCTGCGGGTAAGTATATATATATAAAAATATATTTACAACTTGGTACAAACTTTTTTTTTTCTTTTTTATTGCTTTCTTGCCCCTTTCGATAAAAATGTTTTATCTAGGACAATGCAATGAAATGATAAATTTTTTGCTGTTTGGCTATTTTTGCATTGTTTTCTCATTCTACTTGATAAAATATTTATTTCGAATGATACAATGGAAAGAACAATCATACGCACATGTTTATAAAAGCTGAAATATTCTCATTAGTTCTTCAACTTTCTTGACAAAAGTATAATAGATTCACTGCAAGTGATGGGATAAACCTCCGAATATAAGACACCTTCCCGATGAACTTCTTTAACTCCTTCTGAGAATGCGGGGGAGGCATTGCTCTGATAGATTTGACCTTGTCTTCATCTGCCTCGATACCATGCCTATGTACAAAAACCCGAGGAACTTCCCGGCCATCACCCCGAAAGCACATTTGAGAGGATTCATCCTCATTTTGAATTTCTGGCACCTCTTGAATACCTTCTCAAGGTCTCGGAGATGGTCTTCTTCTTTCTTGGATTTCACCACTAGATCATCAACATAATCTTTCACCTCATGATGGATCATGTCATGAAAGATTGCAGTCATAGCCCTTTGGTAAGTTGCACCGGCATTCTTGAGTCCGAAAGGCATGACTGTATAGAAGAAGTTTCCGAGAGGTGTTCTAAAAGCAGTCTTTTTTGCGTCCTCTTCAGCCATCTTAATCTGATTGTATCCACTGAATCCATCCATGAATGAGAACATCTGGTGTCCCGAGGTAGTATCCACGAGGGTGTCGATGTGAGGAAGAGAGAATTCATCCTTCGGGCAAGATTTGTTCAAATCTCGAAAGTCTACACATACTCTGATTTGGCCATTCTTCTTCTTTACTGGCACGATGTTTGCTAACCACGTGGGGTACTGTATTGGCCGGATGAAACCAGCCTGTTGAAGTTTTTCAATCTCCTCCTTAATCTTCTCTTCGAGATCTGGATGATATTTTCGAGCAGCTTGCTTAATTGGCTTGGAGTTTGGGAACATATCAAGATAGTGAGAGACTAGGTTAGGATCTAGTCCGGGCATTTCCTTATATGACCAAGCAAACACATCTGAGTATCGGCTTATCAACTTTAACAACTGTTCCCGCTTTTCTGGGCTAAGGCTCGAACTTACGAATACCGGCCTCGGTGCATCTTGTCCATCACTCAGATCTATTTCGATAAGTTGTTCAGGCTGAGGCTTCGGCCCATCTTGCATACATTCTGGAGCCACTTCAGGCTTTATTACTATATCATTGTCAGGAGGCTCTTCTTTTGACTCGGAGTCGGTGACTGAAGAAACCGACTCCCCGCACCTTCATAAATAATACACCATCTTGCCTCCTTCTCGAACTTTCATCACCTTCCGAGGAATAGGCGGACTTTCTGGTCTAGACATCGGCCGCTTACTTGATTCTGTCATCGGCTCCTTGTCATCTTTGATATCCTCCCAACGAGGAATTTTGACCCCTCGAGGCTTAGAGGTGGTGGGAACTTCTTCGACAGCCAGTTCGGTGAAGTAGATGGCATCAGAATAATGAGCTTCATGGATCTCGAACGGCCTTTCTGTAGCCTGAATTGTCACCGTCTTCTTTCCCCATTTAGCCTTAACACACTGATGATAACTTGATGGTACAGCCCCATATCTATGCATCCAGGTCCTCCCTAGAATGATGTGATAATTTGCCTCAGAATCGATAATATGGAACTTGGTGGCCGAGCGAATCTCTCCAACGGCTAAATCAACTGTTACGCATCCGATAGTAATTCTCCTTTCTCCACCGAAGCCAGTGATGACTATCGGCTGCTTCACAATGCGTTCTTCAGAGATTCCGGCTTTTTCTAGAGTAGCGCAAGTCATAATGTTGATAGAGGCTCCACTATCTAGAAAGGCCCTTTTGAACTCAACCCCGTTAATAAAAACAGTAACATAAAGCGGGCGATTGTGAGAAAAAGGATACTTTCGATCAGCCTCGGAGAAAGTAATGGCACTAGATTGCTCTTTTGCCTTCCTCGGGATAGACCCCTCAGTCGACATGCATTCCTCATGGTGTGCCTCGGCTATATTAATGATAGACTTGGTGATTTCCGTTCTTGCCTCCCTGGAAAGTCCAAGCTGGTCAAAGAACTGCTTGAACTTTACACAGTCTTGCAGGGTTTTGGCATAGTGATCCGGATCTTTTTCCACTCTTGGAGGCTCGTAGTTAACCATCTCCTCGGTCTCCTCAAAATAAGATGCCACATAAACATGGTGTCCTCCTCTTCCATAGTATTCTTCTCCTCCTTCTGGATCAAAGGGATCTTCGCCATGAGTCATAAATGTTCTGCCCTCTGGATCGAGAGCACTTCCATAGTAAACTTGCTCACCCTCTGGCTCGAGGATGTCGTCTAGATAACAGTCATCGTCATCGAGATTAGCGATAGCCTCGATCATTGGGCCTTCATAAGCTATCATAGCAACATTCTTGCCCTTGTCTCGGTGTTGAGGATACGGTTGTTCTCGGATGTCTTGAGTCCCTCGCTTTTTAAACCTCAATTCGTCTGCCTCGACTTTATCTCTGAAGATTTTCCTGAGAGTCCAACACTTCTCTGTCGGATGTTTCAATGTACGATGGTAGACACAAAATTCAGGGCTCTCACGGTCCTTTTTTGATGGCATTTCTTCAACATAAGGCAATTTTAGCTCTCCGTCAGCCACCCATTCCTTAACTAGAGCTTTCACTTCCTCGATTCCACATGGATAAGAAACATTCCCCTTTTCACCATTATATTGCTTTCTTTTCTGGCCCCTATGACCTCCTCCTTGTGAATTTCGGGTATCCGGGGCAGAGGCAGCAGCGACGATAGGTCCACGAGATGACTTGAAACTAGTCTTGTAACTGGCTTTAAATCCGGACTCCTGAGCCTGAGGGATGCTAATGTTCCGAGCTGCTTCTATTAATGCCAAGAAGGTGGGTAGCTTGTGGTTAACTAGAAACATTTTGTACCTGCTCAATGCCCCTTCTAGACAAATTTGAACCAGATAACTCTCCTCAACTGCTTCATGACAATCCACGGCCTTGTCCTGAAACCTTTTGACGTAGTCAAGGATGTCTTCACTTTCTTGTTGCTTCTCTTTACACAATGTAAGTGTGGTCACCTTCTCCGCCACTTGAAAGAACTTGGAGTGGAATTTGTTAACCATTTCCTCCCAACTTCGGACAGAGTTTGGGGCCAAATTAACATACCAACTATATGCTCGGTCGGTGAGAGACTTAGAGAATTCTCTCAGTCGGAGGACGTGGTTTGAACCATGAATACCTAGAGTCTCGATGAATCGCACAACATGTTCTCGAGCATTTCCTTGTTTGCCGTCGAACTTGATGAACTTCGGCACTGTATACCCCTCAGGGTATGGATAGCTCAGCATCTCAATGGGGTAAGGCGGCTTGACGTCTGGATCAGGCAAAGAGGGTAAGGTCCTCTTGCCCCGTTCGAGATCGAACA
Organism: Camellia sinensis; assembly: GCF_055761805.1. NCBI lineage: Eukaryota > Viridiplantae > Streptophyta > Magnoliopsida > Ericales > Theaceae > Camellia > Camellia sinensis. Next base: position 22,328,518 of record NC_138965.1, on the reverse strand, counting down.
TGGCCTGCACATCGGCGAGAGTGAGAAACTGTTGAGGGAGAGAGTTTGATGGTGGTATTCCCGGGACTTGGCTTATGTACCCGAAGACTGAGCTAGGGGCGTCCTGGCCATTCTGGTGCTGCGAATTCATCATTGGTGAGGACATTTGACGATACTGGCCATCAGCGCCTATAGACAAGCCAGTTGGTGATGGGATATTGAATTGAGGCCCGTAAAGTCCACCGTACGGCGCCGCTATACCGGGTTGTGCTTGCAGATTTGTTGTCGGCACCAAAGGAGGCCCGCTTGGTGCTTGGGTAACATTTACTGGTGGCGTGACAAGATTAGGTACGGGCAGAGCTCCCTTTTGCGCCATCACGCTCCTTATGTTTTCCTGGACACCAACAGTCGCCGGAGCACCATTCATTACACTAGAAACTCCTCTAGTCACCATTGGATCTTGGCTTGGCACGCCATGGAGCCCGGGCATGGGCAAACTGCCGCCGCCTACTGTGGTTTGAGCATGTGTTACTGTGGCCGTGTTGCCATGAGCCATAGGCTGATTGGGGCTTACTTCTCCTTGGATTTGATTTTGCGCTCCGGCGGGAATAACTTCACCACCAGTTTGATTTCCGTTTGGCGCCGGTGCAAAGTTAGAACTCATCACCAACATGGTGTGAGTGAGATTCTGAAGAGTGGTAAGAATCTCCTGCTGAGTATTTTGAAGTCCTTGAATGGCTTCAAACAAAAGTGGTTGATCTGGAGCCGTGGTTCTGTCATCACCACCATTAGAGGATCCTTGTTGGTGAACTTCATCTTCTCCTGCCATCCTTGTTGGAGTTGTGTGGATTCCAGATCTCGTTGAGACCATTAACCAATCCGCCTCCCCAGTGGAGTCGCCAAAATGTAGGAGAGGGTTCAAGAAAGGAGTTGGAAAATTCGAAGATCTTCGAAGATCCTTGAAGAACAATTTCGAATTCTCTAGAATATGATGAGAGGCTTAGATTCTTCAATAATCTCAACTTAGGAACACGACAACAAAGGAGATGATGGAGATAAGAGATTGGGTGAAGAAGAAGGCAAAATGGCTAGAGAATAGAATAATGGCAAGGCTCTCCCATTGATCTCCCACTTTCACTCTCAAGGTTGATAATGGAGAAGGGAAATTAGTTCTTTCCCAAGAGTTAAAAAATCTCCAAAATCCATCCCTTGTAAAGCTATGGGTGGGTGCTATTTATAGGCACCTCATGATGTAGGATGGAGCCCATGTGCAAGGCACATGGGGGATATTCTCTCTAACCACCTTGTCCGAGGAGGTGACCTCTCCGAGGAGGTGACCTCTCCGAGGATGAGAAAACCCCGAAGAGGAGATCAATCCCTCGGCGAACCCTTCTTCTTAGCCACACCTAACCAATGATCCCCAATCATCCCAAAGGGTCAGGGGTAGTCCCAGAGGACGTCCTGCCGCAAAATATTGCCGAGTCTCATGGACCCCCCGGGGTCGTGCCACCTCGACCCGGGTATAGGCTAGTTTAACCGAAGAGTGAATTTGTCTCCACTCACCGTCCTCGGGATCGGGTCCTTTGTTCGAACTCCATTACGCCCATGGTTCTGGTGCGTAGATCCCGGAAAGCTCCGAGCCCGCAAGTGTTCTGGGACTCATTAATGGAGCGACTTCTAGATTGCGTTTGAATCCGTTCGAAGCCAAGTGCTTCGGATCTCTAGGTTCGGGGATCCAAACCCTTTCGAGTCCGAGTGCCTCGGATCTCTAGGCTTGTTCAATATCCTTTCGAGTCCGGGCCCGAGTAAGTCTCTAAGTCTCTAAGTTCGTGGATCCGAACCCTTTTGAGGCTTTTGAGCCATTCAGCCCGTTTGATGGCGATAAATCTGGGTCCGCCAGTCCTGGACTTGCAATAAATTTGGGCCCATCAACCTTGGATTATTGGGCCTAATTAATTTAATGGGCTCAAATTAGCTCCTCTTACAAAGTAAAATGTAATTTTTTCTCAAAAAGTTCTAAAAGTTTATTCTTGAATTCTCATAATTTTAGAACTCTCTTTTTCTTATGTGGCAACCCTCTTTTATTATCTTTCATATTTTCTATTTTCCTTCATTTTCTAATTGTTTGACTAATTAAAATAAAAATTAATTTCATACCTTACGGATAAAGATTTGAATTTCAAAATTCCTCCCTATAGATAAACATATAAAAACCTATAAATAATTTATGAAAATTAATTTCATGGTCTATAAATAAAGATAAAAATTAAATAATTAATTTTAAAAAATTAACTTATAGATAAATATTTGAATTTTAAAGTTTTTCCCCATAGATAAACATTTAAAAATTTATAAAAATTAATTTCATGGTCTACAACTCGGTTCAAAAGTTCAAATTTCAATTTTGTTTATTCAAAAGTCTAGGCACTGAAACATTTTGTCCAAAAGGAAAAGCTCAAACAAAATGACCAAAATACCCTTCCTTATATATATATATATATATATTATATACATCCAAACCTAACAAATCACACTTATCTCTCTCTCTCTCTCTCTCTCTCTCTCTCTCTCCTCCGCCTCCCATAGCGATGTAGTCAATGTCGTCTCCTCTTCCGCACCACCACCACTGCCGCGATGCCAGAATCGTCGAACTCCAATACTTTGGTGTCGGTTCCTTTCGCTATGGCAGATCTGAACAGACGTTGCCAGTGCCTCCTCAGATCGACCGTAGAGCCTTCGTCGCCTTTCTTTCTCTCTCTCTCTCTCTCTAGCATCGTCGATTGTTACTTCGAACAGATCTCTCAGATCTAGAAATGGAGTCATCTTATCATTAGTGAGTCCTTAGAAGACGGTGGCGATGATTGTGATTTTGAGATCAAAATCTCTCTCTCGCGCGCTTAGATCTCATACCTCATGTTGTTCTCCTCCATTGTCCATCGCTGCCGACCATACCGCATAATCTCTCTTCTCAGATCTCTCTCTTGCTCTCCTTGACATACACTCAAATCTCAGATTTGTTGATGATACACAAGTATTTAGCTTCGAAGGTTCTTCGAATGTACGATATGTGTATGTATATATGTACGTATGTCTTTATCTCTCTCTTTCTCCAATTTTTTTTTTTTTAGAAGGTTCTTCGAATGTATGATATGTGTATGTATACATATATGTGTGTGTATATCTCTGTCTCTGTCTCTAGATTTTTTCTTTTTTTTTTTTTTGGTAGTTGATCTGTTGTGTATGTTTATCTGCATGTAGTTGTAGTTATTTTGGTTGTTGATGTTGATGTTAATGAAAATGAAATAGATTGCATCATTTTTTCTTGTTCTTGTGTTGTGTTAAACACATGGGATAGAGAGATATTTGAATAGATAGAAAAATAATAATTTTTTAACAGAGAGGTTTTGGTTTGGCTTGGTATTGCAACAGATAACTCTCTCATCTCTCCAGTAATTACAACAGATAGATATAAAACTTCAACAAATAGAAAAGATTTTGACATCAGATAGAGTTGGTTTGACATATATGAACAAAATTTGAACTGAAAAGATAAAAAATTGAATAGATAGGGGAAAATTGAATAGATAAACAAAAAATATAAGCATATAATTTTATTCGGACAAATATTAAACAGATAAGAAAAATTTGAATTGAAAAGCTTAAAAAAATTAAACAAATAGGGTAAAAAAATTTAAATAGGTAAGAAAAAAATTGAACAGATATGAAAAAATTTGAACCAATAGGAAATTTATTGAACAGATAGAGAAAATTTTGAACAGATAAAAAAAAATTGAATAGATAGTCAACGAAAGTCAATAGATAAATTAAGGAATAAAATTAAAAACAAAATGCCCTTCAAAACAATAAAAAAGACTTCTCACTAAACTATTTCACAAAAGGCCAATATATCACTATCAAAAAATATTTACTAGACCTAATGCCTTTGACACCCTTCAAATTATTATCAATTTTCTCTAAAGGTAAAAATTAAATAATTAATTTAGAAAAATTAAAATAATAGAATTTAGATAAAGATAAGATTTATTAATCTATATCTATCAAAAACATATATATGTACATTTTTATTTTGATTTACTCTTTTTTTTTTTTCTCCTTCCATCACATATTATCATTTTTTTTACTTCGAATTTTTTTATCTTTTGAAATGTCATTATCTATAATTTCTTATCTGCTTTTAAATTCTTAACATTCTCCTCATAATTTTTATTATTCGTTATTATTTATCAAGTGATAAAAATAAAACAAATTTTTTTTTGGTTAGCTCTGAATGAGAAGAATATTAATAATAGGATGATAAAGGCTGCATGGGAGGAAGCAACATAAAAATCTCACAAAATTAATTTTCATCACTATATTTAAATATTAAAAAAAATTAATTTATAAAAATTAATTTCATAATCTAAAAATAAAGATAAAGATTAAATAATTGATTAAAAAAAATAAAATTTAGATAAAGATATATTTATTAATCTATATCTATCAAAATATTTTTGTACTTTCATTTGTTATAGTATTTCTTCAATTTCATCTCTTAATTTAATTAGTCTCTTTGAAATACTTGTTTTTTTAATAATAAAATTTAGAACCAACTTCTTATCAAATTTGTTTTCTTTGTTCTTATCTTATTAAAAGATCAAGACGAATAACACTTTCATACATGAACTTAATGAATATAATACAAAGATGGTAGGGAAATACTACATATTTGTCGATCGCTCTCTATTATTAATTGATTTGCTAGATTATATTATATCCCATATCATTTAATTCAATATCCATAACTTTAGTTGCATTCGACCATTTTTTCGTCGAGTAGCCTATATATTTTTTTTATTAGTATATGATGATTAAAGCTATCATTTGTGATACTTTTACTTCCAATAATCTTTATAATTAACCATTTTTTTATGCATATCCAATTTTATTATGAAATTTTACGGATTAATTATTACTAACATATACTAGGATGGCCTAACATCATGGTTTGCCTCCGTTAAAATATAATTCAAGGTTAAAGATAATTTATTTATCACACAATTGAAGATCTGGACAACTTGGACTTCAATTATAATCCTTCAAGCATTCTCATTTCCACTAAACTCAACAAAGCCCTAATGCAAGCTCCCATTATTGATTGGATTCTAAATATGTGTTCTCTATGAATGGATACACAATATAACTACTCTCTCGTGCTTTTACCAAAGCAGTCGCAATTGCCATAGCCTATTCCATGTTTCGCAATTGCAACTACTTTGGTTTTCAATTAATCCTCAATTTAGCAAATAATTCGATAGACACAAGTAATAAATGGAAGATGCAAATAACAAACAATTGCGAAGGCCTGTACACATTAATAGGTTTGCAACTTCACAGCAGCTCAACACAAAAGCACCAAAAACATGGACTGACAACTAAATATTTCATGATTTCAGCTTTCCAAACATTTTACAGTCAACTACACGAGTAACATAACAAAAGCTAATCGAATGCAAAATTTCAGAATCCTGAATGGACCAAGTACTATTTCAATGCTGATAGACCAAGACTTTCAATCACCCTCAAAATGCTTGGATTTCACAACGTGCAAGAAGAGGTAAACAACATACCTTACTCCACGAGTTTCTTTTTCTTCTTTGATTTCCTGTCATTAGATTGCTCTAAGGACCCAGAAGAAGTAACCACACTATGACCACGTCCTGAGTCTTGAGTAAACTGGTCAATGGACCTAGTTGGCTCCTCAATATGTTCTCTCTTTGGAGGCTTCGATGGCTCCCCTACCTCAGACAAAGAACTTGTATATTTGCTACTAAGCATTGAGGCAGCATTGCTGCCAGATGATTTTGAGCTTCTTGGCCTGGTACTTTGAGTATGAGTTGCAAAACGATGGGATGAATTGGTCAAGGAAGTTCCAGAAGATCTCTGATACATCTGCTTCTGATGACTGGTATTCTGTTTCTCAAGTTCACTAGGCTCCGGGTAATGAACAAGGGAAACGCGCCGTGAAATCTTCCCAACTGTCAATGAGATAAGTCAGTCAGCATCATCAAAATGCACTAAAATATTGTTCAAAGCATAGAACTTGATAAAGCAATAGTGAGAAAAAAACCCAAACTGCTAGTCTAATTTCCATCATCCTAAAATTTTAACTCAATTTATCAAAATGCTCATTTATGAAGTGGCAGTTTTTTGTCACCCAAAACAACCATATTATTTTAACTCAATTTATCAAAATACCCATTTATGAAGTGGCAGTGTCTAAAACTCAAGATAGAATAACTTGTCTACGTGCCTCTCTATAAAGCATGGATACTTCAAAATGGGAGACGTATACTGATACGCTTTGGACACTCACAAATACATATCGGATACTTATTAAAAGTATCGGATACATCTTAATTATTTTTTCATTAATTTTGGAATATCGGATACTCCAATTCATGTATTACTTCTAATACTTTTGTTTAGTTTTTTGATAAGAACATAGTCAGAATTAAAGTAATAGAATTCGTCAAATTGATGTATTTTTATTGTTTCATGTATACCCCTATAATTTCATAGAAAACTTGAATACAACATTTTTACTAGTGCCAAAGAGAAGAAAAGAACAAGGAAAAGTTGTGGATTTCTGCTATTGTAGTATAAATATGTTTCATATTGAAATAAAATATTTGCAAGACCTATTGAAAATTTAAAAAAATAAATAAGCTACTTACTTAAATTAATACATAATTCTTAAATGTTAGTATTTTGAATTATAAAATTACAATGTGGTTTCTAAACTTTCTTGAACTTAGGTGTAATTCACTATTAATATACATATATTTTACAAACAAATTCTAGCCGTACCCATATCTTATCTTTTAAGATTTAATCGCATCGCCGTACCCGTACCTGTACCCGTATCCATATCTGTATCTGTATCTGTATCTGTGCTTCCTAGGTGCCTTTGCTTAGGCTAGGCTCATGACCACAATAACACTAGCCCTAGTAATGACTTAATGCCGAGTTGACTAGCCATTTAGAGATCCTTCTATTTGAGTTGGAGGTGACATCGAACCCACTAGACCAGCCACATGGCGGTGGCTATATAGATACCCACAATTTTCAAGACAATTTCCTCCACCACGAGGATACGTTTTATTTTACTTGATTTAAGTCATCTCTTTTATTATTCATTAAAAAGTTTATCACAAACTATTTTATTATGCCGCGATGGCTGATTTGATGAATGTTACTAAAGGATTGGAAAGCTCAAGGTGTGTCTCATTAGAACCCATAAAACTTATCAATGCATAAAGATTAAAATACATCGGAGCACAGGCATTAGAGATATTGCATGTCACAGTTTCAAAATTGGAGAAAAAATTCTTTTAGCGAGGGAGAATGACATAACTTAGTTTTAGGCACTTCTATGATTTTTTACACTTCTATTTTAGTTAAGTTGTCCTTGCTGCTTTATTCAAGACTATTGTGAAGCCAAAATGTAGTCAATATAGGATTAATCCATTGACACCATAAGTAGAACTATGCATTTGCAACCACAAAAGGGGCATTATCATGCATAAAGAACAAAACAATTCCTCATCCTTGTTATTAAGACTAACACTAAGATAAAATATTTAATTTCAAATAGAAGAACAGGAAAATAAAAAGAGAAAGAAAGAAACTCAGCAAATGCAAGTGCAAGTGCATACCAATTTTTGACTCTGATGCAGATGATAAGAAAACTGTAGCATTTGGAACTTCTGCATTATAACTGACCACGTCATATGATTTTCCTGCCATCATGAATGACATTTTCCATGATATAAAGTATGCTAAAGCTCATATATAATATATTGAACTAGCTATGCCCATATTCAAATCACGCCACTATCGGAGATTGAAAACAAAAGAAAGCAGCCAAAAAGACACAAGATTGTATGATATGTCATTAACAAATTTATACTTGCCAGATGAACCCTCAAAACTTCCCAACAATCCATCATGATGAAGCTTCAGTGACAATTCTTGCCCATCAAAATCAACAGCCTGCAACACCCAAGAACAAACTAATAAACTCAATTCCAGACCAATTTGAAATTCACAAACAACAATGGAAATGCAACATATCAAGTTCACGTTATTTCTTGTGTACTGTTGGCCACTATGGAGGTAAATTCCAGATAGTAAATTTGATTGAACTATGTTGAATTAATAGACAAGCTGATTTTGAGTTAATAAATTGGTGATTCTTCAAATAGAGATATTTTACTTTTCTAAATGGTACTTGCTATTCTTCCTTAGATGAAATCTGGGTGTAACCCTTTAGAGGTAAAACCATAGATTTGTCTATAACTAGTAAATTACATTGACACTTTCTGAAATTTGCTGCCATTACACTAAATTACACTGACACTTTCAACCGCATTACAGTTTTCCCCTTCATTAGTCAACTAACAAAAAAAGCTGATGCCAGCAATTTATTTTTTTGAAAAAATCAATTTTGACCCTAAATCTTCTTTCTCCCTCTCTTCATTGTTCTCCCTCTTTTCCTCCATCTGTCCCTCCATCACAATGCGCTCCCACAAGTGGCTCCTAACACATCCACCTTCCAACCCTAACAACCATAGTTGTCAAATTGGGATTTGAATCGTGAATTGAAATGGTATTGTACCAAATCACAAATTGAATCGAATCGTGAAACATAAATATTCGGTCACCTTTTTAAATTATATGAAAAAATATATCTACACACTTAGATATTAAATATATCTAATAAATATGAAATATTTAGACTTAAATTAATAAAAATGTTGTTTTAAATGATGATCATGTGATCTAGGTAAGAAGTTAACATGGGTTCCCATATTTACCACTTCACCGCTTCACATTTTCCCTTTTAAATACTATTTCTTATCAACCATTCTTAATAAAGAAAGCAAACAAAGACAAGCTTTCAATTTCCACGTAACAATAACTCAACAACAATATTTTTTAACTTTTTACAAGATTAAAAAACCAAAATCTTCAAAAAAATTTCTAAAATCTCACTTGATACCTTCAAAAAATTCATTTTGTAAATGCAAATACTTAGATAAAATTGAACATGTAAGTCTAGAATATTGTAGAGAGAGTTCATTTTTTTGGGCTACGGTTTGAGTATTTGAGAGTAAATAGGGACGGAGAAAGTCAAAAGATGGCATATAGTAATCCTAAAGACCTTAAAAAGGTTGAGTGAACCCTTCTCCAACAATAAAAAAGCAAAAAAGAAAGCCAAACATCGATTTTGGCAATTCAAGATTCATCATTTGGTTCACCGATTCACCTACGATTCATAGTTGTTCGCGATTCACATAACCTGTACGTATCGATTACCCACTAAATCGAATTGAATCGTACGATTCTAATAATAGAGCTAACAACCACCATCACCCCCTCCCCATTGCCACCATCACCCTCCCCTCACACCTCTACCACCACTTTGCTCTCCCACTCCCACCATTGCCATCACCCACCCCCAACCGCCACCTTGCTCTCCTCCTCCGTACCACTCCCAACTGCAACCATCATGCCACACCCACAACTGACACCTCCCACCCCCACCAACAACATCATCTACCTCCAGTCTCGACCATAAGGGTCTCACTCGACTTGACCTCTAGTGGATCTTCCCAAACATGTTTTTCCCTTAGTGGAATTAGCAAATATGTTGTTTTTCCCTTGGCAAAATTAAAATTTTCCAATTTTAGGTGATGATGACAATGAGGGACTGCAATGCAACTAAGCGATTTAGATACATCTTTTTACTTTGATTTGGGAATTGATCTATTGGGAAGAATGATAGCAACCGTAGGAGATGGTATTAAAGGCCATCACACATTTTTTCATTATATCAGTTAAGAGACAAACATTGATAAGAGAGGTGAGTGTAATTTTTGAAATGTCATTTGAAGATTTTGTATTAAAAGCAAACCCTAAGGGGGATCTCGGTGTAATTACCCTAAAAGCAAATAGGACCACATTGCAATGGCAGTTGATATGTTGTCTCTAATATATGACCTTTTTTGTGAGAGAGAGTTTTTCCACCATTTTTGCCACTATAGATGTCAACATTGTGTTGTTTCACAGTAAGACAATATTTGTATAAGAAGAGATGGACCAAAAGGAACTAAAGAAACATTACTTGATTAATTGGCCATTGAATGAGCCAAAGTTCAGTTGAATCTGTTAAACTAAGATCAATGACTGAATCCTTCACATCCTCCTGAAATTCTGGTGGAGGCCTATCAATGACTTCATCAGCAGTGTCCATTCCTTCACTATACATAGCCAACCAATAAAGTACACATAATTGTAATAATGTCCTTGTATTTTACAACCTAAAATCAAAGAAATAGGAAGGTTGATGTTGGTTTAAACTTCTCTGTGAATATATATATATATATATATATTGGAGGTTGTTCTTCTAAAATTGAACCTAACTCGGGGCTTTTTCATCAAGTAAACCCAGCAGAAGCTTTTGGCCCCTCAAAGTGGAATGTTTCCCCTTTATACATCTTCTGATTTATTTTTTCACAAAAGGTTTAAATCAATCCCATTGATTCATCTGAATGCAGTTCATCGCAGCAGAGAAAGTTCATTTAATTGGACCATTTAGGAGAATAATAATACTCTGGCTCTATTGGATAAAACCCATAAACAGAGAAACCATAACGTAAATGAATGATAAATATATAAATATTTTAGGGTTCTATTTTTTGAATTGAAACTTACTGTATGAGTCTACTGTTGCATAGGGTGAAATCTTGATGTGGGTTCATTATGCTTGTGATGATCTTTATGATCATTTTTTGTTTTCCTTGGTTACCTCCAGTTAAAAGTTTGAAGCAGTGTTTTAAAAAGCCCTAGGCGCATCGAGGCGCCAAGGTCACCTGGAGCCTGAGCGCCGAGGCGCGAGGCGAGGGGCGAGCCTCTAGGAATGGCAACGGGGCGGGGCGGGGCCGGGGATCACCCTCCCCGTCCCCGATCCCCGATGGCAGAACTTCCCCCGGTCCCCGTCCCCATCCCCGACGGGGAACCCACTACCGCCCCCACCCCCGCCCCCTAACGGGGATCGGGTTTCCCCGACCCCGAAAACTCCCCGAGCTTCAACACCAGAACAACAAATCAGATCTAAATTTAAATTTACAGATTTAAATTTTAAAAAAAAAAATTACAGATCTAAATTTACAGAGAGAACAACGAGAGAGAGATCTAAATTTACAAAAAAAATTACAAATCTAAATAATAATCACAGATTTAAATGAACAACGAGACCCAGAACAACGAGACCCAGATCTAAATAATAATAATCACAGATCTATATATATATATATGAATAAGAATCATACTCTGTTTGTTTCTTCCTCAGAATCCGAAACTGCTCAGGCGAAACAGATGCCCTCCACTCTTCGTCTGATTTCTGCACAGATCCAGAAGCAGCCATGGCTACAACTCCGCCTCTGAATCTTCTCTCGCTCTGACGAAACAAAAAGCCAAACCCAGGTTGAGAAATTGGGGTATTGATGAATATGGGCTTTGATGAAAACTGCCTGAGTTGGGTGTTGCAGAGCCTAGTGGGAGTATTTGACTTTGGTAGTAATCGGGAAAAGAGTGATCAAATATGTTTATTTAAATATTAGAGTTGAACAGAGATTTGGGGGAAAAGAGTGATCAAATATGTTTATTTAAATATTAGAGTTGAACACAGATTTGGTATATTAGAGTTGAACACAGATTTGGTTTATTTAAATATACGGTTTGGTTTTGTTTTTTTTTTATTATATATATATAATATAAGGGGTATAAAGGTAATTTCATTTCGGGGAAATTCGGGGACGGGGCCGGGGATCGGGCCGGGGCGGGGCTTAAACACTGATCACCGTCCCCAGCCCGAAACAGATCGGGGATTGATTTTCAGATACCGTCTTCTCCCCGTCGGGAGTATTTTTCGAGAAAAAACCGTTTAAATCGGGGTCGAGATCGGGGATCCCCGTCGGGCCGGTTTCAAATTGCCATCCCTACGCGCCTCACCAAAGCGAGGCGCAAGTTATAAAAGTTAAGCAAAATATTAATATAACACAATTTTCAACATAGAAAGTATTTAATATGTATATTATTAATTTTTTTTAATAAGAAGAAGAGAAGAAGAAAAAAAATAATTAATTTTTTTAATATATATATTATTTTATTTATTTATTATATTTTTTACATAATGTGTTTTAATTAATTTTTTTAATTTTATTTTACATACATGTGTTTATTTTTTTTATTACTATAAATAAGTATATATTATATATTATATAATAGATATTATAGGTATTATATAATATTATATATATATATATATGAATCAATTATATATTATATATAAGTATATTATATATTATATAATAGGTATCACTTTTTGCTCTCTTTTGACCACATTTGGTCATTTTATATTGAAAAATTTTGAATCCCTATAGGCATGCCCACAAAAAAAGCACTTTTTTTTTTTTTCAAAAAAAAAAAAAAAAAAAGGTAAAGCCCATGAAGCCCGCGCCTCGAAAAAAAGCCCTCGCCTCAGTGCCTAAGCTGCGCCTCGCCTCGACCTGTTCGAGGCGCAAAGCTGCGCCTCATTGCGCCTCGAGCTTAGGCGCGCACCTAAGCGCGCTTTTTAAAACACTGGTTTGAAGGCATGAATTTTTTACGCATCTTCGTTATATATCTATTTTTCTTTTACATGGTTAAAGTAATTATATATATATTTAATGGTAGGAGTTTATCTATAAATATTATAGAATTATATCAAATTAAAAATTAATAGTTTAATAACAAATATGTAGAAAAACCACTACCAAGGAAGCACTGGTGCGGGTACAAGTACGGTACGGGTATGAGTGCGGGTACGCCGATACGGCAAAATCCCAAAAAAGTATGATACGGATACGGCTACGGTACGCCAATATTTTTTTTTTTTTATATAATTATGGTTAAAGGATCCAACCTACAAATTAAAATTAAATATCAAAATATATATTTCAGTGACAAGTATGACAAGAACAAGAACACTACAACACCTTTCAATCTGATTCCCATATTGACCTACAAAGTATCTCTCAATTTTAGTTCATGAAGGACAATGAAACAATAACCAATCATATCCACTCACAACATCAAGCATTGCAAGGAAATTAACCAATGTGGAAACAGACAGATAACTTAACTTAACTCAAAACCAATGGTTATGCATCACAAATTAATGCTCTTTTTTTCAGTTACAAAACCCTCATCCCTCCCCCTCAAAATAAACTGCTATGAAAGAGAATTTAAGGTGTCAAGGGATTTAAATTTGTCATCAAGCTTTACAACCAATATCATATTGCATATATATATGACATATATCAAGAAAAAAAAAAAAAAAAAAAGAGGACAAATCTTAGTTCAACAAATCTAGACAGATTTTAGTTCAAAAATCTGGACATATATCACAAAAATAAATAAATAAATAAGGACAGATCTTAGTTCAACAAATCTGGATAGATTTTTGTTCAAAAAATCTGGACATATATCAGGAAAAAAATAAATAAATAAGGACAGATTTTAGTTCAACAAATCTAGACATATATCAGGAAAAAAAAAAAGAGAGTTCAAGAAAAATGAAGAAGAAGAAGAAGAAGATGAAGGATCAAAGAAAGAGAAAACCAAAGAGAAGAGAAGAATCGATCATTTGCAACGAAGAAACAGCACAAAAATCTGGAAAAAAAAAATGAAAGAAAGAGGATAAAGAATCGAAGAAGAAAAGGAGAAAGAATCGAAGATGAACTTACCTCTTCAATCGCACCTTTGAAGGAGAGAATCAATCAGCAGCACCTTCGATTAAACCTTTCAATCGCACCTTCAAAGTGTTCTTCAGACTCTCTTGGAAGTATTTCTGGAAGGAGATGATCGAATAGACATGGAACCCTAGCACCTTCGAAGTTCTTCAGTCTTGGAGTATTTTGGAATGAGATATGTAAGGAGCTAAGATGATGGGAGGTTCTATTTACACACATACATTTCTCTTTTTACACATCCTTCTTAATTCACACACCAAAAAAATAAAAAAATAAAAAAAATAAAATTTACTCATCACACACAATTTTGTTCCAGTTATCTCCCCATACACACACTCCAAATCCACTCCCCTTCTTCCACACCAGCAAGCAACGATCAAACCCTAACCCTAACCCTAGCTAGCAACCACCTTGCCGGCGGTGACGCAGCACCGGCGACGTACCGCGACCTCTCTCTCTCTCTCTCCCCTCTTAGTCGCGAAAAGGAAGGCGACGACGACTCGTAGACGAAAGGCGACGGCGACTCGCAGACGAAAGGGGGTTTCGGATGTCGATGGTCGAACCAATGTGTTTTGTTCGGATGTTGATAGTCGAACCAAATTCATTGGTTCGATGGTTGATTTCCGAAGGGAGGCAATTCTTTCAACACTAGTAGTCCGAATGGTAAGAAAATGAGGCGATTCCACGATGCCCGACAGGGTGGGGAAGAGAGGCGGGAAGGCAATGGATTTGCAGATGAAAGGGAGTTGCAATGGTGGAGAAAGAGGTAACGGCGGTGATGGAGGAAAAGAGAGGCGGCGACCATAGAGGATGATGGTGACTGATGGTTAGGGTTAGGGTTAGGGTTAGGGTTAGGGTTTTGGTAGTTTGAAGAAGAAAGGGGTATTTTGGTAGTTTCATTTTAGGACTAAAATGTAATTAAAAAAAACTCATTAAGTGTGTGTAAAGAGGGTAAATGGTGTGTGCAAATAGAAGCGAATGATAGAGAGAATAAAGAACCCTAAATTTATTTGGTTTCATGTTTTATTTATTACAAAAGAACCTCAGATTTTTATAATTCTTTAAAATAGACACAAAAAATTGCTCCAATACCCTTTAATTTATAAAAAATTTCATTTTTTTATCCCGGAATACCCAAAACCGTACCCATGGCGTACCCATCAATATACTGACCGTATAAAATGTACCCGGTACACGTGCAGCCGTACCGGTACACGTACCTGCACCTGGGAAGTACCCGATACTTGTACGGTGTAACAACCCTCATACTGTTTACTGATTTATGACTGATTGATTACCGATAATCACCGATTACTGTTAAACGAAACGGATAATGACTGATAACTGACTGATAATTGAACTGATTAAAAGTACTGAACTGACTGACTGAAACTGGAAACCGAATTGATTGAGTATATGTTAGTTAAATTGCATTATATCTGTTTGACTGTATGATTATCTGTTCATGTTCATATGTTTAAACTGCTAATTGAAGGCCTTATCGGCGGCCGAATCTGAAACCGATTAGTGTTCTATGACCCTCGTAATTTATGTGATTTTATTGTACAATTATCTGAAAATTGATTAGGTATGATTAAATTAGATTAAAATAAGCTAATTAAAGAGTTAGACTTAATTACCGTTTTGCCCTTGAGTGGGCCACTATCTCATATACACACTTGAGCCTTATACTTGAATCAAAACACATTTGCTCAGCCATTTCTTCTTGATCTAGCCGAATTTAGAGAGAGAGGAAGTGAGAGTCTTGAGTTCATTTCAATATTGCTTAGAATTTGAAGAGAATTGAAGGTTGATTGTTGCTTTGTGGTCCTACACTTGTAATTGAGGCTCTAGGTAAGAGAACTCAACCTTTATTGATGTGTTTGAGCTAGTTCTTGCATGGCTCATGTTAATTTGTAGAGCTAAGTCATGATTTGGTTCATTAATGATGGATTGAAGATCATTTCTTGCATGCATGTTGGTATTGTTGCATTTTGAGGTTGATTACATGGACATTAGTGCATGCATGCTCATATTGTTGTTATAGACCATGTTTCCAACTGGTTTGAAAAGAAATGAGCTCATTTGATCAAGCTTTGGAGCTTTAATTTGGTTTAAAACTCATACATGACATGTTTGAATGTTATTCTTGAAAATGGGTTTGAATGTGGTTTTAATTGACTCACCTTTGGGGCTTGAATTCATAAATTGAGCTTTGAAACTTGTTATACATTGAATTCAATGATGTTTTCCAGAATTTGGGCCCAAGAGGTCGAGTTTGGAGTGGTAGAATGCTTGGTTTGAGCTTGGGAGGCAGATCTGGAAATTCCAGATTTGGCTTCCTCGCTCGAGCGAAGGATTCCCCGCTCGAGCGCGCACCTTTGTCCAGGGCTCCGCTCGAGCGACCATCGCGCGTAAAATCTCAGCATCCAGTACTTTTACTGTTTTGCAGACCGCTCGAGCGAAGGATTCCTCGCTCGAGCGAAGCCTTTGATTTTGGACTTACGCTCGAGCGTAGAAAGTCTCGCTCGAGCGAGGCTCCTATTTTCAGCAAACTTTGCGAAATGTTTTCTAAGTGTATTTTTGCATCCTCATCCCATCCTAGGCATTCTTAGGCCTAGTTTAAGACATTTAGATGAGGATATCGTTGTAGAACACACCAAGGCAAATTAGGGATTAAGTTATAATATTTTCCCAACTGTGTAGCTTAGTGTGTGTTCAACCGGTGAACTGTGTAGGGTTGGCAACTGGGGAGACACGCTCTAGCATACTGTAGCCCAGAACTCTGTGAGTAACAATTGTGTAAAGATATGTTCAACTGATTATCTTTTGAATACTGAACTGAACTGTTTACTGAACTGGTATTATTTACTGAATGAATGTATGTCCTTTATTTCTGAACTGTACTGTGGCATCCTTAGTACCTACGGTTTACTGTTACTGTTACTGTTACAGAGATCTCTGTCGGTTCCCTCGTGGAACCACTACTGTTTACTGACTGATGGCCATCATTACTGTTCGGTCTTTTAAGACCTACTGTTACTGTTATACTAATGGATGTACCACATATGACTGTTTACTGTACTGAATAACTGAACTACTGATTGAATTGAACTGTTTTCATTACTGTAAGGACATTCATTCTAAACCCCTTTACGCTTTATGTTATTCACTGGGCTTTAGCTCACTGCTCATATATATATGTAGGTGTACAGGCACCAGATCGGAGCTAGGAGCGTCAGGGTTAGACTCCAGTTTTGTCAAGCCAGCCTTTGCGCCTCACTGCGAGGTTCCGAGTTGCCATGCTAGGGCTTGGGGGTGTTTTGTTTGTTTTCCCCCTTCTGTACTGTTTTACTGTTCTGTATAGACCAAGTGTTACTGTACTGTTATCAAGGGATTAGGTCCCTGTACTGTGTGACTGTATATTTTGTACAGACGGAATGTTTTCTGTACTGGTATCTAGGGTTGAGTCCCTAGTTTGAATAGATGTAAGTATTGTACATACTGTTCTGTACTGTTTATGTATGAATGCATGGAAAAATCTTTTGCATACAGACTGTCGCAGCTCATTGGACATTGTTTAATTACTGTATTGGCTTCCGCCAGGCCCTGTACTCTGTTTTACTGTATTACTGTTAAGCAGGCCTTCGGTAATCTCGGATTACTGGCCGGTTACGGTGCTAAACCCATAGGGCCGGGTTTGGGTCGTGACATACGGCTACATTTTTTGAGTACCCGTGCTTCATAGACCACTACATATTTTGTGGGTCAATCACACTTGACTGCGTAAAACTCTCACTAAAAAATTGGAGTTATGCTAGGGATACCAAATTTTCTACCAAACCTTTCAAAAGAAGTTTGTTAGTGTCCATAGCATTTTCTAAAAATTTAAAGCTTGTAAGTACGTTAATAAGATTGTTAGTGTCTCTAATATTATTACTATAAATAAAAATAAAATAGTGTTCACTCTCTACATAGATAAAAGTAAGTATAAGAATAAAAACCTACTACATCCATATGGTTAAAACGAAACTTAAAACATAAAACCTTTAACTTACAAGTTATATGCAACTGAATTATGGATAAATATGCAACTCAAAATATGCAACTGCACAGCCAAATATGCTAGAATATGCTAGAGGTGTAGACTACCATAAGTTGATACCCCATCTTATGGGTAAATCATGATAATCAATAAATGATAAATTCGAAAGGCCATAATATACTAAGGCCAAGTTTGGCATCTACTAAATAATACAAAAAGTCAAAAAGTCACTGTCCTATTTAAGTCACTATCCTATTTAAGTCACATCATCTTATTTAAATCATATCACCTCTCTAACACATCACATCAAACCCAACCCATATAAGCCAATAAGTCAAAAAGTACACTTTTTTAGAACATCCCAAACCAACCCTAAATGCATAACTAAATTATAAATTTCAAAAGTACTTGATATTTTTTTTTTAAATGAACAAATCGACAAAATTTACCACAGCACAACCACTAGTACTATTAAATACATGAAGGCTAGGGTTAGGGTTGGTGTTGACATCTCATTCTTTGGATTTTTCTCAAAATACCCCTATATAGTTACATGGGAAGTTATGCCCTAAATTCAGGATTGAACCCCCCCCTTCAAATCTCTCAATTTTTTATTTTTCTAAATTCATTTTAATCTTCAGATTTTGAATTAAACCATGCAGTTTATAATCTTGTTTTTGTGAAATAAAATGATCTGCCATCACTTGTAGCATATATGTATATGAACCCATACATATTTAAATAGGAACACTAAACTAAGTACATATCAAAATCCAAATGGCAAAATCATCCATCAAGTAATCTAAATACCCTTTGCCCTTAAACAAGTTTAAAATCACATATTTTTCAATCACTAATCATCAACAATTCAAAAAGGGAATCATTCAAATCCTAACCCATCAACATAAAATTGTGAATGGTTAAAAAATAGAGAGCAGTATAGAGCTTTTAGTAGGAGGTTTTCTTTCTAACTATGAAGCATAGACGCCCAAGATTTCATGCCGTGGCGGTATCTAACACGGGGACACATACGGGACATGCGGGGTGGCATGTCCCTTTAATTTAATTTTTTTTTTTTGCAGGGGACACGTCGGGGACACACGTGTCCAAATCTGGACACAGAGCAAAAGAGAAGAGTAAAGGAGAAGAGTAAAGGTCAAGAGACAAACCTGGACTTCGATCCAGTCGACTCGTTTGTCGACGACCTCCATGACTTCGACCACCGTAACCCGTTGACCTCCATCTAGTCGACTTCAAACACCGTAAGCCTCTCTGTCTCTCTCGTCTTCCCTCTCACTTGCGTCTCTCGCTCTCTCACTTGCTCTCGCTGATTAATATGTATAATATATATATATATATATATTAATTTATTTAATATTAATAAAAAAGACATCTTATATTTTATATAATATATATAAGATATAATAAATACTTATACATATTAATCCAAAAAAAAAAAGATAAAATAAAATAAAATAATTAATAGAAATGCATTTATTTAAAAATAAAATAACTAACTTGGATTAAAATAAAAATATTTATAAAAATAAAATAAAATTTCCCTGTCCCCAGCCGTGTCCGTGTCCCCATTTTTTTTAAATTACCGTGTCCCTTGTCCGTGTCTGTATGCGTGTCCGTGTCCGTGCTTCATAGCTTTCTAAGAAAGAAGAGTAGAAAAACCTAGGTCTGGTGTTGCAATTAGGGTTACGAAAATGGAGATAGGATAGGATCTCCCGATGTCGTCTTCTTCCAGGTATTTGCTTCTCAAGCTTTCATCTCCATCTTTTTCGATTCTCAGAAACCAAAATCCCTCTCTCCCTCCTTCTCTCTCTCTCGACTTCGCAAAGTTAAGAGTAGGGTTACTTTTTTTTTCTTTTTTCTGTTTTTCATTTTTTATGAAAAATATATGTAACAAAATCGGTTTGGTTTCCCATAGTGTTGAATCTATTAGGGCTATTTTGGAATAGATTTTAGTTAGGGGTGGTTGCGGGTCAGTTGCGGCCACAAAACCTCCAATCCGTCATCCGTCCGCGTTCGCCAGATTGACGGATTAGAGAAAATCAATCCGCATCCATCCGCCAATCCGGCAAATATGGATTGAGCAGATTGGCGGATGGATGTGAATCGATTTGGCAGTTTAAAATTTTACAAAAACAAGTTAAATGATATTCTAACTCTGGTTATCTGCAAAATGCTATGTTGTGATTCATTTTTTTCCTCCAGAACAGAAAAACTCATTTCAACACTGAGAAAATAAAATTGAAAACCTAATCAACAATGCTAATAATTACAGCAGGAAATGTGGCACTATGCGAGAGAGAATCAGTAAGTACTAGTTCGAACTAAGATAGAATCCCAATTCATACTAAAAATAAGTATTGGACTACACTGAAAAAAACAAAAACAAAAAAAGAAATACAAATTGCAAAGAGAAAGAAAGAATTGTTAGTCATATATCTGCAACAAACCCAAAGAACAAAATAATAATTAATGATTTTAATAAACTAAACACTGGATTTTCAAAAGTCACATTTGTCTAAATCTTCACCAACACACTCACAGAATTCACATATAAACATCAAAAGATGTGCATTTCATAAAATCCCCCATTTGGTTGAGAACAAATAAATAAAAATAAATGTAGCTAACTCTAAATCACACAATGGTATGATAATCTCAGGATCAAGAATGTATACAAGTGAATGGAAGATTCAAAATCCCATCTTTTGAGCAGTTTACAAAGCAACCAAACAAAGAACCAAGACCCATTTGAGCAAATGAATACGAGAGAAGAGACTAACCTGAAGCTGTTAACTAGAGAGAGAATCACTACTCCCCATTGGACTTACAAATCTTAAAGCAAGAAATTCAACTCAATATTTAATGAATTAAAAAATAAATAACATAAACTATTGACCAACAACAACAAGGGATGGCTTCAAGAGTACTATCAATTTTATTAACGCAAATTGGGCATCCAGATTGTTAACAGTCAACAATAAAGCTGCTGAACTACTTCATGAGACCCCATATAACACACATAGTAAAATAAATGAAAACACCCAAAATATGAGGAATCAAGACCGTGTTGCTCACCGGAGGTCTCGGGAGCTTCTTCTTTTTCAGCAACAGCGGCCTTACAGAGAATATCTCACCAACTCGATCGCCGATCGCCTTTTGGTCGTCGCTCGTTGTAGATCGTCGCTATCGGGAGCTTCTTCGTGTAGATCGTTGCTCGTGTAGATCGTTCGTCGCTCGCCGTAGATCGTGTAGAACGTCGCTTGTGTAGTCGGTAGATGCCGATGGCTAGGGTTTTGGGGAGAGACAGCGAGAGAGCAGCGTGTCTGTCGAAGAAGAATCAAGGATGGGTAGGTTAGGTTTGAGTCTGAGATCAAAAAAGGGGCTGAGGGGCTGAGGGGCTAAGGCAGTCAAGGCGTTAAGGGGTTGTTTGGATGTACTAAATAAATGTACTTTATAATTTTTTAGAGTAAAAAATATAAGAAAAAAGATGATTGTTTAGAATAAATTTTTAATTTTTTATGAAAAAATATATATTAAAATATTGTATAAAATATAAAAGTTACCATTTTATCCCTAAATATATAATTGCTTACTGACAGTGATGGTACTGTCGTGCATACGGTTGGCAACAAGATGTATAGGACTAAATTGTCTATAGTGCTATTCTGCACATGGGGGCCCATCACGGCTCCTGTTTTAATAATCGGAACCGTTCAATGTGTAGAACTCGTCGAATACTATATTCTTATGAAAAATCACGTTGATCAGATATCGATAGCTATCTGATCGGATTAGTTTTTTGTCAAGCGTTACTTTGTGCATCATCCTTTTTTTATACAAAACTCATTTGATCATATAGTTATTGATATCCAATCAACATGATTTTTAACAACTATATAGTACTCGACGAGTTCTACACATTGAACGGTTCAGATTATCAAAACAAGACCCATGATGGCCCCCACGGGCCAAATAGTGATAACTTTTTGACTTGTACTTTTTTTTGTAAATTTATTTTTTTTATATTTTTTTGTGAATAGTGATAACTTTTTGTTTTTTTTAATAACTTTTTGTCTTTTTTCACAGATGCCAAACGAGCCCTAAAAATAAAAAAAAATAAATTGGACAGAGTAACAGATGGGTTGGGTTAAGTGGATATATTGGTGGATTAACCGCAATCCGACCTGAACCCGCGAATCGTTTATTTTTACGATTCGCATCACTACAGTCTGTTTCTGCCCGCCACGTGTCATGCATTCACCCAAAAGTAATTGTGTCGGCCCAGACGAGTTTGGCGGGTCAGGCAATCCGCTGCTCAACCCTGACTGTAGTGATGCGAATCGTTTATTTTTACGATTCCTTAAGAAAAATATTTATATAAAAAATAAGATGATTGGATATCGATAATTATACGTTTGAATTATATTTGTTTTAAAAAAATGACGGTAAATATAATTGTAAGAATAATTGTTCATTTTTTTAATACAATTTTGACTCAAATATATAGTTAGTAATATCCGATCATTTTTATTTTTTACATAAATATTTTACTTAGCAAATTCTAAAAAGTGGACAATTCAAATCACTGAAATGGTCTCAAAATGAGCCTACTAAATATAAATGCTCTTTTAAATTGAAATGACCAACATAAGAAAAGTTCAACCTTACAAAAATATAAATTAAAATGATTTGACAACTTGTATTAGGGGCGAGCAGGCATTCGCTAAAATCAAATAGTCTAGACCAATCCGTTATAGAATGGATGATTTCAATGGTCTGAATGAATAGATGCGAATATATTTTTTCTACTTTTTCTAAGTTTTGATGGATAATAGATAGGAAGTCACCAAATCTAATCCGATCTATCAACAACTCTTAAGAAAATGAAGCTATGCTTTTATGTTATGTGTTAAAAAAAATTAAGGCAAACTTTAGTTTATCCCTCATGTTTTAAGCCATATGCAGTTTACTCCCTTAACGTTTAGAAATAATCACATAGCCCCCATATCGTTTGTTGATTACAATGCACTGTTATATTTCCATCCGATCTAACTGGAGGTGCAACTCACAAGCCATTGTTGAGAGTAGGTGTGAATAAAATAAACAACTCCGCTACGTAGCTCGAAACATCAAAGGCTCGAATGGCTCGAAATCCCAAAACGACGTCGTTTTAGGATTTTTTTTTATTCTCTTACCGGTAGGATAATATTTTTCATACCATTCAAGCCATTCGAGCTCTACGCATTCGAGCTACGGATCATTTTCATAAAATAAATTTTTAACCGAAAATGCCCATGTATATTTTTAAATTTACAAATATGCCAATTTCTTTTCTTCTTCCCGTCTTGTGCCCTCTGTACAAACCCAAATCATTAACCCACCCAACCATGCTTCAAATTCAGTATCTTTATTGTGTTTTAATGGGATTGTATAGACTGCTAAGTTATTATTAAGAAATTTGCATCTCATCATGTTAAAAAAGTTGTGATGTACCATTTAGTCTAACTCCAAGTTGTTGTTTGCAGTGTAATTATGTTTTCTCTAAACTACAAAAGCCATGGTTATGGAATTCTCTTTTAATTTTATAACAAGGATCTACCTTCCCTCACCAAAGGCCACTGCCGCACACCTCCTATCCCACCCCACATACTCATTTCGGCAGCTCCATATATATATATATATACACACATTCAACAAACTCATAATTCACCTTTATGATAAAAATAAAAAATAGAAAGAGAACCTATGAATCAACCCAATCCAATCCCGTAGCACCCCTTCATCATGTACTTCCTTGTTGACAAGTCACAAGAGATTAATTATTTGATGAATTATAGGATTATGAAGGTGAATGGCAGCCAAATTCAGCTCTTTCTTCTCTTTCATTTTCTCACACGCTCATTCACTCACCCACTAATTCACTTTTACACACACGAATATACATACATACATATGTAAGCTTAGGGTTGGTGGTGGTTGGGAATGGCGGGCGGTGGTAGCCTATCTAGACGTGGCTGGTAGTATAGAGTTAGGGTTAACATTTGTGGGAGAATATGAAAAAGTAGGATGTATATATATGGAGGTATTATGGACTTTTTATTATTATTGTTAATAGAATTACATGTGCAGTTTAGTTCACAAATCACATGGGAGTTATGTGATTATTTCCAAACGTTAAGGGAGTAAACCGCACATGTCCCAAACCACAAGGGGGTAAAGTGAAGTTTGCTCAAAAAATTTATTTAATAATTATATTTGCTATTTATGAAAGGGCATTCGGCCAAAAATCTAGTTTTGAATTTTCATTGGCCAAAGATCCACACTCTAAACTACAGGTAATTATTTAGTAATCCTGGAGTATAGACACGTAGTATTTCATAGTATTATGATTGGTGGAGAAAGTAGGTAGGTGGGATATTGTGTTGGGTGATTGAGGAACATAAGAGGCATATTGAATAATTATTGGTTAAAGAATACAGACACGTGGTACTCCGGAAACATTCTATAATTTCCCACTAAACTACTTTGTTTATAAGGACAAACTCTTACAAAATGACCAAATTACCTAGGTATATATATAGTATACACAGTCAAATGATTAAACCAAACTTTTTACTCTCTTTCGCGCTCTCTCTCTCTCTCTTCTCTCACTTTCTGCTTCACCTCTATTGTTGCTCATCGCCGTCTTGCCGTCACCCTTTGTGGTCACCGTCTCACCATCACCATCTCGTTATTGCCTTTCGTCGTCGCCTTCTTACCATCGTCACCTTACCGTCATCTCGCCATCTCCACTCTGCCTACAAACCATCTATCTTCTCTCTTCTCTCTCTTCTTCACTTCGTCATCTTCGTCTCCACGTCGATGGTTCTGCCACTACTCAAATCCAAATCCAAATCCAGATCGACGGCGTCGAAAGGGCATGACTCCCCCAGCAATTGCTCTATCACCATGTCGGCGTTTGCGGTGGCTGATTTTCAGCTACGACATCGATATCTCTGGTGAGTCCTTATTCAACTTTATAAATTATCAATTCTTTGCAGTTTTGCTACTTTTGAAAAATCAATCTTGTGTTTACTTTTTGTATTCTTGGAATTCTTAATATATAAATTCCTAAACGAGCTTATGTTTGCGTTTAATTCTTAATGTTTGAGTTTTGTATTAGGACAACACCATTAGAGGCCTCCCTATCTCTTTATACGAAGAGCTCCAAACACAGACGATCTGATATCAGATTGAATCCTCAAACACAATTTTCTCCATATTTTTAGATTTTTTTTTCTATTATTTGTTGTTGTTTAGATTTTTTTCTTATATTATTTGTTGTTGTGTGTTTAAGATCATATTACATCCCCAAACACATTTTTCTCAATGTTTTCAATTTTTTTCAATTATTTTTGTTGTTGTTGTTGATGATGATGATGATGATGATGATGATGAAATAGATAGTATGTATTACATTTCTCTAAGTATGCATTTCATGTTGTTTGGTTCTTGGGAAAGAAAATTTCAGATGAGATGCATGTTTGGTTTTGTTATTTTGAAAAGATAATGGCTTTGTTGTATTTTAATTACAAAGATTTGAATAGATAAATAGAATTCAGTGAAAAAATTGAACACACAAGAAAGATAAATTTGAACAAATAATAAAATTTGAACAGATAAGGGGAAAAAATTGAACAGATAGGGAAAAATTTGTACAAATAGGAAATTTTTTGAATAGATGCAAAAAAGTCAACAGATAAATTAATGGGGAAAATTAAAAATAAAATGTCCTCCAAAACTAAGGGTGTAAATCTGGCTTGGCCCAGCCTAGCCCAGCCCGGTCCATGTCAAGCCTCGCGGGCTCCCTAAAAAATTCAGGCCGAGTTGGACTAGCTCATAGGCCAAAAAATTAGGCCCAGGCCCAAACCCAAACCCGCGCGGGTCGGCCCAGTGGGCCTGAGCCTGGCCTTGTGACCATTTTTTTTTTTTTTTTTTAAAATTTTTTATCTAACCTAATGCCTTATACTCTCCTTATCTTGGATTTTTCAACAATTATCTCTTTATGAAACATGAAAGTTAAGCCTTATTTTCATTATAAAAAATGAACAATAAAACATTTTTGGCACAAAAATAATAAAGAATTATTGGAGAAAAATTCAAAAAAGGCCCAAAAAATAAACCCCAAACTATCAAACTAATTCGAATCCACCCGTCAACCTGCATGATCAGCTCAATCCACATTTGCTAACTAAGCGGATGAATGCGGATTGTTTTTCCTAATCCGCCTAAGTTCGAATAGATAGTGAATGAGAGGTCATCGGATCAAATCTGATTTGCAAGCACCCTTAACTTGTATTAATTTTATAACTTTTGCCTAAAATATTTGTTACACAAACATAGCATTAACAATATAGAAGAATTACAATTCAAGGGTGCGAGATCAAAAAATATTAACAAAACATTGAGAGTACAACACATCTTGTGATGGGATATATCTTAATGTGTTGGGAAATATCTCAAGCACTATATGGGTGTAATTTTGACTTGCACTCTTTCATATTTGTATAATCATTTTTTTTTGGTCCAATTGTTCAATGATCCTCCTAAATTATATGTATATACTATTTGGATTCTCAAAAGTTGGAATGGCTAACTTGAAAGAGTATTTGGACTTGATAAGGCTATTTAGGATTGATATTGATGATTTAAATCATTCATTTTTTAAGACTCATTGAGTAAAAATATTAATAGAAAAAAGCAAAATGATTTTGAATTACATTTGTATTAAAAAAAATTAACAACTATTTTTGAGATTATAATTGTCGTCCATTTTTTAAAACAAATGTGATTCAAACATATAGTTACTTAGATCTGATTATTTTAATTCTTTTCATGAATATTCTACTTAACAAGTTTTAAAAAGTGAACAATTCATATCACATTAGTTGGTCCTAAAATGAGCCCACTAAACCCAAATGTTTTTCTAAATTAGATGACTAAAATGAGAGAATCTAGTAACCCGACCACACCCTGTATCATATCAGGGGCGAGGCAAATCAGTGGGCGACAGGGGCAATGCGAGAAATGGGTTAATTTTATAAGTTAAAGAATGAAAATATTAATAAAAATTATAGATAATATAGTATATTACGGATAATGATTTATACTTAATGAGGATTATAAAATATAAAATAAAAAACTCAATGAGTAAAAATAAATATTGAATATAATATTTTAGTGTTTTAATTTTATTATAATGAAAACAATTAAATTATATATTATATATATAAAAATATATTTAATAAATATAATTGAGCGACAGGTTGGGTAAAATGGGACAGGAGAAGCAAAACCTGACTTATTCCACTTTTTTATTAGGGTGAAAAAAATCCATACAAGATAAAACAGAAACTGCAAGGCGGAAAAAATTGACAATATTTAACTGCTTTGCCACTTGCACCTGAATTGTAGAGAGTCGTACCTACTATCACCTTTCTAAAAGTTTGGAGGAAAAATAAAAAAATAAAAAAATTTATTAATAAGTTTTATTTTATTCTCAAGATTATTATTGAGGATTACCAAGCTTTAATGTAGAAAATAAAATTCAAAATTTTATTGTTTCAAAAAAAAAACTGATTCTCTATAATAGTATATTTTATCCAAATATTACTTTATTTAAAATTATAAATATATATGTATATATATTTTTAATCATACAATTATGAATAATAAATTTTGTTCATCTTTTAAGGAGAAGGGTAAGATTGAAATAATGTATACTATTATAAAAAAATTGAACTTCTTGAAACAATTTATAAAAAATTAAAAATTAATTATCCATATTAAAATTTAATATAACTCAATAATAATCTAGAAGTGGAATATAACTTGTTGATATTTTTTTCAAAAAAATATTGTTAAGAAAAATTAAAATTAAATTAATTTGGTAATAGGAACATATGATTTCACCAAATTTGCATGTAAAAAAGTGACAATGACGTCATCAATTTTGTTTGTAGTAAAATGTTATAAAACATATATATGAACCAAGTTTGTTGAGTGGCTCAACTAGGATTTATGTTGATAATTTAACAAAAATGTTTGAGACTTTAGGGTTCGTTTGGGAAGATAATGGCTAAAATAGTTACAAAAGACAAAATAGGTTATTTTAGTTACAACAAATAAAATATCATATCTAACCCATAATCATTATACTCTTCTCTAAAAAAAAAAGCCAAAAAACCAAAAACCCCTTTCCAAACCAAGTTTTTTAACCCAGGCTAAAATAGTTAAAAAAGTTAAAAAGCCAAAAAGCCAACCCACTTCCCAAACCAACCCTAAATGAGGAACTCTAGAGGGAGCTGTAGAGGTGAGACCTATTAGGAGTGTAAAAATGACCAGCGGTCCGATATGGGCCCGGCCCGTTTAGGCTCGTTTGGGCCTGGGCTTGAGCCTGAGCCCGAGCCTCAAGCCCAACTCGAGATCCTAGGTTAGGCTTGAGCCATTATTTTGAAGCCCGGCCCATCGACCCACTTAAAGCCCACGCAAGGCTTGGCTCGAGGCCCAGTGTTTTTTTAGTGAAAAATAATAAAATTTTGATAGAAAAAATAAAAAATAAAAAATTGTTCAGGCCCGCCCAAGCCCGAGCTTAGGCCTAGGCCCAGGCCCATCAGTCTTGCCTAAGGCCTGAATACCCCCTGGGCCTGGGCCTAAATCTTTGGCACGTGGGTTGGTCTGGCCTAAATTTTGGCAAGAGCTCGCGAGACCCGACATGGGTCAGCCCAGGCCAAATTTACACATTTCGGTCCCACCTTATGATTTGATGTTTTGGTTTGTGATGTTGCTTTTTTTTTTTTTTTTTTTTTTTTTTAATATATTGCCACATCACTAGAGTTGGCATTAGAGCTCCAACTCTAGTGCTCTCTATCATCACTTATAATTTAAATTATTTAGAGTAATGTTAGAGGTCTCAAATATTTTATCAAAAGTTTTACCAATGAGTCCCACACCCGAGACATTTGGTAAAATTTTTGGTAGAATTTTTGGGACCTCTAACATTTTTGATTATTTATCTTATAACTTTTTGAGAATATTAATTTTGAGAATAGACAATTCATTACTTTAAAGGCATTCAGTTGATAAATCTAAATTTGAATTTTTCTTAGTCAAAGGTTCAAGTGCTCGTATATTTTTGTGCTCGTATATTTTGAGCAAAAAGACAAGCTCAATCAAAATAATCAAAATACCCTCGTTACTTCTGAGTTCGGATTCTCTACCGTGTTTCTTGTAATTATTCCTGCTGTGGTGCCGAGACGTTGTTTTGGTCAATTTTTTTTTTCTTTTTCTTTTTCTTCTTTTCTTTTCCCCGTTGTCTTCTCTCTCCGAGGCAGGCTGAAAACCCTAACCCACCTGACAGAGCAAGAACAGAAAGATGAAATGAAAAAGAGGGAGATGAAGGCAAGGCGATGCAACGGTAATGGATTCTCAACCTCTATTTGTTTTCTTGTTTGCATTCACAGAGATAAAAGAGGGACAACAACAAAAAGTTCTTATTTAGGTATTCAACTTTGGGGGTTCTTTAATTTCTATGTGGATTAGATATGAAGATTGAAGCCTATAGAGCTCTCAATCTGTGTCTATGAAGCAAACTTAGCTTTGATTTTGATCCTAGGTTACCTAGAAATTCGTGTATGAAACTGTACATGTGAGAGATGGACCAAACTGTCGAACGTTCGCCAAATGCACAGAGGGGTTTTCAAGTTCAAGCTCCATTGGTGAGCCCACTTGATCTTTGACCTTTTTTACTGTTAATTTTTTTCAATTCATGCATTTCTGAAGATACCCAAATGAAATCCTTGATAAACAGCTCTCAATTTGTTTGTGGGACCAGTGTTGGTTTTTTTGTTTTCTAGCAATTATGGTAGCATTTCTTTTCAAGAGGCTTTGAAGATAGAGGGATGAAGTTATTTATGAATGTGCAATTCTTGAGAGAGTTCATGGAATTCAATGAGAGCATATGTATTTTTTTATTTTTTATTTTTTATTTATGACTGGTTGGTTCTTTTTTGTTTTTGTTATTAATGCTAATGATCTTGATGATAACTGACTTTATTGGTTTGGGGTTGGACTGGACTGCTGCATTTTGTTTTGCATTTGTACAAGTATGGAATTCGATAGAGAGCATGGGGTGTATGATTAAAGTGGGGCCTTTGATCTCTTCCCAATCATGGGTGGGTTTGGTTTACTTGTTTGGAAGAGGAGTTTGGAGAAGAAGATATTTACTTGTCTCTACAGCTTAATTTGGGTGAATAAATACCAGAGTCCTTATCTTGGATGCCTTCTTATTTTAGTGAACATTGTGAAGGATAGCATTTGGCATTTTGGGGAAGAGTAGATTTTATAGGTGCTTGCGAATGGTTTAGGTGTATTATACACTAATTTTGTTTCATTTCTGGACCTTATAGGTTTAACAATTTATAACTTGCACCTATTGTTGTGTGTGATTTGTGCTGTTATTGGCATCATTGTTGGAATTTTACTTGGGGACAGTATCATGTTGAAATTCTCCTGGATTATTCTCATTTTTAGTGATATCCCCCCCCCCCCCTCTCTCTCTAGCATTTTTGTAGACTTTACTCTTCATGTGTTGTAGCATTAATTCAAACATCAAATGTAGATTAGTAATTCAGACGAGTTTTGACTTCTTGTAGGAAATTATTGAAAGATGCTCCTTGCATACCACTTATTCTTATGATCTTTTTAAAGTCTCTCGCCCTTCCTGGGGCTGCTTTTGTTTGTGGTAGTATGAAATTTGTGATCTTGTGGATAGGGGAATGAGTTGGTAGATAATTTTTTTATTATTACTAGTGGTGTTTTCCCAGCTGCTAGTGTGTGCTAGTGTGTGTTCTACTTCTGTAATGCAGCTGCTACCTATGAAGCACGGACACGGACACGGACACGGACACGGACACGCATACGGATACGGACACGGACACGGGACACAGCAGTTTCTAAAAAATGGGGACACGGACACGGCAGGGGACACGGCAAATTTTTTAATTTTTTTATAAATATTTTTATTTTAATACACATTAATTATTTTATTTATTTATTATATTTTTTAAATAATGTGTTCCAATTAATTTTTTTATTTTATTTTACATATATGTGTTTATTTAATAATAAGTATATATTATCTTATAATATGTATTACATATTATCTTAATATAATATATAATTATAATAGTTATTATATAAATTATATAATATATAACTATTATAATATATAAGCTATAATATATAATAATAGTTATTATAATAATAGTTACATATATTATACTCCTGATTCAGGGATAAAGACAGGGAGACAAGAGACAAAGAGGGAGACATCGCGATCAGCGAGAGAGAGGGAGACAAGCGATCGCGATCGCGATCAGCGAGAGAGAGGGAGACAGAAGCGATCGCAAGGGAGAGAGGGAGACAGAAGCGATCGCAAGGGAGAGAGAGAGAAGGCGAGAGAGAAAGCTCTGAGTTGAAGTGGACTGGATCGTCGAAAGGGACTGGATGGAGGTCGATTGGCTCGAGATCGAAGGCTGAGAAGTCGCCGACCAGGTTTGTAGTCCTTTTCTCTTTCGTTTACTCTTCTCCCATGTCCCATGGCGTGTCCAGATTTGGACACGCGTGTCCCCGCCGTGTCCTTCACAAAAAAATTAATTAAATAAGGGGACACGCCAGATGTCGTGTCCCGTACGTGTCCCTGCCATGTCCCCGTGTCCCCGTATCTGACACCGCCACGGCTTCCATTTTGCCGTGTCCATGCTTCATAGGCTGCTACTGGCAATATTAAAAAATCTGAACTTTTATTGATGCTTTTATTTTGTCTTTTACAGATTTTGGATGTAGAAAGGGAAAAATGAGAGAGGTAAGGATGAAGATAGAAAGATAAAAGCAAAGGCCAAAGATTTTGACAGAGATGAAAGAAAACACAAGGATGAGGAAACATTAAAGTGAGAGAATTAAATTGAAGGAACAAATTTGGTTAGACTACTAAAGTGGCTCCTTTGGTTGGCATGAATAGTGACTTGATTGCTCGCAATGAAATTGGATCAAAATGAATGTATTTAAATTAATATGAATGTTATAGATTAATATTTGAAATGACAATATTGGTTGAATAAAATGATATACTGGTTGATTGAATGAAACCGCTTGTGTATCTTAGTTGAATGAAATGATTTAGCAATTTTGATTGAATGAAATGGTTTGAGCATCTTAGTTGAATGGAATGTTCTTGATTGAATGAAACGCTATGTTGTCCTTTGAAACAATCCACTTTTCTATTTTTTTTCAGCATAGACCTTGAAGCTTGTTATGAGCATTGCAAATGATTCCCTTTTTTTTCTTTTTTATGGTTGTCTTTTCTGTTCTTCTCCTTTCTTTTTCTTTTTTGTTCATTCATCTTTTCTTCTTTCTTTAATTTTAAAGCATAGACCTAAATCATGTTTTACATAATTTATAATAGGGTTTGTTATATATCACCATTTCATTTTTTTGCTCTTTTTGTTGTTTATTCCTCATGAATGATATGAAATAAAACAATGATATATAACAAATCCTATTCTACAAATCTCATTCAGTCACAATCAAATTGCATAAAAATATATGACAAACTAAATTTTTTTTTTATCAAACAATCTCCTAGGACTCATTTGATCTATACAAAATGACTTTATCAATCTCTTAAAAGACTGATTAGATCTATATAATATAACCATCCTCAAATTTGAAATTCCATTAATACAATAGAAGTAGAAAAATGAGAAAAATAAAAACTAAGAAAATGATATTTTCCAAAACTGCTTCATTTCACATGAATATCATTAGAAGATTGTTTCAACTAGTTAGTATCAGTAACTTGAATGAAACATGCTCTTCGATTAGCAACGACGAAGCTTGACATGACATGAATTGATGACGATGAATCGTAGTTGATATGACAAGCAACAATCCATGTATAGGTCTATTTCGTAGTTATCATGGATTTGTCAAGACTCTAGAGAGAAAAGAAACAGGGTTTTCATGGCCGCGCAGAGCATGTTCCACTATCAAATTACCTTAGTTGGGAACCTGTATTCAATGATCGAAGTGAAGACGAGTCAAAAAATGAAAATTTTCAATGATCAATGATATTCATTACTTTTCCTAGTATACTTCAGAAAACATATATTGGCATATCATAATGTTTATATCGAATCATAACCATCTCTTAGTCAATCTATCTTACCAAGTCAAAAATCAAAGCAACACTAACACGGACACAACCATAACCATAGATGTGAAACTATCTTACCCAATTTGCATTTGATAATCCAGTAGTACTAGTTACATTGGATATTTCCTTATATCATTTATATGTGACCATGGTAATGTTTCACTCCTATTCAAAACATTTGATTCATAAATTCAAAGTATATATGTACATATATTGATTACCTTCCATATAATGGCAATATAATCTCCTGATGTTGAGGTCAAGAATTTCCCATTATATGAAAATTGAATAAACAAAACTTTATTCTTATGGGACCTCAATACCTGCATTATTTTGAAAATGGCACAACATGTAAAATAGTTCAACAAAAGAATTATACATCATTTGCATTGCAAAACATTGCGTGGTTTGTCATGATGATGAAATGATCACTTGAATATTAATCATATATACATATCTGATATAGTTTTGACCAAGTGGTGTAAAATTAACCTAAATTCTCCTAATATCTGATATAAATACATAAATTCTCCTAATATCTGAATCATATATACATATCTGATATAGTTTTGAACAAAAGAATTCCATAACATAATTCTGTGAATTCTCTTCAGAATTCAAGAAGCCCTTAAAAGGAAAATCAAACAACAAAATACAAATCTAATATAAAAAAAAAATAATCAAATTGATACAAAGTTTTAATTCATCAATAACAAAGAAAAAATATAGAACTGAACTCCATATGAACACAAGAACTGCCTTATCAAATTCAAGATTGTTCAAGTATCATTCAATCTTTTGTACTGATGAGTCTGTACTATTTACATTTGGACTGATGAATCTAGCTAAAAGTTCTTATATATCAGACCCATATTCTTAAAGATACAAAACTCTAAACAACTTTAACAATTTTATTTTTTTATACTATTTTATTTTGGGATAAAATCATTGGTTCGAGGTTTTCAGTAGGTTTCCATAATCATACAATCAAAAGGTTTTCATAACATTATCGTATAGTCAAAACAAAGACCCAGATAATTTATTCTATCAAACAACACCATTCAAGCCACAAAAATTGAAAAACCAAAGCCCCAATCGAGAGCAAAAATGATAAGATCGATCACCAAAAACAACATAAAGCAGATCCGAAACAAGCAAATTCACATCTATTTTCTCTCAATGAGGAAAAAAAAGGAGAGAGGAGAAGATTGAGAAAGGAGAGAGATAAAGGAGGCGGAGGTTAGGAATCCATTACCATCGCCTCGCCTTCGTTGCCACCACATC
This sequence comes from Camellia sinensis, assembly GCF_055761805.1. Classification (NCBI taxonomy): domain Eukaryota; kingdom Viridiplantae; phylum Streptophyta; class Magnoliopsida; order Ericales; family Theaceae; genus Camellia; species Camellia sinensis. The sequence continues at coordinate 22,294,080 of NC_138965.1, read as the reverse complement.
GCATCGTCGTCGTTGCCTTCCTTTTCGTTTTGTCTTTCTGTTCTTGCTTATTGGGTGGGTTAGGGTTCTCAGTCTGCTTCAGGGAGAGAAGACAATGGGGAAAATAAAAAAAGAGAGAAAGAATTTTTTTTGACCAAAACGACGTCGTTTCGGTACCACGACAGGAAGAATTGTAGGAAACCACGACAGAGGATCCAGTCTCCACTACCTCCCTTATGCACTATCTTCTCTCTTATCAAATCTCTCTCTCTCTTTCTCTCTCTCTCTCTCTCTCTCTCTCATCACACTGATGAATGAACAACTATGATAACCATAAAATTGCCATCGCAGCATCTCCTACTCTCTTCCTCTCCATCGCCTCACAACACTGTCGTCCTCCGTCGCAGCAGCACCACCGTAACACCTCATTTTGTCTCCTCATTTTCATCTTCTCTCTCTTTCCCTCTCTCTCTCTCTCTCTATATATATATATATATATTTTCTACTCTAAAACCCTCCTTATTCTCCAACACTTACGACGACATTCTCACATTCAACGACAACCTCTAGATCTACACTAACGTACTAGATGGCATGAAAAGCCTTTTGGATTTGTTCGGTTTGAATATGTTGTTTGGTTACGTCGGCCGTGAAGGTGGAAACAATATCGTTAGAAGCAGATCTACCCCCCAATCTCTATCATCGTCACTGCCATCTTCTCTTCCTCCTCCGTCGTCTACTGCTGACTCCACCACCGTCATATTTTTTTCCCACTGTTGAACCCATCATCGGAAGCTGGTTCTCTTTCTTCTTTCTCTTCTTCTCTACCATCGCTGGTCGGTGATGGCAGTAGCTATGCCCAGATCTAGATCGAAGACTAGATTTTGGGGGTGATTGTATGGAACACAAACCTTGAGGCAAATGAAACAAAATTCAAGTTAGTTTATAAATAAATAAAGAAATGCATAATTGGTTTGGTTGTTTTGGAAGCAAAATCGTGAATTAATTAAATGAAAAACAAGAGTGAGTGAGGAAAGAAATATAGAGAAATTACAAAGCAAAAAGGAGGGAGTGAAGATTTTTGGGAATCCATTGTTGATTTTTGGAAGTTTCAAAAGGCAGATTTAGATATCTTTGCACAATTCCTAGGCCTAACTAGCAAGCAGAGAGCAACCACTAAAACTCTTCTTTTTTGGTGTGTGTATGTGTGTCTTGAAACGAGTACAACTTTCGAATGCTCACACTCTTCTTAAGCTCCACAATCATCTCTCTTTATTCTTTCTCCATCCTCTCTCTCCCGCTCTAGCTCACCATCTAAAGTAGAAATCCTAGAAAAGAACCGTAGAGAGATCTGCAAATACCTCTTCCAAGGTTCCTCTCTTACACACTATATATCTATATTTATGTATTGGTTTGTTTGTATATTTGTTACTGATATTCAGTTTGTGCAAAGGGTGTTTGCTATAGAAAGAAGGACGTCAACCTTGTGAAGCATCTTGAAATCGATGTTCAAAATCTGCAAGTGATTAAGTTGAGGTGGAAAATCACTGTTCTTTTGTCGGAACCATCGGATTTGTATTTGTTCTTGTTCTGGGTAAAAAGATTAGCATTTCAACAAATAATACTCTTTTTTATTGCTATTGTTAATGATTGCAATAGATTAAAAATAAAAAATAAAGAATTGACACAAACAAATTGTTTTCAACAGATAGTGAATAATCTTGGAGAATTTTTTTTTTTTTTTTGGTTCAACATCAATTTTTGAAAACAAAGATAGGCTCAAAAATTGAACAAATAAAATTTAAATAGATTTGAAAATAAAATATTTGTTTAATTTTTGCTCAGATAGAAAATTTTGAATAGATATTTGAACAGATAGGGTAAAAATTGAAGAAATAGGGAAAAAATTGAATAGATAAGGAAAATTTTTGAACAGATAGGGTAAAAAATTGAACAGATAGAGAAAAAATTGAACAAATAGGGAATTTTTTTGAACACATAGTCAATGAAAGTCAATAGATAAAAACAAAAGTCAACAAATAAATTAAGGATAAAATTGGAAACAAAATATTCTTCAAAACAAATAAAAGAACTTCTCACCAAATTATTTCACAAACGGTGGACTTTCTACCAACAAAAAAATTCATTAAACCTAATATTCTACATCTCTCCATAGCTTAGACTTTTCAACAGATAAATATAGTCTAATCATATTGTCACAATTATCCTATAAATATTAGATTTTTTTTTTTATCAAAAGAAACTTACAAAATAAACAATTTGAATTATCAAATGATTCCATAATAGGGCCACAATGCCTGGCAACATTGTCCAGTTGAACCACACAATTGGAGACAAGTTCGGTTCAAATCATATAACTACTATTATCTAATTAATTTTTTTTATTACGAATAATTATTGTAAAAATATCTAAATTATGAACGACTTGATTAATTAAAATAAAATCGGACTAAGTGAGTTGAATTAGATAAATCTAGTCCTCTTGGAATCAGAGAGAAATTAGTCCATTCAAAATTTTATTAAAAATATAAAAATATTAACAAATTTTGTAAAAATTCATTCTTTTTTTTTTTTTTGAACGATTTGTAAAAATCCATTCATTCATCACTTTTGTATATCTGATTTTAGCTTTGATTTCTTTATGAGTAATAGAGTTTGAAAAAGTGAGATTTCTTTCCCCAATTGGATACTGTTGGGTCCTCATAAGTTCATTACAAGGTCCATTTTAATAATCTGAACAATTTATATTATACGATGCATTAAGAATGTTATTGTCGCAAAAAATCAAATTGAACGAATAAATGTATTATTAAATTATATTTGTATTTAAAATAATAAATAATTTATTTTGAAGGTTACAATTTCTGTTTTTACCCCCCCAACAAATGTGATATAATAATGCATTTATAGTTATTCGGTCCATATAATTTTTTCGATGAGCAGTAGAATATGAATGAGATTATATCTTCAGGCCAGCAGCAATGGCCCTTGCACACTCTGAGCTATCCGAGGGTGAATCAAGCTCGCATAGTTATCTCTTCAAGGAAGCTCAGGCCACTGTTAAACTGGGGAAAGATCTGGGAATTAACTTCCGTGGGCAAGAGGATGGTATGGTGGATAAGATTATGGATCTGGAGCTTAAGGACAAAGAGAGACTTATCAAGGATGGAAAGGCTCAGCTGTAATAGCAGTGTACTGGGGTCTAATAGAGGGTCAATTTGTTTAACTATGAAGCTTCTGTTCTGGAATGTTAGAGGGATTGGCAAGCTTAAGAAGATGAAGAGAATTAAAAGGCTACTAAAAGATAGGCATATTAATATCGTATTCCTTCAAGAAACTAAGAAGGTTGTGGTATCCGACAATTTAGCTAGAGGGCTTTGGGGACATAGGAAAATGGAGTTCTTGTTTGTGGACCCTGAAGGTACTACAGGTGGGCTTTTTTGTATTTGGGATCCAGATATTTTCTAATTATCTGGCAGCTGCTGCAACATGAGGATTATTCTACTCTCAGGTACCTTATATATAACTTGTTTCATTGTGTTCTGTTTAATATATATGCACCTAATGATGTCAGTAGCAGATCCTCATTTTGAAATATTTTACTCAATCTTAAAGTCTTTTTCCCCAATCCTTGGTGCATGAGAGGTGATTTCAATGAAATAAGGCATATGTGTGAGAGAGTAGGCTGCTCCAGACGAGACAGAGGCATGCATCAGCTCAATGAGTTCATAGATACCTGTGAATTGAATGACCTACCTCTTCTTGGTAGGAAGTATACTTGGTGTAATGCTTAGGAATCACAGAAATGGAGCATAATTGATAGGGAGTTGCTAAGCCCTGAATGGTTAATTCCCTTCAAACTGAAACTCTGGGGGTTGCCTCGACTAATATCAGATCATTGCCCCCTATTAATGATGGAAGATGAAAGAGATTAGGGCCCCAAACCCTTCAGGTTTATCAATGCGTGGACTTTGCATCCCAATTTTGCTCAACTCTTTACTACCTGTTGGGTGAATGCTAGTTTTGTGGGTTGGGTTGGGTTTATTCTCCAATAAAAACTAAAACACTTAAAGTTGGAATTAAAGAAATAGAATACTGAAGTGTTTGGAAATGTTTCAACCAAACTTAAGGCTTCAGAGGATGAATTGCATGACCTTGACATCACTGCAGAGGAAAGGGAATTGCTACACTCAGAAAAAGCTAAAAGAAGAGAAGTCATAGCTGAAGTGTGGAAGGTCTATAGAAGGGTGGAATGGCTATGGCATTAACAGTCCAGATTGAATTAGTCTCTAAAAGGGGACACAAATACTATGTTTTTTCATGTTATTGCAAGTTCTCGTCAAAGTAGAAACATGATCAATTCTATCTCAGTCAATGGTGTATCCTATGAGGAACCTAGCAGGGTAAAGTAAGAGATTTTCCTTAATTTCATGAACCATTTCTAGGAAAATTGGGTTAATGGGCTTGCTTTGGGTGGGGAGTTCAAAGTAATTAAGGGTAGTCTTGTCTCTCACTGTCTGATATCAGATTTCGCTAAAGTAGAGGTACTGGCAGCCATTAAAGAGAGAAATAGTAACAAAGCTCTAGGCCAGGATGGGTTTAATCTGTTGTGCTATCAGAAATTCTGGAAAGTCATGAAACAGGAGATTATGCAATTCTTTAGTGATTTTCACAAACATAGCAGGCTTACCTATGGTATCAACAACTCTTTTATTACCCTCATTCTCGAGCTAGATAGTCCCATAAATCTGATTGACTATAGACCCATTAGCTTGGTGGGATCTCTATACAAAATTTTGTCAAAAGTTTTAGTGCATAGGCTAAAGCCTGTGATGCCTTCAATAATTGGTGAGACTCAGACAACTTTCATAGGAGGCAGGAATATCTTAGATGGGGTGTTTATTGCTAATGAAGTTGTTGATGGATGGAAGAAGGCCAAGAGACAAGGGTTGATTATCAAGCTGGACTTCGAGAACGCCTTTGATTTAGTCAACTGGGAATTCTTGTTCTCTATGATGTCAAGCTTTGGCTTTGGCTCTAAGTGGATCTCTTGGATAAAAACTTGTGTGTCTTTAGCTCGTATCTCCGTCTTCGTGAATGGATCACCAACTAATGAGTTTTTTTCCGCACAGAGGCTTTAGACAAGGTGACCCATTATCACCATTCCTATTCAACATAGTGGCTGAAGGGCTCAATATCCTCTTCACCAGAGCTATTAATCTTGGCCTCCTTAAAGGAGTATTGGTTGGGGCTAATGAGGTCCTTGTATCACATCTTCAATTTGCGGATGATTCTATTCTCTTCTGTGAAGCAGATATGGATCAAGTGGTTATTATCAAAAGAGTGCTTCGATGCTTTGAAGTTCTTTCCGGACTCAGAATCAATTATCTCAAAAGTGTGGTAAGTGGAGTAGGTGTGGTTGATGAGTCACTGCAGAATTTTGCAAGACTCTTGAATTGCAAGGTGCTTAGATTACCATTGAAATTTCTTGGGCTGCCATTAGGTGCCAACCCAGGTAGCGAAACTACTTGGAAACCTGTTGTCATGACCGTCACCCGCCCCTATGGGTTAAGGCCATAACCGACCGGTAATCATGAGATTACCTATGGCTTCAAACAAAATAAGACAAAACTCATCAGAGTAAAGGGGCCAAATCGGAAGCAAATTTAAAACTTTGTCCATAGAGCCGTGCTTATATGCACATCATAACATTCCACACATACATATGTTAATAACTCATAACAGAAAGTATAGTAACATGAAGTTCTATACAGACAGGATCATTCAAATCTAAGTTAGCCAAAACAAAGCTATATACAAACGTACACCAAAGTCCTCGCCAACATGACAAAATAACATAGAATGGCAGAAGGGCGAAGACGTGTCTCGTGCGTGAGACGCAAGGGCTGACTCTTCAAAACCTTAGTTGTTCCATACAGACTTCACTGGGGCTGGGTTTGGACTTCTCTTGGCTCACCTACAAACACATAAATGAGCGTGAGCGAAAGCCCAGTGAATAATATCAAATAAAGAATGCACATTGGAACAATATACACCAAACGGCCTTGGGCCCAATTTATATTTCTACTAATACATACATACATAGACATATGTAAGTTAAGTAACTGTGGTTCCAAACACATCATACGGCCTTGGGCCCAATTCATTAGTGTCAAACTGTTATTCATGTCAAACTGGCCTTTGGCCTTTTCAAACTTCCATATCAAACTGGCCTTTAGGCCTTTCAAACTTTCATATCAAATTGGCCTTTAGGCCTTTCAAACTTTCATTTCAAACTGGCCTTTAGGCCTTTCAAACTTTTATTCATGTCAGTCTGGCCTCTGGCCCATTCATGCATGTCAAACTGGCCTTTGACCCATTCATGCATGTCAAACTTTCATTGTGTCAGAACGGCCTTTGGCCCAACCATTTATGTCAATCGGCCTTTGGCTTAATCATTCATGTCAATCGGCCTTCGGCCCAATCATTTATTCTTGTCAAAATGGCCTTCGGCCCATTCATTCATGTCAAAACGGCCTTCGGCCCATTCATCCATGTTAAATCGGCCTTTGGCCCATTCATTAATGTCAAAACGGCCTTCGGCTCATTCATTAATTTCAAAACGGCCTTCGGCCTATTCATTCATTCTTATCAAAATGACCTCTGGCCCATTCATTTATTCTTATCAAAACGGCCTCTGGCCTATTCATTTATTCTTATCAAAATGGCCTCTGGCCCATTCATTTATTCTTACAACCATTGTCCACCAAACGAATCAATGAACTTATAAGACTTACATAGAAGTAAGCAACTTGGACAACAACATAATTCAGATATCTTCGTTAAGATATTACTCACAGTGATTGGTTGGTTGGTTTGCCCTGGAGCTCGACCCTACACAGTCCATGAACATAAAAGGGTCACCAACAATTCAATCCATTCTTAAATTCACATTTTCCTCTTTAGGCTTTATTCTTATCTCTTTAATTCAATTACAATGCTCAATGCATGCCTAAAAGTACTTAGAAATGAAAGAGAACAGAAAACGGAACTCAGAATGCATAAACAAAATTTCAGAAAACAGGGTCCCCACTCGAGCGTGAACTTACCCGCTCGAGCGGACCCATGAAGTCTGCAAAAGTACTGGTTATGTCATTTTTACGCTTAAGCGTGGAACTTGGTCGCTCGAGCGGAAGTCCATCTTACATAGCTCCCAGCTTGAGCGTGTACTTCCCTGCTCGAGCGGATATCATGGTCTACAGAAAATACTGGGAGCACGAAATTCACGCTCAAGCGGCGGTTTCCCCGCTCGAGCGGACATCAAATTTCTAGGATTCCAGAATGTGTTCTTGAGCTCAAATTCGACATTCCAACCACATTCCTTGCATATTATGGCTCCAATTTCACATATACTTGTATTAACATGGTACCAACACTAAAACACATCAACATGGAGCTCAATTTCATGAATTGATCACATGCATGCCCTAAATTAACTCAAATTCATGCATTCAAGGTTCCCATTTCTGATCCACAACATGCATGCCCATTTTGACTTTCATTTTCACTTCTAATGATGCCATTAGTGCTCATTCCCATGAAACTCAACAAAAACATACTTGCATGTGGGATTACACTTCTAATCTTTCATAATTTACAATTTACATGCTAGATTTTGTGATTCCATAGGTATTCTTTACATGCATGCACATATCAAGCTTTCATTCCAACAAAACCAACTCAGCTCATGCTCTTGGTTACAAACAAACCTTGAACACACAAGATTACACATTAAACTCATGAATTCAAGAATCAATTGCTTACCTAGAAGCCCAATCTATGGTTAATTCTTGAACTAAACTTCAAATATCCAAGCTTGAGTCAAAATTGCACAAGTTTCTCCCTTCTATCTCTATGGCCGGTTCCCTCTCTCTCTCAAGGCACCAAGATCAGATTTTTGAGTTCAAAAGAGGCAATGAGAGTGTATATGGCCTCACACATAAGGCCCCGCTATCTATTATTTAATAACATTAAATAATTGGGCACTAAATCATCAATTTAATCAACTTAATCTAGTTTGAATCAATTTTTCAATTAAACTTCACCGTAGGCTCTAAAAATTTTTCCAATTACAATGACACAATCAATTTTGGTTTCGGTGGCCGATAGGGCCTTCAATTTAAATTCCGAAGCAGATAATCAAACTGATATTCCTACGGTGAACAGATAGAAATTCAAAATCACATATATTCATATAAATGACACTCAAAATCATAACAAAGACATAATCATATGCATAAAGAGGATAAATTAGTATAATACGGAACAGGGGTATCACACCTGTGCTTGACACTATTAGAGCATGACTATTAGGTTGGATGAGGAAAATGCTGTCTTTTGCTGGAAGACTAACTCTAATCAAATCTGTCCTATCAAGTCTACCCGTGTACTATATCTCTCTCTTTAAGATGCCTGAAGGTATGGCCCGTGAAGTGGAGAAAATTGAAGCTGCCTTCCTGTTGGGTAGAAATGGCCTAAAAAGAAAAATTCATTTGGTGAAATAGCTAGATGTAACAAAGAGTGTTGCCCAAGCGGGTCTAGGCATTAGGAGAATCAGGATGTTAATGCTTGTTTGCTTCTCAAATGGTGGTGGAAATTTGGCAATCAAATACATACACTTTGGAGGAGAATCATCTGTAGTAAATATAAGGTTGAGGTTCATTGTTGGCATCCTTCTGTGAAATTTTCTTACAAACACTCTAGGGTGTGGAAGGATATTCTCTTTATTGGGGTTCATAGTAGTAACATCTTTAAATTCTTCTTGGTTAACTGCCAAATCAAGGTGGGGGATGGCAATAGAATCAGAATTTGGTATGATAAGTGGTGTGGAGTCACTTGCTTCAAGGATGAGTTTCCTTTCATTTTCAACCTTTCTGCGGATAAGAAGGACTCTTTTCAACAATATTTTGCTAGGAAAACCAGCTACAGTGAGTGGAACTTCATCCATAGAAGAACCTTGTACGCTTGGGAATTGTCTGATGAAATTAGACTGCTTAGCATATTGGCCTCTGCTTTCACTTTGAGCCCAGGGTGTATTGATAGTTTGGTTTGGAATTCTGCAACTGCTGATTCATGTTCATTCTCTGCCTCTTCTCTTTATTCCTTTAGTACTTCTCTTTTGGGGCCTTATCTTAGCATAACCAAATTTATTTGGAGCAACTCCTTACCTTTCAAAGTCCATTTCTTTGGATGGCTGGCCTGGAAAAATAGAGTTAAAACTATAGATTTCTTACACAATCTTGGCATTCTAGGTACCAATTCCTTCACCACTTGCATCTTCTGCAAATCTGTTCCTGAAACTGCTAATCATGTTTTGCTTCATTGTCCTTTCTCTTGGTCCATTTGGCTTGCTGTGCTATTTGACTGGGGGCTTCACTGGTGCATACCAGAATCTATGGCAAACTTACTTAACTGGTGGATGGGTAGAAAATACAAGTTATAGACACCCCATTTTTGACCGTCCTCAAGACTTAAACGTCATCATTTGAACACTCGATGATTATCCATGTTCGTGTTCGTTTTGAGTTCCTGGAGGTCTCGGCTGCGCACCTTGCCTCGAGATCTCTCAACTTGTCTATTTTGTGCTTGGTTGTAGACCAAGGACTTGTGTTTTTTCTCCTTAGGGAAGAGGGTGGCTTGTTGGTCATCCCCTCAACCTATTGGCCAAGGCATGAAGCCATCGGCCTTGTTTTCTTGCCATCGGCCAAAAGTGTTGGCCGATCGACACTCTTTTTGGTCGATCGGCTCTTATGTTGGTCGATCGGTCATGTTTTCTGGCCGAACCTTGTTCATCTGCTTTATGCAAATATTTTATGCCAACTGTCACAGCTGACATCCACAATTCACCTTCTCCATACACGTGTATGGAGGGATTTGCCCCTTTGGCTTAGCTTCTCCAAGAAGCTTTGAAATTGAATTCTATAAGAAGGGAGCTCCTCCTCCCTTCTCAGAGGTTCTGAAAAATAGGGTTAGAGAAGTTGTATCTATCTATCTCTATATTTCCCTCTCTTTGCATCTTTGTGTGTGTTTTTGTGCTCTAAAGGGTGTTTTGTTCTCATTATTGCACACAAACACCTAGCAATACACCATCCTTGGTTGCTGAGGTCCTAAGTAGTTGGTGTTAGGGTTCTTGAGGTGATTTTGATCAGAGAAAGTTGTTGGAGTGGTGTTCTTGAAGAGGTTCTTCAAGGGTGAGCAAACTTGCTTTTAATACCCCATTCTTGCTTAAGCTTTTAACCCTTCTTGCTTATTGTTTTAAGCTTAGCTCTTAACTGATAAAAATTCTATTTTTACTTGCTTTAGACCTTTGTTTAAGGTCACTTTTTGGTTTTGGGTTGTTCACCCCCTCTTAGGCCTTGTTTGGCCTTGTTTTAGGCCATCCCTTTGGCCCTTGTTCTTGGATTTGCATGACCTTCCTACCACTGAAATCCAGAGGATTTTCAGTGGTGAGAAGGTGGTTTTGGAGTCCTAAATAGGAGAGGGTCATCCCCCCTCCTTGTTGTTTTGTATGCTTGCATAAATGGCTTATGTTGGTAGCATGTTTGTTAAGCTTGCCTTAGCTTCATTTCAGCAAGTATTTGGTGTTACTTTGCCATGCTTTACCTTTGTCTAAGGTCGGTTTAGTGGCATTTTGTATGTACCATACACTTGTAGTGTAAATCACACATACTAGCTTTATATGCTTCATGTTTGAGCATGCCTTTCTAGCCTATGTTGTGTCCATTTCAGCATGTTCTTGGGCTTGTTTTACCATGTCATACCTTTATTAGGATTTGGTTTAATAGCTCCTTGCATGCTCCATGCACTTGTAGTGCATTTCCATGAAATAGCCTAATGCGTCTCATGCTTTAACATATCATTTTAGCATGCTTTTGGCTTAGCTCTGAGAAGACTTTGTTCATGTTTTACCATGCTTAAGGTCTGATTTGTGTTGTTTTGATCATATATGCCATGCTTTGTATAGCCCTAAGGCATTTTAGCTTGTTAGCTTTAAGTGTCCAAGTCACTAGCATGCTTTACTTGGGCCATTTCAGTGATTTGGCATCACTTGTTATGTTATTTCAGTCCATATAGTATGCTCATATACTTGCAGTTATCACTCCTTTAATGCTTTAAAGAGTTGATGTTTCATGCCTCTTGAATGGACCATTGTGTATGCCTCCATGCTTAGGTCATTTGGGATGCCATCTAAGTAGGTTTTTGGTCTTGTTTTACCATGCCATAACTCTGTTTTTATTGGTTTATTTCATGCCATGTTTGGTTTTGATAGGTGTAGTGTAACACCCCTTTTGTAGCCTTGCATGCCTCATGCTTTTGGCATTGTGTTCTAGCTTGCGTTGGCTAGTTCCGAGCATGTTTTTGGTCTTGTTTGGACCTGCCTTGGGACTGTTTTAGGTCCCCTTGGCCCTTTGGTGCTTGTCTTGCATGGCCTTGGTTTGAACCCTTTGGCTAGCCTTAAGCTTTGAGCTTTCTTGCATGCTTTGCTTGTGTACTTTGATTGGTTTGGCACCTTTCCTAACATAATTTCAGAGCTTACCATGTTTGTTACATTTCCATATTTGTCCACTTTTAAGTGCTCTTGAAAGTTGCCCTCTTATGCCTAGGTGATAGGCCATTACATGTGCATGTTTGTATGTACCTTTGTCTTCATTTCCATAGCACTTTGGCCACTGATTTGGGCACGTTTAAGAGTTGTCCACTTTAGTTTAAGTCCATCTCTGCATGTTGTTGCATGCTTGCTTCATTTTGCATGTTGTTGTATGCTTGTTTCATTTTGCATGTTATTGCATGCTATGCATGTTTGTATATTTAGGTTGTATGCCTATTGCATATTATATGCTTGCATGCTCATGTTGCATTAGACTTGTATCATGCTTGAGTTACTTGCATGCTTGCTTGCATGCTTAGGTTGCATTGCATTGTGTGTGCATTCCCTTGTCTCTTGTTCAAGCATGATAGAGGTTGGGGCCTCTTATGTGTTTTGTGCATTTCATTTGATATTGAATTGTACACTTGGCTCCTTTGGCCATCATGCATTAAAATGCGTGATTGGTGGTCCGAGGGTCGAAAACTACACACCTTTGAGTCTTAAACATGATAAGGGGTGTAGTTGTGCAGACATTGTCTTGCAAATGTATTGCCATGCTCTGTTTGTCCTCTGCTGCAGCAACATGAGCTTTTCACAGGAAGAGATGGTCGATCGACCACATTCAGTGCCGATCGGCAACAACATCTGGCCGAGAGCTTTATTTTTGGTCGATGACTAGTTTGCCTTGGTCGATGGCCTCCCAGAATGTCCACAAGGTGGTTCAGAAGTGTCACAGAAGTTGGCACAATTTTCAGAGGAACAGAGCAGTGCAAACAGAGGCAACATGAAGCATGGCGATAGATTTCCGAGCGAAGCCGTCCTGTAGACGTCCCCGAACGCCCCGGGAGGATGAGTCCCGTTCTGTTCATTATTGGGCTCACTACAGTTCAGGACTCTCAAATTGTCACGGTTCTTAATCTGAACCAAAGAGTTCAAATCCGGCAAATCATTTTGAGAAAACAGATTTTTTTGAAAGAAGTGCCAAACATGGACTGCTTTGCCAGATACAGAGTCGCCACCTAAATATTTTATTTTTGGGAAATTTAGGAAACCCTGACTCGTTGCCTAAGGCCACGTGTCCGTCATCACCAAAGTTGCCTCGGCACGGGAACTTGGGTACGATTGGGGAAGGTCACTTCGTGAGCACCCCCGCTCGCCCGATCAAAGATCGGCCTCTACTAACCATGATAGCTATTTTTGAAAACATTATGCGTTCTTATTCCGGTTATTAGCCTAGATTTACTATGTGATGCGCACAGCATACAAGTATAGACTGGATCGCCTGAATTGGAACAAAACGTTTCATGTTTATTTATTTTGAAAATGGTTTGATGGTGCTACCCGCAAGTAGGCTAAGACGTGGATTTTCCACCCTCGGGTGGGCTTAGAAAAACATGATTTTGCCACTATCTAGTGGGCTTAAAACTCACAATCAACGAATTGTTCCAATCCAAATAACCCAACCTTCACCCACAGGCACTCAGGCAGTTATATCACATAAGCAATTAGCCTCATGGTAAGCATGCTATCATGGCAGTCACTCACACGCATGCAAGGATGCTAAAGCATAAAACTTACCGAGTACTCCAAGCCAAAACAGAAGCTAATTAGAAATCCATGCATGATCCTAATTATACAGAAATGCCTAGTGCAACACATGCAAAAGTGCAACTATAGCAGGCTCGGCTATTCTAGACATGGCATATGAAATGCTACAGCAAACATGTATTCAACTTGGAATTTGAAGATACAATGCAGTTAGTATGATGCGTCGAGCCCGGTGCATGCAAGACAGATGAATGAATGCAAACATGCTATCATACTGTATGCTAATTGAAACATTCCCTAATCTAACCATCATAAGCGGGTAAATAAAAGGGAGAAAGACGTGGGGTTGGAAGACATACATCACACACATGCACACTTATTACAACATTGCCCTCGCGCAGAGGGTCCGAATAAATAACATACAGTCCAAAATGAATAATTACAGTCCAAATATGTACAAAATCCTAATTAATTAACAAATTAAATTAGGAAAGCAATAAATTGGCATGCAAGCCAGTGACTGCCTCAAATCTGCTCCGGATGATGAAAGATGCATGCTCCGGTTGCCTTTGTCGGAAAATCCCTTGTGATGCCCCGGTTTGCCTCTGCTTGCAGTTGTTCTTGGAATGCGTGTCAAGCTCCGGAAAGCTGCCGATTTCTGATTTGCTGCAACAGAGAGCAACAAAAGGGCATGGCAAAGTATTTTCACATATGTACGCATGACTACTCTTCAGGGAGTGTAGTCGTTGATCCTCGTACCACCAATCACGCATATCGATGCATGATGGCCGAGGAGTCGAATTGCAAGACTCAATATGAAATGAATGCACATATAAACACAACAAGACCTAAACTCCATCATGGATAATCCGGAGTGTCGGTGACTGGGAATTGAGACACGTTCCGTCACTCGAAGTACGAAACGTCCCTCGTTTCCTGTGCTCGGGCTAACTCCTATCCCAAACACAATACAATATGCATGACATGCATGAATGCAATTCTAACGTGCAACCTAGCATACACAATGCTATGAAATGGCATACACGATGCACGAGGTAACATGGCATACACAATGCGCTAACATACAACCTAGCATACACAATGCTATGAAATGAAATGGCATACACAATGTACAATGGACTTACACCAACATGAGTGGACCTCAGCCACACTCACATCAGTAGCCATGAGATGAAAATGAGACTCTCGAAGTACGTGCACACATGCACGCAAATCGAGGACCGAACCTAAGCATAACATGCAACTCTAACAAGGCATGGCAAGGCATGGAATATGGTATGCAAACATGCGAATTTCAACACTGAAATATGATACAAAACAGCCTCGAAACATAGAAACATAGTACCCAATGCATGAGGTAAACCCCGAAACTCAAAATTAGGCGCATGGAATGACTTATAGCTATACAAAGCATGCATTATTTGATGATGAAGCATGAAGAAAGAGGCAAGAAAGTCCCAAAACATGCATATTTCCAGTTTATAACAGGCCCCAAAAATGAACGCAAATAGGGCTAATCTATCAAGCAAAAATGGCCCTAAAAGAGAGATTAAACGCAAAGGGACAGCAGCTGGCCCCAAATGGCAAAGAGCCCTTCAAAAAAGTTGAAGAGGGGCTCAAAACAGGGCATTTTACAGTTTACATCAAGCCATGAAAATAATCACAAATAAGGCCAAACTATCATGCAAGAAAAGGCCTAAAAGAGGGGTAAAGAGACAAGTGGCAGCTGCTGTTCTCAAACAGGGGAGATCCTTTCAAAAATGTTGAAGAGGGGCTCAAAACAAGATATTTCACAGTTTATGGAAAGGTCCAAAATAACTCACAAATAGGCATAAAATACTATGCAAAAATTGGCCTAAAAGAGAGATAAAGAAGCAAGTGATAGAAGGAGGCCTTAAACAGTGGAGAACCCTTCAACAATGCTGAATAGGGGCTCAAAACAAGCTATTTTACAGTTTATGTCAAAGTCCAAAACAACTCACAAATAGGCCTAAAATACTATGCAAAAATTGGCCTAAAAGAGAGATAAAGAAACAAGTGATAGCTGTTGGCTTCAAACAGAGAAAGACCCTTAATCAAACATGGAAAGGGGCTCAAAATATTACTATTTATAGTTTGGGTCGGAGCCCAAAAATGCAATAAACCATAGATTAGATACAAAGCAAAATAAGACACAAAAGAGGGAAAATGGGACTCACCCTTGTAGACCAATGGACCAGCAGCTCTTGGACCAAGTTTGGGAGCTCTTCACCTCTGGAAAGTAGCCTCAAGTGGCTGGAATGGAGGATGGAGGCCTTATGCTATGGGTTGATGTAGAAATGGTGTAGGAGCAAGGTGGTTTTGAGGCTTGGAGTAGAGAGAGAGAGAGGTTTAATGCCAAGGCTCCAAAACAATTTTTGTAACCCTGAAAAATGGAGCTGGGGGGGCTGGTTTTATAGAGGGAGAGAGAGGAGGAATGGGGGGAAAAATCAAATTCAAGTTTCCCCCCTAAAAGAGTCCCCATCGGATACAGGATCTGGGGGGAAAAAGAGGTCACATTTGTAAGGAACTAGGTGAGGGGGTCATGGCCGGCCAGGTTTTGAGGGTTCAGGTGGTCGGCCGACCACCTCCCATGGCCGGCCGACCAAGGGTCAAAAAGGTCAAGCAAAATTACTTGTCGGCCACCTCAAAAAGGTGGCCTCCCATGTGTGCACAACACAACTATATGGTTGAAACCCAGAAAAAGTGAACCAGGAGAGAGAAAAGACCATTTTTTAGATGGGGTCAAAAGGGTCAGGCACAATTACTGGTCGGCCACCAAATATTGGTGGCCTCCCAGGTGTGTACAACACAAATATAGGATTTAGGGTTCAAGAAAGTGGTCCCGGGGTGGTCAACATTGGCTTTTAAGTGAGGAAAACGGGCGTCGGAGAGCGATGAAGGAATAAAACTGGCTTTTCGGAACAATTGCTGGCCTCCCACCCTCCTACAAGCTTCCTAACTATGAAAATAAGGTCTCCACCAAAAATGAACCAAAACGGATGCAAAACGGAGGTTCCGGGGACCGAAACGCGCGGCCTGGGGCCCCAAAAATGGGCTGTTAAGCACCGGAGGTGGCGTTCGACCACGAAGTTGGTCTCTCGAGCCACAGTGTTCCTCAAAAGGGAGGAAATAAGGTGTATGCCAAAAATTGGAACAAACGGCGGTGGTTAGGCGGTCCCGAACCGAGGCACATGGCCGTAGGCTCCGAAAAACCGGAAATCGGGCTCCAAACGGAAAAAATGGCCTACGACCATAAAATGTAGCCTACGGCCACTGAGAGATGATCTACGAGACCTCTCCCTTCCTTCGGGAAGAGAAAACAGAGAAAACAGAGCTTGGTTCGCAAACCGAGGCAAGGCACGAAAGAGTCTGGAAGTCCGGAGGCAAGGCTCACAGCCGGGACTCTGAAACTTCTGAACGAGCATAATATGCAATATCACCAAGCGCTCAATCGGTGACGTCTGAGTCTTAAGGTCAGTCGAAAATGGGGTGTCTACAGTTGCCCCTCTTTGACAGAACTCGAAAGTCAAGAAGTGACGGCAGTGAATGTCAAAGCCCAGAGACGACCCATTTTTGACAAGGCCGAAGACTTAGACAAACAGACAAGATAACAAAGATGTGCCCGCAGGCAGGGGGCAAGATGCAAAATGATATGCACAAAGCCGAAGGTATCGCAATGATCATGCAAATGCAGCAAACTGTAATGAAGCACATATTCACGATAGATGCAACAGTTTTAAGTAAGAATGCAAAGCAATAACTACATTTCATGCAGTTATGATGCAATCTTAGCGAGCATGTGTGATAGATACACAAAAGTGAAGAGAGTGTGATGGATACACTATATGAATAAAGTGTGATTGATACACTAAGTGAAGCAAAGTGTGATAGATACACAAAGTGAATACAAAGTGTGATAGATGCACTAAGTGAACAGAGTGTGATTGATACACTGAAGGTGAACACAAAGTGTGATAGATGCACTATGTAAACAAAGTGTGATAGATGCACTATGCGAACATGTGTGATGGATACACTAAAAGCAAACACAAAGTGTGATAGATGCACTAAGTGAATAGAGTGTGGTTGATACACTAAAAAGCGAGCACAAAGTGCGATAGATGCACTTAGTGAACAAGTGTGATGGATACACAAAAGGTGAACACAAAGTGTGATAGATGCACTTAGTGAACAAGTGTGATGGATACACAAAAGGTGAACACAAAGTGTGATAGATGCACTTAGTGAACAGAGTGTGATGGATACACAAAAGGTTAACACAAAGTGTGATAGATGCACTATGCGAACGAGTGTGATAGATACACTAAAGGTGAACACAAAGTGTGATAGATGCACTATGTGAACAGACTATGATAGATATACTGAAAATGAACACAAAGTGTGATAGATACACTATGTGAACAGAGTATGATTGATATACTAAATGTGAACACAAAGTGTGATAGATGCACTTAGTGAACAGAGTATGATAGATATACTGAAAATGAACACAAAGTGTGATAGATGCACTATGTGAACAGAGTATGATTGATATACTAAATGTGAACATGAAGTGTGATAGATGTACTTAGTGAACAGAGTATGATAGATATACTAAAAATGAACACAAAGTGTGATAGATGCACTTAGTGAACGAGTGTGATGGATACACTAAATGAACACGAAGTGTGATAGATGCACTTAGTGAACAGAGTATGATTGATATACTAAATGAATGAAGTGTGATTGATACACTAAATGAATGAAGTGTGATTGATACACTAAATGAATGAAGTGTGATTGATACACTAAACGAGAATGTATGTGATAGATACGCTAAAGTGAATATGTGCATGGTAGATACACAAAATGAGAATGTGTGTGATAGATACACAAAAGTGAAAGTGAATGAAGTGTGATTGATATACTAAGTGAATGAAGTGAAGTGTGATTGATACACAAAACGAGAATGTATGTGATAGATACACAAAATGAAAGAAGTGTGATTAATACACTAAATGAATGAAGTGTGATTGATACACTAAATAAATGAAGAAAGTGTGATAGATACACTAAGGGAAGAGAGTGTGATTGATACACTAAATAAATGAAGTGTGATTGATACACTAAGCGAACGAAGAAAGTGTGATAGATACACTAAGGGTGAATGAGGTGTGATTGATACACTAAAGAAATGAAGTGTGATTGATACACTAACTGAATGAAGTGTGATTGATACACTAAATAAAGGATCTCAAACGGAACTTCTTTGAATGAACCGTACATACAATATCGTGCATGAATGAGAAAGAAACTTGATAGGTACAATGCAATACAATGCATGATGTTTAAGGAACGCAATAAACAAGCGTAACGACGCTTTAGAAAGCACCTCATGGGGTGAGTGGCGATGAACCGCTCTACTCTAACGGGGATCTCCCCTCGTGCTCTTCGAACACTTACCTTCAACTCACAGTACAAAGGCTCTGAAATACTGACAAGGATTCTTCACGTGGAACACTTTGGATGTTGCCTTTCTTCCTGATCATATTTACAACTTTCCCTATTTTCCAACGGGGTGACAGACTAGGTTGGTTCAGTATCCAGAATTGAGGTGCGTACACACTATCTCAACCTATGGGGCTTCCATACAGATTTCAAGCCGAGGACACGCCTCTGGGTATTTAAACCAGACTTTAGGCATCAACAATTCGAACTCTAGTTTCCACCTTCGCAGTTGGTCTCTTAGGAACTCATTGCGAACACAGCCAAGATGCCTCTGGCAGGGAATGGTACTCAGGGAGAGCACTTTTGATCGCCATTCTGGCTTGAAGCAGACTTGATCTTGAGCTTGAGGTAGAGGCACACTCGTACTTCAGAGCAATGGCAAGACCCGAAGAGGTACACACGGAATGTAGTCTCGGAACTTACTGAAGTTGAAACAAACTCAGATACCCAACATTTCCTCTTTTGTTTTGCTTTGTAGTCTGGAACCCATATAGCTTCAAATAGGTCCTGGTTTTACTATTCTGACATGACCTGGGTTGAACCCTGCGGTTTTATGAAAGAACGAATCTTGTTTTGCACAGATGTAGAGAACGGCACGGCACTCGGAGCGCAAAACGATTTTATTTTGAAATTGATAAATGATTTCTCGACTGAGTATTGAGCCTACGACTGAACACAGCGCACTACGACTCAACAACGGAAAACAAAAGGTAAACAACCTAAACACAAATATAGACACTCAAAAAAAATGACTCAAGACAAGAATCGAGGTAAAACAAAAAGACACGACACTCAGACGCGCACAGGGAGTCTGTTTCTCTGGGTATTGTTTCCCACCCTTTCTCATTTGTGATTCTCACATCACTCGGCCCTCAGGCTCTGTTTTTCTGAAAAAGCCCTTTTCTTCACTTTTTCTCTCAACGCACATCTCTCTATTCTTCAATCTCTGATTTTTAATCCCTCCCCTGGGTGGTCGATGGATAAACAGGAAGTTGCGGGCTCTTGCCCCTAGCACTCAGCTAGATTCTTCTTCTTCTGCTCACAACAGTGAACTTCCCCCACAGAGGGGTTGTGATGCGGCTGGATGTGCAGCAGATCTGCAATTGACATTAGTTGATGATGATCTACTGGGGAGTTTGGACGTGATTAGATCTGTCCAGATAAGGGAATAGAATATCTTGCTCCATTCCAGTTCGTGCTTCGCACTTAGCTTGATACCTCACTGCTTGGAAGATGAGAGAGCTTTCAGCTCTTTTGTTGACAGTTTCAGTTGTGCCCTTTCAGGCAGGGAGAGTGCCCTTCTTGGCAAGTATGGTGCCCTTTCTGGCAAAGGCATTGGCAACGGGGAAAAGACAGGAAGCCTGACTCAACTGTGCCCCTAGTTCATCATTTTGACCAATTTTTTTTGTTTTGATTTTCGACTAAAACAATTTTGATCGACATGAGAGTTAGATTAACATGCTTGTTCGATTTTCTGATTTGAAATCATGCGAGTTAGGTTATGAGCACTGAAAATTTTCCTTTTTTGGGTCCAAGAAAAAGGTCCAGTTTTGGAAAAATGGAATAGTTTTCGAGAGAAACTCAGTCAACCTTAGTAAAAATTCTCAAAAACTGTTTTTGCAAATGGCCACTGCTCAACGAGCATAGAACCCACTCTCGAGATGCACAACCTCAGATTCGAAGGAAAATTGCCCCTTACTTGAAGAGAGCTGCATGGCAACGGAAAGTTGCCCCTTGTTTGAACGGCACCGCAGCGCATTGAGTGGCAACGGAAAGTTGCCCCTTGTTTGAATGGCACCACAGCGCATTGTAGTCAGTCCTCAGAGTGACGAACTCAACCAAATTCTCGGATGCAAGGAAGTCAATGATAGTCAAAACCATTACATGGACATAGTCGAGTTCGAAGTGTTTTACGGCTGGACTTCAGAATGAAGTTGCCTACGTATCCCAAAGATGGGAATCAAGCCTCACGTAGTTCGGGGTAAAGGTACACTCGGGTATTAACCTCTCCTTTTGCGCTCTAACTTTTGCCAAGGCCGCCTTTTCGGGTTTTCAACCTTGCGAGCTCTACTTTTCTTTTCTTTTTTATTTCTTTTGTATTTTTTTCTTTTTTCTTTTTCATCTTTTCTTTTTATTTTCTTCATTTTTTTTGTCTTCTTTTTTTGCATTCTTTTTGTATTTTTCTCTTGCTCTAACTTTTGCCTGGGTTGCCCTTCCGGGTTTTCGGCCCAGCGAGCCTCTCAAAGGGTAAAAGTGTAACAAGTCCATGTCAAATGGTTTTGAGATCCTGAAGTCATTTGAATCCAGGAGAATGGCTGTTGTTCGCTGACGATGTAGAAGTCCCTTCAATGGAGGGTGAATTTGCCCCTAGTGTTGCGGATAGGAACTCAGTTGTTCTTCAGCAGAAACTGTCTTCTTTACTCCCTTCTGGGATTTGGCATTCTTGCCGACCTTCTTTGATTTGTGGAATGATCCATCTTCAGCTCCTCGAGCACATTTGAAATCCTTTGCCCCTCATTCTAAGGGTGCTTCTGATCTAGCTTTGCAAGTTTCTTTTGATGACATCTGATCTTCTTGATCTGACTTTCTTGCCTCTTGTTCGAGGGCTGCTTTGAATCTGGCCACACAGGCCTCACGTTGTAGTTGACCATTGAACATTTCTGAACTGAAGTCCAAGGTTTGACAATGAGGGGTCGAGTCTTGAGGCTGAGAGCGATCCTAGGCTGCACAATCTCAAGAGCGATTCCACACAGGTCTTCGTAGGATCGCGCAAAACATTTTTTGAAATCTTTTAAGAAAACGACTAGTCGCTCGCACTGAAGACAGTGTGGGACCAATCTGGATCAAGCTAGGATCCTTCTCAGTACTCACATTAACAAGCATGATTTCGATCATTAAAGGCTTAGCATGCCTCTCTTTCTCTCAATTGATCAAAATTTTTTTTTTTCAAATCCCGAGGAATTCCTTCCTCTTTGTTTTTACCGTAGTGTTCAAAAAGTTTTGAAAAACTTAGGTCAATGCAATGAATTCAAGGCACAGAAAAGTAGGTGAAAAGTACTGCCGTTCGATTCAAACTTTCTGGCACGACTGGCGCAAGGCAGAAGCAGACACAAGAGTGTGAAAATCACTGCTGTTTCATTCAAATCTTTTGGTGTTACTGGCTCCCTGGCAGAAATAGACTCAAAAGAAAACAAAAAGACAAACACGAAACAAGCAAGTGATGCCCGAGGTAACGTCCCCGGGATCACCCGACTCCTATACAACAGGACTGACTCGATACGATAAGACATACCTCAACTGACTCAAAACAAAAGGACAGACTCAAAACAAAACAACAAGACTGACTCAATACCCAAGTCAGAATGTAACATTCGCCAAATGCTCAAAACGGTGCGTGCCATACACCATATCAGGAGTAAACTGAGCGCCACCTGCAGGTGGTTCATTCTTTGATCACATCACATTATCCCCTACAAGTTCACTGATCAAGTGCCGATAGACTTTGTAGGACCTGGTGCGGCAATGACCCCGTTGTCAAACAGATCTTGTACATCATGGCGCAGACGAAAGCAACTGTCGGTGTCATGACCGGTTTGTTGATGGTAGGCACAGTACTTAGTCTGGTCATGCTTTGGAGGGAGAGGATTGGGTAGAGGCCGTTGTTCCAATGGTTTCAGATGCCCTTTCCGGATTAAGACCTCTAGAGCCTTTGACAAAGGCATATGCAGTGGGGTGAAAACCCTCTTGACTCGAGGTGGATATTTGGTTTCTTGTGAGCTACTTCTGGACGCACCAGTGAATGGGGTAGCTGTTTTTGATGCGGAGGTGGTAACCATGCCCACTTCAGAAGATCTTGCAGCTGCATCACCACTGGTGGTCGCATTTGAACTGCGGGAAAATGCCCTCCTGGGCTGCTTTTTCTCCTGGTCAAGAAGGCCCTGCTTCATAGCGTCCTCGATCTGTACTCCCATCTCATGTAAGTCTGAAAAGGTGGGAAAGGGGAGAACGATCATTTTCTGCATAAGCTTGGGCTGGAGATTACGCACAATCATCCGAATTTGATCTTTGTCAGTGGGCCTAAGGGTCATCATCGAGGCCTTGGCCCTCCAGCGGGCTACGAAATCAGAAAAACTCTCCTTAGGCTCTTGCCTTGTTGTCTTAAGATCACGGGTTGTGACCTCGATTTGTGTATTATAGGAGTACTGCGCAACGAAGGCCTCGACCATCTCATCCCAGTTCCGTTTGACATCGTCTTCTAATTTTGCATACCAGATAGAGGCCACACCCGACAGGGTCCGGCCGAATAATGAAAGTTTCTGCAGCCTGGTGAGGCCCATCGGCCTTAGTATGTCCGAAAACAACCGAAGGTGCACTATGGGATCGTCAGATCCATCAAATTGATCGATGTGTGGCATCTTAAATCTGTCCGGCAGCGTCACAGCTGCGTCAGTATACCCGTCCTCGATGTCCGGGATGGACTTGACGCCCTGAGATTTCTTGAACAGCTTTTCAAGCTTGCTCACCTTCAATGCTGTGGGGTCCACCTCGGACTCAAAGGGAGAATCCGGCAGGTTGGTGGGTGTTTTCGATAATTGGGGTAGGATTGGGGGCGGAGCCGGTCCCATCGGAATGTCCGTACCTTCCTGGACATTTGGTGTCTCCCCAGGTGCTGGAGCTCCTGGTGGGGGAGGAGCCTGATGCGAAGTAGATGCTCCATTTTGCTGTTGCAACCTGGTGATTAGCTCAGCCTGCTGTGCCATGATTGCAGCCTACTGTTTGGCAAATTCCGTCTGGCGGGCAGCGTCTTGCGGCATGAGTTTCATACTTTCTTGGAGTTGACGCATCATTTCCTCCATCCCTGCCATGTTCTGTTGTTCCGGCTGACTGACTGGTGGGGTGACTAAAAATTGATAAAAACTGAGGCCTCAGCCTGACTATTCACTGGTGGGGTGGATACGGGCCACTGATCTGGTAACTGCTGAACCGGTGATCTGTGCCTAACTGGCCCCTTTTACCCTGCCTCTGGCAGAGGAACACTGATTTGCCCTTGAACTGAATCTCTGACTTGACAAAGTCTATCAGCACAATTTCGATGAACCTCGGGGGATATCGGAGCCTTCTGAAGCTATGGTTCCAAGACTACCTGGCAAAAGAGAAAACATGCAGCATCTTAGCCTGATTTCACCTGAACAGATATGAGCATAGTTGAATGAGTGTGCTCTCTACTGAATTCTGCCCAAAATTCTGCCGGTGAACTGATACCCTCAGGTAAAACTGATTCCCAAATACTGATGCCCGCAGGCCTGATACCTAGACTTGCAAACTGTTACATGCATTCCTGTAGGGACACCCTAAAAGCACATAGCAAGCAAGTGAGAGCCAAAACACCCCTATGTTGGGGTAGGATTTTCTTGTCCTATTTTGTCAGGAGCTAGGGTTTCACTACGCACGCAGCGGTTTCAAACAACCTAAATCGGGTAAGCAACCTGTCCTAGCTTGGAATGGTCACTATGGATTCCGAATATGCACTAGGTCGAATGGTCAAAAAGGGTGCCCCGGTAAAATCGGGATTTGTGTTCCCATACTGGCAGAGCCCATAACCGGTCAGCCTTATGGTCATGCCTTGACAAGACAAGCCTCCGGCAAACCGTTTAGGAATAGCAGATGGCAAACACGGTGTCCTAGACGTACCAATGCACATGCAATGCAAAGAAACACACAAGTGTAGTCAAAACAAGATATCATGAGTTCGAGTCAAGTTCTCTAATTTTCCAACGGAGTCGCCAGAAACTGTAGACGTCCCCGAATGCCCCGGGAGGATGAGTCCCGTTCTGTTCATTATTGGGCTCACTACAGTTCAGGACTCTCAAATTGTCACGGTTCTTAATCTGAACCAAAGAGTCCAAATCCGGCAAATCGTTTTGAGAAAACAGATTTTTTTGAAAGAAGTGCCAAACATGGACTGCTTTGCTAGATACAGAGTCGCCACCTAAATATTTTATTTTTGGGAAATTTAGGAAACCCTGACTCGTTGCCTAAGGCCACGTGTCCGTCATCACCAAAGTTGCCTCGGCTCGGGAACTTGGGTATGATTGGGGAAGGTCACTTCGTGAGCACCCCCGCTCGGCCGATCAAAGATCGGCCTCTACTAACCATGATATCTATTTTTGAAAGCATTATGCGTTCTTATTCCGGTTATTAGCCTAGATTTACTATGTGATGCGCACAGCATACAAGTATAGACTGGATCGCCTGAATTGGAACAAAACGTTTCATGTTTGTTTATTTTGAAAATGGTTTGATGGTGCTACCCGCAAGTAGGCTAAGACGTGGATTTTCCACCCTCGGGTGGGTTTAGAAAAACATGATTTTGCCACTATCTAGTGGGCTTAAAACTCACAATCAACGAATTGTTCCAATCCAAATAACCCAACCTTCACCCACAGGCACTCAGGCAGTTATATCACATAAGCAATTAGCCTCATGGTAAGCATGCTATCATGGCAGTCACTCACACGCATGCAAGGATGCTAAAGCATAAAACTTACCGGGTACTCCAAGCCAAAACAGAAGCTAATTAGAAATCCATACATGATCCTAATTATACAGAAATGCCTAGTGCAACACATGCAAAAGTGCAACTATAGCAGGCTCGGCTATTCTAGACATGGCATATGAAATGCTACAGCAAACATGTATTCAACTTGGAATTTGAAGATACAATGCAGTTAGTATGATGCGTCGAGCCCGGTGCATGCAAGACAGATGAATGAATGCAAACATGCTATCATACTGTATGCTAATTGAAACATGCCCTAATCTAACCATCATAAGCGGGTAAATAAAAGAGAGAAAGACGTGGGGTTAGAAGACATACATCACACACACGCACACTTATTACAACATTGCCCTCGAGCAGAGGGTCCGAATAAATAACATACAGTCCCAAATGAATAATTACAGTCCAAATATGTACAAAACCCTAATTAATTAACAAATTAAATTAGGAAAGTAATAAATTGGCATGCAAGCCAGAGACTGCCTCAAATCTGCTCCGGATGATGAAAGATGCATGCTCCGGTTGCCTTTGTCGGAAAATCCCTTGTGATGCCCCGGTTTGCCTCTACTTGCAGTTGTTCTTGGAATGCGTGTCAAGCGTCGGAAGGCTGCCGATTTCTGATTTGCCTTGTAGACCAATGGACCAGCAGCTCTTGGACCAAGTTTGGGAGCTCTTCACCTCTGGAAAGCAGCCTCAAGTTGCTGGAATGGAGGATGGAGGCCTTATGCTATGGGTTGATGTAGAAATGGTATAGGAGCAAGGTGGTTTTGAGGCTTGGAGTAGAGAGAG
Organism: Camellia sinensis; assembly: GCF_055761805.1. Classification (NCBI taxonomy): domain Eukaryota; kingdom Viridiplantae; phylum Streptophyta; class Magnoliopsida; order Ericales; family Theaceae; genus Camellia; species Camellia sinensis. Next base: position 22,267,987 of record NC_138965.1, on the reverse strand, counting down.
AGAGAGGTTTAATGCCAAGGCTCCAAAACAATTTTTGTAACCCTGAAAAATGGAGTTGGGGGGCTGGTTTTATAGATAGAGAGAGAGGAGGAATGGGGGAGAAAATCAAATTCAAGTTTCCCCCCCAAAAGAGTCCCCCTCGGATACAGGATCTGGGGGGAAAAAGAGGTCACATTTGTAAGGAACCAGGTGAGGGGGTCATGGCCGGCCAGGTTTTGAGGGTTTAGGTGGTCAGCCGACCACCTCCCATGGCCGGCCGACCAAGGGTCAAAAAGGTCAAGCAAAATTACTGGTCGGCCACCTCAAAAAGGTGGCCTCCCATGTGTGCACAACACAACTATGTGGTTGAAACCTAGAAAAAGTGAACCAGGAGAGAGAAAAGACCATTTTTTAGAGGGGGTCAAAAGGGTCAGGCACAATTACTGGTCGGCCACCAAATATTGGTGGCCTCCCAGGTGTGTACAACACAAATATGGGGTTTAGGGTTCAAGAAAGTGGTCCTGGAGTGGTCAACATTGGCTTTTAAGTGAGGAAAACGGGCGTCGGAGAGCGATGAAGGAATAAAACTGGCTTTTCGGAACAATTACTGGCCTCCCACCCTCCTACAAGCTTCCTAACTATGAAAATAAGGTCTCCACCAAAAATGAACCAAAATGGATGCAAAACGGAGGTTCCGGGGACCAAAACGCGCGGCCCGGGGCCCCGAAAATGGGTTGTTAAGCACCGGAGGTGGCGTTCGACCACGAAGTTGGTCTCTCGGGCCACAGTGTTCCTCAAAAGGGAGGAAATAAGGTGTATTCCAAAAACCGGAGCAAACGGCGGTGGTTAGGCGGTCCCGAACCGCGGCACACGGCCGTTGGCTCCGAAAAACCAGAAACCGGGCTCCAAACGGAAAAAATGGCCTACGACCATAAAACGTAGCCTACGGCCACTGAGAGATGATCTACGAGACCTCTCCCTCCCTTCGGGAAAAGAAAACAGAGAAAACAGAGCTTGGTTCGCAAACCGAGGCAAGGCACGAAAGAGTCCGGAAGTCTAGAGGCAAGGCTCGCAGCCGAGACTTTGAAACTTCTGAACGAGCACAATATGCAATATCACCAAGTGCTCAATCGGTGACGTCTGAGTCTTAAGGTCGGTCGAAAATGGGGTGTCTACATGTCTGAGCATGCATCGATCCCTCGTCTCGAGGCCATTTCAGTGTTTTAATAACTTAGAATAGTTATTTATTTCGATTTGGTTGTGTAAATAATTAATTAGCTTGTTAGTTAGTTAATCAGATGATTTGTATTATTTTTTTGGTCCCTCCGTCGAGAGGGCGCAATTATGTAATAAGCGTGCGTATGTGTGATGCATGTTTTTCAACCCCCATTTCTTTCTCCCTTTTACTTACCTGCTTTCGATGGTTAGTCTTAGGGCATATTTCAATTAGCATCCTTATGCTATGCATGTTTGCATCATTTATCTGTGTTGCATGCACCGGGCTCGGCACATCATACTAACTGCATTGTATTTCAATTCCAAGTTAAATACATGTATCGAATTGTTGCATCTCATATGCCATCTTAGAATAGCCGAGCCTATTTCTAGTTGCATTTTGCATGTGTTGCATTAGCCATCTTAACATGAACTAGGGTCATGCATTGATTTCTAACTAGTTCTCTATTTTGGCTCGGAGTACACTGTGAGTATTTATTCTTTAGCATCTTACATGTGTGTTAATGTTGCCATGTCAGCATGCTTGTCATGAGGGTAATTGCTTATGTGATATAACTGCCTGAATGCCTGTGGGTGAAGGTTGGATTACTTGAATTGGAACAATTCATCAAATTCGCATTTTAGCCTACTTGCGAGTAGCAAACCATTTCCAAACAAACGGATATGCGATGCTTTGTTCCAAATTAGGCAATCTAGTCTATACTTGTGTGTTGTGCGTATCACATAGTAAATTTTAGCTAATAAACTGGAATAAGAACGCATGTGTTTTCAAAAACAAGATATCATGCTTAGTACAGGCCGATCTTTGATCGGGCGAGCGGGGGTGCTCATGGATGACTTTCCCCTCTCGTACCCAAGTTCCTGAGCCGAGGCAACTTTGGTGATGACGGACACGTGGCCTTAGGCACGAGTCAGGATTTCCTAAATTCCTCCAAAATAAATATTTAGGTGGCGACTCTATATCTGGCAAAGCAGTCCATATTTGGCACTTCTTTACAAAAAATCAGTTTTCCAAAACGATTTGCCGGATTGGGATTCTTTGGTGATTTATCAATCTCACATTGCACATTGTGAGATCAAATTAAGAACCGTGACATTTGAGTCCGAACTGTAGCATGAAGCCCAAGGGCACGTCTACACAAGTGCTTAATCACCAAAGTTAGGAGAGCCATTCCTTTTGTTGTTCTTTGGTCTCTTTAGAAGCATAGGAATGAGTGTGTATTCTCTGATGCCCATCCTAATTCGATGGATCTGTGGGAACTAATCAAGGTCAGATTAACTTATTGGCTCAAGGTCTCTATCAAGGACTTCCCCTTTTTAGTTGATGATGTAGTTTGCAATTGGAGGAATATTCAGAGCCTCAATTGAGTATATATGCTCAGTTACTGGTTTGTTGGTCTATTTTCAGGGTTGATCTATTTTGTGGCTGAACAGTCGTGTTTTGTTGGTCTGTTGACTCGGAGAAGGTGTTCAGTTTTACTTGTTGTTTAGTCTCAAGTCTTTCTGTTGCTTAATTTAGTCTACATGCTTTGTCTCTGGTCTCTTCTATGCACAGGTGCTTCCTAATGGCCGTTTGCTGCGGAATATGTCTGTTGCTGTAATGGACTCTGGTGTGGGTTAGGTGTTTTGTCTCAGGTCTGTGTTGGTCTGCTTTGCTGGTCTCATCTGTTAGTGCCTGTAGTTGGTATGGTGTCCAGCAGCAATATTGGTAGCAGTAGTTTTGGTAGCAGCAGTATCAGCAGTAGTGGCTCTGTTTTAGTGGTGTCTTGGTCTGTTTCTTTTGTTGGTTTCTTACCAACTTGGGGGTGCTAGCAAATGATACTTTTGCACTTCCATTTTCTTTATTTGTGTAATTTGTTTCGTACCTTGTACTTGATTCTTACATTAATAAAGTTCCGTTTTGTCGATAAAAAAAATAAAAAATAAAAAATAAAAAAAAATAAAAAAAAATAAAAACAAATTGAGATAGGTCTTAGGAAAAGCTAGATATCCAAAACTTGAGTCAATAAATATACCCAAAAAACAAAATGAGTGGTTGAAATTTGATTATTGTGCATTCACATATTGAATCTCAACCATATATTCATAATTATATGGCTAAATAAATATTGAGATAGGTCTTAGGAAAAGCTAGATATCCAAAACTTGAGTTAACAAATATACCCAAAAAACAAATGAGTGGTTGAAATTTGATTATGGTGCATTCATATATTGAATCTCAACCATATATTCATAATTATGTGGCTAAATCTGGATGGGGTTTGGATTATCTCAAATAGGCCATTTATCTTGAGACTACACTTGGGCTTAATGAGCTTGTTTTGGGTTGATTTTAGTGATTTGAATTGTTTACTTTTTAGGACCAATTGAGTGAATATTTATGTAAAAAATCATAATAATTAGACATTGATAGTTATATATGTTTGAATTACATTTATCTTAAAAAAAATGAACGACAAAATTTAATTTCAAGAATAGCCATTTAATTTTTGTAATACAAATTTAATTCAAATATATAATTATCAATATCTAATCATTTTTTATCAATATTTTACTTAATAAATCTTAAAAAGTGAATAATTCAAATTATTAAAATTTATCTTAACATAAGTCCATCAAATTTAAAATGGGTTTGGTTTTGCTCAAGTTGGACATCTCAATTTCAAATAGCGTTTGGGCTTAGTAAGCCTTTTTTAGAGCCGATTTCAGTGATTCGAACTGTTCACTTTGTAAGATTCGTTGAGTAATGTGGGGACATATTTTTAGAGTTGTCCACGTGGCCGAGGTGGTTAGCTGACATGCCACGTGGACGACTTGTGTTGCCGAGCTTTTTATGATGTAGCTAATATGTGATGCAGCAATATCGGAATTCGAGATATTAAGAATCCTTGATAGTTTGAGTCTCTCTGTGCGGATAGAGATGAGACTCTTACGGGAGTTCATTCTTATTTGAATAGAGGAGTCCGAGATAAATGTAATCTTAGCGAAAGGATATAGTCCTATGAAGTAAGATTTATAGGAGACGAGGACACTGATCATTATAAAAGTAAGGCACCCTGTGGGCTAAGGTATGCTTTTTTCTTGTGAGTTGTTTACTTACATTGATATCTTCTGAGATAAGTTACTGACTTGATTGTCGGAGTGCCTCTAGGTGGACGAGCCATCGCAGTATTTCTTATCTTCTTGTGTGCAGGTGTTTAGCTTAATCTATTATTCCATGTACTCTCTAACTGAGTTCTCCAAATCTCGATAGAAAGATCTATTTGGTTGTGAGGTTGGAAATCGACACTCACAAGTAGAATATTTATACAAAAAAAAATCAAAAAAATCAAAAATCGATAGTTATATGTTTGAATAAAAAATGTATTATAAAAAATAGATAATTATTTTTGAAATTATATTTGTCGTCCATTTTTGTAAAACAAATATGATTCAAATATATTATTATCGATATTCAATTCTTTGATTTTTTACATGAATATTCTACTCAACGAATCTTAAAAATTGAATGGTTCGAATCATTAAAATTGGTCTCAAAATGAGCTTATCAAACTCAAATATTCTCTCAAGTTAAGATAACAATTTAAGAGAAGTTAAACCCATTCAAAATATTCTTGAATTTGAGAGAATCCAAACCTTCTTGAATTTGAGAGAATCCAAACTTTCTCGATAATAATTATGTAGCATAAAAATTATTTTGAAAACTAATTATTTTCATTTATTTTTTAACCCTTTAATATATATATATATATATATATTTTATAAAAAATTAAAATAATTAATGAGTAATGTTAGAGATCTCAAAAGTTCTATCAAAATTTCTACTAAATATCTCATATCGGGGTGAGACTCTATATGGTGTGAGTCCCATATAAATCTCATATTTATGTGAGACATTTAATAAAAATTTTAATAAGATTTTTGAGGTTTTTGATATTTTTAATAATTAATTCCCATGGCAGTCTTTTTCTTGTCCCCTTGCTTAATGCATGAGTAATGTTAGAGATACTAAATTTTTTATCAAATAAATAACTAAATGTCTCACATAAATATAGAATTTATAATTTTATAAAGGGAACGGCTTGCCTACAGTCCGAGATTGGACATGACGCTGCTGTTTTGCCTGTGAGGGCTCACCACGGGTTCCGTTTTGATAATCTGAACCGTTCAATGTGTAGAATTCGTCGAGTACTATATATTTAAAAAAAATCATATTGATCGGATATCGATAACTATGTGATCAAATTAATTTTGTATAAAAAAATAGACGGTGAACAAATTAACAGTTGACAAAAAACTGATCCGATGAGATAGCTATCGATATCCGATCGAAATGATTTTTTTATAAACATATAGTACTCGACGGGTTCTACACATTGAACGATTCAGATTATCAAAACGGGACTCGTAATAAATTTCAATAGGCCGAACAATACCGTCCAATCCGATCACAGACTAGAGACAAAGTATTCCTTTTTATAAATCTCATATAAATCACAGAGTAGAGACCAACTACTCATATAAAATATTTAATTATTTATTTAATAAAAAATTTGAAATTTTTAACATTTTCCTTACCGCGGTCCCCATCCACAACTTCCAATTGCTCCATTATTATAAACCTCCATCTAATGGTCAAAACTCTTTGTTAGAAGTCACACACAAATCACAAAATACCAAACACCAACCCTCTCTCTCTGTGCCCCCCACTCTCTCTGTCTCCTTTCCCCAGCATTTGGATAATTTCAACGGATTGGCTTCCCTCCAGTTGTGATTAAATTGGAAGATATTGTTAGACGTGTGAGGATCTATCACGAGTATTATTTTAATAATTTAAATTGTTTAATATATAAAATTTATTTAATATTATGTATTGATAAAAAAATATGTTAGTCAGATATTAATAGTTATTTTACCAGATTAGATTTCTGTCAACTATTTATTTTTTTATCATCATTTATTTTTTATACAAAATTGATTTGATCACATAATTATCGATATCTGATTAACATAATTTTTAATAAATATATAATACTCAACGGATTTTATATATTAACAGTTCAAATTATTAAAATATGACACGTAATGGGTCTTCACAGACCCAATAACATTATTTAATACGATCAAGGGAAGCAAAACCGGATTTGAAACTCGAATTCAAGTTGAGCTTGCACTATAAAGCAAAAAATGTGTCTATCTCATCTCAAATTCGATATGATCCGATATTACACCTCCAGTTTGTTTGGCAGGTTCAATTAGTATATATTTTTTATTTTTTTTAAGTAATATTATTTCTTTATTTTTTATATATATTTTTAATAAAAATTAAAAAAATATATTTATTTAAATTATTTCAAACAATCAAACTACTCCCATTTTTCTAAACTATTGATTTTTTTTAAAGGAATTTAACCTTTTTTTAGTAGTATAATTATTATATTTTAAAAATATTAAAATTTCAAAATTACTCATTGATTTAAAATTCAAATAGTATAATTTTTTTAGGAATATTAATTGTCACAATTATACTTTTTCTGTATATTAATGTTAATGAATTTAAAAGAAAGGCAAAATAAAAAATTTATATTATTTTAGTCTTTGATTTTTTAAAAAGAACTAATATTTTGAGATAATAAAAAATTAAATAAGGGACTAATATTTTGAAACGAAAGAAATACAGTATATCAAATCTAGTCTTAAAAATATTTTTAAATGCCAAATCCGCCTACTTAACTTAATAAATATAAGCTATTAATTTTTTTTTTATTTTTATCTTGAAGGGATATTAAATTATTTAAATCATTTTAATTATTACGTGAATTTGGAATATTAACAAAATTTAATGGTAAAATCAATGTGATCTCTTAACAAATCTTTTAATATAAATTTTCAAAAAAATTATATATATATATATATATTTTCTGTTTTTTATAATTTTTCATTTTATTTTATAATTAAAATAATATAAAATTATAACTAATATCTATCTTCTATTTATATTTATTTATTTATACTATTATAAAGTGAACACAATTTCTGGTGTCCTGAACAATTTCTGGTGTCCTGAAGCTTTACTCTCCTCATGCCATGTGGCAGTATTTTTTATTTTTTAAAAAAAAGTTAAACAAAGAGATGGGCAAGGCTTGAACCCATGACCATGGGTTTAAGTACGAAGACTCATACCACTTAAGCTAAGTACACATTATAATATTAATTTCATTATTATTTTTTTTTATTCCTACTTAGTTAAATTGCACACACATCTTGTATGCCACCCACTAGTTTTATAAATGGGTGAGCTAGATTGGACTCGGCTCTAACTTTCTACCTCAAATTCAACTCGAATATTAAATAAGAACAAAATTTAAACCGAACCCAACTCTAACTTAAATATATTTTTTTAAATATTAAAAATTAAAAATATTTAACTGTGCATTTGTTTGGGAAGTGGTTACAGGGTTAAAATAGTTCAAAAAAATAAAATAAATTAAAAAGTTAATAAAATTAAATATTTCATCAAAATTATAATCATTTTATTTTTTCTTTAACAAAAGTTAAAAAAAAAAAATCAAAAAAAAAATCATAAATAAGACAATTTTAACCCGGACTAAAATAACCAAAAAAAAAAAAAAAAAAAACTAAAAAATAACCCATATCCCAAACTAACGGTGTACTGAGTAGGTTGGATTGGACCGGCATCGACCAACAGTTGGATCGCATAAAATTCTTCACATCAACAAACCAAAACAGCAAGTGATGAAAACCAAAGGACTTTCATAATCTCTCTCTCTCAACATCCCTCTCTCTCTTTCTCTCTCTCTCTCACTCACTCATCGCCGGCGGTGAAATTTGGCAATTGACATGGGTTTTTGAACTGCATGAAGAGAATAGGAGTGAAGTAACTGGATAGAGAAAAAAAAAAAGATTTGTAGTTTTTTTTTTGGTGCGGTTAGGTTTGTTTGGGTGATTTTAAACACACAAACCCTAATTTTTTGTCATCTTGGCTGTCTTTTTTCTTTTTACTTGAAACGGTATGAGTTGATGTGTGGTCTAATGGAAAGGGCTGTGGATCTCTTTCCAATAATGGGTCTGTCTTTGGTTTCAGATCTGACTCTTCAGTACTTAAGAGAAATATATTATATATATATGTATTTTTTTTTTCATATTTGGTGAAGAAGATTGATAGTGTTATGATTTTTTTTTTTCGTGGGTGCTGATGAGTCATCTAAGTAATGAGAAAGAGATGACAGAAGAGAGAGATTTGACTGACAGAAGAGAGTGAGCACACTACAGGCAATTGTATAAAAGTGTATATAATTGTGGGATACGTGTGTTCACTTCTCTTCTGTCAGTTTTATGGTTTCTGTGTCCCACATTATTACTCTCCTCTCTCTCTCCATCTGTTTCTATGAGTACTTTCATTATCTTTTCTTTAGAAAGAGCAAAGGAAGAAATCCAGATATGGTAAGATCTTGGGTGTTACATAAAGGTTCTAGGTTCGAGTCTTTTGGAGTCACTTATTTGGGCAGCAAGCTATATAGTTAGTAGGATGAATTTTTTAGGCATAAGTCTTGGAGCTTGTTTGGGGTGTATTATATAAGTATATTTTTTTTATTTTTTTATTTTTTTGAGTTATATCATTTATTTATTTTTCTGTATATTTTTTTTTGTAGAAAATCAAAAAATATTCATATTTAGATAATTCAAAACTAATATTAGAACTGTGTGGGTTTGAAACTCTCTTTGTACGAGTTGGTAATTTACTGTGATATGGTTGGATCTGAATTTTTATTTGTATTTGAGTCTATGACTTATCGTTATATTATTAAATGACTTTGCTCGCCTGTATGTGTTTGCCACTCACTACTACATGATTAAATTGTTTTATTCACTGATATATGATTATTCACCGATATATGAGATCAGAACGGACCGCTACATAACTAAATGATTTTATCATGTAGCATCATCTACAAATGACCTCTAGTGCCTTGGTTCAATTAACAGGTTAGGCCTTTTAAAAGCAAAGGAAGATGAAGGGGGTACGTAAGGGGAGAGAGAGAGAGAGAATAGAGACACTTTTTGAACATATATGACACATTAAGCTGCCAGGCCACAGTGCTATAGTACTCACTTGACACGCACGATAAAATCCTATGCTCATCCTCTCTATCTTACTCTCACAATATGTATGTATAATTATATGTATATGTGATGTTTTGTTCCTTTCTTCTGATGCTATATGTGGGGGACTTTGGGTTGCAAATGGTAGAAAAAGAAGATTTCAGAGCTGCTTATATTGTAATACATGTATGTATGTTCACTGTCTTTGCTTGGTTTCTTTACCTTTTTCACTCCTCTTATTTCTGGTTCTTCTTTCATAATTAAGCATAGAAATTAGTTTGATTTGCCAAGATATCTTTCTCATTTTGTGGGTTTTTATTTGTGACTGACTGCAAAACTGGTTTTCAAATAATTTATTATGAGAAATGTTGGAAATTTTGGAAACTCATAATTTAAATTTTCAAAATCACCTGTAATGTTGTGGTAAGAGAGTTGGGTGTTATATAATTGAGTGTGTTGACAAATAAAAATTGACAGTTATTATGTAATATAGGTCAAATTGTGATAACTTGTTAAGGTTTTCAAATACTTTTAAAGATCTCTTTCTTTGTAGTGGTTTGTGTTTGAATTGTTTTTGGCAGCACTTATAGCACAGTGTTTGAGGGCGCAATACCCAGCTTCTCTTGTGTTCACTTAATCATCCAGGTAATCATGCTGGACTTCCCTCATATATACTTCATTCTATTTTTGTTTATTTATTTATTTATTTTTAAAATTTTTAAAATTGTACTTTTCTTTTAAATATTTATTGGGGGGTTAAGGGATATTGTCTCAGATTTTATGTCTACTTTTGATATTGATTTTCAAACTATAATGGCGTATTAGTTTATTGTAGAGATCAAGTCATTGCACAAGGATTTTTTAGATTATATTATAGAAGGATTAAGCAAAAATTAGATGGATGAAAGGGATGTCCTTTTGTCTGGTGTTCCAATTTGGATAATGGAGATGATACATGTCTTAGGTTGTCTATTGTTTATCTACTTTAATTTGGTGTGTTACATCCATGTACCCCTTTTCCCTTTCAGGAGTTTGTCTACCAGATTTGAACCGATACATAACAGGACTCAGCCGATTCTGTTGTTATTTTTTTTTGTCGCAATGGTATATCCATCTATATAGGTGTCAGTTCATAAAAAATTAATTATTTACCAGCCGATGCAGTATGTAACACTTTGCTCCATAATTTCAACATTACACTAAGGTGCCTAGACCGCTAACATCGACTATTTGAATTGACATTTTTGCCTATCAGTGCTATTTAATGATTGGTTCACTAAACTTGTCTTATCCCTCATCTCACACATCCATTATTCTCTGTCCATCTGCTATCTCATTCAAAATACTTAATCTAATTTCAAAGAGGCCAATGCCTGAACCATTGTAGCTGCATGATGCACGCTAGTGTTAATGAATGCTAGCGCCACAGCAAGGCAACGCCATTGCGTGTCATTGTATGCCTTGCATATGCACTCTAGTGCCATCACCACTAAATGCCGCCGCAGTGCCACTGTATTCGCTGCATCACTGTTTAGGATGTAAATTTCACAATTTTGTCGTTTTTGGAAATATTCTATTCCCATATAACTTGGTCTAGATGAATCTGATTTTGCATAGGTTTCTTTCAGTATATTTATTTCTCATACAGTATCCGAATTTAGGTTTCTTTCAGTATATTTATTTCTCATATAGTATATGAATTTGAGCCTAACTCGAATTTGCTATTTTTGATAATTTTCTTATTTACTTCAATTTTGTTGCGTCAATTAAGGAACTGCCTTCATTCGATTATTCCCTAGTCAGGTTATGGTTTTCCCATTATAAACAAGGGTTGTAAGCCTCTACAGCCAGCTTAGTTGTTTGATAATATACAATTTTGTTTGGGAGAATTTCCCCCCTATGATTCTCATAATATTTGGATTCAACAGATTTGTAAACGAATTGTGAGGTTCTTGTTGCTTTGAATTTTGCTCTTCACGTTTTCTTGTTGCTTTAATAATGGACCTCTCCAAAATTCATATATAGTTTTACGACAAGAGTTAGCGATATTGCAAAATACTAGGCTAATATTATGATAATCACATGGTTTGTAAAATGTCCTAGGATTTAAATCTAGACCTCTACTCTTCTCATGTCTTGAATGGCGCATGCCATATAGACAGTGGCGCATACCATAGCTAGCCCAGCTCGTGTGCCATTTCGTGCAAAAGCATAAAGTGCATGACAAAGCGCGCACCACTCTTAAGATGGCTTGAACAAAAAGTAGAGTGGCATGTGCCACTTTTTTTTTTTTTTTATCAGCAAAAAAAGAAATTTTATTGATGAAAAAACAAGAACAAGGTACAAGATAAAATACATCAATAAAGGAAAGAGAAGTGCAAAAGCATCACAGTGGGCTAAATGATCCTAACTAGGTTGGCACCACAGAGCTCACCCTATCATTTGCTAGCACCCCAAAGTTGGTGAGAGACCAACGGAAAAAAGAAGAAAGAAGAACCAACCAACCAAAGCTAACTCCTAAGCACATCTGCCAAGCACTGCAGCAGATGGAGAACTACAACTAGACCAACACCCCAAAGATGGTCCATGCCACTTAACACGTGGCATGGACCATCTTGTGTGCTGCACATGACAGTTTGTGACTAGTACTTTCATAATTCGACCAAAAATTGTCCAGACTTTATGCCCAAATTCATACCTCTTTCTATGTAATTAGAGGCACTATTTAGTCATTTTGGAGAGAAGCACCTTAGTGAGAGGCTTGATTGACATTTGGGCTAGTAATCGGTGAGGGAAAGAGGTAAAATTCTCTTTTCTCTTGCCTCAATCTTATCAACATCTATCCAAACTTTAGAAATGAAACTCCCTTCACCTCTAAACAGTACCTAAACATCTTCTCCACCTCAAGCTTTGAAAAGCTTATTCAAGTCTTCCAATCAAGCAGGCCTTTTTCCAAGAAGTGATCACAATTGAGGGAGCACCATCAACAGGCAAGGCTAGCCGCTTTGCTATGAATGTTCACACTTGTATAGTTTTAACCCGTTTTCTTAGCTTCTACTAGTTCCCTTGTTCATTTCTTCGAAAAAGATGCATAGATAGTTGCTTGAAAATGCATGCTTTCTATGCTTGTATACTATTTTAACATGTATTGTTAGTCTTATTATTATTGCTACATAGTAGTTTCATATCTCTGAAGTTATCCCTCTTTGCAAAATAGATGGGAATCTCGCATTTTCAAGAGCATTTTTTAGGCTAGTTTATTTTGTTTGTGCATGATCCATCTCGTGTAGATCATATCTCCAATTTTGTATCATTTGGTTCAAAATCTCACCATGCAAGTGCATGTTTACTTCATTTTCACCGTTCCTCATCTATAGAAGTAGTTGAGGCTAGCCTTTGTATGAACATCTTTTCTCTTTGATTTTTAGTTGTTTTGTATCTTTATTTGCCACTGTTAGACACTTTTTTTTAGCTTAGAAATGTAGCTTTGCATGCCTAGTAATAGGCTAGGAAAGCCCTTCGTCTAACTCTTTTTAATCCATTTGAATTTATGCTATGAAAACTATGATGTTGCTCACTGTTTTTACTATTTAGTTGCTAAATGTTGTTATTCTTTAACACATAAATGTGATTTACATTCTTAGAAACATGTTAAGAATTTCCCTTAAGTTTAAGATTATATATATCCATTTAGAATATCTTGCACCATGATTTCTGGTTTACTCGGTTAATCTTTACCATGCTCCTCCTTACTCTTATTCTTATAAGCATTACACTTTTAGAACTAACACGTTTGGTCAGCTTTGTTTCTTCCCTTCTTTCCTTCATTTCTTTCACTATCTTCCATGTAATAATAAGTTTACTGCTTTGAGTTCTTTGTTGTAGTCCACATAGACATATGGGGTCTTCATTGTCCTTCTAATGTTATTTTTTATTTTTTTCGATAATTATTCTCGGATAACATGGTTATTTTTAATAAATAGCAATTTGAGTTACTTGATATTTTTTTTTCTCTATTTTATAATCTATTTTATAAAGAAACTTTGACTCAATATGGTAATTGCACTAAAGTTTTTTTTTTTGGTGATAATGTCTTCTAATATATGTAGTTTGTTTTTACTAATTTTTGTGATGACTGGCATCATTCACCAAACTATTTGGGCTCATATCTCTTAGCAAAGTGGTATTGTTGAGAATAAGTATATATCGGCATTTGTTTGATGTTGCTCTCACCTTGATGCTTAATATTGATTAAGGGTAAATTATATTTTGCACCTCTGCAGTTTACACCAAATTCTACTTTGACCCCTATACATGAAATCGTGACAGTTATCTTCCCGCACTTTTGATCAAGTATCAATATCCCTATTTTGTTACTCTACCGTATAAGTATTTAACAGAATTCAATAATGTGATAAGCATATGACTACTAAATGAGGTCAAAAGAGAAAAATCACCATCATTTCTTGTCTACACACATTTTATCTCAAAATTTACATCAAATTATGACTGTATTAGGCTAAAACAAAACATAGATTGTAAACAATTAAAGAGATGAATTAGGTTTTGCATAAATTGAAATCACAAAACTCTATTTTTTTACAGTAACATAGTTTTTTTTATCCATTGCTCTTCCTTCTTTTTTTTTTTGATTTCTTTGCTGCCTTTTTTGATTTCAAAAATTCTATTTTCTTACATATTTGTTCCAATTTTCAACATGTGAACACACACGTACATACATATTGTATTATATAACTCTTATGTGCATATCTTGTAAGACAAAGTGCGTATTGGTGGGAAATGGAGGTGATTTTTCTCTCTTACTTTCATTTCGTAGTCACATTTTTATCACATGACTAATTTTGTTAAAGATTTAAATAATAGAGTAACCAAATGGGGTTATTGACACTTGTATAGGGATCAAAGTGGGATTTGACCAGAAGTGTAGGAGGTTGACTATTACGATTTCATGTGTAGGGATCAAAATGTGATTTAATTAAAAGTGCAGGGAGTTAAATGTTACGATTTCATGTATAAGGACCAAAATGGAATTTGGTGCAAATTGTAATTTGCACTTTGATTAATTATATGTTGATTGTTGTTTTGGCTAATCTATCAAGATAAGTTATCTCATTGGACTTGTAAGTGTTTTTTTTTAGTACTCATGTGCACAAAAAGATTATCAATTGCGTAGGGTAATCTTATCATTCGTGTCTTTTATTGTTTTAATATAAATAACAAGTAAATGTAAAGGTTAGTTAGATAACCTAAACCTATTCTTTTGATTCTTTTTTCTTTTTCTTTTCTGATTTCTCTCCCTAAGCCTAATTCTCATACTATACAATGTATACATTTCAACCGGGACAATAAAAGAAGAAAGCATGAAAGCCTTGGAATCATTATGAACCCAGGAAAGGAAATACATAAGGAAATCAATGATTAAATGAGACATCACCTGTCCAAACACCCTTCAAAATATGAACATACTCTTTATTTCCTACAACAAAACAGATTAAATGATAGAATCTAGGGATACCTAAGGGATGGATTTTCATAGGGATCGGGAATTTCTTATGTGGGAATCCCACTCATTATCTTGAGTTCCACACTTTTAATGATAACTGATGAACTCAATTCTCATTATAAATATCGAAGATACAAAGTGTATTTATACAAGAGGTACCTAATTGACTTAACAAAGCATAACTACTTCTAACTAATCACCAAGTGATACGAAAAGTCAGTTGGAAGGTGTAATTGTCAGTGAGCCTTGAGCTGAAGTTGACCATGATCTGGTACTAAGGAAGCTGTATGAGCTCTAGCTGAACTTGTAGCTGTGATTGCAGCTGAATGAGTTGCAGCTGGATGACTTACTGTAATAGGAGTTGCTTTAATATCCTTATCAGCCCCCTTCAAGCTGATGGGAGAGGAACGGACCATGAGCTTGGATTGAAGAAAATGAAAATGAGATGCTGACAAAGGCTTAGTAAATATATCTACAATCTGATCAACAAAGGGAATGTATTTGAGAACAAGCTATTTGCCAGCAACCTTTTCGCGAATAAAGTGACAGTTCACCTCAATGTGTTTGGAGCGTGTGTGAAACACAAGATTAGAGGCAAGAGCAATTGCTGATAAGTTGTCACACCAGAGAATAAAGGGAATGGTAGTAGGAATAGAAAGATCATGAAGAAGTATTTGTAACCAGCTCAATTTAGCAGTAGCATGAGCAAGAGATCGATATTCAGCCTCAGTACTAAACCCAGAAACAGTAGGTTGTTTCTTTGCAGACTAAGAGATGATATTGGAACCAAGATAGACACAATAACCTAAAGTAGATTTACGGTCTATGAGGTCACCAGCCCAGTTAGAATCAGAGAAGGCTTGTAAGGTGAAAGAACTAGGATGAAAAATCAGACCATAAGAGAGAGACCCCTTAACAAATCGAAGAATTCTCTTGACCAAAGCAAAGTGATCATTTGTAGGGGCATGCATGTATTGACATGCTTGATTGACAGCTAAGGAAAGATTTGGACGAGCAATAGTAAGATATTGCAGTGCTCTAACCAAGCTGCGATATAACTGAGGTTGAGCAAAAGGAAGGGAAGCAACAGGATTGAGAGGATGTTTCATGGAGCTAGGTGTAGGACAAGATTTACAAGAAGTCATGCCTGCTTTGACAAGAATATCAGAAGCATACTTCTGTTGAGATAACAAAATAAGAATTCCCAAGAGACTGAATTGAAATTCCCAAAAAATAGGAAATGTCACCTAACTCCTTCATGGCAAAGGCTGAATGCATATGGTGGATAAGTGTTTGAAGATGAGAGGGATTGCTGCCAGTAAGGAGAATACCATCCATATACACAAGAAGAATAGTAATAGAGGTAGAAGTTTTATGGATAAACAAAGAATTGTCACAATAGCTATTGACTAAGCCTTGGGAAATCAAAAATCTGGAAAAAGTAGAATACCAAGCTCTGGGAGCTTGTTTCAACCCATAGATAGGCTTCTGTAATCTGTACACAAGTTGAGGGGAAGAAAAATTGACAAATCCTGGTGGTTGTGTCATATAAACCTCCTTATCCAATGTACTATGTAAGAACACATTGCTAATAGCTAGTTGCTTTAATGGTCAGTGATGATGTAAAGCAAGACAAAGCAAAATGCGAATTGTGGGATGTTTAGCTACGGGAATCTCTTATGCCAAGTAATCTCAGATACAGGACTAGTAGTAGCAGAAAATAAAGCATGAGATAATGATGCAGGAAGAGCATGCACAACAGTAGTGGAAAATGATATCAAATGTGGAAAGTGATATAAGCCATGAACATTATGGCCCTTGTGCAGTCCTGGATCACAAAGGAAGACTCATCAAATGTAATAGTGCAATTATTGTCCTTGGTGAGTTGATGCACAGAGAGAAGATTGGAGGAGATAGGAGCACGCAAAAGTATGTTAACCTTAAAGGAAAAATAAGAAGTAGGTAAGAGGCCTTTACCTGTATGATGAATAGGAAGAGACTTACCATTGCCTACAGTGATCTGATCAGGTCTTTGATAAGCTTGATACATGTTGAGATTAGAGAGATCATGAGTAATATGATCAGAAGCAGCCGAATCAAGGTACCAGGGAGAAGATTCAGTAGGGACAGTGGACAGAGTAAAAGCCACAAAAGCTCAAGGAGAAGGATAGCCACATGAAGTGGATGCTGGAGCAGATGGAGAAGGAAAATTGGAGGAAGAGGATGGATGGAAGTTTGCATCCAGTCTATGCCAGCAGTCTATTGCAGTGTGACTGCTTTTATCACAAATTTGGCAAATTAAGTTGGAAGAGTAATAACGACCTCTGCCACGAGAAGCAGATTTGCCACTACCGATACGAAAATCGCCTCTAAAACCACCTCTAGAGCCTTGAAAGGATAAGCGTCCTCCTCTAGAAGCAGTACTAGACGAACCTCGCTGGGCAACATAAGCAACTGAAGGCTCATGAGAGTGTGACTTTCTTTGTTTAGCTTCAATGTGAATCGATTCAGAACTCAAAAGGGATGTTAACTCTGCCATAGAAATAGGCTCAATACGTGCTCGAATAGTGGTTTTAAGAGCATCAAACTCATCTAGTAATCCATTGAGAGTGAGAAGTACCAAATCTTCATCAACAGGAGAGGAAGCTAGAGTTAATTGATCATAAAGTTCTTTTATCTGAGTCAAATACGCATCTATTGACAGTGAGTCTTTTTTCAAATGAGTCAAGCAATTCTTCATTTGATGAATGTGAGACCTAGATAACACTGTGAGTCGTTTACAGAGAGCATTCCAGACCTCATAGCTATGTAGCAAATGAAGAATAGAAGAAAAAATTACTGGTGTGAGTGTAGCTGTTATATAGCTTAGCAGATGAGTATCAATTTTGTTCCACTGTGCTCAATCTGGATTGAGAACTTCAACACCACTTGAATCTTTGATTTGCAATGGTGGACAAGGAATTGATCCAGTTGCAAAATCTAACAACTCAGTTGCACGCAATAGATTTTGAAACTGACTGCGCCATATAAGAAAATTTGCAGAATCAAGTTTAATTGTAATGAATAAACTACGATTAGAGATCAATAGATTGAGATTGGGAGGTAAAGAAGAAGATAGAGATGAATCAGAAGAAGCCATGGATAGGCCAGAGTTATGCTCGTGAGAGCTTCAGAGATGCTTTGATACCATGATGAAAAACTGAACTCAATTCTCATTACAAATGTCAAAGATACAAAGTGTATTTATACAAGAGGTACCTAACTGACTTAACAAAGCATAACAACTTCTAACTAATCACCATGTGATACGGAAAGTCAGTTGGAAGGTGTAACTATCAATGAGCCTTGAGCTGAACCTGACCATGACTAGGTACTAAGGAAGCTGTATGAGCTGCAGCTGAACTTGCAGCTGGGATTGCAACTGAATGAGCTACAGCTGGATGACCTGCTGCAATAGGAGTTGCTTCAATATCCTTATCAATAACACACGCAAAGTATTGCTCTGAATAGAAAATCTTCGTAACTACCTACCAAGTAACACTTTTTTTTATTTTTATTTTTATTTTTTTATATGACCACCTTTATACTTGGGTAAAGAAAACACATCTCAAGTAGGGGTGGGCATTGTATCATGTTTGTGTTGTATCATCTCGGGTTCGACTCAGAATTACTTCAATACTAACTTGACCCATTTATTATTTCATGTTATCATGTCGTGCTATTTTCGATCCATGTTCTGTTCGTGTCGTGTCAAATTTTTTTACTATTAATTAAAAATATCAAATACATGAAAAAAAATTTAAAAATTTCTTCACAAGTTATATTTAATGAAACTAATTTCTATTAAATAAAAATATTTATAAACATATTTGATTTTAACTTAATTTATAAAAATTATATTTTATTATTATATTTTTTACTAGATTAACTCAAATAATAGACAAAAAAATACATTAAGGCCTCGTTTGACATGCAACACTTTTAACATAAAAGTCAAAAAGTTACTAAAAAAAATCAAAAAGCCTATAATCTACATCAAAAAGTCAGATTTCATTTTCTTTATGTTTTTTGCATATCTTTTCGTAAAAAATCATAAAAGTTATTTTAAACATACTAATTTTTTTACCACATATTTTAGCTAAAAAAAATCAAAAAGTTACTAAAATAGCGTGTTTCCAAACGAGGTCTAAGTTCAATTAAAAGTAAAAACAAAACCTATATTAAAAAATTTAGATGTAAAATAAATAGCGTGTTTAATTAAAAGTAAAACAAAACCTATATTAAAATAGCGTGTTTCCAAACGAGGTCTAAGTTCAATTAAAAGTAAAAACAAAACCTATATTAAGTTCAGTTACCTACTTTTTAATAATTTAGATGTAATCACGTAAGAGATTAAAAAATATCATGATACTCCTTAGTGGAAATAATATTAAATATGTAATTAATTCTTCATTATACGGGTTACCGTGTTAATTTCGTATTATACAGATTTGATACTACCTTGACATGTTTAATATTAGTCAACCCTAACCTGCTAATTTCATATACAGTTTAAGTCATGTTATTGTGTTGTATCACAAATTACCACCCCTAATCTCAGTTAATCCAACGGTCTTTTCTTCCCTCACCATTCCCACAAAAAAATATCTCATTATTTTCTCAATTTTATTTGTCACACCCACCAAAATTTTAAATAAAGACAACAAAGGCAAATAGTAGATACAAATATTTGACAAACTAGATTCAACTAATTAAAGTTAAGTGTTCCCTATTCGAAAGTAAAACCCTCTTACACCATCAAACCTCTTACCAATCTTTTCTTTGATCACGGGTTTGAAAAATTCTTATACCAGGGGCCAATGTTTTGAAAGCTGAACCGGTGTGGGTGGATCATTAGTTTAACCGTTGACTCAAACCAGATCAAACTATGATGTCATAAACATATTTAAATTTATATATTAATATTAAAAAATAATTTAAAATTATTTCAAATATATATATAGAAGCCTAATTTTTTTTCATAGTCTTTTAAACATCCATCACCAAAGACAAAAAAAAAAAAAAAAAAAAATCAAACAAAAACTAAGTTCTCAATTAAATTTGATATTTATTTAAATTTATTTGACAATTTTTATAATTTAATTTCTTGCAAAAATAAATTTTATGTGTGTTGAATAAATAAAATTTACTATATTGAATGTCAAAAATCCAATTGGTTCTACGTTCGAATCCCCTTGCCAACAACAACTATTAAAATATCTTCATTTAAAATATTTTAAGACATTTTTTTTTACATAAATAAAACTAGTCTATACATATATTTTGATGTTGATATTTGTTAATGCTATTCGTCCCAGTAAATGGATCAGACAGGTCTAAGCTCCTCTAGCCCGTATCCAAATGATCAAGCCCACCAGATAACCTGCAGGCAAGTTCAACGGGGAACGGAGTAGTCCCCCAGCGAACTCTCCGACGAGCAAGTTAGGAAGAGAAGCAGAGTATATGGGAGAGGATTCGAGATAGAGAACTTAACCTTTTTTCTTATCTACAACATTTGCTTATATCCTTTGGCAATTATTTCGCTGTCCCTTCCGACCTGCTCTCATTGCCGAAAGCCTATGCTGTAGCTCGCCTTGCTCAGGGTGAGGGGGTCCTGTTCCGGCGGAGAGGTGTTGTCGTAATAAATGCTGTGATGGGCTGCATTAATGGTGATGTGCAGTGTCAATAACTTTGCAGATCTTTGTCTGCTGATGTGGGTCATCCTTCTCTTGCCGTGTGTCTGAATGTCATTGGCTCTTTGTGTCATGTTGGACTCCAGCTGTCCTGGACCTCGTCAGTTGGGTTATGTACTGTGCTTCAAGTGATGGGCCGTGGGTGGTTCATGGCCTTTATGGGCTTATACACATCAGTAGTCCCCCAGTCCCGAGTGCAGCTTTAGTCCAATGAAGGGATTATGAGTGACATAGATGAGTGTGTTAGGGATTGGCAGGATGGAGGTCGACCGGGAAAAAGGGGGGGCTGACCGCGATGAGGGCCGACCGCGATGTGGACCGACTGGGAGGCCGATCGTGAGGAGGGCCGACCGGAGCGCTGACCGAGGGGAGGGTCGACCGCGGTGTTGGCCGAGCTGGAAGGCTGACTGCGGGGAAAGCCGACCGCGATGTGGACCGACTAGGAGGCCGACCGCGAGGAGGACCGACTGGGAGGCCGACCGCGAGGAGGGCCGACCGGAGGGCTGACCGAGGGGAGGGCCGATCGCGGTGTTGGCCGAGCGGGAAGGCTGACCGCGGGGAGGGTGAGGTGGAGGGGCGTGGGGCTCGAGACGCGGTGGGCCACGTGGTGAGTTGAAGTGGAAAAGACAAGGTAAGGGGAGGGGGCAGTGGATCGTGGACCTACACGTGGCCACATCCCGTAGGGGGGAAGATTAGGCGTTGGATCAGAAATGAAACGGTAAGTCATTATGGTTGTTGAAGAGACAGTTTTGGCGGATGATTTTGAAAAGTTTTCAAACTGGCGGAAATTAATTGGGATCCTTGGAATACGGGCAAACCGTGGGCTTTTGGCATTATTCGATTTACCTACCTAGTTACGAAAAATTAAAATATTCCAAGTGTGAATTCCTTTGTTGCTCACAATACACCTCTGCAACACTTTTGCGATTTCCTTGCTCCTGCCGCCGAAGCGATTCGCAAATATACCACAGAAATGGCCGAAGAAGGGAGGGCAATTGTTAGGGTGGACCCGCTTGGAGATGACGATGCTGTGGAGCTAGCGGCACAGTATAGGACAGAGAGAGTGGGGGAGCCGGTGGTACGACCCCGCGGTTCCACCATGATAGCGGCGCCAAAGCCAATCAGCCAGGCGGAACCAGATCATTGGCATACGAGGGCTGACAAATCCACAATTACTGGGACAGAGTTGGAGGCTATCCGCGAAAAATACCAAATCCCTGGGGAAGTGGAGCTATTGCTGCTGACATCAACGGAAAGGCCGTCCGACGCCAGGCCAGGGGAGTTTTCTCTGTATGAGGAAGCTCTGAAGGGTGGGTTGAGGCTGCCGCTGCCGCAAGTGGTGGTGGATGTGCTCAACCGTCTGGAGGTAGCACCGGGGCAGCTAATGCCCAACGCATGAAAGATCCTGCTGGCCTGTGCAAGTGCCTGGCCGAAAGCGAATGGAGGGGAGGCCATGACAGTGGACGAATTCTTTGCATGTTATAAGGCCTCGGGGCAGCAAGAGATGTGGGTCACTCTGCAGGCATCAGCGGGGAGAGGGTTAGTGGCGGGGTTACCGTCGTCGATCAAGGGGTGGCGACCATGATGGTTCTACGTGTCTGCCAATGGGGGGCTGGGAGTGCGCATCGTTTGGAAAGTACCCATCCGGTCGGTGGAGCCGAAACTAGGGACAGCTGCGGAGGGGAGGGTGAAGAGGGTGAATGAGTGGAGGGAGAAAGAAAATGCCAAATGGGACGAGCTCGTGCAGCCGTCGACATTGTTTGAGGCGGGGTTGGGGCCGAAACCAAGTAGTGGGGACCTCGACCGAGTAGAGTTGGAGGTGAGGAGAAGGGCTCAGGAGGCGGAGGATCAGGCCATTCTAGCAAAAGCCCAACAATTCAAAGAGTCCCAGGCCAACCGACCACCAAAACCGGTTGCGAGGGAGAGGATTCTACCTCGCGCCAAACCCTTGGGAGAGAAAAACTTAAGCGATTTTGTGCCACGGCCACCCCCAACAGACCCTTTGAAGGAGAGGTCTTTGAGGGAGATGGAGGCGTTGGGCGTGGGGAAGAAGAAGAAGAGGGTGAGGCGGAGTGAGGAAGTGCCTGCCCAGAAGAGGAAGAGGGAGACAGGTGCAGAGGAAACTAGTGTTGGTAAGGGGGAGAAGTGGAAGGGGTCCCGGGGAGGGTAGGTGGCCCAGAGGCGGTGGAAGTTGGTTTAGAGGGGATGGAGGTTGTGCCAGTGGTGGCGACGATCACCGTAGGGGTCGCAGAGGCCGCCCCCGAAGGGCAAGTGGGGGGTGAGGCAGCTGGCCCAGAGCCAAGCAGGGAAGAATAGCCCGAGGGGGGTCCTACACCTCAAGCAGGAGGGGTCAGTCTAAATACGGCGATTTACCATGCTCGTGCGGTGGCAGGGCGGCTGGAAGGGGAAGAAGGCCCGGCCAGGGCGGGAGCAGACCGCTTGGTAGGGGTGGTAGAAGAGGCAGCCTTACGCTCGGCATCCAGATTCAACGAGGCCGAACTGCTAAGGGGTTTGTACTCCGCTCAAATGGAGGTAACCACCTTAGCGGGGGCTCTGCTGAGGAAGGCGGGGGCTGCCAAACTCAAGGCAGATGAGGCCAGGGCTCAGCTTGCCAAGTTAAAGAAGAAGAGTGCAAGTTGGGAGAGTGCCCATACTGAGTTGTAAGCAGTTAAGGTGGAGCTGGAGGACACACGCCGCTAGGTTATGTCGCTCGAGTTCCAGCTTGTTGGCGAGCAGAAGAAGGTGGAGGAGGCCCAAAGAGCTTGCGCCGTCGCGGTCGAGCGACATGAAGAGGCCATGAGTAGTAACGAAGAGCTGGTCAGGCAAAAAGATGAGGCCAATGGCAAAGTGGGCGATCTCCAGAAGGAGCTGGAGGGAGAGCGCGCTAAGGCAGTGGAGGAGAAGGAGAGGCTTCAGAAGGAGTTGGAAGTAGAGAGAGTGCAGGCGACGGCAGAGAAGGAGAGCCTGAAGAAGGAGTTGAAGGCAGAACGGGCAAAGGCTGCGTCAGAGAGGTCGGCCCTGCAGAAAGAGCTGGACGAAGAAAGGGTAAAGGCAGCCTCTGAAAGGGCAGCTTATCCCGATCTGTGCGTCGCAGCGGTGGAGCAATTCAAAGGGTCGGTCGAATTTCAGACGGCGGTTGATGCCGCGGTTGCGAGTAGCCTGGCTAGGCAAGAATCTGGGGGGGGGGGGGCGGGCCCATCGAGGACGACCGCTGGAAGCAGAACTAACGCAGAGGTTATTGCAAGCTTCCAGCAGTCCGACTTTTATAAGCATGAAATGGCTGAGTACTGGGACAGTGGTTGGAAGATGTTCAAACATAAAGCCGAAGAGCTGTTCCCAGGCTTAGACCTTAGTAGTGTAACGATTGGTGAAGACGATGTGGCCCAAACCCCCCTGGATGAGGGCATTGAAGAAGAAGACCTCCTCTCCAGTGGGGAGGAGTAACTGGGGAGAAAGAGACACTTGTTGTTTTTGTTTTGTTTTGTTTTTTTTTTTTGTAATGAATATTTGTACATGAACTGCTGTAATGAACTTTTACACAAAGTTGTGAATGAATGAAATTTCGTTTGATTGTCATTTGATTGTTTCTGTTTGTGTATCTGAGATGAATGAAGCGTGGGCGTAGTGTGCATAGAACTCCTGGTTAATAAGAGTGAAATTTAAACTTGTAATAAAGACTGAATGCAGACTAAAGTTGAGAACGCCATTATGCAAAGTGAGACTTAAAATGATAAGCCTGTGAACTTTTTTTTAAAAAAATGATAAGAACGTCTTTGGAATTTGACTAAGTAAAGAGTGTTGTGAAGACTTAGACCTGGAATTGTGACTAAGTGTGACTATTAATTCCACACGTGTGAAGTTTTGCATGGGTGGTTTTGACCGAGCCCAATATGTTAGGCCTGGCCGAGTGCTTCACGCTCAGTCCGGATGGGGTCTTCAACGCTTGGTCTGGCTGAGTGTGTTAATGGTCGGATTGCCCAAGGCGGCTCTTGCTCAGTCTGGCTGAGGCATTTAGTGCTCGGTCTGGCTGAGGCGTTAAGTGCTCAGTCTGGCTGAGGCTTGTAGTGTTCAGTTTGGCTGAGGCTTTTAGTACTCAGTCTGGCTGAGGCTTTTAGTGCTCAGTCTGGCTGAGGCTTTAAGTGCTCTATCTGGCAGAGGCTTTTAGTGCTCGGTCTGGCTGAGGCTTTTAGTGCTCTGTCTGGCAGAGGTTTTAAGTGCTCAGTCTGGCTGAGGCTTTAAGTGCTCTGTCTGGCAGAGGCTTTTAGTGCTCAGTCTGGCTAAGGCTTTTAGTGCTCTGTCTGGCAGAGGCTTTTAATACTGCAAATAAGAATGTTACCGAGACAACATATAGATAATTGAGATATATAATCAAGAAGTTACATTGCGTGGGGGAATATCAAGAATGCGTGAATTTCCCGAAAAGAAAATGCAATAACTGAGCAATACAAAAATAGGAGCTTATTGAAAGTAGCGTTTAAGGTGTTCGGCGTTCCATGGGTGGGGGAGGTCTCGACCTTCCATGTCCTGAAGTCGGTAAGTGCCTGGTCGGGGTCGGGCTTTCACAATGTAGGGTCCCTCCCACTTGGCTGCCAATTTACCCTCAGCCGGATTTTTGGTAGCGAGAGTTGCTTCTCTCAAGACAAGATCCCCTACAGCGAACTCCCTAGGTCGGACCTTGCGGTTGTAGTGTGTTCTCATTTTCTGTTGGTATGAGGCCAAGCGGACAACGGTGGTCTCTCTGAGTTCCTCAATTAGGTCGAGGTCAGCCCGACGGGGTTCTTCGGTTAGTGCTGGATCCGGATGTGAAACCCTGGGAGTAGGCAAACCGACTTCTACTGGGATAACCGCCTCAGCGCCGTATGTTAAGCGGAAAGGGGTCTCTCCAGTGGGCGTCCGAGCTGTAGTGCGATAAGTCCAGAGTACATTCGGTAGCTCCTCAGCCCAAAGTCCCTTAGCAGCTTCTAGCTTAGTTTTGATTATCTTCAGGAGAGAGCGGTTGGTGACCTCGACTTGGCCATTGGCCTGGGGATGAGAAACAAGGTTGAATCTGGAGGTCGGCGCAGAACTTCCTGTACTTGGCGTTGTCAAATTGTTTACCGTTGTCGGAGATGATGGCCTGAGGAATGCTGAACCTGCAAACGATCGACTGCCAGATGAACTTGGTTGTGTTCCGCTCGGTAATGGTGGCGAGGGGTTCTGCCTCTACCCACTTGGTGAAATAATCAATGGCGACGATCGCGAACTTGGTTTGGCCTCGGCCAGTAGGGAGTGGTCCGACCAAGTCGATCCCCCATTTGGTGAACGGATAAGGGCTGCAAAGTGTGATAAGCTCTGTAGGGGGTGCATGTAGGATGTTGGCAAAATGCTGACACTTATCACATTTGAGCACGAAATCGGTTGCATATCGATTAAGGGTGGGCCAGAAATAACCGGTACGGAGTATCTTGTGGGCTAGAGACTTACCGCCCGAGTGATTGCCGTAGATGCCCTCATAAATTTCTTGCATCACATAAGTTGCTTGGGTCGGATTGAGGCACCGCAGATAGGGGCGTGAGAAACAACGTTTGTACAAGATGCCGTCGACGAGGATGTAATTGGACGATCGTGCCCTGACTTTGGCGGCATGCTGGTGGTGATCCGGAAGTTCCCCCGCTGTCAGAAATCGAAGGATGTCCGACGCCCAAGGGATGGGCTCATTTTAGAGGAATTGTACTTCATGCGGGTCGGGAAAAATGGCGGGGTGGGATAGGTATTCGAGACGGACGCCACTGCTGAGGGCGGACTGGTTTGCAGAAGCCAGCTGGGCCATCTCATCTGCCTTAGAATTCTCTGCCCGGGGAATGTGCCTGATCTGGAAGGTGTTGAAAAGGCGAACCAGGGGAAGTGCAAGATCCCTGTAAGTCCGCATTGTGCCTTCCTTGGCGTCGAATTCGCCCGTGATCTGCCCGACGATGAGCTGAGAGTCGCTGAGCACTCGGATGTGGCTGACACCAATGTCCTTGGCTAGGCGAAGGCCTGCTATCAGTGCCTCATATTCGGCCTCGTTGTTACTGGCCTCAAACAAGAAATGGAGCGCACATTTGAAATAACCACCCTCAAGACTGGTGAGAATGAGGCCAGCCCCGTTACCTTGCCTGCGGGATGATCCGTCGATGTTGAGAGTCGAAGAGTGAGGGTCTTCTGGCTCGATGGGAGCTGGCAGGGGTAGAGGGGCAGTGGTTGGGGTAGGATTAGTGAATTCCAAGATGAAGTCGGCGATAGCCTGTTCCTTAATTGCTGTTCGAGGGCGGTAAGAGATGTCAAACTGGCTGAGTTCCACAGACCACTGCATAAGTCTGCTGGAAAGTTATGGTTGCTACATGACCTTCTTCAAGGGTTGGTCGGTGAGGACCACTATGGAATGGGCTTGGAAGTAAGGACGGAGTCGTCTAGAGGCGGTGACCAAGGCTAAGGATAATTTTTCTAACAGGGGGTAATTCTGCTCTGCTCCCCTGAGAGCCCGACTGATGTAGTAGACCGGTCGTTGGACAGATTCGTCTTCCCTAATAAGAGCTGCACTAACTGTGGTGCTTGAGACGGCCAAATAGAGGAAGAGGGACTCGCCCGTGATCGCTTGTAAAAGGAGGGGTGGATTGGCTATGCACTACTTTCACTGCTGGAAAGCCTCTTCAGATTCAGTTGTCCATTCAAAAGTTTGCCGAAGAACCTTGAAGAACAGTAGGCACTTATCTGTCACGCGAGAAATGAAACGGTTGAGGGCTGCAACTCGGCCAGTAAGTCTTTGGACCTCTTTGACCGTCCTGGGAGACTGCATCTCAATCAAGGCCTTGATCTTTTCAGGGTTAGCTTCAATGCCCCGCTGACTGACCATAAAACCCAGGAACTTCCCAGATCCTACGCCGAAGGCGCATTTCTTTGGGTTGAGCTTCATTTGGTACTTGCGTAGCGTGGCGAAGGTATCCCGCAGGTCGGTCAGGTGATCAGTGGAGAGTTTGCTCGTAACTAGCATGTCGTCAACGTATACTTCCATATTCCAACTTATTTGGTGATGGAAGATGGCATTGACCAACCGTTGGTAGGTGGCCCTAGCGTTTTTCAATCCGAATGGCATTACTTGGTAATGGTAGGTACCTCGGTCGGTGATGAAGGATGTATGTTCCCGATCGGACGGGTGCATGAGAATTTGGTTGTAGCCGGAGAAAGCATCCATGAAACTGAGCATTTGATGACCGGCCGTGGCATCGACCAACAGATCTATGCGGGGCAGAGGATAGCTGTCTTTGGGGCAAGCTCGGTTCAGGTCAGAGTAATCGACACAAAGTCGCCATTTGCCATTGTTCTTGCGGACGAGGACCACGTTTGACAGCCATTTAGGGTAGTCGACATTTTTGATGAATTGGGCCTCAAGGAGTTTGTCGACCTCTGCAGCTATAAGAGTATTGCGCTCCCGATGAAAGATGCGCTGCTTTTGGTGGTACGGTCGGAAATGAGGTTCAATGCTGAGGCAATGAGTTATAAAAGAAGGGTCGATGCTTGGCATATCTGAATGAGTCCAGGCGAATACATCATTGTGCTCGGTCAGAAGTGTAGTAAGGTCGGCCTTGGCTTGGGGGGATAGCTGGCTGCCGATCTTAGCAGTTTTCATTGGGTTGGTGGGATCGATGGGAATATCAACGAGCTCCTCCACCGGTTCGCCCCTGACCAGTTCATCCACATCTCGGGCGTCAAGTCCTTCAATGATCATGGCCTCCTTCAACTTGACTTCCTTGAGTGAGGCGACATAACATTCCCTAGCGATGGTCTGCTCTCCCCGTACTGTCCCGACCCCCTGGTCGGTGGGGAACTTTATGGCGAGGTGATAGGTTGAAGTGATAGCTTGGAAAGCGTTGAGGGCGGTACGACCGAGGATGATGTTGTAGGCAGAGGGACAATCGACCATAAGGAAGGTGAGTAACTTGGTAGTCTGTCGTGGGTATTCGCCAATAGTGATGGGGAGGTCAACGAAGCCGATGGAGGTCACCCGGTCGCCAGTGAAACTGACCAAGGGGGTTTGGAGAGGGGACAGGCTTTCCTCCCCAATTTTGAGCTGGCGGAAGCAACTAAGGAATATGATGTCAGACGAACTACCGTTGTCGATGAGAACCCGCTTGACCTTATAGTTAGAGAGAAGAGCAGAAATGACGAGGGGGTCATCATGAGGATAACGGATGCCTGTACAATCCGCGTCCGTGAAGGTGATGGGCTCTGTCCACTTCTTAGGCTGCTTGGAAGGTCGGTCTACCGTGTCCACTGCTTTGTCCGAACCTTGCCTTATTTTCCTGAGCTCTGCTTCCTGAGCGGAGCGGGACGGTCCGCCGCAAGCAAGGCCACCAGAAATGACTCGGATTTCACCAACTGGTGGAGGGGGGTTACCTGGGGGCCGAGGCTGTTGTGGGAGGCGGTCATGGCCTTGGGCAGGTTGGGCTGGCTGCCGAGGTAGGGTACGTCGGCGGTTGTTTCTGAGGGGCTCGGTTCGTTGCCTCTGTTGTGGGCGGGTGTCCGTGAATCGGCTGAGACGCCCTTGATGAATGAGGGTCTCGACCTGATCCTTGAGGTTGATGCAATCATCAGTGTTGTGGCCGTGGTCCTGGTGGAAGCGACAGTATTTGGACTGGTCTTTCCGGTTGGAAGGGGTCTGTGAAGGCAGGGGCCATTTGAGGGGGTAATCCCGTTGGATTTGGTAGAGAACTTGTTCTATAGGAGAATTGAGGGGTGTGCACCGCTCAAATCGACTGGGGGGTCGTGCTGGTGCCGACCGGTCAGTGCGAGGAGGTCGGTCGGGATATTGGGGCGTTTGGCTGTTATACTGGGTGTTTCTTGGTTCCGAGTCTTTTCTCTTTTCTCTGGGGGCGGGTTTTTGGATATTGGATCTTGGTGAGCGGCCAGTGAATCTTCGGCATTCATATATTTTTGAGCTTTGGATAATAGAGCTGCCATAGAGGTCGGGGGGTTTTTGGAGAGGGAGAAGAGGAAATCGGACGATCGCAGCCTGGCCATGAAAGCCGTAAGGATGACCTTATCGTCATTCTCCGCTACTTGTAGGGCTTCGGTGTTGAAGCGGGTAACGAAGCTACATAGTGACTCCCCCTCGGTCAGACGGATGTTGAGGAGTTGGGTTGCAGGACGGCGTTGGCGTTGGGCTCCAATAAAATGGCTGAGGAAGGAGTCGGTGAGATGCTGGAAAGTGGAGACAGAGTCCGCTGGTAACTGACTGAACCACAGTCGGGCTGACCCCTTCAGTGTCACGGGGAAAACCCGACACATGATCTCGTCGGGGAAGGCATGAAGGATCATGAGTGTACGATAGGTCTCCAGATGGTCGACTGGATCTGTCGTACCATCAAAGGAGTCAATGGTGGGCATCTTGAATTTGGCAGGCAAAGGTTTGTCCCGAATGGAGGCAACAAATGGTGAATTTGCCATGGTAGAGGGTTTATTCTGAATGTTCTGGATGACTCCTTGGAGTTGGAGCTTCATTGCTCGGAGCTCGGCGTCCCAGAGTGGAACGTGGTCCCCCTGGTCAGTCAGTAGAGGTTGGACGCTGCTGGCCTCCCCTTCAGGGGCTGGTGGTACGACCGACGGGTGTGGGGGTGGTGGTGGCAGATTTATGTGTGGGTGGGGAGGTTGCAAACCTTCCAGGTTGGGTGGATAGGGTTGGGGGGCAGTATGGCTCGGGGTTCTTTCTCGATTGGAGGGAATATCTGAAGGTGGTGGAGGAGGAATCGGAAGGTTCCTTTGGAGTAAGGCATTTATCAAGGCCTGGTTTTGTTCGGCCATGCGGTTGATGCTGTTGGTAAGCTCAATAAAGTATTGTGGTGGGTTGTTTGGATTGGGGGGGTCGTTTTGATGATCGGTAACATTATTGTGAGAAGCCATGGATCTAGTCATGACCATGCACTTTGACGGGTAGGAGAGAGAGGTTATTGGAACGGGCCCTCCGGCGACAGTGATCACAACTGGCGTGCGGAGCAAAGCGTTCCCACAGACGGCGCCAACTGTTAATGCTATTCGTCCCAAACTGTTAATGCTGTTCGTCCCAGTGAATGGATCAGACAGGTCTAAGCTCCTCCAGCCCGTATCCAAATGATCAAGCCCACCAGATAACCTGCAGGCAAGTTCAACGGGGAACGGAGTAGTCCCCCAGCGAACTCTCCGACGAGCAAGTTAGGAAGAGAAGCAGAGTATATGGGAGAGGATTCGAGATAGAGAACTTAACCTTTTTTCTTGTTTACAACATTTGCTTATATCCTTTGGGAATTATTTCGCTGTCCCTTCCGACCTGCTCTCCTTGCCGAAAGCCTATGCTGTAGCTCGCCTTGCTTAGTGTAAGGGGGTCCAGTTCCGGCGGAGAGGTGTTGTCGTAATAAATGCTATGATGGGCTGCATTAATGGTGATGTGCAGTGTCAATAACTTTGCAGATCTTTGTCTGCTGATGTGGTTCATCCTTCTCTTGCCGTGTGTTTGAATGCCATTGGCTCTTCGTGTCATGTTGGACTCCAGCTGTCCTGGACCTCGTCAGCTGGGTTATGCACTGTGCTTCAAGTGATGGGCCGTGGGTGGTTCATGGCCTTTATGGGCTTATACACATCAATATTGTTTGTAGAAATGTAAATTATAATTCAGTTTGACATAAAAATACATTGATACGATAAAAATATATATGTGCTATATATTACAAATAGGAATGGCAATGGGCTGGGGCGGGGCGAGGCGGGGCAAGGCAGGGCGGGGTCGGGCCAGGGACTACACTCCCGATCCCCGATCCCCGAAGGTTAAAAAATTCCCGTCCTCGCCCCTGATCCTCGATGGGGGAACCGATCACCCCCCGCCTCCGTCCCTTAACGGGGATCGGGTTTCCTTGACCCCAAAAAATCCCCGAGCCTTTTTCTTTTTTTGAATTTTGTTCAACACAAGATCAACAAATCAATATATATCAATATGTTTCATCATCATCAACAAATCAATGTGTATAATTAAAACATATTAAATTTATTTTTTTAACAATATAGATTTAAATTAAATTTAAATTTGTTTTCAGTATCATACAGATTTAAATTAAAAAAAAAATTTAATTTAAAAAAAAAAAATCTATTTTAACAACAATACAATACTAATAATTATCATCAACAACAATACACTACCAACAATCATTACACATGGATCGGATCAGAGAGAGAGAGAGAGAGAGATAACAGTTTTGAGTATAGATCTAACAGATCTGAGTTTAGATCGTTGCAGATCTCAGTTCTGGCTCAATCGTTACAAATCAGCGGTGATGCGAGGAGGGAGGGGAGGACAGTGGAGGAGGATGGAGGGGAGGACAGTGGAGGGAGGGAGTCGACGGTGATGATCGTTGCAGATCGGCGGTGATGGGAGGAGGGAGAGGACAGTGGAGGGAGGGAGTCGGCGGTGATGATCGTTGTAGATCAGTAGTGATGGGAAGAGGGAGAGGAGGATAACAGATGGAGGGAGTCGGCGGAGGTGATGAGAGGGTTTTAGAGAGAGAGAGAGACCGAGAGAGAGAAGATAGAGAGGTGTGTGTGTGTGTGAGTGTGAGGGATTTTTAATGCTTTAGGGTTTGGTTTTTATATATATATATATATAGAGGGGTAAAATGGTGATTTTACTTCAGGGACAAACTGGGACTGGGATGGGGACAGGGACAGGGACGGGGACGGGGCTTGGACACTTATCCCCGTCCCCGGCCCGAAACTGATCGGGGATTTATTTTTGAATAACATCCTCGTCCCGTTGGGGGTATTTTTCGAAAAAAAATCACTCAAATTGGGGTCGGGGGTTCGGGTTCCCGTCGGGCCGGGTTTAAATTGCCATCCCTAATTACAAAGGTCCTAGATGGCATAATGGAAATGAAATTTGCACTTGGGCCATAAGTCTCGTATTCGACTCATATTGGCTACTTTTCTTAGCATTTGATCCATGGGTGTTGTTATTGGCTACTTTTTTCAACATTTGATCCATGGGTGTTGGAAAGGGTTCAAAACCGGTTTGGTCTACTTCAACCCACATTAGGTTGTTCGGTCACCCAATTTGACCGTGGGTTTGGCCGGTTTACGTTAAAAAGGCCAGTTTTCAAGCTAGTCTGGGTTCAAAGGTTGATTCGGATCAAAACCTAGACTGATCGACAGGTTAACTGATCAGTTTAGTTTGGTTTTCAAAACATTGCCATAGACTATCACTCAAAGAAAGCACTAGATATCGTTGGTCTAGTCTAGCTTTCAAAACACTGCCAGGGACTACCACTCAAAGGAAGCGCTAGACATTTCAAGGTAGTGTCACTTAATAGGATAACACAAAAGGGCTGATAAAGTTTGTAACCCATTTTGGTGTAAGATTAATCCGAACAATGGAATTTTTGGACAAAAATACCTTTAGCATCTCAAATGCATTTCCAAAACTCTCAAAGTGGAAAGAAAATTGACCAATTTACTTTGTTAAGTGTAGACACCCCATTTTTGACCGTTCTCAAGACTTGGACGTCACCATTTGAATACCCGGTGATCATCCATGTTTGTGTTCGTTTGGAGTTCCTGGAGGTCTCGGCTACGCGCCTTGCCTCAGGATCTCTGAACTCGACTGTTTAGTGTCTGGTTTTGCACCAAACACTTGTGTTTTGCCTTGGAGGGGCAGGGAATGCCTTGTGAGGCATCCCCACACATCACTGGCCATGGCCAGAGCTGGTGTTTTGTTGCCATCGGCAATATATATTGCCGGTCGGCATTCTTTGTTGCCGGTCGGCAGTCCATTTTGTCAAAATGGCAATTTTGAGCAGCCGACTACTGTTCATCTACTTTTGCAGATATTTTAATACAGCTGTATTGCATTTGGCTCCCCTCCATACGTGTATGGAGGGATCTCTCTCTTTAGAAGCTTGTCTTGTAAGCTTTACAAGACAAAAAAGCTCTATAAGAGGAGGTCTTCTCTCTTGTTGAAAGGTTAGACATTTTAGACAGCCATTTTAGGGTTTTGAGTTCTAGGGTTAGGATTGATATATATTCTATCTCTATACCTCTCTCTTATTTGGCCTTTGTGTGTGTATAAGTGTGTTTGTGTCTTACTATTGCACACAAACACATAGTGTTACACCTTTTCTTGGTTCTTGGAGGGCCAGAGGTTTGTTCTTGAAGCTTGGGAGCTATTTTGAGCTCAAAGAAGCTGCTGGAGCTTCACTTGTGAAGAGGGTCTTCAAGGGTAAGAAGTTTGTCCCTTTATTCTCCATTTTTGCATACTATTTTTGCCTATCTTAGAACTGTTTTTGAGCTTAGTGTATAATATAAAAAGTTCTGTTTTTAGGCCCTCTAAATAGTTTGTTTAGAGTGTTTTGTGGTTTGGAGGTGTTTGACCCCTCTTAAGCCTTGAGAGGCTCCATTTTGTGCCATTTTGAGTGAGCTCTGGGACTTTGGTGTTTGGGCCTCCTCACCACTGAAATATTGAGGGATTTCAGTGGTAAGGATGGTGCTTTGAAGTCCCAAGAAGGAGAGGGTCACCCCTCTCCTTGTTGTCCTTGAAAAGGGCCATTTTTGCCTCTTTAATGAGCACCTAGCTAAGCCTCATGTTGACCATGCCTTGGCTGTTATTTATGCTTACTTCGCCATGAAATAGCATTGTTGTATGTTGGTTTTGGTACACCATGCATGCTTAGCATACCTACCTTGTAATGCCATGTCTAGGCCTTAACATGCCTTAGGTTGTAAGCCATTGTTCTAGCATGTTTTAGGCTTGACTTTGTGAAGCTTTTGTGCTTATTTTGCCATGCTAGAGGTCTGTCCTTAGTCATTTTGGTCGGCCATGACGTTTTTAGTATAGCCCCTTTGCATTTTGGCTTGTTGGCCTTAAGTGTGTGAGTATGTAGCATGCATTACTTGCTTTATTTTAATGGTTTGGCACCATTTATAGCATCATTTCAGTCCCCTTAGCATGCTTGTATGCTTGCCTCGGATGCCTCTTCGATGCCTTATGAGCTTGTGTGGTATGCTCCTTGAAAGTGCATTTGTGCATGCTTTTGAATTCAAGCCATTTAGATGCCATCTAAGTGGTCTTTTAGGCTTTGTTTTATTTGCTAAAACTCTGTTTTTAGTCATTTAAGTCTTGCCATGTGTGGTCATATCAAGTGTAGTTCAATACTTCATTAACTTGCCTTGAATGCTTGGGCCATTTGTTGCATGTTTAACCTATCTTGTTTGCTTGGTTTGGCATCATGTCCTTGCATGATTTTCAGAGCTTAATGCATGCCCCATGTCCATGATTATTCCCTTTTAAGTGTGCTTGAAAGATGCCCCTTGATGCTTGAGTGTTTAGGCCTTAACATGCGCATGTGTGTATGTGTGTTTGGTCCCATCTTCTTAAGCTTTGGCCACTGTTTTGGACCTAACTTAGAGCCATCCAATTAGTGTAAGTCCATCCCTTGTATGCCATTCAAGTGTTGTTACATTATCCCATGTTTTCATGCTTTGGTTGCATGTGTTGCATGCTTGAAATCACTCGCATTTGGAATGCATTCCCTTGGTCAAGTTGCTAGCATGTCGCATGATTAGATTGCATCTTGCATACTTTGGTAGTTTGCATAGTTATGGCATGCTTGTTTGCTTAGCTTGTGTACCTAGTGTACATCACTTGCTTGTATGCTCATGTTGCATGCTAGCTCACATGATTAGGATTGCATTGCATTGGCATGCATGCTCTACCTCTTGACCAAGTTATGATGGAGGTAGAAGCCCCCTTGGTTTGATTGTGTGCATTGCATTTCATTTGACATGAAAATGCATAACTTGGTCTCTTGGCCCATCACGCATTGAAATGCGCGATTGATGGTCCAAGAACCAAGGATCATGGCCCTTCGAGTCATAAACATGATAAGGGGTGTGATTGGTGCATACATTGCTTGAATTGCATTGACATGCTCTGCCTTGCCCTCTGTTGCTGTTAATTGCAGATTCTGCAGGAACTTTCTGCCGACCGGCAGTGTTAAGTGCCGACCGGCAATCCTTCCTGGGCCGATAGCTTTATCAACAGCCGATGATCACATACCACTACCGGTGGCCATTCTACTCAGCCGGTGGTGTCTCCCAATGTCCAGGGAAGCAACTCTGAGACTTTGGCAGTCTTCAAAGAGGCAGAGCAGGGAAAACAGAGGCAGCCTATGCATGGAAGTGCACTTCCGAGCAGGACCGAGCATGCGCGCATCGAACCCTCTTCCCGAGGCCCCTTTTATTGCTTTT
Organism: Camellia sinensis; assembly: GCF_055761805.1. Classification (NCBI taxonomy): domain Eukaryota; kingdom Viridiplantae; phylum Streptophyta; class Magnoliopsida; order Ericales; family Theaceae; genus Camellia; species Camellia sinensis. Next base: position 22,232,116 of record NC_138965.1, on the reverse strand, counting down.
CTTATGCTTAGTTAATTTGTTAATTAATTAGGTGATTTGTAATAATTAATTAGCTTGCGAGTTAGTTAATTTGTATTATTCTTTCGGTCCCTCCGAGCGAGGGCGAATTTGTAATAAGTGTAGGTGCGTGTGTGTGCATGTCTTCCAATCCCCATTTCTTTCTTCCCTTTTGTTTACCTGCTTATGAAGGTAGATTAGGGCATGTTTAAATTAGCATACCTTATGCTATGCATGCGTGCATCCATACATTTGTCTCGCACGCACCAGGCTCGGTACATCATGCTAACTGCATTTGTACTTCAATTCCAAACTGAATACATGCATCAATTGATTGCATTTCACATGCCATGTTTAGGTTAGCCGAGCCTACTCTAATTGCATCCTATATGTGTTGCATTAGTCAATTTGACATGAACTAGGACCATGCATGTTGGCTAACTAGTTTATTATTTTGGCACGGAGTACGACGTAAGTATTTTCATGCTTTAGCATATCGCATGCGTGTGAATGTTATCATGACAGCATGCTTACCATGTGGCTAGATGCTTATGTGATAAACTGTTTGAATGCCTGTGGGTGAAGGTTGGATTGTCTGAGTTGGAAAAACTCGTTGAAATCCGTATTTTAGCTTACTTGCGAGTAGCAAATTCCAAAACATTTTTCAAAACAAACGGATATGCAATGCTTATTCCCAAATTAGGCAATCTAGTCTATACTTGTTTGCTGTGCGCATAACATAGTAATTCTAGGCTAATAATCGGGATAAGAACACATAACATTTTCAAAAACGGATATCACGGTTAGTAGAGGCCGATCTACGGATCGGGCGAGAGGGGGTGCTCATAGCTGACCTTCCCCAATCGTACCCTAGCTCCCGAGCCAAGGCAACTTTGGTAATGACGGACATGTGGCCTTTGGCATCGAGTCAGGGTTTCCTAAATTCCCCTTTTAAAAAATATTTAGGTGGCGACTCTGTATCTGGCAAAGCAGTCCATGTTTGGCACTTCTTTTCAAAAATCTGTTTCTCAAAACGATTTGCCGGATTTGGACTCTTTGGTTCAGATTAAGAACCGTGACACAAATTGAGTCCGAACTGTAGTGAGGCCCACGGGCGCGTCTACAGTTTATGGCGACTCTGCTGGGGGTTTAGAGAGCTTGACTCGAACTTGTGATATCCTGTTTTAATTTCATTTATGTGTCTCTTTGCATTGCGTGTGCATTGGTGCGCCTAGGAACACCGTGTTTGCCATCTGCCATTCCTGAACGGTTTGCTGGAGGCTTGTCTTGTCAAGACATGACCATAAGGCTTACCGGTTATGGGCTCTGACAGTATGGGAACACAAACCCCGGTTTTACCGGGGCACCATTTTCGACCATTCGACTTAGTGCATATTCGGATCCATAGTGGCCATTCCAAGTTAGGACAGGTTGCTTACCCGATGTTAGGTTGTTTGAAAACTGCTGCGTGCATAGTGGAACCCTAGCTCCTGACAAAATAGGGTAGGGAAACCCTACCCCAACATAGGGGTGTTTTGTCTCTCTTTACTTGTTATGTGCTTTTAGAGTGTATCTCTACAGGAACGTACATCTCAGTTTGCAAGATTGAGTATTAGACCTGAGGGCATCGGTGTCAGTTTATGAGAATCAGTTATCTGCGGGTATCAGGTTCAGTTTTGGAGACAGTAATTCTAGGAAACAGTGATCAGCAATAAAGTGTAGTTGTTCGGCTACACCTGTGGTTGATCTGTTTGGGCTGAAATGCTGTTTGTTTTTCCTTTCAGTTCAGAGTGTCCAGAGAATTAATACAGAATAGTTAGTGTTTCCCTTTGATTAAGGCAGGACTTATGACGACGCAGAATTCAGAAGAGATTGTGGTTAGGACAGCTACGCTAAATCAAGGGATCACCCTGCGGGATGAAACCAATGTTGATGTATCGCATCCGCCTAGGTCGCCTGTCGCATACCCAGCCTGGACCCACCAGTTGTATCAGGCTCGCGAGCCCACCACATTTGAATTAATGGGAATGATTGGTGACCTCCAGAGATCCGTGGCCGATCTGGCCTATGGAATGTCGACTTCGCCACTAGCGGCACCGTATGCCGGGAATTTCATGCCACAGGAGCCCCCGCTACTGGGGCGGATTGTGATAGAGCTCAGCCAGCCAGAGGTGGCTTCCAGCTACAGCCACGACATGTCAGCAACAACCGGGCTTCGCTCTGAAGTAGTAGCCCAAACCCTTGACCAGGCTGAGGCCAGAGATAAGAACAAAATGAAGACAGATGCCGATCCCATTGAACAACTGTTGCAGGCAGTCGAGGCTTTGAAAGCCGGGGGGATGAACAAGCAACAGATATCCGCAGTTGTGGCAAAAACTGTGGAGGATGCTTTCCCCACTCCACCTGAGGGTAGCTCAAGCCAGTCAGAAAATCGGGATAGGCCCCATCATGCCAGAACAGTTCCTCCTATTCCCAACCCTGCACCGGGAAAGGATCAGAAAGCCAAGGTGGCGCCTGCCGACCTTTTCGCTTGTGCGTCTAGTAAGAACGCTCAGACTTCAAAATACCTGCCCCGAGGGCGCAGGGTCTTTCATGCTCTCTACATGCCTCTGTCTAAGGCACTTCAAATCCTTGCCGAGAGGAGACACCTTAAACCCTTGGAGCCTCGGCCTCTCCCGAAGAATCTCCCTGCTACGCATGATGCTGCTCAGTACTGCGCGTACCACCAGCAGACAGGCCATGCTACCGACAACTGTTTCCGCCTCCGTCATGAGGTGCAAGATTTGATTGACAATGAGGTTATCCTCCCGCCCACCTCAGCCAAGTCCGTTACCACCCAGTTATTGGATTTTGAGGACACAGATACTGCAAGTATGTAATCAGAAAGTGAACCACCTGCGGGCGGCATTTGGTATATTTTGGATGTGGCGTCCGGCACGCATTTTTGAGCATCTGTGAACGCTAGCTTTGTGAATTCTGGCTTGGGTAGCGAGTCAGTCTTTTGTTTTGAGTCTGTCTCTTTGTCTTGAGTCAGTCTTTTTGCTTAAGGGTCTGTCTTGTTGTAGCGAGTTAGTCCCCTTTGTATGGAATACCAGGTGATTCCGGAGTTGTTGCCTCGAACACCGTTTTGTCTTGTAATTACCCGTTTTTGTTTTTTGAGTCTGTTCCTGCCAAGGGGCCAGTTATACCAACAAATCTGAATGAAACAGCTGTGGCTATCTCACTTTCATGCTTGTTTTCAGTGTAAGTTAGTCGTGCCAGAGGATTTGAATGGGCTGACAGTACATCTCGCCTGCTCTCCTGCGCGCCAAACTCATTGCATTAGCCTAAGTTTTTCAAAAACCCCTTTTGAACACTGCGGTGATAAAAACAAAGAGGAAGGAATTTCTCGGGTTTTGCAAAATTTTGATCATTTTGAGAGAAAGGGAGGCATGCTAAGCCTTTTAACGAATGAAATCATGCTTGTCAGTGTGAGTACTGGGAAGGACCCTGGCTTGATCCAGATTGGTTCCACACTATCTTCGGCGCGAGCGATTTGTCGCTTTCTTAAAAACTTTCAAAAACGAATGTTTTGCGCGGTCCTGTGAAGATCTGTGTGGAATCTCTTTTGAGATTGTGCAACCTAGGATCGCTCTCAGCCTCAAGATTCAACCCGTCCGTTTCGAACCTTGAACTCGTTCAGAAAGTTCAACGGTCAAACGTCATGTAAGGTCTGTATGGCCAGATCAGAAGCAGCCCTCGAACAAGAGGCATCAAAGTCGAATAAAAAAGAGTAGATCTCACCAGAAGAAGCTCGTGGAGTAGCCATGATGGATTCTCCTACAAATCATTGCAACAGTCGTTCTCCTAGATACAGAGATGCTTCAACTTCAAAAACCATTTGGCATGGACTTGTTACACTTTTACCCTTTGAGAGGCTTGCTGGGCCGAAAACCCGGAAGGGCGACCCAGGCAAAAGTTAGAGCAAGAGAAAAATACAAAAAAAGAAAAGAAAAAAGCAAAAAAATGCAAAAGGGAAAAAAAAGAAAGAAAAAAGAGATGTAAAAAAAAAAAAAGAGAAGAAGAGAATGAAAAGATACAAAAAAAAGAGAAGAAAATGAAAAGAAGCTCGCATGGTCGAAAACCCGCATCGGGCACCTTGGCAAAAGTTAGAGCCTGAAAAGTGAAGGTTAAAATACCCGAGTGTACCTTAACCGGAACTACGTAAGGCTTGATTCCCATGTTTGGGATATGTAGGCAACTTCATCCTGAAGTCTAGCCCCCAACGCTTTCATAGCGTCTCGGTCCATACAATGGTTTCGATTTCATCCCAAAGTCCAGTCGCCAACACCTTCAAAGTGACTGTGTCCATATATTGGTTTTGACCATCTTCGTCTTCTCTGTATCTGAGAAAGTTCGGTCATGATCATCACTAGTGAGGACTGTTTACAATATGCTGCGGCATCATCCAAACAAGAGGCAACTTTCCGTTGCCGTGAATCGCCGTTCAAACCAGGGGCAACTTTCCGTTGCCGTGCAGCGTCCTTCAAGCCAGGGGCAATTTTCCATTGCCTCCGATCCGAGGTTACGTATCTCAAAGAGTAAGTTCCATGCTCGTTGAACATTGACTGTTTGCAATATAGTTTTTGAGAATTTTTACTGAGGTTGACTATTTTCTCGAAAATTATTTCATTTTCCCAAAACTGGACCATTTTCTTGGACCCAAAAGGAAAATTCTCAGTGCTTACAGCCTGAATTGCATGGTTTTCAAATAAAAAATCGAACAAGTACGTTAATCCGACTCTCATCTTGATCAAAACTGTTTTAGTAGAAAATCAAAACAAAAAATGGTCAAAGTGATGAACTAGGGGCACAGTTGAGTTAGGTATTCTGTCTCTCCCCTGCCATCGACATACTTGCCAGAAGGGCACCCTGTTTGCTGGGAGAAGCTTTCCCTACCCGAAACCTCGACTGAACCCACCAGAAGAAATAGCTGTGAGCTAATGGCGTTGGGCATGAACCTGTAACTTCCTATTCACTCATCAATCACCTTGGGGAGGGACGAAAAATGAGAGAATAAAGAATAGAGAGGTGTAAGTTGAGAGAAAAGTAAGAAAAAGGGTTTTGAGAGAAAAAAAAAAACGAGCCTGAGGGCCGAGTGATGTGAGAATCACAAATCAGAAAGGGTGGGAACAATACCCAGAGAAACTGGCTCCTCGTGATCTGAGGTCCCCCGTCTTCGTTAACGCGACTGTATGTCATGTCTTTTATTTTGTTTACCTCAACCTTTATTTTAGGTCTCTCCCGAGCGTGTCTCGTTGTGTTTAGGTCGTGTACCCTTTTGTTTGAGTCCTCCCCGTTGTGTTCAGTTGTAGGCTCGATACGCCGGTTGAAAACCCTTATTTAATTTCAAAAATCGTTTATGCTCAGAGTGCTGTGCCATTCCCTACATCTGTGCGAAGCAAAAGAACAAAAAAAAATTGGGGCATCTGAGCGTGTTTCAACTCCAGCTGGTTTCACCTCCGTAGTCCGTCTTGTCAGATTGGGCTGTTTGTTCAGGATTTACTGTGTGCAAAATGAACCAAATGCTGTGTTACGGGCTGTATGCAGATTAATCCCTAGTAGAGTAAGGGTTGTGTGTCCAGAATCAGGCAGTGGGTTGCTTGGGTTATTTTGCTGTTGGCTGTTTAGTTATCTGATTATTACAGTGCAAGTGTTCAATTTTCAGACAACCAATCAATTTCATTTACATTGAGGTGTAATATGGCGTGATGCAATGCAAAGTATGAAATGTAAAGATATACGGAGGTAAACACTTTTTCAGATAAAAAGCCTGTTTCATTTCATCATCTTTTCAAATACACAAGTTTTGGAAACAAAACTCTGCCTACGGCAGTACAAAGTATCCTAACTACCAACAAAAGAGAAAAGTACAAGAAGGAAGAAAAACAACAAAAATATGTATCCATGTCAAGCGGCTCCGAGGGCTATCGGTCTGTCCTAGTCCTCTTCCTGGACGAAGGTCCATGAGCATCATCAGCATCGTCATCAGAGCCCGAGCCAGTGCTGCCTTCGGTCTCCTCCTCCGACGACTCCGCCTCTGACCCTGCCTCCGCCTCCGACTCCTCGTCATCATCATCAGGGACTGGAGCCCGCGAACTACTCTCGACATGAGCGCGCCCCGCCTTGGTGCGGGGGAATACTCTGCCCTCCTCATCTCTCCCTTGGGCGGGGATGGAAGGTCCAGCTGGAGCACCTCCTGCAATGGGAATCTGGAAGGGAGGCTGAAAAAGTGCATAAAAGGCAAATGCATCAGTATACTATGGACAGTTTATTAGTGCAGAATGCAGTGTGTGAGTACAGTGTTAGAATGCCGTGAGCAGTTTATCAGTGCAGAATGTAGTGTATGAGTACAGTGTGTGAATGTCGTGAGCAGTTTATCAGTGCAGAATGCAGTACACAGTGTGTGAATGCCGTGGGCAGTTTATCAGTGTAGAGTGCAGTGTATAAATGCAGTGTATGCAGTGTATCAGATGCTGTGAGATCAGTGTATCAGGTGTTGTGTCGTGCATCAGATTATGTGAAGCAGTGTATGAATGGTTTGAGACAGTGGTCAGAAGAACATACCGGAATGCTGTAGAGGGCCAGGAGGTCGAAGGTCCGCTGTAGCATCCCCATCATGGAGGCATTCAACTCTACGAACTGCTGGGTGTACTCGGAGGACGCCTGCAAAAGTACAAGATATATCAATATTCCGCGGAATATCAAATAAATTGAAATGAAATGCCAATGCAAGATGCAAAATGAAGTAATACATACCGGAGGCAAGTCGGGGATGCCGGCTAACTCATGACCAGCCGGGGGAGGAGCAAAGGGGATCTGGTAGGTCGCCCCATCCTGCCCTCTGTATGTCAGTAAAGTGGGCAGAACAGGCCAACCGGTCCCCCGTCCTACTTGAACTTCGCCCCTGCCACGAACTCGATCCCTTCTCGAAGCTCCAGCTCCAGCTCCCGCTCCTGCCCTAGCCGCTGGCGCCACGGGCCTAGCTCCCTCAGCTCGACGGCTGCCGCTCAGAGACCGCATAATATACGTCCGCACGTACTCTCTGTAGTCGCCGACGCCTCTGAAGCGGGTCGACTCCCAGCCGATAGTATAATCGGCCATCTGCTCGGTAGTGAGTCTCTCGGTCTCCCTCATGTCCTCAGGAGGGTGAACCGGGACTATCTGCTTAGGTAACCCTAGGGTCTGGCGTAGGAAACGCTCACCCAGGTACCAAGCCCGACAGACCGGGCCCTCCAGTAAGATCCGAAAACGCGAGGTCTCCTCAGCGCCAGCAAATCGGTCCCGAATCGTCGCCGGCAACGGAGCCTAAGGCTGCCAAGTGATCTGAAAATGACATACAGTTTGTTATCTATCATTATTGAAATATGCAGTGAAAAGCAAAGCTTAGATAAATTCTGAAATAAAACATACCTCGGCAGGGGTGATAGTGTCGAAGTAGCGGCAAAAGAAGCTAAATGTCTCTCGTGGCCTCCGCACGCATCTCCCGTCGAAGCGTCGCGAGAACGGGACGACGAGGGGGGTCTCCGCGTCTGGCACAGGTGCAAGCCTGGGAAAGTAGGCATAGACCCACAACTGCAGAGAAAACATCAATATGACTATCAGATAAAGCAAAATACAGAATAAAGCAGAAATGGCAGAGTCGTGTGTTGTGCAGTGTATTGTGTACAGTGTACAATGTGAGCAGTGTACAGTCAGTGTAAAGCAGAGTGTATGTGTGTGCCGTGTGTGCAGTATACAGTTAGTGAAAAGCAGACTACAGTGTGTGCGATACAGAATACGGTACAGAGTACAGAAGATAGAAAAGCAGAAATGAAAAGCGGGAAAGAAATGTACCTCCCAAGCACGCCAGTAGCCCCCGAGCAACTGTCCGCTGCCACGGGAAGCCGAGCTCATATACCCGTAGAGTGTGGCCAGAGCGGCGCCACCCCAATCATAGTGCAAGATCTGCCTGACGTCCACCAGCGCACTAAGCAGGCAGAGGGGCACGGTGTTCGCCCGGTCGGCGAAAATGGTCGTCCCTAGCAGGAACATGAGAAAGTCGCGCGCATATCTCTCCACGGCCTCCGGAGTCATCAGAGCCTCCTCCACCAACGCGGGCTGGACCCTGAACTGCACCTCGAACTAGGAGTAACGAACAAAGCCTGGACGGGCGAGAGGTGGCACCTTGCCAAGCAGATAGATCTAAGCGGCAGTCCACTCGTCCATATCAGTGTCGAAGGGGATCGGATCACCCCCTACCCCGATGTCTGTGAGCATCGAGAAATCATAGGGAGTCATCGTCATGTCTCCCGTCGCAGATAGATAGAACGAGTCGGTGGTGTCCCACCACCTCTCCGCTAGAGCAGCAAGGAGAGGCCTGCTCGCGGTGAGTCTGGATAATCCCTTGTAGAAAGCGCCAAAGCCCGCCTGGTCCACAATGTGGCGAACCGCACCGGGAAGCTCAGCATACCAGTCCCGAGCGGCAATGTTCCCATACCCGCGGACGGTATGGGAATCTCCCTGTTTTCAAACAAATAATTGCGAGGCAATACTGAATATACTAGTTTTGAAGGGCATTTAGAATTCAGTACAAATATAGCATGCGTGCAAGTTTTTCAAATTCAAGAAGATCCCGGGTGCTGGTGTGCTTATAGTAAACTACAACGTGTGATGTGTTAGCGTGTTTGCGTGGTTCAGTACAAATATAGCATGCGCGCAAGTTTTTCAAATTCAAACAGATATCGGGTATCGGTGTGATTGCAATAAGCTACAGTGTGTGCAGTGTATACTGTGTTGGTGTGTTTGAGTGATTCAAGGCCGACACAGTGTGTGTGCACATGTCAGCCTCAAACAGATATCAGTTGCCAGTATGGTTGCGACCAACTACAATGCACAGTGTGTCAGTGTATCTGAGTCAAGCAGTTAAAGGATGTAATCAGCTATGGTAGTTTCTATATTCTACATTGCGGAAAATAAAACAGAGAGAGGAATGTTACCTCGGAAGCGCCAAAGGATAAGTGAGATGTAGGCTCACGTAGGAGGAGCTCTGGTGGCATCGCTCTGTCGAAACTCCGAAACTGGCGAAGTCCGCCAGGAGGTAGCACATGAATCGCCGGCCGGTAGGTCGCCGGGTCGAACGGGCGGACGCTCAACCCCGGGATCCATCTCGTGATCCGGGGGAGTCCCGCCCTGTGGAATATCGTCGGCCATGTCAAAAATGGTGAGAAAATAGCCGGAAAAGGGAAAACCGGGCGAAAATGTGGAAAGTCAACCCGAGAGGGTGAAAAAGTGGCCCGAGAAGCCGGGAAGTGAAAAAGGCACGCGAGTCGAGAGAAACTCGAGGGGAATAAGCCCCAAAAGGTGGAAATGGCAAAGGGAGCACCGGAATGAAGAAATATTCGGATGAAAATGTTCGAAACGTGAAGATATACGCGAATCGAATGACGAAACGGGGGCTAGAACGCACGAAAATGGGAGAATCAAAGGAGGAGAATGCTCTAGAGAGAGAGGAAAGGGATTTTCGGCTAAGGAGGATGTGTAAAATAGGGTTTGGAACCCTATTTTAAAAGACCCAAGGTGAAAAGTCGAATCTGCCCCGATTCAGGCATTTTTGGCCGGTTGGCTACAAATATTTGGCCGGTGGAATGTATTGATGGCCGATGGACAGCCGGTGGCCTCCTCTTCCGGCCGGTGAGCCTCCTGCATCCTTGTTTGGGTCAGATCTGTGGTTTTGGGTCTTCATAGCTCAAAGAAGTACAAGAAAGTGCATCTCCGACACTCAACCAGCCTCCGTTTCGACCTCGGATTGTGTCTTCTGTGCGTGGCACTCGAATTCGTGCAAGGTGTATCCTTTTCCTACCCTTTTGGCTTTTACAAAACTCAAAAGTTGCTCCATGCGTATCGCATATCAATCGCACTGTCTCGTGCGCTCACGTTGTCTGAAACGCATCGTGTGGTTTTGCGCATCTCATTGCATTTTGCATGCATTCAATCAATTTCATTACTTGCGTAGACCGCATGTTTTGCTTGCGTAGACCGCATGTTTGTTCAAATTCATTACTTGCGTAGACCGCATGTTTTGCTTGCGTAGACCGCATGTTTGTTCAAATTCATTACTTGCGTAGACCGTATGTTTTGCTTGCGTAGACCGCATGTTTGTTCAAATTCATTACTTGCGTAGACCGCATGTTTTGCTTGCGTAAACCGCATGCTTGTTCAATTTCATTACTTGCGTAGACCACATGATTGTTCAATTTCATTACTTGCGTAGACCGCATGATTGTTCAATTTCATTACTTGCGTAGACCACATGTTTTGCTTGCGTAGACCGCATGTTTGTTCAATTTCATTACTTGCGTAGACCGCATGTTTTGTTTGCGTAGACCGCATGTTTTACTTGCGTAGACCGCATGTTTTCCTTGCGTAGACCGCATACTTGTAATCAATTCCATTACTTGCGTAGACCGCATGTTTTGCTTGCGTAGACCGCATGTTTTGCTTGCGTAGACCGCATGTTATAATTAATCACGTTACTTGCGTAGACCGCATGTTTGCATTCAATTTCATTACTTGCGTAGACCGCATGTTTTCCTTGCGTAGACCGTATACTTGTAATCAATTTCATTACTTGCGTAGACTGCATGTTCTGCTTGGGTAGACCGCATGCTTATGTTCGATCTCATTGCTTGCGTAGACCGCATGTTTATGATCAATTTCGTTGCCTGCCTAGACCGCGTGCTCCACTTACATGTCTGTGCTTTCACAGCATTGTTATGCTTCCCACTTGCAATGCGTTGTCATGCATTTTCAAATACATTAATATGCATATTGTTAATCACATTGTACCTATTGAGTTGTTTTCTTTACATGCACGATATTGTATGTACGGTTCATTTAAGGATGGTGCAACCAGACAAGCTGCACAGGTATTGTACGGTCTAGGAGACCTTAAGTCCTTGGAAGGTGCAAGACCTTTGGTGCACTGATGTGCACAGTTCGTTTGCATTGTCGTGCATCTCAAAAGCCACGTGTTGTCGCGCATTCCATGCAACATGCATTTCATACATCATTTGCATTTCAAAAAAAAAAAACAACGACAAAAAAATATAATTGCATTGTCATGCATCATCGTAAATAGTTACATTATCATGCATCATTAGAATACAGTGCATATTGCATTATCGCTTGCATGCATTCATTGCATCACCTCCGCCTATGGCTTGCGCCTTTCCATGATTGAGCTTGGTCTGGTATGTGCCCATACTTTTCACGTCGAAACATAGTTCAGTAGACCGTTCTATGTTAGACACGGCTTGTATGTGTACATGCCTTTCCTAGGCAAAGATTTGGTTTGGCCTGCGTGCCTTATCTATCGTATCTTTTCCATCCTAGTATAGATATTGCATTGCAGCTTGCATGCATTCATCACATCACCTCCGCCTATGGCTTGCGCCTTTCCATGGTTGAGCTTGGTCTGGTATGTGCCCATACTTCTCGTGTCGAAGCATAGTTCAGTGGACCGTTCTATGTTAGACGTGGCTTGTGTGAGTACATGCCTTGCCTAGGCAAGATTTGGTTTGGCCCGCGTGCCATATCCATTGTCATTTCCCTAGCATTTTCATTATATATTACATGTAGTGTAGTTGTTGCATCCAACATTAGGATCGTAGTCCTTTCCTCAGTGGGTCGTTTCCCCACTTCTGTCATTCCCCCCCAATACTTGTTCTTGCGTCCGTCTACATTACTCATAGTTCAGTTGACCGTTCTATGGGAGACTGACTTGTTACCTCCATCAATCTATTTGACATAGGTGTGGTTTCGAACCACTCATGATTGGATCATGATTCAATCGCATTGCATGTAGTTCGCATTGTTTCAATTGCATTGCATTTTCATTTGCATTATTTATACATTGTTTTGTGTATATTGCATATCATTTTGCATTCATTTTTGCATTGTCATGCATGTTGCTAATAACATCGTACCTGTTGAGTTGTTTTCTTTACAGGCACGATATTGTATGTACGGTTCATTTGAGGCTGGTGCAACCAGACGAACCACACAGGTATTGTATCCTCCGAGTGAGACGTATCGAGAATTACATAATTCTTTTACATCCTTTCTGCATTGTAATGTAGTTTGGTGTATGCTAGCTTAAAACTGTCGCATGTTATGCTTCGTTACAGTTTTCTTTGCATGATCATAAGTTATGTTCGGCTCTGTGCATTGTCTTGCATTTTGCCCCTGCCTTCGGGCGCATATCTTGTTTGCCTTGCATGTTTGTCTAAGTCTTCGGCCTTGTAAAAAATGGGTCGTCTCTGGGCTTTGACATTCACTCCCGTCATTGTTATGACTTTCGAGTTCTGTCAAAGAGGGGCAACTCATTTTTGACCGTCCTCAAGACTTGGACGTCACCGTTTGAACACCCGGTGATTATCCATGTTTGTGTTCGTTTGGAGTTCCCGGAGGTCTCGGCTACGCGCCTTGCCTCAAGATCTCCGAACTCGACTGTTTAGTGTCTGGTTTTGCACCAAACACTTGTGTTTTGCCTTGGAGGGGCAGGGAATGCCTTGTGAGGCATCCCCACACATCACCGGCCATGGCCAGAGGCCACCGGCTGGTGTTTTGTTGCCATCGGCAATATATATTGCCGGTCGGCATTCTTTGTTGCCGGTCGGCAGTCCATTTTGTCAAAATGGCAATTTTGAGCAGCCGACTACTGTTCATCTGCTTTTGCAGATATTTTAATACAGCTGTATTGCATTTGGCTCCCCTCCATACACGTGTATGGAGGGATCTCTCTCTTTAGAAGCTTGTCTTGTAAGCTTTACAAGACAAAAAAGCTCTATAAGAGGAGGTCTTCTCTCTTGTTGAAAGGTTAGACATTTTAGACAGCCATTTTAGGGTTTTGAGTTCTAGGGTTAGGATTGATATATATTCTATCTCTATACCTCTCTCTCATTTGGCATTTGTGTGTGTATAAGTGTGTTTGTGTCTTACTATTGCACACAAACACATAGTGTTACACCTTTTCTTGGTTCTTGAAGGGCCAGAGGTTTGTTCTTGAAGCTTGGGAGCTGTTTTGAGCTCAAAGAAGCTGCTGGAGCTTCACTTGTGAAGAGGGTCTTCAAGGGTAAGAAGTTTGTCCCTTTATTCCCCATTTTTGCATACTATTTTTTCCTATCTTAGAACTATTTTTGAGCTTAGTGTATAATATAAAAAAGTTCTATTTTTAGGCTCTCTAAATAGTTTGTTTAGAGTGTTTTGTGGTTTGGAGGTGTTTGACCCCTCTTAAGCCTTGAGAGGCTCCATTTTGTGCCATTTTGAGTGAGCTCCGGGACTTTGGTGTTTGGGCCTCCTCACCACTGAAATCTTGATGGATTTCAGTGGTAAGGATGGTGCTTTGAAGTCCCAATAAGGAGAGGGTTACCCCCTCTCCTTGTTGTCCTTGAAAAGGGCCATTTTTGCCTCTTTAATGAGCACCTAGCTAAGCCTCGTGTTGACCATGCCTTGGCTGTTATTTATGCTTACTTCGCCATGAAATAGCATTGTTGTATGTTGGTTTTGGTACACCATGCATGCTTAGAATACCTACCTTGTAATGCCATGTCTAGGCCTTAACAGGCCTTAGGTTGTAAGCCATTGTTCTAGCATGTTTTAGGCTTGGCTTCGTGAAGCTTTTGTGCTTATTTTGCCATGCTAGAGGTCTGTCCTTAGTCATTTTGGTCGGCCATGACGTGTTTAGTATAGCCCCTTTGCATTTTGGCTTGTTGGCCTTAAGTGTGTTAGTATGTAGCATGCATTACTTGCTTTATTTTAATGGTTTGGCACCATTTATAGCATCATTTCAGTCCTATTAGCATGCTTGTATGCTTGCCTCGGATGCCTCTTTGATGCCTTATGAGCTTGTGTGGTATGCTCCTTGAAAGTGCCTTTGTGCATGCTTTTGAATTCAAGCCATTTAGATGCCATCTAAGTGGTCTTTTAGGTTTTGTTTTATTTGCTAAAACTCTGTTTTTAGTCATTTAAGTCTTGCCATGTGTGGTCATATCAAGTGTAGTTCAATACTTCATTAGCTTGCCTTGAATGCTTGGGCCATTTGTTGCATGTTTAACCTATCTTGTTTGCTTGGTTTGGCACCATGTCCTTGCATGATTTTCAGAGCTTAATGCATGCCCCATGTCCACGATTATTCCCTTTTAAGTGTGCTTGAAAGATGCCCCTTGATGCTTGAGTGTTTAGGCCTTAACATGCGCATGTGTGTATGTGTGTTTGGTCCCATCTTCTTAAGCTTTGGCCACTGTTTTGGACCTAACTTAGAGCCATCCAATTAGTGTAAGTCCATCCCTTGTATGCCATTCAAGTGTTGTTACATTATCCCATGTTTGCATGCTTTGGTTGCATGTGTTGCATGCTTGAAATCACTCGCATTTGGCATGCATTCCCTTGATCAAGTTGCTAGCATGTTGCATGATTAGATTGCATCTTGCATACTTTGGTAGTTTGCATAGTTATGGCATGCTTGTTTGCTTAGCTTGTGTACCTAGTGTACATCACTTGCTTGTATGCTCATGTTGCATGCTAGCTCACATGATTAGGATTGCATTGCATTGGCATGCATGCTCTACCTCTTGACCAAGTTATGATGGAGGTAGAAGCCCCCTTGGTTTGATTGTGTGCATTGCATTTCATTTGACATGAAAATGCATAACTTGGTCTCTTGGCCCATCACGCATTGAAATGCGCGATTGATGGTCCAAGAACCAAGGATCATGGCCCTTCGAGTCATAAACATGATAAGGGGTGTGATTGGTACATTGCTTGAATTGCATTGCCATGCTCTGCCTTGCCCTCTGTTGCTGTCAATTGCAGATTCTGCAGGAACTTTCTGCCGACCGGCAGTGTTAAGTGCCGACCGGCAATCCTTCCTGGGCCGATAGCTTCATCAACAGCCGATGATCACATACCACTGCCGGTGGCCATTCTACTCAGCCGGTGGTGTCTCCCAATGTCCAGGGAAGCAACTCTGAGACTTTGGCAGTCTTCAAAGAGGCAGAGTAGGGAAAACAGAGGCAGCCTATGCATGGAAGTGCACTTCCGAGCAGGACCGAGCACGCGCGCATCGAACCCTCTTCCCGAGGCCCCTTTTATTGCTTTTCTTATGCTTAGTTAATTTGTTAATTAATTAGGTGATTTGTAATAATTAATTAGCTTGCGAGTTAGTTAATTTGTATTATTGTTTCGGTCCCTCCGAGCGAGGGCGAATTTGTAATAAGTGTGGGTGCGTGTGTGTGCATGTCTTCCAATCCCCATTTCTTTCTTCCCTTTTATTTACCTGCTTATGAAGGTAGATTAGGGCATGTTTAAATTAGCATACCTTATGCTATGCATGCGTGCATCCATACATTTGTCTCGCACGCACCAGGCTCGGTACATCATGCTAACTGCATTTGTACTTCAATTCCAAACTGAATACGTGCATCAATTGATTGCATTTCACATGCCATGTTTAGGTTAGCCGAGCCTACTCTAATTGCATCCTGTATGTGTTGCATTAGTCAATTTGACATGAACTAGGACCATGCATGTTGGCTAACTAGTTTATTGTTTTGGCACGGAGTACGACGTAAGTATTTTCATGCTTTAGCATATCGCATGTGTGTGAATGCTATCATGACAGCATGCTTACCATGTGGCTAGATGCTTATGTGATAAACTGTTTGAATGCCTGTGGGTGAAGGTTGGATTGTCTGAGTTGGAAAAACTCGTTGAAATCCGTATTTTAGCTTACTTGCGAGTAGCAAATTCCAAAACATTTTTCAAAACAAACGGATATGCAATGCTTATTCCCAAATTAGGCAATCTAGTCTATACTTGTTTGCTGTGCGCATAACATAGTAATTCTAGGCTAATAATCGGGATAAGAACACATAACGTTTTCAAAAACGGATATCACGGTTAGTAGAAGCCGATCTTCGGATCGGGCGAGAGGGGGTGCTCATAGCTGACCTTCCCCAATCGTACCCTAGCTCCCGAGCCAAGGCAACTTTGGTAATGACGGACATGTGGCCTTTGGCACCGAGTCAGGGTTTCCTAAATTCCCCTTTTAAAAAATATTTAGGTGGCGACTCTGTATCTGGCAAAGCAGTCCATGTTTGGCACTTCTTTTCAAAAATCTGTTTCTCAAAACGATTTGCCGGATTTGGACTCTTTGGTTCAAATTAAGAACCGTGACACAAATTGAGTCCGAACTGTAGTGAGGCCCACGGGCGCGTCTACATTAAGCCAAAGAGAAAAAAAAAAACGATCATTTGCAAATTGTAGTTGAGATACTAATCCATTGTAATCAAATCTTAAATCATTTTACTAAAATAGTGAATCGTGAATAATAAGATTCATATCACATATAATTTTATATAAAAATAAGTAATATGCACATAGTATAAAAATAATTTTATATAAAAATACGCACATAGTATTTAAAAATAAATAATTATCAATATAACTAATTGATCTCTTTTATATATCTTGATAGTTTGGTGAAAACTGTTACTTAACTTGATATACATTGTTGGACCCATTTCTAATAGATTAGGCTTTTGCAAAAATTGGTGATTTAATATCGTATTAGAGCTCTGGTTTAGAGAGTTCTTGGGTTTAAGTCTCTCCGTTAGCATTTGGTATTATGACTTCGTTTGGTTATTCCTCTCTGTTTGGCTATTTGCTTCTTTTGTCTTGCATGGGGTTACAAATGAGGAAGGGTGGTTCTCTGTTTGTCTCTTCATGTGCAATACTTCCCATTAGATTAGGCTTTTGAAACAATTGTTGATTTAACAAAAACGACGTCATTTTGTACATTACATAAACAAAAACAAAAATGGAGTTGATTTGTAGTGAAATCATAATAAATCGTAGTGAATCCCAAATTGAGTCCCATCATTCACTTAATTTTTGATCAACAACATGATTCGAATCGTTTGTGTTGAAAATTGTATCAAATCGTGAATCATACGATTCCAACAACCATGATTAAATCTATCAAGTTTATCAAGACAAAATCTTTGTGTTTTATGGGTAATATGCTTCTTTATTGTTTTAAATTCAATTTAATATAAGAATATGTTTTCATTGTTAAGTTTCATTATAACATATATACGGAATGATTTATAGAAATCACAAATTTTCTTACCTAGACTAGTTACTACTACATTGTCGATGTTCTTGATCATGAGTAACCTAATTAGAATTCCTTCCTTCACAAAATCACTATATTACTCTCAGTAAGTAGCTCATCATATTGATTTTGTCTTCTTTAGGTAAATAAATACCATATTGAGGTCTTTATTTGTATAAGTAAACTTTTATAGTAGTTTTCAAAGCAATACCATAGATTATTAGATTAACCAGCTTGGCATTAAACCAAATTATTATGATATTTGTCAATGAGTTTCTTCATTTTTTTTGATCGGCAAAATAAAGCTTTATTGATGAAAAAAGCAATATACATGCAAAAGTATATCAACAAAGTAGAGAAGTGCACTAAGCATCATAGCCAACCTCTACAATCCCAACTAGGTTGGCACTGCAAAGGAAGCAAAATCATTTACTAGCACTTGACCCAAGATTGGTGAGAAACCAATCAAAGCAACCAACGAAAGAGAAAACAAAAAACAGAACAAGAGCACCAAAACAACAGCAGGCAGAGATTCAGGTCCCATAAGGGATTCACACCATTTATAGATTGAGAGACCACCAGCGTAGCAGACCAACACCAATCAAAGTCAACATAGCACACCCCTTGAAGATAATTCATCAAAAAACCCCTGTACTGGGGCATTAGTTCAGCATATTAGCAATTCAACTGTCACTAGTAGCAGGACAGCAACTCAGTAACAATTACCAGTAGTTCAGTAGCAGTCCACATTGCTACTCCCACCTCATACAACATTAGTCCAACCATCAGCAACCATCAATCAACATACATTGCTACTGCACACGAGCAACATACCACAAGCATAACAGACCACACTAGCAGAGCCTAGCAGACGAACATATCAGATTCCTACCCAAGCATCTCAGTCCAGGATCAACCATGCAACTTGAACCATATTCAAGACCTTCAAAGTGCTTACTTGAACCTTAACTCAGATCAACCCACCAGAACACATCCAAGGGGAGAAACCCCAAAAGCTATCAGTAGCAGCAACTTATAACAGCAGAGCATATCAGTTCAAAGCAACCTAATAACAGTAGATAGCCCTAACATATCATATTTACCCACAACATAACAGAACAGATCACCAATTTAGCAGCCCACATTAGTTAGCAGTCTAACAACAATATATAAATCAGTGCATAACATTCCATCAGCAAAAGTGCATAGCAGTCCAAAACAGATTTGTTAGATCAACCAACAACATACCAAAAGCAGAACAAACCATCCAGCCATAGCATAGCACAACCTCCTAAATTCATAGCCCACTGTTCCTTACACGCTGCTTAGTCACCATTACTGCTTCAGACCCAGACCTTACACACTCAACCACCAGTCCTAAGACAGAACTTAACTTGCTACATATTATAAACCAAATCACTCACAGAAGCTGCCACAAGTAATGGCGAAGCCTTTACCCACAAAGCTACTTTCACTTTCACTATGTCACATAGAGCTTCAAAATCTGGTTGAGACCAATTGAAAACACATTCGTTTCTATGCCTCCATGTAGACCAAAGAGTTGCCAAAGGGATGACCATCTAAATCTTCTTCTCCAACTTTGACATTTTGCAGCCATACCACCATTGTAATAGTCCATCTACCGAACTTGGCAATACCCACTGGAATTCCCACCACCTTACAATGTTTGACCACAGCCTCCAAACAAAAGGATAGAAGAGAAGAATATGCTCCACAGTTTCAATATCCTCATGACAAAAAACACATTCCAGATTAACACTCCCATCAAGTATACCAATTCGATGAAGAAAGCAGGAAGTTTTCACTTTACCAAGCCATGCCAACCACCCAAAAAATTGCACTTTGGGAGGAGCAAAATTATTCCAAATAGAACCTGCCATTGGTTGAACATGCCCAAGAAAGGATTCACTCCAATTATAAGCTGATGCTACACTAAACTGCCCAGATGGATCTGCTACCCACTTCAATACATTAGATTTTTCAAGGCAAAGAACTGGTGCACACCTAAGAAAACAGGCTAATCTATGTACCTCATCCTTCTTCCAGACCAACAGGTTTCTTCTAAACTGAAGGGTCCAAACAGTATCTGCACTCCTATTCTCAAAGAACCCCCTTACCATCCCTTGCTTATCATTAGAGAGAGAAGAGTCTAGGAAATTCTTCCTTCAAACAAACATTACTAATCCATTTATCAAACCAAAATTGAGCTTTACTCCTATCCCCCCTATTTGAGAATTATGGAGATAAAACTTATGCAAGTCTAGATTCAACAAAACCACATTAAGAATATCCATCCAGATTTTAGAACCTCTACCTTCTAAAGTTGGAAGCCATTTCCCATTCTGAACATTATACTTTGAGCAGATCACTTCTTTCCAGAAAGTGTTATTCTCAACACCAAACCTCCACTACCATTTTAACAACAGGCATTCATTAAAGTTCTAATCCCCCTCAAGCCCAAACCACCTAAATTCTTATTCTTGGCAATCACCTCCCAACGGACCAAATGCACTTTTCTTCTGAGATCGAATTTACCCCAAAGAAAAGCAGATTGCATTTTCTCAATTTCCTTAGCCACCCCTATCAGAATTTTGAACAATAATAGAAAGCACATAGGCAGATTGGACATCACAGACTTAATTAATATTAATCGCCCAGCAAAAGAGAGTAGCCTTCTCTTCCAGTTAGCTAATTTCTACTTAAATTTTACAAGAACCAATTTCCAAGTACTCCTCTTACCTAGGTTGACCCCCAAAGGCAGTCCTAGATACATTATAGGTAGCTTCTGATGAAGACAATTTAGATTAGATGCCAACTCTTGCAATAGACCATCACCAACCCCAACACCACAAATAACACTCTTATGATAATTTATTTTCAGCCCTGATGCCATCTCAAAGCATCTTAAAATTCTTTTAATATTGCCTACTTCCTCACTCTTTGCTTCACAAAACAAAATTGTGTCATCTGCAAACTGCAAGTGAGTTACTCTTAGGCCATTGGACCCCACCTCGGCCCCATTGATTAAGTTTAACTCTTTCGCCCTGCTTAGCAAAGATATTGAGTCCCTCAGCTACAATGTTGAATTGTCAATGAGTTTCTTCATGGTTCTATTGTGTAACTTTCATGGTTGATCTCTATGGAATTAAAACTTGCTATATGGTGATTATCGTTTTGATTATGAAAAATGCTAAATACCCACAAATTAAAATTCACAATTCACCCACAAGGACATACTGCAAGGGAGTTGAGATTTATATGGTTAAGTTTGTAACAAATCAAAAGTTAAAGAGTAATATGTCGGGTCATTGTGGGTGAAATGTGAGAAGTTTTAGGTGTCTCAATCTTTTTCCTATTGATTATTACTTTTATTCTTATGAGCAATAATGCAAACTTAATGCACGTGTCCTATTATATTTTTATTCATATTTGTCTTATATATCAGTTATTTCTCCAAAAGGCCATGTACATATCTACGAAGGCAGTAACATCATTAAACTTTGCTACTTTGGTTATTGATCAACAATCTAAATAGATGTCTAGTCATCTTGATTAGTTGTTGCTTAAATGTGATAGTAATTTTAATAAGGAAAAGGACTTGTGAAAATAATCAACTATTTAGGTAAGCTTTATTAAATAAATATACAAATTTCTCCAGCTTAGTGATTGGTTCAATCAAATGACACTTAGAAAAGAAGTTCCCAAAATGCTTAGTTTTCCTAATTGAAGTGAGTAATCAATCAGTAATCCAAATTCTAAATCTATGTTGAAATTGCAAAGATCCACTTTAAATTATATTAACCTATATGATTTTTTTTATCGCTTGGTTATTTATTTATTTATTATTTTTTTATGGGATTTGTTTTCGTCCTTTCTTATGAAAAGGAAAAATTTAGGAGACATGTACGAACTCACTTGCATTGTGAGTTCCATTAAACTAAATCAGTTATCCCGAAAGTTTATGAATTTAACTGATTTATAAATTGAACATATGAAACTAATGCCTAAAATTAGCACATTCCACTCACATGGATACTCTAGAGGGACATAATGGGAGGTCAACACATTTATTGGCTAAGACCTACCAACAACCAACTTTAATCCCTTTTTCTTTCCAAGTTTCAACCAATCAACACAGATGAGCAGCATCACAACCTACCTCTCTTTCTGTCCATTCTTCCTCACCTTTCCGTGCATAATACTATCTTTCTTTCTTTGTGCTACTCCTTTTGGCTACAGAAGTCAAGGTCAAGGCTAAACTGGAATCTAAAGGGAGATAAAAATACAATTTTTTTTTTCACATCATAGCTACTAAAAGAAAGAACACCAATGCAATTGATTCTATGATAGTGAATGGGAAATTAGTGAAGGAACCTATTACGGTAAAACAAGCTATGTATGGTCACTTTAGGATAAGTTTTTATGAGCAATGGAAGTATAGACCCAAGCAGAGCTAGCATTTCAACTGTTTGGATGTGGAATTTTTTGAACATGAAATTTGGGTAGCAGTGGCAGAATGTGATGGTAATAAGGCGCCTGGGCCTGATGGGTTTAACATCACTTGTTATCAAAATGGGTGGAGATTTATGAAAGATGATATCCTCACTATTATGAAGGAATTTTATGTTAACAGTAACTTGGTTGGGGGCTTAAATAGCTCCTTGATTACATTGGTCCCTAAAAAAGACAATCCCATAGGTATTCAAGACTACATGCCTATTAGTCTTATAAACTCCACTTACAAAATTCTATCCAAGGTGCTTGCTAATGGATTCAAAAAAGTACTTCCTGTTGTTATAGATAATGCTCAAACTACATTTCTAGGGGGAAGGAATATTTTGGATGGTATATTGATAGCCAATGAGGTGGTGGACTGGTGGAAAAAATAAAGAAGAACGGGCCTGATATTAAAGTTGGATTTCCAAAAAGTGTATGACATAGATAATTGGAACTATCTTCTCCAAATGCTATCAAATTTTGGATTTGGTACCAAGTGGGTGAATTGGATTCTTACCTACATTTCTTCAGCAAAAGTTTCTATGTTGGTAAATGGTTCGCCCACACTTGAATTTTTCCCTAAAAAAGGGCTTAGGCAAGGTGTCACAACCCAAACCCGCTCGTATAGGTTCAGCGTCGTAACCGGCCAGTAATCCTTAGATTACCAAAGGCCTCTGAACAGATTAACACATAAAAGGGGCTGCGGAAGCAGATATATAAAACATACATAGTCTATTGAGCTGTGTATACATACATGGGATAGGAATTTAAAACTTTATATACACACATACATGACATCATATTAACAAAATCTTACGTCACCATCACATGTACACTAACTGGGGCTTAGCCCGAGAAACGGTCATACAAAAACTTGTCCAAACCACATAAAGAAAGTAGAAACCTTATACATAATTCACAAACTTGACCATTAAACTTCTCGGGAACCTTCTTGGGAGGCATGGTGGTTGGTCGACAAAAAATAGATCTTTAGGCTACCACTACTGAGCTTGGTTATGCACCTGGTCACCTACATACACAACTAATAGAGTGAGTAGGAGCCTAGTGAATAATGACAAAGTAAAGGGATTTAAATGAATGATGTCCCATAACAGATTCGAAAAATAGATTCATATTTATGCCGAAAACAAAAGCAGATCCATATTCACATTCTTATCCATATCATATACAGAAGTCAGAGTTCATACTTAATCATACATGATACATCCATTAGCGCTAACAAAACAGATATAGAACAGATGCAGAACAAATGGTGGTTATGAGTAACCAGTTTCATAAAGGAACCTCTCGATTTGGGTAACAGAGAATAGACATGCTGAGCTCCATGATGGAGCCTCCAGTACGGGTAATAGATTGCAGACATATTAAGTTCCATAATGAAACCTCTGATACTAGGTAATAGCTAGCAGATATGCTAAGGATGCCACAGATATATTTCAGAAATTGGATAATCATTCATTATACAAGACATAACATTTCAGAAAAATGATCATATCATTTCAGTCAGAAAATACTTATAATCAAACATAGCTTTACAGAGTTATTACTCACAATTGGCTCCAAAAGAAAACATACAGAGCAGACAAATCGAATAGCTTACGGCGTATGACCTACACAAACAGATAACAGATACATACTGAAACACATGCTCAGAAATTACTTAACTCATTACATTTCATTCTTAGTGTGTTTCTAAGTCTAATCCTCATTATTGTGTCTCAATTAAGGCTTAGGAATACCTAAGATACAATGAGAATGCGAAAAGGTGATTCAAAACAGTTAGTCAAATTTTCAAAAACAGGGAAGTTCGTTCAAGCGCAACATCTGTCGCTCGAGTGGTCTGCAAAGTCTGCAAAAGTATTGGTTGCATGATTTTTCTGTAGGATGGATACTCGACGATTGCTCAAGCCAAAGACTGAGTAAAAAAGGTCTTTGTTTGAGCGCAACTTCGGTCGTTCGAGTAGTCTGCAAAATTTGTAAAGCTTCTGGGAGCATGAATTTTACGTTCGAGCTTAAACTTCTTTGCTTGAGCGGAGGTGCAAAACAAATGGTGGTTGCTCGAGCGCAACTTCTGTCGCTTGAGTGGTAATGCAAAATTCTGGAATTTCCAGATTATACCTTCAGCTTCAAAACTCGATTCTAAGGCAACAAACACATCCTTTTGGGCCAAAACTGAAAAAAACACTTGGAAACTTGTACTATAACATGAATTGGAAATCATTTTGCAAAATTACGGCCCGAAAGCAAGTCAACACTTAACATTTTGGAAACCATAACATGAACATGACATGCATGAAATAATTTGAGCTCCAAGTTTCCAAATTATGATCAAATGAGGTGTTTAGTACAAAAACTTGTTGATTTCTTGAACTAAGGTCAAAATGTGAACGTGCATGTCAAAAATTCTTTGAATTCAACTTCAAAATCATGAGAATTATGCATGCATGTTTGATATGACTAGAATCTCTTCATTTCTAGTTCAATTTATGTATTACTCCACTTATTCACTAGAATTCTTGCACTAATGTCTTGACTACAAATCTCCAGGACAAGATTCTTACCTACAAGCCTTAACTCTTTGAATTCTTGAATGATTCTTCCTAAATTCTCAAGTTCTAGCTAGAATCCAAGCTAATTCCTCTAAATTCCCCTTCTTTTAGTTGTTGAACTCGAATCTCACCTCTCTCACTCTCTCTCTCCTTGTTTTGTTGCCTCAAAGATGAAGAAAATGAAAATCCAGAATGTATATAGGCTTTATATAGGCTCATTAGTAGAGTTTAATTAAATCTTGCTTAGACTAATCAAAAATGATTATTTTACTCTAATTATTTGGTTACGAATCAAATTCCAATTAAACCAACCATAATGTTCTAAAAATTCTAAATAACACATAAACCAAGTCAATTTCGTGTTCAGATGCCGATAAGGCCCTCAATTCACATATTGAAATAGAAATTCAAACAAATCTTTCTATAACAAACATATATAAACACAAATAATGCAATACACATGTAATTAATTCAAAATTTCTTCTTAATTACTTATTAGGCATTCTTAATCATAGGTTATAGGCTAATCACAGGTCGGGGTTGTTACACAAGGTGATCCATTATCACCTTTCCTATTTAATGTGGTAGTTGAGGGTTTAAACCTACTGCTTGCAAGAGCAAAAGTGTTGGGCTTGATCAAAGGAGTAATCATTGAGTCCAATGCCATCAATATTTCCTATCTGCAGTTCGCGGATGACACAATTATTTTCTGTGAAGCTGAGTGGTCTGAAGTGTTAACTGTGAAGAGAATACTTAGATGCTTTGAGATCATTTCTGGGTTGAAGATCAACTTTCACAAGAGTATTGTTTGTGGAGTAGGGTTATCTGATGAAATTGTGAAAAACTTTGCTTCAAGGCTGAATTGTACATATCAGAAGCCTCCACTGAAGTATCTTGGATTGCTATTAGGGGCTAACCTATCAAGAAGGGCAACACGAAAGCTTGTGGTGGACAATTTTAAGGAAACTGATAGGTTGGAAGAGGAGGTTGTTGTCTTTTGCTGGCAGAGTAACACTAATCAAATTTGTCCTATCTTCACTACCTGTATATTATGTCTCTATTTAGGCTTCCTAGAAGTATGGCAAAAGAGGTGGACAAGATACAAGTAGCTTTTTTGTGTGGCGATTCTGATGTGATGAAGAAAGTTCACTTAGTAAAATGGAAGGATTTAACCATGGATAAAAAGCAAGGTGGGCTGGGAATAAGAAATTTAAGATTAATGAATAATTGCCTACTTGCTAAGTAGTGGTGGAGGTTTGGGAAGGACGACAATTCATTATGGAAACAAATCATCTACAACAAATATAAGTCAGAGGGCGGTAGATGGTTTCCATTTCATGTGAAGGCAAATAATATCTCAAGAGTATGAAGTGACATTCTTCTTGTTAGTGATTCTAATAGTAGCTTGTTTAATTATTATTTGGGAAATGTTGAAATCAAGATTGGAAATGGTGAAAGAATCAGCTTCTGGGTTGATAATTGGATGGGAACTAGGTGTTTGAAGTCCCAATTTCATAGACTTTACTACTTATCAGTAGAAAGAGTCATAACCTTGAAAATGCGGTTGACTAGGGCTAGAAATCAGAACAACTAGGAACTTAGCTTCAGAAGGCCCTTATTAGCATGGGAGGAAGATGAATTGTAGAGACTAAGGGTTGTTTTAGGTGAGGGCCCTACATTGAGATTGGAATCAAATGATATGATATGGTAGAAAGCTGATCTTTCAAGTATGTTGAGTGTCAAAAGTACTGTTAAATGGTGTGAATCTTCGAATGAACCTACTTTGAAAATTCTTGACTTGATTTGGAACAATCCCTCTCCTCCTAAAGCCCAATTCTTCTCTTGGTTGGCTTGGAAATGGAGGATGAAGACCTCTAACTACTTACATAGAATTGGCATTCTTAATGAGGAAGTCAGTTCTGGCTGTGTGTTTTGGCACTCTGAGATTGCATAACTTAATCATGTTTTGTTGATTTGCCCCTTTGCTTGGAAAGTTTGGTCCACCATAATCAAGTGGTGGGGTTTGCATTGGGTCTCCCCTAGCTCAGTGGACATGCCAGTGCACTGGTGGATGGCTTGGAAATTTAGAAAAAAGGAAAAACAAATTTGGAGATCAATCTTGATTGCTGGTTTATGGTCCCTTTGGAAATGCATGAATGATTATTTGTTCAATGGGCTACAACCTATCTGTGAAGATCTCTGTGAGCTAATTAAAGTTAGAGTGGCCCTTTGGATAAAACTCACTCATTTAGGCAAGGGTACACAGTGAATGAGTTTGTGTTTAATAATCATCAAGTTAGAAGTTGTATATAGTGTGTCTGGTAGGTCCATGTACACTAGTTATGCTCTGCTGTTGGTCTTATTTTTGTGGGGTTGCTGTTGATTTTATTTCAGGTTTTGTATGGGAAAAAACTGGCTGCAAAGTCTTGGTGGTTGATAAAAAGGAGAGGTGGATGAACTGATTTGTTAGACTGCTATGCTCAGTTGTGGACTGTTGTGCTGATATGTTGGACTGCCATGCTGTGCTAATGTTGTAGAAGAGTTTTTTCTGTTACTTTGGTTGGTTGCTCACTGTAGCTTGACTTTTTGTGCTCCTTTCGAATACGACTAGCCCTACAGTTTGAACTCCTATGGTTCTGAATCTAATCTCACAAGTGCAATGTGAAATAGATAAACACAAAAGAGTCCAAATCCGAAAAATCTTTTGGAAAATCAATTTTGAATCAAAATGCCAAAAATGGACTGATACATTACAAGCATTAAGCATGATACCTCTATCTCAAGCTTAAACAAGCAACTAGTTTGAAACAACTTTCCAAGCAAAGAAAAAGCTAAGAAAGAAGGAAGGTTGTAGAGGTGATTTAGAGATGAATACAAGTATGGAAAACAAGAAATAAATTCTATCAACTCAAAGAGGTTGGTGGCTAAGGTCTAAACCACCAAACCTATGAGGACCATTACACTACAAGCATACTATACAAAGCATGAATTAAGCTAACTCATAAAAATAGTTCTAAAATAGTCCTAAAATAGTCCAAAAAAGTGCTGGAATTAAGATAAAAATAATTACAACAACTAGCTAAAATATTGAGGTATTAAAACTAGCACACAAACGCAAGGAAGTGAGGCTAACCTCTCCACTTTTAGGATTTCAAAACATGATTTTTGCCTCTGAAAAACCTTTGAAAATCAATGGTAGAAAGCTTAAAAAAGGTAATGAGAAGGTGGAAAACACAAGGGCAAAGGCCTTCTGCAGATGTCCCCGAACGCCCCGGGAAGGACGAGCTCCCGTTCTGTTCATTTGGGGTCACTACAGCTCAGGACTCTCAAATTGTCACGGTTCTAAGTCTGAACCAAAGAGTCCAAATCCGACAAATCGTTTTGAGAAAACAGATTTTTAGAAAAGAAGTGCCAAACATGGACTGCTTTGCCAGATACAGAGTTGCCACCTAAATATTTTATTTTGGGAAATTTAGGAAACCCTGACTCGTTTGCCTAAGGCCACGTGTCCGTCATCACCAAAGTTGCCTTGGCTCGGGAACTTGGGTACGATTGGGGAAGGTCACTTCGTGAGCACCCCCGCTCGCCCGATCAAAGATCGGCCTCTACTAACCATGATATTTATTTTTGAAAACATTGTGCGTTCTTATTCCGGTTATTAGCCTAGATTACTATGTGATGCGCACAGCATACAAGTATAGACTGGGTCGCCTGAATTGGAACAAAACATTTCATGTTTGTTTTTGAAAGATGGTTTGCTACTCACAAGTAGGCTTAAAATGCAGATTTTGCCACCCTCAGGTGGGCTTAGAAAAGATGGTTTTGCCACTATCTAGTGGGCTTAAAACAAACAGTTGATGATTTATTCCAATCCAAGTAACCCAACCTTCACCCACAGGCATTCAGGCAGTTATATCATATAAGCAAATAGTCTCATGGTAAGCATGCTATTCATGGCAGTCACTCACACGCATGCAAGGATGCTAAAGCATAAAACTTACCGAGTACTCCAAGCCAAAACAGAAGCTCATTAGAAATCCATGCATGATCCTAAGTATACAGAAATGCCTAATGCAACTATAGCAGGATTGAAACATGCCCTAATCTAACCATCATAAGCTGGTAAATAAAAGGGAGAAAGACGTGGGGTTGGAAGACATACAACACACACGCACACTTATTACAGTTGTGCCCTCGCGCAGAGGGTCCGAATAAATAATACAGTCCCAAATGAAAGAATTGTACAGTCCAAATATTACAGTCCAAATAATGTACAAATTCCTAATTAATTTACAAATTAACTAAGAAAAATAATAAACTGGCATGCAAGCCAGGGACTGCCTTGATTCCGCTCCGGATGATGAATGATGCATGTCCGGGCTGCCTTCGCGCGGAAATCCACTGCGATGCCCCAATTAGCCTCTGTTTCGCAATGGTTTTTTGGAAAGTGCGCCAAGCCTCGGAAGACTGCTGATTCTTGATTTTGCTGCAACAGAGAGCAGGAAAGGGGCATAGCAATGTATTTTCACAAATGTATGCATGCCTCGATCCTCGTGCCACCAATCACGCATATTGATGCATGATGACCGAGGAGTCGAATTGCACAACTCAATATGGAATGAATGCGCATGAAAACAAAACAAAAACCTAACTCCATCATGGATAATCCGGAGTGTTGGTGACTGGGGAATTGAGACACGTTCTGTCACTCGGAGTACGGAACGTACCTCGTTTCCCGTGCCCGGGCTAACTCCTATCCCAAACACGATGCAATATGCATGATATGCATGAAATGCAACTAAGATACAACCTAACATACGAAAGGCTATGAAATGGCATACACGATGCACGGGGTAATACACAACCGAGCATACACAATGCTATGGATGAAATGGCATACGCAATGCAATAATGGGCTTACACCAACATGAGAGAGCCTCAACCACACTCACATAGGAGGCCATCAGATGAAAACAAGACAACTCGAAATGCGTGCACGCGTGCACGCAAACCGAGGACCGACCCTCAGGCACCGAAATGCCACTCTAATGAGACATGGAAAAGACATGGAATATGATATGCAAGCATGCAAAAATCAGTAGCAAAATGAGGGGCAAAACATCCCCAAAACAAGGCGAAATGACACCCGATGCATGGAATTTCTCCCGAAATGCAAAACTAGGTACATGAAATGGCTTACAGCTATACAAAGCATGCATAATTGGTACATGGAGTGAAAATACAGAAGCAAGGAAGCCCCAAAATAAGAATTTTTACAGTTCAAAGCATGGCCAAACAGTAAGCACAAGTGGGACTAAATTATCATACAAAAATGGCTCCGCAAGGGAGGCAATGAAGCAAGTGGTAGATGAAAAGCCCAAACAGAAAAAGAATCTTCTACAACACTGAAGAGGGACCAAAAATATGACTACTTAAATTTTACGGCAACCCCCAAAACAATATACAAGTACGCTCAAAATGCCGTGCAAGGTAGGGCCCAAAAGAGGTCAAAACACAAAGTATACAAAAAATTCATCAAACAGCCAAAGACCCTGAATGAAACATGACAAGGGGGTCAAAATAGGGCCATTTTCAGTTCGGACCAAAGTCCAAAAACAGAGACACAATAGGCTAATAAATCATGCAAAAATGGGGCAAAAACATGGATTTCAAAGCAAGTAGCACATGGGGCATCTAAACAGTGATGAGCCCTTCTTCAATGTTGAAGAACGGCTCAAAAAAAGCTCACTTACAGTTTATGACATGCCCCAAAACAGATTACACATAGGCCAAAAATAACATGCAAGATTAGGGCCTAAAGGAGAGATAAAGAAGGAAGTGCAAGATGGGGACCTCAAATGACAAAATTCCCTTAATTAATCATGAAATAGAGCTCAAATAAAGGGTACTTTCAGTTTTGGTCGGAGCTTAAAACAGCAAGAAAAATAGCTAGAAAAATGTTGCAAAATTAAGCTCAAAAAGAGGGAATTGACATTTACCCTTGAAGACCAATCCTTGGTTGCTTCTTGGCTTGAGAAGTGATGCCTCCTAGCTGATGGAAAGCTCCCTAAGCTGCTGGAAATGGAGTAGTGGTGGTGATGCTAGGTAGTGATGAAGGAATGGTGCTAGGAACTTGGATGCTTGAGCTTGAAAGAGAGAGATGGAGGGAGATGTGTATACAAGGCTTAAGGCAAATTTTTTCCAACCCTCAAGACAGAGCTGGAGGCTCTGTTATGTAGACAAAAATGGGGGAGAAATGGAGGGAAAAAGTGGGGAGAAAATGGATCAAGTTTCCCCCCAAAAGTTGTCCCCCCCGGATACAGATTTTTTTGGGGGAAAAAAGTATACAGCTGTAATGTACTCACCCTGAGGAGCAAGGCCGGCCAGGTTTTGGAGCTGCAGGTGGCCGGCCAACCACCCCCCATGGCCGGCCGGCCAGGGGTCAAAACGGCCAAGGTGAATTAATGGCCGGCCACTACAAATTGGTGTCCCCCCAGGTGCCCTCAACACAACCTTGTGGTTCAAAATTGTCAACTGTAAAACAGGAGAGAGAATCGGCCATTTTTAGGAAGGGTTCAAAAGGGTCAGGTGGAATTACTGGCCGGCCACCAACTTTTGGTGTCCTCCTATGTGTGTACAACACAAATATGGGGGTTAGGATTGAAGAAAGTGACCCTAGGGTGGTCAACATTGGCTTGGAAGTGAGAAAAACGGGCGTCGGAGGGCGCCAGAGGAATATAACTGGTTGCTGAAACAATTGTTGGCCTCCCACCCTTCTACGGCCTTCCTGGTGATGAAACAGAGGTACTTGCCAAAAATGAACGAAAATCGATGCAAAACGAATGTTCGGGGGCCAAAATGCGCAGTTCGGGGCCCCGAAAACTGCCTGTTAAGCACCGAAAGTGGCATCCGATCATGAAGTGGGTCTCTCAGACCTCAGTGTCCCTCAAAAGGGAGTAAATAAGATGCATGCCAAAAACTGGAGCAATCGGAGATAGTTAGGCGGTCCCGAACCGAGCCACACGGCCTGACGGCTCCGAAAAACCGGGAACCGGGCTCCGAAATGGGCAAAATGGCCTACAGCCACAAAATGTAGCCCACGGCCACTGAGAGATGGTCTATGGGACCTCTCCCTTCCCTCAGGAAAAGAAACAGAGAAAATCGAGTCTGGTTCGCAAACCGAGGCAAGGCACAGAAGAGGGTTCAAAAATCCGGAGGCAGGGCTCACGGCCGCGACTCTGAGACTTCTGAATGAGCACAAAACGCAACATCACCGAGCACTCAATCGGTGACGTCTGAGTCTTAAGGTCGGTCAAAAATGGGGTGTCTACAGTTGCCCCTCTTTGACAGAACTCGGAAGTCACAAGTGACGGGAGTGAATGTCAAAGCCCAGAGACGACCCATTTTTAACAAGGCCGAAGATTTAGACAAACGTACAAGATAAACAGAGATGTGCCCGCAGGCATGCCCGCAGGCAAGGGGGCAAAATGCAAAGCGATATGCACAGAGCCGGAGGTAACTCAATGATCATGCAAATGCAACCAGCTGTAATGAAGCAAGTATTCACAAATAGATGCAACAGTTTTAAGCAAGAATGCAAAGCAATAACTACATTTCATGCAGTTAAGAATGCGGAGAATTGTTCAATTCTCGTCGCGTCTCACACGGAGAAGATACGATACCTGCGCGATTCGTCTGGTCGCACCAGTCTCAAATGAACCGTACATACAATATCGTGCCTGCAAAAGAGAGAAATTCAACAAGCACAATATGCTAACAACATATATTCAATGTGATTCCGAAAGTTTAACACACGCAGTGCCGGCGAGTGAATGCATCACGATGCGAGAAAGGAACGTACGTGACAACGCATGCTCAAGCACAGAGGTATGGCAATATCAAGAAATGTGCATAATAATGCAAGTATGCTCATGAGAATGCAAGTTATGTGCATGATAGTGCAAAACGAGCATAAATCAAGATGCCCGTTTGTTACGAAATAACGAGCAAGGATACGCGTGTTTCGGCGAAGGCGACTCGATCACGGCCTCCGATTCACTTCCTGGAAAGGCTACAACACATTCAAAAAGGATACATTTTGATTTCGATGAATAATGATGAGACACATGTCAGAACTTGAAGCTAAAGTTCCGGCGGAGCAATTTCGCGACAGAAAGTGCACTTTTCTTGAACTTTTTCAGGTCCCGGGAACTCCGATCTTGCTCAAAATTTGCAGAGAGCTAGGTGAGCATGTGGGGGATACCACCGGCCAGTTATTTTCCCAAGGGGAGGCCACCGGCCACTTTTCAAAAAGAGAATGGCCGGCCAGCCAGAAAAGGTGGCCGGCGGGCCACCTGCCCAAATCCGCGGGCAAATTGGTCTTTTCACCTTCTTTTCTTTATATTCTCTCACCCAAACACTTTGAGCTCATAACCTCAGCCACGAAATCTTCTCCTCTTGCTTCCCAAACCATTTTCTCTCTCAGATCTGAGCTCTATACGCATTTTCCAACGCCCCACGCAAGTTGTTTTCGCGAAAACATTCAGTTTCAAGCACTTTGAACCGATTAAATTTTGATTTCGGTGCTTCTTTTCTCATTTTCACCACTTGAAGTAAGTTTGCCTCAATATTTGGAAGATTTTCTCGGGGGTTGACTTTTGTTGACTTTTTCATTTCCCGAGAGTTGACTTTTGTTGACTTTTTCCAATTTTGGCTCATTTTTGCTCCTTTTGCAGATTTTCCGAAATGGCGGGTAATTTTCCTCATGGTGGAGGCTCTTCGGGTGCCGGGGATGATTTTGATGTCATGACTTTGCCTCCGAGGGTTCGACCCTTTATTCCCGAGAGGTATGCCCCGCCGGCACATGTTCTCCCCCGGGCCATTTTTCGTCATTTCACTGAGTTTGATGATCAAGCACCCGGAGATCTACTTCTGCGAGAGCCAGAGCATCACCTCTCCTATGAGGCACGAGAGGTATTTACTTCATTTTCTGTGTTTTTCGTGCATTTCGTGCCTTTGCCATGCTTAAACACACAGTTTAGCCTATGACATAGTACTTTGTTTGCATCCTGAACATGTGGCTTAAACACTTGAATTTCTGAACGCTCGGCTCATTAATTGATTGCGAACGCACGGCACACATTAGTTAAGAAGTGAACACACGGCTCAAACACTGATTTGTCGAACACACAGCCCGAATTTGAAGGTGAACACACAGCACACACTGACTAAGAGTAGAACACGTAGCCCAAACTCTAATTTTCTGAACACGCAGCCCAAGTTGAAGGTGAACACACAGCCCACACTGATTGAGAGTAGAACACACAGCCCAAACTCTGATTTTCTGAACACGCAGCCCAAGTTGAAGGTGAACACACAGCCCACACTGATTGGGAGTAGAACACACAGCCCAAACTCTGATTTTCTGAACACGCAGCCCGAGTTGAAGGTGAACACACAGGCCACACTGATTGAGAGTAGAACACACAGCCCAAACTCTGATTTTCTGAACACGCAGCCCAAGTTGAAGGTGAACACACAGCCCTAACTTCGAGATGAACACGCAGCCCATATTGAAGGTGAACACACAGCCCACACTGATGTAGAGTAGAACACACAACCCTAACTCCGAGATGAACACGCAGCCCATATTGAAGGTGAACACGCAGCACACACTGATTGAGAGTAGAACACACAGCCCAAACTCTGATTTTCTGAACACGCGGCCCATGTTGAAAGTGAACACACAGCCCACACTGATTGAGAGTAGAACACACAGCCCAAACTCTGATTTTCTGAACACGCAACCCAAGTTGAAGGTGAACACACATCCCACACTGATTGAGAGTAGAACACACAGCCCAAACTCTGATTTTCTGAACACGCAGCCCAAGTTGAAGGTGAACACACAGCCCACACTGATTGAGAGTAGAACACACTGCCCAAACTCTGATTTTCTGAACACGCAGCCCAAGTTGAAGGTGAACACAGCCCACACTGATTGAGAGTAGAACACACAGCCCTAACTCTGAGATGAACACGCAGCCCATATTGAAGGTGAACACGCAGCACACACTGATGTAGAGTAGAACACACAGCCCTAACTCCGAGATGAACACACAGCCCATATTGAAGGTGAATACGCAGCACACACTGATTGAGAGTAGAACATGCAGCCCTAACTCTGGGATGAACGCGCAGCCCATATTGAAGGTGAACACGCAGCACACACTGATTGAGAGTAGAACACGCAGCCCGCGTACTTTTCTTCGCACGCAGCCTATTTACTTGCACACAGCTTATTCATTTCATTGGCACACAGCTCATTCATTTCATTGGCACACAGCTCATTCATTTTTATACTGACACATGTATTCATTCTAAATGCAGGTTGGTTCTCGCACTGTGCGGGGATATGGCTCCACCGCTGCGAGAGATTGGTATGTTGAGCTCCCGGAGGCTGTCCGGGATTTAGTAGATCTGGCGGGGTTCGGGGCCTTTTGCGTTGGGTTATCGCGTTGTCCTGCCAGGAGGACACTGATGGCAGCTTTGGTGGAGAGATGGTGGGACACCACCAACTCCTTTCATTTCTCCACCACTGGGGACATGACTATGACCCCGCTGGAATTTGCTGTATTGACTGGCCTGGACATAGGAGGTTGGCCCATTCCTTACGACGAGGACATGGGCGAATGGGAGGCCGCTTGGATATATTTGCTGGGGGCCTGCCCGCCTGTTGACAGAGCTTCCGGGAGAGTCCGATACACCTGGTTCTCTTCCCATTTTCGGAGGGAGGAGATGGAGCCCGGGACTCTTGAGGAGGCAGAGCAGTATGACCGTGGTTTTCTTATGTTCCTCTTTGGGACTACTCTGTTCGCCGATAGAGGGAACACGATTGGGCTGTATCTGTTGAGCGCTCTGGTTGACCTATCACAGGTCGGTCGGTACGACTGGGGTGGCGCCAGCCTGGCTACCCTTTACTGCTACATGAGCGCGACCTCCCGCGGGCAGGGAGACTTACTTGGCGGTTATTGGAGAGCCTGGGAGGTACTTTCTGTCCTTTTAATTTACATTTCTGCTCCCCATTACTTGTACATTGCACACACAACGCACTTTACAGTCTGTATTTTGCCCTCAGCACTTTGTATTTACAATTTGCACTGCTTTTCTCAATTATGGGTCTACGTATATTTCCCGACGTTAGCCCCAGAGTTGGTGGTGGCAGGGCCCCTCATGACCCTGTACTCACTGATGTTCGAGGGCCAGCACCGGCCGAGACCCCGAGAGACTCTCTTTTATCTACGGTAGTATTTTGACTCTGTGCGAACGACGGAGGTATTTCAAAACTCTCAGTCCCTTCCATTTTCATCTTTGATTTGCCCCGCATATTCCCGATTTCTGATTGGTTTATGCACTTGTTATCCGTAGATTACATGGCAGCCCTGGGCACCCTTGGGTGATGGTCTCCGATTTCAGGATGCCGAAGGATCGGGCACCTCCCAGTACAGGATCCTGCTCGAAGGACCGGTTGGTAGAGCATGGTTTCTGGGGGAACGCTTTTTGCGTCAGGTATGGGGGTACACTTCTCAGGACCCTCCCGCAGCACCCCCAGTCAGTATGCGGACTGCTGATAGGCTCTCTTCCCAGGATGTTACTGGAGCTATGTTGGGCACTGATGCTTTGCTACATCTCGAGGATGGGGACTATGCCACTTATCGCCACACATATCTGATGCCTCCATTGATGGGAGTCCGTACGCCGTCGCTGAGACCTGTTGGTGCACCATCTTCGAGTCAGGCCCAGGCTCGGGCTACAGATGCTCCTTCCACTAGTAGGGCTGGTACATCGAGAGGTGGGGGTAGATCGGTTCCTCTGATTCCTCTGACTCTTCCTCATCCTGGGTGGCCAGATATGCCGACTGAGCTGATGGGGTGGCAGTTTGGGACTACCTCTCCGATTCCGATCCCGATTGAGCCTCCGATGCCCGGTCATCGATATGTCATTAATCCCGACTCACCGCCGGTATGTTCTACTGCTTTTCATCTATCATTCAAATGCTTAGACACTCCTTTATTCGTTGATGCTTTGAGCTTGTATTTGCAGCCACCCAGAGAGTACATGGAGGAGGTGATCGGATTGGTGGCCTCACTCGAGGGCATGGTGTTGCAGAGGGAGGCACAGTTGTCTATCATGGGCTTCCAGGTACGCTTTAGTTTTCTGGCATTTATCATACTTCTGATGACATGCTAATTTCTACTGCATTGATAAGCTATTTGTGTAGAGCACGTCTGACACACACCCCGTTTGTACACTGTGTTTACATGCACCCACTTCATGTAGTTTTTGCTTGCATCTGCATCTGATGTACATATTTGGACTGATGTATTTACTTTGAATTCTTTGTTCTTAGATGCCTCCGGTATATGCTCAGCCGCGGGCCGGGCCACCTGGGCCTTCTCGGGGAGCTGGGCTATCTAGGCCTTTTCAGGGAGCTGGGCCATCCAGGCCTTTTCAAGGAGCTGGGCCATCCAGGCCTTTCCGCGGAGCTCGAGGAGGGTCCTCTCGCAGATGCAGGGCACATGTTATAGAGGCGGAGCCTGATGAGGAGGAGGAGGAGGAGGAGGTTACAGACCGTCAGTCAGAGACATCTGCTGAGGAGGGGGACTCCGGTCTTGGTTCCGGGAGTGAAGGCGAGGCTGAGGGCGATCCTGAGGACGACAGCTCCGACCCGGATGATGATGGTGGTGCAGAGGTTGTCCCGCAGAAGAGGATAAGGAGGGCCTCTCATTCCCGCTCCCGAGGGCATTGATGCTGCTGTTTCCTGCTTTATTTTCCTTTTTGCTAGTAGTTTGTAGCACTTTGCATATTGTTAGGCAGTTTTATTTTCTGTAAAACTTATACCTTTGTTTGTTGTAAAACATGATGAAATGAAACAGCTTTTGAAAAGATGTTTGTATTTTAAACTTTTAGCATCGTATCGCATCATTTTATTTTGCACAAAAATGAAATTGAATGGGAATGTGCATTGTGTAATCACCAAGTCAGGTAGTGAACTGACGCAACAAACTAAGCAACTCAACTTACTAAGATATAACAGAACCCTAGCAACTTTATAACTCGATAAACAAAATGCAATAATGTTGACAATTCGATAAACAAGACTTAAACAAAAAAGCTTAAACAAAGAGTAACAACTCAAAAACATGAAATACGACAGCTCGACAAACAACTCGATAAGCAAAACGACAACTTGATAAACAAAACAACAACTCGATAAGCAAAACAACAACTCGAAAAACAAGACTTAACAAAGTGAAGTATACTTCGGACGATCTGGGCAACGGAACGCATCCAAGATAGAGGGAAATAGAGGCCTTCGGCACATCCGTTGCATGGAAATGCTTGAAACTTTCCCTCGGAGGGTAAAACAGGGCCAAAGGCATACACCGGAGCATGACCAGCCAACTTTGGGAGCCGGCCGGCCAGTTTTTTTTGCAGAGAGGGGGCCACTGGCCATTTTTGTAACAAGAAGTGGCCGGCCTGCCAGAAAAAGTGGCCGGCCGGCCACTTATCCCTGCAGCCGTCCAATTTTTGACACTTGTCCTCCTGAATAGTGTTTTTCCCTCTTTAAAAGCCTTAGCTCCGTGCTTTGATTCAATTCATCTTAGTTTTGCACAAAGATGGAGGCGTTTCTCGTTGAAAATCTCACAGCTTGGATCGCTTCTCTAGATGGCTCGAAAAAGTTGAACTTCCGGGGTTTCGGCTTGAATGCACTATTCACGCTGAGCCGCACTCCGCTACATCTCCCTTTCCTCCATGCCGCGGTGAGGTTTTGGAACCCAGTGACGCATGTCTTTAGCTTCGGCGGTCAAGAGGTATGTCCAACTTTTGAAGATTTTCAGGTTTTGATGG
The DNA here is from genome assembly GCF_055761805.1 of Camellia sinensis. Classification (NCBI taxonomy): domain Eukaryota; kingdom Viridiplantae; phylum Streptophyta; class Magnoliopsida; order Ericales; family Theaceae; genus Camellia; species Camellia sinensis. The sequence continues at coordinate 22,193,926 of NC_138965.1, read as the reverse complement.
AGTCTGAATGCTATGAAGAGATCTTGCCCCAGCTCCGCTTTGGCCATGCCCAGGCTTTAGGGCGGATGCGTGGACTCACCGCGCATGATGCTCGGTCTCTGATCTGTAATGGGGAACTAGATATCCTTGGTTTGATCCATCGCTTTTCTGACGCTGGTGACCGCAGCAACCATTATTGGCAAGGTTTCCGACAACACGCCTTTTGCTTGTGCTTGCTGTCTCACTTTCTGCTTTCCCCGGGCTTTGGCGGAGCTAGCATTCGTCTGATTGAAATTGCTCAAGGCTTGAGAGAAGGAAAGAGCTGCATCGCCATGACCTTGGCTGAGATGCTGATGGGCTTGGATTCTGTCTATCGCCGGGAGACGACTAGATTTGCTGGGAGTCCACTACTACTGCAGGTAATGTTTCCCACCCAATCTTACATATGTATTTGCCCACATTCACTTGGCCCTCAGGCTCGGTTTTTCTCACAAAACCCTTGTCTTACTTTTCTCTCATCGTATACCTCTCTATTCTTTATTCTCTCATTTTTCATCCTTCCCCAGGTATGGTTAATGGACAAATTGTAGGTTGTGGACTCTTGCCCGGCCTACTCGGCTCGAGGCTATTTCTTTCGACAGTGCCTAGTCGATGCCCCTGATGAAAGATGGTGGTTTGACTGGATGTGCAATTTGTCCGCAGATCGCATTGCTTGGCGTTGTCCTTGGCTCAATCTCCCGGCAATGAGCTATAGCATGTCCCGGCTGATCGGGATCCAGTTGATTGGTCTAACCCACTGTGTATTCTAGTTTTCGTTCCGGTTCCTGCGCCAGTTCGGTCATGATTAGATCTGCCCACCAGAGGGGATTGAGTAACCAGCTGCATTCCCGGTCCGAGGTGCACAGCTTGCCCGATATGCCACGGCATGGAGGACTAGAGAGCTCCTGGCTCCTGCTCCCACTTTCAGTTGCACTTTGTTTGACGAGTGCTTGGATTGGCTCAACGAGGAGGCACAGGTTGGGCCTAGCTTGGCGTCAGAGGCTTCGACCAGCTCTGGGAGGGGGTGCAGGGATACTTGACTTGACTATGCCCCGAATTTATTGCTTTATTAGTACTTTCAAGTTTTCTTTATGAATGTAATAAAAAGCAACTTCGATTGTATGCAAGAGCAGGAGAACTCTGTTTTGAAATCAATGAAATTGAAGGTTGTGGTACTGAAAATTTTCTGCTTTGGTCCAAAAATGGTCTTAGTTGTAAAGAGATTAATTTGAACAAAGTCAACTTTTATTAAAACTTTTCAAAGCCATTTTCGATATGGATCAGAACTGGACACGCCGAAGATCTGTCTCTGAGATGCACAACCCCAGATCCCTGCAACTGGAAAGTTGCCCCTAGTTTGAAGAGTACCGCGGCACTGCATGGCAACGGAAAGTTGCCCCTAGTCTGGATAGCTCTGCACCGTCGCGGCAACGGAAAGTTGCCCCTAGTCTGAATAGCACTGTACCAGAGATCGCGATAAATGCTGATAGATAAAGATGATCGAGATGGTCAAAATGGACAAAGTTGATCGGGGAAGAGTTTATGGCTGAACTTCAAGGTGAAGTTGCCTACGTATCCCAAAGATGGGAATCAAGCCTTACGTAGTTCAGGCTTAGGTTCACTCGGGTATTTTCACTCTCCTTTTACGCTCTAACTTTTGCCAAGGCCGCCATTTGCGGGTTTTCAACCTTGCGAGCTCAGTTTTTATATTTTCCAATTTTTTGTGCTCTAACTTTTGCCTAGGTCGCCCTTTCGGGTTTTCGGCCTAGCGAGCCTCTCAGGGGTAATATTTCTTCAACTTGTTAATGTTGATCGGTTGAGAAAACTCTAGGCCATCTAGATCGATCAGAACCACAGCTCCACCTGACCAGATAGCTTTGATGATGTAGGGACCAGTCCAATTGGGTTTGAACTTGCCCCTTGGGTCGTGGATGGGAGCTCGGTTGTCCTTGAGCACCAAATCTCATTCCTTTAGGTTCCTGGACTTAACCTTCTTGTTGAAAGCTCGGGCAATTCTGCGCTGATAGCCTTGAACATGGTACAGTGCTTTCAGTCTTCTCTCGTCAAAAAGCATGAGTTCCTCAAATCTGCTCTGCTGCCAATCTGCTTCTGCTATTTGACACTCAGCCAATACTCGTAATGACGGAACCTCAATCTCGATAGGTAGAACGGCCTCCATCCCTTAGACCAATGAATACGGAGTCGTTCTGGTAGAAGTTCTGATTGAAGTCCTGTAGCCCCACAGAGCAAATGGCAGCTTATCTGGCCAATCCCGGTAGGTTTCCACCATCTTCTGCAGTATGTGTTTGATATTCTTGTTGGCGGCCTCGACCGCTCCGTTGGTTTGCGGCCTCGACCGCTCCGTTGGTTTGCGGCCAGTATGTAGATGACTTATGGAAAGCCACGTTGTATTTCTCCAACAAGTCAATCACTTCCTTCTTGAAGTGGGAACCATTATCTGAAACGATCTCGTTCGGGACACCATAGCGACAGATGATGCTGTTTCTGATAAACTTTGCAACGTGTGACGCCTTCAACACCGCATACGATTGGGCCTCGACCCACTTCGTGAAATAATCTATCGCAACCAGGATGAACTCATGCCCATTCGACCCCTTCGGAGTGACAGCCCCGATCACATCGATTCCCTAAACTGAAAAAGGCCATGGTGAAGTCATGCTGTACAGCTTCGACGGCGGGATGTTCATGCAGTTTGCATGAATCTGACACTTGTGGCATCGCCGAACAAAACTAATACAATCCTCCTCCATGGTGGACCAGTAATAACCCTGTCTGAGGATCTTCCGTGCTAGCATTACTCCGTTCATATGCGCACCGCATTCTCCTCCATGGATGGCCTCCATCAGGCGCTTCGATTCCTCGACTTCAACACACAGCTTGTGCATTCCCAGATGACCTCTCTTATACAGCTTACCCCCACAGATGATGAACTGAACGGCCATTCTTCTGATTGCCCTTTTATCCTTGGCATTTACCCTTGGCGGGTACGCTTCCTTTTCCAAGAAATTGCAAATGTCATAATACCAGGGGTTCTCGTCCTGAACTTCATCTATAGCGGCGATCGACTCGTAGGCTGGCGCAAATTTCTGGTCAATGACGACTGGACACATCTGGATTCCAAATGGGATGTCTATTATGGAAGATAGAGTTGCTAGAGAATCTGCGAACCTGTTGTTCTCTCTTGGAAGATGAGCAAAGTTTAACTTTTCAAACCGAGGAATTAACAAGTCCAAGGTCTGGTGGTACATCATCATCTTTTCTTCCTTGACTTTCCAGTCTCCGTTTGCTTGAGATACAACAAGGTTCGAATCCCCGATGACGTCCAAACGTCTTGCCCCTAGTTCCAAGGCCGCTTCTAGGCCGACAATGCGCGCCTCATATTCTGCTTCATTGTTCGAGACTTTGAACCGGAGTTTGAAGGCTAAAGGGATACGGGAATTGTCGGGTGCTATCAGCAACACCTCTATCCCATATCCGTACTGATTTGATGCTCCGTCAAAGTACATCGTCCAATATTCGTCATCGATATGCAAAATGGCTTCATCTGGGAATAAGTACTCAACTGCTTCACCTCCTTCGACTGGATGATCGGCCAAGAACTCTGCCACTGCTCTTCCTTTGACTGACTTGCGTGTGACATATTTCAAATCGAATTCGGAGAGCAACAGCAGCCAACGAGCTAGCCTACTCGTAAGTGCCGGTTTCTCGAAAAGGTATTTGATGGGATCTAGTCGTGAAACCAACATTACGGAGTGAGCTAACAAGTAGTGCCGCAACTTCCTGGTAGCCCATACCAAAGCCAAGCAAGCCTTCTCAAGCGGAATGTAGCGGGTTTCGTAGTCCAACATTTTCTTACTTAGATAGTAGATGGCCCTCTCCACCTTATCCTCCGATTCTTGTGCGAGCATGCAGCCCATTGTAGTCTCAGTCACCGAAAGGTACAAAATCAACGGTTTCCCCGGCTCTGGTGGCGACAACACGGGTGGGTTCTGCAAATATTCTTTGATCTGTTCAAAAGCAGCTTGGCATCGGCCGTCCCATTGGAACTTCTTGCCTTTCTTCAGGAGACCAAAAAGTGGTTCACAAGTCAAGGTTAATTTCGAGATAAACCGTCTTATGAATTGCACTTTACCCAGAAAGCCTCGCACCTTCTTTTTAGTCCTTGGTGGTGGCATTTCTAAGATGGCCTTGATTTTTGAAGGGTCGACCTCGATGCCCCTTTGTGTAATCAGAAACCCCAGCATTTTCCCCGCTGTAACACCAAACGTACACTTCTGAGGATTTAGCCGCAACCGGAATTCCCTGATCCTTTGAAAAAACTTTTGTAAGGCGGTGTAGTGGCCCTCTCTTTCTTTGGACTTGACAATCATGTCGTCCACATACACCTCAACCTCTTTGTGGATCATGTCGTGTAATATCGTGGTCGCGGCCCATTGATAAGTAGCTCCGGCATTCTGCAACGCAAACGGCATTGCCCTGTAGCAGTAAGTCCCCCACGAGGTGGTGAATGCAGTCTTTTCTCTGTCTTCTGGTGCCATTACTATCTGATTGTACCCTGAGAAGCCATCTATGAATGAAAGTAACGCATGCCCTGCTGTAAAATCCACCAACTCATCAATATGCGGTAAGGGAAAGTCGTCCTTCGGACTAGCTCTGTTCAAATCCCTGAAATCCACGCATACCCGGATCCTGCCATCCTTCTTCGGCACTGGAACGATGTTGGCCAACCAAGTCAGATATTCGGATACCAGCAGGAAGCCTGCATCGATTTGCTTGGTGACCTCTTCTTTAATCTTGAGAGCCCAGTCGGGGCGGATCCTTCTGAGTTTCTGCTTAACAGGTCGGGCTTCGGGGTCAAGGGGGATCCGGTGCTGTACAATCTTAGGATCGATCCCAGGCATGTCTTCGTAGGACCACGCGAAAACATCTTTGAAATCTTTTAATAAAGCGACTAAGCGCTCGCATTCCCCCGAAGACAGCGTGGACCCGATCTGGACCAGCCACGGGTCCTCCTCAGTACCAATGTCCACGGTAATGATTTCATCCGTTAAGGGTTTGACAAATATCTCCTGCTCCTGCTCAATTAAACGTTGCAAAACCGGAGGAATTTCGTCCTCGTCGTTTTCATCAAAATTTTGAAAGTCTGAATTTATGCAATAAATTAAGGGCACAGAAAAGTACTTAGAAACCACAGTCACTTGATTCTCATTAATCTCATCCAAATCGTTTGAATTCTCGGTTACAATAGACTGAAATGAGAAAGAAAAAGACGACCTGGACATAACTGTGGCATCCAGGTTATCATCCCCAGGATTACCAGACTCAGACTCAGTCGAGCTGGAACCTGATTCCGACTCACAGGACTCGGTGGAATCAGATTCCGGCTCACTACCTGACCCGGTGTTACTGGACAAAAATCCCTCCTCTTACTGCCAAGTGAGAGAGGGTGCGATAGATGCATCCAAGATAATCGCTGGAAGGCCCACAACTGTTTCATCTCCAATCATGGAAACCGAGGAGTTATCCCCCAAGCACTTTTGGTTGATCGAAGGATCTGAAATTAGACACGCCAGCGCTACCCCCATCTCAAATTTGGTGCTCTCAGAATCCACTGCCTTACACTGCTCAACCTCAGCTGGTGGGTCTGTCTGCTCTTCGGCAACGTCATTCCCGGGTAGTTGCAGGTCGAAGAAGATCTCGAAACTAGGCACGTGCTTCCTCTCTGCGTTCAGCCATGGTTCTGGGAAGCCGCAAAACGGAAAGTCTTCCCCCTCCCGGACGAAGCGTCCGTTTAGGGTACCCCAAATGGGCCTATGCATTAACTCAAAAGGCTTCCCAGCCTTTTTTGCTCTGGCTCTTCCGGCCATCTCTCTCCCCTTCCTCACCCAGTCCTCTTTGGTGGGTAGATAACCCAATCCAAAGGTGTGAGGGTTGTGTGGCACTTCGGCCAATGCTGCGACGCCTTTTCGGCCGCTTCTTCCCAATCCCATTCCGGGGATGTGTTGTAACTTGTTCATGAGGTAGACGGATTGAGCACTGACGTACACCCCCTCATTCACAGCCATAATATTTTGTACCACTCGAGCCTCAGCCAAAGTGAACCCTAATAAGAACACATCCTCAGTGCCATGCTCGATTTCCAAGACTGGTGTGGACACTTCCGGCGGCGGATGGATTGATGAATTCCCAAAAACAATCGCTACCCCCTTCCCGTGAGGGTACTTCAGCATCTGATGTAAAGTGGAAGAGACTGCCTTGACCTGGTGCAACCACGGTTGCCCCAAAAGTAAGTTAAAGGTTGCGGGAATGTCCAAGATATGGAATTCAATGTTGTGTTGTCCTGGACCAACCTTGGTTTGAATTTTGACAGTCCCCATCACTTCCCTGCTAGTGTTATCGTATGCTCTGATTACTTGAGTAGTTGGGACGAAGTCCGCGGGTTTCAACCCGATTGCATACGCTGTTCTGGTCGGGTAGACATTGATAGCAGACCCGGTATCAACAAGTACCACCGGTATCCACTTGTCTCTACATTCCACGAAAATATAGAGGGGTTTGTTATGATTTGTTCCCTCAGGCGGTAGCTCCTTGTCCTCCTCCCGGAAAAACCAGCCCAACCAGCTGTTCTGGCGTAGTATCTATGGAGAGTTTGGACTTGTCCATGGCAGATAAGACGGCTTGTCTATGCACTCGCGATGCCATAAGCAGTCCCCAGATGGAGATATCTGCTTGTATCTTCTTTAGCTGTTTCAGCACAGCTTCCTCTTCAATCTGCTTCTCCTTCTGTTTCTCAGCTTCTTTATCCTTCCCGGATGCCTCGAGTTGGTCTAGGTGCGAGGGCTTGAAGTACCGCCCACTTCTTGTCATGTGATCCACCTCATCGAGGTACCAAGTGTCATCCGGTTGATTGCTTCCCCAGTCTTCGTCTGTGTGGGCAAGACATAAGTCATCGTCTTCCCACCACATTCCGCTGGCATTCAAAAGGCACCCGTCTGGTTCGGGCATGTTTGTGCTCACAGCACTTTCAGTCCGCATGCCCACAGCATCCTCTGTACTTGTGCTCGAAGCACTTTCGATCCCTTCATGGATCTTGGCTTTCCCGGTTCTCTCAGAACCCTGTTGTTTTATCTGCGTCAGTGCAGCTTGTTGTTCGACCTTTCCTGCATCCACAATGCTTCCGTCCTGAGCGAAATTCTTCGTACCGGCGCTCTCCGGCAATGTAACCTGACTTCCGGCCCTTCCGGCCCTTCCGGCCACAGCTGATACTCTCGCCCCTACCGGGCCCTGTTCTAGTTGGGATTCTCCCATCACATCTGGTTGATCGTCGAGCCATCCAGTGGCCTTTGCCGATTCCTCATAGTCGAACCAGTTGATTGCTGCATCCCCTGATTCCTGATCATCGAAAAATTATAGGTTGGCAAAGTCCTCCTCTACAGCTGTCAGATCATCTGCCCCTTGCTCAAATCCATCCCCCCGGATCATACACAGCTCTCCTGTCTCTGGCAATTCTATACCCAGCCCAATCTGGCCTGTTGACAAGATGTACTCACTTGGATCATAGGCTCCCCCGACAAAACTCTATTCGATCCCAGACTCAACAATCCCATTCTCTCCTGAAGTCTGCCTTTCCCCATCTTCGATGGCCACCACCGTCGGCTCTGGTTGGGTTGTGGAGATGTCCAACATGCACAAAAAGTCAGTGCAGTCGGGGAGGAACACCTCCGGCTTAGGTAGATGGGTGGAAGTAATATAGATGCTAGGATCGTAAGACACGACCCCAGTATGGATAAGATTGACTCTTTTGGGAGGTGGAGTTTGGTTGTGTGCAGGGAGGGGGTTGGTTGTGACGTTGGGTTTTTCTGGTGGCAAAATCACATTTTTATCAACGAGGTCTTGAATCTCGTGACGCAGCCTGAAACATTGGTCGGTATCATGGCTGTGCTACTGGTGATATGCACAGTACTTGGCTGGGTTGTGAGAGGGAGTGAGTGGATTCGGCAATGGCCTCGGCTCTAGGGGCTTTAGATGTCCCTTTCTGATCAAGACCCCCAGAGCCTTAGACAAAGGCATGTATAGTGGGGTGAAGGTTCTTTGGCCTCTGGGCGGGTATTTAGAGGTTTGAGTATTGCTTCCGGATGCACCGGAGAAGGGTGTGGCTGCCATGGGCCTTGGAAGGGGAGGAGGAATGGTGGTGACCATGCTGACCTCCGAAGCTCTTGCGTTTGCAGCGCTGCTCGGGCCTGCATTATTGTTACGGTTGAAAGTCCTCCTCGGTTGCTCCCTATCCTGGTCAATCAGACCTTGTTTCATCGCGTCTTCGATTTGTACCCCCATCTCGTGTAAATCTGAGAAAGTGGGGAAGGGGAGTACAATCATTCTCTGCATCAACTTTGGTTGGAGATTGCGCACAATCATCCGGATTTGGTCCTTGTCAGTGGGCCTTAAAGTCATCATCGACGCCTTTGCCCTCCATCGGGTTACAAAGTCTGAGAAAGTTTCCTTGGGTTCTTGCCTTGTCGTTTCGAGATCACGAGTTGTAATCTCAATCTGAGTGTTGTACGAGTACTGCGCGACAAAGGCCTATGCCATTTCATCCAAACTCCTCTTTACTTCATCTTTTAACTTTGCATACCAGGTGGCGGCCACACCCGACAGGGTTCGGCCGAACAGCGAAAGCTTTTGTGGTCGGGTTAGGCCCATTGGCCGCAGGATGTCTGAGAATAGCCGAAGATGGACCATGGGGTCCCCGGACCCGTCGAAACGGTCAATTTGCGGCATCTTGAACCTATCGGGCAATGTCACGGCCACATCGGTATATCCATCCTCGATATTCGGAATAGCCTTTACCCCTTGGGATTTCGTGAAGAGCTTCTCAAGCTTGCTCAGTTTCAGAGCTATTTGGTCAATCTCGAACTCGAAGGGAGAGTCCGTGTGATTGGGTGTATGGGTCTTGGACAGTTGTGGCAGAAGCGGGGGTGGAGTTGGCCCCGTTGGAAGATTCGTGTCCTCTTGTAGGTTCTGGATATTTGGCACAGTGTTCTGGGTGTTAGGCAGAGCGTTCTGAACAGTAGGTGCCTGCTCGGGTAATGGAGCCCCTGGCGGAGGAGGGACTTGATGTGAAACAGATGCCGCATTCTGCTGTTGCAGTCTGGTAATGAGCTCAGCCTGCTGGGCCATGACTGCGGCTTGCTGTTTGGAGAATTCCACTTGACGGGCGGCATCCTCTTGCATTTGTCTCATGCTCTCCTACATCTGGCGCATTAGGGCTTCCATCCCTGATGTATTTTGCTGATCCATCCGACTAACTGGTATGTCTATTTTTATAGCAACAATCGAGACCTCAGTCCTACTGTCCTCTGATAGAGTAACCCACTGTTCTGACAACCTCTGTTTTGACACACTGCGCTTTTTCGGCTTTCTTCTGACAACGGGGGGTAGAGAATGGAACACTGGCTGTCCGTCGATTAGATCCTCAGATCGATTGAGTCGGCGACCTCGTGTCCAAAGTGCTTGGGGAATATCTGCTGGGTTGGAAGCAATTGTGCTAGAACTTCCCTAGTAAAAAGATAAATAAAGCAATAAGGAAATAAATAAACAGATAAGCGGACAGCATAACAGCTTAAAATAAATGCATGACACACAGCCGAGCATAACAACACACGATCGACAAGCTGAATACACACTGTCCTCAATCACTGATTATTATCCCTGAATCACTGTCCCCAAAGACTGAATCTGATACCCGCAGATAACTGATTCTCAAATACTGACTGATGCCCGCAGGCCTGATACCCACAATACTGAACTGACGCCCACAGGCCTGATGCCCAAACCCTGTAAACTGATACATGCATTCGTATAGAGACACACCCCAAAAAGCACATAACAAGTAAGTGAGAGACAAAACACCCCTATGTTGGGGTAGGGTTTCCCTGTCCTACTTTGTCAGGAGCTAGGGTTTCACTACGCACACAGCAGTTTCAAACAACCTATAAACGGGTAAGCAACCTGTCCTAGTTTGGAATGGTCACTATGGATCCGAATATGCACTAGGTCGAATGGTCAAAAAGGGTGCCCTGGTAAAACCGGGGTTTGTGTTCCCATACTGGCAGAGCCCACAACGGGTCAGCCTCATGGTCATGCCTTGACAAGACAAGCCTCCGGCAAACTGTTCAGGAATAGCAGATGGCAAACACGGTGTCCTAGGCGCACCAATGCAAATGCAATGCAAAGAGACACACAAGTGTAGTCAAAACCAGATATCATGAGTTCGAGTCAAGTTCTCTAATTCCCCAGCGGAGTCGCCAGAAACTGTAGACGTCCCCGAACGCCCTGGGAGGGACGAGCTCCCGTTCTGTTCATTTGGGGTCACTACAGCTCAGGACTCTCAAATTGTCACGGTTCTAAGTCTGAACCAAAGAGTCCAAATCCGACAAATCGTTTTGAGAAAACAGATTTTTAGAAAAGAAGTGCCAAACATGGACTGCTTTGCCAGATACAGAGTCGCCACCTAAATATTTTATTTTGGGAAATTTAGGAAACCCTGACTCATTTGCCTAAGGCCACGTGTCCGTCATCACCAAAGTTGCCTCGGCTCGGGAACTTGGGTACGATTGGGGAAGGTCACTTCGTGAGCACCCCCGCTCGCCCGATCAAAGATCGGCCTCTACTAACCATGATATTTATTTTTGAAAACATTGTGCGTTCTTATTCCGGTTATTAGCCCAGGTTACTATGTGATGCGCACAGCATACAAGTATAGACTGGGTCGCCTGAATTGGAACAAAACATTTCATGTTTGTTTTTGAAAGATGGTTTGCTACTCGCAAGTAGGCTTAAAATGCAGATTTTGCCACCCTCAGGTGGGCTTAGAAAAGATGGTTTTGCCACTATCTAGTGGGCTTAAAACAAACAATTGATGATTTATTCCAATCCAAGTAACCCAACCTTCACCCACAGGCATTCAGGCAGCTATATCACATAAGCAAACAGCCTCATGGTAAGCATGCTATTCATGGCAGTCACTCACACGCATGCAAGGATGCTAAAGCATAAAACTTACCGAGTACTCCAAGCCAAAACAGAAGCTCATTAGAAATCCATGCATGATCCTAAGTATACAGAAATGCCTAATGCAACACATGTAAAAATGCAACTATAGCAGGCTCGGCTATTCTAAACATGGCATATGAAATGCTACAGCTAACATGTATTCAACTTGGAATTGAAAATACAATGCAGTTAGTATGATGCGCCGAGCTCGGTGCATGCAAAACAGATGAATGAATACAAACATGCTATCATACTGTATGCTAATTGAAACATGCCCTAATCTAACCATCATAAGCTGGTAAATAAAAGGGAGAAAGACGTGGGGTTGGAAGACATACAACACACACACGCACACTTATTATAGTTGTGCCCTCGCGTAGAGGGTCCGAATAAATAATACAGTCCCAAATGAAAGAATAGTACAGTTCAAATATTACAGTCCAAATAATGTACAAATTCCTAATTAATTTACAAATTAACTAAGAAAAATAATAAACTGGCATGGAAGCCAGGGACTGCCTTGATTCCGCTCTGGATGATGAATGATGCATGTCCGGGTTGCCTTCGCGCGGAAATCCACTGCGATGCCCCAATTAGCCTCTGTTTCGCAATGGTCTTTTGGAAAGTGCGCCAAGCCTCGGAAGACTGCTGATTCTTGATTTTGCTGCAACAGAGAGCAGGAAAGGGGCATAGCAATGTATTTTCACAAATGTATGCATACCTCGATCCTCGTGCCACCAATCACGCATATCGATGCATGATGGCCGAGGAGTCGAATTGCACAACTCAATATGGAATGAATGCGCATGAAAACAAAACAAAAACAAAACTCCATCATGGATAATCCGGAGTGTCGGTGACTGGGGAATTGAGACACGTTCCGTCACTCGGAGTACGAAACGTACCTCGTTTCCCGTGCCCGGGCTAACTCCTATCCCGAACACGATGCAATATGCATGATATGCATGAAATGCAACTAAGATACAACCTAACATGCGAAAGGCTATGAAATGGCATACACGATGCACGAGGTAATACACAACCGAGCATACACAATGCTATGGATGAAATGGCATACGCAATGCAATAATGGGCTTACACCAACATGAGAGAGCCTCAGCCACACTCACATAGGAGGCCATCAGATGAAAACAAGACAACTCGAAATGCGTGCACGCGTGCACGCAAACCGATGACCGACCCTCAGGCACCGAAATGCCACTCTAATGAGACATGGCAAAGACATGGAATATGATATGAAAACATGAAAAAATCAGTAGCAAAATGAGGGGCAAAACAGCCCCGAAACAAGGCGAAATGACACCCGATGCATGGAATTTCTCCCGAAATGCAAAACTAGGTACATAAAATGGCTTACAGCTATACAAAGCATGCATAATTGGTACATGGAGTGAAAAGACAGAAGCAAGGAAGCCCCAAAATAAGCATTCTTACAGTTCAAAGCATGGCCAAACAGTAAGCACAAGTGAGACTAAATTATCATACAAAAATGGCTCCGCAAGGGAGGCAATGAAGCAAGTGGTAGATGCAAAGCCCAAACAGAAAAAGACTCTTCTACAACACTGAAGAGGGACCAAAAATATGACTACTTACAGTTTATGGAAACCCCCAAAACAATATAAAAGTATGCTCAAAATGCCGTGCAAGGTAGGGCCCAAAAGAGGTCAAAACACAAAGTATACAAACAATTCATCAAACAGCCAAAGATCCTTAATGAAACATGACAAGGGGGTCAAAATAGGGCCATTTTCAGTTCGGACCAAAGTCCAAAAACAGAGACACAATAGGCTAATAAATCATGCAAAAATGGGGCAAAAACATGGATTTCAAAGCAAGTAGAACATGGGGTATCTAAACAGTGATGAGACATTCTTCAATGTTGAAGAAGGGCTCAAAAAAAGCTCACTTACAGTTTATGACATGCCCCAAAACAGATTACACATAGGCCAAAAATAACATGCAAGATTAGGTCCTAAAGGAGAGATAAAGAAGGAAGTGCAAGATGGGGACCTCAAATGACAAAATTCCCTTAATGAATCATGAAATAGAGCTCAAATAAAGGGTACTTTCAGTTTTGGTTGGAGCTCAAAACAGCAAGAAAAATAGCTAGAAAAATGTTGCAAAATTAAGCTCAAAAAGAGGGAATTGACATTTACCCTTGAAGACCAATCCTTGGTTGCTTCTTGGCTTGAGAAGTGATGCCTCCTAGCTTCTGGAAAGCTCCCCAAGCTGCTGGAAATGGATTAGTGGTGGTGATGCTAGGTAGTGATGAAGGAATGGTGCAAGGAACTTGGATGCTTGAGCTTGAAAGAAAGAGATGGAGGGAGATGTGTATACAAGGCTTAAGGCAATTTTTTTCCAACCCTCAAGATAGAGCTGGAGGCTCTGTTATGTAGAAAAAAATGGGGGAGAAATGGAGGGCAAAGGTGGGGGGAAAATGGATCAAGTTGTCCCCCCTGGATACAGATTTTCGGGGGGAAAAAAGTATACAGCTGTAATGTACTCACCCTTAGGAGTAAGGCCGGCCAGGTTTAAGAGCTGCAGGTGGCCGGGGCCGGCCGGCCAGGGGTCAAAAGGGCCAAGGTGAATTAATGGCCGGCCACTACAAATTGGTGTCCTCCCAGGTGCCCTCAACACAACCTTGTGGTTCAAAATTGTCAACTGTAAAACAGGAGAGAGAATAGGCCATTTTTAGGAAGGGTTCAAAAGGGACAGGTAGAATTACTGGCCGGCCACCAACTTTTGGTGTCCTCCCATGTGTGTACAACACAAATATGGGGGTTAGGATTGAAGAAAGTGACCCTAGGGTGGTCAACATTGGCTTGGAAGTGAGAAAAACGGGCGTCAGAGGGCGCCGGAGGAATATAACTGGTTGCTGAAAGAATTGCTGGCCTCCCACCCTTCTACGGCCTTCCTGGTGATGAAACAGAGGTACCTGCCAAAAATGAACGAAAACCGATGTAAAACGAATGTTCGGGCGCCAGAATGCGCAGTTCGGGGCCCCAAAAACTGCCTGTTAAGCACCGAAAGTGGCATTCGACCACAAAGTGGGTCTCTCAGACCTCAGTGTCCCTCAAAAGGGAGTAAATAAGATGCATGCCAAAAACCGGAGCAATCGGAGATAGTTAGGCGGTCCCGAACCGAGCCACACGGCCTGACGGCTCCGAAAAACCGGGAACCGGGCTCCGAAATGGGCAAAATGGCCTACAGCCACAAAATGTAGCCCACGGCCACTAAGAGATGGTCTACGGGACCTCTCCCTCCCCTCAGGAAAAGAAACAGAGAAAATCGAGTCTGGTTCGCAAACCGAGGCAAGGCACAGAAGAGGGTTCGGAAATCCGGAGGCAGGGCTCACGGCAGCGACTCTGAGACTTCTGAACGAGCACAAAACGCAACATCACCGAGCACTCAATCGGTGACGTCTGAGTCTTAAGGTCGGTAAAAAATGGGGTGTCTACACCTTCGAAGCAAGGTTCAAAAAAGGGTTATCAACCCCTCTACCTTTAATGGCCTTAAATCACAAGTTTCAGCCCAAAAATATAGGTAATAAAAAACTTGAAAATAGTAAGAATAGATGAGAAAGAGATAGCACAAAAGAACTAGAATGTATACCTTTTGAAGAGGGATGATTCCTTGGATTGCAAACCACTAATTTCATTCTCTCAAGTGCCTTAAGAGCCAAAATTCAAGCCCAAATCACCTCAGTAAGGAATTCTCTAGGTTTGGTTTACAGTGTTTAAGCAAAGGCTATGTAAGTTGCAAGAGAGAGAGAGAATTGTAAAGAGAGAGAGAATTTTGCTCTTCCAAAAATATTTTCTTACTCCTCAATTTTTCCAACCTTGAAACCAAAAGAGGAGGTCATCTATATATAGAAAACCATGTGTCTATCTCGAAAATATCCGTATATATACAGCTGGAATGGTGCATGCACATAGGGGGATAGTTGGCAGAAAATATCTGGTTTCTTACACTAGTGGGTGGCAGGCCACATTAGTGGGCGGCAAGCCTCATTAGTGGATAGCAGGTCCCCAGAGGCACAGGCCTGAAAAACCACTACTTTGGTCTAAAACAAGGCACAAGGTTTGAAAGTTCAAAACTGAGGTTGCCTGGTGAGGAAGTCAAGCATTTGGCAAGTGTACACATTCATCATTGAGTGATTAATCAGTGGTGCCCAAGTCTTAAGGGCCGTAAAAAATGGGGTGTCTACACTAACCAACTTTGGGGTTGCACTACAGGAAAAAACACATTCGGCGACCAAATTTCCCAACTAAAAAAAATTTGGTTGCTGAAAGTGTAGCTTTTAGTGACCAAAACAACATTAGTAGCCAAAAGTAAAGCTTTTTGGCGACTAAACATGTTTAGTCACCAAAAGTCAATTTTAGTAGCCAAAAGTCTACAATTGGCGACTAAAACTAAGTTTGGTCGCTGATTATATGAGTTTTAGTGACTAAAAAAGTTTTAGCATCCCAAAGTAAAGCTTTTTGGCGACTAAAAAAATTTAGTAGCCAAAAGTCTACAATTGGCGACTAAAAATAAGTTTGGTCGTTGATTATATGGGTTTTACTAACTAAAGAAATTTTAGTAGCCAAAAGTAAAGCTTTTTGGTGACTGAAAAAAATTTTAGTAGCCAAAAGTCTACAATTGGCGACAAAAAAATAAGTTTATTCGCCAAAAGTGGTCATTTTTAGTGCGGGAGAACTAAAATCCTAAGGCGGGAATTAAATTTTTTGGTGACCAAAATTTTGATAGCTGAAAGTGCATCTTCGGCGACCAAATCCGACTTTGGTCGGCAAAAGTTAAGTTTTTTAGCGACTAAAAAATAATTAGTAGCCAAAAGTATAGAATTGGCGACTAAAAAATATGTTTAGTCGCCAAAAGTGGTCTTTTTTTTATTTTGCTACTAAATAGTTTATTTTACATAAATTATGTTCAATAAAATAATTATGTTTATACATATAGTTTTATATTAATATGGATGTATGTACTATATAAATAATATATGTCACATATATAATCAAGTGGTGTTATAGATGCGTAGTGGGAAGAGTGTGGTGCATAAGGTTGGCGGTTCGAGTCTCCGCAAGAGCGGATCAAATTGTTCTACAATGAATTATTATTATTATTTTTTTTTCATGTTTGAAGCTTTTGGCGACTAAAGGTGTTGGTCGGCGATTGGTTGCTTTTGGCGACTAAAGGTGTTGGTTGGTGATTCCTTGACTATTGGTGACTAAAACATTGGTAGGTAAATGTATAATTTTAAAGAAATATAATTGACTATTGGCGACCAAAATTTTGGTCGCTAAAGACTTGCTTTTTGCTGACCAAAGGTTTTTTAGTCGGCAAAACCCTCAAAGACCTTTCCCGACAAGGTTTTGGCGACAAACGTAGCGACCAAAATCTTTGGTTGAAAAATGTCATTGGCAACCAAAAAACAGAAAATTGGCGACCAATATTTTAGTCGTTAAAAAGTGACTTCTTTTGTATTGTTGCGAGCAAATGATATGCTGGGCTTTTTGGTGCCAACATAGTTGGGATAATTTAGCTCATCGTAATGCTTTTGCACTTGCCTCTTTTTATTGATGTATTTTGTTTTGTACCTTAGACTTTGCTCTTACATCAATAAAATTTATTTTTTGCCAATTAAAAAAAAAAAAACTAGCGATCATTATCTTCTTCAACACTTGGCTCATTCTCGTGAAACTCATTTACGCAATTCACTACTTATTTGAGATTTTCCAAAAAAAAAAGGTTGTATTTATTATTTGGGTACTCCTTGTGTTCTAAAAAGTATATATTTAGTCCACATTTTTGACATAATTACATTGATCTCTTTCGAAGTTTTAATTAACATAATACTTAGATTTTTTTTATCAGTAATTCGTTAATTATATGAATGAAAAAAAAAATGATATTATCATCTCTTTCCTAGTAAAATGTATATTTATCTTTGTTTATTTTAGTGTTTACCCATCATTAGCATTAGTTTCGGTTCTTTAATCATACTAAAAGGGAAGCTAGTGTAATTACGTCAAACATGTAGGACTAATTATATTTTCTCCAAACCTTAAGAGAAGTGAGTGTAATTTACCCTTATTATTATTATTATTATTATTATTATTATTATTATTTTTTTTTTTTTTTTTTTGTGTGTTCTTATGTTGTATATATGTTGATAGATATATAGTACGCATTTGAAATTTATTATGTATTTCTAATTAGGTTTTAGGCTAAACTTATTTTTTACCCCTTTCTAGTTAATTTTTGGGTGTGGGAGTCGGGTTTTTTTCCAAAATTATTTTGTGTTCTTAACCAAATATTTCTGGTTTGCGGGTAGTTGTACATATCTCGGGTTTACCTTGTAAGAGTTGATCCAAAGTGGCCTTGTGTTGAAGGGGTTGTTGCCATCAAAAAATAAATAAAGGAAAAAGTCAATTGATTGTAACTTTTAAATGCTATGGAACCAATCATTTTCACCTTTACTTCTTTTTTATGGTCTTTTACCATTTGCATTTGAAGAGGCCCCTATTAGTATCGTATTTGTGTCATGCCACGGTAATAAATGCTATAGTGAAGTTTTGGCCTTACAAATTACTTGGATTATGCAGATTTTAATTTTCCCAAACCAACTTGCCCCTTCCTAGTTGGAGAGAATAAGAGGAAGGGAGAGTGATTGCTCATCTTTTTTTTTTTTTTTTTTCCTCTTTTGTCTTCTCATGCTTTAATTTTGTCAATTTTAATGTAAATTTGGTTCTATCTTTGGAGTATGGAAAGATGACATGTAAATTATTTGGACTTGATTTTTATGGTTTAATGATGCCAAATGAAGATTTAGAGAAGTCTTTTTAAAACCAGTGATTGGGATAAATTTGTGTGAAACATCCCTAGAAGAGTGTATATATAGTGCACCCTTTTGTAACTACACCACAAAATTCATAATATGAACCACAATGTTTTTAACATTACCATAAAGAGTCGTAACTATGATTTTTCTTACGATGTGTCCTTTGTAACTATACCAAAATGATTGCATTATGAGACTTTGTAAATAATCTTTTCCAATATTTCAAAATTTACTTGACCGTAACTTCTTCCATTGATATAGGCCGAAACATTAAATGATATAGGTCAATAGGCAATTCCTTAGGCAGGCAAGGCTCTTCTAGTGGTGACTTTTCTTTGATATATTTTCAAGTAATTACAATCACTAATTGTTTCTTTATTCAGATTATCATATCTCCACTGTACATATATATATATATATATATATCATGTTTTGAGGGGATGTACGATAGTAATGAATTATGTAATTCTGCTTAAGATGGTATAAGTTTTTGTTCAGTATTGTTAGCATTCTTGTCTACTAAAATGAAGACTTGAAAAGAAAAAAATAAGTGAGATAGTTATTGATTGCAGAATTTCTAGGACCTGCAGCGTAGCTGTCTTAAAAGATTAACTTCTAGTCAGGATATGTCTGTACTCGGTTGAGATGTCAAGTAAATACTTGGGCAGCCTAAAATTTTCCTGATAGATATCCAACTTGGTTTTCCCTTTGCCTTGCAAATTTTAGGTAGATTAGATTTTTTGGGAGGTTTATATGAGCTTATTTGGCATATTTACCACAATTTTTGCATCAAGTATGTGGGGACATAATTTTTGAATGACAACACGTGGCCGAGGTGTCACCGAAGTGCCGACCGAGGTGCCACGTGTCCTGGTCATGACGCCGAGATGATTTCGGCTAGGCCGAGGTTATCTGCGAAGAAACCGGAATCCGAGATAAGCGGATAAGGAACAAGAGTCCTAGAATGAGAGAAGACTTCAGTTTGGATAAAGATAAGACTCTTAGAGAGTTTATCCTAATCCTATTGGGAGTCCAAGATTAGCAGTAATCTTAAGTCCATTGGAGTTAGGCTTCTATTGGGACTAGGATTATGTTGGCTATAAAAAAGGAGGCACCCCCATGGGTCTAAGGTATGTCTTTTATGCTTTTTGTATTCTGAATAGTGAGTTAAGCATTTTTACTATCTTTGAGAGATAACTGACTTGGTCGTCGGAGTGCCCTCGGGTGGACGAGCCACCGCCGGAATCTCTTCTTTTTGTGACAGGTCATTCGGGCTTAATCTATTCTACCAGTGTTCTCCACCTGAGTGCTTGATTGGCAGTGTAGTCAGAAATTGACACACACAATTTGGCGCCGTCTGTGGGAACGAAAGAAGAATAGATGGCCAACGACGGACAGAAAGAGAAGGTTGGGGACGACACTCCTAATGGGAGTGGAAAACCTGTAGACCTTGACATCAAAGAAGACAACTACCATAAAGAGACTCGCGATAAGAATCACGAAGGAAAGGACGTCGGCCAGGAGAGCGACGTACCAAAGAAAACGGACCGGAGCGGGTATTACAACGAGGACGACCTCCAGGTATGGAAAGAAAGATGTCTACGGAGGGACGATGAGGTAAAGGCCATGGTGAACAAATTGGCAGACCTACAAACATTGGTCAATTTCATGATGCAGAATAACGTTATGCAGCCACCGTTCCCACTACAAGATACGCCGATTCCAACGGCAAAGGAGGATGCTCGAAAAGAGGGGTAGAAAACAGTCCCTACAGTCTCCCAGCACACCACGACTGAAAAACACTGTCACCAGCCTTCAAGGGAGGTTGGACGTGGAGAGTCAAGAAGGGAAGAATCGAGGAGGACGCATCGCACCAAGGAAGCCGACCCTAAAGAACATCGGCATGTTCGAGGGCAGGAGTTGTACTTCGACGCAACCAATTGAGGGAAGTCCAAAAGGACCCATAATGAAACTGGAAGTAGTGCACCGAAAAGGCTGAAAGCAGGAGATAGCCGAGCTCCTGGACAGACCAAAGAAGATATGGTGGATCACCTACAGAAGAAGCAACAAGATGCCGAGGTAATCTCCCCAGTCAAGCCGAGAATGCCGTTCTTGGTAGAATTGGACAGATTCGAAGCCTCGAAGAGGTTTAGCATGCCAAGATTCTAGATCTACGATGGTAAGTCGGACCCCAACCTTCATGTCGGCTTGTTCCTGAACTCAATGGCGTTATACACCGGGAACGAGCCGTTGCTCTGCAAGGTGTTCCCCTCATCCTTCGGAGAAATTTCTTCGGACTGGTTTCACAACTTGCCGAAAGGAACTGTGAAAACATGGGAAGGCCTGGCCGAGATGTTTGTGGCCAGGTTCGTGACAAACAAACCATAGCCATTAAGGGTGGATGCCCTAATGGCCCTGAAGATTGGCGAGGATGAAAGCCGTAGGGCCTATGCCAAAAGGTATTATGAGGTATTCAACCGAATACTAGGATGCAACCAAGAGGTGGCGGTCATGTCATTTAAAAACGGATTGAAGGATGACTGCCTGTTTCGAAAATCACTGGCAAAGACATTGCCGAAAAGCATGGAGGAGCTGATGGCCAGGATAGAAAAGTATGCCAGAGCCGAGGAAGACACGTCGGGGACAAAGGCGTCCAAACAAGAGAAGAGAAATGGTTCGCCGAAGCGAAGCTGAGATAATACTGGACACGAGAAGACAAGAGTTTAGCCCAAGTAAGCAGATCCCAGATTCTAGATCTGGAATCCCAGATCCTAGAAGACAAGATCTCGGCTTAGATGATTAAGTCCGAGAAGAGAAGAGCTTGGCCTAAGTTAAAGAATTTTTTCCACAAGAGTATGTGGAAGTCATGCAGGGGGCAGATCCCCTGCCCATAGAGCAATATCAAGGTCAAAGCCACGTGCCTAATGAGAACCTAAGTGGAACTTAAGTTCACATTAGGGAGCAAAGGGTTGGAGAATGATGCTTAGGAGTTGGAATTTCACAAGCTGAGATCATGTTTAACACTTGTTGAAACTTGAGAAAAGGTTACAAGTTGAAGTTAAATCGAGATGATATTTAACACTTGTTGAAACTTGAGAAAAGTTTACAAGTTGAAGTTAAACCGAGATGATGTTTAACATTTTTTGAAACTTGGGAAAAGTTTACAAGTTGAAGTTAAACCGAGAACATGTTTAACACTAGTTGAAACTTGAGAAAAGTTTACAAGTTGAAGTTAAACCGAGATCATGTGTTAACACTTGTTGAAACTTGAGAAAAGTTTACAAGTTGAAGTTAACCGAGGTTATGTTAAAAGAAGAGTGGTTTAACACTTGTTGAAATTTTGAGAAAAATTTTCAAGTTAAGCCAAGGTTATGTTGAAAGAAATATCTACATACTTGCCGAGATTACCATGTTGCCAAGACTTGGAAGAAATTTGAAAACAGAAGTCTTGCTAAAAGTGAAGTATCGAGTTGTAAATAACACTTGTGAAAATATTATAAATATTTTCAAGTGTTAAGCTGAGGCTGAGATAAACCGATTAGTGGGTAGAACCGAGGTGTTACACCTTGAGGAGATTGCACAGTTAAGGTGTACTTTGAAGACATGCAAATTATTTTAAGTATAGAATCGTACAAGAGTAAAAAGAAGACACATACAACCACGTTGAAAGAAGAAATTAAAAAATGCATTCAGAAAAGGAAAGAAGGCACTTCAGCCTAACATTGAAGAATGATTGTTTAGATTACAAAAAGGCCGGTGTGAAGTACGCCGGTGTCAGACGGTGGTAGTAAACAAAGAAGTGCAACGAAAGCCTTACCGAAGGGAAAGAGTGAAATTGATTGCAGAAAACTTCGCAAAAGCAGCAATGAAGGATTTGAGAGAGAAAATTTTGATTTTGATCAAAAACATGAAAATGGCGGCAAAATGACAATTATGGTGCCTTGGACGACGTGCTTGTTAGACGGCGCATGCAAAAGTGATACGACTTGATGGCGCGTATCAGGTCCGGACCAGTAAGGGAAAGACGCGTGGTAAAAACGGTTGAAATACTGTGCGTACCAGCTCATATGCATGCTGGAACTCTTGGAGTTCTTGATTCAATGAAGCAAATACCTCGGCTAGGAGGACGGTTTCGGCTGAGAAACTTGAACGGACTTGGTCGTTGGTTCAAAGGCATTGATGAAAGCAGACTATAGGTCTTGGTCATATTGAACCGACGAGTTCTGACTTCGGCAATAGATGTTGAAGCGAGCTTAGCCGACGTACTAAATGGAAGAAATGATATAGGTTCCATCACCTCAGGATACCGAGGTAATAGAACCTAGGGGGCAGTTGTGGGGACATAATTTTTGAATGACAACACGTGGCCGAGGTGTCACCGAAGTGCCAGCCGAGGTGCCACGTGTCCTGGTCATGACATCAAGATGATCTCGGCTAGGCCGAGGTTATCTGCGAAGAAACCGGAATCCGAGATAAGCGGATAAGGAACAAGAGTCCTAGAATGAGAGAAGACTTCAGTTTGGGTAAAGATAAGACTCTTAGAGAGTTTATCCTAATCCTATTGGGAGTCCAAGATTAGTAGTAATCCTAAGTCCATTGGAGTTAGGCTTCTATTGGGACTAGGATTATGTTGGCTATAAAAAGGAGGCACCCCCATGGGTCTAAGGTATGTCTTTTATGCTTTTTGTATTCTGAATAGTGAGTTAAGCACTTTTACTATCTTTGAGAGATAACTGACTTGATCGTCGGAGTGCCCCCGGGTGGACGAGCCATCGCCGGAATCTCTTCTTTTTGTGACAGGTCATTCGGGCTTAATCTATTCTGCCAGTGTTTTCCAGCTGAGTGCTTGATTGGCAGTGTAGTCGGAAATTGACACACACAAAGTACTTATTGCTTTATGCCTTTTTCCGAGCCCCATTTTCTTAATGTATAATTTCCTCAGATCCAAAATGGAATAAGATTCGAGCATGACTTCAAATGTTTCCCTGAGTGGTGCTTGATTTGGTTCTAAATATTTATGGAAGGAAGTTGTGAAGAAGGAATTGGTTGGAGTTGTATCAGCCGAAGTAGAGACGGGTCTATATGTCTTTTTGGCCCACAAGTACTCTGTGAAAAGAAGCTCATCTATTTCTTTGTTAAGGTTCTGGTTGAAAAAAGGTCACAAAAGACAAATAATAAACAGTTGAAAAAAGGTCACAAAAGACAAATAATAAACAAAAGCAAAAGCACTAAAAAAACCTATATCCAAACAATACTTACAAACTTAGAGGGAAAGTTGGTTGATATTTGCCAAAATAGCCTATGACCATTGGAACACTATTGCTATAATTTGGCAAAATAGCACTATTCATTGTCAAATTATAACAATGACAATACTATTTTAGCAAACACCATTGGAGATGCTATAAGACCAAATCAAATAAATAGCAGTTGAATATAAAATTTGAAACATGAGTATTAAAGTTAGGGAGATGTTACAATGTACACCCTCTGTAACGACCCCAAAATAATACAAGTAAACCAATTCATAAGAGAAGTGAATATAATAGAATTGATATCCTTTCATTCATCAGAGTTCGTAATACAAAAGATATTACATGCATTATACATTCATAAATGTTCATCCTGATTCTATTGCATGTAATACTAATTAATAACAACAAAATAAATGCCTTACTGGCTTACATCTTCCCAAGGTACTTCTTGGTTACAACAAAAAGAGAGTCAAAAGCTCTGTACATATAAAGCCCTTGGCTTGATTAAACATATAAAACATTTACATAACAAAATAGAGCCTTTGGTCTCTAGATCCTCCCAAGCTACGTCCTTGGAGGAGGCATGTCACCAGTACCTAAAAGTGGTTTCCCAAGTAGGGTGAGCCAAAATCCAGTAGAAATAGTGTATCACAATATATGAGGTTTAATTAAGATATAAGCGTCAAATATAAACATATTCAATTTTCATGACCAATTCACACTTTTTCCATGGCCATACAGCACCAACACTTACGTCTCATTCCATTCCCATACATTCATTACAAGTTAGTACATTTCATTTCAATTCATAGGTCAAGTTTATAACTTTTTAAATAATCCAACTGAGATTACAACTCAGTGGTTCTTAATCAACATAACTACTATACAAGCACTTCAACCTTGCCATTTTACGAAAATTTCGTCCGCAGGATTGACACCCATATATACATAAGATTTTGGGGCTTTCACCTTGGACACTCCGACCAACTTAATTTTTAATGGAGTTCATTCCATATCTCCTCCCAAAACAAGGAGTACATCCCCTTTCTCCTCCCAACACATCATACATATACAATGTATTTAAATATGCCCTCATATTCAATGGCTACTAATCATGCATATTCAATGCCTCAACATACTGTCATATTCAATGACAAATTTTAATGATTAGTTTCAATTTATCTAATCTTCATGCATTTTCTACAACAATCATGGCTATCCTCCACCGATAGCCCAAGACAGATATTTCTAAACAGATATACAATCTTTAAAATAGATAATTCATCAAATTTCCATGGGTGAGTGATTTCGCAAATCCAACTACACCATTCATACATACATTCTCTCAATTTCATATTTTTCATATCAATTCCATTATTTATGCAAGGTATTTATTTAACACAAAATAGGGCAAAACTTCCTATTTTTCCAATTGTTGATCCAAAAGTTAAAACCAACTATTTTAACACAAGATAACTTCAAAACCAAACCCCATGATCAATTATATAACATCACATGAAAACCCCCTTTTCATAAATTCAAACCCATACCCTAGGTTTTCTCCAAACACCCCAAATCTCACCATATATTCATAACAATAAATAACTAGGTTAAAACTCATAACAAAGTGTAGAATATCCCTACCTCAAGAAGAGAAGACCACGCAAGACAAGATTGAAACTCTAATAACACCGAAACTAACTTCCAATTAGATGAAAATGAAGATCTTGAGATGCTCCAACCTTTTAACAAAGGCACTAGGGTAAGGAAACCACTAGATCAAGGTCAAAATGTAGAGATAGAGAGAGTATTCTAGAGTGAGAAGGTCCAAATCTAGGTCTTTGGAAAGTTTTGGAGAGAGAGAGAGAAATGAAAAAGTGATATGAAACGTCACTTTCACGATCTGATATACGCATAGTCTGCTCGAGCGGAGAAGTTGATGCTCGAGCGCCAGACACAAAGTTTTGTTCCGCTTTAGCGCAAAAGGCCCCGCTCGAGCATAGAATGCACACCTCCAGTATTTTTGCAGACAACAGACAAACTGCTCGAGCGCAAGAAGGGACGCTCGAGTGTAGGAAATGGCACTCGAGTGTGGAAATCTCTAGTATTTTGCAGATGTGCAAAGTACTGAGTGTTCGCAAACCCCGCTCGAGCGGAAGACCAAAATTTAGGGCAACAATATTCTGACTGACAAGTAACCAACCTATTCCAAACATACCTAAAGGATTGCAAAACTTAAATTCAAAGAGGAAAAAGGAGGAGAAGACATATATGACAATATTAAACCACAAGACCTGAGTTCGATAAACAACAAAGGTCGGGTAAAAACCGGAATTACTATAATCTCCCCCCTTAAAGAAATTCCATCCCCGAAATTACAAATCATATTTCAAAATCAAGTTTACCAAATTTCCAAAATGATTACAAATCAATTCTCATCACCATGAGCCACCTACTAGCTATTCAATCCTTTCACAAAGGAATAAATCCACAATATACGTCTCAACATATATTACCAATATGCATTTTCTAAAATTTTCAACAAATTTCAATATGTATACCTCATATTTCCAAAACATATTCAATGTTTATGACAAATTTGCATTTCCAAAATTTTAATAACATATACAATGTTCATATTAAACTGGTGTTTCTGAAACATATTTAACATATAGAATGTTCTCATAATTCAAAACATATACAATGTCTTTATAGTTCATAAACGAAACTAAAATCTCATCATATGTTCAAACATCAACAAATAAGTCCGGATATTTCTCACAGACATCTAATTCACGCTCCCAAGTTGCTTCCTTAACCCCATGACGTTTCCATAATACTTTGACCAAGGGAATTGTCTTGCCTCGCAAGACTTGGTCCCGTCTATCCAAGACTCTCACTGGTCTCTCCTCATATGAGGCATCCTTATCTACCTCCAAGTCGGTCCAATCCAACACGTGCGATGGATCTGGCTCATACTTCCAAAGCATACTAATATGAAAGATGTTATGCACTCTGAAAAGTTGTGACGGCAACGCCAAATGATAGGCAACCTCCCCAATCCGCTCAAGTAATAACCCTCATGCTATCCTAACCATACTCATATGCATTCATGTGATTCTGTCTTGTAAACTTGCATTTCGAGTATTGTCCTTGTTTGTTTAAGTGTTACAACATGTTTTGTATCCTGCTTGGTGTGAGTTTAGCCGAGGTCATTTTCAGTTATCTTGGAACCACTTTGTTTGACCTCCACCATTGCCCTGACATATTGGCTGAGATGTCATTACCTAGGCCGAGGTGTTCATCACCAAGGCCAAGGTGTGAATCATCTAGGCCGAGATGTTACCCTTGCACCCAAGTGATCTTGTCCCGGAGTGGTATGACCTAGACCGAGGTGTGGCACATCTAGGCCAAGGTGTGGCACAGCTTAGTCAAGTGTTGTCCTTCCTAGCCGAGGTCATCATTCCCTACTTGCTGATGTCTTGATAGAGCCGAGGTCCTTACTCGCCAGTGTGCCCATGCCGTCTTGCTTGTTGAACACACTTTGTCATAATTTTGTCTTGTCACTCAGTCACCTTTTTGTTTAGCACCAACCAGCCGCTGCCACGTGCCTCTGTAGAGGGTTAAGTCAGCCAACAGACTTAGAAATGAATCATTTTGCTATATGTCTTTGGTTGTGAAGAGAGAGAAGCTCTAGAAGAAGAACAAGTTTAGAGTGAGAGAGTGGGTTTCGAGCTTGATTCCTAGAGATTAAACCATTAGATTCACGTATTGAGGTTAGATTCTTTATCTACTCTTATCATTCTTATTGATCATCTAGCTGCATTGCATGATCGAACCCGTTTTGCATGTCATGCATCGATTTAAAGTTGGTTTTAGAAAGAGAAAATGGTATTCATGTGTTCTTGAAAGAAAGATCTTGTTTAATCTGAAAGTTTGCATTAAGCTTCGTGTTTTTGTGTTTGTTCTCACTAGATCCTTGAATATGGGTACCCAGGTCCATGTTTTTGAACTCATAGCATGAAATCCCAGATTTTGTAATAACAAATTACGATCCTTGCATTCATCTCCCTCATGTTCATGTTCTTCATGTTCTTCAAGAAAGGGAAACCCAGATTTTTCCCGACTTCATTCCGCTGAATGTGGCCATCGAGGCAACACCTCGGCAAGGAGGTGTGGGACCTCGGCCTAGACCTGGTAGTCGTCCAGCATGTTTTCCCGAGATAAAGAATTATGTTTGTTCTGATTTGACTTAGTCTTGGGGAAATGCCGAGATCATCTGCATGCATGTGAAACTTGTTTGAAAGTGCATTCAACCGACTTTACCATGTGTTTGTAGGGTTTGGCCTTGCCTTGACCCCGATGTCTCAAGAACTAAGTGAGTGGTATTTTTAATAAAGCTATGTTATAATGTTTTGATAAAGTCTCGTTTTGCTCCGTTTTGAGAAAGTATTTGTAGGCATGAATGGTTATTCCTAATTGGAAAATATATATATATTCTTGTTTTGATGACATTCTTGGAAGTCCGTACGTGCTAAGGGACTATAAGCGTTTGTTGCACAAAGTTTGGAAGTCCGTACGTGCTAAGGGACTATAAGCGTTTGTAGCACAAAGTTTGGAAGTCCGTACATGCTAAGGGACTATAAGCGTTTGTAGCACAAAGTTTGGAAGTCCGTACGTGCTAGGGGACTCTAAGCATTAGTAGCACAAGTCCTTAGTGTCCGGGGACTATAATGCAACGACACCATTGAATTGAGATATCTCCCTTGTCTTGCGTTGTCTTGTCTTGTTTGCCACTGACGGTTTACCGCGTGGGTCTTGTTTGCCGAGATGTCATCACTTGTATTATAATGATGTTAGTAAGCATCCTTTGAAACTTGATAGATTTGGAAGATGGACTTGATTCATCCCTTGGCTTGTAACAACTATGTTATGTATTGTTTGATAAAGATCTTGAATACCAGTCATGCAAACCCCTTTATTTCTTATACCATTCACTGAGTATCCAAGCTCACCCTCTCTATATATATGTAGGTGATGAGCAGGAAGGCGGTGACGCCTAAGTGTGACTCGCAAGCTGTTTTGGGTTTTGTTATGTCGGCTTAACTTGCATACACGTCGGCAGTCTTGAAAATTATGCTTCTCGGCTTATAATGCTTGTAATTTACACATGACGGCTGAAGAAGCCTTTTGATCAAGATGTAAAATGTATTGTGTACTTTATTGTGTTTGTATCCAAGTGGTAATATTATGTAAAGTTGTATGCTATTCCATGTAACTTACGCACTGCTCTTATGGACTACTTGTACTTTAAAATTTTGCTTCCGCACTTGTGAGCCCCATATATATATATATTTATACTCTGTTTGTGTGTGAATTTTGAAAGTTGGCCTTCGGTAATCTCAGGTTACTGGCCATCACGGCACTAAACTACTAGGGGCGGTTTGGGGTCGTGACAGATTGGTATCAGAGCACGCATTCCTTGTAGTACGTTATTCACACACTTCGAGTCCTAAAGAGCATTGGATGTCCTTTAGAATAATTTTAGGATTGCATCATATTGCTTGTTGCTTGACAAGGTGTGCATCATCTCGGCATAACCATTTGTTATTTGCATACATGTTTCTTGGTTCAGTTTGTTTTAAGGTTGCATTTTAACTACTCATAGCATCATGAGGAGAGGTAGACCATCAGTTGGCCGAGATCAACCAGAGGATAGATTGGACAGACTAGAGAGACTAGTTGAAGGTTTAACTCACGAGTTGAGGCAGATGAGGCAACAGAATGCAAGTGCTACATCAACCCCGGCTGAACAGACGGATGGCCGACATGCAGCTCCACCTCTTCCAGTGCCCCAAGTGCCTCCACAGCCAGCCTTGTATGGGGAAGGGACGATGACTTTGATTAAAGAGTTCAAGAAGATGAACCCACCAAGATTCGCAGGAGGCATAGAGCCGATGAAGGCCGAGGCGTGGGTTTTGGAAATGGAAAAGCTGTTCGAGATCTTCCCTAGCACCGACACTTAGAAGGTGACATTAGCAGCATTCACATTAGACGATGACGCTCGAAGGTGGTGGATGATGATCCGGGAGGCTAACCCTGGTTTAACTTGGGCCAGGTTTTTGGAACTGTTTTACAACAAGCATTTTCCGCTTAGCGTCCGCGATCGCAAGACCACAGAGTTCCAGACTCTGACACAAGGCAGCAGAACAGTGGCAGAGTACGACCGCGCCTTCACCGAATTGGCGAGATATGCGCCTCATATGGTCAGTGATGAGTATAGGAAGGCCAGGAAGTTTGAAAGTGGACTACGAGGACCAATCCAGGATCGGGTCAACATGCTCAATATGCCGACTTATGCCGAGGTGTTAGACAAGGCCATCTTGGCGGAAGCTAACTTAAACCGATATCAAAGTTCAGGAGAGAGCTAGAGGAAGAGGCAGAACTATGAAGGTCGTCGGATACCGTTTAATGCCAAGAAAAAGGCGAATGTGGGCAGTTCCAGCAACTCAGATCGGGATGGGAATGCTAAGCCGACGTGTGCGAGTTGTGGAAAGCCACATACCGGGGTTTGTCGCTGGGCGGCAGGAGCCTGCTTTGAATGTGGCGAGATGGGCCACCACGTGAAGGACTGTCCAAAGGCAAGAGCTGGTGATGGTAAGAAAAGTGGGAGCACCTCAGGCTCTGCACAAGGAAGCAACGTTGGAAGGACACAGATGAGACAGGGCAGTGTTTTTGCTTTAGTGCCAGGAGACACCCAGAATGCTGAAACGGTAGTGTCAGGTACACTCTCAATTTGCTCTCAAGTTGCATACGTCTTGATTGATTCGGGCTCTACGCATTCCTTTGTATCTGTTAAGCTTGCCGAGAAGTTGAACAGACCGTTAGAACCCCTTGATTATGTGCTATCTGTATCTACTCCATCTGGGGGAACTATACTTATTGCATCCATATATAGGGCGTGTGTTGTGATGATTGAGGATATAGAATTATTAGCTGATTTGATGCCATTTAGCATGACTTACTTTGATGTCATATTGGGAATGGATTGGTTAGTAGTGCATCATGCATCCATTAATTGTGTTACTAAGAGCGTTACATTGAGGACCCCAAACAAAATCGAGGTCTTTTCCCAGGGTAAGGGAGTAGTACCCCCACCCTACTTAATCTCATCCATGAAAGCCTATAAGTTGATCCAAAAAGGGTGTCAGGGTTATTTGTGCAGTATACTAAGTGATTTGAACGGAAGTGTTGAGTTAGCCGACATACCAGTTGTTAAGGAATTTCCCGACGTTTTTCCAAATGAGCTGCCTGGCCACTTAGTCGATAGAGAAATAGAGTTTACTGTGGACCTCGTGTCGGGAACGCAACCTATCTCCAAAACACCCTATAGGATGGCCCCAGCTGAACTTAGAGAACTGAAACTACAGTTACAAGAATTGTTGGATAAGGGACTCATCAAGCCGAGCACTTCACCGTGGGGAGCACCTGTTTTATTTGTTAAGAAAAAGGATGGCACGCTTCGCCTTTGCATTGATTACAGAGAACTTAATAAGGTAACCATCAAGAACAAATACCCCTTGCCTAGGATTGACGATTTACTTGATCAATTACAAGGGGCACGAGTCTTTTCCAAGATTGACCTTAGGTCGGGCTACCACCAGCTGAAAGTTAAAGCCGAGGACATTGAGAAGACTGCTTTTCGGACAAGGTATGGCCACTACGAATTTTTGGTAATGCCTTTCGGAGTGACCAATGCTCCTGCAGCGTTCATGGACTTGATGAACAGAGTCTTTAAGCCGTATCTGGATGAGTTCGTAGTTGTTTTTATTGACGACATATTGATCTATTCCAAGAGCACAATTGAGGACGAGAACCATCTGAGGCTTGCCTTGCAAATTTTGAGAGACAAGAAGCTGTACGCCAAGTTGAGTAAGTGCGAGTTTTGGCTTTCCAGCATCTCATTTTTAGGGCATGTGATTAATGAAGAGGGTATATCAGTTGATCCGAGCAAGATTGAGGCCATTGTGAAATGGCCGACGCCGACCAACGTGTCCGAGGTTCGTAGTTTTCTGGACTTGGCAGGTTATTACAGAAAGTTTGTGAAGGACTTCTCAAGGATAGCAGTACCATTGACACAACTAACTAAGAAAGGAATAGCATATGAATGGACCGATGATAAAGAATCAGCCTTCCAAGAGTTGAAGACGAGGTTGGTTACAGCACCAGTTCTTGTACTCCCGTCGGGTAATGAGGAATTTCAGATCTTCAGCGATGCTTTGCATAAGGGTTTGGGTTGTGTATTAATGCAAGGGGGCAGAGTCATAGCATATGCATCTTGTCAGTTGAAGCTTCATGAAAAGAACTATCCAACCCATGATCTAGAGCTAGCAGTCGTGGTGTTTGCTTTGAAGATTTGGCGCCACTACTTGTATGGAGCCTCTTGCCAAGTTTTTACAGATCACAAGAGTTTGAAGTATTTGTTCACCCAGAAGGAACTGAATTTGAGGCAGAGAAGATGGCTTGAACTATTGAAGGATTATGACATGCAGATTCAGTATCACCTAGGTAAAGCAAACTCGGTAGCCGACGCATTGAGTAGGAAGTCAGTGGGAGGTTTGGCGTGCCTAGCCGTGATTTCAGTGGAGCCGACTACTATTGGGGAGGTAAAGGCAAGGCAAATGGAGGATGGATTCTTGAAGAAGGTAGCCAACGAGATTACCACCAAGCCGAGGTCGGGTTACACCCTTGAGAATGGAGTGCTTAAGTTTGAAGGAAGATTGTGCGTGGCTGACGTCCCAGAATTGAAAAGAAAGATTTTGCAAGACTCTCATGGATCTAGATTTGCAGTTCACCCAGGGAACACCAAGATGTATCAGGATGTGAAACAGACCTTTTGGTGGCCGAATATGAAAAGAGAGATAGCCGAGTTTGTGTCTCAGTGTTTGTATTGTCAGCAAGTGAAAGTGGAACATCAGAGGCCAGCAGGACTTCTCCAACCTTTGCCGATTCCTGAGTGGACTGCCGACGACACAGAAAGGAATGGATTCGATTTGGGTTATAATCGACAGGTTAACTAAGTCAGCGCATTTCTTGCCGGTTAGGACTTTGTTCAATACCGACCGACTTGTTGTGTTGTATATGAATGAGATCGTTAGACTTCATGGTGTGCCGATGTCCATCGTGTCAGACCGAGATCCAAAATTTGTTTCTAGATTTTGGCAGAGTTTACAAAGGGCTTTGGGGACCGAATTGAGGTTTAGTACAGCTTTTCATCCGTAGACCGATGGCCAAACAGAGAGAACAATTCAAACACTTGAAGATATGCTTAGACTGTGTGTATTGGACTTCAAGGGAAGCTGGGAAGTGCATTTGCCATTAGTAGAGTTCGCTTACAACAACAGCTACCAAGCTAGCATTGGCATGGCGCCGTATGAAGCCTTGTATGGGAGAAAGTGCAGATCGCCGATATGTTGGACCGAAGTAGGAGATAAAGCTTTGATCATCCCGGATTTAGTTCAAAGAACAACCGAAAAGATTAAGCTTATCCAACAGAGAATCAGAACCGCTCAGAGCCGACAAAAGTATTACGCCGACCAGAGAAGGAAGGAGTTAGAATTCGAAGTAGGGGATCACGTGTTCCTGAAAACCTCGCCGATGAAAGGAGTTTCAAGATTTGGGAAGAAGGGTAAATTGGCACCCCGTTACATTGGACCGTTTGAAATTCTCAAGAAGGTTAACCCGGTTGCCTACAGACTAGCTTTACCACCGAGACTAAGTCAAGTTCATGATGTGTTTCATATCTCGATGTTGAGGAAGTATATACGGGATTCACTACACGTGATCGATCATTTCGGGATTGTGGTTGATGAAGGCCTAAGCTATGAAGAAGAACCGATACGTATCATCGATAGGCAAGTAAGGCGTTTGAGAAATAAGGTAATACCGATGGTGAAGATTGAATGGAAAGAGCATTACGGCAAGGATGCTACGTGGGAAATGGAAGAGGAAATGAAAGTCCGATACCTGGAGTTATTCTCGAACCAAGGTAACTCAAGTTTGGGGACCAAACTTCTTTAAGGGGGGTAGGATGTAATAACCCTCATGTTATCCTAACCATACTCATATGCATTCATGTGATTTTGTCTTGTAAACTTGCATTTCGAGTCTTGTCCTTGTTTGTTTAAGTGTTACAACATGTTTTGTATTCTGCTTGGTGTGAGTTTAGCCGAGGTCATTTTCAGTTATCTTGGAACCACTTTGTTTGACCTCCACCATTGCCCTGACATATTGGCCGAGATGTCATTACCTAGGCCGAGGTGTTCATCACCAAGGCCAAGGTGTGAATCATCTAGGCCGAGATGTTACCCTTACACCCAAGTGATCTTGTCCCGGAGTGGTATGACCTACACCGAGGTGTGGCACATCTAGGCCAAGGTGTGGCACAGCTTAGTCATGTGTTGTCCATCCTAGCCGAGGTCATCATTCCCTACTTGCCGATGTCTTGATATAGCCGAGGTCCTTACTCGCCAGAGTGCCCATGCCGTCTTGCTTATTGAACACACTTTGTCATAGTTTTGTCTTGTCACTCAGTCACCTTTTTGTTTAGCATTAACCAGCCGCTGCCACGTGCCTCTGTAGAGGGTTAAGTCAGCCAACAGACTTAGAAATGAATCATTTTGCTATATGTCTTTGGTTGTGAAGAGAGTGAAGCTCTAGAAGAAGAAGAAGAAGTTTAGAGTGAGAGAGTGGGTTTCGAGCTTGATTCCTAGAGATCAAACCATTAGATTCGCGTATTGAGGTTAGATTCTTGATCTACTCTTATCATTCTTATTGATCATCTAGCTGCATTGCATGATCGAACCCGTTTTGCATGTCATGCATCGATTTAAAGTTGGTTTTAGAAAGAGAAAATGGTGTTCATGTGTTCTTGAAAGAAAGGTCTTGTTTAATCTGAAAGTTTGCATTAAGCTTCGTGTTTTTGTGTTTGTTCTCACTAGATCCTTGAATATGGGTACCCAGGTCCATGTTTTTGAACTCATAGCATGAAATCCCAGATTTTGTAATAACAAATCACGATCCTTGCATTCATCTCCCTCATGTTCATGTTCTTCATGTTCATCATGTTCTTCAAGAAAGGGAAACCCAGATTTTTCCCAACTTCATTCCGCTGAATGTGGCCATCGAGGCAACACCTCGGCAAGGAGGTGTGGGACCTCGGCCAAGACCTGGTAGTCGCCCAGCATGTTTTCCCGAGATAAAGATTTGTGTTTGTTCTGATTTGACTTAGTCTTGGGGAAATGCCGAGATCATCTGCATACATGTGAAACTTGTTTGAAAGTGCATTCAACCAACTTTGCCATGTGTTTGTAGGGTTTGGACTTGCCTTGACCCCGACGTCTCAAGAACTAAGTGAGTGGTATTTTCAATAAAGCTATGTTATAATGTTTTGATAAAGTCTCGTTTTGCTCCGTTTTGAGAAAGTATTTGTAGGCATGAATGGTTATTCCTAATTGGAAAATATATATATATATATATATATATTCTTGTTTTGATGACATTCTTGGAAGTCCGTACGTGCTAAGGGACTATAAGCGTTTGTAGCACAAAGTTTGGAAGTCCGTACGTGCTAAGGGACTATAAGGGTTTGTAGCACAAAGTTTGGAAGTCCGTACGTGCTAAGGGACTATAAGCGTTTGTAGCACAAAGTTTGGAAGTCCGTACATGCTAGGGGACTCTAAGCATTAGTAGCACAAGTCCTTAGTGTCCGGGGACTATAATGCAACGACACCATTGAATTGAGATATCTCTCTTGTCTTGCCTTGTCTTGTCTTGTTTGCCACTGACGATTTACCGCGTGGGTCTTGTTTGCCGAGATGTCATCACTTGTATTATAATGATGTTAGTAAGCATCCTTTGAAACTTGATAGATTTGGAAGATGGACTTGATTCATCCCTTGGCTTGTAACAACTATGTTATGTATTGTTTGATAAAGATCTTGAATACCAGTCATGCAAACCCCTTTATTTCTTATACCATTCACTGAGTATCCAAGCTCACCCTCTCTATATATATGTAGGTGATGAGCAGGAAGGCAGTGACGCCTAAGTGTGACTCGCAAGCTGTTTTGGGTTTTGTTATGTCGGCTTAACTTGCATACACGTCGGCAGTCTTGAAAATTATGCTTCTCGGCTTATAATGCTTGTAATTTACACATGACGGCTGAAGAAGCCTTTTGATCAAGATGTAAAATGTATTTTGTACTTTATTGTATTTGTATCCAAGTGGTAATATTATGTAAAGTTGTATACTAATCCATGTAACTTGCGCACTGCTCTTATAGACTACTTGTACTTTAAAATTTTGCTTCCGCACTTGTGAGCCCCATATATATATTTATACTCTGTTTGTGTGTGAATTTTGAAAGTTGGCCTTCGGTAATCTCAGGTTACTGGCCATCACGGCACTAAACTACTAGGGGCGGTTTGGGGTCGTGACAACTCAAGGATCTCAAAAGGGCCAATAAATTGAGGGGATGACTTCCCATTTTTCCCGAATCTCGTCAAACCCCGCCTAGGTGATATTTTCAAAAAGACATGATCACCCACCTCCAAAGACAAGGGTCTCTTCCTATGGTCGGCATAACTTTTTTGGCGACTCTGGGCTGTAACTAGCCTCTTACGGATAAGTGTAACTTTCTCCGTCAATTTTCGAACCAACTCTAGGCCCAACAAAGGTGCATCACCCACCTCGGCCCAACACACTAGAGATCTACACGGTCGGCCATACAAGGTCTCGAATGGTGCCATGCTGATACTCGATTGAAATCTGTTGTTATAGGCAAACTCCACTAAGGACAGGTGCCTCTCCCACGACCCCTTGAAGTCAAGGACACAACGTCGAAGCATATCCTCAAGGATCTAGATAGTGCACTCAGACTGCCCGTTAGTCTGAGGATGATACGCAGTACTAAGGCCAACCTAGTGCTCAGGGCACTCTGCAAACTCTGCCACTACCAAGCCATAAAACGCAGATCTGTATCCGAAACGATCATCTCAAGGTCCCTGTGCAATCTCACTATGTCCCTAATATATAAGTTAGCAAAGATAGTCTACCAAATCTCTCACATGCATAGGTAAGAAGTGCGCAGACTTGGTCAAGCGGTCAACTACTACCCAAATGGCATCATTACCCCGTTGAGTCCTCGGAAGGCCCATAACAAAATCCATCATGACATGCTCCCATTTCCATTCAGCTATAGACAAGGGTTGCAACAAATCCGCTGGCCTCTTATACTTAGCCTTCACTTGTTGACAAGTATGTCATTTCGACACAAACACAATTACATCCTTCTTCAACCCCCTCCACCAAAACTAGCGACTGAGGTCCAAATCTAGGTCTTTGGAAACCACTAGATCAAGGTCCAAATGTAGAGAAAGAGAGAGAGAGTATTCTAGAGTGAAAAGGTCCAAATCTAGGGCTTTGGAAAGTTTTGAAGGGAGAGAGAAACGAAAAAGTGATATAAAACGTCACTTTTGCGATCTGATATATGCACGGTTCGCTTGAGCAGAGAAGTTGATGCTTGAGCGTCAGACATAAAGTTTTGTTCCGTTCGAGCGCAAAAAGGCCCCGCTCGAGTGTAGAATGCACACCTCTAGTATTTTTGTAGACAATAGACAAACAGCTTAAGCACAAGAAGGGACGCTCGAGCGCCCACACACTCGAGCGTGGAAAATACTCCTCCAGTATTTTGTAGGTGTGCAAAGTATTGAGTGTTTGCAAACCCTGCTCGAGCGCAAGAAGTCCCGCTCTAGCAGAAGACCAAAATTCTGGGCAACAACATTCTAGACCGACAAGTAACCAACCTGTTCCAAACACGCTCAAAGCATTCCAAAACTCAAATTCAAAGAGAAAAAATGAGGAAAAGGCATATATGACAATATTAAACCACAAGACCTGAGTCCGATAAACAACAAAGGTCGGGTCAAAACTGTAATCGCTATACCCTCAAAAAGATGCATATTGTATGCTTTTCGTAACTTTTCACAAAATTTCATAACTTAAACCCAAAATGTCATAACTTTTTTACTACAAAAGTCATAAATTTTTTTCATTGAAAACTGTCATAACAAAATGTCAAAGTGTCATAACAAAAATTACAAAATGTCATAGCATTATCATTCCTAACTTTAGGATACACATCATTAATTTGCTATTTATAACTTTACTACAAAATGTCATAACACATCACAAACAATCATAACGTTCACCATAAAAAATCATAACTTTTTTACAATGTGCACCATTTGAAAGGATGCACATTGTAAATTTCCCCTTTAAGTTAACTGGGCTAATTCATCCCGGTTTATCCTTTATTTCGGCTATGTTATACCTAACAAAATTTAATGAGATTCATATTGATTATCTTTGATTTGATTTTTAAAATTTGTTTTTATAAAATAAAAAAATAATAATTTCGTGAAAAAAATATTTATTATTTTATAAAATTTTATCTTCCGAGATGATAGACATAATTTTTAAAAATTTAAAAATATTTTTTAACATTTATTTTCATCAAATTAATTTCTATTTTTTTTAAAAAAAAATTGATTTTTTTTTTCCCTGGAAAAACAAACCAAACATGGTTCATAATTGTAGCAAATGATTTTATTATTTGTTTTTAAAATGTGGAAGGTAAGTATTTTTGAAAATTTAATTTAATTTAATTTATTTTTTGCAAGAGTGAGATGGTGTTTGATAAGCTAATTCAATATTTAAAATTTACTGTATTAAGTGAAAATCAAATAAGTCCGTTTTATAACTGCATTCATATTAAATTCTTAAAATGTGGTGTAAAAATTATTATTATTTTTTTATATAACTTAGAACTTACTTAGTGCTAACTTAATTTACTACTTATGTATAAATATTGACATGTACCACTATGCTCACCACCATTATGAGCAATCAACACGATCCATACCCCAACCCCACCATTACAATACCTAACCCCACTTCCACTGTCATTGCTATCACCAATCGCCTCTACCATTATTGCCACTATATGATCATCATCACCACCATTGCCACAAGTACCACCACGATTACTGGTACCACTATTACTACTACCATTACTACCAAAATCCTCTATCTTTACGACCATCACTAGCCCATAATCACAACCAACATTGTACCACCACAACTACCACCACCCATCTATCTCAACTACACCACTTGTAGGGAAGTATTTTGTGAATGACACCACATGGACAAGATAGCCTGAGATGTTGGCTAAGGTGCCACGTGGATGAGTCATGTTGCCTAGGTGATCACGACATTGCCGAGATGTTCTGTGGTAATGTCGAAATCCCAAGGTATCTGGAACAGGGACAGGAGTCCTGGAACATGAGTGGATCTCAGTTTGGATAAGGATGAGCTTCATGAAGAGTTTATCCCTATCTAGTTGAGAGTTTAGGATGAGCATTGAGGTTGAGTCTAATGAAGTGAGGTTTCTAGAGGATTAGGTCACTGTTGGTTATAAAAGCATGGCATGCTTGTGGGTCTAAAGTAAGTTCTTTCTTGTGAGTGTAAGTACTATTTGCTATATGTGAGAGATAAAGTTTACTAACTTAATCGTTGGAGTGCCCCCAGGTGGACAAACCACCGTGGAACTCTTTTCTTCTTGTTAGCAGGTAGTTGGCTCATTCTATTTTGCTGGTGCTCTCTAGTTGAGTTCTCTTTGTGGTTGTGTGCCTGAAAATCAACACTCACAATTTGGGGACGTCTGTGGGAACTTAAGGAGAACAGATGGCCAACAACGGACAGAGAGAAAGAATTGGGGACGACATCCACAGTGAGGAGGAATATGTGGATCCTAACGTCAGAGAAGAAAATCATAATGAAGGAGTACATAAGCCAAATCCTAGGGTGGATGATGCCGGCAAGGGGTGCAATGGCCCAAGGAATGGAGGCCGAGATGAATACTATAATGAAAGTGACCTCCAAGTATGGAAGGATAGATGCCTAAGGAGGGATGAAGAGAAGAACAAAATGGCACACAAGTTGACAGACCTGCAGACTGTGGTCAACTTCATGATGCAAAACAACGTGATGCAGTTGTCGTTCTCGTTGCAAGTGACGCCGGCACTAGCAGCTAAGATTAATGCACTGAAAGGAAGACAGAAGGCAGTTCTAGTTATCCCATATCATGGAAAGGGACAAGAAAGTTCACATCGGCTATCAAAGGATGTCGAACATATAGAATCAGTACGAGGTGAGTCGCAGAGGACGCCATAGGCCAAGGTGACCTAGGTCAAGGGATCTTGGTAGATCCAAGGGCAAGGCCTTTGTTTTGATGCAGTGGACAAAGGGAAGTTCATGAAGACGCACAATTTCACCGGGAGCAGCATGCCGAAGAGACTGAAGTCTAGTGATAGTTGAGCTCCTAAGAAAACGAAGAAGAATTTGAGAGATTATCTCCAGATAAAGAGACTTAACGCCAAGATCACGTCCAATGTCTAGCCGAGGATGCCATTCTCAGTGGAGTTAGATGCATTTGAGGCCCTGAAGAGATTCAACATGCCGAGGTTTCAGATCTACGACAGTAAGTCCAATCCAAACTTTCATGTTGGTTTGTATTTAAATTCAATAGCTTTGTGGAGCCGGAATGACTAGCTATTATGTAAAGTATTCCTATCTTCCTTTGGGGAGATAGCATTATATTGGTTTCATAAGTTGCCAAAAGGAACTGTGAAGAGTTGAGAAGGCCTGGCCAAGATGTTTGTGGCCGGGTTTGTTACGAACAAGTCGCAACCACTAAGAGTAGATTCCTTATTGGCTTTGAAGATTAGCAATGGCGAAGGCCTCAGGGCTTACGCCAAGAGATACTATGAGGTATACAATAGAATTCCAGCTTATAACCAGGAGCAGACGGTTGTGTCTTTCAAGAATGGTTTGGATGATAAATGCTCGCTTCAGAAATCACTTGTAAAAACCATTCCGAAGAGCATGGAAGAGCTCATGGCATCGATTGAGAAATATGCTAGAACAGAGGAAGACACACAAGAAGCAAAGACACTGAAACAAGAAAGGAGAAACGGCTCGCTGAAGCGAGGCAGAGGTTGACAGGAAGGAGACAGGAGCAAAGGCTATGTAGGCAGTTAACACGGTATTCAGGATCTCGATCTATAAAGTCTTGGAGAGGATCAAGAACCAATCGTACTACAGAGCGCTAGAGAAAATCCCTGGCGAGTTCATGGGTAGGAGCAGTGGGAAGCATTATGCCTACTATAATGAGGATGGGCACCTGACTCAGGGATGTAGGGCCTGATGTCACACCTTTGGATCTGGTCAGATAGGGTCACCTGAGAGACCTAGTAGATGAGGCAAAGACAGGGGAAGAGCACGTGAGGCTGCCCTAGGCACCAGCAACACCATCACCACCGCAGCAGGTGGAAGGACCTCGGGTAATCAATGTGATTCACTTGAGGGTCAATGAGAATAAAGTTTGAGGGGAGACCTAGAGAGTAAGGCACCTACAACATGTGTATTAGGTCTAGCAAAAGAAGCCCAGAACAAATGAATATTAAGGACTAATGATCTCTTTCACTAAGACAGACTTGGATATGGTACAACATCCGCATAATGATGCCGTGGTGGTAACTTTGAAGATTGGGGATTGCCAGGTAAGGCACATACTATAGCGATCCAGGTCTTTGACCTGTCCTTGTGGTGTTTTGGACTCGGATTTCATGGTTAGAAAGTATTATCTACGTCTTTTCTTCCTTCCACTCTTTGAGTTTGAGTTTTGGGATGTCTTGGGAGTGTTTGGAACTAGTTAGTTGCGAGTTGTTCAAACTTTTGTCATCTAGAATTTTGACTCTTCGCTCGAGCGAGGCTTCTTGCGCTTGAGCGAGTTTTGTGAGGTCTCAGTACTTTTGCAGAAAAGAGTCATTCGCTTGAGCAAAGCTTCTTGCACTCGAGTGAGGAGTGCGTCTGAAAAGCTTCTGAAGGTTGGTATTTTAAGCTTGAGCGACGTTTAGGCGACCTGTTTGTGTCTGGTCATTCGAGTGAGAACTCCTTTGCTGGAGCGAGTCTGGCGTATATCAGTCACCAGCAGTGCCGTTTTGCTTCACTTTGATTTCCTTTTCACTCAAAAACCCTAAATTTGCAGCTTCTCTCTCTAGAAGTCCCATTCTCTCTTTGATTTTTGCAAATCCATTGGGATTTAGGCCTAAGTTTTTCACCAAAGTTGGTTATCACCTCGAGGGCTTCGTTGTGAGCGGTGGAGATCGAGTTTAGGCATCATTGATTTTGGAGTTTCATTTCAATTTTTCTTCAAAACTTGAGGTAGGGATTTTCTTAGAGTTATATATATATATATATATATATTTTTGCAAGATCTATATGATTTTCAAAATCATCTTTCGATAGCTTTGCAAATTGATTGTTGATTCAAGTAGTTGAGCGATTTTGAAAGTGAGTTTGTTTCTTGTTCTTTTAAAATGATCTTTTGGGTTTTGATCTTCGTTGATTGAAGAAAAGATGATTTTGGAAAGTTCTTTTTCAAAAGATTTGAGTTGTATAGTTTTGGTGAGAAAACCTAGAATTTGGAGATTTTTTTTAGAGACTGAAAATCCATGAATGATATTGTTATATTTATTTTGTGTGTCAAAATAAATAGATGTTTGGAGAATTTCTTATTTATATTTATATAAATGATGAATTTCAGGGAATATGAGAATTGTTGTTCATTTTGGAAATTATTGTTCAAAACGTTGAAATAGTTTTGAAATAACTAATTGTTGAGGATACTTGAGAAGAGGGAATTGTGTTATTCCTTGGATGATGAATTGGAATAAAAGTATTTATATTCATCTTGTGAAATTGGCATATCAATTCATTTGATTACATTAAACTTTGAAAGTTGATTTGAAAACTTGCATTGAGAAAAGAATGTTGAGAAACAAGTTTTCATGGAATGGTTTTGGGGCAAATACGTTGGTAAGTCTTGATAGGTGGTGTTGATGATGTTGAATAAGTTGGCCTGAGAATCCGGGGTAAAAGACCAAAAACCCGCGCGGATAGGTGTCTAGCCTTCCGATTAATGTCGATAAAAATGACAATTTGGTAGTATTGTTATAGTCTACTTGTAGACACCGACCTAGGGATTACCAGAGTCGTATTTACCGCCGTTGAAATAAATTGTTAAGTTTTGAACAATTGAAATTGAATGATATCATTGAACATGATGGTTTCAAAAGATGAAAATGTGATTTATCTTCAAAAAAGGCGTAGCATGGAATGTACATTTTATCTCTTGAGACTTGTATAAAATGTATATACTTTGTTAAGAATTTCCTATTAGGCTTTATGCTCACCCTACGGGATTTTTCTGTAGGAAAAGATGTGGTGATCCCACCCAACTAGGAGGCGAGGAAGTATGTGTGTTGGGAGTACAATACTCTCATTTTGCTGTGACTCTGTGTGTAAGCCATGGATTGTGTTTGTGTGGGTTTGAATAACCGTTTTGTGTAACCAAGCTCAAGCCTTGGAAACTTGTAAACCCTTGGGGGTATTTATTTGTTTATTAACTTGTTGTTGGATTAATGTATTGTTGCATGAAGAACTATTGTATCATGTAATGTAAGTTTGGAGATTTATATTTTCCTTGAAAGAGCCGTTATTGTTGTATTATCATTTAGGCTAGAAATTTGGGACGTTACAACTTGGTATCAGAGCTACCAGGTTTGAATACTTGGAGCTCATGGGAAGTGGTTGTTTAACCACAATGGGTTCATTTAGCATGCTTAGGAAGTGTTATGCATTTTGTGACTATGTGATAACATGCTTATGTGACTAAACGGGTATGGGATTGAACTTTTGGGATGCTGTTTGCGCCTGTTAAATTCCTTGAGGTCTTATTAGAAGGGTACTTGATCAATACTCATTCCACTAAGAATTCTTGGCTTTTTGTGGGACAAATCTCATCATAAGAGTATAATCCGTATGCGTTTACATGACTAAGTTCTTATGTGGGGTGAAATTTAATTGTTATATGGTAGAGGAATATATAGCATTATTGTGATCAAACGTGTAGGCAAGTTGCGGACATGTGTGGCTTAGTGTGCTAAATTAATTCTATTGTCATTTATAGGATGTCAAGAAGTGGTCAAACCCATGGTAGTAGAGGTGAGAGACGTGGTAGGCCTCGCCGAGGTGTGCATGAGGTACCGGTCCATGAGGTTCCGGTGCAAGAGGAAGAGTCTGGCCAAGCTAATGTGGCCGAACAAGTGGGACAGGCGGGAATCCCGGGACAAGCGGGTCAAACCGCAATGGGGACCCTAGCTCGAGAAATGGCAAGGGCTTTAAGAGAGTCTTTGAACTTGTTGAGGGTGGAGAATCAAGCCCGAGAGAACATCGTGGAGTTAAGGGCGACTTTCCTTACAAGAGAGTTCTTGCGGGCCAAACCAAATGAGTTCCATGGTGGTCCCGAGCCCAAGAAAGCGGATGAGTGGCTCGAACAAACTGTAAAGACATTTGAGATGCTTCACATCGAAGACAATGAACTAAGAGTGAATCTAGCAAGTTACTACCTTAAGGGAGACGCGGGTCAATGGTGGAAATATGCCAAGGGTAGAGTGGAGCCGACATGGGAAGCCTTTGCCGTTGCTTTCCAAGATAAGTACATACCTCTCACTATTAGGGAGAGATTGAGGCAAGAGTTTAAAGACCTCAAACAACTCGACATGCTCGTGGCTGAGTTTGAGGTGGTCTTCTCTAGTTTGTCCAGATTTACACCAGAGTTGGTGGCAACGGAAGAGGGCTGTTGCATAGAATTTGAAAAGA
Source organism: Camellia sinensis (assembly GCF_055761805.1). NCBI lineage: Eukaryota > Viridiplantae > Streptophyta > Magnoliopsida > Ericales > Theaceae > Camellia > Camellia sinensis. Next base: position 22,149,870 of record NC_138965.1, on the reverse strand, counting down.
AATTGAAAAAAAAAATTATGTTCAAGCTTGTTAGAAATATGATTTGGAAATATGACTGTCTTGTGGAGATGGTAACACATGTAGAAATTTCAATGCAAGTCAAGGAGGAGAGGCTTCGGAGTTCGAGGTCTAGGGGCCAAGAGTCTTAAGGAGACTATACGCAGAACAAGAAGAGCAGGAACACCTATCCTTCCCAGTCCTAACCACAACAGTCTAGATCCACTTTTCCTTTGCTTAGTGCGGGTCTGGGAAAAAGTGCATCGAGTAGCTTCTCTTGTTTCAAGTGTGGCCAACCGGGTCACAAAGCCTTCTCTTGCCTACAGAAGGGAGGAGGGCAGTTAATGTTACCACCACCTAACCGATCTGAAAGTCAGTCTCAGTCTTAGAACAAAGGTTAAGGGTTTAATTGTTATCAGTGTGGTCAGCTGGGGCATATGAAAAGAACTTGCCCGTAGTTGGAAGGCGCATCTGGCACATTAGGGTCGAGGCAGACTCAGAGCCACCAGCAGGCTCAATTAGTCCAAGCTTCGCAAGTTAATCAGGGAGTCGCTTCGGCTCTGTCAGTACAGCAGGCCTATGCTCTGAGAGGGGAGCAAGTCAATCAGGGGCCACAGGGGTGCGCGTATACTGTTACCGTGCTAGAGCAGTTGCCAAAATCCTCAGTTGTGAGAGGTATTTTTGTTGTGTGTAATTCTTTGGCTAATGTATTGATAGACACGGGTACGTCTTATTCATTTATATCTACTGCATTTGCTTATGCATTGGGGTTAGAGGTGGCTCGGTTAGTGCCTCCACTCAGATTAGAGTCACCTGTTGGGGGTACAGTTGATTTAGACCGGGGTTGTCGTGATTGTGAAATAGAAGTTGCTGGGCGTCGACTTCTATTTGCTTTTGTGTTGCTAGATATGTTGAGTTTTGATGTCATTTTAGGCATGGACTGGTTGTGTTCTTATCAAGCTGTGATTGATTGTTACCGTTAGAGAGTTACGGTGTGCACTTCAGGTGATGATCGTTTATATTTTATAGGGAACCGAGTTGATAGAGCCTTGTCGCTAGTTGTTGACCCTCATAGTAGGTGCAAGCTTAGTGGCCTTCTTGCAACTCTGTTGGATAGTGAGAGTGACGGGGCTCGTGTTGAGTTACCAAGGGTAGTTTGTGAATACCCGAATGTCTTTCCAGAAGATCTTACTAGTTTACCACCTTACCGGGAAATCGAGCTCTCCATTGAATTAGTGTCTGGCACGACACCGATTTCCATGTCACCGTATAGATTTGCACCTTCCGAATTGCATGAGTTGAAGATTCAACTCCAAGAACTTTTAGACAAGGGCTTCATTCGCCCTAGTACATTGCCTTGGGGAGCGCCAGCTCTCTTTGCGAAGAAGAATGATGGGTTATTATGGTTGTGTATTGATTACCGCAAGTTGAACAAAGTTATAGTTAAGAACAAGTATCCTTTACCCAGAATAGATGATTTGTTTGACCAACTTAGAGGGTCTCGTTGCTTCTCAAAAATAGATTTGAGGTCGAGGTACCATCAGTTGAGAGTACGGGAGGAGGACATTTAGAAGACGGCCTTTCGTACTCGTTATGGCCACTACGAATTCCTTGTAATGCCTTTTGGGTTGACCAATGCACTGGCTTCCTTTATGGATTTGATGAACAGAATTTTTCGGGAATACTTGGACCGTTTTGTGGTCATCTTTGTGGCTGACATCTTGATTTATTCAACCTCTGAAGAGGAACACGAGACTCACTTGCGGGTAGTGCTGGGTTTACTGAGTGAGCACCAATTGTATGCCAAATTTGAAAAATGCGAGTTTTGGTTATCGGAGGTGAAGTTTTTGGGGCATGTAGTGTTTAGAGAGGGAGTGACTGTGGACTCCTCAAAGATAGATGCCGTACAGGATTGGGAACAACCCAAGAATGTTTTTGAAATCTGGAGCTTCTTGGGATCAGTGGGGTATTATCGACGTTTTGTAAGGGACTTCTCGAGACTAGCTGTACCTTTGTCTAGGTTGACTAGAAAGGGTATCAAATTTGTGTGGAGTGAGACTTGTGAAAAGTCATTCCAAGAGCTTAAGACTAGATTGACTACTGCACCGGTTTTGATAATTCCGAAAAGGGGTTTGAATTACACTGTCTATTGTGATGCATTCGGGGATGGACTTGTTTATGTCTTAATGCAAGAGAGAAAAGTTGTGGTCTACGGTTCACGACAATTGAAAACTCATGAGAAAAATTACCCCACCCATGATCTAGAATTAGCAGCGGTGATTTTTCCTTTGAAAATTTGGAGGTATTACTTGTGTGGTGAGAAGTTTGAAGTCTTCTCCGATCATAAGAGTTTAAAGTATTTGTTTTCTCAAAAAGACTTGAATTTATGACAACGGAGGTGGATAGAATTTATGAAGGATTATGACTTTGAGTTACACTATCATCCAGGGAAGGCCAATGTGGTGGCCGATGTTTTGAGTCAAAAATCTGTGAGTAGTTTGGCAAGTGTGGCCATTCGGGAATGGGATATGCTAGATGTTATTGGCAAGTTTGATTTGCACTTGGGTGAGTCCGGAGAGAGTGCTACCTTGTTTACTTTGAATGCTCTACCTACCTTGGTTAGTAAGGTCATAGAGAAAGGTTTGAACGTTCACTCAGATCTGAGTGTATGTGTAGACACCTCATTTTTGACCACCTTCAAGACTTGGACGCGACTGATGGTTTTGGAAGTTGGGCAGTGCAAAGGTTTAATTTCTTCGGCAAGGAGAGAGAGTCAAATCTCAACTTCATACCGTTTTTTTTGGACCAAAACGATCTTGATCAAAAGATTTTAGTCTTAAAACCCTCTCTTTCAAAACGTTTTTGAAATAAAGTTTTTACGATGTTCCGAGGCTCGCATTTTGTCAAATGTTGCGCTTTTCGGTAAACTGAGCAAGGACAAAGTGGAAATGAAGGAAAGAGAGATGAAATCTTTGAAAAATCTTTCAAAACACCTTACTTAGGGGTTTGGAGTTGAAGAAAAGAGGAGAAGAGGGAAGAAATCCAGTTGGGGGAGAAAATGGGCATGAACCGTTAAGAAAAAGGCAAACAACCTTCGCCGAATCGGGCCTATTCATTTGCGTACTTGGAATCAAGCTATGAGGCCACCACTGTTGGAAAGAAGACTTCCGAAGCTTCATTTTTCATTCAAGAATCTCCTAAAGCCAATTCCGGACGGGGGAGATATGGTTGATTGAAGTAGGGCATCACTTCGGTTGGACCGAATTTGCGCGGCTTCACCAAAACAGGCATAACGTTTTCCATCGAAGGAATTTTAATGCAAGGTTTGCGCCATTGGAAAGCTAACTTCTGGGGCTTCAATTTGGACACTTGAACGGCCACCACTGGACTTCGCTATCACTGACCGACCACCTTTCTTTCCGGCAGACCCATTTTTTGTCCTGAAAAGTAGAAGGCCGACCAGAAAAGGTGGCAGGCCGGCCACCTACCTGGTTGGATGACCTTTTTGGCCCTTTTGAGCTGGCCGGCCATGATCCCCTCCCCAAGTGTGTTCCAGGTGTGCAATTTGTTTTTCTCCAGACCCTATACCCGAGGGTCTTTCCTTTTGGAAGGAAATTTGAATTGGTTTTCCCCCCCATTTTTCCTCCCTTTCCTCTACTCCTTTCCCTATAAAACCAGCACCCTCAGTTGCATTTTTGGAGGGTTAGAAAAATCCATTGGAGCTCTTGCATTCATCCTCCCTCTCCTTCTCTTCCAAGCCTCAAAACACCTTTGTTCTTGGACCATTTCTACACCACCTCATAGGACCACACCTCCATCCTCCATTCTAGCAACTTGAGGCTGCTTTCCAGAGGTGAAAAACTCCCAAACTTGGCCCAAAAGTTGTTGAAGCATTGGTCTACAAGGGTGAGTCCCATTTTCCCTCTTTTGTGCCTTATTTTGCTTTGTATCTAAGCCGTACTTTCTTGCATTTTTGGACTCCGATCCAAACTGTAAATAGTCATATTTTGAGCCTCTTTTTTATGTTTGATTAAGGGTCTTTCTCTGTTTGAGGCCAGCAGCTATCACTTGCTTCTTTATCTCTCTTTTAGGCCAATTTTTGCATAGCATTTTAGGCCTATTTTTGAGCTGTTTTGGATCTTGACATAAACTGTAAAGTGCCTTTTTTTGATCCCCTCTTCAACTTTGTTGAAGGGCTCTTTGCCATTTGGGGCCAACTTCTGTCCCTTTATGTTTAATTCCTATTTTAGGCCTTTTCTTGCATGATAGTTTGGCCTTATTTTTGATTATTTTTGTGGCTTGATGTAAACTGTAAAGTGCCTTTTTTTGAGCCCCTCTTCAACTTTGTTGAAGGGATCTTTGCCATTTGGGGCCAGCTGCTGTCCCTTTGTGTTTAATCCCTATTTTAGGCCTTTTCTTGCATGATAGTTTGGCTTTATTTTGGTTATTTTCGTGGCTTGATGTAAACTATAAAGTTCCCTATTTTGATCCCCTCTTCAACTTTGTTGAAGGGCTCTTTGCCATTTGGGGCCAGCTGCTATCCCTTTGTGTTTAATCTCTCTTTTGAGGCCATTTTTGCATGATAGATTAGCCCTATTTGCATTCATTTTTGAGGCTTGTTATAAATTGGAAATATGCATGTTTTGGGACTGTCTTGCTTCTGTCTTCGTGCTTCATCGTCAAATAATGCATGCTTTGTATAGCTATAAGTCATTCCATGCGCCTAATTTTGAGTTTCGGGGTTTATCTCATGCATCGGGTGCCATGTTTCTATGTTTCGGGGCTATTTTGTATCATATTTAAGCACTGAAATTTGCATGTTTGCATACCATGTTCCATGCCTTGCCATGCTTTGGTAGAGTGGCATTTGTTGCCTTAGGTTTGGTCCTCGGTTTGCGTGCATGTGTGCACGTATTTCGAGTGTCTCATTTTCATACTATGGCTACTGATATGAGTGTGGCTAAGATCCACTCATGTTGGTGTAAGTCCATTGTGCATTGTGTATGCCATTTTATTTCATAGCATTGCGTATGCTAGGTTGTATGTTTGCGCATTGTGTATGCCATGTTACCTCGTGCATCGTGTATGCTATTTCATAGCATTGTGCATGCTAGGTTGTATATTAGTTGCATTCATGCATGTCATGCATATTGCATTGTGTTTGGGATAGGAGTTAGCCCGAGCATGGGAAACGAGGGACGTTTCGTACTTCGAGTGATGGAACGTGTCTCAATTCCCAGTCACCGACACTCCGGATTATCCATGATGGAGTCTCGGTCTTATTGTGTTTATGTGTGCATTCATTTCATATTAAGTCGTGCAAATCGACTCCTCGGCCATCATGCATCGATATGCACGATTGGTGGCACGAGGATCGAGGACTACACTCCCTGAAGAGTAGTCATGCATACATATGTGAAAATACTTTGCCATGCCCCTTTGTTGCTCTCTGTTGCAGCAAATCAGAAATCGACAGCCTTCCGGAGCATGACATGCATTCCAAGAACAATTGCAAACAGAGGCAAACCGGGGCATCGCGAGGGATTCTCCGCACAAGGCAACCCGAGCATGCATCAATCATCATCCGGAACAGATTTGAGGTAGTCCCTGGCTTGCATGCCAATTTATTGCTTTCCTAATTTAATTTGTTAATTAATTAGGGTTTTGTACATATTTGGACTGTAATTATTCATTTGGAACTGTATTATTCTTTCGGACCCTCTGCGCGAGGGCACAACTGTAATAAGTGTGCGTGTGTGTGATGTATGTCTTCCAACCCCACGTCTTTCTCCCTTTTATTTACCCGCTTATGATGGTTAGATTAGGGCATGTTTCAATTAGCATACAGTATGATAGCATGTTTGCATTCATTTCATCTGTCTTGCATGCACCGGGCTCGGCGCATCATACTAACTGCATTGTATTTTCAATTCCAAGTTGAATGCATGTTAACTGTAGCATTTCATATGCCATGTCTGGAATAACCGAGCCTGCTATAGTTGCATTTTTGCATGTGTTGCATTAGGCATTTCTGTATGGTTAGGATTATGCATGGATTTCTAATTAGCTTCTGTTTTGGCTTGGAGTACTCGGTAAGTTTTATGCTTTAGCATCCTTGCATGTGTGTGAGTGACTGCCATGATAGCATGCTTACCATGAGGCTAATTGCTTATGTGATATAACTGCCTGAGTGCTTGTGGGTGAAGGTTGGATTATTTGGGTTGGAACAATTCATTCACTATGAGTTTTAAGCCCACTAAATAGTGGCAAAATCATGTTTTTCTAAGCCCACCCGAGGGTGGCAAATCCACGTCTTAGCCTACTTGCGGGTAGCACCATCAAACCATTTTCAAACAAACAAACATGAAATGTTTTGTTCCAATTCAGGCGATCCAGTCTATACTTGTATGCTGTGCGCATCACATAGTAAAATCTAGGCTAATAACCGGAATAAGAACGCATAAAGTTTTCAAAAATAGATATCATGGTTAGTAGAGGCCGATCTTTGATCGGGCGAGTGGGGGTGCTCACAAAGTGACCTTCCCAATCGTACGCAAGTTCCCGAGCCGAGGCAACTTTGGTGATGACGGACACGTGGCCTTAGGCAACGAGTCACGGTTTCCTAAATTTCCCAAAAATAAAATATTTAGGTGGCGACTCTGTATCTGGCAAAGCAGTCCATGTTTGGAACTTCTTTCAAAATCTGTTTTCTCAAAACGATTTGTCGGATTTGGATTCTTTGGTTCAGATTTAGAACCGTGACAATTAGAGAGTCCGAGCTGTAGTGACCCCAAATGAACGGAACGGGACTCACCCTCCCGGGGCGTTCGGGGATGTCTACAGTATGTTATCTAGACTGTTTGTTTGTACCAAAATCATGTAGAGAGGAAGTACTTCGGGAGTTCCATCACTCACGCCTTGCAGTACACCCGGGAGGCACTAAAATGTATTATGATCTTAATCGTCAGTTTTGGTGGAGGGGTATGAAACGGGATATCGCTTTATTTGTATCGAAGTGCCTTACTTGTCAACAAGTGAAGGCCGAACACCAAAGGCCAACAGGTTTTTTCAACCGTTAGCGATAGCTGAGTGGAAATGGGAGCGTGTTTCCATGGATTTTGTAGTTGGGCTTCCTAGAACACAACGAGGCAATGACGCCGTTTGGGTGATTGTTGATAGGTTGACTAAATCTATCCATTTCATTCCGATGTGCACCAGCGACTCAGTTGAACGCTTAGCAGAGTTATACATTAGAGAGATAGTTCGACTTTATGGAGTCCCTGTGACTATTGTGTCGGATAGGGATCCTCGTTTTACTGCCCGGTTATGGCAAAGCCTTCAAGAAGTGTTGGGAACTAAGTTGAATCTTAGCACCGCTTATCATCCTCAAACCGATGGACAGTCAGAACGTACCATTCAGATTTTGGAGGACATGCTTAAAGCTTGTGTCCTTGATTTTAAGGGGCCTTGGGAAAGGCACTTACCATTGATTGAGTTTGCTTACAACAATAGTTACCATGCTAGTATTGGGATGGCACCATTTGAGGCCTTGTATGGCCAACCTTGTAGATCACCGGTTTGTTGGGCCGAAGTGGGTGATGCATCGTTACTGGGTTCGAAAATTGTTAAAGAGACAACCAAGAAACTTGTTTTCATTCGGAAGAGGTTAGCTACAGCTCAAAGCCGACAAAAGAGTTATGATGATAAGAGGAGACGACCTTTATCTTTTGAAGTTGGTGACCATGTGTTTCTAAAAATCTCACCAAGGCGGGATTTGATGAGATTTGGTAAGAGTGGTAAATTATCTCCAAGGTTCATTGGGCCTTTTGAGATCTTAGAGCGAATTGGCGAAGTGGCATACCGGTTAGCTTTACCGCCACAACTTTTAGGAGTTCACAACGTATTTCATGTAGTTATGCTTAGGAAGTATGAACCCAACCCTTCTCTTGTGCTTGATTGGGCTGACTTGGAGGTAGATGAGGATGCCTCTTACGAAGAACGACCGGTTCAAATATTAGATACCCAGGAGCAAGTTCTACAGGGCAAAACTATACCGTTGGTAAACGTATTGTGGAAGCATCACGGGGTGTAGGAGGCAACTTGGGAACGTGAGTTGGAAGTCCGAGAGAAATATCCGAATTTGTTTGTTAATGCATGAGCACCTAATGAGAATTTGGTTATGTTAGTGAATAGTATGGACATTGTATATGTTTTAACTCATGAGTTATTGTTGTTTTGGAAAAAAAAAACATGGATTCAATATAATCATGGCATATGTTTTGAGAATATGGAATATTGTGGGTGTGGTATCACTTTTGGAAGCATTGTGTATGCGGTGTAAAAACTTTTGAAAATTTTGACTTTGATTAAACATTGCAAATGTTTTGGGAAATTGTAATTTTCATTTTGATTGGGACTTGTGAGTCGAGTCGTTGGGAATGGATGGCCGGAGAATGGCTCATGGTGATGTAATTGTAAGAATAACCTTGTTGTGGCTAGTGTAATTATGATTTTGGACTTAATTTGAAATTTCGGGGACAAAATTCTTTAAGGGGGGAAGGTTATAGTGATCTAGGTCTTTGACCCATCCTTGTGGTGTTCTGGACTCAGATTTCATGGTTAGAAAGTACTATCTACATCTTTTCTTCCTTCCACTCTTTGAGTTTGAGTTTTGGGATGTCTTGGGAGTGTTTGGAACTGGTTAGTTGCAAGTTGTTCAAACTTTTGTCATCCAGAATTTTGGCTCTTCGCTCGAGCGAGGCTTCTTACGCTTGAGCGAGCTTTGTGAGCTTCCAGTACTTTTGCAGAAAAGAGTCCTTTGCTCGAATGAAGTTTTTTGCACTCGAGCGAGGAGTGCGTCTAAAAAACTTCTGAAGCTTGGTATTTTAAGCTCGAGCGATGTTTCTTGCGCTCAAGCGAGGCGGCCTGTTTGTGTCTAGTCGCTCGAGTGAGAACTCCTTCGCTGGAGCAAGCCTGGCGTATATCAGTCACCAACAGTGCCATTTTGCTTCACTTTGATTTCCTTTTCATTCAAAAACCCTAAATCTGCAGCTTCTCTCTCTAGAATCACATTCTCTCTTTGATTTCTCCAAATCCATTGGGATTTCGGCCTAAGTTTTTCACCAAAATTGGTTATCACCTCGAGGGCTTCGTTGTGTGCGGTGGAGATCGAGTTTAGGCATCATTGATTTTGGGGTTTCATCTCAATTTTTCTTCAAAACTTGAGGTAGGGATTTTTTTAGAGTTTTATATATATATATATATATATATTTGCAAGATCTATAGGATTTTCAAAATCATCTTTCGATAGCTTTGAAAATTGATTGTTGATTTAAGTAGTTGAGCGATTTTGAAAGTGGATTTGTCTCTTGTTCTTTTAAAATGATCTTATGGGTTTTGATTTTCGTTGATTGAAGAAAAGATGATTTTGGAAAGTGTTTTTTCAAAAGATTTGAGTTGTATAGTTTTGGTGAGAAAACCTAGAATTTGGAGATTTTTTTTTAGAGACTGAAAATCCATGAATGATATTGTTATATTTATTTTGTGTGTCAAAATAAATAGATGTTTGGAGAATTTCTTATTTATATTTATATAAATGATGAATTTCAGGGAATATGAGAATTGTTGTTCATTTTGAGAATTGTTGTTCATTTTGGAAATTATTGTTCAAAACGTTGAAATAGTCTTGAAATAACTAATTGTTGAGTATACTTGAGAAGAGGGAATTGTGTTATTCCTTGGATGATGAATTGGAATAAAAATATTTATATTCATCTTGTGAAATTAGCATATCAATTCATTTGATTACATTAAACTTTGAAAGTTGATTTGAAAACTTGCATTGAGAAAAGAATGTTGAGAAACAAGTATCATGGAATGGTTTTGGAGTAAATACGTTGGTAAGTCTTGATCGGTGGTTGTAGAAGCGCCCGAACGTCCCGGGCCCCGCGCGCGAATGGCATGAGATCCCGCTTTGTTCATTGGGCTACCGTAGTTCGGACTCAATGCCACGGTTCTGAATCTAATCTCGCAAAGTGCAATGCAAGACTGATAAATCACCAAAGAGTCCAAATCTGGCAAATCGCTTTGGAAAACTGATTTTTATAAAGAAGTGCCAAACATGGACTGTTTTGCCAGATACAGAGTTGCCACCTAAATATTTTGTTTTGGGAAAATTTAGGAAACCCTGACTCGTGCCTAAGGCCACGTGTCCGTCATCACCAAAGTTGCCTCGGATCGGGAACTTGGGTACGAGAGGGGAAGGTCATGCAATGAGTACCCCCGCTTGCCCGATCAAAGATCGGCCTGTACTAAGCATGATAGCTTATTTTTGAAAACACATGTGCTTTTATTCCGATTAATTAGCTAATCTTATTACATGATGCGCACATCATACAAGTATAGACTAGACCGCCTAATTTAGAACAAAGCATTGCATATCTGTTTGTTTAAAAATGGTTTGAAGTTTGCTACTTGCGAGTAGGCTAAATCAGGGATTTCAATGAATTGTTCCAATTCAAGCAATCCAACCTTCACCCACAGGCATTCAGGTAGTTATAACAAATAAGCAATTAGCCTCATGGCAAGCATGCTATCATGGCAGCACTCACACTCATGCAAGATGCTAAGGCATAAACACTTACAATGTACTCCGAGCCAAAACAAGAACTAGTTAGTAATCAATGCATGATCCTAGTTTATGTTAAGATGGCTAATGCAACACATGCAAAATGTAACTAGAAATAGGCTCGGTTATTCTAAGATGGCATATGAGATGCAACACTTGATAATCATGTATTCAAATCGGTATTGAAATACAATGCAGTTAGTATGATGCGCCGAGTCCGGTGCATGCAATACAGATGAAGGGATGCACGCATGCAAAACATAAGGTATGCTAATTGAAAATGTCCTAAAACTAACCATCGAAAGCGGTTAAGTAAAAGAGAGAAAGAAATGGGGGTTGGAAGACATGCACACACACACGCACCTTTATTACAACATATGCCCTCTCGACGGAGGGTCCAAATGAATAACACAAATCGACTAATTAACTAACTAACAAGCTAATTAATTATTACATAACCGAATGAATAACTAGCTACAACTAATTATTACAAAACTTAATTAATTAACAAATTAACTAATTAAATTACAAATTCGAATGCTAACTAACAAGTAAGCAATAAACAATGCTGTTCCAGCGCTGGTTGAAGGAGAAGAGGATGCATGCTCGGTTGTCGTCCCGCAAAGCTCTTCGGTTGCTCTCAAGAGGCTCTGTCTGCAGGATGTCCTTGAGAACTAGCTGCTGGATCTTACCAAAACAGTGCTGAGGAGTGCACCAATGGCCTGCCGGCCATGAGGAGCTTCTGCTGACCCCCCTGCCGGCCAAAAATGAAGGACTGTCGGCCAACAACAAGAGGGTGCTGGCCACTGGTGTGCTGTGACACCAAGCTGCAGCAGAGCACAAAATAGAGAAAATGGAGGGTCTCCCGAGGGTATGTACGAACTATGCCACCCCATATCACCTCAAAATATCAAGGGAGAGGCATAGTCGGATTCAAGACCATCAATCTTGCATCCCGATGCATGATGGCCAAAGATCCAACTTGTGCAAATTCAATGTAAAATGAATGCACAAATAAACATATAAAGCCTAAAACTCTATCATGCGTCATCAAGAGCGTCGGCGACTGAGAATTGAGGCACGTTTCACCACTTGAAGTATGAAACGTCCCTCGTTTCTCGTGTTCAGATTAATACTTAATCCAAACAACAATGCAACACAAGCATGGCATACACAATGCGACTTAAACATGCAAACATGCGATACAACTTAAGCATGCAAACAACATGGCATACTCAATGCTATGAACTTCATGGCATGCACAATGCCATGTAATCTAAGCATACACAATGCAAAGTATAAGGCATACGCGATGCGATGAACATGGCATGCACCACGCACAATGGACTTAAACCAAAATGGATAGACCTTGGTCATGCCCAAAATAGAGGCCATAGTGATTAAACCAAGGCACAAAAGGCAAGGTATGCATGCACAATGCATTGGTCCTCCAATTAGGCCCAAGAGAACAACCCTCAAGAAGGCTCGAAGAGTGACAAATGTGCAAGTATAGAAACACTAAGTGCACTGAAATTAAGTAAGAAATGATGCCAAATCATTCAAACAAGGCAAGTAAGGCATGCAAGAGTCCTTGAAGCATAAGGCTAGCAAAGAGCAACACATAGGAGGCATGCAATACATGGAAAATATGCATGAACCAACCATAAACAGAGCTTAAGTAGGTCAAAACAAAGACCAAAACATGCTAAGATGGAGGCTCATATGCCTAGGCAAGATGGCATACATGCCAGGCCACAAACTAGGCAACAATGAACAAAACTCAAAGGCACTTAAAGCATGAATGAAGTGGGAATATGGCATTGCTATAAGCTCTGGAACGAAGTATTAAATGATGCCAAATCATCTAAATAGCTCAAAGATGGCATGCATGAGTCATCAAAACACAAAGCTAGCAAGGCCAACTGCACTACAGCTATACAAAGCATGAATCATATGGAAAAGGTGACCCAAAACAATCCTAAAACATGTCAAAATGAGTCCAAAACATGCATGGAAGTAAGCCAAAACATGCTAACATGAAAGGCATAAGACATGATGCATACAAGGCAAATAAGGTGGATTACACTACACCTACTAAGACCAAGCATGGGGTGACTTAACCAATGAAAATCAGAGTTATATCATGGCATAATAACCCCAAAAACACATTGAAATGATAGCTCGCAAGCTTAGGCATGAAGGCATACGCGATGATCCATGTTAAGGCATAAAAACACAAACTATCCAAAGCATGGAATAGGTGATAAATGCAAGTGTGTGACCATGAAATATGGGCTGAAATCACATTTCACATGATGCCAAATCATGAAAATACTTCAAGTAATGCATATTAATGGACTCAATGCACAAAGCCTACAAGCTAGATTGAACCAAGGCTATACAAAGCAAGTCATGCATGACCAAGACAACATAAATCAAACCTTAAACATGCTAAAACATGAACAAAGTCCTCTCAGAGCTAAGCCAAAAGCATGCTAGAATGACATGTTAAATCATGAGACACACTAGGCTAATTCATGGAATTACACTACAAGTGTATGGAGCATGAAAGGGGCATCAAACGCACCCAAAATAGAGTCGTGGCATGCTAAAACAACACCAAAAACCTACTGAAATGGAGACAAAACAAGCTAGAATGACAGGTTACTTTGTGAAGCATACAAGACTAGTTTGTGTGATTTACACCACAAGTGTATTATGCATGCATGGAGTGACAAAACCAAGCAAAAATAGTGGCATGCCACAGCAAAATAACCCCAAAGATATAGCCAACATAAGCTTAACAAACATGCTCACACATAAGGCATTCTCTCCTTTTTGGGACCTCAAAACACCCTTCCCACCACTGAAATTCCTCTGTGAGTTTCAGTGGTGAGAAGGCCAAAACAAGGTGGTCCCAAAGGGTCACAAAGAAGGCACAAAAGCAAGGCCAAACAAGGCTTAAGAGGGGGTAAACAACCCTAAACAAAAAAAGTCCCAAAACAAACTTTTTAAGCATGCAAAAATAGAACTTTTTCCAGTAGAAAGCTAAGCTTAAAACAGCATGCAAGAAGGGCTAAAAGCTTAAGCAAAAATGGGGGATTTAAGGGTTAGAAACTCACCCTTGAAGACCACCTTCACAACTGCAACTCCAGCAAGCTTTTCAAGCTCAAATCAACCCAAGAACACCAAAAACAACCTCAAGAAGCCTCAGCAACACAAGCAAGGTGTTTGAGTGTGTGTTTGTGTGTTAAACTAAGATAAGACTACACTTTGAAGGCACAAAACAAGAACAAAAGAGAGGTATAGATACAAAACTATATGTATTACTGAAACCTCCATTTTCTTAACCTCTCAAATGGAGGAGGTGCCTCTCCTTATATAGAAGAGAGGCAAAGCAAAGCTTGTTAAACAAGCTTGAAAAGAGGCTCATCCCTCCATATACGTGTGTAGACATCCCCGAACGTCCCGGGAGGGAATCCTATTTTGTTCATTTGGGCTCACTACAGTTTGGACTCAAATGTCACAGTTCTTAATCTGATCTCACAATGTGCGATGTGAGATTGATAAATCACCAAAGAGTCCAAATCTAGCAAATCGTTTTGGAAAACTGATTTTTAGAAAGAAATGCCAAACATGGACTGCTTTGCCAGATACAGAGTCGCCACCTAAATGTTTTATTTTTGGGAAATTTAGGACACCCTGACTCGTTGCCTAAGGCCACATGTCCGTCACCACCAAAGTTGCCTCGGCTCGGGAACTTGGGTACGATTGGGGAAGGTCAGCTATGAGCACCCCTACTCGCCCGATCAAAGATCGGCCACTACTAAACATGATATCTTGTTTTTGAAAACACATGTGTTCTTATTCCGGTTAATTAGCTAGAGTTACTATGTGATGCGCACAGCAAAACAAGTATAAACTAGATAGCCTAATTTGGAATAAAGCATTGCATATCCATTTATTCGGAAAAATGGTTTGAGTTTTGCTACTCGCAAGTAGGCTAAAATACAGATTTCAATGAATTGTCCCAATTCAAGCAATCCAACCTTCACCCATAGGCATTTAGGTAGTTACATCACATACGCAAATAGCCTCATGGTATGCATGCTGTCATGGTAACAGTCACACACATGCAAGGATGCTAAAGCGTAAATGCTTACCTAGTACTCCAAGCCAAAACAGAAACTAGTTAGTAATCAAATGCATGATCCTAGTTCATGTTAAGACGACTAATGCAACACATGCAAAATGCAACTAGAAATAGGCTGGGGCTATTCTAAGATGTCATGTGAAATGCAACTTGATACATATATTCAAATTGGAATTGAAATACAATGCAGTTAGCATGATGCGCCGAGCCTAGTGCATGCAATACGAATGAATGTGTGCAAACATGCTATCATAAGTATGATAATTGAAATGTGCCCTAAAACTAATCATTGTAAGCGGTTAAATAAAAGGGAGAAAGACGTGGGGCTGGAAGACATGCATCACACACACGCACACTTATTACACAATTTGCCTTCTCTCGGAGAGACCGAAAGAATAATACAAATTAACTAACTAACAAGCTAATTAATTATTATACAACACTCAACTAATTAAATGAATTAATTAAGCTAAGAAAGCAGTAAAGAGGCCTCAAGAAGAGGGATGGATGCATGCATGTTCGGTTTCGCTCGGAAATCCATCTCCATACTCATGTTGCCTCTGTCTACACTGCTCTGCACTTCTGAAAACTGCACAAGTCTCCAGGATGCTTCTGAACCACCTTCTGAGCACTATGGAAGGTCACCGGCCAAAAGGAAAGGCCACCGGCCATTGGAAAATGGTCATCGGCCATAAGTGGAGCTCTCGGCCAACAATACTTGGCCGGCCGGCACTGAAGATGGTCGACCAGCCATCTTTTCCTGCAGAAGGCAAATAGAGCATGGCAATGCATTCTCAAAGCAATGTTTGCATAACCACCCTCCTTATCATGTTTAAGACTCAAAGGAGTATGGTTTTTGACCCTCGGACCATCAATCACGCATTTCAATGCATGATGGCCAAAGAAGCCAAGTGTGCAACTCAATATGGAATGAAATGCACAAAACACATAAAGGGCCCCAACCTCTATCATGATTGATCAAGAGGCAAAGGATGCACACAGAATGCAATGCAACCTAGGCAAGCATGCAAATAACTCAAGTATGCAACAAATCTAATGCAACATGAGCATGTTAACATGTAATATGCAATAGGCATACAACCTAAACATGTGGACATGTATAGCATGCAACAACATGCAAAATGAAACAAGCATGAAACAACATGGCGAGATGGACTTACACTAACATGGATAGCTCTCAAGCATGCCAAAATCAGTAGCCAATAGGATGAAAATGAGGCAACAAAATGCATGCACACATGTACAAATGCAAGGGACCAAACCTAAGGCACCAAATGCAATTCTACCAAAGCATGGAAAGGATGAAATATGGCATACAATCACATATTTTCCAGTTCTGAAATGACATACAAGATGGTCCTGAAACATGCAAACACCTCACACAATGCATGCTAGATGGCCCAAATACCGAAACTAGTGGAGTGCGTTACACTAGAGGTATGCAAAAACAATGCTCAAATGACCAAACCACCCCCAAAAAGTCCCTATGCAGACCCTAAAGAGTGGGAAAATGGTCTAAAATGATGGCTCAAAATGCATGGAAATGAAGCTCATGCAACGGCCCAAAAATGAGGCATTCATGCACAACTCTCGAACACATTTAAAGAGTGGAAAACATGACAATATGGCATACATATAAGCTCTGAAATATGATGCATAATGATGCCAAAACATGTCAAGGGCCCAAACAACGCATGCTAGTGGACCCGATATGCAAAGCTAGTAAGCTTGATTGAACTATCACCATATACAACAATGCATGCACAATCCAAAACACTTCAAACAAAGCTAAGGCAGCCTAAAATATGAATAAAATTAGTTTGGATCATGGCCAAAATATGCTAGGAAAGGGGGCCAAAACATCATGCAATACAAGCTAATGAACCATGATTTACACTACAACCATATGAAGCACATGAGGAGTCACCAAATCAGTCAAAAAAAAAAAATCATGGCATGTCAAAATATGACCAAAAACCCACTAAAACTCAGTCAACACATGTTAGAATGAAGTGCTACTTTGATAGGCCATGCAAGGGATTGTTCTACACATGCAAGATGGACATTCAATATGACAAAACCACCTCTATACAGAGGTTATGAAGTCCCTAAAACTCACTAAAAAGGGCCTGAAATGAGGCTAGGAATCATGCAAGTAAAGGCTCCTTTGAAAGGCCGTGAAGAGGGTTACTCTACACATGCAAGAGGGACACCTAATATGGCAAAAAGAGCTTTGGACAGAGCTCATGCAGGTCCTAAAACTCATAAAAAATAGCCTGAAATATGGCTTGGAAACATGCAAATAGGGGCACCTTTGTAAGGCCAAGAAAGCTAGTAAACAAGATAAGGGGTGAGAGGGTAACCCCTCTCTGATTTTGATGCTCAAAATAGCATGCTAGCCACTGAAAATCCACTGGATTTTAGTGACTAAAAGGCCAAACAAAGCACAATACAAAGGCCTTAGTGCATGACTCCAAACAAGAAGAAAATAAGCATGCAAGGGGGTAGATGACCCCCAACAGAAAAATGACCTTAAACAAACTTGTTAAGAAGCTCAAAATAAGAGTTTTTTCAGTTTATGCCAAAGCCCAAATATGCTTGCAAATATAGCTAAGATATGAAGCAAAATAAGGACCAAAAGGGGGATAAGAGAGTTACCCTTGTAGCCAAGAAAGACAGCAGCTTCTGGACCAAGAAAGTGGCTTCTCAACCTCTGAAAATAAGCTCCAAGGTGCTTAGATGGATGATGGAGAGGTTAGGCTAAGAGGTGTAGTGCAAAGGGGCCAAGAACCTAGCACTTTTGGGACCAAAATAGAGAGCTATATGGAGATAGCTGTATGTATGCCTTGGTCAAAAAATCTGAACCTTCGCTAATGAGGGAGAGGGTTTCTCTTATAGAAGAACAAAGGTCCAAGCTTCTCTTAGAAGCTTGAGCAAAAGGGCCAAGCTTCTCTTAGAAGCTAAAGCGAAAAGGGTCAAGCTTCTTGAGGAAGCTTGAGCAAAGGGGTCAAGCTTCCTCAACAAGCTAAGAAAGGTTCAAGATTTTCTTAGACATTTGGCGCAAAGGGTGAAACTTCTTTAAGAAGCCAAAAAAGAGGGGTCAAGCTTCTGGGAGAAGCTAAAAAGGGTCAAGCTTCTTGGAGAAGCTAAAAAAAGGGTCAAGCTTCATGGAGAAGCTAAAAAGGGTCAAAAGGTTCAAGCTTCTTGGAGAAGCTAAAAAAAGGGTCAAGCTTCTTGGAGAAACTAGAGCAAAGGTTCAAGCTTCTTGGAGAAGCTAGAGTAAAAGGTTCAAGAGGTTCAAGCTTCCTCAAGAAGCTAAAACAAAGGTTCAAAAGGTTTAAGCTTCCTCAAGAAGCTAAAATAAGGGTTCAAAAGGTTCAAGCTTCCTTAAGAAGCTTAAAACAAGGGTGCAAATCTTCCATACACGTGTATGGAGGGCAGGGTTTGTGCTTACCAGCTGGCGCAGCTGGTATGCATAATGCCTGAAAAAGGCAAAGAAAAGGGCTCGGCCAGAAAATGTGGCCGATTGACCAAAACAATGGTCGGCCGACCAAAAACAATGTCGACCGGCCAATACCTTTGGCCGGTAGCAATAAAACAGGGCCGGTGGCCTCAAGACATGATCGGTGAGGTGTGGGCATGGCCAACAAGCCATTCCCTGCCCTTAGAAGCAAAAACACAAGTGTTTGGTCCATGACCAAGCACAAAACAGATAAGTTGAGATATCTTGAGGCGAGGCGCGTAGCCGAAACCTCTGAGAACTCAAAACGAACACGATCATGGATGATCATCGAGTGTTCAAACGATGACGTCCAAGTCTTGAGGACGGTCAAAAATGGGGTGTCTACAATGTGTATGGAGGAGAGATGAGTGGAAACCAGCTGGCTCAAAAGATCTGGTGTGAAATCTGCTGAGACAAAGGGTTCTGCCGGCCATCAGTTGTGGCCGGCAGTGCCTCACTGATGGCCGGCAGGCATCATCAGTAGCAGACAAGGAAGAATCCATGGCTGGCAGTGCCAAAGCATGGCCGATAGTTCACCAAGAGGAGCATGATGAAAGGACCAACATATGGTCCAAAAATGGGGCAGAAAGGATACAGGGTTTGGAAAACTCAAACTTGTGACATTCCGCCGCGAAAGTCAAGTACCCGACGAGCAATCGAACTTGTGGCTGGATGTACCTGCAAGTACAACCAAGTCTTGAGGACGGTCAAAAATGGGGTGTCTACAGTGGTGTAAATGATATTGACTAAGTTGGGCTGAGAGTCTAAGGGAAAAGACCGAAAACCAACGCGGATAGGTGTCGAGCCTTCCGGTTAATGCCGATAAAAATGACAATTTGGTAGTATTTTTATAGTCTACTTGCAGACACCAACCTAGGGATTACCAGAGTCGTATTTACCACCCTTGAAATAAATTGTTAAGTTTTGAACAATTGAAATTGCATGATATCATTGAGCATGATGGTTTTCAAAAGATGAAAATGTGATTTATCTTCAAAAAAGGCATAGCATGGCATGTGCATTTCATCTCTTGAGACTTGTATAAAATGTATATATTTTGTTAAGAATTTCCTACTGGGCTTTATGCTCACCTACGGGATTTTTGTGCAGGAAAAGATGTGGTGATCCAACCCAACTAGGAGGGGGATCATTTTGCTGTGACTCTATGTGTAAGCCATGAGCTGTGTTTGTGTGGGTTTGAATAACCGTTTTGTGTAACCAGGCTCAAGCCTTGGAAACTTGTAAACCCTTGGGGGTATTTATTTGTTTATTTACTTGTTGTTGGATTAATGTATTGTTGCATGAAGAACTATTGTATCATGAAATGTAAGTTTGGAGATTTATATTCAGTTTTTCTTGAAAGAGCCATGATTGTTGTATTATCATTTGGGCTAGAAATATGGGGCATTACACATACTGATTGATCAGGGCAGCTCTTGTGACATCATGTATGTCAGATGTTATAAGGAGCTCGGCCTCCACCGGGATGATTTAGAGCAATCTGACAGCCCTATGGTCGGATTCAACGAGACGTCGATATGGCCTCTCAGAGCCACAAATTTAGAGGTGCAAGTAGGGAGTAGAAAGGTAACAACAAAAGTTACCGTGATAGATACTCCTTTCCCATAGTATAACATGTTGACAACAAAAGTAAGTGCCCCATGGGCTTACAACTTTCCAAGTCAACATTTGGTTACAAAAAGAGAGTACTGACTCTACACAAAATAAGCCCTTGGCTTGATATACATGTAATACACAAAAATAAACAAAAGAGTCTTCAACTCCCACAACTATCCAAGCTATGGCCTTGGAGGCGGCATGCTACCTGAACCTAAAAATGATGTCCCATATAGGGTGAGCCAACGCCCAGTAGAGATATGCTAAACATAATATGAGCAATAACTAAAACATTAGCATTTGATAAATGTTTAACTAACATAAATCAATTCATATC
Source organism: Camellia sinensis (assembly GCF_055761805.1). Taxonomy (NCBI): domain Eukaryota; kingdom Viridiplantae; phylum Streptophyta; class Magnoliopsida; order Ericales; family Theaceae; genus Camellia; species Camellia sinensis. Next base: position 22,129,616 of record NC_138965.1, on the reverse strand, counting down.
CCATTTCAATTACATGACAAATGTGTCCATGTTTCATTTCACTTTCCATTTCTTATCCAATTTCTCAATTCATAACTATGGCTTAGAACCTGGCCAAACAATTTAAATGAGGTTACATCTCATATCAACAGTACTTCCATTTCAATTGAGATAACAACTCAAATTAAACACTTCATACTTCACAATGGATACGCATAATTGCTATATCAATCTCAAACAAAACATTTCCGTACTTCGTATATGATTCACAGATTTGCTGTATCAACACTTCGATAGATACACATATTTGCTGTATCGATGGAGTCCATCCCCTATCTCCTCCCAAACAATATCCAGTTTAGGAGTCCATCCCCTATCTTCTCCTAAACCGTGGAGTACATCCCTTATCTCCTCCCACATCGTACAATGTATAGAACACATATCATATACATAATCAATCAATACATAAATTTGATGTATTATTCCAACCGTCATATTCGATGACATATTCAATTGATTAGTTTTAGTTTGCCTAATTATCATGCATTGTCTACAACAATCAAGACTATCCTCCACCGATAACCCAAAGCAATTATTTCTAAACAGAAAATAATTATATCAACAGATAATTTAGCAACAATTTTCAAAGGGGGAGTGATTGATAAATCCAACCCCACTATTCCATCTCATAATGAGCCAATTTCATTATTCCCAACTCAATTTAATATTTCTATAACATTTCCAAATTAATTATATAAATTAATTCATAACAAAAATTAGGACTTTCTCCCCTTTTTCTCAACTTTGACCCAAAGGCTCAAATATCAACAACAATACCAATAATCTCATTTCTAGACCCCAAATACACATGTATAGGCTCAAAATACAAAACCCCTCTTTATACATTTTGAAACCCTAACACCCAAAATCACCCAACTCAACATTACATCAAAATGACCAATAGTTTATGTCAAAGACCATAGAAATGAGTAGTTATCCCTACCTCAAATTCGGAGCTCAAAGGAAGAAGATGTAGAAATCTCGAAGTGTTCCAAATTAAGAAATTTTCGGATCAAAAGATAGCCCACACCAAGGTCAACACTTTTTACAAAGGCCCAAAGGTGGGAGATCACTCTAACTAGATCAATACCTGGAGAGAAGTTGGGTTTTAGAGAGAGAAGCTCTCCAATGGAGGTTTTGAAAAGTAAGAGAGAGAAAAGAAGTTGAAAAATTGATAAAAAATGGCAAACTTCAGACTGGTATACTGCACTCCTCGCTCGAGCGTCAGACGCAGACTCACGCTCGAGCGTGAAAAGCGCCGCTCGAGCGTTGATTGCACACCTGCAGAAGTTTTGCAGACATGGTCCCCGCTCGAGCGTCAAACTCCCCGCTCGAGTGGAGGGACAAAAATCAAAGGGTCACGATCGAGCGTCAAAACTCCCGCTCGAGCGTACGAAGACCTGCAGAGAAAAATACTGGGAGATGGAAATTTACGCTCAAGCATCAAAACGCCCGCTCGAGCGGAGAAGCAACAACAAAGGGCCCGCTCGAGCGTCAAAAGCCCCAATCGAACGTGAAGGCCAAATTCTGGGCATCAACTTTTGGTTTCAAAGCACAACCAACCTGTTTCAAACCTGCCCAACACAACCCAAGACTTAAATACAAAGAGTAAATGATGGAAATGAGAATGAGCCAACAGCACAACCATGGAACCTAGTCGGGAATACGATAAATAAATGAAGGACAAACCGGGATTGCTATACCACATCTGGGCATGGGAGGATGAGTTTTTTGGATGCATACAGAGGCTATCATCAGATAGCAATGTATGCCCCAGACAAAGTGAAGACATCATTCATCACCCCTAAATGACTCTATTACTATAGAGTAATGCCTTTTGGGTTGAAGAATGCAGGAGCAACTTACCAAAGACTAGTGACCAAGATGTTCACATATCTGATTGTGAAAACAGTAAAGGTCTACATAGACGACATGGTTGTTAAAACCAAGGAACCTGGGAACCATCTAGCCGGCCTGAAGATGGTCTTTGACATCCTGAGATCATATTAGCTTTGACTTAATGCCTCAAAGTGCACATTTAGAGTAAGATCCAGTAAGTTCCTGGGATACTTGGTCACTAGGAGGGGCATTGAAGCAAGCCCAGATCAGATCAGGGCCATCCTTGACTTGAAGAGCCCGACAACAGCCAAGCAAATCCAGATTTTGACTAGAAAGGTAGCGGCTTTGAACAGGTTCATTAGTCAAAGTTCAGATAAATGCAAACAATTTTTTGGTTTATTAAAGAAGGCCACAAACTTTATATGGATAGAAGAATGCGAAGTCCCCATGGCCGACTTGAAGAGGTACCTCATAACCCCACCGATGTTGTCAAACCCGATACTAGGAGAAGGGTTGTTTTTGTACCTGGCAGTTTCAGACCACGCCGTGAGTGCCATGGGAATCTGAGAAGAAGGAGGTCAGCAGAAGTGTAACGATCCCATCATGTAAAATGATTAGCACTTAATTAATTACAGAGATTTGATTAATTGCCAATTATTCTAATTTAGTCAGAGATTTATGAAAATTATGGAGACTGATTCGTATATGATTCTATTGATGATTTATTTTGGAATTAGAAATTGAAGCATAAATGGCTAAATGGTGAATTGAATTATTTTAATTCCAAGTATCGGACCATATTGGAGTTTAATTAAATATTCGATTCAGATTTATAAAATTGAGATTTGATTAATTCTGTCCGAATTGAAGTTAATTAAGTTATACGAATTAGGAATTAAGATTGTTATGAATTAAATTTATTCACAAGGTGTTCAATTGAATATGTAATTTATTGGCAGAGATTTCGAAGTTTAATCTGAAATTGAAGACCTTAATGATTTATGAAACCAAAATTGAGGATGGAAATAAGTTTAATTTGATATTTGAAGCCTTTTGGGAGTTTGATTAAAAATCTGATTAAGATTGGTAAATTTAAATATAATTAATTGAACTCTAATGAAAGTCATTTAGACTAATTAAATTATGTGGGATTGGTGATTGGTGATGATTAATTTAATTATGTGATAATCAAGATTTAATTAGATTAAGTGTTTCTTAATTAAATCAATTCTAATCATAAATTGAATTATGGAATAATCTAAAATTGAGGGTGTAAATAGGTGTGGGTGTACTGAGCAAATCGGTGTATGTTTGTGCTTATGAGTGATGTGTTGGAATTTAAGGATGAGTGCACGTGTGCAGTGTAAAGAGTGGAGTGTGTGTTGTATTGATTTCATTAAGTGAAGTGGGTTCATTTACAAGAGAAACAGAGAGGGAGAAAAAGAGAGAGAGTTGAAGTCAAGAATGAAGAAGTATGTGAGTGTGTGTGTGTGTGCTAGACAAAAAAAAGAAAAGAAAAGAGGACTTGAGTTCAAGTTCAAGATGGAACCAAGAGAAACAGATAGAGAACCAAGAGAGAGAGGACCAGAGAAAGGGAGAGAGAGTTGCTGGAACAAAGAAAATAAAAGAGGAGAAGCAATATTGAAAGGAAAGCTCAAGTTGTTGAAGAAAACTCAAGAAGAATTAGAAGGGATTCAATTAAATATTCTGAAATTAAAACTCAAGGTATGAAATTTATGTTTAATTTGTGTACAATCTTTACATTACACTTGAAATTAGAGATGAAATCGGAATCAATATCATGTAATTAAAAGGAATTAGCAAGAAGATGTTGAAAATTGATAAACATATAAAATTAGTTAATTTTAATGTCAAAATTCATATATGCAAATGATTTTCTAAGGAGTTTACAACTTGATTTCATGTTTGAAGGAAAATGGAAAAGGGTTTGAAATCAATTTTATGTAATTAAAAAAGAAATTGACAAGAAAATGAAGAATTGGAGGTAAGATCAAGTTTATGAAGTTTAATTAGAAATTAATTATTTTGGGTTTAATTTGGGAAGTTATTGTTAAATTAAGCTCCATAAATTACATGCAACAAAGATTTTTTGAAGATTGATCATGGCTCATAATTATTTTCATGTTTGGATGAAATTTTGCTTGAGTTTTGAACATGAAATTGAGTTTTAAAAGCTTAATTTATGTTTTAGAATTTATGAGTTTGAAATTGGGTTTGACATGAAGAAAATGAATTAAATCTAAAATTAGGCAAATTAAGAAATAAATTATAATTTGAATTTGACAATCAAGAATTAGTTTGATCTTAATTTGCATTTCATACATGTAGATATTTTTCTAAGAGCCTTATAGCTTTAATTTTATATTTTGTAAGAAAAAGGAAGAACAATTTTGAATCATTATATCCATGAAGTTATAACTTTAATCTTGACAAATTACGGAGGTTTTTGCATTAAGATTTGGAAATTAAAGAATGAATAGAAATAATCGAACGAAGAAGTATCGAATGAGCTGAATTGGTTTAAGAACCAATTGAATGAATTGAACATGTTTTGAGATATTGTGTTTGAATGTGTTCGTGTAGGTTAGATGCCACACTGTGATCACATGTTTCAAGGAGCAACTGTGAGTAACACTGTTGTAAAGATATGTTCAATCGTATTTATTTTCTGATTGATAAATCATATTGTTTTCTGAAATGATACTTTTTATCGATTGAATAATGATCCTATTTTGAACTATATTCATGGCATCCATTGCATATTGCTATTGTTATTGATATTGTTATCGTTATTGTTATAGAGATCTCTGTCAGTTTCAATTCTTGGAGCTATTGTCTATTGTTTGATGGCCATCAATTGATTGTTCAGTCTTTAAGACCTATTGTATTGTTGCTATTGGATGTACCACGTATGACCTATACGATTATGATTGATTGAATTGAGCGATTGAACGATTGATTGATAAAAAAGATATTGATTGAAAATGTTCTATTGATAATTGACTGTTTCAAATGCTGTAAGGACATCATTTATAACCCCTTTACACAGTTGTTATTCGCTGGGCTCTAATTCATTATTTTATATTTATATGTAGGTGATCAAGTGCAAGAGCGAACTCAATGGTGTCAACCTAAACTCTGTTTTGTCAAGCCAACTTCTATGCCTCACTTTGAGGTTCCTACTGAGACAAGCTTCAAGGTTTCATTGGTGGTTTAGAGTTCACCCTTTTGTTTTGAACGTTACTGAGACTAGTTTTGAATGTTTTCGTATATGAAGTTAAGACTGGTTTTTTTAATGGGATTTAATCCCTAATTATGTTGTATTTTTGTACATAAGCTTGATGCGTGGACTGATGTGCATATACATATATGAAAGTTGTTTTGTTACATATTAGTTTTCACAGCTCATTGGACGTTGTATTTCATTATTTATAAGTTTTCGCCAGCCCCTATTATTGTATTACTGATAAGCAGGCATTTGGTAATCTTAGATTACTAGCCGGTCATGACGCTAAACCTATAGGGGTGGGTTTGGATTGTGACAGAGTGGTATCAGAGCACGAGTCAATAACACACACACCCGTCCATTGAGCATTAGAATGTCTAAAACAGATTTAAGTTTCATGCATATAGTAAGTAGGTAAGAAGCTGTGCATTCATAAATATGTATGTATGTTTGTCTAATACGCTTAAGTGTTGAAACTAAGAATTAAGAGCCATTGTGGACTTTTGATAATTATAAGGAAACTGGAATGTGTTTAATCAGTTTAGCAAAAAGGCTGATAGCTAAGAATTATTGTGAAATTTTTGAAATTTCTACTGGTATAAGGTAATTGGAATTTTTGGCTTGAACATTGGTGAGTACAAATATGTTGATTTGAGGAAACATGGTATTATGAGGAAATTAGAATCTTTAATGGAAGCCATGAAAGCTGTACGGGTTATATGTCAAATTAGGCTATTAGAATATTTGAGAAATTGAGGAATTTGATGATCAATGAAATATGTGGAACTGTGATAATTGAGGATAAGAAAATTATTTAATATGGGAGGTGGTATAATTTGTTGGGGAACCTATCATGTGAAATGTTAAACCGTAGAGTCTCATGAATCACGTTTGGCCAACGTAGCTTCGAATCAAAAATTCTTGGTAAATTCCATAGGAATGAATAGGTTACCCTACCAGTGTCTTTATATGCCTACATGTGTATGGTTACTCGAACGTGATACGTGTTTTGTGTTATAGTCTAAGTCAGTTGATATTAACCCAAGTGTTATCAACCATCATTTTGTGTTTAACGCTTCTCTTCTATCATTAGGAAAAGATGGTGAAAAGTAAACCTGAAATGGAAGTTGAGATTCTGGCAAAACGATTGAACAAAGTAGAAGAATTACTCGAGGGAGTAATGAAAGCTATGCAACAATGCTATCACAAATCGCAAGACCAAAAAAAAAAGAAAGAAGTTAAGTGTGAAGTCAAAGAAGGAACCAAAGGAAAAGCCTAAGAAATTTGTGATAGGAGAGTCAAGAAATTCTAAGCAAGGTAGTAAGTTTTCATTATGTTCAACATGTCACAAGAGACATTGGGGGTTGTGTCATCAACTTACCAAAGCATGTTTCAAGTGTGGCAAGAAGGGGCATCTAGTAAAAGACTGTTCTAAAGCCTAGGAGAAAACTCAAATGATTTAATTGGTTAAAGGTTAGCACTTATCTATAAATCGGGAAATTAGTAGGAATGCTTTAAATGCATGTATAGAAATTTAGAGTTAATATATATATATATATGTGACTTTATTTGAATTGGTCTTAATCTATATTTGATGAAATTACAACCCATCTATTTGACTATTCGAAACTCAACCTGAAATTGCTAAGGATTATTAGAATATCGCTAAGACTTAAGCTGAATAAAAGATTAAACTATTTATGCTAATGAAAATTTTCCTGCTTAGTATCCGAATAAGTAAGACTCAATTTACTACAATCATATTATAGACGTCCTCGAACGCCCCGGGAGGACGAGTCCCGTTCTGTTCGTTTTGGGCTCGCTACAGTTCGGACTCTCAAATTGTCACGGTTCTTAATCTGAACCAAAGAGTCCAAATCCGACAAATCATTTTGAGAAAAACAGATTTTTAGAAAAGAAGTGCCAAACATGGACTGCTTTGCCAGATACAGAGTCGCCACCTAAATATTTTATTTTGGGAAATTTAGGAAACCTTGACTCTGTGCCAAAGGCCACATGTCCGTCATCACCAAAGTTGCCTCAGCTTGGGAACTTGGGTACGATTGGGGAAGGTCAGCTACGAGCACCCCCTCTCGCCCGATCAAAGATCGGCCTCTACTAACCGTGATATCCATTTTTGAAAACAATATGTGTTCTTATTCCGGTTATTAGCCTAGAATTACTATGTTATGCGCACAACAAACAAGTATAGACCAAATCGCCTAAATTGGAACAAAACATTGCATGTTTGTTTTGAAAATGGTTTGCTACTCGCAAGTAGGCTAAAATGCAAGTTTTGCCACCCTCAAGTGGGCTTTAGAAAAGATGGTTTTGCCACTATTTAGTGGCCTTAAAACTCACAGTTTTAATACATTATTCCAATTTAGGTAATTCAACCTCCACCCACAGGCATTCAAGCAGTTATATCACATAAGCAAGTAGCCTCATGGTAAGCATGCTGTCATGGCAACACTCACACGCATGCAATGATGCTAAAACATAAATGCTCACCGAGTACTCCAAGCCAAAACAGAAATTAGTTAGTAATCATATGTATGATTCTAGTTCATGTTAAGATGGCTAATGCAACACATGCAAGATGCAGCTACAATAGGCTCGACTAATCTATGGATGACATATGATGATGCTACAACTAACACATAACTTGGAATTGAAATACAATGCAGTTAGTATGATATACCGAGCCCGGTGCATGTAGGACAAATGTATGGATGCACGCATGCATAGCATAAGGTATGCTAATTTAAATATGCCCTAATACTAACCATCAAAAGCAGGTAAGTAAAAGGGAGAAAGAAATGGGGGTTAGAAGACATGCACACACGCACCCACACTTATTACAAGTTAGCCCTCACTCGGAGGGACCGAAAGAATAATACAATTTAACTAACTAACAAGCTAATTAAATATTACAGACCACCTAATTAATTAAGCAAATTAATTAATCTAATTTAAGCAATAACAGCCTCGGGAAGAGGGTCCAATGCGATGCGTGCTCGATTCCGCTCGGATGTCACTGCCATGCACAAGCTGCCTCTGCTTTGACTGTTCTGCTTCTCTGAAGACTGCACAAGTCCCAGGGTTGCTTCTCCGAGTGCTGTGGAGCACCACCGGCCGTGAGGAATAGTCACCGGCCATGTATGATGGTCACCGGCCACAAAATAATCCATCGGCCAACAATGGATGGCCGGTCGGCACTTAAGATGGCTGGCCGGCCAAATCTTCCTGCAAAAACTGGTTTGATAGCAGCAGAGGATAGAACTTGGCATGGCAATGCATTTCAAGCAATGTATGCACCAACCACACTCCTTATCATATTTATGACTCAAAGAAGGATGGGTCTCGATTCTCGGGCCACCAATCACGCATTTCCATGCATGATGGCCCAAAGAATCAAGTGTGCATGTTGATATGGAATGCAATGCACATAATCAAGCAAGTTGAACTCAACCTCTATCACAAGCAATTCAAGAGGCGAAGCCTGCATGCCAATGCAATGCAATCCTAAGCATGTCGACTAGCATGCAACATGGACAATGCTAAGAAGCATACAAGGCATACAATGGTCATGCAAGACATAGGGCATGAGCCAATGCAACTAACAAGTATGCAAGGCACAATGTGGGTGTTCGAGCATGCAAGCAAGCATGTGACTTCATTCAATCATGCAACTCCAATCATGCAACAACACACAAATATGCAACAACATACAAGGTGGGCATACAACAACATGCAAAGGGGTGGGCTTAAACTAACATGGGTAGCTTGCAAGCTTGCCAAAATCAGTGGCCAATACTATGGAAGTGAGGTCCAACACACACACACGCATGCATGCAAATATGGTCCCACACTTAAGCATATGAAGACAACTTGTAAGCACAAAAACATGGATTAATGACATGCAACATAAGCTCTGAAAATCATGTTAAAATGGTGCCGAACCAAGCCAACAAGACAAGCATAAGCATGCAATTAGAGGTCCAAAACTCAAGGCAAGCTAAGGAGGTATTGAACTACCCTTAGCAAAACCAAACATGGCATGAATTAAATGACCAAAAATGGAGTTTTAGCATACTAAAATAGAGCCTAAAGACCACTTAGATGGCATCTAAATGACTTAAATTCAAGGGCATGCACAATGACCAAACATGGAGCATAAGGCACAACCTCATAAGCCATCAAAGAGGCATCAAAGGCAAGTATGCAAGCATGTCATGAGGACTGAAATGATGCTATAAGTGGTGTCAAACCACTGAAATAAATCAAACAATGCATTCTTAACACTTCACACATTTAAAGCCTACAAGCTAAACAATGTAAAGGGGCTATGCAATGCATGCCATGGTCGACCAAAACAACTAAAGGCAGACCTTAAGCATGGAAAAACAAGTACAAAAGCTTCAAAAAACAAGTACAAAAGCTTCACAAAGCAGGGCCTAAAACATGCTTGAACAAGGGTCAAAGCCTAGATGCATGTTAAGGCTAAATGATGGCATTACAAGACATGTATGCAAAGCATGCAAGGTGTGTCCAAACCAACTAAACATAATGCTATTTCATGGAAAAATAAGCATAAATATCAGTCAAGGCATGGTCAACACACACTTAAACTAGATGCTCCCTCAAGAGGCAAAAATAGCCCTTTTCAAGGACAACAAGGAGAGGGGGTGGCCCTCTCCTTCCTAGGACCTCAAGGCACCATCGTCACCTCTTAAACCCCTCAAGATTTCAGTGGTGAGGTGGCCCAATCACAATGGTCCCGGAGCTCAACCAAAATGGCACAAAACAAAGGCCAAACAAGCCTTAAGAGGGGTCAAACAACCCCAAAGCTTAAAACACCCTGAACAAACTATTTAGAGCGGAAAAAAACAAGACTTTTATATGTTATATGCAAAGTCTAAAACAACAAGAAAGGTAGGCAAAAATCTAGTGCAAGATTGGGGAATCTAAAGTAAGAATGTTACCCTTGAAGAACCCTTGAGGAACAGCAAGATCAGCCACCTTCCTATGATCAAAACAAGTTCAAAAACTCAAGAACAAACCCTCTAAGCCTCTCAAGGTCGAAGTGTGGTGTAATGGTGTGTGTCTTAGTGTAAAACTAAGGTCAAAACACACTTTTAGGCCACAAAACACACACAAAAGAGGAGGGAGAGGGAAATATATAGAGAGAGAGTGATGTATATCAGAATATATGTATAAGCTCTATTTTTTTTCATCCAACACCTAACAATGGAGGAGGAGGGCTCTATATAAAACATAGTTTAGCTTGGCTTGAAATAAAACATCATTCGAAACTTGGTCTTTCAAAACTTACTCACATACTTAACATACGTAAAATCTTAAAACATAACCTCGGCATAACCTTGGTCCTTCAAAACAAAAGCATAACCTCGGCATTGAGCACACCCATTCATAGTCCGTCGGTGGCCGATATCTTAACAAAGGTGCTACTTAGGCTTAACGTCCCCTAGCACGAAAGGACGGTGCTACTTAGGCTTAAAGTCCCCTAGCACGGAAGGACCCTCAAAACAAGACGTGCTGCAAAAGTTTAGAGTCCTCCAGCACAAGGGACTTCCAAAACAAGGGAATAATCGACCCGGAATCGATTAGAAAAACCCACCCGCACAAGGCAGTCGGTGGCAAGGGAGATATCTCAAACAAGGGTGCTGCGAAAGTTTAGAGTCCTCCAGCACAAGGGACCTATGTTACAAAGGCCCGTAGCCCTTTAACACTAGAGTGCTGTGAAAGTTTAGAGTCCTCCAGCACGAGGGACTTTCAAACAAGATGTGCTGCGAAAGTTTAGAGTCCTCCAGCACGAGGGACTTATCGAGAATGTCGTCAAAACAAAGCTTATTTGATACATTGCCATTCAAAACAAAGCTTATACTTGATTCATAAAATAGGGATATCATTCATGCTTAACAAATACTTTTATCAAAACAAGGCAGAGCTTTATCAAAACCTTAAGAACATAACTTTATTAAAAATACCACTCACATTAGTTCTTGGGACGTCGAGATTAAGGCAAAGGTTCAAGTCCCACAAACACATGGCAAAGCATACTGAACATACTTCTCAAAACAAGTCTCACATTCATGCAAATGATCTCGGAAAACATGCTGGAAGTCAAAACACTGTTTTACATGTCAGGGAGACATGCTGGGTACCAACCAGGTCTTTGCCGAGGTCTCACACCCCCTGGCCGAGGTGTGGCTACCTAGGCTTCAGCATGAGGCTGCATGCCGAGGTGCTCACAAGACAAACTAAAGGTGTAAGTGATCATGCAAGGTAGGCCAAGGTGAGATACGATGCTTGGCCTAAGTGTGAGGTCTAGGTGAGAGTGATCTCGGCGACTACATCTCGGGAAGTGAGTTATGGAGATCTAGGTTTCCACCCGTGAAGAACAGGAAGAACATGAACATGAAGATCATGAAGAACATGAATGCTAAAATCATAACTTCTGTATTTACAAAATCTGGAATTTCATGCTATGAGTTCGAAAACATGGACCTGGGTACCCATACTTGAAAATCATATGAAAACAAACACAAAAACATGGATATAGGCAAAAGCTTTTGGATCAAAACATGACTTTTCTTGAAGCACACATGAATGCTATTTTCTCTTTCTAAAACCGATCTTCAAAACAATGCATGGCTTACAAATCACATTCAATCATGCAATGCAATAACATAAACATAAAGAACAACAAGAGTAGATCAAGAATCTAACCTTAGAACACAGATCTAACGGTTCGATGTCTAGGAATCAAGCTTAGAAATCCACTCTCCCTCAAGAACTCTTCTTCCTCTCCTAGAGCTTCTCTCTCCTCTTCAAAACAAGTATAGAAACATATGATGGGTTTTCTCTCTCTATCGGCTGACTTAGCACTCAGCTCGGACACGTGGCAACGGCTGGTTGGTTCTCCTAAAAAAGGTGATAGATTGACAAGACAAGACTCTGACAAAGTGTATCTAACAAGCTACTCATAAGGCACACTGGCAAATGATGACATCGGCTAAGGACAAGGCTTCGGCAACTAAGGTGACAATGACCTCGGCTAGGAAGGACGATACTTGACTAAGCTATGCCACACCTTGGCCTAGATGTGCCACACCTTGGCCTAGATGTGCCACACCTCGATCTAGGTCATACCACTCCAAGACAAGATCACTCAGGTGCAAAGGTAACATCTCGGCCTAGATGATACACATCTCGGCCTTGGTGATTCACACCTCAGCCTAGATAATGACATCTCGGCCAATATGCCAGGGCGAAGGTGGAGGTCAAACAAGGGGGTTCCAAGATACTTTTAGACTGAAGATGACCTCGGCTTGGAATGATCTAGGCGTAACGTAACCTAGGCTAGGCATAACTTCGGCTTAACATAACTTAGGCTTAACATAGCAGGGAAGGGGCAAAGCATGCAAGCAACACTTAGACATAACACATAAAACACCAAGCAAGACGAGATTCATGAATGCAAACTTAGCAAGACAAAGTTATGTAAATGAACATGAACATGACTACAACATGAATATGGGTTGCTACAACAATCTTAACATGGCAAAACATATAAATGCATGCAAACATGACTAAGCCTTAAATGTGGGTTGTTACAGTTTCCCACCCTTTCTTATTTGTGATTCTTACATCACTCGGCCCTCAAGCTCTGTTTTTATGAAAAAGCCCTTTTCTCACTTTTCCTCTCATTGCACATCTCTCTATTATTCAATCTCTCATTTGTAATCCCTCCCCTGGGAAGTTGATGAATAAGTAGACAGTTGTGGGCTCTTGCCCCTAGCATTCCGCTAGATTCTTCTTCTTGTTCACAACAGTGAGTTTTTTTTCCACAGAGGGGCTGTGCTACAACTGGGTGTGTAGCAAATCTGCAGCTGACATCGGTTGACGATGCTCTGCTGGGAGTTTGGACATGATTAGATCTGTCCAGATAAGGGAGTGGAATGTCTTGTCCCATTCCAGTTCGTGCTTCGCACTTAGCTTGATACCTCGTTGCTTGGAGGATGAGAGAGCTTTCAGCCCTTTGTTGTTAACTTCAGTTGTGCCCTTTTCTGGCAGGTAGAGTGCCCTTCTTGGCGAGTATGTTGAAAATGGGGAAAAGACAGGAAGCCTGACTCAACTGTACCCCTAGTTCATCATTTTGACAATTTTTGTTTTTGGCTTTCTACTAAAACAATTTTGACCAAAATGAGAGTTAGATTAACATGCTTGTTCGATTTTTGATTTGAAATCATGCAAGTCAGGTTATGAGCACTGAAAATTTTCCTTTTTGGGTCCAAGAAAATGGTCCAGTTTTGGAAAAATGGAACAATTTTCGAGAGAATTAGTCAACCTTAGTAAAAATTCTCAAAAACTATTTTTGCAAACAGCCAATGCTTAACGATCACGGAACCTATTCTTGAGATGCACGACCTCGGATCCAAAACAATGGAAAACTGCCCCTTGCTCGAAGGGAGCTGCATGGCAACGGAAGTTGCCCCTTGTTTAAATGGCACCGTAACGCATTGGCAACGGAAAGTTGCCCCTTGTTTGGATAGTACCACAGCGCGTTGTAATCAGTCTTCATAGTGAAGGTCACAACCAAACTCTCGGATAAAGAGAAGGCAAAGATGATCAAAACCATTACATGGACACAATTGATTTGGAAGTGTTTGTGGTTGGACTTCAGAACGAAGTTGCCTATGTATCCCAAAGATGGGAATCAAGCCTTACGTAGTTCGGGTTTAAGGTACACTCGGGTATTAACCTTCACTTTTTAGGCTCTAACTTTTGCCAAGGCGCCCGTTGCAGGTTTTCGACCTTGCGAGCTTTATTTTTCTTTTCTTTTCAATTCTTTTGTATTTTCTTTTTTCTTTTTCATCTTTTCTTTTAATTTTCTTCATTTTTTTTGTCTTCTTTTTTTGCATTCTCCTTTTTTGTATTTTTCTCTTGCTCTAACTTTTGCCTGGGTTGCCCTTCCGGGTTTTTGGCCCAGCGAGCCTTTCAAAGGGTAAAAGTGTAACAAGTCCATGTCAAATGCTTTTGAGATCCGGAAGTCATCTGAGTCCAGGAAAATGGCTGTTGTTCGCTGACGATGCAGGAGTCCATCTAATAGGGGGTTGAATTTGCCCTTAGTGTTGCGGATAGGAACTCAGTTGTTCTTCAGCAGAAACTGTCTTCTTTGCTCCCTTCTGGGATTTGGCATTCTTGCCGACCTTCTTTGATTTGTAGAATGATCCATCTTCGGCTCCTCGAGCACATTTGAAATCCTTTGCCCCTAGTTCGAAGGGTGCTTCTGATCTAGCTTTGCAAGCTTCTTTTGATGACATCTGATCTTCTTGATCTGACTTTCTTGCCTCTTGTTCGAGGGCTGCTTTGAATCTGGCCACACAGGCCGCACGTTGTAGTTGACCATTGAACATTTCTGAACTTAAGTCCAAGGTTTGACAATGAGGGGTCGAGTCTTGAGGCTGAGAGCGATCCTAGGCTGCACAATCTCAAGAGTGATTCCACATAGGTCTTCACAAGATCGCGCAAAACAGTTTTTGAAATCTTTTAAGCAAGAGACAAATCGCTCACGCTGAATACAATGTGGAACCAATCTGGATCAAGTCAGGATCCTTCTCAGTACTCATATTAACAAGCATGATCTTGATCATTAAGGGCTTAGCATGCCTCTCTTTCTCTTAATTGATCAAATTTTGCAAAAGCCGAGGAATTCCTTCCTATTCCTTTTTATCACAATGTTTCGAAAAAAGTTTTGGAAAACTTAGGTCGATGCGATGAATTCAAGGCACAGAAAAGACACAACTTCTAGTCAAATACTGCCATCTTAGTTAGAATTTCTGTCACAACCAGTACACGGCAGAAGCAACACAAGAGTACGAAAATCACTGCTGTTCCATTCAGATCTGTTAGCGTAACTGGCTCCAAGGCAGAAACAGACTCAAAAGAAAGCAAAAAAAGACAAACACAAAACAAGCAAGTGATGTCCGAGGTAACACCCCTGAAATCACCTGTCTCTAACAAAACAGGACTGACTCGATACAACAAGACAGACCCGACTGACTTAGTAAGAAAAGACTGACTCTATACAAAACAACAAGACTGACCCAATACCCATGTCAGAAAGCACAAAGACTAGTATTCGCAAAATGCTCAAAACAGTGCGTGCCATACGCCACATCCGGAGTAAACTGAGCGCCGCCCGTAGGTGGTTCATCCCTCGATCACATCACATTATCCCCCACAAGTTCACTGATCAAGTGTCGATAGACTTTGCAGGACCTGGTGCGGGAATGACCTCGTTGTCAATCAGATTTTGTATCTCGTGATGAAGACGGACGCAACTGTCAGTGTCATGACCGGTTTGTTGATGGAAAACACAGTACTTATCCGGGTCATGCTTTGCAGGGAGAGGGTTGGGTAGAGGCCGCTGTTCTAATGGTTTCAGATGTCCTTTCCTAAGTAAGACCCCTAGGGCTTTAGACAAAGGCATATAGAGTGGGGTGAAAACCCTCTTACATTGGGGTAGATAGTCTGAAGTTCGGGGGTTTGAAGTAGATGTACCAACAAAGAGGGTGGCTACTCTTGGTGTGGTGGTGGTGACCATACCCACTTCAAAAGATTTTGCAGCTGCATCACCACTGGTGGTCGCACTGGAATTGCGGGAAAACACCCTCCTAGGCTGCTTCTTCTCCTGGTCAATGAGGCCCTGCTTCATAGCGTCCTTGATCTGTACTCCCATCTCATGCAAATCTGAAAAGGTAGGGAAGGGGAGCACGATCATTTTCTGTATCAGTTTGGGCTGGAGGTTGTGCACAACCATCCGTATTTGATCCTTATCCATTGGCCTAATGGTCATCATTGAGGCCTTGGCCCTCCAGCGGGCCACGAATTCTGAGAAGCTCTCCTTTGGCTCTTGGCGGGTGACTTCAAGATCACGAGTTGTGACCTCAATCTGTGCGTTGTAGGAGTATTGATCACTGAAGGCCTCAGCCATCTCTTCCCAATTCTATTTCATAGAGTTCTCCAATTTTACATACTAGATTGCGGCTATCCCAGACAGGGTTCGGCCAAACAATGATAGCTTCTATAATCTGGTGAGGCCTATCGGCCTTAGTATGTCCGAAAGCAACCGCAAATGTACCATGGGATCCCCAGATCCATCAAAGCGGTCGATGTGCAGCATCTTAAATCTGTCCGGCAGCGTCACAGCCGAGTCTGTATACCCATCTTCAATGTCAGGAATGGAGTGGGCCCCCTGAGACTTCTTGATCAATTTCTCAAGCTTGCTCACTTTCAATGCTGTGGGGTCTGTCTCGATATCAAAGGGGGGGTCTGGTAGGTTGGTGGGTGGTTTAGATAGCTGGGGTAGAACCGGGGGCGGAGCTGGCCCTGTCGGAATGTTCGTATCTTCCTGGACATTAGCTGTCTCCCCGAGTGTTGGAACTCTTGGTGGGGGAGGAGCCTGGTGTGAAGTAGATACTCCAGTTTGCTGCTCTAACCTGGCAATTGTCTTTGCCTGTTGGGCTATGACCACAGCCTGTTGCTTGGCGAATTCTACTTGATGGACAGCGTCTTGCTGCATGGCTTTCATACTATCTTGGAGTTGGCGCACCATCTCTTCCATTCCCGCCATACTACCATGATCTAACTGATCTATCGGTATATTTGTCTTTGTGGTAAAAGAAGATATCTCAACCCAACTACACACAGGTGAGATGGATAATGACTGCTGATCCGAAGACTGTTGAACTGATGATCTGTGCCTGACTGGCCTTTTTACCCTGCTTTTGGCAAAGCAACACTGATTGCCCTTGAACTGAATCTCTGACCTGACAAAGTCTATCAGCACAAGTCCGATGAACCTCAAGGGATATCGGAGCCTTCTAAAGCTATGGTTCCAAGACTACCTAGCAAAAGGGGAAAGCAGAGAGTATCTCAGCCTGATTTCACCATAACCCATATGAGCAAAGCTGAATGACTATGCCCCCCTACCGAATTCTACCCCAAAATTCTGCCTGTAAAACTGATTTCCCAAATACTGATCCCGATGCCCACAGGCCTGATACTCAAACTTGTAAACTGATACATGCATTCCCTGTAGAGACGCACTCTAAAAGCACATAACAAGCAAGTGAGAGCCAAGACACCCCTATGTTGGGGTAGGGTTTCCCTGTCCTATTTTGTCAGGAGCTAGGGTTTCACTATGCACGCAGCGATTTCAAACAACCTATAATCGGGTAAGCAACCTGTCCTAGCTTGGAATGGTCACTATGGATTCCGAATATGCACTATGTCAAATGGTCAAAAGGGTGTCGCGGAAAAAACCGGGGTTTGTGTTCCCATACTGTCAGAGTCCATAACCGGTCAGCCTTATGGTCATGCCTTGACAAGACAGGCCTCCGGCAAACCGTTCAGGAATGGCAGATGGCAAACACGGTGTCCTTGGCGCACCAATGCACATGCTCTCTAAATCCCCAGCAGAGTCGCCAGAAACTGTAGACGTCCCCAAACGCCCCGGGAGGACGAGCCCCGTTCTGTTCGTTTTGGGCTCACTACAGTTCGGACTTTCAAATTGTCACGGTTCTTAATCTGAACCAAAGAGTCCAAATCTGGCAAATCATTTTGAGAATAACAGATTTTTAGAAAAGAAATGCCAAGCATGGACTGCTTTGCCAGATACAGAGTCGCCACCTAAATATTTTATTTTGGAAAATTTAGGAAACCCTGACTCGGTGCCAAAGGCCACGTGTCCGTCATCACCAAAGTTACCTCGGCTCGGGAACTTGGGTACGATTGGGGAAGGTCAACTATGAGCACCCCCTCTCGCCCGATCAAAGATCGGCCTCTACTAACCGTGATATCCGTTTTTGAAAACGTTATGTGTTCTTATTCCGGTTATTAGCCTAGAATTACTATGTTATGCGCACAACAAACAAGTATAGACCAAATCGCCTAAATTGGAACAAAACATTGCATGTTTGTTTTGAAAATAGTTCGCTACTCGCAAGTAGGCTAAAATACAAGTTTTGCCACCCTCAAGTGGGCTTTAGAAAAGATGGTTTTGCCACTATTTAGTGGGCTTAAAACTCACAGTTTTAATACATCATTCCAATTTAGGTAATTCAACCTCCACCCACAGGCATTCAAGCAGTTATATCACATAAGCAAGTAGCCTCATGGTAAGCATGCTGTCATGGCAACACTCACACGCATGCAAGGATGCTAAAACATAAATGCTCACCGAGTACTCCAAGCCAAAACAGAAACTAGTTAGTAATCATATGCATGATCCTAGTTCATGTTAAGATGGCTAATGCAACACATGCAAGATGAAGCTACAATAGGCTCGGCTAATCTATGGATGACATATGATGATGCTACAACTAACACGTATTCAACTTGGAATTGAAATACAATGCAATTAGTATGATATATCGAGCCTGGTGCACGTAGGACAAATGTATGGATGCATGCATGCATAGCATAAGGTATGCTAATTTAAATATGCCCTAATACTAACCATCAAAAGCAGGTAAGTAAAAGGGAGAAAGAAGTGGGGGTTGGAAGACATGCACACACGCACCCACACTTATTACAAGTTAGCCCTCACTCGGAGGGACCGAAAGAATAATACAATTTAACTAACTAACAAGCTAATTAAATATTACAGACCACCTAATTAATTAAGCAAATTAATTAATCTAATTCAAGCAACAACAGCCTCGGGAAGAGGGTCCAATGCGATGCGTGCTCGATTCCGCTCGGATGTCACTGCCATGCACAAGCTGCCTCTGCTTTAACTGTTCTGCTTCTCTGAAGACTGCACAAGTCCCAGTGTTGCTTCTCCGAGTGCTGTGGAGCACCACCGGCCGTGAGGAATAGTCACCGGCCATGTATGATGGTCACTGGCCACAAAATAATCCATCGGCCAACAATGGATGGCCGGTCGGCACTTAAAATTGCCGGTCGGCCAAATCTTCTTGCAAAAACTGGTTTGATAGTAGCAGAGGACAGAACTTGGCACGGCAATGCATTTCAAGCAATGTATGCACCAACCACACTCCTTATCAAATTTATGACTCAAAGGAGGATGGGTCTCGATTCTCGGGCCACCAATCACGCATTTCCATGCATGATGGCCCAAAGAATCAAGTGTGCATGTTGATATGGAATGCAATGCACATAATCAAGCAAGTTGAACTCAACCTCTGTCACAAGCAATTCAAGAGGCGAAGCCTGCATGCCAATGCAATGCAATCCTAAGCATGTCGACTAGCATGCAACATGGACAATGCTAAGAAGCATACAAGGCATACAATGGTCATGCAAGACATAGGGCATGAGCCAATGCAACTAACAAGTATGCAAGGCACAATGTGGGTGTTCGAGCATGCAAGCAAGTATGTGACTCCATTCAATCATGCAACTCCAATCATGCAACAACACACAAATATGCAACAACATACAAGGTGGGCATACAATAGCATGCAAAGTGGTGGGCTTAAACTAACATGGGTAGCTTGCAAGCTTGCCAAAATCAGTGGCCAATACTATGGAAGTGAGGTCCAAAACTCACACACGCATGCATGCAAATATGGTCCAACACTTAAGCATATGAAGACAACTTGTAAGCACAAAAACATGGACTAATGACATGCAACATAAGCTCTGAAAATCATGTTAAAATGGTGCCAGACCAAGCCAACAAGACAAGCATAAGCATGCAATTAGAGGTCCAAAACTCAAGGCAAGCTAAGGAGGTATTGAACTACCCTTAGCAAAACCAAACATGGCATGAATTAAATGACCAAAAACGGAGTTTTAGCATATTAAAATAGAGCCTAAAGACCACTTAGATGGCATCTAAATGACTTAAATTCAAGGGCATGCACAATGACGAAACATGGAGCATAAGGCACAACCTCATAAGGCATCAAAGAGGCATTAAAGGCAAGCATGCAAGCATGTCATGAGGACTGAAATGATGCTATAAGTGGTGTCAAACCACTGAAATAAATCCAACAATGCATGCTTAACACTTCACACATTTAAAGCCTACAAGCTAAACAATGTAAAGGGGCTATGCAATGCATGCCATGGTCGACCAAAACAACTAAAGGCAGACCTTAAGCATGGAAAAACAAGTACAAAAGCTTCACAAAGCAGGACCTAAAACATGTTTGAACAAGGGTCAAAGCCTAGATGCATGTTAAGGCTAAATGATGGCATTACAGGACATGTATGCAAAGCATGCAAGGTGTGTCCAAACCAACTCAACACAATGCTATTTCATGGCAAAATAAGCATAAATATCAGTCAAGGCATGGTCAACACACACTTAAACTAGATGCTCCCTCAAGAGGCAAAAATAGCCCTTTTCAAGGACAACAAGGAGAGGGGGTGGCCCTCTCCTTCCTAGGACCTCAAGGCACCATCGTCACCTCTGAAATCCTTCAAGATTTCAGTGGTGAGGAGGCCCAAACACAATGGTCCTGGAGCTCAACCAAAACAGCACAAAACAAAGGCCAAACAAGCCTTAAGAGGGGTCAAACAACCCCAAAGCTTAAAACACCCTTAACAAACTATTTAGAGCAGACAAAAACAAGACTTTTTTATGTTATATGAAAATTCTAAAACAGCAAGCAAGGTAGGCAAAAATCTAGTGCAAGACTGGGGAATCTAAAGTAAGAATGTTACCCTTGAAGAACCCTTGAGGAATAGCAAGATCAGCCACCTTCCTATGATCAAAACCAGTCCAAAAACTCAAGAACAAACCCTCTAAGCCTCTCAAGGTTGAAGTGTGGTGTAATGGTGTGTGTCTTAGTGCAAAACTAAGGTCAAAACACACTTTTAGGACACAAAACACAAACAAAAGAGGAGAGAGAGGGAAATATATAGAGAGAGTGATGTATATTAGAATATATGTATAAGCTCTATTTTTTTTTCGTCCAACACCCAACAATGGAGGAGGGGGGCTCTATATATAGACAAAACAAAGGTTTGAAGCTTCTCAAAGATGCTAAAAAAAAGGGGGTCAAGGGGGGCAAAGGGGGCAAGGCTTCCTGAGGAAGCTAGGACAGCTGGCAAGCTTCTTGAGGAAGCTTTGACAAAGGGTCAAGCTTCCTCAAGAAGCTTTGACCAAAAGGGTGCAAAAAATGGCAAAACAGCCACATGTATGCCCCGGGACAGGTTTGGTGCATTCCAGCTGGCACAGCTGGCATGCACCATGCTTGAAAAAGGTAAAAAGGTGCTACCGGCCAGAAAAGGAGGTCACTGGCCAAACAGATGGCCGGTCGGCCATACTAAGTGCTGACTGGCCAATGGTATAATTCACTAATGGCCGGTAGCCTCAAAACATGGCCGGTGGCCTCAAACCAAGGCCGGTGGGTGTTAGGGGTAGCTTACAAGCTACTTTCTACCCTCAGAAGCAAAAACACAAGTGTTTGGTGCAAAACCAAACACAAAACAGTCGAGTTGAGAGATCCTGAGGCAAGGCGCATAGCCGAGACCTCCGAGAACTCAAAACGAAACACAAACATGAGTAATCACCGAGTGTTCGAGCAGTGACGTCCAAGTCTTGAGGACGGTAAAAAATGGGGTGTCTACACATATCAGTATGGAACCATTTGAAAGTATTGGAAGTGACAATTTTACAATATATTGAATTATGAATTTGAAAGGACCATCCTTTTTCCTGTAATTAAAAAAAATGAATTGATAAAGTTAGGATCCATTGCTTGGGTAATTGAGACTCGATCCGAAACTACTTGAATTAGAAAAATGAGATCAGGACTTAACACAATTTGGAAAACATATCATATCATATCACATTGATAACATTGGAAAAGTGACACTTATAATTTATTTAAACTACTAAGTCAGAATATAGACCTTTAAAAGAAAAAGAAAAAGAAAGAGAAAGAGAAAGAGAAAGAGAAAGAGAAAGACATAGTGATTTCGTATCTGAAGTAGTTAGAAATGAATGATATGATGATCTTATAGACTCATAATTGAATTTAGATTTTGAATCCTAACTTAGATAGCCTAATTCATTGTGAAGAAATTTAACTATAGTGTTAAATGACGAAAGAAAGAAAGCATAATGGAAAATAAGAAAATGAATTTCGATAGAATGACAATTATATATTTCTTAACGGACCTTTGGAAGCATAAGAATTTCAGTTGGCTAGTTGTAATGACTTGAGAAAGTTAAAAGTTTAGCCCTAAATTACTATGTAACAATTTATCAAAGTCAATGAATATATCTATGAAGGTCTAAGAATTGAAATAAATATGAAGGGAATGTAATTTAAATTACTTATATAAGTGTAACCTTAAGTAAATAAGGAAGCTAATATAGAAGCTATTAAGACCGCGAAAAACGTAGATCTGTTGTGAAATCGATTCACTACTTTCAAATGATAGTATTAGAAAGATTTTCAAAAATGGTAATTTTAATTTCACAGAAGTATGTAAAGTTTTGCTTTGATCTGTATGACTGTCTGCTACTATATGAGTACAACCCAACATCTGTTACTTACAAAAGGCTCAATGAATTTTTGTGAAATATGCTTCTGTAATGACTCTAAATGCTTCTGTTTCGAATCCGATGTGTCCCTCTATTTCAGAATGACTTATATTAATTGGTATCCAAGATGTCTGTTTGAAACTGAAACCATTAATATGTAATTATATTTCCATATAATTCGGAAATTTCTATGATAGATTAGCATGTGAAACCTTATTTAGGGATATTACATCATATGCATAACTTACGAACCTTTGACATGGACAATGAAAGTTAAATGGCTGTTCTTTTGGGAAATAATGAATTACAAATTGCGTAGGAAAATGCCAGATCTATTATTGTCAATGGACTTGAAAGATCAAGAACTTGTATCTGTTATTAGTGATGCATCAATACTTAATTCTGAAAATACTATATAAATCAACATTATCATAATATTTCAGTTTATTTGAAAAAGCAAGGAGAATCATGAACTTCGTTTGAATTAATCTTCAACTACTTGAGAATATGTGAACTGTAGTTAAACAATGTTGTGTGAGTCATGTGATTGATTAATTTAGTATTATCTATTGTATGTTTGATGTTACAGAATTAATGACGGGATATATTTTGATGTCGGCATAGACTACGACGAATCACCAATTTGGATTATTAACCATTAAGTGATTGGGAAATAAATTCAATATCTATGAAGGAAATCCAAGGAAAAAGGAAGTTACGTAGGGCAGGGAATACAATGAGACCAAGTTATGTAACTGATTTTCGGTACAAGTATCTTAAGTTTGGAGGACCAAACTTCCTAAGGGGGAAGATTGTAATGACCCCATCACGTAAAATGATTAACACTTAATTAATTAAGGAGATTTGAATTTTAATTTCCAATTATTCTAATTTAATATGAGATTTATGAAAATTATGGAGACTGATTCCCATATGATTCTATTGTTGATTTATTTTGGAATTAGAAATTGAAAGCCTAAATGGTTCAAGATAGTACAAATGGTGAATAAAATTATTTTAATTTCGAGTATCGGACCATATGAGAGTTTAATTAAATATTCGATTCAGATTTATAAAATTGAGATTTGATTAATTGGGTTCGAATTGAAGTTAATTAAGTTATACAAATTAGGAATTAAGATTGTTATGAATTAAATTTATTCATGAGGTGTTCAATTGAATATGTAATTTATTGGCAGAGATTTTGAAGTTTAATTTGAAATTGAAGACCTTAATGATTTAAGAAACCAAAATTGAGGATGGAAATAAGTTTAATTCGATATTTGGAGCCGTTTGGGAGTTTGATTAAAAATTTGATTAAGATTAATAAATTTAAATATAATTAATTGAACTCTAATGGAAGTCATTTAGACTAATTAAATTATGTGTGATTGGTGAATGGTTATGATTAATTTAATTATGTGATAATCAAGATTTAATTAGATTAATTGTTGCTTAATTAAATCAATTCTAATCATAAATTGAATTATGGAATAATCTAAAATTGAGGGTGTAAATGGATGTGGGTGTACTGAGAAAATCTGTGTATGTGTGTGCATGTGAGTGATGTGTTGGAATTTAAGGATGAGTGCACATGTGCAGTGTAAAGAGTGGAGTGTGTGTTGTATTGATTTCATTAAGTGAAATGGGTTCATTTACAAGGGAAACATAGAGGGAGAAAGCGAGAGAGTTGAAATCAAGAATGAAGAAGTATGTGAGTGTGTGTGTGTGTGTGTAGCTCGGCTTTTTCGCTCCCCCTTTCGGAAGTTTGAAAGAAGCCCTACAGTTCAATCTTCAGCGGTTCTGAATCTAATCTCACAAATGCAATGTGAAATAGATAAACACCAAAGAGTCCAAATCCGGCAAATCTTTTGGAATATCAATTTTGAGTAAAAAATGCCAAAATTGGACTGCTTTGCCAGATACATAGTCGCCACCTAAATATTTTATTTTGGGAAAATTTAAGAAACCTATGACTCATGCCAAAGGCCACCTGTCCGTCATCACCAAGATTGTCTTGGCTCGGGAACTTAGGTACAAGGGGGGAAGGTCATGAATACATTTGAGCACCCCCACTCACCTGATCAAAGATCGGCCTCTACTAATCATGACATGATTCTTATCTACGTTGTATGCTCTTGTTCTAGTTTATTAAACTAGCGTTATTATGTGATGCGCACATCCAAGTATAGACTAAAATTGCAAGAATTGGAACAATTCAATTTCATGTTTGTTTTGTAAAATTGTTTGATTTTGCCACTTAACAAAGTGGGCTTAAAGTTCATGAATTTGCCACTTGACAAAGTGGACTTAAACGTACATTCATTGAATCATTCCAATTCAAGCAACAAGCCTTCATCCACAGGCACTCAAACAGTTTAACAAGTAAACACTTAGCCTTATAGCAAGCATGCTAGTCATGGCAGTCACTCACACTCATGCAAGTATGCTAAATCACTAAAAACTCACCTACTACTCCAAGCTAAGATAAAACAAAAGAGTTAGAAAAATGCATGATTCCTAACTATGCGATATGACTAATGCAACACATACAAAGAATACAATTTAATAGGCTCGGCTACTAATATGGCATATGAATCGATTTGATAGCATGTGGTCTAAGCACATATTCAAAGAAGTATTTAAACTAACAATGTAGTTAGAATGATGAACCGAGTCTCAGTGCATGCAATACAAGTGAATGCAAATATGAAGAATGCTAAACGAAACATGATATCCCTAATCTAACCATTGTAAGCAGTTAAATAAAAGGGAGAAAAATGTGGGGTTGGAAGACACACACATTGTTACAACATTGCGCTCTTACGAAGGAGAGTCTGAATGACTTAAGCTAACTAGCTAACTAATTAAGCTAAAGCTAATTAAGCCAATTATTACAACACTTGAATGAACTAACTAGTAAGCTAACTAATTAAATAATTACAACACAAGTGCAATTAATGATTAAACTAAACAACTAACTACTACGCCTCAGGAAGCGAGGGATGTGCATACGCATGCTCGTCTCCACCCGAAAAGACCACCGTTTTGCTTCCGAATGCCTCTGTTTGCACAGTTGAACACCAACACTGCTGCTCACTCTGCTATACCTTACCAACACTCTGCTGAATTTTGCATCAGTGGTTGGCCGGCCACTAGTAAAGGTTGTCGATCATCAGCCGGCCATGGTTGAAGGTTGCCGACCATGGATGGTGGTCTGCCGGCCACTGATGCACAGGTTCATCTTGCTGCAACAGAGGACAAAAGAGCATATACAGTGTATTTCAAGGGTTTGTTTGCACAACCTACCCCTCATTTTCATGGGAAAATCAAAGGAGTAGCAAGCTTTGGTTCACAAACCATCAATGGATACAATTTCATTGCGTGATGGCCTGTGAAACCAAGTGTGTAAGTTCAATAAATGCAAAATAAGACATAAGCCTCCTTCCTTTCATGAGTGATCAAGGGAAGAAGTTGACCTTGGAGACTTGAATCATTTCATCACTAGCGAGTATGAAATGGTTCTATGTGTTCAATTAACATTCAATTGAACACAACCAAATATTATCTTGCTCACTTTTAGTCCCAAGTTTTAGTTACTCATTTTAATTTACCAACCATTCTTTAATCCAATTAAGTCCAAAAGGTGAATTCTAGTCATCTAATGGAAAGAGGGCTCAAAACACAAGTTGCTTTGGGTATGAAAGAAGCATCATACCATTAGTAATGAACCCTCTAATGGATTAAACCATTAAGTATGAAACCTCAATTTCATACTTGGGCAAGCAAGTGACTTGAAAGCACTTTCAAAGCAAAATTAAAAGCCAAGAAAGAAGGGAGGTTGCAGAGATTATTAATGTTGAAACGAAGTATGAAAAGCCAAAAATAAGTGCTATCAACTCAAATTAGTGATGTCTAAGACCTAAAACATCAAGCTTATGAGGACTATTACACTAGAAGCATGCAAAACAAAGCTCAAATGCAAACTACAGCCCAAAACAGTGCTAAAGTAGGCTAAAATATGTCCTAAAACATTCTAGAATTGAGCTAAAACAAGTTAGATTAAAATGCTAAAACACGGCACAACCTAGGCTAGTAAGCAAGACACAAGGAGGAGAGGCTAACCCTTCCAAATTTGGACTTCAAAACATGATTTTGGCCACTGAAATAGCTCTAAAAATCAATGTTTAAAAGCTTGGAAAAAGATAGCAGAAGGGTGGGAAACACAAGGGCAAAGGCCTCCAAAATAAGGTACAAAGAAGGGCTATCAACCCCTTAACCTTCAATGGCCCTAAGCCCAAGCTTCAGTCCAAAAACACAAAGTTTTGATAGTGTAAAACAGTGGAAAAACAGTAGGAATAGAAGAAAATAAAACAAAGTTACAAGCAAAGTTTTATACCTTTGAAGAGAAGACCAACTCCAACCAACAAAACCAAGCAAACAACACCCTCTAGAGCTCAAACCAAGCTCAAAAATACCTCAGCTCAAAGATGATGAGATTTGGTTAAGGGTGTATAGGCAAAGGCTAAAGAATTGCAGTCAAAAGTGTAGAGAATTTGTAGAGAGAGAGGAAAATTTTTGAGTTCAAAATTTTTCAACCTTTCCACAAGAGAGAGGGGGTCCCTATATATAGAAAACATGAAATTCCCTCATGGAGATCCAACCCTCAAAGAGTGGGTGAAGATGCATGCATCTGTGCAAACAGCTGGCATAAAATATCTGCAAAATACATTGGTGGCCGGCCGGCCATTAGTGGTGGCCGACAAGCCACATCAATGGCCGGCAGCCCAAAAGTGATGGCCAGCAGCCTCTAAAAGTGATCGGCAGGCCACCAAATGCTGCTGGCTTGAAGGACACGTGCTTGGTCCAAAAAGGAGGCAACAAGGGTATAGGGTTTGAAAGGCTCAAAGCTGTGGCATTCTTTTGAGGACTTCGAGCACTTAGCGAGTAGACAAACTCATTATCGGGTGTGCATGAGTGGACATCCAAGTTGTAAGGGCCGTCAAAAATGGGGTGTCTACAATGTGTTGGAGAAAAGAAAAAGAAAAAAAGAGGACTTGAGTTCAAGTTCAAGAGGGAACCAAGAGAAATAGGGAGAGCACCGAGAGAGAGAGGAACAAAGAAAAGGAGAGCGACTTACTGGAACAAAGAAAATAAAAGAGGAGAAACAACATTGAAAGGAAAGCTCAAGTTGTTGAAGAAAACTCAAGAAGAATTAGAAAGGATTCAATTAAATATTCTGAAATTAAAACTCAAGGTATGAAACTTATGTTTAATTTGTGTGGAATCTTTACATTACACTTGAAATTAGAGATGAAATTGGAATCAATGTCATGTAATTAAAAGGAATTAGTAAGAAGATGATGAAAATTGATAAACATATAAAACTAGTTACTTTTAACGTCAAAATTCATACATGCAAATGATTTTCTAAGGAGTTTACAACCTGATTTCATGTTTGAAGGAAAATGGAAAAGGGTTTGAAATCAGTTTTATGTGATTAAAAAAGAAATTGACAAGAAAATGAAGAATTGAAGCTAAGATCAAGTTTATGAAGTT
The DNA here is from genome assembly GCF_055761805.1 of Camellia sinensis. Lineage (NCBI taxonomy): Eukaryota > Viridiplantae > Streptophyta > Magnoliopsida > Ericales > Theaceae > Camellia > Camellia sinensis. The sequence goes on along the minus strand of NC_138965.1, from coordinate 22,101,375 downwards.
TAATTAGAAATTAATTATTTTGGGTTTAATTTGGGAAGTTATTGTTAAATTAAGCTCCATAAATTACATGTAACAAAGATTTATTGAAGATTGATCATGGCTCATAATTATTTTCATATTTTGATAAAATTTTGCATGAGTTTTGAACATTAAATTGGGTTTTAAAAGCTTAATTTATGTTTTAGAATTTATGAGTTTGAAATTGGGTTTGACATAAAGAAAATGAATTAAATCTAAAATTAGACAAATTAAGAAATAAATTACAATTTGGATTTGACAATCAAGAATTAGTTTGATCTTAATTTGCATTTCATATATGTCGATATTTTTCTAAGAGCCTTATAGCTTTAATTTTATATTTTGTAAGAAAAAGGAAGAAAAGTTTTGAATCATTATATTCATGAAGTTGTAACTTTAATCCTGACAAATTAAGGAGGTTTTTGCATTAAGATTTGGAAATTAAAGAATGAATAGAAACAACCGAACGAACAAGTACTGAATAAACTAAATAGGTTTAAGAACCGACTGAATGAATTGAACATGTTTTGAGTTATTGTCCTTGAATGTGTTTGTGTAGGTTAGATGCCACACTGTGATCATGTGTTTCAAGGATCCAACTGTGAGTAACACTGTTGTACAGATATGTTCAATCGTATTTATTTTCTGATTGATAAATCATATTGTTTTCTGAAATGATACTTTTTATCGATTGAATGATGATCCTATTTTGAACTGTATTTGTGGCATCAATAGCATATTGCTATTGTTATTGATATTGTTATCGTTATTGTTATAGAGATCTTTGTCAGTTCCAATTCTTGAAACCATTGTCTATTGTTTGATGGCCATCAATTGATTGTTCAGTCTTTAAGACCTATTGTATTGTTACTATTAGATGTACCACGTATGACCTATACGATTATGATTGATTGAATTGAGCGATTGATTGACAAAAAGATATTGATTGAAAATGTTCTATTGATAATTGATTATTTCAAATGCTGTATGGACATCGTTCATAACCCCTTTACATAGTTGTTATTCGATGGGCTCTAGTTCATTATTTTATATTTATATTTATATTTAGGTGATCAGGTGCAAGAGCGAACTCAGTGGCGTCAACCTAAACTCTGTTTTGTGGAGCCAACTTCTATGCCTCACTTTGAGGTTCCTACTGAGACAAGCTTCAAGGTTCGTGGGTGGTTTAGAGTTCACCCTTTTGTTTTGAACGTTACCGAGACTAGTTCTGAATGTTTTCATATCTGAAGTTAAGACTGGTTTTGTTAATGGGATTTAATCCCTAATCATGTTGTATTTTTGTACATAAGCTTAATGCTTGGACTGATGTATATATACATGTATGAAAGTTATTTTGTTACATGTTAGTCCTCACAGCTCATTGGACCTTATATTTTATTATTTACAAGCTTCCGCCAGCCCCTATTATTATATTACTGATAAGTAGGCCTTTGGTAATCTCGGATTATTGGCCAGTTATGACGGTAAACTTATAGGGGCAGGTTTGGGTCGTGACAAGAAGGTAGTGTACTATGTCAGCAAGACCCAAGCAAGTGTAGAAACTGCGTACCTGCCATTGGAGAAGTTGACATTGGCCTTGGTAATGGCCTCGAAAAAGTTAAACCACTGCTTTCAAGCCCACAAGATTGTGGTGCTAACTGAACATCCACTAAAAGCCTTGTTGTAGCATGGAGGCATGACAAGTAGAGTAGCTTAATGGGTAGTAGTTATAGGTTAGTATGACCTAGAATTCAGGTCGAGAACAGCAATCAAGGGCCAAGTTTTGGCCGACTTTATGGCAGAATTTTCTCTTAGTGAGATCTTAAGGCGAGCACCAATGAGCCGCAGCCTAGGATGTCTAGGAGAGGAAGAGGAAAACCAACTAGGGCCACGGAACCCCACGTTGGCAAAACAGAAGAAGACAGAACAAAGGCTAAAACCCTGCGACATCTATGACTCCTTCTGCCACTTTGTCGACGACAACTCAAATCGACAAGGAACGGGGGCAGGAGTAGTACTGGTATCACTAGATGAGAAAATAATAGAACAGTCTATACGTTTTGGGTTAAAGGCCTCAAATAACGAAGTAGAGTATGAGGCATTGATTGTTGGACTGAAATTGGCAACGACTATGGAAGCTGATGAGGTGGTAATCTTTTGTGACTCCTAGTTCATTGTAAACCAAGCAATGGGCGAGTACGCTACCCGAGATGAGAGAATGATAGCCTATGTCAAAGAGGTTGTCAAGTTGCTGACATATTTTCAAAATTGCCAGTTACAGCAGGTTAACCAAGATGACAACAACTATGCTGACGCACAGCCTAACCTGGCCAGTGCAATGAAATCGGGTAAGGCAAGGACAATAATGGTAGATTATCTGTCAGGACCAAGTATAGAGCCCTTAATAATAGAGTACGAAGCGATGTGTGTGGAGATGAGTCCAAGCTGGATAGACGCCATAGTTGTGTTCCTTAGGGATGACAAGCTGCTAGTAGACAAAAAAGAAACGCATAAGACCATGTTGAAGTCGGCCAGGTTCTGCTTATCAGCAGAAGGTCATCTCTACAAAAGGTCCTTTATTGGACCCCTTCTGAGATGTGTACATCCATCCCAAGTTGAGGACTTTTTATATGAAATCCACGATGGAGTATATAGAAGTCATGTTGGGGGCAGATCACTTGCTCATAGAGCCATATCTCAGGGATACTGGTGGCCCTACATGTAGAAGGATGCTGAATTCTATGTGAGGAAATGTGAGAAATATCAAAGGTTCGCACCTTTGATACACCAGTCGACTGCAGATCTAAATCTAGTATCTAGTCCTTGGCCCTTTGCCCAGTGGGGCATGGATCTTGTTATGCAATTTCCCTAGGCAACTGGACAAAGGAAGTTCTTACTAGTAGTAATTGATTACTTCATGAAGTGGGTAGAGGCTGAACCCTTAGCCAAAATCCGAGATGTGAATGTAAAGAATTTCATCTGGAAAAATATTATCACCAAATTTGGAATCCTAAGAGCCATAGTAGCAGGTAATGGCACACAATTCGACAGCAAGTTGATCAAAAACTTTTGTGCGAAATACATGATCAAGAACTATTATTCTACTCCTGGCTTTCCATAGAGCAATGGACAAGCAGAGGCATCCAACAAGACCATCTTGGATGGGATCAAGAAAAGTCTTGAAGCTGCCAAGGACAAGTGGGTGGAGGAATTGCCCAATGCTCTACAGGCATATCGGACTACACCGAGAAGATCTATTGCAGAATCTCCTTTTGCTATGGCATATGGTACTGAAGTACTCATTCCACTAGAGATCAGCATCCCCGGAATCAGAACCTAGGGAGTATAGAATGAAACAAACGAGGCATTCCTTGCCCGAGATCGTGATCTGATAGAAGAAAGAAGGGAGAGAGCATCAATTCAGCTAGAGGCATACCGGTAGCAGCTTGCTAGGGCATACAACAAAAAGGTTAATCCCAGGGAGTTTCAGATTCGGGACCTTGTCCTAAGGAAGGTTGTTGGTAATAAGAAGGATCCCAGGGAGGCCAAGCTTGGCCTAAACTGGGAAGGACCATATCGAATCATCTCGGTCATCGGCAAAGGCGCATACTGGCTGGAAGACACTAATGGCAAGGAGTTGCAAAGACCTTGAAACACAAGCAATTTGAAGTTTTTCTACAATGAATTACTATTTTTTGAGTTTTATGTAAATATTTTATTAGCCGAAGTATTAATAAAATGCTAGCTCGATTTTGTTTTTATGAAATATTGTTGAAACTTGTGTGATAAGACTGAATAGTCTTATGACAATGTTCCCATGGTGAACATAATGAATAACTTAGACTTGCCATGATGGTAGAGTTGAACTAAGTTTGCAATTTTTCGGTATAAAACATGACGAATAACTTAGACTTGCCATTATGGTAGAGTTGAACTAAGTTTGCGATGTTTCGGCATGAAACATGATGAACAACTTAAACTTTCCATGATGGTAGAGTTGAACTAAGTTTACGATGTTTCGACATGAAACATGATGAAACTGACCATGACTTGGTCAGTTTGGAAAGCTGAGAACTATGGTACTCTCGGTGCACTAGGGTTAGGCCTTTTGTGCACCTCGGCCAGGAATGTCTAAGAGAGACTTAGGTGATAACCATGTGATGCGTCCTTAATATGAACATAAGCACTTATGTTCACATTAAGGGGCAGGAAGTGGAAATGAGCATAACACTTGTGAAATTTTTGAAAATTTTTTGTAAGTTAAAGTTATCCGAGATCATTGACAAGAAAAACTATTTGAGATAAGTCAAATCTGAGATGATAGTATTGCACTGTATCCGAAGGATAATTGTCTGAGATATCCAGTCAGGTTGTTAAACTTGAAAGGGTGAAGTCTTGCCAGAAGACATGTCATGACCCGAACCCGCCTCTATAGGTTAAGGACATAACCGGCCAATAATCAGGAGATTACCTACGGCCTCAAACCAAGTCAGACATTTTACCAACAGAGTTAAGGGGCCAAAACGGAAGCAACTTAAAACTTTTGTCCATCGAGCCGTGCTTACATGGCACATCATAACATTTCACACATATTCGTTAATAACTCACATCAAAAGGAAAATAACTCAAAGTTCTATACATACAGGATCATTCATGTCTAAGTCAGCCAAACCCAAAGTTTTTATACAAAGGTGATCCAACGTTTTCGCCAATATAGCAAAAATATAACATAACAAAAGAACAAAAGGGCGAAACGAGTCTCATGCGTGAGACGCTAATGCAGACTCCTTAAAACTTTGACTTCTCTCACACTTCACCGGGGCTGGCTTGGGACATCTCTTTGCTCACCTACATACACATGAATGAGTGTGAACGAAAGCCCAGTGAATAATATCAAATAAAGAAGGTGCACGAATGAGGTTCACATATATCAAACGGCCTTGGGCCCATTTAGGATTCTGTTTAGTGCATTATTGAGTACATTAGGTGATTCAAGTCCAAACATATCAAACGGCCTCTGGCCCACTTCGTTCCTTAACAAATGGCCTCAAGCCTAAATCATTGATGTCCGATGGCCTTTGGCCCAATCATTTATGTCAAACGCTGTCCGACAGCTTTTGGCCCAATCATTCATGTCAAACGGCCTTCGGCCCAATCATCCATATCAAACGGCCTTCGACCCAATCATTCATGTCAAATGGCCTTCGGCCTAATCATTCATATCAAACGGCCTTCGACCCAATCATTTATGCATGTCAAACGGCCTTTGGCCCAGTCAATTGTATCCAACAGCCTTTGGCCCAACCATATGGCATAACAAATATTTGTCCACAATTCAATTTAACAAACTTATAAGACTTATATGGAAATAAGCAATTGGACAAATAACATACTTCAAATATCTTTACTAAAATATTACTCATAGTGTTCTGCCGATAGATTTTCCCTCATGCTTGACCTTATACATTTCATGAACATAATGGGTCACAAACAATTCAATCTGTTCTTAATTCATACATCCCTCTTAGGCTTTTTTCTTATCCCTTTTTAACTTATTCACATTGCTTAATGTACGCCTAAGAGTGCTTAGAAATGAAGGAGAACAGAAAAATGAAACACAAAACATATTTTCAAAATTTCAGAAACAGGGCTCCCTGCTCGAGCGTGGGTTTGGACGCTCGAGCAGACCCTTTAGGTCTACAAAAATACTAGTTGCATCATTTTTACGCCCGAGCGAGACATCAGACGCTCAAGTTGAGAGTTCGAAATATGTGACTAACACTCGAGCATGAATATCCCCGCTTAAGTGGATACACTAGTGTCTGCAAAAGTTCTGGGAGCTAGCATTTCACGCTCGAGTGGCGCTTTCCCCGCTCGAGTGGACATGCCAGATTATGAGATTTCCAGAATTGTTCTTGAAGCTCAAATTCAATATTCAAAGGTTCCAAAGCTCGAATTTAGGTACCAAAAACATGGGAAATGATCACATAACATGAGAGCATAGGAGATTCGAGACCAATTATTCAAAACCATGATCAGATTCTCAAATTAACCAACATTTCTCTTGGTATGGTCAAAGCAAATGCATCCAAACTTCATACAACTTCATCAATTATGCATGCATGCTTATTTTTTACTCCAATTCCATTTCAAATGACACCAATGGTGCCTATAATCATGAAACTCAACAAAACCATGCTTGCATGTATGATTAAATGCTCAATTTCTCATAATTAACATGCTACATGTTAGATTATTCAAATTCATGGTAATTCTCTTCATGCATGTACATACCAACTTCAATATCATTATAATCAATTCAATTCAAGTTCTTGATCATCATTTACTTTTGGATTTCACAAGATTACAACTCAAATTCATGAATTCACTCACCTAGAAGCTCAATTCTTCCAATTTATAGCTAATTCTTGGGTGAATCTTCAAGATTGCCAAGCTCCTCGGCCAATTCTCTAACTTGAGCTCCCTCTCTCTCTCTAAATTCGGTCCACTCTCTCTTTAGAGAGTGACTTTCAGATTTTTGAGCCCAACAAATGAGAAAGATGAGTGTATATTGGCCTATTTATAAGCTCTCTTAATCAAATTAATTAAAACCAAATAATGGTACTCTAATTAATCGTTCTGAATCTAATTATTCGTTCCAGATCAGTTTTCAATTAAATTTCACCGTAGGCTCTAAAAATTACACTAATCACAATGGCGTGATCAATTTCAGTTTATGTGGCCGATAGGGCCTTCAATTTAAATTCTAAAGCAGAAAATCAAACAGATTTTTCTACGGTGAATAGATAGAAATTCAAAACCACATATAAACATATAAATGGCACTCAAAATCATATTAAACACATAATCACATTCATAACTAAGATTAATTAGCATAATACGAAACAGGGTTATCACAAGACAGTTAGTACAAGTGAAGAAATAACACTTGTAAAAGTTTTATTGGAAAAATTTTATAAGTGTTGTTTGGCCTAGATAAATGGCAGAAGTGTGATTGTCTGAGATAATCAATCATTTCTAAATCCAACATATGGATGTATTCGAGGTCTGGGGATCTGAGGTGAGGAGCCAAGTTGTCACACTTGGAAAGATCAGAAAAATTATAAGTATGAAACAATAAGGCATAAAGCAAAGGCATTGAGCATACATGGCAAGCATTCAACACTTAGACAAAAAAGAATATTTGCATTTCATAGAAGAAACTTGTCCAAATTTACAAAAAGGTGGCATTTTGGCCCGACAAAAACAGCAAAGACTACAATTACTAAAAAAAGAGAGTTCAAAACAAGAAAAAAATTCCTAAGCACTAAGATTTCCAGCTCTTTCCTCAAACTGCCCTGCCTTGGCAGTTGGAGTTGTTTCAACCTCGACGGACAACTGGGCAGATTTTTCGACCACAATCTCAGCATCAATTTCTTGAATTGTGGTGTCCAGACTTCTCTCAATAATAGGGACCTCGTCCTCAGAGATACTTGTCTTGTTCTGTGACCGCTTTTTGAGACCTCGTCCTCATCTTCTTCGATCAAGTCTAGGACTTGATCGTTCAGAGTGGGGGACTTGGCCCTAGCGACAACATTAGGCTCTTTGTCGGTCTCATTAGCCTTAGCTTCGTCTTCATTTTCTTCCTCGACCTTGTCTTCAGATTGGTCAGGAGAGGGGGAAAACAATACATTAAGTCGGTTGGTGTCCCTATGGGGTGAGTCTTCGGGGATGGAAAGTTCCTTGAGGGTTGCCATCCATCTGAGATAATATCCCCTATTGCAAGCCAGATTCACTTGCTTTTTGTATGCATCACGGACGTCGGCTTGCCCTTCTGAGTATGCCTTTTCATCTACCACCTTTAGCTCAGCCTCCTTGGTCACCAAAGCCTCCTTGAGCTCTGCCTTGGCTTTTGTGCCTTTGACCTCAGCTTCTTTGGCCTCATCCTTGACTACTTTGGCCATAGCTTTTGCGGCCTGAGCCCTCTCATCGACCTTACCTTGCGCAGCTCTAGCAGCTTTGGCCTTATCTAGCAGACCCTTGATCTTGGCCTCGGCCTTGTTAAGAGAGGAGATGAAGCCTGCAGCATCCTGAGTCTTTTTGACCAACTCCTTCTTCATGGACTCAGCCTTCACTGCAAAAGAGTGAACATGCTGGATGGCCTAGAAAGAAACAAACAAACAAGTTAGTAAAGTTTCTAAGTGAAAGAAATTAAGATAGAAAGCCAAATGAAAAAGTATAAGTGTTAGAGACTTACCAAGATGGAATGCTGCATCATTAACGCGAAGTTCTCATACTCGTTAATCTCGACCATGCGGTTTATGTCCGCTGGCAAGAGAACAACGATAGAGAGAGCGACGCTGACCTCAATACTGTTGATGGCACTGTCGCTAGCTGTCATTGGTCAGTCCCCAACCATGATTGCATGGGCCCAGGGCTCATCGACTCAAAAAACACCTGGGCCAGCTGTATCCTTGGACACAGCTTCTTCAATTGGGATGTATTAGAGGGCTCAGCCTCGGCATGCCTCTTCTTAGAGGTAGGCTACCTCTTCTCAGCCTCAACCAATTTCGAGATCAGGATTATGTCCTCTAAGTTTGAGGGGACTTGAGTTACTATGGCCTTGGTCTTAGCTTTTTTAACTTGTTTGGGTTTTGGCTTGGGTTGGGGCTGAGAAGGGGAAGAATGGACAGTAACAACTCCTGGCAAGTCGGCCAATAAATCTTCAACCACTGCTTGACTTCGAACCATCTATTCAGATGTGGCAACAACGATGACCTTAGTGCCGACGTGGATGGCAGAGAGAGCAGTCGGAGGATTCGTGGGATCATAAGCCGATGCCTCTGAATCTTGGCATCTTCAACTGTGTGTTCTGCTAGCAGGCTACCTCGATGAGGACATAAGCGCTGTGATGGCTGGATAAGTTGAAGTGGAACTGAAGTGGATGGCTAGTCCAGTGGGTCAGATGAGGAGGCTTGGTTAGGCTTTAGGGAAGAGGTGCCAGGTTGAATGACTGTTGATGGCTCGCTTCTTCTAGGAGTGTCGGGCAAAGGACTACATTAGGTTGGTACGTAGTTAAGCAGGAGTGGGGCTTTACGTTTCTCAATTGGAAGGTCCAAAAGACGCTTGAGATCTCGGCTGTGTACGTAAGATTCGAGAAACGAATTGCTCAGTTAAGGAAGAACTACAGAAACAGAAAAAAATACCAAGCTTTAGAACAGATATAAGAAATAGATGCATAAGTACAAACTAATTACATTTGTACTATGTTCTTACTCTCACCCTCTCCAAAAACTCCTGGGCGTAGAGGAAAAAGATGAAGATCATCATCAAGTGCAAATTCCCAATTGCCTAAAACAATCAGGTAGTCATCTTCCGTGCCTTTGTTGGAGTTTGGGAGATCGGCTATAAGTTGGAAAGCGGTGGATCTGGGCTTGAGGTAGTAAGTATAACCACTGGAGGACTTGAGGCTACACATGGTGTGACAGTATTGGATGTCGGTGAGGGTGATCCTAGCATTTTCTCGGTGTGCCAACTTGGCAATACCGTCGATAACCCTGAATGAATTGATAGCTAATTGCATAGGGTTGAGTTCATAGAAGTACAAGACTTCCCTGAAGAGGATGTCTAAAAGGAACTGAACTCCACACTCACTAATAGAGACTACGGGAAATGTCATGTAATTTTTCCCAGGCATAATGGACTCTTCTTTCCCAGCCAACTTGAGTTGAACATCGGCTAAGATAGAAAATTCCTGGCGGAAATATTCTAGTTTGGTTTGGGTGTCTACCCTCCATCTAAACGTTTCCATGATGTCGGCTTGAAGTAGTTGGTGCTAGATTTAAAAAAAAAAAAAAAGAGGTTGATATGGGTCTGAAGACCTCAGCAAAACCCTAGACGAGCATTAGGGTAAGGGTTTTGAAGATCTAGGGGAGGATTTGTTTCAGTTTTCCTAAATGTATGATTTCTAAGTCAAATCCCAAGCCTAAATCTACGAAGATAAACAAGGTGCAAAGGCAAGAATCTGGAAAACAAACCAAGAAAACAGAAACGACATGATTCAGAGCTAAGAAAATGGTAGAAAAGAACAACAAAGTCAGTAACACAAAGTAGCACACTCAGGCTTCAATAGATTCACATATACAAAAATAGTACATAGAGAATGACAAAATCCGATGACATTGAGTATATGTGTGCAAGGAAATGTGCAAAAACCACAATTAGTACAAATAATGGTCAAGAACACATGGGTAAACTTTGAAGCAAAAAACTGATTCAAGAACAGGAATTGGTTCACAATATCTAGGAAAATGATATGTAAAACAAAGAAACTCTAAAGTGCATAATATATGATATATAGTAATTCAAAAAAGGAACACAATTAAGAACAAATTGAGGCAAAAAATGTAAGAGATTTAGTGACTTACAGAATGAAGCCGAAGAAGTGGACACCGAGATGAGGTTCGCCAGAGTCAGACGAAGGTGATGAGTGGAATCAAACAACGAAAAGCTCATTGGAGGAGATGAATGAAACGGTTGCAGAGAGCTCGAAAAAACAGCAATGGAGGTTTAGGAGTTTAGAGAGAGAAAATCTAGATGAGAGAGAAATTGTGTTTGCAGAAGTGAGAAGACGAAGAGAGGGGGAAAGTTTTGTCAAAAATTAAAAAGACGGAAAAATATAATGAAAGTACCTTGGACGACGTGCCTATCAGGCGGCGTGGGTAGAAATGACGTGATTTGATAGTGCGTGTCAGGTATGAGCCAGTAAAAATGGGACATGCGAAGGAAACAGTTGAAATGACTCTGCGTGACAGCTCATGCGCAGTTGAAACTCTTGAAATTCTTAAAGTAATGAGACAATAACCTCTGCTAGAGGAGCAATCTCGGTTGAGATATTTAAAGAACTTGGTTCTTGATTCTTGATAAAGTGGGCAACTAAGTCCTGGTTAGTTGAAGCCGACGACTCACGATCTCGGTCGGAGTAATAAATGTATTATTTTTAGCTGATATGTTGAGTGGACAAACGATATAGCTTCCATCATCTTAGGTAGCTGAGGTAATAGAACCTAAGGGGTAGTTGTGGGGAAGTATTTTGCAAATGATGCCACGTGGACAAGATAGCCCGAAATGTAGGCTAAGGTGCCATGTGGATGAGTCATGTTGTCGAGGTGATCACCACATTGTCGAGATGTTCTGCGGTAATGCGGGAATCTCGAGGCATCCGGATAAGGGACAAGGGTCCTAGAATAGGGGAGGATCTCAGTCTAGATAAGTATAAGCTTCATGAAGAGTTTATCCCTATTTAGCTGGGAGTCCAGGATGAGAATTGAACCTGAGTCCAATGAAGTGAGGCTTCTAAGGGATCAGGTCACTACTGGTTATAAACGTATGACACCCTTGTGAGTTTGAGGTAAGTTCTTTCTTGTGAGTTTATGTACTAATTGCTATCTGTGAGAGATAAAGTTTACTGACTTGATCGTCAGAGTACCCCCAGGTGGACGAACCACTGCAGAATTCTCTTCTTCTTGTCGACAGGTAGTTGGCTTATTCTATTTTGTCAGCACTCTCCAATTAAGTTCTCTTTTTAGTTGTGTAGTCGGAAATCAATACCCCACCTTTTTACCATCACCACAGCCACTTTCACAGCACTACCATCGCCGTTGGTGCCATAGCAACCACCCTTACTACCTCACCACAACAATATAAAAATAAAATGAGAAAATTTAAAAATAATAATTTTAAATTTTATCACATTATGAATATATCAAACAACTTGTTTTAATTCTTTTTTTTGGGCGAATGCTTGTTTTAATTTAGTACTTAACTTTTTATCAAAATATATTTTAACTTAAAAAATTTGGCATTCAGTTTTTACTATTTAATTGTCAGCTTTCAATTTTCGGTTTTAACAAATACCATTTAAGATGATGTTTGGTGCAAGTTTTACAAGTTGAAAACTGATTTATAGAAAATATATGTTAAAAACACTACTACAATTTTCAAATAATCCTTTTTTATAGTTTATTTAAATTATTTTAATCTAATAAATTATAAGAAAAAATGCACCAAACACATAGACTTTTAAAATTTAAAAATATAAGTAATTACACCCGACATGTCGATATATGAATTTAATAGGCTTTATTTATTTTTTATTTATTTTAAGCAATAATTCTTGGGGCCATTCATTCAATTTGTTTTCCTACTTACCCGCTGAATAGGGAATTTGGTTTATTGCTGAAAATTTCCTACTAACATTTTCATCATTCATGATTTGGGCTAACTCTATGGTTAGGGTAGTTTTGACTTTTACTGACATATTTTCCCATGAGTTGATAAAAGTGTCAATGTGTATTTCATTTTAAGATTTTAAATTAAGTTATAGTTTTTCTACGAAACAAGTTAACCATAACTCCTCCTCAAAAGTTCATAGTAGATGGGGTTCCTACAAAAGAAAATATCAAAACAATTTATGAAATAAAAATAAATTAAATAATTAATAGACTAAAATTTTAGAAATAGATTAAAAAAAAAAATTTAACTTTATAAATTCGGTTATTTTTATTTTTTTGGGTAAATTACACTTGTCTCCCCTGAGGTTTGCCTTAATTACAGACACCTTCCATCTGGTTTAAAAAATTACACATACCTCCGTTGCTTTTGAAAATAATAGTCAGATTCTTCCTTCATGTTAAAAGAGTCTTAACGACGTTAACTTGACCGTAGAATTGACCATAATATCCTTCAACCACATTGTGAAAAGACACAACTGTCACAACTGACTCTCATTCATTCTTTCCTATGGTAAATTACACTTACATCTCCTGAGGTTCAGCATAATTACAGGTACCTCCCTTTTACAATATTCTGAATAGTTTTATTTCCCAAAAAATAATAAATAAAAGCTTACAAAAAAATTAAAAAGAAAAAAGAAAAAAGAAGCAAATACTCAAGTGATCTAAATCTAAAGAAAAAATCTTATATGAATTTTTTTTCTTTATAATTTTTTTAAATTTTTATTTCATTACATTAGCATATAATATATATATATATATATATATAAACTGTGGTTGCATTTATTTTTATAATCATTTTATTTAATATTTTTTTATTTTATTAATGTGTTGTCTAAAAAATGTTTTTAAAAAATAAATAAAATCAGTAGTTCAAAAATAATTTTTGTGTTGTCTAAAAAAATGCCTCCAAAATAAATTTCTTTTATGGCACAAATTTTATTTTTATAATCATTTCATTTAGTACTTAATTGCAAATAATATTATTCAATTAGCTGTAAAGTGTTGTTTAAAAAAATGCTTCCAAAATAATTTTTGTTTACACTACAATTTTTATTTTTATACTCATTTAATAATTGTGAATATTTTTTATTGTCAAAAATAATTTGTAAACTTTAAAATCAATTATTCTTAAAGTTATTAACTATTGAAATAAAATGTAAAAAACTCATTTTATGAAAATATGAGGTTTGGAGAATTTATTTGGCAATGAGATTGGATTATGCATTGGTGGTTATCAATAACCCTACCAATAAATTGTTGAGATGAAAGAGTGTAGAAAGAGTTTTTATAAAGAGAGACAATGTAGAAAAACATATAAAAGAACAAGAAAAAGAAAAAGAAAAGCAGAATATATATGTAGTCACTTAGATTTAAATGTTAACACACACACACACACACACACACACATATATAGAATCACACCCAATTATGACATTTGTGATATTTGATTATGACTTATTGTGGTTCTAATTATGGTTTGGTTATGACTCATTATGATGTTAGTTTGGACTCATTGTAATGTTAGTTATCATCTATTTTAATTATTATTTTGGTTATGATCAGTCTTTAATTATACTTTATGTGGTATTTAATTATGACTTTTGTTTTTAATTATGACTGAAAAAGATTTAGTTACGAACACCACAAATGTCATAAGTTACATATAGTACACTATTTTGAGAATATGTATTATAACATGATTCATATATATAATAGATATTTATATGTGCATATGTAGATATGTATGTGTTTATATCTATACTATTATCTATGTAAGCACTAACTTGGTGTCCAAGAGTGTAGTGGCTTCCCCTTCTACCATGTGACAAATTTTTCTATCCTAAAATAAAAAAATATTATTCAAAATCGTATGTAAGATTTGAACCCAAGACCTTGAGTTTTATTTTATTAAAAATGCTCTTACCATTTAGACAACATACATATTATGATGTTAATTTCTTTATTATTTGTTTTTATGCTTACTTATCTGAATTCCACACACATTACGTGTACCACTCGCTAATATATATAATTTGAGTGTTCAATGAAATTAAATTCAAGTTGTAACAACACAATCATGAGATTATGATTTCAACCAAAGTTAAAATGTCATGGAATTAGAACATTATGAGATTGTGATTTCAACTAAAGTTAACATGCCATGTTTTGCAAAAAAATAAAATGTCATAACAGAGTTCAAAAAGTGTCAATAGAATAAAGTGTCAATAGAGGGAGGCACCAACTGTCATAATTGATAAAATCTCTATTGTAATCTTACCATGGGCTAAAAATCAAACTCTCACCTTATCTAGATTTTCTAAATTTATGAATAGACGTATGGAAAGAATATATATATATATATATAACAAAATTTGCAAAACTATGGACTTTTTTTGTGATAAAAAAGAAGTTTGTGCCCAAGTGTGTCGACATCCCAAAAGGGGTAATTTTCAACAAAGTTGAGTTGAACACGTCAAGCATAGAACAAAATGGCATTCTCAAATAGGGTCCACTAACCCATCAAAACTTGTCCATTTGATAGCAGAATTACACATTTAGGGCTATGATCCCATTCAATTTGTTATTTGGCCAAGTGTTACAAGTCATTATGAGCAAACAATTTTATAGTTGGTGCCCTATGGTTTTGGGAAAGAAAAGAGACCACTTGTTGAGTTGAACCCGTCAAGCATAGAACAAAATGACATTCTCAAGTAGGGTCCACTGACCTATCAAAACTTGTCCATTTGATAGCAGCATTACACATTTAGGGTATGATCCCATTCAATTTGTTATTTGGCCAAGTGCTACAAGTAATTCATGAGGAAACGATTTTATAGTCGGTGCCCTATGGTTTTGGGAAAGAGAAGAGACCACTTGTTGAGTTGAACCCGTCAAGCATAGAACAACATGGCATTCTCAAGTAGGGTCCATTGACCCATCAAAACTTGTCCATTTGATAGCAACATTACACATTTAGGATATGATCCCATTCAACTTGTTGTTTGGCCAAGTGCTACAAGTCATCCATGAGCAAACGATTTTATAGTTGGTGCCCTATGGTTTTGGGAAAGAAAAGAGACCACTTATATATCTATCTACATAAAAATAGCTTTGTTGTTGGTGGTTTGTATTTTATTTCCCATTTTTCCCTTAAGTTTATTTTTAAATTTTCTATTTTGCCCTTTAGCTTGGTTGGTGAATTAGTTTGGATGGAGGGCTTTTAGAAATTATGTAAGAAATTTGGGATAATTGTAATAAGGCTAATAGTCCAAAAGTTGAGATTTTTTTTTGTTTTTTTTTTGGGAGAGAGGGGGGGGGGGGATAAATTGCAAACGTACCCCTTGAGGTTTGCTTCAAATACGCATTTAAAAATTACATCACGTCCCTTTACATTTCAAATTTCATAACAAATAATTCATTTTATTAATAAATCATCAAATCAATTAACAGTTTTTTGTAATGTCATAAATTTATTTTAATTAATAATTTAAGTAATTTTATAATTGTATATGAGAGTAGTTAGAAAATTTATTTTCTTAATTAATTCTGTTAAATAAAATAAAATATTCTAACAAGGGGTATTTGTAATTTTGCAAATCAGAAGAGGCAATTCGTATTTTAAGCAAATCTCAAGAGTGTATTTATAATTTACCCTCTTTTATTTTGTTTTGTTTTGTTTTATTTGTTTTTTTTTTTTTTTGAAGTGATGTTAGAGATATTATTTGTATGGTTGTTATACTCTTTAACTTTTGATTATTGTATTTTTAATTTTTGTAGAATTAAATAACAATCAGCTAAAAAAAATCCAAAATTATCTTAAAAAATTCAGACTCATAACTAAAGTCGTAATAAAGGTATATAATCATTCTATTTCATATCATTCTAATTAACATAAAAGTTCATAAAAAAGTATTATAGGTAAAATAAAATGATGTTATATAAATATATAAGGTCTATTCCATTCCACTATATTTTTCTTCTATCAAACAAACATTACTATAAAATTAAAAAATCAAAGTTCAATAAAAATAAATAAATAAATGTGCAACTAGCCCATGCCTTGCAGGGCCTCCCTACCTAGTATATATATATATATATATATTATGCATCATCACTACAAAAATTTCTATTTTTTGCGACGGCACAGTGCCGTCGCAAATACTCTTCATGCCGTCTCAAAAAAGTTTTAGCGACGGCAAATGACTTTTAGCGAAGGCAAATGAGGGGTCACAATAGAGGGCGTTGCAAAAGACTTTTAGCAACGGCATCATGCCGCCGCTTTTTTTTAGCGACGACAATTGGTACCTTTTGCGACGACAATTTACTATCGACTATAATATGTAAAAAAGTCAAACTTTTTGTGACGGCACCATTTTACCGTCGCTAAAAGTGTTATTTGAGACGGCAAAAAATGCTATCGCGAATGGTTCTGTTTTTTTGCGATGGCGTGCCCACTATCGCCAATGGTCATAATATTTTTTGCCGTCGCTAAAAAAAAAAAAGAAAAAACTGCAATATAATTGTTAAAATTATTGTTTTTTGCGACGGTGTGGTACCATCGCCAAAAAAAAAAACTACAATAAAATTATTAAAAACATTAAAATTACCTATATTAAATGAAAAACAATTGAAAAAGAAATCAATAATTGCATAATAATATAAAAATTTCTGTATAGAAAAAATAATTTCTCCATAATAAAAATATTCTTGTATTCCTAACTACGCATCAACAAAATTACCCCACTACATAATGTTCCATAATACATATATAATGTTTAAATACATAATATTGTTCATAATTCAAAATAACATAAACCAAAATTACAAGTTTTGCTCATCATTCTCCGTGGGTAACAAAAACAAAAATTAGTTGCATTCTTCACAGACATGCATTCCACAAGAAGCAAAACTCCCACTCGGGAAATATCTGAAAACAAAAAATAAATATAATTAATGACAATATAATTATGTGTTAATATGTTAAACACAAAAAAACATAAAAATGTAACTACTATACAATTACAAGGATAATTAAGTAAATAATTTTGCCTAGGCCGAAATCCGGCTCTAACTCCCAAACTGGGAACCCGATTCGAGTCCCGTTTTCTACCACAAGTACTCTCTAGTGCCTAGGCGGTTGTGTGTGCCAAGTTTCGTGCTATTCCAATGCCGTTTGGCGATTTTGGGGCATCAAAACCTCAAATTCTAAGTTTCTTAATAAACTAGTTTGTTTCTTAAGAGTGAAATCCGCCTCTAACTCTCAAACCAGGAACCTGATTTGAGTCCCATCTTCTCCCACAAGTCTCTCGTTCCTAGCCGGTCCTGTGTGCCAAGTTTCGTGCTACTCTGATGCTGTTTGGTGATTTTGGGCCGTTAATACATTGAATTCTAAGTTTCTTAAGAAACTAGTTTGCCTAGAGTGAAATCCAGCTCTAACTCCCAAACGGGAACCCGATTCAAGTCCCGTCTTCTCCCACAAGTCTCTCGTGCCTAGGCATTCGTGTGTGCCAAGTTTCGTGCTACTTCGACACTGTTTGGTGATTTTGGGGCATTAACATCTCAAATTCTAAGGGCTTGTTTGGCTTGTTTTTCAGAAAAATTTTTGGGAAAAATTCTCTACAAACAAATTTTCAAGAGTAATTAAACCAAACAATTTTTTCCAAAAAAAATCTCAAATTTTTGTTTGGTTACTTACTTTTCAAAATCACTCTCTCTCTCATACACATCAAATCAATTACTTTTTTTAAAACTCACTCTCCCAAAACAATTTTCCAAAACTATTTCTTAAAAAAGGCAAACCAAACAAGCTTTTGTACTTGTTATCTCAAAACTACTCTACAAACACAAACCAAGCGCACCCTAAGTTTCTTAAGAAATTAGTTTGTTTCTTAAGAGTGAAATCCAGCTCTAACTCCCATATCAGGAATCCGATTCGAGTCCCGTCTTCTCCCACAAGTCTCTCGTGCCTAGGCGGTCGTGTATGCCAAGTTTCGTGCTACTTTGACGCCATTTGGTGATTTTGGGGCATTAACACCTCAAATTCCAAGTTTCTTAAGAAACTAGTTTGTTTCTTAAGAGTGAAATCCGGCTCTAACTCCCATACCGGGAATCCGATTCGAGTCCCGTCTTTTCCCACAAGTATTTCGTGCCTAGGTGGTCGTGTGTGCCAAGTTTCGTGCTACTCCGTCGCCATTTGGAGATTTTGGGGCATTAACACCTCTAATTCTATGTTTATTAAGAAACTAGTTTGTTTCATAAGAGTGAAATCCGGCTCTAACTCCCATACTAGGAATCTGATTCGAGTCTCGTCTTCTCCCAGAAGTATCTCGTGTCTAGGCGGTCGTGTATGCCAAGTTTCGTGCTACTCTGACGCCATTTGGTGATTTTGGGACGTTAACACCTCGAATTCTAAGTTTCTTAAGAAACGAGTTTGCCTAGAGTAAAATCCGACCCTAACTCCCAAACCGGTAACCCGATTTGAGTCCCGTCTTCTCCCACAAGTCTCTCGTGCCTAGGCGGTTGTGTGTGCAAAGTTTCGTGTGGAAAATTCTTTGTCTTTCTCTCTAATTATGGAATTAGCCTCTATGATTTTGGACTGTGTACAGTTAATGTATGGTTATTCTTAGCTTAGAATGCAAAGATACATTCTATACCTGATCTTCTAGTGGTGGTGTATATGGAGTCTCATCTCCTGCAGATTCTCTAAATACCTGATGGCCACTCGATACATCAGGAGCCTATGACAGCCATACATAATGTGCTAATCATATTCGAATTTTATTATATATATATATATGTATATATATGTTATGTGAAAATTTAACTATCAAACAATTTAATTTATATCGAACCTGTTTGTTGGGATCCAGACTCGCCCCCTGTGACACAAAGGCCATCATCTCAATTCTCATTTACTGTAAATGTATAGAAAACTCCACTCGCATCTCCTTCCTCAGTTCCTCCCTCAACTCATCCTTTAGCTCCACACAAACCTGCTGGGTGATTTGAACAATAGTCGATGGCTGGGGTGTTGACTATGATGGCCTAGCACCATCTTTATACATCGTGCTCTGGGGCACAGTTCTCCCATAAGTGCAACAATATCCATGTCCGTCATGACCTATCAACTCATGGAAAATGACATTCCTAGCCTCTAAAGTCCGACAATCCTTAGGTAGCATGAAAAGTTGACGATTAAACTCATCCTGTATTGAATAAGACATACAAATATATGTCAAATAAAGATGGTTGACACAAAAAATAAAAAATAAAAAATAAAATTTAAATTCAACGTTAGGTGTTTGGAAACTACCAAGCTCTGGATAACCTCAGGGTCATTTGCTCTACGTGTCATAAGCCAAACATTCATCTTATCAGTAGACTCCCTCTTGCTAGTCATCTAGATTTTTTTTAGAAATATGAAAATTAGAATCCAAATAATTTTCAAATATCTAAAAAAAAATAAAAACAATAAAATATAAACCTCATGCCGGATCTGAGCAAAAGTAGTACGCCCTGTGGTATGAAGTATACTGTGAACTCGCCGATTTTTAGTGTTTCTAGTTGAAATTTTTTGTAATAGATTTAACAAATGGCAGTTCATAAATATGATTTGTATGTTTACATGCAATATATATAACTTATTTGTATACCTCAACATCGGAAGTATGCCAATACTTCACAAGTTCTTTCCACTGGCTTGACACAATGTGCAAAGGAACATCATCCTTCAGATTGGGATCAGAACTTCTAGCCTTGAAATACTTGGTCTCAATCTTATTCTTGTGATCCTTCCATATGCTGTTGCAGGTTTTCATGCAAATTGGCTTATACTCCTCTAGACATACATTCAAATTCTCCTACAAAACACAATTTGAAGGTTTGAAATTTGAATTTTGAATTTTTGGACAAAAATATACTTTTACCTTTACATCCTTCCAAATAGCATCAATAATATCATCAGGCACAGTGATCCAGTCAAGAAATGTAGCACATGTATCCTTCAAAGCTTATGGGGAAGTGTATTCGAATCCTTTATTTTTATTTTGGAAATCTTTGGTGTTGTTATGGGTTGGTTTTGGAGGAGTATAATCCGATTTAAACTTGTTAGGTTTGGTTGTTCACACTTGTTCTTGTCAAAAGTTCCTTGGAGACTTAGAAATTCTATTCTAGGGTCGACACCAGCGTTCCTAAGGGTCAACCCTTACTTGTTGGTGAAGTTTTTGGAAATGTTGCCAGAAAAGAGGGTAGACACCAGCCTAGGGAGGGTCGACCCTCTTATGTTACAGAATCTGTGTGTTAGTTGCTGGAAAATAAGGTCGATCCCCTTCTGTCTAAGGGTCAACCCCCTTGCATGCTATCAAACATAAGTTTCTTCATAGGGTCAACCCCTGTGTTGCAAGGGTCGACCCTTGTAGAATTTTTCTAGATTTCTGTCCAATTTTTGGTCCTACTTTTTTGGGATTCACTACAAGAAAAAGCACCTTTGGAAACTAAATTTTTAGTCGTCAAAGTTCATTTTTAGTCGCGAAAAGTCGACTTTTTAGTTTCCCCGACTAAATTTTTAGTTGCCAGTTTTGTCGTGAAAACGCGGTCGGGGAAGGTATTGGCGACTAAAAAAGTTTTAGTCGGCAAAAAACAGGTCTCTAGCGACCAAAATTTTGGTCGCCAATAGTCAATTACACTTTTTAAAATTATGCATTTACCGACTAATCTTTTAGTCACCAATAGTCAAGGAATCGCCGACCAAACCTTTTAGTCACCAAAAGCAACACTTTTGGTGACCAATAATTTTAGTCGGCAAAAGTCGTTCCGTGAAAAAAAAAAAAACTAACTTTTCTTTCGTTGAGATTCGAACCACCAATCTCCCACATTCTAAACCTTAAGCAGCACACTATCTCCACTATGCCTCTACAACACCACATGATTATATATGCAACATATATTATTTATATAGTATATTGACCCGTATTAATATAAAACTATATATATAAACATAATTATTTTTATTTAATATAATTTATCTAAAAAATAAATTATTTACTAAAAAAAAAGGAGACCACTTTTGGCGACTAAATCTGTTTTTTAGTCACCAATTCTATACTTTTGGCTACTAATTATTTTTTAGTCGCTAAAAAAATTAATTCCCGCCTAAAAATAACCACTTTTGGCGACTAAACCTATTTTTAGTCGCCAAAAACCTCCACTTTTGGCGACTAAATTGAATTTTAGTCGCCAATTGTAGACTTTTAGCTACTAAATTTTTTTTAGTAGCCAAAAAGCTTCACTTTTGGCTACAAAATTTATTTTTGTCGGTAAAACACGTATAATCAGCGACCAAACTATTTTTCAGTCGCCAAAACCTATACCTTTGGCTACTAAATGTTTTTAGTCACCAAAAACCTTCACTTTTGGCTACTAAAATTTTTTTAGTCGCTAAAACCCATATAATCGGCGACCAAACTGATTTTTAGTCGCCAATACGTATACATTTGGTTACTAAATTGTTTTAGTCAGCAAAAGTCTTCACTTTTGGCTACTAATTCCATTTTAGTCACCGAAAATGCTACTTTCAACGATGAAAGGGGATTTTTTAGCCGCCAATTCTGCTTTTTCTTGTAGTGATTTTCCTTGATCTTTTGGGTTGACTTTGGGACTTTATTTCACTTTGACCTAGTACTATAAATAGGCCTCTCACTTAACCTTTTCTTTACTTTTTCTTCTCTTTTTCTTTCTCTAAGCCGTGAGACTCTTTCATCCTCTCCAAAATCACTTTTTGCTCAAAGATCTTTAGATCTACTCTCTTGGAAGCATCTCCTCGACTTGCTCCTTTGAGATTAAGTGTAGAGCTTGCCAAGAGCTTCGCTTTGATCCAAGTAGAAGTTGGTTTCGTCATCTTTGGAGTTTCAACCTTGTTTGGCTCACCTTCCCTTCTAAGCTTGAGGTAGGGATATTCTACTCTTTAATATGAGTTTTAACCTAGATATTTGTCATTTTGTATAAATGGTGGGATTTGGAAAGATTTGGGTAAAGTTAGGGTTTGGGTTTAAATTTTGAAATAGGGGTTTCCAATATTTGGCTTCATATATGTAGATGAGGGCTTGATTATGGTATTATAAGAAAATAAATGGTGAGACTGGGTCTTGGGGATGATATTGGGAAAATGGGAAGGTTTTGCCCTAATTTGTGTTAAATGACTATTTTGAATAAATAATGAAATTGACATGGGAAATATGAAATTAGAAGGGTGTCTGATTGAATGGTGTAGTTGGATTTGTTAAATCACTCACCTATGGAAATTTGATAAATTATCTGTTTGATAGATTGTATATCTATTTAGAAATATCTGTTTTGGGCTATTGGTGGAGGATAACTATGACTGTTGTAGAAACTGCATGTGGATTAGGTGACTCGAAACTAATCAATTGAATTATGTCATTGAATATGACGGTTTGATTAAATCATTGAATATGTGATTTGATTAGTCATTGTATATGACAACGTGTTTAAATACGTTGTATATGTATCATTGTTTGGGAGGACATAGGGGATGGACTCCATTGAAAATTAAGTTAGCCGGAGTGTCTAGGGTGAAAGTCCTGAAATCTTATATATATATATATATATATATGGGTGTCGGTTCCCTCGGATGTGATTCCGTAAAATGGCAAGAAATAGAAGTGCTGGATTGATAAATGTATTGGATTGTGAACCATTGAGTTATAGTCTTATTTTGGTTGTTTTGATAATAATGAATTTGGTTAATAGATTAAATGAATTGAGGTATTGGTTATCTATATTGAATGGTCTTGGAAAGAATATGTGTTGGTTAAGAATATTGCACATTTATCTAATGCTTATATCTTAGTTAAATCTCATATATTGTTTTAGCATATCTCTACTGGGCTTTCGCTCACCCTACTTGGGAAACCATTTTTAGGTACAAGTGACATGCCGCCTCCAAGGACATAGCTTGGGAGGTTTAGGAGCTGAAGGCTCCATTTTATTGTTTTGTTTGTGTTAAATGTTTATTCAAGCCGAGGGCTTTGTTTGTATAGAGACTTGGACCCTTCTTTTGTTGTAACCAAACAAAGTCTTGGAAAGATGTAAGCCCGTAGGGCATTTATTTTGTTGTTATCAATTAGAGTTACATGCTATAGTTTCAAGATGAACATTTATGAAAGTGTAATGCATGTAGTATCTTTTGTAATGTAGACTCTAATGAATGAAAATATAACATTTCTATCATATTTGTAGATATTATGAATGGTTGATTTATGTCATATTCTGAGAGCGTTACAAGAAAAGTAAGAGGAACAATGTTACCATTGCGCACAATAATGCCAAGTTGAGTAGTTAACTTTGACACATTATCCCCCATTGGGCAGTGATTTTTGTTAAATTCTATGTCCAACTTTGTACCAGTACCTTACTCCTTAATGCCCTTGGCACATCCTCTACCACACCTAATCGAGGTTGATGAAGAACTAACATGACCTGTGATATACAATAAGAATAAACAATATACACTGATAATAAACAAATGCAAATTTAAAAAATGTTAATACAAATCAAATTCTTATACCTGAGGTGGGCTGTGAAGAAGTCAAAGGGTCTAGAAAATACAATGACAATAAACAAGTTATATATAATGAGAATAAATAAATGTATATTTAAATAATTTTCATACAAATCAAAGCAAATTTATATACCTGTAATTGGCTGTGAAGATGATGACTCTAGTCGGGATGATAGCTGCTGCGGTGCCACTGATGGTGGACGCACCGATGGTAGGCATGGAGGCTGAGTACATGATAGCTGCTGTGGTGCCACTGATGGTGGTCGTTGGGATGCCACCTCGAATGGTGGTGCCACTAATAGTGGTCGTTGCAAAACAAATATGCCCTAGAGAAAAATATAATTACAACAAATGTAAGGGTCAAAATGATATAGGATTATGAGGGAGGCAGATAGAGAAAGAATGCAAAAGTAGTCATATTTACAACAAATATGCCCTAGACAAAATTATAATTACGACAAATTACTCATTAGTTGACAAAAGTGTTGAACAAAAAATATGCCCAAAAGTGTTATTTTGAGCTCAAAGATGGCCCAAAATAAGCCTATAAAACTATAAATTTCCAACAATTTTCATTTATATTGTAGCGATCCCAGTTTTGCCATTTCACTGAGTATGTTGAGGATCAAGTTGCCCGGTCAACTCGCGGGGGTCTAGGGGGCAGCGCCCCTCGGTGGGTCCAAGAGCAGCGCCCTGGCGGGGATCGAGCTGCCTGGTCAGCTCACAGGGGTCCAAGGGGCAGTGCCCCTTGGTGGGTCCTAGGGCAGCGCCCTGGCGGGGTTGATGGGCAGCGCCCCCGAAGCAAAAATGTAAAATGCATTAGAAGTTGTTTGTCCACTCGAGCGGCCGTTTATGTGCTCGAGCAGAAAATGTTTGGTTCTAGAAGTTTAACCTGTCTGCAAAAGTATTGGGAAAGTGTATTTGATGCTCAAGCGGGGTTTTCCACGCTCGAGCGGACCATGTTATATCAATTTGTGAATCTAATATTTCAGATCACTTTTGTATATGTCTCTCTCTCTCTCTAAAAACCCCTTCCTCTCCCTTCTCTCTACATTTTCCTACGCTAAATTGGATCAAAACCTTGATTTCTCAAGATCCATTAGAGTTCTGCCATAAGTTCTTCATCAAAGTTGGTTAACTTCTTGAGGGTTTCGTTGTGTGTGGTGAAGATCGAGTTTCGACACCGTTGATTTTGGGGGTTTTATCTCATTTCTTTTTCAAAACTTGAGGTAGGGATTTTTTTAGAGTTATATATATATATTTGCAAGCTCTATATGATTTTCGAATCATCTTTCGATAGCTTTGAAAATTGATTGTTGATTCAAGAAGTTGAGTAATTTTGAAAGTGGGTTTTTCTCTTGTTTTTTTAAAATGATCTTATGGGTTTTGATCTTCATTGATTGAAGAAAAGATGATTTTGGAAAGTTTTCTTTCAAAAGATTTGAGTTGTATAGTTTTGGTGAGAAAACCTAGAATTTGGGAATTTTTTTTTAAAGGAGACTAAAAATCCATGAATGATATTGTTATATTTATTTTGTGTGTTAAAATAAATGGATGTTTGGAAAATTTCTTATTTATATTTATATAAATGATGAATTTCAGGGAATATGCGAATTGTTGTTCATTTTGGAAATTATTGTTCAAAACGTTGAAATAGTCTTGAAATAACTGAGAAGAGGGAATTGTGTTATTCCTTGGATAATGAATTCGAATAAAAGTATTTATATTCGTCTTGTGCAATTGGCATATCAATTCATTTGATTACATTAAACTTTGAAAGTTGATTTGAAAACTTGCATTGAGAAAAGAATGTTGAGAAACAAGTTTTCATGGAATGGTTTAGGGGTAAATACGTTGGTAAGTCTTGATAGGTGGTGTAGATGATATTGAATAAGTTGGCCTGAGAGTCCGGGGTGAAAGACCGAAAACCCGCACGGATAGGTGTCGAGCCTTTCGGTTAATACCGGTAAAAATGAGAATTTGGTAGTGCTTGTATAGTCTACTTGCAGACACCGACCTATGGATTACCAGAGTCGTATGTACCGCCATTGAAATAAATTATTAAGTTTTGAACAACTGAAATTGCATGATATCATTGAGCATGATGGCTTTCAAAAGATGAAAATGTGATTTATCTTCAAAAAGGGCATAGCATGGCATGTGCATTTCATCTCTTGAGACTTGTATAAAATGTTTATACTTTGTTAAGAATTTCCTACTAGGCTTTATGCTTACCCAACGAGATTTTTGTGCAGGAAAAGATGTGGTGATCCCACCCAACTAGGGGCGTGAAAGTATGTGTGTTGGGAGTACAATGCTCTCATTTTACTGTGACTCTCTGTGTAAGTCAAGGGCTGTGTTTGTGTGGGTTTGAATAACCGTTTTGTGTAACCAAGATTAAGCCTTGAAACTTGTAAACCCTTGGGGGTATTTATTTGTTTATTTACTTGTTGTTGGGTTAATGTATTGTTGCATGAAGAACTATTGTATCATGTAATGTAAGTTTGGAGATTTATATTCGGTTTTCCTTGAAAGAGCCATGATTGTTGTCTTGTCATTTGGGCTAGAAATTTGGGGCCTTACAACTTGGTATCATAGCTACCGAGTTTAAATACTTGGAGCTCGTGGAAAGTGGTTGTTTAACCACAATGGGTTCATTCAGCATTCTTAGTAAGTGTTATGCATTTTATGACTATGTGATAACATGCTTATGTGACTAAATGGGTATGGGATTGGACTTTTGGGATGTTGTTTGTGCCTGTTAAATTCCTTGAGGTCTTATTAGAAGGGTGCTTGATCAATACTCACTCTACTAAGAATTCTTGCTTTTTCGTGGGACAAATCTCATTATAAGAGTATAATCCATATGTGTTTACATGACTAAATGCTTATGTGGGGTGAAATTTAATTGTTATACGGTAGAGGAATATATAGCATTATTGTGATCAAACGTGTAAGGCAAGTTACGGGCACGTGTGGGTTAGTGTGTGAAATTAATTCTATTGACATTTATAGGATGTTAGGAAGAGGTCAAACCCGTGGTGGTAAAGGCGGGAAGCGTGGTAGGGCTTGCCGAGGTGTGCATGAGGTGTCGGTCCATGAGGTTCCAGTGTAAGAGGAAGAGTCCAGCCAAGCTAATGTGGGCGAACAAGTGAGGCAGGCGGGAATCTTGGGACAAGCAAGTCAAGCCACAATGGGGGCCCTAGCTCAAGAAATGGTAGGGGCTTTAAGAGAGTCTATGAACTTGTTGAGGGTGGAGAATCAAGCCCAAGAGAAAACTGCGGAGTCATGGGCGAGTTTCCTTACTACAGAGTTCTTGCGGGCCAAACTGGATGAGTTCCATGGTGGTCCTGAGCCCAAGAAAGCGGATGAGTGGCTCGAACAAACTGTAAAGACATTTGAAATGCTTCACATTGAAGATAGTGAACTAAGAGTAACTTTAGCGAGTTACTACCTTTAGGGAAACGTGGGTCAATGGTGGAAATATGCCAAGGGTAGAGTGGAGCTGACATGAGAAGCCTTTGCAGTTGCTTTCCAAGATAAGTACATACCTCCCACTACTAGGGAGAGATTGAGGCAAGAGTTTAAAGACCTCAAACAACTCGACATGCCTATGGCTGAGTTTGAGGCGGACTTCTCTACTTTATCTGGATTTGCACCAAAGTTGGTGGCAACGGAAGAGCGCCGTTGCATTGAATTTGAAAAGAAATTGAAAATAAAAATTATGTTCAAGCTTGTCGAAAATATGATTTGGGAATATGACTGCCTTGTGGAGACGACAACACACGTAGAAATTTCCATACAAGCTGAGGAGGAGAGGCTTTGGAGTTCGTGGTCTAGGGGCCAAGAGTCTCAAGGAGACTATAGGCAGAACAAGAAGAGCTAGAACACCTATCCATCCCAGTCCCAACCACAGCAGTCTAGATTCACTTTTCCTTTGCCTAGTGTGTGTCCGGGAAAAAGTACATCGAGTAACTTCTCGTGTTTCAAGTGTGGCCAACCGGGTCACAAAGCCTTCTCATGCCCACAGAAGGGAGGAAGGTAGTTAATAGTACCACCACCTAGCCGATCTCAAAGTCAGTCTCAGTCTCAGAATAAAGGTCAAGGGTTTAATTGTTATCAGTGTGGTCAGCCTGGGTATATAAAGAGAACTTGCCCACAGTTGGGAGGTGCATCTGGCGCATCAGGGTCGAGGCAGACTTAGAGCCACCAGCAGGCTCAATCAATCCAAGCTTTGCGAGTTAATCAGGGAGCCGTTTCGGCTTAGTCAGTACAACAGGCCTATACTCCGAGAGGGGAGCAAGTCAATCAAGGGCCACAGGGGCACGTGTATGTTGTTACCATGCCAGAGCAGTTGCCATAATCTTCAATTGTGAGAGGTATTTTTGTTGTGTGTAATTCTTTAGCTAATGTATTGATAGACACGGGTGCGTCTCATTCATTTATATCTACTGCATTTGCTTCTATTGGGGTTAGAGGTAGCATGGTTAGTGCCTCCACTTAGAGTAGAGTCACCTGTTGGGGGTACAGTTGATTTAGACCAGGGTTGTCGTGATTGTGAAATAGAAGTTGCTGGGCGTCGACTTCCGTTTGCTTTTGTGTTGTTAGATATGTCGAGTTTTGATGTTATTTTAGGCATGGACTAGTTATGTTCTTATCCAGTTGTGATTGATTGTTACCGTCAGAGAGTTACAGTGTGCACTTCGGGTGGTGATCGTTTCTATTTTCTGGGAAACCGAGTTGATAGAGCCTTGTCGCCTGTTGTTGACCCTCGTAGTGGGAGCAAGCTTAGTGGCCTTCTTGCAACTCTCTAGGATAGTAAGAGTGATAAGGCTCGTGTTGAGTTACCAAGGGTAGTTTGTGAATACCCGGATGTCTTTCCAGAAGATCTTACTAGTTTACCACCTCATCAAGAGATCGAGTTCTTCATTGAATTAGTGCCTGGCGCGGCACCGATTTCCATGTCACTGTATAGATTTACAGCCGTCGAATTGCATAAGTTGAAAATTGAACTCCAAGAACTTTTAGACAAGGGCTTTATTCGCCCTAGTACATCGCCGTAGGGAGCGCCGGCTCTCTTTGCGAAGAAGAAGGATGGGTCATTGCGGTTGTGTATTGATAACCACAAGTTGAATAGAGTTACAGTTAAGAACAAGTATCCTTTAGCCAGAATAGATGATTTGTTTGACCAACTTAGAGGGTCTCATCGCTTCTCAAAAATAGATTTGAGGTTGGGGTACAATCAGTTGAGAGTCCAGGAGGAGGATATTCAGAAGACGGCCTTTCATACTCGTTATGGCCATTATGAATTCCTTGTAATGCCTTTTGGGTTGACCAATGCACCAGCTTCCTTTATGGATTTGATGAACAGAATTTTTCGTGAATACTTTGACTGTTTTATGGTCGTCTTTGTGGACGACATCTTGATTTATTCAACTTCTGAAGAGGAACACGAGACTCACTTGCGGGTAGTGCTAGGTTTACTTAGTGAGCACCAATTGTATGCCAAATTTAAAAAATTCGAGTTTTGGTTGACAGAGGTGAAGTTTTTGGGGCATGTAGTGTCTAGAGAGGAAGTGACTATGGACTCCTCAAAGATAGATGCTATACAAGATTGGGAACAACTCAAGAATGTTTTTGAAATCCAAAGTTTCTTAAGATTAGCGGGGTATTATCGACGTTTTGTAAGGGACTTCTCTAGACCAGTTGCACCTTTGACTAGGTTGACTAGAAAGGGTACCAAATTTGTGTGGAGTGAGGCTTGTGAAAAGTCATTCCAAGAGCTTAAGACTAGATTGACTACCGCACCAATTTTGATAATTTCGGAAAGGGGTTCGAATTACACTGTCTATTATGATGCGTCTGGGGATAGATTTGGTTGTGTCTTGATGCAAGAGGGAAAAGTTGTGGTCTACGGTTCACGACAATTGAAAACTCATGAGAAAAATTACCCCACCCATGATCTAGAATTAACAGTGGTGATTTTTGCTTTGAAAATTTGGAGGCATTACTTGTACGGTGAGAAGTTTGAAGTCTTCTCTGATCGTAAGAGTCTAAAGGATTTGTTTTCTCAAAAAGACTTGAATTTACGACAACAGAGGTGGATGGAATTTATAGAGGATTATGACTTTGAGTTACACTATCATCCAGGGAAGGCCAATGTGGTGGCCAATGCTTTGAATCGAAAATCTGTGAGTAGTTTGGCAAGTGTGGCCATTCGGGAATGGGATATGCTAGATGTTATTGGCAAGTTTGATTTGCACTTGGGTGGGTCTAGAAAGAGTGCTACCTTGTTTGCTTTGAATGCTCAACCTGCCTTGGTTAGTAAGGTCATATAGGCACAATGAGGAGACCGCAATGTGGAATCAATCCGTGTTAAGATTTCCAATAGAAAGGAAGATAAAGGTTTGAAAGTTCACTCAGATCTGAGTATTTGTTACCTAGACCATTTGTTTGTACCAAAATGTTGTAGAGAGGAAGTACTTCGGGAGTTCCATCACTCAAGCCTTGCAGTATACCCGGGAGGCACTAAAATGTATCACGATCTTAGTCGTCAATTTTGGTGGAGGGGTATGAAACGGGATGTTGCTTTATTTTATCGAAGTGCCTCACTTGTCAACAAGTGAAGGCCGAACACCAAAGACCAGCGGATTTGTTACAACCCTTACATATAGTCGAGTGGAAATGAGAGCGTGTTAGAATGGATTTTGTAGTTGGGCTTCCTAGAACACAACGAGGCAATGATGCCATTTGGGTGATTGTTGATAGGTTGACTAAATCTACCCATTTCATTCCGATGTGCACCAGCGACTCAATTGAACGCTTGGCAGAGTTGTACATTAGAGAGATAGTTCAATTTCATGGAGTCCCCGTGACTATTGTATCGGATAGGGATCCTCGTTTTAATGCCCGGTTATGGCAAAGCCTTCAAGAAGCATTGGGAACTAAGTTGACTCTTAGCACCTCTTATCATCGTCAAACCGATGGACAATCAGAACGTACCATTCAGATTTTGGAGGACATGCTTAGAGCTTATGTCCTTGATTTTAAGGGGCCTTGGGAAAGGCACTTATCATTGAATGAGTTGGCTTACAATAATAATTACCATGCTAGTATTGGGATGGCATCATTTGAGGTCTTGTATGGCCGACCTTGTAGATCACTGGTTTGTTGGGCCGAAGTGGGTGATGCACCGTTACTGGGTCCGAAAATTGTAAGAGAGACAACCGAGAAAGTTGTTCTCATTTGGAAAAGGTTAGCTACGGCCTAAAGCCAGCAAAAGAGTTATGACGATAAGAGGAGACGACCTTTATCTTTTGAAGTTGGTGACCATGTGTTTCTAAAAATCTCACCAAGGCGGGGTTTGATGAGATTTGGTAAGAGTGGTAAATTATCTCCAAGGTTCGTTGGGCCTTTTGAGATCTTAGAGCGAATTGGGAAAGTGGCATACCAGTTAGCTTTACCACCACAACTTTTGGGAGTTCACAACATATTTCATGTAGCTATGCTTAGGAAGTATGAACCCAACCCTTCTCATGTGCTTGATTGGGTTGACTTAGAGGTAGATGATGATGCCTCTTACGAAGAACGATCGGTTCAAATATTAGATACTTGGGAGCAAGTACTACGAGGCAAAACTATACCGTTGGTAAAGGTGTTGTGGATACACCATAGGGTTGAAGAAGCGACGTGGCAATGGGAGACGGAAGTCCGCTCCAAATATCCGGATTTATTTGAAAATGCTTAAGTTTCTTTTCTTTGTAATATTCCCTAGTGTTGAAGGAAACGTATTTAAAGTTGTTAACTACATGTTGATATGTGCGTTGTTGTTTTAAGCATAAGGTTGTTTAGAGTTGCCATTACTTTTTGGGAAATTTCATGTTTATGCATATTTGGGAGGTTGTTGTTAATGAGATAACCATGGTGGAAATGGTGGAATTTGGTTGAGAGTTAGTATTGTGATTAGAAAATGAAATAGTGTGGTTTTGATCACTAGAAACCTTTGTTTGGATAGTTTGATTTGAAATTTCGGGAACGAAATTCATTAAGGGGGGAAGGTTGTAGTGATCCCAATTTTTCCACTTCGCTGAGTATGTCAGGGATTGAGCTGCCCGGTTAGCTCGCGGGGGTCTAGGGGGCAGCGCCCCTTGGCGGGTCCAAGGGCAGCGCCCTGGTGGGGATTGAGTTGTCTCGAGCGGACTGTGTTATATTAGTTTGTGAATCTGATATTTCAGATCACTTTTGTATCTCTCTCTCTCTCTAAAAACTCTTTTCTCTCCCTTCTCTGTACATTTCCCTACGCCAAATTGGATCAAAACCTTGATTTCTCTAGATACATTAGAGTTCTGCCATAAGTTCTTCGTCAAAGTTGGTTAACTTCTCAAGGGCTTCGTTGTGTGTGGTGAAGATCGAGTTTCGACACCGTTGATTTTGGAGGTTTCATCTTATTTCTTCTTTAAAACTTGAAGTAGGGATTTTTTAGAGTTATATATATATATATATACATATTTTTGCACGATTGTAGACGTCCCCGAACTCCCCGGGAGGGTTGAGCTCCCGTTCTGTTCATTTGGGGTCACTACAACTCAGGACTCTAAAATTGTCACGGTTCTTAATCTGAACCAAAGAGTCCAAATCCGGCAAATCGTTTTGAGAAAAACAGATTTTTGAAAGAGTGCAAAACATGGACTACTTTGCCAGATACAGAGTCGCCACCTAAATATTTTATTTTTGGGAAATTTAGGAAACCCTGACTCGTTTGCCTAAGGCCACGTGTCCGTCATCACCAAAGTTGCCTCGGCTCGGGAACTTGGGTACGATTGGGGAAGGTCACTTCGTGAGCACCCCCGCTCGCCCGATCAAAGATCGACCTCTACTAACCATGATATCTAGTTTTGAAAACTTTGTGTGTTCTTATTCCGGTTATTAGCCTAGTTTTACTATGTGATGCGCACAGCATACAAGTATAGACCGGGTCGCCTGAATTGGAACAAAACATTTCATGTTTGTTTTTTTGAAAGATGGTTTGCTACCCGCAGGTAGGCTTAAAATGCAGTTTTTGCCACCCTCGGGTGGGTTTAGAAAAGATGGTTTTGCCGATATCTAGTGGGGCTTAAAACAAACAGTTGATGAATTGTTCCAATCCAAATAACCCAACCTCCACCCACAGGCATTCAAGCAGTTATATCACATAAGCAAATAGCCTCATGGTAAGCATGCTATTCATGGCAGTCACTCACACGCATGCAAGGATGCTAAAGCATAAAACTCACCGAGTACTCCAAGCCAAAACAGAAACTCATTAGAAGTCATGCATGAATCCTAAGTATGCAGAAATGCCTAATGCAACACGTGCAAAAATGCAACTGTAGCAGGCTCGGCTATTCTAAACATGGCATATGAGATGCAACAGCTAACAAGTATTCAACTTTGAAATTGAAATACAATGCAGTTAGTATGATGCGCCGAGCCTGGTGCATGCAAAACAGATGAATGAATGCAAACATGCTATCATACTGTATGGTAATTGAAATATGCCCTAATCTAACCATCATAAGCAGGTAAATAAAAGGGAAGAAAGACGTGGGGTTGGAAGACATACATCACACTCACCCACACTTATTACAATTATGCCCTCGCACAGAGGGTCCGAAAGAATAGTACAGTCCGAATAATACAGTCCAAATATATACAAATTCCTAATTAATTTACAAATTAACTAAGAAAAATAAACTGGCATGCAAGCCAGGGACTGCCTTGACTCCGATGAACGATGCATGTCTGGGCTGCCTTGCGCGGAAATCCACTGGGATGCCCCAATTAGCCTCAGTTTTACGATTATTCTTGGAAAGCGCGCCAAGCTCCGAAAGGTTGCTAATTCTTGATTTGCTTCAACAGAGAGCGGAAAAGGGGCATAACAATGTATTTTCACAAATGTATGCATGCCTCGATCCTCGTGCCACCAATCACGCATCTCGATGCATGATGGCCGAGGGAGTCGAATTGTGCAATTCAATATAGAATGAATGCACATATAAACACAACAAGAACCTAACTCCATCATGGATGATCCGGAGTGTCGGTGACTAAGGAATTGAGACACGTTCCGTCACTCGGAGTACGGAACGTACCTCGTTTCCCGTGCCCAGGCTAACTCCTATCCTGAACACGATGCAATATGCATGACATGCATGAAATGTAACTATGATACAATCCTAACATACACAATGTTATGGAATGACATACATGCTACACGAGGTAATACACAACAGAGCATACACAATGCTATGGATGAAATGGCATACGCAATGCAATAATGGGCTTACACCAACATGAGAGAGCCTCAGCCACACTCACATAGGAGGCCATTAGATGAAAACAAGACAACTCGAAATGCGTGCACGCGTGCACGCAAACCGAGGACCGACCCTCAGGCGCCGAAATGCCACTCTAATGAGACATGGCAAAGACATGGAATATTGCATATGATCATGCAATTTTCAGAGGCAAAATGAGGTGCAAAACAGCCCCGAAACAAGGCGAAATGACACCCGATTCATGGAACAAGTCCCGAAACATGAATTTTGGCGCATGAAATGGCCTATAGCTATGCAATGCATGCACAATTTGAACATGAGATGAAAAGACAGAAGCAAGGCAGCCCCTAGGTAAGAATTTTTACAGTTCAAAGCATGGCCAAACAGCAAACAAAAATAGGGCAAAAATAGCATGCAAAAATGGCCCTAAATGTGAGATAATGAAACAACTCGTAGCTGCTGACCCCAAACAGATTAGGGCCCCTCAACAAAGTTGAAGAGGGGCCCAAAATATAATCTTTTACAGTTTATGGCAAACCACAAAAACCAGCACAGGTATGGCTAAACGCTCATGCAAGAAATGGGCCAAAAGGTGGCCAAAGAAGCAAGTAGTGGTTGCTGGCCTTAAACACAAAGGGGCCCTTCAAAAATGTTGAAGAGGGGCCAAAAATAATGCAATTTATAATTGATGGCCGGACCCAAAACAGTATGCAAATATGTTCAAAATGCTATTCAAAATGAAGCCAAAAAGAGAGATATAACACAAAGTATATAAAAGATGCCTCAAACCATGAAAGACCCTTAATAAAACATGAAGAATGGGTCAAAATAAGACTGTTTTCAGTTCTGAAAAGAGCTCAAAAATAGAAGCTTAAGAGGCTAATAAATCATGCAAAAATGGGGACCAAAGAGGGGTACAATGACAGGTCGCACATGGAGGTCCCAAACAGTGATGATCCCTTCTTCAATGTTGAAGAGGGGATCAAAATAAGCCTATCTACAGTTTACATTATGCTCCAAAACAGATCATACACAGGCCAAAAATACTATGCAAGATTATGGCATACAAGAAGGATAATGAAGCAAGTGTACCAAGGGGGCCTCAAACAGTGAGAGGCCCTTAAACAAAAGTGAAAAGGACCTCAAAAAAATGCCACTTTCAGTTAGGGCTGGAGCTCAAAACAGCAAGCATGCATGGCTAAGAAATGATACAAGAATAAGCTCAAAAGAGTGGGAATGGTACTCACCCTTGAAGACCAAACTTTGGTTGCTTCTTGGCTTGAGAAGTGGTGCCTCCAAGCTGCTGGAAAGCTCCCCAAGCTGCTGGAAATGGAAGTGGTGGAGTGGTGCTAGGTGATGGTGTGAAAATGGGGTAGGATTTGGGTGTTTTTGAGCTTGGAGATAGAGATGGAGAGGGATACAATGCAAGAGGATCTTAGGGAATTTTTTGTAACCCTTGGACCAATGTTGGAGGCCAAGTATATAGACCAAAGAGGGGGAGAAAGGGAGGGAAAAATTGGGGGAAAAACAAGCCAAGTTTCCTCCCCAAAGTTGTCCCCCGGATACAGGTTTTTTGGAGGGAAAACAGATATACAGCTGGAATATACACACTGCAAGGATCATGGCCGGCCAGGTTTTGGAGCTGCAGGTGGCCGGCCGGCCAGCCCCCATGGCCAGCCGGCCAAGGGTCAAAAAGGTCAAAAAGATTAATGGCCGGCCACCACAAATTGGTGTCCTCCCAGGTGCCCTTAACACAACCCTGTGGTTCAAAATTGACAACTGTAAAACAGGAGAGAGAATAGGCCATTTTTAGGAAGGGTTCAAAAGGGTCAGGTGGAATTACTGGCCGGCCACCAACTTTTGGTGTCCTCCCATGTGTGTACAACACAAATATGGGGGTTAGGATTGAAGAAAGTGACCACAAGGTGGTCAACATTGGCTTAGAAGTGAGAAAAAGCGGGTGTCGGAGGGCGCCGGAGGAATATAACTGGTTGCTGAAATAATTGTTGGCCTCCCACCCTTCTACGGCCTTCCTGACGATGAAACAGAGGTACCTGCCAAAAATGAACGAAAACCGATGCAAAACGAATGTTCGAGGGCCAGAACACGCAGTTCGGGGTCCCGAAAACTGCCTGTTGAGCACCGAAAGTGGCATTCGGCCACAAAGTGGGTCTCTCAAACCTCATTGTCCCTCGAAAGGGAGTAAATAAGATGCATGCCAAAAATCGGAGCAATAGGAGATGGTTAAGCGGTCCCGAACCGAGGCACACGGCCTGACGGCTTCGAAAATCGGGAACCGGGCTCCGAAACAGGCAAAATGGCCTACGACCACAAAACGTAGCTCACGGCCACTGAGAGATGGTCTACGGGACCTCTCCCTCCCCTCAGGAAAAGAGACAGAGAAAACCGAGTCTGGTTTGCAAACCGAGGCAAGGCACAGAAGAGGGTTCGGAAATCCGGAGGCAAGGCTCACGGCCGCGACTTTGAGACTTCTGAACGAGCACGATATGCAATATCACCAAGCGCTCAACTGGTGACGTCTGAGTCTCAAGGTCGGTCAAAAATGGGGTGTCTACAATTGCCCCTCTTTGACAGAACTCGGAAGTCACAAGTGACGGGAGTGAATGTCAAAGCCCAGAGACGACCCATTTTTGACAAGGCCGAAGACTTAGACAAACGTACAAGATAAACAGAGACGTGCCCGCAGGCATGCCCGCAGGCAAGGGGGCAAAATGCAAAGCGATATGCACAGAGCCGGAGGTAACTCAATGATCATGCAAATGCAGCAAGCTGTAATGAAGCAAGTATTCGCAAATAGATGCAACAATTTTAAGCAAGAATGCAAAGCAAGAACTACATTTCATGCAGTTTAAGAATGCGGAGAATTGTTCAATTCTCGTCGCGTTTCACACGGAGAAGATACGATACCTGCGCGATTCGTCTGGTCGCACCAGTCTCAAATGAACCGTACATACAATATCGTGCCTGCAAAAGAGAGAAATTCAACAAGCACAATATGCTAACAACATGTATTCAATGTGATTCCGAAAGTTTCACACACACAGTGCCGGCGAGTGAATGCATCGCGATGCGAGAAAGGAACGTGCGTGACAACGCATGCTCAAGCACAGAGGTATGGCAATATCAAGAAATGTGCATAATAATGCAAGTATGCTCACGAGAATGCAAGTTATGTGCATGATAGTGCAAAACGAGCATAAATCAAGGTGCCCGTTTGTTACGAAACAACGAGTAAGGAAACGCGTGTTTCGGCGAAGGCGACTCGATCACGGCCTCCGATTCACTTCCTGGAAAGGCTACAACACATTCAAAAAGGATACATTTTGATTTCGATGAATAATGATGAGACACATGTCAGAACTTGATGCTGAAGTTCCGGCGAAGCAATTTCGCGACCGAAAGTGCACTTTTCTTGAACTTTTTCGGGTCCCGAGAACTCCAATCTTCCTCAAAATTTGCAGAGAGCTAGGTGAGCATGTGGGAGATACGGCCGGCCAGTTATTTTCCCAAGGGGAGGCCACCGGCCACTTTTCAAAAAAGAGAATAGCCGGCCGGCTAGAAAAGGTGGCCGGCCGGCCACCTGTCCAAATCCGCGGGTAATTTGGTCTTTTCACCTTCTTTTCTATATATTCTCTCACCCAAACACTTTGAGCTCATAACTTCAGCCACGAAATCTTCTCCTCTTGCTTCCCAAACTATTTTCTCCTTCAGATCTGAGCTCTATACGGGTTTTCCAACGCCCCACGCAAGTTGTTTTCACGAAAACATTCAGTTTCAAGCACTTTGAACCGATTAAATTTTGATTTCGGGGCTTCTTCTCTCATTTTCGCCACTTGAGGTGAGTTTGTCTCAACATTTGGAAGATTTTCTCGGGAGTTGACTTTTGTTGACTTTTTCATTTCCCGAGAGTTGACTTTTGTTGACTTTTTCCAATTTTGGCTCATTTTTGCTCATTTTTGCTCCTTTTGCAGATTTTCCGAAATGGCGGGTAATTTTCCTCATGGTGGAGGCTCTCCGGGTGCCGGGGATGATTTTGGTGTCATGACTTTGCCTCCGAGGGTTCGACCCTTTATTCCCGAGAGGTATGCCCCGCCGGCACATGTTCTTCCCGGGCCATTTTTTGTCACTTTACTGATTTTGACGAGCGAGCACCTGGGGATCTCCTCTTGCGGGAGCCTGAGTATCATCTCTACCACGAGGCGCGAGAGGTATTTACTTTATTTTCTGCATTTTTCGTGCATTTCGTGCCTTTGCCATGTTTGAACACACAGTTTAGCCTATGACATAGTACTTTGTTCGCATCCTGAACATGTGGCTTAAACACTTGAATTTCTGAACACTCGGCTCATTAATTGATTGCGAACGCACGACACACATTAGTTAAGAAGTGGACACACGGCTCAACCACTGATTTGTGGAACACATAGCCCGAATTTCAAGGTGAACACACAGCACACACTGACTAAGAGTGGAACACGCAGCCCAAACTCTGATTTTCTGAACACACAGCCCACACTGATTGAGAGTAGAACACGCAGCCCAAACTCTGATTTTCTGAACACGCAGCCCAAGTTGAAGGTGAACACACAGCCCACACTGATTGAGAGTAGAACACGCAGCCCAAACTCTGATTTTCTGAACACGCAGCCCAAATTGAAGGTGAACACACAGCCCACACTGATTAAGAGTAGAACACACAGCCCAAACTCTGATTTTCTGAACACGCAGCCCAAGTTTGAAGGTGAACACACAGCCCACACTGATTGAGAGTAGAACACACAGTCCAAACTCTGATTTTCTGAACACGCAGCCCAAGTTGAAGGTGAACACACAGCCGACACTGATTGAGAGTAGAACACGCAGCCCAAACTCTGATTTTCTGAACACGCAGCCCAAGTTAAAGGTGAACACACAGCCCATACTGATTGAGAGTAGAACATACAGTCCAAACTCTGATTTTCTGAACACGTAGCCCAAGTTGAAGGTGAACACAGAGCCCACACTGATTGAGAGTAGAACACACAGTCCAAACTCTGATTTTCTGAACACGCAGCCCAAGTTTGAAGGTGAACATACAGCCCACACTGATTGAGAGTAGAACACACAGTCCAAACTCTGATTTTCTGAACACGCAGCCCAAGTTGAAGGTGAACACACAGCCCACACTGATTGAGAGTAGAACACGCAGGCCAAACTCTGATTTTCTGAACACGCCGCCCAAGTTGAAGGTGAACACACAGCCCATACTGATTGAGAGTAGAACACACAGTCCAAACTCTGATTTTCTGAACACGCAGCCCAAGTTGAAGGTGAACACACAGCCCACACTGATTGAGAGTAGAACACACAGTCCAAACCCTGATTTTCTGAATACGCAGCCCAAGTTTGAAGGTGAACACACAGCCCACACTGATTGAGAGTAGAACACACGGCCCAAACTCTGATTTTCTGAACACGCAGCCCAAGTTGAAGGTGAACACACAGCCTACACTGATTGAGAGTAGAACACACAGTCCAAACTCTAATTTTCTGAACACGCAGCCCAAGTTGAAGGTGAACACACAGCCCACACTGATTGAGAGTAGAACACACAGCCCAAACTCTGATTTTCTGAACACACAGCCCAAGTTGAAGGTGAACACACAGCCCACACTGATTGAGAGTAGAACACACAGTCCAAACTCTGATTTTCTGAACACGCAGCACAAGTTAAAGGTGAACATACAGCCCACACTGATTGAGAGTAGAACACACAGCCCAAACTCTGATTTTCTGAACACACAACCCAAGTTGAAGGTGAACACATAGCCCACACTGATTGAGAGTAGAACATACAGTCCAAACTCTGATTTTCTGAACACGCAGCCTATATTTACTTGCACACAGCTTATCCACTTCATTGGCACACAGCTCATTCATTTCATTGCACACAACTTATTCATTTTTACACTGACACATGTATTCATTCTGAATGCAGGTTGGTTCTCGCACTGTGCGGGCATATGGCTCCACCGCCGCGAGAGATTGGTATGTTGAGCTCCCGGAGGCTGTCCGGGATTTAGTAGATCTGGCGGGGTTCGGAGCCTTCTGCGTTGGGTTATCGCGTTGTCCTGCCAGGAGGATACTGATGGCAGCTTTGGTGGAGAGATGGTGGGACACCACCAACTCCTTTCATTTTTCCACCACTGGGGATTTGACTATGACCCCGCTGGATTTTGCTGTATTGACTGGCCTGGACATAGGAGGTTGGCCCATTCCTTACGACGAGGACATGGGCGAATGGGAGGCCGCTTGGATACATTTGCCGGGGGCCCGCCCGCCTGTTGACAGAGCTTTCGGGAGAGTCAGATACACTTGGTTTTCTTCCCATTTTTGGAAGGCGGAGATGGAGCCCGGGACTCCTGAGGACACAGAGCAGTATGCCCGTGGTTTTCTTATGTTCCTCTTCGGGACTACTCTGTTCGTCGATAGAGGGAACATGGTTGGGCTGTATCTGTTGAGCGCTCTGGTTGACCTATCACAGGTCAGTTGGTACGACTGGGGTGGCGCCGGCCTGGCTACCCTTTACTGCTACATGAGCGCGACCTCCCGCGGGCAGGGAGACTTACTTGGTGGTTATTGGAGAGCCTGGGAGGTACTTTCTGTCCTCTTGATTTACATTTCTGCTCCTCATTACTTGTACATTGTACGCACAACGCACTTCACAGTCTGTATTTTGCCCTCAGCACTTTGTATTTACATTCTGCACTGCTTTTCTCAGTTATGGGTCTACGTATATTTCCCGACGTTAGCCCCAGAGTTGGAGGTGGCAGGGCCCCTCATGACCCCGTACTCACTGGTGTTCGAGGGCCAGCACCGGCCGAGACCCTGAGAGACTCTCTTTTATCTATGGCAGTATTTTGACACAGTGCGCCCATCGGAGGTACTTCAGAACTCTCAGTCCCTTCCATTTTCATCTTTGATTTGCCCCGCATACTCCCGATTTCTGATTAGTTTATGCACTTGTTATCCGCAGATTACGTGGCAGCCTTGGGTGCCCTTGGGTGATGGTCTCCGATTTCAGTATGCCGAAGGATCGGGCACCTCCCAGTACAGGATCCTGCTCGAAGGACCGGTTGGTAGAGCATGGTTTTTGGGGGAACGCTTTTTACGTCAGGTATGGGGGTACATTTCTCAGGACCCTCACGCAGCACCCCCAGTCAATATGCGGACTGCTGATAGGCTCTCTTCCCAGGATGTAGTCAGTGTTATGCTGGGCACTGATGCTTTGCTACATCTCGAGGATGGGGACTATGCCACTTATCGCCACACATATCTGATGCCCCCATTGACGGGAGTCCGTACTCCGTCACTGAGACCTGTTGGTGCACCATCTTCGAGCCAGGCCTAGGCTCGGGCTACAGACGCTCCTTCTACTAGTAGGGCTGGTACATCGAGAGGTGGGGGTAGACCGGTTCCTCTGATTCCTCCGACTCTTCCTCATCCTGGGTGGCCGGATATGCCGACTGAGTTGATGGGGTGGCAATTTAGGACTACCTCTCCGATTCCGATCCCGATTGAGCCTCCGATGCCTGATCATCGATATGTCATTGATCCCGACTCACCGCCGGTATGTTCTACTGCATTTCATCTATCATTCAAATGCTTAGACGTTCCTTTATTCACTGATGATTTGAGCTTGTATTTGCAGCCACCCAGAGAGTACATGGAGGAGGTGATCGGATTGGTGGCCTCACTCGAGGGCATGGTCTTCCGGAGGGAGGCACAGCTGTCTATCATGGGCTTCCAGGTACCCTTTAGTTTTCCGGCATTTATCATACTTCTGATGATATGCTAATTTCTACTGCATTGATAGGCTATTTGTGTAGAGCACATCTGGCACACACCCCGCTTGTACACTGTGTTTACATGCACCCACTTCATGTAGTTTTTGCTTGCATCTGCATCTGACGTACATATTTGGACTGATGTATTTACTTTGAATTCTTTGTTCTCAGATGCCTCCGGTATATGCTCAACCGCAGGCCAAGCCACCCGGGCCTTCTCAGGGAGCTGGGCCATCTGGGCCTTTTCACGGAGCTGGGCCATCCAGGCCTTCCCGAGGAGCTGGGCCATCCAGGCCTTTCCGAGGAGCTCGAGGAGGGTCCTCTCGCAGATGCAGGGCACATGTTATAGAGGCGGAGCCCGATGAGGAGGAGGAGGAGGAGGAGGTTACAGACCGTCAGTCAGAGACATCTGCTGAGGAGGGGGACTCCGGTCTTGGTTCCGGGAGTGGAGGCGAGGCTGAGGGGGATCCTGAGGACGACAGCTCCGACCCGGATGATGATGGTGGTGCAGAGGTTGTCCCGCAGAAGAGGATGAGGAGGGCCTCCCATTCCCGCTCCCGAGGGCATTGATGCTGCTGTTTCCTGCTTTATTTTCCTTTGTGCTAGTAGTTTGTAGCACTTTGCATATTGTTAGGCAGTTTTATTTTTCTGTAAAACTTGTGCCTTAGCTTGTTGTAAAACATGATGGAATGAAACAGCTTTTGAAAAGGTGTTTATATTTTGAACTTTTAGCATCGTATC
Source organism: Camellia sinensis (assembly GCF_055761805.1). Classification (NCBI taxonomy): domain Eukaryota; kingdom Viridiplantae; phylum Streptophyta; class Magnoliopsida; order Ericales; family Theaceae; genus Camellia; species Camellia sinensis. The sequence goes on along the minus strand of NC_138965.1, from coordinate 22,058,579 downwards.
GCATCATTTTATTTTGGACAAAAATGAAATTGAATGGGAATGTGCATTGTGTAATCACCAAGTCAGGTAGTGAACCGACGCAACAAACTAAGCAACTCAACTTACTAAGGTATAACAGAATCCTAGCAAGTTTACAACTCGATAAACAAAATGCAATAATGTTGACAATTCGATAAGCAAGACTTAAAAAAAAAAGCTTAAACAAAGAGTAACAACTCAAAAACATGAAATACGACAGCTCGACAAACAACTCGATAAACAAAATGACAACTCGATAAGCAAAATAACAACTCGATAAGCAAAACTTAACAAAGTGAAGTGTACTTCGGACGATCTGGGTAACGGAACGCATCTAAGACAGAGGGAAATAGAGGCTTTCGGTACATCCGTTGCATGGAAATGCTTAAAACTTTCCCTCAGAGGGTAAAACAGGGCCAAAGGCATACACTGGAGCATGGCCGGCCACTTTTGGGAGCCGGCCGGCCAGTTTTTTGTGTTGGAAAGGAGAAATGTGGCCGGCCAGCTAGAAAAGGTGGCCGGCTGGCCACTTATTTCAGCAGCCGTCAAATTTTCGACACGTGTCCCCCGAATAGTGTTTTTCCCTCTATAAAAGCCTTAACATTGGGAACATTCATTTCATCACTGCTTTGCACAAGAAATGGAGGCGTTTCTTACAGAAAATCTCACATCTTGGATCTCTTCTCTAAACGGCTCGAAAAAGCTGAACTTCTGGGGTTTCGGCTTGAATGCACTATTCACGCTGAGCCGTACTCCGCTACATCTCCCTTTTCTCCATACCACGGCGAGGTTTTGGAACCTGGTGACACACGTCTTTAGCTTCGGTGGTCAAGAGGTATGTCCAACTTTTGAAGATTTTCAGGTTTTGATGGAGTCTGAATGTCATGAAGAGATCTTGCCCCAGCTCCGCTTTGGCCATGCCCAAGCTTTAGGGCAGATGTGTGGACTCACCGCTCATGATGCTCGGTCTCTGATCTGTAATGGGGAACTGGACATCCTTGGTTTGGTTCATCGCTTTTCTGACGCCGGTGACCGCAGCAACCATTATTGGCAAGGTTTCCGGCAACACGCCCTTTGCTTGTGCTTGCTGTCTCACTTTCTGCTTTCCTCGGGCTTCGGCGGAGCTAGCATTCGTCTGATTGAAGTTGCCCAAGGCTTGAGAGAAGGAAAGAGCTGCATCGCCATGACCTTGGCCGAGACGCTGATGGGCTTGGATTCTGTCTATCGCCGGGAGACGACTAGATTTGCTGGGAGTTCACTGCTACTGCAGGTAATGTTTCCCACCCAATCTCACATATGTATTTGCTCACATCACTCGGCCCTCAGACTCGGTTTTTCTCACAAAACCCTTTTCTCACTTTTCTCTCACTGTACATCTCTCTATTCTTTATTCTCTCGTTTTTCATCCCTCTCCAGGTATGGTTAATGGACAAATTGCAGGTTGTGGACTCTTGCCCAGCCTACTCAGCTCGAGGCTATTTCTTTCAACAGCGCCTAGTCGATGCCCCTGATGAAAGATGGTGGTTTGCCTGGATGTGCAATTTGTCCGCAGATTGCATTGCTTGGCGTTGTCCTTGGCTCAATCTCCCGGCAATGAGCTATAGCATGTCTCAGCTGATCGGGATCCAGTTGATTGGTCTAACCCACTGCATATTCTACTTTCCGTTTCGGTTCCTGCGCCAGTTCGGTCATGATCAGATTTGCCCACCAGAGGGGATTGAGTACCCAACTGCTTTCCCGGCTCGAGGTGCACAGCTTGCCCGATATGCCATAGCATGGAGGACTAGAGAGCTCCTGGCTCCTGCTCCCACTTTCAGTTGTACTTTGTCTGACGAGTGCTTGGATTGGCTCAACGAGGAGGCACAAGTTGGGCCTAGCTTGGCGTCAGAGGCTTCGACCAGCTCTGGGAGGGGGCGCAGGGATACTTGACTTGACTATGCCCCGAATTTATTGCTTTATTAGTACTTTCAAGTTCTCTTTATGAATGTAATAAAAAGCAACTTCGATTGTATGCAAGAGTCGGAGAACTTTGTTTTGAAATCAATGAAATTGAAGGTTGTGGTACTGAAAATTTTCCGCTTTGGTCCAAAAATGGTCTTAATTGTAAAGAGATTAATTTGAACAAAGTCAACTTTTATTATAACTTTTCAAAACCATTTTCGATATGGATCAGAACTGGACACGCCGAAGATCTGTCACTGAGACGCACAACCCCAGATCCCTGCAACTGGAAAGTTGCCCCTAGTTTGAAGAGTACCGCAGCACTGCATGGCAACGGAAAGTTGCCCCTAGTCTGAATTGCTCTGCACCATTGCGGCAACGGAAAGTTGCCCCTAGTCTGAATAGCACTGTACCGGAGATCGCGATAAATGCTGATGGATAAAGATGACCGAGATGGTCAAAATGGACAAAGTTGATCAGCGAAAAGTTTATGGCTGAACTTCAGGGTGAAGTTGCCTACGTATCCCAAAGATGGGAATCAAGCCTTACGTAGTTCAGGCTTAGGTTCACTCGGGTATTTCATTCTCCTTTTACGCTCTAACTTTTGCCAAGGCCGTTTTTTGCGGGTTTTCAACCTTGCGAGCTCAGTTTTTATATTTTCCAATTTTTTGTGCTCTAACTTTTGCCTAGGTCGCCCTTTTGGGTTTTCGGCCTAGCGAGCCTCTCAGGGGTAATATTTCTTCAACTTGTCCATGTTGATCGGTTGTGAAAACTCTAGGCCATCTAGATCCATCAGAACCACAGCTCTACTCGACCAGATAGCTTTGATGATGTAAGGACCAATCCAATTGGGTTTGAACTTGCCCCTTGGGTCGTGGATGGGAGCTCGATTGTCATTGAGCACCAAATCTCCTTCTTTTAGGTTCCTGGACTTAACCTTCTTGTTGAAAGCTCGGGCAATTCTGCGCTGATAGCCTTGAATATGGTACAGTGCTTTCAGTCTTCTCTCGTCAAAAAGCATGAGTTCCTCGAATCTGCTCTGCTGCCAATCTGCTTCGGCTATTTGGCACTCAGCCAACACTCGCAATGACGGAACCTCAATCTCGATAGGTAGAACGGCCTCCATCCCATAAACCAATGAATACGGAGTCGCTCCGGTAGAAGTTCTGATTGAAGTCCTGTAACCCCACAGAGCAAACGGCAGCTTATCTGGCCAATCCCAGTAGGTTTCCACCATCTTCTGCAGTATGTGTTTGATATTCTTGTTGGCGGCCTCGACTGCTCCGTTGGTTTGCGGCCGGTATGTAGATGACTTATGAAAAGCCACGTTGTATTTCTCCAACAAGTCTATCACTTCCTTCTTGAAGTGGGAACCATTATCTGAAATTATCTCGTTTGGGACCCCATAGCGACAAATGATGTTGTTCCTGATAAACTTTGCAACGTGTGATGCCTTCAACACCGCATATGATTGGGCCTCGACCCACTTCGTGAAATAATCTATCGCAACAAGGATGAACTCATGCCCATTCGACCCCTTCGGAGTGACAGCCCCGATCACATCGATTCCCCAAACTGAAAATGGCCATGGCGAAGTCATGTTGTACAGCTTCGATGGCGGGATGTTCATGCGGTTCGCATGAATCTGACACTTGTGGCATCGCCGAACAAAACTAATACAATCCTCCTCCATGGTGGACCAGTAATAACCCTGTCTGAGGATCTTTCGTGCTAGCATTACTCCGTTCATATGCGCACCGCATTCTCCTCCATGGATGGCCTCCATCAGGTGCTTCGATTCCTCGGCTTCAACGCACAGCTTGTGCATTCCCAGATGACCTCTCTTATACAGTTTACCCCCACAGATGATGAACTGGACGGCCATTCTTCTGATTGCCCTCTTATCCTTGGCATTTACCCCTGGCGGGTATGCTTCCTTTTCCAAGAAATTTCAAATATCATAATACCATGGGTTTTCATCCTGAACCTCATCTATAGCAGCAATCGACTCATAGGCTGGCACAAATTTCTGGTCAATGACGACTGGACGCATCCGGATTCCAAATGGGATGTCTATCATAGAAAATAGAGTTGCTAGAGAATCTGCGAACCTGTTATTCTCTCTTGGAAGATGAGCGAAGTTTAGCTTTTCAAACCGAGGAATTAATAAGTCCAAGGCCTGATGGTACATCATCATCTTTTCTTCTTTGACTTTCCAGTCTCCGTTTGCCTGAGATACAACAAGGTTTGAATCCCCAATGACGTCCAAACGTCTTGCCCCTAGTTCCAAGGCCGCTTCTAGGCCGGCAATGCACGCCTCATATTCTGCTTCATTGTTCGAGACTTTGAACCGGAGTTTGAAGGCTAAAGGAATACGGGAATTGTCAGGTGCTATCAGCAACACCCCTATCCCATATCCGTACTGATTTGATGCTCCGTCAAAGTACATCGTCCAATATTCGTCGTCAATGTGCAAAATGGCTTCATCTGGGAATAAATACTCAATTGCTTCACCTTCTTCGACTGGATGATCGGCCAAGAACTCTGCCACTGCTCTTCCTTTGACTGACTTGCGTGTGACATATTTCAGATCGAATTCAGAGAGCAACAACAGCCAGCGAGCTAGCCTACCCGTAAGTGCCGGTTTCTCGAAAAGGTATTTGATGGGATCTAGTCGTGAAACCAATATTACGGAGTGAGCTAACAAGTAGTGCCGCAGCTTCCTGGTAGCCCATACCAAAGCCAGACAAGCCTTTTCGAGTGGAGTGTAGCGGGTCCCGTAGTCCAACATCTTCTTGCTTAGATAGTAGATGGCCCTCTCCACCTTATCCTCTGATTCTTGTGCGAGCATGCAGCCCATCGTAGTCTCAGTCACTGAAAGGTATAATATCAACAGTTTCCCCGGCTCTGGCGGTGACAACACGGGCGGGTTCTGTAAGTATTCTTTGATCTGTTCAAACGCAGCTTGATATCGGCCGTCCCATTGGAACTTCTTGCCTTTCTTCAGGAGACCAAAAAGTGGTTCACAAGTCAAGGTTAATTTTGAGATAAACCGTCTTATAAATTGCACTTTACCCAGAAAGCCTTGCACCTCCTTTTCAGTCCTTGGTGGTGGCATTTCTAAGATGGCCTTGATCTTTGAAGGGTCGACCTCGATGCCCCTTTGTGTAATCAGAAACCCGAGCATTTTTCCCGCTGTAACACCGAAAGTACATTTCTGAGGATTTAGCCGCAACCGGAATTCCCTGATCCTTTGGAAGAACTTTTGCAAGGCGGTATAGTGGCCCTCTCTTTGCTTGGACTTGACAATCATGTCGTCCACATACACCTCAACCTCTTTGTGGATCATGTCGTGCAATATTGTGGTCGCGGCCCATTGATAAGTAGCTCCGGCATTCTTCAACCCAAATGGCATTACTCTGTAGCAGTATGTTCCCCACGGGGTGGTAAATGCAGTCTTTTCCCTGTCTTCTGGTGCCATTACTATCTGATTGTACCCTGAGAAGCCATCCATGAATGAAAGTAAAGCATGCCATGCTGTGAAGTCCACCAACTCATCAATATGCGGTAAGGGAAAGTCGTCCTTCGGACTAGCTCTGTTCAAATCCCTGAAATCTACGCATACCCGGATCCTGCCATCCTTCTTCGACACTGGAACGATGTTGGCCAACCAAGTCAGGTATTCGGATACCAGCAGGAAGCCTGCATCGATTTGCTTGGTGACCTCTTCGTTAATCTTGAGAGCCCAGTCGGGGCGGATCCTTCTGAGTTTTTGCTTAACAGGTCGGGCTTCGGGGTCAAGGGGGATCCAGTGCTGTACAATCTCAGGATCGATCCCAGGCATGTCTTCGTAGGACCACGCGAAAACATCTTTGAAATCTTTTAATAAAGCGACTAAGCGCTCGCGTTCCTCCGAAGACAGCGTGGACCCGATCTAGACCAGCCGCGGGTCCTCCTCAGTACCAATGTTCACGGTAATGATTTCATCTGTTAAGGGTTTGACAAATCTCTCCTGCTCCTGCTCAATTAGACGTTGCAAAACCGGAGGAATTTCGTCCTCGTCGTTTTCATCAAAATTTTGAAAGTCTGAATTTATGCAATAAATTAAGGGCACAGAAAAGTACTCAGAAACCACAGTTACTTGATTCTCATTAAGCTCAACCAAATCGTCCGAATTCTCGGTTACAACAGACTCAAATGAGAAAGAAAAATACGACCTGGACATAACTGTGGCATCTGAGTTATCATCCCCAGGATTACCAGACTCAGACTCAGTCGAGCTGGAACTTGATTCCGACTCACAGGACTCGGTGGAATCAGATTCCGGCTCACTACTTGACCCGGTGTTGCTGGACAAAAATCCCTTCTCGTATTGCCAAGTGAGAGAGGGTGCGATAGATGCATCCAAGATAGTTGCTGGAAGGCCCGTAGCTGTTTCATCTCCAATCATGGAAACCGAGGAGTTATCCCCCAAGCACTTTTGGTTGATCGAAGGATCTGAAAGTAGACACGCCAGTGCTACCCCCATCTCAAATTCGGTGCTCTCAGAATCCACTGCTTTACACTGCTCAACCTCAGCTGATGGGTCTGTCTGCTCTTCAGCAACGTCATCCCCAGGTAGTTGCAAGTCGAAGAAGATCTCAAAACCAGGCACGCGCTTCCTCTCCGCGTTCAGCCATGGTTCTGGGAAGCCGCAAAATGGAAAGTCTTCCCCCTCCCGGATGAAGCGTCCGTTTAGGGTACCCTGAATGGGCCTATGCATTAATTCAAAAGGCTTCACAGCCTTCTTTGCTCTGGCTCTTCCAGCCATCTCTTTCCCCTTCCTCACCCAGTCCTCTTTGGTGGGCAGATAACCCAATCCAAAGGTGTGAGGGTTGTGTGGCACTTCGGCCAATGCCGCGACGCCTTTTCGGCCGCTTCTTCCCAATCCCATTCCGCGGATATGTTGTAGCTTGTTCATGAGGTAGACGGATTGAGCACTGACGTACACCGCCTCATTCACAGCCATGACATTCTGTACCACTCGAGCCTCAGCCAAAGTGAACCCCGATAAGAACACATCCTCGGTGCCATGCTCGATTTCTAAGACAGCGTAGACACTTCCGGCGGCGGATGGATTGATGAATTCCCAAAAACAATTGCTACTCCCTTCCCGTGAGGGTACTTCAGCATCTGATGTAGAGTGGAAGAGACTGCCTTGACCTGGTGCAACCACGGTCGCCCCAAAAGTAGGTTGAAGGTTGCGGGAACGTCCAAGACATGGAATTCAATGTTGTGTTGTCCTGGACCAACCTTGGTTTGAATTTTGACAGTCCCCATCACTTCCCTGCTGGTATTGTCGTATGCTCTGATCACTTGAGCAGTTGGGACGAAGTCGACAGGCTTCAACCCGATTGCATACGCTGTTCTGGTCGGGCAGACATTAATAGCAGACCCGGTATCAACAAGTACCACCGGTATCCACTTATCTCTACATTTCACGGAGATGTAGAGGGGTTTGTTATGATTTGTGCCCTCAGGCGGTAGTTCCTTGTCTGAAAAGGTCAATGCCGGGGAACCTCCTCCTGGAAAAACCAGCCCAACCAGCTGCTCTAGTGTAGTATCTATGGAGAGTTTGGACTTGTCCATAGCAGATAGGACAGCTTGCCTATGTACTCGCGATGCCATAAACAGTCCCCAGATGGATATGTCTGCTTGTATCTTCTTTAGCTGTTTCAACACAGCTTCCTCTTCAATCTGCTTCTCCTTCTGCTTCTCCGCTTCTCTATCCTTCTCGGATGCCTCGGGTTGGTCTAGGTGCGGGGGCTTGAAGTACCGCCCGCTTCTCGTCATGTGATCTACCTCATCGAGGTACCAAGTGTCCTCCAGTTGATTACTTCCCCAATCTTCATCCGTGTGGGCAAGACATAAGTCATCGTCTTCCCACCACATTCCGCTAGCATTCAAAAGGCACCCGTCCGATTCGGGCATGTTCGTGCTACCAGCACTTTCAGTCTGTATGCCCACAGCATCCTCCGTTCTTGTGCTCGCAGCACTTTCGATCCCTTCATGGATCTTAGCTTTCCCGGTTCTCTCAGAACCTTGTTGTTTTATCTGTGTCAGTGCAGCTTGTTGTTCAGCCTTTCTTGCATCCACAATGCTTCCATCTAGAGCGAAATTTTTCGTACTGGCGCTCTCCGGTAATATAACTTGACTTCCGGCCCTTCCGGCCACAGCTGATACTCTCGCCCCTGCCGGGCCCTGTTCTGGTTGGGATTCTCCCACTACATCTGGTTGATCGTCGAGCCAGCCAGTGACCTCTGCCGATTCCTCATAGTCAAACCAGTTGATTGCTGCATCCCCTGATTCTTGATCATCGAAAAATTGCAGGTTGGCAAAGTCCTCCTCTAAGGCCGTCAGATCATCTGCCCCTTGCTCAAATCCATCTCCCCGGATCATACACAGCTCTCCTGTCTCTGGCAATTCTATACCCAGCCCAATCTGGCCTGTTGACAAGATGTACTCACTCGGATCATAGACTTCTCCAGCAAAACTCTGTCCAGTCCCAGATTCAACAACCCCATTCTCTCGTGAAGTCTGCCCTTCCCCATCTTCGATGGCCACCACCGTCGGCTCTGGTTGGGTTGTGGAGATGTCCAACATGCACAAGAAGTCAGTGCAGCCGGGGTGGAACACCTCCGGTTTGGGTAGGTGGGTGGGAGTAATATAGATGCTAGGATCGTAAGACACGACCCCAGTCTGGATAAAGTTGACTCTTTTGGGAGGTGGATTTTGGTTGTGTGTAGGGAGGGGGTTGGTTGTGACGTTGGGTTTTTCTGGCGGCAAAATCACATTTTTGTCAACGAGGTCTTGAATCTCGTGACGCAGCCTATAACATTGGTCAGTATCATGGCCATGCTGCTGGTGATATGCGTAGTACTTGGCCGGGTTGTGAGAGGAAGGGAGTGGATTCGGCAATGGCCTCGGCTCTAGGGGTTTCAGATGCCCCTTTCTGATCAAGACCCCCAGAGCCTTAGACAAAGGCATGTATAGTGGAGTGAAGGTTCTTTGGCCTCTGGGGGGGTATTTGGAGGTTTGAGTATTGCTTCCGGATGCACCGGAGAAGGGTGTGGCTGCCATGGGCCTTGGAAGGAGAGGGGGAATGGTGGTGACCATACTGACTTCCGAGGTTCTTGCGTTTGCAGCGCCACTCGGGCCTGCATTGTTATTTCGGTTGAAAGTCCTCCTCGGTTGCTCCCTATCCTGGTCAAACAGACCTTGCTTCATTGCATCTTCGATTTGCACTCCCATTTCGTGTAAATATGAGAAAGTGGGAAAGGGGAGTACAATCATTCTCTGCATCAACTTTGGTTGGAGATTGCGCACAATCCTCCGGATTTGGTCCTTGTCAGTGGGCCTTAAAGTCATCATCAACGCCTTTGCCCTCCACCGGGTTACAAAATTCGAGAAAGCTTCCTTGGGCTCCTGCCTTGTCGTTTCGAGATCACGAGTTGTAATCTCGATCTGAGTGTTGTATGAGTATTGCGCGACAAAGGCCTCTGCCATTTCATCCCAACTCCTCTTCACCTCATCCTCTAACTTCGCGTACCAGTGGGCGGCCACACCCGACAGGGTTCGGCCGAACAGCGAAAGCTTCTGTGGTCGGGTTAGGCCCATTGGCCGCAGGATGTCTGAGAATAGCCGAAGATGGACCATGGGGTCGCCGGACCCGTCAAAACGGTCGATTTGCGGCATCTTGAACCTATCGGGCAATGTTACGGCCACGTCGGTATATTCGTCCTCGATATCCGGAATAGCCCTTACCCCTTGGGATTTCTTGAAGAGTTTCTCAAGCTTACTCAATTTCAGAGCTATATGATCAATCTCGAACTTGAAGGGAGAGTCCGGGTGATTGGGCGTATGGGTCTTGGACAGTTGTGTTGGAAGCGGGGGCGGAGCTGGCCCCGTTGGAAGATTCGTGTCCTCTTGTAGGTTCTGGATATTTGGTATAGTGTTCTGGGTGTTAGGCAGAGCGTTCTGAACAGTAGGTGCCTGCTCAGGTAATGGAGCCCCTGGCGGAGGAGGGACTTGGTGTGAAGCAGATGCCGCATTCTGCTGTTGCAGTCTGGTAATCAGTTCAGCCTGTTGGGCCATGATCTCGGCCTGTTGTTTGGCAAACTCATCCCGGCGAATGTCGTCCTGTTGCATGGCTCTCATGGTTTCTTGCATCTGACGCATCATTTCCTCGACTCCTGTCGGTGTTGCCATACTGCCTTGGTTCGTCCGAACTATTGGCAAGTCTATTTCTATAGCAGTAATTGGGATTCCAATCTGACTGTCCACTGACGGGGTAGTCCTCTGCTCGGATACACTGCGCTTCCTCGGTCTCTGCCTGATAACCGGGGGTAGAGAATGGAACACTGGCTGTCCGTCAATTAGATCCTCGGATCGATTGAGTCGACGACCTCGTGTCCAAAGTGCTTGGGGAATGTCTACTGGGTTGGAAGCAATTGTGCTGGAACTGCCCTAGCAAAAGATAAATAAAGCTAAAAGGAAATAAATAAACAGATAAACGGACAGCATAACAGCTTAAAATAAATGCATGACACACAGCCTGGCATAACAACACACGGTTGACAAGCTGAATACACACTGTCCTCCAACACTGATTATTATCCCTGAATCACTGTCCTCAAAGATTGAATCTGATACCCGCAGATAACTGATTCTCAAATACTGACTGATGCCCGCAGGCCTGATACGCACAATACTGAACTGATGCCCGCAGGCCTGATGCCCAAACCCTGTAAACTGATACATGCATTCGTATGGAAACGCACCCCAAAAGCACATAACAAGTAAGCGAGAGCCAAAACACCCCTATGTTGGGGTAGGGTTTCCCTGTCCTATTTTGTCAGGAACTAGGGTTTCACTACGCACGCAGCGGTTTCAAACAACCTATAAACGGGTAAGCAACTTGTCCTAGTTTGGAATGGTCACTATGGATCCGAATATGCACTAGGTCGAATGGTCAAAGAGGGGGCCTCGGTAAAACCGGGGTTTGTGTTCCCATACTGGCAGAGCCCACAACTCAGCCTTATGGTCATGCCTTGACAAGACAAGCCTCCGGCAAACCGTTCAGGAATAGCAGATGGCAAACACGGTGTCCTAGGCGCACCAATGCAAATGCAATGCAAAGAAACACACAAGTGTAGTCAAAAACAGATATCACGAGTTCGAGTCAAGTTCTCTAATTCCCCAGCAGAGTCGCCAGAAACTGTAGACGTCCCCGAACTCTCCGGGAGGGTTGAGCTCCCGTTCTGTTTATTTGGGGTCACTACAGCTCAGGACTCTAAAATTGTCACGGTTCTTAATCTGAACCAAAGAGTCCAAATCCGGCAAATCGTTTTGAGAAAAACAGATTTTTGAAAGAAGTGCCAAACATGGACTGCTTTGCCAGATACAGAGTCGTAACCTAAATATTTTATTTTTGGGAAATTTAGGAAACCCTGACTCGTTTGCCTAAGGCCACGTGTCCGTCATCACCAAAGTTGCCTTGGCTCGGGAACTTGGGTACGATTGGGGAAGGTCACTTCGTGAGCACCCCCGCTCACCCAATCAAAGATCGGCCTCTACTAACCATGATATCTAGTTTTGAAAACTTTGTGTGTTCTTATTCCGGTTATTAGCCTAGTTTTACTATGTGATGCGCACAGCATACAAGTATAGACCGGGTCGCCTGAATTGGAACAAAACATTTCATGTTTGTTTTTTTGAAAGATGGTTTGCTACCCGCAGGTAGGCTTAAAATGCAGATTTTGCCACCCTCGTGTGGGTTTAGAAAAGATGGTTTTGCCACTATCTAGTGGGGCTTAAAACAAACAGTTGATGAATTGTTCCAATCCAAATAACCCAACCTCCACCCACAGGCATTCAAGCAGTTATATCACATAAGCAAATAGCCTCATGGTAAGCATGCTATTCATGGCAGTCACTCACACGCATGCAAGGATGCTAAAGCATAAAACTCACCGAGTACTCCAAGCCAAAACAGAAACTCATTAGAAGTCATGCATGAATCCTAAGTATGCAGAAATGCCTAATGCAACACATGCAAAAATGCAACTATAGCAGGCTCGGCTATTCTAAACATGGCATATGAGATGCAACAGCTAACAAGTATTCAACTTTGAAATTGAAATACAATGCAGTTAGTATGATGCGCCGAGCCCGGTGCATGCAAAACAGATGAATGAATGCAAACATGCTATCATACTGTATGCTAATTGAAATATGCCCTAATATAACCATCATAAGCAGGTAAATAAAAGGGAAGAAAGACGTGGGGTTGGAAGACATACATCACACTCACCCACACTTGTTACAATTATGCCCTCGCACAGAGGGTCCGAAAGAATAGTACAGTCCGAATAATACAGTCCAAATAATACAGTCCAAATATATACAAATTCCTAATTAATTTACAAATTAACTAAGAAAAATAAACTAGCATGCAAGCCAGGGACTGCCTTGACTCCGATGAACGATGCATGTCTGGGCTGCCTTGCGTGGAAATCCACTGGGATGCCCCAATTAGCCTCAGTTTTACGATTATTCTTGGAAAGCGCGCCAAGCTCCAAAAGGTTGCTAATTCTTGATTTGCTGCAACAGAGAGCAAAAAAGGGGCATAGCAATGTATTTTCACAAATGTATGCATGCCTCGATCCTCGTGCCACCAATCACGCATCTCGATGCATGATGGCCGAGGGAGTCAAATTGTGCAATTCAATATAGAATGAATGCCTCGATCCTCGTGCCACCAATCACGCATCTCGATGCATGATGGCCAAGGGAGTCGAATTGTGCAATTCAATATAGAATGAATGCACATATAAACACAACAAGAACCTAACTCCATCATGGACGATCCGGAGTGTCGGTGACTAGGAAATTGAGACACGTTCCGTCACTCGGACTACGGAACGTACCTCGTTTCCCGTGCCCAGGCTAACTCCTATCCTGAACACGATGCAATATGCATGACATGCATGAAATGCAACTATGATACAATCCTAACATACACAATGTTATGGAACGGCATACACGCTACACGAGGTAATACACAACCGAGCATACACAATGCTATGGATGAAATGGCATACGCAATGCAATAATGGGCTTACACCAACATGAGAGAGCCTCAGCCACACTCACATAGGAGGCCATTAGATGAAAACAAGACAACTCGAAATGCGTGCACGCGTGCACGCAAACCGAGGACTGACCCTTAGGCGCCGAAATGCCACTCTAATGAGACATGGCAAAGACATGGAATATTGCATATGATCATGCAATTTTTAGAGGCATAATGAGGTGCAAAACAGCCCCGAAACAAGGCGAAATGACACCCGATGCATGGAACAAGTCCCGAAACATGAATTTTGGCGCATGAAATGGCCTATAGCTATGCAATGCATGCACAATTTGAACGTGAGATGAAAAGACAGAAGCAAGGCAGCCCCTAGATAAGAATTTTTACAGTTCAAAGCATGGCCAAACAGCAAACAAAAATAGGGCAAAAATAGCATGCAAAAATGGCCCTAAATGTGAGATAATGAAACAACTCGTAGCTTCTGACCGCAAACAGATTAGGGCCCTTCAAAAAAGTTGAAGAGGGGCCCAAAATATGATCTTTTACAGTTTATGGCAAACCACAAAAACCAGCACAGGTATGGCTAAACTCTCATGCAAGAAATGGGCCAAAAGGTGGCCAAAGAAGCAAGTAGTGGTTGCTGGCTTTAAACACAAAGGGGCCCTTCAAAAATGTTGACGAGGGGCCAAAAATAATGTAATTTACAGTTGATGGCCAGACCCAAAACAGTATGCAAATATGTTCAAAATGCTATGCAAAATGAAGCCAAAAAGAGAGATGTAACACAAAGTATATAAAATATGCCTCAAACCATGAAAGACCATTAATAAAACATGAATAATGGGTCAAAATACAATTCTGAAAAGAGCTCAAAAACAGAAGCTTAAGAGGCTAATAAATCATGCAAAAATGGGGACAAAAGAGGGGTATAATGACAGGTGGCACATGGAGGTCCCAAACAGTGATGAGCCCTTCTTCAATGTTGAAGATGGGCTTAAAATAAGCCTATCTACAGTTTACATCATGCTCCAAAACAGATCATACACAGGCCAAAAATACTATGCAAGATTATGGCATACAAGAAGGATAATGAAGCAAGTGCACCAAGGGGGCCTCAAACAGTGAGGGGCCCTTAAACAAAAGTGAAAAGGAGCTCAAAAAAATTCCACTTTCAGTTAGGGCCGGAGCTCAAAACAGCAAGCATGCATGGCTAAGAAATGATACAAGAATAAGCTCAAAAGAGTGGGAATGGTACTCACCCTTGAAGACCAAACTTTGGTTGCTTCTTGGCTTGAGAAGTGGTGCCTCCTAGCTGCTGGAAAGCTCCCCAAGCTGCTGGAAATGGAAGTGGTGGAGTGGTGCTAGGTGATGGTGTGAAAATGGGGTAGGTTTTGGGTGTTTTTGAGCTTGGAGATAGAGATGGAGAGGGATACAATGCAAGAGGCTCTTAGGGAATTTTTTGTAACCCTTGGACCAATGTTGGAGGCCAAGTATATAGACCAAAGAGGAGGAGAAAAGGAGGGAAAAATTGGGGGGAAAACAAGCCAAGTTTCCCCCAAAAGTTGTCCCCCGGATACAGGTTTTTTGGAGGGAAAACAGATATATAGCTGGAATATACACACTGCAAGGGTCATGGTCGGCCAGGTATTGGAGCTGCGAGTGGCCGGCTGGCCAAGGGTCAAAAAGGTCAAAAAGATTAATGGCCGGCCACCACAAATTGGTGTCCTCCCAGGTGCCCTCAACACAACCCTGTGGTTCAAAATTGATAACTGTAAAACAGGAGAGAGAATAGGCCATTTTTAGGAAGGGTTCAAAAGGGTCAGGTGGAATTACTGGCCAGACACCAACTTTTGGTGTCCTCCCATGTGTGTACAACACAAATATGGGGGTTAGGATTGAAGAAAGTGACCACAGGGTGGTCAACATTGGCTTGGAAGTGAGAAAAAGCGGGTGTCGGAGGGCGCCGGAGGAATATAACTGGTTGCTGAAACAATTGCTGGCCTCCCACCCTTCTACGGCCTTCCTGGCGATGAAACAGAGGTACCTGCCAAAAATGAACGAAAACCGATGCAAAACAAATGTTCGGGGGCCAGAACACGAAGTTCGGGGCCCCGAAAACTGCCTGTTAAGCACCGAAAGTGGCATTCGGCCACGAAGTGGGTCTCTCAGACCTCAGTGTCCCTCAAAAGGGAGTAAATAAGATGCATGCCAAAAACCGGAGCAATAGGAGATGGTTAAGCGGTCCCGAACCGAGGCACACAGCCTGACGACTCCGAAAACCAGGAACCGGGCTCCGAAACGGGCAAAATGGCCTACGACCACAAAACATAGCCCACGGCCACTGAGAGATGGTCTACGGGACCTCTCCCTCCCCTCAGGAAAAGAGACAGAGAAAACCGAGTCTGGTCGCAAACCGAAGCAAGGCACAGAAGAGGGTTCGGAAATCCGAAGACAGGGCTCACGGCCGCGACTCTGAGACTTCTGAACGAGCACGATATGCAATATCACCAAGCGCTCAACTGGTGACGTCTGAGTCTCAAGGTCGGTCAAAAATGGGGTGTCTACAACGATCTATATGATTTTCGAAATCATCTTTCGATAGCTTTGAAAATTGATTGTTGATTCGAGAAGTTGAGTGATTTTGGAAGTGGGTTTGTCTCTTGTTCTTTTAAAATGATCTTATGGGTTTTGATTTTCGTTGATTGAAGAAAAGATGATTTTGGAAAGTTTTCTTTCAAAAGATTTGAGTTGTATAGTTTTGGTGAAAAAACCTTGAATTTGGGGATTTTTTTAAAGGAGACTGAAAATCCATGAATGATATTGTTATATTTATTTTGTGTGTCAAAATAAATGGATGTTTGAAAATTTGTTATTTATATTTATGTAAATGATGAATTTCAGGGAATATGAGAATTGTTGTTCATTTTGAAAATTATTGTTCAAAACGTTGAAATAGTCTTGAAATAACTAATTGTCGAGAATACTTGAAAAGAGGGAATTGTGTTATTCCTTGGATAATGAATTAGAATAAAAGTATTTATATCCATCTTGTGAAATTGGCATATCAATTCATTTGATTACATTAAACTTTGAAAGTTGATTTGAAACTTGCATTGAGAAAAGAATGTTGAGAAACAAGTTTTCATGAAATGGTTTTGGGGTAAATGCGTTGGTAACTCTTGATAAGTGGTGTAGATGATATTAAATAAGTTGGCCTGAGGGTCCGGGGTGAAAGACCGAAAACCAGCGCGAATAGGTGTCGATCCTTCCAGTTAATATCGGTAAAAATGACAATTTGGTAGTACTTGTATAGTCTACTTGTAGACACCGACCTAGGGATTACCAGAGTCGTATTACCGCCCTTGAAATAAATTGTTAAGTTTTGAACAATTGAAATTGCATGATATCATTGAGCATGATGGTTTTCAAAAGATGAAAATGTGATTTATCTTCAAAAAGGGCATAGCATGGCATGTGCATTTCATCTCTTAAGACTTGTATAAATTGTATATACTTTGTTAAGAATTTCATACTAGGCTTTATGCTCACCTTACGAGATTTTTATGCAGGAAAAGATGTGGTGATCCCACCCAACTAAGGGCATGGAAGTATGTGTATTGGGAGTACAATGCTCTCATTTTGTTGTGACTCTATGTGTGCTGTGCTTGTGTGGGTTTGAATAACCGTTTTGTGTAACTAGGCTCAAGCTTTGGAAACTTGTAAACCATTGGGGGTATTTATTTGTTTATTTACTTGTTGTTGGATTAATGTATTGTTGTATGAAGAACTATTGTATCATGTAATGTAAGTTTGGAGATTTATATTCGGTTTTCCTTGAAAAAGCTATGATTGTTGTCTTATCATTTGGGCTATAAATTTGGGGCGTTACATATATAATATAATACTATATTTATCAAATTTTCATGTCATTTATCATCTCACATATCAACATGTAATGGGTTCACCACTCAAATATATCTCTAATATAATGTTGGCAATTATATTAACATATTAGATGTTAAGATAAAATGATACAAATAAATGATCATTATGGTATTACTCATGGATATAGTTCCCCCATCATTCATTGGTCGGTTCATTAAAAATTAAATAAAATATTTAAAATATGATTTTAATATACATTTTATATATTTCTAAACTTTTGTACATATTTTTATATGTATTTTAATAGAAATATGTATATATATATATATATATATTGTCATATATTAACCCCTGTTGAGCAGTGGTTGGGATCAAAATTTCATTTATGTTAGTTTAAAAGTAAAAACATTGAAAAATACATTTCAGAATATTTGGTGTCATTCAAATTGTCCGAATTTGTTCATGTCAGTCGTTCGGATGACATGGTGACAATCGTGGTAAATGAGGGTGAAGCCAGTTATCCAGACGGTCATTTGGACTAGCATAAATTTAAGTGATTCAGGGGATAACAAATTCGGTGAATAAATCATTTCACTTACAAAAATGACTTTTTTTTTTTTTAGAATTCCCAAACAATCTCTATCTATTTTTTAGTGTCTTTTATTTTATGTAAAATCGTAGTCATAATCATGGCTGTTATTTTTAATATTTTTAAGAGAGTGTAATTCTTGTAATTTTGAGTTAATTGACATTATACATATGTGTGTATTTTTTAACATATGAAATCAAACTTCACCAGAATTATGGAGAGTCAACAATTAGCTTATCAAAATTTCTGGAATATTGTTCAACTAATCCATTCCACAATGGATGGGATTCATACTAAATATTGTGATGATTTTTCAACTTGTGAACCTTAAATTAAAAGTCTTGTTTAATTTGCAAATAAAATTGAGTTTGATATTTATTTCATTAAATGTATTTTAGTTATTTTGTACTGAAAGTAAAGAGCTTTAAAATAAATTAAACAGGTCGTTTAGTTTCGATTTAAAAGAAATGGAATGGTTTCGGTTCCATTCTGCTTTTTGGTAAGCAAAACCTCCACAATTTGTGATCTAATCTAAGCTACACAGTTTTAAAATCTAACAAAAATAATTTCTGATGATCATAGTCGTTAGATAAAGCCATGTGCATACTTGGATCTACAAATCAACATACATTTATTTCAATAATTAAAGCAGAATTCAAATATAAACAACATTGAACATAAATAGAAAGTTTATCAGCATACAAGGAAAGAAAATATATATATATATATATATATCAGTGTGTGTGTGTGTGAGAGAGAGAGGGAGCATACTGACTGAGCTTGCGCGAGAGAGAGAGATTGTAATATGCCATCGCCGTACCACTGTTAGCCGTCGTCGAGAGCGATTGAGACTGCTAGTCGTCGTCGCTCGTCGAGAGAGAGATCATCGGTGAACACTCGCCGGTGAACACTCGTCGTTGTTGCACGTCAAGAACCTACCCGTCACACGAACTCCCTGTGATTGTGATTGTGATACACGAACTCGAACTCATCTTTGTGATTGGGAACTCGAAATCTTTGTGATTGTGATTGGGAATTGGAAATAATATATGAAGTTTTAGGGATTTTGGGGGTTTTAAGGGAGAATGGTCTTAGGGATTTTGGGGGTTTTGAAGGAGAATGATCTTAGGGATTTTGGGGATGAAAATATTTTGGGGTTTTGATTGAGCACCAATTGGGCTAAAGGAGAGGGAGATGAAATATTTCAATACTTTTTGCGACGGTATAGAAAAACCGCCACAAATGATAAATCCATTAATTAAAATGACGCCGTTTTAATAAGGGTTTTTTTGCGACAGAGAATTGCCGTCACAAATGTCCACTATTTGCGACGGTAAATTTCACCTGTCTCAAAAAAATTTCTTTTTGCGACGGTACACAATGCGTCGCAAATACTTCCGTATTTAAGACACTTTTTCTTGTGTGCTTATTAGCGACGGGGTAACTACCGTTGCAGAAGACATTTATTTGAGACGGTTTCAAATGCCATCACAAAAGATCACTTTTTGTGATGGGATACACGCTGTCACAAAAAGTTCCATGTTTTATAGGCACTTTTCTTGTAGTGATCTACCTTTGGGCCATATATATATATATATATAGGAGCATAAATATATATAAATATGTATGTGTTTATATATATACTGGGGAGGTAAGTGTAATTTATTTTAATATGTTAAGTAGCTAAAGGATCGTATTGAAATTTGTAGAATAATTATGGATGGCATCAGCAGAATTTATTTGATTTTGGACGGATGTGTAACAGAAATAAGTCCTTGTATATTAGTTTCGAAAGTAAGGGAGGTCGGTGTCATTTTTAAAACCACAGGGGAGGTATCTATAATTAAGACAAACCTTAGGAGAGGTAAGTGTAATTTACCCTTTATTTTTTTTATAGCACCCTACTTATATATTATTAAAAATGCTAGATATTTCTAATAAATTACAAACTAAAGTAATAATGAGGTGTGGGTCTCCAACATATATGGATATGCAACTTATATAATTGATAATATAATTAGTAATTTAGTAAAAATTTGTTAAAGGACGATCATATTAAATGACTCGTTAAAATTGCAGTTTAATTGATTATATATTGAAATTTAATTAATAACTCCATTTTTTAAAAAAAAATAATTTTTTAGATTTACTTACATTTTGCATTAAAAAAATATTAAATGACTTTTTAGAATTTATCAATTATGAATTGAAATTTAATTAATAAAAAATTTATAAAATAAAAAAATGGCATGTCAAATTTATTTATTTATGTTCTCATGAAATAATGTTTCACAAAGTTTAAGTAAAAAATTATTTTTAATTAATGATGTACCAAAACCAACTCAATATTTTTTTAACATAAATTATAAGTACACTCATAAAATTTGCTTAAAATACTAATTACCTCATATGACTCTGAAAATTATATCACACCCCTTTAATTTTCTAATCACATAATAACACTTTTATTAATCAACTATTAAGTCAATTAATAGTTTTTAATAATATTTTCAATTAACAATTTTAGTAATTTGTTATTGTATAGGATAGTCAGAAATTTCATTTTTCTATCAATTCTATTAAATAACAAATCCTGACAAAAAATATATTTATAATTTTTGAAACGACAATGAGTAATTTATATTTTAACCAAACTCAAAAATTATATTTGTAATTTATCCTTTTATTTTATTTTATTTTATACACACATTGATTTCTAGACAAAATTTTTGATTCCACCCTTGGCTAGTACAATATGGTAAACAAATTATAGATTGCTCGTATGCAGGTTATTCGACTATAAAAAGAGAGAGAGCCCTTCTATTGATTTTCTGCAACAAAACAATAAGATTTCAATTTTCTTTTTGAGGTGTGTTTGGAAAGAAGGAAAATCTAAGAAATGGGTGTTGGAATGGGAGTTGTGATGATGATAGTGGACATGGTGATATGCCTTGCCACGGTGGCACATGCAGCTCAAGGAGCTGCTACTTACTATGGTCCTCCTTACAAGCATGAGTGTTATTTTTATTTTATTTTTTAATTAGATGTCTGAATTAGTTTGAGTGCATCTTGATTATTTTCAAAATCTTGAAATGAACGACTTGATAAACATTCATTGACTCCTTGAAGTCATTCGGGATTTTGATTCTTATTATTAAATCTTTACTGAGTGTTCATTGTGCTATTCGGGTCTATGAGGCCCATCACAAGTATTGTTTTGATTATTAGAACCGTTTAATATGTAGAGTTTGTTGAGTATTTCATTCTTGTAAAATATTATATTAATCGGATATCGATAACTATTCGATCAAGTCAGATTTCGGTCAACAATTTATCTTAAAAATTATATTTATCGTTGGCAGAAATATAATTTGATTAAATGGCTATCGATATCTGATTAACGTGATTTTTTACAGAGATGAAGTACTTAGCGAGTTCTACACGTCGAATATTTCGGATTATCGAAATAGGACCCATGGTGGGTCCCTATGAGTCCAACAATATGCTCTAATATGATATTGAAGTGGAAAGAAGCCTGCTGTATAATTATACACCACTTGTATGCAGCAACAAACTTATGCATATTCTACATTATATATTTGAAAAATCTTGTTTTGAAAAATCTTGTTTTGAAAAATCTTATCATCTGCTTTTAATCTTATAATTTTAATTGAATTAATTTTGACTCTAAAATTTTTATTTTGTGTGTCATATTTTTAGAAATAAAATTATAGATTTGATCAATTCAGTGATATAACTTCAATTAAATCAGTGACCCTAGCGACGTTATCAATTGAACTAAACTTATTCAAAATCTAAAATTAAAGGTAAAAATTAAGCCAATTAAAACTGTAAGGATTAAAATGTCACAAGTGGCAAAATGTAGGAACTACGAATATATCTTTATTTTTATTTTTATTTTTGTGGTTTTGCTTTTTTAATGTATAACACTTCTAATATGAGTTTTTTTTTTAATATTCCAAAAAAAGAAACTATTTAGAAAATTGACCCGCTTTTTAAACCATTTGAGAAACTAACCTGCTCTTGAAATCACATTTTGAAAATGCGATTTTGAAATTAAAATTGTAGTTTCAACATGCCATTTCACCTTGAAATCACATGTTGAAAATGCGATTTCACCATGTCATCATTTTCAACTTGCAATTTTAAGGTGAAATTGCATGTTCAAGATGCAATTTCAACTTCAAAATCGCATTTTGAAAATGCGATTTCAAAAAGTAGGTTAGTTTCCTAAATAGTTTGAAAAACGGGTCAATTCTATAATTAGTTTTTTTTTGGAATATTTAAAAAAAAAAAAAAACTCTCTAATCATAGTATACTAACAATAACCTGTGTGATGCACAGGAAAATAGACCATGCACATTTTGTTTGATAAATAAATTATCTGAACCTTGAATTATATTTTAATGGTGGCAAACCATGATGCTAGGCCATCCTGGTAGATGTTAATAATAATTAACCTACAAAATTTCACAATAAAATTTAATATGCTTAAAAAATTGTTAATTATAAAGATTATTAGGGATAATAGTATGGGCGAATTATATGCAGGTGAGCGAATGAGAAAAAAATTACAAACACATGGGGAGTTTCAAGTGTGTTTATGGTGGGGTACAAATGAAATGTCGTGGGGGTGCAAGTGTCACTTGCACCCCTGCATGTGTTGATAATTTTTTTTCTCTTCTCCCACGTGCATGTATGTCACGACCCCAAACTGCCCCTCGTAGTTTGGTGCCGTGATGGCCACCAATCCGAGATTACCGAAGGCCAACCTTCAAAAGTTCAACACAATCAGAGCATAGTATAGGGGTCTCACAGATGCGGAAGCGATAAATCAAAATACAAGTGGTCCATAAAAGCTGTGCATAGATCAAATGTAATGACATACATGACATAGTTTCTCATTCGGTTGATAATAAACGAAATACATATCAGAATCTTGATCAAAAGGCTTCTAGAGCCGACATGTGCAAATACAATGATTACAAGCCAAAGAAGCATAATCTTCAAGATTTGCAGACGTAAATACAAATTTTCCGACATAGAACAAGTCAAATTGACATGACAAGAATCCAAAACAAGCTTTGCAAAACACATCTAGGCGTTGCCGACGTCCTGCTCATCACCTACATATATATAGAGAGGGTGAGCTTGGATACTCAGTGAATGGTACTAGTAATAAAGGTTTTGCATGAATAGAGCCGAAGTCTTTTCCAAACAAAATATGCCAAGACCATACGAATATTAGCTGAGATCCTTTCAGAGCAAAACACATCACTTTATCAAGCAAGGGATGAACCGTATTCATCTATCATGTCTTACAAGTCTCAAGGGATGCTTACTGGCATCGGCAAAACACAAATCAAGCTTTCCGAACGAACAAAACCACGCGGTAAACCGTCAGTGGCAAAACATAGACTGCACGATCCGTAATCGATTAGTCGAAGGTACTGCGAAAGTTTATAGTCCTCCAGCACAAGGGACTTATGTTACTTAAGCCCGTAGCTCTTTTTAACACGATGGTCTTGTGTTACTTAGGCCCGTAGCCCGTTTTAACACAATAGTCTTTCCAAGAAAGGACCGTATCCTTTTATACTTAGTGCTGCGAAAGTTTAGAGTCCTCTAGCACAAGGGACTTTTTGTACTTGGTACTGCGAAAGTTTAGAGTCCTCCAGTACAAGGGACTTTTTATACTTGGTATTGCGAAAGTTTAGAGTCCTCCAGTATAAGGGACTTTTCAAGAATGACATCAAAACAAAGCTTATACTTGATACATCAAAACAGAGCTATTCATTCATGCTTAACAAATACTTTCGTCAAAATGAAGCAAAGCAAGATTTATCAAAACAACATAACATAGCTTTATTAAAAATACCACTCACATAGATCTCCTCGGGTGTAGGCTCAAAGCAAAGATCAAGGACCTACAATCACATGGCAATCACATTCTCAAAACAAGCTTTATATGCATGCAGATGATCCCGGCATTCTCACCAGATCCAAGTCAATAACAAAGCAAAACATGCTGGGAGTTTAAACACTGCTTCCGCCTCATGAAAACACACTGGGTACCAATCAGGTCTTTGCCGAGGTCCCACACCTCCTTGCCGAGGTGTGGTCCCGATGGCCTCATTCAAAAGCAAAGTCGGGAAAAATCTGGGTTTCCCTTTGAAGAACATGAAGAACATGATGAACATGATCATGAGGAAGATGAATGCAAGATCATAACTTGTTACAAAAATCTGAGATTTCATGCCAAAAGTTCAAAACATGGACCTAGGTACCCATACAAGAAGATCATGCAAGAACAAACACAAAAACATGGTTCTTGTTCCAAACTTTCGGATCAAAACGAGACTTTTCTTCAAGAACACATGAATACTATTTTTCTCTTCCGAAACCAACTTCAAATCGATGCATGTCATGCAAAACAAATTCGATCATGCAATGCAGCTAGATGATCAATAACAACAACAAGAGTAGGTTAAGATTCTAACCTCAAAACTCGAATCCAACAGTTCAAACCTCGAAGATCAAGCTTGGAAGATCTATTCTCACTCAAGAACTTCTCCTCCTTTCTCTAGAGCTTCTCTCTCTAAAGGCAAAGATTTGAGACAAAAATGATTTGTTTCTAGATCTGCCGGCTGTCTTAACAATCAGCTCGGACACATGGCGCTACTAGGTTGGTTCAACTCAAAAGGTGACTGATTGATAAGACAAGTCTATGACAAAGCGTATGCAGCAAGCTAAGGCAAGACGCATCGGCAAGTAATGACATCGGCTAAAGTCAAAGCTTCGGCAATAGGGTAACGAAGACATCGGCTAAGGAGGACGACACTTGACTAAGCTGTGCCACACCTTGGCCTGGGTGTGCCACACCTCGGTCTGGGCCAAACCTGCCCAAGGACAAGGATCACTAAGTGCAAAACATCTCGGCAAACATGCCCAGGGTGAAGATGGGGGTCGACTAGGTGGTTCCAAAACAGTTCTAAATACAAAGGCTCAGAGGTGAACTAAGCTTAAGATGACCTCGGCTACACACCAAGCAAGGAACAAAATCATGCAAGCAACACTTAAACAAAACAAGGCAAGGCAAGACTTGCAAAACAACATAACAAGACAAGATCATGCATGAATGTATGCAGGTATGACAAAAGTAAGGTGAGGGTTGCTACAGTCTACCTCCCTTAAAGAAGTTTGGTCCCCAAACTTAAATTACCTTGCTCTATAAACTACTCCGGATAACGGATTCTCACATCCTCTTTCTTTTCCCACGTGGCTTCTGTGCCATAATGCTCCTTCCATTCGACCTTTACCATTGGTATCGATTTGTTTCTCAACTGCCTTACTTGCCTGTCAATAATCCTCATTGATTTCTCCTCGTAGCCCAAATCCTCATTAACCGAAATCCCAGAATGATCAATTATATGTAGTGGATCTCGGATGTACTTCCTCAACATCGAAACATGAAACACATTGTGGACTTGGCTTAAATCTGGCGGCAAAGCAAGTCTGTAGGCAACGGGGTTAATTCTCTCAAGAATTTCAAACGGTCCAATATACCGGGGTGCTAATTTACCTTTCTTTCCGAATCTTGAAACTCCTGTCATCGGTGAGATCCTCAAAAATACATGATCCCCAACCTCGAATTCTAACTCCCTTCTCCTCTGGTCGGCATAACTCTTCTGTCGACTCTGCGCGGTTCTAATCCTCTACTGAATAAGCTTAATCTTTTCAGTCGTTCCTTGAACTAACTCGGGGCCAATCAAAGCTGTATCTCCCACCTCGGTCCAACATATCGGCGACCTGCACTCCCTTCCATACAAGGCTTCGTACGGCGCCATTCTAATGCTGGCATGATAACTGTTGTTGTATGCGAATTCTACTAATGGCAAATGCGATTCCCAACTTCCCTTGAAATCCAATACACACATTCTGAGCATATCCTCAAGTGTCTGAATGGTTCTTTCCGTTTGCCCATCCGTCTGGGGGTGAAAAGCTGTGCTAAACCTCAACTCAGTCCCCAAGGCTCCTTGCAGGCTCTGCCAAAATCTAGAAATGAATTTCGAATCTCGGTCTGATACAATGGACACCGGCACATCGTGAAGTCTAATAATCTCATTCATATACAGTTCGGCAAGTCGGTCGGCATTGAACGTAGTTTTAACTGGCAAGAAGTGTGTTGACTTAGTTAACCTGTCAACGATAACCCAAATTGAATCCATACCTCTTTGCGTCCTCGGCAAACCCACCACAAAATCCATGGAGATGTGTTCCCATTTCCACTCAGGAACTGATAAGGGTTGTAGAAGCCCTGCTGGTCTCTGGTGTTCTGCCTTCACTTGCTGACAACTTAGACACTGAAATACGAATTCAGCTATTTCTCTTTTCACATTTGGCCACCAGAAGGTCCGCTTCACATCTTGATACATCTTGGTGCTTCCTGGATGAACGGCAAATTTGGAGTTGTGGGCTTCTTGCAAAATCTTTCTTTTTAACTCTGGGATGTCGGCCACACATAACCTTCCTTCAAACTTGAGCACTTGATTTTCGATGGTATACCCTGATCTCGGCTTTGTGACAATCTCCTCGGCTACTTTCTTGAAGAATTTATCCTTCATCTGTCTTGTCTTTGCCTCATCAACAATAGTCGGCTCCACTGTTATCATGGTCAAACATGCCAAATTTCCATCTGACTTTCTGCTCAAAGCGTCGGCCACGCTGTTGGCTTTACCTGGGTGATATTGAATTTGCATATCATAGTCTTTCAACAACTCGAGCCACCTTCTCTGTCTCAAATTCAATTCCTTCTGAGTGAATAGGAACTTTAAACTCTTATGATCTATAAAAACCTGACAAGAAGCTCCATACAAGTAGTGACGCCAAATCTTTAAAGCAAATACGACGACTGCTAGCTCCAAATCATGGGTGGGATAGTTCCTTTCATGTGGTTTCAACTGAGCAGATGCATATGCTATGATTTTACCCTTTTGCATCAATACACAACCCAAACCCTTATGCGATGCATCACTGTAGATATGAAACTCTTCATTACCTGATGGGAGTACGAGTACTGGTGCTGTAACTAACCTTGTCTTCAGTTCCTGGAAAGCTGACTCCCGATCTCCAGTCCATTCATACAGTGTTCCCTTCTTAGTCAATTGCGTCAATGGAATTGCAATTCTTGAGAAATCCTTCACAAACTTCTTGTAATAACCTGCCAAACCCAGAAAACTACGAATCTCGGATACATTAGTCGGCCTCGGCCAATTTATTACGGCTTCAATTTTGCTAGGATCAACCGAGATACCCTCTTCGTTAATCACATGACCCAAGAATGAGATAGTAGGAAGCCAAAACTCACACTTGTTAAACTTAGCATACAATTTCCGGTCTCTCAAAATCTGTAAGGCAAGTCTCAAATGATTTTCATGTTCAGCTTTACTCTTGGAATAGATCAATATATCATCAATGAAGACAACTACAAACTCATCTAAATATGGCTTGAAGACTTTGTTCATTAAATCCATAAATGCAGCAGGGGCATTGGTCACCCCAAAAGGCACTACTAAAAACTCGTAGTGGCCATATCTTGTCCGAAAAGCAGTATTCTCAACGTCTTCGGCTTTAACTTTAAGCTGGTGGTAACCAGACCTAAGGTCAATCTTAGAAAAGACTCGTGCTCCTTGTAATTGATCAAGCAAATCATCAATCCTAGGTAATGGGTACTTGTTCTTGATAGTGACCTTATTGAGTTCTCTATAATCGATACAAAGACGGAGTGTGCCGTCCTTTTTCTTAACAAATAGAACAGGTGCTCCCCATGGTGAAGTGCTCGGCCTAATAAATCCCTTATCCAACAATTCTTGTAATTGCAGTTTCAATTCCCTAAGTTCAGCTGGGGCCATCCTGTAGGGTGTTTTGGAGATCGGCTGGGTTCCTGGCATGATATCAACAGTAAACTCTATCTCTCTATCGACTAAGTGGCCAGGCAATTCGTTCGGGAAGACGTCGGGGAATTCATTAACAACTGGGATGTCGGCTAAACTAACATTTCCATTCTGATCACCCAGTATACTACACAAGTAGCCTCGACACCCTTTCTGAATTAACTTATAGGCCTTAATGGATGAAATCAAGTAAGGTGGGGGCACTATCCCTTTACCCTGGAAAATAACCACGGCTAGGTTTGGGGGTCTCAATGTGACACTTTTCGAAACACAATTAATAGATGCATGATTTGCGACTAACCAATCCATTCCCAGTATAACATCAAAATGAGTTATGTCTAGAGGCATTAAATCTACTAACAATTCAACATTCTCAATCACAACAACACATGCTCTATAAACGGATACAACAATCATAGATCTCCCAGATGGAGTAGACACAGATAATGCATAATCAAGGGGCTCTAGTTCTCTATTAATCTTCTCGGCAAACTTAGTAGACACAAACGAATGCGTAGACCCCGAATCAATCAACACATAGGTATTTTGGGAGCAGATTAGGAGTATACCTGACACCATTGTCTCAGCATTTTGAGTGTCTCCTGGTACTAGCGCAAATACCCTGCCCTGTCTCATCTATCCTTTTCCAACATTACCCTTCTGGACGGAACTCGAGATATTCTCACCTTTCTTGTTGTTATCAGCCTTTGTCTTAGGGCAATCTTTCACATAATGACCCATTTCGCCATATTCATAGCAAGCTCCAGACGTCCAACGACAGACCCCGAAATGTTGCTTCCCACAATCCGAACACGTCGGCTTAGCATTACCTTCCTGCCTTAGGTTACCAGCACTGCCCATGTTCGTCTTCTTCTTGGTGCCCAGCTGTGCTCGGCGATTGTCATAGTTCTGTCTCTTTCGCTGGTTCTCTCCTGAGCTCTGGTATCGATTCAGGTTAGCTTCGGCCAGGATGGCTTTGTCCAACACTTCGGCGTAAGTCGGCATATTGTGCAAGTTAACCTGGTCTTGAATCGGTCCGCGAAGCCCACTCTCGAACTTCCTGGCCTTCATGTATTCATCGTTAGCTATGTGAGGTGCAAACCTCACCAATTCAATAAAAACACGGTCGTATTCCGTCACTGTTCGGTTGCCTTGCGTCAAAGTCTGAAATTTGGTAGCCTTGCGGTTTCGAACACTTAGGGGAAAGTGTTTGTTGTAGAACAACTCTAAGAATCGGGTCCAAGTCAGATCTGGATTGCTTTCTCGAACCATCATCCACCATCTGCGAGCGTCATCATCTAACGTGAATGTTGCCAATGTCACCTTCTGGGCGTCGGTGCTAGGAAAGATCTCGAACAACTTTTCTACTTCCAAAACCCACGCCTCAGCCTTCATCGGTTCTATGCCCCCAGAGAATCTCGATGGTTTCATTTTCTTGAACTCCCTAATCAAAGCTATCGTGCCATCCCCATATAAGGCTGGTTGCGGAGGAACTTGCGGCACTGGAGGAGGTGGAGGCGGAACTACATTTCGGCCGTTGGTCTGCTCGACCTGAGTCGACGTAGCACTAGCGTACTGCTGTCTTGTTTGCCTCAACTCGTGGGCCAAACCTTCAACTAATCTTTCTAGTCTGTCCAATCTGTCTTCAGGCTGATCCCGGCCAATTGGAGGTCTACCTCTCCTCATGATGCTATGAGCATGTAAAGTGTGACTTTAAAACAATTAAGCAATTAACCACGTAGGCAAGTAACAAATAGGTATGTCAAGACAATGCACAACTCGTTCAAATAGCAAGCACCATGATGCAATCCTAACATCTTTCTAAGGGAAATCCTATGCTCTTTAGGACTCAAAGTGTGTAAATAACGTATACTGAGGAACTTGTGCTCTGATACCATTCTGTTACGACCCCAAACCGCCCCTAGTAGTTTAGTGCCGTGATGGCCAGCAATCCGAGATTACCGAAGGCCAACCTTCAAAAGTTCAACACAATCAGAGTATAGTATAGGGGGCTCACAGATGCGGAAGCGATAAATCAAAATACAAGTGGTCCATAAGAGCTGTGCACAGATCAAATGTAATGACATACATGACATAGTTTCTCATTCGGTTGATAATAAATGAAATACATATCAGAATCTTGATCAAAAGGCTTCTAGAGCCGACATGTGCAAATACAATGATTACAAGCCAAAGAAGCATAATCTTCAAGATTTGCCGACGTAAATACAAATTTTCCGACATAGAACAAGTCAAGCCGACATGACAAGAATCCAAAACAAGCTTTGCAAAACACATCTAGGCGTCGCCGACGTCCTGCTCATCACCTACATATATATAGAGAGGGTGAGCTTGGATACTCAGTGAATGGTACTAGTAATAAAGGTTTTGCATGAATATAGCCGAAGTCTTTTCCAAACAAAATATGCCAAGACCATACGAATATTAGCCGAGATCCTTTCAGAGCAAAACACATCACTTTATCAAGCAAGGGATGAACCGTATTCATCTATCATGTCTTACAAGTCTCAAGGGATGCTTACTGGCATCGGCAAAACACAAATCAAGCTTTCCAAACAAACAAAACCACGCGGTAAACCGTCAGTGGCAAAACATAGAGTGCACGATCCGTAATTGATTAGTCGAAGGTACTGCGAAAGTTTATAGTCCTCCAGCACAAGGGACTTGTGTTACTTAAGCTCGTAGCTCTTTTTAACACGATGGTCTTGTGTTACTTAGGCCCGTAGCCCGTTTTAACGCAATAGCCTTTCCAAGAAAGGACCGTATCCTTTTATACTTAGTGCTGCGAAAGTTTAGAGTCCTCCAGCACAAGGGACTTTTTATACTTGGTACTGCGAAAGTTTAGAGTCCTCCAGTACAAGGGACTTTTTATACTTGGTACTGCAAAAGTTTAGAGTCCTCCAGTACAAGGGACTTTTTATACTTGGTGCTACGAAAGTTTAGAGTCCTCCAGTACAAGGGACTTTTCAAGAATGACATCAAAACAAAGCTTATACTTGATACATCAAAACAGAGCTATTCATTCATGCTTAACAAATACTTTCGTCAAAACGAAGCAAAGCAAGATTTATCAAAACAGTATAACATAGCTTTATTAGAAATACCACTCACATAGATCTCCTCGGGTGTAGGCTCAAAGCAAAGATCAAGGACCTACAATCACATGGCAATCACATTCTCAAAACAAGCTTTATATGCATGCAGATGATCTCGGCATTCTCACCAGATCCAAGTCAATAACAAAGCAAAACATGCTGGGAGGTTAAACACTGCTTCCGCCTCATGAAAACACACTGGGTACCAATCAGGTCTTTGCCGAGGTCCCACACCTCCTTGCCGAGGTGTGGTCCCGATGGCCTCATTCAAAAGCAAAGTCGGGAAAAATCTGAGTTTCCCTTTGAAGAACATGAAGAACATGATGAACATGATCATGAGGAAGATGAATGCAAGATCATAACTTGTTACAAAAATCTGAGATTTCATGCCATAAGTTCAAAACATGGACCTGGGTACCCATACAAGAAGATCATGCAAGAACAAACACAAAAACATGGTTCTTGTTCCAAACTTTCGGATCAAAAGGAGACTTTTCTTCAAGAACACATGAATACTATTTTTCTCTTCCGAAACCAACTTCAAATCGATGCATGTCATGAAAAACAAATTCGATCATGCAATGCAGCTAGATGATCATTAACAATAACAAGAGTAGGTTAAGATTCTAACCTCAAAACTCGAATCCAACGGTTCAAACCTTGAAGATCAAGCTTGGAAGATCTATTCTCACTTAAGAACTTCTCCTCCTTTCTCTAGAGCTTCTCTCTCTAAAGGCAAAGATTTGAGACAAAAATGATTTGTTTCTAGATCTGCCGGCTGTCTTAACAATCAGCTCGGACACGTGGCGCTACTGGGTTGGTTCAACTCAAAAGGTGACTGATTGATAAGACAAGTCTATGACAAAGCGTATGCAGCAAGGTAAGGCAAGACACATCAGCAAGTAATGACATCGGCTAAAGTCAAAGCTTCAGCAACAGGGTAACAAAGACATCGGCCAGGGAGGACGACACTTGCCTAAGCTGTGCCACACCTTGGCCTGGGTGTGCCACACCTCGGTCTAGGCCAAACCTGCCCAAGGACAAGGATCACTAAGTGCAAAACATCTCGGCAAACATGCCCGGGGTGAAGATGGGGGTCGACCAGGTGGTTCCAAAACAGTTCTAAATACAAAGGCTCAGAGGTGAACTAAGCTTAAGATGACCTCGGCTACACACCAAGCAAGGAACAAAATCATGCAAGCAACACTTAAACAAAACAAGGCAAGGCAAAACTTGCAAAACAACATAACAAGACAAGATCATGCATGAATGTATGCAAGTATGACAAGAGTAAGGTGATGGTTGCTACAATGTACTTCCCCTTAATAGGATCACAATCACTTGATAGTATAAATAACTTGCATCAAACTGTAGTCTTATGCAGGGAAAAAAACATATAACATTAAAAGAGAGAAATTCTTAAACTCATAAAAGTTATCATAAATGTACACTTTTAAATTAGTGGTGTAAATTATTATTGTGGGACCAAATTTTAAATAAATCTCAACCTTTAATTATTATTTCTAAGTAGATTTTATTTTATTTTTAATCTAAATTTGTTGCCCTGCTTATAAAAAGAACTTCTCAAGCTAATCATCAATTGATTATTAGTAAACCCTCTATCTTTGACATGCATATCATATCAAAGTATAAATTCTTCTCCATAATCATTTTCTCCATAATTTGAATAATACTTGCATAGTTCCTACAACATTTAAAATTAAATAAATCAAGAAAAGATTTTCATGGGATTATAAAAATTATATAAGAAAATGGTTTTAATCTATTTTATTTATAAAATAAAATGCTGACAAATTAATTGAATTTTACTTGAAGATACATAACAAATGATAGTTTTAATCATTATATACTAATGAAAAAAATCATATAGCCTACTCAATGAAAAATGGTTGAATGCAACTAAAATCATGGATATTGAATTAAATTATATAGGCTCTAAATTGATAATATAATATAGCAAATTAACTAATAATAATAGAGAGAGATCGACAAATATGTAATATCACCCTAACATCTTTGTATTATGTTCATTAATTTTATATATTATATGAAAGTGTTACTCGTCTCAATCTTTCAACACTATAAGTACCTAGAAAACAAATTTGATAAGAAATTGGTTCTAAACTTTATTATTAAAAAAAAAAAAATTCAAAGAGAGACTAAGTAAATTGAGAGATGAGATTGAAGAAATACTATAAGAAATGACAGCCTTAAAAAAAAAAATTAAAAAAAGACATAACAATGATGTAAAGCAAATTATTTTCAACAACTAAAAGAAAGAACAATAATTATTATTACCTTGGATAAATATACTAATGAAAATTAATTTTGTGAGATTTTTATGTTGCCTCCTCCCATACGGCCTTCATCATCCCATTATCAATACTCTTCTCCTTCAGAGCCAAAAAAAAGAAAAAGTTTATCTTTATCACTTGATAAATAATTACGAATAATAAAAATTATGAAGAGAGTGTTAAGAATTTAAAAGAAGATAAGAAATTATAGATAATGGCATTTCAGAAGATAAAAAATTCAAAGTAAAAAAGAATAATATGTGATGGAATGAGAAAAAAAAAAAAAGTAAATCAAAATAAAGATTTAGATATATATGTTTTTGATTGATATATATTAATAAATCATATATTTATGTAAACTTTATTATTTTAATTTTTTTTGAAAATCAATTATTTAATCTTTTTATTATTTGTAAACCATGAAATTAATTTTGATATGTTTATCTATAGGGAAAAACTTTAAAATTCATATATTTTTTTATATGTAACGTCCTCAAAATAAATGCATAAATCAATCATTCATAATATCCATAGACATAAGAAAATAAAATACATTCATTCATCAGAGTGTTTTCTACAAAATGTATTACATGTTGACAGCAAAAGTAAATGTCCTACGGGCTTACAACTTTTCAAGTCAACACTTGGTTACCACAAAAGTGGGTCAAAAGCCCTTTACAATTTAAAGCCCTTGGCTTGGAAATAAAAACATGTAACACAAAAGAGATATCAACAAAAAAAGCCTGCTACCTTTAAACCACCCAAGTTGGGTCCTTGGAGGCGGCATGTCTCCTGTACCTGAAAATAATGTCCCATAAAAGGTGAGCCAAAGCCCAGTAGGGATATACTAAACATAATATGAGAATTAACTAAAACATTAGCATCTGATAAATATTTAACACTTAATAAACCATATATATCATCTTTGTAACAAATCAACGTTACACTACATACAATTCCCTTTCCATTATGTAACGTCCTCAAAATAACATCATTAAATCCATCAATAAAGATATGCATTGATATGTAAAAGTTCCACATTCTTCCATTTATCTAAGTTTCATTACAGAAAGTATTACATGTTAACAACAAAAGCAAATGCCCTATGGGCTTACAGCTTTCCAAGTTAACACTTGGTTACAACAAAAGAGTACTAACTCATACACGTTAAGCCCTTGGCTTGAATTTACATGTAATACATCAAAAGTAAAACGACAAAAAGGTATGTCCGCCTCTAGCCTCCCAAGCTATGTCCTTGGAGGTGGCATGCTACCTGTACCTGAAAATGATATTCCCATATAGGGTGAGCCACAGCCCAGTAGAAATACACTAAACCAACCATGAACAATGACTAAAAGATTAGCAATTGATAGATGACCAACACTGATACATTCACATAAATTACCCATTTATGTCATACGACTTATGAGTCCAAGTTACTTTTCATTTTCCCTTTTTCAACAGATAAGCATGTTAGCTCTATCATTATTTCAACAGATATGTATAAAAACTATATCCCACATTCACAGATAAGCATATAAGCTATATCCACATTCTCAACAGATATGTACAACAACAATATCCCACATTCACAGATAAGCATATAAACTGTATCCACACTTCACAAAGATAAGCATATGAGCTCAATCTTCACTTTTCTAGACAAGCATAAGAGCTGTATCTACGGAGTTCATCCCCTATCTTCTCCCAACACTATCCGGTTTAGAGGTACATCCCCTATCTTCCCCTAAACCGCGGAGTACATCCCCCATCTCCTCTTCTACACATAACGTATACAAACACATTGGTTCTATATACAATCATTCAATACATACAATTAATGTATTCTATCAACCGTCAAATTCCATGACACATTCCATTGATTAGTTTCCGTTTGCCTAATCATCATGCATTGTCTACAACAATCACGACTATCCTCCACCGATAGCCCAAAGCAATTATTTCTAAACAGAAAATAAATGCACAAATGGATATTCAATCAACATTTTAGTTCGGTGTGTGATAAACAATTCAACTACACCCTTTAACCCCATACACTTCCAGTCTCAACAATCCCATTTCATTTCCTCATTTCTCACAATTAATTATCCCAATTAATCACACAATGTAATTAGGTCAATTCCCATAATTAACATTACAACCCCTAGGTCCCATTTTCATCAATGATTCAACATTTATTCCATTTCTCTATGCCAAACATGCATCTAGGTTTATTATGAATAAAACCCCAACTTTTGTAAAATTGCACAAAAGCCCCAAACTTTCACCAAATTACCAAACCAACCCCAACATCCCAAAATACCAAAATTTAAAGACAAAATCCATAGAGAGGAGTAGGATATCCCTACCTCGAAGTTTGAGCCAAAAAGGAGATGAAGACTCGAAGATCAACGTGCTCCAAATCCAAACTTTTTCAAATTAAATCGAAGCTCTCAACGCCCTCTATCTTTTTAACAAAGGCCCTAGGCTAGATTCACACTCTAGGGAGATCAAATCTTAGAGAGAATGTAAGTTGAGAGAGAGAGAGTCTCGGATCAAGGGTTTGAAAGAAAAAGGAAGTGAAAAAGTGATGTTCAAAAACGCTACTGTCCGCTGATATAAAACACGCTCGCTCGAGCGAAGACTTGGTCGCTCGAGCGACCAGACACAGAAAACTCTCGCTCGAGCCAAGAAGTTCTCGCTCGAGCCAAAAACTCAGAAGTGCGCTCGAGCGAAAGAATGCTCGCTCGAGCCAACAACTCAAACCCTCAGGTCTGCAACCAGACGCACGCTCGAGCGACAAACTTCTCGCTCGAGCGAAGAACAACCAGACCGCTCGAGCGAATAAAGCTCGCTCGAGCCACGAAACGCAACTCTCAGGTCCAGAACCAGACGCAACCGCTCGCTCGAGCGAAGCCACTCTGGCTCGACCCACCAGACACGAACTCAACTCTCGCTCGAGTGACCAACTCCTCGCTCGAGCGAAGATCCAAAAATCTGGGCAGCAGCACTAGGCTCCCAAACACAACCAACCTGTAACAAACCTGCCCAACACATCCTATAACTCAATATACAAAGTAAAAGGGATGCAAATAAGATAATAAACAACTACCAACATCCACGGACACATGTCCGGATCACTGTACAACAAGGGTAAACCCGGGATCGCTATACATTATGTATCCAAATCAATCCATTGACATAGTCCAATATTATCCAAACAGTTTAAACAAAATGAGACTACAACTCATATATCAACACTTCAATAACAAACATCATTCAACACTTCTATTCGCATGCCATTTTACGGAACTATGTTCAAGGGAACCAGCACCCAAACATATATAAGATTTCGGGACTTGCACCCTGGACACTCCGGCCAACTTAATTATCCATGGAGTCCATCCCCTATCTCCTCCCAAACAATATATATATATATATATATACAATGTATTTAAACACATAGTCATATATAATGACCCAACAATTCACATATTCAATGTGTTAATTCCACCGTCACATTCAATGACATAATCCAATTGATTATTTCAATTTCCCTAATCATCATGCAGTGTCTACAACAATCAAGACTATCATTCACCGATAGCCCAAAACAATTATTTCTAAACAGATAAATAAATTTATTAAACAGATAAATTATTACATTTTCCATCGGCGAGTGATTCATCAATCCAACTACACCAATTAGTCCCAATTCCACCAAATTTCATGATACTCAAATCAATTTCATATTCTCACAATTTCCAAATTAATTATACAAATTGATTATTTAAATTCAATTAGGGCAGTTTCCCCCAAATGTCATAACATTGACCCAAAGGTCTAAACCTTATCACTTTGACAATTGTACATCAATAACTTCATTTTAAGGTGCTCATACACATATGGAGTTTAGAATTGAAAACCTCTCTTTCAAACATTTCAACTTCAAACCCTAGCTTCTCAAAATTTCCACATTTCACCATTTATACAAAATGACTAAAATTCATGTTAAAACTTATAGAAATGAGTAGTTTGTCCCTACCTCAAATGAAAAGACTCAAAGGAGATGGAGAGAGAAACCCATGATGCTCCAAATCCAATATTTTTCAGATCAAAGTGTAGCACATGCGATACTCCACCCTTTTAACAAAGGAAGTAGGGTAGGAGAACTCTAGATCAAGAGTATTCGTAGAGAGAAGGGGTATTTTAGAGAGAGAGACAGCTGGGTTAGGGTTTGGGGATAAAAAGAGATCAAAAAGTGAAGAAGAGAACTGCTGTTGCGATTTGATATGTGAGAAGCTCGCTCAAGCGATGAAAGGACCTCGCTCGAGCGCAAGAAGTCTAGCTCGAGCACACAATTCAAAGCTTCAAGCCTACAACCCAAACACACGCTCGAGCGCAATTGCTCGCTCGAGAGAAGGATCTTAAAACATAGAGCTCGCTCGTTCGAGTGCAAGAAAGCTCGCTCGAGCGAAGAATACCAACCTTCAGGTCAAAGAGGGACGTAGACGCACGCTCGAGTGCAAGACTGCTCGCTCAAGCGAAGAGACACAAGACACAAAGCTCGCTCGAGCATACAAACCCTCGCTCAAGCGAAGAAGCAAACACCCAAGGCTCGCTCGAGCGCAAAAAGCCTCGCTCGAGTGAAGAAGGAAAAACCTGGGCAGCAACTATTTATTTCAACTCACAACCAACCTGTTCCAAACTCACCCAACACATCCCAAAACTTAAATACAAAGAGTCAAAGGATGGAAACGAGATACAGACAACAACATACAACCATAAAACTCGAGTCCGGAACACTATAAGTAATGGGGAAAAACCGAGATCGCTATACTATAAGTTATGAATTAATTTTTTGAATTAATTATTTAATTTTTATCTTTATCTGTAGATCATGAAATTAATTTTCATAAATTATTTAACAATTTTTATATGTTTATCTATAGGAAGGAAATTTGAAATTCAAATCTTTGTCCATAAGACATGAAATTAATTTTTATTTTAATTAATCAAACAATTAGAAAATGAAAGAAAATAGAAATCATGAAAGATAATGAAAGAGGATTGTCCCATAGGAAAAATAGAGTTTTAAAATTATGAGAATTGATGAATAGACTTTTGGGTGCTTTTTGAGAAAAAAACTACATTTACTTATATATATATATATATATACTAGCATAAAACCTGTGATATGCACAGGAGAGTGAAAATATTTTTCTTTGTTTTTAATATTTTATTAAAAATATTTAAATTTGAAATAGAAAAAGAGATGTGATTTTAATTGTGCGAATCTAATATGGTGGAATTAGTAGATTTTGATTATGATAGAGATTTAATGTGGTAATTTTTAGTAGTAAAATATACATCAAAATTATGCCTTATCTTGTTGGGTGTTCTAAATTTTGAAAATTTATGCAATAAGATTTTTTTTTTCTTAAGTGAACATTGGGCGACATGGTAAATAGTCTAATGATTATGATTATTTATTAATTATTTTTTAAAAATATCTATTACATTTTTTATAATCAAATAGATATGATTGAGATATAGTCAAATATTTGACCCGATCATGACCACATATGCCAATTAATTTATCTAATACTTAAGTGTTTTCACCATCTAAAAAAAATTAGGTGTTTTTATTTTTATTTTTCTTTTTTTATTTTTAGTATAATAAGATAAGTATTTTTAATGTTTAATTTTTTTTAAAGTTTAATAAATAGTTATGATTAGGTTATAGTCAAAATGTTTAATCCATTTGGATTATGCCCATGCAATAGATGTTTTTAATTTTAACTTTTTAAATTTAGCCAATAGATATAATCCAATTGTAGTCAGGTCTAATCCCATTAAATTGTGTTACTTATATCAATAAGATAGTGTTTTTAATTTTTAAATTTAGCAAACATGATTAAAGGATGATTCAATGGAAAACAAATCGATACTATTAGTTGATCAGTTTTTTTCCATAACGAGTCTTAAGTTTTTTTTTCCCATAATAGCCATAACTAGCTAGTGTCTTTTTATGTAAAATTGGGTATGAATTATTGAATAAATACAAATATCAAGTCAACTTCCCCCATGTGGGGATACAATCAAAAGGAAAATGCTACCTATAATCTTTTTCCTTTTTTTTACTCCAAAATGAAAGTGAGCAGATCTCATTTACATTTATAAATGTGGACCTCATTATTTTGTGTCAACAGTTATGATTCGGACCTCACAAAATATCACCCCCACAATCACTACTCACTTCTGATTGGTCCAAGTAAGAAAAAAATAAAAAATAAAAAATAAAAAACAATACAAACACATAATTGATCCACATCACTATGGGGGTGGTGAGAGTCTCCCTAAAAGGGGGTCCCAAACATTTTTCTTGTGTCTATAAGTGAAAAATACAGATAAAAAATGTGATTATATGTAATATTGCTCAATCAAAAAAAATATAGTTTCCTCACCTCCTATTGATTGTTAAAAATAAAAATAAAAAATGAAAAATGAAAATAAAGAGATGGTCATAAAGATTTGGAGTACAAATGCATTTCAACAGATATCGTACCAACTTAATAGGTGTCTGGCTGTTTTAAATGTTTTTATTTTTCTTAGTTTTGATATGGACTTTAACTGGGTTTGGCCCAACAAGAACTATAATGATATAAAGAAGAGAATGGGACAATGAGACTTTGTAAACCACACTCAACACCACCCCACTCCATATGATGGTAAAGTTTGTGGATGTGATAAAATTTAAAAGCAAGTACATTTTCAAGTGGAGAGGACATGTGAACCAGTAAATAGTGTCTCTAGTTACTGTATAAATCTCTATATATCTCCATATATATATGCACAATGCAACAAAAGGGATGCCCAGCTAGAGAGATGAGAGAGAAGCCATGAATGATAAGGATGCTTCTTTAGGACTACTCTGTTAAAGTGGGGATGTTCTTTATCTTTTTTTGTTTTTTGGATTCTACACTTGCAAGTTAAGAAAACAGAAAGGTGATCTAGTATCATTTAATTGGCAGAGAAAACAACAAAACCATGTGAGACTTTTACGAGAAATATATATATATATATATATATTCGTATATAGTTATATAATTGGAGGAGGATTTAATCTTAGCTAGTGGAGACTGTTTGACACTATACTTGGATCATGAATTTTGGTAGTAATTTAAAAACAAAAAGAAAGAAAAAAAAAAAAAAAAAAAGAAGGTGAGTTTACATTTCATCCTCTTTTTCTTTTTTCCTTTATCAAATCTCTATCCCAACACAGTTTAATTGTAATACAAAATTTGGGTAGAATTTACATTTGAAAGAACTTGCAAGGGAATAGTAGTTAGTGCACAAATTTACATTTGAAAAGAAATTTACATTACATATGAGATAACAATGGAAAATTATTGGATGCTCCTGGAGGGTTGGTTACTTTGTCCTCACAAACAATTACATGACCCTTTTTATTCTTAAACTATCAATTTAAATAATTATTCCTTGTAACTATGGACAGTGCTATGATACACACCCTTTTGAGAAACTAATTATTTTAAAAATATTCAATAAAACACAAAATATAGCTAATTGTAATAAAACTATGTATCCCTAGAAACAACTAAGTTAAGCTATTACATGCACAATTATTTGAGTGTCGGCAAGTACATATTTTTTCAAAAATATGAACACAATTAATAATTTGAAATAAAATAAAATAAAATAAATAATTTAAGGGATGTAATTATTGAAATTGATAGTTCAAACCATAAGTGATACAAGAATATCATAATTTAAGAAACAAAATGAGTTTTTCACGATTATGTTATTTGTTCCCATAAGCTAAATTTGTAATTATTTGATTGATTTTATATTAGGGTAATGAGAAATAAAGTCATGTAATTAAATGAAACATGTCAAACATCATAATAGAGTAAAATTCACATAAGTTGGTGAAAGCCTAAAGGGGGACATTAAAGTTTCAA
The DNA here is from genome assembly GCF_055761805.1 of Camellia sinensis. Lineage (NCBI taxonomy): Eukaryota > Viridiplantae > Streptophyta > Magnoliopsida > Ericales > Theaceae > Camellia > Camellia sinensis. The sequence continues at coordinate 22,017,628 of NC_138965.1, read as the reverse complement.
CCATGATATGAGTGCAAAGGAGGTATCAAACAACTAAGAGTAATTGTGAGAATCAACAATCTGGACATAAATGAAAAAAATCGATTAAAGTTTCAACCATTAAAGTTTCACAAGGAAAAAAATCGATTTAGATCTAAGCTTAGCCATCAATAATTTGGACATAAATGATTTAGATCTAAGAGTAATTGTGATTATCAAAAAACTACGAACCAAGAGGCTAAAGCAAATATACATTCATCTATATATATATATATATATACAGGGAGAGAGAGAGAAAGAGAGAGAGAGAGAGAGCATACGCAGAGAGAGCCGTTGTCGTCGTCGGACCATCCAGAGCCGTTGTCATCGCCGCCGCACCGCCGCACCACCGCACTACCGCTACACAGAGCCGTTCGCCTTCGTAGGTCGGTTGAGGAATTTGGGGGAAAAAAAATGTTTCGAAGAATTAGGGATTTGGCTGAAATCATCGAGCGGCAAGATGAAAGGGAAGGGCGGGGCTAATTTTTTTTTTTTTTTACTTTTTGCGATGGTTCGTTTTACACCGTCGCCAATGGTTGCTAATTACATCATAAAACGACGCCGTTTTAATAAGCCCCTTTTTGCGACGGAATTTTGCCGTCGCAAATGGCCACTGTTTGCGACAGCAAACATATGCCGTCTCAAAAGTAATATTTTTTGCGACGGTAAAAAACGCCGTCGCAAATAATTCGGCATTTACTAACTATCCGCGTGGTTTTATTACCGACGGGACAAACGCCGTCGCTAACGCCTTTATTTGCGACGGTATAAGTTGCCGTCGCAAAAAACCATTTTTTGCGACGGGAGGCGCGCCGTCGCTATTGATTCCGTCTTGTTTGACCCCTTTTCTTGTAGTGGAAGAAAAATATCTTAATATAAAACTAATCATTTAATAAAAAGAGCCATAATATGTCATACTTAAGCTAAACAATATGAATAATATCTAACAACTGACTTTCGTTGATCCAAATATATATATATATATATATATGAATAATTATTCAAACTAAATATTGATAATTTTTATACCACACAATTATTAATGAAGTTCTCACATAAAAAATAGAATAGACAAAAGTGAGAAGAAAAACAATACAAAAATAAATAAATAAATAAAAGAATAGAAAAAAACATATATCAATTTAATAATTGTAATCAATCATTGTAATGAATTTTTGAGATATCATATATAACTAATAATTAGATCAATAGAGACTAAAAATGTATAGTAGTAGTTATACCAAATATTATAGGACAAATGATATATTTGAGAAACATTCATAATATATATATATATATATATATATATATATTTAATATAGTGAGTTAAAGTGAAGTGATTGATAATTGTAATATGCATGAATTATTCAATAAAAATTCTTTTCAAGTACTATCACAAATTGCATGAAAATGTTTATATATCTAAGTAGATTTTATGTAAACCTATATAGACCGTATGTAAATTTATATGAATTTGAATATGTTGCTTAAATAGATCTATCATTAAAATATATAATAGAATAAAGATGAAAAAAAAATTACATGAAATTTTATAGCTTCAAATAGATTACAATTAAAAAAATGATTGACCTTGAGGGATTACTCGTAAAGCTCTATGTATATTATAATCTTCTCTCAAGAGGAAAAATGAATAAACTATTGGGGTTAGGAGATATAAAATATTAATACCTTAAAGAAATTTTTATGATCACCATTGCGTTAAGAGGGAAAAAAAAAAAAAAAAAAATAGATGCTGGGGGTTTGTTTCCAATGTTGAGTTTTGTTGGTAGATATTCAAATTTATATGAAAAATTAATATAAAGATAATGTATTTTGGGGGTTTGGTGTTTGAATTCAAATTTAATTTTTGGATAAAGATATCATAGAAAATTAAAATTTAAAATTTTAACATCACATTTTTTTAAAATACAAATCAATAATTTTTTTTAAAAGCAAACATTTATTTGGTAAATGCTAACACTTATCTGGTTGTTTATTTATTACTTTTGACCTTTTTCATTTTTTTTTTGGTAAAAGAAAAATGATCCAATAGAAATTGAGTATGACATTTTGTAATTTTTTTTAAATGTAAAAATTCAAAAATTTTGGATCGAGATTTTAGATAGACACCCACAAAGATGTTATAGTGATTCCGGTTTTTTTTTTTTTTTTACCCCAACCTTTGTTATATTCTGGACTCGGGTTCCATGATTGTATGTTGTTGTCTACGTCTTGTTTCTTTCCTTTAATTCTTTGAATTTGAGTTTTGGGACTTGTTGAGCAAGTTTGGAACAGGTTGGTTGTTAGTTGGTTCAAATGGTTGTTGCCCAAATTTTGGCCTTTTCGCTCGAGCGAGCCTTGTGTAACTTGCCTCTTCGCTCAAGTGAGAACTGAGGGTCTTCAGGTTTCTTTCCCAGGCGTAGCCTTTCTGGGAAGATGTAAGTTCTTCACTCGAGCGAGTCTTCTTGTGCTCGAGTGAGCCTTGTGGAATTGTTTCTTCGCTCGAGCGAGACTTCTTGTGCTCGAGCGTGCGTCTGCGTCTATGGCAGACCTAAAGCTTTGCATTCTGCGCTCGAGCGAGGATTCTTGCGCTTGAGCGAGGTTACTTGTTGTGTTTGGTCGCTCGAGCAAAGGTCGCGTATATCAGTTTGCAGCAGAGTGATTTTACTTCACTTTTTGATCTCTTTTCTCCTAAAAACCCTAGATCGACTGTCTCTCTAAAACACTTTCTCTCTCTCTACAAATAACCCTAGATCTAAGTATCTCTCAACCTTTGTCCCTTTGTTAAAGTGTTGGAGCATCTCAAGGGCTTTCCTTTGATCCGAGCAAAACCAAATTTGAGGCATTCTTGAAGCTCTTCATCATCTCCTTTGGTCTCCTAGCTTTGAGGTAGGGATATTCTACTCTTTGTTATGAGTTTTAACCTAGGTATTTGTCATTTTATATAAATGGTGGGATTTGGAAGCATTTGGGTGATACTAGGGTTTGAACTTATGGTTTGAAAGAGGGGTTTACTATTTTGAGTTATGAGAATGTATGTTGGGCATTGAAGATAGGAATATATGGGTTAAAATGATGAAATTTAGACTTGTGGTGGACATTTAGAAAAAGGGGGGAAGGTTACCCTAATTTATGTTAAAGAATTATTTTGTATAAATATGAAATTGGTATGGAAAATATGAAATTGGGAGGATGTGTAAATGAGTGGTGTAGTTGGATTTGATAAATTACTCACCCATGGAAATTTGATAATTTACCTGTTTGATAGATTTATTTATCTATTTAGAAATATTTGTTTTAGGCTATCGGTGGAGGATAGCTATGATTGTTGTAGAAACTGCATAAGAATTAGGGAGATTGAAACAAATCAATTGAATTATGTCATTGAATATGACAGTTTGATTAAACCATTGAATATGTGATTTGATTAGTCATTGTATATGGCAACGAGTTTAAATACATTATATATGTATCATTGTTTGGGAGGAGATATGGGATGTACTCCATTGTGTGGTAGGAGATAGGGGATGGACTCCATTGAGAATTAAGTTGGCCATAGTGTCCAGGGTGAAAGTCACGAAATCTTATATATTTATGGGTGCCGGTTCCTTTGGATGTGATTCCATAAAATGGCAAGAAATAGAAGTGTTGGATGATGAATGTATTGGATTGTGAACCATTGAGTTGTAGTCTCATTTGGGTTGTTTTGATAATAATGCAATTGGTTAATAGATTTACCCGAAATGGATGAATGGAAATGAATTGAAGTATTAGTTATCTGTATTGAATGGCCTCGGAAAGAATATGTGTTGGTTAAGAATATTACACATTTATCTGATGTTGATATTTTAGTTAAATCTCATATATTGTTTAGCATATCTCTACTGGGCTTTGGCTCACCCTACTTGAGAAACCATTTTCAGGTACAGGTGGCATGCCGCCTCCAAGGTCTTAGCTTGGGAGGTGTAAGAGCTGAAAGCTCCGTTATGTTATTTTGTTTTTGATGTTAAATATTTATTCAAGCCGAGGGCTTTAATTGTAAAGAGCTTATGACTCTCTTTTGTTGTAACCAAGTTATCTCTTGGAAAGATATGCTTGTAGGGCATTTATTTTGTTGTTATCAATTAGAGTTACATGCTACAGTTTCAGGAATGAACATTTACGAAAGTGTAATGTATGTAATATCTTTTGCAATGTGGACTTTGATTAATGAAAATATAACCTTTCTACTACATTTATGGATCTTGTGCGTGGTTGATTTGTCACATATTTTGAGGGTGTTACAGATATTATCTAATCTATTTATTTATTTATTTATATAAAATAGTTAGGAATAAAAGTTGTGGGATTTATGGGTCCTTTTTTTTTTAATTTAAATTTACTTGATATAGTGATAGACATATGGGTTTCTATATACATATCTATACCTAAAACTCAAAGGAAAGATATTATTTGATTTTTTTATTGTTATCTTTTATATAACAACTGGGGAAAAGAGTGAGAAGATCTGAATAGTGAAAAGAGAGGTGAAGGGAGGTGTCACATATTTATTTATTTATTCCAAAATTATGAGAATTTAAGAATAAATGTAACGCCCCAAATTTTAGCCCAAATGATAATGCAACAATCATGGCTCTCTTAAAGGAAAACCAAATATAACTTTCCATACTTGCATTACATAATAATAATAGTTCCTCATGAGATATTACATTGATTCAACAATAAGTAAATTCCAAGGAATTTCCAATCTTCCAAGGCTTAAGCCCGGTACACAAAATGGTTATTCAAACCCACACATACATAGCCCCTAGCTTACAAATAGGATCATAGTAAATGAGAACTTTAGTGCTTTCAACACACACATTTCCACGCCCTCAATTAGGCGGATTCACCACGTCTTTTCCTTTACAAAAATCCAGTAGGGTGAGTATAAAGCCCAATAGGAAATCCTTAACAAAGTATATACATTTTATACAAGTCTCAAGAGATGAATGCACATGCCATGCCATGCCTTTTTGAAAATAAAACACATCTTCATCTTTTGAAAACCATCATGCTCAATGATGTTATGCAACTTCAACTGATCAAAATTTATCAATTTAACTAAAGGGGGTGGTAAATACAACTCTGGTAATCCCTATGTCGGTGTCTGCAAGTAGACTATACGAGTACTACCAATTGTCATTTTTACCGGTATTAACCGGAAGGCTCGACACCTATCCGCGCGACTTTCTGGTCTTTCACCAAGGACACTCAGGCCAACTTAAACAATTTTATCTACACCACCTATCAAGACTTACCACCGTTTTTATCCCAAAACCATTTCATGAAAACCCATTTCCCAACATTCTTTTGTCAATGCAAATTTTCAAAGCTTAACATAGTCCAATGAATTGAAATGCCAATGTACGCCTAAGAGTGCAATGTAACATTACTTCCATATGCAATTGTTCCACACAATATACCATTGTGATCAAAATTTCCAATCCTCTTTTCAACACAATTCCACAAGATGAATATATATATATATATATATACTTTTATATCTAATTCATTCAAGAGAATAACGTAATTCCCACATTTCGAGTAATCTCAACAATTTAGTCAATTCAAGACTAAATCAACATTTTGACAACAATTTCCAAAATAAACAACATTTCTCATCTTTTTCACAAAATTCGTCATTTATATATAAATAAACAATTTTCAAAACATCAATTTATTTTGGTACACAAAATAAATATGACAACATCTTCCAAGGATTTTCAACATCTTTCAAAGAAAGACCCAATTTCTAGGTTTTCTCACCAAAACCATTCATCTCCAAAATATTTAGAAGAATCTCCCCAAAATCATCTTTCTTCAATCAATATGGTTCAAAACCTTCAATTTCTATTTTAAAAGGAAAAGAAATTAAACCCTCTTTCAAAATCACCCATCTTCTTGAAATTAACAATCAATTTCTCAAAGTTAATCAAAGGATGATTTTGAAAATCACCTAGATCTTGCAAAAACATATATATAACTCTAAGAAAATCTCTACCTCAAGTTTTGAAGAAGAAATGAGATGAAACCTCCAAAATCAACGGTGTCGAAACTCAATCTTCACCGCACACAATGAAGCCCTCGAGATGATAACCAACTTTGGTGAAGAACTAAGGTCTAAATCCCAATGGATTTGGAGAAATCAAAGAGAGAAGATAACTTCTAGAGAGAGAAGCTCCTGATCTAGAATTTTGGAGAGTTTTAGAGAGAGAGAAGACTGAAAAAATGATATGAAATATCAGATTCACGAACTGATATAAAATGGTCTGTACGAGTGTGGAATGCCTCGCTCGAGCGTCAAATACACTAACCCAGAACATTTGCAGACAGGTCAAACTTCTGAAACCAAACATTCTCCGCTTGAGTGCATAAACGACTACTCGAGCGGACAAGCAACTTCGAATGCATTTTGCATTTTTGTTTTGGGGTGCTGCCCCTCAGCCCCGCTAGGGCGCTGCCCTAGGACCCACCAAGCGGCGTTGCCCCCTGGACCCCTGCGAACTGACCGGGTAGCTCGATCCCCGACCAGCCCAGTCGAAGTGGCAAAACATGAAAGAAGGATCGAAATCGGGATCGCTACAATAAACATTTGGAGACTTTTGACATAATAACTACATTTGCTATATATATATATATATAGATATCATGCAAACACCTAACAAATTTAGGCTTTGTTTGGTAGTAAACTTTTTGGCAAAAAAAGCACAAAAGACAAAGTAGGCTAAATAAGTCAATAAAACAAAATGTTACATTTAAATTATAATCATTTCAATTTTTCTCATAAAAGTTAAAAAAATCAAAAAAATTAAATCAATTTTTTTTTAATTCTAAGTTTAAATAGCCAAAAAAATTAAAAAATCAATTAAAAAAGAGTGCTGCTTTTAGCACCCCATAAATTATTTTGAACCCACCAATTTTTAGCCTTTTTTTTATTACAATAATATTTTCAAATAAAATTACTACAAAGGAGATCAATAATTTTGGGACACCCCATCTCACAATTAAATCTACACACCCACCATATCATGAATTAGGATTTATGAGAGTACCCACCTCCATCACTACCATTTATCTTCCCTAAATCACATCTTCAAAACCTACCCACCCTCAAAACCTTGAAAATCCTTTGGTGACAATATTTCGGCGGTAACGATGACAACCATTTGATTACCTATACTTCTCTAGTAATGACAATGAGTGGAAGTTTTTCTGGCAACTAACACTTCATAAGACGAGAGGAGTATAACAATAAAAGTTTAGAAGAGGTTCATAACTTTGATGTTGTTCTTAACTTAGAGGAGGTTAGCCTTGTAAGAGTAAGTTTCTTGAAAAAAATGCAAAAATAATAAAAATTGTTCGTCATTTTTTTCGGGATTGAACTCTCAAACATATGATCAAAATTCGGGAACACAAGCTCGAACATTGCTTATTTGTTTGGAAATAGGTAACCGAACATTTTTCATATGTTCGGACCTTTTTTATTGATCACATTTTGAAATTTAATTTGTATTATTATTTATTTCAGGATGATAGCGAGTCAATAGTTAAAATTCTTAACATTTGCAATTTTTTTTTTTTTTCAAGTTTGGGAATACATGCCCAAACATTATTTATTTGTTCGAAAACACATTCCCGAACATAGCTTGTTTGTTCAGGAATGCAGGTCCGAACATGAAGGAAACTCGCCATTTTTGGGTACACAACAACTCTGTTTTGTTTATGTGTAACGTCCCAAATTTCTAGCCCAAATGATAATACAACAATCATGGCTCTTTCCAGGAAAACCGAATATAAATCTCCAAACTTACTTTACATGATACAATAGTTCTTCATGCAACAATATATTAATCCAACAAGAAGTAAATAAACAAATAAATAAATACCCCTAAGGGCTTTACAAGTTTCCAAGGTTTGAGCCTGGTTATACAAAACGGTTATTCAAACCCACACGAATACAACCCTTGGCTTACACAGAGTCACAGCAAAATGAGAGTCTCATACTCTCAACACACATTTCCTAGCCCTTAGTTAGGCGGCATCGCCACATCTTTTCCTGCACAAAAATCCCGTAGGGTGAGCATAAACCCTAGTAGGAAATCCTTAACAAAGTATATACATTTTATACAACTCTCAAGAGCTGAAATGCACATGCCATGTTGTGCCCTTTTGAAAGAAAGTCAATTCTTCGTCTTTGAAAACCATCATGCTCAATGATGTCATGCAATTTCAATTCTTCAAAACTTAACAATTCATTTCAAGAGCGGTAATACGACTCTGGTAATCCCTAGGTTGGTGTCTGCAAGTAGACTATACAAGTACTACCAATTTGTCATTTTTACCAGCATTGATTGGAAGCTCGACACCTATAATCTGCCATTTTTTACCAGTATTAACTGGAAGGCTCAACACCTATTCAATTTCATCTACACCACCTATCAAGACTTACCATCGTATTTACCCCAAAACCAATTCTTGGAAACTTGTTTCTCAACATTTTTTTCTCAATGCAAGTTTTCAAATCAACTTTCAAAGTTTAATGTAATCAAATGAATTGATATACCAATAACACAAGATGAATATAAATACTTTTATTCCGATTCATCATCTAAGGAATAACACAATTCTCTCTTCTCAAGTATCCTCAACAATTAGTCATTTCAAGACTAATTCAACATTTTGAATAATAATTTCCAAAATGAACAACAATTCCCATATTCCCTGAAATTCATCATTTATATAAATATAAATAAAAAATTTTCGAAACATCTATTTATTTTGACACACAAAATAAATATAACAATATCATTCATAGATTTTCAGTCTCTTTAAAAAAAACTCCAAATTTTAGGTTTTCTCACCAAAACTATACAACTCAAATCTTTTGAAAGAAAACTTTCCAAAATCATCTTTTCTTCAATCAACGAAGATCAAAACCCATAAGATCATTTTAAAAGAATAAGAGACAAACCCACTTTCAAAATCGCTCAACTTCTTGAATTAACAATCAATTTTCAAAGCTATCGAAGAATGATTTCGAAAGTCATCTAAATCTTGCAAAAATATATATATAACTCTAAGAAAATCCCTACCTCAAGTTTTGAAGAAGAAATGCGATGAAACCCCCAAAATCAACGGTGTCGAAACTCGATCTTCACCGCACACAATGAAGCCCTTGAGAAGTTAACCAAATTTGATGAAGAACCTATGGAAAAACTCTAATGGATCTTGAGAAATTAAGGTTTTGATCCAATTTGGCATAGGGAAATGTAAAGAGAAGGGAGAGGAAATGTTTTTAGAGAGAGATATACAAAAGTGATCTGAAATATCAGATTCACGAACTAATAAAACATGGTTCGCTCGAGCGTAGAAAGCCCTGCTCGAGCGTCGAATACACCTTCCCTATGTTTTTGCAGACAGGTCAAATTTCTGGAACCAAACATTCTCCACTCAAGCGCATAAACGGCCACTCGAGCGGAGAAGCAACTTCGAATGCATTTTGCATTTTTACTTCGGGGGCGCTGCCCCTCGACCTTGCCAGGGCGCTGCCCTCGAACCCGCAAAGGGGCACTACCCCCTGGACCCCTACGAGCTAACTGGGCAGCTCGATCCCCGACCTGCCCAGTCGAAGTGGCAACATATGAAAGAAGGGCTGAAACTAGGATCGCTATAACCTTCCCCCCTTAAAGAATTTTGTCCCCGAAATTTCAAACCAAACTACCCAAACAAAGGGGTTTCTAGCGATCAAAACCACACTATTTCATTTTCAAATCACAATACTAACTCTCAACCAAATTCCACTATTTCCACCATGGTTATCTCATTAACAACAACCTCCCAAATATGCATAAACATGAAATTTCATAAAAAGTAATGGCAAATGTCAACAACCTTATGCTTAAAACAACAACGCACATATCAACATGTGATTAACAACTTTAAATATGTTTCCCTCAACACTAGGGAATATTACAAAGAAAAGAAACTTAAGCATTTTCAAACAAATCTAGATATTTGGAGCGGACTTCCGCCTCCCGTTCCTACGTCGCTTCTTCAATCCCATGGTGTCTCCACAACACCTTTACCAACGATATAGTTTTGCGCCGTAGCACTTGCTCCTGGGTATCTAATATTTGAACCAGTCGTTCTTTGTAAAAGGCATCCTCATCTACCTCCAAGTCAACCCAATGAAGAACATGAGAAGGGTCGGGTTCATACTTCCTAAGCATAGATACATGAAATACGCTGTGAACTCCCGAAAGTTGTGGCGGTAAAGCTAACCGGTATGCCACTTCTCTAATTCACTCTAAGATCTCAAAAGGCCCAATAAACCTTGGAGATAATTTTCCACTCTTACCAAATCTCATCAAACCCCGCCTTGGTGAGATTTTTAGAAACACATGGTCACTAACTTCAAAAGATAAAGGTCGTCTCCTCTTATCGGCGTAACTCTTTTGTCGGCTTTGGACCGTAGCTAACCTCTTCTGAATGAGAACAACTTTCTCGGTTGTCTTTCTAACAATTTCTAGACCCAGTAACGGTGCATCACCCTCTTCGGCCCAACAAACCGGTGATCTACAAGGTCGGCCATACAACGCCTCAAATAGTGCCATCCTAATGCTAGCTTGGTAACTATTGTTGTAAGCAAACTCAATCAATGGTCAGTGCCTTTCCCAAGGCCCCTTAAAATCAAGGACATAAGCTCTAAGCATGTCCTCCAAAATCTGAATGGTACGTTCCGATTGTCCATCGGTTTGGGGATGAAAAGTGGTGTTAAGAGTCAATTTAGTTCCCAACGCTTCTTGAAGGCTTTGCCACAACCGAGCAGTAAAATGAGGATCCCTATCCGACACAATAGTCACAAGGACTCCATGAAGTTAAGCTATCTCTCTAACGTACACCTCTACCAAGCGTTCAATTGAGTCGCTAGTGCACATCGAAATGAAATGGGTAGACTTAGTCAACCTATCAACAATCACCCAAATGGTATCATTGCCTCGTTGTGTTCTAGGAAGCCCAACTACAAAATCCATGGTAACACGCTCCCATTTCCACTCGACTATATGTAAGGGTTGTAACAAACCCGCTGGTCTTTGGTGTTCGGCCTTCACTTGTTGACAAGTGAGGCACTTCGATACAAATAAAGCAACATCCCGTTTCATACCCCTCCACCAAAATTGACGACTAAGATCATGATACATTTTAGTGCCTCCCGGGTGTACCGCAAGGCTTGAGTGATGAAACTCCCGAAGTACTTCCTCTCTACAAGATTCTGGTACAAACAAATGGTCTAGGTAATGAATACTTAGATTCGAGTGAACTTTCAAACCTTTATCTTCCTTTCCATTGGAAATCTTAACACGGATTGATTCCACATCACGGTCTCCTCGTTGTGCCTCTATGACCTTACTATCCAAGGTAGGCTGAGCATTCAAAGTAAACAAGGTAGCACTCTTTCCAGACCCACCCAAGTGCAAATCAAACTTGCCAATAACATCTAGCATATCCCATTCCCGAATGGCCACACTTGCCAAGCTACTCACAGATTTTCGACTCAAAGCATCGGCAACCACATTGGCCTTCCCTGGATGATAGTGTAACTCAAAGTCATAATCCTCCATAAATTCTATCCATCTCCATTGTCGTAAATTCAAGTCTTTTTAAGAAAACAAATACTTTAGACTCTTATGATCGGAGAAGACTTCAAACTTCTCACCGTACAAGTAATGCCTCCAAATTTTCAAAGCAAAAATCACCACTGCTAATTCTAGATCATGGGTGGGGTAATTTTTCTCATGAGTTTTCAATTGTCGTGAACCGTAGGCCACAACTTTTCCCTCTTGCATCAAGACACAACCAAGTCCAACTCCGGACGCATCATAATAGATAATGTAATTCAAACCCCTTTCTGGAATTATAAAAACCGGTGCGGTAGTCAATCTAGTTTTAAGCTCTTGGAATGACTTTTCACAAGCCTCACTCCACACAAATTTGATACCCTTTCTAGTCAACCTAGTCAAAGGTACAACTAGTCTAGAGAAGTCCTTTACAAAACGTCGATAATACCTCGCTAATCCCAAGAAACTCTAGATTTCAAAAACATTCTTTGGTTGTTCCCAATCTTGTACGACATCTATCTTTGAGGAGTCCACAGTCACTTCATCTCTAGACACTACATCCCCAAAAACTTCACCTCTGTCAACTAAAACTTGCATTTTTCAAATTTGGCATACAATTGGTGCTCACTAAGTAAACCAAGCACTACCCGCAAATGAGTTTTGTGTTCCTCTTCAGAGGTTGAATAAGTCAAGATGTCGTCCACAAAGACAACCACAAAATGGTCCAAGTATTCCCAAAAAATTATGTTCATCAAATCCATAAAAGGAAGTCGGTGCATTGGTCAACCCAAAAGGCATTACAAGGAATTCATAATGGCCATAACGAGCATGAAAGGCCGTTTTCTGAATGTCCTCCTCCCGGACTCTTAACTGATGGTATCCCGACCTCAAATCTATTTTTGAGAAGCAACGAGACCCTCTAAGTTGGTCAAACAAATCATCTATTCTGGATAGAGGATACTTGTTCTTAACTGTAGCTCTATTCAACTTGCGGTAATCAATACACAACTGCAATGATCCATCCTTCTTCTTCCTAAAGAAAGCCGGCGCTCCCCAAGGTGATGTACTAGGGTGAATGAAGCCCTAGTCTAAAAGTTCTTGGAGTTGAATCTTCAACTCATGCAATTCGGCGGGTGCAAATCTATACAGTGACATGGAAGTCGGTGTCGTGCCAGGCACTAATTCAATGGAGAACTCAATCTCCCGGTGAGGTGGTAAACTAGTAAGATCTTCTGGAAAGACATTCAGGTATTCACAAACTATCCTTGGTAACTCAACACGAGCCCCGTCACTCTTAGTATCCAAGAGAGTTGCAAGAGGGCCACTAAGCCTGCTCCTATTACGAGGGTCAACAACTGGCGACAAGGCTCTATCAACTCGGTTCCCCAGAAAATAGAAACGATTACCACCCGAAGTGCACACCAGAACTCTCTGACGGTAACAATCAATCATAGCTTGATAAGAACACAACCAATCCATGCCTAAAATGGCATCAAAACTCGACATATCTAGCAACACAAAAGCAAATGGAAGTCGACGCCCAAAAACTTCTATTTCACAATCATGACAACCTCGATCTAAATAAACTGTACCCCCAACAGGTGACTCTACTCTGAGTGGAGGCACTAACCGTGCTACCTCTAACCCCAATGCAGAAGCAAATGCAGTAGATATAAACGAATGAGACGCACCTGTGTCTATCAATACATTAGCTAAAGAATTACACATAACAAAAATACCTCTCACAACTGAGGATTCTGGCAACTGCTCTAGCACGGTAACAGCATACACACGCCCCTGTGGCCCCTTGCTGTCCCTCTCGGAGCATAGGCCTGTTGTACTGACTGAGCCGTAGCGGTTCCCTGATTAACTCGTGAAGCTTGGACTGATTGAGCCTGCTGGTGGCTCTGAGTCTGCCTTGACCCTGATGTGCCAAATGCGCCTCCTAACTGTGGACAAGTTCTCTTCATATGCCTCGGTTGACCACACTAACAACAATTAAACCCCTAACCTTTATTCTGAGACTGACTGACTTTGAGATCGGCTAGGTGGTGGTACTATTAACTCTCCTCCTTCCTTCTGTGGGCATGAGAAGGCTTTGTGACCCGATTGGCCACACTTGAAAAATGAGAAGCTACCCAATGCACTTTTTCCCAGACCTGCACTAGACAAAGGAAAAGTGGATCTAGGCTGCGGTGGTTGGGACTGGGATGGATAGTTGTTACTGCTCTTCTTGTTCTGCCTATAGTGTCCTTGAGACTCTTGGCCCCTAGACCTCGAACTCTGAATCCTCTCCTCTTCGGCTTGTATGGAAATTTCTGCGTGTGTCGCTATCTCCACAAGACGGTCATATTCCCAAATCATATTTCCGACAAGCTTGAACATAATTTTTATTTTCAATTTCTTTTCAAATTCAATGCAACAACGCTCTTCTGTTGCCACAAACTCTGGTGAAAACCTGGACAAACTAGAGAACACCGCCTCAAACTCGGCCACAGGCATGCCGAGTTGTTTGAGGTCTTTAAACTCTTGCCTCAATCTCTCCCTAACAGTGGGAGGTATGTACTTATCTTGGAAAGTAACTACAAAGGCTTCCTATGTTGGCTCCACTCTACCCTTGGCATATTTCCACCATTGACCCGCATCTCCCTTAACGTAGTAACCCGCTAGAGGCACTCTTAGTTCACTATCTTCGATGTGAAGCATCTCAAATGTCTTTACAGTTTGTTCGAGCCATTTATCCGCTTTCTTGGGCTTGGGGCCACCATGGAACTCATCCAGTTTGGCCCGCAAGAACTCTCTAGTAAGGAAACTCGCCCTTGACTCTGTGGTGTTCTCTCGGGCTTGATTCTCCACCTTCAACAAGTTCATAGACTCTTTTAAAGCCCCTGCCATTTCTTGAGCTAGGGCCCCCATTGCGGTTTGACTCACTTGTCCCACTTGCTCGGCCACATTAGCTTGGCCTGCTTGCTCAGCCATATTAGCTTGGCCGAACCCTTCTTCTTACACTGGAACCCTATGAACCGGTACCTCATGCACACCTCAGCGAGCCCTACCATGCCTCTCACCTTTACCACCACGGACTTGACCCCTTTTTGACATCCTAATAAAGGACACAAGAGAAATAATTTAGCACATTAACTCATATGTGCTCGTAACTTGACTCGCACGTTCGACTACAACGATTCCATATATTTCTTTACCATATACACGATTCAATTTCACTCCACATAAGCACTTAGTCATGTAAACACATACAGACTATTCTTTTATGATGAAATTTGTCCCACGAAAAACCAAGAATTCTTAGTAGAACGAGTATTGATCAAGAACCCTTCTAATGAGACCTCAAGGAATTTAACAGGCGCAAACAATATCCCAAAAGTCCAGTCCCATACCCATTTAGTCACATAAGCATGTTATCACATAGTCACAAAATGCATAACACTTCCTAAGCATGCTAAATGAACCCATTGTGGTTAAACAACCACCTCCCACGAGCTCCAAGTATTCAAACTTGGTAGCTCGGATACCAAGTTGTAACGCTCCAAATTTCTAGCCCAAATGATAATACAACAATCATGGCTCATTCAAGGAAAACTAAATATAAATCTCCAAACTTACATTACATGACACAATAGTTCTTCATGCAACAATATATTAATCCAACAACAAGTAAATAAATAATCCCAAGGGGTTTACAAGTTTCCAAGGCTTGAGCCTGGTTACACAAAACAGTTATTCAAACCCACACACATACAACCCTTGGCTTACACAAAACAGTTATTCAAACCCACACACATACAACCCTTGGCTTACACATAGAGTCACAGGAAAATGAGAGTCTCGTACTCTCAACACACATTTCCTCACCTCTAGTTAGGCGGTATCACCACATCTTTTCCTGCACAAAAAACCCGTAGGGTGAGCAAAAAGCCAAATAGGAAATCTTTAACAAAGTATATACATTTTATACAACTCTCAAGAGATGAAATGCACATGCCATGCTATGCCCTTTTGAAAGAAAATTACATCTTCGTGTTTGAAAACCATCATGCTCAATGATGTCATGCAATTTCAATTCTTCAAAACTTAACAATTCATTTCAAGAGCGGTGAATACGACTCTGGTAATCCCTAGGTTGGTGTTTGCAAGTAGACTATACAAGTACTACCAATTTGTCAATTTTACCAGCATTAACTGGAAGACTCGACACCTATAATCTGTTATTTTTATCAGTATTAACTGGACGGCTCGACACCTATTCAATTTCATCTACACCACCTGTCAAGACTTACCATCGTATTTACCCCAAAACCAATTCATGAAAACTTGTTTCTCAACATTCTTTTCTCAACGCAAGTTTTCAAAACAACTTTCAAAGTTTAATGTAATCAAATGAATTGATATGCCAATAACACAAGAAGAATATAAATACTTTTATTCCAATTCATCATCTAAGGAATAACATAATTCCCTCTTCTCAAGTATCCTCAACAATTAGTCATTTCAAGACTATTTCAACGTTTTAAACAATAATTTCCAAAATGAACAACAATTCACATATTCCCTGAAATTCATCATTCATATAAATATAAATAAGAAATTTTCGAAACATCCATTTATTTTGACACACAAAATAAATATAACAATATCATTAATGGATTTTCAGTCTCTTTAAAAAAAATCCCCAAATTCTAGGTTTTCTCACCAAAACTATATAACTCAAATCTTTTGAAAGAAAACTTTCCAAAATCATCTTTTCTTCAATCAACAAAGATCAAAACCTATAAGATCATCTTAAAAGAACAAGAGACAAACCCACTTTCAAAATTGCTCAACTTCTTGAATTAACAATCAATTTTCAAAGCTATCAAAGGACGATTTCGAAAATTATCTAGATCTTGCAAAAATATATATATAACTCTAAGAAAATCCCTATCTCAAGTTTTGAAGAAGAAATGCGATGAAACCCCCAAAATCAACGGTGTCGAAACTCGATCTCCACCGCACACAATGAAGCCCTCAAGAAGTTAACCAACTTTGATGAAGAACCTATGGCAGAACTCTAATGGATCTTGAGAAATCAAGGTTTTGATCCAATTTGGCATAGGGAAATGTAGAGAGAAGGGAGAGGAAATGTTTTTAGAGAGAGAGATATACAAATGTGATCTGAAATATCAGATTCACGAACTAATATAACATGGTCCGCTCGAGCATGGAAAGCCCCGTTGGAGCGTCGAATACACCTTCCCAGTACTTTTGTTGATAGGTCAAATTTTTGGAACCAAACATTCTCCACTCGAGCGCATAAACGGCCGGTCGAGCAGACAAGCAACTTCGAATGCATTTTTGCATTTTTGCTTCAAGGGCGCTGCCCTCGGACCCGCTAAGGGGCACTGCCCCCTCGACCCCCACCAGCTGACTGGGCAGCTCGATCCCCGG
Organism: Camellia sinensis; assembly: GCF_055761805.1. Taxonomy (NCBI): domain Eukaryota; kingdom Viridiplantae; phylum Streptophyta; class Magnoliopsida; order Ericales; family Theaceae; genus Camellia; species Camellia sinensis. The sequence goes on along the minus strand of NC_138965.1, from coordinate 22,000,505 downwards.
CCTGTCCAGTTGAAGTGGCAAACACATGAAAGAAGGGCTGAAATCGGGGTTGCTACATTATGGTTCTCCCACAATTCTCACCACACACACAGCTACCCACACCGCCACAGTCCCAAGACAAAGATAGAGAGAAGAAATGGAGGACATGTTATGGTAGAAACGAGAGCACATCAAAATGCTATACCATGTTAAACAAGAGCAATTGATCAACAAGTTAGCATATCAGATGGCCCAAATGAGATTAAAAACAAAAAATACAGATGTCTCTCTCTTTATTTGTAGTAGTTAGTCAAAAGCCTTTACTATGTTGTAGCTTATATGAACATAGATAGTATTCTTCTTCTTCTTCTTCTTCGTGGGTTTTGAAAAGGATGAGACTCTTTTTATTTTTAGTAGGTTTTGTTAGGGTTTTTTGAAAGGGAGGTTTTTTTTTGGATGTGGAGTTGTGGGGGTTGTGCATTTAATGGGTAGAATGTTTAAGGATGATTTTGGTATTATTTAGGGAGAGAAAAGAAATTTTTAAGGTTTTCAAAATTTATAAATGGGGGGTCCAAAGAAATGAGAGTCCAAAATAATTCATGGCGTGCTAATAGTATCACTCTTAAGAAAACCAATTGTCAAATGAGGGCTTACACACAATTTTAACATATTCTCTCTATTTTTATTTTTATTTTTTCAGCATCCGCATGTTATGGGTACCAAGACAAAGGAGTGATGATAGCCGTGGCAAGTGATGCCATAGGAGGGAAGGCGGCGTGTGGAAGAAACTACAAAGTGACATGTACGGGTTCGACAAATCAAGGTGTGCCACGTCTTTGCACCGGTAAGAGTGTAGTAGTAACCATTGTCGATTACTGTCCACCTGGCTGCCGTGGAACCATCGATCTTTCTCAAGATGCTTTCGCCATAATTGTTGACCACAACGCGGGCAAAGTGAATATCGAATATTCCCAGTAAGCTAGACTGACTCGCATTCACGATATACATACTAATCACTTTGTTTGGGTTGAATTTTTTAAAAACACTTTTTAGAAAATTTTATTTTCTTATTTTTTGTATTTTTTTTGTTTTATTGAGTTTTTAAAAATATTTTAAGCAATTTTTTTAATTTTTAAACACACCAAACATAAATACACCTAAAAAGTATAATTTTTGTGATTTTTTTTTGAAAAATTCACTGAATACCAAAAATACAAAAAAAAAAAAAAAAAACCAAAATTCAGTACATTTTTCGTATTTATTAATTTTTTGAAATATTTTTTCATAAATATTTTACTTTTTAGACACATCTAAGATACATCTAAAAAACTAAAAAAAAATGCTTAAAACTTTAAAAATATACACTGAAAACAAAAAAAAAAATACGAAAAAAAAACTCAATTTTCAAAAACTTAATTCAAAAAACGCAAACCAAACACGCTGAATGTTATACATAATCTTAATTTTCACTGTTCCTCTATTTATTTCGATGAAAAATATTTTTATATTTAGTTACGTTTTGAAACTAATAACTAATAGTTACATTAGTGGTGGTAGTAATGGAGGTGTTGGGGTGGCGGCGATGGCGGCCATGGTTATTAGAATCTCAATCTGGATCTTACAATCCATTTGGGGACAATCTGTAACAACCCCGACCCATACAACTGCTAAATCATGATTAAAGATGTCTAATAAGTAAATAAGATGAAATTCTGAATTAATTGCATGTGTGTTGCATTATTTGTATTCATATCTGTCTATCGTAAGAATATATGTTCATGTTTCTATTTTGTTCTGTGAATTGAAGGCCTTATCATCATCCGAACATGAAATTGACCCAATTTATGTGTTATTTGGGATTTTTAAAATTTTAAGGTAGGTTTAATTGAAATTTGATTCAGAATGAATTAATTAGAATAAAATAGATGGAATTAGCTATGCCTAACCATGTTTAATTAAACTTAATTAATTCAAGCCTATAGAAGGCACAAGTGAACCCTTCGTTACATTTTACACACTCATATCTTCATCCTTGATGACATAAACATGAGGAGAGAGAGCGGAGGAGAGAATTGAGATTAAACAAGGAAATTGCTAGAATTTGGAAGGATTAGCTTGGAATTCAAGGATTTGGTTTGGAATCTAAGTGAATTCACCCTTTTGAGCTTGATTGAGAAGTTGAGGTAAGGATTTAACACTTAGATTGTATAATCTTGGTATTTAGAACATGAATTCTGGAGAACTAAGTTGTGTAATGCAAGAACCAAGCGTAGATAAATGGTTTTAAGAGTGCATCATGCATGCATGCATAATTCTCATGATTTTGAAATTGAATTCAAAGAATTTCCTCTTCCATGTCCTATTTTGGCCTTGTTCTAAGAATTCAACATGTTTTTGAGTTAAACACCTCATTTGATCATGTTTTGAAATCTTTGAGCTTGCATCTTTACATGCATGATATGTAATGATATGATTTCACAATTTCAAGTTTGAGTTTTGAACAATTGACAAAGCTTTTTGGCTTAATTTTGTGAAATGATTTTTTAATTCACCATGTTTTATTAGTTTAAAAATGTTTCCTCAAGTTTTTGGCCCAAAAGACCATAATTCGCAGCTTTGAATTTAGGGTTGAACTTGGAAGAGTAATTTGGAAATTCCAGATTCTGTCTCTCCACTCGAGCAACAGAACTTGTGCTCGAGTGACCACTTTGTATTTTGCACTCTCACTTGAGAAACTAAAAGTTGGATCGAGCATAAAATGCATGCTCCTAGAAGTTTAAAATTTTTGTAGATCACTCGAGCGACAAGAGTTGCACTCGAGCGAAGACCTCAGTCTCACGTTCGAGCGATCGTCGAGCGAAAAAATCAAACGGCCAGTACTTTTGTAGAGTTTACAGACCGCTCGATTGACCGAAGTTGCGCTCGAGCAACCACTCACATTTTTTAGCCTTCGCTTGAGTGAAGAAAGTTGCGCTCGAGCGAAGGCATTGTTTTCAGCAAATTTTGTTAATTGTTTCAAAGTTCATTTTGGCATCCACATTACAACCTAGGCATTCCTAGGTCATGGTTAAGACATAATAATGAGGATAAGAAGTAGAAACACACCAAGACAAGAAAAAACTATGTTAATGATTTCGGGTGTGTAATTCAGTACTTATTCATTCTGTGTTTGTGTAGGTCACACGCCACGAGTTATCTAATTTGTCTGCCTGGGAGCCATCTGTGAGTAATAATTTTGTAAAACTATATTTACATTTAAGTAATTTCTTATGTGATATGATATGACAAGAAATGCTCTATTTTCTGACATGTTATGTTCTAAATCAATGAATGATTGTCCATATATTGAAAAGTATTCATGGCATCCTTAGCACAAGGCCCTAGCCTGGGGGTAAAAACACCATGGTCTATGAGCACAAGGCCGTTACCCGGAGGTAATAATACCGTAGTCTCATGGCTCTCGCCCGGAGGTAACAATACCGTGGCTCAAGTATGTTTCAAGTTCCCAGTACTGGAGGTTCCTTTATAGAACTGGTCAAGTATGATCTTTAATGCTTTATACATGATATGTTAGCATTCATGGATGTACCATGTATGATCCTCTGTGAAACTGAACAAGTACATGTTTTTGAACTCTGAATATGAATCTGTTTCTGCTTTTTGAATCTGATATGGGACATCATTCATTTAACCCTTTACTCTGTTATTATTTACTGGGCTTTCGCTTACTATTTATATTATGTATGTAGCTAAGCATGCGCGTGACTAGGCTTAAGCTGCTGCCTGGAGAGTTTTGAGTCAGCCAGCCACTGTGCCTCCCGGGGAGCTTCCCATTTGAAAAGTCAAGTTTTGTGAACCATGCCCAGAATGTTTTATTATTTTGTTTTTGTTCATCTGTACGTTGGGCTAAGTCCCTGATGATACTACCTGTATTGTAATGCAAGACTTAATGAAATTTGACATCACTTATGTATGTTTATGTTTCAGTTTTGAAATTTATGTTCCATGTATGTCTGCACAGCTCTATGGACTATATATGTTTTTATATTTGCTTCCGCAGGCCCTTATTAGATGATAATTTGTTCAGAGACTTTTGGTAATCCAAGAATTACTGACCGGTTACGACGCTAAACCTATAGGGATAGGTTTGGGCCGTGACACAATCTATCCGAATCGTGCAAAAAATCTCTTACAAATAGGATCTTTTGACCCTGGTAATTGGATCTTATAGGATTATGGAATCCCATTCTGAATCCATTGCTATCCGATCCAATTTGTAAGTTTTGTTTTGTATTGTATGACCTATTTTATTGTGAATTTTATATTTATTGTGTAAATATCAATTTATGGGGTCCAAATGAATTAAAAAAAAAAAGTATTGAATCAAATAGGCTAAGAAAAATAAATTATGAAACAAACATTTGTATATTACAGCAATTTAAGAAAACTAAATAGTCGAAAAAACAAAGTTATCTTTAGTGGGATCCGAGGAAGAAAAGATGATTGTAACTTTATCCCAATTTTTAGAAAGACTATTTTCGTGACTCAACTTGTTCTACTAGAGATGCTAACGATAAACCTTATCATTTGGTTAAGCCGCTCTTTTGAATTCCTAATTTATTTTCATATGCAACTTTGTTAAATATATATATATATATATATATTTCACTTTTTATGCAATATTGTAGATTGCAAAGTATTATATTATGGAATTCTTCTTTTTCACCTTCTCTTTTGATGAAATACAAAACTTTTACTACCGAGTTTTCTATTGTATATATTATATTTACATTTTACATGAAATATTATATTTTTCACAATATCTTCACATCTTTTTAATAAAATATAAGTTTATTTTGTGTACATTTTTTAACAAATATTTATTTAAATTAAATTATTATGTAATTTGTCTTTTTTGGTAAGATCCTACATTCTCGATCCGATCTCATAAACACCTCCAATGATGTAACGTAGGATTCCGATTTTAACAACCTTGGTGGCTGCAGCAGCAGCGGTAGTGGTGGTGGTGGTGGTAAAGATGGGGTGAATGTGGTGGTGGTAAAGATGGGGTGAATGTGGTGGTGGTAGTGTCATAGCGGTGGAAGTGGATGTGGTGGCGAAAAAAACGGTGGTGGTGGTGGTGATGGTGGCAATATGGTGATATTGGTAAAACTCTAATTGAGAAAACTGTTAGGTCCCTTAGTCTTGTCAATCCCACAAATCGAGTTGTAAATTTCCTAGTTGTTTTTCCTTGCTCTCTCGAGCGAAGGAGTCCTGGCTCGAGTGAAGATGTTCTGCTCCTAGAAGTTGCCTTTGTCTGCAAAAGTTCTGGGAAGGAGGATTGTGCGCTTGAGCAAAAGAAGCTTGGCTCAAGCGAAGCCCTTAAGGAAAACCTGCGTATTTCGTTCCTCGCTTAAGCGAGAGAGTCTTCGCTCGAGCGACCTTCGCATTCTCTATTTTCTATAAATACTTGTTTAAGTCAGTTTTAGGGTTACGTTTTTTAGATCTTCTTTAAAGGTTTTAGGGTTTTCTTTTGGGGCTATTTGCTAGTTTTCCTTGATGTTTTGATTGAGTATTAAACTCATGTTTTGATAAGCACGCATCAAGGAGTTTGATTGTTCATATTTAAAAGTGTTCTTCGGTGGAATCCGAAGAATCAAGTGTAGAGGAGTCAAAAGAGTTTGATGTTGTGTGCAGTCATTGATTCGACAATGGATGTTGTGGATTCAACATCAATTTGATCAATTCCGAGACGAAGGTTGTGGTGAAAGATTTACAGAAGATTTGAAGACAAATTGGCAGCGGTTGGGTAATTTCTTTGGTATCTTTGTAATCTTTCTTTCTTCAGTAATGGATTGATTTGTGGCATTTTGCCCATGGTTTTTTTTTATCACAATTGGAGGTGCTCCAATTGTGGTTTTTCCACATGAAAGTCATTTCTGTCGATTTATTATTTTTTGAAACAACAATCTAAATCACGTTCGTACATGCTTGATGATTTAGATTGTTAGTTTTAATTGTTTGGGAACTGGTACAATTAAATCTTGATCTAATCACGAATCACTTAGATTTTTCAATTGGTATCAGAGCGAGTCACTCTTTGTTTTTATCAAAACTGCAGGAGTGTGATTTTGTGTGATTGGTGATATGGATTCAATTCGTGAAGGTAAATCGACCTATAGACCTCCGTTACTTGATGGTACAAACTATTCTTATTGGAAAGCTCGTATAAGAGCGTTTTTAAAATCTATCGATGAGAAAGTTTGGCACTGTGTGATCTATGGGTGGAGTGAACCTGTTGTCATCATTGATGGTGCTGATATTCCCAAATCCCTTGATAAATGGGACGCATTCAACTATCAAAAATCGAGTGGGAACAATAAGGCTCTCAATTCCTTCTTTTGCTCCGTCACACCTGAAGAGTTTTGCCGTATTTGCACGTGTGAGGTAGCAAAAGATTCTTGGGACATTCTTGAAACAATTCATGAGGGTACTACTTCTGTTAAAAGGTCAAAACTTCAATGTCTCACCTCAGCTTTTGAAACTCTTTTTATGCATGATGATGAGACATTTGATGATTTTTATGCTAAGCTTAGTGACATCGTGAATTCCTGTTTCACAATTGGTAAAAAAAAATCTCTGAAGCTAAGATTGTTGGAAAAATTTTGAGGTCTTTACCCGAGAGGTTCCAATCAAAAGTGATAGCTATTGAGGAGGCTCAGGATGTTGATACCCTGAAGCTTGATCAGTTGGTTGGAAACTAGCAGACTTATGAAGTCCACCAGATTTCTAAAAAAAATGAAAAGATAGTGTGGCTTTCACTAGCGCTCATGAGACTGCAAAAACTCCTAAGATTGAGTTTGATCTAGAGTCCGAGATGACGGCTATGCTTACTATACAGTTCAAAAAAAATTTAAAGAAAAAGAAGCTTAATTTCAAGGACCCTATTTCAAAAGATAAGAGTAATGAAAAACCCAAAACTTTTCCAACAAAAATTGCTCCAAAAACTGAAAAGAAGATTGTGAAGGGGCAAGGGGTCAAGTGTTACGAATGTCAAGGGTTTGGACATATTACTCTTGAATGTCCTTCGAAAAAGAATCGAAAGAAAGTCTATACAGTGACTTAGGATGATAAAAGCGGGTCAGAGCAAGAACCTGATGAAACCGAATCCGGTGAAGACGGAGATAGTACTTACATGACATTCTGGTCTACTATCAATCAACCTCCTCTAAAGCCAGTGGAATTTGCTTGTGATCAGAATCTACACTGTGCTCCTACTTTTGATAGGAGTAATTACTTATACTAGAAGATCGGGATGAGGGCATTTTTGAGAGCTTACGACCCTGAATGCTGGCAAGCCATTGAAGAGGATGTTGAAAGCACTGACAATCTGAGCAATCAAAGAGTTCTGACTACCATTTGCGAAATAATTTCTGATAAAGAACAACAATGGGTTGCTTACTGCACAATGGCCAAAGATGCATGGTACTTTCTGAGTCAATTTCATGAAAGAGAAGAGTCATCTTCACCACTATCTATCACTTTTCCTGCCTTACTTGCTTGACTAGATGAGGTCTAGGAGAAAGAGGAGCAAAAAGAAGATGATGAACATCAGAACACAATGATGAGATTGAAGGTGATGATTCACAACAAGCTTACGAAAAGCTTTATGATGAATCTCTGAATTTGTCCAAAATCAATGACAAACTCACTCTCAAGCTCAAAGCATGTGAAAGCGAGAATGTCAAGCTAAAAGGAGAAATTGCAATACCAAAGCAGAATGTCATCAAGATCTCTAATGACAGGCAAGACCTATGTGGGGAAAAAAAGGAATGAACCTCTGAAAATATATGCCACATATGAAGAGAAGATTGAAAACCTAGAGATGTCACAAGTTACATTAGAAGAGATGGTTGGTCAAAAAGATGATGAAGTCAGAGATGCTAGAGCCACAATTACCATGTGGAACAAAGGCTCCAAGACAGTAGAAGACATCCTCGGGTCACAACAAATGGGTTGTGACAAAAGTGATCTAGGCTATGGTAATACGACAATTCACAAGGGACAGGCCTCTGCATCACATGACCTGAAGACTCAAACAAAGGGAAAGATGAAGGTGCAACAGGGTGATCTCTCTCTTCATCTACCTAACGGAGGTAAGATCAACAAAAGAGAGGTAAAACCTGTTTTTGTTTGTCATCATTGTGGCAGGTATGGCCATATTCATCCTTATTGCTTTGAGTTGTTTGGTAAGGTGTCTCAAAAGGGTAGAAATTCTATTACTTTTTGGGTTAGGAGACAACCTTACATGTCTAGGTGGAACACCAAGTTTTATGAGGGAGTTCACAATGCTAAGACATTTACCAAGACTGCCAGTCCTGACTTTGTTAAGACGAAAAAGATATGGGTGAGAAAAGGTGACTTGACTTGTTTAGTTATTCACACTACTCTAAAAGCACGTTACTCACACATGTGGTGCCTTGATAGTGAGTGCTCTCGTCACATGTCAGGTGACAAATCCTACTTCACCTCTCTTGAAAAATATGAATGAGGAATCGTTACCTTTGGAGATGGTGGCACTTCTAGAGTCATTGGTAAGGGCTCTATAAGTGTGGCTGGTCTTCCTAAGCTTGAAAATACATTACTTGTTGATGGCCTTAAAGCAAATCTTTTGAGCATCAGTCAAATGTGTGATTCCCACCATGAAGTATTATTTTCAAAAAATAAATGTGAAATTTTAGATAAAAAGGGAAATACTATCATGCATGGGGTTCGCACATCTGATAACTGCTATGAGATTGTTACCACTAATGATCTCACTTGCCACTTAGCCATCATAAGTAATATTGATTTGTTACATCGAAGATTAGGTCACATGAATTTTAAAGACCTAACTAAGATAGCCAACAAAGAGCTTGTGAGAGGAGTACCTAAACTGGGTAATAATTTGAACCATGTGTGTGGACCATGTCAACTTGGGATGCAAACTCGTGCCCCTCATAAAAAGGTGAATAGCTTTATAATCAAACGTCCTCTTGAATTGGTTCATATGGATCGTATGGGACCCACTCGCACTAAAAGCATTGGTGGTAAAAGATACATTTTTTTAACTGTTGATGATTCTACTAATTTTTCATGGGTAATTTTTTTAAGAGAAAGATCTGATACGTTTGATGCTTTCCAGGCCTTAGTCCTTAAAATCTAAAATGAACAGGGTGTTTCTGTTGGGTGTATCATAAGAATCCAAACTGATCATAGGCGTGAGTTTGACAATAGTTTGTTCTCAGATTTTTATGATATGCATGGAATTAAGCATGAATTTTCTGCACCGATTACTCCACAACAAAATAGAGTTGTTGAGAGGAAGAACAGAGTTATTCAAGAGATGGCTAGGGTCATGCTCCTTAGTAAGAAAGTTCCTCCAAAGTTTTGGGCTGAAGCCTTAAACACTGCTATTTATGTCATAAATCGTGTGTATTTAAGGCCTGACACTTTACAAACTCCATATGAATTGTGGAAGGGATTGAAACCTAATGTAAAATACTTCAAAACTTTTGGGAGTAAATGTTACATTTTCAAATATATAGATCCTTTGGGAAAATTTAACTCTCGAAGTGATAAAGGTATTTTTCTAGGGTATTCAACCACTAGTAGAGCTTTTCGTGTCTATATTCTACGAACTTTATCTTTAATGGAATCAGTCAATATGGTTATAGATGACACAGGTTCTCATATTTCAACGATAAATGAGAAAGAAAATGGTGAGTCTACAATCCTGGATACTGAACCACAAAGTCAAAGAGAAGCTGAGGTTCAATCACAAGAAGGTGAGACAACACCAACTTCTCAGGTAAGTCAGAGTCCAAAGAGTGCACAAAGAGACACCACTCCTGATGCCTCTGTCCCCACAAGTCTAGAGTTCAAACCATCATCAAGGGTGAACTAAATCATCCGACTCAACGGGTGATTGGAAGTGTCTCTGATCGAATGAAAACCCGATGACAAATTTGTAAGGAGGTATCTTATATGTGTTATGTTTCATTAATTGAACCTAAGAATATAAAAGAGGCCTTACTAGATGATAGTTGGGTGAATGCTATGCATAAAGAATTAGGTCAATTTGAATGTAATAATGTTTGGACTCTTGTTCCTAGACCTAGTGACATGAATGTGATAGGTACCGAGTGGATCTTTAAGAATAAATCTGATGAGAATGGTACTGTAGTTAAAAATAAAGCTAAGTTGGTTGCTCAATGCTATACACAAGTAGAGGGTGTTGACTATGATGAGACGTTTGCTCCAGTTGCATGTCTCGAATCTATTCATATTTTACTTGGTGTTACATGCTTTCTTGGGTTCAAATTGTTTCAAATGGATGTGAAAAGTGCCTTTCTAAATGGGTTCTTGAAAGAAGAGGCTTATGTTGAGCAACGAAAAGGGTTTGAGGACCCTAAATGTCCAAACCATATCTATAAGTTAGACAAGGCCTTGTATGGGTTGAAACAAGCCCCTCGAGCTTGGTATGATAGACTTACTACCTTTCTTCTTGATAATGATTTTCAAAGGGGTAGTGTGGACAAGAATTTATTTGTGAAACATACTAAGTCTCATATACTTGTTGCTCAAATTTATGTTGATGATATTGTGTTTGGATCCACTGCTAATCATCTTGTTACATGAGTTTGAGATGAGCATGATGGGGGAGTTGTCTTATTTCTTAGGTCTTCAAATTAAACAGTCTCTTTTAGGTATGTTTGTTTTTCAAACTAAGTACGCCAAAAACCTTGTGTCAAAGTTCGATTTTGAGTCAGCCAAACATGTACGCACCTCCATGAGCACTAGTCTTCACCTTTCCAAAGATTCCTCCAGTACTGATATTGATCCTACCCTTTATAGGAGTATGACAGGGAGTCTTCTATACCTCACAGCCAATCGACTTGACATTGCTTTTAGTGTAGGTGTTTGTGCCTGTTGCCCAGCCTGTCTTAAAGAGTCTCATCTTTTGGTAGTCAAGCGCATCATTAAGTATGTTAATGGGACATTGGGTTATGGGATCTGGTTCACGACCGACATTACAGCTGAAATCACTGGTTTTTCTGATGCCGACTAGGCAAGGTGTGCTGATGATCATAAGAGCATATCTGGGGGGGAGGGGGGAGGGCGTTTTTACCTTGGGAATAATCTGGTTGCCTGGCATAGCAAAAAGCAAAATGCCATCTCTCTTTCAACCGCTGAGGCTGAGTGCATTGCTGTAGGGAGTTGTTGTGCATAAATGTTATGAATGAAACAAATGCTTCATGATTATGGAATAGACCAGAACACTTTCACCCTTTTCTGTGATAACACAAGTGCCATTAACATTTCTAAAAATCCTATCCAATACTCTCGTACCAAACAAATTGACATTCGTCATCATTTTATTCTAGAGTTAGTGGAAGAAGGCCTTATTGTTCTTGAATATGTTCCCACTGAGCATCAAAGAGCTGATATTTTTACAAAACCCCATTCATCTTCTTAGGTTTGAGTTCCTTAGAAAGACCTTAGGTGTCGTGCTCAATCACTATTGTGTTACCTGTTGCTTCAGTGAGTGAAAGTGGGCGGCTTTATGTGGTGTTGGATGCTATAATCTCATTGTCATTGATTCCTGTCATCTCTGCATTTAGATTCATATGAACACTTCTCATGCTGCTTGCTAAGATTTCATTCTTCTTTGTTCAGAGTTCATTCTGAATGCCTATGCTCACTAACTTCATGATCTCATTCTGTGCACATCTTGAGTTAAACTATTGCAGGGGTTTCCGCACAAGTGATCAAAGTTCTCTATGGACCACTAATAGGGTTTCTTGTTCATTTTCAGAGGAATTGACCTATACTGGCATATCGTGGGTGATGTTGAGTCTCTTATCCATTTACCATCATTTTTCACTTTCACGGTTCCTCCATCAGTTCATTGAAGTCCAGGCATTAGGAAAAGGCTACCTCAGAGCCACCAACCAGCCCATCCTTACTGATTTCATACTTCTCTAGTTTGGTCTCTATACTCTTGAGCGTGCATGACACCAGTAAGTGCCCACAAGAAAGAAAAATCAAAATAATAATAATAATAATAATAATAATAAATATATAAGGGACTCGTTGATTGAGGCGGAGCCATCGCGTTCACTCAACAAATACCCCTTGATTCCTAGTGGTTTGACTTTTCTCTGTGATGTTTAGTTACTCTTACCGGAGGTCCAGCCATCCGATCACTATGAGGATTAACTCTAGCTCTGTGGTCTCTCATGGATTGCACACACACACATTTATTTTGTGAGCTCTCATGATTGTATTTGACTTGTGCATTCTCATGTAGCCTATGCTCATTGATCAATTTTTATCTGATGTGCTCATGATATTATGCTTCATATTGTCAATACTGCAAGTTTGCAGGCTTTGTGGTTTGTAGATTATCTCATCTTAGTGTCACATTCATGCTACTGTGCTCACTCTTTTTTTGTTTCAAGTTCCACCTAATAGTGTGAGTATTTTATTTTTGCTCAGAAAGGTGTTTTTTAAGTGTTTTGTTTTTTGTTCTTAGCTCAAGCGAGGGAGTTTGCGCTCGAGCGAGATGTCTCTCAACCAGTATTTTTGCAGATGGAACAGATTCTAGGAGCATGTCTTTCTGGCTCGAGCGACCTCATACGCGTAAGTGACTTCGCTCGAGCGACCTATCGTGGTTTAAATAATGTCACTGCGTCCTTTCATTCCATTTTTTTTCCTTTTTGCTTTGATTTCTCTCTCTCCTAGGGTGTTTACGCCCCCATTACTGTTTCATCCCTTGGTTTTCACTCATTTTTTAGGGCGTCTCTCATCCATCAATCTTTCATCATCTATTGCTATGTCTTTCTCTCTTTTGTTTTTTTGTTTTTACCATTGTTCTTTCTCTATCTGTGTCTGCTCTGCTCTGTATATGGGTTCTAGTGTTCTTCTTCATTGTTGGTTATGTTTTTTAGTCATTTTTGTTTACTATCTCTCTATTTAATTTTGTTTAGTAGTTTGGTAGTAGTTTGATGCATTAGTGCTAGGGTTTGCCATGTGCTTAAATTCCTACTATATGATGGTCTAAGTGAATTGCATTGTTGTTGGTTTCCATATTCTATTGCCTGTATCTCTCATCTTGATGCTTTTGATTGATTTTGAAAATTGACCTAACACTGAATTTATGATCTCTCTGATCTTACAATCTTGTATATAATCCTTTGATTTTGTGTTTTTTGGTTTTTATAACCCTGTTGGACTAATGTTTTGTTCTATGCTCTTATATTGGTTTTTTGGGGGTTCTAATGGGTTTTTGGGTGTTCCTCATGTTGTGTCTTGGTGGGTTGTGGTTTTGTGGTTGTTTTTTTTCTTTTTGGTCAGTCATGGTTGAGCCTTCGAAACGTCGTAAATCCAATTTTAATACTAAAAAATTTGAATCTAAGGAAAAAACCAACCTATTTAGGGATTTCTATGCTTCTTGGAAGGTTCACTTAGAACGGAATATCCATCCTAGTGCTTTTGAGTCGATTCTCATCCGTTCGTTGTTTAATTATTTTGGGGGTGATCAAGTCTTGCTTTTCTCTGGGTCTCAAAATCTTAGTTTGGTTCGTGAATTTTATTGTAATATGCACTCCATCAGCAAGGAAATAGCTCCCTCTTTTCGCACCTGACGAAGCTTTTAGGCAGTTTCTTGGTCTCCCGGAAGTCCGGAATTGTCATTTTCCTTTCATTACCCGCAGTGGTGTTGATTTTGATCGAGTGGCCACTGAACTTTGTGGCACTCCCCGGACTTGGATTACCAAGGCGCTCATTCATCAAAATGAGCTTCTTCATCGTTTTCGTCTCCTTAACATCATTGTTTGTGCTAACATCCATGTTACTACTCATTCATCTCACATTACCCAAGATCAGGGTTATGTGTTGTATTGCATTGATCACCATCTTCCCATTGACCTACCTAAGATGATCGTATCCAAAATGATTACTGTTTTTGAGGGTCGCAAGTCCTTGGGTCTTCCTTATGGGTGTTTCATCACTCGATTTCTCATTTCTCTTGGTGTCCCCATCTTTGAGGATGATGAGTTTGCCTCTCCCATCAAACCCATCACCAAGTTGACCGTGTCTCAGAGTCAAGCTTATGTTCGAGGGTGTCCGTCAGGAGATGGGGTTTCTGATACAGGTGATGATCCCCTAGCTGAGGAGGTTGAGATTGATGCAGCCACTGCTGGTGCACCTGAGATGCGTCCTCGTTTATTCCATGGCTAGTTGCAGTAGTTCGAGCAGTCTGTCACTCAGCGCCTTGCTTAGCTCGATGCCCGGTTCGATACACTTGATGGCCGCCTCGATCAGCAGACCGCCTTGTTGACTCAGATTCTGTCTTTGTTACAGATACCGCCGTCGCCTCCACTAGACTCATAGTTCTGTTTACTCTTGGACAGTTTTTAGATAGTATTTTTTTTATTTGGCTTGTATATTCTGTTTCTTTTGTCTCTCCTGGAAAAAAAAGGGGGAGTATTTTTGGGATGGGGAATTGTAGACACCCCATTTTTGACCGTCCTCAAGACTTGGACGTCACTGTTTGAACACACGGTGATCTTCCATGTTTGTGTTCGTTTGGAGTTCCCGGAGGTCTTGGATCGCGCGCCCTGCCTCAGGATCCCCGAACTCGACTGTTTAGTGTCTGGTTTTGCACCAAACACTTGCATCTTGCCTTTGAGAGGCAGGGTAGGGCTTGTAGACCATCCCTACCCACCACCGGCAGTGGCTAGAGGCCACCGGCTGGTGTTTGCTGCCACCGGCAATGTAGTTTGCCGGCCGGCACTATTTGTTGCCGGTCAGCACTTTGTTGTGCCGGTCGGCACTTTTTTTGGCCAAGATGGCATTTTTGGCCGGCCGATTGTTGTTCATCTGCTTTTGCAGATATTTTTAGACAGCTGTCTTGCTTTTTCTCTCCTCCATACACGTGTATGGAGGGATCTCCCTCTTGTAAAGCTTGTCTTGTAAGCTTTACAAGAGATATAGGGAGAGGCTCTCTCTTGTGGCAAGAAGAGAGGTTTTGTTAGAGACTTAGGATATTTTTGAGAGCAAGAACAGCCATTGTTAGGGTTTGAGTTCTAGGGTTAGAGTTAGATACACACTCTATCTCTCTTTCCCTCTCTTTTGTTCACTAGGTGTTTTAGTCCATACTATTGCACACAAACACCTAGTGTTTCACCTTCCTCTTGAAACTAGGGTTCTAAGGGCTTATTCTTGAGTTTCTTGACTGGTTTGGAGCCAAATGAGTCCATTGGAGCATCATTTGTGAAGAAGGCTTCAAGGGTGAGAATCTAGTCCCATTTTCTCCCATTTTTGCATTGATTTTATACCTATCTTAGAGCTGTTTTTGTGCTTATTGTATAACATAAAAAAGTTCTGTTTTTAGGCCCTCTTTATTGTTTGTTAAGAGTGTTTTGTTGTTTGAGGGTTGTTGACCACCCTTAGGCCTTAAAAGGCCTCATTTTGAGCCATTTTGTGCTAGCTCCGGGATTTTGGTGTTGGGGTCTCTTCACCACTGAAATCTTGAGGGATTTTAGTGGTGAAGATGATGCCTTGAAGTCCCAAGAAGGAGAGGGCCACCCCCTCTCCTTGTTGTCCTTGAAAAGGACATATTTTGGCCCCTTAAGGAAGCCAATGCTTGAGTGTGTGTTGAGCATGTTTGGTTTGTTTTTCATGCTTATATACCTATAATATAACATGATTTTAAGTTGGTTTTGGAACTCCATGCATGATTAGCATAGTTGCCATGTAATGCCTTGTTTATGCCTTAATGTGCCTTAGGTTGTTAGCCTTTGTTGGAGCATGTTTTAGGCTTACATTTGTGAAGATTATGTGCTTATTTTGCCATGTTTTAGATCTGTCCATAAGTATTTGGGTTGATTTTAGCATGCATTATATAGCTCCTTTGTATTTGGGGTTGTCGGCCTTGAGTATGTGCATGTGTAGCATGCCATCTTTGCATTGTTTTGGTGATTTGGGATCATTCTACATGCCATTTCAGTCCCATTTCCATGCTTGTTGGATTGCCTTGCATGTCTCTTTAATGCCTCATAAGCTTGTGTAGCAATGCTCCATGTCTTGGTGCTTATTCATGCTTTTGTTTTGAGTCATTTGAATGCCATTTAAGTGATCCTTGAGGTTTGTTTTAGCATGATTTCAGAGCTTAGGTTGCATACTTTTAGTCCATGAATGTCTCTTTCAAGTGTGTTTGAATGTTGCTTGCTTTGTGCCTAAGTGTTGGGCCTTAACATGTGTATGTGTGCATGCATGTTTAGCCTTCGTTTTTGGGCATTTTGGCCACTGTTTTAGGCCTTATTAGAGTTGCCTAATTCATGTATAAGACCATCTTGCCATCCATTTGCATTGTCTCATGCATGTTTGCATGATTGCATAAGTTCATTACCATGCCATGTTGCATTCCTAGCTTGTATGCTTAGGTTGCATTGCATCTTGCATGCATGCCTTGTTCCTTGAATTGGTGATAGGAATTGGGCCTAATTTGTTTGATTGGTTTGCATGCATTTGAAATCGAAGTTGCATACTTGGTTCTTTGGGCCATCATGCATGGAAATGTGTGATTGGTGGTCCGAGAACCGACACACATGTCCCTTTGAGTCATTACAATGATAAGAGACATGGTTGGTGCATACATGCCTTGAATTGTGCTGCCATGCCTTGTTTTGCCCTCTGTTGCTGTGAGTTGCAGGTTCTGCAGGCTTTCTTTGCCGATCGGCAGTGTAAGGTGCCGGCCGGCAATTTTTTCTCTGCCGACAGCTTCAATTTTGTGCCGATGGATACACACCAGTGCCGGTGGTGATTCCACTTAGCCGGTGGTACTCCCTAGTGCTCAGGGATGCAACCCTGAGGTTTTTACAGCCCCTAGAGGAGTGAAAGAAGGAAAACAGAGGCAGCTTGCGCATGGCGGCGCGTCTTTCGAGGCGTTTTACTGTTTTTCTTAGTCTATTTAATTTGTTAATTAAATTAGGCAATTTGTAATATTAATTAGCTTGCGTAGTTAATTAAGTTGTAATATTTATTCGGTCCCTCCGAGCGAGGACAAATCTGTAATAAGTGTGCGTGGGTGGTGTGTATGTCTTCCAACCTCACTTCTTTCTTCCTTTTTACTTACCTGCTTTAATGGTTAGTATTAGGACACGTTTAATTTACCATACCTTATGCTACGCATGTGTGCATCCATGCATTTGTATTACATGTATTAGGCTCGGTACATCATGCTAACTGCATTTGTACTTCAAATTCTAAACTGAATATGTGATAGTCGTGCATTTCTCACATGCCATGTTTAGGATAGCCGAGCCTATTCTAGCAACATTTTGTATGCGATGCATTAGGCATTTAACATGGACTTGGATCATGCATGTTTGCTAACAAGTTCTTTGTTTTGGCACGGAGTACGATGTAAGTATTTCCGCTTTAGCATATCGCATGAGTGTGAATGTTGCCATGTCAGCATGCTTAACATGTGGCTAGATGCTTATGTGTTAAAATGTTTTGAATGCCTGTGGGTGAAGGTTGGATTGTTTGAGTTGGAAAAACTCATTAAAATCCGTATTTTTTAGCCTACTTGCGAGTAGCAAATTTCAAAGCATTTTCAAAACAAACGGATATGCAATGTTTCTTTCCAAATTAGGCAATCTAGTCTATACTTGTTTGCTGCGCGCATAACATAGTAATACTAGGCTAATAATTGGAATAAGAACACATAACGTTTTCAAAACTGGATATCACGGTTAGTAGAGGCCAGTCTTCGGACCGGGCGAAAGGGGGTGCTCATAGCTGACCTTCCCCGATCGTACCCAAGCTCCCGAGCCGAGACAACTCCGGTGATGACGGACATGTGGCCTTCGGCACCGAGTCAGGGTTTCCTAAATTCTCCCATAAAAAATATTTAGGTGGCGACTCTGTATCTGGCAAAGCAGTCCATGTTTGGCACTACTTTTTCAAAAAAATCTGTTTCTCAAAACGATTTGCCAGATTTGGACTCTTTGGTTCAGATTAAGAACCGCATAACAAAATCGAGTCCGAACTGTAGCGAGGTCCCCCCCCCCCCCGCGGGCTTGTTACAGTTTCTGGCGACACTGCTGGGGAGTTTTAGAGAGCTTGACTCGAACTCATGATATCCTGTTTTGATCTCATTTATGTGTTTCTTTGCATTGCATGTGCATTGGTGCGCCTAGGAACACAGTGTTTGCCGTCTGCCATTCCTGAACGGTTTGCCGGAGGCTTGTCTTGTCAAGGCATGTCCATAAGGCTGACCGGCTATGGGCTCTGACAGTATGGGAACACAAACCCCGGTTTTTACCGGGGTACCCTTTTGACCATTCGACCTAGTGCATATTCGGATCCATAGTGACCATTCCAAGCTAGGACAGGTTGCGTACCCGATGCTAAGTTGTTTGAAACCGCTATGTGCGTAGTGAAACCCTAGTTCCTGACAAAATAGGACAGGGAAACCCTACCCCAACATAGGGGTGATTGAGCTCTCTTTTACTTGTTATGTGCTTTTAGAGTGTATCTCTACAGGAACGCATATACCAGTTTGCGAGTTTGAGTATCGGGCCCGAGGGCACCAGAATCAGTATTGTTGAGAATCAGTTATCAGGAATCAGTTATCCGTGGGTATCAGATTCAGTATTTTGGGAACAGAAATCTGGGAACAATGATCAGCAGTAGGGTACAGTTGTTTGGCTACGCCCGTGTTTGATCAGTTTGGACTGAAATGCTGCCTGTTTTTCCTTTC
Source organism: Camellia sinensis (assembly GCF_055761805.1). NCBI lineage: Eukaryota > Viridiplantae > Streptophyta > Magnoliopsida > Ericales > Theaceae > Camellia > Camellia sinensis. The sequence continues at coordinate 21,981,712 of NC_138965.1, read as the reverse complement.
AGTTTAGAGAGTTGCAGAGTTGATACAGAATAGTCAGTGTCTCCCCTTGCTGAGGCAGGATTTATGGCGGCACAAAATTCAGAAGAAGTTGTGGTTATGACGGCTGCATTGGAGCAGGGAACCGCTCCGCAGAGTGAGGCCGCCATCAGTATGTCATACCCGCCAAGGTCGCCCGTTGTGCACCCGGTTTGGGCTCCCCAGTTATATCAGGCTCGTGAGCCCACCACCTTCGAATTGATGGGAATGATAGGGGACCTCCAGAGGACCGTGGCCGATCTGGCCTATGGAATGTCGGCTTCACCGCCAGCGGCGCCGTATGCCGGGAATTTCGTACCACAGGAGCCCCCGCTACTGGGGCGGATTGTGATAGAGCTCAGCCAGCCAGAGGTGGCTTCCGGCTATAGCCACGACATGCCAGCACCAACCCCGACCCTTGATCAGGCTGAGGCCAAAGGAAAGGACAAGGCAAAGGTAGACGCCGACCCTATTGAACAACTGCTGTGGGCAGTCGAGGCTCTGAAAGTCAGAGGAATGAACAAGCAACAAACATCTACGATCGTGATCAAAGCTGTGGATGATGCTTTCCCCGCTCCGATCAAAGGCAGTTCAAGCCAGACAGAAAACCGGGATGGGCCCCGTCATGCCCAGACAATTCCTGTAGTTCCCAACCCTGCACCGGGAAAGGTTCAAAAAGCCAAAGCAGCGCCAGCTGATCCTTTCGCCAACGCATCTGGCAAGAATCCTCAAACTGCAAAGTACCTACCCCGAGGGCACAGGGCCTTTCACGACCTCCACATGCCTTTGTCTAGGGCATTGCTAATATTGGTGAAGAATGGGCATCTTAAGCCTTTGGAGCCCCGGCCACTCCCGAAGAATCTCCCCGCCACCCATGATGCTACCTTGTACTGCGCGTACCACCAACAGTCCGATCACAGTACCGATGGATGTTCCCGCCTTCGTCATGAAGTGCAGGATTTGATTGATAACAAGGTTATCCTACCACCCACCTCAGGCAAGCCCGTCACCACTCAGTTGTTGGATTTCGAGGGCTCAGATACTGTGAGTATGTAAAGCGAACCGCCTGCGGGCAACATTTAGTGTGTCTTTGAAGCGTCTGGCACGCATTTTTGAGCATCGGTGAGACCGAGTTTTGTAAATCCTGGCTTGGATGTCGAGTCAGTCTTTTGTTTTTGAGTCTGTCTCTTTGTCTTGAGTCAGTCTTTTTTTTTTTGCTTAAGGGTCTGTCTGATTGTATCGAGTCAGTCCCCGTTGTATATAATACCGGGTGATTCTGGGGTTGTTGTCCCGAACACCATTTTGTTTTGTAATTATTATCTGTTTTTGTCTTGAGTCTGTTTCTGCCGAGGGGCCAGTTCCACCAACAAAGCCGAACAAAACAACTGTTGCTATCTCAAACGTCATGCTTGCTTTCAGCATAAGTGCTAGAGAATTTGATTGGGCTGACAGTACATCTCGCCTGCTCTCCTGCGCGCCAAACTCATTGCATTAACCTAAGTTTTCCAAAAACAAACTTTTTGAACACTGCGGTGATGAAAACGAAGAGGAAGGAATTCCTCGGGTTTTGCAAAATTTTGATCATTTTGAGAGAAAGAAAGGCGTGCTAAGCCTTTTTATGAATGAAATCATGCTTGTCGGCGTGAGTACTGAGAAGGACCCTGGCTTGATCCAGATTGGTTCCACACTATCTTCGGCGTGAGCGATTTGTCGCTTTCTTAAAAACTTTCAAAAACAAATGTTTTACGCGGCCCTGCGAAGACCTGTGTGGAATCGCTCTTGAGATTGCGCAGCCTAGGATCGCTCTCAGCCTCAAGATTCAACCCATCCATTTCAAACTTTGAACCCGTTCAGAACGTTCAGAAGTTCAACGGTCAGAAGTTCAACGGTCAGACGCCCGGAAAGGTCTGTATGGCCAGTTTTGAAGTAGCCTTCGATCAAGAAGCACCCAAGCCGAATCAGAAGGAGTAGGTCTCGCCGGAAGAAGCTCGTAGAGTAACCCTGATGGATTCTTCTGCAAATCAGTGCAACAGCCGTTCTCCTAGACACAGAGGGGCTTTCAGTTCAAAAAACCATTTGGCATGGGCTTGCTACACTTTTACCCTTTGAGAGGCTCGCTGGGCCAAAAACCCAGAAGGGCGACCCAGGCAAAAGTTAGAGCAAGAGAAAAATACAAAAAAAAAAGAGCAAAAAAAAATAAAAAAAAAGAAAAAAAAAAGAAAAAATGCAAGAAAAAAAGAAATAGAAGAAGAAAAGAAGCTCGCAAGGCCGAAAACCCGCATTGGGCGCCTTGGCAAAATGAGAGCCAAACAAAGTGAAGGTTAAAATACCCGAGTGGACCTTAACCGGAACTACGTAAGGCTTGATTCCCATGTTTGGGATACGTAGGCAACTTCATCATGAAGTCCAGCCCCCAACGCTTTCATAGCGTCTCAGTCCATGCAATGGTTTCAATTTCATCCCCCAAAGTCCAGTGGCCAACACCCTTCAAGGTGATTGTGTCCATATATGTGTTGTGACCGTCTTCGTCATCGCTGTGTCCAAGAGCTCGACCACCGCCAATGAAGATTGTCTGCGGATTGCTGCGGCACCATCCCAAACAAGGGGCAACTTTCCGTTGCCACAAGCCGTCGTGAGACGCCATTCAAACTAGGGGCAACTTTCCGTTGCCTCCCACCCCCCTTCAAACCAGGAGCAATTTTCCATTGCCTCCGATCCGAGGTTGCGCGTCTCGAAGAGTAAGTTCCATGCTTGTTGAGCATCAGCCGTTTGCAAAAATAGTTTTTGAAAATTTTTACTGAGGTTGACTATTTTCTCGAAAACTATTCCATTTTCCAAAACTGGACCATTTTCTTGGACCCAAAAAGGAAAATTTTCAGTTCTTGCTGCCTGACTTGCATGCTTTTCAAATCAACAAATCGAACAAGTACGTTAATCCGACTCTCATTTTGATCAAAATTGTTTTAGTAGAAAGCAAAAACAAAGAATGGTTAAAATGATGAACTAGGGGCACGGTTGAGTCAGGCGTTCTGTCTTTCCCCCGTCATCAACGTACTTGCCAGAAGGGCGCTCTACCCGCCAGAAGAAATAGCCGTGAGCTAACGGCATTGGGCATGAACCCGCAACTCCCTGTTCATTCATCAATCACCCCGGGGAGGGATGGAAAATGAGAGAATGAAGAATAGAGAGGTGTAAGTTGAGAGAAAAGTGAAGAAAAGGTTTTTAAGAGAAAATCCGAGCTTGAGAGTCGTGTGATGCGAGAATCACAAATCAGACAGGGTGGGAAACAATACCTAGTTTGAACTGACCCCTCGTGATCTGAGGTCCCCCATCTTCGTTCACGCGTCTGTGTGTCATGTCTCTTTGATTTGACGGTCTCGTCTTTTGTTTTTAGTCTTTTCCGAGCGTGTCTCGTTGTGTTTAGGTCGCGCACTTATACTTGAGTCCTCCCCGCTGTGTTCAGTTGTAGGCTCGATATCCCGGTTTGAAAAACCCTCATTCGATTTCAAAAATCATTTATGCTCAAGAATGCTGTGCCATTCTCTACATTTGAGTGTGTTCCGACTCTAACTGGTTCCATCTTTGAGGTCCGTCCTGTTAGATTGGGCCGTTTGTTCAGAATTTGCCGTGTGCAGAATGAATCGAATGCTGTGTTATGGGCTGTATGCAGATTAATCCCCAACAGAGCAAGGGCTGTGTGTCAAGAATCAGGCAGTGGGCTGCTTGGGTTATTTTGCTGCTGGCTGTTTTAGTTATCTGATTATTACAGTGCAAGTGTTCAATTTTCAGACAACCAATCAATTTCATTTACATTGCGGTGTAACATGATGAGATGCGATGCAATGCATGAAATGTGTAAATGTAAACACTTTTTCAGATAAAAAGTCCGTTTCATTTCATTATCTTTTCAAATGTACAAGTTTTGGAAACAAAAATCTGCCTGCGGCAGTACAAGGTAATCTATCTGCCAACAAAAAGAAAAGTACAAAAAAGAAGAAGATAGCAAAAATCTGCATCCATGTCAAGCACTCCGGGGGGCCGTCAGTTCGTCCTAGTCCTCTTCCTGGACGAGGGTCCAGGAGCATCATCAGCGTCATCGTCAGAGCCCGAGCTAGAACCGTCTCCGGTCTCCTCCTCCGATGACTCGGACTCCGCCTCTGCCTCCGCCTCTGACTCCTCGTCGTCGTCATCATCCGGGACTGGAGCTCGCGAGTTGCTCCCGACGTGAGTACGCCCTCCCCTGGTACGGGGAAATATCCGGCCCTCCTCATCTCTCCCCCGGGCAGGGACAGAAGGCCCAGCTGGAACACCTCCTGCCATGGGAATCTGGAAAGGAGGCTGAAAAAGTGCACAAAAGTGAAATGCATCAGTATACTGTAGACAGTTTATCAGTGCAGAATGCAATATCGAGTACAGTGTATGAATGTCGTGAGCAGTCTATCGGTGCAGAATGCAGTGTGTGAGTACAGTGTATGAATGCCGTGAGCAGTCTATCGGTGCAGAATGCAGTGTGTGAGTACAGTGTATGAATGCCGTGAGCAGTTTAACAGTGCAGAATGCAGTGTATGAGTACAGTATGAGAATGCCGTAAGCAGTTTATCAGTACAGAGTACGGTGCAGAATGCAGTGTATGCAGTGTGTCAGAAACTGTGAGACCGGTGTATCAGGTGTTGTGTCGTGCATTCAGATTATGTAAAGCAGTGTGTGAATGGTTTGAGGTCAGTGTCGGAAGAACATACCGGTATGCTGTAGAGGGCTAGGAGATCAAATGTCCGCTGGAGCATCCCCATCATCGAGGCATTCATCGCCAACGACTGACAGGTGTACCCAGAAGAAGCCTGCAAAAGTATCAGATGCATCAATATTCTGTGGAATATCAAGTAAACTGAAATGAATAACTGTACAAAATGCAGTAGAACATACCGGCGGTAAGTCGGGGACGTCAATGAACTCATGACCAGCCGGTGGAGGGGCGAAGGGGATCTGATAGGTCGACCCACCCTGCCCCTGGAAAGTCAGTACAGCAGGCAAGGCAGGCCAGCCAGCTCCTCGTCCTCCCTGAGCTCCGCTCCTGCCACGAACTCGGGCCGTCCTCGCAGCCCCTACTCTAACTCCTGCTCCGGCCCCAGCCGCCGATGCTACAGGCCTGGCCCCCTCCGCTCGACGGCCGCTCAGGGGGCGCATCAGGTACGTCCGCACGTACTCCTGATAGTCACCGGTGCCTCGGAAGCCGGCCTCCTCCCAGCCGATGGAGTAATCATCCAGCTGCTCAGTAGTGAGCCCCTCGGTCTCCCTCATGTCTGCAGGAGGGGGAACCGGGACTATCTGCTCAGGTAACCCTAGGGTCTGGCGTAGAAAACGCTCCCCCAGGTACCAAGCCCGACAGACCGGGCCCTCAAGCAGAATCCGGAAACGCGAGGTCTCCTTCGCACCAGGGAACCGACCCCGCATCGCCGCCGGCATAGGAGCCCACGGCCGCCAAGTGATCTGAAAATGACAGACAGTTTGTTATCTACTGTTATTGAAATATACAGTTGGAAAGCGAAGCTTAAATGAACCGAAAGTAAAGCATACCTCCGCGGGGGTGATGGTGCCGAAATATCGGCGGAAGAAGCCGAATGTCTCCCGTGGTCGCCGGGTGCATCTCCCGTCGAAGCGACTCGAAAAGGGGACGGCCAGGGGAGTCTCCGCAACTGGCACGGGGGCAAGCCTAGGAAAGTAGGCGTAAACCCACAACTGCAAAACAGATGTCAGTATGACCATCAGATAAAGCAGAATATGCAGAATAAAACAGAAATGGCAGAGCCGTGTGTTGTGCAGTGTATTGTGTACAGTGTACAGTGTGAGCAGTGTACAGTCAGTGTAAAGCAGGATGTATGTGTGTGCCGTGTGTACAGTATACAGCAAGTGTAAAACAGACTACAGTGTGTGCAGTGTACAGAATACAGAAAGTACGAGACAGAAGTGAAAAAGCGGAGAAGAAATGTACCTCCCAAGCCCGCCAGTAGCCTCCGAGTAGCTGGCCGCTGCCGCGCGAAGCCGAGCTCATATATCCATAAAGGGTGGCCAGAGCAGCGCCGCCCCAGTCATAGTGCAGAATGTCCCGGACGTCCACCAGTGCGCTGAGAAGACAGAAAGGCACGGTGTTCGCCCGGTCGGTGAAGATGGTAGTCTCGAACAGGAACATGAGGAAGCCGCGAGCATACCTCTCCTCGTCCTCCGGGGTCATCTGCGCCTCCTCCTCCAACACGGGCTGGACCCGAAACTGGACCTCGAACCAGGAGTATCGGACGAAACCTGGGCGAGCTAGGGGTGGCGCCTCCCCCAGTAGATGGACCTGAGCGGCGGTCCACTCATCCATGTCTGTGTCAAAAGGGATCGGATCCCCCCTACCCTGATGCCAGTGAGCATCGAGAAATCATGAGGGGTCATCGTCATATCCCCTGCAGCAGAGAAATGAAAAGAATCGGTGGTGTCCCACCATCTCTCCGCCAGAGCGGCAAGGAGAGGCCTGCATGTGGACAACCTGGAGAGCCCTCGGCAGAAGGTGCCGAAGCCCGCTCGGTCCACGATGCGTCGGACCGCATCAGGGAGCTCATCATACCACTCCCGTGCACCAGTATTCCCATACCCGCGAATGGTATGGGAACCCTCCTGCAAACAGAAAATAACGGCGGCAAGACAACATTCAAAATGCAGTTTTTGAAAGGACAGATATAGCATGTATGCAGGTTTGTCAGTTTCAGGCAAATACCGGGTGCCGGTGTGCTTACAATGAAATGCGTGTGCTGTGTCAACGTGTTTGGGTGTTTCAGAACAGATATAGCATTGTGTACAAATCTAACAGATTCAGACAAATACCGGGTACCGGTGTGTTTGCAGTAAAATATAGTGTGCGCAGTGTGTCTGAATGATTCGGGGCTAGTGCAGTGTGTGTGCATGTGTCAGTCTCAAGCAGATATCAGTTGTATGTATGTTTACAGTCAACTACAGTCTACAGCATATCAGTTTTCAGCAGTTAAAGAATACAACTAATTATGACAGTTTTGTATCCTACATTGCGAAAAGTAAAGCAGAAGACAGAGAGTTACCTCAGAAGTGCCGAATGAAAGGTGGGAGGTAGGCTCACGCAGCAGTAGCTCAGGCGCCACGTGCCTCTCGAAGCTCCGGAACTGACGCAGGCCGTTTGGGGGCAGAACATGGATCGCCGGCCGGTAGGTCGCCGGGTCGAACGGGCGCTCGCTCAGTGGTAAGAGCTCGACCCCAGGATCCATCTCGTGGTCCGGGGGAGTCCCGCCACGTGGAATGTCGTCCGCCATGTAGAGAATGGTGTGAAAATGGCCGGGAAAAGGAAAATCGGGTCGGAATACGAAGAGTCAACCGAAAAGTCAACTCCCGAGAGGGTCGAAAATGGCCGGGAAGGCCGGAATGTGAAAAGGCATGGAAATGAAGAGGAAAGTGAGGGGAACAAACCCCGAAAAGGCGAGAACGCCAAACGAGGCGCCGAAACGAAAATGTGATCGGTGGAAAATGTCCGAAACGCGAAGGAAATCGCGAATCCGACGACGAAACGAGCGTAGAACGCGAAGAAACGGGCAGAAAATGAGAGAGAAACACTCTAGAGAGAGAGAGTAAGGGATTTCGGCGGTGGAAAAGTGAAGAAATAGGGCTTGAAGCCCTATTTTAAAACACCCAAGGTGAAAAGTCAAAACTGCCCCGCATCAGCAACTGTTTGCCGGTCGGCAATGTTTTGTGCCGATGAACTTACTTTGATGCCGACGGCCAGCCGGTGGCCTTCCCTTTCGGCCGGTGGGGTTCCCACAGCCTTGTTTAGACTAGTTGAGTTGTTTTTGGTCTTCATAGCTCAAGAAAGTGCAAGAAAGTGCATCTCCTACGCTCAACCGGCCTCCGTTCTGACCGCAGGCCGTATCTCCAGTGCGTGGCACTCGAATTCGTGCAAGGTGTATCCTTTTTGTGTCCTTTTTCAAAAGTTTCCCCATGCGTGTTGCACGAGTTCATCACACTACTTCGGCGCATTACATCGCACTGTCATGCGCCACACATTTGCATTGTTATGCACGTGTCACATGCGTTGCAACACGCACCCCTTTGCATTGTCGTGCACATTTCTCATGCATCATCATTGCATTTCCATTCCATGCATTGTCATGCATTCCGGAATACGTGCGTTGTTGCGCATTTAAGCCCATTTACATTCCGTGTGGCATGCGTGTCACACTTATTGTCGCACTGTTTTGTGCATTGTATTTCACTCGCGCTGTTCTGCGCATTGCACTGTTTTGTGCATTTCAAATTGTCGCACTGTTTTGTGCATTGTATTTCAATCGCGCTGTTTTGCGCATCGCACTGTTTTGTGCACTTCAAAATTGCTCGCGCTGTTCTGCGCATCGCACTGTTTTGTGCATTTCAAATCTCGCGCTGTTCTGCGCATCGCACTGTTTTGTGCACCTCACTTGCATCTTGCATGCATCCATTCGCGCTATCTTGCGCACCTCGGTTGTACTTGTTAGTACATTGCATTGTTTTGAATACAAACCGGCTTCGCGTAGCGTATAAGTCCAACTTTCAAAATCGGCTTCGCGTAGCGTGTAAGTCCACTTGTATCATTTTGCATCTTATGAGACACACGTATCTCATTTGTTTCATTTTGCATTCCGTGTGGCATGTGTGTCACACTTACATTTTGTGCACGGTCTGGCGAGACCTTAAACACGCATGGTCTGGCGAGACCTTAAACACGTACGGTCTAGGAGACCTTAAATCCTTGGAAGGTGCAAGACCTTTAATGCATTGGTGTGCACACTATTGCTTTGTACATATCTTAAGCCGCGTGTTGTCGCGCATTCCATGCAACATGCATCGCTTGCATCATTTGCATTTCAAAAAACAAAAACATGCATTGTCATGCATACCATTTTGCATCCCGGTCTAGGAGACCTTAAATCCTCTAAAGGTGCAATTCCTTTGGTGTTTGTCGTGCCCGAACGACTTTCGGTGGTCTGGTAAAGCCACCTGCCTATGTTTGCGATGAGTTCCTAGAAGATCAACTGGGACGGTGGAAACTAGAGTTCGAACGGCTTATGCCTAGAACGCAAAGGTTCGGGAGTTCCGAGACTAAAGTCTGGTTTAAATACCCAGGGGTTTACCCTAGGCTTGAAATCTGTATGGAAGCCCCATAGGTTGAGGCAGCATGTCTACGCCTCAATTCTGGATACTGAACCAACCTAGTATATCGCCCTGTTGGTAAGATAGGGAAAGTTGCAATCATAGTCATTGTATCATAGTGCATTGTCATGCATTTCCATTGTAGCTTTCATCCATTGCATTTTCCCCAGTAGGTCGCATTGCACTGCATTGTCATGCATGTTGTAAATATCCACTCCATTGCATATTTGTAGATATTGCATTGTAGATTGCGTGCATTCATTGCATCGCCTTCCGCCTATGGCTTGCGCCTTTCCATGTTGAGCTTGGTCTGGTATGTGCCCTTACTTTTCATGTTAAAACACAGTTCTGCATGTGTATCGCGCCGATTCCACGCTGGTATGTTGGTTGAGGGTTGCGGCACCTTTTCTGTGTTACACATGACTCGTATGTGTACATGCCTTTCCTAGGCAAGATTTGGTTTGGCTTGCGTGCCATATCCATTGTATCCATATCCATTCCATTGCATATTTGTAGATATTGCATTGTAGATTGCATGCGTTCATTGCATTGCCTTCCGCCTATGGCTTGCACCTTTCCATGTTGAGCTTGGTCTGGTATGTGTCCTTACTTTTCATGTTAAAACACAGTTCTGCATGTGTATCGCGCCGATTCCACGCTGGTATGTTGGTTGAGGGTTGCGGCACCTTTTCTGTGTTACACATGGCTTGTATGCGTACATGCCTTTCTTAGGCAAGATTTGGTTTGGCCTGCGTGCCATATCCATACATATTACATTATAGTGTAATTTTTGCATCCGGCATTAGGATCGTAGTCCTTTCTCCAGCGGGTTGTTTCCCCACTTATGTCAATTCCACCTAATACTTGTTCTTGCGTCTGTCTACAATACTCATAGTTCAGTTGACCGTTCTATGGTAGACAGACTTGTTATCTCCATCAATCTATTTGACATAGGTGTGGTTTCGAACCGCTCGTGATTGGATCACAATTCAAACGCTTTGCATGTAGCTTGCATTGTTTCAATTACATTGCATCTTCATTTGCATTGTTTATACATTGTTTTGTATATATTGCATATCGTTTTGCATCCACATTTGCATTGTCATGCATGTTGCTAACCATATTATACCTGTTAAGTTTGTTTTCCTTGCAGGCACGATATTGTATGTACGGTTCATTTGAGGCTGGTGCAACCAGACGAGCCGCACAGGTATTGTATCTCCCGAGTGAGACGCATTGAGAATTTCATAATTCTCTTACATCCTTTCTGCATTGTAGTGTAGTTTGGTATGCTAGCTTAAAACTGTCGCATGTTTGCTTCATTACAGCTTTCTTCGCAGTGATCATAAGTTATGCTCGGCTTCGTGCATTGTCTTGCATTTTGCCCCTGCCTCCGGGTGCATACCTTGCTTGTCTTGCATGTTTGTCTAAGTCTTCGGCCTTGTCAAAAATGGGTCGTCTCTGGGCTTTGACATTCACTCCCGTCATTGTTATGACTTTCGAGCTCTGTCAAAGAGGGGCAACTTTAGACACCCCATTTTTGACCGTCCTCAAGACTTGGACGTCACTGTTTGAACACACGGTGATCTTCCATGTTTGTGTTCGTTTGGAGTTCCCGGAGGTCTTGGCTCGCGCGCCCTGCCTCAGGATCCCCGAACTCGACCGTTTAGTGTCTGGTTTTGCACCAAACACTTGCATCTTGCCTTTGAGAGGCAGGGTAGGGCTTGTAGACCATCCCTACCCACCACCGGCAGTGGCTAGAGGCCACCGGCTGGTGTTTGCTGCCACCGGCAATGTAGTTTGCCGGCCGGCACTATTTGTTGCCGGTCAGCACTTTGTTGTGCCGGTCGGCACTTTTTTTGGCCAAGATGGCATTTTTGGCCGGCCGATTGCTGTTCATCTGCTTTTGCAGATATTTTTAGACAGCTGTCTTGCTTTTTCTCTCCTCCATACACGTGTATGGAGGGATCTCCCTCTTGTAAAGCTTGTCTTGTAAGCTTTACAAGAGATATAGGGAGAGGCTCTCTCTTGTGGCAAGAAGAGAGGTTTTGTTAGAGACTTAGGATATTTTTGAGAGCAAGAGCAGCCATTGTTAGGGTTTGAGTTCTAGGGTTAGAGTTAGATACACACTCTATCTCTCTTTCCCTCTCTTTTGTTCACTAGGTGTTTTAGTCCATACTATTGCACACAAACACCTAGTGTTTCACCTTCCTCTTGAAACTAGGGTTCTAAGGGCTTATTCTTGAGTTTCTTGACTGGTTTGGAGCCAAATGAGGCCATTGGAGCATCATTTGTGAAGAAGGCTTCAAGGGTGAGAATCTAGTCCCATTTTTCCCCATTTTTGCATTGATTTTATACCTATCTTAGAGCTTTTTTTGTGATTATTGTATAACATAAAAAAGTTCTGTTTTTAGGCCCTCTTTATTGTTTGTTAAGAGTGTTTTGTTGTTTGAGGGTTGTTGACCACCCTTAGGCCTTAAAAGGCCTCATTTTGAGCCATTTTGTGCTAGCTCCGGGATTTTGGTGTTGGGGTCTCTTCACCACTAAAATCTTGAGGGATTTCAGTGGTGAAGATGATGCCTTGAAGTCCCAAGAAGGAGAGGGCCACCCCCTCTCCTTGTTGTCCTTGAAAAGGACATATTTTGGCCCCTTAAGGAAGCCTATGCTTGAGTGTGTGTTGAGCATGTTTGGTTTGTTTTTCATGCTTATATACCTATAATATAACATGATTTTAAGTTGGTTTTGGAACTCCATGCATGATTAGCATAGTTGCCATGTAATGCCTTGTTTATGCCTTAATGTGCCTTAGGTTGTTAGCCTTTGTTGGAGCATGTTTTAGGCTTACATTTGTGAAGATTATGTGCTTATTTTGCCATGTTTTAGATCTGTCCATAAGTATTTGGGTTGATTTTAGCATGCATTATATAGCTCCTTTGTATTTGGGCTTGTCGGCCTTGAGTATGTGCATGTGTAGCATGCCATCTTTGCATTGTTTTGGTGATTTGGGATCATTCTACATGCCATTTCAGTCCCATTTCCATGCTTGTTGGATTGCCTTGCATGTCTCTTTAATGCCTCATAAGCTTGTGTAGCAATGCTCCATGTCTTGGTGCTTATTCATGCTTTTGTTTTGAGTCATTTGAATGCCATTTAAGTGATCCTTGAGGTTTGTTTTAGCATGATTTCAGAGCTTAGGTTGCATACTTTTAGTCCATGAATGCCTCTTTCAAGTGTGTTTGAATGTTTCTTGCTTTGTGCCTAAGTGTTGGGCCTTAACATGTGTATGTGTGCATGCATGTTTAGCCTTCGTTTTTGGGCATTTTGGCCACTGTTTTAGGCCTTATTAGAGTTGCCTAATTCATGTATAAGACCATCTTGCCATCCATTTGCATTGTCTCATGCATGTTTGCATGATTGCATAAGTTCATTACCATGCCATGTTGCATTCCTAGCTTGTATGCCTAGGTTGCATTGCATCTTGCATGCATGCCTTGTTCCTTGAATTGGTGATAGGAATTGGGCCTAATTTGTTTGATTGGTTTGCATGCATTTGAAATCGAAGTTGCATACTTGGTTCTTTGGGCCATCATGCATGGAAATGTGTGATTGGTGGTCCGAGAACCGAGACACATGTCCCTTTGAGTCATTACAATGATAAGAGACATGGTTGGTGTATACATGCCTTGAATTGTGCTGCCATGCCTTGTTTTGCCCTCTGTTGCTGTGAGTTGCAGGTTCTGCAGGCTTTCTTTGCCGATCGGCAGTGTAAGGTGCCGGCCGGCAATCTTTTCTCTGCCGACAGCTTCAATTTTGTGCCGATGGATACACACCAGTGCCGGTGGTGATTCCACTTAGCCAGTGGTACTCCCCAGTGCTCAGGGATGCAACCCTGAGGTTTTTACAGCCCCCAGAGGAGTGAAAGAAGGAAAACAGAGGCAGCTTGCGCATGGCGGCGCGTCTTTCGATGCGTTTTACTGTTTTTCTTAGTCTATTTAATTTGTTAATTAAATTAGGCAATTTGTAATATTAATTAGCTTGCGTAGTTAATTAAGTTGTAATATTTATTCGGTCCCTCCGAGCGAGGGCAAATCTGTAATAAGTGTGCGTGGGTGGTGTGTATGTCTTCCAACCTCACTTCTTTCTTCCCTTTTACTTACTTGCTTTAATGGTTAGTATTAGGACACGTTTAATTTAGCATACCTTATGCTACGCATGTGTGCATCCATGCATTTGTATTACATGCATTAGGCTCGGTACATCATGCTAACTGCATTTGTACTTCAAATTCTAAACTGAATATGTGATAGTCGTGCATTTCTCACATGCCATGTTTAGGATAGACGAGCCTATTCTAGCAACATTTTGTATGCGATGCATTAGGCATTTAACATGGACTTGGATCATGCATGTTTGCTAACAAGTTCTTTGTTTTGGCACGGAGTACGAAGTAAGTATTTCCGCTTTAGCATATCGCATGAGTGTGAATGTTGCCATGTCAGCATGCTTAACATGTGGCTAGATGCTTATGTGTTAAAATGTTTTGAATGCCTGTGGGTGAAGGTTGGATTGTTTGAGTTGGAAAAACTCATTGAAATCCATATTTTTTAGCCTACTTGCGAGTAGCAAATTTCAAACCATTTTCAAAACAAACGGATATGCAATGTTTCTTTCCAAATTAGGCAATCTAGTCTATACTTGTTTGCTGTGCGCATAATATAGTAATACTAGGCTAATAATTGGAATAAGAACACATAACATTTTCAAAACTGGATATCACGGTTAGTAGAGGCCGGTCTTCGGACCGGGCGAAAGGGGGTGCTCATAGCTGACCTTCCCCGATTGTACCCAAGCTCCCGAGCCGAGACAACTCCGGTGATGACGGACATGTGGCCTTCGGCACCGAGTCAGGGTTTCCTAAATTCTCCCATAAAAAATATTTAGGTGGCGACTCTGTATCTGGCAAAGCAGTCCATGTTTGGCACTACTTTTTCAAAAAAATCTGTTTCTCAAAACGATTTGCCAGATTTGGACTCTTTGGTTCAGATTAAGAACCGCGTAACAAAATCGAGTCCGAACTGTAGCGAGGTCCCCCCCCCCCCACGCGGGCTTGTTACAGGAATATATTTTGTTTGCATGATGGTTAGGATATACGGGATATATAGTTGTTGAATTTTGCATATTCATTGTAGATTTTGCAGACTGGACATACTACTGGACATACTATTTTTTGCATGATGATATAGTTTTGATTTGTTATGTCTTGGTATTTTTTTTTTAATTTTGAATAACTACTCTCTCTATTCCCATGGTGTTGTTTTTCTATCTTTGCAGATATTTGATCAAGGTTGTTTACTTAGTTGAGTTGGTTGTCTTGAGTCGATTGGTTGTTTTTGTGTTAGCATGTGTTTTCTAAGAAACTGTGTTAGAATGTTTTGTAAGGGAATTGACAAAGGGGGAGATTGGTAGGTCCCTTAGTCCTGTCAATCCCACAAACAAACTTGTTTAATCGAGTTGTAAATTTCCTAGTTGTTTTTCCTTGCTCGCTTAAGCAAAGGAGTCCTGGCTCGAGCGAAGATGTCCTGCTCCCAGAAGGTGCCTTTGTCTGCAAAAGTTCTGGGAAGGAGGATTGTATGCTCGAGAGAAAGCTTGGCTCGAGTGAAGCCCCTTAAGGAAAACACACGTATTTGGTTCCTCGCTCGTGCGAGAGAGTCTTCGCTCGAGCGACCTTTGCAGTCTGCATTTTCTATAAATACTTGTTTAAGTCAGCTTTAGGGTTACATTTTTGAGATCTTCTTTAAGGGTTTTAGGGTTTTCTTTTGGGGCTGTTTGCTAGTTTTCCTTGATGTTTTGATTGAGTATTAAACTCATGTTTTGATAAGCACACATCAAGGAGTTTGATTGTTCATATTTAAAAGTGTTCTTCTTCGGTGGAATTCGAAGAATCAAGAGCAAAGGAGTCAAAGAAGTTTGATGTTGTGCGCAGTCGTTGATTCGACAATGGATGTTGTGGATTCAACATCAATCTGATCAATTCCGAGACGAAGGTTGCGGTGAAAGATTTACAGAAGATTTGAAGACAAATTGGCAGCGGTTGGGTAATTTGTTTGGTATCTTTATAATCTTTCTTTCTTCAGTAGTGGATTGATTTGTGGCATTTTGCCCGTGATTTTTTTTTTGTCACAATTGGAGGTGCCCTAATTATGGTTTTTTTACGTAAAAATTGTTTGTGTCGATTTTTTTTTTGAAACAACAATCTAAATCATGTTTGTACGTGCTTGATGATTTTGATTGTTAGTTTTAATTTTTCGGGAATTGGTACAATTGAATCTTGATCTAATTACGAATCACTTAGGTTTTTCAAAAACATTTTTGACCTTTTAAAATTATAAAATATTTTCTATCCAAATAAACTAATCTTCCATTGATAAAAAAATATTTTCAGTTGAATTTATATACATATATTTTTCCCACTGTTAGGCCGAATGGGTAGCAATTTCTTTAAATTATATATTTTGGGTAAGCTTTTAAGTGATTTAGTTGTCGATAAAAATATCATCACTTATTGCTCTCTTTTCTTTCTTTCTTTTTTCTTTATATTATTTTTTTATTGTCGTGATTTTGTAGGGCATGAAGCTATTATACATATATGCTTGTAGTAAGAAAGATTTGGAAGGGACATGTTGATATTAATATGGAAATAACTCAAGCATTTAAAGGAAACTTTGTATGTTTCTATGAGTTATGTTGTAACCATGTGATGCATCCGTATCAGTGGAATAAATAAAAATCATTTCTAAGCTTTTACCAATTATATAAGACTAGTGAGATGGTCGTGTGCAAGATAGGCTAGCTAATACTCATTATTGGCGTCCATTATGAAAAAAACTTAACAAATGTAAAACATAAATAACTAAATACCAATGAAAATTAACTACTTGAAAAATTATTCATACAAATAAGGTAAAACTACTTCAAAAGAAGATTAAAACAAAACTAAGAAAAAATATTGCCTTTGTCCGTAATCTACACATAGAAGTGTGGCAAATAGGACTGTGGGAAGAGAGGCGGCGGTCAGCTCCGGCGAAGTTTGTTCGTGGGTACGAGGAGTAGAGGGAAAAAATATCAAAGCTAAGGTGTCTGAACAGAAAGGTTAGCAAAGGTAAGAGAATCTGCAGAATTTGTAGGATAAAAGATTTGGAATGTTTTATAAAAAATGGAAGGAGGTATGAGTAGCCTGTATCAGACTCCCATTGCGTACCGCTGGTCAAGGACATCGGCGGCCAGTGGATATAAGCGTAGTTACCATGGTCGTGCACCTTTTAAGCGGCGCACATTCACAGACGATATGTTCAGAATATTCCCTGATATATTAAGAAGACTAAGAGGGGAGTAAGGAAGTTACAACTGTACAGTGAACAATCAAGGGACATTAAATTTGATAATAAAGGTGTGGCGAGATTGCTTAATGGTATTGAGTAGGATAATAAGAGATATGATCATCAATCAGATAAGATCGTGACTAAGGGTATAAAATTAATTGGGAATGTTCAATTGGGACAAGCGCTAAACACGAAACTGTGGTCCACCACATTTTATTTTTCATCATAAGTGATAATAGTCCGTCAGATTCTATCCCCACACCTAACAAGATATTTATTGGAGTTAGCGAGGGTAATCCCGAGGCCTGGATTGCTGATCCTGACCAGTTTCGGATGCTAAAGAAAATGAGATTCAAGCTCGTTTGTGGCATGGACAAAGAGTACGTTCGTCACAAGTAGAAGTTGTGGACCGGTTCTTCCCAGTTGATCTTTGGACAAACTACAAAGATACGCTGTTCGGAAATGTTGGAAGTATTTAGAAGAGTGCCATATATTTAGTGGTTGCTACTGTCAGTGGAAAAGAATGCAAAATTACGTTAAGGAGTCAAATGTACTTTAAGACTGTTTAGAATTATAATTTATGTATTTTTATTTGTAATGTTCAGGTTTTGAATAGAGGTGGACGATATAAAAACTAGTGTTGTTAAAGGTGTTTCAGCAAGTGATTTCAATTGTATTGAACTTGCGTTGCTTAATTTATTTTCTCAGTTGAGGTTAAGATACAAACAAAAGAGTATTAAGGTTGATAAAATATTCCCCCCTTTGTGCACCCAATGCTAGTGGGTTGGTCAGAGTAAATATTTATGATCGCACCTGTTTGTCATTAATTGAACAATAACCATTCTCATAATAGACTAACTCGCATTGACATTCCAAGGGGAAAAGAAACCACACCTGCAGACTGTCATTATCATCTAACCACCAATCATAAACATTTACTCTGACCAACCCACTGGCATTGGGTGCGCAAAGGGGCGAATATTTTATCAACCTTAATACTCTTTTGTTTGTATCTTAACCTCAACTGAGAAAATAAATTAGGCAACACAAGTTCAATACAACTGAAATTACTTGCTGAAACACCTTCAACAACACCAGTTTTTATATTGTCCATCTCCATTCAAAACCTGAACATTACAAATAAAAATACATAAATTATAATTCTAAATAGTCTTAAAGTACATATGACTACTTAATGTAATTTTGCATTCTTTTCCACTAACAGTAGCAGCCGTTAAATATATGGCACTCTTCCGAATACTTCCAACATTTCCCAACTGCGTATCTTTGTAGTCCGTCCAAACATCAACTGGGCAGAACTGGTCCACAACTTCTATCCCGTGACGAACATACTCTTTGTCCTTACCACCAACGAGCTTGAATCTCATTTTCTTTAGCATTCGAAACTGGTTAGACTGGTCAGGATCAACAATCTAGGTCTCGGGATTACCCTCGCCAACTCCAATAAATATCTTGTTAGGTGTGGGGACGGAATCTGACGGGCTATAATCACTTATGATGAATAACAAAGTGTGGTGGACCACAGCTTCATCTTTAGCATCTTGTCCCAATTGAACATTCCCAATTAATTTTATACCCTTAACCACGATCTTGTCTAATTGACGGTCACATCTCATATTACCCAACTCAATACCATTAAGCAATCTCGCAACACCTTTATTATCAAATTTAATGTCCCTTGATTGTTCATTGTACAGTAATAAATTCCTTACTTCCCTCTTAGTCTTCTTAATATATCAGGAAATATTCTGATCATACCATCTGCAAATGTACGCCGCCTTAAAAGGTGCACGACCACGATAACTACGTTTCTATCCACTGGCTGCCAATGTCCTTGACCTACGGTATGCAAGGGGAGTTCGATACTGGTTGCTCATACCTCCTTCAATTTTTTATAAAACACTCAAAATCTTTCATCCTAGAAATTCTGCAGATTCTTTTACCTCCGCTAACCCTTTTGTTCAGACACCTTAGCTTTGATATTTTTTTCCCTCTGCTCCTCGTACCCACGAACAAACTTCACCGGAGCTGGCTGCCGCGTTTCTTCCCACAATCCTAATGGCCACATCAAAAAACGATCTACACACATTTAAGTGAATTGCCCGTAATTCTTAGGATACTCTTTTAAGGAGTACAACATTGTATACCAAAACAATCAAAAAAAGAAAAAGAAAAGAGAGACTGAAAAGGAGGGATGAAACAAGGTACCAGAAAACAACTTCACCACAATAGCTATCCCACTGCAAAAGCATATTCCTCTTTGCCATAAAATGTTTTCTGGTACCAAATAAATAGCCAAAGTGGCCCGCGTGTAAGGACGATGATATCTAATTCAAAATAATTCAAATATATTTATTTCCCACCTTTGCTTTATATCTATCATTTTGCAAGAATAGTTACTTTACAACCACACAAACCACCAGAAAAGTGACACGTGTATAGCACTATCTAGAAAAGGAATCAAAAGAACTCATACCTCTCACACCTGGGCCCGAGTGTGACTTCTTTTTAACCTTATTCATACACGTGTCCATAAGTACAACAATGGACGGCGCAGATTAGTGGGAGAAGGGGGCGTTGGTAATATTAATACAACGCCCCCCAGTCACACCACTCACACCATTCACACCGGGTTTTTTAACTAATAGGGAGGCCTTGCACGGCTGGTGTGAGTTCACTATTTACCTCTACAAAATGCCTCGCCAAGCCTCTTTCTGTTTCTATGCCAAAAATATTTTCCTCACATACCCACAATGCCCATGAGGCTTGGCGAGACATTTTGTAGAGGTAAACAGTGAACTCACACCAGCCGTACAAGGCCTCCCTATTAGTTAAAAAACCCGGTGTGAATGGTGTGATTGGTGTGACTAGGGGGGGCACTGTATTAATATTACCAGTGGCCCTCCTCCCGCTGATCTGGGTTGTCCATTGTTATACTTATAGACACATGTATAGATGAGGTTAAAAAGAAAGTCACACCCGGCCTAGGTGTGAGTGGTGTGAGTACTTTTGATTCCTTTGCCAGATTGTACTATGCACGTGTCATTTTTCTGGTGGTTTACATGGTTGTAAAGTAATTATTCTTGCAAAATGATAGACATAAAGCAAAGGCGGGAAAATAAATGAGTTTGAATTATTTTGAATGGGTTATCTTCGTCCTTACACGCGGGCCACTTTGGCTATTTATTTGGTACCAGAAAACATTTTATGGCAGAGAGGAATGTGCTTTTGCAGTGGGATAGCTATTGTAGTGAAGTTGTTTTCTGGTACCTTGTTTCGTCCCTCCTTTTCAGTCTTTTTTTTTTTTGATTGTTTTGGTATAAAATGTAATACTCTTTAGAAGAGTATCTAGAGAATTATGGGCAGTTCACTCAAATGTGTGTAGATCGTTTTTTGACGTGGCAAATAGGACTGTGGGAAGAGAAACGACAGTCAACTCCGGCGAAGTTTATTCGTGGGTACGAGGAGCAGAGGGAAGAAATATCAAAGCTAAGGTGTCTGAACAGAAGGGTTAGCAGGGGTTAGCAGAGCAGAGGGAAAAAATATCAATGCTAATGTTCACAAAAAGTTGGAGAGAAAAAATAAAAAGTAGACTAAAATTAACAAAAAAATGACAAAATCAAGAATAACGATCATGTGCTTATGCTTACATAAGAATTTATCCCATGCTTGTAGCACATTTAGAATTGAATTGTCAATTCAACTTTCATAAAATAAGGTAAATACATGAGTAATTAAAAATGATTGAAACACAAGACAGTTCTATTTAAATATTTTGAATCAAAAATCAGTCACACTATATTATTAAAAAAAAAAGAAAAAAAAGATCAATTGTCTAACTAAAGCTCCGATTGAACAAAAATAAAAGCAACTGTTCATTGGCCATGCAAGGTTGCTAATATGATTACATCCATTTGCACGTATCTGTAGACGCGCCCGCGTGGGGGCCTTCGCCACTACAGTTTGGACTCGACAGTTTGTGTCACGGTTCTGAGTCTGAACCAAAGAGTCCAAGTCTGGCAAATCGTTTTGAGAAACAGATTTTTTTTGAAAAGAAGTGCCAAACATGGACTACTTTGCCAGATACAGAGTCGCCACCTAAATATTTTAAAATGGGGAAATTTAGGAAACCCTGACTCGGTGCCGAAGGCCACATGTCCGTCATTACCGGAGTTGTCTCGGCTCGGCAGCTAGGGTACGATTGGGGAAGGTCAACTATGAGCACCCCCTTTCGCCCGGTCCGAAGACTGGCCTTTACTAATCATGATATCCGTTTTTGAAAACTTTATGTGTTCTTATTCCGGTTATTAGCCTAGAATTACTACGTTATGCTCACAGCAAACAAGTATAGACTAGATTGCCTAATTTGGAAATAAACATTGCATATCTGTTTGTTTTGAAAAGCGTTTTGGAATTTGCTACTCGCAAGTAGGCTAAAACACGGATTTTAATGAGTTTTTCCAATTCAAACAATCTACCCTTCACCCACAGGCATTCAAACAATTTATCACATAAGCATTTAGTCGCATGGCAAGCATACTGTCATGGCAACACTCACACGCATGCGAGATGCTAAAGCATAATTACTTACATCGTACTCCGTGCCAAAACAGTGAACTAGTTAGCAAAATATGCATGTCCTAGTTCATGTTAAGAATGGATAATGCATCGCATGCAAAAATGCAATCTAGACAGGCTCGGCTAACCTAAACATGGCATGTGAAATGCGATCAACTACCACATATTCAATTTTTGAATTAAAGTACAAATGCAGTTAACGTGTTGTACCGAGCCTGATGCATGCAATACAAATGCATGAATGCACGCATGCGTAGCATAAGGTATGCTAATTAAAAAAATGCCCTAGTCTAGCATCATAAGCAAGTAAATAAAAGGGAAGAAGGACGTGAGGTTGGAAGACATACACACACTCACGCACACTTATTACATCACTGCCCTCACTCGGAGGGGCCAAGTAAATATTACAGTCCAAATGATAAGCAAATAAATTATTACAGAATTTCTAATTAATTAATAGAAAGAATGCAAAAGAAAGAAGGGGATGGCCGCAGCCTCTGCCTCGGGATGCGCGAATGATGCGTGCTCGAAACCCGGCTCGTCTGAAAAACCCGTACCCTACCATTGTTGCCTCTGTTTATACTGCCCTGTCTCTCTAAAAATTGCCAAAACCCTAGGGCAGGTTCCTTGTATGCCACAGAGTACCACCGGCTGGGGGGAATCCCCACCGGCAGTCTAGAATTTCCACCGGCCGCTTTTGGATCTATCGGCTGTAAACAGATTGCTGGTCGGCACTAAATCTTGCCGGTCGGCAGAAACTTCCTACAGAAGACAGTTTTGACAGCAAACAGAGGACAGACAGTATGGCATGGGATTTCAGGCATATGTAAGCATGGTCATGCTTCCTATCATGCTTTAAACTCAAGGAAGCATGGCCCTCGATCCTCGAGCCATCAATGGTGCATGATAGCCCAAGGGATCAAATTTGCCACTTGATGTAAAGATGCATGCAACAAACAAAATGAGAACCAAAGCCTTATCAAATCGGAGTCAAAGGCCTCGGTGACCGAGAATCAAGGCACATTACATCACTTGAAGTATGAATGTCCCTTGATCCCCACATTTGGCTTGACACCCCAAACCAAATAATGCAATGCATGTTATGCAAACATGGCTTAAAATGCGACATGATACCAAGATGCAAGGCATGCCAAGTGTGGTGCAACTAGTATGGCAAGCATGCAATGTTAGGCATACGAGATGCAAATGTAGTGCAAACATGGGCCATTTAGGCAATGGGATCGACATGTTACAACACTTAATGAAGCAATTATGCAACAAACATGAGATAAGCATGCAAGGGTGACCATAAACCACAAAGGGGCAGACCTCAAACCATCTTAAAACAGTGGCCAAAAGTGCCTAAAATGGTGGACAAACTCTCATGCCAACATGCAAGCCAATGGTCTCGAAACTAAGGCACAAGAAAGGAGGTACCTGAGTCCCATAACATGACCAATCATAGCATGATTTAGACAAGTAAGAAACAGAATTTTTACAGGCAAAATAGGGCTCCAAACCCTCCTAATATGGCAGCTAAGATGGCTCCAAAGGGGTGTATGCACTAAGGTTCATGTGTAGGCACAAGAGGGCACACCTTCAAGGCACAAAAGAGGTCACAAATGCACACATATGAGCATGATTTATGGACTGAAATATGGTCCTAAATGATGCCAAAACATGAGGATGGTCCAAACTATGCATGCTAGAGGTCAACATACTCAAAGCTTACAAGCCAAAACACAAAGAGATGACATCAAATAAGGCAAACATGGCTGAAATAGATGACCAACAGACCTCAAACATGAGAAAATAATACCAAAACCTTCATGGAACCATGCCAATATATGCAAGAATCATGGCCTAAGCACAAGGGGCATTTCCAGGCCAAATGGAGCAATACAAAGCAAGTACTTTAAGCATGCAAGGAGACATAAATCCGGCCAAAAACAGAGGTCACACATGACCTAAAACACCCAAAAAACTTCTGAAATGAGGCCAAAAATGATCAAGCATACATGCTACCCTTTTAAGCCAAAAAGCAAGGAAACAAGACAATGAAGGGAGAGGGGTGTCCCTCCCCTATGCAAGACTTCAAACCACCTTCCTTACCACTAAAAATACACTGGTTTTCAGTGGTGAAGAGATCAAAACACTGAAGTAAACAAAGCCCTACCAAAAAGGCAACAAAAGGGGCCAAATAAGGCCTAACAAGGTGAGTTTGCACTCAAACTACAAGACAACCTTAATGAAAGTTCTAAATCATGAAAATATAAGCCTTTTTCATGTTATGCACAAAAGCTAAATCAGCAAGCAAGATAGGTAAAAAACTATTGCAAGTTTGGGGAAAATAAAGCAAGATGCTCACCCTTGAAGAACCTTTGAAGAACAAATGGTCTAGCCCTCTTCTTTTGATCAAAATCAGTCCAAAAACTCAAGAATCAACCCCCCAAGTCCCTCAAACTCGGAGCAAGGTGTAATAGTGTGTGTAATGGTGCAAAAGTAAGGTAAAATCACACTTTTGGGCCAAATAACACACACAAAGGAGGAGAGGGAGGGAGATATAGAGATAGGATGTATCTATATCTCTAAGCTCTGGTTTTTGCTTCCAAGTCTCTAACCTAGATTAAAGAGGAGAGCCTTTCTCTTATAGGACTCCCTCATGCAAAGCTTATACAACAAGCTTGCTTAGAGGGAGATCCCTCCATACACGTGTATGGAGGGAGGCAGAGTTGGTGCCAGCTATCACAGCTGGCACAAAATATCTCCATAAAGTAGATGAACAGTGGTCGGCTGCCCAAAAATGTCATTTCGACAAAAAAGAGTGCCGACCGGCAACAAACCATGCCGACCGGAAACAAATAGTGCCGATGGCAGCAAAAACCAGCCGGTGGCCTCTAGCCACTACCGGTGGTGTGTGGGGATGCCTCACAAGGCATTCCTTGCCCCTCCAAGGCAAAACACAAGTGTTCGGTGTGAAACCAGACACTAAACGGTCAAGTTCAGAGATCCTGAGGCAGGGCGCGCGAGCCGAGACCTCCGGGAACTCCAAACGAACACAAATATGGATAATCACCGAGTGTTCCAACGGTGACGTCCAAGTCTTGAGGACGGTCAAAATGGGGTGTCTATAGTTGCCCCTCTTTGACAGAACTCGAAAGTCATAACAATGACGGGAGTGAATGTCAAAGCCCAGAGACGACCCATTTTTGACAAGGCCGAAGACTTAGACAAACATGCAAGACAAACAAGATATGCGCCCGAAGGCAGGGGCAAAATGCAAGACAATGCACGAAGCCGAGCATAACTTATGATCATGCAAAGAAAGCTGTAACGAAGCACACATGCGACAGTTTTAAGCTAGCATACACCAAACTACACTACAATGCAGAAGGGATGTAAGAGAATCATGTAATTCTCAATACGTCTGACTCGGAGAATATAATACCTGTGCGGCTTGTCTGGTTGCACCAGCCTCAAATGAACCGTACATACAATATCGTGCCTGCGAAGAAAACAAACTTAACAGGTACAATATTGTTAACAAGATGCATAGTAGTGTACTCGAAATGCGTGACAACGCAAAGCAAATGGAGAGCATAACAATGCTATGAAGGTACAGATGTGTAAGTGGAACATGCGGTCTACGCCGGCAATGAAATTGATTATGAGCATGCGGTCTACGCAGGCAGTGAAATTGACAAGTATGCGATCTATGCAAGCAAAACATGCGGTCTACGCAGGTAATGAATTTAACAATTATGCGGTCTACGCAAGCAATACATGCGGTCTACGCAATCAAAACATGCGGTCTATGCAGGTAATGAAATTAATATGCGGTCTACGCAATCAAAACATGCAGTCTACGCAGGTAATGAAATTAATATGCGGTCTACGCAATCAAAACATGCGGTCTACGCAGGTAATGAAATTAATATGCGGTCTACACAATCAAAACATGCGGTCTACGCAGGTAATGAAATTAATATGCGGTCTACGCAATCAAGGCATGCGGTCTACGCAGGTAATGAAATTAATATGCGGTCTACGCGAGTAATAAAATGATTACAAACATGCGGTCTACGTAGGTAATGAAATTAACATGAAACTTGAACATATGTGAGTGAGAACATATCATTCACAATGTAGGGATGTAAAACACTGTAACACAGCGTAATTGAAGCGATTTGTGTGAGCCCTCAAGACAAAAAAAGGATGCGGGAAGGAACGTTCTTCGTACGTATCGAGCATCATTGGCAGAAGTTGTGGCCTGAGGTCAACTCGAAGGTCCATGTTTCAAAAGCGCACTCCCCCGTGGGGTCTCAAGTAGCGAAGGTGCGAAACCATGTTATTGACCCGAATCAAAGGCATGGAGGGCGCGTTGTCCGCAAAGGGAGTTTTGCTGGCATCCATTCCGATACTCGGCTACCCTGTCATTCTATGTTTTACTTTCCTTTTTACTAGTAATTTAAGCACATTGCACTGCCTCGGGCAAGTTTTATTTTTTTCTCAAAATTACACATTTTGCAAAACACGTGATGGGAATGAAACAATCCATTTTTTTCTTTTTTCTTTTTTTCAAAAGAGGTTGCATTTGTGGACTTTCTGTGCATCGCATCGCAAGGTATCACACCATAATGTGAACGAATTTGAACTTACTTTGGAAATTTGCATCGTAATAATCAGGTAGTGAACCGACTTACAACTCGATAAGCAAAACAAAGACATGATAGGACCAAACAAGCGTGAGTACAACTCGATAAACAAATCAAAAACTTAAGGAGAGTGGAATACAACTCGATAAGCAAATGTTTACTAACTTTCTAAGCAGACAGACATGACTTCGCAAGAATCGATCACCGGGGGAGGGATCGGAGGTGATGGAGTTCCCTAATGCCTAGCATAAACAGCTTAGGAAACTAGAAGGAAGCCCATCGGCTTGGGGTAGAGACCACCGGCTGCAAGGAATGGCTACCGGCCATGAAATTGCTTGGTCGGCAAACTATTATGGTCGGTCGGCAAAGAGTTTGGCCGGCCGGCACTTAATGAGGGGATCACCAGAATGTTGACACCTGTCCCCCACTCAACCTTATCTCCTACAAAATATCCCAGCTTCGTAGTTTTTCTCATTTTCACACTGATTTGCTCCAATGGAAGAGTTTCTTGCTCAAAATCTCACAGCTTGGATTACTAGCTTGGATGGCTCGGAAAAAGTGAATTTCCGGGGTTTTGGCATAAATGCACTATTCACTTTGGGTCGCGCCCCATTGCACCTCCCGTTTCTTCATGTCGCGGCAAGGTTTTGGAATCCGGTGACACATGTCTTTAGCTTCGCCGGGCAAGAGATATGTCCTACTTTTGAAGATTTTCGAGCCTTAATGGAGTCCGAGCGCGACGAGGAGCTCCTGCCCCAACTTAATTTTGGCCATGCCCAATCCTTAGGGCGCATGTGTGGACTCAGCATGCGTGACGCTTGGTCCCTAATTTGTGACGGGATGTTGGACATTCCGAGTTTGGCCAATCGATTTTCTGATGCTGGTGATCGCAACAACCATCACTGGCAAGGCTTCCGGCGACATGCCTTCTGCTTGTGCATGCTATCTTTTTTCTATTCGTCTCAGGCTCTGGAGGGGCTAGTGTCCGGCTGATTGAGGTTGCCCAAGGCTTGAAGGAGGGCAAGAGCTGCATTGCGATGACTCTGGCCAAGACGTTAATGGGCTTAGACGCCTTTTACCGTTATGAGACGACCAGATTAGCAGGGAGTCCACTACTACTACAGGTAATATTTTCCCACCCAATCTCGCATTTATGTATTGCTCGCATCACTCGGCCCTCAAGCTCTTTTTTTTTTTCTCACAAAACCCTATTCTCACTTTTCTCTCCTCGTACATCTCTCTATTCTTTATTCTCTCATTTTTCATCCCTCCCCATGTATGGTTGATGGACAAACTGCAGGTTGTGGACTCTTGCCCAGCATATTCAGCTCGCGGCTACTTCTTCCGACACCGTCTAGTCAATGCTTGGATGAGGGATGGTGGTTCGCTTGGATGTGCTGCTTGTCCGCAGACCGTATTGTTTGGCGGTGCCCTTGGCTGAACCTTCCAGCAATAAGTTACAATATGCCCCGGCAGACTGGGATTCAATTGGTTGGTCTCACTCACTGTGTATTCTACTTCCCATTTCGGATTCGACGCCAATTTGGCCATGATCAGACCTGCCCGCCGGAAGGAATAGAGTATCCCGCCGCATTCCCAGCCCGAGGCGCACAGCTTGCTTGGCAGGCCACCGCATGGAGGATGAGAGAACTCCTGGCCCCCGCTCTTACTTTCAGTTACACTTTATCTGACGAGTGCGTGGATTGGCTCAACGAAGAAGCACAGATTGGGCCCAGCTTGGCATCAGAGGCTTCGACCAGCTCTGGGAGGGGGCACAGGAACACCTGACTTGACTATGCCCCAGATTTGTTGCTTTATTAGTACTTTCAAGTTTTCTTTATGAATGTAATAAAAAGAAACTTCAATTGTATGCAAGAGCAGGAGAACTCTGTTTTGAAATCAATGAAATTGAAGGTTGTGGTACTGAAAATTTTCCGTTTTTGGTCCAAAAATGGTCAAAGTTGTACAAAAGATTATTTGAACGAAATCGGCTTTATTAAAACTTCTCAAAAATATTTTCGATATGGATCAGAACTGGACACGCCAGAGATATGTCACTGAGATGCACAACCCCAGATCTCTGCAACTGGAAAGTTGCCCCTAGTCTGAAGAGCGCCACAGCACTGCGCAGCAACAGAAAGTTGCCCCTAGTCTGAGTGGCACTGCACTGGAGATTCCAATTGATGCTGATAGACAAAGATGACTGAGAGGATCAAATGGACAAAGTTGATCGGGGAAGTGTTATGGCTGAACCTCAGGATGAAGCTGCCTACGTATCCCAAGGATGGGAATCAAGCTTTACGTAGTTTAGGCTGGGGTTCACTCGAGTATTTTCACTCTCCTTTTGCGCTCTAACTTTTGCCAAGGCCGCCCTTTGTGGGTTTTCAGCCTTGCGAGCTCAGTTTTTATATTTTCTAATTTTTTGTGCTCTGACTTTTGCCTAGGTCGCCCTTTCGGGTTTTCGGCCTAGCGAGCCTCTCAAGGGTAGTATTTCTTCAACTTGTACATGTTGATCGGTTGGGAGAATTCTAAGCCATCTAAGTCCATCAGAACCACAGCTCCACCTGACCAGATAGCTTTGATGATGTAGGGGCCGGTCCAATTGGGTCTGAACTTGCCCCTTGGGTCGTGGATGGGAGCTCGGTTGTCCTTGAGCACCAAATCCCCTTCTTTTAGATTTCTGGACTTAACCTTCTTGTTGAAAGCCCGGGCAATTCTCCGCTGATAACTTTGGACGTGGTACAGTGCTTTCAGCCTTCTCTCGTCAAAGAGCATAAGTTCCTCAAACCTGCTCTGCTGCCAATCTGCCTCAGCTATCTGACACTCAGCCAATACCCGTAAAGACGGAATTTCAATTTCGATAGGTAAAACGGCCTCCATTCCATAAACTAACGAATACGGAGTCGCTCCGGTAGAAGTTCTAATTGAAGTCCTGTAGCCCCACAGAGCAAACGGCAACTTATCTGGCCAATCTCGGTAGGTTTCCACCATCTTTCGCAGTATGTGCTTGATGTTCTTGTTGGCGGCCTCAACTGCTCCGTTGGTTTGCGGCCGGTACGTAGATGACTTATGAAAAGCCACGTTATATTTCTCTAACAAGTCAATCACTTCCTTCTTGAAGTGGGAACCATTATCCGAAATAATCTCGTTTGGCACCCCGTAGCGACAGATGATGTTGTTTCTGATAAACTTTGCGACGTGCGACGCCTTCAACACCGCGTATGATTGCACCTCGACCCACTTTGTGAAGTAATCTATCGCTACCAGGATGTACTCATGTCCATTCGACCCCTTCGGGGCAACAGCTCCGATCACATCAATTCCCCAAACGGAAAATGGCCATGGGGACGTCATGTTGTATAGCTTGGATGGTGGGATGTTCATACGGTTTGCATGGATCTGGCATTTGTGGCATCGCCGAACAAAGCCGATACAATCCTCCTCCATGGTAGACCAGTAATAGCCCTGTCTGAGGATCTTTCTGGCTAGCATTACTCCATTCATGTGCGCACCGCACTCCCCTCCATGGATGGCCTCCATCAGGCGCTTCGACTCTTCGGCTTCTACACAAAGCTTATGCATTCCCAGATGACCCCTTTTGTACAGCTTACCCCCGCAGATGATGAACTGAACAGCCATTCTTCTGATTGCCCTTTTATCCTTGGCATTTGCCCCTAGTGGATACGCCTCCTTTTCCAAGAAGTTCCAAATGTCGTAATACCAGGGGTTGTCGTCTTGAGCCTCCTCTATGGCGAAAATTGATTCGTATGCTGGCGCAAACTTCTGATCAATAATGACTGGACGCATCCGGACTCCGGACGGGATGTCTATCATGGAAGATAGAGTTGCTAGTGAATCTGCGAACCTGTTGTTTTCTCTTACGAGGTGGGTGAAATTTAGCTTCTCAAATCGAGGAATTAACAAATCCAAGGTTTGGTGGTAAATTATCATCCTTTCCTCTTTGACTTTCCAGTCTCCTTTTGCTTGAGATACAACAAGGTTCGAGTCCCCAATGACGTCCAACCGTCTTGCCCCTAGTTCTAGGGCTGCTTCTAGGCCAGCAATACATGCCTCATACTCTGCTTCATTGTTCGAGACTTTGAACCGGAGCTTGAATGCTAAAGGGATACGGGAATCGTCAGGCGCTATCAGCAACACCCCTATCCCATACCCATACTGGTTTGACGCTCCGTCAAAGTACATCGTCCAAGTTTCATCTTCGATGTGCAGAATGGCTTCATCTGGGAATAGGTACTCAACCGCTTCATCCCCCTCAACCGGGTGGTCGGCAAGGAACTCTGCTATTGCTCTTCCTTTCACTGACTTGCATGTTACATACTTCAAATCAAATTCAGAAAGCAATAGCAGCCAACGAGCTAGCCTACCCTTAAGTGCTGGTTTCTCGAAAAGATATTTGATGGGATCCAAACGTGAACCAACATTACAGAGTGAGCTAACAGGTAGTGCCGCAGCTTCCTGGTAGCCCATGCCAAGGCCAAACAAGCCTTCTCCAGCGGTGTATAGCGGGTCTCGTAATCCAGCATCTTCTTGCTCAGATAGTAGATGGCCCTTTCCACTTTGTCCTCTGACTCTTGTGCGAGCATGCAGCCCATGGTAGTCTCAGTTACCGAAAGATACAATATCAACGGTCTCCCCGGCTCTGGTGGTGACAACACGGGCGGGTTCTGTAGATACTCTTTGATCTGTTCAAAAGCTGCTTGACATCGGCCGTCCCATTGGAACTTCTTTCCTTTCTTCAGGAGACCAAAAAGTGGTTCACAAGTCAAGGTTAATTTTGAGATAAACCGTCTTATGAATTGCACTTTACCCAGAAAGCCTCGCACCTCCTTTTCAGTCCTTGGTGGTGGCATTTCTAAGATGGCCTTGATTTTGGAAGGGTCGACCTCGATGCCCCTTTGTGTAATCAGAAACCCTAGCATCTTCCCTGCTGTAACACCAAAAGTACACTTCTGGGGATTCAACCGCAGGCGAAACTCTCTGATCCTTTGGAAGAATTTTTGTAAGGCGGTGTAGTGGCCTTCTCTTTCTTTGGACTTGACAATCATGTCGTCCACATACACCTCGACCTCTTTATGGATCATATCATGCAATATTGTAGTTGCTGCCCGTTGATAAGTAGCTCCAGCGTTCTTCAACCCAAATGGCATCACTCTATAACAATATGTCCCCCACGGGGTAGTGAATGCAGTCTTCTCCCGGTCTTCGGGTGCCATTACTATCTGATTATAGCCTGAAAAGCCATCCATAAACGAAAGCAAGGCGTGTCCTGCCGTGAAATCTACCAATTCATCAATGTGCGGCAAGGGAAAGTCGTCCTTCGGACTGGCCCTGTTCAAATCTCTGAAGTCTACACAGACCCGAATTCTGCCATCCTTCTTCGGCACCGGAACAATGTTGGCCGACCATGTCGGGTATTCGGATACCAGCAGGAAGCCTGCATCGATTTGCTTGGTGACCTCTTCCTTGATCTTAATGGCCCAATCAGGGCGGATCCTTCTGAGCTTCTGCTTGACAGGTCGGGCCTCGGGATCAAGAGGGATCCGGTGCTGTACAATCTCAGGATCGATTCCAGGCATGTCTTCGTAGGACCACGCGAAAACATCTTTGAGATCTTTTAATAAAGCGACTAAGCGCTCGCGTTCCTCACAAGACAACGTGGACCCGATCTGGACCAGCCGCGGGTCCTTCTCAGTACCAACATTCACGGTAGTGATTTCATCCATTAAGGGTTTAACAAATCTTTCCTGCTCTTGATCAATTAACCGTTGCAAAACCGGGGGAATTTCTTTCTCGTCGTTTTCATCAAAATTTTGAAAATCCTGATTTAAGCAATAAATCAAAGGCACAGAAAAATACTCAGCAACCACACCCACGTCGTTCTCATTAAATACTTCCAAGCCGTCAGATTCCTCTGTTACAACAGACTCAAAAGAAAATGAAAATGACGACCTAGATAGGACTGTGGCATCCGGGTTATCACCCCCAGGAATACCGGACTCAAACTCAGTCGAGCTGGAACCTGATTCCGACGCACAAGATTCGGTGGAATCAGATTCCGGCTCACTACCTGACCCGGTGCTGCTAGATAAAAAGCCTTCTTCATATTGCCAGATGAGAGAAGGTGCGATGGACGCATCCAAAATAGCTGATGGTAGGCCCGCAGCCGCTTCATTCCCAATCACACATACCGAGGAGCTATCCCCCAAGCACTTCTGTTCGATCGGAGGATCTGAAAGTAGACATGCCAGTGCTACCCCCATTTCATTTTTAGCGTCCTCAGACTGCACTTCCTTACTCTGCACAGCCTTAGCCGATAGATCTGCCTGCCCTTCGGCGATGTCATCCTCAGGTAACTGTAAATCAAAGAAGATCTCAAACCCCGGTACGCGCTTCTTCTCCGCGTTCAGCCATGGCTCTGGGAAGCCACAGAACAGAAAGTCCTCCCCCTCCCGGACGAAGCGTCCGTTTAGGGTACCCCGAATGGGCCGATGCATTAAGTCAAAGGGCTTCCCCATCTATTTCGCTCTGGCCCTTCCCGCCATTTCCTTTCCTTTCCTTATCCAATCCTCTTTGGTGGGTAGGTAGCCCAAACCAAAGGTATGAGGGTTGTGTGGCACTTCGGCCAATGCTGCGACGCCCTTCCGATCGCTCTTCCCCAATCCCATCCCGGGGATGTGTTGGAGTTTGTTCATGAGATAGACTGCTTGGGCACTGACATATACCCCTTCATTAGCTGCCATGATGTCCTGTACAACCCGAGCCTCAGCCAAGGTAAAACCTGATATGAACACATCTTCCATACCGTTCTCGATTTCTAAAACAGGCGTAGACACCTCCGGTGGTGGATGAATCGATGAATTTCTGAAGACGATGGCTACTCCCTTCCCATAGGGGTATTTCACCACTTGATGTAGGGTGGAGGAGACTGCCTTTGCCTGATGTAGCCACGGCCGCCCTAGAAGCAGGTTGAAAGTTGCAGGAACCTCCAAGACATGAAAATCTATCCCATGCTGTCCCGGCCCAACCTTTGTTTGAATCTTAACCATTCCCATTACTTCCCGGCTGGTGTTGTCATACGCCCGAATCACTTGGGCCGTTGGCACAAAATCCGCGACTTTCAAACCGATCGCATAAGCTGTCCTTGCTGGGCAGACGTTGATGACGGACCCCGTGTCAACAAGCACCACGGGTATCCATTTATCTCTGCACTCCACAGAGATGTAGAGTGGCTTGTTATGGTTCGCACCCTCGGGTGGCAGTTCTTTGTCAGAAAAACTCAATGCCGGGGAACTTCCTCCCGAAAAGACTAAGCCCACCAGCTGTTCGGGCGTGGTGTCTATGGAAAGCTTGGCTTTGTCCATGGCTGAGAGGACAGCCTGTCTATGTACTCGAGAAGCCATAAGCAGTCCCCAGATGGAGATGTCTGCTTGTATCTTCTTTAATTGTCTCAATACGGCCTCATCTTCGAGTTGCTTTTCCTTTTGCTTCTCTGCTTCCTTATCTTTTCCAGACGCTTCCGGTTGATCTAGGTGTGGAGGCTTGAAGTACCGTCCACTCCTAGTCATGTGATCGACTTCGCCGATATACCAGGTATCATCTGGTTGGTTACCTTCACAATCCTCGTCCGTGTGGGCAAGACATAGATCGTCGTCTTCCCACCACATACCATCTGCAGCCGACAAGCATCTGTCTGGTTCTGGCATAACTATCCCGATACTTGCAGTACCTTTTATCCCTATGCTCGCAGCATTCTCCATTTCTGTACTTGTGGCAGTCTCAACCCCCATGTGGCCTTTTGCCTTCCTGACCCTCTCAGAATCTTCGATTCTTTCCTGTTCGGACTGTGTCAATGTAGTAGATTGCTCAATGATCCTTGTACTCAAAATGCTCCATTCCCGAGCGAAACTCTGGACGCCGGCGCTCTCCGGTGATGTATTCTTCTTTTCAACCATCCCGGCTGTTATTGACATTCCTGCCCCTGCCGGGCCTTGTTCTGACTGAAACTCTCCTACCACATCTAGCTGATCGTCCAACCATCCCGTGGCCTCTACCGATTCTTCATAATCGAACCAGTTGACGGCTGAGTCTTCTGGATCTTGGTTATCGTAAAACTGGAACTTGGCAAGATCCTCTTCCACAGCTGTCAAATCATCTGTTCCCTGTCCTGGACTGTCCCCTTGGATTGCACACAGCTCTCCCCCGGCTAGAAATTCGACATCTAGTCTATTCTGACCCACTGGTGAAATGTAGTCACTCGGACTGTAAGCGTTCCCAACATCACTCCCAGATTCCGCAGACTCTAGTTTGATAACCCTTTTTTCCTTCGGAGTCTTCTCCCTCCTGCTCTCGATGGTCACCACCACTGGCTTGGGTTGGGTTATGGAGACGTCCATCATGCACAAATCGGTGCAATCAGGAAGGGAAACCTCCGGCTTAGGCAGGTAGGAGGGTGTGATATAGATACTAGGATCGTAGGATGCGACCCCAGTGTGGATGAAATTGATTCTTTTGGGTGGTGGAGCTTGGTTATGTGTGGGGAGAGGATTTGTAGTAACATTGGGTTTCTCAAGAGGTAAAATCACCCCATTATCAATGAGATCTTGGATCTCATGACGCAATCGAAAACACAGGTCGGTATAGTGACTGTGCTGCTGGTGGAACGCACAATACTTGGCTGGATTGTGTGCAGCGGGGAGTCTTTCCAGTAAGGGCCGCGGCTCTAGGGGCTTCAGATGCCCTTTTCTGATCAAAACCCCCAAAGCTTTGGACAGGGGCATATAAAGCGGAGCGAATGTTCTGGTATTTTTGGGAGGGTATTTGGCTGTTTGTGGGTTGCTTCCGGATGCACCGGAGAATGGTGTGGCTACCATAGTTCTCGGGGAAGGGTTGGTGGTGACCATACTCACTTCAGAAGTCCTGGTAGTCGTAGCGCCACTTGGGCCTGTATTAGTATTACGATTGAAAGTTCTGCGGGGTTGCTCCCGGTCGTTATCAATCAGGCCTTGTTTTAAGGCATCCTCGATCTGCACCCCCATTTCATGCAGATCAGCAAAGGTAGGGAAGGGGATTACAATCATTTTTTGCATTAGCTTCGGCTGAAGATTGCGCACAATCATCCGAATCTGGTCTTTGTCTGTGGGTCTTAAGGTCATCATCGAAGCCTTAGCCCGCCATCTGGTTACAAATTCTGAGAAACTCTCCTTGGTTTCTTGTCTCTTTGTCTCGAGATCCCGGGTCGTGATCTCGATTTGTGTGTTATACGAGTACTGCAGGATGAAGGCCTCAGCCATCTCGTCCCAACTTCTCTTGACATCATCCTCCAATTTGGCATACCATGCGGCCGCTACACCCGATAGGATCCAGCCAAATAAAGACAGCTTCTGCAATCTAGTGAGGCCCATTGGCCTTAGGACGTTTGAAAATAGTGGCAGGTGCACCATGGGATCCTCAGATCCGTCAAAACGATCAATTTGTGGCATCTTAAACCGATCTGGCAGCGTCACGGCTGCGTCAGTGTATCCGTCTCCAATGTCTGGAATGGACTTCACACCTTGAGATTTCTCGAACAGTTTTTCAAGCTTGTGCATTTTTAATGCCACGGGGTCCACCTCGGACTCGAAGGGAGAATCCGATAGATTGATAGGAGTGGGTGCCTTGGATTGTTGAGGCAGAATCGGGGGTGGAGCCGGCCCCGTTGGGATGTCTGTATCTTCTTGGACATTCCGGGCGTTTGGCGTCTCTTCGAGTATTGGAACCCTTAGTGGGGGAGGGACTTGCTGTGAAGCTGACGCCCCAGTTTGCTGCTGCAATCTCCCGATTAACTCCGCTTGTTCATTCATAACTGTGGCTTGTTGTTTGGCAAATTCTGCCTGTCGGACAGCATCCTATTGCATCATTTTCATGCTTTCCTGAAGTTGGCGCACCATCTCCTCTAAGCTAGCCATACTATTCTGCTCTAGTTGAATTACTGGTATGCGTTCCCTCTCTGTGGGTGAAACAGGACCCTGATCCCTACTGAACTCAGGTGGGGTAGATAAGGCCCTCTGTACTGACTGTTGAACTGATGCCCTCTGCCTAGTTGCCTTCCGTTTAGTAACCGGGGGTAGAGAGTGGTACACCGGTTGTCCTGCTATCAGATCCTCAGATCGATGGAGCCGACACCTCTGATCCAGAGTGCTTGGGGAATATCTACCGGGTTGGAAGCAATGATGCTAAACTACCTAGCAAAAAGATAAATAAAGCAATAAATAAACCAACAACCGGACAGCACAACGGCATAAAATAAACATATAATACACAGTTAGGTATCCATAATACATAGTCGATAAGCCGAACACACTGTTTCTCAATACTGATCACTGTTCCCCAAAATCTCTGTTCCCAAAACTGAACCTGATACCCGCAGATAACTGATTCTCATAAACTGATACTGATGCCCTCAGGCCTAATACTCAATTTTGCAAACTGATATACACATTCCTGTAGAGAAACACTCTAAAAGCACATAGCAAGTAAAGAGAGCCAAAACACCCCTATGTTGGGGTAGGGTTTCCCTGTCCTATTTTGTCAGGAACTAGGGTTTCACTATGCACGCAGCGGTTCTCAAACAACCTAATATCGGGTAAGCAGCCTGTCCTAATTTGGAATGGTCACTATGGATCCGAATATGCACTAGGTCGAATGGTCGAAAAGGGTGCCCCAGTAAACCGGGGTTTGTGTTCCCATGCTGTCAGAGCCCATAACCGGTCAGCCTTATGGTCATGCCTTGACAAGACAAGCCTCCGGCAAACCGTTCAGGAATGGCAGATGGCAAACACTGTGTTCCTAGCCGCACCAATGTACATGCAATGCAAAGAAACACATAAATGAGATCAAAATGGGATAACACGAGTTCGAGTCAAGCTCTCCAATTTTCCCCAGCGAAGTCGCCAGAAACTGTAGACACGCCCGCGTGGGGGCCTTCGCCACTACAGTTCGGACTCGACAGTTTGTGTCACGGTTCTGAGTCTGAACCAAAGAGTCCAAGTCTGGCAAATCGTTTTGAGAAACAGATTTTTTTTGAAAAGAAGTGCCAAACATGGACTACTTTGCCAGATACAGAGTCGCCACCTAAATATTTTAAAATGGAGAAATTTAGGAAACCCTGACTCGGTGCCGAAGGCCACATGTCCGTCATTACCGGAGCTGTCTCGGCTCGGGAGGTAGGGTACGATTGGGGAAGGTCAGCTATGAGCACCCCCTTTCGCCCGGTCCGAAGACCGGCCTCTACTAATCATGATATCCGTTTTTGAAAACTTTATGTGTTCTTATTCCGGTTATTAGCCTAGAATTGCTACGTTATGCGCACAACAAACAAGTATAGAATAGATTGCCTAATTTGGAAATAAACATTGCATATCCGTTTGTTTTGAAAAGCATTTTCGAATTTGCTACTCGCAAGTAGGCTAAAACACGGATTTTAATGAGTTTTTCCAATTCAAACAATCTACCCTACACCCACAGGCATTCAAACAATTTATCACATAAGCATTTAGTCGCATGGCAAGCATACTGTCATGGCAACACTCACGCGCATGCGGGATGCTAAAGCATAATTACTTACATCATACTCCGTGCCAAAACAGTGACCTAGTTAGCAAAATATGCATGTCCTAGTTCATGTTAAGAATGGATAAT
This sequence comes from Camellia sinensis, assembly GCF_055761805.1. Lineage (NCBI taxonomy): Eukaryota > Viridiplantae > Streptophyta > Magnoliopsida > Ericales > Theaceae > Camellia > Camellia sinensis. Next base: position 21,944,181 of record NC_138965.1, on the reverse strand, counting down.
GCATCGCATGCAAAAATGCAATCTAGACAGGCTCGGCTAACCTAAACACAGCATGTGAAATGCGATCAACTACCACATATTCAACTTGTGAATTAAAGTACAAATGCAGTTAGCGTGATGTACCGAGCCTGATGCATGCAATACAAATGCATGAATGCACGCATGCGTAGCATAAGGTATGCTAATTAAAAAAATGCCCTAGTCTACCATCATAAGCAGGTAAATAAAAGGGAAGAAGGACGTGAGGTTGGAAGACATACACACACTCACGCACACTTATTACATCACTGCCCTCACTCGGAGGGGCCAAATAAATATTACAGTCCAAATGATAAGCAAATAAATTATTACAGAATTTCTAATTAATTAATAGAAAGAATGCAAAAGAAAGAAGGGGATGGCCGCAGTCTCTGCCTCGGGATACGCGAATGATGCGTGCTCGAAACCCGGCTCATCTGAAAAACCTGTACCCTACCATTGCTGCCTCTGTTTATACTGCCCTGTCTCTCTGAAAATTTCCAAAACCCTAGGACAGGTTCCTTGCATGCCACAGAGTACCACCGGCTGGGGGGAATCCCCACCGGCAGTCCAGAATTTCCACCGGCCGCTTTTGGATCTATCGGCTGTAAACAGATTGTCGGTCGGCAGAAACTTCCTACAGAAAATAGTTTTGACAGCAAACAGAGGACAGACAGTATGGCATGGGATTTCAGGCATATGTAAGCATGGTCATGCTTCCTATCATGCTTTAAACTCAAGGAAGCATGGCCCTCAATCCTCAAGCCATCAATGGTGCATGATAGCCCAAGGGATCAAATTTGCCACTTGATGTAAAGATGCATGCAACAAACAAAATGAGAACCAAAGCCTTATCAAATCAGAGTCAAAGGCCTCGGTGACCGAGAATCAAGGCACATTACATCACTTGAAGTATGAATGTCCCTTGATCCCCACATTTGGCTTGACACCCCAAACCAAATAATGCAATGCATGTTATGCAAACATGGCTTAAAATGCGACATGATACCAAGATGCAAGGCATGCCAAGTGTGGTGCAACTAGTATGGCAAGCATGCAATGTTAGGCATACGAGATGCAAATGTAGTGCAAACATGGGCCATTTAGGCAATGGGATCGACATGTTACAACACTTAATGAAGCAATTATGCAACAAACATGAGATAAGCATGCAAGGGTGACCATAAACCACAAAGGGGCAGACCTCAAACCATCTTAAAACAGTGGCCAAAAGTGCCTAAAATGGTGGACAAACTCTCATGCCAACATGCAAGCCAATGGTCTCGAAACTAAGGCACAAGAAAGGAGGTACCTGACTCCCATAACATGACCAATCATAGCATGATTTAGACAAGTAAGAAACAGAATTTTTACAGGCAAAATAGGGCTCCAAACCCTCCTAATATGGCAGCTAAGATGGCTCCAAAGGGGTGTATGCACTAAGGTTCATGTGTAGGCACAAGAGGGCACACCTTCAAGGCACAAAAGAGGTCACAAATGCACACATATGAGCATGATTTATGGACTGAAATATGGTCCTAAATGATGCCAAAACATGAGGATGGTCCAAACTATGCATGCTAGAAGTCAACATACTCAAAGCTGACAAGCCAAAACACAAAGAGATGACATAAAATAAGGCAAACATGGCTGAAATAGATGACCAATAGACCTCAAACATGATAAAATAATACCAAAACCTTCATGGAACCATGCCAATATATGCAAGAATCATGGCCTAAGCACAAGGGGCATTTCTAGGCCAAATGGAGCAATACAAAGCAAGTACTTTAAGCATGCAAAGAGACATAAATCCGGCCAAAAACAGATGTCACACATGACCTAAAACACCCAAAAAACTTCTGAAATGAGGCCAAAAATGATCAAGCATACATGCTACCCTTTTAAGCCAAAAAGTAAGGAAACAAGACAATGAAGGGAGAGGGGTGTCCCTCCCCTATGCAAGACTTCAAACCACCTTCCTTACCACTAAAAATACACTGGTTTTCAGTGGTGAAGAGATCAAAACACTGAAGTAAACAAAGCCCTACCAAAAAGGCAACAAAAGGGGCCAAATAAGGCCTAACAAGGTGAGTTTGCACTCAAACTACAAGACAACCTTAATGAAAGTTCTAAAGCATGAAAATATAAGCCTTTTTCATGTTATGCACAAAAGCTAAATCAGCAAGCAAGATAGGTAAAAAACTATTGCAAGTTTGGGGAAAATAAAGCAAGATGCTCACCCTTGAAGAACCTTTGAAGAACAAATGGTCTAGCCCTCTTCTTTTGATCAAAATCAGTCCAAAAACTCAAGAATCAACCCCCCAAGTCCCTCAAACTCGGAGCAAGGTGTAATAGTGTGTGTAATGGTGCAAAAGTAAGGTAAAATCACACTTTTGGGCCAAATAACACACACAGGAGGAGAGGGAGGGAGATATAGAGATAGGATGTATCTATATCTCTAAGCTATGGTTTTTGCTTCCAAGTCTCTAACCTAGATCAAAGAGGAGAGCCTTCCTCTTATAGGACTCCCTCTTGCAAAGCTTATAGAACAAGCTTGCTTAGAGGGAGATCCCTCCATACACGTGTATGGAGGGAGGCAGAGTTGGTGCCAGCTATCACAGCTGGCACAAAATATCTCCATAAAGTAGATGAACAGTGGTCGGCTGCCCAAAAATGTCATTTCGACAAAAAAGAGTGCCGACCGGCAACAAACCATGCCGACCGGCAATAAAATGTGCCGACCGGCAACAAATAGTGCCGATGGCAGCAAAAACCAGCTGGTGGCCTCTAGCCACTGCCGGTGGTGTGTGGGGATGCCTCACAAGGCATTCCCTGCCCCTCCAAGGCAAAACACAAGTGTTTGGTGTGAAACCAGACACTAAACGGTGAAGTTCGGAGATCCTGAGGCAGGGCGCGCGAGCCGAGACCTCCGGGAACTCCAAACGAACATAAACATGGATAATCACTGAGTGTTCCAACGGTGACGTCCAAGTCTTGAGGACGGTCAAAAATGGGGTGTCTACAGTATCAAACAATATTAGTACACATTGAAATGAACTCCAAATACATTATTGGATAAGCTGAAAAAAGAAAAATAGGATTCAAATTATTTCTTTCACCCAACTTCATAATTTGATATTAACACACGAACATTTTTACACTTTCAAATATCTAATAAACAATCACCATAATAAAATAAAAATAAAAAGAAATATATAATAAATAGAGTCACCATAAAAAATTAAAAAAAAAATGAAAAAAAGAGAAGTACAAATTTGTATGAACACAACCGCACCTAGCTGTCAAATGTTGGCCTTCTGATAATGACTAACTTCCTTGAATTACTTGTTGGGTATACCTCCTTATTGGAGTGTGGGACCCAATTGATTTATTAAAAGAGTTTAATTTGGTTTGGTTTGGGCATAATATATTTTATATATATTATATCTAATTTGTGGAGACCTAATTCAGTTTGGTAACAACTAGGGGTTTGATAAAAAAAACCCTAGATTCACAATATATATATACATATATATTGGCTTTGTTTGACAGATATACAGAGGCAGCCGTTTGGCTTGGTGAAAAAGCAACACTTATATGATTTTTGATGATCCTCGGAGACAGTGCATCGGTAACTCAATTTGTTGAATCATGGTGCAGTGTGTGTATTCACTTGTTTGGTGGCTAAGATTAGTCAAGGTTCTTGATTATTTTGGGTCTTCTACGATTCTGATTTTGAAGATTTTTGTTCATCTATTTGGTGAGGTCTTTCCTCTTATTTATTTGTGATTATTTAGAATTCACCTAAGGGTGGTTTTGTGAGACCATTTGTGTCTTGTTTGTAATCGTTTGAAAACTTTTTGGTTGATAGTGGAATCGGATTTCAATCCCGTGGACGTACCTCACATTAAGGGAACCACGTAAAAATTCTTGTGTTGCTTTTGATTTAATTTTTCCGCATTAATTTTTATTCTCATTGATTGATTTACTTGTGGGGAATCACATATTTTTCCTAACAACTGGTATCAGAGCTTACGGTTTATTTGGGTTTATTTATTTGTGTAAATCAATGGTGGGGAATGTGGGTCGCATGTCTAGCTTCAATGGAAGTAATTGGGTAACTTGGAAAACTAAAATGGAGGACCTATTATTTTGTAAAGATTTGTATGGACCCATTTGAAGGTGATAGTGGCAAACCCGAGGGTATGAAAGATGATGAATGGAATAGGCTTAATCAAAAAGTTGTTGGTGTTATCCGTCAATGGATTGATGACAGTGTGTTTCATCATGTTGCCACTAAAACTTTGGCACGTGATTTATGAAAAAAATTGGAGAGTCTTTATGATAGAAAATCAGCCATAAATAAAGCCTTTCTGTTTCGTAAGTTGGTTAATTTAAAATATAAAGATGACAACCCTATTCCAGAACATCTAAATGAAATAAAGAGTATTGTTAACCAACTTGCTTCTATGAAAATTGTTTTTGATGATGAGTTGTAGGCTTTGATGCTACTTAGTTCTTTGCCCAAAAGTTGGGAGACTTTGGTTGTGACAGTTAGTAATTCAGCACCTGATGGAGTTGTCACAATGGGCCAAGTCACTCGTAGCTTGTTGAATGAAGAAACTAGAAGAAAATCAATGGGTTCCTCTCATTCGAAGCATTTGTTGTGAGAGGCCGAAGAAAAACAAGGGGGAGGAGTAAGACTCCTCATGGTCGTGATCAAAGCCATGACAAATCAAAAGAGGGTTCTTTTTCAAAGAAAGGCATTGAGTGCTATTATTGCCATGAGAAAGGGCACATGAAGCGAGAATGCCGAAACCTCCAGAACAAGTAGAAAAAGTGTGACAAAAGTGTGGATAAGAAGCAATAAGACACAACGGCAGTTACTACCGATAATCTCATGCTCGTTTGTGAAGATGATTGTATCAATTTTGTGGGCCAAGAAAGCAATTAGGTGATTGATTTTGGTGCTTCTTTTCATGTAACTTCTCAAGTTGATTTCTTCACTATATACACCAAAGGAGATTATGGTTCTGTTCGAATGGGTAATGAAGGTTTGCCCAAGATTATCGGCATGGGTACTGTTTTCTTAGAAACAAATTTGGGCTGCAAGTTGTTGCTTAAAGATGTGAGGCATGTTCCCGACATTCGCCTCAATTTGATCTCTATTGGGAAGCTAGATGATGAAGGCTTCAACAACAAATTTGGTGATGGAATATGGAAGCTCACAAAGGGTTCTTTGGTGGTAGCTAAGTGCAAGAAGACTCATACACTTTATTCGATGCAAGGAAAAATTTGTAAATGTGTTGTCAATACAATTCAAGATGATACTTCTACCGAATTGTGGCACAAGCGGCTTGGCCATATGAATGAAAAGGGGCTACAAGTTTTGTTCAAGAAAGAGTTTTCTACCCGGTTTGAAAGGTACACATCTCAAAACTTGTGTTCATTGTTTGGCGGGTAAACAACATAGAGTTTCTTTTCATAAAAATGTTGCTTCTAGAAAAGAAAATGTTTTGGAGTTGATTCATTCGGATGTTTGTGGTCCTTTAAAAGTTAGAACACATAGTGGTGCACTTTATTTTGTTACTTTAATTGATGATTATTCAAGAAAAGTTTGGGCTTTTATACTAAAAACTAAAGATCAAGTTCTAGAAGTATTTAAGCATTTTCAGGCCATGGTTGAAAGAGAAATAGGGCAGAAATTCAAGTGCATCCAATCAGATAATGGTGGTGAATACATTGGGCCATTTGATGAGTATTGTCGTAGCCAAGGTATTCGGCACCAAAAGACCGTTAAGAAGACTCCTTAACAAAATGGTGTTGCCGAGAGGATCAATTGACGTGATCAATTTGTCTCATTCCTATCCTTTGAATGGTGATGTTCCTAAAAGAGTTTGGACTGACAAAGATGTGTCTTATGAGCACTTGAGAGTGTTTGGTTGCCAAGCTTTTATTCACATTCCAAAGGATGAGAGGTCTAAGCTTGATAGTAAGTCAAGACAATGTATTTTTCTTGGCTATGGGCGTGATGAATTCAGGTATAGATTGTGGGATCCGGTCGACAAGAAAGTCATTCGAACCCGTGATGTTGTGTTTCTTGAAGACTAAACAATTGAAGACTTTAGCAAATGTGATCAACCGAAACCAAAAAGTAGTGATCTCATTGACATGGATCCATCTCCTTCATCTTCGGTGGATGATGAAAATGGGGGAGATGTGCAACCACCTATTGAAGATGCAGAGGATGATACTAATCCTAATGAAGTTGAGCCAGAAATTGAGGAAGAGCATACAACTCAAGAACCACCATCACAACTTGAGTTGAGGAAATCTACAAAGGATCGGCAACCTTCGAGAAAGTATCCTCCCAATGAATTTGTGTTGATTTCTGATCAAGGGGAGCTTGAGAGTTACCAAGAAGCAATTAAGCATGCAAAGAAAGATGATTGGAAAAAGGCGATGGAAGAATAGATGAATTCCTTACTTGAAAATCACACTTATGATTTAGTGAAGTTGCCTAAAGGGAAGAAAATTCTGAAAAATAAATGGGTCTTCAAATTGAAGAATGATGGCAAGAATCTGAGGTACAAGGCACGCCTTGTTGTGAAAGGCTTTGGGCAAAAGAAAGGTACTTACTTTGATGAGATTTTCTCGTCGATTGTGAAGATGTCTTCTATTCGGGTTGTACTTGGCATGGCTGCAAGTATAAACCTTGAAGTTGAGCAACTTGATGTGAAGGCCACATTTCTTCATGGTGACCTTGAAAAAGAAATTTACGTGGAGCAACCGGAGGGTTTTGTGGAGAAAGGGAAAGAGAAATTTGTTTGCAAATTGAAGAAAAGTTTGTATGGTCTCAAGCAAGCTCCGCGACAATGGTACAAAAAAATTTGACTCTTTTATGATGAATAATGGTTTTTCTAAAACCACTTTGGACCATTGTGTGTTTGTGAAAAAAATTTCGGATGGTAAATTTATTATTCTTTTGCTTTATGTTGATGACATGTTAATTGTGGGTCAAGATTCTACCATGATTAACAGGTTGAAATTGGAGTTGAGCAAGTCTTTTGCTATGAAATATTTGGGACCGGCAAAGCTAATACTTGGTATGAAAATTGTTCGTGATTGCAAAGATGGGCTGATTTGGTTGTCTCAAGAAAGTTACGTTGAGAAAGTTCTTGAGAGGTTCAACATGAATAAAGCAAAGCCAGTTGGTTGTCCACTTGCGGGTCACTTCAAGCTTGGTTCGAATCAATGTCCTACAAGTGAGAAAGACAAGGAAGAGATGCAGAAAATTCCTTATGCTTCAGCAGTTGGTTCTTTGATGTATGTCATGGTTTGTACAAGGCCGGATATTGCTCACGCCGTTGGTGTGGTGAGTCGTTTTCTCTCTAATCCGGGTAAAGAACATTGGGCAGCGGTAAAATGGATTCTGAGGTATCTTCAATGGACTTCGAAGGTGTGTTTGTGTTTTGGGGATGGTAAGCCAATGCTTGATGGGTTCACAGATTCTGACATGGCCGGCGATATTGATTCTAGGAAATCTACTTCGGGGTGTTTGATGACTTTTGCAGGGGGAGTGGTGGCATGACAATCTAAATTACAAAAATGTGTTGCTCTCTCAACTACCGAAGCTGAATTTATTGCCATTATGGAAGGTTGCGAAGAAGAGTTATGGTTGAAGAAATTTTTGCAAGAGTTGGGTTTGAAGCAAGAAAAATATGTGCTTTATTGTGATAGTCAAAGTGCTATTCATTTGAGCAAAAATTCTATTTTTCATTCGAGATCGAAACACATTGATGTGAGGTACCATTGGATTCGTGATGTGTTAGATTCGAAATTGTTACAACTCGAAAAGGTTCACACAGATGATAATATTTTGGATCTGTTGACTAAGATTTTGTCGAGAGACAAACATTTAAAGTGTTGAACTTTGGCGGGTATGGTTGATCTCTCCACCTAAGTCGGTAGGAGGAGAATTGTTGGGTATACCTCCTTATTGGAGTGTGGGACCCAATTGATTTATTAAAAGAGTTTAATTTGGTTTGGTTTGGGTATAATATATTTTATATATATTATATCTAATTTGTGGAGACCTAATTCAGTTTGGTAACAACTAGGGGTTTGATAAAAAAAACCCTAGATTCACAATATATATATATATATATTGTGGCTTTGTTTGACCGATATACAAAGGTAGCCGTTTGGCTTGTTGAAAAAGCAACACTTATATGATTTTTGATGATCCTCGGAGACAGTGCATCGGTAACTCAATTTGTTGAATCATAGTGCAATGTGTGTATTCACTTGTTTGGTGGCTAAGATTGGTCAAGGTTCTTGATTATTTTGGGTCTTCTACGATTTTGATTTTGAAGATTTTTGTTCATCTATTTGGTGAGGTCTTTCCTCTTATTTATTTGTGATTATTTGGAATTCACATAAGGGTGGTTTTGTGAGACCACTTGTGTCTCGTTTATAATCATTTGGAAACTTTTTGGTTGATAGTGGAATCGGATTTCAATCCCATGGACGTACCTCACATTGAGGGAACCACGTAAAAATTCTTGTGTAGCTTTTGATTTAATTTTTCCGCATTAGTTTTTATTCCCATTGATTGAATTACTTGTGGGGAATCACATATTTTCCCTAACGCTACTCTTTGTGAAATAAATGGTTGTGAAGACCCCAAGAAGGATTAATAAACCTACAGAAGATAGAAAAATAAATGTAAAGAATGACATTCTATATATGTCACGATCCCATCTCACTCTAAACAAGATAGTCAGTGATCAACCAGTGATTGCAGACTACCAAATGTTGTAAGTGGAAGAGGGCAAAGGCCTAACTTTCAAAAAAAGTTGGACTCCTATGATAATTGGGGCAAAATTTTCCAATTTTGAGTGCAGAAATCATTATTTGCTTATATTGAGTCCATTTGAAATATCCATTCAAATTAGTACATAACTATATGAAATGAAAGTATACATTTCCCTTGGATTGTTATCTACATTAGTACATGACTTAACAATAAAACAAAATGCAACACTTATGACATAGCTATACAAAACCAGTACAAGCACACAAGATCGACTTCTAATCAACTTCTCTTTGTACTCGGACTCTTTATCTCACATAGACACACACATATATATATAAAGGAGAGGGGTAAACTATTGCCTAGTGAATAGTAATACAATAAAGTGGTAAATGAATGAATATCGATGAGTTTTAATAAAACCAAGCACAAGATCATAGTTCAAACATAACATAATTTGTACATGTTAAACAAAGCTTAACTTGCAAACATATACATAGCGATGACCATTCCAAGGTTTTCAAGACAAGAGTCCACAATAGGCGGCTAGAGGAGCTCGGTTAGCTAGAAGTTATTGGCATGATTCCCAATAACAAACACGATCGAAGATGTCATCTTAATACATGATAAATATATATATATATATATATATAGGATGTTCATTTATAACAAAACAATATCATAAATTTCTTAAAATATCATAAGTTTGCATTTCAAATAATAGCTTTAACAAATATAATTTTACTGTACTACTACTCACAAATGGGTCTTGAACAAAAGGTTACTTCCTCCAAAGTGCTTGACCTACAAAAATACAAGCATTCAATGAAATACGGTGTAAAGCAATGAAACATTACTCTTTTTGGTTCTAATTCTAATGTTCTAGCTTATCTTTATGCTATTTCTGTGAGAACCCAAATACAAAAATAAAGTAAATAATTAGATAATAATAATTTTACAAATCTCAAATATTTTACTGTTAATCTTTAAGTGTGAATTAAATATTATTGGAGGGTCTTTTAATTAATTTTAAACTTAAAATAAATTTATGGTGAAAGTATTTAATTTAGAGGCAAGATTTATTATATAAAAAAAAATAGAGGGCAAGTTAGCAAGTATATTTTGTTATAATAATAGTTATATTTTATTTAAATTAATGGGTTAGAAAATAAAATAATATAAAGGGATAATAATTTAGAGCCTTTTGTTTAGATATATAAAGTAACCCTAGGTTGCCTAATACAATATATAACAACCCTAGGGTTCCTAACAACACTATAGCAATGGCAGCAGCAAAAATCTGAGAGTGGAAGAAAGATCAAGGGATAGAAACGAGTGAGGGAGAGAAAGCACCTTTGTAGCTCAACAACTCTAAGGTAACAATAAATCTATTCTTGTTCTATTATAGTATGTTGTATACAAAATTATGGTGAATGTGGGTGTTGTGAGTTGTTGGAAGAAAAAGGAGCGGATTGGCTGATTAGGATAGTATTCTGTGTATATTATTATCATGCAAAATTTTAAAGCGAATTAAGGAGTTGAAGTCGTTAGATAAGAATTCTGCACAGAACCACAAACTTTAAAAATCAAGAAAACATATGGAACGAATGAATTTTGAACTGAAATTTTTATAGTAGATTAATTACATATTGAATTTCATATCTAAATTTTTTCATAATTTTTGGGAGTCAAAATCCATATAAACGTTTAAATCTGTCCAGAAAACTGGTTTTAAATAGTAAGTTCGGGAGTGTTGCTCTCTTTGGGTATAAATCCAAAAATTATCAAATCAGCGTCATTAGAACCGGTTACGAGTCTAGTTTCGTATGTTTTTGGCCTTGCATTGATTTCTCATGTATACTAAGAGAACCATTAATTTCTTTAAGGTGTTGCAGAAAATAACCTGTTTAGATATAATTAATTGTAGATAATTATTTTGATAAGCAAATCAAGTGAAACCATTTGGGTTTGAAACTTAGGATATATTAGTTGATATCTAGAGAATTTTAGAGTTTTTTGAATAACGTGGAGTGGGTTTTTAATTTTCAAAGTTAGCGAATAGATTGGGAAAACTAGTTTAAAATTCTGTTTTATCTTAAAGTTACTTTTAATTAAGTTTCGATTTGAACCCATGTCTTGGGTGATTTTAGACCTTGAAGAACATGAACTTAGGTAATATTTAAGAGTAACGGTGAGTTGGGTCGAGCCGTGTTAGTGCGCTTTAGTTTGGGTTTACTTAGTTCTTATTCTTTAGTATTTTTTAATTAGTAGTGACGTGTAGTTTTCATACTTGGTTCAAGGCACTAGTTCATACTCTATTCGAAGATTATATTATTTTGTTTTCAGGTGAGTAGTTTCATGCTACATATTTTTATAAATGTTCCCCTACCCTGAACTATTGGAAAATTAAATTGTTGTTTCATTATTATACTGTTTTGATAAATTATTATATTATCAATGGAATCAAATTATTTCTGAAACATGTGTGAACTTGGCATACTGTAAACTATTTGTTTTGGTCTCATGTTTATAATGGTGAACTACCATGTTTTGCGAAACTGATGTGTATTGATTATAGGGACCATCTGTATATTTTAGTCCAGGGAAATTATTTCACTGTGTGTAGTGACTCTGGCCACTAGGGAACATATTCGGGTTGGGCCGTGATGACTCTAGTGCTTAACGATTGTAAGGAAAAGACCTAGGTTAAGCTAGGTCACCTTCAATCAGATCGTCTTAGAGAAAAGGCCCAGGTTGCCACCCTGAGGATGACTCTTAGTTCGGTATTGGATCCAATGGGGCTTATAGCCTTGAGAACTGTGTGGCATGTTACTTGTTATTTCTTGGTACCCAGAAAATTATTGGTGTTCATGTTGTAATCTGTTTTAAGTGAAAAATGTCATTTATCATGTTCTTGAGAGACATGAGCATTTTAACTGTTGAATTGTGGAACCTTCTTTTTGAAACAAATTGTCTTTACCAAACTGTATGCCAATCTAGTTTGTGATATATATCTTATTTTGGAACTGAACCCTGTTTTCAAACTATATTTACTATCCGTGTTGCTACTTACTGAGCTATCAGCTGACTTAGTTGTTGCCACTTCCAAGTGTTAAAAGGACTTAGAGTGGACTTATGACGTAGTGGGGACTCAGTTGCATGGACCTCTAGGACATTCATTATTTTCTTTTAGCTTGTTATGTCGGTTTTGTGCATACATTGTAGTGGGATTTTATTTAGAATTATTTTATTTTATGGGCGATTTGTGTTCCATTTAGTATATATTTTTGGAAGTTCATTATGGCTGGTTTTACCATTTATACTTGTGACATGTCAGTGGATTAGGTTTTGATTTATTTATTTCTGGGCTATCGTCACATTTATTCTTTGTGATTTTGGGGTCGTGTTTAAGGCTTACGTGTGCCTTGGGCTTAGTCCCTGTGGGCCACGGCCGGTCATGCCCGGTGTTGGGGTGTGATAATTTCTCTCAACTATACACGTTTAGGTCCATTTTCAAGTCTTATTCAATTTTATTTCAAGTACCAATTAAGCAAAATGAGGCCCAACAAGCCAAAAAGGTAAAAAAGGAGAAAAATTGAGCAACTGCTCTATTAGCCACTGTGGGATGCCTTTAGGGTTACCAAGTGTACCCTACAGATCAAAATTCCAATCTCCCAATATAGACTCACTAGTGCAATGTAAAAAAGAGAATAAGAGTCCAAATTCGACAATTTTTATAAAAAAAATCCATTTGTTGCAAAATATGCCAGAAATGGATTACATCACTAGATCTCAGAGTAGCCACCTAATCTTTTAGGGAAATTAGAAAACTTGCAACTTGTGCCAAAGGCCATTATCTACCATAACCAAAGTGTCTCAGCTTGGGAACTTAGGTATAAGGGAGAAAGATCATTAATTGAGCACCTCCGCTCAGCCAATCAAAAGATTGACCTCTACTAAGTCATGATATGGTTTTTATAATCAATATATATTCATGTTCCGGTCATTATTAATACTAACATTACTATCTGAGGCAATCAAATATATGTTGTGTCACTGATTTTGGTTATACTTTGATTTCATGCATTTTTTGAAAAACCTTTTGTACAAACTTCGAAACAGAAGAATCAATTACATTACAACATAAGCAACACAACCTTCATCCACTGGTATTGATACAACTATTTCAATTAAGCATTTAGCCTCGTGGTATAACAATGAACATGATAGAGGACATATACATATAATGTGCTAAATCAAAGAAATGCTCACCTTGTACTCCGAGATGAGCCGAAAGAATAGTTTAATATATGCATGATCCTATATACAAGTAACTAATAAACCACATACATGACATGCATCTGTAGGTCCGAATAGTAAGATATGACATGTGTATCATCTCAAGACATGGACTGGCGCATATATTCAACTTAGAAATGATAAACCCTATAAATGCAAATGAGCCAGACTTGAATGCATGAAAAATGGATGCAATACATGAGTGTGATAAATAAGACGTAATGCTATACAGAAAGCTTGTACATAAAAAGGTTAGAACGACGTGGGGTTGAAGATTATTACAACAATTTGAATGAGAAAAAAGAGGGGAAAGAAGAGAGATAGAGAGAGAGAGAGAGAGAGAGAGAGAGAGAGAGATTATTACACGAATTGAATAAATAATAAAAGAAAAGAAAAGGGATTGGAGAAATTATTACAACATTGACTCGATCCAACCAAACTACTGTTGAATCCAATAAATCATACTAAATAAGGAAAATAAACCATCTAGCAGCTCCAGAACTACTCAGGAGAGCACTCCTAAGAAACTGTTTGCTCTGTTCTTGGGAGAATCATCTAGCAAGATACAAAATGGGCCAGCTAAATAGGAAATTAGCCAGCTTAACTCTTTTTTTGGTCGAGATTTAGGTCAGTGCAGAAAATTCATAACAGAAGCTAAGAACATCTTCCAAGGGTTGCTCATTCCTTCTATATCCTCCACTTACAGGAATCACTTAGGGAAGAAATAGATGGATCTCAACCCTCAACAAAAGCATGAATAGATATATACAACAAATATTTTGCATCAAATTGACAAATTAAGAGGATCAAAGCAAAAACAAATTCAAGTCTAAGAAATAGATGGAAACCTACATTATCTCTTTATGAATAAGGGGAGGTTAGTACCCAAATCTATGCTATTAAGTGGGGAAAATAGATTAAAGCATATAATTTCTTAGTGGACGCTTTGCTTTGAAAGTAAGGGATTCATGAAAAATCCATTGAAAACACTTCTTCTATTCATGGACAAGGGTGTTTCCACCCATTTCCATGTTCATAGATGATTAAGAAGAGAGAGTTCAATGCCTTTTGACATAAAAATCTCTTGTTTTGCTTCTAAAATACTCAATAAAAAGGAAGAACACAACTTTTTCAACATCAATCCCAAAGATCATCCAAGCAATCCTATGAAATAATCCCTAACACTCATTGACATTGAGTAAAGAATAGAGATACATGGATCAAAGTGTTGGGAAGATAGGATATGTGAAGAGAATGTGTGTAACAACAAGAAAAATTATTCTATATATTAAACTTGTGAATGGATAGTTAATTTCTACTCCCAATCACATTCACAAGATTCCAAAATATACGACAATAAGAAACTTTAGCCAAGGAGAACAAGAAAGGAAGGAAATACTATCAACTCAATGGATGGGTGTCTAATTTCTACCCTCTCCACATCTATGAGGACTTGTTACATATTGACAATAGTTATATAATGAAGAACAAGGTTAGAAATAAAGGAAAAGAGAATAAATGGTAGTCAAAAGTTCAATAATCTCACCTTTTAAAGAGGATGAGCTTCTTTGCTTTCCAAACTCTCTCTTGATTCCCTCAAGTGTTTTAAAATGTCCAGGAACCTTTAAAAGAAGCTTATGATCAAGCTTTAATGGTGTTTCATTCTTCAAAGTTAGATGGTAATAGGTAGGAGATGAAGCAAAAGAAATAGAAGTCAAGACACATATATTAGCCTTTGGAAAATTTTCCAACCCCTAGAAAAGGGCTTCTAAGCTCTATTTATAGAGCTTCGGGTGTAAATATCTGAGATATTTATGGAAAATATGTTGAATAAGTTTAAATTCTCAAAAATACTCTGTACCCGGACAATTTAGCCAGCCTTTCCCTTTAACGTTTGGCCAAATGCACTTTTGATCGGCCATCATATGTTGTCTGACTAGTCAAAAAATACATTGTCACATTAACAAGGTAAGGTTGGCTTGAATTGAGAGGAGAAACATGTATTTCAGAGGATTTTATCTCTTCTATTCATTCCTACTGTATCCATTGCTCTGTTTGTTTGAAAATGCGTGGCATTCTAGTTTGAGAAATAATGAGCCTCAGGACATATTTGTAATGTTTGGAACTATACAACCAAACTTGTTTTGAAATAGAGTCTCATTTGGTCGAAAAGTAGGTGTTTGGGTGGTTTAAGGCTTACATCTTAAACTTCTTGTTGAGGGATTCATAGGACTAGCACATCTCGTTTTCATCATTGGGTACCCAAGAAAGAGCACCCAAGTTTAAAGACAGGTCAAAAATGGGTGTCTACAGCCACACATGTGGGGCCTTCAAGTCGCATGCGAAAATTAAGCAGTCCACCTGACTAGTTTTTCCTGCGAACTTAAAATGGGCATATCTCTCTCATCCGAACTTGATTTTAAGTGATTCCTGAGTTTAAATTCAAGCCCCCAAAGTATAGTTTCTAATAGTGGTTGTCTCGCATCCAAATTCCAAGTATAAAAAGAGATATGATCAAATTAGTGCAGGTCACTCACTTTTTCTTAACAATTTCTAAACCATTTCTTCCCTAGCTTAATCTTTTCTTATCTTTCTTTCATTCTTTCCTATTTTTTCAATTCAAGGTATCTAAACATGATGAAAAATATATAAAAATATTATGCGATACTTATTTGAAAGATTCTACACAAAACCCTTTGATTTATTCAAGCAATTAGTTGAATTCTCACAATTTCTTCTTAACCTAGCTTCTTTTGGTCTTTTCTTCATATCTTTTCTTTTAATCTATCAAGAACCTATCCTAAATCATTTTATTGTTGACTAATATTTATATTATGTGAAAGAGGGTAGAAATCCTTGCCTTGTGATGATTTTTACTCAATTTTCGGTCCAAGAATTGAAGCTCCTTTGTTCATCTTCTTGTTCTCCTTCTTTGTCTTTGTAACACCCTCAAAAAAAAAAATAACATTAAACCATCAATTAAGACATTCATTGACATACAAAATATCCACATTCTTCTATTAATCAGAGTTTCATTACAAAAGTATTACATGTTAACAACAAAAGCAAAGTGCCCTACGAGCTTACAGCTTTCCAAGTTAACACTTGGTTACAACAAAAGAGTACTAACTCATTTACACATTAAGCCCTTGGCTTGAATTTACATGTAATTCATCAAAATAAAACGACAAAAGTGTGTCCGCCTCTAGCCTCCCAAGCTATGACCTTGGAGGTGGCATGCTACCTGTACCTGAAAATGATATTCCCATATAGGGTGAGCCACAGCCCAGTAGAAATACACTAAACCAAATATGAACAATGACTAAAAGATTAGCAGTTGATAGATGGTCAATACAGATATTTTCCCTTATCACATTTTACGGTTTCATGACATACAAGTCCATATTACAGTCCATTTTCCAATTCCTTTCAATTCTCAATTTACAACCATGGCTCAAAACCTGGCCAAACAACTCATATGAGACAGTAACTCATATCAAACACTTCCCATTTCATAATAGATAAGCATACTAGCTATATCACACAACAACAGATAAGCATACAAGCTATATCATTACTTCCACAGATATGCATATGAGCACTATCACACTTCCGATGACAAGCATATGAGCTCTGTCAACACAGTACTAGATAAGCATATGAGCTCTATCTATGGAGTCCATCCCCTATCTCCTCCCAACAACATCCGATTTAGAGGTCCATCCCCTATCTTCCCCTAAACCGTGGAGTACATCCCCTATCTCCTCCAACACAACACAATGCATATAAACAATAATTATACACATCATCATGCAACACATAAATTTAACGTGTTCTTTCAATCATCACACTCAATGACTCATTCCAGTGATTAGTTTCTGTTTGCCTAATCATCTTGCATTGTCTACAACAATCACGACTATCCTCCACCGATAGCCCAAAGCAGTTATTCCTATATAGTAAATAAATGCAACAAATGGATATAAAATCGACATTTCCAACTAGGTGAGTAACATGAAATCCAACTACACCCTTTAATCCCATGTATTCCCAATCTCAACATTTCTATTTCATAACCTCATTTCTCACGATTAATTAACCCAATTAATCAAACAATGTAATTAGGGCATTCTCCATAATTAACATTATAACCCTTAAGGTCCCATTTTCATCAATGATTCAACATTTATTCCATTTCTCTATGCCAAACATGCATCTAGGTTTATTATAAATAAAACCCCAACTTTTGTAAAATTACACAAAAGCCCCAAACTTTCACAAAATTACCAAACCAACCCCAACATCTCAAAATACTAAAATCTAAAGACAAAATCCATAGAGAGGAGTAGGATATCCCTACCTCAAATCCGGAGCCCCAAGGGAGAAGATGACAAAACCCAACGTGCTCCAAATCCCGAAATTTTCAGATTAAAATGTAGCCCTCGACGATCAACAACCTTTTTGTAAAGGCCAAAGATGAGCAAATCACTCCTACTAGATCAAAACCTAGAGAGAAGGTAGAGTTCTAGAGTGAGAGGCTCAACAATGGTGTTTTTGGAAAAGTAGGAGAGAGAAGAGAAAGTGAAAAAGTGATTTGAAAAGTCAAAACACAGAGCTTTAACCCAGTCGCCCCGCTCGAGCGTCCAACGCCCCGCTCGAGCGTCACTCACAAACTCCCGCTTGAGCGGCTAATCCCCCGCTCGAGCTCCGGATACACACTCCCAGAACTTTTGCAGACAGGTCTCCCGCTCGAGCTTCCAACTCCCCGCTCGAGCGTCAGTCACAGACTCCCGCTCGAGCGGCTAATCCCCCGCTCGAGCTCCGGATACACACTCCCAGAACTTTTGCAGACAGGTCTCCCGCTCAAGCTTCCAACTCCCCGCTCGAGCGTCAGTCACACAAACCCGCTCGAGCGGCCAATCCCACGCTCGCGCGTCGAACACTGCACAGGAAATACTGGATGGGTGAAACTCCCGCTCGAGCGCCAAAACCCCCGCTCGAGCGGACAGGTCAAAATCTGGGCAACTAGTTTTAGTTTCTAATCTCAACCAACCTGTAACAAACATGCCCAACGCATCCTATAACTCAAACACAAAGTAAGAGAGGATGTACACAAGGTAATGATCAACTACTAACATCCACGGACACATGTCCGGATCACTGTACAACAAGGGTAAACCCGGGATCGCTATAGTCTTCTCCTTTTCTTCTATCTCATCTCTTTCTTCTAACAATTTTCTAACAATTTCCAGAAGATTTTTCATTTTTATTTCTTTTTTTTATATATTTATTTGGCATGGAGACGTGTCTCCCTTAGGTAAATCCATGCCCTTGAGGTGTATGCTTCACCTATGTGCTTCACCAATTCCTTAATCTCCATCATTAGCTTAGTTAATCATGTTTAGTTCTAATTAATCAATGTTAGCCTCTAATCATTATTAACTTAATAAATCTCAATTAGGTTTAATTAATACCGCTTAATTATTGCTAATCCTAGTTAAGTTTTAATACATTGTATGGAAATGTTTTACTTGTTAGACCTAAATCATTAAGCTCTTTAATTAATGTTTCTAAGATTTTTAGATATTCAATATTCAAGTTCAAAGTTGTCTCTTAACTCTAAAATGTTCTCCCAAAATTCTACACCAAAGCTCCTTTTCCAAGTAAAAGCATTCCTAAGTTCTTCATTATTGGTATTCTTTCTTAAAGTCTCTTATTCGCACTTGACATTAAGTTCTTTATTAAATATACTCTCTACTTCTAATCAAATATAAGGTAATGAAATTAAAGTAAGTATTTGATCGCGTCATGTAAAAATACTTGTGGTGTGGTACATATTTACTTGGCAAATTCAAGAGGTGACTACATCGTAAGTCTAATTTGACTTCCATTAAAACCCAATTAATTATATTTAAATTTATCAATCTGAATCAGATTTTTAATCAAACTCCCAAAATGCTCCAAATATCAAATTAAACTTATTACCATCATCAATTTTGGTTTCCCAAATCTTTAAGGCTTTCAATTTCAGATCAAACTCAAAATTTCCGTCAATAAATTACATATTCAAATTGAACACCTCATTAGTCAACTTAATTCATAATAATTATAGTTCCCAACCCTAATCACTAGGGTTGTGCAAAATACTGCCGAATTCACTAAAACTGCATCGATCTGCATTAATCCGCACCACTCTAACAGCTAACTATAGTTTAAACTTTAAAATTTATAATCCGCCAACCGAACCGCTCCACTCAGCTATAGTTAATACATATATATTATTTAACTTCCAATGAAATATCAATGTATAAATGAGTACGAGAGAGATTTAAGATATAAAATTTATTACAAATTAGTGGTTATATATATGAAATATATTATGTAAAATTACTTTGTGTTATATATCTAAAAAATATTATACAAATTAGTGTTATATATTATACAAATGTATGATAATTGGTTAGAATATTTTTCAATCCACCGTTTCGCCAAAAACCATCCACACCGCAATTTATCAATCCACTAACCCACCATTCAGTTTGTAATTTTACTCTCAAACTGCCCGAACCGCACTGCGCACACCCCTACTCATCACCACCTCATAACTTAATTAATCCCAACTTGGACCCAATTAATCACATCTCAATTTTACTAAACTAAATTGAATATTTATTTAAATTCTCATACGGTCTGATACTCGAAATTACATTGGTTCAACTTGTCAATTTCACCTTCTTGAGCCATTTAGGTTCTTAATTTCTAATTTCAAAATAAATCCTTATGCAAATCATATACAAATCAAACTGAATAATTCCCATAAATCCCAAATTAAATCAAAATAACGACTAATTAAAATCCAAATCCTCTACATGATGGAGGTCATCATAGATACAGCGGTAAGCGGAATAGCAAGGATACAGATTTTCTTTTAGCGTCTTCGCCTGAGCCAGACCCCAACATCCCACAAATCAATCTCATCTCTCTCACCGAGGAGCACGAGATGGCGAAGAAAAGTGCCGTGTGCGCTCTAATCACTAAGCAAGCTCCTGCCTCCGCTGTTGAGGTCCAGACCGAGCAACAGCCAGTTGGTCAACTGCGCAAAACTGTTGTTTCCCTTTCCACAGCAAAGGCATCAACATCTGGACCAAGCAAGAGGGCCCGCACTTTGTCCACCAAGAAACAGCGGCTGGTGGACGAGGAGGCGACCGAACATCCAGAAGCCATGCTATCCAATACCGAATAATTCCAAGGGGGCCATCGCTCTAGCTGTGATAACCTTTCCCGCCCCCCCAGTGTGGGCACCGATCGTTTCCTTTAAGGGTCGCACTGTGACCATGACCAATTATGTGTGCGCTGAGAAAGACCACCAATTGGCCTTCAATTTGGCCAAGAGCCTTTTCTTGCTAGCCGACATGGAATAACATGAATAATTGACCGAGCTAAAAGCAATTCGGTCAGCCACCAAGTTGCTTGTTCTGGTAAGCCTAGACTCTACATTTTTTTTTTCTCTATTTTTTGCTCGGTTAGCCTAAACATTATACGTGAATTACAAGCTGTACAGAAGAACCACGTTGCCCACCAACGCGTCCTGGAATTAAGAAAGACCGCTAGAGCAGCTATTGTTGATAGTGAGGCCAAGGACGCCAAGCTAAAAGAGCTCAGGAAAAAGTTGGCCGAGTTGAGCGCCGACTAAGATCAACTAGTCGAGTTGCTCCACATGGCTAAAGCGAACAAACAAAAGGCCTTGGCCAAAAAGAAGGACCGTTATCTCCGTGAGCTTGCTAAATTAGAGAAGAAAAAGGATGCCGAAATCAAGGCGTTGGAGAAGAAAATGGATGACGCGGAGGATCGCGGTTTTAAAGAAGGCAAGGAAACTTATGTCTAACAGTGCGAAGCCACCAAAGACATCTTTTTCAAGTGCGGTTGGAAAGTCGTGGCGGAGAAGCTCGACCAAGCTCTGGACTCTAAAGTTTTCCTAAATCCACCTCCACACTTCATACCGAGCCACATGGCAGCGTATGCCAATGCTATTCAACATAAATTTTTGGAGGTGGATGAGAAGAGCCCAGCACTGAACAATACTCCTTCGTCGACCGATGACCTTGGTTGACAAATCCCATTGCATGTTCAGTAGGAAGTGCCATGTCAGATCGATCCAAACCTGGTCATCAAAGAAGGCCTTATAGATCTGACATTAGAAGATGGTGCTGGAGCTGAATTGGTGAGTGCTGAAGTTGGTGCTGGTGCAGATGTCGAGATGGATGATTTGTTTGCGTGACCGTGATGAAGTTGCTCATGTATTTTCCATTTTTGTAGTTTTTCGTTTTCTTCTTTTTACTTTTGCCATGTAGCTGAGCTATCTGTCTCTCCTCTTATAATCATTCTTTTATCAATGAAAAATTTCCCACTATTTGCACGCTCTTTGTGTTTCTTTTCAAATATTCCATACAACTTTAAATGCATGCTTTGATGGGCTAACTAGCTCGGCCACATATGGTCTTACCAACCTACTTTGGCCAAGATAACCATCTTGGTCAAAGAAATCAGCTCCTACCAACCTACTTTCGCCGAGATAACCTTCTCGGTCAAAGAGTTCAAAAAATTGGTCAAACTTACCTATCTTCCTTGGTCGAGGCAACCACATCAGTCAATGAGTGCAAAAAGTTGGCTAAGCCGACCAACCTTCTTTCGCCGAGATAACCATCTCATTTAAAGAGTGCAAAAAGTTGGTCAAACCTACTAACCTTCTTTGGCCGAGATAACCATCTCGGTCAAAGAGTGCAAAGAGTTGGTTAAACTTGCAAACCTACTTTGGCTAAGACAACCATCTCAGTTAAAGTTTTCCAGAAAGTTTGTTAGTCAAACCTGCCGACCTATTTTGGCCAAGATACCTATCTCGGACAAAGGAGTCAAAAAATTTGGTCAAACCTGCCAACTTACTTTGGCCGAGATAACCATATTGGTCAAAGATTTGCAAAGAGTTGGTCAAACTTGCCAATCCACTTTGCCTCCAGTTGTGCAAAGACTTTTTATATACAGACCGAAATAAATACAAGTATTGAATTTTTTTAGAAAAAATTGTTTACTTGTTTTATTAAATACCAAACAAAAAGATAGGAAGATTATAATTGCTAAAAATAAAATATCTTGAGATTGGCCTTATTCCATGGCCTGGGATAGCTCGGCCCTCTACATCTTCTAAGTGGTAAGCTCCTTTTCCTGTTAATCCCACCACTTTGTACGGTCCCCCCTAGTTAGGTCCTAATTTGCCATCACCAGGTGTAGACACCCCATTTTTGACCGTCCTCAAGACTTGGACGTCACCGCTTGAACACTCGGTGATCATCCATGTTTTGTGTTCGTCTTGAGTTCTCGGAGGCCTCGGCCGCGCGCCTTGCCTCAAGATCTCTCGACTCGACTGTTTTGTGTCTGGTTTTGCACCAAACACTTGTGTTTTTGCTTTGAAGGGTAGGGAATGGCTTTTGGGACATCCCCACACTCCACCGGCCATGGCTTGAGGCCACCGGCTGTGTTATGTTTCCATCGGCCAAATGTGATGGCCGGCCGGCCGACCAATTTGACTGTCGGTCGGCCATTTTGATGGCCGGCCGGCCAAATGTGGTTTTCAACAGATATTTCTGCAGATAGCTGGCAGCTGTCATTCCAGGCCATACCCCAGCCCATGCCTGCACGTGGGAGCTCTGAGGAGCTGCAGATTGATATATCTCTATATTAATCAAGCTTCTTGACAAGAGGAAAAGATATATACACAAGGAGAGAAAAAAGGAGAGATACAACTTGGAGGAAGAAGAGTTTCCTCTCTCTCTAAAAAATTCTCAGCTCTCTCTCCCTATCTCTCTCTCCCAAACCCTTCAAATCCTAAGGTTCTTGCACCATTTACCCTACACCTCATAGCACAAGGCTTCCATCCTTCATTCCAACACTTTGGGATTGTTTTGGAGAGGTTAAAGGCTCAGAAATTTGGTCCAAGAGCTGCTGGCTCTTTGGTCTTCAAGGGTAAGTCATCTTCTCCTCTTTTCTTGCCTTATTTTGCTTTGTATCTAAGCCATACTTGCTAGCCTTTTTGGGCTCCGACCCAAACTATAAATAGTCATTATTTGAGCCCCTTTTCATGTTTAATCAAGGAGCTTCTGCTGTTTGAGGTCTCCTACTACCACTTGCCTCTTTGTCTCTCTTTTAGGCCAATTTTTGCATAGCATTTTAGTCTTACTTGTGAGCTGTTTTGGACTTTTCCATAAACTGTGAAATATCTTTTTTTGAGCCCCTCTTCAACATTGTTGAAGGGATATCCTCTGTTTGAGAACAGCAGCTACCACTTGTCTCTTTACCCCTCTTTTAGGCCTTTTCTTGCATGATAGTTTGGACCTATTTGTAATTATTTTTGTGGCTTGATGTAAACTGTAAAGTGACTTTTTTTGAGCCCCTATTCACCTTTGTTGAAGGGATCTTTGCCATTTGGGGCCAGCTGCTGTCCCTTTATGTTTAACCTCTATTTTAGGGCCATTTTTGCATGATAGATTAGCCCTATTTGTGTTCATTTTTGAGACTTGTTATAAACTGGAAATATGTATTTTTTGGGACTGTCTTGCATCTGTCTTCATGCTTCATGATCAAATAATGCATGCTTTGTATAGCTGTAAGTCATTCTGCGTGCCTAGTTTCGAGTTACAGGTTTCATCTCATGCATCGGGTGCCATTTTTCCATGTTTTGGGGCTGTTTAGCATCATACTTCAGTGCTGGAATTTGCATGTTCATATGCCATGTTTCATCATTTTCCATGCTTAGTTAGAGTTGCGTGTTGTATCTTAGGATCGGTCCATGCATTGGACATGTTTGTGTGCATTTCGGTTGCCTCATTTCCATCTTATTGGCCACTGATGTGATTGTGGCTGAGGTCCACTCACATTGGCATAAGTCCATCCTGCATTGTGTATGCCATGTTTCAATGTGTTGTGCATGTTATGTTATTAGCATTGTGTGTGCCATGTAGTTGCATTGCGTGTTCGTATGTTTGTTTGCATGCATAGGTCGCATGTACATCGTTCTGCATTCCCTTGCCTCTTGATCAACCATGTTAGGGGTTGGGGCCCTTTGATGCATTTTGTGCTTGCATTTCATTTGATATCAAAGTTGCACGCTTGGCTTTTGGGCCATCATGCATTGAAGTACGTGATTGATGGCCCGAGGGTCGAGCCATGCTCCTTTGAGTCCATTGCATGATAGGGAGAATGACCATGCATACATTGCTTTGAATTTCCTTGCCATGCACTGTCTGGCCTCTGCTGCTGCCAAAAATAGGTTCTGCAGGAATATTTGGCCGGCCGGCAACCCACCTATACTGCCGACCGGCCATTCATTATTTGCCGATGGATTTAAAAATGGTCGATAACCATCCGGACATAGCCGGTGAAAATTCCACTTGGTCGGTGATGCTCCCCAGTGTCCAGAGAGTTCACCTTGGGAGTTGCACAATTTTCGGAGGAGCAAGGCAGTGTAAACAGAGGCAACAGTGGCATCGTATGGATTTTTAGGCAAGACAAGTCAAGCATGCATCATCCACGCATTTCAAGGCAGGGGCTGTGGCCACTTTAATTCTTGGATTAAATTGTTAATTAATTGAACTTCTGTAATAATTAATTTAGCACTATTCATTCGGACTGTAATATTTATTCGAACCCTCCGAGCAAGGGCAATTGTGTAATAAGTGTGCGTGAGTGTGTGTATGTCTTCCAACCCCACGTCTTTTTTCCCTTTTATTTACCCGCTTATGATGGTAGACTAGGGCATATTTAAATTAGCATACCTTATGCTATGCATGCGTTCATTCATACATTTGTCTTGCATGCACCGAGCTCGGCACATCATGCTAACTGCATTGTGTTTCAAATTCCAAATTGAATACGTGTTAGTTGCAGCATTTCACATGCCATGTTTAGAACAGCCGAGCCCATTTCTAGTTGCATTTCGCATGTGTTGCATTAGCCATCTTAAACTAGGATCATGCATATGATTACTAACTAGTTTCTATTTTGGCTCGGAGTACTCGGTAAGCATTTATGCTTTAGCATGCCGTATGCGTGTGAGTGTTGCCATAACAGCATGATTACCATGAGGCTAGCTACTTATGTGATATAACTGCTTGAATGCCTGTGGATGGAGGTTGAATTACCTAAATTGGAATAATGCATTAAAACTGTGAGTTTTAAGCCCACTAGATAGTGGCAAAACCATCTTTTCTAAAGCCCACTTGAGGGTGGCAAAACCTGCATTTTAGCCTACTTGCGAGTAGCAAACCATCTTCAAAACGAGCATGAAATGTTTTGTTCCAATTTAGGCAATTTGGTCTATACTTGTTTGCTACGCACATAACATAGTAATTCTAGGCTAACAAATGGAATAAGAACACATAACGTTTTCAAAACTGGATATCATGGTTGGTAGAGGCCGATCTTCAGATCGGGCGAGAGGGGGTGCTCATAGCTGACCTTCCCTAATCGTACCCAAGCTCCCGAGCCAAGGCAACTTTGGTGATGACGGACACGTGGCCTTTGGCACCGAGTTAGGGTTTCCTAAATTCCCCCATAAAAAATATTTAGGTGGCGACTCTGTATCTAGCAAAGCAGTCCATGTTTGGCACTTCTTTTCAAAAATCTATTTCTCAAAACGATTTGCCGGATTTGGACTCTTTGGTTCAGATTAAGGACCGTGACACAAATTGAGTCCGAACTGTAGCATGAGGCCCACGGTCGCGTCTACAGTTTCCGGCGACTCCACTGGGGACTTAGAGAGCTTGACTCGAACTCGTGATATACTATTTTGATTTCATTTATGTGTCTCTTTGCATTGCATGTGCATTGGTGCGCCTAGGACACCGTGTTTGCCATTTGCCATTCCTGAACGGTTTGCTGGAGGCTTGACTTTTTCAAAGCATGCCATAAGGCTGACCAGTTGTGATCTCTGACAGTATGGGAACACAAACCCCGGTTTTACCAGGGCACCCTTTTCGACTATTCGACCTAGTGCATATCGAAATCCATAGTGACCATTCCAAACTAGGACAGGTTGCTTACCCGATGTTAGGTTGTTTGAAAACTGCTGCGTGCATAGTGAAACCCTAGCTCCTGACAAAATAGGACAGGGAAACCCTACCCCTTCATAGGGGTGTTTTGGCTCTCTTTACTTGCTATGTGTTTTTAGAGTGTATCTATGCAGGGGAACACACATATCAGTTCGCAAGTCTGAGTGTCAGGCCCGCGGCCATCAGTGTTTTTGGGAATCAGTCATCTATGGGTATCAGATTTAGACTTTGGGACAGCGATTTGGAAATGGTGATCAGTGATTAAGGAACAGTACATTCAGCTTGTGGGCAATTTGTTATGATACCCAACTGCGTGTTGTGTTTATTTTACGTTGTTACGTTGTCCAATTGCCCGTTTATTTATTTATTTTATTTATCTTTTTACTAGGTAGTCGAGCACAATTGCTTCTGACCCAATAGATATTCCCCAAGCACTCTGGATTAGAGGTCGTTGGCTCCATCGATCTAAGGATCTGGTAGACGAGCAACCAGTGTACCACTCTCTACCCCCGGTTACTAGACGGAGGACAGCTAGGCAGAGGGCATCAGTTCAACAGTCAGTACAGAGGGCTTTATCTACCCCACCTGTGTACGGTAGGGATCAGGATTCTACTTCTCTCACAGAAAAGGAACATATACCGATAATTCAGTCAGAGCAGAACAGTATGGCCACTTTAGAGGAGATGGTGCGCCAGCTCCAAGAGAGTATGAAAATGATGCAGCAGGATGTTGTCCGACAGGCAGAGTTCACCAAGAAGCAGGCCACGGTTATGAATAAACAAGCAGAGTTAATTGTAAGGTTACAGCAGCAAACCAGAGCATCTGCTTCGCAACAAGTTCCTCTCCCGCCAGGAATTCCCACCCCCGGGGAGACAGCTAATGTTCAGAATGATACGAACATTCCCACGGGACCACCTCCACCCCCGATCCTACCCCAAATCCAACCCCAGTTATCCAAAACACCCACCAACCTACCGGACTCTCCCTTTGAGTTCGAGATCGATCTCACAGCATTGAAGTTGAGCAAGCTCGAAAAGCTGTTCAAAAGATCCCAGGGAGTCAAGACCATCCCTGACATCAAAGATGGATATACTGACGCAGCTGTGACGCTGCCTGACAGATTCAAAATGCCGCACATTGATCGATTTGATGGGTCCAGGGACCCCATGGTGCACCTGAGATTGTTTTCAGACATCTTAAGGCCAATGGGCCTCAACAGACTTCAGAAGCTATCTCTGTTCGGCTGAACCTTGTCGGGTGTAGCGGCCATATGGTATGCCAAATTAGAAGATGATGTCAAAAGAAACTGGGACGAGATGGATGAGGCCTTCATTACGCAATACTCATACAATACACAAATCGAGATTACAACTCGTGATCTCGAGACAACGAGGCAAGAGCCTAAAGAGAGCTTCTCAGAATTCGTGACTAGATGGAGGGCCAAGGCTTCGATGATGACCCTAAGGCCTACAGACAAAGACCAGATTCGGATGATTGTGCGCAATCTTCAGCCGAAGTTGATGCAAAAGATGATTGTACTCCCCTTCCCTA
The DNA here is from genome assembly GCF_055761805.1 of Camellia sinensis. Lineage (NCBI taxonomy): Eukaryota > Viridiplantae > Streptophyta > Magnoliopsida > Ericales > Theaceae > Camellia > Camellia sinensis. Next base: position 21,916,395 of record NC_138965.1, on the reverse strand, counting down.
CCTTTTCTGATCTACATGAAATGGGGGTACAGATTGAGGATGCCTTAAAGCAAGGCTTAATTGATAATGACCTGGAGCAACCTCAAAGAGCTTTCAACCGCAACACTAATGCAGGCCCGAGCAGTACTACAACTACAAGAGCCTCCGAAGTGAGCATGGTCACCACCACCCCCCCTCCAAGAACCATGGCAGCTGCGCCATTCTCCGGCGCATCTGAAAGCCATTCCCAAACAGCCAAATACCCCCCCAAAAACACAAGAACCTTCACTCCACTGTATATGCCCTTGTCCAAAGCTCTGGGGGTTTTAATCAGAAAAGGGCATCTGAAGCCCTTAGAACTGCGGCCCCTACCAGAAAGACTTCCCCCTACCCACAACCCAGCCAAATATTGCGCATTTCACCAACAGCACGGTCATGACACCGATCTGTGCTTCCGATTACGTCATGAGATTCAAGATCTCATTGATAATGGGGTGATTCTGCCTCCCGAGAAACCCAATGTTACAACAAACCCTCTCCCCACACATAACCAAGCTCCACCGCCTAAAAGGATCAACTTCATCCAAATTGGGGTCGTGCCTTACGATCCTAGCATCTATATCACTCCTTTCTACCTGCCTAAACTGGAAGTACTCCTTCCCGACTGCACCGACTTATGCATGATGGACACCTCCATGACCCGACCTAAGCCAACGATGGTGACTATCGAGAACAACAGAGAGGAGATCCCAAAGGAGAAGAAGGTTGTTGAGTCAAAATCTGCAGAATCTGGGAGTCGTGTTGAGAAGACATATAGTCCGGGTCACTACATTTCATCAATAGGCCAGGATGGGCCTGATGTGGAATTACCAATAGGGGGAGAACTATGTGTGATTCAAGGGGATAGTCTGGGACAGGGAACAGATGATTTAAAAGCTGTGGAAGAAGACCTTGCCAATCTCCAATTTTACAATGACCAAGATCCAGGGGGCGCAGTAGTCAACTGGTTTGACTATGAGGAATCAGCAGAGGCTACTGGGTGGTTAGATGATCAACCAGATGTGGTGGAAGAGTTCCAACCAGGACAGAGTCTGGCGGGGGCACGAATGTCGGTGATAGTCGAAAGAGTCAGAGAACAGAATACATCGCCGGAGAGCGCCGGTGTTAAGAATTTCACTCGGGATTAGAGCATTCTGAATGCAGGAATTATTGAGCAGCCAGCTGTGTTGATACGGTCGGAACAAGAAAGATTTGAAGATCCCGCGAGAATCAGAAAGGCAAAGGCCTATGTAGGGACTGAAATTGCTGTGTGCGCAGGAACAGAGAATGCTACGAGCATAGGGGTGAAAGGTACCGCGAGTACGAGAACAATCATACTAGAACCGGACAGGTGTCTGTCGGCTGTTGATGGAATGTGGTGGGAAGATGAGGATTTATGTCTTGCCCATACAGATGAAGATTGGGGGAACAACCAACCCGATGACACCTAATACCTTGGAGAAGTCGACCACATGACAAGAAGCGGACGGTATTTCAAGCCCCAGCACTTAGACCAGCCGGAGGCATCTGGGAAAGATAAGGAAGCTGAGAGACAGAAAGAGAAGCAAGTCGAAGAAGAGGCTATACTAAAGCAGTTAAAAAAAGATACAAGCAGACATCTCCATCTGGGGACTGCTTATGGCATCACGAGTGCACAGACAGGCTGTCCTATCAGCCATGGACAAGACAAAGCTTTCGATAGAAACTACACCAAAACAACTAGTAGGCTTAGTTTTTCCAGGAGAAGCTACCCCGATGTTGACCTTTTCTGACAAAGAACTGCCACCTGAGGGTGCGAACCACAACAAGCCACTCTACATCTCCGTGGAGTGCAGAAACAAATGGATACCCGTGGTGCTTGTCGACACAGGGTCCGCCATCAATGCATGTCCAGCAAGGATTGCCTATGCAATTGGCTTGAAGACCGTTCGTACCAACAGCCCAGGTGATTCGGGCATACGACAATACAAGCCGAGAAGTCATGGGAACAGTGAAGATCCAGACCAAGGTTGGGCCAGGGCAGCATGAAATTGACTTTCACATCCTAGAGGTTCCCGCCATTTTCAATCTACTCTTGGGGCGGCCGTGGCTGCATCAAGTCAAGGCAGTTTCTTCTACCTTGCATCAAATGGTGAAATACCCCTATGGAAAGGGAGTAACCATTGTTTTTGGGAATTCATTGATCCATCCACCGCCGGAAGTATCTACGCCAGTTTTGGAAATTGAGCACGGCATGGAAGACGTGTTTATGTCAGGTTTCACCCTTGCTGAGGCTCGGGTTGTACAAAACATCATGGCTGCTAACGAGGGGGTATATGTCAGTGCTCAAGCGGTATACCTCATGAACAAGCTTCAACATATCCCCGGGATGGGATTGGGAAAGAGCGGCCGGAAGGGCGTCGCAGCATTGGCCGAGGTACCACATAACTCACATACCTTTGGCTTGGGTTATCTGCCCACCAAAGAGGATTGGGTAAGGAAAGGAAAGGAAATGGCCGGAAGAACCAGAGTGAAACAGATGGGGAAGCCATTTGACTTAATGCATCGGCCCATTCAGGGTACCCTAAGCGAACGCTTCGTCCGGGAGGGAGAGGACTTCCCGTTCTGTGGCTTCCCAGAGCCGTGGCTGAACGCAGAGAGGAAGCGCGTGCCGGGGTTTGAGATTTTCTTTGACCTGCAGTTACCTGGGGATCACGTTGCCGGAAAGCAGACAGACCCATTAGCTGAGGTTGAGCAAAGTAAGGAAATGCAGTCTGAGGACGCTGAAAATGAAATGGGGGTAGCGCTGGCATGTCTACTTTCAGATCCTCCGATCGAACAGAAGTACTTGGGGGATAACTTCTCGGTATGCATGATCGGGAATGGAACGGCTGCGGGCCTACCAGCAACTATTTTGGATGCATCCATCGCACCCTCTCTCGTTTGGCAATACGAAGAGGGATTTTTATCAAGCTGCACCGAGTTAGGTAGTGAGCCGGAATCTGATTCTACCGAGTCTTGTGAGTCAGAATCAGGTTCCAGCTCAACTGAGTCTAAGTCCGGTATTCGTGGGGGTGATAACCCGAATGCCACAGTCTTGTCCAGGTCGTCTTTTTCTTTCTCCTTTGAGTTTGTTGTAACAGAAGAATCGGACGGTTTGGAAGTACTTAATGAGAATAATATGGATGTGGTTTCCGAGTACTTTTGTGTGCCTTTGATATATTGCTTAAATCAGGACTTTCAAAATTTTGACGAAAACGACGAGGAAGAAATTCCTTCGGTTTTGCAACGATTAATTGATCGAGAACGGGAAAGATTTGTTAAACCTTTAGTTGATGAAATCACTACTGTGAATATTGGTACTGAGAAGGACCCGCGGCTGGTCCAGATCGGGTCCACGTTGTCTTCGGAGGAACGCGAGCGCTTAGTCGCTTTATTAAAAGATTTCAAAGATGCTTTCGCGTGGTCCTATGAAGACATGCCTGGAATCGATCCTGAGATTGTACAACACCGGATCCCTCTTGATCCCGAGGCCCGACCTGTCAAACAGAAACTCAGGAGGATTCATTCGGACTGGGCCATCAAGATTAAAGAAGAGGTCACCAAGCAAATCGATGCAGACTTCCTGCTGGTATTCGAATACCTGACTTGGTTGGCCAACATTGTTCCAGTGCCGAAGAAGGATGGCAAGATCCGAGTATGCGTGGACTTCAGGGATTTGAACAGAGCTAGTCCAAGGACGACTTCCCCTTGCCACATATTGATGAGTTGGTGGATTTCATGGCAGGGCATGCTTTGCTTTCGTTTATGGATGGCTTCTCAGGCTACAATCAGATAGTGATGGCACCAGAAGACCGGGAAAAGACTGCCTTCACCACCCCGTGGGGGACATACTGTTACAGAGTGATGCCGTTTGGGTTGAAGAATGCTGGAGCTACATATCAACGGGCCGCGACCACAATATTGCATGACATGATCCACAAAAAGGTTGAGGTGTACGTGGACAACATGATTGTCAAGTCCAAAGAAAGGGAGGGCCACTACACCGCCTTGCAAAAGTTCTGTCAAAGGATCAGAGAATTCCGGCTGCAGCTGAATCCTCATAAGTGTACGTTTGGTGTTACGGCGGGAAAAATGCTAGGGTTTCTGATTACACAAAGGGGCATCGAAGTCGACCCTTCCAAAATCAAGGCCATCTTAGAAATGCCACAACCAAGGACTGAAAAGGAGGTGCGAGGCTTTCTAGGTAAGGTGCAATTCATAAGACGGTTTATTTCAAAATTAACCTTGACTTGTGAACCACTTTTTGGTCTCCTGAAGAAAGGAAAGAAATTTCAATGGGATGGCCGATGCCAAGCTGCTTTTGAACAGATCAAGGAATACTTACAGAACCCGCCTGTGTTGTCACCACCAGAGCCGGGGAGACCATTGATATTGTATCTTTCGGTAACCGAGACCACAATGGGCTGTATGCTTGCGCAAGAATCAGAGGACAAGGTGGAAAGAGCCATCTACTATCTGAGCAAGAAAATGCTAGAGTATGAGACTTGTTACACACCGTTGGAAAAGGCTTGCTTAGCTTTGGTATGGGTTACCAGAAAGCTGCAGCACTACCTGTTAGCTCACTCCGTAATGCTGGTTTCACAACTCGATCCCATCAAATATCTTTTCGAGAAACCGGCACTTACGGGTAGGCTAGCTCGTTGGTTGCTGTTGCTTTCCGAATTCGATCTGAAATATGTGACACGTAAGTCAGTCAAGGGAAGAGCAGTGGCAGAGTTCTTAGCTGACCACCCAGTGGAAGGAGGTGAAGCAGTTGAGTACTCATTCCCAGACGAGGCCATTTTGCATATCGACGACGAGTTTTGGACGATGTATTTTGACGGAGCGTCCAACCAGTACGGGTATGGGGTAGGGGTGTTGCTAATAGCACCCGACAACTCCGGTATCCCTCTAGCATTCAAACTCCGATTCAAAGTCTCGAACAACGAAGCAGAATATGAGGCATGCATTGCCGGTCTAGAAGCAGCCCTGGAACTAGGGGCAAGACGGTTAGACGTCGTCGGGGACTCGAACCTTGTTGTGTCTCAAGCAAAAGGAGACTGGAAAGTCAAAGAAAAAAAGATTATGATGTATCACAGGACCTTGGACTTGTTAATTCCTCGGTTTGAGAAGTTAAATTTCGCTCATCTGCTAAGAGAGAACAACAGGTTCGCAGATTCTTTAGCAACTCTATCTTCCATGATAGATATCCCGTCCGGAGTCCGGATGCGTCCCGTCTTCATTGACCAGAAATTCACGCCAGCATACGAGTCAATTGCTGCCATAGATGAGGTTCAAGACGAAAACCCCTGGTATTACGACATTTGGAATTTCTTGGAGAAGGAAGCATAACCGCCAGGGGTAAATGCCAAGGATAAAAGGGCAATCAGAAGAATGGCCGTTCAATTCATCATCTGCGGAGGTAAATTATACAAGAGAGGTCATCTGGGAATGCATAAGCTATGCGTTGAAGCTGATGAATCAAAACACCTGATGGAGGCCATCCATGGGGAAGAATGTGGAGCACATGTGAATGGGGTAATGCTAGCGCGGAAGATCCTCAGACAGGGTTACTACTGGTCCACCATGGAGGAGGATTGTATCGGCTTTGTTCGGCGATGCCACAAATGCCAGATCCATGCAAATCGCATGAACATTCCGCCGTCGAAGCTGTACAATATGACTTCGCCTTAGGGTTTTGGAGCTTTGAGTAGTGACAATGGAGGAGGGAGGTTATATGCCTTAAGAAATTTTGTTCAACCCTTCAACAAGGAGCCAACCCTCTCCTTTATAGAGGAGAAGCTTCAAAATATCCAAAAAGGTCCCAAGTATCCTCCATACACGTGTATGGAGGATACACCAAATGGTCTCCAGCTGGCATAGCTGGACTACACTCAGAAAAAAGCAAAAAGCAAGAAGCAGGCCGGCCAGTTCAAGTGGCTGGTCGGCCACCCCCCCTGGTCGGCCAACCAGGGGTCAAAAGGGTCAACAAAAATTGCTGGTCGGCCTACCCAGAAAGGTGGCCTCCCAGATGAGTAGAATACAGCTGTGCAAAAAAAAACCAGAAAAAGTGACCCAGGAGAGAGAAAAGCTAGCTTTTAAGCAAGGTTCAAAAGGGTCAAGAAGAGAAAACTGGTCGGCCTACCATATTGGTGGCCTCCCAGATGAGTAGAATACAATGGTGGTACGAAAAGCCAGAAAATGTGGCTCAAAAGTGAGAAAAACTAGCTTTTTGTCAGAAAAATCGGCTTTTGGAGAGAGAAAATGAGAAAACTGACTTTTCAGGGGAAAAGGTGGCCGTCCACCATTCTACCACCTCCCTAACAATGAAAATAGGGTCTCTACCAAAAATGGACCAAAACGGATGCAAAAGGAAGGTTCGGGAGCCAAAACGCGTAGTTTGGGGCCCTCAAAACAGGCTGTTAGGCACCGGAAATGGCGTATGACGACGAAGGTGGTCTTCAGGGCCATAGTGTTCCTCTAAAGGGAGGAAATAAGATGTGTGCCAAAAATCGGAGCAATCGGAGGTAGTTAAGCGGTCCCGAACCGAGGCACACGGCTGACGGCTCCGAAAACCAGAAACTAGGCTCAAAACGGGAAAAGTGGCCTACGACCATGAAACGTAGCCTATGGCCACTGAGAGATGGTCTACGAGACCTTTCCTCCCTTCGGGAAGAGAAAACAGAGAAAACAGGACCTGGTTCGCAAACCGAGGCAAAGCACAAAAGAGCTCCGAAGTCTGGAGGCAAGGCTCGCAGCTGAGACTCTGAAACCTCAGAATGAGCACAATATGCAACATCACCGAGCGCTCAATTGGTGACGTCTGAGTCTTTAAGGTCGGTCAAAAATGGGGTGTCTACAATATGTTAATTGGGGAACATAGTGGGCTTGTATGAAATGGGTTTATTGGGAAAATACTCACATGTGATGTTTGCACTAGGATAGTTGTTTGTGTTTGTGGTATTAGTACACTTGTCATGAGTATGCCTTAATTCACATGAACACACTATCACAGCAGTGACCTCTTTATTATAGTCCCTGGTGTACATCATTGATAATGGTTGAGGTTGCAGAAAATAATAAATGAGTAGCCAAGATTCTCTCTTAAAAAAAAAAAAAAACAAACAAACAAACAAACTTGACTTGTTTGGGTTCGTAGCCTCTTTAACTCGAGTTATTAAGCCCGTAGGGGTGTCTCTACACCTAGTGCCCTAAAACCGTCTGGTTTGGGAGTCATTGGCCCAATACTTGCTACATGGGTTAATTAGAAAGCTTAAGGGACCTAGACATTGCACAGTTAAGGAAAAATAAAGAGAATGACTAGTTCAGATTCGTAGCCTTTTCAACTCGAGTTATTAAGCCCGTAGGACTGTCTCTACACCTAGTGCCCTAAAACCGTCTGGTTTGGGAGTCAGGCCCAATGCTTGTTACATGGGCTGAATAGAAAGCTTAATAGATCAGGACATTGCACAGTCTTTCATAAAAAAAAATTAAAAAATAAATAAATAAAATTGAGAAGCTTGGTTGCAACAGTTTAGTTTTTCTGTATATGTTGAGTGTTATTATGAGTTACACTGGGCTATTATAGTGGACAGTTAACTAGTATGGTGATTGCCCTTTACACCGAGGGTACTAATGATGTGTCTACTAGCATTCACAAGTATAGGGGACTCTACTTTTGTATTAACTGAATTGTGGTTTAAGCTCAATAGGTTCCTTCATACTTGTCCACTATGCCTTTAATGAATCATCATGTTTTTAATATCACACTATAGTGGCACATAAGTTGGTTGTTGTGTGGAGTAGTGTGGTTAATTGTTGTTGAGCGGATTTGAATATGTTGATGTTTGTGGGTATCATTTCTGAAAACCCTCACGAGACTATACTCGTCCACTTGGGGTAACCTTATGGTTTAAAGGCTTGTTGCATATGCTAAATGCAATCGTGTTCCCTACGAAAGTGATTGAGAGTATTTTACTTTTCTTATTTCTTTTGTTTTGCTTGAGGACTAGCAAAATGTAAGTTGGGGGGTGTGATGTAGGCCGAAAGGTACTACATTGAGGCCACTTAAGTTACATTTTTTGTCTTTTAATTTTATTTATTTAGTGGAGATGATGTGTTTCGTGCACTTGTACAGATTTGACAGGAAATATGAAAATTCAATCAAAAGGGGGCGCGAAATCAGATTCTCTGAGCGAGACGTGAAAAATCCGAGTCCACCAGGCCCCCGCACGTGCGGCCAAGTTTCACCGCACGTGTGGCCCACCACCTCACGGGCGGCCCACACCACCGCATGAGCGGCCCACCTAGGGACGCGTGCATGGACTTTTTGGTCTATTTTGCTCCGAATAAAAGACAGAAAATCAGTCACAGTTAGGGTTCGAAAATTGAATACAGAAAAGAGGGAGGCTAGGGTTCCAAAGGGGGAGACACTACCAAAGCTTGGAAAACACTTCCATGGGGGCTTCTTCTTCATCTTCTTCCTCTTTCCACTCCTCCATGAGTGGCTAGTCGTCTTTTCTAGGGTTTGATGAAACCCTAGCCATGTAATGGAATTTTTCACGAGCTTTCATTGTAACTTGGTTTGAATGAATGTATGGATGTTTTAGAAGTTTATAAATAATTGTTTCGTTCTTCTCTTTAAGCATTTCTCTCTGTGATTGTTTAATGTTTTCCATACATTAGTATTCTTTGTGTTTGTATTCAAAGTACGAGACAAGTCATGCTATGAAAGACGGGTCATTTTGCTAACATAGTTTAGAGCAAACGACTCGTACTACTCAGGATGATTCGTGCCTGTACATTGAATGCAACAACCCTCTTGATCAATATTTCAAACTTGTAGTTGTGAAATATTGGATAATTCAAACCGAATTGCGATTGATGGTTGATGTTAAGTCTCATTCATGTGGTTAGTGGTGAATTCTCTACCCTAGGATTTTTTCCCGAAAATTAATATCTCAAACCCTAGATTTTAATTGTCAATATAATTCTTCAATTTTATTTAATTGCTGTTTAGGCATAGAATCAATCTTATCTTTTTAATCAAAATTAATTTAGGAATTTTGTGATTGAATTAATTTAATTTCACAATAGTCCCTGTGGATCGATACCTGGACTTGCTATTATTCTGATTGAATTTGGTATAGTTTAGTATTTAATTTTGGTGTGTTCAACGACCCATCAGGCTTTATTTGTATTGAGCTTATGACTCACATTTGTTGTACCGAAGCAGTGGCTTGGAAAGATGTAAGCCATTCAGGCATATGACTATCTGTGTAACTTCCATTTTGTTATGAATGTATATTAGCCTCTGATTAATGAAAGTACGTCGTTTCACTTATACCACCATTTATGAGATGGGTTGATTGCATTTATTTTGGGGCGTTACATTGATAGATTAAAAGAAAAGAAATAGAGAAGAGATCAAAAAAAGCTAGGTTCAGAAGAAATTGTGAGAATTCAACTAATTGCTTATCAAAGGGTTTTGTGTAGAATCTTTCAAGTAAGTATCCTTTAAAATTTGTGTATGTTTTACATCATGTTTAGATACCTTGAATTGAATAGGAAACAATGAAAGAAAGATGGGAAAAGATTAAGCTAGGGAAGAAATGGTTTAGAAATGGTTAAGAAAAAGTGAGTAGCCTTCACTAATTTGACTATATCTCTTTTTATACTTGGAATTTGGATATAAGAAAACCACTATTAGAAACTATACTTTTAGGGCTTGAATTTAGACTCAAGAATCACTTAAAACCAAGTGCGAATGAGAGAGATATGCACATTTTAAGTTGGAAGGAAAAACTAGTCGGGTAGAATTCTTAATATGCACGTGCGACTCGAAGGCCCCGCACATGCTGCTGTAGACACCCCATTTTTGACCAATTTTAAGACTTGGGCGCTCTTTCTTGGGTATCCAATTATGAAAACGAGATGTGCTAGTCCAATGAATCCTTCAGCAAGAAGTTTAAGATGTAAACCTTAAACCATCCAAACACCTGTTTTGACCAAAATACTTTTCGACCAAATGAGACTTTATTTCAAAACGAATTTGGTTGTGCAGTTCCAAACATTTCCAATATGCCCGAGGCTTATTATTTCTCAAACTAGAATACCACATTTTCAAACAAACAGAGCAACAAATATAGTGGGAATGAATAAAAGAGGTAAAATCCTCTGAAATGCTTGTTTCTCTTCTCAATTCAGGCCAACCTTACCTTGTTAGTCTAATAATGTACTTTTTGACTAGCCGGTCAAAAATGCATTCGGCCAGACATCAAAGGGAACGGATGGCTGAATTGTCCGGTACAGAGCATTTTCAAGAATTTCAATTTGTTTAACACATTTTCCATAAATATCTTAGTTATTTACCCCCAAAGCTCTATAAATAGAGCTCAGTAGCCCCTTTATAGGAGTTGGAATATTTTCCCAAGGCTAATATAAGCCTCTTGACTTCTCTTTCTTTTGCTTCATCTCCTACCCATTACCATCTAACTTTGAACAATCAAACACAATTAAAGCTTGATCCTAAGCTTCTTGTGAACGTTTCTGGACATTTTAAAACACATCTAATAGGACTTGAGGGAATCAAGAGAGAGTTTGGAAAAAAAAAAAGCTCATCCTCTTTAAGAGGTGAGATTATTGAACTGTTGACTATCGTTTCTTCTCTTTTCCTTTATTTCTGAAATTGTTCTTCATTATATAATTGTTGTCAATATGTAACAAGTCCTCATAGATGTGGAGAGGGTAGAAATTAGCCACTCATCCGTTGAGTTGATAGTCTTTTCTTCCTTTCTTGCTCTCCATAGCTAAAGTCTCTTATTGTTATATATTTTGGAATCTTGTGAATGTGATTGGGAGTAGAAATTAGCTATCCATTCACAAGTTTAATATATAGAATAGTTTTGCTTGTTGTTATACACTTTCTCTTCACATATCCTATCTTCCCAGCACTTTGATTTATGTGTCTCAACTCTTTACTCAATGTCAATGAGTGCTAGGGATTATTCCATAGGATTGCTTGGATGATCTTTGGGATTTGATGTTGAAAAATTTGTGTTCTTCCCTTTTATTGAGTATTTTAGAAGCAAAACAAGAGATTTTTATGTCAAAAGGCATTGAACTCTCTCTTCTCAATTATCTATGAACATGGAAATGGGTGGAAACACCCTTATTCCATGAATAGAAGAAATGTTTTAATGGTTTTTTTATGAATCCCTTACTTTCAAAGCAAAGCTTCTATTAAGAAATTATGTGCAGTAATCTACTTTCTCTAATTAATAACATAGATTTGGGTACTAACCTACCCTTATTCATAAAGAGAAGATGTAGGTTCCCATCTATTTTTTAGACTTGAATTTGTTTTTTCTTTGATCCTCTTAATTTGTCAATTTGATGCAACATATTTGTTATATATATATATATATGTTCATACCATGGTTAAGGGTTGAGATCCATCTTTTTCTTCCCTAAGTGATTTATGTAAGTGAAGGAGGTAAAAAGAATGAGCACCCCTTGGAAGATGTTCTTAGCTTCTATTATGAATTTTCTGCACGAACCTAAATCTTGACCAAAAAAAGAGTTCGACTGGCCAATTTCCCGTTTGGCTGGCCCATTTTGTATTTGGCCGGATGATTCTCCCAAGAACAAAGCAAACAGTTTCTGAAGAGTGCTCTCCTCAATGGTTCTGGAGCTGCTAGATGGTTTATTTCCCTTATTTAGTATGATTTGTTTGGATTCAACAGTAGTTTGGCTGGATTGAGTCAATGTTGTAATAATTTCTCAAATCCCCTTTCTTTTCTTTTATTATTTATTCAATTGTTGTAATAATCTATTTCTCTCTCTCTCTCTCTCTCTCTCTCTCTCTCTCTCTCTCTTCTTTTCCCTCCTTTTTTTCATTCAAATTGTTGTAATAATCTTCAACCCGATGTCTTTCTAATCCTTTTATTTACAAGATTTCTGTATAACATCATGTCTTATTAATCACACTCATGTATTGCATCCATTTTTTATGCATTCAAGTCCGACTCATTTGCATTTGTAGGGTTTATCATTTCTAAGTTGAATAAATGCACCACCACATATCTTGAGATGATATTATGTCATATCTTAGTATTCGGACCTACAGATACATGTCATGTATGTGTTGCATTAGTTACTTGTATATAGGATAATGTATATATTAAACTATTCTTTTAGCTCATCTCGGAGTACAATGTGGGCATTTCTTTGCTTTAGCATATTGTATGTATATGTCCTCTATCAAGTTCATTCTTATACCATGAGGCTAAATGCTTAATTGAAATATTTGTATAAATGCCAGTTGATGAAGGTTGTGTTGCTTATGTTGGAATGTAATTGATTCTTATGCTTCAGAGTTTGTACAAAAAGTTTTTCAAAAAACGCATGAAATCAAAGTGTAACCAAAATCAGTGGCACAACTTATATTTGATTGCCTCAGATAGTAATGTTAGTATTAATAATAACCGGACCATGAATATATATTGATTAAAAAAATCATATCATGACTTAGTAAATGCCGATTTTTGGATCAGGTGAGCAGAGGTGCTCAATTAATAATCTTCCACTCTCATACCTAAGTTCCTGAGCTGAGACACTTTGGTTATAGCGAATAATGGCCTTTGGCATGAGTCAGGGTTTCTTAATTTCTCCAAAAGATTGGGTGGCGATTCTGAAATCTAGTGATGTAATCTATTTGTGACATATTTTGCAATAAATGAATTTTCTATAAAAGTTGTCAGATTTGGACTCACATTCTCTGTTTCACATTGCACTAGTGAGACTAGATCAGAAGATCGAAAGTTTGAACTGTAGGGTGAGCTTGGTAGCCCTGAAGGCATCTCACAACGACCAACAGAGCATTTGCTCAATTTTTCTCCCTTTTCACCTTTTTGGCTGGTTGGGCCTCGTTTTGCTTAATTGGTACTTGAAATAAAATTGATTAAGACTTGAAAATGGACCTAAAAAAGTATGGTTGAGAGAAATAGTATAAAGATAAGCTAGAACATTAGAATTAGAATCGAAAAGAGTAACGTTTCATCGCTTTAGACCGTATTTCATGAATGCTTGTATTGTACTTTTGTAGGTCAAGCACTTTGGAGGAAGTAACTCTTTGTTTAAAAGTCATTTGTGAGTAGTAATATAGTAAAGTTATTTTTGTTAAAGCTATTATTCGAAATACAAACGTATGATATTTTAAGAAAGTTATGATATTGTTTTGTTATGAATGAACATCTTATATTTTTTTTACCATGCATTAAGATGACAACTTGGATCATGTTTGTTATTGGGAATCATGCCAATAACTTCCAACTAACCGAGCTCCTCTAGCCACCTATTGTGGACTCTTGACTCAAAAACCTTAGAATGGTCATCGCTATGTATATGTTTGCAAGTTAAGCTTTGTTTAACACACTACAACATATAAGAGTTTTAGAAACCAACATTTTTAGTCTCTAAAAGTAAAAATTTTGTTGTAAAAGACATTTATGGACCAATTTCTATTTTTGTGGGGATAGTCGCTAAAAGGTCGTTCGGAAAAGTAAAAAATAAGGCTTTTAGCGACAAAATTTTGAAAATGTCACTAATAAATAGATTTTTATGGACAAAATAATTTAATCTCAAAATGGTTTATTTTTTGAGAAAAAAATTGGTCCTAAAAGGATAATAATTCATCACTAATGTCCATTTTTTGTTGCTAAAAATATAATGACGACACTTTTCGCTACAAAAATAATTGGTCTCTAAAAAATAAATTTGTTCCTAAATTTTTGTTTCTAAAACTTTAATTTTTTGTAGTGACATGTACAAATTATGTTATGTTTGAACTATGATCTTGTGCTTGGTTTTATTAAAATTCATTGATGTTCATTCATTTACCACTTTACTTATTACTATTCACTGGGCAATAGCTCACCCCTGTCCTTTATATATATATATATATAGGTGATGAAGAGTCCAAGTACAAAGAGAAGTTGATTAGAAGTCGATTTTATATGCTTGTGTTGATTTTGTAAAGCTATGTCATAAGTGTTGCATTTTATTTTATATTGTTTTAAGTCATGTAATAATGTAGATAACAATCCAACAGGAATGTACGCTTTCATTTCAGATAGTTATGTACTGATTTGAATGGATATTTTAAATGGACTTAATATAGGTTTTTGCACTAAAAAATGAAAAATTGTCCCAGTTATCATAGGAGTTCAACTTGTTTTGAAAGTTAGGCCTTTTCCCTCTCGCACTTCCAACATTTGGTAGTCTGTAATTACTGATTGATTGTTTGGAACAGAATAGGGTTACGTATTCTTTACATTTATTTTTCTATCTTTTGCAGGTTTTATTTTTTTTGATCGGCAAAAAAGAAACACTTTATTGATGAATCACATATACAAACATATGATAGAAAAACATCAATAAAGAGGAGCTTGGAGCTATAATGAGCTCCAACCTCCTAGTTGGTGAGAGACCAACACAAAAACAAAGACAAGCAACTGAAAAAACACCCAACCAACACAAAAACAAACAAAACTGGATTGACAGCAGCACAACCACAAAGCTGAATCACCCTTTCAGATGTTACCAAATTCCAGGAGCAGAGCAAAACCAGAGCTTTCAAATGATTTCCAACCAGCAGCAAAGCAAAAACAAAAGCAGACAGTATGAGCAAGCTTCCAGGTTCTGTTCAATCCTACAGCAGCCCAAACATATTCCTTTAATCTACAGCAGGCCTTCAACCAATCCAAGCACCAAATCAAAACAGATTTATATGTGACAGCACACAGTATGAGCAAGCTTGGATGTTGGATCACAGAAGCTAGACAGATCAGTCACAACAGAATAACACATCAAACACAGAAACCCCTTCTAAATCAATTGCACCATAACAGAAACAACATTCAAAAACAGCAGTAAATAGTTTAAACCCTCAGTGCATGATGCAGAATTTCACATTTTGTAAATTAGACACCAAATCACCAACTGAATAACTCAATGAAGGACTAGAAGCTCTGACCCACAATGCAATCCGTGTTTTGATAAGATCACACAGCTTTTCGAAGTCCAACTGTGTCTTGTTAAAAATAATATCATTCCTCTGCTTCCATAAAGACCAAAGCACTGCCAATGGGATTGACTTCCAAAATACCTTCAATCTTTTAGTGCATGTAACCCCAGTCCACCATTGAAGAAGACCCACTACTGACCCCGGCTGCACCCAAGATACACCCCACCATCCAAGAATATTAGACCAAACTCTCCAACTGAACATACAGCACAGCAGCACATGGGACGCAGTTTCCCTTTCCTTCATGCAGAAAACACAGTTAACATCCGAGTTGGCACTAAGGATCCCAATACTTTGCAAAAAGGTAGAAGTCTTGATCCTCCCTTTCCATGCTAGCCAAGCAAAAAATTGCACTTTCGGAGGTGCAGCATTCTTCCAGATGAGATCCACCACTTTTGTAGGCAGATTAGATGGTAATTCACTCCACTTGTAGACAGACGATACAGTAAAGATACCCGATCTGTCAGCAGCCCAAGACAACCCATCTAGCACACTATTCCTGAGCTCTGGAGCAGTTTGTAGTAACTCCTTCATCCTCCTCAACTCTTCAAGTTCCCATTGAAACAATGCTCTTCTGAAAGACAAATCCCACTCCCCATCTCCATTGCTTTCGCTGGTAATCACTGCCACTGATAAACCTTTATGCATAGACAAAGAGTATAGTCTAGGAAATAAATTCTTTAGACAGTCAGTACCAACCCATTGATCCAGCCAAAAGCTTATGAGCCTCCCATCCCCAATATAAGGCTTTGAGTTGGCCTTAAATGACTCCAGCAACTCTGGACACTTAATAGCAACCCTCAAAATGTCCCTCCACACCATAGAATATCTGGAAATTGCATCTTGATCTGGCCACCTAGCACCACCAGTCTGTGGGTACTTACTAAGAATCACTTGCTTCCAAATAGAATCAAATTCACTCCCAAACCTCCACCACCATTTGAGAAGAAGGCATTCATTCATGATTCTCACCTTTTTAACACCTAGACCCCCGTTACTTTTGCTTAGAGTAATTTCCTCCCACTTTACCATGTGAATTTTCCTTCTAAGTTCATCGCCCCCCCAGAGAAACCTGGACTGAATTCTATCAATCTCTTTGGCTACCCCTTCAGGCATTCTAAATAAAGATAAATAGTACACTGGTAGTGAAGCCAACACAGACTTGATCATTGTCAACCTACCAGCAAAGGAAAGAAGCCTACGCTTCCAAGAAGCAAGTTTTAGTTTGAAATTATCAATGACAGGTTGCCAAGACCGTCTCCTCCTTGGATTAGCCCCCAATGGCATCCCTAAATACTTCAAAGGTAACCTCTGATGCAGACAGTTCAATATGACAGCAAAATCTTTGGTAAGGTCCTCATTAATGCCAACACCACACACTACACTCTTATGATAGTTTATCTTCAACCCAGACAAGATTTCAAAACATCTCAATATTCTTTTGATATTAAGCACCTCCTCCCTCTTTGCCTCACAGAACAAAATTGTGTCATCAGCAAATTGTAGGTGAGTGATAGTAAGATCATTTGAACCAACTGATGCACCCTTGATCAATCCAGCCTGAACAGCTCTTTGTATCAGAATATTAAGACCCTCAGCTACAATATTAAAGAGAAAGGGAGATAAGGGATCACCTTGTCTAAGTCCCCTTTGGGGACTAAATTCAGCTGTAGGTGATCCATTAACCAGAATTGAAATTTTGGCAGTAGATACACATTCCTTCATCCATTTAATCCATTTTGAACCAAAACCAAAGTTTGATAACATGGAGAAGAGGAACTCCCAATTTATTGAATCGTATGCTTTCTCGAAATCGAGCTTTAGGATAAGACCTTTCTTTTGCTTCTTCTTCCAATCATCAACAATCTCATTAGCAACCAGGATACCATCAAGAATACTTCTACCCCCTATAAAAGCTGATTGAGACTCACTAATAATCTTCGGTAAAACCACCTTAAGTCTACTGGATAAGACTTTAGACAACACTTTGTACAATGATCCAATCAGACTGATAGGCCTAAAATCACTGAGAGAAGAGGGATTTTCATTCTTTGGAATCAAGGCTACAAAGGAACTATTAATACCAAGCACCAACTTTGAGTTAGTATGGAACTCACTCATGAACTGCATCACATCCCCTTTAATTATTTTCCAACACTTCTGGAGCATCATAAAATTAAAGCCATCAGGGCCAGGGGCCTTATTCCCATCACAATTCTTGAGAGCTACCACAACTTCAGATTCTGTAAACTCAGCTTCCAACGCAACACGCGCCTCTCCAACCCCAATAGACTTAAATGGACCATATAAACTTGGCCTGTCAAACCATGATTCCGAAAACTGACGCTGAAAATGATTGAACACTTCGGTTCTAATTTCCTTAGGATCCTCAGTCAAGGCCCCATTAACCTCAATTGAGCACAGTGCATTCCTATTCCTCCTCGTGGAGGCCATGACATGGAAAAACTTGGTATTTCTATCGCCTTTTAATAACCAGTTAGCTCTGGACTTCTGCAGCCATAACCATTCAACCATTTTACTCAAATTCCATGCTTCGCCTTTTAACTCCCTAAGTGTAGATCTCTCTGTATCAGTGAGTAATCTTTGTTCAGCCACCAAATCCAAGACATGTATCTCCTCCTCCAGTTGCTTAAGTTTAGAATCCACCTTGCCAAACACCTCAAGGTTCCATCTTTTCAGCGCTGCTTTAAGTAATCTCAGTTTCCGTAGACATTTGAATCCAGCCCAACCATTTACATGAGATTCAGCCCAAATTTTCTGCACAAAAGTCTTAAACTGCGGATGAAGACACCAGGCATTTAGAAACTTAAATGGCTTTGGACCCCAATCTCTTTCGTCTTCCATCATTAATATAGGACAATGATCCGAGAGCCTTCTTGGTAATCCCCACAATTTAAAATTAAATTTTTGCAACCACTCTGGACTAATTAAAAACCTGTCCAGCCTACTCCATTTGAGACCATTCTGAGAATTACACCAAGTGAACTTTCTCCCCAACATTGGTAAGTCCCACACTTCCAGGTTATCAATTAACTCGTTAAAGTCCTTCATACCACCACTTCTTTGAGAACAGCCCACCCTCTCAGATAATGTCCTAATCTCATTAAAGTCACCACCCAAGCACCAAGGGTTAACAAAGCTTCTCTTCAAATTCTTCAAAGTTTCCCATAATCCCTTTCTATTAACACCATCATTTGGGCCATAAACATTCACAATAACACAAGCTATACTTGTAAAAAGGGTGCCAGACAAAAGAATAAAATACCTGTTACAACAGCAGTCTAGAAGTTGAAACACTTGTGGATTCCAGACACACAGTAGACCACCAGCTGCACCCTCTGAATCCACAGCCATATAGGCCATCTGTTCCCCAGGCCAACACGATCTGACAAATTCATCAGTTATAGCAGGTCTCTTTGTTTCTTGAAACAGTGCCACATCCACCTTTCTTTCAAATAGAAGTTGTTTGATTTTCCTCCTTTTAATGGACTTGCCTAGCCCTCTAACATTCCAAGATAAGAGCTTCATTAAAACAAATTTACTTCACCAAAAAACTCCACAGCAGATACAGACTACTCTGCCTTACTACCCTTCTTACCCAGCCTCTCCTTATCCTTGACTTCCAGTTCCATCAATTTGCTAATTACTTCC
The DNA here is from genome assembly GCF_055761805.1 of Camellia sinensis. NCBI lineage: Eukaryota > Viridiplantae > Streptophyta > Magnoliopsida > Ericales > Theaceae > Camellia > Camellia sinensis. The sequence continues at coordinate 21,897,599 of NC_138965.1, read as the reverse complement.
TCATCATTCCCTTTGCATTTCAGCCCAAGCACCTTCCCGATCTTCAGAGTCGCTTCTGCCTCATTCAGGAGTAGCTGACCAGAACCCGATTTGCTTGCCATGGACAAAGAAATAGCTGCAGCTGCCGACCTAAAAATGGCCCCTTTCCTGAAATTCAAAACTGATCCAACCCCTATTTGTAGGTTTCCTTTTTTCTTCCTATGATATTTCATCAACCCTTTACCTTTCTCTTTTGTAGTAGTTTTCCTTTTTTGATCTCCCACTGCCGTGTTACTTCTTGTTTCACCGAAAGGCTCCTTATCCATTCTGACAGAAATTGCCTTTCCATTGCTATTTTGGACTGCTTCCTCCCCTGTTAGCAGATCATTTGGATCACTTAATTCAGAAGATCTATGACCCAGAATGGTACCACATTGTAAGCTATGGGCCTTCCTTAATACCACCTCTATATTAAGCCCAGGTGCATCCTTTTCTGGCCCACTAAGACTCTTCATAAAACCTGGAGTAATAACATCATCTACTATAATCTGGTGATCTTCATTTTGAATTTGAAAAGGTGTTGGTCTTGATTTGACTGACTGGGACCCGCAAGCTTCAACTCCACCTCCAGGATGCTTCTGCAAGCAGTCCAGCGGACCTATCGACATGATAGTCTCCTCAACCCTAGACAAACTTAGCTCCCTCAGTTGTCCATCAGTGGCTGTATAATCATCATATCCTACCCTTGGCCTCCTTGCCTTCGCATCACCTGTGTTATCCAGCACACTACCAACGTGGCCCTCTACATCAGCTTCATCTTCACCTTCCTTGCTCCCCACAATAGACCTCTGCACTTGATCCTGTTCCTTACCATTTGAAGTTGAATTTTCCGTTTGGGGCTGTTCACCATAACATCTGCATTGCTTGTATATCACCTCTGAAGTCACCCCCTGTTCTTCACAAACCTTGACTGGGAAATCAACGCCTTTGCATCGCAGGATAATAGTTGTGTTTATGGCCTCCATACACCTAGTAGCAATTCTCACCTTACCACTGTGGAAAGACATCATGCTGGATGTGCCCTCATCAATGCCTATGACCTCCCCCCATGTCCTTCCAATACTTGTAAACGTTTTGCAGCTCCAGAGATTCAGGGGAACACCATAACACGTGAGCCATACAGATCTTTCTTGATCAAGAATCATCCCCTGCTGCCATATCTTGACTGATTCGCTCCATGGCTGGATCCACCCCTCCATTGATTTGAGCTTCTCTTGCATTGTAGCCGCTGATTCAAACGTTAACACAATATCTCTTCCCCCTCCATCTCTAACGTAGACATTACCCATTCCTCTGTTCTTCAATTCCTCTTTGAACTCCATCGCAAGACTTTGAGGTTTCAATCGGACAATCACACTTTCATACAGCCATCCATTGTTTGGGTCTTCACAACCATTTATTTCTCAAAGAGTAATTCATGGAAGTTGGTCATTATCAGAAGGCCAACATTTGGCAGCTAGCATCCAAAATTTGAAAATCTCATCACGATGAAGGTATCAAAAAGTCATTGGCTTGGTGTGGTTGTGTTCATACAAATTTGTACCTTTCTTTTTTTCGTTTTTTTTTTTAAAATTTATTTTTAATTTTTTTTAAGGTGACTGTTTATTATATATTTGAAAGTATAAAAATGTTCGTGTGTTGATATCTAATTATGAAATTGGCTGAAAGAAAGAATTTGAATTCTGTTTTTCTTTTTTCAGTTTGTCCAATAATGGATTTCATTTCAATGTGTACTAATATTGTTTGATACGTGCTAATGGATGTAATCATATTAGCAACCTTGCATGGCCAACGAACAATTGTTTTTATTGTTGTTCAATCGGAGCTTTAGTTAGACAATTGATTTTTTATTTTAATAATCATAGTGTGACTGACCTATTTTGGTTCAAAATATTTAAATAGAACTATCTTGTGTTTCAATCATTTTTTAATTACTCATGTATTTACCTTATTTTATGAAAGTTGAATTGACAATTCAAATTATAATTGCTAACAATTTATAATTCTTGAATGCATATTGCAAATCTTGATGTGCTACAACCATGGGATAAATTCCTATGTGAGCATAAGCACAGGACCGTTATTCTTGATTTTGTCATTTTTTGTTAATTTTAGTCTGCTTTTTATTTCTTTCTTTCCATCTCTTTGTGAACATTAGCAGTGTTGGTTTTGATAAACAACAATCCGTCACACTTCTGTGTGTAGATTATGGACAAAGGCATTATTTTTTCTTAGTTTTGTTTTAATCTTCTTTTGAAGTAGTTTTAACTTTGTATGAATAATTTTTCAAGTAGTCAATTTTCATTGATATTTAGTTATTTATATTTTACAATTATTAAGTTTTTTTCATAATGGACACCAATAATGAGTATTAGCTAGACTATCTTGCACACGACCATGAAGAAACTAGGAACTACTTTATTATTTAATTTTTCAGAAGAATACAGAGAATGAATTACAATGCTGTATTTATAATCTTATAAGTAAGCACTAGTTTGTTACAACTACAATGGAGTGATAGTTACAACTGTAACTTCAAGAACCTTCTTTCCACAGCTGGAATAACAGAATTAGTTAGAGCAGTTGTTTCTTGCAGCAGTAGTTGTACCAGAATCTGTTGAAGAATCTGTTGAAGTAGTATCTTCAATAGTCCCCTGCAAGCTGATGGGGCAATCAAGAACCATGAGCTTGGACTTGAGATATTGAAACCGAGATACGCTGACAGGTTTAGTAAACAGATCAGCAAGCTGATCCATAGTTGGAATGTATTGTAACTGAAATTGTTTAGCCAAAACCTTCTCTCGGACAAAATGACAATCGATTTCGATATGCTTGGAACGGGAGTGGAATACGGGATTGGAAGCTAGAGCTATTGCAGAGAGATTATCACACCAGAGTATGGGTGGAGTAGGAGAAGAAATACTCATTTCAGTGAGCAGCATGGAAATCCAACTTAACTCAGCAGCGGTATTGGCTAAAGCTCTATATTCAGCTTCAGTGGAGGAGCGAGATACTGTGGCCTGCTTTTTGGCAGACCAAGAGACCAAATTGGACCCCAAGAAAACACAGTAACCAGACGTTGATTTTCGATCAAGAACATCTCCTGCCCAATTGGAATCGGAATACCCATGCACATCAAAAGTACTGGAGGAGAAAGACAAGCCATGAGTGAGGGTGCCTTGAACATATCTAAGAATTCTCTTCACGGCAGCAAAATGTCCAATGGTAGGGGCATGCATATGTTGACAAGCCTGGTTAACAGAGAGAGACAGATCGGGTCTGGTAATGGTGAGATATTGTAAGGCACCAACAATACTTCTATAAAGAGCTGGATCAGAAAATGGGAAAGCAGCATTTGGAGGAACACTAGGTTTGACTGAGATGGGTGAAGGGCAAGGCTTACAAGATGACAAGCCAGCTTTAAGCAGAATTTCTTTGGCATATTTAGACTGAGATAATAGATATCCTGAGCTGGTAGGCTGGACGGAAATACCAAGAAAATAAGCAATGTCACCCAATTCCTTCATGGAGAACACACTGTGCATCTTTGTAATGAGAGTTTGAATGTGAGAAGAGCTATCACCAGTGATTAAGATGTCATCGACATAAACCAACAGATAAGTGATTGAAGTGGATGTCTTTTGAATGAATAAAGAAGAATCACTCTTACTATTAATGAAGCCTTGAGACAATAAGTATTGAGAAAAGGTGGAATACCAAGCACGTGGTGCTTGTTTCAACCCATATAATGCCTTGTGTAGTTTACATACTTGATTAGGTGAAGAAGAATCTGCAAAACCTGGAGGCTGAAGCATGAATACTTCTTCGTCAAGACGGCCATGGAGAAAGGCATTGGAAATGTCTAACTGTTTAAGGGACCACTGATAGTGAAGAGCAAGACAAAGTAAGATTCGTATAGTGGGTTGCTTAGCCACTGGACTGAAAGTCTCATGAAAATCTATACCCTCTTGCTGTAGGTACCCTTTAGCAACCAATCTGGCCTTATACCTTGCAATAGTGCCATCAGAATTTCGTTTAATCTTGAAAACCCATTTACAGCCGATGGCAATTTTGTTAGATGGAAGAGACACCAAAGACCATGTATGTTGTTGCTGAAGAGCAGTCAATTCATCGAGCATAGCTTGATGCCAAACAGGAGACAGCAAAGCTTCTCGGTAAGAAGGAGGTTCAGTAGTAGTGTAGGAAACTGAGTCTAGGACAGAGGAAGCAAGCAAACAGTGAGGAGTAGTAGTAGTAGCAGCAGATTTGGATCTGGTAATCATAGGATGCTGATTAGACTGAGAAGAAGGAAGAGGAGGTAATGCAATAGAAATAGACTGAATTGGAACTACAGAAGAAGGAGAAAATGCAGAAACTGGGACAGAAGAAACTGCAGAAGCTGGGACTACAGAACTTGGAACTGAAGGAGGAACTGCAGAAACTGGGACAGAAGGAACTGCAGATTCTGGGACTGCAGAATTTGGAACTGAAGTAGAGAGAATCTGAGAACCAGTAGAAGAAGAGAAATAAGGCCAGAAAAAAGAATGAATCTCAGATAATGTGGTTGGTAAAGATGTTGAAGAGGATTGAGAAGATATAGAAGAAGTCAGATGAGCAAAGGGAAACACGTGCTCATTAAAGACCACATGTCGAGACAGATAGACTCTACCAGTAAGTGGATCAAGACATCGATATCCTTTAGCAAAAGGATGATAGCCCAGAAAAACACAGGAGACAGATTTAGGATGTAGCTTGAGAGGCTGATAAGGCTTAAGCCAAGGGAAGCATTGACAACCAAATATGCGAAAATAAGAATAATCAGGAGTGTATTGAAAAAGCTTTTCAAATGGAGATTGATGACCAAGCTTAGAAGAGGGAAGTCTATTAATAAGAAAAGTAGAAATAGCAACAGCATCAAACCAATATTGTAAAGGCACAGATGAGTGATGAAGAAGTGCAGTAGCAGTTTCAGTGATATGCCGATGTTTGCGCTCAGCAATACCATTCTGAGAAGGTGTGTGAGGACAAGAGTGTTGGTGAATAACACCTTGAGTACTCAAGAAAGACTTCATTTTATTAGTGAAATATTCAGATCCACCATCAGTGCGCAGAATTTTTAATGAAGTATGAAATTGGTTTTCAACATAAGCTTTGAATTCTATGAACTTGTCACATACTTCACTTTTATAAGATAATGGAAAAAGCCAGGTAAAGCGACTAAAGTCATCCACAAAAAGTAAGTAGTATTTATAACCAGATGTAGATGAATATGGCCCCCATACATCACTATGGATAAGAGAAAGAGGAGCATTTACAGTAGTATTAGACAATTGAAACGGAAGTCTATGACTTTTAGCTAAGCAACAATCAGTACAAGCAGAGTCCATTTTATTATGAGAAACTTTCAACAATGGTTTCAGATGATTATACTTCACTAAGGAAGGATGACCTAATCTATTATGCCAAATAGAGGAAGAAACAGGTGATGTCTGTGATGTAGTATAGTAAGAATGATGGGCAGCAGGCAGCATGGATGAAGTAGGAGAGTAAAAATGGTATAGACCATTAGTACTAGAACCCTGATGAAGAATTCTCCTCGAATCCTTGTCCTGAACCACAAATTTAGAATCATCAAAGGTAATGAGACAATTATTATCCTTAGTAAATTTGTGAACTGACAGAAGATTAGAGGAAATGGATGGTGTATGTAAAACATGATTCAAACGAAAGGAACAATGAGGTGTAGGAAGCAGTCCCTTACCAGTGTTGTGAATGGGAACTGTAGTTCCATTACCTACTGTGATTTGATCGGACCCTTGATAAGGCTGTGTTTGACTGAGATGATGAAGATCATGTGTGATATGATCTGTAGCAGCAGAGTCCAAGTACCAAGGCGTGTGAGAAGTAGCAGGTGCTGAGTGAGTTGCAGCAACAAAGGCTCGGGAGTTGAACTCAGAAGGATGCTGGGAACTAGAGGAAGACTGATACTGAGAATCCATTCGATACCAGCAGTCTAATGCAGAGTGACCAGAATTGCCACAAATCTGACAAGTTATAGAGTGACCTCTGCTGCGAGAAAAACTTCTTTGATCAGAAAAGTTTCTTGAATTGGTTGAATTGGTGAAATTAGAGCTAGATCTACCACCACCGCGAGGATTGCCTCGAGAAGAATGACCACCTCTATTGCCTCTGTAAGAATGACCTCTGAAGCCAGAAGAACGACCTCTAAGATTAGTATTGAAAGTACCTCGAACTGAAGAACAGGCCATAGTAGGTTCAGAAGACAGTTTCTGAAGTTTGGAGTCCATATGAACAGCTTCAGACAAAAGAAGAGCAGTCAATTCTTCCATGCGAATTGACTCTGATCTGGCTCGAATGGTAGTCTTGAAGGCATCATACTCATCAGGAAGACCATTCAAGGTAAGCAAAACAAGATCTTCATCATCTATAAATGAAGACACAAGAGCCAATTGACTGACCAAGTCTTTGATCTTGGAAAGATAAGTCTCCATCGAGTCTGTTTTCTTAGAAATACTGTTTAATTTGTTCTTCAACTGATGAACATGAGATCGAGAAAGTGAAGTGAATTGCTTATGTAGAGCAGTCCAGATCTCAGCACAGCTATGAAGATGAAGAACAGAGGAATAGATTGCAGGTGACAAAGTTGCAGTAATGCAACTGAGCAGGTGTGCATCGATAAGCTTCCATTGCAGGTATTCAGGATTGTCTTTTTCTGAACCAGAAGAATCTGTTATTCTCAATTGTGGACATGGTATAGTTCCATCAACAAATCCAAGAAGACTAGTAGCAATTAGTATATTCTGCACTTGATTTTTCCATATCAGAAAATTTGATGCATCAAGCTTGATCGTGATGAATGAAGAGAAGTTTGAAATCAGTAATGAGAGATTTGGAGGAAGTGAGGTTGAAGCCATGAGAGAAGATAACAAAGGAGTAGAAGGAGCCATGGATCAACTCGTAAGAGAGAGCATGCTCTGATACCATGAAGAAACTAGGAACTACTTTATTATTTAATTTTTCAGAAGAATACAGAGAATGAATTACAATGCTGTATTTATAATCTTATAAGTAAGCACTAGTTTGTTACAACTACAATGGAGTGATAGTTACAACTGTAACTTCAAGAACCTTCTTTCCACAGCTGGAATAACAGAATTAGTTAGAGCAGTTGTTTCTTGCAGCAGTAGTTGTACCAGAATCTGTTGAAGAATCTGTTGAAGTAGTATCTTCAATAGACCATCTCACTAGTCTTATATAATGGGCAAAAGCTTAGAAATGATTTTTATTTATTCCACTGATACTAATGCAACACATGGTTACAACATAACTCATGGAAACATACAAAGTTTCCATGAAATGCTTAAGTTATTTCCATATTAATATCAGCATGTCCCTTCCAAATTATAGCTTCATACCCTGCAAAATCACAATAAAAAAATAATAAAAAGGAAGAAAGAAAGAAAAGAGAGCAATAAGTGATGATATTTTTGTCGACAACTAAATCATTTAAAAGCTTACCCAAAATATATAATTTAAAGAAATTGCTACCCATTCGGCCTAATAGTGGGAAATATATATATATATATATATATAAATTCAACCGAAAATATTTTTTTTGTCAATAGAAAATTAGTTTATTTGAATAAAAAATATTTTATAATTTTAAAAGGTCAAAAATGTTTTGTCAATTAGAATTTTACCAATATCACCATATTGCCACCACCACCACCACCACCGTTATTGTCACCACCACGTCCACTTACACCGCTACCACACTACCACCACCATCTTCACCCCATTTTCACCACCACCACCACTACTGTTGCTGTCACTGCCACCAAGGTTGTTAAAATTGGAATCCTATGTTAGATCGTTGGAGGTGTTTATAAGATCGGATCAAAAATGTAAGATCTTACCAAAAAAGACAAATTACGTAATAATTTAATTTAAATAAATATTTGTTAAAAAATATACACAAAATAAACTTATATTTTATTTTTTATTTTTAAAAGTGAAGATATTGTGAAAAATATAATATTTAATGTAAAATGTAAATATAATATGTACAATAGAAAACTCGGTAGTAAAAGTTTTGTATTTTATCAAAAGAGAAGGTGTAGAAGAAGAATTCTATAACATAACACTTTGCAATCTACAATAATACATAAAAAGTGAATATATATATATATATATATATTTAACAAAGTTGCATATGAAAATAAATTGAGAATTCAAAAAAGCAACTTAACTGAATAATAAGGTTTATCGTTAGCATCTCTAGCGGAGCAGGTTGAGTCATAAAAATAGTTTCTCTAAAAACTGGGATAAAGTTACAATCATCTTATCTTCTTCGGATCCCACTAAAGATGACTTAGTTTTTTCGGCTATTTAGTTTTCTTAAATTGCTACAATACGCTAATGTTTGTTTCCTAATTTATTTTTCTTAGCCTAATTGATTCAGTACTATTTTTTTTTTTTATTCATTTGGAACACATAAATTGATATTTAGACAATAAATATAAAATTTACAATAAAATAGGTCATACAATACAAAACAAGACTTACAAATTGGATCGGATAAGAATGGATTCAGATCAGGATTCCATAATCCAATAAGATCCAATTACCAGGATCTAAAGATCCTATTTGTAAGAGATTTTTTTGGCACGATTCAGATATATTGTGCCCAAATGGATTGAGAAATTCGAATTGAGATTCTGATAACCATGGCCACCGTTGCCGCCACCCCAACACCTCCACTACTACTATCACTAATGTAACTATTAGTTATTAATTTCAAAAACACTACTAAATATAAAAATATTTTTCACCGAAATAAATAGAGGAACAGTGAAAATTAAGATTATGTATAACATTCAGTGTGTTTAGTTTCAGTTTTCTGAAAATTGAATTTTCTATTTTTCGTACTTTTTTTGTTTTTAGTGAATATTTATTAAATTTTAAGCAATTTTTTTTTTTACTTTTTTAGATACACCTTACTTAGATGTATCGAAATATTAAAATATTTGTAAAAAAATATTTTAAAAGTTAATAGATACACAAAAATACAAAAAAAAAAGTATTGAATTTTCGTGTTTTTTTTTTTTTTTGTATTTTTTGGTATTTAGTATATTTTTTAATGATTTTTTTCACAAATATTATATTTTTTAAGTGTATTTATGTTATGTTTGTGTAAAAATTAAAAAAAAAATTACTTAAAATATTAAAAAAAATTCATTAAAAACATTAAAATATGAAAAATAAAAAAAAAAGTAAAATTTTATGAAAACTATCTTTTGAAAATCATAACTAAACAAAGTAATTAGTATTTAAATCGTGAATGAGAGCCAGTCGGGCTTACTGGGTATATTCGATATTGACTTTGCCCGCATTGCGGTCAGCAATAATGGCGAAAGCATCTTGAGAGAGATCGATGGTTCCACGACATCCAGGTGGACAGTAATCGACAATGGTTACTACTACGCTCTTACCGGTGCAAGGATGTAGAACACCCTGATTTGTCCGACCCGTACATGTCACTTTGTAGTTTCTTCCACACGTCGCCTTCCCCCCAATGGCATCACTTGCTGCGGCTATCATCACTCCTTTGTCTTGGTTCCCATAGCATGCAGAAGCTGAAAAAAAATAAAAATAAAAATAAAAATAGAGAGCATATGTTGAAAAAGGTCACCTAACTGTATGTGTGTAAGTCCTCGTTTGGCAATAGGTTTTTTTAATTGATTTTTTTATTTTTTGGTTATTTTAGCTTGGGATTAAAAATTTATTTGATTTGATTTTTCTGAATTTTTTTAGAGAAAAAATGAAATAATTATGATTTGAATATAACATTTTGTCTTATTGACTTATTTAGCCTATTTTATCTTTTGTGTTTTTTTTTTTTTTTTGCCAAAAAGTTAATTGCCAAACAAAGCTTAAATTTGTTAGGTGTTTGCATGATATCTATACTATACTATATATACATATATATATACAAATATATATATATATATATATATAAGAGGAAAATAGTATTTTTAGTGAGGAGTCTTGTAAGAGTTTCAATATTTCATCTTGATTTTCTTAATTTTAAACAATTAAGAAATCTCCATTGGCTAGCTTTTATTTAATAATCTCACATCGGAAAAAAAAGAAAAAAAAAATGAGTTGTTTTACTCATATAAACGGAATCTTATACTTCTATCTCATTTAATGAGGAGTCTTGTGAGAGTTTCAATATCTTATACTAATTTTCTTGATTTTCTATTGGCTAGCTTTTATTTGATAATCCTACATCAGGAAAAGAAGGGAAAAAAATGAGTTATTTTACTTATATAAAGTGAATCTTATACTCTCATCCTATTTAATATTGTAGTGTTGTGCATGTTTTAATTCAATATAGTTTAAATTTTAAAAGTTTTAATTAATTAATTATGTTAGGCAAAATTATTTTTGATTTAATTGATTTGTCGGTTTAACCATAATTTTAGCGGTTTTATCAAAATATATTGATTACATTTGTTTGATTCGAAATAAACTAAAGGTTGATTTAATTAAAGATTGAAATACCGAGATTGCTTGATTAAAAATAAAATTTTCATCCAAATAATTGTTAAGTTTTATTTTATGATCTCACATTGAAAAGGAAAAAAAAAAAAAAAAGTTGAGTTGTTTCACTTGTATAAAGTGAATCTTAATAGTGTAATATTGTGTATATTTCAATTCAAGACAATTTAAATTTTTAAATTAAAATAACATTTAAAAGTTTTAATTAATTAATTTTTGTATAAATTGATTGGTCATTTGACCTAATCGATTAGGCTGAAACATTTTGGGTTTGACCGATTTGCTAGTTTAATCACGATTTCTCATACTGATTTTATTAATTTCCATTTTGGGTTTGACCCATTTAATCATATAAAAATAAAACTCTAATTAATTTATGATTTATTTTATAATCCCACATCAGGAGAAGAAGAAAAAGCAAAATTTGTTTCACTATATATCTATATATTATATAAGAAAAATAGGGTTTTAGGGAGAAGCCTTCTACGAGCTCCAAACCCCTATTCTAAAATTATTGAATTTTTTTAATTTTAAACAATTAAGAAAATTCTCGTTGGCTAGCTTCCATTTACCTTTTATTTTACAATTTCACATCGGAAAAAGAACAAAAAAAAAAGTGAATTTTTTCATTTATGTAAAATAAATCTTATACTCCCATTTATATCAGCAAAATGAGATTTTTAGTGAGAAACCCTATGATCAATATCTCATTTCGATTTTCTTAATTTTAAACAATTAAGAAAATCACTATTGACTAACGTCCATTTAACTTTTATTTTACAATCTGACGTAGACTTTTTGATTTTAAAATATAATTTTCTATGAGATTTTCAAACTCTTATAATATTTAATTGTTAAAATAATTACAATCACACGAAAGAAAAAGTGAATTGTTTCACTTATACAAAGTGTTACAATCCCACATCAGGAAAACAAGAAAAAGTGAGTTATTTCACTTATATAAAGTGAATCTTATAATAAAGAGAGTTTTAAGAGGGAAACCTTCTAGAAGCTCCAAACCCCCATTCTAAAATTATTAAATTTTCTTAATTTTAAACTATTAAGAAAATTCTCATTGGGTAGCTTCTATTTACCTTTTATTTTACAATCCCAAATCGGGAAAAAAAAAGAAGGAAAAACTGAATTGTTTCGTTTACATAAAGTGAATCTTATGCTCTAATTTACATAAATTATTGAATTTTTTTTTAATTTTCAACAATTAAGAAAATCCTCATTGGTTAGCTTTTATTTAACTTTTATTTTACAATTCTACATCAGGAAAAGAAGGAAAAATTGAATTATTTCATTTATATAAATTGAATTTTATACACCTATTTATATGAGTAAAAGAAGATTTTTAGTGAGAAGTCATATAATCAATACCATTTTTTTTTTATTTTCTTAATTTTAAATAATTAAGAAAATCTCCATTAGTTAGCTTCCATTTAACTTTTATTTTACAATTCCACATAAACGTTTTCATTTTAAAAATAATTTTGTATCAGATTTTGAAACTCTCATAATATTTAACTTAAAAATAATTACAATCTCACATCAAGAAAAAAAAAAGTGAGTTGTTTCACTTATATAAAGTGAATCTTATACTCTCATTCAATATTATAGTATTATGCATGTTTCAAATCAATATGGTTTAAATTTTAAAATAAAATTAAAAGGTTTTAATTAATTAATTCTGTTTTAAATTGGTTGGTCTTTTGACTTAGCCGATTAGGCTAAATTATTTTCGGTTTGACTGATTCACCGGTTTAACCATAGTTTTATCTATTTTATCAAAATATATTGCTTAAATTTTTTTGATTTGAAATAAACTAAGATTAACCTTATTAAAAATTGAATGACTGAGATTGCTCGATTAGAAGTGAATTTTTTGTCCAAACAACTGTTAACTTTTATTTTACAATTCCGCATCAAGAAAAGAAGGAAAAATAAGTTGTTTCGCTATATAAATTTTCAATTCAAGACATTTTAAATTTTAAAATTAAAATAAAATTTAAAAGTTTTAATTAATTAATTAATTTTTGTATAAGTTGGTCGGTCCTTTGACCTAGCCGATAGGATGAACTGTTTTCAGTTTGACTAATTCGTTGGTTTAACTGCGATTTTAGCAGTTTTATCAAAATATATTGGTTAAATTTGTTTGATTCGAAATAAATTAAAGATTGACCTAATTAAAGATTAAACGGCTAAGATTGTTTGATTTGAAATAAACTTTCTGCCCAAACAATTGTTAACTTTTAAACAATTAAGAAAATCTTTATTGGCTAGTTTTCATTTAACTTTTATTTTATAATCTCACATCGAGAAAAGAAGGAAAAAGTGAATTATTTCACTTACATAAAGTGAATTTTATGCTCCTATTTATATAAGCAAAATGAGATTTTTAGTAAGAAGTCTTATAATCAATATCTCATACTATTTTTTTTGATTTTCTTAATTTTAAACAATTAAGAAAATCAATTAAGAAAATCTTGATTGGCTAGCATTATTTTATAATCCCACATAGAGGTTTTGATTTTAAAAATAATTTTGTATGGGATTTTGAGACTCTCATAATATCTTTTCTTAAAAGTATTCTTTTATAAAATATATAAATATATCGACAATCTCAAAGTCACTCTTACTACTTCTTAATACAAAAATTATGAGATAATTATGATAATTTTCAATTTGTATTTAAAACTTATAAATTATGAGATAGATTATTATAATTTTAAATTTATATTGTGTCGATTTTAAATTTAAATTAATAGATTGTTTCCATATTTTGTGACAGTTTAAATTTTAATAAAATAAAATTTAAAAGATTTAATTAATTAATTTTTATGTAAGTTGGTTGATTTTTTGACCTAATTGATTAAGCTAAACCATTTTTTGTTTGAATGATTTGCCAGTTTGACTGTGATTTTAGCAGTTTTACATGTTACGATGACTCTTTCTTACCCATTAAATTTTTAAAATTTCTTTAATTATTTCCCTTTCAAAAAACAATATGATAAGTTTTTAAAATTCATATATTTTTATTCTAAAATAGTGAAGTATTAGAATTATGTCATTTTTTTTTATAACAAAGCATAATTTTAATTATTAATTGTTAATACATCAATTTTAATCTATCTATACTATATATTATAGTAAATGAACATTTGAAAGAAACCCCTTAAAATTATATAAAAAAATTTATTTACGTGAGACAAAATATAAAAAAATTAAATACAATTATCATATTTTTAATAAATAATATATTATTTTATCTCGTGCGTAAAACGAGTGACATACTAATATATTATATAAGGAAAAGAGACTTTTTTAATGAAAATTCTTCTAGGAGCTTCAAATCCTCATTCTAATTTTCTTGATTGTCTTAATTTTAAACAATTATAAAAATCTCCATTGACTAACTTTTATTTGATAATCTCACATCGAAAAAAGAAGGAAACAAATGAGTTGTTTACTCATATAAAGTAAATCTTATACTCTCATCTCATTTAGTGAGGAACCTTGTGAGAGTTTTAATATCTCATATTAATTTTTTTGATTTTCTTAACTTTCTTAATTTTAAACAATTAAGAAAATCTTCATTGGCTAACTTTTATTTGATAATCTCAAATCGAGAAAATAAGAAAAAAAATGAGTTGTTTTACTCATATAAAGTGAATCTTATACTTCCATCCCATTTAATATTGTAATGTTATGTATGTTTCAATTCAATATAATTTAAATTTTAAAATTTTTAATTAATTAATTATTACCTAGCTGATTAGGCTAAATCATTTTTGATTTAATTGATTCATTGGTTTAACTGCCATTTTAGCGATTTTATACTTTTATTTGATAATCCCACATCGAAAAAAGAAGGAAAAAAATGAGTTGTTTTACTCATGTAATGTAAATCTTATACTCCCATCCCATTTAGTGAGGAGCTTTATGAGAGTTTCAATATCTCATATTAATTTTCTTGATTTTCTTAATTTTAAACAATTAAGAAAATCTCCATTGATTATCTTTTTTTTGATAATCCTGCATCGAGAAAATAAGAAGAAAAAAAATGAGTTGTTTTGCTCATATAAAATGAATCTTATACTCCCATCTCATTTAATATTGTAATGTTATGAATGTTTCAATTCAATATAGTTTAAATTTTAAAAGTTTTAATTAATTAATTATGATATAGCCAATTAGGCTAAATCATTTTTGTTTTGTTGGTTTGTAACCGCAATTTTAGCGATTTTATCAAAATATACAGATTAAATTTAAAATAAACTAATTTATATAAGCAAAAGGATATTTTTAGTGAGAAGCCATATGATCAATATCTCATACTCATTTTTTTTATTTTCTTAATTTTAAACAATTAAGAAAATTCCCATTAGTTAGCTTCCATTTAATTTTTATTTTATAATCTCACATAAACGTTTTGATTTAAAAAATAGTTTTGTACGAGATTTTGAAACTCTCATAATATTTAATTTTAAAATAATTACAATCCTACATCTCGAAAAAAAAAAAAGGAAGAAGAAGAAGAAGAAGAAGAAGAAGATATATTGGTAGTTCCTACATTTTGTTGCTCGTGATATTTTAGTCCTTACAATTTTAATTGGTTCAATTTTTACATTTAATTTTAGATTTTGTATAAGTATGGTTCAATTGATAATGCCGTTAGGGTTTTTGATAATAAAAAAAAATCACTGATTTAATTAAGGTTATATCACTGAATTGATAAAATTTATAATTGTATTCCTAAACTACGACACAAAATAAAAAGTTTAGATTCAAAATTAATTCAATTAAAATAATACAGACTAAAATGATATAAAAATTAAAATATAATGACTAAAAGCAGATGATAAGATTTTTCAAACAGATAATGTAGAATATGCATAAGTTTGTTGCTGCATACAAGTGGTGTATAAATTACTAGTCCGGCTTCTTTTCAGTCCGAGATTAGATTAAAATATATTGTTCGGTTCATAGGGACCCACCACGGGTCTTATTTCGATAATTTGAACTGTTCGACGTGTAGAACTTGCCAAGTATTTTATTCCTGCAAAAAATCACATTAATCGGATATTGATAGCTATTTGATCAAATCATATTTTTGTCAACGGTAAATATGATTCTTAAAATAAATTGTTGATAGAAATCTGACCTGATCAAATAGTTATCGATATCCGATCAATATAATTTTTTACAAAAATAAAGTACTCAATAAGTTCTACATATTAAAAGATTCGAATAATCAAAACAGGACTTGTGATGGCCCCTATAGGCCTGAATTGCACAGTGAGCACTTAGTAAAAATTTAATAATAAGAATCAAAATCTCGAATAACTTCAAGGAGTCAATAAATATTTATCGAGTCGTTAATTTCAAGATTTTGAAAATAATTGAGATGCCCTCAAACTAATTCAGGCATCTAATTAAAAAATAAAATAAAAATAACACTCACGCAAGTAAGGAGGACCATAGTAAGTAGCAGTTCCTTGAGCTGCATGTGCCACCGTGGCAAGGCATATCACCATGCCCACCATCATCATCACAACTCCCATTCCAACACCCATTTCTTGGATTTTCCTTCTTTCCAAACACACCTCAAAAGGAAAATTGAAATCTTATTGTTTTGTTGCAGAAAATCAATAGAAGGGCTCTTTCTTTTTATAGTTGAATAACCTGCATGCGAGCAAGCAATAATTTATTTACCATATTGTACTAGTCATGGGTAGAATCAGAAATTTTGCCTAGAAGTCAATGTGTGTGTATAAAATAAAATAAAATAAAAAGGATAAATTACAAATATAATTTTTGAGTTTGGTTAAAATATAAATTGCTCATTGTGATTTCTAAAATTATAAATATCTTTTTTGTCAGAGTTTGTTATTTAACAGAATATATCGACAAAAAAAAAAAAAGGCATTTCTAACTATTCTCCTATACAATGATGAATTACTAAAACTGTTAATTGAAAATATCATTAAAAACTATTAATTGACTTAATAGTTGATTAATGAAAGTGTTATTTGTTATGTGATTAGAAAATTTAAGAGATGGGATATAATTTTTAGAATCATATGAGCTAATTAGTATTTTAAGCAAATTTTATGAGTGTATTTATAATTTACGTTAAAAAAATATTGAGTCAGTTTTTGTACATCATTAATTAAAAATAAATCTTTACATAAACTTTGTGAAATATTATTTCATGAGAACAAAAATAAATAAATTTGACATGCCATTTTTTTATTTTATAAATTTTTTATTAATTAAATTTCAATACATAATTGATAAATTCTAAAAAATCACTTAATATATTTTTTAATGCAAAAAGTAAGTAAATCTAACAAATTATTTTTTAAAAAAAATTGAATTATTAATTAAATTTCAATATATAATCAATTAAACTGCAATTTTAACGAGTCATTTAATATGATCGTCCTTTCACAAATTCTTACTAAATTACATATTAAATTATCAATTATATAAGCTGCACATCCATATATGTTGGAGACCCAAACCTCATTGTTACTTAGTTTGTAATTTATTAGAAATATCTAGCATTTTTAATAATATATAAGTAGGATGTTATAAAAAAAAAATAAATAAAAATAATGGAATTTATAAAGTTAAAAAATTATTTTTTATCTATATCTAAAATTTTAGTCTTTTAATTATTTAATTTATTTTTATTTCATAAACTGTTCTGATATTTTCATAAACACCATTTTCTTAAAATGAAATACACATTGACACTTTTATCAACTCGTGAAAAAATATGTCAGTAAAAGTCAAAACTACCCTGACCATAAAGTTAGCCCAAATCATGAATGATGAATTAATGTTAGCAGGAAATTTTCAGCAATAAACCAAATTCCCTATTGAGCAGGCAAGTAGGAAAACAAATTGAATGAATGGCCCCCAAGAACTATTACTTAAAATAAATAATAAAAAAAATAAAGCCTATTAAATTCATATATGGACATGTCGGATGCAATTACTAATATTTTTAAATTTTAAAAGTCTATGCAGAGTGTTTGGTGCATTTTTTATTATAATTTATTAGATTAAAATAATTTAAATAAGCTATAAAAAAAGATTATTTGAAAATTGAAGTAGTGTTTTTAACATTTATTTTCTATAAATCAGTTTTCAACTTGTAAAACTTGCACCAAACATCATCTTAAATGGTGTTTGATAAAACTGAAAATTGAAAGCTGACAATTAAATATTGAAAACTGAATGTTGAATTTTTTTAAATTAAAATATAGTTTGATAAAAAGTTAAGTACTAAATTAAAACAAGCATTCACCCAAAAAAAGAATTAAAACAAGTTGTTTGATATATATGTGACGTGATAAAATTTAAAATTATTATTTTTAAATTTTCTCGTTTTATTTTTATATTGTGGTGGTGAGGTAGTAGGGGTGGTTGTTACGACACCAAAGGCGATGGTAAAAAGGTGGTGTAGTTGATATAGACAGGTGATGGTAGTTGTGGTGGTACAATGTTGGTTGTGACTATAGACTGGTAGTTGTGGTGGGACAATGTTGGTTGTGACTATGGACTAGTGATGGTCATAAAGATAGAGGATTGTGCTAGTAATTTTAGTAGTGATAGTGGTACCATTAATGGCGGTGGTACTCGTGACAATGGTGACAATGATAATCATGTAGTGGTGGTAGTAGTAGAGGCGGTTGGTGGTAGCAATGACGGTGACAGTGGGGTTAGGTGTAGCAGTGGTCAGGTTGGGGTATGGATGGTGGTGATTGCTCACAACGGTGGTGAGCATAGCAATACATGCCAATATTTGTACGTAAGTAGTAAATTAAGTTAGCATCAAGGGTCCATTTGTTTTTAGAGATAGAATAGAGGGGATTCATAGTGAGGGATTGTTAGTGAGAAGATTAAGTAAAATTGTGTTTGTTTGAATGATAGTTGTTGGTGTAGGGATTGTTAAATTATTTTTATGTGAAATAATAAAAAAATACAAAAACATTAAATATTAATGTTCAAAAAAAAATGCCCAACATGTAAAAAATAAAAATAAAATAAAACAAATAAAACTATGATTTTTACTTAACAAAAAAAAATTAATGTAAATAAAAAAAATGCCCAACATACATACAAAATAAATAAAAAAAATAGTTCGGCAGATTATTTTCTAATACCAAGTCTCAAGTGTCCGTCCTAATCCCCTCCCCAAGGCCCATCCTTATCTGGAGAGGATTATGAATTCCCTCTCCCTCTCCCTCTCCCAAAACAAACACAATATTAGTCGGTCACACCTCAATCATAATCCCAATCCTTCATCTATCTCCCAAAACAAACGGAAGTAAGCTCTCTAAGCTATTTTAAAAAATAATAATTTTTAGACCACATTTTCAGAATTTAATACGAATGTAGTTATAAAATGGGCTTATTTGATTTTTACTTAATGCATTAAATTTTAAAGAGTGGTACTACATGCACCAATTAGTATACTAACTAGTGTTCCAACAATAGTTATGACATTATTATTGCGGTGGTGCTGCATACACCAATTAGTGTACTAACTAGTATATCAACACTAGTTATGATATTATTATTCACTCTACTCATTAATCACATTACAAATATCAAAAATCTCTCAAATTATGTTACATCATCAATTGATACACTAGTTAGTATATTAATTGGTATATATAACATTATTCTTATTATTGACCCCAGTCATTATACAAATTATAAATACCAAAAATATCTTAAATTATCCCACATCATCGATTAATATACTAGTTTATGTACTAATTGATGCATATAGTATTATTCAATTTTAAATGTTGAATTGGCTTATCAAACACCATCTCACTCTTGCCAAAAAGATAATAATAATCATTAAATTAAATTAAATTTTCAAAAATAATTACCTTCCACATTTTAAAAACAAATAATAAAATCATTTGCTAAAATTATGAACCATGTTTGGCTTGTTTTTCTAGAAAAAAAAAATCAATTTTTTTTTTTTAAAAGATAGAAATTTTTTGATGAAAATAAATATTAAAAAAAAATTTAAAAATTTTAAAAATTATTTCTATCATCTCGAAAGATAAAATTTTATAAAATAATATTTTTTTTTCACCAAATTATTATTTTTTATTTTATAAAAACAAATTTTAAAAATCAAATCAAAGATAATCGATATGAGTCTCATTAATTTTGTTAGGTATAACATAGCCGAAATAAAGGATAAACCGGGATGAATTATCCCAGTTAACTTTAATAATCGTGTTTCAAATTTTATATGCAACTGCTATTTATTTGATTTGGTCTTACTTTTTTTTTTTTTAGATCGGTTATTTGGTTTTCTAAGCTTACGTAATCACTTAAAAAATAAAAACTAGCCTACTTTACAAAGATAAATTATCAATAGGTCTTAATAATTGAATTTAATTCTCATCAAATACTATTGAAAATAAGTGCTAATAAAATTGTCGTTAAAAATAATTTTTTGTAAAGATTTTTTACACGTCGCTAAAAATTAACAATTAATGACATTTTTTTTGTCACGATTTTTAATACTCTTACATACACACACTCTACTTCAACAAGGGTGAAGCTATCCCATTTATAAAAAAACAAAAGAAAAGATAAGATAAGATAAGATAAGGTAGAGGACATGTGGCGTATTCTGAGTAGATGGAGTTAGATATCCTTATCCTCTTGGTTGAGTGAGAATGACCTTTTTGACTCAGCATCCTTATCTTTATTGGCAGTTTGCAGATGCTGGAGACGGAAAGAATCTCCTTTTTGGAAAAGCAAAATTATTTACTGTCCTCGTTTGTCGTTTTGTGTCGACACTATTGGAAAGCATTGCTGGTAAGGGGCCTTCAGGCTTTGCCTTTTCTTTTTTTATCTTTTTCCTTGTCGAGTTTGGCAATTAGTGTAGTCAAAGAGTCCCAAAAATCAGCAAGATTAGTTCTTCTTCAACTGGATCTTGAGCTTCTCCCGCTAACACAGGAAACTCATTTCATCCTGACCTAGATCTTCCAGGTCTGAACCTTCGCTACTGGTAACAGACTTCATGGTAGTGTTTTCTCTGTTTAGAGATTGAAGGAATTATTCCTTCATATAATCCATACATTTTACAAGCAATTTTGTTTCTGATAAATCAGGATACTGATGACGGAGTTCTGCTTGAATTTGCAAAAATTGATTCTTAGATTTTGATGATGTTGGAATGGCTTTAGGGACAGCATCCTAGCAGGCCTTACTATGAGACTGGATACTCTGAAGTAATTCTGTTTGATTCGCATCCATGCCTTTATGCCACCATCTCACAAAAACGACATGTTTGAGACGTGGTATTTTATTATGGTAATCATATTGAAAATCCCATTTCCAAATCCAGGGTATACCAAATCGAATAATAAAATGAACCAAGGATTTGGTCATGGAAATATCCTTGTTTACTGGTAAACGAGAGTAGCAAATTTGCCATTCGTTAAAAGCTTGTCGGGTAGGTTCTGATAAAACATCTAGCCGGATCCCAAATTTATCCTACCAAACGAGAAACTAATTAGGGAGATCATTGTTGAGGACATCGGGGACAATGAAGATGAACCAAGAATGATTTTGGATGGGATTCTAGTAATAAAAAACATAGGTAAAAGCATCAATGTAATCCCAATAATTGTATTTGGATTCGTGATTGCGAATATTCAATGTTCGGGTAGTATGCGGATGAATGCCTGAAGTAGAAATGAGCATAATACGACGGATCATAGCTTTGCTATACTAGATGCGGCTAGCCACTTTATTAGTATCATGCAAAGTATGACGAAATTCAATGGCAGCGGTTTCTATTAATATTTGTTCATAGATATAGCGATACTGATCAAAATGAGAAGCAAATTGTTGAGTCGTTAAATAGCGCCGTTTAATTTCCCACGGATTCGACATCCATTTTTCATATGCTGGTTCAATATAAAAGACTGTTTCCTTAGTAATACTATTAGATATATATTGTTCAGGCGATGAGAGAAGGACATCCTTAGTTGATTGGCTGGATTTCCCCATTTCTAACTATTTGGTGAGGTTTGAAGCCTTGGAAATTCTGTTGAATATATATTCTAGTGAGCCTAAGAATTGGATCCTTTGCCGCGACCATAACAACATTGGCCTCTGTTGGTCATGATCCCTGTAAATATTCACGAGTTTGAAAATCTGGTAAAGAATTCTGTTCAACTTATATATTCAATATCAAAGTCAAATGCGGATAATAAACTTTGTTAATGCATTAGGTAAAAATCACATAAGTTCATTTTATAACCACATTCATATTAAATTCTTAAAATGTGGTCTAAAAATTATTATTTTTTAAAATAACTTAGAGCTTACTTAGGCCCCGTTTGTTTTGGGAGATAGAGGAAGGATTGGGATTAGGATTGAAATGGGACACACTAATATTGTGTTTGTTTTGGGAGAAGGAGAGGGAAAGGGGATTTATAATCCCCTACAGATTAGGATGGGCCTTGGGGAGAGGATTAGGATGGGGGATTGGGACTTGGTATTAGAAAATAATCCACCGGACTAATTTTTTATTTTTTATTTTTTACATGTTGGCACTACAAAAAATAAAGGTTTTAGAGATCAAAATTTAGGGATAAAGTTATTTTTTAGGGACCAAATATTTTTATTGCAAAAAGTGTCGTCATTATATTTTTAGGAACGAAAATTAGGCATTAGTGATGAATTATTATCTTTTTGAGACCAAATTTTTTGTCTAAAAAAATAAACCATTTTAAGATCAAATTATTTTGTCCCTAAAAATGTATTTATTAGTGACATTTTTAAAATTTTGTCGCTAAAAGTCTTATTTTTTACTTTTTAGGACTACTTTTTAGCGACTATTCTCAAAATGATAGAAATTGGTCCCTAAATATTTTTTGCAACAAAATTTTTACTTTTAAAGACAAAAAAATTTAGTCTCTAAAACTCTTATATGTTGTAGTGTAAGCATTTTTTTTTAACATTAATATTTAATTTTTTGTATTTTTTGTTAAGTAAAAATCAGAGTTTTATTTGTTTTATTTTATTTTTATTTTTTATATGTTGGGTAATTTTTTTTAACACTAATGTTTAATGTTTTTATATTTTTTTTATAAAAAAATAATTTAACAATCACTACACCAATAACTATTATCAAAACAAATATAATTTTACTTAATCCCCTCACTATGATGTGAAATTTTTTTGTATTTTTATCTCCTTTTATATTCCAGTTCAGCCTTGACTTCTGGATAGTATTATGCACGGAAAGGTGAGGAAGAATGGACAGAAAGAGAGGTAGGTTGTGATGATGGTCAACTGTGTTGATCGGTTGAAACTTGGAAAGAAAAAGGGACGAAAGTTGGTTGATGGTAGGTCTTAGCCAATAAATGTGTTGACCTCCCATTATGTCCCTCTAGAGTATCCATGTTAGTGGAATGTGCTAATTTTAGGTATTAGTTTCATATGTTCAATTTATAAATCCGTTAAATTCATAAACTTTCGGGATAACTGATTTAAATGGAACTCACAATGCAAGTGAGTTTGTACATGTCTCGTAAATTTTTCCTTTTCATAAGAAAGGAGGAAAACAAACCAAAAAAAAAACTAACCAAGCGATAAAAAAATTCATATAGGTTAATATAATTTAAAGTGGATCTTTAAAATTTCAACATAGATTTAGAATTTGGATTACTGATTGGTTACTCACTTCAATTAAGAAAACTAAGCATTTTGGGAACTTTTTTTTTCTAAGCCTCATTTGCTTGAACCAATCACTAAGCTGGAGAAATTTGTATATTTATTTACTAAAGCTTACCTAAATAGCTGATTATTTTCACAAGTCCTTTTCCTTATTAAAGTTACTGTCACATTTAAGCAACAACTAATCAAGATGACTAGTCATCTATTTAGATTGTTAATCAATAACCAAAGTAGCAAAGTTTAATGGTGTTACTGCCTTCGTAGATATGTACATGGCCATTTGGAGAAATAACTGATATATAAGAGAATATGAATTAAAACATAATAGGACAAGTGTATTAAGTGTGCTTTATTGTTCATAAGAACAAAAGTAATAATCAATAGGAAAAAGATTGAGACCCCTAAAAAATTCTAACACTTCACCCACAATGACATGACATATTACTCGTTAACTTTTGTTTTGTTACAAACTTAAACATGTAAACCCCAACTCCTTTGCAGTATGTTCTTGTGGGTGAATTGTGGATTTTAATTTGTGGGTTTTCAACATTTGTCTAATCAAAACAACAATCACTACATAGCAAGTTTTAATTCCATAGAGATCAACCATGAAAGTTAGACAAGGCTCAGTTTTTTGGTTGGTTGGCTTGGAAGGGACGACTTAAGGCTACTTATTTTCTGCGAAGAATAGGGGTGCTGGGTCCTGGTGCTTCTGTGTTGTGCCAGTTTTGTCAATTGGAGGATGAGGTAGTGTCTCATTTATTGTTATGGTGCCCTTTTGCTTGGAGAGTATTGGTCATGTGTGATGGATTGGTGGGGGTTGCGTTGGGCTATGCCTCGGAATGTGGAGGATCTTCTTGGGTGGTGGGGTGGTTTCAGGTGGGGAAAATTCGCAAATTCGATTTGGCGAACTATTCCACTGGCTGTTATGTGGTCATTATGGAAACTTAGGAACAAGGTGGTGTTCAATGGTAAGCAAGTGCATCTGGAGGAAGTCTGTGACTTGATTAAGTTTAGAATTGCTGTTTGGGTAAAAGCTCATTTTTCAGGTTGTTTCTACTCTGTGCATGAAATTGTTAATAATATTCAGCAGATTAGATGTCAGTTTTAGCTTGTTAGGCTTTGTTTATTCCAGGTTTTGAATATCTTGCTTGGGTTGTACATGATTCTCTTGGTCTGGTGTGTGGTCTTGGTCTGGTGTGTTGATCTATGTTGGTTCTTGGGTGAAGCTTATAGTTTGTGGCTAAACTGTGGGGGCAGTAACTTTTCTCCGATTGATGATATTTGTGCTATTGAATGTATATTGATTTGGGTGTTGATTAGGAGATTAGGATTATTACTTTGTGGTAGGGATTGATGCTTGGGTCTGTGGGAGATCAATGCTGCTAATTTTCTATGATGACTATTTCATCTCAGTTTGACTTGTGGGTGATCAATGCTACTGGTCGATGCTTTTCTCTATGGTGGTGAAGGCTGCTGTCGTTTCTTTGTGGTGTTCTGTTTTGTTTTCATGTTTGGTAGGTTGGATGGGTTGGGTTGTTTTAGTTTTGGGTTGCTTTAGCTGGGTGTTGTTGTATTTTTGGGTGTTTGTAGTTGGTTTCTCACCAACTTCTGATGGTGTGCTAGCATATGATTTGGTGATCTTATTGGTGCCAACCTAGCTGGGATTGATTTGGTTCGCTATGATGCTTTTTGCACTCATCTTTCTTTCTTCTTTTATTGTTGTACTATTTTCTTTTTCATTAATAAAATTATTTCTTTGCTGATATATAAAAAAAAAAAAAAAAAAAAAAAAAAAAAAAAAAAAAACAGAACCATGAAGAAAATCATTGACAAATATCATAATAATTTGGTTTAATGCCAAAGAGGTTAATCTAATAATCGATGGCATTCCTTTGAAAACTACTATACAAGTTTACTTGTACAAACAAAGACCTCAATATGGTATTTATTTACCTAAAAAAGACAAAATCAATATTATGAGCTACTTACTGAGAGTAATATAGTGGTTTTGTGAAGGAAGGAATTCTAATTATGTTACTTATGATCACGAACATTGACAGTGTAGTAGTAACTAGTCTATGTAAGAAAATTTGTGAATTTCTATACATCATTCCGTAGATATGTTATAATGAAACTTAACAACGAAGACATATTCTTATATTAAATTGAATTTAAAACAACAAAGAAACATATCACCCATAAAACACGAAGATTTTGTCTTGATAAACTTGATAGATTCAATCGTGGTTGTTAATATCGTACGATTCATGATTTGATAGAATTTTCAACACAAATGATTTGAATCATGTCATCGATCGGAAATTAAGTGAATCATGTGATTCAATTTGGGATTCACTACAATTTTTTACGATTTCACTACAATTCAACTCCATTTTTGTTTTTGTTTATGCAATGCAAAAAATGATGTCGTTTTTGTTAAATCGCCAATATTTTTCAAAAACCTAAGCTAATAGGAAGTCTTGCACGTGGAGAGAAACATAGAGAACTGCCCTCTCTCATGTGCAACCCCATGCAAGACAAAAGAAGCAAATAACCAAACAAAGAGGAATAACCAAACGAGGACATAATACCAAATGCTAACGGACAGACTTGAACCCCAGAACTCTTTGAATCAAAGCTTTGATACGATGTTAAATCACTAATTTTTCCAAAAGCCTAATCTATTAGGAAGTGGGTCCAACAATATATATCAAGCTATGTAACAGTTTTCACCAAACTATAAAATATATAAAAAAGATCAATTAGTTATATATATATATATATATTTTTGAAACAGCAAAATAAATCTTTATTGATGGGATCAAACAAAAGAGAGAGACATCAATAAAGAGGAACTCAGGGCTAGAAGAAGCTCAAAGTTCTGGTTGGTGAGAAACCAACAAAAGGAGAAAAACAAACAGAAGCAAAGAAAACAAAAAGAAACAGCAGGCACACAACTTAGAGCAATGCCTAAGGAAGATAAAAGAACCAGCAGTGGCACAAACTCAGCATATACGGGCACCCCAGACAGTGGCAAAACTCAGCAGTGGCAAACATCAGACAGTGGCAAAACACACAGCAGTGGCAAAACTCCAGAACACACAACAGTGGCACATCAGACAGAGGCAAAACTCAGCAGTGGCAAACATCAGACAGTGGCAAAACACACAGCAGTGGCAAAACTCCAAAGCATCCATTCCTATGCAGCAGACACCCCAGAATCCAAAGCTGATCAACAGACAGCACCCTAGCTTAACCTTCGTTGATGCAATGCCTAATAGCTGAGATGTTGTACAGAAAATCATTGATCGAAAACTGGAGCTTCGTGGACGTAGCTTTCAACCAAATGGCAATCCTGGTGACAATGAGCTCTTGCAGCTCCTGCAGATTTGGCGAAGATGCTTGGAAGGGACACTCATTCCTATGTTTCCAGATGGACCATAGAGTTACAAGAGGAATAGCATTCCATATTCGACGTTCAGACTTTCTGCATTCAAAACCTGACCACCAAAGTAGCAGGTTTGAGACAGAATTTGGGACAACCCAAGTAGTCCCCCACCACTGTAACAACCCAGTCCAAACTTTCCATACCAGATGGCAGGAGATGAGTACATGTTCTGCTGTTTCCTGCTGTGCTTGACAGAATATGCATAGGGTAGAGGCAGACCCATCTAATATACCAATTCGCTGAAGGAAGACAGAGGTTTTTAACTTGTATTTCCATGCGAGCCAACTGAAAAATTGCACTTTGGGTAGGAGTTGCTTGTTCCACACCAGATGAATTGGATGATTACATGTTCCATGGACAGTGCTGACAAAATTATAGAATACCAAGACAAGAGACTGCCCTGCAATAGCTTCTGACCATACTGCATTGTCTTGTGCTTCTAGGTTAAGTATGGGAGTTGGACATAGGGTGGTATTGAGTCTAAGTAGTTCGCTTTTCTCCCAGTCAAAAAGGGGCCTCCTGAATGTGAACACCCAATGCTTAGTAGGGCCAGAGTCATCCACATAGTCTTTGAGTAATCCATCCTTATTGAGTGATAGCCTGTATATCCGAGGAAACTCATCTTTTAGACGAATATTTCCACACCAATAATCATTCCAAAACCTGATTCTACAACCATTACCCACCTTTAATTTTAGGTTATTGGTATAGTATTGGAAGAGGGACTCGTTCAGCTCCACTGCTGATACAATACCATTCCAGATGTTTGATAACTTGATGCTTGGGCTGAGGTTTGGGAACCATCTCCCACCAAGGAATTTGTATTTGCTACAAATGATTTTCTTCCATAATGAGTCATTTTCAGATGCAAATCTCCACCACCACTTCAGGAGTAAGCACACATTTACATCCTTCACTCTTCTAATGCCCAACCCACCCTGCTTTAAACTCTTGGTAACCTCCGACCATTTCACTAGGTGGATTTTTCGCCTTGAATCTGAGCCTCCCCATAAGAATGAGGCTTGAATTTTATCTAGCTCCTTAGCAACTCCTTCAGGTAGTCTATAAAGAGACAAGAAGTATACAGGTAAGCTTGATAGTACTGCTTTCACCAATATTAATCGGCCTGCGAAAGAGAGGAGTCTCCTTTTCCAACCAGCAAGTCTCAACTTAAACTTATCAATAACTGGTTGCCATGTTTTCTTTCTCCTTGGATTCGCTCCCAAAGGCAATCCTAGATACTTAAGTGAGAGAGTTTGGGTCTTGCAATTCAGTAGGGATGCAAAAACAGCAAGTTCAGTAGGGATCAATTAGTTATATTGATAGTTACTTATTTTTAAATACTATGTGCGTATTTTTATACTATGTGCATGTTACTTATTTTTATATAAAATTATATGTGATATGAATTTTATGATTCACGATTCACTATTTTGGCGAAACGATTTACTATTGGATTTTAATGGATTCAATATCTCACCTGCAATTTGCAAATGATAATTTTTTTTTTTTCCTCTTTAGCTTAGCAAAGTAAATTGGTCAATTTTCTTTCCACTTTGAGAGTTCTGGAAATGCATTTGAGAGGCTAAAGGTATTTTGTCCAAAAATTCCGTTGTTCGAATTAATCTTACACCAAAATGGGTTACCAACTTTACTAGCCCTTTTGTGTTGTCCTATTGAGTGACACTTCCTTTGAAGTATCTAGCATTTCCTTTGAGTGGTAGTCGTTGGCAATGTTTTGAAAGCCGAACTGGACCAACGATATCTAGCGCTTCCTTTGAGTGATAGTCCCTGGCAATGTTTTGAAAGCTAGACTGGACCGATCGGTTAACCCATTGATCGGTCCAGGTTCTTATTCGAATCAACCCTGAAATCCAGACTACCTTGAAAACCAGTCTTTTTAAGGTAAACCGACCAAACCCACAAGCAACCCAGGTGATCAGATAACCCAATGTGGGTTGAAGACTAGACCGGTTTTGCACCTCTCCAACGCCCATAGATCAAGTGCTGAAAATAGTTGCCAGTAAGAGTTGAACACGAGACCTATGCCTCAAGTGGAATTCCACTATGCAATCTAGGACCTTTGCAAAATATAGCACATATATATATATATATATATTATTTATTTTATCAATGTACTTTTATGTCAAACTGAATTATAATTTACATTTTTACAAACAATATCAATATCAAAATATATGTATAGACTAGTTTTATTTATGTAAAAAATATGTCTTAAAATATTTTAAATGAAGATATTTTAATAGTTGTTGTTGGCAAGGGGATTCGATCATAGAACAAATTGGATTGTTGACATTCAATACAGTAAATTTTATTTATTCAACATACATAAAATTTATTTTTGCAAGAAATTAATGTATAAAAACTGTAAAATAAATTTAAATAAATATCAAATTTAATTGAGAACTTAAATTGAGTCATGTATTAGTGTTTTTTTTTTTTTTTTTGGTGATGGATGTTTAAAAGAATATAAAGAAAATTTATGCTTCTATATATATATTTGAAATAATTTTAAAATTATATTTTTTATATTAATATATAAATTTAAATATACTTATAACATCATGGTTTGATTCGGTTTGACCCGATGGTTCAACTAGTGATCCACCCACACTGGTTTGGCTTTCAAAACATTGGTCCCTAGTATAAGAATTTTTTTTTTTTTTTATCAGCAAAAACAAAAGCTTTATTGATAAAAAAAAAATGCACTAAATATAATGTCCCAAATTTCTAGCCCAAATGATAATACAACAATCATGGCTCTTTCAAGGAAAATCGAATATAAATCTCCAAACTTACATTATATGATACAATAGTTCTTCGTGCAACAATACATTAATCTAACAACAAGTAAATAAATAAATAAATAACCCCAAGGGTTTACAAGTTTCCAAGGCTTAAGTCTAGTTACACAAAACGGTTATTCAAATCCGCACACATACAGCCCTTGGCTTACACACAGAGTCACAGCAAAATGAGAGTTTCGTACTCTCAACACATATTTCCTCGTCCTTAGTTAGGCGGCATCATCACATCTTTTCCTGCACAAAAATCCCGTACGGTGAGCATAAAACCCAGTAGGAAATCCTAAACAAAATATATACATTTTATACAAGTCTCAAGAAATGAAATACACATGCTATGCTATGCCCCATTTTAAAGATAAATCACATTTTCATCTTTTGAAAACCATCATGCTCAATGATGTCATGCAATTTCAATTGTTCAAAACTTAACAATTTATTTCAAGGGCAGTAAATACGATTCTGGTAATCCCTAGGTCGGTGTCTGCAAGTAGACTATACAAGTACTATCAAATTGTCATTTTTACCGGTATTAACCGGAAGGCTCGACACCTATTCGCGCGGGTTTTCGGTCTTTCACCCCGAATTCTAAGGCCAACTTATTCAATATCATCTACACCACCTATCAAGACTTACCAACGTATTTACCCCAAAACCATTTCATGAAAACTTGTTTCTCAACATTCTTTTCTCAATGCAAGTTTTCAAATCAACTTTCAAAGTTTAATGTAATCAAATGAATTGTTATGCCAATAACACAAGATGAATATAAATACTTTTATTTCAATTCATCATCCAAGGAGTAACACAATTCGCTCTTCTCAAGTATCCTCAACAATTAATCATTTCAAAACTATTTTAACGTTTTGAACAATAATTTCTAAAATAAACAACAATTCTCATATTCCCTGAAATTCATCATTTATATAAATATAAATAAGAAAATTTTCAAACATCCATTTATTTTGACACACAAAATAAATACAACAATATCACTCATGGATTTTTAGTCTCTTTTAAAAAATCCCCAAGTTCTATGTTTTCTCACCAAAACTATACAACTTAAATCCTTTGAAAGAAAACTTTCCAAAATCATCTTTTCTTCAATCAACGAAGATCAAAACCCATAAGATCATTTTAAAACAACAAGAGACAAACCCACTTTCAAAATCGCTCAACTTCTTGAATCAACAATCAATTTTCAAAGCTATCGAAAGATGATTTCGAAAATCATATAGATCTTGCAATATATATATATATCTAAGAAAATCTTGACCTCAAATTTTGAAGAAGAAATGAGATGAAACCCCCAAATCAACGGTATCAAAACTCGATCGTCACCGTACACAACGAAGCCCTCGAGAAGTTAACCAACTTTGATAAAGAACTTATGGCAGAACTCTAATGGATCTTGAGAAATCAAGGTTTTGATCCAATTTGACATAGGGAAATGTAGAGAGAAGGGAGAGGAAAAGGTTTTTAGAGAGAGATATACAAAAGTGATTTGAAATATCAGATTCACGAATTGATATAACATGGTCTGCTCGAGCGTAGAAAGCCCCACTCGAGCATCAAACACACTTTCCAGTACTTTTGCAAACAGGTCAAACTTCTGAAACCAAACATTCTCCGCTCGAGTGCATAAATGGCCGCTCGAGCGGACAAGCAACTTCTAATGCAATTTGCATTTTTTCTTCGGGCCGCTGCCTCTCAACCCCGCCAGGGCGCTGCCCCAAGACCTGCTAAGAGGCGCTGCCCCCTGGACCCCTGCGAGCTGACCGGGTAGCTCGATCCTCGACATACTCAGCGAGGTGGCAAAACTGAGATCGTTACGTTAAACATGCAAAAATTACATCAACAAAGCAAGGAAATGCAAAGAGCATCATAGCTAGCCTCAACAAACCCAACTAGGTTGGCACCACAAAGGAAGCTCAATCATATGCTAGCACTTGACCTAAGATTGGTGAGAAACTAATCAAAAGCACCCAAAGAAAAACAAAACAACAATAGAAGCATCAGAACAACAAAATAACAAAGCACCTTGTACTTCTTGTTATACAAGCTGCAAAGCACCCAAAGAAGAAAAAGAAAAAACAACAGAACAAAAAAAACAATAACAGCAGCACCAAACTAGTGACCTACCAAGAAAACAACAAAGAGGCTCATGGTCTGATGTAGAGAAAAGTTTCAATATTGATATTTAACTCTACTATCACCACCAGGGGCAACCTTATAGTAGCTGCACACATCGGCAAATCTCCTCCACCTAATATACAGCCTCTTCACCAGCACCAAACAACAGCAAACAGGTTTGCAACCTTATACAACATCATACACCAGTAGACCTCAATCTCTCACAGCAGTAGTAACAACAACAATCTAGCAGCAACTAACAGCAGTAGTAGCAGCAGCAGCAATCTAGCAACACCTCTGTAGTATCTAGCAGTAACTCTAAAGTAGCAACTGCCAAAACAATACACGTCCATTCTACAACAGCAACTAAATTGACTCTCAACTATACACAATAGCATACCTGCTTCAGATTAGATATTATGTCATGGACTAAGTACTTCAACTCTTTCAAATTTGATTTTTCCCATAAAGCAACTCTATCCTTCACCAACTTAGTCAATTCTGCAAAATCTGGCTTTGCCTCTTTAAACAAACACTCATTTCTGAGTTTCCACACAGACCACATCAATGCTAAAGGAACTACCTTCCAAATTTTCTTCACCTGAACCTTAAAACTTATACCTGACCACCAATGTAGAAGTTCCTCCATTGAACTAGGGATGATACAATTCAAATTCTACCATTTCACAATATCATACCAAACTCTCCATATCAAATGGCAATGTAGTAGTACATGATTCATGGTCTCCACTTCAGATTTGCAAAACACACACAGTGTATTGACATTGGGATTCAACACTCATATCCTTAGCAAAAAATATGAGGATTTAATCCTGCCTCTCCAAGCTAGCCAACTCAAAAATTTCACTTTGGGAGGAGCAATATTCCTTCAAATACTCATTGTAATTGTTTGTTCAGGACCTTTGGATGATTCCACTCTTTTCCATACTAATGCCACAGTAAAAGACCTAGAAGAGTGTGCTAACTAATAACAAGAATCATCAACCATTGCATTTAGATTAGGTGCATTATGACGCAACACTTCCTCCCCTTCCCAAGCAAGAAGAGGCCTTCTAAAAGCTAGCATCCAGTCACGACCCTCTCCTCTCATGTGGAAAAAAATGCAGCAGTGAACAACCTTTGTATCTCCATAACTAAAGTCTCTGTGCTAGATAATGGTTCACCCATATCAGAATTTTCTCAAATAAAAGGCCTTAGGCAAGGTGATTCACTTTCACCCTTTTTTTTAAACATTGCTGCAGAGGCCTTCATTTATTGATGGAAAGAGAAAAAGAAGTGAGTTTGATTAGGGAGCTTTAATTGGACAAAATGAGCTGAAATTATCTTACCTCCAATTTGCAAATGATACCATCATATTTTGTAAAGCAGATTGGGAGGAAATAATTGCTATTAAGAGAATTCTAAGATGTTTTGAGGTAATGTCAGGTCTTAAAATTAATTTCCACAAAAGTCAGGTGTGTGGGTTAGGTGTACAGTATGATTTAGTGAAAGAATTTGATGTAAGGCTTAATTTCCATAGCCAGAAGCTGCCTATGAAGTATCTGGGCATGCCTTTAAAAGCAAATCCAAGGAGAAAGTCTACTTGGCAGCCAGTGGTGGATAAATTCAAGAAGAAGTTGGCTTTATGGAAGAGAAGGTGCTTGTCTTTTGCAGGAAAATTAACCTTGATAAGATCAGTGTTGTCAAGTTTGTCAGTCTATTTCTTATCTTTGTTTAAAATGCCAGTGGGTATTTCAAGATCAATTGATAAAATTCGGTCTAATTTTCTCTGGGGAGGAACTGAAATGAGGAGAAAAGTACATCTTGTTAGTTGGAAGGAGGTATACTGGAGTAAGATTCAAGGAGGGTTAGGGGTTAGGAATCTGAGGGAGGTAAATGATTGCCTACTAACCATTCTATGCCCATGTCAGTTTGGATTTTTTATGCCATAACCACTCATTCTTTTTGCTCAACTCCCAGACTAACCTTCTAACCTTTCATTTTCTTATAATCTCATGTTCCTGCAGATTCCTACCTTCAGCTTCTATATCCCACCTTTAGCTTCTATATCCCATTCATGGAGTTCATCCTCAGCTTTTTTCAACTGCTCATCAATATTTCCAAACACTTGACAATTCCACCTTCTGAGATGTACTGTTAGATTCCCCAACTTTTTCATTATCATGTAAATAGCCCAACCACTAGTCTGCTTGTTTTCCTAAGATTTCTTCGTTTCATATTTAAAATTAGGGTGCAAGCACCAAGCTTTTATGAATCTAAATGGCTTTGGGCCCCAAACCCTCTCATCTTTCATAAGCAATATTGGGCAGTGGTCAGATATACTTCTATGTAGCCCACACTGCTTAAATGAGAAATTTTCCAACCACCTACGATCGATTAGGAATCTATCAACCCTGCTCCATCTTTTCCCATCCAAAGCATTTCACCATGTAAATGTTCTGCCTAGCATGGGAATATCTAGCAGCTCCAAATTATCAATCAAATCATTAAAGTCCTTCATTCCTCTATCCCTCCTCAAGCACCTTTTCCTTTCACTCATAAATCTAATTTCATTAAAATCCTCCCTTACACACCAAGGTTTTAAAAAAGTAGATTTAAGCCTACAGACTCCCAAAGTTGCCTTGTTTTCAAGACATCATTTGGTTCATAAATGTTTACAATAACATAATCAAAATAGTGGTGTGAAGTACTTGACAACAGAATGAAGTTTCTATTACTGCAACACTCCTGTAATAGAAAGATTTCTGGATTCCATAAGCAAAGCATACCTCTGGCACTACCCTCTGCACCAGCCTCCATGAAATCCATTTCCTCCCATGGCCATAGTGACTTGACAAAGTTTTCATCAACACTGCATCTCTTTGTTTCTTGAAACAGTAGAACATCAATCTTTCTATCCCTAACCAAAGTATTGATTTTCCTCCTCTTTTTAGGCCTTCTTAGACCTCTAACATTCCAAGACAATATCTTCATAAGGAAGCAATTAACATACACCAAACCTCCTAGTAGCAACCAATAGACTTAGGAAGTTGCACCAATACCTTCCATTCTTTCTAGGTCCTTCTCTTCTAGCTCAATTATTTTGCTTACCACCTCCTCCTTATTGCCTTCATAATTCAACCCCAAAATTTTCCTAACTTGAACTGTAGCTTGTGCTTCATTCAACAACTTCCTCCTTCTCCTTGAATTTGTACTTTGCGAAACTAATAATGAAATTACAGCAGTTGTTGCTTGAAATATAGCTCCATTTTGAAGACAATTTCTGAACAGCCCACCTTTATTCTGCAATTGTTATCGGTTTAACTTTTCCCTTCTCTTTAATTCAGCTCCTTTCCTTATACTTCGATTGGTGAATTTTTCAATAGTGTTTCTCTTTTTTGATGTAGTACCCCTATTTTTCACTCCCTGCTGGGCCGGAGCAATAATTAGTGGACTTACCTGAGTATGAATTGCACAATCACTTAGGTTAGAAGCCTCAAAGATAGGCCCTTTAGCCAACTCCCCAAACTGACCCCCATTTAAAACTACCTCTAAATTTATATTGGGCCATGTACTTTCTGGCCCATTAACCCTCCTAATAGGCCCAGGAGAACAAATTTGGCCTTTAACTATTTGAATTTCATTTGCCGCCTCTTTGCTTGAGTTATCGCACTGTCCCAGACGTTGCTCCATGTAGTTACCTCCATCATTTGGGGTTCCCAAATCATACTCTGTCTCTTTTATGGCTGATTGAGACTCCCATTTATTGCTTTCTTTCTTCTCCATTGTATCTTTGTTCACCATTTCCTTCTCTTTACTTTTCTTTTCACTTTGTCCTAGCAATTCCTCATTTTTTGCATTTGCATTTTCATCATCCTCGTCTCCTTTATCATTTTTTGACAATTGATCAACCTCGTCTTGAGCTTTGGAAGCAATATCCTTACTCTTCTGGCCTATTTATTGACAGAAACATGGAATGACTGATGCAAATAAATATTCACACACACGAACTGGGAAAATATTTCCATGGCATTCAACATTAATCACTGTATTTATGAACTCAAACCTATTCCTAATTATTCTTACCTTACCATACTAAAATGATTTGTGGTTGAGAATGTTTTCATCTAATTGAATAAATTCTCTCCAAAGTTTACCTATATCTGTAAAAGTATTAACACTCCACAAGTTAAAAGGAACACCCAAACAAGTAATCCACCCACACCTTTCTTGATTGATATACAGCCTTTTTTTCTAATCACTTATGGATTCACACCAATCAAAAATCCATTCTTCAATAGCTAATCTGACTTCCTTCATATGTTGCTATGATTTGAATGTTAGTATTGCTAACCTTCCACCTTCTTCATTTCTCTTTTTGTAAACTCTTTCTTAAAATCATTGAATGAAGAAAAAGTCTTCAGCTTCACAATCAGACTTTCATATAGCCAACCATTTTCTGACTCACAAGCCTTTAACACTACTTTCATCTTCTCTTGAATGCTTTCATTTTGAACAGCTTCAGCATACGATCTTCTTTCTACAACCTCCATTTGTTGTTGTGCAGAGTTCCACTTTTGGTACTGCCTTATCATCTCTCATCCTCTACTCTTCATTATGGGTTGTTTCTGCACTCCTTTTTCGTAGTCTGTAGTCTTCTGTGAAAAGATCCTCTGCTGGTGCTGCCTTACCATTTGACCTCCAATGTTCCTCTCTGTAGGTTGTTTCTATTCCCCTTTTTTATATTCTGGATTCTTCACCTTTAGAGCTTTATTGTCACACCATAAACCATCAGCATTTTGCACCGCCATGGCTGCTGTAACCTTGCAGTCATACCTTACAAATTCGAACCGGGAGCCTATAATTTGTCTTCTCTTCATTGGAATAAAGACGTCCTTAACTATTCCAAACTTACTGAATAAAGTATACAAAATTTTTGGATCCATAAAGTTTGGAATGCTGTAGCTATCCTAGTTTTGCCACTTCGCTGAGTATGTCGGGGATCGAGCTACCCAGTCATCTCGCGGGGGTCCAGGGGGCAGCGCCCCTTGGCGGGTTCAAGGGCAACGCCTTGGCAGGGATCGAGCTGCCCAATCAGCTTGTAGAGGTCCAAGGGACAGCGCCCCTTGGCGGGTCCAAGGGCAATGCCCTGGCAAGGATCGAGCTGCCCAATCAGCTTACAGGGGTCCAAGGGGCAACGCCCCTTGGCGGGTCCTAGGGCAGCGCCTTGGCAGGGTTGAGGGGTAGCGCCCCAAAAAAAAAATGGAAAATGCATTCGAAGTTGCTTGTCCGCTCGAGCGGGAGAGCAAGGTGTACGTGCGGATTTCTGGGGAGAGCAGCTTGCACACTGCTAAAAAGGTAGGTGCGGGAGTGAGGTGCGGTAGGTTGGTGAGATTCGAATTTTTTTTCCCTTTTCTTCTCTCTTTGGGCTAAAGTTAAATCACTTTTGTATATATCTCTCTCTCTCTAAAAACATTTCCTCTCCCTTCTCTCTACATTTCTTACGAAAAACCTCACAAGATCTTTGATTTCTTCAAATCCTTTGGGATTTGGACCTAAGTTCTTCATCAAAGTTGGTTAGCTCCTCGAGGGCTTCGTTGTGTATGGTGAAGATCAAGTTTGGACACCGTTGATTTTGGGGGTTTCATCTCATTTCTTCTTCAATACTTGAGGTAGGAATTTTCTTAGAGTTATATATATATATATATATATATGCAAGATCCAGATAATTTTTGAAATCATCATTCGATAGCTTTGAAAATTGATTATTAATTCAATAAGTTGAGTGATTTTGAAAGTGGGTTTGTCTCTTGTTCTTTTAAAATGATCTTATGGGTTTTGATCTTCGTTGATTGGAGAAAAGATGATTTTGGAAAGTTTTCTTTCAAAAGATTTGAGTTGTATAGTTTTGGTGAGAAAACGTAGAATTTGGGGATTTTTTTAAAGAGACTAAAAATCCATGAATGATATTGTTATATTTATTTTGTGTGTCAGAATAAATGGATGTTTGGAAAATTTCTTATTTATATTTATATAAATGATAAATTTCAGGAAATATGGGAATTGTTGTTCATTTTGAAAATTATTGTTCAAAACGTTGAAATAGTCTTGAAATGACTAATTGTTGAGGACACTTGAGAAGAGGGAATTGTGTTATTCCTTAGATGATGAATTGGAATAAAAGTATTTATATTCATCTTTTGTTATTGGCATATCAATTCATTTGATTACATTAAACTTTGAAAGTTGTTTTGAAAACTTGCATTGAGAAAAGAATGTTGAGAAACAAGTTTCCATGAATTGGTTTTAGGGTAAATACGGTGGTAAGTCTTGACAGGTGGTGTTGATGAAATTGAATAGGTGTCAAGCCTTCCAGTTAATACTGGTAAAAATGACAGATTATAGGTGTCGAGCCTTCCAGTTAATGCTGGTAAAAATGACAAATTGGTAGTACTTGTATAGTTTACTTACAGACACCGACCTAGGGATTACCAGAATCGTATTTACCGTCCTTGAAATAAATTGTTAAGTTTTGAACAATTGCAATTGCATGATATCATTGAGCATGGTGGTTTTTAAAAGATGAACATGTGATTTATCTTCAAAAAAGGCATAGCATGGCATATGCATTTCATCTCTTAAAATTTGTATAAAATGTATATACTTTGTTAAGAATTTCCTACTGGGCTTTATGCTCACCCTACGTGATTTTTGTGCAGGAAAAGATGTGGTGATCCCACCAACTAGGGGCGTGGAAGTATGTGTGTTGGGAGTACAATGCTCTCATTTTGCTATGACTTTGTGTGTAAGCCAAGGGCTATGTTTGTTTGGGTTTGAATAACCATGTTTGTTTGGGTTTGAATAACCGTTTTGTGTAACCAGACTCAAGCCTTAGAAACTTGTAAACCCCTTGGGGGTATTTATTTGTTTATTTACTTGTTGTTGGATTAATGTATTGTTGCATGAAGAACTATTGTATCATGTAATGTAAGTTTGGAGATTTATATTCGGTTTTCCTTGAAAGGGCCATGATTGTTGTATTATCATTTGGTCTAGAAATTTGGGGTGTTACAAATGCCATCTACAAAAATGGTAAACAACCCATCTACTTCCATAGATCGACTGCTTTGATTGCCCACTCTTCCTACTCTTCTTCTTCTAGACACCGGGTTCCACCCTCCTCTCTCCATTCTAACATTTCCTAGTATAAGAATTTTTGGAAGACAGCGATTAAAGAAAGGATTGGTAAGAGGTTTGATGGTGGAAGAGGGTTTTACTTTCTAGGGTAAATTACAAATACACCCATGAGATTTGATTAAAATACGAATCACTCAGTTGGTTTTGAAAATTACATTCTACCCCTTAAGGTTTCTAATTTCATAACAAATAGCCCCTTTTATTAATAAATCATCAAGTCAATTAACAGTTTTTAATGATGTTAAAAATATGTTTTAATTAATAATTTAGGTAATTTTATTATTGTATAGGAGACCAATTATGAATTTTATTTTTTTAGTTAATTTTGTTAAATAAAAAATTCTAATAAAGGAATATTTCTAACTTTTCAAACTACAGGGGGCAATCTAGTTTGTAATTTACCATACTTTCTAATAGGGAACATTTAACTTTAATTGGTTGAGTGTAGTTTGTCAAGTATTTGTATCTACTATTTGCCTTTGTTGTCTTTATTTAAAATTCTGGTGTGTGTGACGAATAAAATTGAAACAATAATGAGAGATTTTTTGGGGGAATGGTGGGGGAAGAAAAGACCATTTGATTAACTGAGATTAGGGATGGGAATTTGCAATACGACACAATAGCATGACTCGAACCGTATATGAAGTTAGCGGGTTAGGATTGACCATTTCCTGACATGAACACGTATATGAGACGATCCAATAACACGAATATTAAATAGGTCAAGTTAGTGTCAAATCTGTATAATATGAAATTGATACAGATAACCCCGTATAATGAAGAATTAGTTACACATTTAATATTATTTCTACTAAAGAGTATCACGACAATTTTTAATCTCTTACGTAACTACATCTAATTTATTAAAATGTATGTAAAATAATATTTTTAGTTTAATATAGGTTATGTTTTTTCCTTAATTGAACTTAACGTATTTTTTTTTGTCTATTATTTGAGTTAATCTAGTAAAAAATGTAATAATAATATATAATTTTTATAAACTAAGAAAATAAAATTAAGTTGAAATCAAATATGTTTGTAAAATTTTTTATTTAATAGAAATTAGTTTAATTAAATCTAACTTGTGAAGAAATTTTCAAATTTTTTTCGTACATTTAATATTTTTAGTTAATAGTGAAATTCTTTGTCATGATAAGTTAACACAACACAAACCGAATACGGATTGAAAATGACATGACACAATAACAAGAAATAATAAACAGGTCAGGTTAGTATTGAGGTAATTCTTACACGAATCTGAGATGACACGACATGAACACGACCCAACCCCACACGATACCTACCCCTAACTAAGATGTGTTTTTTCTGGTCATGGTATGGGGCAAACTGTTGGAACTTGATAAAAAAAAAAGTGTTACTTGGTAAGTAGTTATGGAGATTTTCTATTCAGAGCAATGCTTTACGTGTGTTATCATTAAAAGTATGGAACTCAAGATAATGAGTGGGATTCCCACATAAGAAATTCTTGATACTCATGAAAATCCATCCCTCAGGGTATCCCTAGATTTGGCCGTTTAATTTGTTTTGTTGAAGGAAATAAAGAGCATGTTCATTTTTGGAAGGGTGTTTGGACAGGTGATGTCTCATTTAATCATTCACTTCCTCATGTCTTTCCTTTCCTAAGTTCATAATGTTTCCATTGCTTTCATGATTTCTTCTTTTATTGTCCCAGTTGAAATGTATAGTATGAGAATTTGGTTTAGGGAAAGAGAGAAGAAAAGAAAAAGAAAAGAGAATAAAAAGAACAGTTTTAGGTTATCTAACTAACCTTTACATTGTTACCTCTTATTTATATTAAAACAATAAAAGACACAAATGATAAGATTACTCTATGCAATCAATAACCTTTTTGCGTGCATGAGTACCCAAAAAAAAAAAAAAAAACATTATAAGCCCAAGGAGATAACTTATCTTGATTGATTAGCCAAAACAACAATCAACATATAATTAATCAAAAGGGTAAATTACACTTTGCACCAAATCCAATTTTGGTCTGTACACATGAAATCGTAATATTTAACCCCCAGTACTTCTGTCAAATCCCAGTTTGGTCTCTACACATGAAATCGTAACTGTCAACCCCTACACTTCTGGTCAAATCCCACTTTGATCCATATACAAGTGTCAATGATCCCCTTCTATTACTTTATTGTTTAAATCTTTAACAAAATCCAGTCATATGACAAGAATGTGACTATGGAATGAAAGTAAGAGAGAAATCATCTTCATTTCCCACAAATACACACTTTGTCTCATGAGATAAGCACATGAGAGTTATATAATTCAACATATATATATATATATATATATGTATATATATGTTCACATGCTGATTGGAACAAAGATGTAAGAAAATAGAGCTTTTGAAATAAAAAAAGACAGCAGAAAAATCAAAAAGAAAGGAAGAGGAATAAATAAAAGACTGTGTTAATGTGAAAAATAGAGTTTCATGATTCCAATTTATGCAAAACCTAATTCATCTCCTTAATCGTTCACAATCTGCGTTTTGTTTTAGATTAATACAGTCATAATTTGATGTAAATTTTGGGATGAAATGTGTGTAGGCGAGAAATGATGGTGATTTTTCTCTTTTGACCTCATTTTGTAGTCATATGCTTGTCACACTACTGAATTATGTTAAATGCTTATATGGTGGAATAACAAAAATGGGATATTGATACTTGATCAAAAGTGCATGAGAATGATTGTTATAATTTTATGTGTAGGGGCCAAAGTGGAATTTGGTGCAAAGTGCAGAGGTGCAAAGCATAATTTACCCTTAATCAAATAACAAGCATTGAGCAAGCATCACCCCAAAAAAGTACTACATATTAAACATCAAAATGCAAGCAACATCAAACAAATGTCGATATTTTCTCTCAACAACACCGTTTTGCTGTGAGGTATGAGCACAAGTAGTTTCATGAATGATGCCATAGTCATCACAAAAATTAGTAAAAACAAATTATATGTATTAGAAGACAATATCAAACAAAAAAACTTCAGTGCAATTACCATATTGAGTAAAAGTTTTGTTATAAAATAGGTAATAAAATAGAGAAATAATATCAGGTCACTCAAATTGCTATTTATTAAAATTAACCATGTTATCCGAGAATAATTATCAAAAAAAAAAATAATTAACATTCACTACAAGAATTTACACATTTGGCGACCACTTTTGCCGACCAAAAAAATTTTGGTCGCAAAAAAATGACATTTGGCGACCAAATATTAATTAGTCGTGAATGATCATTATTTTTGGCGACCAAATATTATTGGTCGCAGAAGGTTATATTTTGGCGACCAAAAAAAGAGTTGGTCGCAGAAAGTGGTATGCTTTTGGCTACCAACTACAAATTTGGTCGCGAAAGGTGACATTTTTTTTAGCGACCAAAAATTTGGTCGCCAAAAACTTATTTTCAGCAACTAAAAAAAATTAGTCGCCAAATTAGCACTTTTAGCGACTAATATTTTAGTCGCCGTTGATTGAG
This sequence comes from Camellia sinensis, assembly GCF_055761805.1. Taxonomy (NCBI): domain Eukaryota; kingdom Viridiplantae; phylum Streptophyta; class Magnoliopsida; order Ericales; family Theaceae; genus Camellia; species Camellia sinensis. Next base: position 21,855,114 of record NC_138965.1, on the reverse strand, counting down.
ATTTGGTACCTAAAAAAATTTGTCGGCGAAGGATACATTTTCTGCGACTAATCTGGTATTTTGGTTGCCAAAAATTTGGGAGGAAAATTTGAAACTTGGGGGGGGGGATTGAAATTTTTTATCTTTAAAATCTGTTAGCTCACACATTTTCATTTTCTCCTCTCTCATCTCTCTTTGAAATAGGTGCGAGACAAGCGAACAAACAACACCGAACCACTCTCTCTCTCTCTCATCTTTGCATTCGATTCGAACCCTAGGCACATTGGATCAATCATTCGGAGTCTCTCTTGGATCTTCAATCAACTTATACATATACAGAAGAACAGAGAGATAGATAATAGAGAGGGAGAGAGAGAGAGAGAGAGAGAGAGAGATTGTAAGCTAATGGCGGAACACTCTGATTTAGACCAGCTCCTTGATAGTAAGAAATTCAATCTCTCCCTCTCTCTCTCTCTCTATGTATATGTATATACATGTATATGTATGTATTTACATGAGTTCTAATCACCATTGAATCATTTCAGGCGCTTTGGATGATTTCCAAAATCTCAATCTTACTTCTTCTATTCAAACTCAAAGGTATTACTCTCTCTCTCTTTCTCTCTCTCTCTCCTCATATACATATACATATATGTATACGTATACGTATATATAAATATGTTGATAGCTTTGCCCTTTGATTTCAGGAGTGGAGATGGTGAAGTGAAGAAACATGAGAGTTCTATTATATGCATTTTGGTCGCAGTATATATAGTTTTGGCAACTAAAATATTTTAGTCGCTGAAAGAAAAATAAAAACTATTTTTTATCTTTCGCGACCAAAAGTTTGGTCGGCAAAACTTTAATTTCAGTGACTAAAAATTATTTTGGTCACGGTATATATAGTTTTGGCAACTAAAATATTTTAGTCGCTGAAAGAAAAATAAAAAATTATTTTTTATCTTTCGCGACCAAAAGTTTGGTCGGCAAAACTTTAATTTCAGCGACTAAAAATTATTTTGGCCACGGTATATATAGTTTTGACAACTAAAATATTTTAGTTGCTGAAAGAAAAATAAAAAATATTTTACCACCACCACCACCACCAACACCTCATATCCACCACCTTCACCACTACTGTCGCTTCCTCTCCTCTACTAAAAAAAATTAGTTATTGATTTTTAGTATAAAAAAAAATTTGGCCACAAAAAAATATTTTTAATTGACCATAAAAAATTAATTTTATTTTAACGAAAAATATTTTTTATTGAAATATTACCCCTCCTTTTACCAAATAAAAAAAAAATTCATTAAAAAAAATGAAAAAAAAATTCCCCCTTTTTTTCACTGACCCGCCCGGCCAAACTTATTTCCCCCATTTTTTCCGTCTTTCCCCCATTTTTTCATTTCCTTTCAGGTTTGCAGAGCCCTGTTTCGAAACAACACGTCTCTCTCTCTCTCTCTCTCTCTCTCTCTCTCTCTCACGAAGGCGAGCGACGAGCGGCGAATTTTGGTTCGAGTTATGAGCTTCGAAGCTGCTTCTTCAAAGCTTCTTCACCAATTGCTGGGACCAGAAAATGTGCAGCGTTGGTGTCGGGGTTGTCCTATGTTACTTCACCAATGATTTCATCGTTCAATGAGGTTCCAATCAGCTCAATCTCTGTTTTTCTTTGTTAAAAAATGGTTTTGATTTTTCGGTTTTTGTTTTTTTGTGCGATTCTGATTTCTATCTATGTGGGTATCTGTATTACGATTACTTTCGGTTTACCAGTGTGTTGTAAATGTTTTTTATGATTTTCATTTCCATTGCTTTAAGAGACCTTGGGTTTTGCACTGCAGGTCGAAATGTTGAAAATCTTGTTATGCATAGTGTGCTTAGCTTTATTTGCAAAGTAGATGTAAGGTATGTGATAGATTATCCTCTATGTTTATTAGTGTTGTGTTTTGTATCTATCATCTTCCTGATTTTATTTAATTTTCTTATAAATTTTTGGCAAGTCCCAATACATATCTCCTACACCAAGAGCTGCTTAACTTCATGCTCGTAGCCATGTCAACTCAGCTTCTTTCTGGGCCATCACCAGGACCCAAGGATATTCACCCATTCATTGATATGGCAATGGTCCAGGTGACAAGAACTTCTTACTTTTTTTAGCTCGTCCAAAATCTGCAGTTCTTTTAACAGGTATTGCTGTTCTGTCAATTTGCTATTACATTTTCAGGAAAGCTCTTTTGTTGGTTTGGTTGTTCGCAAACTGCTACTTAATTACATCATGCGACCTCACTTCGCCTTAAATACTACATCTTATGACATGTTTTCTGAAGGAAATCAGTCCGGTGTTTTACAGAGAGTTGGTTCTGCAGCTGGTATGGTGGTTTATTTGATAATGCTCATTTTTTACAAGCAGTCAGCTGGTATGGTTTTATTCTGTTAATATGCAGTATGCATCATACTTGGATTGGGATGTTTTTTGTTTTACAATGTTGAGCAATCAATAAACAATGAGGGCATTTAGGAGGATTGATGGAGTTTTTATTGCTCAGAAATTAACTTATGGAGACCCTTTTTCTTACCTCTCCTGATATTTGAACCAGCAATTCTGGTATAAATTAGTGTAAGAATTTGCACCAGGGGAACAACTACAACATTGTAGTTCTATAAGAATTTGCACCAGGGGAGATATGTGTCAGTCTTACCGAAGGGCAGTTCCAGCAGGTACAGATGGTGTTCGAATTGGAATGTAGTTCTATAAATAGGATGTATATAATGTACACTGTATTGATGAAACTTAATGTTTAATTTTGATGGGTTGAAATTCAGAGCATCAAGCAGATTCTTGGACTTCAGCATGGAAAACAGTATGACAGTGTGAAGACTTTGAGATATGGTCATTTGATGATCATGACTGATCAGGTTTAAAACATGGATATTCATAATCCAATGCCATCTCACCTGAAAATCCACTTTTCTCTACTGCATTGGAAACTTATCTTGTTTGTTTTGATGATCTTCTTTTTCTCTAATTTCCATAACATTTGTGGGGACAACTATCATAGTGTGGTATTTTATATTTTTCTAAAAAATTGTTGATGCCATGCTTAAATAAGTTGTAATGTCAATCTAACTCGGTTGCACTGTTCATTGATCACTTTCACACTATCTTCTTTGTTTGTTTTGTTTTGTTTTGTTTTTTGGTTCATTTCCAACACAATTGTGATTGAAATCAGTTGAATCACAGATGATGATGGTTCTTATTTAGATCCTTTGTTGGAGACACTGTGGAATATATTATCATGTGCGTCATACTCCCTTCTAAGATCTATCTTCATGCTTTCATATACAGGTGTCATTCTGCACTTATCTGATGTGTTGATATTTTCTCCTCCAATTGTATTGATAGTAGGATGGTTTTTTGATGGTGATCCATTTTGTTCTTCCTACCCTTCTCTTTTTAGTGGCATGCTTAAATCTTATTGAAACTTACCTCAGGTGTTCTCAGCTTTTGGCTTTGTCCACAAGATTGCAACTTTTGAGAAGGCTGTAGGTTTTCAGGTGTGATGTCGAAAATCGCCTTCTTCTTCTTCTTCTTCTTCTTCTTCTCTCTCTCTCTCTCTCTCTCTCTCTCTCTCTCTCTCTCTCGTTTTTCTTGTATTTTTTTGGTATCTGCATTGGTCTTTCTGTACTTTTGTAAATTTGCCACCTACCTTTGCATGTTCGAAGGCATTGATCCAATTCAGTGATGTTGAGACTGCAGTTGCAGCAAGAGATGCATTGGATGGAAGAGGCATACCCAGGCATGCTATCTTTTATTCGTATCCATCTTAATTGCTTTCCCCGCTTTTTTACGACATTGCTAAGTTTAGAACTGTGGAAGTTCTCACTATGGTGGATTTCATATTTGGTATGTAACAAATTTCAGGTACTTGCTTCCAGACCATGTTGGTTCATGCCACTTGCGCATCTCATATTCGGCGCACACAGACTTGAATAGTAAGTTCCAATCTCATCGAAGCAGGTAATAATGAATCCAGCTGGCCAGTAATTTGATTTTTTTTTATTCTGTATTTGGCTATAATCAACGCTTGCTCTTTCATCATTACGCTTCTATGATTATGATTTTTGGTGATTGAGGTCTTGCTAATTGATGCATGTGGTTTTTGTTAACTAGGGGTTAGTCAAGCTCGGCAGCTAGAACACAGATGTGTTTTTCATGGCCTCTTAGTAATTTTCTTAATCTTATTGTAGTTGTTTAATGTGTTCCTGTAATTTCACTGTAGTTGAAATTTTTTGGATCTCATTAGTTTATATCTAGTAAATGCATTGAACGAACACATCTCACCTTTTGTCTTATTTATTCAGTTATTCGTAAATGGCAAATACCCTCGTCATATCTTACTACAAATGCTTTACAATCATGTTGGACCTCCATTGTCAATGACACGAAGTTTCAGTTGCACTTTTTGTCTTTTGTTCTAGTTTTTTAGTTTGTGTTGTTCATGTGTCTTTTTAAACATACATCTTATCTGCAGCCTGTATTCAGGGATGGCAACAGGTTGGGTATGAGTCAGGGGGGTATACCCTTCCCCGCCTCATATAAAAAAAAAAAATTGCAAATAAAAAAATTGTGTAGTGACCTTCTTGAAGACAAACATGCTTTCACAAAGTAAAATTTCCTCTTCAAGCAACCTAAAACAATAAAATTGCAAATGTAGAACACTTTATTTGTATTTTTTTTCTTTTTTCTTTTATTTTTTTTCTATTTCCTCTGTTTTTTTAGTAACCAAAAGAATTCTAAAAATATTGAAATTCAAGAGTCTCTAACAATCAAGAAAATCATTGATGCATTAGTGGAAAAAATACAAGGCAAATGAAGCTGGAAATCAACATTGCCACCACCTCCGTTGACTTGTTCCATCATTGTTCTCTTTGGGGACCCATTCGTTGCCCACCTACTGTGTGGTTCAAGCAGTCCTCCAACCCAACTTTGACTCGGAGATGTAAATCACCAATCTCTAAACCAATTGAGCTTCTTTTTTAAAACAGATGGTGTAATGTCTCCTATCCTGAATTGAAACGATATTGCTTGATTTGGGCTACCCTTGTGACTTTAAAACACACTGTTATTAGGAAGAGATGTGAACTCGTTTATATAGCCCAAGAAGTTTTCAGAAGTCAGAACCACACGTCCTTGTGTGGTGTGTGATGATGCATTTAACTTTGCACAAAAAATGGAACAAAAAATATGTCGAAAGCTGGGGACAAGAAAAGACTTCTGAAGTAGCAAGGGAAGCTTCTCTGGATCCTCTGGCACAGAAGCTCCAACAACAAAGGTGATGGTTTGTTTCCTGCTTGGCTTAAGAAAAAGAAGTTGCAATACATCACATTCATATAACATAGTTTAACAATATTAATTACAATATGCTACATTCTTTCCTTAAGTAGTAAAAACAATGCTTAAAAAATTCATTTATATAGTTATGTCAACTATTAGGAACAGCAGTTTGATTTGTTGACCCCTGCCCTCCTTCCATAAAATCACTTGCATTTATAGCTGAGGTGAAACTAATTTCAAGAAAGTATTCTATTTGAGGATACATCATAAACATATTGTTACTAAATGGTACACATTTACGGAAGGCTTAGTTCTATTATTAACTTTAATGTTTTACTTGTGTAATGTGACACCTAGTGTGTTGTACAGATTGGAAGAATTTGATTAGTGACGAGTGTGCAGCAACTGTTATACTACTCAATTTGGAGTAGTTCTGGCTTATAAACAAAAAAAAAAAGGTTTGACTAGCATTCTAGCAACTGAGATCTCCTACTTGTTTCCTGTTCGACTTGTGCAAAATATGAAGCAATCTCAATATTGTTCAGAGTGATGATATCCTTGAAGTAGTTGATTTGCAAGTTTAAAAAATCTAATAGTTCTTGTTTAATGGGCAATCCTCTAACTTCAAAACTAATTCAAATTATTATTTTTATCCTCTTCTGATGAAACCCTGTTACTGATGAAGTAGATAATACAAAACACTACGTAGTTTTATTTGAGATAGTTTTAAGATATGTTGCAATATGTCATGTATTGATCACTAGTTTTTCTATTTGAAGACAGGCTTTGATCCTTGTTCGACTTCTTGGTCAGCGGATTGACTTGGACAACATAAAGGTTTGGACATTGAGATGATATACTTGTATATCTCCACTTTCAAATCAAGTATGACCAGATTTATATGTAGTTTCTACTTTAATCTTGTAGGTTGAAAGCTTGTATCCTGAAGAAATGGGACCAAATATAATGCATGTTGAAGATTTTTTGGTGAATGGCCTTCCACTGCTTCATAAAGGCATCCAAGAGAGGGTTGAAAATTGATGAGCAGAGCAGCAGTCATGTGGGTAGATGAGCAAGATGGGGAAACAATTGAGCTTGCCTTCAGTAAGAAGAAAATTGAAGCAAGGAAGAATGGCCCAGCAAATTGACAGCAGAACATAACAGAACAAAGCAAATCTGTGGGCAGAACATAACAGAAATGTGATATAAGGCCAGAATCAAGGCCAGAATCAATCAAATCTGTGGGTTCAAGGCCAGAATCAATCATGTCTGTTCACGAACCAGATGAGCACCCTCCCCAACATATTTCTTAACAAGTTTACGAAGCTAAATTGTACAAGACTACTTGGCAGTATAAGCATTTTTGGGAGGATTAAATATTTTTGGATGGATGTGTATGGATAACAAATATTATTAGTTTTATTTGTTGATAGCTGCGCATGGATAACAAATAGTTATGTTTCAAATTGTTATGTTAGATGGATGTGACTTGTGAATGAAAACTTAGAATAGTTGTATTGTGTCGAATGTTAATGAATTATGTATTGTGTCGAATGTTAATGATTCAGTTAATTTGAATGATGCTTTAAAATTATAGATTTATTATGGATTGAATGAATTATTAGGAATTACAAGTGTATTGTTTTACTGCTTTGGCGACCAATTTATTAGTTGCGACATCCAAAATAATTTTTTTTTGCAAAAAATGACAATTGCCGACCAAGAGTTTTGGTCGCAAAAAATACATGTATTGCCGACCAAAATAGCTCTTGGTCGCGGAATCTCACTTTTGCCGACCAAAAGTTTGGTCGCGAAAAGACACAAATGGCGACCGATTTTTTTGGTCACGGAATGTGATAATTGGCGACCAAAAAATTTGGTCGCGAAATGAAATAATTGGCACTAAACTTTTTGGTCGCGAAATGTGACAATTGGCGACTAAGAAATTTGGTCGGGAAATTATCACTTTTCGCGACCAAAGTGTTTTGGCGACAAAATAAATTAGTCGCGGCAATTAAATATTTAGCGACCAAAAATTTAGTCGGCAAATCCAACTTTTGCCGACCAACCACAATTTTGGTCGCGAATTACTTTTGCCGACCCTCAATTGGCGACCAAAGTAGCGACCAAAAAAATTGGTCGCAGATAACTTTTGCCGACCAAAAATTGACTTTTAGCGACCAATTTTTTTGTTGCCAAAAGTGTTAATTCTTGTAGTGATTAGAAGTACAATGAAGACCCAATATGTCTATGTGGATTACAACAAAGAACTCAAAGCAGTAAACTTATTATTACATGGAAGATAGTGAAGGAAATGAAGACAAGAAGGAAAGAAACAAAGCTTGACCATACGTGTTAGTTCTAAAAACGTAATGAACATAAGAATAAGAGTAATGAGGAGCATGGTAAAGATTAACCGAGTAAACTAGAAATCATGGCACAAGATATGCTAAACGGATATACATAATCTTCAACTTAAGGGAAATTCTTATCATGTTTCTAAGAATGTGAATCACAATTATATGTTAAAGAATAACAACATTTAGTAACTAAATAGTAAAAACCGTGGGCAAAATCATAGTTTTCATGGCATAAAAATTCAAGGGTAAATTACCAATAGGTCTTAATAGCTGGACTTAATTTCCATTAAGTCCTAATAAAAAATAAGTCATAATAAAATCGTTGCTAAAAATAATTTTTTTTGTGATGATTTTTTGTATATGTCACTAAAAATTGACAATTAATAACTTTTTTTTGTCATGATTTTTATAAATGGGTAAATTACACTGACATCCCCTGAGGTTTATATTTATTACAGTTCCCCTCCTCACATTTGAGAAATTACACTAACCCCCTTGTCAATGTAATTATTTGATGGTATTAACTTTTAAGTTAAAATGACATATATACCCTTAACCTTTACATATACTTTAAAGGGTAAAATACATTGACACCCCCCTGAGGTTTCAATTTAATACGAATCCTCTCCTGACATTTAAAAAAAAAACTAATTTAATAAAAATAAATATGAAGAAATATATTTAATTTGTAAAAAAATATTTCTAACCACTCGAAAGATAAGAATTATATAAAAATGATAATTATTTTAAAAAAAATGTCTAAAAATCAAACCATACATAGCCTAAGAATATTTTCATAAGTCATTTCTTACATTGTAACTTATTTTATTATTTGTTAATTTTACGACATTTTTACCATCTGAGACCTATTTGGTAACCATTTCGTTTTCAGTTTTCAATTTATATTTACAAAAATTAAAAAAACTGTCATAAAAACTTGTTTGATAATTTTTTTGGTTTATAAATGATTGTCTCAGTTTGTGAATTTGAGAAAAAAAAACGTAACTTCAAAAAATGAGTTTATGTTGGTTTTTAAACAGAAATTTAAAAATTTGATTAACAAATTTTTTTTCAAATATTTTTTTTTCCAAATAATTCTTTTTTTCCAATTAAATTTTTTTTTCAATGAATTTTTTTTTTTCAACTAATACTAATCAAGGGGGAAATTGGTAATGTTACTTTAAACCTTGGAGAGGGGATTGTAATATGTAAAATGTGAGGGGTGTCAGTGTAATTTATCCAGTGAGGACAAAATTGGTATTTAAAAAAAATTAAATTGCTGACATCAGCAAAATCTATTAGTTAATGAAACTTTAAACCTTACGGAGGAGAATGTAATTTCCAAAAGGTGATGGGAGAACTGTAATAAACATAAACCTCAGGAGGTGTCAATGTAATTTACCTTTTATAAATTGTTGCTGAAACTTACAATAAATGATGTTTTTCTGTGAAATTTTTTTCAAATTGTTGTTGAAAGTTGAGAATTAGCGACATATTTTGTGACGATTTTTTTATACAGTCACTAAAACTTATAATTAGTGATATTTTTTTTGTGACAATTTTCAAACTGTCGCTGAAACTTAACAATTAACGATTTTTTTAAATAGTGTTTGATGAAAAACGTCATTAATTCTCATAGGACATATTAGATAATAAGTCCACCTAGTAGGACCTACACATAAGTCCCTCTAAATTCAATGGATTAAAAAGAGTTAGACAAATGGCTTTGCTTGTTGGCGAGAGTGGGGTGTAAATCACTTGTTATGATTCACAAAGAGAGGACTAAAAACTAAACCAAACATACTTTAATTCGCTCAAATAAATTTTTGAAATACAAAGAAAGCATACAATGCAAACTTCTCATACTCTTTTATTTTCTTCTCACTCCCACACATTGATCAATCTAATACACAACCTATTTACAGATTATATTTGACAATATGAAAACCAATCTCTAAATTATGACACCAACTTCTTGTCTTCCACTTTGTGAGTTGTCAATCCTTTTCCTTTTGCTTTCCAACATGTTGATTCTTGCTTTAGGCAGGTTGATGGAAGAATGGGTTAGCATTGACGAAGATAATGTTAAGCTTATCTTTCAACATCCCCCCCTAAGCTTAACTCTCCATGATGCTTCATTCCAAGCATCAGCTTCATTCTGGTGAACACATCATTTTTCAATGGCTTTGTGAAAATATCTGCAAGCTAATCTTGAGACTTGCAAGAGAATAACTCCACATCCTTCTATTTCACATGCTCTCGGATGCAATGATAGTGAGTGTCAATATGCTTGCTCTTTTGATTAACTGGGTTCTTTGCTAACACAATTGCAAAGCGATTATCAACATAGATCACAGTAGGGTTTTCTTCCAAAAATTCTAAATACTTCAGCACATTTCTTAACCAAATTGCATGGCACACAGCTGTAGATGTGCCTGAACGTCCCGGGCTTCACGCGCGAAACGGTGCAAAAATCCCGTTTTGTTCATTAGCTACTACAGTTCGGACTCATGTCACAGTTCTAAATCTAATCTCGCAAAGTGCAATGCAAGACTGATAAATCACCAAAGAGTCCAAATCTAGCAAATTGTTTTGGAAAATTGATTTTAATAAAGAAATGCCAAACATGGACTGCTTTGCCAGGTACAGAGTCGCCACCTAAATATTTTATTTTGGAGAAATCTAGGAAACCCTGACTCGTGCCTAAGGCCACGTGTCCATCATCACCAAAGTTGCCTCGGCTCGGGAACTTGGGTACGAGAGGGGAAGGTCATGCAATGAGCACCCCACTCGCCCGATCAAAGATTGGCCTGTACTAAGCATGATACTTTGTTTTTGAAGACACATGTGTTCTTATTTTGGTTTATTAGCTCGAACTACTATGTGATGCGCACAACACACAAGTATAGACTAGATCGCCTAAGTTGGAACAAAACATCTCATGTTTGTTTGTTTGAAAATGGTTTGAAGGTACTACTCGTAAGTAGGCTAAGACGTGGATTTGCCACCCTCGAGTGGGCTTAGAAAACATGATTTTGCCACTCTCAAGTGGGCTTAAAACTCGCATTTCAATGAATTGTTCCAATTCAAGTAATCCAACCTTCACCTACAGGTATTCAGGCAGTTATATCATTTAAGCAAATAGCCTCATGGCAAGCATGCTATCATGGAAACACTTACACGCATGCAAGATGCTAAAGCATAAAAACTTACCTAGTACTCCGAGCTAAAATAATAGCTAGTTAGAAATCAATGCATGATCCTAACTATGTTAAGATGGCTAATGCAACACATGTAAAATGCAACTAGAGATAGGCTCGGCTATTCTAAGATGTCATGCGAGATGCAACTTGATAACATGTATTCAAGTAGGAATTGAAATACGATGCAGTTAGTACGATGCGCTGAGCCCGGTGCATGCAATACAGATGAATGGATGCAAACATACGAGCATAAGAATGCTAATTGAAACATGTCCTAAAACTAACCATCATAAGCGGTTAAGTAAAAAGGAGAAAGATGTGGGGTTGGAAGACATTCACACACTCACGCACACTTATTACAAAATTCGCCCTCTCGACGGAGGGTCCGAATAAATAATACAAGCCAACTAATTAATCAACTACCCTAGCTAATTAATTATTACAAAACTCTTAACTAATTAAGCAAATTAATTAAGTTACAAAAACCAACTATGTATATAGCGATCCCGGTATTCCCTGTTGTTGTATAACTATAATCTGGACTCAATTTCGTAGATTCGTTGTTGTCTTATCCTCATTTCTATCCCTTACTCTTTGTTTTAGAGTTTTGGGTTGTGTTGGGCAAGTTGGGAATTAGTTGGTTGTGTTTTAAAGCTTTGAAATTTTGCCCAGGTTTTGGTCTCTCCGCTCGAGCGGCGGTTTTGTGCTCGAGCGAGCTTTTGTTGCTGCCTTTACGCTCGAGCGGCAGTTTGGACGCTCGAGCGTGAATTTCCTTCTCTCAGCATTTTGGTCGTCTGCAGAAAATTCTGGGAGAGTGCACCCGGCGCTCGAGCGGATCTTTGGACGCTCGAGCGTGAACCTGTGTCTGTACGCTCGAGCGGGGTGTTGTACGCTCGAGCGGACCTGCTTTTATATCAGTTCGTGAAACCACCTTTTTGATCACTTTTTGATTTCCTTTCTCTCTCTTACTTTTTCAAAACCTCCATTGGAGAGCACCTCACTCTAAAACCGAACTTCTCTCTTAGGATTGATCTACCTAGAGTGTTTTCCTCACCTTGGGCCTTTGTAAGAAGTGTGTTGATCGTCGAGGGCTTTGTTGAGATCTGAGAAATTTGGGATTTGGAGCACTTCTGAGTTTTACTCATCTTCTCCCTTGGAGCTCTGAATTTGAGGTAGGGATATCCTACTCCTCTCTATGGATTTTGTCTTTAAATTTTGGTAATTTGAGATGTTGGGGTTGGTTTGGTAATTTTGTGAAAGTTTGGGCCATTTGTGTTATTTTACAAAAGTTGGGGTTTTATTTGTAATAAACCTAGATGCATGTTTGGTATAGAGAAATGGAATAAATGTTGAATCATTGATGAAAATGGGACCTAAGGGTGGTAATGGTAATTATGGAAAATGACCTAATTACATTGTTTAATTAATTGAGATAATTAATTGTGGGAAATGAGAAAATGAAATGGAATTGCTGAGATTGGGAGTGCATGGGGTTAAAGGGTGTAGTTGAATTATTTATTACTCACCGAATTGAAATGTCGATTGAATATCCATTGTGCATTTATTTCCTGCTTAGAAATAATTGCTTTGGGCTACCGGTGGAGGGTAGTGTTGATTGTTGTAGACAATGCTTGATGATTAGGCAAATTAAAACTAATCAATTGGATGTGTCATAGAGCATGTCGGTTGATAGAATACATTAATTTTATGTATTGATTGATTGCATATGTGATTCTGTGTTTATATGCATTACTTGTGTATGGGAGGAGATAGGGGATGTACTCCACGGTTTAGGGGAAGATGGGGGATGTACCTCTAAACCGGTTAATGGTTTAGGGGAAGATGGGGGATGTACCTCTAAACCGGTTGTTGGAATGTTGATATAGCTCATATGCTTATCGGTTGAAGTGTTGATACAGCTCATATGCTTATCTATCGGAATGTTGATACAGCTCATTTGCTTATCTGTTGTAGTAGTGATATAGCTCATATGCTTATCTATTAAAAAGTTTGTTTGATTTGATATAGCACTAAAATGTATATCATCATTGTTTGCGAAGTATGGGAGTAGTTTATGTGTTATTGATACAACAAAATAATGTGTATCCACCTTGGATTTCGAAAGTGTTCTAGTGATGAACTATAATCTCATCAAATGTTCTGGCCAGAGTACTGAGCCTTGTTTTCAAACTCAAAGTTGAACAAAAACGAAAAGTGAATTGTAACATAGACTTGGCTGTCATGGAAACGTAGGGAGATGTAAATGGAAGTGTCAGTGTTGACCGTCTATCAGTTGCTAATCTTTTAGTCATTGTTCATGGTTGGTTTAGTGTATTTCTACTGGGCTGTGGCTCACCCTATATGGGAATATCATTTTCAGGTACAGGTAGCATGCCACCTCCAAGGACGTAGCTTGGGAGGCCAGAGGCGGATTTTTGTTGTTTTACTTGATGTATTACATGTAAATTCAAGCCAAGGGCTTAACGTGTTTGAGTTAGTACTCTTTTGTTGTAACCAAGTGTTAACTTGGAAAGTTGTAAGCCCATAGGGCATTTGCTTTTGTTGTTAACATGTAATACTTTTTGTAATGAAACTCTGTTAAATGAAAGAACGTGGAGCTTTTGAATATCAGTGCATGTCTTATTTAATGGGTTTAAAGCTATTATTTTGAGGGCATTACAACTTGGTATCAGAGCGTACCGGGTTCGAATACCTTGGGTACGTGGGAAGTGATTAGTATCACAATGGGTTTCTCTCGCTTGTTAGAGACTTAGACGTAATGTTACGTACTTTTGTGATAACATGTTTATGTGACTATTTGGGTATGGAATGTAGTTTCTTGGATGTTGATTGGATCCTTGGGTTTCTGGGAGTCCAGTTGGAAAGGCACTTGATCAATGCTGTTTCTGATCGGAACTCTAGTAACGCCTCGGGACTATCATTATCTGGAAATGAAATTCGTAAGTGCTTACATGTTTATGTGCTTATGTGGAGTGAATTACAGTTGTCCATGTGTTAGGATGTAAGTGTTTAGCTTCAGCACATGTATGAGTGTGCTAACGTGTCTCCGTTACTTTTACTAGGATGCCTAGGCGAGGAAGTTGCGATTTCCCTCCTTCCGCTCAGGAAGAGCTGCGGAAACAATTTGTGGAATTACGCCAAGGTACTACACCTTTGGTGCGGTTCGAAAGATGGTTTGCTAATCTGTCGAGGTTTGCTCCAGAATTGGTGGAGACAGAGGACTTACGTTGTTTTGAGTTTGAGAGTAAGCTGCGTGACGACATCCGTGTAAGGATAGCGGGGTCTTGGCATAAAAGATATAGGACGCTTGTTGAGGCGGCCGCCCATGTAGAGGCTGCAGTGCTAGCAATGGGGCAGAGTGGGGAGGAAGCCATCTCGGCGACTCCTGTGACTCAGGGTGTTGGTAGGCCTTTTAAGAGACAGAGGGTTTTAAACTCGCAACAGGAAGGACGGGCTAGAACTGCCCTTCCAGTGTCAGATTTGGGTTCGGGGGAAAATAAGCAGAGGGGCATCATTTGTTTCAGATGTGGTCTGCTGGGCCACAGGGTTTCGGTTTGCCCACAGAAGAAAGGGGTGGGGTTAGCAGTTCAACCAGTAGTTGTACCACCAGGATCATCCAACCAGCCGGGTTTTGGACCGATTAAATGCTCAGTGGGGAGGCAGTTGTTGGGGTCTTCATCAGCCCAGATTCTGAACCAATCTCGTGCTCAGGCACCGCCTACCTGTTGGGTGTGTAATCAGCCGGGTCATATTCGACGTTTTTGTACTCAGTCGGGAGCTTCTTTAGGGGTTTTGCAACCTAGCCAGGCTCAGTTTCTTTCGACTGGGCAGGAACAGTATCGTTTTGGGGGACTAGCAGGCCAGATTGCGAGGGCCTCAGTAGAGTCGAGTTCCCAAGCCCCAGCTAGGGAAGTTTGTAGTTGTTCCAGGTGTGGGCAGAGGGGGCATACCAGTGGTTCTTGTCCGTGACTTGTAAGCTCGTAGGTTGCCTTATGTTCGGGGATGACCAACTTCGGCGGTCCAACAAGGGACGGTAGTAGTAGTAATACTGATGGGATGGTTTTGTTTTGACTAATCCGTTTTGTAATCAGTGGATTATTGTTTTGTGATCATTGGGTTCCGTTGTGTAACCAATGTGTTTTGGGAAGGTTGAAACATCTAAACTGTTTGTTTATCTATATATATACATATATGCTTTGTTTGTTAATTTCCCTAGAGTGGGTGAATTGGAGCATGTCGTAGCTCTAAAATTTTATTAATGTATAAAGTTGCTATAAAAAAAATTTATGCTTGTGATTTGATTTGGGGAGGATGAGGGCTAGAGAGCCATGTTTTCAAAATTTGGAAGAACCACCGAGGGGTACGTGTCCTAGCCAAGGTAATATTGGAGCGAGAACTGTTTTACTTGCCGAGTGTGTGGAATTACATGAGTACTACCCATTTAAAGTTTTGTGCGTGGTATAGCTTTTGATCTACTGTCGGGTGAACTTGAGAGGATGTGAAGTGTACGATTAATACTAGATGTAACACGTATTTAATATGGTATCCTACGGGGGCATGGCACATAATTTTGTCAAGGTTGGACTCGTACCTTCGTGGTAAGTAACGTTGTCAAGATTGCAGGTGTACTGATTGGCCGTTTCAAGTGAAGGGATGTCAGTCCCTATATAAGGTTGTGATTGTTGTATCGGGAGCGATGTGTTGTGAGTAGCTGGTACTATACCTCGGGCTGCAGTATAATGGATGTCTCCCTAAGTTTTCAAATTTCTTTATTTGGATTGAATGTGATAAGTTCGTACCTTAGCACTGGTCAAGTCAGAGGATATTATCAGAAGCGTTAATTGGGTATATAGCCCATGGTTAGAGTGTGACCCGTGGGTGGAGTCACAGTGGTATGGTGTTTGCGGATGAAGATGTGGGTTAATGACGAGGGAGGCGAGGACTTTTACCCCTCTGGAAAGTTAGAAGAGTGAATCTTTGGAAGCCCTATCGGCGACTTGTGACGGTGTCGGGGTTTGGTTCATGATGGTTGCCTAGCGGTAGTGTGGACTAGTGGTTTAGCACGGAGGCCAGGCCTCTTGATGGTACTCTCGAGATGAGTGACAAGTAAGATATAGAGTAACGAGTGGATCCTATGAGTTATTGGAGGATTCGGTGTAGGAGTAAGAGGGCTTGCAAAATAAGGAGGTTTTGCCTAGTACGGTTGAATGTGTTAGATGGGATGGTTTCGAGAGTTGCGCGGTGTTGGCAGGACTATATGAGAATGTTCGAGGGAACGTGAGATTTGTATCTCGAGTTAGTGGGAATGGTACCTGTATGCTGGTTCGTGTGTTGGGCCTTGCTAGATAGTGAGTCCGTGATGACCCCCCTTGGTGGTATAGGGGTAGTGTTCATATTGTGATTGGTTATCCATTGTTGGGTGTGGGTTATGAGTGGATGCTGCCAACATTCTTTGAAGGAAGAGCAATTCGTGTTCTAAAGTAATGAGTATAGCGTGGGTCAAAATAGTCCTTCGTATTCGGGATGTTGTGATTGAGGTTGACCATGTCGGTCTTCGGTCAAGGAAGTGAGCAGGCTTGCTAGATAACCATGGCGGGGGATGGTGATTCCCTTAGACGCGATGTTGAGGCGGTTAAATTTTAGAAAATCCAGTGAGATTCCAAAATTTGTGGTTCGTGTAGAGAACTCCGTGGTTGGGGTTAGTGGTCTGAGTAGCACATCAGTGTGTGGATTACTGAGTGTAGAGTTTATTGAGTTGACTAGTCAGCTTGTCAGTATCGGGTGTTGGGGTCGCATTGGTCACCTTGAGTTTAGTCTCGTTCGTTGTAGACTCCGTATGTTGATTAAGGAAAACTGAAATTAATCGAACATGTTTTGTCGTTGAGTCTGACGGTTGGAATAATACATCTAATATATGTATTGATTGATCATTGTGAATGATTGGCTTTTTATACATTATGAATGTATGGTGTCTAGTTTGATGTTGATACAGCACTATAATGTGTATCATTTGTGTATTTCTGAGCCGTGTTTATGATTATAAAGTGGTTAAGTAAAGGGAGGTGGGATAAAATTGCAAAAACCATGAATTTCTTATACTTTATGTGTTGATAGTACTGTTGTTATTTCTATTAACTATCATTATAGAAATGTTATGTTCTGTGTCGGTTGTGGCATCACTGTATGAGTGATGGTTGTGGATAGTGCTGTTTTGGAAAGAAATGGAAAACAAAATTTTTCCAGTGTTTGGACCATATAAATGCGTTGTTGAAAAGTTGATTTAATTCAAGGATTTTCTTTTAAGAATTCCAGATTACTCTTTTGGGCAAATAAACTGTGGATGACTCTGCGTTTTGGGTAACACCGTATTTGTGAAAAATGTTTACAAAGCTTTTGAGTTTTCGTATGGAAAATGCAAGATTTATCCTGGAACGTTAACGTTGAAAATTTAAACATCTTTGAGAAATGCCTCTTGAACAAGAAAATGTTTTCTTATTATCTACTTTAAGATTTGTTTTAGTCGTGTTGTTGAGTAGTGACTAAGCTTGGAGCACTAGTCGGTTTTTGGTGAATTGTTTCGGGGGAGGTTTGGTTTGTTGAGACTTGCGCACCTAAGGTGGTGTTATTTAGAATGTGTTCCCTTGGTTGGTCTTTTCCTTGGTAGAGTGAGTCGGAGGCTTGTTTTGAAAGTAATTTCTTTCCTTGGGGTTCGGTTGTTGAATGCTCTATGATCATTTGGCCTTGTGTTTTGATGTATCTTTAATTTCGAGGACGAAATTCTTTAAGGGGGGGAGGTTATAGCGATCCCGGTATTCCCTGTTGTTGTATAACTATAATCTGGACTCAATTTCATAGATTCGTTGTTGTCTTATCCTCATTTCTATCCCTTACTCTTTGTTTTAGAGTTTTGGGTTGTGTTGGGCAAGTTGGGAATTAGTTGGTTGTGTTTTAAAGCTTTGAAATTTTGCCCAGGTTTTGGTCTCTCCGCTCGAGCGGCGGTTTTGTGCTCGAGCGAGCTTTTGTTGCTGCCTTTACGCTCGAGCGGTAGTTTGGACGCTCGAGCGTGAATTTCCTTCTCTCAGCATTTTGGTCGTCTGCAGAAAATTCTGGGAGAGTGCACCCGGCGCTCGAGCGGATCTTTGAACGCTCGAGCGTGAACCTGTGTCTGTACGCTCGAGCGGGGTGTTGTACGCTCGAGCGGACCTGCTTTTATATCAGTTCGTGAAACCACCTTTTTGATCACTTTTTGATTTCCTTTCTCTCTCTTACTTTTTCAAAACCTCCATTGGAGAGCACCTCACTCTAAAACCGAACTTCTCTCTTAGGATTGATCTACCTAGAGTGTTTTCCTCACCTTGGGCCTTTGTAAGAAGTGTGTTGATCGTCGAGGGCTTTGTTGAGATCTGAGAAATTTGGGATTTGGAGCACTTCTGAGTTTTACTCATCTTCTCCCTTGGAGCTCTGAATTTGAGGTAGGGATATCCTACTCCTCTCTATGGATTTTGTCTTTAAATTTTGGTAATTTGAGATGTTGGGGTTGGTTTGGTAATTTTGTGAAAGTTTGGGCCATTTGTGTTATTTTACAAAAGTTGGGGTTTTATTTGTAATAAACCTAGATGCATGTTTGGTATAGAGAAATGGAATAAATGTTGAATCATTGATGAAAATGGGACCTAAGGGTGGTAATGGTAATTATGGAAAATGACCTAATTACATTGTTTAATTAATTGAGATAATTAATTGTGGGAAATGAGAAAATGAAATGGAATTGCTGAGATTGGGAGTGCATGGGGTTAAAGGGTGTAGTTGAATTATTTATTACTCACCGAATTGAAATGTCGATTGAATATCCATTGTGCATTTATTTCCTGCTTAGAAATAATTGTTTTGGGCTACCGGTGGAGGGTAGTGTTGATTGTTGTAGACAATGCTTGATGATTAGGCAAATTAAAACTAATCAATTGGATGTGTCACAGAGCATGTCGGTTGATAGAATACATTAATTTTATGTATTGATTGATTGCATATGTGATTCTGTGTTTATATGCATTACTTGTGTATGGGAGGAGATATGGGATGTACTCCACGGTTTAGGGGAAGATGGGGGATGTACCTCTAAACCGGTTAATGGTTTAGGGGAAGATGGGGGATGTACCTCTAAACCGGTTGTTGGAATGTTGATATAGCTCATATGCTTATCGGTTGAAGTGTTGATACAGCTCATATGCTTATCTATCGGAATGTTGATACAGCTCATTTGCTTATCTGTTGTAGTAGTGATATAGCTCATATGCTTATCTATTAAAAAGTTTGTTTGATTTGATATAGCACTAAAATGTATATCATCATTGTTTGCGAAGTATGGGAGTAGTTTATGTGTTATTGATACAACAAAATAATGTGTATCCACCTTGGATTTCGAAAGTGTTCTAGTGATGAACTATAATCTCATCAAATGTTCTGGCCAGAGTACTGAGCCTTGTTTTCAAACTCAAAGTTGAACAAAAACGAAAAGTGAATTGTAACATAGACTTGGCTGTCATGGAAACGTAGGGAGATGTAAATGGAAGTGTCAGTGTTGACCGTCTATCAGTTGCTAATCTTTTAGTCATTGTTCATGGTTGGTTTAGTGTATTTCTACTGGGCTGTGGCTCACCCTATATGGGAATATCATTTTCAGGTACAGGTAGCATGCCACCTCCAAGGACGTAGCTTGGGAGGCCAGAGGCGGATTTTTGTTGTTTTACTTGATGTATTACATGTAAATTCAAGCCAAGGGCTTAACGTGCTTGAGTTAGTACTCTTTTGTTGTAACCAAGTGTTAACTTGGAAAGTTGTAAGCCCATAGGGCATTTGCTTTTGTTGTTAACATGTAATACTTTTTGTAATGAAACTCTGTTAAATGAAAGAACGTGGAGCTTTTGAATATCAGTGCATGTCTTATTTAATGGGTTTAAAGCTATTATTTTGAGGGCGTTACAATGTAAGAACAGAAAGAAGCTAAAACAAGCTGCCATAGCTCTGCCTCGGAATGATGAATGCATGCTCGATCGGCTTTGCTCGAAAATTCGCTGCCATGCCTCATGTTGCCTTTGTTTGCACACTTATGCAACTCTAAAAATTGTGAAAATCTGTGTGATGCTTCTGAAACAACTCATGGACACTCTGAGAGACCATCGGCCAAAGGATATAGCCATCGGCCAAGGGAAAAAGGTCATCGACCACGTTTTAGTACATCGGCCAAAAATTGTTGGCCGATCGGCACTGCAGATAGCCGATCGGCCATCTTTTCCTACAGACTGCTCTTTTTGCTGCAGCAGAGGACAAACAAGGGCATAGTAATACATTTGCAAGAAAATGTTACGCAACCACACCCCTTATCATGTTTGGAACTCAAAGGAGTGTAGTGCTCGACTCTCGAGCCATCAATCACGTATTTCGATGCATGATGGCCAAAGAAGGCGAGTTGCACAATTTAATATGGAATGAATGCATAAAAACACATGAATGCTTCACACTCTATCATGTTGGATCAAGAGTGTCGGTGACCGAGGATTGAGGCACGTTTCGTCACTTCAAGTGCAAAATGTCCCTCGGTCCTCGTGTTTGGTTTGACAACCCAAACCAAACACAATGCAATGCATGCAACATGGAAAAGCTATGCAATGCAACATAAGCATGCCACATGCAATATAACTTAAACATGCACACAAGGCTAAGGTAACAAGCATGCCCAATGCAATGCAACCTAAACAAGCATGTGACAAAATGCAAACTAGGAAGCACGCAAAATGCAACCTAAGCATACAAACATGCATGGCATGCAAAGATAGACAAGCATGCAACAACATGCAAACTAGCAAGCATGCAAAATGGACAAGCATGCAACAACATGCGATATGACAAGTATGCAACAACATGCAACATGTCAAGCATGCAACAACATGCAAAGATGGACTTAAACCAAAATGGGCAGACCTCAGCCATGCCCAAATCAGTGGCCAAATTGCTAAGAAATGATGGAATGAAATGCAAAATAAGCATGCATGCCAATTAGCCTATCACTTAGGCATAAGGACATAACTCTCAAACATGAGCAAGGAGTGACAAAACATGATAATGGGGCAATGGGGTAAGCTTTGAAATCATGCCAGGAGTGGTGCCAAACCACTCAAACAAGTCAAGCATAGCATGCAAGAAAGCTCAAAGCTCAAGGCTAGCAGAGGGACTTAAACCATGGCCATACAAAGCAAGCCCCATGTGAGGCCCCTGAAATATGTATTCACTTTAAAAATCCTAATGTTTGAATTATTTTCTTAAAGCCCCTCGTTTACTTGAATTAATTCGAATCTCGTCGATTAGCATTACTATTTTTATTTTTATCGAAACAGAAATTTCCCTAACCGGATTAGGTTCCCTAACCTAATTTAATTCTACCTAAGTTACATGTATTTAACTCCAAGCCCTCACTCTTTATTTAAATTCAAAACTTGCCCCAAACTAGTACTTGTACCTTGTACCTTGAAGTACCATCAATCATGCTATATATATACATATACACCTAGAGGAGTGTGCCTAGAACATAAAATAATTAAAAATTTGGCCCTTCACCCTTCCCCATGGCCGGCCCTTCCTAGGAGAAGGAGAGAAATCAAATTCCCAAGAAACACCATCATGAACTTCTAGGAAAACACAACCTAGTGACCTAGACCTAGGATGCAAAATCCAAGAACTAGTTTCATTACAACTAGGAGTTGCCTAAACCAATAAACAAGCCTCCCAAATCCCTTCCATTCCTTTAGAATTCAAACAAATCCTAACCTTTCCATCCATATCCAACTAAGGGACTTTTAGGACTTTTGCCTCAAAGGTTTGTCTATAAATACCAACACACCCCCTAGCTTGCAAACACACACAACACACTCGCTCACACACACATTTCGGTTAGAGAGAGGGTGGAGAGCAAGAAAGAGAAGTCTAGAGGAGAAGAAGGAGGAAGAAGAGAGTTTCTTGTGCAAAGTTTAGTAGGTAAGCCACAAACACAACCTTCTCTTTCATTTCCTTTTTCTAATGCATGTTTCTAAAGGTTCTCAATAATGTTTTCAGATCTGTTATTACTAAGTTCTTATGTTAAAAATGCTAAGGGTTGAGTATTGATTCTATCTCTCTTGTATTTTCCCCATTTTGGCACAAAACCATCTTCTTTTTGTACCAATCTCTCAACTTTTCAAGAGCACTCTTTCAAACAAATTTTCTGAGTTAAACATGTGATAAGTAGCATATTTTCTTCACAAAAGAAATGAAACTTTCCCTTGGTGGAACCCCTTTTTCATAAACCTTCTTGTTTTGGGCAAAGTACCCTAGGATCCGTTTTTGCAGCCCACTTCCAGAAATTCTAGAAAAATGTACAAAATTATTCTGGACCTATATTTTATTTCAAAACCTTCCTTAAGATGTTATCTTTCAACAAAAATTTGTTTCATCGAAAAACATCAAGCGGTTTGCAAGAAAATCAAATTTTTGTAATAGTCGACGGATCTGGACAGATTCTGGACAGCACTGGAATATTTTCTAAATAACTTAAAATCTGGAAAAGCAATCCCATTTCCGAAAAGTGTTCTAGAAACTAGATCAAATTCGCTACAAACCATAGGGAGACCGAGTCCGGTGGAAGATTTAAAATAGTCCTTTTATCTCAATCTTCATGTCATATTAAATCTGGAAACTGTGTTATGTATGGATGTTTTATGCCCTTGAATTCATGAAATTGCCTACTTACATATGAGCATATCTTGGCATGTTATTATGTGTATTATGGTTATGTTATTTATCTTCCTCGCTTTATGGATGCATGTCTGTGTGGATATTATTGTCTTGTAAGTTGGATTAACTTGATTTAAAACATTTAATTTAACGGGAAACCTAATTGGGAGGGTATTGGGTTTTTGAACACTTGAATAATGTAAAGATGAGAAATGCGATATATGGATTGTTGGGATGCGTTCCCTATTTGAAAAGTTAAAGTCTTGCGCAAGTGGTTTTTCGGAACCCTTGAACGGAGCGGTTGTATTCGGACCCTAGGTGGTTTGGTGTAAGGAGGGATTTCGGGCAAGGCCCTATTTTACCGTTTCTTTTGAGGCGCTGCGGTTGGCGCTACATGGTACATAACCGTTGGTAGGCATCCGAGGTTAGGTCTACAACAAAGCAGCAAAAGAGGGAGCATACCGAATAATCCGCATCCGATTCTTGTGGTTGGGAGGATGAAATCTCTTTGGGGGATTTCTAGTTGCTAACAATCTAACTTAACCCTTTATTTATTTAATTGAGTATTGTGCTTTATTACTTGATGTTATAATTGTGATTGTGTATTGGACTGGGAAAAAAGGGTAGGGTGTGTGTGTGTTTACTGGGCATTCAAAGCTCATGGTGTATCATGCCAGGTGACGATGCGGAATTCACGGCTGGAGACGACGAGCCCGAAACTTTTGAAGACTTTTGGCTATCCTAGAAAAAAAAATTAGAAGTTTCTTTTTGGATATTTTGTAAGGACTCATTTGAAGATTTAAGCTTTCTTTGGGGATGTAATGTAATAGAACCATCTTTTGAGTCATATATATTATGATTGTTATGTATTTATATTCTATATAAACCTTATCGTTACTTATGAGACCTTGTGTCAATACCTTTTAAGATCTGTCAAAAGGGTAGTGCGCTGCCTAAGAAAGCTGGACTTAGAAGGGAGGCTAATTTGACTCATCCGGCGATCTGGGATCTTACTTGGTTATTGACCATAGGACTCATTAGTGACTCTCCCTTGACTGCAACAAAATAGTGTATAATCGGGGGGTCACACCCCAAAGGGCCAAGGGAACCCAAAACAGTCCCAAGGCAGGTCAATGCAAGACCAAAAACATGCTCGAAACTAGCTAATATAAGCTAGAACACAACACCAAAAGCATGAAGCATGTAAGGCTAGCAAGGGGTTTTACACTACACCTATTAAAACCAAACATCGCATGACTCAACCAATGAAAATCAGAGTTATGGCATGTCAAAATAAGCCCAAAAACTCACTGAGATGGCAGCCCAAAGACTTGAGCAAAATGGCATACGCAATGACCCATTCTTAAGGCATAAAACACTAACTCTTCAAAGCATTGAAAGGATGACAAATGCAGGTGTACGGCTACACTACATGGACTGAAATCACATATGAAATGATGCCAAATCATGAAAATGGTGTAAGCAATGCATGCTAATGACTTGGACACTCAAAGCAAACAAGCTAGATTGAACTATGACTATACAAAGCAAGTCATGCATGGCCAAAGCAACCAAAATCAGAGCTAAAGCATGTTAAAACATGGACAAAAGCTTCTTGAAGTTAAGCCAAAAACATGCTAGAATGACATGTTAAAGCATGATGCATGTTAGGCCAATTCATGAAATTGCACTACAAGTGCATGGGGCATGCAAGAGGTGACCAAACCAAACCCTAACAGAGGTATGACATGGCAAAACATCACCTAAAACATGCTGAAATGAGGCCAAAACATGCTAAGCAAACATGCTACTAATATGAGCCAACAATGTAAGCATAAGAGACACAAGGAGAAGGGGGGGTCCCTCTCATATTCAAGAATCCAAAACCACCTTTCCATCACTAAAAATCCTCTAGATTTCAGTGGTATAAAGGTCATGTAAAGAGAAGAGCAAGGGCCAAAAGGAAGGGCTCAAAACAAGGCCAAACAAGGCCTAAGAGGGGGTAGACCACCCCCAACCAAAAAGTGACCTTAAACAATCATCTTAAGCATACAAAATCAGAACTTTTTGTAGTTTAGAGTTAAGTTTAAAACAATATGCAAGTAGGTCTAAAAGCTTAAGCAAAAATGGGGTATTAAAAGGTAGTTGACTCACCCTTGAAGAACACCTTCAAGAACACAACTCCAGCACCCTTCTCTGATCAAAACCCCAAGAACTCCAAAACCAACTCCTATGGACTTCAGCAACCAAAGGATGGTGTTCTAGTAGGTGTTTGTGTGCAATAGTGTGAAGAATCTACACTTTTGGGCGCAAACAAAGGCTAAACAAGAGAGAGAGAGGTAAAATATAGAGAGAGATAGATATAGAACTTGTATATCAATTTTTCAGAACCTCTGGAAAGGGAGGGGAGGCTCCCTTCTTATAGATTTCAATTCTCAAGCTTGTTCACCAAGCTTGAGTCTTGAAGCAAATCCCTCCATACACGTGTATGGAGGATGAGAATTGTGCATACCAGCTGTCACAGCAGGCACAAAATATCTGTAAAAAGCAGATGGAAGGGTCTCGGCTCAAAAATATGGCCGATCGACCAAAATTAGTGCCGACAGACCAAAAAAAGTGTTGATCGGCCAACACTTATGGGCGATGACAAGAAAACAAGGCCGATGGCACCATGCCTTAGCCGATGGGTTAAGGGGATGGCCAACGAGCCACCCTCTTCCCTCAGAAGCAAAAATACAAGTTCTTGGTCCACAACCAAGCACAAAAAGGCAAGGCGCGCAGCCGAGGCCTTCGGGAACTCAAAACGAACACGAGCATGGATGATCATCGAGTGTTCAAATGATGACATCCAAGTCTTGAGGACAGTCAAAAATGGGGTGTCTACAACAGCTAAGTTGGCTGGAACATACTCAGCTTCGCAAGTTGACAGTGTCACAATAGCTTGCTTCTTGGACAACCATGTGAACGCTATATCTCCTGAAAAATCTAGAAATCTCCTAGATATTGGTGGTGTTTGGTGTAGCTGTTAAAACAGATTATAGATTATAGCTTAACAGATTATAGATTATGACTTTAATCAGAAGCGGTTAATCTGTTTGGTATAGCTGTTGGATTATAGATTTAAGTTGCTGAGTAGTGTTTGTTAAATAAGCTGTGAAGTAGCTTTTTCAATTAATTTTTATTTTTTATTATTCACTATTTGTCTACATTTTTCATAAAAAATAATAATAATATTTAATAGTCCATTTGAGTCTTTTTCTATTTTTAAAAAAATAAAAAATAAAAAAATCTAAGAGTATAACCGTGAATTAACATGTCCACAGCAGAAGCTGATAATCAGAAGCAAGGGGTGAGCAGCTTCTCAGAATCAGCTTTTTTGACTTAAAATAAGTTGTTAGAATCAGAAGCTGTTTGAAATAAGTTTAACCAAACAGTCCAAAATAACTTTTTAAAAGCCAGAAGCCATAAGTTGGCTTAAAAAAGCTGCACCAAACACCCCCATTGATTTGTGATTATGTATCAATTTTAACGAGTTAGATAGAAATCCCAATCAAATAATCAAATACAAATCAACACAAAGATTTAATATGAAAAGACCACAATTGGAGCACTTCCAATTGTGATAAAAAACCACGGCCAAAAGCCACAAAACAATCCACTAAGAAGATATAAAGGAATTATACAAGTATACTCTCAATTACCTAACGAATCCACTCCCGAATCGAACCGACCCCTATGTGGGTCTTCTAGCCCCATCTTCACCTCGAAATTGTCTTGCCCAATGTTGAATCTATAACACCGATGTTGAATCACAACGATGAGCCACTCCAGAATCCACCAAACCTTCTGGCCCGAATTTCATGGAATCCACCAAAGAACAGCACTCTCTTTTGTATTGAACGAAGCAAACAATCTTTTGATGTACTTTTTAAACCAGATTTACACTCAAACAAAACATCAAAGAAACTAGCAAAGAAGTTCCAGATATAAACCCTAATATCCAAGAAGAAGATCTGGAAGTCGTACTCTAAAGTATGACTAAATTGCACATTTTATAGCAAACTATTCTGCGATCTTCGCTCGAGCGCAAGAATGGCCGCTCGAGCACAAGAAGTTCCACTCGAGCGCAAAAACACAATTTCCAGTACTTTTGCAGATAGTTCAAATTTCTGGAACCAAAGATTCTCTGCTCGAATGCACAAATAGCCACTCAAGTCAGCGAAGTGGCAAAAATGAAAGAATTAACACCACAAACTTCTTTCGCATCTAAAACTCATAGCCTCACTAAAATAAAAGAACGAATAAAATTACAACTGAAAAGCGTTTTGTCAAATGGGATTCCTAGCGTCCCATCTTCTTTTTGCATCACTTCAATACCAAGAAAGTGAGCTATCAATCCAATATATGTTATTTCAAATTTTTGGACCATGCTTCTCTTCAATTCTTTGAACATGGCTGGATTGTTGCCGGTAAAAATTAAATCATCAACATAAAGGCAAGCAAGCAACATGTTTCCATCAGCTTCCTTCTTTAAATATAGTTCTGGCTCACCTTTTTCGCGCCCCCTTTCGGAAGGTTTGAAAGAAAGCCCTATAGTTCAGACTCTCGTGGTTCTGAATCTAATCTCACAAGTGCAATGTGAAACTGATAAAAACCAAATAGTCCAAATCCGGCAGATCTTTTTAGAAAATTGCTTTTAGGATAAAAAATGCCAAAAATGGACTGCTTTGCCAGATAAAGAGTCGCCACTTAAATATTTTATTTTTTGGGAAAATTTAGAAAACCCTGACTCGTGCTGAAGGCCACGTGTCCGTCGTCCCCAAAGTTGCCTCGGCACGGGAACTTAGGTACGATAGGGGAAAGTCATGAATTGAGCACCCCCGCTCGCCCGATCGAAGATCGACCTCTACTAATCATGATATGATATTTTATAAACATTATGTATTCTTATTTTTGTTATTAAACTAGCTTTACAATGTGATGCGCACAAGCAAGTATAGACTAGTTTGCTCAATTTGGAACAATTAAACTCATGTTTGTTTGTGAAAATGGTTTGAATTTGCCACCTCAAGTGGGCTTAAAGTTTACGGATTTGCCACCAAACATAGTAGGCTTAAAACATGATTTGCCACTCAACAAAGTGGGCTTAAAACTTACATTCGTTGAATTGTTCCAATTCAAACAACAAGCCGTCATCCACAGGCATTCAAGCAGTTTAATATTTAAGCACATAGCCTCATGGTAAGCATGCTAATCATGGCATCATTCACACTTATGCAAGTATGATAAAGCATAAAAACTCACCGAATACTCCAAGCCAATACATAATCTAGTTAGAAAGATGCATGATCCTAACTATGTTAAGTGTCTAATGCAACACATACAATATGCAATTAATAGGCTCGGCTACTAATATGGCATATGGATCGATTTGAACAACATGCGATTAAACACGTATTCAAAGAGTTATTGAAATGGCAATGTAGTTTGAACGATGCGCCGAGCCTCGGTGCATGCAAGACAAATGAATGGATGCAAGCATGCGATATGCTAATTAAAACATGTCCCTAATCTGACCATCAAAAGTGATTAAATAAAATGGAGAAAGATGTGGGGTTGGAAGACACACAAATGCATGCTCACTTATTACAACATTACACCCTCGCGAAAGAGGGTCTGAATGAATAAGAGCTAACCAACTAGCTACGCTAATTAAGCTAACTAATTATTAAAAAACTCAGATTAATTAACTATTCTAGTTAACTAATTACAAAATGAAATTGAACAACTAGTTAAACTAACTAATTATTTACAACTCTTAATTAGCTACAACTAATTAATGGCAACACGCATTTGAGCTAGATATTTAAACATTAAATAAGCTTGAAAATGCAAGGGAGGCCCATGCACGTGCTCGGTTTCCACCCGAAAAGCCGCTGCAAGCCTTTGTTTGCACATTTGATCACTAAAAATTCTGCCCACTTCCAGAACACCACTGCTCCACCTTACCAACTCACTATGTAAATTTCACTGATGGCCGACAAAGGGCCGGTCGGCTACCAATGGTGGTTGGTCGGCTACTAGTGGTGGCTGTTGGCCACTGCTGTCCTGAACTTCCTTGCTGCAACAGAGAGCAAAATAGAGTGAAACAGTGTATTTCTCAAGGGTTATTTGCACACTTTGCCTCTCCTTTTCAAGGGGAAATCAAAGGAGGGACAAAATTTGGTTCATAAACCATCAATCAAGCAATTTCATTGCATGATGGCTTGTGAAACCAATTGTGCAAGTTCAATAAATGCAAAATGAGACCAAAATGTCGATCACCCTATCATGCATGATCAAGGGTAATGGACACTTAGGAAAGTGGCACATTTCATCACTTTTGAGTATGAAATGTCCCATTTTCCTTATTTTCAAATTAATGTCCGATTTGAACACATGCAATGCAACACAAAAAGATGCTCATCTTACCACTTTTACTTGCCAATTTTGTTTACACATTTTAATTACCAAATCCTCCTTTAATCAATTGTCCATTGGTGAGTTCAAGTCCTCTAAATGTAAAGAAGGCTTAAACCAAAGGTTGATTTAGGCATGAAAGAGATCTCATGCCATTGGTAATGAACCCCAAAAGGGATTAAACCATTAAGCACAAACACCTTAATTTCATGCTTTAAACAAACAAATTGTTTGAACCACTTTCAAAGAAAAAATAAAATCAAGGAAGGAGGTTGCAGAGATGATTAAGTGCTGGAAATGAGTGATAAAAGCACTAAAATATGCAACCAACTCAAACCAATGGTGGTTAAAGCCTTAAAACATTAAGCTAGTGAAGGAACTTACAAACAACTAAACCAGGTCAAAACAGAGTGTAAAACATGCTGGACCTGAGCCACAAAAAGCTAAAATATTAAGCTAATACATGGTGCTAACTAGGCATGCAAACAAGACATAAGGAAGGAAGGCTAACCTCTCCAATTTTGGACTTCAAAATGAGTTTTTTGCCAATGAAAAACCTTTGAAATTCAGTGGTTAAAAGGGCCAAAAAAATTGGTTTGAAAGTGATGAACAAAGGCACAAAAACTTGACAAACTAAGAAACAAGAAGGGTGAACCACCTCCTAACTAAAAAAGGGCTCAAACCACCACTTTTAAGCCACAAAATAGAACTTTTTACAGTTTAAGACCAGACCCAAAAAGGTAAGAAAAGATGGCAAAACAAGTATATTGAAACGAAGTAAACAAGGCAAGTGTTATACCTTTGAAGCAAAGCTCAAGTTTAGGCACCAAACCAAGCCAAAACCACTTGCTAGAGCTC
Source organism: Camellia sinensis (assembly GCF_055761805.1). Taxonomy (NCBI): domain Eukaryota; kingdom Viridiplantae; phylum Streptophyta; class Magnoliopsida; order Ericales; family Theaceae; genus Camellia; species Camellia sinensis. The sequence continues at coordinate 21,825,138 of NC_138965.1, read as the reverse complement.
AAAGAGGGTCTCAAATAACCTCAGCCCAAAGAGGAGCAACTTTGATTAAGGTAGTGTATGAAAAAGTGTAAAGAAAACAAACAACTAAGCACAAAATTGCAAGAGAGAGAGAGTGTGAGATTTTTTGTTCCAAAATTTCTAACCCTCTACAATGGGGGAGGACCCCCCATATATATAGAAAAACAAGCTTTAAGCTTAGAAACATCCCACCATACACGTGTAGGCAGATGCAGCTCATTGTGCCAACAGTTGTCACAACTGTCAACAAATATCTGGAAAAAGACACTGGTGGCCAACTGGCCACACCACTGGCCGACAACCGTGAGCCATGGCCGACAGCCTATGGTGGTCGCTGATAGGTCACCTTAAGGTCCAGGCTTGAAACAACAAGGTTTTGGTTCAAAACAAAGCACAAAAAGGACAAGTTTCAAAGGCTCAAAGACGGGGCATTCCACCGAGGACTTCGGGCACTCAAAGTGAACAAATGCAATCGTAATCATTGAGTGCACAAGCGATTACGTCTAAGTCTTGAGGTCGGTCAAAAATAGGGTGTTTACAATAGCTCATGCTCATATGGGCATTTTTCAAACCCATTGTCATGGAAATACTGGTCAATTCTAGTATTCCACGCACACGAAGCTTGCTTTAATCCATACAAGGCCTTCTTGAGCCTATACATCTTGTTTTCTTGATCTTTCTTCACATATCTAGGTGGCTGGTCCACATAGATTTCTTCTTCAAGAAAACCATTTAGAAATGCTGACTTGACATCCAGTTGGTAAATCTTCCAACTCTTCTATACTACTGATGATATTAGCAACCTAATAGCTTCTAGTTTGGCAACAGAGGCAAAGACTTCTACATAGTCAGTTTGTTTTTTCTGCTTGTACCCTTTTGCAATAAGTCTTGCCTTGCATCTTTGCACTTCTCATTGAGCATTTCTTTTTGTCTTATAGACCCATTTCACTCCAATACTGTTGCTATCCTTCGAGAGAGTAGTTAACTCCCAAATCTTGTTTTTCTCAATGGACTTGATTTTTTCATCCATCGCTATCTCTTCCGTTTATCTTCATTGTTAGCTTCCTCAAAGCTAACTAGATCACTGCTCATCAATAGACAGAATAGATTGGTATCTCCATCCATCCTTTCTGTATTTTCATACAGATCTTGTAGATTGTGAGTCCTTTTGGGCCTCATGTTTGAAATTTCTCGTGTTATTAGTGAGTGAACTTCATTCCTCTATGGTGAGGGGAAATCTTGAGGAGATACTTCTTGGTGATGGTAGCTCCCTAGCCACTTCTCTTTGTTGATCTGGTTCCTCTTCTTCAATTGTCAATTGGGTGAAGCACCAATAAATCCTAAATTGTGATCTTGTAAATTGTTCAGTCCTCTCTTTTTTCTTATGAATCCAAAGGTCCCATTAAAGAGGAAATTACACAAAAATGTAGTCACTAACACATTTGGATTTAATTTTTGAGGGATAAAAATGGGTTTCTCGTAATGTGAAATTACACATTTGGGCAATCCACACTATGGAAGTTTTGGATTTTTCCTCCTTCTGGAACAAATCCCATATTCCGAATAAGAATGCAACGCAACGTAGTGGGAAACACTTTGGTGCCTAGTGTAGACGCGCCCGTGGGCCTCATGCTACAGTTCAGACTCAATTTGTGTCACGGTCCTTAATCTGAACCAAAGAGTCCAAATCCGGCAAATCGTTTTAAGAAACAGATTTTTGAAAAGAAGTGCCAAACATGGACTGCTTTGCCAGATACAGAGTCGCCACTTAAATATTTTTTATGGGGGAATTTAGGAAACCCTAACTCGGTGCCAAAGGCCACGTGTCCGTCATCACCAAAGTTGCCTCGGCTCGGGAGCTTGGGTACGATTGGGGAAGGTCAGCTATGAGCACCCCCTCTCGCCCGATTCGAAGATCGGCCTCTACCAACCATGATATCCAGTTTTGAAAACGTTATGTGTTCTTATTCCATTTGTTAGCCTAGAATTACTATGTTATGCGCGCAGCAAACAAGTATAGACCAAATTGCCTAAATTGGAACAAAACATTTCATGCTCGTTTTGAAGATGGTTTGCTACTCGCAAGTAGGCTAAAATGCAGGTTTTGCCACCCTCGAGTGGGCTTTAGAAAAGATGGTTTTGCCACTATCTAGTGGGCTTAAAACTCACAGTTTTAATGCATTATTCCAATTTAGGTAATTCAACCTCCATCCACAGGCATTCAAGCAGTTATATCACATAAGCAGCTAGCCTCATGGTAATCATGCTGCTATGGCAACACTCACAAGCATACGGCATGCTAAAGCATAAATGCTTACCGAGTACTCCGAGCCAAAACAGAAACTAGTTAGTAATCATATGCATGATCCTAGTTTAAGATGGCTAATGCAACACATGCGAAATGCAACTAGAAATGGACTCGGCTATTCTAAACATGGCATGTGAAATGCTGCAACTAACATGTATTCAATTTGGAATTTGAAACACAATGCAGTTAGCATGATGTGCCGAGCTCGGTGCATGCAAGACAAATGTATGAATGCACGCATGCATAGCATAAGGTATGCTAATGTAAATATGCCCTAGTCTACCATCATAAGCGGGTAAATAAAAGGGAAGAAAGACGTGGGGTTGGAAGACATACACACACTCACGCACACTTATTACACAATTGCCCTTGCTCGGAGGGTCCAAATAAATATTACAGTCGGAATGAATAGTGCTAAATTAATTATTACAGAAGTTCCAATTAATTAACAATTTAAACCAAGAATTAAAGTGGCCACAGCCCCTGCCTTGAAATGCGTGGATGATGCATGCTTGACTCGTCTTGCCTAAAAATCCATACCATGCCACTGCCTCTGTTTACACTGCCTTGCTCCTCCGAAAATTGTGCAACTCCCAAGGTGAACTCTCTGGACACTGGGGAGCATCACCGACCAAGTGGAATTTTCACCGGCTATGTCCGGATGGTTATCAACCATTTTTAAATCCATCGGCAAATAATGAATGGCCGGTCGGCAGTATAGGTGGCCGGCCGGCCAAATATTCCTGCTGAACCTGTTTTTGACAGCAGCAGAGGCCAGACAGTGCATGGCAAGGAAATTCAAAGCAATGTATGCATGGCCATTCTCCCTATCATGCAATGGACTCAAGGGAGCATGGCCCTCGACCCTCGGGCAATCAATCACGTACTTCAATGCATGATGGCCCAAAAGCCAAGCGTGCAACTTTGATATCAAATGAAATGCAAACACAAAACGCATCAAAGGGCCCCAACCCCTATCATGGTTGATCAAGAGGCAAGGGAATGCACAACGATGTACATGTGACCTAAGCATGCAAACAAACATATGAACACGCAATGCAACTATATGGCACACACAATGCTAATAACATAACATGCACAACGCATTGAAACATGGCATACACAATGCAGGATGGACTTATACCAATGTGAGTGGACCTCAGCCACACTCACATCAGTGGCCAATAAGACGGAAATGAGGCAACCGAAATGCACACAAACATGTCCAATGCATGGACCGATCCTAAGATACAACACGCAACTCTAACTAAGCATGGAAAATGATGAAACATGGCATATGAACATGAAAATTCCAGCACTGAAGTATGATGCTAAACAGCCCCAAAACATGGAAAAATGGCACCCGATGCATGAGATGAAACCCGCAACTCGAAACTAGGCACGTAGAATGACTTACAGCTATACAAAGCATGCATTATTTGATCATGAAGCATGAAGACAGATGCAATACAGTCCCAAAACATACATATTTCTAGTTTATAACAAGTCTCAAAAATGAACACAAATAGGGCTAATCTATCATGCAAAAATGGCCCTAAAAGAGAGGTTAAACATAAAGGGACAGCAGCTGGCCCCAAATGGCAAAGAGCCCTTCAAAAAAGTTGAAGAGGGGCTCAAAACAAGGCACTTTACAGTTTACATCAAGCCACGAAAATAATTACAAATAGGGCCAAACTATCATGCAAGAAAAGGCCTAAAAGAGGGGTAAAGAGACAAGTGGTAGCTTCTATTCCCAAAAAGAGGAGAGCCCTTCAACAATGTTGAAGAGTGGCTCAAAAAAAGATATTTCATAGTTTATGGAAAAGTCCAAAACAGCTCACAAGTAAGACTAAAATACTATGCAAAAATTGGCCTAAAAGAGAGACGAATAGGCAAGTGGTAGTAGGAGACCTCAAACAGCAGGAGGTCCTTGATTAAACATGAAAAGGGGCTCAAAACATGACTATTTACAGTTTGGGTCGGAGCCCAAAAAGGCTAGCAAGTATGGCTTAGATACAAAGCAAAATAAGGCAAGAAAAGAGGAGAAGAGGACTTACCCTTGAAGACCAAAGAACCAGCAGCTCTTGGACCAAATTTCTGAGCCTTTAACCTCTCCAAAACAATCCCAAAGTGCTGGAATGAAGGATGGAAGCCTTGTGCTATGAGGTGTACGGTAAATGGTGCAAGAACCTTAGGATTTGAAGGGTTTGGGAGAGAGAGATAGGGAGAGAGAGCTGAGAATTTTTTAGAGAGAGTGGAAACTCTTCTTCTTCCAAGTTGTATCTCTCCTTTTTTCTCTCCTTGTGTATATATCTTTTCCTCTTGTCAAGAAGCTTGATTGATATAGAGATATATCAATCTGCAACTCCTCAGAGCTCCCACGTCCAGGAATGGGCTGGGGTATGGCCTGGAATGACAGTTGCCAGCTGTTTGCAGAAATATCTGTTGAAAACCGCATTTGGCTGGCCGACCATCAAAATGGCCGACCGGCAGTCAAATTGGCTGGCCGGCCATCACATTTGGCCGATGGAAACATAACACAGCCTGTGGCCTCAAGCCATGGCCGGTGGAGTGTGGGGATGTCCCAAAAGCCATTCCCTACCCTCCAAAGCAAAACCACAAGTGTTTGGTGCAAAACCAGACACAAAACGGTCGAGTCGAGAGATCCTGAGGCAAGGCGTGTAGCCGAGGCCTCCGGGAACTCAAGACAAACACAAAACATGGATGATCACCGAGTGTTCAAGCGGTGACGTCTAAGTCTTGAGGATGGTCAAAAATGGGGTGTCTACAGTTGCCCCTCTTTGACAGAACTCGAAAGTCATAACAATGACTGGAGTGAATGTCAAAGCCCAGAGACGACGCATTTTTGACAAGGCCGAAGACTTAGACAAACATGCAAGACAAACAAGATATGTGCCCGAAGGCAGGGGCAAAATGCAAGACAATGCACAAAGCCGAACATAGCTTATGATCATGCAAAGAAAACTGTAACGAAGCATAACATGCGACAGTTTTAAGCTAGCATACACCAAACTACACTACAATGCAGAAAGGATGTAAGAGAATTATGTAATTCTCGATACGTCTCACTCGGAGAATACAATACCTGTGCGGTTCGTCTGGTTGCACCAGCTTCAAATGAACCGTACATACAATATCGTGCCTGAAAGAAAGAAAACTTAACAGGTACAGATATTGTTAGCAATATGCATAACATACAATCGAAAGTGCGTGACAACGCAAGTTGAGTGGGACGCATAACAATGCTGTGAAGGCACAAACACATGTAAGTAAAGAACACGTGACAATGTGCACAATGTGTATGAAGAAATTTGAACACATGTAAGTAAAGCATGTGGTCTACGCAAGCAATGTGTATAGAAACTTGAAATTGAACACATGTAAGTAAAGCATAATGCGACAACGCATGCAATGTGTATAAAAGGAACTTGAACACATGTAAGTAAAGCATAACATGACAACGCATGCAATGTATATAAAAGGAACTTGAAATTGAACACATGTAAGTAAAGCATAACGCAACAACGCATGCAATGTGTATAAAAGGAACTTGAACACATGTAAGTAAAGCATAACGCAACAACGCATGCAATGTGTATAGAAACTTGAAATTGAACACATGTAAGTAAAGCATAATGCAACAACGCATACAATGTGTATAAAAGGAACTTGAACACATGTAAGTAAAGCATAACGCAACAACGCATGCAATGTGTATAGAAACTTGAAATATGGTAAGGACCAGTTATTCATGATGTTGAAATGCCAACCACTGTAACATGGTATAATTGAAGTGATTTGTGGAATTCACAAGATACGAAAAGGATACAGGAAGGGACATTCCTTGCGTGTACCAAGCATCGCTCATAGAAGACGCGGCTTGAGGTCAACTCGAAGGCCTACTAATGTTCTGAAAGTGTACTTTCTTGCACTGTCTCAAGTAATGAAGGCGCCAAACCACATAGTTGACCCGAACAAGGGCGCGAGAGGTGCGTTGTCCACAAGGGGAGGTTACCAGTATCAATTCCGATACTTTGCTGCCCTGCTCATCTTTTTGCTTTACTTTCCTTTTTACTAGTAGTTTGAACACATTGCACTGCCTTAAGCAGGTTTTACCTTTTCAAAACTATGTATTTTGCAAACCATATGAGGGAAATAAAACAACAATTTTAATCAAAATGATGTTACGTTTGTGCTTCCTAAGCATCGCATTGCATGGTATCACATAACAATGTGAATGAATTTGAACTCGGTTTGAAAATTGAGCATTCGCATTGTAATAATCAGGTAGTGAACTGACTTACAACTCGACAAGCAAAGCAAGGAAACTCAATAAGCTAGCCACGTGCGAGTACAGCTCGACAAGCAACGAAGACTTGAAAAGAGTGAAATACAACTCGATAAGAAAATTTATAACAACTCAATAAGCAAATGGGCGTGACGCCGCAAAATCCATTATCGGAGGGCCTTTGAAGTGGTGGCATTCCCCTCTCAGCATAAACAATTCATAGAACAAGGAGGAAGACCACCGGCCAGGGGTGGAGACCATCGGCCATGATAACTTGTCACCGGCCAAAAGTGGTGGTCAGTCGACACTATATTTGGCCGGCCGGCCGTGAATGAAAGAATCACCAGAATGTTGACACCTGTCCTCCACTCAATCTTATCCCCTACAAAAGGCCTCAGCTTCGTAGTTCTACTCAATTCGACACTGATTTGCTCGAAATGGAGGGATTTCTTGCCCAAAATCTCTCGTCCTGGATTAACAACTTGGATGGCTCGGAAAAGCTGAATTTCCGAGGTTTCGGCATAAACGCGCTATTCACTCTAAGTCACTCTCCACTGCACTTTCCGTTTCTTTATGCCGTAGCGAGGTTTTGGAACCCGGTGACTCATGTCTTTAGCTTTAGCGGGCAAGAGGTATGCCCTACCTTCGAAGATTTTCAAGCTTTAATGGAATTCGAGCGTGACGAGGAGATCTTACCCCAGCTTAACTTTGGTCACGTTCAGAGCTTAGGGCGAATGTGTGGACTCACTATGCATGACGCTCGATCTCTGATTTGTGACGGAATACTAGATATTCCGAGTTTGATTCATCGGTTTTCGGATACCGGTGATCGCGGCGACCATCATTGGCAAGGCTTCCGGCGACATGCCCTCTGTTTGTGCATGCCATCTCATTTTCTGTTTTCCTCAAGCTCTGGGGGATCTAGCGTCCAATTGATCGTGGTTGCCCTAGGCTTAAAGGAGGGCAAGAGCTGCATTGCCATGACTCTGGCAGAGACGTTGATGGGCTTAGACGCCTTTTATCATCGAGAGACGACCAAATTTGCGGGGAGTCCACTACTGCTACAGGTAATGTTTCCCACCCAATCTCACATGTATACTACTCACGCCGCTCGGCCCTCAAACTCATTTTCTCACAAACCCTTTTCTCACTTTTCTCTCATCGTACTTCTCTCTATTCCTTATTCTCTCATTTTTCATCCCTTCCCAGGTGTGATTGATGGATAAGTTGCAGGTTGTGGACTCTTGCCCAGCATACTCAGCTCGTGGCTATTTCTTCTGGCAACGTCTAGTAAATGCCCTTGACGAGGGATGGTGGTTTTATTGGATGTGCAGCCTGTCCGCAGACCGCATTGCTTGGCGGTGCCCTTGGCTCAATCTACTGGCAATGGGGTACAGCATGTCCCGACAGATTGAGATTCAGTTGATTGGCTTGACCCACTGCGTATTCTATTTCCCGTTCCGGTTCCAGTGCCAGTTTGGCCATGACCAGATTTGCCCCGCAGAGGGGATAGAATATCCAGCTGCCTTTCCGTTTCGAGGTGCGCAACTTGCTCGGTAGGCCGCAGCGTAGAGGACTAGAGAACTCCTGGCCCCTGCTCCTACTTTCAGTTGTACTTTGTCTGATGAATGCATAGATTGGCTTAATGAGGAGGCACAGATCGGGCCCAGCTTGGCACCGAGGGTTTCGACCAGCTCTGGGAGGGGGCGTAGGAATACCTGACTTGGCTATGCCCCGGATTTATTGCTTTATTAGTACTTTCAAGTTTTCCTTATGAATGTAATAAACAACGACTTTAATTTATATGCAAGAGCAGGAGGACTTTGTACTGAAATCAATGAAATTTGAAGGTTATGGTACTGAAAATTTCCCGTTTTGGTCTAGAGATGGTCTTAGTTGTAAAAAGATTAATTTGAACAAAGTCAACTTTTATCAAAACTTTTCAAAACTATTTTCGATATGGATCAAAACTGGACACGCTTGAAATCTGTCACTGAGATGCACAACCCGGGATCCCTACAACTGGAAAGTTGCCCCTAGTCTGAATAGTACCGCAGCACTGCATGGCAACGGAAAGTTGCCCCTAGTCTGAATAGCACTACACCGGAGATTCCAATGGATGCTGGTAGACAAAGATGACTGAGATTATTAAATGGACAAAGTTGATCGGGGAAAAGTTTATGGCTGAACTTCAGGATGAAGCTGCCTATGTATCCCAAAGATGGGAATCAAGCCTTACGTAGTTCAGGCTTAGGTTCACTCGAGTATTTTCACTCTCTTTTTACGCTCTAACTTTTGCCAAGGCCGCCCTTTGCGGGTTTTCAACCTTGCGAGCTTAGTTTTTATATTTTCCAATTTTCTATGCTCTAACTTTTGCCTAGGTCGCCCTTTCGGGTTTTCGGCCTAGCGAGCCTCTCAAGGGTAATATTTCTTCAACTTGTCCATGTTGATTGGTTGGGAGAACTCTAGGCCATCTAGATCCATCAGAACCACAGCTTCACCTGACCAGATAGCTTTGACGATGTAGGGACCAGTCCAATTGGGTCTGAACTTGCCCCTTGGGTCGTGGATGGGAGCTCGGTTGTCCTTGAGTACCAAATCTCCTTCCTTTAGATTCCTGGACTTGACTTTCTTGTTGAAAGCCCAGGCAATTCTGCGCTGATAACCTTGGACATGGTACAGTGCTTTCAGTCTTCTCTCATCAAAGAGCATGAGTTCCTCAAACCTGCTCTGCTGCCAATCTGCTTCGGCTATTTGACACTCAGCCAATACTCGCAATGACGGAACCTCAATTTCGATAGGTAGAACGGCCTCCATCCCATAAACCAATGAATACGGAGTCGCTCCAGTAGAAGTTCTAATTGAAGTCCTGTAGCCCCACAGAGCAAATGGCAGCTTATCTAGCCAATCCCGGTAGGTTTCCACCATCTTCTGCAGTATGTGTTTGATATTCTTGTTGGCAGCCTCGACTGCTCCGTTGGTTTGCGGCCGGTATGTGGATGACTTGTGGAAAGCCACATTGTATTTCTTTAACAAATCAATTACCTCCTTCTTGAAATGGGAACCATTGTCTGAAATAATCTCGTTTAGGACCCCATAACGGCAGATGATGTTGTTTTTGATGAATTTCGCAACATGTGAAGCCTTCAACACCGCATAAGATTGGGCCTCGACCCACTTCGTAAAGTAATCTATCGCGACCAGGATGAACTCGTGCCCACTCGACCCCTTCGGAGTAACAGCCCCGATCACATCGATTCCCCAAACTGAAAATGGCCAATTTTCTTGGTCCATTTGCAGGACAAGCCTTAGCACCACACCTCCATCATCCATTCCAGCACTTTGGGACTGACTTGCAAGGGTTGAAGGTTCACCAACTTTGTCCAAAAGCTCCAGCTTTGCTGCTCTTCAAGGGTAAGTGCCTATTTCCCTCAAACTTGCATTTTTTTGCTCCATTGATTAGCCTTACTTGCAAGTATTTATGGACTTTTTCATAAACTATAAAGTGTCATATTTTGAGCTCCTCTTGAATATTGATTAAGGACACTTCTCTGTTTGAGGCCTCCTACACCCTTGCATGCTTTATCCCTCTTTGTAGGCTTATTTTGCATCATATCTTAGCCTTGCTTGTGAGCATTTTCGAGATTTTTCATAAACTAGAAAAAGTTTCCTTTTGAGCTTATAAACATGTTTGTTTAAGATACTTTTTATGTTTGGGGTCATCTACCCCTTTTCATGTCTTATTTCCTCATGTTTTGAGCTATGCATGTGAGCACTTGCATTGGCCTTGATTTGGCCTTTTAGCCACTGAAATCTAGTGGATTTTCAGTGGCCTTGATGTGTCTTTGAGCTCCAAAATCATAGAGGGGTGACCCTCTCACCCCTCATTCTCTTTACTAGCATTGTTGGCCTTCCAAAGGGACCCTATTTTTCATCCATTGAAGTCATGTTTCAGGCCTCATTTTGATGGTTTTAAGGTCTACCTAAGCTCTGTCAAGAGCCCATTTTGCCGTATTTTATCTCTATGATGCATGTATAGAGCAACCCCATTCAAGGCCTTTCAAAGGGGCCTTTCTTTGCATGTTTCCGAGAGTGATTTCAGGGCCTATTTGATGGGTTTTAGGGCTATCATAATCCATTTCCAGAGTTGGTTTTTCCATGCTAAATGTTCTTGTTGTATGTGCTTAATAACCCCTTGTATGGCCCTCTAAAGGAACTCATCATTTTTGCATGCATTGGCTGCATTTCAGTGGTTATTTGGGCATATTTTGACATGTTTTATTCACTGTTTTTGGCTGGTTTGATGAGTTCTCATACACTTCATATACATACCATGTAAACCATGCTTGCTAGCCGAATTTGCATGCTATTTTAGTCCATCATGTTAGCACTTTTTGGCCATGCTCTAAACTAGAAGTGTGCATGTTTTGGGACAGCCTTAGCTCTGTCTTTATACTTCATGGCCAAATAATGCTTGCTTTGCATAGTTACAATTCGATACATGTGCCTAGCTTTGAATTTCGGGGCTTATTTCATGCATCGGGTGCCTTATTTCCATGTTTCGGGATCATCTAGCATCATGTTTCAGTGCTGGAAATTACATGTTTGTATGCCATCTTTCATCCCTTGCCATGCTTTGGTAGAATGGCATTTTATGCCTTAGGGTCGACCCTTGGTATACGTGCACGTGTGCACGCATTTCGGTTGTCTCTTTTCCATCTAATGGCCACTGATGTGAGTGTGGCTGAGGTCCACTCATGTTGGTGTAAGTTCATCGTGCATTGTGTATGCCATTTCAATCCATAGCATTGCGTATGCTAGGTTGCATCTTAGAGCATTGTGTATGCCATGTTACATTAAGCGCACTGTGTATGCCATTTTAGTACAGAGCATTGCGTATGCTAGGTTGCATGTTAGTTGCATTGTGCATGTGTAGACACCTCATTTTTGACCGACCTTAAGACTCAGACGTCACTGATTGAGCGCTTGGTGATGTTGCATATCGTGCTCATTCAGAGGTTTCAGAGTTTCGGCTGCGAGCCTTGCCTCCGGACTTCCGGACTCTTTCATGCTTCGCCTCGGTTTGCGAACCAGGCTCTGTTTTCTCTGTTTTCTCTTCCCGAAGGGAAGGAGAGGTCTCGTAGATCATCTCTCAGTGGCCGTAGGCTACGTTTCGTGGTCATAGGCCATTTTGCCCGTTTGGAGCCCGGTTTTTGATTTTTCGGAGCCGTTGGCCGTATACCTCGGTTCGGGACCGCTTAACCACCTCCCTTTGCCTCGATTTTTGGCATACATCTTGTTTGCTCCCTTTTGAGGGACACTGTGGCTCGAAAAACCAACTTCGTGGTCGAACACCACTTTCGGTGCCTAACAGTCAGTTTTTGGGGCCTCAAGCTGCGCGTTTCGGGCCCCGAACCTTTATTTTACATCGGTTTGAGTTCATTTTTGGCAGGGACCTCTGTTTCATTGTTAGAAAGGTCGTAGAAGGGTGGGAGGCCAGTAATTGTTCTGACAACCAGTTTTATTCCTCCGTCGCCCTCCGTCACCCGTTTTTCCCACTTTGAAGCCAATGTTGACCACCCTAAGGCCACTTTTTCTTGCCCCAAACCACATATTTGTGTTGTACACACCTGGGAGGCCACCAATATCATATGGCCGGCCATTAATTGTGTTTGACCCTTTTGAACCCCTCCAAAAAGTGGGCTTTTCTCTCTCCTGGTTTACTTTCTCCAGTTTTTGACTACATGATTGTGTTGTGCACACATGGGAGGCCACCAATCTGGGGTGGCTGGCCACTAATCTTGATTGCCCCTTTTGACCCTTGGCCGGCCGGCCATGGGGAGAGCCGGCCGGCCACCTAAACCCTAGCAAACCAGTCGGCCATGATCCTCTCTCCAGGCACTTTACAGAAATGTATTCTGTTTCCCCCTAGATTTTATATTCGGGGGGCTGCATTTTGGGGGGAAACTTGAATTCTTTCCCCCCCATTTTTCCCCCATTTTCTCCCCCTCTTTTGCCTATATAACAGCAGCTCCAGCTCTATTTTGAGGGTTACAAAAATTTGCCCTAAGCCTCCTATATTGTATCTCCCCCTCCTTCTCTCCCAAACACCAAAACCTCTTCAAATCCTACACCATTTCTACACCATCTCCAAGCCAACCAATCCACACTCCATTCCAGCAGCTTCAAGACCATTTCCAGAGGTCAAAGGCTCCCAAACTCAAGCCAAGAGGCTGTCAAAGATTGGTCTTCAAGGGTGAGTCCCTATTCTCCCTCTTTTGTGCTATACTTTGCTCAATATATTAGCCATACTTGCTTCCATTTTTGGGCTCCGGTCCTAACTGAAAATAGCATTTTTTTGAGCTCTTTTTCATGTTTTTTTAAGGACCTCTCACTGTTTGAGGCTTCCTTTTTGCACTTGCTTCTTTACCTCTCTTGTATGCCTATTTCTTGTGTAGTATTTTTGGCCTACGTGTAAACTGTTTTGAGCTCTGTCATAAACTGTAAAGTGGCTTATTTTGAGCCCTTCTTCAACATTGTTTAAGGGCTCATCACTGTTTGAGGCTTCCATTTGCCACTTGCCTTTATATCCCTCTTTTGACCTTATTTTTGCATGTTTTGTTAGCCCCTTGTGCTTATATTTTTGGGCTCTGGTCCAAACTGTAAATAGCCTTATTTTGACCCCCTATTCATGTTTGTTGAAGGGACTTTTGCTGTTTGAGGTTCCCTTCTTGCTCTTTGTGTTTAAACCTCTTTTTAGGCTTGCATGTGCACTGTTTTGGGTTTGATCATAAACTGTAAAATGCCATGTTTTGGGTCCCTCTTCAACATTGTTGAAGGGCCCTCTCTTGTTTGAGGCCAGAAACCATGAATTGCTTCTTTATCTCACATTTAGGGGCATTTTTGCATATTGGTTTAGCCCTATTTGTGTTCATTGTTTGGCCTTGCTTAAAACTGTAAATATGCCTGCTTTGGGACTGTCTTGAGTCTGTCTTCATACTTCATGTTCAAATAATGCATGCTTTGTATAGCTGTAAGTCATTCCACGTGCCCAGTTTCATGTTTCGGGTCTCATTTCATGCATCGGGTGCCATGCTTCCATGATTCGGGGCTGTTTTGCATCATGTTTTGCTACTGAAATTTGCATGCTAGTATGCCATATTCCATGCCTTGCCATGTCTTGTTAGAGTGGCATTCGGTGCCTTAGGATCGGTCCTCGGTTTGCGTGCATGTGTGCACGCATTTCGAGCTTCTCATTTTCATCTAATGGCCTTTTATGTGAGTGTGGCTGAGGTCCACTCATGTTGGTGTAAGTCCATTATGCATTGTGTATGCCATTTCATTTCATAACATTGCGTATGCTAGGTTGTATGCTAGCGCATTGTGTATGCCATGTTACCTCGTGCATCGTGTATGCCATTTCATAGCATTGTGTATGCTGGGTTGTATATTAGTTGCATTCATGCATGTCATGCATATTGCATCGTGCTTGGGATAGGAGTTAGCCCGAGCATGGGAAACGAGGGACGTTTTGTACTTCGAGTGACGAAACGTGTCTCAATTCCCTGTCACCGACACTCTGGATTGCCTATGATGGAGTTAGGTCTTGTTGTGTTTTCATATGCATTCATTCTATATTGAGTTGCACAATTCGACTCCTCGGCCATCATGCATCGAGATGCGTGATTGGTGGCACGAGGATCGAGGCATGCATACATGTGTAAAAATACATTGCCATGCCCCTTTCTTGCTCTCTGTTGCAGCAAATCAACAATCAGCAACCTTCCAAAGCTTGGCACGCATCCCAAGAATAAATTGCAAACAGAGGCTAAACGGGGCATCATCGTGGATTTCCGCACAAGGCAACCCGAGCATGCATCATTCGTCATCCGGAGCGGAGTCAAGGCAGTCCCTAGCTTGCATGCTAGTTTGCAGCTTTCTTAGATTAATTGGTTAATTAATTAGGGTTTTGTAATTATTTGGACTGTAATATTTATTCGGGACTGTATTATTCTTTTGGACCCTCTGCGCGAGGGCACAACTGTAATAAGTGTGCGTGTGTGTGATGCATGTCTTCCAACCCCACGTCTTTCTCCCTTTTGTTTACCTGCTTATGATGGTTAGGTTAGGGCATATTTCAATTAGCATACAGTATGATAGCATGTTTGCATTCATTCATCTGTTTTGCATGCACCGGGCTCGGCGCATCATACTAACTGCATTGTATTTTCAATTCCAAATTGAATACATGTTAGCTGTAGCATTTCATATGCCATGTTTAGAATAGCCGAGCCTTCTATAGTTGCATTTTTGCATGTGTTGCATTAGGCATTTCTGTATAGTTAGGATCATGCATGGATTTCTAACCTAGCTTCTGTTTTGGCTTAGAGTACTCGGTAAGTTTTATGCTTGAGCATCCTTGCATGTGTGTGAGTGACTGCCATGATAGCATGCTTACCATGAGGCTATATGCTTATGTGATATAACTGCCTGAATGCCTGTGGGTGAAGGTTGGGTTATTTGAATTGGAACAATTCATCAAATGTGTGTTTTAAAGCCCACTAGATAGTGGCAAAATCATGTTTTCTAAGCCCACCTGAGGGTGGCAAATCCACGTCTTAGCCTATTTGCGGGTAGCACCATCAAACCATTTTCAAACAAACAAACATGAAATGTTTTGTTCCAATTCAGGCGATCCAGTCTATACTTGTATGCTGTGCGCATCACATAGTAAATCTAGGCTAATAACCGGTATAAGAACACACAATGTTTTTCAAAAATAGATATCATGGTTAGTAGAGGCCGATCTTTGATCGGGCGAGCGGGGGTGCTCACGAAGTGACCTTCCCCAATCGTACCCAAGTTCCTGAGCCGAGGCAACTTTGGTGATGACGGACACGTGGCCTTAGGCAAACGAGTCAGGGTTTCCTAAATTTCTCCAAAATAAAACATTTAGGTGGCGACTCTGTATCTGGCAAAGCAGTCCATGTTTGGCACTTCTTTCAAAAAAATCTGTTTTCAAAACGATTTGCCAGATTTGGACTCTTTGGTTCAGATTACGAACCGTGACAAATTTTAGAGTCCTGAACTGTAGTGAGCCCAATATCGAATGGAACGGGGGACTCGTTCCTCCCCGGGCCATTCGGGGGACGTCTACAGCATGCCATTCCATTTACATGGTGCTTGGAATAGGGTTTAGTCCAAGCACGGGAAACGAGGGGCGTTTCGTACTCCAAGTGACGAAACATGCCTCGATTCCCGGTCCCCGGACGTTCTTAATTATCTATGATAGAATTGTTGGCTTCATATGTTCATACCTGCATTCATGTCATATTAAAACGTGCAATTCAATCTCTCGGCCATCATGCATCGAGATGTGTGATTGGTGGCCCGAGAACCGAGGGCCACACTCCTTAGAGCTTGTGCAAGGACGGGGAGGAGTGGTCGCGCACACATATGTTAAAAATACATTGCTTTCTCTCTTTCTTGTCTTTGTTGCAGAAAAACCAGAGTCCAGGGGCAGAAAGTGGCCGGCCGACCAGGTTTTCTGGTAGGCCGACCACCTTTTTTGGTTTTCACCATAAGGGGTGGTCGGCAGGTGTTTCCCAAGCCAATAGTTGGTCGGCAGCCTTCCCCAGGTGGAGTTTCAGCCTCCTGGAGCTTTGTGTAAGTTTCTGAAATCAGCTGCAAACAATGGCGGGACAAGGCATCGCGATGGAATTTACCGACAAAGCGCATCGAGCATGCATGCATTCATTGTCATCCAAAACAGAGCCGGGGCAGTCCATTTGCATGCCAGTTTATAGCTTACTTAGCTAATTTGTTAGTTAGTTAGTGGATGTGTAATAATTAGCTGTAATTCGTTATTTATTTCGGACTGTATTATTTATTCGGACCCTCCGAGCGAGGGCACAACTGTAATAAGTGTGCGTGCGTGTGATGCATGTCTTCCAACCTCACGTCTTTCTCCCTTTTATTTACCAACTTATGATGGTTAGATTAGGGCATGTTTCAATTAGCATACAGTATGATAGCATGTTTGCATTCGTTCATCTGTCTTTCATACACCGGGCTCGACGCATCATACTAACTGCATTTGTATTTCAATTTCGAGTTGAATACTTGTTAGTTGTAGCATTTCACATGCCATCTTTAGAATAGCCGAGCCTATCTTAGTTGCATTTTGCATGTGTTGCATTAGGCATTTCTGTATAGTTAGGATCATGCATGGATTTCTAACATAGCTTTTGTTTTGGCTTGGAGTACTCGATAGGTGTTTATGCTTTAGCATCCTTGCATGTGTGTGAGTGACTGCCATGATAGCAGCTTACCATGAGGCTATGTGCTTATGTGATATAACTGCCTGAATGCCTGTGGGTGAAGGTTGGGTTATTTGGATTGGAACAATTCATCAATTGTGAGTTTTAAGCCCACTGGATAGTGGCAAATCATCTTGTTTTCTAAGCCCACCTGAGAGTGGCAAATCCACATTTTAGCCTACTTGCGAGTAGCAAACCGTTTTCAAAACAAACATGAGATGTTTCGTTCCAATTCAGGCGACCCTGTCTATACTTGTATGCTGTGCGCATCACGTAATAAATCTAGGCTAATAACCGGAATAAGAACGCATAATGTTTTCAAAACTAGATATCATGGTTAGTAGAGGCCGGTCTTTGATTGGGCGAGCGGGGGTGCTCACGAAGTGACCTTCCCCAATTGTACCCAAGTTTCCGAGCCGAGGCAACTTTAGTGATGACAGACACGTGGCCTTAGGCAACGAGTCAGGGTTTCTTAAATTTCCCAAAATAAAATATTTAGGTGGCGACTCTGTATCTGGCAAAGCAGTCCATGTTTGGCACTTCTTTCAAAAAAATTTGTTTTCAAAAACGATTTGCCGGATTTGGACTCTTTGATGATTCATCGGTCTTGCATTGCACTCTGCGAGATTAGATACAGGACCGTGACTTTGAGTCCTGAACTGTAGTGAGCCCAATGCACAAAACGCGGGATTTCCCTCCTGGGACGTTCAGGGACGTCTACAGTTTCTGGCGACTCCGCTGGGGAATTAGAGAACTTGACTCGAACGCATGATATTCGGTTTTGATTACACTTATGTGTTTCTTTGCATTGCATTTGCATGGGTGCGCCTAGGACATCGTGTTTGCCATCTGCTATTCCTGAACGGTTTGCCGGAGGCTTGCTTTGTCAAAGCATGCCGTAAGGCTGACCGGTTGCGGGCTCTGCCAGTATGGGAACACAAACCCCGGTTTTTACCGGGGCACCCTTTTGACCATTCGACCTAGTGCATATTCGGAATCCATAGTGACCATTCCAAACTAGGACAAGTTGCTTACCCGTTTATAGGTTGTTTGAAACCGCTGCGTGCATAGTGAAACCCTAGTTCCTGACAAAATAGGACAGGGAAACCTTACCCCAACATAGGGGTGTTTTGGCTCTTACTTGTTTATTATGTGCTTTTAGAGTGCGTCTCTATACGAATGCATATATCAGTTTGCAAGTCTGGGTATCAGGCCTGCGGGCACCAATTCAGTATTTCTGGGTATCAGGCCTGTGGGCACCAGTTTAGTATTTTCGGAATCAGTTATCTACGGGTATCAGATTCAACTTCGGGGACAGTGATTTGGGAATAGTGATTTGGGAATAATGATCGTTCTTTGAGAACAGTGTATCAATTACGTGTTAATTATACCCGACCGTGTGTTGTGTTTATTTACGCCGTTATGCTGTCTGTTCGTCTGCTCGTTTATTTCCTTATTATTGCTTTATTTATCTTTTTGCTAGGTAGTTTAGCACAATTGCTCCAGACCAAGCAGATATTCCCCAAGCACTCTGGACAAGAGGTCGCCGACTCAATCGATCTGAGGATCCGGTCGACGGACAACCAGTGTTCCACTCTTTACCCCCAACTATCAGACGGAGGTCGAAAAGGCGTAGTGTATCTGAGCAGAGGTTGCCAGAGCAGCAGATTACCCCATCAGTGGACAGTCGGATTGAGATCCCAATTGTTGCTATAGAGATAGACTTGCCAGTAGTTCAAACAGATCAGGGCAATATGGCGGGACCGAAAGGAGTTGAGGAAATGATGCGTCAGATGCAGGACACCATGAGAGCCATGCAGCAGGATGCTGTTCGTCGGGACGAATTTGCCAAACAACAGGCCGAGATCATGGCCCAGCAGGCAGAGTTAATTGCCAGATTGCAACAACAAGCTGGAGCATCTGCTTCACACCCAGTTCCTCCCCCACCAGGAATCCCGGCACCCGAGGAGGCACCAAATGTCCAGGCAGATACGGACATACCAACGGGGCCAGCTCTGCCCCCAATTCCGCCCCAACTATCTAAGGCACCTACGCCTGTTAATCAACCGGACTCTCCCTTCGAGTTCGAAGTAAACCATACAGTACTGAAATTGAGCAAGCTTGAGAAGTTGTTCAAGAAATCCCAAGGGATAAAGGCTATCCCGGATATTGAGGACGGATATACCGACGTGGCTGTGACGCTGCCAGATATGTTTAAAATGCCGCAAATTGATCGCTTCGACGGATCTGGGGACCCCATGGTGCATCTCCGGCTATTTTCAGATATACTATGGCCGATGGGCCTCACCAGACCACAAAAGCTTTCACTATTCGGCAGGACCCTGTCGGGTGTGGCCGCTATCTGGTATGCGAAGTTAAAGGATGATGTCAAGCGGAGTTGGGATGAAATGGCCGAGGCCTTTGTCGCGCAATACTCTTACAATAACCAAATCGAGATTACGTCCTGAGATCTCGAAACAACAAGGCAGGAGCCTAAGGAGAGCTTCTCGGATTTCGTAACTCGGTGGAGGGTGAAGGCTTCGATGATGACCCTGAGGCCTACCGACAAAGACCAAATCAAGATGATTGTGCGCAATCTCCAGCCAAAACTGATGCAAAAAATAATTGTGCTCCCCTTTCCCACTTTTTCAGATCTACATGAAATGGGGGTACAAATTGAAGATGCAATGAAACAGGGTCTGATTGACCAAGATCGAGAGGAACCCCGAAGAACTTTCAACCGCAACAACAACACAGGCACCAGCAATGCCACAAATGCTAGAGCTTCAGAAGTAAGCATGGTCACCACCATTCCCCCTCTCCTTCCAAGACCCATGGCAGCTACACCTTTCTCCGACGCGTCCGGAAGTAACACACAAACCACTCGATTCCAACCCAGAGGCCAAAGAACCTTCACCCCACTGTATATGCCCCTGTCCAAGGCTCTAGGGGTATTAATCAAGAAAGGGCACTTAAAGCCTCTGGAGCCGAGACCATTGCCAAATCCACTCCCTCCTTCTCATAACCCAGCAAAATATTGCGCATATCACCAACAACATGGTCACGACACTGACCAATGTTTCAGATTGCGTCATGAGATTCAAGACCTCATTGACAAGCAGGTGATTGTACCTCCAGAAAAACCCAATGTCACAACAAACCCTCTCCCACCGCACAACCAAGCTCCACCT
This sequence comes from Camellia sinensis, assembly GCF_055761805.1. Lineage (NCBI taxonomy): Eukaryota > Viridiplantae > Streptophyta > Magnoliopsida > Ericales > Theaceae > Camellia > Camellia sinensis. The sequence goes on along the minus strand of NC_138965.1, from coordinate 21,804,993 downwards.
CCCAAAAGAATCAACTTCATCCAGACTGGGGTCGTGTCTTACAATCCCAGCATATATATCACTCCTTCCCACCTACCTAAGCCGGAGGTGCTCCTTCCTGACTGCACTGACTCTTTGTGCATGTTAGACATCTCCAGAACCCAACTCGAGCCAATGGTGGTGACTGGCAGAGATAGAACAGAGGAGATTTCAAAAGAGGATGGGATTGTTTAATCAAGGTTTGAGCAGTCTAGGAGTGTCGCTAGGGAAGCCTACGATCCGAGTGATTACATTATGCCAGCAGGCCAGTTTGATCCTAATATTGAATTGCCAGAGAGGGCAGAGCTGTGTGCGATCCGAGGAGATGGATTTGAGCAGGGGACAGATGGTTTGACGGTTGTGGAAGAGGACTTGGCCAACCTCCAGTTTTTCAACGACCAAGATCCAGGAGACGCGACAGTCAACTGGTTTGATTATGAGGAATCGGCAGAGGCTACTGGGTGGTTCGATGACTTACCAGACGTTGTTGACGAAGCTCAGTTAGAACAGGGCCCGGCGGGGGCAAGTATATCAGTGGTGGCCGGAAGGGCCAGAAATCGGAATGAATCGCCGGAGAGCGCCGATGCTGACAATTTCGCTCGAGACTTGGGCATTATGAATGCGGGAATTGTTGAAAAGCCAGTTGTACTGACGCAGCTGGAACAAGAAAGGTTTGAGGGTGCCGAGAGAATTAGGAAAGCTAAGGGAATGCTACGAGCATGTGGACGGAGAGTACTGCGAGTGCAATTGAACCGAAGCCAGACAAGTGCCTGTTGGCTGCCAACAGAATGTGGTGGGAAGTCGATGATTTATGTCTTGCCCACACGGATGAGGATTGGGGGAGTAATCAGCCAGATGATACCTGGTATATCGGTGAGGTTGATCATATGACGAGAAGCGGACGGTATTTCAAGCCCCCGCACCTAGACCAGCCGGAGGCATCTGGGAAGGATAAGGAAGTTGAGAGACAGAAAGAGAAGCAAGTCGAAGAAGAGGCTGTACTGAAGCAGTTAAAGAAGATACAAGCAGACATCTCCATCTGGGGACTGCTTATGGCATCGTGAATGCATCGACAAGCTGTCTTATCGGCCATGGACAAGGCCAAGCTCTCTATAGACACCACGCCCGAACAGCTGGTAGGCTTAGTTTTTCCGGGAGGAGCTTCCCCGATGTTGACCTTTTCTGACAAAGAACTGCCACCTGAGGGTGCGAACCACAACAAACCACTCTACATCTCCGTGGAGTGCAGAAATAAATGGATACCCGTGGTGCTTGTCGACACAAGGTCCGCCATCAATGTATATCCAGCGAGGACTGCCTATGCAATTGGCTTGAAGACCGCGGACTTTGTGCCAACAGCCTAGGTGATTCGGGCATACGACAACACAAGCAGAGAAGTCATGGGGACAGCGAAAATTCAAACCAAGGTTGGGCCGAGGCAGCATGAAATTGACTTTCACATCCTAGAGGTGCCCGCCACTTTTAATCTACTCTTGGGGCGACCGTGGCTGCATCAAGTGAAGGCAGTTTCTTCTACTTTGCATCAAATGGTGAAATACCCCCATGGAAAGAGAGTAGCCATTGTTTTTGGGAATTCATCGATCCATCCACCGCCGAAAGTATCTACGCCAGTTTTAGAAATTGAGCACGGTATGGAGGATGTGTTCTTATCCAGTTTTACCCTAGCTGAGGCCCGGGTCGTGCAGAATATCTTAGCTGTTAATGAGGGGGTGTATGTCAATGCTCAATCGTTATACCTTATGAACAAGCTTCAACATATCCCTGGGATGGGATTGGGAAAGAGCGGCCGGAAGGGCGTCTCAGCATCGGCCGAGGTGCCACATAAACCCACATTCCTTTGGTTTGGGTTATCTGCCCACCAAAGAGGATTGGATAAGGAAGGGTAAGGAGATGGCTGGGAGAGCCAGAGCGAAGAAGGCGGGGAAGCCTTTTGACTTAATGCACTGGCCCATTCAGGGTACCCTAAACGGACGCTTCGTCTGAGAGGGGAAGGACTTTCCGTTCTGCGGCTTCCCAGAGCCGTGGCTGAACGGGGAGAGGAAGCGCGTGCCGGGGTTTGAGATCTTCTTTGACCTGCAGTTACTCGGGGATGACGTTGTCGGAGAGCAGACAGACCCACTAGCTGAGGTTAAGCAGAGCAAGAAAGTGGAGTCTGAGGACGCCGAAAGTGAAATGGGGGTAGCGCTGGCGTGTCTACTTTCAGATCCTCCGATCGAACAGAAGTGCTTGGGGGATAACTTCTCGGTATGCATGATCGGGGACGGAACGGCTGCGGGCCTACCAGCAAACATTTTGAATGCATCTATCGCACCCTCTCTCATTTGGCAGTATGAAGAGGGTTTTTTGTCCAGCAGCACCGGGTCAGGTAGTGAGCCGGAATCTGATTCCACCGAATCTTGTGAGTCAGAATCAAGTTCCAGCTCGACTGAGTCTGAGTCTAGTAATCCTGGGGATGATAACTCGGATGCCACAGTCTTGTCCAGGTCGTCTTTTTCTTTCTCTTTTGAGTCTATTGTAACCGAAGAATCGGACGATTTGGATGTGCTTAATGAGAATCAAGTAGGTGTGGTTTCTGAGTACTTTTCTATGCCCTTGATTTATTGCATTAACTCAGACTTTCAAAATTTTGATGAAAACGACGAAGAAGAAATTCCTCCGGTTTTGCAACACTTAATTGAACAAGAGCAGGAAAGATTTGTTAAACCCGTAATGGATGAAATCACTACCATGAATGTCGGTACTGAGGAGGACCCGCGGTTGTTCCAGATCGGGTCCACGTTGTCTTCGGAGGAACGCGAGCGCTTAGTCGCTTTATTAAAAGATTTCAAAGATGTTTTCGCGTGGTCCTACGAAGACATGCCTGGAATCGATCTTAAGATTGTACAGCACCGGATCCCTCTTGACCCCGAGGCCCGACCCGTTAAGCAAAAACTCAGAAGGATGCGCCCGGACTGGGCTCTCAAGATTAAGGAAGAAGTTACCAAGCAAATTGACGCAGGTTTCCTGCAGGTATCCGAATACCCGACTTGGTTGGCCAACATTGTTCCAGTGCCAAAGAAGGATGGTAGGATTCGGGTATGCGTGGATTTTAGAGATTTGAACAGAGCTAGTCCGAAGGACGACTTTCCCTTGCCGCACATTGATGAGTTAGTGGAATTCATAGCGGGGCATGCTTTGCTTTCATTTATGGATGGCTTCTCAGGCTACAACCAGATAGTGATGGCACCTGAAGACCGAGAAAAGATTGCCTTCACCACCCCGTGGGGGACCTACTGCTACAGAGTAATGCCGTTTGGGCTGAAGAACGCTGGAGCTACATATCAATGGGCCGCGACCACGATATTGCATGACATGATCCACAAAGAGGTTGAGGTGTACGTGGACGACATGATTGTCAAGTCCAAAGAAAGGGAGGGCCACTACACCACCTTGAAAAAATTCTTTCAAAGGATCAGAGAATTCCGATTGCGGTTGAATCCTCAGAAGTGTACGTTTGGTGTCACAGTAGGAAAAATGCTGGGGTTTCTCATTACACAGAGAGGTATCGAAGTCGACCCTTCCAAAATCAAGGCCATCCTAGAAATGCCACCACCAAGGACTGAAAAGGAGGTGCGAGGCTTTCTGGGTAAAGTGCAATTCATAAGACGGTTTATCTCAAAATTAACCTTGACTTGTGAACCACTTTTTGGTCTCCTGAAGAAAGGAAAGAAATTCCAGTGGGACGGCCAATGCCAAGCTGCTTTTGAAAAGATCAAGGAATATTTACAAAACCCACCTGTGTTGTCACCACCAGAACCGGGAAGACCGTTGATACTGTACCTTTCGGTAACTGAGACCACAATGGGCTGCATGCTCGCGCAAGAATCAGAAGACAAAGTGGAAAGGTCCATCTATTATCTGAGCAAGAAGATGTTGGAGTATGAGACTCGCTACACACCATTGGAGAAGGCTTGCTTAGCCTTGGTATGGGCTACCAGGAAGCTGCGGCACTACCTGTTAGCTCACTCTATAATGTTGGTTTCGAGATTAGATCCCATCAAATATCTCTTCAAGAAACCGGCACTTACGGGTAGGCTAGCTCGTTGGTTGTTGTTGCTTTCCGAATTCGATCTAAAATATGTGACACGTAAGTCGGTCAAGGGAAGAGCAGTTGCAGAATTCTTAGCCGATCATCCAGTGGAAGGGGGTGAAGCAGTTGAGTACTTATTCCCAGATGAGGCCATTTTTCATATCAACGATGAGTTTTGGACGATGTATTTCGACGGAGCGTCCAACCAGTATGGGTATGGAATATGAGTGTTGCTGATAGCACCCGACAATTCCCGTATCCCTCTAGCCTTCAAGCTCCGGTTCAAAGTCTCGAACAATGAAGCAGAGTATGAGGCATGCATTGCAGGTCTAGAAGCAGCCCTGGAACTAGGGGCAAAACGGTTGGACGTCATCGGTGACTCGAACCTTGTTGTATCTCAAGCGAAAGGAGAGTGGAAAGTCAAAGAAGAAAAGATGTTGATCTATCATCAGGCCCTGGATTTGTTAATTCCTCGGTTTGAAAAGCTAAACTTTGCTCATCTAGCAAGAGAGAACAACAGGTTCGCAGATTCACTAGCAACTTTATCTTCTATGATAGACATCCCGTTTGGAGTCCGGATGCGTCCAGTCATCATTGATCAGAAGTTTGCGCCGGCTTACGAGTCAATTGCTACTATAGACGAGGGTCAAGATGAGAACCCCTGGTATTACGACATTTGGAACTTCTTAGAGAAAGAGGTGTATCCACCAGGGGCAAATGCCAAGGAAAAAAGGGCAATCAGAAGAATGGCCGTTCAATTCATCATCTGCGGAGGTAAATTATATAAGAGAGGTCATCTGGGAATGCATAAGCTATGCATTGAAGCTGAAGAATCAAAACGCCTGATGGAGGCCATCCATGGAGGAGAATGTGGAGCACATATGAATGGGGTGATGCTGGCACGGAAGATCCTCAGACAGGGTTACCACTGGTCCACCATGGAGGAGGATTGTATCGGCTTTGTTCGGCGATGCCACAAATGTCAGATCCATGCAAACCGCATGAACGTCCCGCCGTCGAAGCTGTACAATATGACTTCGCCATGGCCATTTTTAGTTTGGGGAATTGATGTGATCGGGGCTGTCACTCCGAAGGGGTCTAACGGGCATGAGTTCATCCTGGTTGCGATAGATTATTTCACGAAGTGGGTTGAGGCCCAGTCTTATGCGGTGTTGAAGGCGTCGCATGTTGCAAAATTCATCAGAAACAACATCATCTGTCGTTATGGGGTCCCAAACGAGGTCATTTCAGATAATGGTTCCCACTTCAAGAAGGAAGTGATTGACTTGTTGGAGAAATACAACGTGGCTTTTCATAAGTCATCCACATACCGGCCGCAAACCAATGGAGCGGTTGAGGCAGCCAACAAGAATATCAAACACATATTGCAGAAGATGGTGGAAACCTACCGGGATTGGCCAGACAAGCTGCCGTTTGCTCTGTGAGGGTACCGGATTTCAATTAGAACTTCTACTGGGGAGACTTCGTATTCATTAGTTTATGGAATGGAGGCTGTTCTACCTATTGAAATTGAGGTTTCGTCTTTGCGAGTGCTGGCTGAGTGTCAGATAGCCGAAGCAGATTGGCAACTGAACAGATTTGAAGAACTCATGCTTTTTGACGAGCGCAGACTGAAAGCACTGTACCATGTTCAAGGCTATCAGCGCAGAATTGCCCGGGCTTTCAACAAAAAAGTTAAGTCCAGGAATCTAAAAGAATGAGATTTGGTGCTCAAGGACCGAGCTCCCATCCATGACCCAAGGGGCAAATTCAAACCCAATTGGACTGGTCCCTACATCATCAAGTCAATCTGGTCAGGTGGAGCTGTGGTTCTAATGGACCTAGATGGCTTGGAGTTCTTGCAACCGATCAACATGGACAAGTTGAAGAAATATTACCCCTGAGAGACTCGCTAGGCTGAAAACCTGCAAAGGGCAACCTAGGCAAAAGTTAGAGCATTGAAAAATTGGAAAATATAAAAACTGAGCTCGCAAGGTTGAAAACCCGCAAAGGGCGACCTTGGCAAAAGTTAAAGCGTAAAAGGAAAGTGAAAATACTCGAGTAAACCTAAGCTTGAACTACGTAAGGCTTGATTCTCATCTTTGGGATACGTAGGCAACTTCATCCTGAAGTTCAGCCATAAACTTTTTCCCGATCAACTTTGTCCATTTGATCATCTCGGCCATCTTTGTCTATTCAGCATTCAAGAGTTCGGTTATGATCTCCGGTGCAGTGCTCTTCAGACTAGGGGCAACTTTCCGTTGCTGTGCAGTGCCGCGGTACTCTTCAGACTAGGGGCAACTTTCCAGTTGCTAGGATCCGAGGTTGTGCATCTCAGTGACAGATTTCAGGATGCCCAGTTTTGATCCATATCGAAAATGGTTTTGAAAAGTTTTAATAAAAGTTGACTTTGTTCAAAATTAATCTTTTTACAACTTATACCATTTTTGGACCAAAGCGGAAAATTTTCAGTACCCACAACCTTCAATTTCATTGATTTCAATACAAAGTTCTCCTGCTCTTGCATACAAATTGAAGTTGCTTTTTATTACATTCATAAGGAAAACTTCGAAGTACTAATAAAGTAATAAATCCGGGGCATAGCTAAGTCAGGTGTTCCTGCGCCCCCTCCCAGAGCTGGTCGAAGCCTCTGATGCCAAAGTAGGCCCTTCCTGTGCCTCTTCATTGAGCCAATCCAAGCACTCATCAGACTAGGTGCAACTGAAAGTGGGAGCAGGGGCCAAGAGCTCTCTAGTCCTCCATGCTATGGCATATCGGCCAAGCTGTGCTCCTCGAACCGGAAATGCGGCAGGATACTCTATTCCCTCTGGCGGGCAAGTCTGATCATGACCGAACTGGCGCCAGAACCGGAACGGAAAGTAGAACACAAAGTGAGTCAGACCAATCAACTGGACCCCGGTCTACCGGGACATGCTATAGTTCATTGCCGGGAGATTGAGCCAAGGACAGCGCCAAGCAATGCGATCCGCAGACAAATTGCACATCCAGTCGAACCACCATCCCTCATCAAGGGCATCGACTAGTCATTGTCGGAAGAAGTAGCCGCGAGCTGAGTAGGCTGGGCAAGAGTCCACAACCTGCAATTTATCCATCAACCATACCTTGGGAGGGATGAAAAATGAGAGAATAAGGAATAGAGAGATGTACGATGAGAGAAAAGTAAGAAAAGGGTTTTGTGAGAAAAACCGAGCCTGAGGGCCGAGTGATGTGAGCAATATATATGTGAGAAAGGGTGGGAAACATTACCTGCAGCAGTAGTGGACTCCCCGCGAATCTGGTCGTCTCTCGGCGATAGAAAGCATCCAAGCCCATTAGCGTCTCGGCCAATGTCATGGCAATGCAGCTCTTTCCTTCTTTCAGGCCTTGAGCAACTTCAATCAGACGGATGCTAGATCCGCTAAAGCCCGGGGCAAGCAAAAAGTGAGATAGCATGCACAAGCAAAGGGCGTGTTGCCGAAAACCTTGCCAATGATGGTCGCCGCGGTTACCGGCATCAGAAAAGCGATGAATCAAGCCAAGGATATCCAGCTCCCCGTTGCAAATCAGAGACCGAGCATCGTGCATGGTAAGCCCACACATCTGTCCTAAAGCTTGGGCGTGACCGAAGCGAAGTTGGGACAAAATTTCTTCATGGCGCTCAGATTCCATCAAAACTTGAAAATCTTCGAAGGTCGAACACATCTCTTGCCCGCCGAAGCTAAAGACGTGTGTTACCGGATTCCAAAACCTCGCCGCAGCATGAAGGAACGGCATGTGCAGCGAAGTACGGCTCAGCGTGAATAGTGCATTCAAGCCGAAACCCCGGAAGTTTAACTTTTCCGAGCCATCTAGAGAAGCAATCCAAGCTGTGAGATTTTGGGTAAGAAATGCTTCCATTTTGGTGCAAAACTAAGATGAAATGAGAGAACCACGAGGCTGGAGTTTTTAAAGAGGATAAGGCACTGTTCGGAGGACACGTGTCGAAAATTTGGTGGTTGCCAAGCTAGGTGGCCGGCTGGCCACCTTTTCTGGCAGGCCGACCACCCCTCTCCCCTCCAATGCAAAAAGCTGGTCGGCCAGCTCCCTTAGGTGGTCGGCCATCAAGAGGAGGGTGGCTTTTGTCTTGTTCTAGCCTCTAGAAGAAAATTCCAAACATTTCCATGCATTGGGGGCGTTAAAGGTGCGAGTTTTCCTCTGTTTCGGATGCGTTCCGTCACCCAGATCGTCCGAAATGCATTTGTTTATCGAGTTGTTGTTAAATCCGGCTTATTGAGTTGTTGTTTTTGCTTATCAAGTTGTTGCTTGGCTTACCGAGTTGTTAAGCTTACCAAGTTGTTAAGTTTTGTCGAGTTGACGAGTTTTGTGTATTGAGTTGTTACTCTTTGTTTATCAACATTGTTGTGTCTTGTTTATCGAGTTGTAAGTTTAATCAACATTGTTGTGTCTTGCTTATCGAGTTGTAAACTTGCTAAGGTTTTGTCCTTTCTTAGTAAGTTAAGTTACTTTGTTTGTTGCGTCCGTTCACTACCTAACTTGGCAATTTTCAATGCACGATTTCCATTCAATCTCATTTTTGTGCAAAATAATGCGATGCGATGCAAGAACATAAAATACAATACTTTTTTGAACAAAAGCTGTTTCATTCCATCATGCTTCCTTTGTTACAACATTTTACAGCAAGGGTACAAGTTTTACAGAAAATAAAACTACCTAATAATGTGCAATGTGCTACAACTACTAGTAAAAAAGGCAAATAAAACAGGAACATCTGTGCTCTCAAGCGTAAGAAAAAGAGGCCCTCTTCGTCCTCTTCCGCGGAACAACCTCTGTGCCATCTCCATCAGCACCACCATCCGAATCAGAGCCACTGTCCTCGGAATCTTCCTCGGCATCACCTCCACCCTCAGAGCCAGACTCAGAGTCATCCTCTCTGCCAGCAGATGTCTCTGACTGATGATGCGCGAACTCCTCCTCCTCACTGGACTCCTCCTCAATGATATGTGCTCTGCGCCCACCTCGTCTGCGAGACGACTCTCCTCTCCCGGCTCCTCGAGAAGGCCTAGATGGCCCAGCTCCTCGGGAAGGCTCAGATGGCCCGGCCTGTGGTCCGGTATATATTGGAGGCATCTGAAAAGGAAGAGTGCAATTTGAATGCATTAGCCAAAATATGTATATCAGATGTACAGATAAAAAGCTATATGGAATGGATGTATGCAAATATAGTACATAGATGTGGTGTGTGTCAGATGTGCTCTCCGCATACAGTCGGTCAATCAATGCAGTGAAATGTTCAAATTCAGCATGTCATCAGAGATATGATAAATGTAAGAAAACTAAAGAGTACCGAGACACCCATGATGGACAGCTGCGCCTCTCTCCGCAAGACCATGCCTTCGAGCGAGGCCACTAACCCGAGTAACCCCTCAGCATACTCCGTGGTAGGCTACAGATGCAAGTGCAAATCATCAGTGAATAAATGAATGTCCAAGTATCTGAGTGATAAAACAAAGCTGTAAAACATACCGGTGGTGAGTCAGGGTCTCTAGTGTATGGATGATCTGGCATAGGAGGCTCTAGTGGAATTGGGTAGGAAGCCCCGTATCTCCATCCCGTCAACTCAGTCGGGATACCTGGCCATCTGGCATGATGATAAGTCGGGGGAATCGGAGGGACCAGTCCAGCCCCACCTTGGATGTGCTAGCCCTACTGGCCGAAGGAATGTCTCTGGCTCAGGTGCGACCCGAAGACGGCATGCCGGTAGACCTCCTCGAGGGAGTACGGACACCTGTCAATGGAGGCATCAAGTAGGTGTGACGGTACGTCGCGTACTCCCCGTCCTCCAAATGCACCAGTGCATCAGTGCCCAGCCTGGCGTCAATGACACCCCAGGGAGTAAGCCTATCAGCGAGCCGCATATCGTCCGGGGGTGCTGAGGGGACACTCGGCTCAAGGAAGCCCATAGTCTGACGAAGGAAGCGGTCTCCCAAGAACCAGGCCCTACCAACTGGCCCCTCGAACAAGATCCTACACCGGGAGGAGTCCCATCCTCTGGCAAACTGGAATCGGAGATCCTCACCCAAAGGCGCCCAGGGCTGCCATAAGATCTGCAGATGACCAATACATAAGCCGATTAGAAATTGCAAATGTGCAAAATAAGTCAAAGATCAACACATAAAGAATTGAGAGTTCTGAAATACCTCGGTCGCCCACACAGTGTCAAAATACTGCCGCAGGTAGGGGAGAGTCTCCCGGGGCCGCGACCGGTACTGGCCCTCGAAGACGAGTGAATAAGGGGTCATAAGAGGGGCTTCCACTTCGAGCTCCGGGGCTAGCGTCGGAAAGTGCATGAAGACCCATACCTGTGGAAAACAGGGCAAAAGCCATCAGAATACAGAATGCTGAGTGCAGAATGTAAGTACAGAATACAAAGCGTGCCGTGTGTGCAATGTACAGATAATGAAAAGCAGAAATGTGAATCAAGAGGGCAGAAGGTACCTCCCAGGCTCTCCAATAGCCGCCGACTATGTTCCCCTGCCCGCGGGAGGTCGCACTCATATAGCAATAGAGGGTAGCCAAGCTGGCACCACCCTAGTCATACTGACCAACCTGCGTAAGGTCCACCAAGGCACTCAGCAAATATAGCCCAACGGTGTTCCCCCTGTCGGCGAACAGAGTGGTCCCGAAGAGGAACATCAAAAACCCGCGGGCATACTGTGCAATCTCCTCAAGAGTCTCGGGCTCAGTCCCCCTGAACTGTGTAGAAAACCAGGTATATCGGACTCGGCCCGAAGATCGGTCTACCGGTGGGCGAGCTCCCAACAGATGAATCCAGGCAGCCTCCCACTCGCCCATGTCCTCGTCGTAACGGATCGCCCAGCCTCCCACGTCAAGGCCCATCAACACGGCAAAGTCAAATGGGGTCATGGTCATGTCCCCGGCAGCTGAGAAATGAAAGGAGTTTGTGGTGTCCCACCATCTCTCCACCAGGGCGCCCATCAATGTCTGGCCAGCTGGATAGCGAGATATCCCGGTACAAAAGGTCCCGAATCCAGCCAGATCAACCCAATCATGAACAGCCTCTAGGAGCTCCACGTACCAATCTCTCGCAGCAATAGAACCGTATCCCCGTGTAACGCGGGAGGATGTCAGCATTCATAACGAACACATGTATTCCGTTTCAAAATGGAATGAATAAACTGTGTGCAAATGAAGGAAATGAGCTGTGTGCAAATCAAATCAACTTCCAATCAAATATGGGCTGCGTGTTCACAATCAAATTTGGGCTACGTGTTCAGATTTCAAAAATTTAAAGTTTGGGCTGCGTGTTCAACTTTCAATCAAATGTGGGCTGCGTGTTCACAATCAAATATGGGCTGTGTGTTCAGATTTCAGAAATTTAAAGTTTGGACTGCGTGTTCAACTTTCAATCGAATGTGGGCTACGTGTTCACCATCAAATTTGGGCTGCGTGTTCAGATTTCAGAAATTTAAAGTTTGGGCTGCGTGTTCAACTTTCAATCAAATGTGGGCTGCGTGTTCACCATCAAATTTGGGCTGTGTGTTCAGATTTCAGAAATTTAAAGTTTGGGCTGCGTGTTCAACTTTCAATTAAATGTGGGCTGCGTGTTCACAATCAAATTTGGGCTGTGTGTTCAGATTTCAGAAATTTAAAGTTTGGGCTGCGTGTTCAACTTTCAATTAAATGTGGGCTGCGTGTTCACAATCAAATTTGGGCTGTGTGTTCGGATTTCAGAAACTTAAAGTTTGGGCTGCGTGTTCAACTTTCAATCAAATGTGGGTTGCGTGTTCACCATCAAATTTGGGCTGTGTGTTCAGATTTCAGAAATTTAAAGTTTGGGCTACGTGTTCAACTTTCAATCAAATGTGGGCTGCGTGTTCACAATCAAATTTGGGCTGTGTGTTCAGATTTCAAAAATTTAAAGTTTGGGCTGCGTGTTCAACTTTCAATCAAATGTGGGCTGCGTGTTCACAATCAAATTTGGGCTGTGTATTCAGATTTCAGAAATTTAAAGTTTGGGCTGCGTGTTCAACTTTCATTTAAAGTGTGGGCTACGTGTTCACCATCAAATCTGGGCTGTGTGTTCAGATTTCAGAAATTTAAAGTTTGGGCTGCATGTTCAACTTTCAATCACATGTGGGCTGCGTGTTCACCATCAAATTTGGGTTGTGTGTTCAGATTTCTAAAATTTAAAGTTTGGGCTGCATGTTCAACTTTCAATCAAATGTGGGCTACGTGTTCACCATCAAATTTGGGCTGCGTGTTTGTAGACACCCCATTTTGGACCGCCTTTAAGACTTGGACGCAACTGATGGTTTTGGAAGTTGCGCAGTGCAAAGGGTCAATTTCTTCGGCAAGAGGAGAGTCAAATCTCAACTTCATACCCCTTTTTGGACCAAAACAATCTTGATCAAAAGATTTTAGACCTTAAAACCCTCTCTTTCAAAACGTTTTTGAAATAAAGTTTTAACGATGTTCCGAGGCTCGCATTTTGTCAAATGTTGCGCTTTTCGGTAAACCGAGGAAGGACAAAGTGGAAATGAACGAAAGAGAGATGAAATCTTTGGAAAATCTTTCAAAACACCTTGTCTAGGCGTTTGGAGTTGAAGAAAAGAGGAGAAAAGAAAGGAAAACTAGTTTGGGAGAAGTTCGGCATGAATCCGGGTAGGACCAAATCTGCGCGGCTTCACCGAAACAGGCATAACTCTTTGCACAGAAGGAATTTTGATGCGAGGTTGGCGCCATTGGAAAGATAACTTTTGGGGCTTCAATGTGGCTACATGGAAAACCATAAAATCAGATGGCCGACCAGATTTTTTGGTCAAAAGTGGTTCAGCATGAATCCGGGAAGGAGAGAAAACATCTGCACGGCTTCACCGAAACGGGCATAACTCTTTGGACAGGAGGAATTAAGATATGAGACTATCACCGTTGGAAATCTTACTTCTGGGGTTTCATTTTTCACTAAAGAATCTCCTAAGGACAAGTCCAGGTGGGGAGATATGGTTGGTTGAAGTCCGTTTGGACCGAATCTGCGTGGTTTCACCAAAACTGGCATAACATTTCGCACAGGAGGAATTTTAATGCAAGGTTTGCAGCATTGGAAAGATAACTTCAAGGGCTTCATGGATGACCATCTTTGGAGCTTGAACCTTTTAACCCCTGGTCGGCCGACCAGGGGGAGTGGCCGGCCGGCCACTTGAACTGACCGGCTTGCTTCTTGCTTTTTGCCCTCTCTGAATGCTTTACAGCTGTGCCAGCTGGGGGGCATTTGGTGCATCCTCCATACACGTGTATGGAGGATCTTTGAAGCTTCCAAGAGAAGCTTTGGTCTCTCTTCTCTATAAGAGAGGCCCTCCTCTTCATATGAGGGGGTTAGACATTTTTGCTTAAGGCAAATTACCTCCCTCCTCTATTGTCACCACTCAAAGCTCCAAAACCCTAACTTTCTTGGCCCATTTGCACTACAACCCTTAGCACCACACCTCCATCATCCATTCCAGCACCTTGGAAGTCATTTGCAGAGGTTGAAAGCTCACCAACTTGGTCCAAAAGCTGCTGGAGGTCGGCTCTTCAAGGGTAAGTGCCTATTTCCCCTAAATTCACATTTTTTTCCATGATTGGTTAGCCTTATTTGCAATCATTTTTCGGCTTCGACCCAAACTGTAAAGTGTCTTATTTGTGCGGCGATGCGGCGGCGACGACAACGGCTCTGGTTGGTCCGACGACGGCAACGGTCTCTCTGCGTATATGCTCTCTCTCTCTTTCTCTCTCTCTCTCTGTATATATATATATATAGATGAATGTATATTTACTTTAGCCTCTCTCTCTGTATATATATATATATAGATGAATGTATGATGTTTGACATGTTTCATTTGATTACATGACTTTATTTCTCATTACCCTAATATAAAATCAATCAAAGAATTACAAATTTGGCTTCTTTTTTTTTTTTTTTTTTTTGATTTTTCACATGAGCTCTAATTTTAGAGGAATGAATTATTACTATAATAATAATAAACTGACTACAAGTTATAATCTAAATACTACAAGTTATAATTTTCAAAAATATATATATTTTTTTTTACACAGACTTAAAAGTAGTATGACTTGATAGCATGAAAAATACATAGACTATGTTAAAGTTAAATTCAAATAATATGAATTTTACATGAATTTCATTTAATTGTTATATAAATACTAATCTCACTCTATTTAATTACACAAGCACACACATGTTTTTTTATTTAAATTTTTTTAGTTTTATTGAATAGTTATTTTTTTTGTTTTTTTGTTTTTTGGGAAAAAGATATAAGTAGTTCAACAACTATTTTCAACTCAGTCCAGTTGAACTCAAGTTCACCCAATAACTAATCCTTTTAGACACTTGAAATTAAGAACCAAAAAAATCTCTAATAACTCTTTCAATAATGACTCAAATTCAAAATTTTAAATTTTTATTTAACCTCCATAACTATGTTTAAAAAATCTGTACAAATAAAAAAAACAATAAAATTAAGTACTCCTACCGCTATATTTGGGGTAAAAAAAGATCCTATCATGATTTAATTGATCTGAATTAATGGTTTGAACTATCAATTTCAATAATTACATCCCTTAAATTATTTATTTTATTTTATTTTATTTCAAATTATTAATTGTGTTCATATTTTTGAAAAAATATGTGTTGGTAACCATACTTTAGGAAAAAGCTTTCTTCCATGTTTCATTTGAGGTCTGGTAACAGTAAGGCAATAGAAATGTGTATTTCGCATATTTATTTACATAATGGAAAGTGATGGGAATAGAATTTTGGAATTGGTTTGGTATTTGGAAACTCAGTTTGTTATATTGCTATTTCTACACTTGTCTTTATTCTTTCTATGTATATGTGGATAGGGGTGGGTATATTTGTACTTAGCTAGTAACTCTTTTCTATCATAATGAAACTGTAATGACCTTGAACTTAGTTTTAGTTTGAGGTGAACTACATCTTGACTCGATTAGGAGGTTTTTAGTCTTTTAACATACGATGGCTATGCATTTTGTAAACATTTATTCATTTCTTTATGGCAGATAAGTTTGGGTTTTCTCCTTATTCAAAGTTTATTGTTATTTAGGTAGTATTTGGTTGATAGAGTTGGATAGGCATTTGGAAAGGGAAAGGGAAATGGAAAATGGTGTGAAATGTAGTAATATTTCACTTACTTTTTCTGTATCCCCACATGGGGGAAGTTAACTTGATATTTGTATTTATTCAATAATTCATACCCAATTTTACATAAAAAGACACTAGCTAGTTTTGGCTATTATGGTCTCTTTTTATTTATGTGTACAGATGATGGATAAGAGTTGGATTGATTTGCCAAATAGGATGTCGAGCGAATACATTAATGGGATTGATGAATTCCTTGTGTTTGCCTACACCAATACAGTTGAAGGTTCGATGATCAGTTGTCCGTGTAGGAAGTGTGAGAATCGATACTATTTTGTACGAGAGGGTGTACGGGAGCATCTGATTTTGAATGGTTTTTTTAAAAAATACAAACATTGGATTAATCATGGGGAATCTTACGTATCTCTGCATAGTAATCGAGAGAATAAAACATTAAGTAATTTAGACATTGGGGATGATATGATTGGAATGATACAAGGGGCTATGGGAAATCCACATGCCAGTACAAGTGTTGAGGGTGATGAACCACAGGGGCCTGATCCCCATGCATCTGAACCCCAGCTCGGTCCAAATGCAGAGACTGCAAAGTATTTCAAACTTCTTCAAGATGCACAAAGTGAATTGTATCCGGGTTGTCAGAAGTTCACATCTTTGTCATTCATTGTTCGACTTCTACATTTGAAAGTGCTTAATCAGTGGACAGACAAGTCTGTCGACATGTTGCTTGAGTTATTGAATGACGCGTTCCCGTTGGGTGTGAAACTCCCGGACTCATATTATAAAGCTCAAAAGGTCACAACAGATTTGGGCTTCACGTATGAGACGTGGGATGCATGTCCGAACAGTTGCATGTTGTTTCGAAACGAGGACGCCAATCTTGATAAATGTGTCATATGCAACAGTTCTAGATGGAAATCAAATGGTGATGGTGGTTTAAATGGTCCTAACAAAGGTGGCAAACAAATACCTACAAAACAGATGAGGTGTTTTCCTTTAAAGCCAAGGTTGCAGAGGTTGTTTATGTCATCCAAGACGGCCAAGTTCATGAGATGGCATGCAGAGGAACGAACTGATGATGGTGTCTTCAGGCATCCTGCTGACTCCCTTGCATGGAAAGATTTTGATCATCGGAATATTGACTTTAGTAATGATTGCCGAAGTGTAAGGCTTGGCTTAGCATCTGATGGTTTTAACCCATTCAGGACGATGAACAGAGTTCATAGCACTTGGCCTGTTGTGCTCATTCCATATAACTTGCCGCCATGGATGTGCATGAAGCAACCATTTCTAGTTTTATCCCTGCTTATTGACGGCCCGAAAGGACCTGGTGACAAGATTGATGTGTATATGAAACCGTTGATTGAGGAGTTGAAAGAACTATGGAATGAGGGTGTGTCAACATTTGATGCATCAACAAATCAAATGTTTCAAATGCATGTAGCTTTACTGTGGACAATTAGTGATTTTCCTGCATATGCAAACTTGTCAGGATGGAGCACTAAAGGCGAATATGCATGTCCTTATTGCAATAAGCAAACTACATCGTGTTGGTTGAAGCATAGAAGGAAACAATCGTACTTGGGTCATCGCAGATTTTTACATGCTGGCCATAAATTTCGGAAGGATAAAGTATCATTTAATGGTAGTCGGGAAGTTAGACTCAAACCAAAATTGTTGTCTGGAACTGAGATGTTGCTACAATTAGAATCTGAGGGTATTTTAACCCAATACAAGAGGGATGACCTTAAGGAGAGGCATAGGAGACAGGTAGAGAAGGAGAAAGCTGGACATCGCACCCATAGTTGGAAGAAAAAGAGTATCTTTTATGAATTGCCATATTGGGAGCACAATCTAATAAGACACAACCTCGATGTGATGCATATAGAGAAGAATGTTTGTGACAATGTGTTGTGGACAATATTAGGGGTTGCAGGAAAATCGAAGGATGGTGTTAATGCTTGGCGTGATTTACAAGATATGAATATTAGAAAACCCCTACATTTACAGTTAAGAGGGTCGAATAAAGCCTATTTACCACCAGCACAATTCACGATGACCAAGGATGAGAAAGATTTGTTCTTGAAAGTGTTGAAGGAAGTAAGAGTTCCTGACGGGTATTCATCCAATATATCACGTCGTGTGCGCTTACATGATAGAAGCATTGGGGGTCTTAAGAGCCACGATAATCATATTCTAATGCAACAACTTATTCCATTGGCTATTCGAAGATCGTTACCGAAGAATGTAATTGAACCCTTGATTGAATTGAGCAATTTCTTTAGACAATTGTGTTCGAAAGTGAATCGTGCGACGGATTTGCAATATATTCAAGATCGTATCGCTATAACACTTTGTCATCTAGAGAAAATATTTCCTCCGAGTTTTTTTGATATAATGGAGCACTTGCCTATACATCTAGCTGATGAAGCCTTATTGGGTGGATCGATTCAGTTTCGATGGATGTATCCAATTGAGAGGTATCTTCTTACTTTGAAGCAATACGTGTGTAATAGAGCTCATCCTGAAGGATCAATTGCTAAAGGATATCTTATGGAAGAATGCATGAATTTTTGTGCACAATATCTCAATGATGTGGAAACCAAATCTAGTCGACCCGTGAGGAACTATAGTGGTGCTGATAATTTGGGTCATGCTATTGGTGAAAACACAAGCTTTTATCTTGATAATACTTCTTGGGTACAAGCTCATCGGTACATTTTATTCAATACAAGCGCGGTTCAACCTTTCATAAAGTAGGTTAAGTCACTCACTCAATATTTTATTATGTTTTATTGAATTTTCAACTAAATTTTTTGTATTGCTAAAATTTCAATCTACACAGCAAACACCTTGAAGTACTTAAGCTCAAAATGCCTCGTGTCGACGATCATCAACTTCGGCGTGAACATTTTGAAACTTTTCACATTTGGTTCAAGGAACATGTATGTATTTAACTCTATAGATTCTACTTACTTAAGTCGATCTACATTTCAAATTTTACATTTTCGTGTTAAATAGGTCCAAACTTTGCGAAGGACTACTGATGTCATATTTTCTGAAGAGATTATTCTATTGGCAAATGGTCCTCATAACTTGGCAAGGAGGTTCAACGGGTATATACTGAATGGGTTTCGGTATCGAGTAAAAGCCATGGATGATCGTCGAGCCACACAAAATTGTGGTGTAGCTTTGAAGGCAGATACCATAAGTTATGCTAGTCGAAAAGACAAGAATCCTCGTGTGGGGTCTGTGTACTATTATGGACAATTGACAGATATTGTTGAGATTCGATATTCCAATGAGAAGAAACATGTGTTGTTTAAGTGTGATTGGATTGACAACATTCACGGAAAGAAAGAAGATGCCTTCAATTTCACGTTGGTGAACTTCAATCATTTGTTGTACCGAGATGAGCGAATTACCAATGAACCTTTCATCTTGGCGTCCCAAGCAGAGCAAGTTTGGTATGTTGCAGACCCGTTACAACCAGACTGGCAAGTCGTGGTGAAGATGTCTCAAAGAGGTTTATTTGACATGAGTTCGACTGATCCACAAATCGAGCCATACATGAGCCAACAATTGGAAGAAAATATAATGCTTCGTGATGAAGAAGTTGGTTGGGTGAGGGAAGCCGCAGAAGGGGAAACAGTTGATGTTCAAATAGGCTGATATTTAATCAACATTAGTAATTCAATTAAGGCCAAGGTTGTAGTTAATCATCAATTTCTTAATTTATTTTGTCTTCGTAATTGTATTAGTTCAATTAATGCCATATTATAGTTGATGACAAACCATTGTCTATGTTTCTAATGTCAATTAGTGTTATATTGCTTGCAGATTATTATGGGAAGGAAGAGGAAGCCTGATCATCCCCGGCGCATGATATCTGATGTGCTACATAACAGGACATCAGTAGCACCACCATCAGAGGAGGCATCACATCGACCACCATCGGAGGGGCCATTAGTGCCACCACCATCTGAGGAGCCATTAGTACCACCATATCGACCACCATCAGTGGCACCACAGCAGCAACCATGTACTCAACCTCCACGCCTACCATCGGTGCGTCCACCATCAGTGGCACCACAGCAGCTATCATCATCAGCTTATGAGCCATCTGCAGGTATATAAATTTGCTTTGATTTGTATGAAAATTATTTACACATACATTTATTTATGCTCATTATATATAACTTGTTTATTCTCATTGTATTTTGCAGACCCTTCGACTTCTTCACAGCCCACCTCAGGTTTATTTGATATGATTTGTATTCACATTATTTAAATTTGCATTTGTTTATTGCCATTGCATATTGTTTATTGTTGTTGTATCTCGCAGGTCGTGTTAGTTCTTCATCAACCTCGATTAGACGTGGTAGAGGATGTGCCAAGGGCATTAAAGAGTGGGGTACTGGTAAAAAGCTGGACATACAATTTGATGAAAATTACTGTCCAATAGGGGATAACATGGCTAAGTTAACTACTCAACTTGGCATTATTGTGCGAAATGGTAACATTGTTCCTCTTACTTTTCTTGACTGGAACAATGTGCCTGATGATATTGTTGATGCTATCTGGAAGGATGTGAAGGTAAAAGTATATTTTTTTCCACAAATTCGATTTCCAAATTTCTGTTATACTTTGCCTTAAACTTTGCAATTGTGTTTTATAGGACAATTTGAATATATGTCCAGAGGAGTACAAGTCAATCTGCATGAAAAACTGCAACAGCATATGGAAGGATCACAAGAACAAGATTAAGGCTAAGTATTTCAAGCCTAGAAGTTCTGATCCTAATCTGAAGGATGATGTTCCTATGCACATTGTGCCAAGCCAGTGGGAACAACTTGTGGAGTATTGGCGTACTTCCGATGCTGAGGTATACAAATAAGTTATATTTATGATATGTAAACATACAAATCATATTTACATACTTACATTTGTTGAACATGTTATAGAAAATTGCAAGTAGGAACGCTAAAAATCGGCGAGCTCACGGCATAGCTCATACCACAGGGCGTACTACTTTCTCTCAGATACGGCATGAGGTTTACATTTTATTGTTTTATTTTTGTATAAACATTGTATATTTGCAAATTATTTGGATTCTAATTTTCATATTTCTAAAAAAATGTAGATGACCAGTAAGGGGGAGTCTACTGATAAGATGAATGTTTGGCTTATGACATGTAGAGAAGATGACCCAGAGGTTATCCAGACCTTGGTAGTTTCCAAACACCTTTGATTGTATTTAAAGTTTATTTTTTGTGTGTCAACCATCTTAATTTGGCATATACTTGTATGTCTTATTCAATACAGGATGAGTTTAATCGTCAACTCTCTATGCTACCTGAGGATGGTCGGACTTTGGAGGCTAGGAATGCCATTTTCCATGAGTTGATAGGTCATGACGGACATGGATATTGTCGCACATACTGGAGAATTGTGCATCGGAGAGCGGTGTATAAAGATGGTGCTGGGCCATCACAGTCAACACCCCAGCCATCGACTATAGATCAGATCACACAGCAGGTTCATGCAGAGCTAAGGGATGAGTTGAGGGAGGAGCTGCGAGCAGAGTTCTCTACACATTTACAGCAGATGAGAGCTGAGATGATGGCCCTTGTGTCACAGGGGGCGAGTGTAGATCACAATAGACAGGTTCCATATAAATGAAATTGTTTGATAGTTCAATTGTCACTCAAGATTATGTATAAAATTTGAATATGATTAACACATTATGCATTGACTAACATAGGTTCCTGATGCATCGAGTGGCCACCGGGCATTTAGGGAATCTGTAGAAGACAAGAATCCATATACACCACCACCAGAAGATCAGGTATAAAATTTATCTTTGCATTCTAAGCTCAAATATATCTTTGCATTCTTTACATTCTAAGTTAAGAGACTTGTGGGAGAAGACGGGACTAGTTAGAGCCGGATTTAGTACGAAACTTGGCACACACGACCACCTAGGCACGAGAGACTTGTAGGAGAAGACGGGGCTCGGATCGGGTTCCCGGTTTGGGAGTTAGAGCCGGATTTCATTTAGGTAAACTACTTCCTTAAGAAACTTGAATTCGAGGTGTTAACGCCCCAAAATCACCAAACGGCGTCGGTTGAGCACGAAACTTGGCACACGCGACCGCCTAGGCACGAGAGACCTGTGGGAGAAGACGGGGCTCGAATCGGGTTCCTGGTTTGGGAGTTAGAGCCGGATTTCACTTTAGGTAAACTACTTCCTTAAGAAACTTGAATTCGAGGTGTTAACGCCCCAAAATCACCAAACGGCGTCGGTTGAGCACGAAACTTGGCACACGCGACCGCCTAGGCACAAGAGACCTGTGGGAGAAGACGGGGCTCGAATCGGGTTCCTGGTTTGGGAGTTAGAGCCGGATTTCACTTTAGGTAAATTACTTCCTTAAGAAACTTGAATTCGAGGTGTTAACGCCTCAAAATCACCAAACGGAGTCGGTTGAGCACGGAAATTGGCACACGCGACCGCCTAGGCACGAGAGACTTGTGGGAGAAGACGGGGCTCGAATCGGGTTCCCGGTTTGGGAGTTAGAGTCGGATTTCACTTTAGACAAACTAGTTCCTTAAGAAACTTGAATTCGAGGCGTTAATGCTCCAAAATCACCAAACGACGTCGGTTTAGCACGAAACTTGGCACACGCGACCGCCTAGGCACGAGAGACCTATGGGAGAAGACGGGGCTCGAATCGGGTTCCCAGTTTGAGAGTTAGAGTCAGATTTCACTTTAGGCAAACTAGTTCCTTAAGAAACTTGAATTCGAGGCGTTAATGCTCCAAAATCACCAAACGACGTCGGTTTAGCACGAAACTTGGCACACACGACCGCCTAGGCACGAGAGACTTGTGGGAGAAGAATCGGGTTCC
This sequence comes from Camellia sinensis, assembly GCF_055761805.1. NCBI lineage: Eukaryota > Viridiplantae > Streptophyta > Magnoliopsida > Ericales > Theaceae > Camellia > Camellia sinensis. The sequence goes on along the minus strand of NC_138965.1, from coordinate 21,782,783 downwards.
CGGTTTGGGAGTTAGAGCCGGATTTCACTTTAGGTAAACTACTTCCTTAAGAAACTTGAATTCGAGGTGTTAACGCCCCAAAATCACCAAATGGCGTCGGTTGTGCACGAAACTTGGCACACGCGACCGCCTAGGCAGGAGAGACTTGTGGGAGAAGACGGGGCGCGAATCGGGTTCCCAGTTTGGGAGTTAGAGCCGGATTTCACTTTAGGCAAACTAGTTCCTTAAGAAACTTGAATTCGAGGCGTTAATGCTCCAAAATCACCAAACGACGTCGGTTTAGCACGAAACTTGGCACACGCGACCGCCTAGGCACGAGAGACTTGTGGGAGAAGACGGGGCTCGAATCGGGTTCCCGGTTTGGGAGTTAGAGCCGGATTTCACTTTAGGTAAACTACTTCCTTAAGAAACTTGAATTCGAGGTGTTAACGCCCCAAAATCACCAAACGGCGTCGGTTGAGCACGAAACTTGGCACACGCGACCGCCTAGGCAGGAGAGACTTGTGGGAGAAAACGGGGCTCGAATCAGGTTCCCGGTTTGGGAGTTAGAGCCGGATTTCACTTTAGGTAAATTACTTCCTTAAGAAACTTGAATTCGAGGTGTTAACGCCTCAAAATCACCAAACGGAGTCGGTTGAGCACGAAACTTGGCACACGCGACCGCCTAGGCACGAGAGACTTGTGGGAGAAGACGGGGCTCGAATCGGGTTCCCGGTTTGGGAGTTAGAGCCAGATTTCACTTTAGGTAAACTACTTCCTTAAAAAACTTGAATTCGAGGCGTTAATGCTCCAAAATCACCAAACGACGTCGGTTTAGCAGGAAACTTGGCACACGCGACCGCCTAGGCACGAGAGACCTGTGGGAGAAGACGGGGCTCGAATCGGGTTCCCGGTTTGGGAGTTAGAGCCGGATTTCACTTTAGGCAAACTACTTCCTTAAGAAACTTGAATTCGAGGCGTTAATGCTCCAAAATCACCAAACGACGTCGGTTTAGCACGAAACTTGGCACACGCGACCGCCTAGGCACGAGAGACCTGTGGGAGAAGACGGGGATCGAATCGGGTTCCCGGTTTGGGAGTTAGAGCCGGATTTCACTTTAGGTAAACTACTTCCTTAAGAAACTTGAATTCGAGGTGTTAACGCCCCAAAATCACCCAACGGCGTCGGTTGTGCACGAAACTTGGCACACGCGACCGCCTCGGCAGGAGAGACTTGTGGGAGAAGACGGGGCGCGAATCGGGTTCCCGGTTTGGGAGTTAGAGCCGGATTTCACTTTAGGCAAACTAGTTCCTTAAGAAACTTGAATTCGAGGCGTTAATGCTCCAAAATCACCAAACGACGTCGGTTTAGCACGAAACTTGGCACACGCGACCGCCTAGGCACGAGAGACTTGTGGAAGAAGACGGGGCTAGAATCGGGTTCCCGGTTTGGGAGTTAGAGCCGGATTTCACTTTAGGTAAACTACTTCCTTAAGAAACTTGAATTCGAGGTGTTAACGCCCCAAAATCACCAAACGGCGTCGGTTGAGCACGAAACTTGGCACACGCGACCGCCTAGGCAGGAGAGACTTGTGGGAGAAGACGGGGCTCGAATCAGGTTCCCGGTTTGGGAGTTAGAGTCGGATTTCACTTTAGGCAAACTAGTTCCTTAAGAAACTTGAATTCGAGGCGTTAATGCTCCAAAATCACCAAACGACGTCGGTTTAGCACGAAACTTGGCACACACGACCGCCTAGGCACGAGAGACTTGTGGGAGAAGACGGGGCTCGAATCGGGTTCCCGGTTTGGGAGTTAGAGCCAGATTTCACTTTAGGTAAACTACTTCCTTAAAAAACTTGAATTCTAGGCGTTAATGCTCCAAAATCACCAAACGACGTCGGTTTAGCAGGAAACTTGGCACACGCGACCGCCTAGGCACGAGAGACCTGTGGGAGAAGACGGGGCTCGAATCGGGTTCCCGGTTTGGGAGTTAGAGCCGGATTTCACTTTAGGCAAACTACTTCCTTAAGAAACTTGAATTCGAGGCGTTAATGCTCCAAAATCACCAAACGACGTCAGTTTAGCACGAAACTTGGCACACGCGACCGCCTAGGCACGAGAGACCTGTGGGAGAAGACGGGGCTCGAATCGGGTTCCCGGTTTGGGAGTTAGAGCCGGATTTCACTATAGGTAAACTACTTCCTTAAGAAACTTAAATTCGAGGTGTTAACGCCCCAAAATCACCAAACGGCGTCGGTTGAGCACGAAACTTGGTACACGCCACCGCCTAGGCACGAGAGACTTGTGGGAGAAGACGGGGCTCGAATCGGGTTCCCGGTTTGGGAGTTAGAGCCGGATTTCACTTTAGGTAAACTGGTTCCTTAAGAAACTTGAATTCGAGGCGTTAATGCTCCAAAATCACCAAACGGCGTCGGTTTAGCCTGAAACTTGGCACACGCGACCGCCTAGGCACGAGAGACTTGTGGGAGAAAACGGGGCTCGAATCGGGTTCCCGGTTTGGGAGTTAGAGTCGGATTTCGGTCTAGTCAAAATTATTTACTAAACTATCTTTCTAATTATATAGTAGTCAATTTTTTGTTATATTTTTCTGTAATTAAAATATTAACACCATTATATGGTTATTAATTATTTTTATCTTTTTTTTTTCAGATATTTCCTGAGTAGCAGTTTGCTTCTTGTGGAATGCGGGCGTATAAAGATTATGACCAACTTTTGTTTTTGTAACCCACGAAAGAATCAAGACGAAAACTTTTGGTTTTGATTTTGATTTATGTTATTTAAATTTGTGAACAACATTATGTATGTAGTATGCGACATTATGTAGTGACATAATTTTTATTGTTATGAATTTTTATTTCTGTATTGTTATGAATGTAACAACATTATGAATTTTAATTATTTGTCAAATTTTGTTTATGTATGTATTTATATTATTATGTAATTTTTGGATTTTTTTATAGTTATTTTTCATTTAATACAGGTTATTTTAATTTTTTTAAACTAAAATAACAGGTTTTTATTTGAGAACAGGTTTTTTTTTTAACAGCAGGTTTTTATTTTAATTTTTTAAAAATAAACCAGCAGGTTTTTTTTTTTTTTTGAGACGGCATAAGAACCCGTCGCAAAAAAAATTTACGAGGCTTTTGCGATGGCAGCTATACTGTCGCAAAAGCTACGCAATGTAATGAAAAAAAACCTTTAGCGACGGCTCAGGCTGCCGTCGGCAATAGTATGAGCTACGACCCTTTTAGCGACGGCATTCTTGCCGTCTCAAAAAAACCTTTTTTAGCGATGGAAATACTGTGCCGTCGCAAACACTCAGACTTTCTTCCATTATTGGCGACAGAACATTGCCGTCGCAAAAAAGGCAGTCTCCCGTCGCAAAAAACAATGGCGACGGCACTTACCGTCGCTAAAGCCCTTTTGCAACCCCCTTTGTTGCGACCCCCACTTGCCGTCGCAAAAGCCAAATTACCGTCGCAAAAAGTATTAGAGACGGCGCACGGGACCATTTGCGACGGCGTTTTGCCGTCGCAAAAACCATTTTTTTTTTGTAGTGAAAGTTATGCATACTCTACATTATCTATTTGAAAAATCTTATTGCCTTGTTTTGGTCTTTGTATTTTTGTTGAAGAACAATGATATCTCTCTCTAATTTTGGAGCTCTAATTAAGCTCTAATGATGTGGTATAAAATAAAAAAAATAAAATCAAGGCCAAAATATCACATCGCAGTGGGATCCACTCCCATTAGAGTTTATTAGAGCTTTTTTATTAGAGCTCTCAATCATTTTTCTTTTACTTTTATGTTATTTTGGTCCCTATAATTTTAATTAAATTGATTTTGATTTTAAATTTTTTACTTTATCTCAAATTAGTGCAATTGATTTCAATTCTTAACATTTTTTTATGATTTTTTTAGTGTATACCACTTCTAGGTATATGTCATGCAAACACCTAACAAATTTACACACATACAAGTAGGTAACCTTTTTCAACATATGCTCTACATTATTTATGTCTGTTTAGTTTGATTTTTCAAAATCTGTTTTTAGATGATTTTTTTTTAACAATATTTTTATTAATGTTTTATACTTTTTAGATATACCTAATCAAGATGCATCTAATAAGTAAAATATATTGGCTAAAATATTTTTAAAAGGGTTTATTACAATTTCTATGCTTGAACTATTATCAAATTATCTACTTAGTTCTTGACCTATTGATTGAATCTACTAAGTATATAAATCAAAATTTATTTAGTCCATAAACTATCAATTGAATCTATTAACTCACTAAAATGTTTAATTCAAACTATTTAGTCCTTAATAGGATTACAAAAATAAAATATAAACCCATAAATATTATAAATTAATAAAAGACCTAATTAATATTTTATTCTAAAAAGATGTTAAATTTTTATTTTGTTTTGAAAAAAGTGTTTTATTTCAATGTGTGTTTAAATTAGTATTAGAGTCTGGTTTCTCAGTTTTGCCAATAAAATTATACGACTATTGATATACTGAAGAAATATAATAAAATAATTTAAATAATAATACTTCACTACAAATAATAATAAAACAAAATAATTCATTAATTAAGTTATAAAAAAGATTTAGGCCAAGTTTGGCAAGTTGAAAAAAAGTCAAAAAGTTATTCAAAAAGTTAAAAAGTCATCACTATTTACCAAAAGTCAAAAATTACGGCTGCACAACTCTCAATCCTAATTTTCCCCTACACACTAATTTATACAATTTTTTAATACACATTTTTCTATAAAAAGTCAAAAAGTTAACCCAAACAACCATATTTTTTTCTTCAACTTTTTAGTCCAAAAAGTCAAAAAGTGCAATTATTTAGGACATCCCAAACAACCCATTTCTGAAAAACTTAAAGACAATTAATTAAAAAACTATAAACAAAATTGATATATAATATTAGATAAATCAAACAAGTAGTCATTGTAGAAGATAAGTAAGAAAATATACCTCTTAACTAAATCCTTAAAAAATCATTAAAAATATACAAAAATTTGAACACAAATCTGTGTGCATTTTTGTTCGAGTTTTTGTTTGTTTTTAGTGAATTTTTTTTCTTCAAATTTTTTTTTTTAGATGCATCTAATCTTGATGTATCTCCAAAATAATAAAAAACATATTGACTAAAATACGAAAAAAAATTAGTAAAGGAAAACGAAAACTCGTTTAAAATTAGTTTCTAAGATTTGTAACCAAAAAAGCTTTTATTTTTTGGGAAATTCCAAAAATAAAAATCAGGTTAGACTATTATAATAAAATAAATCTTAAAATTTTAAATTTGTCAATTTAAATCCTAAATCTTTAATTTATTTTCAGTCTCAATTATTTGTCTATTTTTGTATGTAAAATCGACAAATGAAATAAGTATTATAAACATTTTATATTTACATTGAGTTTAATGAATAAAATACAAGTTTTTGGTTGGTTTTACACTACAAGAATTGAGGTTTCATAGATAAAAATTTAAGGATAAAATCACTTTTTAGAGACAAAATGTTTTTGTTGCCAAAAGTGTTATTATTTTATTTTTAGCGACAAAATTGGATGTTTAGTGATGAATTATTAAGCTTTTGGAACAAAAATTGTCTCAAAAAATAAACCCCTTTTTAGTGACATTTTTTAAATTTCGTCTCTAAAAGCTCATTTTTTTACTTTTCAGGACGACATTTTAACGATTTTCCTCCTGATAATTGAAATAAATTCCTAAATATTTTTTGCAACAAAATTTATACTTCTAAAGATAAAAAAAAAAAAAAAAAAAAAAACACTTGGTCTAAAAAACTCTTATATATTGTAGTGTTAGTTAACGAAAATAGACAAATAATTTAGATTAAAAACAAATTAAAATATTAAAATTTGAATTAATTAAATTAAAAATTGTTAGAAGGGTCAGATTTAAAAAAAAATAATTGCAATTATCTTAATTTTTTAATTTTATTTTTTTCAGCATCTGCATGTTATGGGTACCAAGACAAAGGGAAAATGATAGCGGCGGCAAGTGATGCCATAGGGGAAAAGAAGGCGTGTGGGAGAAAGTACAAGGTGACGTGTACAGGTCCGACAAATAAGGGTATGCCACATCCTTGCACTGGTAAGAGCGTAGTAGTAACCGTTGCTGATTACTGTCCACCTGGTTCTCGTGCAACCATCTATCTCTCTCAAGATGCTTTTGCCATAGTTGCTCACCGCAATGCTGGCAAAATCAATATCAAATATACTCAGTAAGCCCAATTAACTCTATTTGTGAGTGATAAAGTAAATAGTTTGATTTCGGATTATATTTTACTCTTTAAAAATTTATTCGAGTTCAGTTTATTAAGTAAACAAGTTAAATTTGAATGCATTCTGAGACTCGTTAAATTTTTTAAATTAAACTTAAACAAATTTTGAATCTCATTAAAGTTATTAAATTAAACTTGAACAGTTGTTCAACTCGTTTATCACTCATAACTCTCATTCAAGATATAAATATCGCTATTTAGCTATTTAATTTTTAAAATCATATTTTGACTTTTAAATTCGTATAGTATTTTATTTTTAGTGATTTTTTTTAATATTTGTAGACACCCCATTTTTGACCGACCTTAAGACTCAGACGTCACCGATTGAGCGCTCGGTGATGGTGCATATTGTGCTCGTTCAGAAGTTTCAGAGTCTCGGCTGCGAGCCTTGCCTCCGGACTTCCGGGCTCTTTTGTGTCTTGCCTCGGTTTGCGAACTAGGCTCCCTTTTCTCTGTTTTCTCTTCCTGAAGGGAGGGAGAGGTCTTGTAGATCATCTCTCAGTGGCCGTAGGCTACGTTTCGTGGTCGTAGGCCATTTTTCCCGTTTGGAGTCCGGTTTTCGATTTTTCGGAGCCGACGGCCGTGTGCCTCGGTTCGGGACCACTTAACCACCTCCGTTTGCTCCGGTTTTTCGTATACACCCCACCACCATCCATTCCAACAACTTGGAGCTGTTTTTCGGAGCTTAGGAGCACCATTTCTCAGACCAAGAGCTGCTGATCCATTGGTCTTCAAGGGTAAGCTTCTTTTCCCTCTTTTTTGTTCCTATCTTGCTCTATATCTAAGCCTTGCTTGCAAGCATTTTTGGGCTCCGACCCAAACTGTAAATAGTCATATTTTGAGCTCCTTTTCATGTTTGATTAAGGACCTTTTGCTGTTTGAGGTCTCCTACTATCATTTGCCTCTTTAACTCTCTTTTAGGCCTATTTTTGCATGGTATTTTAGGCTTATTTGTGAGCTGTTTCGGACTTGGTCATAAACTGTAAAATGTCTTTTTTTGAGCCCATCTTCAACTTTGTTGAAGGGCTCTCTTCAGTTTGAGGCCGGAAGCTACCACTTGCCTCTTTATCTCTCTTTTTGGCCTATTTTTGGGGGGAAATTTGAATTTCATTTCCCCCCCCTTTTCCTCCACTCCTTTGCCTATATAACCAGCACCCCCAGCTGTGTTTTCAAAGGTTACAAACTTTTCTTTAAGGCTCTTGCATTATATATCTCTCTCTCTCTCTATTCCAAGCTCCAAAACCCCAAGTTTCCTACACCATTTCTACACTACCTCATAGCACAAAGCCTCCATACTCCATTCCAGACCTTTGAAGCTGATTTCCAGAGGTGAAGAGCTTCTAAACTTGGTCCAAAATTCGTTGAAGCTTGGTTCTACAAAGGTGAGTCCCATTTTCCCTCTTTCTTGCCTTGTTTTGTTCCATATCTAAGCCATACTTTCTTACACTTTCGGGCTCTGACCCTAACTGTAAATAGTCATATTTTGAGCCTCTTTTCATGTTTTATTAAGGACCTCCTACTGTTTGAGGTCTCTTACTACCACTTGCTTCTTTATCTCTCTCTTAGGGCCTAATCTTGCATGATATATTAGCCTTGTTTTTGATCATTTATGGGCTCCAAGCCAAGCTGTAAATAGTCTTATTTTGAGCCCCTCTTCAACATTGTTGAAGGGCTCTTCTCTGTTTGAGGTCCCCTACTGCCACTTGCTTCTTTATCTCTCTCTTAGGGCCTAATCTTGCATGATATATTAGCCTTGTTTTTGATCATTTCTGGGCTCCAAGACAAACTTTAAATAGTCTTATTTTGAGCCCCTCTTCAACATTTTGTAAGGGCTCTTCTCTGTTTGAGGTCCCCTACTTCCACTTGCCTCTTTATCTCTCTTTTGGGCCAATTTTTTCATGGTAGTTTAGGCTCATTTGTAAGCTGTTTTGGACTCTTTCATAAACTATGAAATGTCTTGTTTTGAGCCCCTCTTCAACTTTGTTGAAGGGATCTCCTCTGTTTGAGAATAGAAGCTGCTACTTGTCTCTTTACCCCTCTTTTAGGCCTTTTCTTGCATGATAGTTTGGCCTTATTTGTGATTATTTTCGTGGCTTGATGTAAACTGTAAAATACCTTTTCTTGAGCCCCTCTTCAACTTTGTTGAAGGGATATTTTCCATTTGGGACCAACTTCTGTCCCTTTGTGTTTAATCTCTATTTTGGGGCCATTTTTGCATGATAGATTAGCCCTATTTTTGTTCATATTTGAGACTTGTTATAAATTGGAAATATGCATGTTTTGAGACTGTCTTGCTTCTGTCTTCATACTTCATGATCAAATAATGCATGTTTTGTATAGCTATAGGCCAATGCATATGCCTAGTTTTGTGTTTCGGGTTCATTCCATGCATCGGGTGCCATGTTTCCCTGTTTCGGGGCTGTTTTGCATCATATTTCAGCACTGAAATTTGCATGTTTGCATACCATGTTTCATGCCTTGCCATGCCTTGTTAGTGTTGCATGTTATGCCTTGGGTTCGGTCCTCGGTTTGCGTGCATGCGTGCACGCATCTCAAGCGTCTCATTTTCATCTAATGGCTACCGATGTGAGTGTGGCTGAGGTCCACTCATGTTGGTGTAAGTCCATTGTGCATTGTGTATGCCATTTCAATTCATAGCATTGCGTATGCTAGGTTGTATGTTAGAGCATCGTGTATGCCATGTTACATCGTGCATTGTGTATGCCATTTCATAGCATTGTGCATGCTATGTTGTATATTAGTTGCATTCATGCATGTCATGCATATTGCATTGTGCTTGGGATAGGAATTAGCCCAAGCACGGGAAACGAGGTACGTTTCATACTCCGAGTGACGGAACGTGTCTCAATTCCTGGTCACCGACGCTCCGGATTATCCATGATGGAGTCTAGGCCTTGTTGTGTCCATATGTGCATTCATTTCATATTGAGTCGTGCAAATCGACTCCTCGGCCATCATGCATCGAGATGCGTGATTGGTGGCACGAGGATCGAGGACTACACTTCCTGAAGAGTAGTCATGCATACATGTGTGAAAATACTTTGCCATGCCCCTTTGTTACTCTCTGTTGCAGCAAATCAGAAATCAGCAGCCTTCCGAAGCTTGGCATGCATCCCGAGAATAATTTCAAACAGATGCTAATTGGGGCATCGCAGTGGATTTCTGCACAAGGCAACTCAAGCATGCATCATCCATCATCCGGAGCAGAGTTGAAACAATCCCTGGCTTGCATGCCAATTTATTGCTTTCCTAATTTAATTTGTTAATTAATTAGGATTTTGTACATATTTGAACTGTAATATTTATTCGGGACTGTATATTATTTATTCGGACCCTCCACGTGAGGGCAATATTGTAATAAGCGTGCGTGTGTGTGATGTATGTCTTCCAACCCGACGTCTTTCTCCCTTTTATTTACCAGCTTATGATGGTTAGATTAGGGCATATTTCAATTAGCATACAGTATGATAGCATGTTTGCATTCATTCATCTGTTTTGCATGCACCGGGCTCGGCGCATCATACTAACTGCATTGTATTTTCAATTTCAAATTGAATACATGTTAGCTGTAGCATTTCATATGCCATGTTTAGAATAGCCGAGCCTGCTATAGTTGCATTTTTGCATGTGTTGCATTAGACATTTCTGTATAGTTAGGATCATGCATGGATTTCTAACCTAGTTTCTGTTTTGGCTTGAAGTACTCGGTAAGTTTTACGCTTTAGCATCCTTGCATGCGTGTGAGCGAATGCCATGATAGCATGCTTACCATGAGGCTATGTGCTTATGTGATATAAACTGCCTGAATGCCTGTAGGTGAAGGTTGGGTTATTTGAATTGGAACAATTCATTAATTGTGAGTTTTAAGCCCACTAGATAGTGGCAAAATCATGTTTTCTAAGCCCACCTGAGGGTGGCAAATCCACGTCTTAGCCTACTTGCGAGTAGCACCATCAAACCATTTTCAAACAAACAAACATGAAATGTTTTGTTCCAATTCAGGCGATCCAGTCTATACTTGTATGCTGTGCGCATCACATAGTAAATCTAGGTTAATAACCGGAATAAGAACGCATAATGTTTTCAAAAATAGATATCATGGTTAGTAGAGGCCGATCTTTGATCGGGCGAGCGGGGGTGCTCACGAAGTGACCTTCTCCAATCGTACCCAAGTTCCCGAGCCGAGGCAACTTTGGTGATGACGGACACGTGGCCTTAGGCAAACAAGTCAGGGTTTCCTAAATTTTCCCAAAATAAAATATTTAGGTGGCGACTCTGTATCTGGCAAAGCAGTCCATGTTTGGCACTTCTCTCAAAATCTATTTTCTCAAAACGATTTGCTGAATTTGGACTCTTTTGTTCAGATTTAGAACCGTGACAAATTGAGAGTTCGAACTGTAGTGAGCCCAATATCGAACGGAATGGGACCTCATCCCTCCCGGGGGCGTTCGGGGATGTCTACAGTTTCTGGCGACTCCGCTGGGGATTTAGAGAACTTGACTTGAACTCATGATATCTTGTTTTGATTACACTTATGTGTTTCTTTGCATGGCATTTGCATTGGTGCGCCTAGGACACCGTGTCTGCCATCTGCTATTCCTGAACGGTTTGTCAAAGGCTTGTCTTGTCAAGGCATGACCATAAGGCTGACCGGTTGTGGGCTCTGCCAGTATGGGAACACAAACCCCAGTTTTACCGGGGCACCCTTTTGACCATTCGACCTAGTGCATATTCGGAATCCGTAGTGACCATTCCAAGATAGGACAGGTTGCTTTCCCGATCGTAGGTTGTTTGAAACCGCTGCGTGCGTAGTGAAACCCTAGCTTCTAACAAAATAGGACAGGGAAACCCTACCCCAACATAGGGGTGTTTTGGCTCTCACTTGTCTGCTATGTGCTTTTAGAGTGCGTCTCTATAGGAATGCATGAATCAGTCTACAAGTTTGGGCATTAGGCCTGCAGGCACCAGTTCAGTACTTTGGGATTCAGTTCACCTAAGGGTATCAGTTTATGGGCAGAATTTTGGGCAGAATACTATAGGAGGCACAATCATTCAACTTTGCTCATATGGGTTATCGTGAAATCGGGCTGAGATGCTGCATGTTTTCTCTTTTACTAGGTAGTCTGGGAACCATAGCTTCAGAGGGCTCCAATATCCCCCGGGCACACCGAACTTGTGTTGATAGACTTTGTCGGGTCAGAGATTCAGTTCAAAGGCAATCAGTGTTCCTTTACCAGAGGCAGGGTGAAAAGGTCGGTCAGGCACAGACCACCAGTACAGCAGCTACCAACTCAGTGGTCTTTGAACAGCTAGGTTGAGATTTCGGAGCCTACTGCAGACACAGGTATACCAGTTGCTCAGTTAGATCAGGACAATATGTCAGATCTGGAAGAGATGGTGCACCAACTCTAGGATTGTATGAAAGCCATGCAGCAAGATGCTGTCCGTCAAGCGAAATTCACCAAGCAACAGGCCGTGGTCATAGCCCAATAGGCAGAGACAATTGCCAGGTTAGAGCAGCAAACTGGAGTATTTACTTCACACCAGGCTCCTCCCCCACCAAGAGTTCCCATACTCGGGGAGCAACCCACGTCCAGGATGATACGGACATTCCAGGTGGGCCAGCTCCGCCCCCGGTGCTACCCCAGCTGTCTAAAACACCCACCAACCTACCAGACTCCCCCCTTGAGTTCGAGACGGACCCCACAGCATTGAAAGTGAGCAAGCTTGAGAAATTGTTCAAAAAGTCTTAGGGGGCCCGCTCTATTCCTGATATAGAGGATGGTTATACCGACTCAGTGGTGACCTTGCCAGAGCGGTTCAAAATGCCGCATATCGATCGATTTGATGGCTCTGAAGACCCAATGGTGCACCTCCAACTGTTTTCTGATATCTTGAGGCCAATGGGTTTGACCACAGCCCAAAAATTGTCACTATTCGGCCGAACCTTGTATGGGATAGCCACAATCTGGTATGCAAAATTGGAGAACTCTGTGAAATAGAACTGGGAAGGGTTGGCTGAGGCCTTTATTGCTCAATACTCCTACAACACACAGATCGAGGTCATGACTCGTGATCTCGAAGTCACCCGCCAAGAGCCAAAGGAGGGTTTCTTAGAGTTCGTGACAAGATGGAGAGCAAAGGCCTCAATGATGACTACAAGGCCTTCTGACAAAGATCAGATCAGGATGATTGTTCAGAATCTGCATGGCAAGTTGCTGCAAAAGATGGTCGTTCTACCTCTGTTTACCTTTCCAGCCCTTCATGAAATGGGGGTTCAAATCGAGGATGCCATCAGACAAGGGATCTTTGCAGAAGATAATGAGCCTTCGAAGAGGAATGTTGCTCGCGGTTCCAATGCTAATACTGATGGTAGCACAGTTGCGAAATGCTCAGAAGTAGACGCTATCACCACTTCCCTCAATGACCAAAAACCAACCACTTCAACTCGGCCCCAAGCCCGAAAATTCAATCCTCTTTACATGAGTCTCTCTCAAGCTTTGAAAAAGCTGCAAGAAGAAGGGCACCTAGAACTCCTAGAACCCTAACCCTTTCCAAATCCTCTTCCACCAAGATATGACCCAGCTAAATACTGTGCCTATCATCAATAACACGGTCATGATACGAACCGTTGCATCCGCCTCCGTCATAAGATTCAAGATCTTATTGATGAAGAGACCCTAGCTCCACCCAAAGGACCTCAAGATAGTACTGACTCGTCACCTCCCCACCTCAACCTCATCCATACACTACCATCCACCTTCGAACCCAGCATATACATCACCCCAGCCCATCTACCCAAGCCTGAGGTGTTCATTCCAGAAAGCATGGACTTATACATGATGGATGCACCTGGACCCCAATCATCTCAAACCCGTGAACCCACTACTTCTAAGCTGAAGAGAATGATCGAAGATCTTCAGAGAACTGTGACAGATTTGGCCTCCAGGACATCGGCTCCGTCATCAACCACATCACATACCAGGGAGTTCATGTCAAAAGGCTCCCCAGTCTTGGAACGGGCTGTATTTGAGGAATGCCAATCCCTTGGCAAAGTGGAGGCGAGTGGAAAGAACAAGATAGGGGCGGACATGGATCCCCATGAACACCTTCAACGGGCTGTTGAGGCTTTGAAGGCCGAAGGACTAAACAAACAGCAAGTGCTTGCAGTGGTTACAAAAACTGTGGATGATACTTTTGCCACTCAAGTTTGGGGCAGTCTGAATCAAGGGGCAAGCCGAGACAAGAGATGTTATACCAGAAACACCCATTTCAGCTCCAATCCTACACTCGGAAGAGATCATCAAAAGTCAGCACCTACCGACCCTTTCGCCGGTACATCCAATACAACTAGCTCACAACCTGCCAAATACCCACCTCGGGGCCAGAGGGTGTTCACCCCATTGGACATGTCTCTGTCAACGGCCCTGAGGGTCCTGATCGAAAAGGGGCATCTGAAGCCCTTGGAGCCGCGGCCATTACTGAATAAACTTCCTCTCTCCCACAACCCGGCGAAGTACTGTGTCTTTCATCAACAAGCCGGCCATGACACTGACATGTGTCTTCGTCTTCACCATGAAATACAAGATCTGATTGATAAAAAGGTCATCTTCGCGTCAGGTCCTGCAAAGTCTATCGGCACTAGATCAGTGAACTTGGGGGATAATGTGATCGGGGGATGAACCAGCTGCGGATGGCGCTCGATTAACTCCAGACGTAGGAATGGCATGCACTGTTTTGAGCACATTTGTGAATGTTGTTAATTTGTACTGTCTGACTTGGGTATTGGGTCAGTCTTGTTGTTTTGTACAGAGTCAGTCTTTTCTTACTGAGTCAGTTGGGTCTGTCTTGCTGTGCCGAGTCAGTCTTGTTTTGTTAGAGTCAGGTGATTCCGGGGGTGTTACCTCGGGCATCACTGTTTTGTTTTGTGTTTGTCGTTTTGCTTTCTTTTGAGTCTATTTCTGTCTTGGAGCTAGTAATGCCAACAGATTTGAATGAACAGTAGTGATTTTCACATTCTTGTGTTCGCTTCTGCCTTGTGCCAGTTGTGCTAGAAGTTCTAAATGAAACGACAGTGCTTTTCACCTGCTTTTCTGTGCTTTGAAGGTCATTGCATTGACCTAAGTTTTTCAAAATCTTTTGAACATTGTGATGAAAACAAAGAGGAAGGAATTCCTCGAGATTTGCTAAACTTTGATCAAATTGAGAGAAAGAGAGGCATGCTAAGCCCTTAATGATTGAGATTATGCTTGTTAGTGTGAGTACTGGGAAGGATCCTAGCTTGATCCAGATTGGTTCTACACTGTCTTCAGCGCGAGCGACTGGTCGCTTTCTTAAAAGATTTCAAAAAATGTTTTGCGCGATCCTGCGAAGACCTGTGTGGAATCACTCTTGAGATTGTGCAGCTTAGGATCGCTCTCAGCCTCGAGACTCGACCCCTCTGCTTTCAAAAACTTGAACTTGAATTCAGAACGTTCAACGGTCAACTACAATGTGAGGCCTGAGTGGCCAGAGTCGAAGCAGCCCATGAATTAGCAGCAGGGAAGTCAGATCAAGAAGATCAGATGTCGTCAAAAGAAGCTTGCAAAGCTAGATCAGAAGCACCACTCTAACTAGGGGCGAAAGATGCCAGATTGTGCTCGAAGAGCCGAAGACGGATCGTTCCACAAATCAACGAAGATCGACAAGAATGCCAAACCCCAGAAGGGAGGAAAGAAGAAGACATTGTTGAAGGACAACCAAGTTCCTATCCACAACACTAGGGGCAAATTCAGCCCCCGTTGGATGGACTCCTACATCGTCAGCGAACAGCAGCCACTCTCTTGGATTCAGACGGATTCGAGATCTCAGAACCATTTGACATGGACCAAGCTACACTTTTACCCTTGAAAGGCTCGCTGGGCCGAAAACCTGGAAGGGCGACCCACGCAAAAGTTAGAGCAAGAAAAAGAAGAAAAAGAACAAAAAAAAAAAAGAAAAATGCAAAGAACAAAAAAAAAAGAAAGAGAAAAAGAAAAAAAATGAAAAGAAATGAAAAGAAAAACAAAGCTCGCAAGGTTGAAAACCCGGAAGGATGGCCTTAGCAAAAGTTAGAGCGCAAAAGGAGAGGTTAATACCCGAGTGTACCTTAACCCTTGAACTACGTAAGGCTTGATTCCCATCTTTGGGATACGTAGGCAACTTCATTCTGAAGTCCAGCCGTAAAACAATCCAAATCGACTGTGTCCATGTAATGGTTTTAATCATCTTTGCCTTCTCTGTATCCGAGGGTTCGGTTATGATCGTCACTCTGAGGACTGATTACAATGCGCTGCGGCATCATCCAAACAGGGGGTAACTTTCTGTTGCCATTCAGTATGCTGCGGCGTCATTCAAACAAGGGGCAACTTTCCATTGCCATGCAATGTCCTTCAGGCAAGGGGCAATTTTCCTTCGGATATGAGGTTGTGCATCTCAAGAGTAGGTTCCGTGCTCGTTGAGCAGTGGCCGTTTGCAAAAATAGTTTTTGAAAATTTTTACTGAGGTTGACTAATTTCTCGAAAATTATTTCATTTTCCCAAACTAGACCATTTCTTGGACCCAAAAAAGGAAAATTTTCAGTGCTCATAACCTGACTTGCATGATTTCAAATCAAAAATCGAACAAGTGTGTTAATCTAACTCTCATGTTGGTCAAAATTGTTTTAGCAGAACGTCAAAAACAAAAAATGGTCAAAATAATGAACTAGGGGCACAGTTGAGTCAGGCTTCCTGTCTTTTCCCCCCGTTGTCAGTGCATTTGCCAGAAAGGGCACCATACTGGCCAAGAAGGGCACTCTCCCTGCCAGAAAAGGGCACAGCTGAAACTGTCAACAAAGGAGCTGAAAGCTCTCTCATCCTCCAAGCAACGAGGTATCAAGCCGAGTGCGAAGCACGAACTGGAATGGATCAAGATATCTCACTCCCTCATCTGGGCAGATCTAACCACATCCAAACTCCCCGGCAGAGCATCGGCAGCCGATGTCAGCTGCAGATTTGCTACACACCCAGTTGTAGAGCAATTCCTCTGTGGGAGGAATTCACTAGCTGTGCGCAGAAGAAAGAGAATCTAGCAGAATGCTAGGGGCAAGAGCCCGCAACTTCTTGTTTATCCATCAACCACCCAGGGGAGGGATAAAAAATGAGAGATTAAAGAATAGAGAGATGTGCGCTGAGAGAAAAAGTGAGGAAAAGGGTTTTGTGAGAAAAGCCGAGCCTGAGGGCCGAGTGATGTGAGAATCACAAATAAGAAAGGGTGGGAAACAATACCCGGAGAAACTGGCTCCTCGCGAACTGAGAGGTCTCTCGTCTTGGTAACACATCTGTGTGTCGTGTCTTTTGTTTTGTTTGTCTCAATTCTTGCTTTGAGTCGTTCCGAGTGTGTCTCGATGTGTTTAGGTTGTTTACCTTTTGTTTTTCGTTGTTCAGTCTTTTTGGCTGTGGTCAGTTGTAGGCTCAATACCCGGTTAAGAATTCATTTCTCAATTTCAAAATGAATCGTTTTGTGCTTAGGAGTGCCGTGTCGTTCTCTACATTTGTGCAAAACAAGATTTTGTTCTTTCAAAAAAAAAACGTAGGGTTCTACCCAGGTCATGTGAGAACAGTAAAACCAGGACCTATCTGAAGCTATATGGGTTCCAGACTGCAAAGCAAAAGAAAAGAGGGAAAATTTGGAGCATCCGAGTTTGTTTCAACTTCTACAGGTTCCGTTTTTACATCCCGTCTTTTCAGATCGGACTGTCTGTTCAGACTGAGCTGTGTGCCGAGTAAACCGAATACTGTGTTTTGAGCTGCGTGTTCAGAATGAGCAGTATGTCGATACGAGCTGTGTGTTCAAATTGAACAGAATATTGTGTTGACTGTTTCACTGTTTCAAGCCAGAATGACGATCAGAAGTGCTCTCCCTGAGTACCGTTCCCTATCAGAGTAAAGCGGTTTACCGCCACTCACTCCATAAGGTGCCTTCTAGAGTGCCGCTTTGTCTATTCATTGCATTCCCTAAACATCATGCTCTACATTGCTTGTAACATGTATTGTATCATCGCACTTGTTGCGTTTATTTGCATCTTGTGTTATCTTATATCCTTTTGCGCCGTGCTGCGTTTAGAATCGTTGTCCTCCGGGACTTTCTCAGGTTACGTTGTGTGCGCACCTGGGCGGTTGTTGTTTGGACCTTCTCTCACGATTTTAGCGTGGTTTGAGTGTTCCATTCCTTACGCGTTTTCAGCGTGTTTGGAATTCATCTCAGGTTGCATTGTGTATGCACCTGGGCGGTTGTTTTCGGACCTCTTCTCACGATTTCAGCGTGGTTTAAGTGTTCCCTTCCTCACACGATTTCAACATGTTTGGATTTTATCTCAGGTTGCGTTGTGCGCGCACTTGGGCGGTTGTTGTTTGGGCCTCTTCTCACGATTTCAGCGTGGTTTGAGTGTCCCCTTCCTCACACGATTTCAGCGTGTTTGGATTTTATCTCCGGTTGCGTTGTGCGCGCACCTGGGCGGTTGTTGTTTGGGCCTCCTCTCACGATTTCAGCATGGTTTGAGTGTCCCGTTCCTTACGCGATTTCAGCGTGTTTGGAATTTATCTCAGGTTGCGTTGTGTGCGCACCTGGGCGGTTGTTGTTTGGACCTCCTCTCACGATTTCAGCGTGGTTTGAGTGTTCCATTCCTTACGCATTTTCAGCGTGTTTGGAATTCATCTCAGGTTGCGTTGTGTATGCACCTGGGCGGTTGTTTTCGGACCTCTTCTCACGATTTCAGCGTGGTTTGAGTGTCCCCTTCCTCACACGATTTCAGCGTGTTTGGATTTTATCTCAGGTTGCGTTGTGTGCGCACTTGAGCGGTTTTTCAGACCTCTTCTCATGATTTCAGTGTGGTTTGAGTGTCCCATTCCTTACACGATTTCAGCATGTTTAGAATTTATCCCAGGTTGCGTTGTAGACGCGCTGGGCAGTTTGTGTTTGGACCTCCTCTCACGATTTCAGCGTGGTTTGAGTGTCCCGTTCCTCACACGATTTCAGCGTGTTTGGATTTTATCTCTAGTTGCGTTGTGTGCGCACTTGAGCAATTGTTTTCAGACCTCTTCTCACGATTTCAGCGTGGTTAGAGTGTTCTTTTCCCTCACACGATTTCAGCGTGTTTGGAATTTATCTTAGGGTGCGTGAAACGCGCTCCTGATTTGATTTTCTTTGTTCTTCCTCCACTCACGAGTCCAGCGTGGTTGGCGTGTGTTCACCCTTTGCATCTATTACATCGTATCTATTTTACTGTCTGGTCTAGGAGACCTTAAATCCTCCGGTCTAAGGAGACCTTAAATCCTGCATCTTTATTCGCACTGTCTTGTGCACTCCCCGGTCTAGGAGACCTTAAATCCTCTAAAAGTGCAATTCCTTTGGTGTTTGTCGTGCCCGAACGACTTTTGATGGTCTGGTATAGCCACCTGCCTGTGTTAGTAGTGAGTTCCTAGGAGACCAACTGAGATGGTGGAAACTAGAGTTCGAATGGCTCATGCCTAGAACACAAAGGTTCGGGATTTCCGAGACTAAAGTCTGGTTTAAATACCCAGGGATATATCCTCGGCTTGAAATCTGTATGGCAGCCCCATAGATTGAGATAACATGTGTATGCGCCTCAATTCTAGATACTGAACCAACCTAGTCTGTCACCCTGTTGGAGAATAGGGAAAACTGCGACCATAGTCAGGGAGAAAAGTAGTACCTGCGGTTCAACCAAGGAGAAACGAAAGATCCCCAACAGCATGAGGTAAGTCATTGCCAATTGCCCCTGTAAGGTACCTTTACCTCTTAGCTATTACATTGCATTTTAGCCACTACATTACAGTGCATTGCATGAATCCTCAATTTTCAAACCGGCTTCGCGTAGCGTATAAGTCCAATTATCAAACCGGCTTCGCGTAGCGTATAAGTCCAATTATCAAAATCTTCCTGCATATCATTTTGCATCTTGCCCTCTGCCTGCGGGCATGCCTGCGGGCACATCTTTGTTATCTTGCCTGTTTGTCTAAGTCTTCAGCCTTGTCAAAAATGGGTCGTCTCTAGGCTTTGACATTCACTCCCGTCACGTGTGACTTTCGAGTTCTGTCAAAGAGGGACAACTGTAGACACCCCATTTTTGACCGACCTTAAGACTCAGACATCACCGATTGAGCGCTCGGTGATGGTGCATATTGTGCTCGTTCAGAAGTTTCAGAGTCTCGACTGCGAGCCTTGCCTCCGGACTTCCGAGCTCTTTTGTGTCTTGCCTCGGTTTGCGAACCAGGCTCCCTTTTCTCTGTTTTCTCTTCCCGAAGGGAGGGAGAGGTCTTGTAGATCATCTCTCAGTGGCCGTAGGCTACGTTTCGTGGTCGTAGGCCATTTTTCCCGTTCGGAGCCCGGTTTTCGGTTTTTCGGAGCCGACGGCCGTGTGCCTCGGTTCGGGACCACTTAACCACCTCCGTTTGCTCCGGTTTTTTGTATACACCCCACCACCATCCATTCCAACAACTTGGAGCTGTTTTTCAGAGCTTAGGAGCACCATTTCTCAGACCAAGAGCTGCTGATCCATTGGTCTTCAAGGGTAAGCTTCTTTTCCCTCTTTTTTGTTCCTATCTTGCTCTATATCTAAGCCTTGCTTGCAAGCATTTTTGGGCTCCGACCCAAACTGTAAATAGTCATATTTTGAGCTCCTTTTCATGTTTGATTAAGGACCTTTTGCTGTTTGAGGTCTCCTACTATCACTTGCCTCTTTAACTCTCTTTTAGGCCTATTTTTGCATGGTATTTTAGGCTTATTTGTGAGCTGTTTCGGACTTGGTCATAAACTGTAAAATGTCTTTTTTTGAGCCCATCTTCAACTTTGTTGAAGGGCTCTCTTCAGTTTGAGGCCGGAAGCTACCACTTGCCTCTTTATCTCTCTTTTTGGCCTATTTTTTGGGGGAAATTTGAATTTCATTTCCCCCCCTTTTCCTCCACTCCTTTGCCTATATAACCAGCACCCCCAGCTGTGTTTTCAGAGGTTACAAAATTTTCTTTAAGGCTCTTGCATTATATCTCTCTCTCTCTCTCTCTCTCTCTCTCTCTCTCTCTCTCTTCCAAGCTCCAAAACCCCAAGTTTCCTACACCATTTCTACACTACCTCATAGCACAAAGCCTCCATACTCCATTCCAGACCTTTGACGCTAATTTCCAGAGGTGAAGAGCTTCTAAACTTGGTCCAAAAGTCGTTGAAGCTTGGTTCTACAAAGGTGAGTCCCATTTTCCCTCTTTCTTGCCTTGTTTTGTTCCATATCTAAGCCATACTTTCTTACACTTTCAGGCTCCGACCCTAACTGTAAATAGTCATATTTTGAGCCTCTTTTCATGTTTTATTCAGGACCTCCTGCTGTTTGAGGTCTCTTACTACCACTTGCTTCTTTATCTCTCTCTTAGGGCCTAATCTTGCATGATATATTAGCATTGTTTTTAATCATTTATGGGCTCCAAGACAAACTGTAAATAGTCTTATTTTGAGTCCCTCTTCAACATTGTTGAAGGGCTCTTCTCTGTTTGAGGTCCCCTACTGCCACTTGCTTCTTTATCTCTCTCTTAGGGCCTAATCTTGCATGATATATTAGCCTTGTTTTTGATCATTTCCTGGCTCCAAGACAAACTGTAAATAGTCTTATTTTGAGCCCCTCTTCAACATTGTTGAAGGGATCTTCTCTGTTTGAGGTCCCCTACTGCCACTTGCCTCTTTATCTCTCTTTTGGGCCAATTTTTGCATGGTAGTTTAGGCTCATTTTTAGGCTGTTTTGGACTCTTTCATAAACTGTGAAACGTCTTTTTTTGAGTCCCTCTTCAACTTTTTTGAAGGGCTCTCCTATGTTTGAGAACAGAAGATGCTACTTGTCTCTTTACCCCTCTTTTAGGCATTTTCTTGCATGATAGTTTGGCCTTATTTGTGATTATTTTCGTGGCTTGATGTAAGCTGTAAAACACCTTGTTTTGAGCCTCTCTTCAACTTCGTTGAAGGGATCTTTGCCATTTGGGGCCAGCTTCTGTCCCTTTGTGTTTAATCTCTATTTTGGGGCCATTTTTGCATGATAGATTAGCCCTATTTGTGTTCATATTTGAGACTTGTTATAAACTGGAAATATGCATGTTTTGGGAATTTCTTTCTTCTGTATTCATACTTCATGATCAAATAATGCATGTTTTGGGAATTTCTTTCTTCTGTATTCATACTTCATGATCAAATAATGCATGTTTTGTATAGCTATAGGCCAATGCATATGCCTAATTTTGTGTTTCGGGTTCATTCCATGCATCGGGTGCCATGTTTCCATGTTTCGGGGCTGTTTTGCATCATATTTCAACACTGAAATTTTCATGTTTGCATACCATGTTTCATGCATTGCCATGCCTTGTTAGTGTTGCATGCTATGCCTTGGGTTCGGTCCTCGATTTGCGTGCATGCGTGCACGCATCTCGAGTGTCTCATTTTCATCTAATGGCTACCGATGTAAGTGTGGTTGAGGTCCACTCATGTTGGTGTAAGTCCATTTTGCATTGTGTATGCCATTTCAATTCATAGCATTTCGTATGCTAGGTTGTATGTTACAGCATCGTGTATGCCATGTTACATCGTGCATTGTGTATGCCATTTCATAGCATTGTGAATGTTAGGTTGTATATTAGTTGCATTCATGCATGTCATGCATATTGCATTGTGCTTGGGATAGGAATTAGCCCAAGCACGGGAAACGAGGTACGTTTCATACTCCGAGTGACGGAACGTGTCTCAATTCCTGGTCGCCGACGCTCCGGATTATCCATGATGGAGTCTAGGCTTGTTGTGTCCATATGTGCATTCATTTCATATTGAGTCGTGCAAATCGACTCCTCGGCCATCATGCATCGAGATGCGTGATTGGTGGCACGAGGATCGAAGACTACACTCCCTGAAGAGTAGTCATGCATACATATGTGAAAATACTTTGCCATGCCCCTTTGTTGCTCTCTGTTGCAGCAAATCAGAAATTAGCAGCCTTCCAAAGCTTGGCACGCATCCCGAGAATAATTGCAAACAGAGGCTAATTGGGGCATCGCAGTGGATTTCTGCACAAGGCAACTCAAGCATGCATCATCCATCATCCGGAGCAGAGTTGAGGCAGTCCTTGACTTTCATGCCAATTTATTACTTTCCTAATTTAATTTGTTAATTAATTAGGGTTTTGTACATATTTGAACTGTAATATTCATTCGGGACTGTGTATTATTTATTCGGACCTTCCGTGTGAGGGCAATATTGTAATAAGTGTGCGTGTGTGTGATGTATGTCTTCCAACCCCACGTGTTTCTCCCTTTTATTTACCAGCTTATGATGGTTAGATTAGGGCATATTTCAATTAACATACAGTATGATAGCATGTTTGCATTCATTCATCTGTTTTGCATGCACCGGGCTCGGCGCATCATACTAACTGCATTGTATTTTCAATTTCAAGTTGAATACATGTTAGTTGTAGCATTTCATATGCCATGTTTAGAATAGCCGAGCCTGCTATAGTTGCATTTTTGCATGTGTTGCATTAGACATTTCTGTATAGTTAGGATCATGCATGGATTTCTAACCTAGCTTCTGTTTTGGCTTGGAGTACTCGGTAAGTTTTACGCTTTAGCATCCTTGCATGCGTGTGAGTGAATGCCATGATAGCATGCTTACCATGAGGCTATGTGCTTATGTGATATAAACTGCCTGAATGCCTATGGGTGAAGGTTGGGTTATTTGAATTGGAACAATTCATTAATTCTGAGTTTTAAGCCCACTAGATAGTGGCAAAATCATGTTTTCTAAGCCCACCTGAGGGTGGCAAATTCACGTCTTAGCCTACTTGCGAGTAGCACCATCAAACCATTTTCAAACAAACAAACATGAAATGTTTTGTTCCAATTCAGGCGATCCAGTCTATACTTGTATGCTGTGCGCATCACATAGTAAATCTAGGCTAATAACCGGAATAAGAACGCATAATGTTTTCAAAAATAGATATCATGGTTAGTAGAGGCCGATCTTTGATCGGGCGAGCGGGGGTGCTCACGAAGTGACCTTCTCCAATCGTACCCAAGTTCCCGAGCCGAGGCAACTTTGGTGATGACGGACACGTGGCCTTAGGCAAACGAGTCAGGGTTTCCTAGATTTCCCCAAAATAAAATATTTAGGTGGCGACTCTGTATCTGGCAAAGCAGTCCATGTTTGGCACTTCTTTCAAAATCTGTTTTCTCAAAACGATTTGCCGGATTTGGCCTCTTTGGTTCAGATTTAGAACCGTGACAAATTGAGAGTTCGAACTGTAGTGAGCCCAATATCGAACGGAACGGGACCTCATCCCTCCCGGGGGCGTTCGGGGACGTCTACAATATTTTGAACAATTTTTTTTTTGTAAAAAAAATTAGATGTATTCAAAAAGTATAATATTTGTAAAAAAAATTATTACAAGCTTAATAAATACTACAAAATACAAAAATGTAAAAATTCAATACATTTTCATTTTCTTTGTATTTATTGAATTTTTTAAAAATTTCTTTACAAATATTTTACTTTTTGAGTACATTTACAAAATAAAATAAAAAAATTGAACAAAATATAAAATAAATCCACTAAAAATAAAAGAAAATATGAATTGAAAACTCAAAATCTAATTTTGAAAACTAAATAAGCAAACATAGAAATTTTGAGAGAGTAGTTTGATTTTAATGTTCAGTTTAGAGTTTTCAAAAGGAAAATGTTTGACATCCATTAAAAATTCTCATAATTTGACCTATAATGATATTGTAGGATAGATGTCAATTTTTAAATTATTATATACTTAATGATATAAGGTCTAACTCACTTGCCACATTATTATGGGTAATTTTGTGGGTCTAAATTATAGGTCACTAGCATTACTCTTTTCAAAAACAGTTTTTTGAGTTTTTAATATGTATTTTTTTTAGTGATTTATTAAAATATTTTAATCAATTTTTTTTTTATTTTTTAGATTCATGTAATTTAGTACAATCAAACAAAGTACGAAATTTATACAATTTTTTTTTCCCGAAAACTCATTGAATCCAAATAATATATATATTCAGTATATTTTCATATTTTGTTATATTCAATAAATTTTTAAAGAATTTTTGTATAAATTTTATACTCTTTAAGTGTATCTAGATTCAAATGATTTAAAAAGTAAAAAAAATTAACAAAAATATTTTAAGAATTTACTTAAAAAATATGGATTGAAAATTTAAAAAACTGTTTTTGAAAATTTCAAACCAAACAAATGTTATATACAATATTAAGAGGGGGGGGGGGCGATCTTTAGATTTGACGGTTGTAACAAAATAAATCCTGAATTTTTAATTATATCAATTTATTCACATTAAGTTTAATAATTAAAATACCATTTTTTTGGGGTCAATTTTACTCAATGAAAATAAGTAAATTATTTATGTTGAAAATAAATCAAAAGATTATAGTTTAAATTGACAAAATTAAAAATTTTAGATTTAGTTCGCTACAAAACTCAAATTCTAAAGGGAAAAAAAAAAATAATTTTTTTAACTTAATATTAATTTTCACTGCATTTTTTTTTACTGTTATGAAAAATGCTTATAAATTTCTTGAAATCATATATTTTAGTGGTTAAGCATTTAAATAATATAGTTGTCGATAAAAATATCGTCACTTATTGCTCTCTCTCTCTCTCTCTCTCTCTCTCTCTCGTTGTGATTTTGCAGGGTCTGAAGCTATACTATATATAAAAATTTGGAAGGGACAAGTATTATAATATAGAAATAACACAAGCATGTCATGGAATGTATGTTACATGAGTTGTCTTGTAACCATGTAATGCATCTGTATCAGTGGAATAAATGAAAGTCCTTTCGAAGCTTCTAAGATTTTGCAGTTTTATGGTACTTTAAAAATATCTTTGGCAACTAAAGTTTTGGTTGCCAAAAACTTATTTTTAGTGACAAAAAAAAAAATAGTCATCGTATATTTATTTTTTCCGACCAAAAAAAAGTTAGTCACCAAATTAATATTTTTGGCGACTAATGTTTTAGTCGCTGTTAATTAAGATTTGGCTACAACAAAATTTAGCTCACCAATTATTAACATTTGCCAACCAAAAACTACTTTTTTCGCCAAAGGTGTGAAAATTTTAGAGGGAGACCAATTATCCCCGCCTGTTCTCTGTTTAAACAAATCAGATTGTTCTCTCTCTCACATAGATTCTCCTTCACCCCCACCTCACTGCTGGTGGCCACCAAGAAGCAAGGCAACAATCTGCATCAAAGAAACAAACCAAAATTAATATCATATTAGAGTACAGAAGTGAGAGAGAGAGAGAGAGTACATAGAGTGTTGACCGGAATGGTGCCCATGAGATCGGTGTGCCAGAGGTTACGGTAGTTCTAGCAGAGCTGCATCTTGTCCAAATGCTCTTGCGACGCCATTGACATCTTTGAAGAGCTCGAAAACCAGGAAACCCTAGCTGATGATGAAGAGGAAAGATTTTCGAAAACACTTTTGAAAAACACCCAAAGCACTTGGCCCATTCCTAAAACTTTGGGTAATCTAAGGTGGTTCATGTGTTTTCTAAGCTGGCTTGTTTCGAGGGGTGTGGTAGAAAGAAGGTTGAGAGAGATCAGAAATCGAGACGAGGACTCAAATCTGATTCAGATCTCGACAATTTTTTAGATCCGGTGGAGGCACCAGTGGAGGAGAAGAAGGATGAGCCCAGTTGTATAGTCAGCTTTGGCAACTAAAATTATTTAGTCGCCGAATGAAAAATAAAAATTTACTTTTTATCTTTAGCGACCAAAACTTTGGTCGTCAAAAATTTATTTTCAACGACTAAATAAATTTTAGTCATCATGTAATAACTTTTGCCGACTAAAAGAAATTCAGTCGCCAAATATGTAGTATAATTTGATTTTAATATTTGGTGACTACCTCATTTGGTTAGAAAAATGTACATTTGTGGTGACCAAAACAAATTTAGTCAGTATTTATTTTATTTTTGAAGACTAATTGAGTTTTAGTCGTCGAAAATAATGTTTTGGACTACAAAAAATAAAATTAGTCTCTAAATATGTAATCTTTAACTATTAAAAATAATTTAATCAGTATTTATTTAATTTTAAGTTATTAAATTTTGGTCCCTAATTATAATTAAAAATTTTGGAGGGCAGACTTCAAATTTTGGAGGGATTTTCAAATTAATTTGGTGAGGAAGGGATTTTGGTGGGATTTCAAACACGCAAATGAGTTGGGGCTTGGAAACAAAAGTGCCTCTCTGTCTCTCTCGCATCTGCCCTCCTTCGATTATCTCTCTCTCTCTCTCTCCTCAATTCCCTGTCGCAGACCCAACCCCGAACCCCCTATTACTGTCTTCATTTTCTCTCTTCCTCACTCCCTCTCTCCGCCATCCCAATCTTCATCAACAGTGGTGGCCAAACTTCCTATTTCAGCCATAGGGGAGATTTCGAAAGGAGCCACTACAAAAAGGAAGATTTCACTGGACCACCACTGTCTCCAGGGAGATCGGTACTCGGTCGTCGTCAATATTCAAGGAGATCCGAAACAGGTATTTTAATTAGTTAAGTTCTTCGTTTCCCCACACCCCCCCCCCGAATCATATCAATCTCTCTCTTGGCAGATCTTGGTTGCTCACATCCGATTCTTC
This sequence comes from Camellia sinensis, assembly GCF_055761805.1. Classification (NCBI taxonomy): domain Eukaryota; kingdom Viridiplantae; phylum Streptophyta; class Magnoliopsida; order Ericales; family Theaceae; genus Camellia; species Camellia sinensis. The sequence goes on along the minus strand of NC_138965.1, from coordinate 21,755,719 downwards.
GCGGTTAAGCTTTCCGATCGGTGGTCGAAGCAGCAACGAACTTCTAACCCCTACATTGTCGAGATTGCTGACTGTGATGATGTTGAAGTTTACATTGAGGCTCTAAGTTTGATGTATTGTAAGGATTTAAGGAAGAAGCTCATGAAGGAAGATGTCACTAGAGTACTTGGAATCTTGAAGGTACAAATAATCATTTGCACATTGTAGAGGAAACTATGAACTTTTGTTGAATTTGTAGATTTATATGTTTGTACCGATTTGTATGTGTATAGGAAATGATGTGTATACGTTTGTACCAATTTGCCTATATGTATATGTCTGTTTTTCTTGCCTTCAAACTATTTGATAAAATGTCTCTTAGGAACTACTTAGTGTAAAACACCCTTTTGGACCCATCCCCTATTTGGGATGGAGGACAAGGTCAAAGTTAAATAATTCTAATAATACATTTGCTCATTGTGTCATGTCCCTGCTTTGACTCTTGATCTGTTTTGTTTGGTTTACATGATGCTAAAAATTGAATTTGACGTTTTCTCAGCATGCATTCTGGGCTACATACATGCTGCATTGCTTCATATGTATCATGTCCCTGCCTTGTCTTCTGACCCTTGTTATTTGGTGTACAGGATGTGGATGCCAAATGTTTGAATTAAAGACCTGTTACTATGCCTTATGGATCATGTGCGTGCTGCACTGCCTCGCCACTGTATTATTGTAAATGTATATGAAATTACTTTAGAAAGCTGTCATGTTTTCTTCATCAGGGGGACCTTGGGGAAAATAAAAAAAAAATCAATGAGATTATTGCCCTTACATCTTCATGTGACATACTGGATGGAGTAGAAATTTTTGTTATGTGTATGATCACTCAAAATTGGAAACATATGCAGCTTTGAGCTTGAATTGTTAGTATTGCAAGTTTGCAACAATGAAAACCATGTGAATGGACCCATTTTATAAAATTTATTTATAGTTGTTTTGAGTGATAGATATTATAGTTATGAGATGCAGTGCCACAAGTTGCAGCAAGTGTTTCATACTTCCATGATTAGATATTTTAGTATGGTTTGTTATGTTAACAAAGGCTCCATATTGTGGCCATTACTTTTCTTTGTATGTGCATGGATTTAATTATCTCTTTGTGCCGCTTTCTCTTAAATTTTCCCCCTTTCTTTTACTTTCAAAGTTTTGTACTTTTCGAACCATTAAAGCAGTGTTGCTTGGTTGAATGGTGAAATCCCTGGCCTGGCAATCATGGGAATACAAGTTTGTGTGAGAGTAGCCATTGCACGCAAATAATGCCTAAGGTTATGTTTGTATCTGGTTCACCCCTCCTAACGTCATCGATTAACTGACCAAAACTAGATTGTCTTTTTTATTTTTTAAACCACCCATTTTTTATTATTACTTGAAACATCTTCCTGTTCAAATTTATACACCTCACATTGAACAGTCAGCTAGCAATACTTAGTTATTTGCAATCTCATCCCAGGATTCTTAATTTGCTGGGAGGGTGATGGATGCTCTCTTAATCCATTGATTGATGGATAAACCCTCCTTAACGTGCTACTTTGATGTATCAACTCACAGATTTGACTGTAGATCAGATTTCTGTATTACATTGATTCATCTTTTTTTCTTAAATGTGTAACACACAGATTTTACTTTCATGTCCATGCAAACTAATTTTGCTATGTCTTTTAGGCATTTGCTTTCAGTTCGACTGCGAAAGCGAAGCGATTGCAATTGCGTGCTTCGGAGAAAGAGCAGCGGAGGCTTCATGTACCGACGATTGACTGGTCTATCGGAGAACCGGCACCGTATGTTGTGCTGGTGCAGGGTCCTCCCCAGGTAATTATCTATTTTTTAGTAGCTAGTAATGAAGTTATGATAATGGGATTCAATTTTTTTTTTTTTTTTTTAAAGGTTGGAAAGTCTCTTCTGATAAAGTGTCTTGTGAAGCATTACACCAAGCATAATATACCAGATGTTTGAGGACCCATTACTATTGTGTCAGGTTTAACATGCTCTCCCTAACGAGTTTGGGTTTTTTAAGTACAAACTTCACTGATAAGAGCATCTCCAATCCTTATACTTACTTTTTTTTAATCAAATTCGAGTGAAAATTTGGTTGAAAGCTTGATCTGGTATGGAACACTCTAATCCTTACTCTTTGTTTCTTATGCAAAAAACCTGTTTTTATCGATTTTTTATGAAGAAAAAAAAAATCATATTTTTTCAAGAAAATCTCATCAAATTGTTGGAAACTTAGTGAAGGATTTGGTTCATTCTTGATTTGGTTAAAATTTTGGCTCTCCCATGATTTGATACAAGTTTGATGAAATGATTGGGGCTCACTTTTAGCTCCTTATTCATCAAATGTGAATTTGAGGAAAGAATTAGTGAAGGATTGGAAATGTTCACAGGGTTTCTTGTATTCACCGGTTGAGGTAGAAGTGGTTGGTCAATTTTTTTTCTATTATTTTTGTTTTTTTAGGGAAGCAAAGGCATGTACAATCTGTGGAGTGCCCAAATGATATTAATGGTATGATTGATGCTGCAAAGTTTGCTGATCTAGCTCTGCTTCTCATTGATGGAAGTTACAGTTTTGAAATGTTGAGGTCTTATTGGCATATTACTTTAACACTAAGAAATTTTTTAACCCACTTCTGTATTATTATAAGCAAGTATCAAGTCCTATATGATTCTGTTATTTTGGAAATTATTTTATTTTATTTTGTTTTGTTTTTGTGCCTAGGCTTAGAGAGTAGCAAGTGTATTTTTAGCATTCAATGGCAAATGCTCTTGTTCGATTGGTAAAATGATGCACTAACCTGCATATTTATAATTTTCTTTCTGGCAATAATAATCAAATTTGATTGGTTGTTAACTACAAAGTTTACGGATTTTTGAAGCTCGTCAAAATCATTGGATGGGTGTTGTGCAATGCCCGTGATCCGTAATTTATCCTATTTTGTTTTTAATCTTTTTCCCTCCCCAACTTATCCATTCTTATTTTAACTGTTTCACTTACAATTTATTCTGAATTTATGGACATTTTTGTTGGTCTGGCTCATCTGATCTAAGTATTATTATTATTATTATTATTAATTATATATATATATATATATATTAAGTCTGGTGTAATGGGGTATTTTGTTCTTGCAGGAAACTTTTGAGTTCCTTAATATTTTGCAAAATCGTGGATTCCCTAAAATAATGGGAGTTCTTACACATATTGATAAGTTCAAGGATGTAAAGAAACTTAAAAAAACAAAACAGCGCCTCAAGCATCGATACTGGACCGAAATATATGATGGAGCTAAACTATTCTATTTGTCTGGTCTTATTCATGGGAAGTAAGTATTCGACTGCCTCTTGTTCTGAAATCTGCAAGTTCACTTCTATCTTGTAATTAAATAATCAATACCTTAACAGAATACTCATTAGATTTATGATCCATTTTCTGATTGAACAGGTATGCTAAGTGTGAGGTTCACAATCTTGCAAGGTTCATTTCTGTTATGAAATTTCATCCTTTGTCTTGGCAAACTACCCATCCTTATGTATTGGTAGATCGTTTTGAAGATGTCACACCTCCAGAAAGAGTGCATATGGATAATAAATGCAATAGAAATGTCACTTTATGCGGTTATTTACGTGGATGTAATTTGAAGAAAGGAACTAAGGCACGTATATCTAACCTTTTCATTATATTATCACTTTTGTTTATATGAATTTCTAATGATGGAAAAGTTCTTTGGAACAATATTGTTGGTCACTCCTTGAAATGGAAATCTGCTGGACTTGGTTTATGTAGTGCAACATAAGGAAATAGAAAAATGTGTATTCTAGATAACTATCAAATTGGTTTACTTAAAATGATTTTTGTATGTCCAGTTTTCCTGTTGCATTTTTTACAAAGTCTAGCTAACTTTTTCCTTTGTTGAAGTCATCGACAGGATTATAGTGATATTTTGATGTCCAAAATTTTTTATCCAAATAAGAGAATGGTAAAATTGATGTCCAAAATCAGCTAATCACCTCATTTTTTGTTTCTTTCTTTAAATATATTTATTAAATGAATTACCAAGTTGATCACCTCAGTTTTGCACCATATAAATTTTGTTGATGAGGTGTGCCAGTTGCTGTGTGCCCTCCTTGTTTTACGATTTTGTTACATGCATGTACAAATTTTACGGTCCTTGTAATGGACTGAATTAGCATTACATTAGAGGGGAAACAAAAAGGAAGAAGAATATTGACTCAGCAGCCTCTGCATTATGGTTCCTTGCTGCTGAGGGTCACACCTCATTTCATGTTCATTTATAAGACCTTTTATCTATTGTTCACCATTAAAAAATTATGATTGACTTTATGATGCCTCTTGTATACAGTGATGCCTCTTGTATTTTTCTGTTGTTACATGCTAGTTATCTGTACTTGATAGAGTGATGCCTCTTGTATTTTTCTGTACTTATTACGCACATTATCCTATAGTGATTAACTTTATGATATCTTGAATTGAATTGGCATTAGGGTTCTTCACAATCTGCCACCCTCGGTGAAGCTACCATCAACCTGCTGATTATGCTGATGCACTGAAGCCTTCTGCCATTGCACTGCCTCTACATGGATGTAAGTCTGGAACTATTTTACATGTAAGATACTTCTATCAGTTCTTTAAGCTTTGGACCAAGGGGAAAAAAAAACAAGGGTCGAAAAAAAAACCTTTGGACCAAAATGTAGTAGTACAAAGGATATAAAACTACAACTAAATTATGAAAATAGATAGCTCCAAATTTTAACTTAGTTTCCATTGTTGAAGCACAGGTCAATATTGGCAAATTGTGGACCAATAGTTAGAATTGTAATGTTTATTGGATATATACGTATGAATGTTGTTGTTTTATTTACAAAATGGTAATGATAGTCAATTAATTTGTTCATGTTACCTTTACTTTCCGTGGACATGTTTCATTTTTTGTCCAATTTTACATTAATGTGATGTGCAAATATTTTCATAAAAAAATTACCTAACATAATTTCTCTTTTTCTTTGGTACAGATAGACGAACCGTTTGAATTCTGCTTCAATTTTCCCCTTCAGTATGGTTAGACACTCTCGTATGCCAATATGTATAGTTTATATTTGCTAGTTGAGAAGTCCATTGTATATTATTGTGAATTATTATTTTATTTAATTATTTTTGGCTTGTTCTTCTTTGAATTACATTTAAGTCCGTTCAAAAAACTAAACAATGAAATACCAAAGTGGTAATGCTATAGACATAAGAATGCTGTTGTTTTATTTATAATTTGATAATGATTGTCATTTAATTTGCTAATGTGACCTTAACTTTTCATGGACATTTTTCATTATTTATCCAATTTTACCTGACATTATTTCTCTTTTTCTTTGGTACAGATGGATTTACTCATGCACAAAGCTAAATTGTACAGGACAAATTGACACTTTTTGTATTTTTGGAAGAATTATATATTTTTGTATAGATGTATATGGAAAATATTAGGGTAGACTAGTAGTTATACTTTTGGATGGGTGTGTATGGAAAATATTTGGTAGACTACTAGTTATATTTTTGGGTTGATGCACATGGATAAAAAATTAAAACATAATAATAAATACTTGTTATGTTTTAAAATTTTTATGCAACATGAAATATGTAATTTGGAATTACTTGTGAATGAAAATTTATAATAGTTGACTTTAATTAAATAGGTTAAAAAATGGTTGATATATGTATTTTGTTGAATGTTCATGATTTAATTTATTTTTTGATTTGAATGATTTTTGCAAATTACAAATTATATTGAATAAATTAGATGGATTCTTATAAATTACAGGTTTATTTTGTTGGATGTTGGCAACCAGATTTTGGTTTTGTTTTTCTAGTTTTGGCGACTAATTGATTAGTCGGGAAAGATGAGTTATACTTTTGCCGACTAAATAAAGTAGTCGGTGTATCACTATGCACATTTAGTGACTAAATAATTAGTTGTCAAAATTATTAATTTTGGCAATCAAAGGATTTGGTCGTGAATAGGTCTATTGCCAACTAAAGTTTTAGTTGCGTAAACATTTTTTTTGGCGACAAACATGTTTGGTCGTGGAATGAGACAATTGGCGACCAAACATTTTGGTTGTGGAATGTGACAATTGGCGACCAAAATTTTTGGTCGTAGAATGTCGCAATTGGCGACCAAACTTTTTAGTCGTTAAATGTGACAATTGGCAACCAAAATTTTTGGTCGTAGAATGTCACAATTGGCGACCAAACTTTTTAGTCGTTAAATGTGATAATTGGCGACCAAAATTTTTGGTCGTAGAATGTCGCAATTGGCGACCAAACTTTTTAGTCGTTAAATGTGACAATTGGCAACCAAAATTTTTGGTCGTAGAATGTCACAATTGGCGACCAAACTTTTTAGTCGTTAAATGTGATAATTGGCGACCAAACTTTTTGGTCGTGGAATGTGACAATTGGCGACTAAGATATTTGGTCGGGAAAATATCACTTTTCGCGACCAAAGTATTTTAGCTACAAAATGGATTAGTCGCAGTAATGACATATTTAGCGACCAAAAATTTAGTCGGCAAATCTAATTTTTTTTGACCAACCAAAATTTTGGTCGCGAATTACTTTTGCCGACCCTCAATTGGCGACCAAAGTAGAGATCAAAAAATTTGGTCGCGGATAATTTTTGCCGACTAAAAATGAGCTTTTAACGACCAATTTTTTGGCCGATAAAAGTGTTATTTCTTGTAATGAGTCTTCTTTAGTGGGCGAGTAGTCTTCTTTAGTGGGCGTTTTGCCATGTATAAGTCCAGTACATGTCTTCGACATGGCTTGCAATTTGCCCCAGCCTTTGACTAAGGTAATAGCCTTCTCTCACCTGAACTTTCGCGACAATATATATATAATTTCATTTTTTGAATGGATTTAAAAATTTTATACTAATTTTTTATTTAGAAAGAATTTGAAGAATGTGTATACATAAATGTTTCAATGCTAACCATTTGAGAACCATCAATTTCCTCGCAGCCTGTATTCGGTATTGGCTTGCTAAACCATAAATAAAGTTCTACATGTTTGCTTTATCACCCTTCAATAACTTCTTTTACCTTTGTATGCATCTTAATTACTGGTCTTGGACTAGAGGAGGTTGTTTTGGTCCATCAGATTCATCACGAGTTCTGTTTTAATGATTTAAATTGTTCATTTTGTTTGATAATTCATTTATTTTATCCACAAAAAAAATTAGGTTGATTCGATAATTGCAACTTATTCAACTTATTATTTTTCTCATAAAAAAATGTATGATTTATTTTTTAAAAATACAATTATCGTCTATTTTTTTAATAAAAAATACGATGAATTGAATAAGTTACAATTGTCAGGTTGACCTAATTTTTTGTGTGGATAAAATATATGAAGTGCCTAATAAAATGAACAGTTTAAATTATCAAAACGAGAATTATGGTAAGCCCCATGAGCCCAAATAACCCCCTCTAGTCTAGATTTTTTAAGGAAATCCCCCTCCTAAAAAATATACTTTTTATGAATATTTTTCTTCAAGACTCATTTAAAATCATTTCGCGTTTAATGGATGTCTATAATGCTTAGAGAACCCCCTTTTAGACCCCTAAGTTTTCGTTTGGCATGTTAGACTTTTTGATTTTTTATTTATTTTTAGTTACAAAAAGATAAAATAAGACTTTTAGTCCAATAAGACAAAATATCACATTCAAGTCATAATCATTTTATTTTTTCTCTTAGAAAATTCAAAAAAAAAAATAAAAAGTCTATCCCAAACGAGATTTTTTAACTCCAAATAGTCAAAAAATCAACAAGTCAACCCACATTCCAAACGATGTGACAAGAGAGTGAAACTTTATGGCCTATTTTAGAAACCCAGCTAAAAGTTTGTTTTTTTACTTTTTAATTTTTTTTAGGGTCATATCATATTTCTACTTCTTTACACATTTTTTTAAAAGAGACAAAAAAAAAGGGGGCAAAAAGTCAACTTTTAACCCACTTTTCAAAATAAGCCTATGTCATTTGGTATGTAATAAATAAAAAATTAGCATTTATCATATTGTATCATTGTCCGTCATTATAAGAGTTGTAAATCTAAAACATTTTTCTTGATATATTTAGGCTTTACACAAGAATAATTTGGATTTTGTAGAGCAACATTATGTAACAACTTCAACTGAATTTCAAGATTGCCAGTTTTATATAAAGAGAAACACAAATAATACACGAATAAAGCTTGTTTTCAAACATCATGGAACATGATAAAGGATCAACCCCAAGAAATCCCTAAACAGTGGTTTGAATCTAATGTTTATTAAGAAGCAACCACTGCTACTTAGGATGACAATCACGATGATGAATTACGAGTTTCTGAATTTTTGTAGCGATGGGCCGGCCCAGTGCTAAGGCCACTAAGGCATGTGCCTAGGACTCCTAAATTTTGGTCCAAAATAAGGTCATAAATTTATTAGTTTTATATTAGATTATAAGTTCAAAGTCTAATTTTTTTTATTGTTTGAGACCCAGTCTAATAGGCCCCTCACAAAAGCCTGTTGAGCCAAATTAAAATATATATATATATATATATATATTATCATTGTTAGGCCTAATTAAAAATTTATGTAATTAGTCCAAACAAATATATATAATATAATGAGTTCAAATATAGTCTAATGTCAAGAATTTAATAGAATAAATAACTTTATCTTAATTTTTTTGCCATCTCTGTTTATCATATTTTAATTGAATAATTTTGCCTAATTTCTTTTCCTTAATTTTGTTTGTCTTAATTTTTTTCCCTCTCTTTATCATAATTTAATTGAATAATTTTGCCTTAGTTTTTTCTCCCAATTTTTTTTCAATAATTTGTGTTTTGTTATCAAATAATTAGTGGATTGTGATTTGTGTGGATTATGATTAACATAATTATTTCGTTATCAAATATCAGTGAATTATGTTGTTTGTATTGATTATTGCTAAACTATAAAACAACAAAACCTTATTTTATCTTTTTTGAGTCTTTGTAATGATTTTATTGTATCTTAATATATAAAAATAAATTTTAATGATTATATGTGTAAGGAAACTTTTTGTAGCTACTAAATAATATAAAAAATTATTAGTAAATTTTTATTTTATCAGTAATTTTTTTATAAAAAAATATATGTAGGAGGACTCCATTCTTAAAGCCTTCCTAAAGCCCATAAATCTTAGGGCCGGCCATGGCAATGGACGAGCGCTTAAAAAAAAAAAACCATTGTGATGAACACAACAAGAACCGACATATATGCCACATTCGATTTGATCCGCTTAAAAAGCAGTATGAACGTTACCAACATCATTACCGTCGTAGAAACAAAGGCTTGTTTGAGGAAGTAACTTAAAAATTGATTTTTTGGTGATTATTTTCGAAAGTATGTAAAAAAATATAGAGCAGATGTAACCCAAAAAAGTTAAAAAAGTAAAAAAAACCTATTTTTAACTGTATTTCCAAAACAAGCCAAAAAAAGTTAGCGGAAAATCCTTCGTAGCTTGAATCTCTCTGCCCCGAATGGTTCGACTGTCCAAAACGACGCCGTTTTGGGCCCTTTTTTTTTTATGTTTGAAACAGAGAGCAGAGAGAGAAAAGAAAAGGAAGAGAAAGAGAAAGAGAGGGAGAGAGAAGAGAGGGAAGAGGGAATAGAGAGAGGGGGGGTCGATCGCTGCCTCCGATCTCTGATTCTTCTCCACCACCGGGCCTCCGATCTTTGATCTCCACCTCCGATCTGTGTATGATGATGATGTGTTGAAATTTTTTCAGATTTTTACATTTTTTTTGGGATGCTTTCTATGGTAGGTTTGTTTTTTTATTGATCTTTATGTGTGATGATGATGATGTGTTTGGTTGATGATGATGATGCTCTCTCTCTCTCTCTCTCTCTCTCTCTCTTTGCTGTGTTGATGATGATGTGTTGGGCGTGTTGGGTGGGTTTGATTTTTGGTAGATGATGATCTCTCTGCTCCTCTCCTCTTTTCTTCTTCCTTCTCCTTCTCATTTTTCTTCTTCTTCTTTGTTCTTCACCCAGTTATGGAAAGAATAAAAAAAAAAAAAAAAAAAAAAATTCAAAACGACGTCGTTTTGAATTTGAGCCAAATTCGAGCTCGGCAATTTAGAGCTACGTAGCCGCTACGTAACTGTTATTAGCCAGTATTCATCTGTTCCCGCCTATCCTCACCCTTTGGTTGCCATGTACCCTCCATGGCTATCACTGCACATATACAAAAAAAATAAAAATAAAAACCAAACAATTGAAAATTAACACAGTTTTTGATTCAGTGAATAAAGTTAGGATAGAATGATATGTTTATCACAATAGAATTAACATTCAATCTAATTAAAAGAATGGTAATTCTATTTGGAGATCAAGAAAAAAAACCATTTAATTAAGCTTACCTTGGAATTTATTCATTAAAAAAAAATTAAAATTTAAACAGAAAAGCTATGGACCCAGACTGACCTACCCAGAATTTTTTGGGTGAATGATTGCGTGGTTTAGATTAATTTGTGTAGTGTGGAGTCCATGTAAGGTGTGGTGAAGATTAATTTCTAGGTAGTTTATGAGTTGATAAGGATAAATTTGTAGTATTACTCAAAATTAAAGGAATGATCGACACCCTACCTGGGAAATTCGTGTCTTAAGTTGCAGGAGGGAGTTGCTATATGTGTAGATGAACTAAACTCTCCTAAGATGACTGTGACACAAATAAAACTATAGGTTAAACTCCTCTCGAGATTGCATATTTTTTGGCATTCATTTTTCCCTTTTCTTATTTTTTTTATTTTTTCTTAGACAAACAAATAATTTTACCCACCATGGCAGCCCTTATTATTATTATTATTGTTATTATTATTATTTTTCACTTAATAAAAGATTTTATATGTTAAATTATCAAAATCTTCTTTTATAAGATGAGGAAAATACATTAAACCTCAATTTATTTTCAATTACCTCATAATTTGGACGTTTATTTCTTAATTTATATTTACTCCTCATTTTAAAAAGAAAAGATTGTGATTTTAGGCGTGCACACCTTCCTTATGTCAAGAATGAATTCTTGTGCTAAACATGAAAACATTATTCTGATTGCAGTAGTGCACGCCATAGGTTGAATCAAGTGTTCAATAGTTAGATTGTTTAGATATTAAAATTGTGATAAACAAAAAAAAGAAAATTAAAATAAAATGATTATATTTTCATGCTTTGGTTGGAATAAGAAATGAGAAATAATCATATATATATGTTTGTAATTTAATTATCTATAAAATATTAATATATATTTTGAAATTTTTAACAACAGATCCTATACGAGCACGAAATAATGTTTCTCGTATAATTCTGTTGATCAAGTCTGCGCTCCTCCAAATGTCATCGTTTTACTCCATGAAAATACAAACGTGAGCTAGCCGGCGGGTGTGTGCCGGATACCTCTCCGATGCCTAAGTCAGCAAAATAGACAAATAGACAAAAGCTTTATGTATTCCGAGAATCAAAGTTGTGTTACCTCTACATAGGTTCTATTGTGAGCTTTTATAGTTTTTGCTTGACATAATCTTAGTAGGACTCTTACTCCTCAATGTAGAGTCTTCCTAGGAATCACACTCCTGAAAGATAATGCTTATCCTTCAACACCCTCCTCATTGCTTAAACCAAGTGAGATGGTTTTACCACGGTTGAATAACAAAGCAACCAGGCTAACGCACGCTGATATGGCCAGTTTCACCGAACTCTCCTTAGCTCAGTTCTACCTTACTTCACCTAGCTCGGTATCAACTTGTTTGCACAACGCAACTCCTTGTATCCCAGTTTAGAATACTCGAACCGAGCTAACTTCAGTTATCCATGACCGGGCTAACAGAGCCCAGCGGCAAAGCCCATTCTACTCAACCCATAGCTCGGTGCGCTTCTTCCTAGTTCTAGCCCGGCCCAGTTTTTACATTTTTTACCCTCTCAATTGTCCTTTAATTCCGTCTGCGTAGCATGATCAGGATTACTTGTTACCGGCCGACCTAAAAGTTCAAACGTTCAACCGAGCTAATTTGATACCGGGCTACCGATTTGTCCGGTCAAAAAACGTCTTTTCAGTCATGCTGTACATCTGAATCGTTTTCTATTCCCATAGACACATGGCTGGCCCCTATTGGTTGAATACAGTTGTCAACGCCGTCTTCGTACCTCGCGCATTTTGAACAGTTCCGCCAAAATGTAGGTTTTATACAAAAGAACCCCCATTCTTGAAAAACACTCCTACTATTCATCTTCTTTCCTTTGCCCTTTGAGAACTTGTGCATTTGAAGCTCCATACTCACACCTTCATCTCCATTGGCTACTGTTCCTTCGCGACTTCACAATCGTAAGTTTGCTAATCCTTCTTTATGTTGTTCTTTTTCAACTATTTCTGTATTTTTGATATTCAATCCCCACATACATGTGTTTATATACGCTAGATATCCACCATAGTACTGGGCAAATGCTATAAACCCCAAACCTTAGGCTCGAGCTCAAGAACACAACTTCTGGATTCAGAAAACATGAAGTTTGAATCTAGAATCGTGATGTAGCTGAGCTAAAAACCTGTTTAGGCAACTCTAGGCTTAAACATAACCGAACTAGGGAACTCCACCCAATAACTGAACTAAAATTTTCACGCTTTACCTTGTGTTACAGCCGGTCTAAGAACCTTCAGCTTCATTTAGCCGAGCTAAAGTCCTTTGCTCCAACCGAACTAAGAACGGATAGTATCCCATGTAGCCGAGCTAGGCTTACATTTATTTTGCCTTTGTACTTAGCACGGTCCAACGATCTGGGCTTAACACTTTTCATCTCCACTTTGCAGACTCTGACTAGGTTGGCCAGGCACTCCTTTGCACGCTTAACCAAGATACTTAATGTCATCTCAACACCGAGCTAGGACTCCTGGCTAAGTTATTTTTAAGTCATAAATGGGTAAATATCGATTCCTAGTAAACTCACCAGGGGCTATTGCCGAATTCTGCAAGGACTACAACATCCCTGATGACGTCCACCTTTCACTAGTCGAGCTAGACACAATACCCTGGGGAAAAGAGGGCTTCGTCCCTTTCACCGTGATATCCATTGTTGAAGCTGTACTTCGATTTCCTGTTCAGCCACTATTATGCGAATTCCTTAGGTAGACTAATATGCCTAACCCAACTCAGCACCAATTCTTACAGAATAATAAATGGCATCGCCGAGCTAAATCATCGGCTTGGCCTCAACCTCGGTTTAGCCAAGCTATTTCACCAATATTCACTTGGCCAAAATGAAGACGACTGGGTATATTATTTAAGATTAAGAAGACGCCGAGAAAAAATAATCAAAAACACACCAGACAAAGACGTGAATGATGACGACTTTTTCTGGGTTTCTGATAATTTTGAAGACCAGGAAGCCTCAATACCGGGATACGAAATTAACTGGAATAAAGGAGTAGCCGGTATGAATACCTCGACTTAACTCGTTTGATTTTTGCTGTTGTTGCTTACAACTTTTACCCTGTGCTAACCATTTTCTTTCTCCATGTGCAGACTTGAACCAACTAAAGTCACAATACCAATACTCCAACTTAGATTTTCTCCGCGCCGCACTTCGATATCGCGATCGAGGTTAGGCCGAGCTACTTAACTTCGAACTGTCCTACACATATAGCAGAAGAAGAAAGACTAGGGTGTCAGACTTTCTCCTTGAGCCTTCACCAGAACCAGATCCCACACTTTCTCAAATTAGGTTGATCCCACTAACAGAGGAACAAGAGATGGCTAAGAAAATAGCAGTCAGAGCCTTGATCACCGAAACAACTACTCAGGCTGAGGTACCACAAGTCGGCCAAACAAATGAGGCAGTGGTGGCCCTTCCAACGGCCCGAGCAACGTTATCCCGGCCGAGCAAGCGTGCTCGCACATCTACAACCGAGCCACAACACCTCGTTGATGAAGATGATACCGTGCTTCCTCAATCTATCTGGCCGAGCCCAGAACCAGTGCGTTCAGACCGGGCTAGCCCTTCAGAGTGGGCACCAAGAGTGACTTATAAAAACCAAGCCATAACAAGCACTGATGCAGTGGTCGTTGAAAAGGACCACTCACTCGCCTTCAACCTCACCAAGGGCGTGTGCTTGCCAGCCGACATGGAGTATCATGATCATCTGACCGAGCTGAAGGCCATCCGCACGGCGACAAAGTCGATGGTGCTAGTAAGTTTCTCTGCTTGTCTTTCTAATTTGTACATCTGTCTCCACGATTTTAACCATAATTGCTATCTCTCCTTTTGCAGGCCATGCAGAAGAATCATGTCACTCACAAGCGCATGTTGGAGCTGCGTAAGACCACACGGCTGGCCTTGGCTGAGGCCAACGCTAAGACGGCCGAGCTAGAAGAATCCAAGCAGAAAATGACCGAGCTTAAATCTAAAGTTGCCCGGCTCACCGGGCTGGTTAACTCGGCTGAGGCAGATAAGCAAAAGGCTTTGGCCGAGTGGAAAGACAAATACCTGCACGAGCTGGCCAAGCTCGAAAAAAAGAAAGACACCGAAATAGCTGAGCTGAAGAAGAGCGTGGAAGACGCTGAGGACCGTGGCTACAAAGACGGGGAAGCTACCTACATCCTACAGTGCGAGGCTGCAAAAGACATATTCTTCAAATGCAGATAGAAGGCGGCTTTGTTACAGCTTGGTTATGGCCATGAAGTCGAGGTCTTCCAGAACCCTTCTCCCCACTTCATTCCGAGCTATATGGCGGACTACGCCAATGCCATTAAACAAAAACTTCTTCAAGTAGGGGAGGAAGAGGAGGCATCTCCAGAGCCAAACGACACCCCAGCTGCTACCAATGATCCCGGTCTTCAAACTGCCAAGTCAGCTCGGGTGGAGCCATCGGTGCCTATTGCGGTTGATGATGTGGTAGTGACCAACCTACCTGCCAACACCAGGCTACCGATTGGTGAAACTCGGGTTGACTTGGATGTTGATTTGGATGACCTCTTTGCTTGATCGTGTATTTTCTTTTTTAGATGCTAACTGTAAGAAATTTGTAACCGGGCTGAGGCCCCTCATTTTGTACTACACTTTTGAAAATTCAAATGAAATATGCTCTTTTTTCTTGAACTGTTGGTCCGGTTATATCCTCCTATTGCCGAGATATGTACTCCGGTATAGGAACTTGATAATCTGCTAACTTTGCCAAAAGTTGGCCCTATCGACTTTCTTCAGCCTAGATCCTTATCTCGGCTGAAGAGAAGTAAATGGTGGTCATGCCTCTTTAGCGCTCTTCAGCCTAGATCTTTATCTTGGCTAAAGAGTGCCAAATGTTGGTTATTCCTGCCAACCTTTCTTCTGCCTAGATGCTTATCTCGGTTGAAGAGAACTAAATGCTGGTTATTCCTGCCAACCTCTTCAGCCTAGATCCTTATCTCGGCTGAAGAGAGATAAATATTGTTTATTCCTGCCAACCTCTTCAGCTTAGATCCTTATCTCGGCTGAAGAGAAATAAATGTTGGTTATTCCTGCCAACCTCTTCAGCTTAGATCCGGATCTCGGCTGAAGAGAACTTAATGTTGGTTATTCCTGCCAACCTAGAGCCAAGTGTTTGGTTATTCCTGCCAAACTTCTTCAGCCTAGATCCTGATCTTGGCTGAAGAGAAATAAATGTTGGTTATTCCTGCCAACCTTTTCAGCCTAGATCCTTATCTCGACTGAAGAGAAATAAATGTTGGTTATTCCCGCCAACCTCTTCAGCCCAGATCCTTATCTCGACTGAAGAGAAATAAATGTTGGTTATTTCTGCCAACCTCTTTAGCCCAGATCCTGATCTCGGCTGAAGAGAGCTCAATGTTGGTTATTCCTGCCAACCTAGAGCCAAGTGTTTGGTTATTCCTGCCAAGTTTCTTCAGCCTAGATCCTGATATTGGCTGAAGAGGGCTCAATGTTTGGTTATTCCTACCAACCTAGAGCCAAGTGTTGGTTATTCCTGCCAAACTTCTTCAGCCTAGATCCTGATCTTGGCTGAAGAGGGCTCAATGTTGGTTATTCCTGCCAACCTAGAGCCAAGTGTTTGGTTATTCCTGCCAAACTTCTTCAGCCTAGATCCTGATCTTGGCTAAAGAGGGCTCAATGTTGGTTATTCCTACCAACCTAGAGCCAAGTGTTTGGTTATTCCTACTAAACTTCTTCAGCCTAGATCCTGATCTTGGTTGAAGAGGGTTCAATGTTGGTTATTCCTGCCAACCTAGAGCCAAGTGTTGGTTATTCCGACCAACTCTGCTTTCGTTGCCCCTAGCTCACTAAAACAACTTTTATAAAAGAAAAGAATTATGCTGAAAAGGAAATTACTTGTTTTATTTAAAGAAAAATTACAAGTACTTTAAAGAATGGCTAAAAATAAAATAGTTTGAGATTGGCAGTGTTCCATGGCCTGGGAATGGCCTTGCTGTCTTCATCTTCCAAGTGGTATGCCCATTTTCTTGCTAATCCAACCACTTTGTATGGTCCTTCCCAATTGGCTTCCAACTTGCGATCTCCGGGTACCAAAGTATTACCCATTACTTTGCGTAATACCCAATCCCCAATCTTGAATTGCCTTGGATCTACCGTTTTGTTATATTTTCTGGATAACTCTTGCTGGTATGAGTCAATGTGAACTAGAGCTTTTTCCCTTCTTTCTTCTACAAGGTCGAGTTCAAAGGCTATGGCTTCTCCGTTCAAGTCTGGATCAAAATTTTCACTCCTAATTGTAGGGAGGCCAACTTCCAGTGGGATTACTGCCTCCATGCCATAGGTTAAGGAAAAAGTTGTTTCTCCAATTGACCGCCGATGTGTGGTACGGTAAGCTCATAAAACATGAGGAAGCTCCTTAGCCCACTTGCTTTTTGCTTTCTCTAACCTTTTCTTCAAACCATCCAAGACAAGTTTGTTTGATGCTTCTGCCTGGCCATTTGCTTGAGGGTATGCTGGTGTAGAGTTGTAGAATTCTATCTTGTATTCCTCGCAGAAGCCTCTGAAGATCTTGCTGTCGAACTGAGCGCCATTGTCGGATATCAGAGCCTTTGGTATGCCGAATCGGGTTATGATATTTTGCCAGACGAACTTCTTCACATCTTTCTCCTTTATTGATTTGAGTTCTTCAGCCTCTACCCATTTCGTGAAGTAATCTGTTGCTGCGAGAAAAGAACTTTCTGTTGTCGGGTGCTGTTAGAAGTGGTCCTACTATGTCTAAGCCCCATATTGCAAAGGGCCATGGGCTAGTTAATGGTAGAAGCTCTTTGGCTAGTTGATGTATTTGGTGTGCGAACTTTTGACATTTCTCGCACTTTTTGACATACTTCTCTGAATCTGCTTGCATGTAAGGCCACCAATATCCTTGTGAAATTGCTCTGTAGGCCAACGATCTTCCCCTTTGGTGGCATCTGCATATGCCTTCATGTATCTCAAACAAGAATGCCTCGACCTTGCTAGGATGGACACATTTCAAGTAAGGTCCTATGAAGGATTTTTTGTATAACGCAAATGACGGAGAGAGCTAAAATCGCTGTGACTTTGCTCTGATTTTGTTGGCCTCTTTCTTCTCTTCAGGTAAGATGCCGTCTTTTAAGAATACTATAATGGGATCCATTCGTGAAGGGCCTAGTTTTGCACAACATATCTCAACTACTTCGGGTTCTTCAATGCTTGGTCTTGGTAGGAAGTCGATCAGTAATGGATGTGGGATGGATGTATCTGCCATTGAAGCAAAGCCTGTTAGTTCGTCTGCTTTACTGTTTTCTTCTCGGCCGATCTGTTCTATCCGCACTACTTCGAATTTCATGATCTCTTTTCTGACTAATTCTTGGTACTTAGCCATCCTCTCATCTTTCGCCTCATAGTCGCCTGAAATCTGGTTTACTACTAGCTGGGAGTCACTGTAAACCATTAGCTCGGTGGCCTGCATGAAAAGTGCTGATTTGAGGCCTGCTAAAAGCGCTTCATACTCCGCCTCACTGTTTGATGCTGGGAAGCCAAGGTTGACCGCTTGTTCCACTACTAGGCCATCTGGTGAGATGAGTACTATACCAAGTCCTGCACCGTGCCAGTTGGATGCTCCATCCACAAAGAGTTTTCACATCTCTCCAACGAATAGCTTCCAGCAAGTAGATGGATCGGACGATGTTTTGGGATCATGAATGTTACCGGCATTTTCCTCCAAGTCCATGCCTGCTGTAGGTGTTGTATCTTTACTGTCAGACTGCCTTAAGTCTCTATTTTTTGATGAGTCTTCACTGGGAATGGCATGGTTCATTCCCTCCTTCTGTTCCTTAAACCTATGTGGTTTGTAATGTGGCTGGGTATCTTGTAACAGGGGTTGCGCACTTTCTGCGGCACTTTCCTTCCCTATTTCGGTTGTACCAGTCAAGTCAACTAGGCGGATGTGATGGCTTCCTGGTGTGAACTCTGCCACGAAGTCTGCCAAAGCTTGGGCTTTTATTATGGTTCTGGGTTGAAACTTGATGTCGAACTGTTCCAATTCCACCGCCCATTTCAAGATTCATCCAAAAAAAGTCCGCCCTCTCAAACAAAGCTTTTAAGGGAAAAGCTGTCAGGACGATTATGGTATGGGCGTGGAAGTAATGTGATAACTTCCTTGAGGCCATCATCAAAGCTAAGGCCAACTTTTCCAATGGTAAATACCTGGTTTCTACCCCCAGCAAGGTCTTGCTAACATAAAAGATAGACAGGTGTTGGATTCCTTCCACTCTGGCCAACACTGCGCTGACTACATGCTGTGAAGCTGCTAAGTACAAATAGAGTTCTTCTCCAAGTACTGGGGTTATTAGTAATGGAGGAGAAGTCATGTAGTCTTTCAGGCTCTCTAGGGCACGATAGCATTCTTCATCCCACTCAAATTTGGCCTTCAACACTTGGAAGAATGGTCGACATCTGTCTGGTGACCGACTTATGAACCGGTTGAGTGGGGCAGCTAGGCCAGTGAGATGCTGCACCTCTTTTACTGTGTTGGGCTTCTCTAGATCCTGGATTGCTTTGATCTGAGAAGGGTCTGTTTCTATACCTCGGTTGGTCACCAGGAAGCCTAGGAATTTGCCTGATCCTACGCTGAACGCACACTTAGATGCATTTAGACACAACTTGTTCTTCTTTAGAATTTGGAACATTTCGTCTAGGTCCCTGAGATGGTCTTTCTCATCCTTGCTTTTGACCACCATGTCATCAATGTAAGCCTCCATTGTTTTTCCTAACAATGGTTCAAACATTTTGGTGACCATCCGTTGAAATGTGGCCTCTGCATTTTTTAGGCCAAAGGGCATGACCTTGTAACAATATAATCCTCTAGGCGTTGTAAAAGATGTGACCTCCTGGTCTGGCTCATACATAGCGATCTGATGGTAACCTCTATACGCATCAAGGAAACTAAGTCGATTGTGCCTTGCTGTCAAGTCTACCAGTTGGTCTATCCTGGGTAAGGGAAAGCTATCCTTCGGGCATGCCTTGCTGACTGTTTTGTACTCCATGCAAACACGCCATTTTTCCTTTTTCTTTGGCACTACTACAGTATTGGATATCCACCTGGGATAGTGTACTTCTCTGATAGCTCCTGCCTCCAGCAAGTTTCCCACTTCCTCCACCACTATCTCCGCGTGGTGGAGTGCTGATCTGCGAGTACGCTGTATAATTGGTCTAGCAGTCGGGTGGACATTCAGTTGGTGACAGATGAAGTTTGGGTCAATGCCAGGCATGTCGTATGGTGTCCATGCAAACACTTCGATGTTAGAGGTTAAGAATTCTTTGATCTCTATTCTCTCAGTGCTGGACAAAGACGAGCCGAGTAAAAAAAACTTTCCTCTGTTCTTTTTATCTATCCTTAGCTCTACCAAGTCTTCTACTGCCTTCTATTTTGCTGCCTTGCCAACATCCATAAATACTTCATTGCTGTCTAGCTCTTCTACCATCTGTACATATCCTTTTGCAGCTCGACTGCCATTTACTGTGACGAAGTACTGTTTTGACATGATTTGGTCTCCAAAGACCTCTTCAATTACTCTGACTTCATTGGGGAACCGCAATACTTGATGGTAGGTTGACGCTACCGATCGCATGGCGTGCAACCATGTTCTCCCCAAGATTATGTTGTAAGTGAAAGGGACTTTCAATACCCAAAATTCCACCTGTTTCGTCATGGTTCTTGCTTTGACTGGGAGGATAATCTTGCCCACTGGCCACTCTGGCATTGAGTTGAATCGATTAGGGGAGAAGTTGCAGGTGCCAGGTCTTTGTCCTCCAGTTTCAGTTGTTTGAAGGTTTCGTAATACATTATCTCACATGAGTTTCCTTGGTCAATCAAATCCTTGGTCAATCAAAATCCTCTTGATGTCGAAATTCTTGACGCGTAGAGTGACAACCAGTGCATCATTGTGAGGGCAATATATCCTTACCAAATCTTTGTCTGAAAAAGATACAACATTTGTGGCCTCTGTTCTCCCATTTTTGATGGCAGGTTGTGCACTTAATACCTCCCTTAAGTGCTCAGCCTTTTCGATTATCCCCCTGAGCTCACATACCCGCTCAGGTTCGAATATCCCATGTATTACGTTAATTACGCCTTGAGGTGGAGCGTCGACCGGCATCCCGTTTAGGTTGTTGTGGTTTTGGGGGGATGGCTGTGTCCTTCATTCTATGTACTGGTCCAGGTGCTCAGCTGCCGCTAATTCCTCCAAATACTGCCTCAACGATGTGTAATTTTCTATGCGATGCCCCTTTTCATCATGGAAGGTGCACCGGGACCTCTCGTTATAGTCTTTTTGTGCTTCTCCCAACTTAGCTGGCCACCGGGCGAAAGGTTCATTGCGTATCTTATTGAGAATCTGGTAGATTGGTTTATTGAGTACTGTGGTAATGGCAGTGCGAACTTTTAACCTCCTTTTGTTTGGGTCCTCTCTGTTGGCCCGCCTGCCTCGCCCATTCCTGTTTGGTTGTTCTACCGTGTTGACTTTTGTTATAGTCTTTTTATTTGGCACTGCTGTGCTGCCAGATTTTGCTTTAGCATGGGTGCTATCTTCCTCCACGCGAATATGTTGGTGCACTCTCTCCATTAGGGCCTCCATTGTGAGGGGTGGCGTCATAGTAATTGAGTCCCTCAATTTGTTTCCGACTGGTAGACTGCTTTTGTATTGCGCGATGGCGAGATTTGTAGGGCAATCTCCTATTTGGTTGAAAGTCTCCCAATACCGACCGTTGCAGGATCTCAACGTCTCCTTGTCACCCATGTCAATGAAGAGTAGCTGATTGATCTCCATTGGTGTCTTGGTGTTCGTTCTGAACCTAGTCACGAACGACTCTGCCAATTATGCCAAAGAGGCGATGCTGCCTTCTGGTAGCCTTTCGAACCAGGTTAGACCTAGGTCGCCAAGGCTAGATGGAAACAGGATGCACATCAGGGCCTCATTCCGCCGGTACACTGCCATAACCTGGCGAAAGTGGCTCAAGTGCATGTAGGGGTCTGTCTTCCCCTTATAAGTGGTGAATTTGGGCTGGTGGAAACCTGAAGGTAGTGGTACGTTCTCTATTGCCGAAACGAACGACGAGCTCTGTAGCCTTGCTAATGCTTTGTCTGCTGGTTCGTAAGCAAGGCGCGGCATTGACATTCCTACCTCGACACTCCCATGTGTCCGAGGGGCCAATCGCTGTAGTGTTGAAACTATGCGTGGGTTGCGAGCCCTGGTGTCCTTATTCCATCGGGTCCTTTCTTCTAGTACTGTTCATAATTCAGATGATCTAGGCAACTCCAAGAGCCTAGATGTCGTCTCGTGCATACGCGAGGGCCGATATGTGCTTCCCTCAGTGCACGACCTCTCAGTTCTCGTTCTCTCAGACCTGGAGTAACAAGTCCTGGAAGTCCTCGATTGAGTGTCGCCTGTTCTAAGGCTTCTACTTTCTGCTTGTGATGGTTTGGTATGCCTATCACGATCCTCCGAGTGGCGAAGGGGCGTGTTGCCTTTGCGCCAATCTCCTGTCGCCACCCATTTCCCTTTTATCTGGCGCTTTATTAACTCCATGTCTGCCCCCATCCTCCTTATTTACTCGTCCTGCTCCCTCACGCGATCCTCCAGAACTTGAGGATCCAGCCTCCGCCTCTACCTATCAGGACTTTGAGAGCGACGGGGACTAGTGCCCCGTCTCTCTCTTGCGTCCCTCTGGGAGTTCCGTCGCTGGGGTTCTAAATCCGTCATGGGAGGGATAGAAGGCAAACCTTCGCACCTCCCACCCCCCTCCGGGGTTTGCCTATCAATAGCTGATTGCGGCAAGTCTTCATTGTGCGCCATTGCTTCTAACTAGAGAGGAAGGCTTGATCAAGAGGTTTTGTTCTTTGTGGAATTCCCACAGACGATGCCAATTGTACGAGCATGAAATAATGTTTCTCGTATAATCCTGTTGATCAAGTCTGCGCTCCTCTAAACGTCGTCGTTTTACTCCCTGAAAACACAAACGTGAGCTAGCCGGCGGGTGTGTGTCGGATACCTCTCCGATGCCTAAGTCAGCAAAATAGACAAATAGACAAAAGCTCTGTGTATTCCGAGAATCAAAGTTGTGTTACCTCTACATAGGTTCTGTTGTGAGCTTTTATAGTTTTTGCCTGGCATAATCCTAGTAGGACTCTTACTCCTCAATGTAGAGTCCTCCTAGGAATCACACTCCTGAAAGATAATGCTTATCTTTCAACACCCTCCTCACTACTTAAACCAAGTGAGATGGTTTTACCATGGTTGAATAACAAAGCAACCGGGCTAACGCACGCTGATATGGCCAATTTCACCGAACTCTCCTTAGCTCGGTTCTACCTTACTTCACCTAGCTCAGTATCAACTTGTTTGCACAACGCAACTCCTTGTATCCCAGTTTAGAATACTCGAACCAAGCTAACTTCAGTCATCCATGGCCAGGCTAACAGAGCCTAGCGGCAAAGCCCATTCCACTCAGCCAATAGCTCAGTGCGCTTCTTCCCAGTCCTAGCTCGGCCCAGTTTTTACGCTTTTTACCCTCTCAGATGCCATGCAAATAATCTTATTGTTTTGGACTTTTGCTTTGCTTTTTTATTTTTTCTTTAATTTAATTTTTCCCTTTTATTCTGTCTTTGAAACACAGGTGTACTTCATTTACAATGCGAGATTGCGTGTTTAAAACGCTTTCAAAGCACGTGAGGAGATAGATTCTTGACATAGATTCAAGAGACTAAATTGGGCCTAGGGTAGCCTCTTCTCAAGGCCCATCGGATCATTCTCACTAATTTAAAATGTTGGGCCTGGGGTAGCATCATATCACAACCCATCGCACTATTCTCAGCCCTAAAGAGAATGGTGAAACGGAAACCTCCTTTCACCATCATGATCCCTCTTAGCCCATTACCTTGACCTAGGGTTTTCAGATATGAGGGGAAGAAAAAAAACAAGATCTAGGGTTTTTAAAAAATAAAAGAAAGAGAAAAAAAAAGCCACGAGAATGAGTGATAAAATAAGAAGAAAGAGGGGCTGACAGAAAGGAAAATATAGATATATGGAGGGGATGGTGGTGAGTAGTGGAAGGCGGCGAGGTGTGGTGACAAACAATTGATAGTGGTAGTGAGTTCATGGAGATGGTAAGGAAGGGTCGGTAGGGTGAAAAATTAAGAGTTCGAATTTTTTGTGTTTAAGTCCTTAATGGTAATTTTAGAGAGGGACAAAATTATAATTAAAATAAAGTGAAAAATGAAAGGGTGTGATGAAATAATTTTCCAAGTCTTGTAAATAATTTTCTAAGTAATTTCCCTAAACAACTCAATGTGCAAGGCTTGTAAATATATTTATATAGATTATTTTAGAGAATAATCTAGAGGATTATTATAGTGACGTAAAAACCTAAAGGTATCTTTTACAACTCTATCATCATTTAGATGGTTGACACTTGCTATAATCTTAACTTTTCAATGTATCTTGAGATGTCTATATAAAGAACTAATGTACCTCAACTTGTTATAATATTTGCTACTGCCGTCATACCTTCCCCTCCTATCACCTCCCATCCCTTTTGAAAACCTTATATTTGAGGTTAGGTTTGAGGTAGGGAGGAGTAAGATGAAGAAATTTTTATTTGTTTGTCTCACTTCACATCTCCACCTCTTTGGAGTGATGGAAGGGGCAGATCTTAAGATATGATGTTCTTCCAATTTCAATATGAAGATGAATCGAGAGGATGAGCATATTTGAAATTTTAATTCACATAATATTTTTATCAATAATTTGTTAGTTATATACATTAAAAAAATGATATTGTCATTTCTTTAGCATGAAAATGGATATTTAATTTTTTATTCTTGTATTTTTGCACTATCTGTATTAGTTATTAATTTTGGTCCATGGACCTCTGAGCCTGGGTTGAGCTCTCAACAGAGGAGGTTGAGGATGCTGTATAAACTTTGGAAGAGGAAGGAAAGCTGTATAATCGTGAATAGATGATCATCATCATGCCAATACAACCCTTGTGATCTGGTTGGACAAACATGGTGTAAAATGAGCACTCGATTATTGTCTTCTTATAGTACTGTCTCACATCAGTCAATGATAGTAAATTGAATTAGTAGTCGTCACATAACATGGCATAATGGTGTCAACACCGTGGCTCCTAGAAAATCATGTGACTAATAATGACTACCGCGAAGACAAGTGAGAAAATTGAGAAGTTGATCGATATTGTAAGTTGAAGCACCGAAATAAAAAGCTGTACAAGAGCACTTACCAAGCCAAAGAACCCAAGAAATCTAACTCGAATGCAATTTTTTGTTCATCCAAATATTTTTTGAGTTCCCTTCCACTTCTTTCATGTTTTGGTATTTTCACTTTTTCTGCTTCCCTTAAATGAAAGCTTTGAAGTCCTCTTTCCTTTCTCCCTTTTAAGAAAATTAAATACTAAAGAAATTGCTAAAGAAAACATTGATGAAGTTGTGCAAATGACTTTTAGAATTTGATCTTATCCATTTTGCTTTCCAACTTGTCCAATTATGCTCAGTTGATTTTTATATTGAACTTGGAGATTCAATGCCAAATTTTTTGGGTCAAGTTCATATAAATGAACTTAGATTCAAGTAATCAATAAGATTTACAAAAACTTAAGCTTTCAATTGATTCAACCTTCACATGGCGGCAGGAGGAACAAAATCATGTCAATGCAATGCTAAAACCCACGAATTTTCTTGTTTTCTTTTTCTTTTTCTTTTGGGTAATTGCTAATGCCTACGATTTGATTATTCTCTAATTATATTTTGATTAGGTTAATAATTAGAGCCTTAGGGGGTGTTTGGGAAGCCAAAAATTCACTTTTCTTTGGCTAAAATTCACAAAAAAAATAAAATAGGTTAAAATAGTTAATAAGACAAAATGACACATCAAACTCTTAATCATTTCATTTTTTCTCTCACAAACATCACATCCAACTAAAAGAAATCTAACCCTTTTCTCAAACATAAATATTTTAGCATAATAAAATAGTCAAAAACTAAAATAACCTACTAAAATAGCTAATTTCTCACATGAGGCCTTAATAAAAGGACATTATTTAGCACATGACTTTCCTCCAATACTAAACATCCAATTATGAGAGGAGCTATGAGCCTCATTGATATCAAGTTGTGAGAGAAGTCAGATTCAACTATTTATTCACTGTACCTTTTTTTTTTTAACAAAAAAAAAAAACTTTATTGATAAGAATAAATATATATTACATATGAAAATACATTAATAAAGGGGAGGGCAAGAGCAAAAAGTATCAAAGTGAAATTCCAAATCCTAACTAGGTTGACACTAAGAATATCACGGAATCATTTGATAAGCAAAGAAACAACCAAAGAGAGACGTGCAAAGCAAACAACAATTACACCACAAGGAGCCAATAAGCCTGAATAACCACCAAACGAACTAGCAAACCAGTAAACCAGAGCAATCTCTAAGCAAATCCCACTGCTACTGTGATAACTGTGTAAACTCCAATTTGAATCCCTCCTACAAACACCTCGACAAACCAGATTAGCAGTGCAATGGTTGATTGATATGACAAACCGGATATAGTGTACCTGACATGGACAGGCCCACGAGGCATACGGCCCACAGCAAACCACCCCGAACCCATCGCTTAGGACCAATAGCATAACCCGGTTGGCAAAGCCCAGGACAGCTGGAGGCCATCTAGTCACGGGGGGCCAATGGCATTCGGGCACGTGGCAGGTGAAACACGGGCCACGTCAGCAGACAAAGATCTGCAGAGTTATTACCACAACACATCACCATTAATGCATCCCATCACAGCATTTATTACGACAACACCTCCCCGTCGGAATAGATCCCGCTCACCCTGAACAAGGTAAGCTACGGCACAGGCTTTCGGCGGAAGGAGGCACGTCACGAGAGACAGTGAAATGATTACCAAAGGATATAAGCAAGAATGGAAGACAAGAGGAAGGTTAGGCTTTTCTATCTCTCTCTTTCTCTCTCTCTCGACATTTTCCTTCTTCCTCTACTAATTCACTCGCCGGAGGGTTCACTGGGGGACTACCCTGTTCCCCTTTGGACTTGCTTGCAGGTCATTTGGTGGAATCATCACCCTGAACCGGAACCTGGAGAGCCTGGGCCAGCTCGACCCATCCACCTAGGACGGATTGTATCATCAGTTGGCACCGTCTGTGGGAACCTTGTGGTTTATTCGTGCGCTAGTTGTGTTCGCTATCGCTGGAGCCCTCCTTTCTCACTATCACCTTTTTCCTCTCACCCGTCCAGGTGTATGGTCACGACTAGATCCATGGCCTCCCACCATAGCGCCACCGATCATCAAACAGACCCTTCCCATCCAAACAACCCACCACAGTACATCATCGAACTTACCAACAGTATTAACCGCATGGCCGAGCAAAACCAGGCCCTGATCAATGCTTTGCTCCAAAGAAACCTCCCTGCTCCACCCCCAGACATTCCACCCAACCAAGAAAGAACCCCGAACCACACTGCTCCACCACCCTTTCCCCCCAACCCAGAAGGTTTACAACCCCCTCCTCCTCCACATATGAGCCTACCACCTCCGCCTCCACGCCCGCCAGTCGTGCCACTACCCCCTGAGGGGGAAGCCAGCAGTGTCCAGCCCCCATTGACCGACCATGGCGACAACATTCCCCTCTAGGACGCGGAACTCCGAGCTATGAAACTCCAACTACAAGGGGTCATCCAGAACATCCAACACAAGCCCTCAGCCACCGCCCACTCACCTTTTGTTGCCTCCATCCGCGACAAACCGTTGCCCGCCAAGTTCAAAATGCCTACCATTGACTCCTTCGATGGCACGACAGATCCAGTCGACCATCTGGAAACCTACCGCACCCTCATGATCCTCCATGCTTTCCCTGACGAGATCATGTGTCGAGCCTTTCCAGTGACACTAAAGGGATCAGCTCGATTGTGGTTTAGCCAGTTACCGGCGGACTCCGTCTCCACCATCCAACACCTCAGTGACTCTTTCCTGAGCCACTTCATCGGGGCCCAGCGTCAGAGACGCCCAGCCACCCAACTCCTCAACATTCGTCAGACCGAGGGGGAGTCGCTCCGCAGCTTCGTCACCCGCTTCAACACCGAGGCCCTTCAAGTAGCGGAGAATGACGACAAGGTCATCCTCACCGCCTTCATGGTCGGCCTGCGGTCGTCGGATTTCCTTTTCTCCCTCTCCAAAAACCCTCCAACCACCATGGCAGCCCTACTATCCAAAGCTCAGAAGTACATGAATGCTGAAGATTCCCTGGCCGCTCGACAAGAGCCCACCCCTAAAAATCCGACCCCTAGAGACAAGAGGAAAGACCCCGAACCCAGAGCCGCCCAGTATAATAGCCAAACACCTCACTATAATGACCGACCCCCCGTGCCGACCGGACGACTCCGACCAGACCGCCCGGTCGGTTTGAGCGATACACACCTCTCAACTCCCCTATGGAGCACATCCTCAATCAGATCCAACGGGACTACCCCCTCAAGTGGCCCCTACCTTCACGAAACCCTTCCACTCGAAAAGATCAGTCCAAATACTGCCGCTTCCACCAAGACCATGGTCATACCATCGACGAGTGTATTAACCTCAAAGATCAGATTGAGACCTTCATACTCCAGGGCCGCCTCAGCTGATTCACAGATAACCGCCCTCCACAGAGGCAAAGAACCGACCTCACCAGGAACAATCACCGACAAACACCACCCCGCAATCAAGGCCCACCTAACCAAGGCCACGATCGCCCACCACCACAGCCTCGGCCTCCTGGTAATCCCCCTCCACCAGTCGGAGAAATCCGAGTTATTTCAGGCGGCCTTGCTTGCGGGGGACCATCCCGCTCAGCTCAGAAGGCAGAACTCAGAAAAATCAGGCAGGGCTCAGACAAAGCAGTGGCGACGGTGGACCGACCTCCCAAACAGTCAAAACAATGGATCGAACCCATCACCTTCACCGACACCGACTGTGCAGGAGTCCGTTACCCACATGATGACCCCCTTGTCATTTCCGCCATCCTCTCCAACTACAAAGTCAGACGAGTCCTCGTAGACAACGGTAGCTCTTCAGACATTATCTTCCTCAATTGCTTCCGCCAACTCAAGATTGGGGAAGAGAGCTTGTCTCCTCTCCAAACCCCTCTGGTCGGCTTTACCGGCGACCGTGTGACCTCCATCTGCTCCATCGATCTACCTATCACCATTGGCGAGCACCCGCGGCAGACCACTAAGTCGCTCACCTTCCTTGTGGTCGACTGCCCCTCTGCTTACAACATCATCCTTGGCCGCACAGCCCTCAACGCCTTCCAAGCCATCACGTCTACATATCATCTTGCCATCAAATTTCCTACCGATCTTGGTGTCGGAACTGTCAAAGGAGAGCAGACCGTGGCCAGGGAATGTTATGTCGCCTCACTCAAGGAAGTCAAGCTAAAAGAGGCCATGATCATCGAAGGGCTTGACGTCCGAGACGAGGACGAGCTAGTCAGAGGTGAACTTGTAGAGGAACTTGTTGAAGTTAACATTGATCCCACCAACCCAATCAAAACCGCCAAGGTTGGCAGCCAATTGCCTTCCCAAGTCAAGGCCGACCTTACTGCTCTCCTTACCGAGCACAGAGATGTATTCGCCTGGACCCATTCTGACATGCCAGGCATCGACCCCTCCCTCATAACCCATTGCCTCAGCATCGAACCCCACTTTCGACCCCACCGCCAGAAGCAACGCATTTTCCATCCGGAGCGCAACACCTTTATAGCCGCCGAAGTTGACAAACTCCTTGAGGCCCAATTCATCAAAAATGTGGACTATCCTAGGTGGTTGTCCAACGTGGTCCTCGTCTGCAAACACAATGGCAAATGGCGGCTCTGGGTCGACTACTCTGACCTAAACCGAGCTTGTCCCAAAGACAGCTACCCCATTCCCCGCATAGATCTGCTGGTCGACGCCACGGCCGGTCATCAAATGCTCAGCTTCATGGATGCCTTCTCCGGGTACAACCAAATCCTGATGCACACATCTGACCAGGAGCACACATCATTTATTACCAACCGAGGTACCTACCACTACTGTGTAATGCCGTTCGGATTGAAGAATGCTGGGGCCACTTATCAGCGGCTGGTTAACGCCGTTTTCCATCACCAAATAGGTCGGAATATGGAAGTCTACGTCGACGACATGCTAGTCAAAAGTAAATACTCCTCCGATCACCTTACTGACTTACGTGAGACCTTCGCCACCTTGCGCAAGTACCAGATGAAGCTCAACCCAGAGAAGTGCGCCTTCGGCGTAGGGTCTGGAAAATTTTTGGGCTTTATGGTTAGTCAGCGCGGCATCGAAGCTAACCCTAAGAAGATGAAGGCCTTGGTTGAGATGCAGTCGCCTAGGACGGTCAAAGAGGTTCAGAGACTTACCGGTCGAGTGGCGGCCCTCAACCACTTCATCTCCCGTGCGATAGATAAGTGCTTGCCCTTCTTCAAAGTGCTTCGGCAAACTTTTGAATGTACAACTGAATCCGAAGAGGCCTTCCAACAGTTAAAGCAATGCATGGCCAACCCCCCCTTCTCTCCCAAGCAATCACGGGCGAACCACTCTTCCTCTACCTAGCAGTATCGGGAACCGCAGTAAGTGCAGCTCTCCTCAGAGAAGATGGCTCAATCCAACGGCCGGTCTATTACATCAGTCGGGCTCTCAGGGGCGCGGAGTAGAACTACCCCCTGCTGGAAAAACTGTCCCTGGCCTTGGTCATTGCCTCCAGACGACTCTGCCCATACTTCCAAGCCCACTCCATAGTGGTCCTCACCGACCAGCCCCTGAAGAAGGTCATGCAGCAACCAGAACTCTCAGGAAGACTGATGCAGTGGTCCGTAGAACTCAGCCAGTTCGACATCTCTTACCGCCCCCGGACAGCAATCAAGGGGCAGACTGTAGCTGATTTCATCATGGAGTTCACCAAGCCGACCCCGACCACTACACCCCCGCCCCTACCAACTCCAACAGAGCCAGAAGATCCCCATTCTTGGACTCTTAATGTCGATGGTTCGTCCCGAAGAGAAGGAAGCAGTGCCGGCCTCATCCTCACCTCCCTTGAGGGCGGCTACTTCAAATGTGCCCTCCGTTTCTTATTTGAAGCAAGCAACAATGAAGCTAAGTACGAGGCATTAATAGCAGGACTCCACCTTGCCAAGGACATAGGGGTCAGCCACCTCCGAGTATTTAGCGACTCCCAACTCGTCGTCGGTCAGATGACGGGGGACTTTGATGCCAGGGACGACACGATGCGAGCTTACAGAGACCTGGCACTCTCCCTTGCTCGCCTCTTCAATACCTTCCACATCAGGCACATTCCTCGGGCGAAAAACTCCAAAGCAGATGAGATGGCTCAGTTGGCCTCTACTGACCATCCTACTCTCAGCCATGATGTCCGCGTCGAATATCTACACCACTCGGCCGTTTCACCCGATCTGCAAGCCGTACAATACATCCAAAATGAACACATCCCTTGGGCATCGGACATTCTCCTATTCTTGACCACAGGAACACTCCTAGATGACCAGCAGCAGGCTGCCAAAGTCCGATCCCGAGCGTCCAATTACGTCATTGTCGACGGTATATTGTACAAGCGCGGTTTCTCCCGGCCATATCTACGGTGCCTCAATCCAGCGCAAGCAACTTATGTAATGCAGGAGATCCATGAGGGAATTTGTGGTAATCACTCAGGTGGCAGGTCCCTTGCCCAGAAGATACTCCGTACTGGGTACTTTTGGCCAACTCTCAACCAGGATGCGACCGACTTCGTGCTCAGATGCGATAAATGTCAACGCTTCGCCAACATCCCTCATGCTCCTCCTACAGAGTTAATCACACTCTGCAGCCCTTATCCGTTTGCCAAGTGGGGGATCGACCTGGTTGGTCAGCTTCCCACCGGTCGAGGTCAGACCAAGTTCACGATTGTTGCCATTGATTACTTCACCAAGTGGGTCGAGGCTGAACCCCTTGCCACAATCACCGAGCGAAACACCACCAGGTTTATCTGGCAATCGATCATTTGCCGATTTGGCATCCCTCAAGCCATCATCTCTGACAATGGCAAACAATTCTATAATGCGAAGTACAGAAAATTTTGTGCAGATCTCCAGATTCAACCGTGCTTCTCCTCCCCCGGTCACCCCCAAGCAAATGGCCAAGTTGAGGTCACCAACCGTTCCCTTCTGAAAATCATCAAAACCAAGCTCGAAGCTGCTAAAGGCCTTTGGGCTGAGGAACTACCAAATGTACTCTGGGCTTACCGAACCACTGCTCGCACTCCCACCGGTGAGACCCCTTTTCGCTTGACATATGGCGCTGAGGCGGTTATTCTGGTAGAAGTCGGTTTGCCCACTCCCAGGGTTTTACATCCGGATCTAGCCGCAGCCGAAGAACTCCATCGAACAGACTTGGACCTTGTCGAAGAACTCAGAGAGACCGCTGCTGTCAGATTGGCTTCATACCAGCAGAAAATGAGAACACACTACAACCGCCGAGTTCGACCACGAGAGTTCTCCGTAGGGGACCTTGTCTTACGAGAAGCGACTCCTGCCACAAAGAATCCAACCGAGGGCAAACTGGCAGCCAAATGGGAGGGGCCCTACGTTGTCAAAGCCCGACCACGACCAGACACTTACCGACTTCAAGACATAGAAGGCCGAGACCTGCCTCATCCCTGGAATGCGGAACATTTGAAGCGTTACTATCAATAAATTCGTACTTTTGTATTGCCAATATTGTTGTATTCCCTTTCTATACATAATGCAAACCCCGACTGGTGACTTAGACTTTCATAATTCAACTGTCTTTATGTCGCTCCTATAACTTTTTCACTTGCAGCATTCAAAGCCTCGACCAGACCGAGCACTTCAAAGTGTCGGCCAGACCGAGCACTTCAAAAACCTCGGCCAGACCGAGCACCTCAAAGCCTCGGCCAGACCGAGCACTTCAAAGCCTCAGCCAGACTGAGCACGTCAAAGCCTCGGCCAGACCGAGCACTCCAAAGCCTCAGCCAGACTGAGCACTTCAAAGCCTCGGCCAGACCGAGCACTTCAAAAGCCTCAGCCAGACTGAGCACTTCAAAGCCTCGGCTAGACCGAGCACTTCAAAGCCTCAGCCAGACTGAGCGCTTCAAAGCCTCGGCCAGACCGAGCACTTCAAAAGCCCCAGCCAGACTGAGCACTTCAAAGCCTCGACCAGACCGAGCACTTCAAAAGCCTCAGCCAGACTGAGCACTTCAAAACCTCAGCCAGACTGAGCACTTCAACAACCTCAGTCACAATTTTAACACTTAGTCACATTCTGAAGCTTCTTCACAGCTCCAGGACCACATTTTTACCTAGATAAATTCCCCACATACTCACCTATTTCATTCGCTGATCAGATTATTTGCCAACTGTTTAGTTACAATTTGCAACCTGCCTCTTGCCCTCATCCGCAGATTCTTCATTCGTGCTTAATATTATGTTCTACAATTCCCTACTCCAATTTTTCAATTATCCTTTCAATTTTCATACAACTCTAATCACACTCCGCAGGGAGGAACTTTTAACTTTTACTTTACACGATATTTTTATTGACCCAATCTTTATGACCAGTTTTTATAGCAACACTTCATTCATTTTTGGCAACATCAGCAAAATAAACAAAATAAACAAAATTCAACTGACAACGTAAACAAAATAAACTTTATACACAAATTCATTACAATTAAATTCTTCATACATTCATCCATCCACTTATTCCTTTACAATGTGTTCACAAGTTCATTACAAAAAAAAAAAAAAAAACAAAACACAGAGCACGCCCACCTCTTCTCCTCCTTGGCTACTCCTCCTCGCTAGACGCCAGATCTTCTTCTTCAACGCCTTCGTCCAGGGGGGTCTGGGCCACATCATCTTCACCTATTGTTACACTACTAAGGTCCAAGTGTGGGAACAGCTCTTCAACTCTGCGCTTGAACATCTTCCAACCGCTGTCCCAGAACTCGGCCATTTCGTGCTTGTAGAAGTCTGACTGCTGGAAGCTTTCAATCACCTCTGCCTCTGTCCTACCTCCAGCAGTCTTCCTTGATGAGCCCACCCCCCCAGACTCTTGCCCAGCCAGACTCCTGGCGACAGCGGCGTCTACCACCATCTGAAATTCGGGGGACCCTTTATATTACTTCACTGCTGCGACGCACAGATCAGGGTAGGCCGCCTTTTCAGACGCTGCCTTCGCCCTCTCCTCATCCAGCTCTCTCTGCAGGGCCCCCCTTTCAGCAGCCGCCGTCGCCCTCTCCTCTTCCACCCCCTTCTTCAGACTCTCCAGCTCCGCTACCGCCTTCGCCTTCTCTACCTCCCACTCCCTCAGAAGCCTCCCCTTCTCCTCCTCTGTTCTGGCGCGTTCCTCCCCCAACTCCTTCAACAGATCTCCAATTCTGGAATCTGCTTCATCCTTTTGCCTGACCAGCTCTTCATTGCTGGTCATGGCCTCCTCATGCCGTTCGACTGCCACGGCGCAGGCCCTTTCAGATTCTTCCAACTTTTTCAGTTCACCAGCCAGTTGGAACTCGAGCGACACGACCCTACGGCGTGTGTCCTCCAGCTCCGACTTGACTGCTGGCAGCTCGGCATGGGCAGTTTTCCAGTCGGCACTGTCCTTCTTCAATTTGGCCAACTGGGCCCTGGCGTCCTCAGCCTTCAACTTGGCAGCCCCTGCCTTCCTAAGGAGGGCCCCTGCCAAGATAGTTACCTCCATTTGGGCGGAGCATAACCCCCTCAGCAGGTCAGCCTCATTATACGCTGATACCGCGCGCAGAGCCGTCTCCTCCACAATCTTCACCAGGCGATCTGCCCCCGCCCTGGCTGGGCCTTCTTCTCCCTCCAACCTTCCAGCTACCGCGCGCGCATGATAGATCGCCGTAGCCAGACGAACCCCTCCTTCCTGGGGGTCAAGCCTCTTCTGGACCTGTTCCCTTCCGCTCAGCACTGCCTCAGTCGGCCCAGCCTCCACTTGCACTGATGGAGCAATCTCCACAACCTCCACCGTTGGGATGATCTCCACCACCTCTGGGGCGTCTTTGGCCACAGGGACCTCCACCTCAGTTGGGGCCACCTTAGCCCTCTTGGGCCCAGATGCATCTGCGGTTTCCTCTGGGGCACTCCTCTTCTTCTTCTTCTTTTTTAGAGCCTCCACCTCCTTTCTAGCCTATTCCTTTACAGGGTCTACAGGCGGCGGCCGCGACTCAAAACTGCTTAAGTCTTTTTCCCCCAACGGCCTTGGGCGCGGTCGGATCCTCTCCTGCGGGATCGGTTGAGGCGGACGGTCCCTTTGCGCCTCCGTGAACTTCGCGGCCTTGGCCAGAACGGCCCGATCCTCTATCTCCTGAGCTTTTCTCCTCGCCTCCAATTCCGTCCGGCCGAGGTCTCCGCCTTTCGGCTGTGGTCCCAGCCCCGCCTCAAACAGTGCAGACGGTTGGACAAGCTCGTCCCATCTGGCCTTCTCTTTCTCTCTCCACTCCTTCACCCTCTTCACCCTCTCTTCCACCATCGCCCCCAGTCTCGACTCCATCGACCTGGTTGGCACCTTCCAGATAGTGCGCACCCCCATCCCCCATTAACAGACACGTAGAACCACCGTGGCCGCCACCCCTTGATCGACGTAGGTAGCCCCGCCACCAATCCCCTCCCCATCACCGCCTGTAGGGTGACCCAAGTTTCTTGCTGCCCCGACGCCTTGTAACACGAAAAGAACTCGTCTATCGTCATGGCCTCCCCCCCATTCGCCTTAGGCCACGCACTCGCACAGGCCAGCAGAATCTTCCATGCATTGGGCATCAATTGCCCCAGCGCTACCTCCAGGCGATTCAGCACGTCAACCACCACTTGAGGCAGTGGCAACCTCAGCCCCCTTTTTAGCGCCTCCTCATACAGGGAAAACTCCCTTGGCCTCGCAATAGACGGCCTTTCCCTTGATGTTGGCAGCAGTAACTCTACCTCCGCCGGAATCTGGTACCGTTCCCTAATCACCTCCAAATCTGCCGCCGTGAGTGTGGATTTGTCCGCCTTAGTGTGCCACTGCTCTGGCTCCACCTGGCTTAGTGGCTTTGGGGCCAATATCAGGGCCGACGCCTGCGATTCTCCCACCGTCTCCCCCATCCCCGCCCCCACCATCCGTGCCTCCGTCCTGCATTGCGCTGCTAACTCCTCCGCATCATCATCCCCCAACGGGTCCACCCTCACATTGACTACTTCTTCTTGTGCCATTTCTAGGGTTTGCTTACAAATCACTTCTGACGCAGGCGCAAGGAAGTTGAGAGAATGCTACACAGGTATGTCGTACGCAGTGAAGGAATTAACACTTTGATATTTTGAGTTTTTGTCAAACGGTAGGTGAAACGCATTATACCCAACACCCACGGTTTACCCATATTCTATGGATCAACATTTAATTTTCGCCCATTTCAAAACCTTTCAAATCAGCCGCCAAAACCGCCTTCTCAAAACCCCCCTCATGACCTATCGTTTCATTTCTGCTCCAACGCCTCATTTCCCCCACGATATTACCACGTGTATGGCCACGATGCACTGTCCCCTTCCCTTCCCCTGTCCTTTCCATTTCAAATCATCACATGGCCCCACCTTACCCCCTCTCTTTTTTAGCCCCGCGCCGTCCTGGTCGGCACGTCTCACGGTCGACCCCTCTCCCTCGGCCACCCTCGCGGTCGGCACGCCTCTCGGTCGACCCCTCCCGCTCGGCCACCATCGTGGTCGGCAAGCCTCGCGGCCGACCCTTCCCGCTCGGCACCCTCGCGGTCGGCACGCCTCTCGGTCGACCCCTCCCGCTCGGCCCCCTTCGCGGTCGGCACGCCCCGCGGCCGACCCCTCCCGCTCGGCCCCCCTCGCGGTCGGCACGCCCCGCGGCCGACCCCTCCCGCTCGGCCCCCCTCGCGGTCGGCACGCCTCTCGGTCGACCCCTCCCGCTCGGCGACCATTGCGGTCGGCACGCCTCGCGGCCGACCCCTCCCGCTCGACCCCCTCGCGGTCGGCACGCCTCTCGGTCGACCCCTCCCGCTCGGCCACCCTCGCTGTCGACACGCCTCGCGGCCGACCCCTCCCGCTCGGCCACCCTCACGGTCAGCTTCTCCCGATTCAGTCACCCTGGCGATCGGCATGGCTTCCCGTAGACCTCTCTACTCGGTTCGAACTTCCCTTCCTTATTACTATTCCCTTCGTTGGACTAAAGCTGCACTCGGAAATGGGGGACTACTGACATGGACAGGCCCACGAGGCATACGGCCCACAGCAAACCACCCCGAACCCATCGCTTAGGACCAATAGCATAACCTGGTTGGCAAAGCCCAGGACAGCTGGAGGCTATCTAGTCACGGGGGGCCAATGGCATTCGGGCACGTGGCAGGTGGAACACGGGCCACGTCAGCAGACAAAGATCTGCAGAGTTATTACCACAACACATCACCATTAATACATCCCATCACAGCATTTATTACGACAACACCTCCCCGTCGGAACAGAGCCCACTCACCCTGAACAAGGTAAGCTACGGCACAGGCTTTCGGCGGAGGGAGGCACGCCACGAGAGACAGTGAAATGATTACCAAAGGATATAAGCAAGAATGGAAGACAAGAGGAAGGTTAGGCTTTTCTATCTCTCTCTTTCTCTCTCTCTCGACATTTTCCTTCTTCCTCTACTAATTCACTGGCCGGAGGGTTCACTGGGGGACTACCCCGTTCCCCTTTGGACTTGCTTGCAGGTCATTTGGTGGAATCATCACCCTGAACCGGAACCTGGAGAGCCTGGGCCAGCCCGACCCATCCACCTAGGATGAACCGTATCATCAGTACCTATTATCCTAACCAAAATCAAAAGTAACTAAACAAGCATTATATCATAAATTTATAGTAAATCTTTACAATAATGTTAAAATAATCACATTTTATATATGATATACTATAGCACATTCAAAAAATATTAATGTAATGAATTTCACACAAATTTCATCAATATCTAATCACTCTAACGTGTTACATTTGTTATAAATTGTGTGTATATATATATATATATTAAATTAAGCGTAGCGTTACTAAAGCCCAAGTTAATTAATGAGTAACACGATAGAATTGCTATTGTAAAATTTAAAAGACTCGACAAAATGAATTGAATTAGGTTAAGATGACAAAATGGCATAAACTTGAAGGTTGCCAAAAGCATTTTTAAGGAGATATTAAAACTGAGTTGTTAATAGTGGACACACATTGGATGAAATGAGAACCAAGGTTATATTCTAATTGTTTGTTAATTTAGTGAAACTATGGATTCTTCAATAGACCAGTTGATAAAGTGTATGTTTAAGTAGTATTGGACCACTTGACTGTGTAAAATTTAGAAAATAAAATGTATCAACCCTGTCATTATGCTATCACTCTTCTCTTCTCTGTCTTTCTCACTCATTAAGTGGTTTTTTTTTTTTTTTTCCTCTTTAAGATTGAGACTTTTTTTTTTTTGATCGGCAAAAAAACTTTATTGATGTAGGAATCAAGTACACAATACAAAATGAAATACATCAATAAAGAAAAGGGAAGTGCAAAAGTATCACAATGAGCTAAATCATCCCAACTAGGTTGGCACCAAAAAGCCCATCCTATCATTTGCTAGCACCCCCAAAGTTGGTGAGAAACCAACAAAAAAAAAAAAAAAAACAGAACAAAACCCAACAAAAACAAACCAACAGACCACTACCTATAACAGCTGAGATTGCAAACTTGCAGCTTGAATAACTAGAAAAACTACTAATCCTCAGTAAAACCTCATTATCTGAAGCTGTTCTTTTGTCACCCCCACTCACATAATCTGATGTTGTATTCGAGTATGAAAACCCTACTCCAGCTAGGGACTCCAAGAACAATACATTTGCAGGCAAGAGAAGAAAAACCTAGGCCTTCAGATAGCAGACACTAGTGCATCAACATTACACCAGATACCAGACCATCAAAGACCAAAACCAAGTAACACTGGTCTAAAGCATGCTGCGTAGAGTCACCACCAATGAATCCAACTTGAGACTAAGGCCAAGGTTGACACAACACAGCCGATTGCAGATGCTAGCAGAATCTCCATCCATAGATAGAAGCTCCCAACCTCAAGCAGCCTAGCCAAGCTTACTCCAGGCATCATGCAGCTTTAATCACCACAAAATCAGCAGCATGAGCACCACAAAATCAGTAGCCAGAATGCACACCACAGCAGCCAGCAGCAGACATACAAACCAAAAACAGCAAACATCAGCATTCTGAACTAACTCTGCTTCAAACAACAGCAGAAATGGGACCAGGGCAGACACTAAAACTATTGTAACTGATATCCAACATTTCTAGACTATGGAGATTGCCAATTTCTTGTGGTAGTGAACCCCAAATTAGCATATCAGCCACCATACCATTTCAGATCATTCATCATTCCACAGCTTAACAAAGCAGCCCAACAAAGGTTACAAATTAGCATAGCAGGCACAAGACAGGTAGACTCCACTGGCAGTCACCATACCACATCTTAGCAACTACCATAGCATTTCTGATCACTATACATGAGCACCACATGCTTATTATTTTGAGCTTTAAACATTCTTGTTATAAGATGAGAGCATCCAAACCAAGCTTATTCTTCAATTTCATATGACTCATGCCATCTCCAAAGCAGTCCACCAAAACATGCACCATCACAGCAGATTCCAACAGACCTGACGCCAATGTAACCACACTTCAGAGAAACCAAAGCCAAAACAGAGCAATATACAACAGAAAACCTCCCAAACCAAAACTAGTGCCTTAGAGTAGAAATACCATCCTGTTGCCAAGAAGAACAACGAATTGGATGATGAACTGATGCACCAACACAGCAACCACCAAACATGCACCATCAGTCCTGCAGACCAGTACCATGCACCAGCAGCAGTCCATCAGTCTAGCAGACCAGAACCATGCACCATCGCAGCAGCTGGCCTGCTTAGAACACCCTCAGATTCCTACAGATTCCTGAGCATACAGATCCCAGACCTCACACCAATGCAAAACCAGTAGATCTGACTCCAATGCAACCACACTCCAGAGCAATATACAGCAGAATACCTCCCAAACCAAGGTCGTAGAAAACACAAAAAATAGATACTGAAAACACCACTATGCCAGGTCATCTTAATCATCACCAATGTAAAATATTGACCAACAAAAACTAAAAACAGCAAGTGGTTCACAATATCCCTACTGCAGAACAGACTTACTCAGCCAATACCCTTACTGCAGAACTTTACTTGTTGCAAGTGGTTCACAATATCAGTTACTGAAAACCCTGAGAAAGAAGAGCTAGTAGCTTTGCTCCACATCGCAACTCGCACTTTGATGACCTCACACAGCTCCTCAAAATCTGGGTGAATGCCATTAAAAATGCAATCATTTCTCAGTTTCAAAATGGACCAAAGCATAGCCAGAGGCAAGGCCTTCCAGACCACCCTCTCTTGTTTCTTCATCCTTGTACTAGCCCACTATTCTAATAAACAATGTACAGTACCAGGTTGAGCCCACAGCAACCCCCACCACTTTAGCATATGTAACCAAACCTTCCAAGCAGAAGGGCAATGCAGAAGCACATGATTGACATTCTCCACTTCCACATTGCAGAAAATGCAATTCACATTAGCCTCAACAGAGAGCACTTTAATTCGATGCAAAAAATTGGAAGTCTTTAACCTCCCTTTCCATGCCAACTAATGAAAGAATTGAGCTCTAGGTGAAGATACATTGTTCTATATCAGATTAGTTACCTTACTCATTAGATGTAAGGAATTATCACACCACTTATAAGTTGAGGAAACAGTGAAGCTTCCTATAAACAATATCCATTTATAGATTTAGAGCGAGAAAAAATGGCTTGTGAGGTAGGAGGTTGGAAACCAGTGATTGACAAGCATGGAGGTGAAGGGAATAAACATCAAAGGTTGGATTCGGGCATCCACACGATTTTCGTGGATAATCTACCGGAGTCAATGGACCCAAAAGGGTTGTATACTTTGTTTACCCACTTCGGAGTGGTGTAGGATGTATTCATACCACATAAAAGAAGGAAGATGACGCGCTCTAGGTTTGGATTCGTGAGATATAATTGCATAATCGCAGCAAGAATAGCAGTCCAGAGAGCAAATGGATTGTGATGTGATAACAGAGTGTTGACAGTGAAAGTTGCAGAGTTTGTTCGACGTGTAGACACACAGAAAAGGCCTGTACAGAGCTTAACTCAAAGAGAGGAAGTGGGAGGTACGGGATTGGTGTCTTGGAAGCTAAAAGGAAAGGAATCTTTTGCCCAGGTTGCAAGTGGGAGAGGGTTTGTCGCTAGTGTACCTTTAATTGTAAAAGTATATGAAGCAGGGAATGGATGGCTGTACAATAGTGCAATTGTATGATTAAAACCGATGTGTTGTGGGGCAGATTTCAAAAAAGAACTGAGGTATAGAGGCTTCGAGAAGGAGGGGGTAGAGACATAGTTCTATCATTTCCATCGGTGGAAAGCATGCGTGAGAAACTCAAGCAAATGAAGGTTTGGGCTAAAGAATGGTATGAATCAGTTACAGAATGGAAACATGGGATGGCTATTGCACAAGAAAGAGATGTCTGGTTAAGCTGTTACGGGGTGCCCTTAAATGTTTGGAACAACAACACCTTTCTTATATTGAGACTCATTAAGTGGCTTGTTGGAGAGTAAAAGTGGTAGTTACTGGCAAGTTTAGTGAATAAGTCTTATCATCATGATGCAAAGTTGTGTGGTTCATTTTTTTTATCTTATTACTTATAAACAAATACATTACAAACATGGTACCATTTTATATTCGCAACTTTTATATGTATATATAGAAATGTCAAGAAAAAATCACTAGCACCCCTATCTTCGTACTTAAAGCTTCAAACTCAAACCAATCGTTATTTGGATACCTCGTAGTTAATGAGCTACCATATTGCATAAAGGGAGCATATTGGGGGTGTTTGGGAAGGAAAAAAGTAGCCTAGTTTAGGCTATTATAGCCCCTTTGTCTAAATAAGCCAAAAAGCCTC
The DNA here is from genome assembly GCF_055761805.1 of Camellia sinensis. Lineage (NCBI taxonomy): Eukaryota > Viridiplantae > Streptophyta > Magnoliopsida > Ericales > Theaceae > Camellia > Camellia sinensis. The sequence goes on along the minus strand of NC_138965.1, from coordinate 21,713,952 downwards.
TTTGTTTTCATTTTCACAAAAAAAAAAAAAAAAAAAAAAATTATAGCCACTTCCCAAACGAGGCCATTGTTTCTAGTGGATCTACACAGCCCAACACAACTCCCATTTCAAAAATTATATTGATATAATAATTATTTTTATATAATTTTATTATTTTTTTCTTCGAATAAATAGATAATGAGTATGAGTTTAAAAATAAATTATTTATTTTTTTAAATACAAATATTATGAAATAATGTGACTACAATTAATTGATCAATATGGTTATATTTTATTTTTTTTTATCGATGATAGATACACAAAAATCAGCAAAATAAACAAATAAGATTATCATCCAGTCCACCAAGATATACTAAAGACAAGGTGGTCTCTTGTACGTTCACAAAAATAAAACAAAAATATTGTATTTTTGATATTTATTTCAAGTGGGACCTCTTGTAAAAGGTGTTGGAACAATCTTCTGTGTAGAGAATAAATAATAAAATAAAATAAACAAATTACTTACAGAACATTCTGATTTCAGAAATTGAGAACAATAAAATCACCGAAAAATTTGATAAAGTCGAATGTATGACACTCTGACCCCGTTTGTTTTGGGGTATGAGAGGGGGATTGGGATTAGGATAGTTGTGGGCCCCATTTAATGTGCTGTTTGTTTGCAGATGGGATTCGTATGGACCTCCAGGACATGGTATTAGAAAAATAGTCCGGCGGACTAGAAATTTTTTTTTATTTATTTTTTATTTTATTTTTTACATGTCGGGCATTTTTTTTTGAACATTAATGTTTGATTTTTTGTATTTTTTGTTATGTAAAAATCATTATTTTATTTATTTTATTTTTAAAATTTTTTTTACATGTTGGGCATTTTTTTTAAAACATTAATGTTTAATGTTTTTGTATTTTTTTTTATTTGTTTTATTATTTTGTTTTATATTTATTTTATATAAAAATAATTTAACAATTCCTACACTAACAACTATCATCAAAACAAACACAATTTTACTTAATCCTCTCACTATCAATCCCCTCTATCCTACCTCTGAAAACAAACGGGACCTCTGTCCTGAAGACAGATTCGCCGCCGCATAGGTACTTACAGGTTATCGACGTCTATCTCTCCTGATACAATGATCAAAAAATGCAGATTATAACAGCACTACAAATAATCTGCTAAGCGAATCAAACCTATGTTCTGCAACTCTTTGAAATCTCTATGAACTAGTATGAAGAATATAAAAAGAATGTTTGAATTTGAGGAATTTTGGAATGAATAAAATTGGAATGGGGCTGCCTTTATATAGATTTTGTTGGCACATATTCAGTTTGAATAGAAAATGTATGAAGAAGGGACATGACCCTTCCTTTAAAATAAAGAGACACCATGAAAGGATAGCACCCTTTCATTTAAATGGAGGGTTGACCCTTCCTTTAAAACAAATAGACACCATGAAAGGTTGCACCCTTTCATTCGAATGAAGTCTATTTCAATTCACCACTGCCTTTATAAATTTTTCAACAATCCCCCACATGAATGAAATTGACAGAGAGAAAATACAACAACATGATGTCTTTACAAAAAATATAGAAATCGGATATATTCTGCAATGGAGAGGTAGCTTTTGGCTTTGAACCTTCCTTTGTAAGACACTATCAGATTTACTAGCTAATCAGTGAACATGATGTCTTGAATTGTTCAGCCATTTGTGTAAACTAAAACAATAGAACTCACACAACAGATTTCTAGACGCAATTTGGTTTTCATCATTGTGTTCATTTTAACCTTGAACAACCTGGTTTTTTATGAGTGCTCTAGAGAATTGTAGCCCTTCACAAATCTCATAAAACCGACCCAGTCCACACTCATATAGGTGATTCCTATGAAGAGTATCATGCTATACTCCACTATGTATTCCTAGATATAAGAATCATTAAAAGTATTACTTAATCTAAAATGCTCCAGATATCATTATTTCATCATAGAAATGGGTAGGAGTTTGACTCGCCAGTGATTCTTATAAGTCATACATAATTCGGTTGTCCCTTTGAACGTAGATCTTGGGATCTCCAGTTAACTAAGTTGTGATCTCCAGTCAACTAGGTTGGGTTGCCGTTGTGGCAACTCTTATTTAATAGGCTTAAGTCCCATTCCCCTCGATGAATTTTCAACTAACTCTCTTGCTAACCCTTTGGTTAGTGGATCCGTTATGTTGTCTTTAGACTTCATATATTCCATGGAAATAATTCCATTAGAGAGTAGTTGTCTCATGGGGTTATGTCGACGACAAATATGTCGTGACTTACCGTTATACATATGACTCTGTGCTCTACCTATTGTTGATTGACTATCACAATGTATGCATATAACAGACACAGGTTTTGGCCATATTAGAATATCTTCAAGAAAATGACGAAGCCATTCTGCTTCTTCTTCGGGTTTATCTAAAGCTATAAACTCTGATTCCATAGTAGACCTAGCAATTCAAGCATGTAGATTTCCAAGATACAGTCACACCACCAAGAGTAAAGACATACCCATTGGTGGATTTTGAGCCTCTAGTATCCGATATCCAATTTGCATTGTAGTATCCTTCAAGTACTGCTGTATATCTAGTATAATTTAGTCCAATGTTACGAGTAAATCGGAGATATCTTAGAACCCTTATGATAGCTTTCCAGTGTTCTATTCATTTATTACTCGTATATCTACTTAATTTACTTACTACATAGGCTATATCTGGGCAAGTGTAATTCATCAAGTACATTAAGCTTCCAATAATCTGGGCATACTCTAATTCAGAAATACTTTCTTGTACATTCTTGGAAATAAACAAATTAACATACACAGGTATTCTGGCAAGATGATCATCTTTGCTAAATTTGTTAAGTATTTTCTCAATGTAATGTAATTGTGACAAGCATTTCTTTTTGATGTTTTGGTAATTTTCATATCAAGAATTACATCAGCAATCTATAGTTGGTTTCTTGCGCTCCTCGGAGGGGTTTACTTTCCTTAGATGCAATTTCTTACAGTTCGGACTTTCGTGGTTCTGAATCTTGTTCCACAAGTGCAATGTGAAACAGAAAAACGAATGAGAGTCCAAATCCAACAAATTCTTTAAAAATTCATTAATCATCAGAGATACCAAAAATGGACTACATTGCCGGATTTTAGAGTCGCCACCTAAATATTTTTTAGAAATTTAGGAAACCCGTGACTCATGCCAAAGGCCACTTGTCCGTCATAACCAAAGTGTCTTGGTTCGTGAACTTAGGTATGAGAGGGGGAGGTTATGAATTAAGCACCCCAATCACCCGATCAAAGATCGGCCTCTACTAACTCATGATGTAAATTTAATGGACATTATATGCTCATATTCTTATTATTAATGTGCTAACATTACTATGTAAGGCAAACAAGTATAGACCACGTTACTTACTTTGGAATGCTTTGATCTTATGTGATTTTGAAAGAATTTAGAATATGTACAACAATCAAAGTCCTTCCAATTTAAGTAAAATAGCTTCCATCCACAAGCATTCATAGAGATATGTCAATTAAGCAAGTAGCTTCATGGTAACATGCTAAACATGGTAACATAAACACACATATGATATGCTAAAAGCAAAAATGCTCACCTAGTACTCAACCGAGGAAAGCCAAAGAAAAGAAGATGGTTAGAAAAAATGCATGATCCTAATATGCAAAATGGCTAATGAGACGCATACAAAATGCAACTACTAGATTTGGCTACTAACATGACATATGAATCAACTCAAAGCATGAGGTAGTGCATATAATCAAGTAAGAAATGAAAACGATATCAAGTATGATGAGTCGAATCCTAATACATGAAAAAATGGATACAAAGCATGGTAGTGATAAAAAAATTATGATGTTGTGTACAACCGGTAAGCATGTAAATAAACGGGAGAAGGAAATAGAGTTTGGAAGACATACATCAAGTGTTACAAATTTGCCCTCTTTACAAGAGGGTCTGAATGTCCTAATTAACTAATTATTACAAATCCGAATGAATTAACTAATTATTACAAGTATGAATATCAAAGCGACCAATCTAAAAGAATTGAATAATAAGTGAGGAATCAAGTGCGTACAAGAAAGAACGTCCTCCGGAAACCCTCTTTGTTTACTGCCAAAAACTGCCCTGTTCATAGTCAAAAAAATAGTTTTGTTTTGGACCTCAAGATCTGCTCTGTTTTGTTGAAAAACCACCACTGTTGTACAAACAAAGTGGTCGAGCGTACAAGATTGTGGCAAGTCGGCCACTGCTTCTGGAGAAAGACCTGTTGCAACAGAACTAGAACAGAACAAAAACAGAGGGTTTCCAAAGGATGTTCATCCCTTCTACTCCCTCATGTCATAGAGATTTTCAAGGAGAGAATAGGTTTGCTTCACAAATCATCAAACATCCCAAAGGTATTGTAGCTCGGCTTTTTCGCGCCCTCTTTCGGAAGCTCGAAAGAAGCCCTACAATTCAGACTCCCGCGGTTCTAAATCTAATCTCATAAGTGCAATGTGAAATTGAAAAACACCAAAGAGTCCAAATCCGGTAAATCTTTTAGAAAATTGATTTTTGAATCAAAAATGCCAAAATTGGACTGCTTTGCCAGATATAGAGTCACCACATAAATATTTTGTTTTAGAAAAATTTAGGAAACCAATGACTCGTGCCGCAGGCCACGTGTCTGTCATCACCAAAGATTGTCTCGGTTCGGGAACTTAGGTATGAGAGGGGAAGGTCATGAATTGAGCACCCCCGCTCACCCGATCAAAGATCGGCCTCTACTAATCATGATATGATTTTTATTAACATTATATGCTCTTGTTCCAGTTATTAGACTAACATTTCTATATGATGCGCGCACACACAAGGTATAGACTAGATTGCTTGAATTGGAACAATTCAATTTCATGTTTATTTTGCAAAGGGTTTGATTTTGCCACTTGACAAAGTGAGCTTAAAGTTTGTGGATTTGCCACTTGACAAAGTGGGCTTAAACGTACATTCATTGAATCATTCCAATTCAAGCAATAAGCCTTCATCCACAGGCACTCAAACAATTTAGCAAGTAAGCATTTAGCCTCATGGTAAGCATGCTGATCATGGTAGTTACTCACACTCATGTAAGTATGTTAAAGCGCTAAAAACTCACCTAGTATTCCAAGCTAAGATAAAACAAAAAAGTTAGAAAAATATGCATGATATCTAACTATACAAGATGTCTAATGCAACGCATTCAATAATGCAACTGAAATAGGCTCGGCTAATAAGCATGGCATATGAATCGATTTGAGAACATGCGTTCTAAGCACGTATTCAAAGAAGTATTGAAATGACAATGCAGTTAGAATGATGAACCAAGCCTCGGTGCATACAATACAAATGAATGGATGCAAGCATGCAATATGCTAATTGAAACGTGGTGTCCCTAATCTAACCATCATAAACTGGTAAATAAAAGGGAGAAAGACGTGGGGTTGGAAGACATACACATTATTACAACATTGCACTCTCACGAAGGAGAGTCTGAATGAATTAAGCTAACTAGTTAACTAAGCTAAGCTAATTATGCTAATTAAGCTAATTATTACAAACCGAAATGAATAACTAGCTAAACTATTTAACTAATTAAAGAATTATGTAGACCGCCCGAAACTCTCTTCGCGAGGCCCCCCTTTTGGAGAGGGCGCGAATTGGGTTCTAGCTACTACAGTTTGGACTCCTGTCACGGTTCTGAATCTAATCTCACAAAGTACAATGTAAGATAGATAAATCACCAAAGAGTCCAAATCCGGCAATTGGTTTTGAAAAATCAATTTTGAATCAAAAAGTACCAAACATGGACTCCTTTGCCAGATTTCAGAGTCGCCACCTAAATATTTTATTTTGAGAAATTTAGGAAACCCTGACTCGTGCCTAAGGCCACGTGTCCGTCATCACCAAAGTTGCCTCGGCTCGGGAACTTTGGAACGAGGGGGGAAGGTCATGAAATGAGCACCCCCGCTCGCCCGATCAAAGGATCGGTCTTTACTAACATGATATGTTGTTTTTGAAAACACATGTGTACTTGTTCCGGTTATGAATCTAGCATACTATCTGATGCGCACATGATACAAGTATAGACTTAATCACGAGAATTGGAACAAAATAACTCATGTTTGTTTATGAAAATGGTTTGAAGTTGCTACTCGCAAGTAGGCTAAAGCACGAATTTGCAACCCTCAAGTGGGCTTTAAAACATGATTTTGCCGCTTCGCAAAGTAGGCTTAAGACTCACAATCATCGAGTTGTTCCAATTCAGGCAATCAAGCCTTCACCGACAGACATTCATGCAGTTAATCACTTAAGCAAATAGCGTCATGGCAAGCATGCTGTCATGGAAACACTCACACTCATGCAAGGATGCTAAAGCGTAAACACTCACAGTGTACTCTGAGCCAAAACAGAAAACTAGTTAGAAAACAATGCATGGTCCTAACTATGTCAACAATGCCTAATGCAACACATGCAATAATGTAACTAAATAGGCTCGGCTGTCTAAGATGGCATATGAATGTAACAACATGCTGTTAAACACGTATTCAAGAAAGTGTATTGAAATACGATGCAGTTTGCATGATGCGTTGAGCCCGGTGCATGTGATACGAATGAATGATGCACGCATGCAAAGCAGAAGTATGCTAATTGAAACATGCCCTAAAACTAACCATCAAAAGCTGATAAGTAAAAGGGAGAAAGAAATAGGGTTGGAAGACATGCACACACACACACACCCTTACTACAACATTTTCCCTCTCGATGGAGCGTCCGAATGAAATGAAAGCTAATCAACTACGCTAATTAAACTAACTATTACAAATCATAACTAATTAACTAACTAGTTAACTAATTATAAACACGACTGAATAGTTAAGCGCATTAACTATTTAAGTATAGAACCCAACGAATTGACTAACTAAATAAAGCAGTTAAAAGGCCACAAGGACGAGGGAAGCATGCATGCTCGGTCGGCTTCCTCCCGAAATCCCGTCGTCTTGCCACTGGTTGCCTCTGTTTGCATTTGCTTCGATTCCTGAACACTGAACCCATTCCCAAACTACTTCTACACCAGAACTAGAATCACTTTGAACCATCTTCAAGCTGGTGGGCTGTCGGCCACCAGGGGAGGCTGTAGGCTACTTGTCGGCCACTTAAGGAGGCTGTAAGCCACTTAAAGTGGCCGGTCGGCCACTTCCTCTGGCCGGTCGGCCAGCTGCTTGTGCATACTTTAGTTTTGCTGCAAACAGAGTACAAAAGGGGCAAGGCAAGGCATTTGTAGGGTATGTGTGTACAACCACCCTCCTTATCATTTCTCAAACTCAAAGGAGTGCGGTACTCGACTCTCGAGCCACCAACTGAGCATCGCAATTCATGATGGCCGAGAAGCCGAGTTTGTACAAGTTAATGGATGCACAAGTAACACACAAGACTCAAGAGGCCTCCACCCTATCATGCACAAACAAGGGGGACGGCGACCAAGAAATGAGGCACGTTTCATCACTTTGAGTATGAAACGCCCCTTGTCTCTCGTGTTTGGATTAACGTCCGATCCAAACACATGCAACGCAACTCAAACATGTTATCTTGGCATGTTTTACTTTGATTCATTTTGTTTACTCATTTTAGATTACCGATAAGTCCTTTAACCGATTAAGTCCAAAAGTGAGAAGTCCTCTAATTGGAAAGACGGACCAAGCCACAAGCTCCTTGAGCATGAAAGATGCGTCATGCCGTTGGTTAGTAGAAACCCTCAAGAGAAGGCTAAAACCATTAAGCATGAACGCCTCAATTTCGTGCTCAAACCAACAAAGGGCTCAAGACCTCTTTCAAAGTGATACAATGAATGAAAGATGTCATGCAATGCTATATATTTCAGCACTGAAATGACATGCCAAACAACATTAAATCATGCAAACAATGCATGTAAGACATGCTTGAAGTCAAAGGCATTGAAACTAGCAAAGAGCATAGCACTATAGGCATACAATACTAAGCCTAAGTGACCAAACCAACCCCGGACAATGTCACACCCCAAACCTGCCCCTAGAAGTTTGGTCATGACCATTTCTGAAACGAACACTTAACCTGTTATATATAATATATGGGGCCTGAACGGAAGCATTAAATATCAAAATTTGACAATATAAACAAACTCCATTGAGCTACTACTATCATGCCAGGATCTCAAACTTTGAACAGACAAATAAAATCTAAAACATACACCTGAATGTCGGATATATATATACATATATATATATATATATAAGCCCAGCTCTATAATTGGGCATACATCAAAAACGTTTCGGAAGAAAGTATTATACACATTCAAACTTAGGCTAACAACTAAAGTGCAAAACCTAAGTTCGTCAAAACTTCATGAAATTAAGAGCAGCTTCTCTTAGGCTTGGACATGGAACGGTTGACCAAAGAGGACAAGCGTCATGGCTTAGGACTGACCACTTGGTTGGTTACCTACAGAAACAGACATAACATAGGGTGAGCCAAGCTCAGTGAATAGTATGATATATAAATGCACAATTAAACATAATACATGACAATGCATATATAAATACGAAGATCATGTAGTTAATCTGTTCCTGTTTTCTTTTTAAATGGCCTTAGGCCCCAATCGTGAGTCATAATGGTTTTAAGCCCTTGAACACATTAACATTAAGCTTTTAAACATAATGGCATATAGCCCTTGAACATATGGCATGGAGCCCTTAAACATAGTGGCATATAGCCCTTGTACATATGGATATATGAACTCAAGCGGTGTCTCACACGGACTCTAGAGGTGACTCACATTGTAGCACTTAGTTCCGTGTAGCACTTTGTTTCATATTAGAATGGCATAAGCCCTTATCAGATTGGCATTACAGCCCTTATCAGAATGGCATTAAGCCCTTAAAACATATTGGCATTAAAGCCCTTGGACGTGCATATATGAACCCAAGAGGTGTCTCACACGGACTCTAGAGGTAACTCACATCGTAGCACTTAGTTCCGTGTAGCACTTTGTTTCATTTCATAACAACTTATACAGATGGCCATGAGCCTCATAACTTTCACATATGTATGGACTTAAGAGGTGTCTCACATGGACTCTAGCGGTGGCTCACAATGTAGCACTTAGTTCCAAGTAGCCCTTTGTTCCATACCAATAATTAGCTGGTCTTACAGACCAAACCATACATAAATGTCATACCATAAACGGAAATAAATTCATACATATGCATTAGGCTTCAATCATTAACAGAAATCAGAATTCATACTTACTTATACTTAGCCTATTAATAGCGCTGGCAAATCAATAAAAAGCATTCTTGTTAGTTCCATAAAGAAATTCCTCAACATTGTGAACTTATAGTACACTTGAACTTGTACATATGTAAGCATGTAACGTGGCTTGTAACATACTTAAGCTTGTATCATGCGTATACTTGTAGCATACTTGAATTTATAACATACATGGACTTATAACATACTTGGACTTGTAACATACATGAACTTATAACATACTTAAACTTAAAAACTTGTAACATTCTTGACTTAGAGCATACGTAAACTTATAACAGGCTTAAACTTAGAACATACGTAAACTTGTAACCTAATTATTTGAACCACGGTATTATTACCCCTGGGTAAGGGCCTTGTGCTGAAAATGATGTGAATACTTCCACATATATGAATAATCGTTCATTAAATTAAGAGAAACCTGAGCACTTCTTGCTATATCATATCATTAGCATGCGCTTAACAAAATAGAACAATTCATCTTCTTATGTGAGTTGCATACCGATGGTAAACCTTTACATTCATATCATAGATTCTAAATGATCTTGGGTCCCTTCGTAACATAATCTTAAATTCACACAAATATCATTCCTCAAAGATGAACATAGGTTCCACTTATTCCTTAAGAAATAACATAAGGCTAATATTCGTCATTAACAAAACATAAGGATTCCAAAATCATACCAACGTACGCGAATCTTTCAGCAGTTCACATTGCTTTCCAATTGGCATAAATGTTCTTATAACACTTACAAGGAACAAAACATTAGTGACAATAATTATCAACAGTAGATAAAATGTATATTTTTGTACTACTACTCACAGTGATCAGTTCCCGGTGGTAATAGGACGATGTTCTCGTCTCGACCTACAAGTACAGTGCACAACACATAATATGAGATTATACTCGTTCATTTACTTATTCTCTTTGATCATTCACTTAATTAGCCATGGTGGTACCAAGCTCATTATTTCTTAATAAGTTATACTCCATGTCACAGAAACAGGAGAAATCAATGGAAAAATGGTTTAGGTGAAGAAATGGTATAAAATTAGTTGACAGAAAGTGAACAGTCGTCACTAATTTGGGCATAACTATTTTTGTATTTAGAATTTGGGAGTGAGACCACTTCCATTGGAAACTAGACTTCCGGGGCATGATTTTAGGCTCAAGAATCACTCAAAACGGAGCCCCGAGGCAAAAGATATGCTCATTCAAAGATGGCTGGACAAAGCTGTCTCCCGCACGTGCGGGAAACAGGGCCGCACGTGCGGCTCTGGGCAGATTGCTGTCCGAAAATGGCTGAAACTTTGGGGCTTTTCATTTTCAAAATCAAACCTTAATTACATGCAAATCAAAGTCCAAAACCCTTTAATACATGACCAATTTCACAATATTATTCTCCATCAACCATCATAACCTCAAAATACACAAATATAATGCCTATACTTCTTCAATCAAGAAATTCTAAGGAAATCAAGGTTCCATCAATATATATACATAAAACCCTAACTCAAATGGGTTCAAAGCTTCCCTTATTATCATGATTTCATGAAATTGATGTCTCAAACATAAGGATTCAAGATAGATGATCATACCTTAATTCCATCCTTGTCTTTCTCCTAGCTTTCTCCAATTCCTCCCAAGCTTCCCATGGATGATCTTCTTTTTCTTTCTTCACCCCCTTCAAGCATCTTCAAAACCCCATGAGTGTTGATTAGAGGAGCTTTCCTCTTCTTCCTTCCCTCTCTCTCACGGTTCTCTTCTCTCTCCCCCAAATATTTTATTTGATTTCCAAATGATAAGTTCACCACTCACATAGCTTAATCATGTATACATATAACCAACACCTAGGCTTTTAACAATAGGAATAGCCAAACACGCCCTTACGAATCGCGAAAAATTAGATTTCAATTACAGTTCCCAGGTGACTCTAAAAATTGTGCTGATCATAAATATGTCCCCTATTCTGGTTTCTGAAGCCTCTAGGGCCTTCAATTTGCAGTATAAAGTTAACCACCTAGACATACATTAACGAGTCAGACAAAATAGATTTCCAATTAATTTTCCCCAATAGTTCTAAAAATTCCCATTAAAATACCCAAGTACTCAATTTTGATTTCTGAACCCGTAAAGGTCGGTAATTTCAATTTTACAGTCGTGGCTCAACAAATAAGTCCTCAATTTGAACACATATCAATAAATCAAAATGCATTAACACAATAGGCCGTAAAGGTAATCTCTAATACGGATTTTGGGGTCGTTACATCCTCCCCACCTTAAAAAGTTTGGTCCTCCAAACTTGATTCACCCTGCCACAAGTCCAGTTTCGTCTTGGGTACACAACATTTCTCAATTATTTAACAATTCACAATCCTATTTAGTCAATTTCAATGGAGTTTGCTCCAAGGGTCACAAGTAATTTATCTTTACTAGCTAATTGGTAACCCAATTAATAAAAATACTCAATATCATCAAAATATCATCTCACTATTCATGAATCTTGTACATTTCAATTTATTACTCACAGAAATGAATTCATTCGAGTATTCGATTGCATGCAACTCATAAGCTATTAAACATAATTCAAATTCTTTAGGTTCACAACAACCCCCATTATCATAATTCCTCAAAGGTTAAGGAGACATTACTACATACTCACGTTTCAAAGGCATATGCTTCTTACAACAATTAAATCTAGAATAACACATATGTTCTAAATCAACGACTTGGTGACTTTTGTCGTACCTGTTATAAATTATCAGTTCAAATCAAATTTCTAACAGACTCCAAAGAACAGCTCAAAACCCATATCAAGGAATTACATGTTCAGGGTAAATTATTAGTAAAATCAAATGCGGCTCAAACCTTTATGGTTAACGGGCATTAATAGTTCGTATATAAATCTCAGCACTTGGTAATTCCTATAATAGAAGTCACTTAGTGATAAGCTGGTAACCCAAGCTGTACATCATTTCAATAGACATGAATAAGTCGTATAGGCATGTAGCCTCTAGCTTCACAATTGTTCTTTGTATTTTCCATTTCCGAAAACACAACAAAATCATTTCGTTATATGGATTTAAAACCATATATACTAATTCGTAACAAAATCAGAACGATGGGAAGAAGAATCCCAATCAATATCGTTAATTCTTCACAGTATTACTTCTAAATACAGTAGCACAAGGAGAAATCAAGTAGTTATGACTATACCAAAGTAAATAACCTATAGTGTTATAAATTCACGCAAACATACCATTGTAGATACTTGGTCATACCGTCATAAATTCAATCGAACATTAAATACAACTATAACAACCATTATTTGAGCAAAGGGAGCCACTCAAAACAAAGTCAAAAATCAAATTCAAAATCATGCTTGATTAATCAGTCATAACCATAAGGTCATAGATTTCCTTAAGTTTATAGTATTCACATCCATCCAGATTCCATATTGGCTTGAAATTCAACAATTTAGCGACGAAATAATTTGACCACTTAATATCAGAGTTAGAACACTTAGCCAGATCAGTTTAATAAAATATGAAATCAATTCGGAATCACGTCGCACATATTATACAAATCAATATAAGTACACCGGAGGAGGTAAATGTCCAGTACATACCGTTAACTCACCATCAATATAGAATATGCCCATGCCCACTCTCTTTTTTTTTTTTCCTCGTGCAGAACAATTGCAATATCTAACATTTGCACATTTACGCAGAAGTATATCACAGAAATGATTTCTCAATCTTAAGTCATTAGTATACAGAAACAGAATTTTTAATTCTTATAGTAACTTATCCGTTTATCAATCATTTAGTTTGATCTCGAAGTAGTCCATAACTGTCTATCTTGTTACAAGTCTCATGTAAACAGACACGTAATGTGGGTAAGGTCCTCCATGTCGTTTAACCATTCTTTATAAGAAATCCTGATTACAGATTACAGTTTACACATAACAAAATAGATTACGGATAACAGAGTTAGCTTTCAGATTTCAACTTCAAATTTCAAATTACAGATTCCAGATCGCAGGTTTCCATAAACAAATTACACAATTCTAACAGGGGTCATCATATGCCTAACTTCTTCTTACAGCCAATCGTACTCAGCACAATTTCAGTTAGCACACCAACACATTTTATCAAAATACTCATGTGTAGTAATTGCTCGAAATCACAGATCTAAACATTGTTGTGGCAAAGAGGACTATATCATCTTCTTTAGTCTTAGAAATATTCTATACTTAGAGTTTAATCACTTCACCTAAACAGATGGTAAGCAACTTTCAATCCACAAATAACAACCGATACCTTACGTCTTATTTAATCATTGACAAATGGATGGTCTTACCGATCAGCTCGAACCCTTACCACGCTTCTGCAGTATAATTTTGTTGATTTAATCGCATCTGCTTGTCTTATTATGTTCTGCATAACAATCATTCATAATATACACAAAGAATATATAATGGACATGGGTTATAATCGTTAGCGTTAACAGAGTACATTTAACGTTGCTATCAATTTTTCCATTTCCATTCAAAATGTCATGCATGATGCCTAAGTCTTTTCTAGACACCCTAAGGCTCAATGGACTCGTGTGTGAGATAGCAACTCGTGCTCTGATACCACTTGTCACGCCCCAAACCTGCCCCTAGAAGTTTGGTCATGACCATTTCTGAAACGAACACTTAACCTGTTATATATAATATATGGGGCCTGAACGGAAGCATTAAATATCAAAATTTGACAATATAAACAAACTCCATTGAGCTACTACTATCATGCCAGGATCTCAAACTTTGAACAGACAAATAAAATCTAAAACATACACCTGAATGTCGGATATATATATACATATATATATATATATAAGCCCAGCTCTATAATTGGGCATACATCAAAAACGTTTCGGAAGAAAGTATTATACACATTCAAACTTAGGCTAACAACTAAAGTGCAAAACCTAAGTTCGTCAAAACTTCATGAAATTAAGAGCAGCTTCTCTTAGGCTTGGACATGGAACGGTTGACCAAAGAGGACAAGCGTCATGGCTTAGGACTGACCACTTGGTTGGTTACCTACAGAAACAGACATAACATAGGGTGAGCCAAGCTCAGTGAATAGTATGATATATAAATGCACAATTAAACATAATACATGACAATGCATATATAAATACGAAGATCATGTAGTTAATCTGTTCCTGTTTTCTTTTTAAATGGCCTTAGGCCCCAATCGTGAGTCATAATGGTTTTAAGCCCTTGAACACATTAACATTAAGCTTTTAAACATAATGGCATATAGCCCTTGAACATATGGCATGGAGCCCTTAAACATAGTGGCATATAGCCCTTGTACATATGGATATATGAACTCAAGCGGTGTCTCACACGGACTCTAGAGGTGACTCACATTGTAGCACTTAGTTCCGTGTAGCACTTTGTTTCATATTAGAATGGCATAAGCCCTTATCAGATTGGCATTACAGCCCTTATCAGAATGGCATTAAGCCCTTAAAACATATTGGCATTAAAGCCCTTGGACGTGCATATATGAACCCAAGAGGTGTCTCACACGGACTCTAGAGGTAACTCACATCGTAGCACTTAGTTCCGTGTAGCACTTTGTTTCATTTCATAACAACTTATACATATGGCCATGAGCCTCATAACTTTCACATATGTATGGACTTAAGAGGTGTCTCACATGGACTCTAGCGGTGGCTCACAATGTAGCACTTAGTTCCAAGTAGCCCTTTGTTCCATACCAATAATTAGCTGGTCTTACAGACCAAACCATACATAAATGTCATACCATAAACGGAAATAAATTCATACATATGCATTAGGCTTCAATCATTAACAGAAATCAGAATTCATACTTACTTATACTTAGCCTATTAATAGCGCTGGCAAATCAATAAAAAGCATTCTTGTTAGTTCCATAAAGAAATTCCTCAACATTGTGAACTTATAGTACACTTGAACTTGTACATATGTAAGCATGTAACGTGGCTTGTAACATACTTAAGCTTGTATCATGCGTATACTTGTAGCATACTTGAATTTATAACATACATGGACTTATAACATACTTGGACTTGTAACATACATGAACTTATAACATACTTAAACTTAAAAACTTGTAACATTCTTGACTTAGAGCATACGTAAACTTATAACAGGCTTAAACTTAGAACATACGTAAACTTGTAACCTAATTATTTGAACCACGGTATTATTACCCCTGGGTAAGGGCCTTGTGCTGAAAATGATGTGAATACTTCCACATATATGAATAATCGTTCATTAAATTAAGAGAAACCTGAGCACTTCTTGCTATATCATATCATTAGCATGCGCTTAACAAAATAGAACAATTCATCTTCTTATGTGAGTTGCATACCGATGGTAAACCTTTACATTCATATCATAGATTCTAAATGATCTTGGGTCCCTTCGTAACATAATCTTAAATTCACACAAATATCATTCCTCAAAGATGAACATAGGTTCCACTTATTCCTTAAGAAATAACATAAGGCTAATATTCGTCATTAACAAAACATAAGGATTCCAAAATCATACCAACGTACGCGAATCTTTCAGCAGTTCACATTGCTTTCCAATTGGCATAAATGTTCTTATAACACTTACAAGGAACAAAACATTAGTGACAATAATTATCAACAGTAGATAAAATGTATATTTTTGTACTACTACTCACAGTGATCAGTTCCCGGTGGTAATAGGACGATGTTCTCGTCTCGACCTACAAGTACAGTGCACAACACATAATATGAGATTATACTCGTTCATTTACTTATTCTCTTTGATCATTCACTTAATTAGCCATGGTGGTACCAAGCTCATTATTTCTTAATAAGTTATACTCCATGTCACAGAAACAGGAGAAATCAATGGAAAAATGGTTTAGGTGAAGAAATGGTATAAAATTAGTTGACAGAAAGTGAACAGTCGTCACTAATTTGGGCATAACTATTTTTGTATTTAGAATTTGGGAGTGAGACCACTTCCATTGGAAACTAGACTTCCGGGGCATGATTTTAGGCTCAAGAATCACTCAAAACGGAGCCCCGAGGCAAAAGATATGCTCATTCAAAGATGGCTGGACAAAGCTGTCTCCCGCACGTGCGGGAAACAGGGCCGCACGTGCGGCTCTGGGCAGATTGCTGTCCGAAAATGGCTGAAACTTTGGGGCTTTTCATTTTCAAAATCAAACCTTAATTACATGCAAATCAAAGTCCAAAACCCTTTAATACATGACCAATTTCACAATATTATTCTCCATCAACCATCATAACCTCAAAATACACAAATATAATGCCTATACTTCTTCAATCAAGAAATTCTAAGGAAATCAAGGTTCCATCAATATATATACATAAAACCCTAACTCAAATGGGTTCAAAGCTTCCCTTATTATCATGATTTCATGAAATTGATGTCTCAAACATAAGGATTCAAGATAGATGATCATACCTTAATTCCATCCTTGTCTTTCTCCTAGCTTTCTCCAATTCCTCCCAAGCTTCCCATGGATGATCTTCTTTTTCTTTCTTCACCCCCTTCAAGCATCTTCAAAACCCCATGAGTGTTGATTAGAGGAGCTTTCCTCTTCTTCCTTCCCTCTCTCTCACGGTTCTCTTCTCTCTCCCCCAAATATTTTATTTGATTTCCAAATGATAAGTTCACCACTCACATAGCTTAATCATGTATACATATAACCAACACCTAGGCTTTTAACAATAGGAATAGCCAAACACGCCCTTACGAATCGCGAAAAATTAGATTTCAATTACAGTTCCCAGGTGACTCTAAAAATTGTGCTGATCATAAATATGTCCCCTATTCTGGTTTCTGAAGCCTCTAGGGCCTTCAATTTGCAGTATAAAGTTAACCACCTAGACATACATTAACGAGTCAGACAAAATAGATTTCCAATTAATTTTCCCCAATAGTTCTAAAAATTCCCATTAAAATACCCAAGTACTCAATTTTGATTTCTGAACCCGTAAAGGTCGGTAATTTCAATTTTACAGTCGTGGCTCAACAAATAAGTCCTCAATTTGAACACATATCAATAAATCAAAATGCATTAACACAATGGGCCGTAAAGGTAATCTCTAATACGGATTTTGGGGTCGTTACAGGTTAAACATGGAAAATTGGTGGCCTAAACACATGCTTAAATTAAGGCTTAAAAGAGTAGAAAATCATGTTCTTTTGGTAGCTCACAAATACGGCACAAAGGCACAACTCTCAAGAGCTCTCATGGAGTGAAAGAAGTGAGAACATGACACATGTATATGCTCTGAAATTACATGCAAAATGATACCATGACATGCAACCATCACAAATATAGCATGCTAGGGTGCTCAAAACTCAAGACTAGCTAAGGCACTTGCACCATAGCCATATCAAGCAAGCCCCAAAGGACCAAGATCACTCAAAAAAGAGTTCAAGCATGCTAAAATATGAGCAAAAACATGCTGAGATCAAGTCAAGGTATGGTAGAAAAACATGCTCAAGTATGAGGCCATCAACACAAGCAACCAAGACACAAGGAGAGGGGATGACCCCCTCCTATTTGGGGCCTCAAAACTACCTTTCCACCACTAAAATTCCTCTAGAATTCAGTGGTTAAAAGGCCAAGAGGAGGTGATCTAAAAGGCCTTAAGAGATGGCACAAAGCAAAGCAAAACAAGCCACCAAAGGGGGTAGACCACCCCTAACTTAAACAAGGCCTCAAACAACCATCTTAAACACTTAAAAATAAATCTTTTTTGTAGTTGAAATTTAAGCCTAAAACAACATGCAAAGGTGGCTAAACCAATGTACAAAAACAAGCTTAAAGGAGGGAATTACTCACCCTTGAAGCACAACTTCAAAAACAGCAACTTTTGAGGCAAAACTAGCTTTTTTAAGTTCCAAAAACACCTCAAGAAACTTCAGCTCCAATGCCAAGATGTTTGGCTAAGAGGTTGTAGGAAAAATATGACAAAAACACTCACTTTCAATCACTATAAGGCACAATATAAAGAGAGAGGGAAAGAATTCCAGAGAGAGTGTCAAAATTTGTCTCTAAATTTTCTGACCCCTCCATAAGGGGAAACACCTCCCCTTATATATGCAAAGCAAGCAAAAGCTTGCTTGACAAGCTTAGAGCTTGTTCCAATCCCTCCATACACGATGCATTCAGTGACCCACAGCTGGCACAACTGGCCCCAAAAATATCTACAAAAATAAAAAAATGGCCGTAGGCCACTTCAAGTGGCTTACAGGAGGAAAAAGTGGCCTACAGCCACCAAAAGTGGCCGACAGGCCCGCCCCTCCCTCTAGGCAAAGGGTAACAAGGTATGGTCCAAAAACAAACCAAAAAGAAAAGAGTTAAGAGGTCCCGAGACAAGGCACTCAACTGAAAGCCCCAGAAACTTGAAACGAGCACAAACATGCGCGATCACCGCGTGCACAAACGATGACGTCTGAGTCTTAATGTCGGTAAAAAATGGGGTGTCTACAAATTACAACACAATTGCAATTAATAATTAAACTAAGCAATTAACTACTCCGCCTCGGAAAATGAGAGATGTGCATTGATTTTCACTCGAAAAGACCACCATTTTGCTCCCAAATGTCATTGTTTGCATAGTTGAACACCAGCACTGCTGCTCACTCTGCTCTGCCTTGCCAAAACTCTGTTGAATTTTGCATCAATGGCTGGCTGACCACTAGTAAAGGTTGCCGGCCACCAGCCGGCCATGGTTGAAGGTTGCCGGCCATGGATGGTGGTCTGCCGGCCATGGAAAGTGGCTTGCCGGCCACTGATGCACATGTTCATCTTGCTGCAACAGAGGACAAACAGAGCATATACAGGGTATTTCAAGGGTTTGTTTGCACAACCTACCTCTCATTTTCATGGGAAAATCAAAAGAGTAGCAAGCTTTGGTTCACAAACCATCAATGGATGCAATTTCATTGCATGATGACTTATGAAGCCAAGTGTGCAAAGTCAATAAATGTAAAACAAGACACAAACCTCCTCTCTTTCATGAATGATCAAGGGAAGAAGTTGACCTTAGAACCTTAAATCATTTCATCACTAAAGAGTATGAAATGAGTCAAGCTTCCATGTGTTCAATTAACATCTGATTGAACTCAATAAGTTATTATCTTGCTCACTTTTAGTCCCAAGTTTTAGTTACTCATTTTACTTTACCCACCATTCTTTAACCAATTAAGTCCATTGGTCAGTTAAGTCCTCTAAAAGATAAGGAAGTGTCAAACAAGGGGTAGTTTAAGGCAAGAGAGAGGTCTCATGCTGTTGATAATGAACCTCCAAAAGAGGATTAAACCATTAAGCATGAATCTCAATTTCGAGCTTAAACAATGCTAAGGAAGGAACAACCCTCAAAGAAAACAAAAAGTGAAGATATGAGGGAGGTTGTAGAGATTATGCTTACTGAAATTAAGTGAGAAAAGCACTAAAAACATGCAAGCAACTCAAACAAGTGGTGTCTAAAGGCCTAAAACACCAAACTTGTGAGGACACTTACACTACAAGCATGCAATAAAAGACTCAAATAACTTAAACGACCCAAAATAGAATTAAAATAGTCCAAATCAGAGCCTAAAACATGCTGGAATTAAGCTACAAATGGCTAGAAAAATAAGCTAACACATAGAGCTAACTAGGCTAGCAAACAAGACACAAGGAAGGGAGGCTAACCCCTCCAAATTTGAACTTCAAAACATGATTTTCACCATTGAAATTACTCTAAAATTCAGTGTTCAAAGTCCCAAAAAAAGATGGTTTGAAAGTGGAAAACAAAGGTGGAAAAGCCTTACAAACAAGGAATAAAGAAGGATGAGCTACCCCCCCTAACCTTAAATAGCCTAAACCACCAATTTCAGCCCATAAAAATAGAGTTTTTTATAGCCCAAAAACAGTTAGCATAAAATATCTGCAAAATACACTAGTGGCCGGCAAGCCACATCAGTGGTTGGCAGCCCAAAAGTGATGGCCGGCAGCCTCTAGGGATGGCCAATAGGCCACCAGAGGTTGCAGGCTGGAAAGACTAAGGCAGGGTCAAAAAATGAGGCAAAAGGGATGCAGGTTTGAAAGGCTCAAAGTTGTGGCATTCCACTGAGAACTTTGAGCATTTAGCGAGCAAACAAACTCATCATCGGGTGTGCATGCAAGGACGTCCAAGTCGTAAGGGCGTCAAAATTGGGGTGTCTACAATTGCCCCTCTTTGATAGAACTCGGAGTCATGAAATGACTTGAGTGAATGTCAAAGCCCGAAGACAACCCATTTTGACAAAGCCGTAAGACTTGGACAAACAATCAAGACGAAATGGTTGTGTCCGCAGACTGCCTACGTATCCCTTTGCAAGGAATCAAACTAGTGTAGTTCTGGGGCAAAATGGAAATGATATGCATAATGCAACTTGAAAGCGGGACTCACACGCTATGCGAAGCCAGTGATTATTTTGAAAACTTATGATCATGCGAGATGATGCAATAAGTAATAGCAAGTATAATAAGCAAGAATATAATAGTGACATATGAATGAACAACTTTAAGCTTAAAAGCAAGAAGATCCAAAACACACTCTAACCATGCCAAGACACGGGACAAGGAAAGAAAACACCAGTCAGGATTGCGTTTCACGCATCTTGAGAAAATGAGAACAAAAACCGCTGAGGCTCGTGTTTCACATGTCTCGAGAAATAAGAAACCACTCAAGATCACATTTCACGCAACTTGATAAACAAGAAAAATTACTCGATCTTGCGTTTCACACGTCCCAAGAAATAACCACTCGAGCACATACTTCATACGTCTCGAGGTAAAACCCGCCTAGGGCTACATTTCACGCGTCCTGAGAAACAACCACTCGGGCACGTACTTCGTACATCCTGAGGTAAAATCCACCCAAGGCTGCGTTTCATGCGTCTTGAGAAATAACGACTCAGGCACGTACTTCGTACGTCTCGAGGTAAAACCCACCCAGGGCCGTGTTTCACGCGTCCTAAGAAACAACCACTCGGGCGCGTACTTCGTACGTCCTGAGGTAAAACCCACCCAGGGTCGCATTTCACGCGCCCTGAGAAAGAACCACTTGAGCACATACTTCATACGTCTCGAGGTAAAACCCGCCCAGGGCCGCATTTCACGTGTCTTGAGAAACAACCACTCGGGCGCGTACTTTGTACGTCCCGAGGTAAAACCCACCCAAGGCCGCATTTCACGCGTCCTGAGAAACAACCACTCAGGCGCGTACCTTGTACGTCCTGAGGTAAAACCCGCCCAGGGCTGCATTTCACGTGTCCTGAGAAACAACCACTCGGGCCCATATTTCATACATCTCGAGCTAAAACCTGCCCAAGGCCACGTTTCACGCGTCCTAAGAAACAACCACTTGGGTGCGTACTTTGTATGTCCCGAGGTAAAACCACAAAGGGGTGTGCGATAGATACACGAAGGTGAACAAGTGTGATAGATGCACAAAGTGAACAAGTGTGATAAATACACAAAGTGGATGAGTGCGATAGATGCACAAAAAACTTCAACTGGAACTCCTTTGAATGAACCATACATACAATATCATTTGCCTATGTAAGAAAGAAACTTAACAAGTGTGACTCGGTAAAAATGCATGTTCTATGCAAGACAAACAACCGAGATACAATGTTAATTGAAAGAATGTTCTATGTAGGAAATAAAAGCGGAAGCATATTCTATGCGTGATTTATAATGGATGCAAGACGTGCATGGAGCATATATGTGAAATGCATATTCTATGCAAAATGTACATTCTATACAAGAAACAAAAGCGTAATTTGACAAAAGCAAAGTCAATGGCAACTTCTGATTTACCTCTCAGAAGAATCATAATATGTTTAAAGGATACACCTCGTTCATGTTGACAAGTGACGAATATTGTGCATCGAAAACACAATTTTGAGCTTCCGTAGAGACAATCTGAACCCAACAGTGAATCACCCCTATACTTCTTGAAAACCAAGGACACAAAACAGCATTAGGACCCCAAGGGAGGCCACCGGCCGGCCACAGGAGGAGGCCGCTGGCCATGTGTCAGCCATAGGTGAGCCTCGCTAGCCACCGTGAGCCCTGCCGACCAACGATGGCAACCCAGGGGCAAACTTGCTTTTTGGCTTGGGTCTTTAAGTATACAACACAACACATCATTTCCTCACTTCTCTAGGGCCGAAATTCTTCTCCCTCCCTCTCTAGACACTCATTCTCTCTAGATTTTCACTTTCTATACGTTTTCCAATGCCCCACGCAAACTTTATTTGCTAAACCCTCTTGATTCTCTTCACTTTGAACCGATTGAAATTTGATTTTGATGCATTTTCCTTCATTTTCACCCTTCTAGGCTTGTTCTCCTCGAGTTTCTCTCAAGTTCTGTGCACTTTTCCCAGCTTTGACTTTTTCTTCCATTTTCTCTCTCCTAGGGTTGACTTTTTCCAATTTTACCCTATTTTCAACATTTTTCTTTGTTCTTCACCCGCTTTTCACCCATTCTCCAGATGGCGGATAAGATTCCTCACGATGGAGCTCCTCTCGAGATTCTCCCTTCATTTTCACCTATTCTTGAAGTAGGGGAGTCGACAGTTGACTTTAAGGCAGAGTTCGAGCCTGAGGCTGAGCTAGAGTCGCTATCGTTGAGGGTACGTATGACCTTTCGATCCAGAGAGATACCATCCTCGGATGCATGTCTTTCTTGCCGGAGGCATCAGACACTTCACTGAGTTTGCTCGTGATGCACCGGAGGACCTCCTGTTGAAGGAGTTGGCTTCTCACCTGTTAGCCATTACCGTTGAGGTATGAACTCTGTTTTCATGTATTTCTGCCTTTCTTTACTTGTAGTTCTTGCACTGCCTTTTATTTGACCGTACTACCATCACTGCTTTATATATGATTGTACTTTCATCACTTTTCACTGCATTTCTTGCACTGCCTTATATCTAACTGTACTTTCATCACTACTTGATCTGGTTCATCTATTCTTTGCCACAGGGCGAGTTTCGCGCCTTCCGAGGGTACAAAGCTGCTACCCCCTGAGACTGGTATGAAAAGCTTCCCACGAGAGTTTGCGGTATCATAGACGAGGTTAACTTTGGCCTTTTCTGCTCTGGGCTGACGCGGGTCACTGCGAGCCGTCCTCTTCTAGGAGCGCTCATGGAGAGGTGGTGGGACACCACCAACTCCTTCCACTTTTCTACTACAGGAGAAATGACGATGACTCCCTATGACTTCGTCATGATCACCAGCTTAGACGTAGGGGGAGATATGGTCCCTCTCAATACAGACATGGAGGAGTGGGAGGCGGCTTGGTTCGAGCTGCTGGGAGCGCATCCACCCATATATCGGATAAGCATGGTCAGATACACCTAGTTTGCCAAGTGATTCAGAGGAAGCGAGCCCGAGACAGTAGAGGAGATAGAGCAGTATGCCAAGGGCTTTCTGATGTTCGTCTTCGATACCACTTTGTTTTCAAACAGGTGGAACACCATTGACTTATATCTGCTGAGCGCCCTGGTGACCCTTCCTCGGGTTTATTTTTATGACTGGGGTGGAGTCGGCCTCGCTACACTATACGGATACATGAGCTCGACCTTCCGTCTGAGAGGGGACTTGATCGGAGGCTACTGGCAAGCCTGGGAGGTATGCATCTTAGTTTTCTCTTTACACTTTATATTTTCTGCTTTACATCTATTCAACACTTGTGCTTTCTGCTTTGCACTTTTTGCATCTGTTCATACATTGTGCTTTCTGCTTTGCACTTTCTACATCTGTTCATGTTGTATGTTTTTTGCTTTGCATATTTTGCATATACTCATACTGTATTGATCACATATCACTGTATTTTCTCCGTAGTTGTGGGTCTATGCATATTTTCCGACTCTAGCCCTAGAGCCTGTGGAGGAGCTTCCACTGGCAGTCTTCTATTCACAAAGGTACGACAAACAAGCTCCACCGTAGGATCCGCGAGCCCTTACATTTTCTAGACATTACTTTAACACAGTAGCTGCCCATGAGGTTACCCAAAGCACAGTCATTTTCGCTTTAACACTGTTTTGATTCACATTACTACTGACAGCAATTAATCATCTGTACAACTTTTATTTGCAGATCATGTGGCAGCCATGGGCCACAATGCCAACGGGGATTCAGGACCAGTATGCTAGGGCTTGAGCCATTTCCCGCTTCCACATTCTACTCGAGGGCCTAATCTGCCGGGCTTGGTTCCTAAGCGAGCGATTCGTGTACCAGATTGTGGGCATGCCTGACCCGATGGCATCGATGGCACCGTTTAAGTCCATGCGATCAGCAGATAGCATATCTGTTGATGAGGTCATTCAGTTTATGGTGGGCCTGGATGCCGACTACTTCTGAGCAGAGGGAGACTATGCAGCCTTCATTCAGACGCATCTCATACAACCTTTCACAGGTGCTCGTGGAGGTGAGGAGACGAGAGCTCCTACTGCGCGGGAGGCGCCCGGAGTGACCCGAGTGACCAGGGCGACCAGGGCCCATGGTAGAGAGGCTTCCTGGGTGAGGCAGAGGATAGATTAGTTAGAGCTTCTGACCGTATTGACATGCTAGCGGCATACTGAGGATCCTTACCAGGTCCCGATTGAGCCCGCAGCAGCTGGGCATGAGCTTGTCGAGGTTTAAGGCCCGACTCAGGTATGGACCATTTTTTATGTTTGCACCCCACATTTTGTCAAATCTGTTTACTGCAGATATTGATCACCCAAATGCATTTGCAGGCCTCCACAGAGTACAGGGGGAGGGCTCTTGAGCTGATAACCTCCCTGATGGGTATGGTATAGAGGAGGGAGGCATTGCTCAATCTCTACGGTATTCAGGTAATTTCTTTAGTTTACATTTCATGCTATCAATTTTCCAATACATTAGCATTTCAACTGTGGTTTGTTCCAAATTGCACCAATCTGGTACACCGGATCTGGTACACTGCATTCACACATTGCATTCATACTGCACTCATACTGTACTGTAGACGCGCCCATGGGCCTCATGCTACAGTTCGGACTCGATTTGTTGTCACGGTTCTTAATCTGAACCAAAGAGTCCAAATCCGGCAAATCGTTTTGAGAAAACAGATTTTTAGAAAAAGAAGTGCCAAACATGGACTGCTTTGCCAGATACAGAGTCGCCACCTAAATATTTTTAATAGGAAAATTTAGGAAACCCTGACTCGGTGCCAAAGGCCACGTGTCCATCATTGCCAAAGTTGCCTCGGCTCGGGAGCTTGGGTACGATTGGGGAAGGTCAGCTATGAGCACCCCCTCTCGCCCGATCCGAAGATCTGCCTCTACTAACCGTGATATCCGTTTTTGAAAACATTATGTATTCTTATTCCATTTATTAGCCTAGCATTACTATGTTATGCGCACAGTAAACAAGTATAGACTAGATTGCCTAATTTGGAGATAAACATTGCATATCCGTTTGTCTTGAAAAACACTTTGGAATTTACTACTCGTAAGTAGGCTAAAATACGGATTTCAACGAGTTTTTCCAACCCAGACAATCCAACCTTCACCCACAGGCAGTCAAACAGTTTATCACATAAGCATCTAGCCACATGGTAAACATGTTGTCATGATAGCATTCACACGCATGCGATGCTAAAGCAGGAAAATACTTACATAGTACTCCGTGCCAAAACAATAAACTAGTTAGCCAACATGCATGGTCCTAGTTCATGTCGAATTGACTAATGCAACACATACAGGATGCACTTAGAATAGGCTCGGCTAACCTAAGTATGGCACGTGAGATGCGATCAATTGATGCATGTATTCAAATTGGAATTGAAGTACGAATGCAGTTTAGCATGATGTACCGAGCCTGGTGCATGCGATACAAATGCATGAATGCACGCATGCATAGCATAAGGTATGCTAATTTTAAATATGCCCTAGTCTACCATCATAAGCAGGTAAGTAAAAGGGAAGAAAGAAGTAGGGATTGGAAGTCATGCACACACACGCACCCACACTTATTACAAATTCGCCCTCGCTCGGAGGGACCGAAAGAATAATACAATTTGAATAACGAATTAACTATCCTAGCTAATTAATTATTACAAATTACCTAATTAGTCAACAAACTAACTAAGCTAGGAAAAACAGTAAACCGCCTCGGGGAGAGAGTCTAATGCAGTGCGTGCCCGGTCCTGCTCGGAAGTGCACTGCCATGCCTAGGCTGCCTCTGTTTTCCTTGACATACTCCTATGGAGACTGCCAAAGTCTCAGGATTGTTTCCCTGGACATTGAGCAGTGCCACCGGCTGAATAGAATGGCTACCGGCAGTGACATATGATCACCGGCACACAATGAATCCATCGGCTGCATACTTATTGTCGGTCGGCTCTTAGAACTGCCGGTCAGCAGAGAGTTCCTGCAGAACCTGCAATTGACAGCAACAGAGGGCAAGGCAGAGCATGGCAATACAGTTCAAGCCATATTTGCACCAAACATGTTCCTTATCATGTGAGTGAGTCAAAGGGACATGCTCCTTGGTTCTCGGACCATCAATCGCGCATTTCCATGCATGATGGCCCAAGGGACCAAGTGTGCACATTTTGATGTCAAATGCAATGCAAACCAACAAACCAAAGGGACTCGACCCCCATCATGACTTGGTCAAAAGGTAGAGCATGCATGCCAATGCAATGCAATCCTAATCACGTGAGCTAGCATGCAACATGAGCATACAAGCAAGTGATGTACACTAGGTACACAAACTCTGCAAGCAAGCAAACAAGCATACAAGGCATGAGATAATGCAACCAACAAGTATGCAAGGCACAATGTGGGTGTTTAAGCATGTAAACAAACATGTGACTTCATTCAATCATGCAAGTTAAGTTATGCAATAACTCACCAATATGCTACAACATACAAGGAGTACATGCAACAAACAAAGAGATGAACTTAAACATGATTTGGGCAGCTCCAATTAGGCCCAAAATAGTGGCCAAAGTGCCATGAAATGAGGGCTAAATGACATGCAAATATGCATGCACACAAGGACCAACACTTAAGCATTAAAGAACAATTCTTGAGCACACTCAAGAGGGTACAAATATGGACAAATAACATGCATTAAGCTCTGAAATTCATGCGAGAACATGGTGCCAAACCAAGCAAGCAAGATAGGCTAAACATGCAACAAATGGCCCAAGCATTCAAAGCAAACTAATGAAGTATTGAACTACACTTAGCAGGACCAAACATGGCCAACTAAATGACTAAAAAAACAGGATTTTAGCATGTTAAAACAAGGCCTAAAGATCACTTAGATGGCATCCAAATGACCTAAATTCAAAGGCATGCACAAATGCCAAAACAAGGAGCATGCTACACAAGCTTTCAAAGCATTAAAGAGGTGTCCAAGGCAAGCATACAAGCATGTCAAAGGGACTGAAATTATGCTACCAATGATGCCAAACCATTGAAATAAAGCAAGGATGCATGCTACACATTCACACACTTAAGGCCAACAAGCCAAAAATGCAAAGGGGCTATACAATGCATGCCATGGCCGACCCAAACAACTATGGACAGACCTCTAGCATGGCAAAATAAGCACAAAAGCTTCACAAAGCTTGACCTAAAACATGCTTGAACAATGGTTTACAACTTTAGGCATGTTAAGGCCTAAACATGGCATTACAAGGTAGGTATGCTAAGCATGCATGGTGTACCAAAACCAATTAAAAACAGAGGCATACTATGACATAATAAGCATAAAAAACAGCCAAGGCATGGTCAACATGAAGCTTAGCTAGGTGCTCCCTCAAGAGGCCAAAAATGGTCATTTTCAAGGACAACAAGGAGAGGGGGTGGCCCTCTCCTTCTTGGGACCTCAAGGCACCATCCTCACCTCTGAAATCCCTCAAGATTTCAGTGGTGAGGAGGCCCAAACACCAAGGTCTCAGAGCTCACACAAAATGGCACAAAATGGAGCCTTACAAGGCTTAAGAGGGGTCAAACAACCTCAAACCACAAAACACTCTAAACCAACTATTTAGAGGGCCTAAAAACAGAACTTTTTTATGTTATATACTAAACACAAAAACAGTTGCAAGGTAGGCAAAAATACAATGCAAGAAAGGGGTAAAAAGGTGCAAGTTTCTTAGCCTTGAAGACTTTCTTCACAACTGAAGCTCCATCAGCTTCTTCAGCTCCAAACCAGCTTCAAAACCTCCAAAACAACCCTCAAGAGGCCTCAGCTCCAAGGGATGGTGTAATGGTGGGTGCTTGTGAGCAAAAGTAAGACAAAACACACACACTAAGCTCAAGAGAGGGAAATATAGAGATGGAATAGATACAAATTCCTAACCCTAATATCAAAGCTCTCTAAAAATGTTGTCTAACCCTAAATCCAAGAGAGGAGACTCTCTCTTATAGAGCTCTCTCTTGTAAAGCTTGTCAAGAGAGAAATCCCTCCATACACGTGTATGGAGGGGAGCAGAGTGGTGTAGACGTCCCCGAAGGGCCTCGCTACAGTTCGGACTCGATTTGTGTCACGGTTCTTAATCTAAACCAAAGAGTCCAAATCCGGCAAATCGTTTTGAGAAACAGATTTTTTGAAAAGAAGTGCCAAACATGGACTGCTTTGCTAGATACAGAGTCGCCACCTAAATATTTTTTAATAGGGAAATTTAGGAAACCCTGACTCGGTGCCGAAGGCCACATGTCCGTCATCACCGGAGTTGTCTCGGCTCGGGAGCTTGGGTACGATCGGGGAAGGTCAGCTATGAGCACCCCTTTCGCCCGGTCCGAAGACCGGCCTCTACTAACCGTGATATCTGATTTTGAAAACGTTATGTGTTCTTATTCCAGTTATTAGCCTAGAATTACTATGTTATGCGCGCAGCAAATAAGTATAGACTAGATTGCCTAATTTGGAAACAATCATTACACATCCGTTTGTTTTTGAAAAACGCTTTGGAATTTGCTACTCGCTAGTAGGCTAAAACACGGATTTCAACGAGTTTTTCCAACTCAAACAATCCAACCTTCACCCATAAGCATTCAAACAGTTTATCTCACATAAGCACCAAGCCACATGGTAAGCATGCTGTCATGATAGCATTCACACTCATGCAATATGCTAAAGCGAAAATACTTACATAGTACTCCGTGCCAAAACAAAGAACCCGTTAGCAATCAATGCATGATCCAAATCCATGTTTAAATGTCTAATGCAACACGTACAGGATGCATTTAGGGTAGGCTCGGCTAACCTAGACGTGGCATGTGAAATACAGTCAATTGATGCACGTATTCAATTTGGAATTGAAGTTCAAATGCGGTTAGCGTGATGTACCGAGCCTGATGCATGTAGTACAAATGCATGAATGCACACATGCGTAGCATAAGGTATGCTAATTTTAAAAGTGCCCTAGTCTACCATCATAAGCAGGTAAGTAAAAGGGAAGAAAGAAGTGGGGATTGGAAGACATACATCCACTCACGCACACTTATTACAGATTTGCCCTCACTCGGAGGGACCAAATGAATAATACAAATTAAATAACTACGCAAGCTAATTAAATATTACAAATTGCCTAGTCAGTTAACAAACTAATTTAAACTAGGAAAAACAGTAAACCGCTTCGGGAGGAGAGCCAGATGCAGCGCATGCTCGGATCCTGCTCGGAAGTGCACCGCCATGCATAGTCTGCCTTTGTTTTCCTTGATACACTCCTCTGGAGACTTCCAAAGTCTCAGGACTGCTTCTCTGGACATTGGGAATCACCACCGGCTGAGTAGAATGCCTACCGGCAGTGTCATGTGGTCACCGGCACAAAATGAATCCATCGGCTAGTTATTCACTGCCGGTCGGCAATCTATACTGCCGGTCGGCAAAGAATGCCTGCAGAACCTGCAACTCACAGCAGCAGAGGACAGAACTTGCATGGCAATACAATTCAAACAATGTATGCACCAATCATGTCCCTTATCATGGTAATGACTCAAAGGAACATGCTCCTTGGTTCTCGGACCACCAATCACGCATTTTCATGCATGATGGCCCAAAGAATCAAGTGTGCAACTTTCATGTCAAATGAAATGCAAACCAAACAAAAACACCAAGGCCCATTTCCCATCACCAAGTCAAGGAACAAGGCATGCATGTAAGATGCAATGTAACCTAGGCATGCAAACTAAGGATGCAACATGACATGGCAAGACACTTATGCAAGCATACAAGCAAACATGAGGCAATGCAAACGGATGAAAAGATGGACTTATACATGATTTAGGCAACTCTAAATAGGCCTAAAACAGTGGCCAAAGTGACCAAAATAAGGGACCGAATACACATACACACATGCACATGTTAAAGGGCCAACACTTAGGCACAAATGAGGCAACTCTCAAGCGCATTTGAATGAGGCAATCATGGACATATGGCATGCAAGGTAAGCATTGAAACTCATGTTAGGATGGTGTCAAACCAAGCGAACAAAATAGGCCAAGCATGCAATGAATGGCTCAAGTACTTGAAGCAAGTCAAAGAGACTTGAACCACGGCTAAGCCAACCAAACCTCACAAGGCTAAGGGGACTTAAAATAGGTTCAAGACAGACCTAGACCATGCAAAGGGGATTCTTAGATGGCATCTAAGTGGCTCAAATTCAAAGGCATGCAAAAATGCCAAAACATGGAGCATACTACACAAGCTTTCAAAGCATTAAAGAGGCATTCAAGGCAAACATATAGGCATGCAAAGGGGACTGAAATGACATGGTGGATGGTTCCAAATCACCAAATCAATGCAAAAATGTCATGCTATACGTTCACATACTTAAGGCCAACAAGCCGGAATGCAAAGGGGCTATACTAAGCATGCCAAATCCGACCCAAACAACCTAGGACAGACCTTAAACATGGCAAAATATGCTCAAAACCTTCACAAGACTAAGCCTAAAACATGCTTGAACAAAGGCTAACAACCTAATGCATATTAAGGCAATAACAAGGCATTACATGGTAGGTATGCTAAGCATTGATGGTGTACCAAAACCAACAAACAACAAAGTTATATCATGGCATAATAAGCATGGAAAACAGCCAAGACATGGTCAATACACACTTTATCATGGTGCTCCCTCAAGAAGCCGAAAAGAGTCCCTTTCAAAGACAACAAGGAGAGGGGGTGGCCCTCCCCTTTTGGAGACTTCAAGGCACCATCTTCACCACTGAAATCCCTCAAGATTTCGGTGGTGAAGAGGCTCAAACACCAAAGTCTCGAAACTTGCACAAAATAGCACAAAATGAGGCCTTACAAGGCCTAGGAGGGGTCAAACACCTCCAAACCACAAAACACTTTAAATAAACAATTTAGAGGGCCCAAAAACAGAACTTTTTTATGTTATACACTAAGCACAAAAACAGTTCTAAGATAGGCAAAAATAAGATGCAAAAATGGGGAATAAAAGGGTTAGTTTCTTACCCTTGAAGACCCCTTTAACAATGGTGCTCCAAAAGCCCTTCTTGGCTTGAATCCAATTCCAAAACACCAAAACCAGCCCCTTAGAACCTCAGTAGCCAAAGGAAGGTGAAACACTAGGTGTTTGTGTGCAATAGTATGGACTAAAACACCTAGAACACAAAGGGAGAAAAAGAGAGATAGGAGATATGTATGAACCCTAACCCTAAAACCAGAGCTTCTCTCTGTGTTTCTCTCCCAAAAAATGTCTAAAGTCTCTAACCCTCAACAAAGGAGACAAGGGCTCATCTTATAGAGCTTCTTGTCTTGTAAAGCTTACAAGACAAGCTTCTAAAGAGGGAGATCCCTCGATACACGTGTATGGAGGGGAGCCAAATGCAAGACAGCTGTGATAAAATATCTGCAAAAGCAGATGCACAGTAGTCGGCTGGCCAAAGATGCCATTTTGGCAAAAGTGAGTGCCAACCGGCAACAAATAGTGCCGACCGGCAATATACATTGCCGGTGTCAGTAAAAACCAGCCGGTGGCCTCTGGCCATGGCCGGTGGTGTGTAGGGATGCCTCACAAGGCATTCCCTGCCCTTCCAAGGCAAAATGCAAGTGTTTGGTGCAAAACCAGACACTAAACGGTCGAGTTCGGAGATCCTGAGGCAAGGCGCGTAGCCGAGACCTCCGGGAACTCCAAACGAACACAAACATGGATGATCACCGAGTGTTCGAACGGTGACTTCCAAGTCTTGAGGACGGTCAAAAATGGGGTGTCTACAGTTGCCCCTCTTTGACAGAACTCGAAAGTCATAACAATGACGGGAGTGAATGTCAAAGCCCAGAGACGACCCATTTTTGACAAGGCCGAAGACTTAGACAAACATGCAAGACAGACAAGGTATGCGCCCGAAGGCAGGGGAAAAATGCAAGACAATGCACGAAGCCGAGCATAAATTATGATCATGCAAAGAGAGCTGTAATGAAGCATACATGTGACAACTTTAAGCTAGCATACACCAAACTACACTACAATGCAGAAAGGATGTAAGAGAATTATGTAATTCTCGATACGTCTCACTCGGAGGATATAATACCTGTGCGGTTCGTCTGGTTGCACCAACCTCAAATGAACCGTACATACAATATCGTGCCTGCAAAGAAAAAAAACTTAACAGGTACAATATTGTTAACAACATGCATAGTAGTATACTCGAAATGCGTGGCAACGCAAAGTAAGTGGGGAGCATAACAATGCTGTGAAAATACAGACATGTAAGTGGAGCATGCGGTCTACGCAGGCAACGAAATTGATCATAAGCATGCGGTCTATGTAGGTAGTGAAATTAACAAATATGCGGTCTACGCAAGCAATACATGCGGTCTACGCAGGTAATAAAATTGAACAATTATACGGTCTACGCAAGCAATACATGCGGTCTACGCAAGTAATGAAATGATTATAAACATGTGGTCTACGCAGGTAATATAATTCACATGCGGTCTACGCAGGTAATGAAATTGATTACAAACTTGCGGTCTACGCAGGTAATGTAATTAGCATGCGGTCTACGCAAGTAATGAAATTGAACAATAATGCGGTCTACACAAACAATACATGCGGTCTACGCAAGTAATGAAATTGAACAATTATGCGGTCTACGCAAGCAAAACATGTGGTCTACGCAGGTAATGAAATTGAACAATTATGCGGTCTATGCAAACAAAACATGCGGTCTACGCAGGTAATGAAATTGAACAATTATGCGGTCTACGCAAATAATGAAATGATTACAAACATGCGGTCTACGCAAACAATACATGCGGTCTACGCAAGTAATGAAATTGAACAATTATGCGGTCTACGCAAGCAATACATGCGGTCTACGCAGGTAATGAAATTGAACAATTATGCGGTCTATGCAAATAATGAAATGATTACAAACATGCGGTCTACGCAGGTAATGTAATTAACATGCGGTCTACGCAAGTAATGAAATTGAGCAATTATGCGGTCTACGCAAGCAAAACATGCGGTCTACGCAAGTAATGAAATTGAACAATTATGCGGTCTACGCAGGTAATGAAATTGAACAATTATGCGGTTTACGCAAATAATGAAATGATTACAAACATGCGGTCTACGCAAGTAATGAAATTGAACAATAATGCAAAACGGATGTAAGACGCAAAATGATATAAAATGATATAATGAGACACGCATGCCTCATAAGACGCAAAATGATACAAATGAGACACGCATGCCTCATAAGATGCAAAATGAAACAAAGTGTGACACGCATGCCACACGGAATGTAAAATGATGCAAACAGATTTAAATGCGTAACGACGCACGTGTTTCGGAATGCATGACAATGCATGGTAAGGGAATGCACGACAATGCGAACGATGCGCGAGGCGACGTATGCATTGAAATACATGACAATGCTTGTAATAAAAATGCAATGACAATGCATGAGAGATGTGCATGATAATGCAAGGGGTGCGTGTTACAACGCATGTAGTATGTGCATAACAATGCAACTGTGAGGCGCATGATAGCGCGATATAATGCACCGAAATAATGCAATGAACGCGTGCAACGCACACGGAGTAACTTTTGGATCTTGTAAGAGACAAAAAGGCTACCAAAGGATACAACATTGCACCAGTTGGAGTGCTACGCACAGAAGACGCGGTCCGAGGTCAAAACGGAGGCCGGTTGAGCATTGGAGGTACACTTTCTTGCACTTTCTTGAGCTATGAAGACCAAAAGCTGCTCATATGGCCTAAACAAGGTTGTGGGAACACCACCGGCCGAAAGGGGAAGCCGTCGGCTGTCCACCGGCTGCAAAATAATTCCATCGGCACAATATTCTGCCGGCCGGCACAAAATGTTGCCGACCGGCAAAAAGTTCCTGAGTCGGGGCAGATTCGACTTTTCACCATGGGTGTTTTAAAATAGGGTTTCTAAACCCTATCCTTCACTTCCCTTTCTGCCGAAATCTCACACACTCTCTCTCTACAGCGTTTTCCTTTCCTCTTTTGCCCGTTTCTTCGCGTTCTACGCCCGTTTCGTCGTCGGATTCGCGATTTTCTTCACGTTTCGGACATTTTCAACCGAACAAATCTTTGTTTCGGTGCCTCGTTTGCCGTTCCCACCTTTTTGGGGTTTGTTCCCCTCACTTTCCTCTCGATTTCCATACCATTTTCACATCCCGGCTTTTTCGGCCATTTTCGACCTTCTCTGGAGTTGACTTTTCGGTTGACTTTCTGCATTCCGGTCCGGTTTTCCTTCCTCCGGCTATTTTCTCATCACTCTTGACATGGCGGACGACATTCCACGCGGCGGGACTTCCCCGGATCACGAGATGGATCCCGGGGTCGAGCTCCTATCTTTAAGCGAGCGCCCGTTCGACCCGGCGACCTACCGGCTGGCGATTCATGTTCTGCCCCCCGATGGCCTGCGCCAGTTTCGGAGCTTCGAGAGGCACGTGCCACCCGAGCTATTACTGCGTGAGCCTACCTCCCACCTGTCCTTCGGCGCTTCCGAGGTAACTCTCTTTTCTCTACTTTACTTTCTGCAATGTAGGGCACAAAAACTGTCGTAGCTTATTTATGCTCTTTAACTGCTTTAGCTCAGATACCCTGTATACTGTAGTTATTCGTAAACATACGTACGACTGATATCTACTTGAGACTGGCACATGCACACACACTGCACTAACCCTGAATCACCCAAACACACTGCACTCACTGTATTTCACTGCATACCCACTGGTACCCAACATTTGCTTGAGTCTGAAAACATGCACACATGCTATACTGTTCTGAAACACCCGAACACGGTGACACATCACACGTTGTAGTTTACTGTAAACACACCGGCACCCGGTATTTGTCTGAATCTGTTAAACTTGCACACATGCTACATCTGTACTGAACCACCCGAACAAGCTGACGCGTCACATGCTGTAGTTCACTGTAAGCACACCGGCACCCGGTATTTGTTCAAATCTGTTAATTTTGCACGCATGCTATATCTGCTCTGAACCATCCAAACACGCTAACGCATCACATGCTGTAGTTGACTGTAAGCACACCGGCACCCGGTATTTGTTCAAATCTATTTAAACTTGCATGCATGTTATATCTGCTCTGAACCACCCAAACACGCTGACGCATCACACGCTGTAGTCCACTGTAAGCACACCGGCACCCGGTATTTGTCTGAATCTGTTTAAACTTGCATGCATGCTACATCTGTATGCTTCTTAAAACTGCATTTTGAATGTTGTCTTGCAATTGTTATTTTCTGTTTACAGAAGGATTCCCATACCATCCGCGGTTATGGGAACACTGGCGCTCGGGAGTGGTACGGCGAGCTTCCTGATGCGGTTCGTCGCATAGTGGACCAGGCGGGCTGAGGCGCCTTCTGCAGAGGACTCTCTAGGCTTACTACATGCAAACCTCTCCTCGTTGCTCTGGTGGAGAGGTGGTGGGACACCACCGATTCATTTCATTTGTCCGCGGCAGGGGACATGACGATGACCCCTTACGATTTCTCGATGCTCACAGGCATCAGGGTAGGGGGTGATCTGATCCCCTTCAATGTTGACATGGACGAGTGGACTGCCGCTCAGGTCCATCTGCTGGGGGAGGCCCCACCTCTCGCTCGTCCAGGCTTTGTCCGATATTCCTGGTTCGAGGTGCAGTTCAAGGTCCAGCCCACCCTTGTTGATGCAGCTCCGATGACTCCAGAGGCCGTGGAGAGGTACGCACGCGGCTTCCTCATGTTCTTGTTCGGGACGACCATCTTCGCCGACCGGGCGAACACCGTGCCTCTCTGCCTACTTAGCGCACTGGTGGACGTCAGGGACATCTTGCACTACGACTGGGGTGGCGCCGCTCTGGCCACTCTCTACGGGTATATGAGCTCAGCTTCCCGCGGCAGCGGACAGTTGCTCGGAGGCTACTGGCGGACTTGGGAGGTACATTTTTTCTCCGCTTTTCATTCCTGCCCTATATTTTCTGTACTCTGTACACTGCACACACTATAGTCTGCTTTATACTTGCTGTATACTGTACACACGGCACACACATACATTCTGCTTTACACTGACTGTACACTGCTCACACTATACACTGTACACAATACACTGCACAACACACGACTCTGCCATTTCTGCTTTATTCTATATTCTGCTTTATCTGATAAATGCACTGGTATTTACCTTGCAGTTGTGGGTTTACGCCTACTTTCCTAGGCTTGCTCCCGTACCAGTCACAGAGACTCCTCTGGTCGTCCCCTTTTCGCATCGCTTTGACGGGAGATGCACCCGGAGGCCGCGAGAGACTTTCAGCTTCTTCCGCCACTACTTCGACACCATTACCCCTGCCGAGGTATGTTTTACTTGCAGTTCATTTAAGCTTCACTTTTCCACTGCATATTTCAAAAATAGTAGATAGCAAACTGTATGTCACTTTCAGGTCACGTGGCAGCCTTGGGCTCCATTGCCGGCGGCGATGCGGGACCGGTTTGCCGGTGCTGAGGAGACCTCGCGTTTCCGGATCTTACTGGAGGGCCCGGTCTGTCGGGCTTGGTACCTGGGTGAGCGTTTCCTATGCCAGACCTTAGGGTTACCGGAGCAGATAGTCCCGGTTTACCCTCCTGCGGACATGAGGGTGACCGAGAGGCTCACGACCGAGCAGATGGCCGATTACACTATCGGCTGGGAGGCGACCCGCTTTAGAGGCATCGGCGACTACAGAGAGTACGTGCAGACGTACCTTATGCGACCTCTGAGCGGCGGCCGTCGAGCGGAGGGAGCCAGGCCCGTGGCGCCAGCGGCTGGGGCAGGAGCGGGAGCTGGAGTAGGGGCTTCGAGAAGGGCTCGAGTCCGTGGCAGGGGCGGAGTTCAGGGAGGACGGGGGGCTGGCTGGCCCGCCCTGCCCGCTGCACTGACTTTCCGAGGGTAGGGTGGGGCGACCTATCAGATCCCCTTCGCCCCTCCGCCGGCTGATCACGAGTTTGTCGGTGTCCCCGACTTGCCTCCGGTATGTATTACTGCATTTTTGTACAGTCATTTCATTTCAGTTTATTTGATATTCCACAGAATATTGATGCATCCGATACTTTTGCAGGCTTCTTCTGAGTATACCCGGCAGTCATTGGAGATGAATGCCTCCATGATAGGGATGCTTCAGCGGACCTTTGACCTCCTGGCCCTCTACAGCATTCCGGTATGTTCTTCTGAGACTGGCCTCAAACCATTCATACACTGCTTTACATAA
This sequence comes from Camellia sinensis, assembly GCF_055761805.1. NCBI lineage: Eukaryota > Viridiplantae > Streptophyta > Magnoliopsida > Ericales > Theaceae > Camellia > Camellia sinensis. The sequence continues at coordinate 21,675,745 of NC_138965.1, read as the reverse complement.
TCTGATGCACGGCACGACACCTGATACACTGATCTCACAGTATCTGATACACTGCATACACTGCATTCTGCACTGTACTCTGCACTGATAAACTACTCACGGCATTCACACACTGTACTCACACACTGCATTCTGCACTGATAAACTGTTCACGGCATTCACTCACTGTACTCATACACTGCATTCTACATTGACAGACTATCCACAGCATACTGATGCATTTGTCTTTTATGTACTTTTGCAGCCTCCCTTCCAGATTCCTATGTCAGGAGGTGCTCCAGCTGGACCTTACGTCCCTGCCCGAGGGAGAGATGAGGAGGGCAGAGCATTTCCCCGCACCAAGGCGGGGCGCACTCATATCGGGAGTAGCTCGCGAGCTCCAGTCCCTGATGATGATGATGACGAGGAGTCAGAGGCAGAGGCAGAGGCAGAGTCGGAGGCGGAGGAGACCGGAGGCAGCACTAGCTCGGGCTCTGACGACGATGCTGATGATGCTCCTGGACCTTCGTCCAGGAAGAGGACTAGGACAGACTGATAGCCCTCGGAGCCGCTTGAGATGGATACAGATTTTTGTTATTTTTCTTTTTCTTGTACTTTTCTGTTTTTTGATAGTTAGGATACTTTGTACTGCCGCAGGCAGATTTTTGTTTCCAAAACTTGTGTATTTGAAAAGATGATGAAATGAAACAGGCTTTTTATCTGAAAAAGTGTTTACATCCGTATATCTTTTTCATTTCATACTTTGCATCGCATCACACCATATTACACCTCAATGTAAATGAAATTGATTGGTTGTCTGAAAATTGAACACTTGCACTGTAATAATCAGATAACTAAACAGCCAACAGCAACATAACCCAAGCAACCCACTGCCTGATTCTGGACACACAGCCCTTACTCTGTTGGGGATTGTAGACGTCCCCCGAACGCCCCGGGAGGGTTAGTCCCGTTCTGTTCATTTGGGGTTACTACAGCACGGACTCGACTTGTGTCACGGCTCTTAATCTGAACCAAAGAGTCCAAACCTGGCAAATCGTTTTGAGAAACAGTTTTTTGAAAAGTAGCGCCAAACATGGACTGCTTTGCCAGATACAGAGTCGCCACCTAAATATTTTTTTCATGGGAGAATTTAGGAAACCCTGACTCGGTGCCGAAGGCCACATGTCCGTCATCACCGGAGTTGTCTCGGCTCGGGAGCTTGGGTACGATCGGGGAAGGTCAGCTATGAGCACCCCCTTTCGCCCGGTCCGAAGACCGGCCTCTACTAACCGTGATATCCATTTTTGAAAACTTTATATGTTCTTAAACCGATTGTTAGCCTAGAATTACTATGTTTATGCACGCAGCAAACAAGTATAGACCAAATCGCCCAAATTGGAACAAAATATTTCATGTTTATTTTGAAAATGGTTTGCTACTCGCAAGTAGGCTAAAATACGGATTTTGCCACCCTCAAGTGGGCTTTTGGAAAAGATGGTTTTGCCGCTATCTAGTGGGCTTAAAAATCGCAGTTTTAACGCATTATCCCAATTTAAGCAATTTGACCTCCACCCACAGGCATTCAAGCAGTTTATCTCATGTAAACACTTAGCCGCATGGCAAGCATACTATTATGGCAACATTCACATGCATGCTGGATGCTAAAGCATAACTACTTACATTGTACTCCGTGCCAAAACAATAAACTAGTTAGCAAATATGCATGTCCTAGTTCATGTTATTTTGCCTAATGCAACACATACAAGATGCAATTTTAGTTAGGCTCGGTTATCCTAAAAAATGGCATACGATATGCAACCAACTGATTCATGTATTCAATTTTGGAATTTGAAAATACGAATGCGGTTAGTATGATGTACCGAGCCTGGTGCATGTCAACAAATGCATGAATGCACGCATGCATATCATAAGGTATGCTAATTTCAAAAATGCCCTAATCTACTATCATAAGCAGATAAATAAAAGGGAAGAAAGAAATGGGGATTGGAAGACATACACACACTCACCCACACTTATTACATGTTTACCCTCACTCAGAGGGTCCGAATGAATATTACAGTCCCAAATAATAAACAAATAAAATTATTACAAAAATTTCTAATTTAATTTAAAAGAAAAGTTGGCAAAGGAAAGAAGAGGGTAGCCGCAGCCTCTGCCTTGGGATGCGCGAATGATGCATGCTCGAATCCGTCTCGCCCGGAAAACCCGTATTGTACTCCTGTCGCCTCTGTTTGTACTGCCTTGTCTTTCTGAAAATTCCCAAAGTCCTGGAGCAGGTCCCTTACACACTGCAGAGCACCACCGGCCAGGCAGAATTCTTACCGGCACTCCAGAATTTTCATCGGCATTTTATTGGATTCATCGGCACTCCAGAGATTGCCGGTCGGCACCAAATTCTGCCGGTCGGCAGAAACTTCCTGCAGAAGACAATTCGACAGCAAACAGAGAACAGGCAATGCATGACATGGAGTTTTCAGGTGCATGTGGGCATGGTTGTGCTTCTTATCATGTTTTGAACTCAAAGAAGCATGACCTTCGATCTTTGAGCCATCAATGGTGCATGATGACTCAAGGGATCAAATTTGCCACTTAATGTAAGGATGTATGCGACAAACACAATGAACTCCGAAACCTTATCATGGCGAAGTCAAAGGCCTCGGGGACCGAAAGTTAAGGCGCGCTGCATCACTTGTGGTATGAACGCCCCTCAACTCTCACACTTGGTTTGACACCCCAAACCAAGTAATGCAATGCATGTTATGCAAAACATGGCTCAAAATGCAACATGATATCAATGTGCAAGGTATGCCAAGAATCATGCAACTAGTATGGCAAGCATGCAATATTAGACATACAAGACACAAATGTGATGTAAACATGGGCGCTTTGAGCAATAGAATCATCGTGCTACAACAACATGTGAAGCAACCATGCATCAATCATGAAGCAATTATGCAAAGATGGCTTAAAATGGCAAAGGGGCAGACCCTCACCCTCTTCAAAACAGTGGCCAAAAGTAACCGATAGATGGACCAATGTTCATGCCAACATGCAAGCCAAAAGTCCTATGGTTAAGGCACAAAAGGGAAACATTTCACTCTTCATCAACATGACCACTCATGGCATGATTAAAACAAAGTAAAAAAACAGAATTTTTACATGCAAAATGGGACCCCAAAACCTCCTAATATGACAGCCAAAGTACCTCCCATGAAACAAATGCACTAAGGCTCACTCCTAGGCATAAGAGGGCACACCCTCAAGGCATGAAAGAGGTCATGCATGCACACATAAAAACATGATTCTTGGACTAAAATGTGGTCCTAGATGGTGTCAAATCATGAGGGTAATCACAAACATGCATGCTAGAAGTCAACATGCTCAAAGCTTTCAAGCCGAAATACAAAACAACCCTAAACAACATGTCAAGCATGACCAAATGGATAACCAACAAACTTTAAGCATGGAAAAACAATACTAAAAGCTTCATGGAACTAAGCCAACATGCACAAGAATCATGGCCTAATCATGAGATGTACTCCTAAGCAAAATGGAGCAATACAAAGCAAGTATTACAAGCATGCAAGGAGGCACAAATCCGGCCAAAAACAGAGGTTACATATGACCTAAAATACCTAAAAAAATTCTGAAATGAGGCCAAGGATCATCAAGCACACATGCTACCCTTTTGAGCTCAAAAAGCATGGAAACAAACCATGAAGGGAGAGGGGTGTCCCTCTCCTATGCAAGACTTCAAACCATCTTTTTTTTTGACACTAAAATACACCGATTTTCCGTGGTCAAAGGACCAAAACACTGAAGTCGACAAAACCTTATGAAAGAGGCACCAAAATGGATCAAACAAGGCTTAGAAGGGGGAGTTTGCACTCAAACCACAAAATGACCTTAATGAAAGTGCTAGAACAGGAAAATACAAGCCCTTTTTATGTTATACACAAGAGCTAAAACAGCAAGCTAGATAGGTAAAAAACTATTGCAAGTTTGGGGAATATAAATCAAGATGCTCACCCTTGAAGAACCTTTGAAGAACAAATGGTCTAGCCTCCTTCTTTGGATCAAAACCAGTCCAAAAACTCAAGAAACAACCCCCCAAGTCCCTCAATCTTGGAGTAAGGTGTAATGGTGTGTGTAATGGTGCAAAAGTAAGGTAAAAACCACCTTTTGAGCTAAGAAACACACACAAAGGAGGAGAGAGGGGGAAGTATAGAGATAATATGTATCTATATCTCAAAGGTCTGGTTTTTGGTTGCAAGAAGTTAACCTAAATCAAAGAGGAAGACCCTCCTCTTATAAGACTCCCTCTTGCAAAGCTTATTCAACAAGCTTGCTTAGAGGGAGATCCCTCCATACACGTGTATGGAGGGGGGAAGAGTTGGTGCCAGCTATCACAGCTGGCACAAAATATCTCCATAAAGTGGATGAACAGTGGTCGGCTGCCCAAAAATGCCATTTCGGCAAAAAACAGTGCCGACCGGCAACAACCTATGCCGACCGGCAATAAAGTGTGCCGACCGGCAAACAAAAGTGCCGATAGCAGCAAAAGGCCAGCCGGTGGCCTCTAGCCACTGCCGGTGGGGTGTGGGGATGTCTCACAAGGCATTCCCTGCCTCTCAAAGGCAAGATGCAAGTGTTTGGTGCAAAACCAGACACTAAACGGTTGAGTTCAGAGATCCTGAGGCAGGGCACGCGAGCCGAGACCCCCGGGAACTCTAAACGAACACATACATGGATGATCACCGAGTGTTCAAACGGTGACGTCCAAGTCTTGAGGACGGTCAAAAATGGGGTGTCTACAGTTGCCCCTCTTTGACAGAACTCGAAATTCATAACAATGACGGGAGTGAATGTCAAAGCCCAGAGACGACCCATTTTTGACAAGGCTGAAGACTCAGACAAACATGCAAGACAATCAAGATATGCGCCCGAAGGCAGGGGCAAAATGCAAGACAATGCAGAGCCGAGCATAACTCATGATCACGCAAAGAAAGCTGTAACGAAGCATACATGCGATAGTTTTAAGCTAGTATACACCAAACTACACTACAATGCAGAAAGGATGTAAGAGAATTATGCAATTCTCAATACGTCTCACTCGGGAGATACAATACCTGTGCGGTTCATCCGGTTACACCAGCCTTAAGTGAACCGTACATACAATATCGTGCCTGAAAAGAAAACAAACTTAACAGGTACAATATTGTTAGCAACGTGCATGACAATGCAAGAATAGTGGTGTACTCGAAATGTGTGACAGCGCAAAGCAAGTGGAGAGCATAACAATGCTGTGAAGATACAAATAGGTACGTGGAGCAAGCGGTCTACGCAGGCGACGAAATTGATCATAAGCACGCGGTCTACGTAGGTAACGAAACTAACAAACGGTCTACGCAATTAAAACATGCGGTTTACGCAGGTGATGAAACTAAACATGCGGTCTACGCAATCAAAACATGCGGTCTACGCAAGTAATGAAATTAAACATGCGGTCTACGCAATCAAAACATGCGGTCTACGCAGGTATTGAAGTTAAACATGCGGTCTACGCAAGCAAAACATGCGGTCTACGCAGGTATTGAAATTAAACATGCGGTCTACGCAATCAAAACATGCGGTCTACGCAGGTATTGAAATTAAACATGCGGTCTACGCAATCAAAAACATGCGGTCTACGCAGGTATTGAAATCAAACATGCGGTCTACTCAAGTAAAGAATGATTACAAACATGCGGTCTACGCAAGTATTGAAATTAAATATGCGGTCTACGCAATCAAAACATGCGGTCTACGCAATCAAAACATGCGGTCTACGTAGGTATTGAAATCAAACATGCGGTCTACGCAAGTAAAGAAAGGATGTACCATTACATAGCATAATTGAAACAATTTGCGGAGTTCACAAAGCATGAAAAGGATATGGGGTGGGACATTCTTCGCACGCATCTAGCGTTGCTCGCAGAAGTTGTGGCCTGAGGTCAACTCAAAGGTTCACGTTTCAAAGGTGTGATTTCCCGTATTGTGAGGGCGTCCAACGACGTGGCTGACCCGAACAAAGATGCGGAAGGTGCGTTAACCGCAAGGGGAGTTTCATCGGTATCAATTCTGATACTTGGCTACCTTGCCATTCTACGCTTTATTTTCCTTTTTACTAGTAGCTTAAGCACATTGCACTGCCTTAGGCAGGTTTTATTCTTTTCAAAAGTTGCACATTTTGCAAAACACGTGATGGGAATGAAATAATCCATTTTGTTCAAAAGATGTTGCATTTGTGGATTTTCTGTGCATCGCATCGCAGGGTATCACACCACAAATGTGAACGAAATTGAACTCATTTTGGAAATTTGCCATCGTAATAATCAGGTAGTGAACCGACTTACAACTCGATAAGCAAAACAAAGACACGATGCAACCAAACAAGTGTGAATACAACTCGATAAACAAATCAAGAGCTCAAAGAGAGCGAAATACAACTCAATAAGCAAATGTTCACAAACTCGACGAGCAGGCAAGCGTGGCTCTGCAAGGATCGACCGCCGAGGAGGGGTTGGAGGTGGTGAAGTTCCCCAATTCTTAGCATAAACAGCTCAGGAAACCAGAAGGAAGTCCACCGGCATGGTGTAGGGACCACCGGCTGCAAGGAATGGCTACCGGCCATATGTCTGTTTTGTCGGCAAACTAAAATGGCCGGTCGGCAGATTTTTTTGGCCGGTCGGCACTAAACGAGGGGGACCACCAGAATGTTGACACCTGTCCCCCACTCAACCTTATCTCCTACAAAAGATCCCAGCTTCGTAGTTTTTCTCATTTTCACACTGATTTGCTCCAATGGAAGAGTTTCTTGATCAAAATCTCACAGCTTGGATTGCTAGCTTGGATGGCTCGGAAAAAGTGAATTTCTGGGGTTTTGGCATAAATGCACTATTCACTTTGGGTCGTACCCCCTTGCACTTCCCGTTTCTTCATGCCGCGGCAAGGTTTTGGAATCCGGTGACACATGTCTTTAGCTTCGCCGGGCAAGAGATGTGTCCTACCTTCGAAGATTTCCGAGCTTTAATAGAGTCCGAGCGCAACGAGGAGCTCCTGCCCCAACTTAATTTTGGTCATGCCCAATCCTTAGGGCGCATGTTCGGACTCAGCATGCGCGATGCTCGGTCTCTGATGGGTGACGGGATGTTAGACATTCCGAGTTTGGCCAATCGATTTTTTGATGCTGGTGATCGCAACAACCATCGCTGGCAAGGCTTCCGACGGCACGCCCTCTGTTTATGCATGCTATCCCATTTTCTATTTGTCTCGGGCTCTGGAGGGGCTAGTGTCCGGCTGATTGAGGTTGCCCAAGGCTTGAGAGAGGGCAAGAGCTGTATTGCTATGGCTCTGGCCGAGACGTTAATGGGTTTAGACACCTTTTATCGCCATGAGACGACTAGGTTGGCGGGGAGTCCATTACTGCTACAGGTAATATTTCCCACCCAATCTCGCATTTATGTATCGCTCTCATCACTCGGCCCTCAAGCTCAGTCTTTTCTCACAAAACCCCATTCTCACTCTTCTCTCCTCGTACATCTCTCTATTCTTTTAATCTCTCATTTTTCAATCCCTCCCCAGGTGTGGCTGATGGATAAACTGCAGGTTGTGGACTCCTGCCCCGCATATTCAGCTCGCGGCTACTTCTTCCGGCATCGTCTAGTCAATGCTTTGGATGAGGAATGGTGGTTCGCTTGGATGTGCCACTTGTCCGCAGACCGTATTGCTTGGCGGTGCCCTTGGTTGAACCTTCCGGCAATGAGTTACAATATGCCTCGGCAGACTGGGATTCAACTGGTTGGTCTCACTCATTGTGTATTCTATTTCCCATTTCGGATTTGACGCCAATTTGGCCATGATTAGACTTGCCCGCCAGAGGGGATAGAGTATCCTGCTGCATTTCCAGCCCGAGGCGCACAGCTTGCTTGGCAGGCCACCGCGTGGAGGATGAGAGAACTTCTGGCCCCCGCTCTTACTTTCAGTTGCACTTTGTCTGACGAGTGCATAGATTGGCTCAATGAAGAAGCACAGATCGGGCCCAGCTTGGCATCAGAGGCTTCGACCAGCTCTGGGAGGGGGCGCAGGAACACCTGACTTGACCATACCCTAGATTTATTGCTTTATTAGTACTTTCAAGTTTTCTTTCATGAATGTAATAAAAAGCAACTTCAATTGTATGTAAGAGCAGGAGAACACTGTTTTGAAATCAAAGAAATTGAAAGTTGTGGCACTGAAAATTTTCCAACTTGGTCCAAAAATGGTCAAAGTTGTAAAAAGATTATTTGAACAGAGTCGGCTTTTATTAAAACTTTTCAAAGATATTTTTGATGCGGATCGGAACTGGACACGCCTGAGATCTGTCACTCGAGATGCACAACCCCAGATTCTTGCAACTGGAAAGTTGCCCCTAGTCTGAAGAGCGCCGCAGCACTGCATAGCAACGGAAATTTGCCCCTAGTCTGAGTGGCACCGCACCGGAGATTCCAACGAATGCTGATGAACAAAGATGACTGAGATGATCAAATGGACAAAGTTGATCGAGGAAGTGTTATAGCTGAACTTCAGGATGAAGCTGCCTACGTATCCCAAACATGGGAATCAAGCCTCACGTAGTTCCGACTTGGGTTCGCTCGAGTATTTTCACTCTCCTTTTGCGCTCTAACTTTTGCCAAGGCCGCCCTTTGCGGGTTTTCAACCTTGCGAGCTCAGTTTTTATATTTTCTAATTTTTTGTGCTCTAACTTTTGCCTAGGTCGCCCTTTCGGGTTTTCGGCCTAGCGAGCCTCTCAAGGATAGTATTTCTTCAACTTGTCCATGTTGATCGGTTGAGAGAATTCTAAGCCATCTAAGTCCATCAGAACCACAGCTCCGCCTGACCAGATAGCTTTGATGATGTAGGGACCAGTCCAATTGGGTCTGAACTTGCCCCTCGGGTCGTGGATGGGAGCTCGGTTGTCTTTGAGTACCAAATCCCCTTCCTTTAGATTTCTGGACTTAACCCTCTTGTTAAAAGCCCGAGCAATCCTGCGCTGATAACTTTGAACGTGGTACAGTGCTTTCAGCCTTCTTTCGTCAAAAAGCATAAGTTCCTCGAACCTGCTCTGCTGCCAATCTGCCTCAGCTATCTGACACTCGGCCAATACCCGTAAAGACGGAACTTCAATCTCAATAGGTAGAACAGCCTCCATTCCATAAACTAACGAATACGGAGTTACTCCGGTAGAAGTTCTAATTGAAGTCCTGTAGCCCCACAGAGCAAACGACAACTTATCTGTCCAATCTCGATAGGTCTCCACCATTTTCCGCAGTATATGCTTGATGTTCTTGTTGGCGGCCTCGAGTGCTCCGTTGGTTTGCGGCCGGTACGTAGATGACTTATGAAAAGCCACGTTATACTTTTCCAACAAGTCGACCACTTCTTTCTTAAAGTGGGATCCATTATCCGAGATGATCTCATTTGGTACCCCGTAGCGACAAATGATGTTGTTTCTGATGAACTTTGCGACGTGCGACGCTTTCAACACACTACTAAAGAAAGGGCCTTTTGAGTCGGTTTTTTGAGTCGGCAAATTTTACCGTCGCAAAAGGTAGCCTTTTTGAGACGGCACAGAGTTACCGACTCAAATACCAAACCTTTAGCGTCGGCACCGTTGGCCGACACAAAAAATTAATATTTGATAGCATTATTTGAGTCGGTTGAATTTACCGACGCAAAAGATAGACCTTTTGAGTCGGCATAGACCTTTTGCGTCGGCAAATTTGTGCCGACGCAAAAAATTAGATCTTTTTGTGTCGGCAACTCATGCCGTAGCAAAAAAAAAAAAATTATAGCCAAGATATATATATATTTACTTGATTATATTTAATAAATATATTTATTTATACATATACTTTTATATTAATATTGAGTATATATACTATAAATAATATATATCTCGTTTAATATCTGAAAGAGGTATGGTGGTGAAGTGGACTTAGCGCAGTGATCTCGGGTCAAATTGACCAAATGGTTGTGTGTTCGAAACTTGGGAGCCTCAATGAGTTAAATTTTTTAAAACATTTAACCACTTTTTGAGTCGGCAATCTACCGTCACAAAAAATTAAAACTTTTTGCGTCGGCAGATTGCCGACTCAAAAACTTTTTGCGACCCCACCAATTTCGTCCCTTGAGTTGCCGTCGAAACGCCGTCGCAAAAAGTTTTTGTGTCGGCAAATACGCTATTTGCGACGGCACGCTGCCGACTCAAAAGCCCTGTTTTCTAGTAGTGACACCGCGTATGATTGGGCCTCGACCCACTTTGTGAAATAATCTATCGCTACGAGGATATACTCATGTCCGTTCGACCCCTTCGGGGTAACAGCTCCGATCACATCGATCCCCCACACGGAAAACGGCCACGGGGAAGTCATGTTGTACAACTTGGATGGTGGGATATTCATACGGTTTGCATGGATCTGGCATTTGTGGCATCGCCGAACAAAGCCGATACAATCCTCCTCCATGGTCGACCAGTAGTAACCCTGCCTGAGGATCTTTCTGGCCAACAATACTCCATTCATGTGCGCGCCGCACTCCCCTCCGTGGATGGCCTCCATTAGGCGCTTCGACTCTTCAGCTTCTACACAGAGCTTATGCATTCCCAGATGACCTCTTTTGTACAGCTTACCTCCGCAGATGATGAACTGAATAGCCATTCTTCTAATGGCCCTCTTATCCTTGGCGCTTGCCCCTAGGGGATATGTCTCCTTTTCCAAGAAGTTCCAAATATCGTAATACCAGGGGTTGTCGTCTTGGGCCTCATCTATGGCGAAAATTGACTCGTATGCTGGCGCAAACTTCTGATCAATGATGACTGGACGCATCCGGACTCCCGACGGGATGTCTATCATGGAAGATAGAGTTGCTAGTGAATCTGCGAACCTGTTGTTCTCTCTTACGAGGTGGGTGAAATTTAGTTTCTCGAACCGAGGAATTAACAAATCCAAGGTTTGGTAGTAAATTATCATCCTTCCCTCCTTGACCTTCCAGTCTCCTTTTGCTTGAGACACAACAAGATTCGAGTCCCCAATGACGTCCAACCGTCTTACCCCTAGTTCTAGGGCTGCTTCCAGACCAGCAATACATGCCTCATACTCTGCCTCATTGTTCGAGACTCTGAACTGGAGTTTGAATGCTAAAGGGATACGGGAATCGTCAGGCGCTATCAGCAACACTCATATCCCATACCCATACTGGTTTGACGCTCCGTCAAAGTACATCGTCCAAGTTTCATCTTCGATGTGCAGAATGGCTTCATCTGGGAATAGGTACTCAATCGCTTCATCCCCCTCAACCGGGTGGTCGGCAAGGAACTCCGCTACCGCTCTCCCTTTCACCGACTTGCGTGTTACATACTTCAAGTCAAATTCGGAAAGCAATAGCAACCAACGAGCTAGCCTACCCGTAAGTGCTGGTTTCTCGAAAAGATATTTGATGGGATCCAAACGTGAAACCAACGTTACAGAGTGAGCTAACAGGTAGTGCCGCAGCTTCCTGGTAGCCCATACCAAGGCCAAACAAGCCTTCTCCAGTGGTGTGTAGCGGGTCTCGTAATCCAGCATCTTTTTGCTCAGATAGTAGATGGCCCTTTCCACTTTGTCTTCTGACTCCTGTGCGAACATGCAGCCCATGGTGGTCTCAGTTACCGAAAGATACAATATCAACGGTCTCCCCAGTTCTGGCGGTGACAACACGGGTGGGTTCTGTAGATACTCTTTGATCTGTTCAAAAGCTGCTTGACATCGGCCGTCCCATTGGAATTTCTTTCCTTTCTTCAGGAGACCGAAAAGTGGTTCACAAGTCGAGGTTAATTTAGAGATAAACCGTCTTATGAATTGCACTTTACCTAGAAAGCCTCGCACCTCCTTTTCAGTCCTCGGTGGTGGCATTTCTAAGATGGCCTTGATTTTGGAAGGGTCGACCTCGATGCCCCTTTGCGTTATCAGAAACCCTAGCATCTTCCCTGCTGTAACACCAAAAGTACACTTCTGGGGATTCAGCCGCAGCCGAAATTCTCTGATCCTTTGAAAGAATTTTTGTAAGGCGGTGTGGTGGCCCTCTCTTTCTTTGGACTTGACAATCATGTCGTCCACATACACCTCGACCTCTTTATGGATCATATCATGCAATATTGTGGTTGCTGCTCGTTGATAGGTAGCTCCAGCGTTTTTCAGCCCAAATGGCATCACTCGATAACAATATGTACCCCACGGGGTAGTGAATGCAGTCTTCTCCCGGTCTTCCGGCGCCATTACTATCTGATTATAGCCTGAGAAGCCATCCATAAACGAAAGCAAGGCATGTCCTGCCGTGAAATCTACCAGTTCATCAATGTGCGGCAAGGGGAAGTCGTCCTTCGGACTGGCCCTGTTTAAATCTCTGAAGTCTACACAGACCCGAATTCTGCCGTCTTTCTTCGGCACCGGAACAATGTTGGCCGGCCAAGTCGGGTACTCAGACACCAACAGGAAGCCTGCATCAATCTGCTTGGTGGCCTCTTCCTTGATCTTAATGGCCCAATCAGGGCGGATCCTTCTGAGCTTCTGTTTGACAGGTCGGGCCTCGGGATCAAGAAGGATCCGGTGCTGTACAATCTCAGGATCGATTCCAGGCATGTCTTCGTAGGACCACGCGAAAACATCTTTGAAATCTTTTAACAAAGCGACTAAGCGCTCGCGTTCCTCAGAAGACAACGTGGACCCGATTTGGACCAGCCGCGGGTCCTTCTCAGTACCAACATTCACAGTAGTGATTTCATCCATTAAAGGTTTAACAAATCTTTCCTGCTCTTGATCAATTAACCGTTGCAAAACCGGAGGAATTTCTTCCTCGTCGTTTTCATCAAAATTTTGAAAATCCTGATTTAAGCAATAAATCAAAGGCACAGAAAAATACTCTGAAACCACATCCACGTCGTTCTCATTAAATACTTCCGAGCCGTCAGATTCCTCTGTTACAACAGACTCAAAAGAAAATGAAAAAGATGACCTAGACAGGACGGTGGCATCCGGGTTATCACCCCCAGGAATACCGGACTCAGACTCAGTTGAGCAGGAATCTGATTCCGACGTACAAGATTCGGTAGAATCAGATTCCGGATCACTACCTGACCCGGTGCTGCTTGATAAAAAGCCTTCTTCATATTGCCAGATGAGAGAAGGTGCGATGGATGCATCCAAAATAGCTGATGGTAGGCCCGCAGCCGCTTCATTCCCAATCACACATACCGAGGAGCTATCCCCCAAGCACCTCTGTTCGATCGGAGGATCTGAAAGCAGACACACCAACGCTGCCCCCATTTCATTTTCAGCGTCCTCGGACTGTACTTCCTTACTTTGCTCAGCCTCAGCCGATAGATCTGCCTGCCCTTCGGCGATGTCATCCTCAGGTAACTGTAAATCAAAGAAAATCTCAAATCCCGGTACGCGCTTCTTCTCCGCGTTGAGCCACGGCTCTGGGAAGCCACAGAACGGAAAGTCCTCCCCCTCCCGGGCGAAACGTCCGTTTAGGGTCCCCCGAATGGGCTGGTGCATTAAGTCAAAGGGCTTCCCCATCTGTTTCGCCCTGGCCCTTCCGGCCATTTCCTTTCCTTTCCTTATCCAATCCTCTTTGGTGGGTAGGTAGCCCAAACCAAAGGTATGGGGGTTATGTGGTACTTCGGCCAATGCTGCGGCACCTTTCCTGCCGCTCTTGCCTAATCCCATCCCGGGGATGTGCTGGAGTTTGTTCATGAGATAGACTGCTTGGGCACTGACATACACCCCTTCATTAACTGCCATGATGTTCTGTACAATCCGAGCCTCGGCCAAGGTAAAACCTGATATGAACACATCTTCTATACCGTGCTCAATTTCTAGAACAGGCGTAGATACCTCTGGTGGTGGATGAATTGATGAGTTTCCAAAAACAATGGCTACTCCCTTCCCATAGGGGTATTTCACCACTTGATGTAGGGTAGAGGAGACTGCCTTTACCTGATGCAGCCACGGCCGCCCCAAAAGCAAGTTGAACGTCGCAGGAACCTCCAAGATATGGAAATCTATCTCGTGCTGTCCTGGCCTAACCTTTGTTTGAATCTTGACTGTCCCCATCACTTCCCGGCTTGTGTTGTCATACGCCCGAATCACCTGGGCCGTCGGCACAAAATCCGCGACTTTCAAACCAATCGCATAAGCTGTCCTTGCCGGGAAGACGTTGATGGCGGACCCCGTGTCGACAAGTACCACAGGTATCCATTTATCTCTGCACTCGACAGAGATGTAGAGCGGCTTGTTATGGTTCGCACCCTCGGGTGGCAACTCTTTGTCAGAAAAACTCAATGCTGGGGAACTTTCTCCCGAAAAGACTAAGCCCACCAGCTGTTCGGGCGTGGTATCTATGGAAAGTTTGGCCTTATCCATGGCTGAAAGGACAGCCTGCCTATGTACTCGAGAAGCCATAAGCAGTCCCCAGATGGAGATGTCTGCTTGTATCTTTTTCAATTGTCTCAATACGGCCTCGTCTTCGAGTTGCTTCTCATTTTGTTTCTCTGCTTCATTATCTTTCCCAGACGCCTCTGGTTGATCTAGGTGTGGAGGCTTGAAATACCGTCCACTCCTAGTCATGTGATCGACTTCGCCGATATACCAGGTACCATCTGGTTGGTTACCTTCCCAATCCTCGTCCGTGTGGGCAAGACATAGATCGTCGTCTTCCCACCACATACCATCTGCGGCTGACAAGCATCTGTCTAGTTCTGGCACAACTGTCCCGATACTCGCAGTACCTTTTATCCTTATGCTCGCAGCATTCTCCATTTTCGTACTTGTGGCGGTTTCGACCCCTACGTGGCCTTTTGCTTTCCTGATCCTCTCGGAATCCTCAAATCTCCCTTGTTCTGACTGTGTCAATGCAGTAGATTGCTCACTGATCCCTGTACTTAAAATGCTCCATTCCCGAGCGAAACTCTCGACACCGGCGCTCTCCGGCGATGTATTCTGTTCTTCGATACTCCCGGCCGTTGTGGACATTCCCGCCCCTGCCGGGCCTTGTTCTGACTGGAACTCCCCTATTACATCTGGCTGATCGTCTAACCATCCCGTGGCCTCCGCTGATTCTTCATTATCGTACCAGTTGGTGGCTGAATATTCTAGATCTTGGTTATCGCAAAATTGGAACTTGGCAAAATCCTCTTCCATGGCTGCCAAATCATCCGTTTCCTGTCTTGGACCATTCCCTCGGATTACACACAGCTCTCCCCTGACTGGAAATTCGACGTTTGGTCTATTCTGGCCCACTGGTGAAATGTAGTCACTCGGACTGTAAGCATTCCCAACATCATTCTCAGGCTCCACAGACTCTGGTTTGACAACCTCTTTCCTGTTCTCGGTGGTCACCACCACTGGTTTGGGCTGGGTTATAGAGACATCCATCATGCACAAATTGGTGCAATCAGGGAGGAAAACTTTCGGCTTAGGCAGGTAGGAGGGTGTGATATAGATACTAGGATCGTAGGATGCGACCCCAGTGTGGATGAAATTGATTCTTTTGGGTGGTGGAACTTGGTTATGTGTGGGGAGAGGATTTGTAGTAACATTGGGTTTCTCAGGGGGTAAAATCACCCCATTATCAATGAGATCTTGAATCTCATGACGTAAACGAAAGCATAGGTCGGTGTCATGACCGTGCTGCTGGTGGAACGCACAATACTTGGCCGGATTGTGGGTGGCAGGCAGTCTTTCAGGTAAGGGCCACGACTCTAGGGGCTTCAGATGCCCTTTTCTGATCAAAACCCCCAAAGCTTTGGACAGGGGCATATAAAGTGGAGCGAAGGTTCTGGTGTTTCTGGGAGGGTATTTGGCTGTTTGTGAGTTGCTTCCGGACGCACCGGAGAATGGTGTGGCTGCCATATTTCTTGGGGAAGGGTTAGTGGTGACCATACTCACTTCGGAGGTCCTGGCAGTCGTAGCGCCGCCCGGGCCTGCATTAGTACTACGATTGAAATTTCTGCGGGGTTGCTCCCGGTCATTATCAATCCAACCTTGTCTCAAGGCGTCCTCGATCTGCACCCCCATTTCATGCAGATCAACAAAGGTGGGAAAGGGGACCACAATCATCTTTTGCATTAGCTTCGGCTGGAGATTGCGCACAATCATCCGAATCTGGTCTTTGTCCGTGGGTCTTAAGGTCATCATCGAAGCCTTAGCCCGCCATCTGGTTACAAATTCTGAAAAGCTTTCCTTGGGTTCTTGCCTTGTTGTCTCGAGATCGCGGGTCGTGATCTCGATTTGCGTATTGTATGAGTACTGTAGGATGAAGACCTCAGCCATCTCGTCTCAATTTCTTTTGACGTCATCCTCTAACTTGGCATACCATGCGGCCGCCACACCTGACAGGGTTCGACCAAACAAAGACAGCTTTTGTAATCTGGTGAGGCCCATTGGCCGTAAGACGTCTGAAAATAGTCGCAGGTGTACCATGGGATCCTCAGATCCGTCAAAACGATCAATTTGTGGCATCTTAAACCGATCCGGCAGCGTCACGGTCGTGTCGATGTATCCGTCTCCAATGTCCGGAATGGACTTCGCACCTTGAGATTTCTTGAACAGCTTTTCAAGCTTGTGCATTTTCAATGTCACAGGGTC
Organism: Camellia sinensis; assembly: GCF_055761805.1. Classification (NCBI taxonomy): domain Eukaryota; kingdom Viridiplantae; phylum Streptophyta; class Magnoliopsida; order Ericales; family Theaceae; genus Camellia; species Camellia sinensis. Next base: position 21,659,042 of record NC_138965.1, on the reverse strand, counting down.
CACCTCGGACTCGAAGGGAGAATCCGACAGATTGATGGGGGTGGGTGCCTTGGATTGTTGAGGTGGAATCGGGAGGGGAGCTGGCCCCGTTGGGATGTCTGTATCCTCTTGGACATTCCGGGCGATTGGTGTCTCTTCGGGTATCGGAACCCTTAGTGGGGAAGGGACTTGTTGTGAAGTTGACGCCTCAGTTTGCTGCCGCAATCTCACAATTAAATCCGCTTGCTCATTCATAACTGTGGCTTGTTGCCTGGCGAATTCTGCCTGTCGAACAGCATCTTGCTGCATCATTTTCATGCTTTCCTGAAGTTGGCGCACCATCTCCTCTAAGCTAGCCATACTGTTCTGCTCTGGTTGAATTACTGGTATGCGTTCCCTCTCTGTGGGTGAAACGGGATCCTGATCCCTACTGTACACAGGTGGGGTAGACGAAGCCCTTTGCACTGACTGTTGAACCGATGTCCTCTGCCTAGTTGCTTTCCGTTTAGTAACCGGGGGTAGAGAATGGTACACTGGTTGTCCTTCTATCAGATCCTCAGATCGATGGAGCCGGCGACCTCTGATCCAGAGTGCTTGGGGAATGTCTACTGGGTTAGACGCAATGATGCTAAACTACCTAGCAAAAAGATAAATAAAGCAATAAATAAACCAACAATTGGACAGCACAACGGCATAAAATAAACAAATAATATACAATTGGATATTCAAAACACATAGTCGATAAGCCGAACACACTGTTCCTCGATACTGATCACTGTTCTCAAAATCTCTGTTCCCAACACTGAACCCTGATACCCGCAGATAACTGATTCTCTTAAAACTGATACTGATGCCCTCAGGCCTGATGCCCAGATTTGCAAACTGGTGTGTTCATTTCCCTGCAGAAATACATTCTAAAAGCACATAGCAAGTAAAGAGAGCCAAAACACCCCTACATTGGGGTAGGGTTTCCCTGTCCTATTTTGTCAGGAGCTAGGGTTTCACTACGCACACAGCGGTTCTCAAACAACCTAATATTGGGTAAGCAGCCTGTTCTAATTTGGAATGGTCACTATGGATCCGAATATGAACTAGGTCGAATGGTCAAAAAGGGTGCCCCGGTAAACCGGGGTTTGTGTTCCCATGCTGTCAGAGCCCATAGCCGGTCAGCCTTATGGACATGCCTTGACAAGACAAGCCTCCGGCAAACCGTTCAGGAATGGCAGATGGCAAACACTGTGTTCCTAGACGCACCAATGCACATGCAATGCAAAGAAACATATAAGCGAAATCAAAACAGGATATCATGAGTTCGAGTCAAGCTCTCCAAACTCCCCAGCGGAGTCGCCAGAAACTGTAGACGTCGCCCGAACGCCCCGGGAGGGTTAGTCCCGTTCTGTTCATTTGGGGTTACTACAGCTCGGACTCGACTTGTGTCACGGCTCTTAATCTGAACTAAAGAGTCCAAACCTGGCAAATCATTTTGAGAAACAGTTGTTTGAAAAGTAGCGCCAAACATGGACTGCTTTGCCAGATACAGAGTTGCCACCTAAATATTTTTTTCATGGGAGAATTTAGGAAACCCTGACTCGGTGCCGAAGGCCACATGTCCGTCATCACCGGAGTTGTCTCGGCTCGGGAGCTTGGGTACGATCGGGGAAGGTCAGCTATGAGCACCCCCTTTCGCCCGGTCCGAAGACCGGCCTCTACTAACCGTGATATCCATTTTTGAAAACTTTATATGTTCTTAAACCGATTGTTAGCCTAGAATTACTATGTTTATGCGCGCAGCAAACAAGTATAGACCAAATCGCCCAAATTGGAACAAAATATTTCATGTTTATTTTGAAAATGGTTTGCTACTCGCAAGTAGGCTAAACTACGGATTTTGCCACCCTCAAGTGGGCTTTTGGAAAAGATGGTTTTGCCACTATCTAGTGGGCTTAAAAATCGCAGTTTTAACGCATTATCCCAATTTAAGCAATTTGACCTCCACCCACAGGCATTCAAGCAGTTTATCTCATGTAAACACTTAGCCGCATGGCAAGCATACTATTATGGCAACATTCACACGCATGCTGGATGCTAAAGCATAACTACTTACATTGTACTCCGTGCCAAAACAATAAACTAGTTAGCAAATATGCATGTCCTAGTTCATGTTATTTTGCCTAATGCAACACATACAAGATGCAATTTTAGTTAGGCTCGGTTATCCTAAAAAATGGCATACGATATGCAACCAACTGATTCATGTATTCAATTTTGGAATTTGAAAATACGAATGCGGTTAGTATGATGTACCGAGCCTGGTGCATGTCAACAAATGCATGAATGCACGCATGCATATCATAAGGTATGCTAATTTCAAAAATGCCCTAATCTACCATCATAAGCAGATAAATAAAAGGGAAGAAAGAAATGGGGATTGGAAGACATACACACACTCACCCACACTTATTACATGTTTACCCTCACTCAGAGGGTCCGAATGAATATTACAGTCCCAAATAATAAACAAATAAAATTATTACAAAAATTTCTAATTTAATTTAAAAGAAAAGTTGGCAAAGGAAAGAAGAGGGTAGCCGCAGCCTCTGCCTTGGGATGCGCGAATGATGCATGCTCGAATCCGTCTCGCCTGGAAAACCCGTATTGTACTCCTGCCGCCTCTGTTTGTACTGCCTTGTCTTTCTGAAAATTCCCAAAGTCCTGGAGCAGGTCCCTTACACACTGCAGAGCACCACCGGCCAGGCAGAATTCTTACCGGCACTCTAGAATTTTCATCGGCATTTTATTGGATTCATCGGCACTCCAGAGATTGCCGGTCGGCACCAAATTCTGCCGGTCGGCAGAAACTTCCTGCAGAAGACAATTCGACAGCAAACAGAGAACAGACAGTGCATGACATGGAGTTTTCAGGTGCATGTGGGCATGGTTGTGCTTCTTATCATGTTTTGAACTCAAAGAAGCATGACCTTCGATCTTTGAGCCATCAATGGTGCATGATGACTCAAGGGATCAAATTTACCACTTAATGTAAGGATGTATGCAACAAACACAATGAACTCCGAAACCTTATCATGGCGAAGTCAAAGGCCTCGGGGACCGAAAGTTAAGGCGCGTTGCATCACTTGTGGTATGAACGCCCCTCAACTCTCACAGTTGGTTTGACACCCCAAACCAAGTAATGCAATGCATGTTATGCAAAACATGGCTCAAAATGCAATATGATATCAATGTGCAAGGTATGCCAAGAATCATGCAACTAGTATGGCAAGCATGCAATATTAGACATACAAGACACAAATGTGATGTACACATGGGCGCTTTGAGCAATAGAATCATCGTGCTACAACAACATGTGAAGCAACCATGCATCAATCATGAAGCTATTATGCAAAGATGGCTTAAAATGGCAAAGGGACAGACCCTCACCCTCTTCAAAACAGTGGCCAAAAGTAACCGATAGATGGACCAATGTTCATGCCAACATGCAAGCCAAAAGTCCTATGGTTAAGGCACAAAAGGGAAACATTTCATTCTTCATCAACATGACCACTCATGGCATGATTAAAACAAAGTAAAAAAACAGAATTTTTACATGCAAAATGGGACCCCAAAACCTCCTAATATGACAGCCAAAGTACCTCCCATGAAACAATGCACTAAGGCTCACTCCTAGGCATAAGAGGGCACACCCTCAAGGCATGAAAGAGGTCATGCATGCACACATACAAACATGATTCTTGGACTAAAATGTGGTCCTAGATGGTGTCAAATCATAAGGGTAATCACAAACATGCATGCTAGAAGTCAACATGCTCAAAGCTTTCAAGCCGAAATACAAAGCAACCCTAACAAACATGTCAAGCATGACCAAATGGATAACCAACAAACTTTAAGCATGGAAAAACAATACTAAAAGCTTCATGGAACTAAGCCAACATGCACAAGAATCATGGCCTAATCATGAGATATACTCCTAAGCAAAATGGAGCAATACAAAGCAAGTATTACAAGCATGCAAGGAGGCACAAATCCGTCCAAAAACAGAGGTTACATATGACCTAAAATACCTAAAAAAATTCTGAAATGAGGCCAAGGATCATCAAGCACACATGCTACCCTTTTGAGCTCAAAAAGCATGGAAACAAACCATGAAGGGAGAGGGGTGTCCCTCCCCTATGCAAGACTTCAAACCATCTTTTTTTTTGACACTAAAATACACTGATTTTCAGTGGTCAAAGGACCAAAACACTGAAGTGGACAAAACCTTATGAAAGAGGCACCAAAATGGATCAAACAAGGCTTAGAAGGGGGAGTTTGCACTCAAACCATAAAATGACCTTAATGAAAGTGCTAGAGCAGGAAAATACAAGCCCTTTTTATGTTATACACAAGAGCTAAAACAGCAAGCTAGATAGGTAAAAAACTATTGCAAGTTTGGGGAATATAAATCAAGATGCTCACCCTTGAAGAACCTTTGAAGAACAAATGGTCTAGCCTCCTTCTTTGGATCAAAACCAGTCCAAAAACTCAAGAAACAACCCCCCAAGTCCCTCAATCTCGGAGTAAGGTGTAATGGTGTGTGTAATGGTGCAAAAGTAAGGTAAAAACCACCTTTTGAGCTAAGAAACACACACAAAGGAGGAGAGAGGGGGAAGTATAGAGATAATATGTATCTATATCTCAAAGGTCTGGTTTTTGGCTGCAAGAAGCTAACCTAAATCAAAGAGGAAGACCCTCCTCTTATAAGACTCCCTCTTGCAAAGCTTATTCAACAAGCTTGCTTAGAGGGAGATCCCTCCATACACGTGTATGGAGGGGGGAAGAGTTGGTGCCAGCTATCACAGCTGGCAAAAAATATCTCCATAAAGTGGATGAACAGTGGTCGGCTGCCCAAAAATGCCATTTCGGCAAAAAACAGTGCCGACCGGCAACAACCTATGCCGACCGGCAATAAAGTGTGCCGACCAGCAAACAAAAGTGCCGATAGCAGCAAAAGGCCAGCCGGTGGCCTCTAGCCACTGCCGGTGGGGTGTGGGGATGTCTCACAAGGCATTCCCTGCCTCTCAAAGGCAAGATGCAAGTGTTTGGTGCAAAACCAGACACTAAACGGTTGAGTTCGGAGATCCTGAGGCAGGGCACGCGAGCCGAGACCCCCGGGAACTCTAAACGAACACATACATGGATGATCACCGAGTGTTCAAACGGTGACGTCCAAGTCTTGAGGACGGTCAAAAATGGGGTGTCTACAGGGATTAATCTACATACAGCCCATAACACAGCATTCGGTTCATTCTGCACATAACGAATTCTGAACAAACAGCCCAATCTAACAAGACGGACTACGGAGGTGAAACCAGCTGGAGTTGAAACACAATCGAATGTAGAGAATGGCACAACATTCTGAGCATAAACGATTAACTTTCGGAAAATGGGTTTTCTTAACCGGGGTATCGAGCCTACAACTGAACACAGCGGAGAGGATTCAAACAAAGAGGTACACGACCTAAAACACAACGAGACACGCTCGGAAGAGACACGCTCGGAAGAGACCTAAAACAAAGGTTGAGGTGAATAAAACAAGAGACACAACACACAGACGCGTTAACGACGACGGGGGACCTCAGATCACGAGGAGCCAGTTTCCCTGGACATTGCTTCCCACCCTTTTCTCATTTGTGGTTCTCACATCACTCTGGCACTCAAGCTCGGTTTTTCTCTCAAAACCCTCTGGCTCGCTTTTTCTCTCAACTTACACCTCTCTATTCTTTATTCTCTCATTTTTCGTCTCTCCCCGAGGTGATTAATGAATGAATAGGAAAGTGTGGGTTCATGCCCAATGTCGTTAGCTCACAGCTACTTCTTCTAGTGGGTGGAGTGCCCTCTTGGCAAGTATGTTGACGACGGGAGAAAGACAGAACACCTGACTCAACTGTGCCCCTAGTTCATCACTTTGACCATTTTTTGTTTTGGTTTTCTACAGTTTTGATCAAAATGAGAGTCGGATTAACGTACTTGTTCAATTTTTGATTTGAAAACCATGCAGGTCAGGCTGTGAGCACTGAAAATTTTCCTTTTTGGGTCCAAGGAAATGGTCCGGTTTTGGAAAACGAGATAGTTTTCGAAAAAATAGTCAACTTCAGTAAAAATTTTCAAAAACTATTTTTGCAAACGGCTGATGCTCAACGAGTATGAAACTTACCCTTTGAGATGTGCAACCTCGGATCGAAGGCAATGGAAAATTGCCCCTGGCTTGAAGAACGCCACACGGCAACGGAAAGTTGCCCCTGGTTTGAATGGCGGCTCACGACGACTCGTGGCAACGAAAAGTTGCCCCTTATTTGGATGGTGCCGCAGCAGTCCGCGGACAGTCTTCATTGGTGGTGGTCGAACTCTTGGACACAGAGATGACGAAGACGGTCATAACAAATATATGGACACAATTACCTTAGAAGGTGTTGGCAACTAGACTTTGGGATGAAATCGAAACCATTGCATGGACTGAGACGCTATGAAAGCGTTGGGGGCTGGACTTCAGAATGAAGTTGCCTACGTATCCCAAACATGGGAATCAAGCCTTATGTAGTTCCGGTTAAGGTACACTCGGGTATTTTAACCTTCACTTTTCAGGCTCTAACTTTTGCCAAGGTGCCCGATGCGGGTTTTCGACCTTGCGAGCTTCTTTTCATTTTCTTTTGTTCATTTCTTTTTCTTTTCTTTTTCGCATTTTTTTGTCTTTTCTTTTCTGTATTTTTTGTATATTTTCTTTTTTTCTTTTTTGTATTTTTCTCTTGCTCTAACTTTTGCCTGGGTCGCCCTTCCGGGTTTTCGGCCGAGCGAGCCTCTCAAAGGGTAAAAGTGTAACAAGTCCATGCCAAATGGTTTTTGGAGTTGAAGCCTCTCTGTATCTAGGAGAACGGCTGTTGCTATGATTTGTAGAAGAATCCATCCCGGTTGCTCCACAAGCTTCTTCCGGCAAGATCTACTCTTTTTTATTCGACTTTGGTGCCTTTTGCTCGAGGGCTGCTTCAGAACTGGCCATATAGACCTTGCATGGCGTTTGACCGTTGAACTTTCTGAACGAGTTCAAGGTTTGAAACGGACGGGTTGAATCTTGAGGCTGAGAGCGATCCTAGGCTGCACAATCTCAAGAGCGGTTCCACACAGGTCTTCACAGGGCCGTGTAAAACATTTATTTTTGAAAGTTTTTAAGAAAGCGACGAATCGCTCGTGCCGAAGATAGTGTGGAACCAATCTGGATCAAGCCAGGGTCCTTCCCAGTACTCACGCTGACAAGCATGGTTTCATTTATTAAAAAAAGCTTAGCATGCTTCTCTTTCTCTCAAAATGATCAAAGTTTTGCAAAATCAGAGGAATTCCTTCCTCTTCGTTTTTATCACCGCAGTGTTCAAAAGGGGTTTTTTGAAAAACTTAGGCTAAAGCAATGAGCTTGGCGCGCAGGAGAGCAGGCAAGATGTGCTGTCAACCCATTCAAATCCCCTGGCACTTATACTGAAAGCAAGCACGAAAGTGAGATAGCAACAGCTGTTTCATTCAAATTTGTTAGTGTAACTGGCCCCTCGGCAGAAACAGATTCAAAAACCAAAACAGGTAATTACAAGACAAAATGGTGTTCGGGACAATAACCCCAGAATCATCTGGTATTCTATACAAAGGGGACTGACTCGATACAACAAGACAGACCCTTAAGCAAAAAAGACTGACTCAAGACAAAGAGACAGACTCAAAACAAAAGACTGACTCGATACCCAAGCCAGAATTTACAAAACTCGGTTTCACCGATGCTCAAAAATGCGTGCCAGACACTACATCCAAAATATGCCGAATGCCGCCCGCAGGTGGTTCATTTTCTGATTACATACTCGCAGTATCTGTGTCTTCAAAATCCAGCAATTTGGTGGTAACGGACTTGGCTGAGGTAGGCGAGAGGATAACCCCGTTGTCAATCAAATCTTGCACCTCATGACGGAGGCGGAAACAATTGTCGGTAGCATGGCCTGTCTGCTGGTGGTACGTGTAGTACTGAGCAGCATCATGCGTAGCGGGAAGATTCTTCGAGAGAGGACGAGGCTCCAAGGGTTTAAGGTGCCCCTTCTCGGCAAGGATCTGAAGTGCCTTAGATAGAGGCATGTAGAGAGCATGAAAGGTCCTGCGCCCCCGGGGTAGGTACTTTGGAGTCTGAGCGCTCTTACTGGCCGCACAAGCCAAAGGGTCGGCAGGCGCCACCTTGGCTTTCTGATCTTTCCCGGGTGCAGGGGCGGGAATAGAAAGAACTGTTCTGGCATGACGGGGCCCATCCCGATTTTCTGACTGACTTGAACTACCCTCAGGTGGAGTGGGGAAAGCATCTTCCACAGTTTTTGCCACAACTGCGGTTATCTGTTGCTTGTTCATCCCCCCGGCTTTCAAAGCCTCGACTGCCCACAGCAGTTGTTCGATGGGATCGGCGTCTATCTTTGCTTTGTCTTTTCCTCTGGCCTCAGCCTGATCGAGGGTCTGGGTTGGTGTTGATATGTCATTGCCATAGCTGGAGGCCATCTCCAGTTGGCTAAGTTCGATCACAATTCGCCCCAACAGCGGGGGCTCCTGGGGTACAAAACTCCCGGCATATGGTGCGGCTGGAGGTGAAGCTGACATTCCGTAGGCGAGATCCGCCACAGACCTCTGGAGATCACCTATCATCCCCATTAGTTCAAAGGTGGTGGGCTCACGAGCCTGATACACCTTGGGGGCCCAGACCGGGTGCACAACAGGCGACCTGGGTGGATGTGGCATATCCATGTTGGTCTCACTTTGCAGAGTGATCCCTTGATCTAATGCAGTCGTCATAATCATGAACTCTTCTGAATTCTGCGTCGTCATAAGTCCTGCCTCAGCAAGGGGGAACACTGGCTATTCTGTATCAACTCTCCGACCCTCTGAACTGAAAGGAAAAACAAACAGCATTTCAGCCCAAACAGACCATCCACAGATGTGTAGCCGAATAACTGCACTCTACTACTGATAACTGTTCCCCAGAATCACTGTCCCAAAACTGAACTGATACTCGCAGATAACTGGTTCTCAACAGTACTAATACTGGTGCCCTCGGGCCTGATACTCAAACTTGCAAACTGATATGTACGTTCCCTGTAGAGATACACTCTAAAAGCACATAGCAAGTAAAGAGAACCAAAACACCCCTATGTTGGGGTAGGGTTTCCCTGTCCTATTTTGTCAGGAGCTAGGGTTTCACTATGCACGCAGCAGTTTTCAAACAACCTAACATCGGGTAAGCAGCCTGTCCTAGCTTGGAATGGTCACTATGGATCCGATATGCACTAGGTCGAATGGTCGAAAAGGGTGCCCCAGTAAAACCGGGGTTTGTGTTCCCATACTGTCAGAGCCCATAGCCGGTCAGCCTTATGGTCATGCCTTGACAAGACAAGCCCCTGGCAAACCGTTCAGGAATGGCAGACGGCAAACACTGTGTTCCTAGCACCAATGCACATGCAATGCAAAGAGACACATAAATGAAATCAAAACAGGATATCACGAGTTCGAGTCAAGCTCTCTATAATCCCCAGTGGAGTCGCCAGAAACTGTAGACGTCCCCGAAGGGCCTCGCTACAGTTCAGACTCGATTTGTGTCACGGTTCTTAATCTGAACCAAAGAGTCCAAATCCGGCAAATCGTTTTGAGAAACAAATTTTTTGAAAAGAAGTGCCAAACATGGACTGGTTTGCCAGATACAGAGTTGCCACCTAAATATTTTTTAATGGGGAAATTTAGGAAACCCTGACTCGGTGTCGAAGGCCACACGTCCGTCATCACCGGAGTTGTCTCGGCTCGGGAGCTTGGGTACGATCGGGGAAGGTCAGCTATGAGCACCCCCTTTCGCCCGGTCCGAAGACCGGCCTCTACTAACCATGATATCTGATTTTGAAAACGTTATGTGTTCTTATTCCAGTTATTAGCCTAGAATTACTATGTTATGCGCGCAGCAAACAAGTATAGACTAGATTGCCTAATTTGGAAACAATCATTACACATCCGTTTGTTTTTGAAAAGCGCTTTGGAATTTGCTACTCGCAAGTAGGCTAAAACACGGATTTCAACAAGTTTTTCCAACTCAAACAATCCAACCTTCACCCACAAGCATTCAAACAGTTTATCTCACATAAGCACCAAGCCACATGGTAAGCATGCTGTCATGATAGCATTCACACTCATGTAATATGCTAAAGCGAAAATACTTACATAGTACTCCGTGCCAAAACAAAGAACCCGTTAGCAATCAATGCATGATCCAAGTCCATGTTTAAATGTCTAATGCAACACGTACAGGATGCATTTAGGGTAGGCTCGGCTAACCTAGACGTGGCATGTGAAATGCAGTCAATTGATGCACGTATTTAATTTGGAATTGAAGTTCAAATGCGGTTAGCGTGATGTACCGAGCCTGATGCATGTAGTACAAATGCATGAATGCACGCATGCGTAGCATAAGGTATGCTAATTTTAAAAATGCCCTAGTCTACCATCATAAGCAGGTAAGTAAAAGGGAAGAAAGAAGTGGGGATTGGAAAACATACATCCACTCACGCACACTTATTACAGATTTGCCCTCACTCGGAGGGACCAAATGAATAATACAAATTAATTAACTACGCAAGCTAATTAAATATTACAAATTGCCTAGTCAGTTAACAAACTAATTTAAACTAGGAAAAACAGTAAACCGCTTCGGGAGGAGAGCCAGATGCAGCGCATGCTCGGATCCTGCTCGGAAGTGCACCGCCATGCATAGTCTGCCTCTGTTTTCCTTGATACACTCCTCTGGAGACTTCCAAAGTCTCAGGACTGCTTCTCTGGACATTGGGAATCACCACCGGCTGAGTAGAATGCCTACCGGCAGTGTCATGTGGTCACCGGCACAAAATGAATCCATCGGCTAGTTATTCACTGCCGGTCGGCAATCTATACTGCCGGTCAGCAAAGAATGCCTGCAGAACCTGCAACTCACAGCAGCAGAGGACAGAACTTGCATGGCAATACAATTCAAACAATGTATGCACCAATCATGTCCCTTATCATGGTAATGACTCAAAGGAACATGCTCCTTGGTTCTCGGACCACCAATCACGCATTTCCATGCATGATGGCCCAAAGAATCAAGTGTGCAACTTTCATGTCAAATGAAATGCAAACCAAACAAAAACACCAAGGCCCATTTCCCATCACCAAGTCAAGGAACAAGGCATGCATGTAAGATGCAATGCAACCTAGGCATGCAAACTAAGGATGCAACATGACATGGCAAGACACTTATGCAAGCATACAAGCAAACATGAGGCAATGCAAACGGATGAAAAGATGGACTTATACATGATTTAGGCAACTCTAAATAGGCCTAAAACAGTGGCCAAAGTGACCAAAATAAGGGACCGAATACACATACACACATGCACATGTTAAAGGGCCAACACTTAGGCACAAATGAGGCAACTCTCAAGCGCATTTGAATGAGGCAATCATGGACATATGGCATGCAAGGTAAGCATTGAAACTCATGTTAGGATGGTGTCAAACCAAGCGAACAAAATAGGCCAAGCATGCAATGAATGGCTCAAGTACTTGAAGCAAGTCAAAGAGACTTGAACCACGGCTAAGCCAACTAAACCTCACAAGGCTAAGGGGACTTAAAATAGGTTCAAGACAGACCTAGACCATGCAAAGGGGATTCTTAGATGGCATCTAAGTGGCTCAAATTCAAAGGCATGCACAAATGCCAAAACATGGAGCATACTACACAAGCTTTCAAAGCATTAAAGAGGCATTCAAGGCAAACATATAGGCATGCAAAGGGGACTGAAATGACATGGTGGATGGTTCCAAATCACCAAATCCATGCAAAAATGTCATGCTATACGTTCACATACTTAAGGCCAACAAGCCGGAATGCAAAGGGGCTATACTAAGCATGCCAAATCCGACCCAAACAACCTAGGATAGACCTTAAACATGGCAAAATATGCTCAAAACCTTCACAAGACTAAGCCTAAAACATGCTTGAACAAAGGCTAACAACCTAATGCATATTAAGGCAATAACAAGGCATTACATGGTAGGTATGCTAAGCATGCATGGTGTACCAAAACCAACAAACAACAAAGTTATATCATGGCATAATAAGCATGGAAAATAGCCAAGACATGGTCAATACACACTCTATCATGGTGCTCCCTCAAGAAGCCGAAAAGGGTCCCTTTCAAGGACAACAAGGAGAGGGGGTGGCCCTCCCCTTTTGGAGACTTCAAGGCACCATCTTCACCACTGAAATCCCTCAAGATTTCAGTGGTGAAGAGGCTCAAACACCAAAGTCTCAAAACTTACACAAAATAGCACAAAATGAGGCCTTACAAGGCCTAGGAGGGGTCAAACACCTCCAAACCACAAAACACTTTAAATAAACAATTTAGAGGGCCCAAAACCAGAACTTTTTTATGTTATACACTAAGCACAAAAACAGTTCTAAGATAGGCAAAAACAAGATGCAAAAATGGGGAATAAAAGGGTTAGTTTCTTACCCTTGAAGACCCCTTTAACAATGGTGCTCCAAAAGCCCTCCTTGGCTTGAATTCAATTCCAAAACACCAAAACCAGCCCCTTAGAACCTCAGTAGCCAAAGGAAGGTGAAACACTAGGTGTTTGTGTGCAATAGTATGGACTAAAACACCTAGAACACAAAGGGAGAAAAAGAGAGATAGGAGATATGTATGAACCCTAACCCTAAAACCAGAGCTTCTCTCTGTGTTTCTCTCCCTAAAAATTTCTAAAGTCTCTAACCCTCAACAAAGGAGACAAGGGCTCCTCTTATAGGGGAGAGGGGAGCCAAATGCTTACAAGACAAGCTTCTAAAGAGGGAGAGGGGAGCCAAATGCAAGACAGCTGTGATAAAATATCTGCAAAAGCAGATGCACAGTAGTCGGCCGGCCAAAGATGCCATTTTGGCAAAAGTGAGTGCCGACCGGCAATATACATTGCCGGTGTCAGCAAAAACCAGCCGGTGGCCTCTGACCATGGCCGGTGGTGTGTGGGGATGCCTCACAAGGCATTCCCTGCCCTTCCAAGGCAAAATGCAAGTGTTTGGTGCAAAACCAAACACTAAACGGTTGAGTTCGGAGATCTTGAGGCAAGGCGCGTAGCCGAGACCTCCGGGAACTCCAAACAAACACAAACATGAATGATCACCGAGTGTTCGAACGGTGACGTCCAAGTCTTGAGGACGGTCAAAAATGGGGTGTCTACAAGTGGGTGCCAGCTATCACAGCTGGCACAAAATTTCTACCAAAAGTAGATGAACAGTGATCGGCCATTCAAAATTGCCATTTTGGCAAAATAAATGGCTGACCGGCAACAAAGAGTGCCGACCGGCAATATACATTGCCGACGGCAACAAAATCACTGGCCGGTAGCCTCAAGACATGGCCGGTGATGTGTGGGGATGCCTCACAAGGCATTCCCTGCCCCTCCAAGGCAAAACACAAGTGTTTGGTGCAAAACCAGACACAACACGGTCGAGTCGAGAGGTCCTGAGGCAAGGCGCGCAACCGAGACCTCCGGGAACTCAAGACGAACACAAACAAGGGTAATCACCAAGTGTTCCAATGGTGACGTCCAAGTCTTGAGGACGGTCAAAAATGAGGTGTCTACAGTTGCCCCTCTTTGACAAAACTCGAAAGTCATAACAATGACGGGAGTGAATGTCAAATCCCAGAGACGACCCATTTTTGACAAGGCCGAAGACTCAGACAAACATGCAAGACAAACAAGATATGAGCCCGAAGGCAGGGGCAGAATGCAAGACAATGCACAAAGCCGAACATAACTTATGATCATGCAAAGAAAGCTGTAATGAAGCATACATGCGACAATTTTAAGCTAGCATACACCGAACTACACTACAATGCAGAAAGGATGTAAGAGAATTATGCAATTCTCAATACGTCTCACTCGGAGGATATAATACCTGTGCGGCTCGTCTGGTTGCACCAGCCTCAAATGAACCGTACATACAATATCGTGCCTGAAAAGAAAGCAAACTTAACAGGTACGATGTTATTAGCAACATGCATGACAATGCAAAAAATGGATGCAAAATGATATGCAATATATACAAAACAATGTATAAACAATGCAAATGAAGATGCAATGTAATTGAAACAATGCAAACTATATGCAAAGCAATTGAATCATGATCCAATCATGAGCGGTTCAAAACCACACCTATGTTAAATAGATTGATGGAGGTAACAAGTCTGTCTACCATAGAACGGTCAACTGAACTATGAGTAATGTAGACGGACGCAAGAACAAGTATTGGGGGGGATTGACACAAGTGGGAAACGACCCGCTGGAGAAAGGACTACCATCCTAATGCTGGATGCGGCCATTGCACTACAATGTAATATAGCTATGCTGGGGAGATGGCAATGGATATGGCACGCGGGCCAAACCAAATCTTGCCTAGGAAAGGCATGTACGCATACAAGCCATGTTTAACATAGAACGGTCCACTGAACTATGCTTCGACACGAGAAGTATGGGCATAAACCAGACCAAGCTCAACATGGAAAGGCGCAAGCCATAGGCGGAGGTGATGTAATGAATGCATGCGATCTACAATGCAATGGATATGGCACGCGGGCCAAACCAAATCTTGCCTAGGAAAGACATGTACACAAACAAGCCGCAGCTAACATAGAATGGTCCACTGAACTATGTTTTGACACGAGAAGTATGGGCACATACCAAACCAAGCTCAACATGGAAAGGCGCAAGCCATAGATGGAAGGTGATGCAATGAATGCATGCAATCTAAAATGCAATGGATATGGCACGCGGGCCAAACCAAATCTTGCCTAGGAAAGGCATGTACACAAACAAGCCGCGACTAACATAGAACGGTCCACTGAACTATGTTTTGACGTGAAAAGTATGGGCACATACCAAACCAAGCTCAACATGGAAAGGTGCAAGCCATAGATGGAAGGTGATGCAATGAATGCATGCAATCTAAAATGCAATGGATATGGCACGCGGGCCAAACCAAATCTTGCCTAGGAAAGGCATGTACACAAACAAGCCGCGGCTAACATAGAATGGTCCACTGAACTATGTTTCGACGTGAAAAGTATGGGCACATACCAAACCAAGCTCAACATGGAAAGGCACAAGCCATAGATGCAAGGTGATGCAATGAATGCATGCAATCTAACATGCAATATCTACGGTATATTATAATGATGCATGACAATGCAACTATATATTTTTTGTTTTGAAATGCAAATGATGCATGAAATGCATGGGTTTGAAGTGCGCGACAACGCGCGGCTTTTGAGATGCACGTGAACTTGAATATGCGACGACGCGAGTCGCTTGAAATACATGTATAATGCAACTTATCGAAAGTCGTTCGGGCACGACAAACACCGAAGGACTCGTACTTTCAGAGGATTTAGGGTCTCCTAGACCGTACAATACCTATGCGGCTCGTTTGGTTGCACCAGCCTTGAATGAACCGTACATACAATATCGTGCCCAGCGAAGAAAACAAACTGAACAGGTACAATGTGATTAACAATATACATATTAATGTATTTGAAAATGCGTGACAACGCAAAGCGAGTGGGGAGCATAACAATGCCGTGAAGGTACAGACATGTAAGTGGAGCGCGCGGTCTACGCAGGCAACGAAATTGATCATAAGCATGCGGTCTACGCAAGCAATGAAATTGAACATAAGCATGCAGTCTACGCAAGTAGAACATGCAGTCTACGCAAGTCATGGAATTGATTACAAATATGCGGTCTACGCAAGCAAAACATGCGGTCTACGCAAGTAATGATTTGAACAAGCATGCGGTCTACGCAAGCAAAGCATGCGGTCCACGCAAGGGAAACGTGCGGTCTACGCAAGGAAAACATGCGGTCTACGCAAGGGAAACATGCGGTCTACGCAAGGAAAACATGCGGTCTACGCAAGTAATGAAGTTGATTAAACATGCGGTCTACGCAAGTAATGAAATTGAACAATCATGCGGTCTACGCAAGCAAAACATGCGGTCTGCGCAAGGGAAACATGCGGTCTACACAAGGAAAACATGCGGTCTACGCAAGTAATGAAGTTGATTAAACATGCAGTCTACGCAAGCAAAACATGCGGTCTGCGTAGGGGAAACATGCGGTCTACGTAAGGAAGACATGCGGTGTACGCAAGGGAAACATGCGGTCTACGCAAGGAAAACATGCGGTCTATGCAAGTAATGAAGTTGATTAAACATGCGGTCTACGTAAGCAAAACATGCGGTCTACGTAAGCAAAACATGCGGTCTACGCAAGTAACGAAATTGAATGAGCATGCGGTCTACGCAAGCAAAACATGCGGTCTGCGCAGGGGAAACATGCGGTCTACGCAAGGAAGACATGCGGTCTATGCAAGCAAAACATGCGGTCTACGCAAGTAATGGAATTGAACATAAATATGCGGTCTACGCAATCAAAACATGCGGTCTACGCAAGTAATGGAATTGAACATAAATATGCGTTCTACGCAATCAAAACATGCGGTCTACGCAAGTAATGGAATTGAACATAAATATGCGTTCTACGCAATCAAAACATGCGGTCTACGCAAGTAATGGAATTGAACATAAATATGCGGTCTACGCAAGCAAAACATGCGGTCTACGCAAGTAATGAATTTGAACAAACATGCGGTCTACGCAATCAAAACATGCGGTCTACGCAAGTAATGAAATTGAACATAAATATGCGGTCTACGCAATCAAAACATGCGGTCTACGCAAGTAATGAAATTGAACATAAATATGCGGTCTACGCAATCAAAACATGCGGTCTACGCAAGTAATGGAATTGAACATAAATATGCGGTCCACGCAATCAAAACATGCGGTCTACGCAAGTAATGGAATTGAACATAAATATGCGGTCCACGCAATCAAAACATGCGGTCTACGCAAGTAATGAAATTGAACATAAATATGTGGTCTACGCAATTAAAACATGCGGTCTACGCAAGTAATGGAATTGAACATAAATATGCGGTCCACGCAATCAAAACATGCGGTCTACGCAAGTAATGAAATTGAACATAAATATGCGGTCTACGCAATCAAAACATGCAGTCTACGCAAGTAATGGAATTGAACATAAATATGCGGTCTACGCAATCAAAACATGCGGTCGACGCAAGTAATGGAATTGAACATAAATATGCGGTCTACGCAAGCTATGAAATTGATTGAATGCATGCAAAACATGCAATGAGATGCGTAAAACTGCGCGATGCGTTTCAAACAACGCGAGCGCACAAGACAGTGCGATTGATATGCGATATGCATGGGGCAACTTTTGAGTTTTGTAAAAGCCAAAAGGATACGAAAAGGATACACCTTGCACCAATTCGAGTGCCACGCACAGAAGACACGACCCGAGGTCAAAACGGAGGCCGGTTGAGCGTCGGAAATGCACTGTTTTGCACTGTTTTGAGCACTAAAGGCCCTAGACCCCACAAATAACTCAAACAAGGGTGTAGGAGGCTCCAAAATCACTGTAGGAGACCACCGGATGCCCACCGGCCATCAAAATGTATCACCGGCCATCCACCGGCCATCATGCAATTCCATCGGCACAATATTTTGCCGACCGGCAAAGAGTGTGGCTGACCGGCAAAGAATTCCTGTATCGGGGCAGTTCTATCATTTCGGCACGGGTCTTTTAAAATAGGGTTTCTAACCCTATTTTTTTCACTTCCCTTTAGTCGAAAATTGCCTCTCTCTCTCTCTCTAGAGTGTTTTCCTCCCTTGATTCTCTCCTTTTCTTGCGTTCTAGCTCCCATTTCGTCGTTCGATTCGCGATCTCCTTCGCGTTTCGGACATTTTCAACCGAACGAAACTTCGTTTCGGTGTTTCTTTCTCGATTTTCGTCACTCGGGGCTTGTTTCCCTCGAGTTTTTCTCGATACCCGTGCCTTTTCCGCACTCCGACTTTTTCGGCCTTTTCCGACCCTCTCGGGGTTTGACTTTTTGTTGACTTTTCGCCTTCTTGCCCGGTTTTTCATCTTCTGGCCATTTTCACGTCCTCTTCGAGATGGCGGATGATCTTCCACAGGGCGGAGCCCCTCCCGAGCACGAGATGGACCCTGAGGTCGAGCCCTTGCCACTCCGCGTCCGACCGTTCAATCCGGAGACCTACAGGCCCGCGGTTCACGAGATGCTCCCTGACGGACTACGCCAGTTCAGGAGCTTTGATAGGCACGTGCCTCCCGAGCTACTACTGCGTGAGCCTACCTCCCACCTGTCCTTCGGCGCTTCCGAGGTAACTTTCTTTCTCTGCTTTACTTTCTGCAATGTAGGATGCAAAACTACCGTAGCTAGTTATGCTCTTTAACTGCTTAATTATGATATACTGTATATTGTAGTTGATCGTAGACATACGTGCAACTGATATCTGTTTGAGAATGACACATGCACACAAACTGCACTGACCCCGAATCATCCGAACACACGACGCACACTCTATTTCACTGCATACACACTGGTACTTGGTATTGGCTTGAGTCTGAAAACATGCACGCATGCCATATTTGCACTAAACCATTCGAACACACTGACGCATCACACGTCGTAGTTCACTGTAAGCACACCGGCACCCGGTATTTGAATCCGTTAAAACTTGCACGCATGCTACATCTGCCCTGAACCACCCAAACACGTTGACACATCATACGTCGTAGTTCACTGTAAGCACACTGGCACCCGGTATTTTCTTGAGTCTGAAAACATGCACGCATGCTACATCTGCCTTGAACCACCCAAACACGCTGACACATCACACGTTGTAGTTCACTGGCGAGCACACCGGCACCCGGTATCTGTTTGAATCCGAAAACATGCACACATGCGGTATACCTATATGCTTCTTAGAACTGCATTTTGAATATTGCCTTGCAATTGTTGTTTTTTGATTACAGGGGGATTCCCATACCATCCGCGGGTATGGAAACACCGGCGCTCGGGACTGGTACCTCGAGCTACCAGATGAGGTTTGTGACATTGCCGACGAGACCGGCTTTGGCATCTTCTGCGGGGGGCTCTCTCGACTGACTACCTGCAGGCCCTTGCTCGCTGCTCTAGCAGAGAGGTGGTGGGATACCACCGATTCCTTCCACTTCTCCGTCGCAGGGGACATGACGATGACCCCTTACGACTTCTCGATGCTTACTGGCATTGGGGTAGGGGGTGATCCGATCCCCTTCGACACGGATATGGACGAGTGGGACGTTGCCCAGCTGTACCTACTCAGTACTCAGCCTCTCCTCGCTCGAGCGGGGTTCGTTAGGTACTCGTGGTTTGAGAGCCACTTTCGGGTCCAGCCGGCCTTGGCAGATGAGGCACAGATGTCTCTCCAGAGGAGGTGGACCAGTATGCGCGGGGCTTTATCATGTTCCTCTTCGGGATGACACTCTTCGCCGATCGGGCGAACACCGTGCCCTTATGCCTTTTGAGCGCACTGGTGGACGTTAGGTAGATCCGCCATTATGACTGGGGTGGCGCTGCTCTGGCCACTTTGTACGGTTATATGAGCTCTTCTTCCTGCCTCAGCGGACAGCTTCTCGGTGGCTACTGGCGAGCCTGGGAGGTACGTCTTCTTCCCGTTTTACATTTCAGCTTCTTGCTTTCTGTATTCTGCACACTGCACATATACTGTACACTGCCCCACACTGACTGTACACTGCACACCCGGCACACATATACTCTGCTTTACACTAACTGCACACTGCACACACTGCACAATACACTGCACAATACACCGCACAACACACGGTTCTGCTATTTTGCTTTTTTCTGTATTCTGCCTTATCTGATAGTCATACTGATATCTGTTTTGCAGTTGTGGGTGTATGCCTACTTTCCTAGGCTTGCCCCAGTACCTGATGGGGAGATCCCATTCGGCGTCCCCTTCTCTCATCGCTTCGATGTGCGATGCGTACGGAGACCACGGGAGTCTCTCATTTTCTTTCGCCGATACTTCGACACCATCACCGCCGCGGAGGTATGTTCAACTTAGAGTTTATTTTTTGGCTTTGCTTAGCACTGTATGTTTTCAATAATAGTAGATAATAAACTGCATTTCATTTTCAGATCACTTGGCAGCCCTGGGCTCCGTTGCCGGCCGTGGTGAGGGATCATTATGAGGGCTCAGAGGAGACTGCTCGGTGTCGGATCTTGTTGGAGGGCCCGGTCTGTCGGGCTTGGTACCTGGGCGAGCGTTTCCTGCGTCAGACCCTAGGTTTACCGGAGTAAATAGTGTCGGGTCCGCCTCCCGGCCATATGAGAGACACAGAGAGGTTCACTGCCTGGGAGATGAGGGAGTACACCACCGGCTGGGGTGAGGAGCATCATAGAGGCGAGGGCGACTACACAGAGTACGTCCGGACCTATATTATGCGACCCTTGAGCGGTGGTCGTTGAGCTGAGGGGGAGAGGCCAGCGGCGCCGGCAGCTGGAGCGGGCATATCGAGGAGGGCTCGAGGGCATGGCAGGAGCGGAGCTCGGGGGGGATGGGGGACTGGCTAGCCCGCCCTGCCCACTGTACTGTCATATAGAGGGTAGGATGGGGCGACCTACCAGATCCCTTTTGCTCCTCCCCCGGCTGGTCATGAGTTAGTCGGCATCCCCGACTTGCCTCCGGTATGTATTACTTCATTTTGCATCTTGCATCTAGCATTTCATTTCAGTTTATTTGATATTCCACAGAACACTGATGTATCTTATACTCTTACAGGCGTCCTCTGGATACACCCGGAAGTCCATGGAGTTGAACGCCTCCATGATGGGGATGCTGCAGCGAACCTTTGACCTCCTGGCCCTTTACAGTATTCCGGTATGTTCTTCTGACAATGGCCTCAAACCATTCATACACTGCTTCACGTAATCTGATGCATGGCACAACACCTGGCACACTGATCTCACAACATCTGATACACTGCATACACCGCATTTATACACTGTACTCTGTAATGATGAACTGCCCACGGCATTCACACACTGTATACCGCATTCTGCACTGATGCACTGCCCTCGGCATCCACGCACCACACTCATACACTGCATTCTACACTGATAAACTGTCCACAGTATACTGATGCATTTGCCTTTTGTGATTTTCAGCCTCCCTTCCAGATCCCTCCGGTGGGCGGTGCTCTAGCTGGGCCTTCTATTCCTGCTCGGGGAGGGCATGGAGACACTGCACGTCCCCATACCAGGGGAGGGCGTATTCATATTGGGAGTAGTTCTCGTTCGCCGACCCCTGATGATGATGACGATGACGATGATGAGTCCGAGGCAGAGGTGGAGGCCGGGTCATCTGAGGAGGCTGGAGATGACTCAGGCTCAGGCTCAGATGGCGACGCTGATGACGCTCCTAGACCTTCGTCCAGGAAGAGGGAGAGGGCAGACCCCCGGGCTCGAGACTACTGATGATGATCCAGATTGCTGCTTTTCTTTCTTTTGTACTTGTTTCTTTTTCTTTTTTTTTCTTTTCGCTGGTAGTTAGATTACTTTGTACTGCCGCAGGCAGATTTTTGTTTTCTTCAAAACTTTGTACTCGAAAAAGATTATGAAATGAAACGAACTTTTTATCTTTAAAAGTGTTACATTTACATATCTCATGTATTGCATCGCATCTCATCATGTTACTCCTCAATGTAAATGGAATTGATTTGTGGTCTAAATGTTGAACACTTGCATTATAATTACAAGACAACCAAGCCAAGTAACAGCAAAGCAACCCACACAAACCAATGCTTAACCTGAACACACGGTCCACACTCTGCTGAGGATTAATCTGCATACAGCCCATAACCCAACACTTGGTTTATTCCGCACACGGCAAGCTTTAAACAGAACAGCCCAATCTGACAAGATGGCCTTCAAAGGTGAAACCGGCTAGGGTTGAAACATGCTCGGATGCCCCAAATTTTCCCTTCCTTCTTTCGGTTCACCCAAATGTGGAGAATAGCACAGCACTCTGAGCATAAACGATTAACTTTCGGAAAAGGGGTTTTCTTAACCGGGGTATCGAGCCTACAACTGAACACAGCGGGAAAGGGCTCAACAAAGGTATACAACCTAAACACAACGAGACACGCTCGGAAGAGACCTAAAACAAAGGTTGGGGTAAACAAAACAAGAGACACGACATACAGACGCGTCAACGAAGACGGGGGACCTCAGATCACGAGGAGCTAGTTTCTCTGGGCACTGTTTCCCACCATTTTCTCATTTGTGATTCTCACATCACTCTGGCACTCAAGCTCGGTTTTTCTCTCAAAACCCTTTGGCTCGCTTTTTCTCTCAACTTATACCTCTCTATTCTTCATTCTCTCATTTTTCGTCCCTCTCCAAGGTGATTAATGAATGAATAGAAAGTTGCGGGTTCATGCCCGATGCCGTTAGCTCACAGCTATTTCTTTTGGTGGGTAGAGTGCCCTCCTGGCAAGTACGTTGACGACGGGGGAAAGACAGAACGCCTGACTCAACTGTGCCCCTAGTTCATCACTTCAACCATTTTTTTCGTTTTGGTTTTCAACTAAAACAGTTTCAATCAAGATGAGAGTCGGATTAGCGTACTTGTTCGATTTTTGATTTGAAAACCATGAAAGTCAGGCTGCAAGCACTGAAAATTTCCCTTTTTGGGTTCAAGAAAATGGTCCAGTTTTGGAAAATGGAATAGTTTTCGAGAAAATAGTCAACCTCAGTAAAAATTTTCAAAAACTATTTTTGCAAACGGCTGATGCTCAATGAGCATGGAACTTACTCTTTGAGATGCGCAACCTCGGATCGGAGGCAATGGAAAATTGCCCCTGGCTTGAAGAACGCCGCACGGCAACGGAAAGTTGCCCCTGGTTTGAATGGCGGCTCACGACGACTCGTGGCAACGAAAAGTTGCCCCTTGTTTGGATGGTGCCGCGGCAGTCCGCAAACAGTCTTCGTTTGTGGTGGTCGAACTCTTGGACATAGAGATGACGAAGACGGTTATAACAGATATATGGACACAATCACCTTGGAAGGTGTTGGCAACTAGACTTTGGGATGAAGTCGGAACCATTGCATGGACCGAGATGCTATGAAAGCGTTGGGGGCTGGACTTCATGATGAAGTTGCCTACGTATCCCAAACATGGGAATCAAGCCTTACGTAGTTCCGGTTAAGGTACACTCGGGTATTTTAACCTTCACTTTTTAGGCTCTAACTTTTGCCAAGGTGTCCGATGCGGGTTTTCGACCTTGCGAGCTTCATTTCATTTTCTTTTGTTCATTTCTTTTCCTTTTCTTTTTCGCATTTTTTCTTTTCTTTTCTTTTTTCTTTTTTTTTGTATTTTTTTGCTTCTTTTTTTTTCGTATTTTTCTATTGCTCTAACTTTTGCCTGGGTCGCCCTTCCGGGTTTTCGGCCCAGCGAGCCTCTCAAAGGGTAAAAGTGTAACAAGTCCATGTCAAATGGTTTCTGAAGTTGAAGCCTCTCTGTATCTAGGAGAACGACTGTTGCAATGATTTATGGAAGAATCCATCATGGCTGCTCCACAAGCTTCTTCCGGCGAGATCTAATCCTTCTGATTCGGCTTTGGTGCCTCTTGCTCGAGGGCTGCTTCAGAACTGGCCACGCGGGCCTCCTTCGACAATTGACCGTTGAATGTTCCGGATGAGTTCGTGGTTCAAAACAAACAGGTCGAATCTTGAGGCTGAGAGCGATCCTAGGCTGCACAATCTCAAGAGCGGTTCCACACAGGTCTTCACAATGCCGTGTAAAACATTTGTTTTTGAAAATTTTTAAGAAAGCGACGAATCGCTCGTGCCGAAGATAGTGTGGAACCAATCTGGATCAAGCCAGGGTCCTTCCCAGTACTCACGCTGACAAGCATGGTTTCATTCAAAAAAAAAGCTTAGCGTGCTTCTCTTTCTCTCAAAATGATCAAAATTTTGCAAAAGCCGAGGAATTCCTTCCTCTTTGTTTTTATCACCGCAGTGTTCAAAAGGGATTTTTGAAAAACTTAGGCTAATGCAATGAGTTTGGCGCGCAGGAGAGTGGGCAAGATGTACTGTCAGCCCATTCAAGTCCTCTGGCACAACTAACTTACACTGGAAGCAAGCATGAAAATGAGATAGCTACAGCTGTTTCATTCAGATCTATTGGTATAACTGGCCCCTCGGCAGAAACAGACTCAAAAACGGGTAATTACAAGACAAAACGGTGTTCGAGGAAACAACCCCGGAATCACCTGGTATTCTATACAAAGGGGACAGACTCGATACAACCAGATAGACCCTTAAGCAAAAAGACTGACTCAAGACAAAGAGATAGACTGAAAACAAAAGACTGACTCGATACCCAAGCCAGAATTTATAAAACAAGCGTTCACCGATGCTCAAAAATGCGTGCCAGACGCCACATCCAAAATATACCGAATGCCGCCCGCAGGTGGTTCACTTTCTGATTACATACTTACAGTATTCGTGTCCTCAAAATCCAATAACTGGGTGGTAACGGACTTAGCTGAGGTGGGCGGGAGGATAACCTCGTTGTCAATCAAATCTTGTACCTCATAACGGAGGCGGAAATAATTGTCGGTTGCATGACCTGTTTGCTGGTGGTACGCGCAGTACTGGGCAGCATCATGCGTGGCAGGGAGATTCTTCGGGAGAGGCCGAGGCTCCAAGGGTTTAAGGTGTCCCCTCTTGGCAAGGATCTGAAATGCCTTAGACAGAGGCATGTAGAGAGAATGAAAGACCCTGCGCCCTCGGGGCAGGTAGTTTGAAGTCTGAGCGTTCTTACTGGACGCACAAGGGAAAGGGTCGGCAGGCGCCACCTTGGCTTTCTGATCTTTTCCCGGTGCAGGGTTGGGAATAGGAGGAACTGTTCTGGCATGACGGGGCCTATCCCAATTTTCTGAATGGCTTGAGCTACCCTCGGGTGGAGTGGGGAAAGCATCCTCCACAGTTTTTGCCACAACTGCAGATATCTGTTGCTTGTTCATCCCCCCGGCTTTCAAAGCCTCGACTGCCCGCAGCAGCTGTTCAATGGGATCGGCATCTGCCTTCATTTTGTCTTTTCCTCTGGCCTCAGCCTGATCGAGGGTTTGGGTTGATGTTGATATGTCATTACCATAGCTGGAGGCCATCTCCGGTTGGCTAAGTTCAATCACAATTCGCCCCAACAACGGGGGCTCCTGGGGTACAAAACTCCCGGCATATGGTGCGGCTGGAGGTGAAGCTGACATTCCGTAGGCGAGATCCGCCACAGACCTCTGGAGATCACCTATAATCCCCATTAGTTCAAATGTAGTAGGCTCGCGAGCCTGGTATAGCTGGGGGGCCCAGACCGGGTGCGCAACAGGCGACCTGGGTGGATGTGACATATCAATGTTGGTCTCACTTTGCAGAGTGATCCCTTGATCTAACGCAGCTGCCATAACCACGATCTCTTCTGAATTCTGCGTCGTCATAAGTCCTGCCTCAGCAAGGGGGAACACTGGCTATTCTGTATCAACTCTCTGAACTCTCTGAACTGAAAGGGAAAACAAGCAGCATTTCAGCCCAAATGGATCAAATACAGGTGTAGCTGAACAACTGTGCTCTATTACTGATCACTGTTCCCCAGAATCACTGTCTCCAAAACTGAACCTGATACCCGCAGATAACTGATTCTCAACAACACCGATACTGGTGCCCTCGGGCCCGATACTCAAATTTTGCAAACTGGCATGTACGTTCTTGTAGAGATACACTCTAACAGTACATAGCAAGTAAAAAGAGGCAAAACACCCCTATGATGGGGTAGGGTTTCCCTGTCCTATTTTGTCAAGAGCTAGGGTTCCACTATGCACGCAGCAGTTTCAAACAACCTATAATCGGGTAAGAAGCCTGTCCTAACTTGGAATGGTCACTATGGATCCGAATATGCACTAGGTCGAATGGTCGAAAAGGGTGCCCCGGTAAAACCGGGGTTTGTGTTCCCATGCTGTCAGAGCCCATAACCGGTCAGCCTTATGGCCATGCCTTGACAAGACAAGCCTCCGGCAAACCGTTCAGGAATGGCAGATGGCAACACGGTGTCCTAGGCGCACCAATGCACATGCAATGCAAAGAGACACATAACTGAAATCAAAACAGGATATCACGAGTTCGAGTCAAGCTCTCTAAATGTCCCTAGCAGAGTCGCCAGAAACTGTAGACGCACCTGTGGGCCTCATGCTACAGTTCGGACTCGATTTGTTGTCATGGTTCTTAATCTGAACCAAAGAGTCCAAATCCGGCAAATCGTTTTGA
The DNA here is from genome assembly GCF_055761805.1 of Camellia sinensis. Lineage (NCBI taxonomy): Eukaryota > Viridiplantae > Streptophyta > Magnoliopsida > Ericales > Theaceae > Camellia > Camellia sinensis. The sequence goes on along the minus strand of NC_138965.1, from coordinate 21,632,644 downwards.
GAAAACAGATTTTTAGAAAAAGAAGTGCCAAACATGGACTGCTTTGCCAGATACAGAGTCGCCACCTAAATATTTTTAATGGGAAAATTTAGGAAACCCTGACTCGGTGCCAAAGGCCACGTGTCCGTCATTGCCAAAGTTGCCTCGGCTCGGGAGCTTGGGTACGATTGGGGAAGGTCAGCTATGAGCACCCCCTCTCGCCCGATCCGAAGATCGGCCTCTACTAACCGTGATATCCGTTTTTGAAAACGTTATGTATTCTTATTCCATTTATTAGCCTAGCATTACTATGTTATGCGCACAGCAAACAAGTATAGACTAGATTGCCTAATTTGGAGATAAACATTGCATATCCGTTTGTCTTGAAAAACACTTTGAATTTGCTACTCGCAAGTAGGCTAAAATACGGATTTCAACGAGTTTTTCCAACCCAGACAATCCAACCTTCACCCACAGGCAATCAAACAGTTTATCACATAAGCATCTAGCCACATGGTAAACATGTTGTCATGATAGCATTCACACGCATGCGATATGCTAAAGCAGGAAAATACTTACATAGTACTCCGTGCCAAAACAATAAACTAGTTAGCCAACATGCATGGTCCTAGTTCATATCGAATTGACTAATGCAACACATACAGGATGCACTTAGAATAGGCTCGGCTAACCTAAGCATGGCACGTGAGATGCGATCAATTGATGCATGTATTCAAATTGGAATTGAAGTACGAATGCAGTTTAGCATAATGTACCGAGCCTGGTGCATGCGATACAAATGCATGAATGCACGCATGCATAGCATAAGGTATGCTAATTTTAAATATGCCCTAGTCTACCATCATAAGCAGGTAAGTAAAAGGGAAGAAAGAAGTGGAGATTGGAAGTCATGCACACACACGCACCCACACTTATTACAAATTCGCCCTCGCTCGGAGGGACTGAAAGAATAATACAATTTGAATAACGAATTAACTATCCTAGCTAATTAATTATTACAAATTACCTAATTAGTCAACAAACTAACTAAGCTAGGAAAAACAGTAAACCGCCTCGGGGAGAGAGTCTAATGCAGTGCGTGCCCGGTCCTGCTCGGAAGTGCACTGCCATGCCTAGGCTGCCTCTGTTTTCCTTGACATACTCCTCTGGAGACTGCCAAAGTCTCAGGATTGTTTCCCTGGACATTGAGGAGTGCCACCGGCTGAATAGAATGGCTACCGGCAGTGACATATGATCACCGGCACACAATGAATCCATCGGCTGCATACTTATTGCCGGTCGGCTCTTAGAACTACCGGTCGGCAGAGAGTTCCTGCAGAACCTGCAATTGACAGCAACAGAGGGTAAGGCAGAGCATGGCAATACAGTTCAAGCCATATTTGCACCAAACATGTTCCTTATCATGTGAGTGAGTCAAAGGGACATGCTCCTTGGTTCTCGGACCATCAATCGCGCATTTCCATGCATGATGGCCCAAGGGACCAAGTGTGCACATTTTGATGTCAATTGCAATGCAAACCAACAAACCAAAGGGACTCGACCCCCATCATGACTTGGTCAAGAGGTAGAGCATGCATGCCAATGCAATGCAATCCTAATCATGTGAGCTAGCATGCAACATGAGCATACAAGCAAGTGATGTACACTAGGTACACAAACTATGCAAGCAAGCAAACAAGCATACAAGGCATGAGATAATGCAACCAACAAGTATGCAAGGCACAATGTGGGTGTTTAAGCATGTAAACAAACATGTGACTTCATTCAATCATGCAAGTTCAATTATGCAATAACTCACCAATATGCTACAACATACAAGGAGTACATGCAACAAACAAAGAGATGGACTTAAACATGATTTGGGCAGCTCCAATTAGGCCCAAAACAGTGGCCAAAGTGCCATGAAATGAGGGCTAAATGACATGCAAACATGCATGCACACAAGGACCAACACTTAAGCATTAAAGAACAATTCTCGAGCACACTCAAGAGGGTACAAATATGGACAAATAACATGCATTAAGCTCTGAAATTCATGCGAGAACATGGTGCCAAACCAAGCAAGCAAGATAAGCTAAACATGCAACAAATGGCCCAAGCATTCAAAGCAAACTAATGAAGTATTGAACTACACTTAGCAGGACCAAACATGGCCAACTAAATGACTAAAAAAACAGGATTTTAGCATGTTAAAACAAGGCCTAAAGATCACTTAGATGGCATCCAAATGACCTAAATTCAAAGGCATGCACAAATGCCAAAACAAGGAGCATGCTACACAAGCTTTCAAAGCATTAAAGAGGTATCCGAGGCAAGCTTACAAGCATGTCAAAGGGACTGAAATTATTCTACAAATGATGCCAAACCATTGAAATAAAGCAAGGATGCATGCTACACATTCACACACTTAAGGCCAACAAGCCAAAAATGCAAAGGGGCTATACAATGCATGCCATGGCCGAGCCAAACAACTATGGACAGACCTCTAGCATGGCAAAATAAGCAGAAAAGTTTCACAAAGCTAGACCTAAAACATGCTTGAACAATGGTTTACAACCTAAGGCATGTTAAGGCCTAAACATGGCATTACAAGGTAGGTATGCTAAGCATGCATGGTGTACCAAAACCAATTAAAAACAGAGGCATACTATGACATAATAAGCATAAAAAACAGCCAAGGCATGGTCAACATGAAGCTTAGCTAGGTGCTCCCTCAAGAGGCCAAAAATGGTCCTTTTCAAGGACAACAAGGAGAGGGGGTGGCCCTCTCCTTCTTGGGACCTCAAGGCACCATCCTCATCTCTGAAATCCCTCAAGATTTCAGTGGTGAGGAGGCTCAAACACCAAGGTCTCGGAGCTCACACAAAATGGCACAAAATGGAGCCTTACAAGGCTTAAGAGGGGTCAAACAACCTCAAACCACAAAACACTCTAAACCAACTATTTAGAGGGCCTAAAAACAGAACTTTTTTATGTTATATACTAAACACAAAAACAGTTGCAAGGTAGGAAAAAATAGAATGCAAGAAAGGGGTAAAAAGGAGCAAGTTTCTTAGCCTTGAAGACTTTCTTCACAACTGAAGCTCCAACAGCTTCTTCAGCTCCAAACCAGCTTCAAAACCTCCAAAACAACCCTCAAGAGGCCTCATCTCCAAGGGATGGTGTAATGGTGGGTGCTTGTGAGCAAAAGTAAGACAAAATACACACACTAAGCTCAAGAGAGGGAAATATAGAGATGGAATAGATACAAATTCCTAACCCTAATATCAAAGCTCTCTAAAAATGTTGTCTAACCCTAAATCCAAGAGAGGAGACTCTCTCTTATAGAGCTCTCTCTTGTAAAGCTTGTCAAGAGAGAAATCCCTCCATACATGTGTATGGAGGGGAGCAGAGTGGGTGCCAGCTATCACAGCTGGCACAAAATATCTACCAAAAGTAGATGAACAGTGATCGGCCATTCAAAATTGCCATTTTGGCAAAATAAATGGCTGACCTGCAACAAAGAGTGCCGACCGGCAATATACATTGCCGACGGCAACAAAATCACTGGCCAGTGGCCTCAAGCCATGGCCGGTGATGTGTGGGGATGCCTCACAAGGCATTACCTGCCCCTCCAAGGCAAAACACAAGTGTTTGGTGCAAAACCAGATACAACACGGTCGAGTCGAGAGGTCCTGAGGCAAGGCGCGCAACCGAGACCTCCGGGAACTCAAGACGAACACAAACAAGGGTAATCACCAAGTGTTCCAATGGTGACATCCAAGTCTTGAGGACGATCAAAAATGGGGTGTCTACATGTACGCATACTATATTTGATTGTTGCGTACACTCTTTCTGCACATCATGCTTGTATCTGATACACACGCTGTAACAGATATGTGACAACTGTCTTCTCAGATCCCACCCATACCGATGGCACCAGCGGCAACTGCAGCACCTGCACCAACAGTAAATTCTCCAGCAGCAGGGAGGGGAGAGAGACAGGCTCCAATACGAGGCCGAGGCCGAGGCAGAGCTAGGGGCACCCGAGATGAGAGCAGTCCTTCAGAGCCCATTCTAAGTGATGATGATGTTGAAACGAGCAACTCTGAGGAGGCAGTGAGTCAGCATTCGGAGTCATCTGAGAGTGGAGACGACGTCGGCTCGGGTTCCGAGAGTAGACGTGACACCGAGGCGAGCTCTGAGGTGGAGAGCGGAGATGACACCGGCTTAGGTTCTAGTTCAGGTTCAGAAAGTGTCGCTGATAGAGATAGTGTCCCAAAGTCTTCTCCTCTGAGGAAGAGAACGAAGAGGGCCTCCCGAGCCTGAGGCGGCTGACGTTATTTTTTATACTTTTGCTTAATTTCTTTTACTGGTAGCATTAGAACATTGTATAGCTTTAGATAGGTTTTATTTGCTTAAAAAAAACTTGTACTCCTCTTTTGTAAAAAGAACCATGATCGGAATAGAAACCAGTTTTTATGAAAAAAGTTGTATTTTGCATAATGAGCACTACATTTGCATGGAATCGAATTGGCCAAGATAACACTCTTGATTCAAACAAAATCTTAATTGGGTAATGAACCGACCATCAACTGAAATATAAAAAGCAATATACAACTCGATAAACAAAACAACATACAACTTGATAAAGAAAAAATAACGCAACAACAACTTAAGAACAAATTAACAAACTTGCTAAAGCTGAAAAGACTCAAAACAAGACCTTAAAACACTTGAAGACCAAACCAAAACATATGCTTCCAGCACTGCCCAACATACAAGTGGACAGAAAGTCAGAGTGAGAGACTGTTGACCACAAATAGAGGTTGCCGGCCACAAGCTGGCCATAAGAGGTGGCCGACAACCGGCTACTAATGCAGCTTGCCGGTTATCTGCCGGCCACCTGCCAGTCATCAATGTGAAGGAGCTCTAGATTGTTGACACCTGGCTTCCACTCACTACCTTATCTTCTAGAAAAGGTTTAAGCTTCGTGATTTCTTCATTTCAGCTGTAAATTCTTCACAAATAGAGCCAATTTTTGCTGAAAAACTCTCGGATTGGATTGCGACTTTAGATGGGTCGAAAAAGGTGAATTTTTGGGGTTTCGGCATAAATGCGCTTTTCCTGCTGAGCCGTTCTCCGCTTTGTTTCCCGTTCCTTCGTGCCGCGGCTAGATGCTGGAACCCAATTACACATGTCTTTAGCTTCGGGGGACAAAAGATATGCTCGACAATCGAAGAATTTCAAGCGCTAATGGAATCTCGGCGTGATGAGGAAATCATACCTCAGCCCCGTTTTGGCCATATCCAAGCTTTGGGATGGATGTGTGGGCTCACTCTACATGAGGCTCGATCTTTGGTTCACAACAGAGAGCTAGATATTCCCAGTATGATTCATCAATTTTTCGATGTTGGTGACCGATGCGACCAATGTGACCTTTCGATGCTAGAACCCAATTTTTCGACCAGTATGCTGGCACATTTTCTTCTTGCCCCAAATTTTGGAGAGTCTAGTATTTGGCTGATTGAAGTGGCCCAAGGTTTGAAAGAGGGCAAGAGTTGCATTGGCTTAGTGCTGGCCGAGACTTTGATGGGCTTAGACGTCTTCCATTGACGGGAAACTACCAAATTCGTGGGGAGTCCACTACTTCTGTAGGTATTGTTTCCTGCCCTTTCTTATATGTGTTTCTCATATCTCTCGACACTTATGCTCTATTTTTCTCTCAAAGCCCTTTTCTCACTTTTTTTTCAACATATGTCTCTCTATTCTTTAATCTCTCTTTTCTTTCATCCCTCTCCAGGTATGGCTAACGGACAAGTTGAAGGTAGTGGACTCTTGCCTTGCATACTCAGCTAGAGCATACTTCTTCCGCCAACAGCTAGTGAATTTCCCGAATGACGGGTAGTGGTGCCACTGGATGTGCAACAGGTTTGCTGTTGACATTACTTTGTTGCCCCTAGTTTAACCTAACCGAAATGAGCTACAACATGACTCAGCAACCTGGCATACAGCTGATCAGCCTTACACACTGTGTATTCTACTTCCCTTTCCGATTCAGACGTCAGTTTGGGCATGACCAGACCCATCCAAAGAAAAGAGTAGAGTACCCGGTTTCATTCCCCCATCTAAGGTTCACACTTGACTGGATACCTTACTGCTTGGAGGACGAGAGAGCTTCTGGCCCCTACCCTTAGTTTCAGCTGTGCCCTTTCTGGAAAATGTCTGGCTTGGCTCGAGGATGAGGCACAATCTGGGCCTACCTTAGCATCAGAAGCTTCCACAAGCACAAACGGGGGACGCAGGAGCACTTGACTCATCTATGCCCCTAGTTTATTGCTTTGACCTTTCTTTTCAAGCTTTTTTAATTTAATAAAAGCAACTTTGATTTATATCAGAGAGTTGGAGAACTTTGTATTTAAAATCAATGAAATTAAAGTTGTGAGCACTAAAAATTTTCCTTTTGGTCCAAACATGGTCTAAGTTGTAAAAGATAAAATTTGAACAAAATTAACTTTTATTAAAACTTTTCAAAACCATTTTCGAAAAGAATCACCACTTGACACGCACAGAATCATTCCTCGAGATGTATAACTCCGAATCCAAAGATCACAAATTGCCCCATAACTGAATAACACTGCTTAGCACAGTAACCAGCTCTCAGAATAAAGATCACAACTGAACTCTCAAATAAAGAACAGACAAAGATGACCTGATCAAATTCATAGACAGGACAGTTGAGTTAGAGTTGTTTTACGGCCAAACTTCAGGATGAAGTTGCCTACGTAACCCGAAGATGGGAATCAGGCCTTACGTAGTTCGGTTCAGGTTCACTCGAGTATTAACGCTCTCCTTTTGCGCTCTAACTTTTCCCAAGGCCGCCCTTTAGGGTTTTCAACCTTGCGAGCTAAGTTTTTCTTTGTTTCTAATTTTTTATGCTCTAACTTTTGCCTAGGTCGCCCTTCCGGGTTTTCGACCTAGCGAGCCTCTCAGGGATAATATTTCTTCAACTTGTCCATGTTGATCGATGGGGAAAATTCTAGGCCATCCAAGTCCATGAGAATAATAGCTCCGCCCGACCAGATAGTTTTGATGATGTAAAGACCAGTCCAATTGCGTTTGAACTTGCTCCTAGGGTCATTGATGGGAGCTCAATTTTCTTTCAGCACCATATCCCCCTCTTTGAGATTCAGGGACTAAGCCCTAGCAATCCTGCGTTGATAATCCTGAACATGGTACAATGCTTTCAGCCTTCTCTCATCAAACAGCATCAGTTCTTCAAAACTGCACTATTGCCAGTCCGCCTCTACTATTTAACACTCAGCTATAATTCGCAGTGACGGGACTTCTATTTCGATTGACAAAACAACTTCCATCCCATAGATAAGAAAATAAGGAGTTGCCCCTATAGACGTCCGGATTGAAGTTCTATAGCCCCAGAGTGCGAATGGCAATTTGTCAGGCCAGTCCCTGTAGGTCTCAACCATTTCCTGCAAAATATGCTTGATGTTCTTGTTAGCGGCCTCAACAGCTCCGTTGGTTTGCGGCTGGTATGTAGATGACTTATGGAAAGCCACATTGTATTTCTCCAACAAGTCGATCACTTCTTTCTTGAAGTGGGAGCCATTGTTTAAGATGATCTCATTTGGGACTCCATAATGACAAATGATGTTGTTTTGGATGAACTTAGCCATATGCGCTGCTTTCAATACTACGTAGGACTGAGCTTCCACCCATTTTGTGAAGTAATCAATTGCCACCAGAATGTATTCATGACCATTCGACCATTTTGGTGTGACTGCGCCAATGACATCAATTCCCCAGACTGAGAAAGGCCACAGTGAAGTTTTGTTGTACAGCTTTGACGGCGGGATGTTTATGCGATTAGCATGAATTTGGAATTTGTGGCATCACCAAACAAAACCAATACAATCCTCCTCCATGGTAGACCAGTAGTAACCTTGCCTAAGACTCTTCCGGGCCAACATTACTCTGTTCATGTATGCTCCAGACTCTCCTCCATGGATGGCCTCCATCAGGCGCTTTGATTCCCCTGCTTCGACACATAACTTGTGCATTCCCAGATGACCTCTCTTGTACAGTTTACTTCTGCAGATGATAAATTGAATGGCTATCCACCGTATTGCCCTATTGTCTTTGGCATATGCCCCTGGTGGATAAACCTCATTTCCAAGAAGTTCTAAATATCATAAAGCTAAGGGTTTTGATCTTGAGCTTCATCTATTGCGGCGATAGTCTCATAGGCCGGCGTGTATCTCTGCTCAATGATGATCGGACGCATCCGGACTCCTAGTGGGATGTCTATCATAGAAGATAGAGCTGATAAAGCATTAGTGAACCTGTTGTTCTCTCTCAGTAGATGCGTAGAAGTCAGTTTCTCAAAACTGGGAATTAGGACATCCAAGGTCTAGTGATAAATCTTCATTTTTTCTTCTTTGACCTTCTAGTCTCCATTTGCTTGAGAAATAACTAGGTTCGAGCCCCCAATAACATCCAACCTTTTTGCCCCTAGTTCTAAGGCGGCTTCCAAACCAGCGATACACACTTCGTACTCTGCTTTGTTGTTGAAGACCTTGAACCAGAGTTTAAAGGCTAAATGTATATGAGAATTGTCGGGTGCTATCAGTAACACACCTATCTTATAACCATACTAATTAGACGCTCTGTCAAAGTACATTGTCCAAATCTTATCCTCAACTTGCAGAATAGGTTCATCTGGGAACATATATTCTACCGCTTCATCCCCTTCCATCGGGTGATCTGCCAAGAACTCCGCTATTGCTCTCCCCTTGACCGATTTGCGAGTGACATACTTAAGATCGAATTTGGAGAGAAGAAGCAACCAATGGGCTAGCCTACCCATAAGCACTGGTTTCTCAAAGAGATATTTGATGGGATTTAATCTCGAAACCAGAATTACAGAGTGAGCTAACAAGTAGTGCCTCAACTTCCTGGTGGCCCATACCAATGCTAAACAAGCTTTCTCTAGCAGAGTGTAGCGGGTCTCATAATCCAGCATTTTCTTGCTCAAGTAGTAGATGGCTTTGTCCACCCTATCATTAGATTCCTAAGCAAGCATGCATCCCACCGTGGTGTCCATTGCTGACAGATACAAAATCAAAGGCTTCTTCGGCTCTGAGGGCGATAACACGGGCGGATTTTGAAAATACTGCTTAATCTACTCGAAAGCTAATTAACATCGATCATCCCATCAAAATTTCTTTCCTTTCTTCAAGAGACCAAAAAGTGGTTCACAAGTCAATGTTAATTTAGAAATAAACTGTCTTATGAATTGCACTTTACCCAGAAAGCCTTGCACCTCCTTTTCAGTCCTTGGTGGTGGCATTTCTAGGATGACCTTGATTTTGGAAGGATCTACCTTGATGCCTCTCTGTGTGATGAAGAAGCCTAGCATTTTCTCTATTGTTATGCCAAAAGTACACTTCTACGGATTCAACCTCAACCGGTATTCTCTGATCTGTTGAAAGAATTTCTTCAAGGCGGTGTAGTGACCCTCTCTTTCTATGGACTTGACAATCATGTCGTCTAAGTACACCTCAACCTCTTTATGGATCATATCACGCAGAATTATGGTTGCAGCCTTCTGATAAGTAGCCCCGACATTCTTCAGCCTAAACGGCTTCACCTTGTAACAGTAGGTTCCCCACGACATAGTGAAGGTAGTTTTCTCTCTGTCTTCGAGTGCCATCAAAATCTGGTTATACCCGAAAAATCCATCCATGAAGGAGAGCAATGCATGGCCCGCGATGAAGTCTACCGACTCATCAATATGTGCCAGGGGAAAATTATCCTTCGAACTAGCCTTATTTAGATCCCTGAAGTCGACACAGACTCTAATTCTGCCATCTTTCTTCGGCACAGGAACAATGTTGACGTTGGATACTCAGGCACAAGTAAGAACATTGCCTCATTCTGTTTGATAATTTCTTCCTTAATTTTCAAAGCCCAATCCAGGCGTATTCTTCGCAACTTCTACTTGACGGGTCAGGCCTCGGGGTCAAGAGGAATTCGATGCTGTAAGGATCGATTCCAGGCATGCCTTCATAGGACCAGGCGAAAACATCTTTGAAATCTTTTAATAAAACGACTAAGCGCTCGCTCTCCTCCAAAGACAACGTGGACCCGATCTGGACCAGACGTGGATTTTTCTCAGTACCCACATTAAAAGTAATGATTTCATTAGCAAGGGGTTTTGCAAACCTCTTGTCCTCTCAATTAATCAAAATTTTCAAAACTAGAGGGATTCTTTCCTCATCATTTTCATTAAAACTTTGAAAGTCCTAACAATGCAATAAACAAGCGACATAGAGAAATACTTAGAATCTGCAATGGCATTCCTATTCGTAAAATCTAGCTCATCTAGCTCTTTGGTTACAACCAACTCAAAAGCAAAATAAAAGGATGACCTGGACAAGACCTTGGCATCCGCTTTATCACCCCCAAGAATACCGGACTCAGACTCAGAAGTACTAGAATATGATTCTGACTCCACAGACTCTGTGGAATCAGATTTTGGTTCACTACCCGACCTAGAACTAGACAGGTAGCCCTCCTCCAGTTGCCAAACGACAGTTAGTGCTTTAGATGCATCCAAAATGTTGTTAGAAGGTTCACACCCAGTTTGTCCCTGATCATGGAGATAGTCAGGTTATCCCCCAAGCTCTCTGGGTCGACCGGAGGATCTGAAAGGAGACATGCCAGTGTTGTCCCCACTTCAAGTTTCCTGTTGTCCGAGTCATTTTCTATATTCTGTTCAGCTTCAGCAATTGGTTCAGCCTTTCCCTCTGTATCACTGTCTTGCAGTTGCAAGTCAAAGAAAATTTCAAAACTGGGACACGTAGCTTCTTAGAATTCAACCAGGGCTCGGGAAAGCCACAAAATGGGAAGTCTTCCCCTTCTCGAACAAAATGGCCATTCAGTGTTCCCCGAATCAGCCTATGAACGAGCATATAACACTTCTCGGCCTACTTGGCTTTGGCTCTGCCTGCCATCTCTTCTCTCTTCCTGACCCAATCTTTTTTGGTGGGCACATAGCCAAGACCAAAGACATGCAGATTATGTGGCACATCGGCTAATGCTGAGACGCCCTTCCGACCATTTCTTCCCAGTCCTAACCGCAGCACATTTGTAGCTTGTTCATGAAATAGATTGATTGGGCGCTGACATACAAGCCCTCACCAGCTCCTAAGATGTTTTGTACTTCCCGGGACTCAGCCAGTGTAGAACTTGAAAGAAAAGCATCCTCCTCGCCGTGAACAATTTCTAGCGCAGGCATAGTTACCTCTGGCGGAGGATGGATAGATGAATTCCAGAAGACAATCGCCACTCTCTTCCCATGGGGGTATTTCAGCATTTGGTAGAGGGTAGAGGAGACAACTTTCACCTGGTCCAACCAAGGCCTCGTTAGTAATAAGTTGAAGGTGGCCGAGACGTCTAGGACATAAAACTCAATATCCTGTTGAGCTAGGCCCACTTGAACTCTGATCTGTACCATGCCTATAACCTCTCTGCTCGTATTGTCATACGCCCGAATCACCTGGGCTGTAGGTACGAAATCAGCTAGTTTCAGGCCAATGACATAAGTTGTTTGGGAAAGACAGACATTGATAGCTGACCCGATGTCGACTAATACCACTGGCACCACTTTTCTCTGCACTCAACTGATATGTATAAAGGTTTGTTATGTGCTGAGCCTTCCGTTGGCAGTTCTTTGTTAGAAAAGGTTGGGGTTAAACTAGCACCACTTGGGAAAACTAACCCCTCAAGTTGTTTAGGGGTGGTGTCAATAGATAGTTTGGATTTGTCCACTACTGATAATACAGCCTGTCGATGCACTCGAGAAGCCATGAGTAGACCCCGAATTGAAATATCGGCTTGAATTTTCTTTAGCTATTTAAGCACCGCCTCTTCTTCCAATTGTTTTTCTTTTTGCTTCTCAACCTCCTTATCTTTCCCAGAGGCTTCGGCTTGGTCTAAATGTGGGGGGTTTGAAATACCGCCCACTCCTCGTCATGTGGTCCACCTCTTTAGAGTACCAAGTATTGTCTGACAGGGACTCATCCCAATCCTCATTAGTGTGGACCAGATGTAGATCATCATCTTTCTACCATACACCTCCTACAACCAACAAGCAATTGTTCAGTTCCATTCTAATCACTCTCACATCAGAAATATCCCCTGCAGGATGTTGGGTTTTTCCAGCTTCTTGTTTGTCTTGATCCCTTTCTTGCACAAACTGCTTCAACGCAGCTTCCTGTTCTGTATCCGTGGTACTCACGGTGCCCAGTTCCTGAGCTAAATTCTTAATACTCGTGCTCTCCGGCAGTTTCCCATTTTCATCAGCCATTCCGGCTACTGCAGCTGTTCTTGATTCCTTTTCTTCTAGTTTTGTTTCAGTTCCTTCCTCCTGGTCAGGTTCATCACTCAACCACCCTGAGTTGTCTGTCGACCTATTTAAATCAAACCAGTCAATCTGCACGTTCCCTTGATCCTGTTCGTCGTAGAACTACAAATTATCTAAATCCTCTTCTAGGTCTGCTAGATCATCTAGTTCCTGACTTGGGCATCCTTTCAAACAACATTGACCTTCGTTGCTGTCGACAGTACCACTTCTAGTTTGGCTTGATCAGTCGGCACAATGTAACAGCATGGGTCATACACCCTCTCAGATAAGTCTACAGAGCTCTCAGGCAATGAGCCGACATTTTCCTCCAAGGCCAACTTCTCTCATTCTGCCATTTTTCTCCAAGTTGAAGTATGGATGCGTCCATCATGCACAAGTCTGTGCTTTCAGTGATGAACAACGTCGGTCTAGGTAGGTGAGAAGGGGTAATATATACGCTAGGGTCATAAGGGATGGCAGTGTATGTATTAGGTTTAAGTTTCGAGGTGGGAGAACTTGATTATGGGACAGGAGAGGGTTGGTGGTTACATTTGACTTTTGGGGTGGTGCTATCACTTTGTTGTCAATGAGATCTTGAATCTCATGACGCAGCCTGAAGCATTGGTCAGTCTCGTGACCATTCTGCTGGTGAAAAGCACAATATTTGGTTATGTTGTGTTTAGGTGGGAGAGGATTAGGTAGTAGGCGATGCTCTAATGGTTTAAGATGCCCCTTTTTGATCAGCACCCTCAAGGCTTATGATAAAGGCATGTAAAGTGAGGTTAAGACCCTTTAGGATTGGGCTTGGTTGTTTGAGGTTTGTGGAGTTGGCAGTCTTGGTTGTGGTAGTGACAACATTCACATCAGATGGTCACACAGTTGTGCTTCCATTGGTGGTTGCATTGGAAATGCGCGAAAAAGGCCTCTCGGCCTGCTCCTTCTCATCGGTTATCAACCCTTGTTTCATTGTATTTTCAATCTGAACTCCTATCTCGTGGAGCTCAGTGAATGTGAACAATAGTAAGGCGATTATTTACTGCAATAATTTCCCTTGCAGATTACAGACCACCATCCTGATTTGACCATTCTCGGATGGCCTAAGCCTTGGCCCTCCACCTCATTACAAAGTCTGAGAAGCCCTAATTTGGCTCTTGACGGGTTACCTCAAGATCACGAGTTGTGACCTCGATCTGCGTACTGTATGAGTATTGTGCAATGAAGGCCTCAGTCATTTCCTCCCAGCTCCGCTTTACTAAATCCTCCAGCTTTGCATACCAGATAACCGCTATTCATGACAAGGTCCGGCCGAAACGTGACAGCTTTTAAAGTCTAGTGAGGCCCATCGGCCGTAGGATATCTGAGAATAACCGCAAATGGGCCATGGGATCCCCAGAGCCATCGAATCGATCTATGTGTGACATTTTAAACCGGTCTGGTAAGGTTACTACAAAGTCAGTATATCCATCCTCGATGTCAGGGATTGAGTTAACACCCTATGCTTGCTTGAGAAGCTTCTCCAGTTTGTTGACCTTAAGTATAGTCAGGTCAACTTTGAATTCAAACGGAGGCTCGGTTTGGTACACTGGTGCCTTTGAGGCTTGCGGATCGAGAATCAGGTGTCGCGGCAGTGAAATTTTAAAAATCATTTCACAGATTTTTCAACTTTTTCTTTCTTGTACCGGTCCGAACCGGTGAGTATCAGCCCGTCGCGACTTGTGTAACGGCTTATGTAACGGTTACAGACTGATACGTACCGAGACTCGACCGATACTCCTGTGATTTTCAATCTCAACGGTATACCAGCCTGTATCCGTCGCGGTACCTCATTTTTCTGATGCATCTCGATCGATATGTAGCGTATCGGCCAGTATTTAGAACTATGGGTATCATACTACCATTGCATATGGGTGGTATATTAATCATAATTGAAATAATATATAGTATTCATGGATCGAATATGATATGAGTTGATGACTTACCCTATTTTAACAAATATTCGCCATCACCTCTGATATTTCATTTTGTTCCAAAGTCCCAACTGGTGACAACAACGCAACGTGTATCATTGAGTTGGATCTAGCACTTCTGCAGGTTTGTGTAGAGCTATGTGATCTTCTAACTTAAAAATTTTACATGGTCGGCAATGAAGTTCTCTTAGTTTAGCAACTTCCCACCTTCAAAACCCGTCCCATGAAAAGAAAAAATAAAATAAACGTAAAACTTATGGTATTGAAGTGTAGTGGGTACTGGGAGAAAAACAAGTAAAATTGTATGAACCAATCCAAGTCACTTCAATCAAGGGGTTTTGTTAAGGAAAATGAAAAGGTTGCATCATATTTTCACTTACCATGAGTGTGCACTAATCATTTCGGTTTGAGCGAAGACGTAACTTTGATTTCATTCTTGGACTTATGATAGCAGCATGTATAGATGGTAGTAATGAAGTCTGGGGAAGAAAGAATTTGAAGAATGTGTAGACATAGATGTTTCAATCCTAACCATTTGAGAACCATGAAGGATGACCAAGAATAAAGCGGTAAAAAAAAAAATTGCCTCTTTTGATTAAATATTGAACTTGCAACTCAATTTCCCCGCGCCTTGTATTTTGTGGGCTTGCTAACCATTTATAACAGTTCGAGTTCTACAGGTTTGCTTTATCATCATTCAGTAATTTCTTTTACCTTTGTATGCATCTTAATTACCCCTTCATTTCGTACTTAGGGTGAACACTCATTTGGCTTGGGATGTTTGAATTGTTGCCTACCACATTGCATCCATGAAACTTAGTGTTGGATTTGTCACATCGCCTTCTGAAGCCACTCAAGCTTGGTAAGCTTGCATATACTCCATAGGCTACTTCACTTATTACTAATTAATTTTGAGTTTGATCGTTTAACACGCGAAGTCTTGTACAGAAACTTTCCATGGTCAAACATCACAGTTTAAGCTAAACTACCAAAACTCAAATTTAGTATAAAAGGAGTATGAATTATTAAGATATTTTTTTTAAAAAAAAAATTGGGTTAATTTTGTCCTTTCGTTAAGTAGGAATTTCCTTATTTGTTGAAGAACCAATCTTTTGAACTTAGGCGACACTTCTCAGACTGTGTCAACATACTCGTGTCGTGTTATGTAGTGTGTTAGTGCTTTTTTCATGGATAATGTCAGTTACAATAATACAATGGCAATTTTAATCCAAATATAATTTTTTTATACAATATGATATGACTCAATAAGAATTTTTAATTTTAAAAATGAAGAATTTTGTTAATGGTTAGTCAAGGGTAATGAGTTTAAAAAGATTATATATTTTGTATGCAAAGAAGTGTAATAAATATATATGTATATTTATGCATTTCACGTCAATAAGACAGTAACAGTAATTTTAAAAATACAAACAAACATGAAGAATTTCGTTAATGGTTAGCCGGGGGTTAATAAGTTTAAAAAGATTATATATTTTGTATGCAAAGAAGTGTAATATATATATATATATATATATTTTATCGGCAAAAGAAAACCTTTACTGATGAACAAAAAAAAAATCATTACATCAAAAAGGAAAAGAGATGGGTGCAAAAAACATCATAGCGGACATACCAATCCCAACTAGGTTGGCATCAATATGATTGTTCAATCCTTTGCAAAGAGGCCATCAGAAGTTGGTGGGCAACCAACCAACCAAAACCAAGACAAAAATAACAAACAACAAAACAAAGCATCATAACAACAGCCCAGCAACTTAATAAATCATCATCATCCACCAAAATCCTCTGCATGAAAGCCTCCACTAATCTTCTATCATAAGCACCTGAGCATCACCTGATAGATAATTCTTGAAGTCAAAAAGCAGCCCTGCACAGCACATCATTCAGCAACCAGTACCAATAATAGCAACATTAGCACTAGCATCAACTATAAGATACAGAGCTGTGCCGCAGAATAAAGCCAATACTGCAAAAACCTCATCAATACTGCAGCACAACCAAGTTGACTACCTGCAGAAACAAAGCAGATAAGATGGCCCCATAACAGCAGAAACACCAACCACAACTGCAAACACCCACAACAGACAGAAAAATCTCTATCACAGCAGCAGCTCAAGCAACAGACAAAACAAGCAACAGGCAGAACAAAAAACCCACAAAAAACATGCACAGCAGCAACTCAATCAACCGATAGAGGGGGAAAAAAAAAAAAAAAAACACCCACAACATCAGCTCAATCTTCAGCAGCAGCTCAGCAGCATACACCAAATTAAATCATGGACTCTACACCCAACTCCTCCATACCAGAAGCAGCTCATGAAGATCCTAAACAACTTCTGACTTGGTGAAAATTGAACACGGCATCATTAACTGAGAATGAGGCACCACTAAGATGGGATCTCATCCAAATTGCTATCCTCACCTTGATACACTCACAGAGATCATGAACATGGCGTTGAACTGCCTTGAAGACACATTCATTACGATATCTCCACACAGACCACAATACTGTTGCTGGTAGAACCCTCCACTCCTGATTTACTTTCTTTTTAAACTTCCAACCCAACCACTAAAGTAATAAACCATCAATGGATATGGGAATAGCCCACTGAAAAACCCCACCAAACAGCAATAGCAGACCAAATTTTCCAAACAAAAGGACAATGAAGCATAACATGGTCAATTGATGAACTTGATGTGATGAACAGTGAGATCATAACAGTGTTGTGATGAACTTGATGTGCTGGGATGCGTCTGTCTTGCGATGGTCTGGTTCTGCTCAGTTTAGCATAGTCTGCTGATGGCAAGAGGTGTAGTCTGATTTTATCTGCTGGGCATTTGGTCTGAACTCTGCCTTCATTCAAACAGGTCATGGTATGCTCTCAGAATCAACAGGGGAGGATGATCCAGAGGAGATTCAGCAGTATGTACAGAGGATGCAGATGGAGGGTTGGACTGTGAAGGATGCAGATGGAAGGCTGCAGCTCTGTGTTGTTTTGTATTTTGGTATTCTGCTT
Source organism: Camellia sinensis (assembly GCF_055761805.1). Lineage (NCBI taxonomy): Eukaryota > Viridiplantae > Streptophyta > Magnoliopsida > Ericales > Theaceae > Camellia > Camellia sinensis. The sequence goes on along the minus strand of NC_138965.1, from coordinate 21,615,236 downwards.
TGGTGCATAGGTTTTGGCTCTTACCAGCTGTGTATACCAGTTGTTCCTTTTAGTTTAAGTCTATCTGTTATCTTGCTTCTTTTCTTGGTCTCTCTTGTTGGTTCCTCACCAGCTGGCGCTTGGTGCTTTTTAGCATCAAACTCCTCTTTATTGATGTAATATTGCTCTTTGTATGTTTCATCAATAAAGATTTAACTTTTGCCGATCAAAAAAAAAAAAAACATGGTCAATTGATTCACTACCCTGATGACAAAAAATACAAGTTAAGACATCTTCCCCTGTCAAAATTCCAAACCTATGTAGCATCTCTTCTGTTTTCAGTCTACCTCTCCAAGCTAATCAAGAGAAAAAATTTTCTTTAGGTGGTGAAAAATTATTTCATATAAGATCAACTGATATGTGACAAGAAGTGTAATAAATATATATGTATAATTATGCATTCCACGTCAATAAGACAGTAACAATAATTTTAAAAATACAAATGTGTTACACATAATGGAACACATGAAAAATAAAGATATGTCTCGTATGATGTGGAGTTTACATGTGGGACTCATCATTTTGCCTCACATGTGTTCTATTATGTGGAACAATTCTGTGTTCCTAGCACTATGCCGACATTAATATATTATTTTTGTAACATCTTTTATGTATAAATTTTGAATATAAAGAGTTTTACTTATATTAAAATAGTAATTAGACCAAAATATATGGGTGTGCCAGGTGCTGTTCAGTATGGAATGAGGGTAAAATTATAAATCAAACTGTAAATGGAAAATTAGCAAATAACTAAATCGGTTTCGGCGGTTTTAATTTGTTAGTTGATTGATGAATAATCTTAAGCAATTATCAAGCATTTGCATAATATATAACATTAGTATACATAATATTTTTATATATATATTACACTAACTAATTTTACATAATGTTTATATATATATATATAATACTAATTAATTTTACATAATATTTTTCATATATATAACATTAATTTATGACAAATTTTACATTCTTAAATTTCTCTTGCATTGATTTTTACTTTGATTTTTCATTAGATGTAAATATATATATATATATATATATTAACTATAGTAGAGTGGGATAGTTTCAAAAACGAATTATAAATTTCAAATCGTAGTTTAAACTAACTCGTAGTTAACGAGCAAATCATTACCGTTTGAGCGGATCGATATGAATTTGATCGAGATGGGCTGGCTGTTGTGGGGGACACAGTAACCACTATTATGTAGCTATACGGGCCTACTTTGGCGATGATCCTAACTGTTCACATTTTAGAGTATATCAAGTAGAATTATACTTGCAAAAAATCAAGTTGATTGGATATTGTTAATCCTTTCATCCATTTATAATTATATTCAGTTTTATATTTCAAATAGCAATTGTCATTTATTTTTATAAATACAAATGCAATTCGATGATATCGTTAACGTTGTTCGACTAAATATTTTGCAGGTATTTTCTATTTGATATATTCTAAGATATAAGTGGTTTGGATTATCGAAATGAACCCCAAAATGAACTCACGTGGCCACACAACAATGACCTACGCAATACCCACCCTATTCCCGAATTAGAGGGTATTTTATACGATTCTAATAAGGGAGATTTACGTGTAGACCCTAATAGGTGGATTTATTTTTCAATAGGTCCAGTGAAAATTAATGGCATTTTTCATTAAACACTATTAAAAAATGTCACTAATTGTAAATTTTTAATCACAGTTTGAAAATTTTGTCACAAAAAATGTCACTAATTATAAGTTTTAGTGATAGTTTAAAAAATGATCACAAAAAAAGTTACTAATTTCAACTTTCAGTGACAATTTAAAAAATTAGTCACAGAAGAACATCACCAATTATAAGTTTTAGTATCTAATGATACTTCCATTATTGGATACTCCAAATGAAACGGGCCGGACTGATCCACGCTTCCCAAGTCGTTGTCCGAGGGTTGAACCCACAGAAAATACCTGAACAAGAGTTCAACGGGGAACGGAGAGTCCCCCAGTGAACCCTCCGATGAGCAAGTTAGAAAGAGAGAGATGGAATGTAGATATAGATTGGTGATAGAGAAGTTTAACCTTCTCTTTGTCTTAGAAACCTGCTTATATCCTTTGCTCATCATTTCCTCACCTACCCCGACCTGTTATGTTGGCCGAAAGTCTACGTTTTAACTCGCCTTGTTCATGGTGAAGCCGTTCTGCCCCGACATGAAGGGGTTATCGCATTAAATGCCGAAGTGAAACTCATTAATGGCTGATGTGTGGTGTAATAACTTTGTAGGATCTTTGTCTGCTGATATGACTTGTTCTATTCTTGACAGGTGTCTGGATGTCATTGGTCCTTAATGCCACGTTGAGCTCCAGCAATGGTGGGCTTTAGTGGTTGAATTATGTATTGAACTCTGAGTGGTGGGCCAAACGCTCCTATAAGCCCACCTATGTCAGTAGTCCCCCATTTCCAAGTGCAGCTTTAGTCCAACGAAGAGAATAATGAAGGAAACAGGGGTGGTGAAAGGCTGACTACGAAGAGGGCCGACCGGGAAGGGTGACCAAGCAAAAAGGCCGACTGCGAGGAGGGCCGATCGGGAAGGGTGACCAAGTGAGAAGGCCGACTGCAAAGAGGGTTGACTGCGAAGGGTGACCGAGTGAGAAGGTCGACTGTGAAGAGGGCCGACCGCGAAGGGTGGTCAAGTGAGAAAGTCGACTGCAAAGAGGGCCAACTGCGTAGGGTGACTGAGTGAGAAGGCCGAATGCGAAGAGGGCCGACCGCGAAGGGTGGCCGAGTGAGAAGGCCGACTGCGAAGAGGGCCAACCGCTAAGGGTGACCGAGTGAGAAGGGGAAATGACGGTGCTTGGGGCTTGAGGTGCAGCGTTGCACGTGATGTTGTGAAGTGGAAAAGACAAGGGAAATGAAGGGAGTAAGAATCGTGGTCGTACACGTGGCATAATCGTTTAGCGGGGGAGGTGACGCGTCAATGCGAAGTGAAGGGACAGGGTGATATGGGGTAGTGAAAAGGGAGGGGCGGGAGTTTTGTGAAATATTTTAAACTGGCGAAGTTGAATCTTAACCCTTGGAATACGGGTAAGCCGTGGGCCTTTGGGGTTACCCGTTTTACTTATTTTTTCACAAAAAACCAACACATCCTTGAAGTGAGTTCATTTGTCCCATATGATACGCCTCTGCAACACTTTGCGAACTTCCTTGTGCCAACGTCTGAAGCAATACGTAAACACGTAGAAGAAATGGCTGAAAAGGAAGTGTCTGCCGCAAGGCTTGATTCGTTGGGTGATGACGATGTAGTGGACTTGGCGGAATGATATCGGGTGGAACGGAGGGAGGGGAGGGGGGCTGGTCAGGTCATGCGGGCCCCTCCTCCTCCGACGACAATGATCATGGCCACTAGGCCTATAAGTCAAGTGGAGCCAGACCACTGGCACACTAAACTAGACAGATCCATATTTACATCGGAGGAGTTGGAAGAGGTATGAAGGAAGTACCAAATTCTGGTAGAGATAGAGTTGAAGGTGCCCACTTCTAAGGAGAGGGCGCTAGATGCACAGCCGGTAGAGTTCGCACTATACGAAGAAGCGTTGTGGGTGGGGCTGAGGTTTCCTATCCCCAAGTCAGTGGCAGAGATACCTAATCGACTAGAGGCGGCACCGAGGCAACTGATGCCCAATGCATGGAAAATTGTAATGGCCTGCGCGATTGCGTGGCCATGGGAGACCGACGGATCGACGATGACAGTCAAAGAGTTCTTTTCATGCTACAAAGCATCCGGTCAGCAAGAGACTTGGGTGACTTTGCAGGCGGTGGCGGGCAGAGGGTTAGTAGCTGGGCTACCATCATCTGTAAAGGGGTGGAGGCCGAGGTGGTTCTACGTATCGGCAAATGGGGCGGAAGGGGTACAGACGATATGGAAGGTCCCCACAAAGTCGGTGGAGCCGAAGTTGGGGGTGGAGGTAGAAGAAAGAGTCAAGCAGGTGAAAGAGTGGAGGGAGAAGGAGGGTGTCAGATGGGACAACCTAGTTCGCCCTTCATCCTTATATGCCTTGGGGCTAGGACCGCAACCGACTGAAGGAGACCCTACAATGGAGGAGGTGGAGGCGAGGCGAAAGGCGGAGGAGGCGGAGTAGCGGAAGACTTTCTCCAGAGCCGAAAAGTATAAGGAGGCATAGTTGGGGCCTGCCCCTAAACTGGTGATGAGGGAGCAGGTCCGACCGTGTCCCAAACCATTGGGGAACAAAGACTTAGCTGGTTTCGCCCCACTGCCACCACCAACAGACCCATTGAAGGAGAGAGGCAAGCAGGAAGTGGAAGCAGTGCTGAAGAAGCCAAAGAAGAGGAGGGCGGCTGTCGATGGGGGAAAGAGCGCCCCTTCCGTGAAGAAGATGAAGGTTGGGGGTGAGGAAGTCCCTATAGTGGAGAAGGTGAATGAGGGAAGGGTAGGGGCAGCTCCAAAAGGGGAGATCAGCCCCGCGGCGAAGGATGATAAGGGTCCCAGTGCCCAAGTGTTGAAAGGAAACTTGGAGACTGCCTAGGTGACGAAAGAAGACAAGGGGCTAAGCGCCCAAGTGTTGAAAGAACACGTGAGCCCAAGCGCCCAAACGGTGGTGGCAGTGCCTGTGCTAGAAGTAACCTCCAGCCCCATGGAAGGGAAGACCAGGGCCAGCCCACCAGGGACAGGTGTCGCGCTGACGACCGCGGTGTACCATGCGCGCGCCTTGGCAGAGCACTCTGTGGAAGAAAGGGGAAAAGCCAGGGTGATGGCCGACCGCCTAGTTGGAGTGTTGGAGGACGCCGCTGTGTGGTCGATGGCACGGTTGGGGGAGGCCAACCTCCTGAGAGGGTTGTGCTCAGCCCAAATGGAGGCAGCGACCTTGGCGACTACTTTGTTGAATAAATCAGCACATGTGAAGATGGAGATAGAGCCGCTAAGGGTTCAGCTGGAAGGGGTGAAGGGGCAACTGCAAAAGTTGATGGAGGAGACAGCGGCTGGAAGGAAAGCGCTCGGAAGGCATGTGTACATGGTATGGAGTATGCGCGGAGAGCGAAGGCCATGGAGGTATTGGCGGTGGTGCATAGAAACGCGGCGGAGTGATCTAATGCCGAGCTCATAGCAACCAGGTCAGAGCTTGAAGCGGAGCACCACAATGTGATATCGCTGGAGTTCCAGTTGGCTGGCGAGCAGAAGAGGCTGGAGGAGGTCCAGAAAGCCTGCACCACCGCCAACGAAAGGTGGGATGAGGTTATGACTTGTAATGAAGATCTGTGCGCCTAGTCGATCCAGGAAAAGGAAGAAGCAGATCGGTAGATCGCTGAGTTGGAGAAGGCCCTAGGGGAGGAAAGGGCCCAAATGGCATCTGAGAGAGCGGCGTACCCCGACCTGTGTAAGGCGGCGGTAGAGCAATTAAAGGAGTTCGTCGATTTCCAAATTGCCATTGATGCTACGATCGCCAGGGGCTTGGCGAGAGAGGGGGATGGGGGAGTTGGGCCGTCGTGAGTGACCGCTGGAAGTAGGAGTGAAGAGGACGTGATCTAGAGCTTCCAGCAGTCGGACTTCTACAAGCATGAGATGGCTGAGTTCTGGGACAGCGGCTGGAAGACCTTTAAACGTAAAACGGAAGAGTTGTTCCTAGACTTGGACTTCAGCAATGTGAAAATAGATGAAGACGACATTGCCTAGAACCCCCTGGACGAGAGGGTTGAGGAGGAAGACCTGGCCTCTAGTGAGGAAGACTGATTCATGTAAAATTTTGTGTTTATTTTTGTTTGTGTTGTTTTTTTTTTTTTTTATGCGTAATTTTGGTAATGAGTTGTATGTAATTATGAGTTTGTAAATGAAACAATGAGTTTTGCTTGGTCGTACCTCTGTTATTTCTTGTGAGTTGTAGATTGCAAAATAATGAAAATGACAAAGCAGGTTAGAAATGGGTATACATTAAAATGTTAAAAGTGTTGGAAAAAGGTTGGCTTTGATGACTATGGACCTGTGGATTTTAACTGAATTAAAAATGTGAAGGTAAAAATGTAAAGAATGTTAAGAGATGTAAAAGTATGGACCTGGATTTTAATTAAGTATGGCAACTATGCTGTAATCATGAAATTATGAAAACGGTCCGGCAGAACTCTCCGTTCGTGTTCAGTGTTGGGTCTATAAGTAGCTCAGTCTGGTTGAGGCTTTAAGTAACTCGGTCTGGCTGAGCCCTTCAGTCTGGCTGAGGCTTTAAGTAACTCAGTCTGGCTGAGCCCTTCGTGCTCAGTCTAGCTGAGGCTTTAAGTAACTTAATTTAGCAAGGTGTTATTGAAATACCATGTAGATAACTGAGATATAAGATCATTGTCATTTAAGGCGTAGCCTATTGATCACAAATTTACACCATGTGTGAAAAGGACAAAAACAACCACATGTGTAGATTGTCAAAAAGAACATACAACAATTGATTAATACAGAAATGGGACATGGCACTTTACTAAAAATAACGTTTCAAGTGCTTGGCGTTCCACGGATGCAGAGGTCTCGACCTTCCATGTCCTGAAGTCGGTAAGTGCCCAGTTGAGACCTGGCCTTAACAACGTAAGGTCCTTCCCACTTGGCTACAAGCTTGCCCTGGATCGGATTTTTGGTGGCAAGGGTGGCTTCACGCAAAACTAGGTCCCCCTACGGCGAACTCCCTCGGTTGGACTTTGTGGTTGTAGTGCATTCGTATTTTCTGTTGATATGAGGCTCGTCTAACAGCGAAGGACTCTCGAAGCTCTTTGATCAGGTCTAAGTCAGCCCAACGTAATTCTTCGATTAGTTCTAGACTTGGGTGCAAAACCCTTGGGCTGGGTAGGCCGATTTCCACTGGGATGACCGCCTCAGCGCCGTATGTTAAGCGAAAGGGGGTCTCCCCAGTGGGGGTTCGGGCTGTAGTGCGGTAGGCCCAGAGTACGTTTGGTAATTCCTCAGCCCAGAGTCCTTTAGCGGCTTCCAACTTAGTTTTGATGATCTTCAGAAGAGAACGGTTAGTAACCTCAACTTGGCCATTGGCTTGGGGATGACCTGGAGAAGAGAAACATGGCTGGATTTAAAGTTCTGCACAGAATTTCCTGAACTTGGCATTGTCGAATTGCTTGCCGTTGTCGGAGACGATAGCTTCAGGAATGCCAAATCGATATACGATCGATTGCCAGATGAATCGGGTTGTGTTCCGCTCGGTAATTGTGGCGAGGGGTTCCGCCTCCACCCATTTAGTGAAGTAATCAGTGGCAACGATTGCAAACTTGGTTTGGCCTCGGCCGGTGGGCAATGGGCCAACTAAGTCGATCCCTCATTTGGCAAATGGGTAGGGACTGCAAAGTGTGATCAGTTCTGTAGGAGAAGCATGAGGGATGTTGGCAAAACGTTGACACCTATCACACTTACGCACGAATTCAGTGGCATCTTGGTTAAGAGTAGGCCAGAAGTAATCGGTGTGAAGTATTTTATGGGCTAGTGACTTGGTACCCGAATGATTACCACATACACCCTTGTGGACTTCCCTCATCACGTAGGTCGCTTGGGCAAGATTGAGGCATCTCATGTATGGGTGCGGAAAGCCACATTTGTACAAGTGGCCGCTGATAATAATGTAGTTGGATGACCGGGCCCTGACTTTGGTGGCCTGTTGTTTGTCATCTGGCAATTCCCCATTTGTCAAAAATAGGAGGATGTCGGCCGCCCATGGAATAGGTTCATTTTGGAGGAAGTGGACTTGCTGGTGGTTTAGGGAAATGGCAGGGTGGGCTAGGTATTCAAGGCGGACGCCATGGCTGAGGTCTGACTGGTCGACAGAAGCTAATTGAGCCATTTCATCTGCCTTGGAGTTTTCCGTCCGAGGAATGTGCTTGATGTGGAAAGTGTTGAAGAGGCGAACAAAGGGGAGTGCAATATCCCGATAGGCTCGCATTGTATCGTCCTTGGTGTCGAATTCCCCCGTGATTTGTCCGACGATCAATTGGGAATCACTGAAAACTCGGATATGGCTCACACTAATGTCTCTGGCTAAGCGAAAACCTGCTATCAGGGCCTCATACTCAGCCTCATTGTTGCTTGCGTCAAACAGGAAGCGAAGAGCGCACTTGAAATAGCCACCCTCGGGGACGGTGAGGATAAGACCAGAGTGGGATTAGTGAATTCCTAAACAAAATCGGCGACAGCCTGCCCTTTGATCGCTGTTTGAGGTCGGTAGGAGATGTCAAATTGGCTGAGCTCGACTGACCATTGCATAAGTCTGCCGAACAACTCTGGTTTACATTATCTTCTTCAAAGGTTGGTCAGTAAGGACCACTATGGAGTGGGCTTGGAAGTAAGGTCGGAGTCGTCTTGAGGCGGTGACCAAGGCCAAGGCCATTTTTTTCCAGCAATGGGTAGTTCTGTTCTGCTCCCCTGAGAGGTCAGCTAATGTAATAAACCAGCCGCTGTACTGAGCTGTTCTCTCTGATAAGGGCCACACTGACTCCAGTGCTCGACACGGTTAGGTACAGAAAAAGGGGCTCACCCGTGAGCGCTTGAGAGAGTAGGGGGGTTGGCCATGCACTGCTTCAATTGTTAGAAAGCCTCTTCGGATTCGGTTGTCCAACTTTAAAAAAGGGGAGGCACTTGTTCGTTGCGTGGGAAATGAAGCGGTTGAGGGCTGCGACTCTGCCAGTAAGCCTTTGAACCTCCTTAACTATTCTGGGTGACTGCATTTCTATCAGGGCCTTGATCTTTTCAGGGTTGGCCTCGATACCCCGCTGACTGACCATGAAACCCAAGAACTTCCCAGATCCTACGCCGAATGCGCATTTCTCCAGATTGAGCTTCATTTGATACTTTTGCAGGGTGCTGAAGGTTTTTTGCAGGTCGGCCAGATGATCAGAGGAGAGTTTGCTCTTGACTAGCATGTCGTCGACGTATACTTCCATGTTCCAACCTATCTGGTGATGAAAGACGGCATTGACTAACCGTTGGTAAGTTGCTCCGGCATTTTTTAGCCCAAATGGCATGACTCAATAGTGGTAGGTTCCCCGGTCATTGATGAAGGAGGTATGCTCTTGGTTAGACGGGTGCATCAGAATTTGATTATAGCCAGAGAAGGCAAGCTCGATTGAGGTTGGATTAATCGACACAGAGTCGCCTTTTACCGTTGTTTTTTTGGACCAAAACCACATTTGAGAGCCATCTGGGGTAGTCCACGTTGTAGACCGCCTCGAAACTCCGCTCTCCGCACACGAGGGCACGAATCGTTTTGTTCTTAGCTACTATAGTTCGGACTCGTGTCACGGTTCTAAATCTAATCTCGCAAAGTGCAATGCAAGACTGATAAATCACCAAAGAGTCCAAATCCGGCAAATCGTTTTGGAAAACTGATTTTTAATAAAGAAGTGCCAAACATGGACTGCTTTGCCAGATTTCAGAGTCACCACCTAAATATTTTGTTTTGGAAAATTTAGGAAACCCTGACTCATGCCGAAGGCCACATATCCGTCATCACCAAAGTTGCCTCAGCTTAGGAACTTGGGTACGAGAGGGGAAGATCATACAATGAGCACCCCCATTCGCCCCATCAAAAGATCGGCCTCTACTAGCATGACATGTTATTTTTTAAAAACACATGTGTTCTTATTCTGGTTATTAACCTAGAATTACTATGCGATGAACACATTATACAAGTATAGACTAGATCGCCTAAGTTGGAACAAAACATTTCATGTTCGTTTGTTTGAAAACGGTTTAGAGGTGCTACTCGCAAGTAGGCTAAGTCGTGGATTTTGCCACCATCAAGTGGGCTTAGAAAACAACATGATTTGCACTTCAAGTGGGCTTAAAACTCGCATTTCGATGAATTGTTTCAATTCAAGCAATCCAACCTTCATCCACAGGCACTCATGCAGTTAATCACTTAAGCAGTTAGCCTCATGGCAAGCATGCTAACATAGTAACATACACATCTCATGTAGTATGGTAAAGCATAAACACTCACAGTGTACTCCGAGCCAAAACAGAGAACAAGTTAGAAATCATGCATGATCCTAGTTCATGTTAAGATGGCTAATGCAACACATGCAAAAATGCAACTAAGATAGGCTCGGTTATTCTAAGATGGCATATGAAATGCAACTTGGTTAACATGTATTCAAATTGGAATTGAAATACAATGCAATTTGTATGATGCGCCGAGCCCGGTACATGCAAGACAAATGAATGAATGCAAACATGCAAGCATAAGGATGTTAATTGAAATATGCCCTAAAACTAACCATCGTAAGCGGTTAAATAAAAGGGAGAAAGAAATGAGGGTTGGAAGACATGCATCACACACACGCACTCTTATTACAGCAGTTGGCCCTCTCGATGGAGGATCCGAATAAGAAGCTAACTAGCTAATCTAACCTAATTAAACTAATTATTACATAATCAAATTGAATAACTAACTAACACTAAGCTAATTATTACAACACAGTAACTAATTAACAAATTAGCTAGTTTAATAACAAATTCAAAAGCTAATTACAGATTACAAAGCCTCACCTCAGTTCTAAGAGTTCGAAGATGCATGCTCGATCGCCTCGCTCTGAAATCCGTTACCATGCCTCATGTTGCTTTTGTTTGCACACTTCTGCACCTCTGAAAATTGTGCTAACTTCCATGATGCTTCTGACCTGCCTTAGGAACCATCTGAGGGGTAGTCGGCCAAAATTTGTGGCCATCGGCCAAAGAATAATGGTCATCAACCAATTTTGAGGCTATCGGCCAATTATTGATAACCGATCGGCACACTTGATAGCCGATCGGCCAGTGCTTCCTGCAAACTCTCCTTTTTGCTGCAACAGAGCACAAACAGAGGCATGGCAATGTATTTGTAAGAAAATGTGTATACAACTACACCCCTTATCATGTCTAAGGCTCAAAGGTGTGTAGTGCTCCGCTCTCGAGCCATCAATCACGCATTTCAATGCATGATGGCCAAAGAGGCCGAGTTGCACAAATCAATGGCAAATGAATGCACAAAAACAAGTAAATGCCTTAACCTTTATCATGCTCGATCAAGAGGGTCGGCGACCAAGAATCGAGGCACGTTTCATCACTTCAAGTATGAAACGTTCCTCGTTCCTCGTGTTTGGACTAACACCATATCCAAACACAATGCAATGCAAGGTATGCCAAACACAATGCGAATAACAAATGTGCACACAACATGGCATGCTACAAATATGCAACAATGTTATGCAATGCAACTAGCATGCAACAACATGCAAACCAACTATGCAATGGTAAGGGCCATGTAATGCAATAAGCATGCAAAAATCATGGAATGCAACAAGCATGCAACAACATGCAATGCACCAAGCATGCAACAACATTATGAACATGCAACAACATGCAAATAACAACGTCATATGGACTTAAACCGAAGATGGACAGATCTCAATCACGCCCAAAACAGTGGCCAAAATGATGAAATGATGGCATGAAAAGTGATAAAATGCATGCACATGTAATGGCCCATTAACTGGGCACAGGAGCACAACTCTCAAACATGATCAAAAAGTGACAAATGTAGAAATGTGACAACACTATATGCACTGAAATATCATATGAATTGATGCCAAATCAACCAAACAATATAAGCATGGCATGCTAGCGGGTTCAAGGCTTAAAGCTAGCCAAAGGACTTACACCATAGCTATGCAATACATGAAGCATATAGCCAAGGCAACCCAAAACAGTCCTAGATCATGCCAAAATAAGTCTAAAACATGCATGGAGCATCACCAAAACAAGCTAGTACGAAGGGCATGAAACATGAACTTGCAAGGCTAATAAGGAGTATTACACTATACCTATCAAAACCAAGCATGAGCTGACTTCAACAACAAAAATTAGAGTTATATCATGGCAAAATGAGACCAAATACACACTGATATGGCATCTTACAAGCTTAGGCAAAGTGGCATACACAATGACTCATTTTCAAGACATAAAGAACCAACCTTCCAAAGCATGGAAAGAGTGACAAATATGAGTGTATGGCAATGCTATATGCTCTGAAATATCATGTTGAATGATGCCAAATCATGTACATGGCCCAAGCAATGCATGCTAGGGACTTAGAAACTCAAAGCTAACAAGCTAGAATGAGCCATGGCTATACAAAGCAATGCATGCATGACAAAAGCAACACAAATCAGATCTTAAGCATGGTAAGACATGGCCAAAACCTTTTTGGAGTTAAGCCAAAACATGCTAGAATGATGGTTCAAACACATGATGCATAGTAGGCTATCATGCAAGATTGCACTACAAGCATGTGAAGCATGCAAGATGCTATCAAACCAACTTAAAATAGAGCTGAGGCATGTTAAAACAACACCAAAAACTTGCTGAAATGGAACCAATACATGCTACTTTGATGAGTCGTCTATACAAGCATGCAAGACATAAGTAGAGGGGATGACCCTCTCCTATTTGAGACCTCAAAATACACTTTCCACCACTGAAATTTCTCTAGAATTCGGTGGTAAAAAGGTCATGCAAAGACTAAAACAAAAGCCTAAAGAGGTGGCCCAAAACAAGGCAAAATAAGGCACAAAAGGGGGTAGATCACCCCCAACACCAACAAGACCTGAAAAAATCAATTCAAACACATGAAAATGAAGCTTTTTACAGTTGAGAGTTAAGCCAAAATAAGCATGCAAATAAGGCTAAGTAAGCAATGAACACAAAGCTTAAAAAAGGGTTAGTGACTCACCCTTGTAGAACCACTTCAAAGAGGCAACTCTAACAACTTTCTGAGTTAAAAACCAAACTTTGAGTTCAAACAAAAACCTCAAGTACCTCAGCAACAAGAGTATGGTGTTTCACTAGGTGCTTTAGTGCAAAAGTGTGAAGAAATTACACTTTTGAGCACAAACAAGTACAAATATATATATATATATATATAGAGAGAGAGAGAGAGAGGAAATAGAGAGAGAAAGAGAGAAATATATAACTTGTATATCAATTTTTCAGAACCTCTGGAAAGGGTGAGGGGTCTCCCTTCTTATAGAAAATCAAATCTCAAGCTTGTTTCGCAAGCTTGAGACTTGTTTCAATCCCTCCACACACGTGTATGGGGAATGAAATCTGTGCTCACCAGCTGTCACAGCTGGCACAAAAATATCTACAAAAGCAGGTGAAAAGGTCTCGACCAAAAGATATGGCCGATCGACCAAAAAGGGTGCCGATCGGCCACCACTTATGCCCGATGACAAGAAAATAAGGCCGATAAGCACAAGGCTTGGCCGATGGGTTGTAGGGATGGCCAACAAGCCACCCTCTTCCCTCAGAAGCAAAACCACAAGTCTTCGATACCACAACCAAATAGAAAACAGACAAGTTGAGAGATCTTAAGGCAAGGCGCACAGCCGAGACCTTCGGGAACTTAAAACGAACACGAGCATGGATGATTATCGTCTGTTCAAACGATGACGTCCAAGTCTTGCGGATGGTCAAAAATGGGGTGTCTACACACGTTCTTGAAAAATTGCGCCTCTAGTAGTTTATCTACCTCAGAAGCAATAAGAGCGCTGTGTTCCGGGTGAAAGATGCGTTGCTTCTGGTGGAAGGGTCGAAAATGGGGCTCGATGCTCAGACGATGAGTGACAAAGGAGGGATCAATACCCAGCATGTCGGAATAGATCTAGGCAAACACATCATTGTGCTCGGTCAAGAGGGTTGTAAGGTCAGCCTTGGCTTGGTGGGATAGTTGGCTGCCGTTCTTGGCTGTTTTTGTTGGGTTGGTGGGGTCGATAGCGACCTCAACAAGTTCTTCCACTGGTTCCCCCATGACTAACTCATCTTCGTCTCTGACGTCAAGTCCTTTGATGATCATAGTCTCCTCCAGCTTAACCTCTTTGAGTGAAGTGACGTAGCATTCTCTGGCTACAGTCTGCTCCCCCCTCACAGTACCGACTCCGAGGTCGGTAGGGAATTTCATGGCCAGATAGTACGTGGAGGTGATAGCTTAAAAAGCGTTGAGTGTAGTGCGGCCAAGGATGATGTTATAAGCAGAGGGACAGTCGACGACAAGAAAAGTGAGCAACTTAGTGGTCTGCCGTGGGTATTCTCCAATGGTGATGAGAAGATCGATGGAGCCAATGGAAGTCACCCAGTTTCCAGTGAAGCCAACCAGTGGGGTTTGGAGAGGGGACAAACTTTCTTCCCCGACCTTGAGCTAGCAATAGGCGTTTCGGAGATGATGTCTGAAGAGCTACTGTTGTCGACGAGCACCCTTCTGACTTTGTAATTGAAGAGGAGGGCAGAGATGATGAGGGGGTCATCATGGGGGTAACGGATGCCTGTGTAGTCGGCCTCCGTCAAGGTGATGAGCTCCATCCACTGCTTAGGGTGTTTGAAAGGGCGGTCTAATGTTGCAACTTCTTTATCTGAGCCCTGCCTTATTTTTCTGAGTTCTGCTCGTTGGGTCGAACGGGATGACTCTCCGCATGCAAATCCGCCGGCAATGACTCTGATTTCTCTGACCGGGGGGGCAGGGTTGCCATGTGCCCGGGGTTGTTGTGGGGGTCGATCACGACCTTGGTTAGGTTGTGCGGGTTGTCGAGGAGGGGTGCATCAATGGTCGTTTCTGGTAGGTTCGATCCTTGGCCGTTGCTTAAGGCGGGCTGCCGTGAACCGACTGAGGCGTCCCTTGCGTATCAAGCCCTCGACTTGGTTTTTGAGGTTAACGCACTCCTCGGTATTATGGCCGTGGTCTTGATGGAAGCGGCAGTATTTGGACTGATCTCGCCGGTTGGAAGGAGAGCGCGACGGTTGGGGCCATTTCAAGGGATAATCTTGTTGGATCTGGTTCAAGACTTCCTCCATAGGGGAATTGAGGGGTGTGTATCGTTCGAACCGGCTGGGCGGTCAGGTAGGTGTCGACCGGTCGGCTCGAGCAGGTCGGTCGGTATATTGAGGCGTTTGCTGTGTGTACTGGGTGTTTCTGGTTTTAGAGTCCTTTCTCTTCTCTCTGGGGGTCGGATTTTTGGTTTTGGAGTCCTGTCGGGTGGTTAGGGAATCTTCGGCGTTCATGTATTTTTGGGCTTTAGAGAGGAGGGTTGCCATGGAGATCAGAGGATTTTTGGAGAGGGAAAAAAAGAAATCGGATGATCGTAGATGGGCCATGAAAGCCGTGAGAATGACCTTGTCATCATTTTCTGCCACCTGTAAGGCCTCGGTGTTGAAGCGGGTGACGAAGCTGCGTAGCGACTTTCCTTCCGTCTGACGGATGTTGAGGAGTTGAGTTGCCAGACGCTACTGGCGCTGGGCACCAATGAAGTGGCTGAGAAATGAGTCACTTAGGTGCTGAAAAGTAAAAACTGAGTCCGTTGGCAGCTGGTTAAACCACAGTCGGGCCGACCCTTTAAGCGTTACAGGGAAAGCCCGACACATGATCTCATCAGGGAAAGCATGGAGGACCATGAGGGTCTTGTAAGTCTCCAAGTGGTCGTCTGGGTCCGTTGCACCATCGAAGGAGTCGATCGAGGGCATTTTGAACTTAGGAGGTAGAGGTTTGTCCCTGATGGAGGCAACGAATGGTGAGTTAGTTGTAGTAGAGGGTTTATTCTATATGTTCTGTATGACTCCTTGAAGTGGAGTTTCATGGCTCGGAGTTCTGCATCCCAAAGGGGAGTGTTGTCACCACCAGAAGGTAGTGAAGGCTAGACACTACTGGCCTCCCTCTCGGGGGCTGTTGCTTGGATCGGTGGATGTGGGGCTCGAGGTGTCAGGTTCATATCTTGGGGAGGGGGTCGCAAGCCCTCCAAGTTGGAGGGGTGGGATTGTTGAAGGGAATGGCTCGGGGCTCGTTCTCGGTTGGGTGGTATGTCTTGAGGTGGTGGCTGGAGCATAGGAAGGTTTCTCCGAAGTAAAACATTGATCAGGGCTTAGTTTTGTTCGACTAAGCGGTTAATGCTGTTGGTGAGTTCTGTGAAATACTGCGGTGGGTTGTTTGGGTTAGGATGGTCAGCTTGGGGGTCGGTAACGTTGTGTTGAGAAACCATAGATCTAGTTGTGACCATCCACCTTGGTGGGTGACAGGTCGGAGATATCAGGAATGGGTCTCCGGCGGCAATGAGCACAATTACCACACGGAGCGAGAAAGGATTCCCACAGACGGCGCCAATGATGATACTTCTGTTATTGGATACTCCAAATGGAACGGGTCGGACTGATCCACGCTTCCCAAGCCGTTGTCTGAGGGTTAAATCCACAGAGAATACCTGCACAAGAGTTCAATGGGGAACGGGAAGTCCCCCAGCGAACCCTCCAACGAGCAAGTTAGAAAGAGAAAGATGGAATGTAGAGATAGATTGGTGATAGAGAAGCTTAACCTTCTCTTTGTCTTAGAAACCTGCTTATATCCTTTGCTCATCATTTCCTCGCCTGCCCCGACCTGTCACGTTGGCCGAAAGTCTACGTTTTAGCTCGCCTTGTTCATGGTGAATTCGTTATGCCCCGACGTGAAGGGGTTATCGCATTAAATGCCGAAGTGAAACTCATTAATGGTTGATGTGTGGTGTAATAAATTTGTAGGATCTTTGTCTGCTGATGTGGCTGGCTCTATTCTTGGCAGGTGTCTAGATGTCATTGGTCCTTAAGGCCACGTTGAGCTCCAGCAATGTTGGGCTTTAGTGCTTGAATTATGTATTGGACTCTGAGTGATGGACCAAACGCTCCTATACGCCCACTTATGTTAGTAACAATTTATAAAAATCATGACAAAAAAGTGACTAATTGTTAATTTTTAGCAACATGTAAAAAATCTTCACAAAAAATTATTTTTAACGACAATTTTATTAAGATTTATTTTTAATAAAATTTGATGAAAATTAAATTTAATTATTAAAACCTATTGATAATCTATCTTTCTAATAAGTAGGCTAGTTTCATGTCCTAATCTATATTAATGATTACGTAAGTTTTTGTTTTTTAAATGATTACATAAGCTTACAAAACCAAATAACCGATCTAAAAACAAAGTAAGACCAAATCAAACAAATAGCAGTTGAATATAAAATTTGAAACACGATTATTAAAGTTAACTGGGCTAATTCACCGCGTTTATCCTTTATTTCGGCTATGTTATACCTACCAATTGTCTTTGATTATCTTTGATTTGATAATCCGGGCTAGCTCAGGTCCTATTTAAAATTTTTTGAATCAATAAATCTTATTTAGTAAAATTGAAAATATTATTAGTCTTTTTTAATTTTTAAAACTAAGAATATTATCAATTTTACATAGTAATATTCTAGATAATTGTTTCACTAACTGATGGAAAAAAAAGAGAGAGCATGAGATTAAACGTTTTGCTCTTCTATTTATTGGTTTGATTTAACTATCCAATAAAATCGATAACATTATTAGTTTTTTCTTATTTTAAAATTGAGAACATTATCAGTTTTTTCATTTTTAATTTTTTTTTTCTAGTTTTCAAGTTTGCACATCAATATTCCATCATCATACTCCTTTATAGATTGAAAATTTTCAGTTTTGCACAAAAAAAATAATTCAGTTTTTTCAATTTTTTCAAATAAAAAAAAATCATGTTTGCTTCCAGTTTTTTGAAAAGACTTTTTAGAAAATTCGACTTTTTTGTTTTTCATATTTTTTTATTTTTACTAATTTTTTTTTAATTTTTAAACACTCCTAATATAAATACACTTAAAAAGTATAATTTTCGTGAAAAAAATCTTTAAAAAAATTCACTAAATACCCAAAGTACTACAAAAAAATTTTAAAAAAAAAGTATATTTTTCCTATTTTTGTGTATTTATTAATTTTAAAAAATATTATTTCGTAAATATTTTACTTTTTAGATACATCTATGTAAGGTACATCTAAAAAAGTAAAAAAAAATACTTAAAATTTGAAAAATATTCACTAAAAACAAACAAACATGAAAAATAAAAAAAAGGGCAAATTACACAAATAGTCCCTATAGTTTGGGGCTTGTGTCACCTTGGTCTATGACTTTTCAATTGTGACACATTTGACCCTGAATTTTGAATCTTGATCCAAATAAGGATAATTGAATATATAATTAGATTTTTTAAGGGTAAAATTGTCATTTGATAAAATATAAACTAATTTGACAAAAAATAAATGTCAAACAAATATTTTTAAATTTTTAAAAATTATTTCTACCTACTAAAAATAAAATTATGTAAAATTGATAAATCTTTTAGACATATTTTTTTTTACCAAATTAATTTTTATTATGTGTTTGGATGATAATCATGTAAAATTAATTTAAAAAAGCTAATCATGTAATTTTTATTAATTTTACATGATTTTATCATTGGTGGATAAAAATAATTTTAAAAAAATTAAAAATATTTTTTTGACATTTATTTTTGTCAAATTAGTTTATATTTTATTAAATTGACGATTTACCCTTGAAAAATCTAATAATATTTTCAATTGTCCTTATTTGGAAGAAGATTCAAAATTTAGAGTCAAATGTGTCACAATTGAAAGTCAGGGACCAAAGTGACACAAGTCCCAAACTATCGGGACTATTAGTGTAATTAACCCATAAAAAAACTCAGTTTTCAGAAAATTGAAACTAAACAATTTTTATTTTTATTTTTTTGCACATAATTTTTTTATTTTTTAGTTTTTTTCAATTTGAAAGTTGATATTTTAAAATTTTGAAAATTAAAATAAATATCAAATATCATATTTCTTTATAAATAATCATAAATGATGAACAATTATTATTTAAAGGGCAATTCCGACTATTAAAAATTTCATGAGACTTGAAGGTCCAAAAAATCTTAGTTAAGACTTAATGGAGTATAAGTTTATAAATTAAGACTTACGTTAATATTTATTTTCATCAAATTAATTTCTATTTTAAAATAAAAATGATTTTTTTTTTTTTTTTGTCTAGAAAAACAAGCCAAACATGGTTCATAATTGTAGCAAATGATTTTATTATTTGTTTTTAAAATGTGGAAGGTAAGTATTTTTGAAAATTTAATTTAATTTAATTTTTTTTTTTCTCGCAAGAGTGAGATGGTGTTTGATAAGCCAATTCAACATTTAAAATTTAAGGAAAATGATTGGTGGCCCTAAAAAATTTGCCCCTAATGCCCCTAATTTCCATTTTTAGAAACTGTTTTCTTTTTTTCTTTCTTTTTTCCTTTTTTTTTTTTTTTTTTTTTACCTAAAGTGGAATTTTCGGGGCATTCGAGCCCCGAAATTCGGGCCCTCAAGCAGCGCCCAAAATTTAATGCATTAAGTGAAACTCGCATAAGTCCGTTTGATTACTACATTCATATTAAATTCTTAAAATATGGTCTAAATTTTTTTTTTTTTTTTATATATAACTTAAAGCTAACTTAATTTACTATTTATGTATAAATATTGACATGTACCGCTATGTTCATCACCAATACTATCCCTAACCCCACTCTCACCGTCATTGCTATCACCAGCTACCTTTACCACTACTACCACTACATGATCATCATTGCCACCATTGCCACAAGTACCACCACGATTACTGGTACCACTATCACTACTACCCTTACTACCACAATTCTTTATCTTTACGACTATCACTAGCCGATAGTCACAACCAACATTGTACCACCACAACTACCACTACCGGTCTATCTCAACTACACCACCCTTTTACCATCACCATAACCACTTTTGTAACGTCCCAAATTTCTAACCCAAATGATAATACAACAATCATGGCTCTTTCAAGGAAAACCGAATATAAATCTCCAAACTTACATTACATGATACAGTAGTTCTTCATGCAACAATACATTAATTCAACAACAAGTAAATAAACAAATAAATACCCCCAAAGGGTTTACAAGTTTTCAAGGTTTCAACCTGGTTACACAAAATGGTTATTCAAACCCACACACATATAGCCCTTGGCTTACACATAGAGTCACAGCAAAATGAGAGTCTTGTACTCTCAACACACATTTCCTAGTTAGCCGGCATCACCACATCTCTTCTTACACAAAAATCCTGTAGGGTGAGCATAAGCCCAGTAGGAAATCCTTAACAAGTATATACATTTTATACAAGTCTCAAGAGATGAAATGCACATGCTATGCTATGCCCTTTTGAAAGAAAATCACATCTTCATCTTTGAAAACCATCATGCTCAATGATGTCATGCAATTTCAATTCTTCAAAACTTAACAATTCATTTCAAGAGCAGTAAATACGACTCTAGTAATCCCTAGGTTGGTGTCTGTAAGTAGACTATACAAGTACTACCAATTTGTCGTTTTTACCAGCATTGACTGGAAGGCTCGACACCTATAATCTGTCATTTTTACCAGTATTAACTGAAAGGCTCGACACCCATTCAATTTCAGCTACACCACCTGTCAAGACTTACCACCGTATTTATCCCAAAACCAATTCATGGAAACTTGTTTCTCAACATTCTTTTCTCAATGCAAGTTTTCAAATCAACTTTCAAAGTTTAATGTAATCAAATGATTTGATATGCCAATAACATAATATGAATATAAATACTTTTATTCCAATTCATCATCTAAGAAATAACACAATCCTCTCTTCTCATGTATCCTCAACAATTAGTCATTTCAAGACTATTTCAACGTTTTAAACAATAATTTTCAAAATGAACAACAATTCTCATATTCTCTTAAATTCATCATTTATATAAATATAAATAAGAAATTTTTCAAACATCCATTTATTTTGACACACAAAATAAATATAACAATATCATTCATGGATTTTCAGTCTCTTTAAAAAATATTCTCAAATTCTAGATTTTCTTACCAAAACTATACAACTCAAATCTTTGGAAAGAAAACTTTCCAAAATTATCTTTTCTTCAATCAACGAAGATAAAAACCTGTAAAATCATTTTAAAAGAACAAGAGACAAACCCACTTTCAAAATCGTTCAACTTCTTGAATTAACAATCAATTTTCAAAGCTATCGAAGGATGATTTCAAAAATTATCTAGATCTTGCAAATATATATATATATATATATATAACTCTTACAAAATCCCTATCTCAAGTTTTGAAGAAGAAATGAGATGAAACCCCCAAAATCAACGATGTTGAAACTCGATCTTCACCGCACACAACGAAACCCTCGAGAAGTTAACCAATTTTGATGAAGAACCTATGGCAGAACTCTAATGGATCTTGAGAAATCAAGATTTTGATCCAATTTGGCATAGGGAAATGTAGAGAGAAGGGAGAGGAAATGTTTTTAGAGAGAGAGATATATACAAAAGTGATATAAAATATCAAATTCATGAACTGATATAACATGGTCTGCTCGAGCGTGAAAAGCCCCGCCCGAGCGTCGAATACACCTTCCCAGTACTTTTGCAGACATGTCAAACTTCTGGAACTAAACATTCTCCGCTCAAGCGCATAAACAGCCACTCGAGCGGACAAGCAACTTTGAATGCATTTTGCATTTTTGCTTCGGGGGCGCTGCCCCTCAACCCCGCCAAGGCGCTACCCTCGGACTTGCCAAGGAGCGCTGCCCCCTGGACCCCCGCGAGCTGACGAGGTAGCTCGATTCCCGATCAGCCCAGTCGAAGTGGCAAAACAAGAAAAAATAGTCAAAACCGGGATCGCTACAACTTTTATACCACCACCATCGCCCTTGGTGCCATAGCAACCACCCCTACTACCTCACCACGACTATATAAAAATAATGATTTTAAATTTTATCACATCACGTATATATCAAACAACGTGTTTTAATTCTTTTTTGGGGTGAATGCTTGTTTTAATTTAGTAATTAACTTTTTATCAAATTATATTTTAACTTAAAAAATTCAACATTCAGTTTTTACTATTTAATTCTCAACTTTCAATTTTCAATTTTAACAAACACCATTTAAGATGATGTTTGGTGCAAGTTTTACAAGTTGAAAACTGGCTTATAGAAAATATATGTTAAAAACACTACTCCTGCAAGTTTCAAATATGTTAAAAACACTACTCCAATTATCAAATAATCTTTTTTTTTATAGTTTATTTAAATTATTTTAATCTAATAAATTATAAGAAAAAATGCACCAAACAACACTCTGCATAGACTTTTAAAATTTAAAAATATAAGTAATTGCACTTGACATATGAATTTACTAGGCTTTATTTATTTTTATTTATTTTAAGTAATAGTTCTTGGGGGCCATTCATTCAATTTGTTTTCCTACTTGCCTGCTCAATAGGGAATTTGGTTTATTGCTGAAAATTTCCTACTAACATTAATTCATCATTCATGACTTGGGCTAACTCTATCGTTAGGGCTAACTCTATCGTTAGGGTAGTTTTGACTTTTACTAACATATTTTTCCATGAGTTGATAAAAGTGTCAATGTGTCTTTCATTTTAAGTTGTTAAATTAAGTTATGGTTTTTCTAAGAAAAAAGTCAACAATAACTCCTCCCCACAAGTTCTTAGTAGATGGGGGTCCTACAAAAGAACATATCAGAACAGTTTATGCAATAAAAATCAATTAAATAATTAAAGGACTAAAATTTTAGAAATAGATAAAAAAATACTTCTTAACTTTACAAATTCCGTTATTTTTGTTTATTTATTTTTTTATAACATCCTAGTTATATATTATTAAAAATGCTAGATATTTCTAATAAATTACAAACTAAGTAACTATTAGGTGTGGGTCTCCAACATCTATGGATATGCAACTTATATAATTGATAATTTAATTTATAATTTAGTAAGAATTTGTAAAAGGACGATCATATTAAATGACTTGTTAAAATTGCAGTTTAATTGATTATATATTGAAATTTAATTAATAATTCAATTTTTTTTTTGAAAAAATAATTTGTTAGATTTACTTACTTTTTGAATTAAAAAATATATTAAATGATTTTTTAGAATTTATCAATTATGTATTGAAATTTAATTAATAAAAAATTATAAAATAAAAAAAATGGCATGTCGGATTTATTTATTTTTGTTCTCATGAAATAATATTTCACAAAGTTTATGTGAAAAATTATTTTTAATTAATGATGTACCAAAGCCAACTCAATATTTTTTTAACATAAATTATAAATACACTCATAAAATTTGCTTAAAATACTAATTAGCTCATATGATTTTAAAAATTATATCCCACCCCTTAAATTTTCTAATCACATAACAAATAACACTTTCATTAATCAACTATTATGTCAATTAATTGTTTTTAATGATATCTTTAATTAACAGTTTTAGTCATTCATTATTGTATAGGAGAATAGTTAGAAATTTTATTTTTCAATCAATTCTATTAAATAACAAATTATGACAAAAAAGATAATTCTAATTTTTGAAATCACAATGAGCAATTTATATATTAACCAAACTCAAAAATTATATTTGTGATATATCCTTTTTATTTTATTTTATTTTATACACACATTGATTTCTAGACAAAATTTCTAATTCCACCCTTGGCTAGTACAATATATATATATATATATATATATATTTTTTGATCAGCAAAGAAAATTTTATTAAAGATAAAAAGGGTACAAGATCGGGTAAAAAATGCATCATAGCTAAAAGATTGGCTAGTACAATATGGTAAATAAATTATAGCTTGCTTGTATGTAGGTTATTCAACTATAAAAAGAGAGAGCCCTTATATAGATTTTCTGCAACAAAGCAATAAGATTTCAATTTTCTTTTCGAGGTGTGTTTGGAAAGAAGGAAAATCTAAGAAATGGGTGTTGGAGTGGGTGTTGTGATGATGATGTTGGGCATAGTGATATGCCTTGCCACGGTGGCACATGCAGCTCAAGGGACTGCTACTTACTATGGTCCTCCTTACACTCGTGAGTGTTATTTTTATTTTATTTTTTAATTAGATGTTTGAAGTTTGAGTGCATCAAGATTATTTTTAAAATCTTGAAATTAACGGCTCGATAAACATTCATTGACTCCTTGAAGTTATTCAAGATTTTGATTCTTATTATTAAATCTTTACTAAGTGCTCGTTGTGCTATTCGGGCCTATGGGAGTTTTGTTTTGATTATTTGAACCATTCAATATGTAGAGCTCGTCAAGTATTTCATTCTTGTAAGAAATATATTGATCAGATATCGATAACTATTTAATTAGGTCAGATTTTTGTCAACAATTTATTTTAAAAATCATAGTTACTGTTGACAAAAATATGATTTGATCAAATGACTATCGATATCCGATTAACATGATTTTTTTGCAGGGATGAAGTACTTGGCGAGTTTTACACGTCGAACAGTTCGGATTATCGAAATAAGACCCATGATGGGTCCCTATGAGCCTAACAATATATTGGGGGGTGTTTGTTTGGACTTTTTTAAGCCAATTTATAACTTCTAACTTTGGAAAAGCTATTTTTGACAGTTTGATTAAACTTATTTCAAACAACTTCTGATTCTAACAACTTATCTTAACTAAAAAAAGTTGATTCTGAGAAGCTGCTCACCCTTACTTCTAACTTCTTCTATAGACATGTTAATTTAAAGTTATGCTCTTAGATTTTTTTATTTTATATTTTTTTTAAAATAGAAAAAGATTCAAATGGACTATAGATTATTGTTAATATTTTTTATGAGACATGTAGACAAATAGTGAATAACAAAAAATAATAGTTAACAGAAAAAGTTACTTCACAACTTATTTAACAAACACTATTTCGTAACTTAAATCTATAGTCTAATAGTTACACAAAACAAATTAACAGCTTATGATTAAAGTCATAATTTATAATCTGTTGAGCTATAATTTATAATCTGTTTTAACAGTTACATCAAATGAGGCCACTCTAATCTGATCTCGGATTGGAAAGAAGCCTGACCTATAATTTATACACCACTTGTATGCAACAACAAACTTATGCATATTCTACATTATCTATTTGAAAATTCTTGTTTTCAAAAATCTTATAACTATAAGAAAAAATACATTCGGCGACCAAATTTCCCGACTAAAACGAATTTGGTCGCTGAAAGTATAGCTTTCAGTGACTGAAAAAGCATTAGTAGCCAATTGTGAAGCTTTTTGGCGACTAAAAAAATTCAGTAGCCAAAAGTCAACAATTGGCGACTAAAAATAAGTTTGGTCGCCAATTATATGGGTTTTACCGACTAAAATATTTTTAGTAGCCAAAAGTATAGTTTTTGCCGACTAAAAAAAATTTAATAGCCAAAAAGGCAACAATTGGCGACTAATTATAATTTTGGTCGCCAATTATGTGGGTTTTACCGAATAAAACATTTTTAGTAGCCAAAAGTACAGTTTTTGCCGACTAAAAAAAATGTAGTAGCCAAAAAGTCTACAATTGGCTACTAAAAATATGTTTAGTCGCGTAAAGTGCTCTTTTTTAGCGCGAAAGTCTCTTTGCGACCAAAATTATTTTGGTCGCGAAAAGTTAAATTTTTATTTTTATTATGCTACCAAATAATTTAGCGTAAAGTGCTCTTTTTTAGCGCGAAAGTCTCTTCTGGTCGCTAAAAGTTATATTTTTATTTTTATTTTGCTACTAAATAATTTGTTTTTACATAAATTATGTCAATAAAAATAATTATTTTTATACATATACTTTTATATTAATACGAGTCTATGTAGTATATAAATAATATATATTACATTTATAATCATGTGGTGTTATAGAGGCGTAGTGGGAAGTGTGTGGTGCATAAGGTTTATGGTGTGGGAGGTTAGTTGTTCGAGTCTTTATAAGAGCGGGTGCAAAACTTAACAATGAATTATTTTTTTTCACGGATGCAGCCTTTGGCGACTAAAAATGTTGGTCGCCGTTTGATAGCTTTTGGCGACTAAAGATTTTGGTCGGCGATTCCTTGACTATTGGCGACTAAAACATTGGTCGGTGAATGTATGATTTTAAAGGAATATAATTGACTATTGGCGACCAAAATTTTGGTCACTAAAGACTTGCTTTTTGCCAACCAAAGGGTTTTTAGTCGGCAAAACCTTTCCCGACAGGTTTTTGGCGACAAATGTAGTGACCAAAATTTTTTGTCGCAGAATGGCTTTGGCGACCAAAAAACAGACAATTGGCGCCCAATATTTTAGTAGCTAAAAGAGACTTTTTTTGTAGTGTATCATCTGGTTTTAGTCTTTATATTTTTTTTTATATCATTTTGGTTTGTATAATTTTAATTCAAATTAATTTTGACTCTAAACTTTTTATTTTGTGTGTCACACTTTTAGGAATAAAATTAAAAATTTGATCAATTTAGTGATATAACCTCAATTAAATCAGTGTTTTTTTTAATATAAAAAACCCTAAGGATTTTTTTTTTGTTTTAATCAAAAACCCTAAGGATGTTATCAATTGAACCAAACTTATAGAAAATCTAAAATTAAAGGTAAAAATTGAGCAAATTAAAACTATAAGGACTAAAATGTCACAAGCAACAAAATGTAAGAACTACCAATATATATATATATATATATATATATTATATATTGTGTGTGGTTTTGCTTTTTTAATGTATAACACTTCTAATCATAGTATACTAACAATAACCCGTGCGATGCATAAGAAAATAGACCATATACATTTTGTGTGATAATTAAATTATTTTAACCTTGAATTATATTTTAATGGTGGCAAACCATGATGTTAGGCCATCCTGGTAGATGTTAACAATAATTAACTTACGAAATTTCAAAATAAAATTTGATATGCATGAAAAATTGTTAATTATAAAGATTATTAGGGATAATAGTATGGGTGAACTGTATGCATGTGAGAGAAGAGGAAAAAAATTAAAAAGCATGGGGGGTTCAAGTATGTTTATGGTGGGATGCAAATGAAAAGTTGTGGAGGTGCAAGTGTCACTTGCATCCCTCCATGTGTTGATAATTTTTTTCTTTTCTTCCACTTGTATGTAATTCCCCTTAATAGGATCACAATCAGTTGATAGCATAAATAACTTGCATGAAACTGTAGTCTTATGCAGGGGAAAAAAAACACACAACATTAAAAGAGAGAAAATCTATAATCTCATAAAAGTTATCATAAATGTACACTTTTAAATCAGTGGTGTATATTACTATTGTGGGACCAAATTTTAAATAAATCTCAACCTTGAATTATTATTTCTAAGTAGTTTTTAATTTTTTTTAATATAAATTTGTTGCCCTGCTCATAAAAAGAACTTCTCAAACAAATCATCATTTGATTCTATTAGTAACCCTCTATCTTTGACATGCATATCATATCAAAGTATAAATTCTTTTCCATAATCATTTTATCCATAATTTGAATAATACTTGCATAGTTCCTACAACATTTAAAAATAAATAAATCAAGAAAAGATCTTCTTAGGATTATAAAAATTATACAAGAAAATAGTTTTAATCTATTTTATTTATAAAATAAAATGATGACAAATTATTTGAACTTTACTTGAAGATATATAACAAATGATAGTTTTAATCATTATATACTAACAAAAAAAATATACATGCTACTCAATGAAAAATGGTCGAATGCAACAAAAATCATGGATATTGAATTAAATCATATGGGCTCTAAATTAATAATATAATCTAGCAAATTAACTAAAAATAATAGAGAGAGAGATTGACAAATATGTAGTATCTCCCTACCATGTTTGTATTATGTTCATTAATTTGATATATCAAATGAAAGTGTTATTGATCTTGATCTTTCAATAAAATATGTAGCAAGAAAAACAAATTTAATAAGAAATTGGTTCTAAAATTTATTATTAAAGAAACAAAAATTTCAGAGAGAGACTAAGTAAATTGAGAGATGAGATTGAAGAAATACTATAACAAATGACAACCTCAAAAAAAAAAAAAAAAAAAAACAATGATTTAAAGTAAATTATTTTCAACAACTAAAAGAAAGAACAATAATTATTACCTTGGATAAATATAGTGATGAAAATTAATTTTGTGTGATTTTTATGCTGCCTCCTCCCATATGGCCTTCATCATCCCATTATCAATACTCTTCTCGTTCAGAGCCAACAAAAAGAAATTGTTTTATCTTTATCACTTGATAAACAATTACGAATAATAAAAATGGTAAAAAATTCAAAGTAAAAAAGAATAATATGTGATGGAATGAGAAAAAAATTGAATAAATTAAAATAAAGATTTAGATATATATGTTTTTGGTAGATATATATTAATAAATCATATCTTTATCTAAATTTTATTATTTTAATTTTTTTTAAATGAATTATTTAATCTTTTTATTTTGTAAACCATGAAATTAATTCTAACATGTTTATCTACGGGGAGAGACTTTAAAATTCAAATATTTATCTATAAGTCATGAAATTTATTATTTTAATTAATTATTTAATTTTTATCTTTATTTGTAAACAATGAAATTAATTTTCATAAATTATTTAACAATTTTTATATGTTTATCTATAGGGAGGAATTTTGAAATTCAAATCTTTATCCATAAGACATGAAATTAATTTTTATTTTAATTAATCAAA
Source organism: Camellia sinensis (assembly GCF_055761805.1). Taxonomy (NCBI): domain Eukaryota; kingdom Viridiplantae; phylum Streptophyta; class Magnoliopsida; order Ericales; family Theaceae; genus Camellia; species Camellia sinensis. The sequence continues at coordinate 21,586,675 of NC_138965.1, read as the reverse complement.
CAATTAGAAAATGAAAGAAAATAGAAAATATGAAAGATAATGAAAGAGGATTGTCCCATAGGAAAAAGAGAGTTTTAAAATTATGAGATTTTATGAATAGACTTTTGGGAGCTTTTTGAGAAAAAAATTATATTTGCTTATATGTATAGATATCATGCAAACACCTAACAAATTTAGGCTTTGTTTGGCAACCAATTTTTTGGCAAAAAAGCACAAAAGATAAAATAGGAAATAAATCAATAAGAAAAAAATATCACATTTAAATTATAATCATTTCACTTTTTCTCTTATAAAAGTTAAAAAAATTAAAAAAATCAAACCTAATAAATTTTTAATTCCAAGTTAAAATAACTAAAAAAAAAAAAAAAAAAATCAATTAAAAAATCTATTGCCAAACGAGGACTTAAACACGTACAAACAGGTGACCTTTTTCAACATATGCTCTCTATTTTTATTTTTTATTTTTTTTTTCCAGCATCTGCATGTTATGGGAACCAAGACAACGGAGTAATGATAGCCGCGGCAAGTGACGCCATAGGGGGGAAGGCGGCGTGTGGAAGAAAGTACAAAGTGACGTGTACGGGTCCAACAAATCAGGGTGTGCCACGTCCTTGCACCGGTAAAAGTGTAGTAGTAACCATCGTCGATTACTGTCCACCTGGCTGTCAGGGAACCATCGATCTCTCTCAAGCTGCTTTCGCCATGATTGCTGACCGCAAAGCGGGCAAAGTCAACATCAAATATACCCGGTAAGCCCGACTAACTCTCATTCACGATATAAATACTAATGTTACATAATCTTAATTTTCACTGTTCCTTTATTTATTTTAGTGAAAAATATTTTTATATTTAGTTATGTTTTTGAAACTAATAACTAATAGTTACATTAGTGGTGGTAATAGTGGAGGGGTTAGGATGGCGGCGACAGTGGCCATGGTTATCAGAATTTCAATTCGGATCTTACAATCCATTTGGGCACAATCTATTCGAATCGTGCAAAAAATCTCTTACAAACAGGACCTTTTGATCTTTGGTAATTCAATCTTATAGGATTATAGAATCCCAATCTAAATCCATTCCTATCCGATTGTAAGTCTTGATTTGTATTGTATGACCTATTTTATTATAAATTTTATATTTGTTGTCTAAATATCAATTTATGTGGTCCAAATGAATAAAAAAAAAATAGTATTGAATCAAATAGGTTAAGAAAAATAAATTAAGAAACAAACATTTGCATATTGTAGCAATTTAAGAAAACTAAATAGTCGAAAAAACAAAGTTATCTTTAGTGGGATTAGAGGAAGACAAGATGATTGCAACTTTATCCCAATTTTTAAAAAGATTATTTTTGTGACTCAACTTGCTCCACTAGATATGCTAACGATAAACTTTATCATTCGGTTTAGCCGCTCTTTTGAATTTTCAATTTATTTTCATATGCTACTTTGTTAAATATATATATATATATATATATTCACTTTTTATGTATTATTGTAAATTGCAAAGTATTATGTTATAGAATTCTTCTTCTTCACCTTCTCTTTTGATGAAATACAAAATTTTTACCACCGAGTTTTTTATTGTATGTATTATATTTACATTTTACATGAAATATTATATTTTTCACAATATCTTAACTTTTTTTTAATAAAATATAAGTTACGTATATTTTTTAACAAATATTTATTTAAATTAAATTATTACGTAATTTGTCTTTTTCGATAGAATCCTACATTCTCGATCCAATCTTGTAAACACATCCAATGACCCAACGTAGGATTATGATTTTAACAACCTTGGTGATAGCGGCGGCGGCAGTAGTGGTGGTGGTAAAGATGGGTTGAAGGAGGTAGTAGTAGAGGTAGTAGTGTGGTAGCAGTGGAAGTGGACATGGTGGCAACAATAGCGGTGGTAATAGTGATGGTAGTGGCAATGTAGTGACATTGGTAAAATTCTAATTGAGAAAACATTTTTGACCTTTTAAAATTATAAAATATTTTCTATCCAAATAAACTAATTTTCAGTTGACAAAAAAATATTTTCGGTTGAATTTATATATGTATATATATATTTTTCCCACCGTTAGGCCAAATGAGTAGCAATTTCTTTAAATTATACATTTAGTGGGTAAGGTTTTAAATGATTTAGTTGTCGATAAAAATATCATCACTTATTGCTCTCTTTTCTTTCTTTTTTTTTTTATTATTTTTTTATTGTTGTGATTTTGCAGGGCATGAAGCTATAATATATATACATATATGCATATAGTAAGAAAGATTTGGAAGGGACATGCTGATATTAATATAGAAATAACTCAAGCATTTCATGGAAACTTTGTATGTTTCCATGTGTTATGTTGTGACCATGTGATGCATCTGTATCAGTGGAATAAATAAAAATCATTTCTAAGCTTTTACCCATTATATAAGAGTAGTGAGATGGTCGTGTGCAAGATACGCTAGCTAATACTCATTATTGGTGTCCGTTATGAAAAAAACTTAATAATTGTAAAATATAAATAGCTAAATATCAATGAAAATTGACTACTTGAAAAATCATTCATGCAAATAAGTAAAAACTACTTCAAAAGAAGATTAAAACAAAATTAAGAAAAAATAATGTCTTTGTCCATAATCTACACATAGAAGTGTGACCGATTGTCGTTTATCAAAACCAACAATGCTAATGTTCACAAAGAGATGGAGAGGAAGAAATTAAAAGCAGACTAAAATTAACAAAAAAATGACAAAATCAAGAATAACGATCCTGTGCTTATGCTCACATATGAATTTATCCCATGGTTGTAGCACATCAAGATTTGCAATATATATTCAAGAAAATAAGTCAGTCACACTATGATTTTATTAAAAAAAAATAAAAAAATCAATTGTCTAACTAAAGCTCCAATTGAACAAAAATAAAAATAATTGTTCGTTGGCCATGCAAGGTTGCTAATATGATTACACCCATTTGCACGTATCAAACAATATTAATACACATTGAAATGAAATTCAAATACATTATTGGACAAACTGAAAAAAGAAAAACAGGATTCAAATTCTTTCTTTCACCCAACTTCATAATTAGATATTAAAACACGAACTTTTTTGTACTTTCAAATATATAATAAACAGTCACCATAGAAAAGTACAATTTTGTATGAACACAACCACACCAAACAATGACTTTTGATACCTTCATCGTGATGAGATTTTCAAATTTTGGATGCTAGCTGCCAAATGTTGGCCGTCTGATAATGACGAACTTCCATGAATTACTCTTTGAGAAATAAATGGTTGTGAAGACACAAAGAAGGAATAATAAACCTGCAGAAGATAGAAAAATAAATGTAAAGAATGACATTCTATATGTGTTACGACCCCATCCTGCCCCAAACCCCAAACAAGATAGTATAGTGATCAGCCAATAATGGCAGACTACCAAATGTTGGAAGTGGGAGAGGGGGAAGGCCTAACTTTCAAAACAAGTTGGACTTCTATGACAATGAAAGCATAAAACAAGCATATAACATTGACTTCTAATCAACTTCTCTTTGTATTCAGACTCTTTATCACTTACATATATATATATATAAGGGAGAGGGGTGAGCTATTGTCCAGTGAATAGTAATACAATAAAGTGGTAAACGAATGAACATCGATGAGTTTTAATAAAACCAGCACAAGATCATAGTTCAAAAATAACATAATTTGTACATGTAAACAAAGCTTAAATTGCAAATACATACATAGCGATGACCATTCCAAGGTTTTCGAGTCAAGAGTCCGCAACAGGTGGCTAGAGGAGCTCGGTTAGTTAGAAGTTATTGGCATGATTCACAATAACAAACAAGATCCAAGTTGTCATCTTAATACATGGTAAAAAAAAAAAATATAAGATGTTCATTCATAACAAAACAATATCATAGCTTTCTTAAAATATCGTAAGTTTGCATTTCGAATAATAGCTTTAACAAAAATAATTTTACTATACTACTACTCACAAATGGCTCTTGAACAAAGGGTTACTTCCTCCAAAGTGCTTGACCTACAAAAGTACAATACAAGCATTCAGTGAAATATGGTCTAAAGCGATGAAACATTACTCTTTTCGGTTCTAATTCTAATGTTCTAGCTTATCTTTATACTATTTCTCTCGACTATACACTTTTAGGTCCGTTTTCAAGTCTTATTTTATTTTATTTCAAGTACCAATTGAGCAAAACGAAGCCCAACAAGCCAAAAAGGTGAAAAGTTGAGCAAACTCTCTGTTGGCCATTGTGGGATGCCTTTAGGGTTACCAAGCGCACCATACAGTTCAAACTTCCGATCTCTTGATCTAGTCTCACTATGCAATGTGAAACAGAAAATGAGAGTTCAAATCCGACAACTTTTATAGAAAATCCATTTATTTCAAAATATGTCAGAAATGGATTATATCACTAGATTTCAGAGTCGCCACCTAATCTTTTGGAGAAATTAGGAAACCCGTGACTCGTGCCAAAGGCCATTATTCGCCATCACCAAATTGTCTCAGATATGACATGGTATCATCTCAAGATATGTGGTAGCGCATATATTTAACTTAGAAATGATAAGCCTACAAATGCAAATGAGTTGGACTTGAATGCATAAAAAATGGATGCAATACATGAGTGTGATAAATAAGACGTGATGATATATAGAAAGCTTGTAAATAAAAGGATTAGAAAGACGTCAGGCTGAAGATTATTACAACAATTTGAATGGAAAAAAAAAGGGAAAGAAGAGAGAGAGAGAGAGAGAGAGAGAGAGAGAGAGAGAGATTATTACAATAATTGAATAAATAATAAAAGAAAAGAAAGAGGATTTGAGAAATTATTACAACATTGACTTGATATAGCCAAACTACTGTTAAATTCAACAAATCATATTAAATAAGGCAAATAAACCATCTAGCAGCTCTAGAACCACTCAGGAGAGCACTTCCTAGAAACTGTTTGCTCTGTTCTTGGGAGAATCATCCAATCAGATACAAAATGGGTCGGTCAAACAGGAAATTGGCCAGTCGAACTCTTTTTCTAGTCAAGATTTAGGTCAGTGTAGAAAATTCATAACAGAAGCTAAGAACATTTTCCAAGGGGTGCTCATTTCTTCTACCTCCTTCACTTATAGAAATCACTTAGGAAAGAAGTAGATCGATCTCAACCATTAACCATAGTTTGAACATATATTTATATACAATAGATATTTTCACTACAAAAAAAAACACTTTTAGCGACCTTTTTTTTAGTCACCAAAAGTGTAATTTTGGTTGCTAAAAGTATCCGCGACATCAACAAAATCGGTCGCTAAAGCCCTGTCACTAAATGGTTCAGCGACCAAATAAATTTTGGTTGCCTTATAAATAAATCGGTGACCAAATATTTCAGTCGCTCAAAGATTGAAATTTCGTCGCCATAAATTAACATTTAGTCGCTAAAAATAGCCTTAAGCAGATGACATGTTAGGTTTTAGCGACATATAAATGCGTTGCTAAAAATATCTTTCAGTGACTAAATGAATTAGTTGTTGAATGTTAAAACTTTTGGCGACCAATCAAGTTTTGGGTCGGTAAAAAAATTATTCACACAGACTTTCAACAACGTGAACAAAGTGTCACCAAAAGTAAATTTACAACTGCAAAACCTGTCACTAAAATTCATTATTTATAAAAAAAATTTACAATTTCCATGTTCTGTACATAATTCATAAACCTATAAACATAAGCAAAATATAATTTAAATTAACACACTTGTGTAAAACATCCAAAATATAAACTTCATTCAAAAGTAGTAGTCTATTAAATATAAGCAAATTATCAGATCCAAAACATCCAATATAAGTACAAATCCCTTACAATTCCAAACTTCAAACATATGTAATTCCAAAAAAACTTCTAGGCTTGCAAATTCATAACAAAAACCTATGACAAAATATATCAAAACATTCAAAATGTAATCCTTTGATGCTCCCCGAACTATGTTCCATCCATTGCCAATCTGTCAAACATATGAAAAAAATTACAATGTTAAAATGTTAATAATAAAGTTCTTGGTCTGAAAACATTGGTTTAACATTATAGATGAACAAATTAGGAGCAAATTTTCCTATGGTGAATTACAAGATTTCAATATATCAAAATCAAAAAGTAACACATGATTCACCAATTAAAACTTGGCATGTATGAAAAGTTAAAACAATGTTCATGTGCTAAGCCAGAACCTACAATCTATTGTAAATATATTTTCTAGAGACACCAAGAATATACATCACCATGACATAAGAGACCAAATACCAAATGAAAAATTAATTACTTTACATCAGATTAGTTAAACCAGTATTTCAAAAGCTGAACAAACCCCGCTGATCAACACAGGAGGTTGTTAAGGTTAGGAACCACTTTCCTGGGCAAGCCAACTACATATGCAACATTATAAAGGATCTATTTCATAATATTCTTTACTCATGGAAGAATCAAAAGAATACACAAATTTATTCAAGTACACATATTTTTTTATAGGTACTCAGTTAAATTTTTGTGTCACAGTTAAATTATAGGTACTCAGTTAAATTTTTGTCTTTTATGTCCATTGATTGAGCAGTCACCATCTTTCAGAGTCCAAAGTTATATATCAAAACATGAGAGATTTTTTTTTTTTTTTAATAAGAAGAAGAAGAAGAAGAAGAAGCAGAAAAAGCTGCAATTTGCATACCTCTTCATAAAATGTCATTGTTGTAAGACGGTATCTTGCTAAAAGCAAATACTCCTTTACAGCACAGTTGAGATCTCGACGTTCATTGTCCTTCAAAGGGCCTGAGTCAGAAAAGGAAGTCTCTCTCTTTCCTTGTTGAGAATGTGCCCCATTATTTGCAGAAACATTGGCATTTGTCCCTGAAAAATGCAATTAAGATAGATTAAATTCACAAAACTGGAGAAAACATTGTGGCCTATTTGATGATAGAATATAAAAACTATAATGAAACCTACAAAGCACCACTGTAAACCAGGAAAAACTAATAAGATCTCATTATTTACTGTGAAATTTTAATTTAAACAGAAAAAATCATAAAGATGTTGAAGAAGGGAACAAGAAAAGGTGTACAGATATGAGTTTTTTAATATGTTCGCTTCTAAAAACTCTATTTTACCGTGGATGATTAATAGCCAACACAGTCATAGGAGAATATTGCATACGCAGAGCAAAAAAATAAGAGGAGATATGAAGGAACTCAATTTTATTCCAGGTGTTCCTATATATCTACTAAATTTAACATCAAAATTATACTTCCTAATCCATGCTTGCATCAAAGAAATGTCAAGTAATTCTTAATTTCTAACCTATAAGGCAGCATTAAACCATTAAAATGATTGTAACAGACTTGTTCATATACATGTCCACAAATGTGATAAAAACAAGCTTTCCCTCATGAGACTCAAGGTTATGCTAAGAAGGATCCTATGTCAGATTTAAGCATTTTCAAAACACAAGAACATTTTGTTGTTCATGTAGGTTTCAATTAATTTAAGGGACTGTAGACCGCCCGAACTCGCTCCGCGCGCAAGTGCGTGAATTGGGTTCATAGCTACTATAGTTCGGACTCCTATCACGGTTTTGAATCTAATCTCACAAAGAGCAATGTAAGACTGATAAATCACCAAAGAGTCCAAATCCGGCAAATCATTTTGAAAAATCAATTTTATTCAAAAAGCGCCAAACATGAACTGTTTTGCCAGATTTCAGAGTCGCCACCTAAATATTTTGTTTTGGGAAATTTAGGAAACTCTGACTCGTGCCTAAGGCCACGTGTCCGTCATCACCAAAGTTGCCTCAGCTCAGGAACTTGGGTACAAGAGGGGAAGGTCCTGAAATGAGCATCCCCGCTTGCCCGATCAAAGATCGGCCTCTACTAACATGATATGTTATTTTTGAAAACACATGTGTTCTTATTCCGGTTATTAATCTAGAATTACTGTGTGATGCGCACAACATATAAGTATAGACTCAATCACGCGGATTAGAACAAAACAACTCATGTTTGTTTTTCGAAAATGGTTTGAAGTTGCTACTCGCAAGTAGGCTAAAACACGGATTTGCCACCCTCAAGTGGGCATAAAACATGATGATTTGCCACTTCAAGTGGACTTAAAATGCACATTTGATAAATTGTTCCAATTCAAGCAATGAAGCCTTCATCCACAAGCATTCACGCAGTTAATCACTTAAGCACATAGCCTCATGGCAAGCATGCTATCATGGCAATCACTTACACGTATGCAAGGATGCTAAAGCATAAACACTCACAATGTACTCCAAGCCAAAATAGAAACTAGTTAGAAATCATGCATGATCCGAGCTATGTTAGATGCCTAATGCAACACATGTGTAGACGTCCCCGAACGCCCTGGGAGGATGATCCCGTTCTGTTCATTTGGGGTCACTACAGCTCAGGACTCTCAAATTGTCACGGTTCTTAATCTGAACCAAAGAGTCCAAATTCGGCAAATCGTTTTGAGAAAACAGATTTTTGAAAGAAGTGCCAAACATGGACTGCTTTGCCAGATACAGAGTCGCCACATAAATATTTTATTTTGGAAAATTTAGGAAACCCTGACTCGTTGCCTAAGGCCACGTGTCCATCATCACCAAAGTTGCCACGGCTCGGGAACTTGGGTACGATTGGGGAAGGTCACTTCGTGAGCACCCCCGCTCGCCCGATCAAAGATCGGCCTCTACTAACCATGGTATCAAGTTTTGAAAACATTGTGTGTTCTTATTCCGGTTATTAGCCTAGGTTACTATGTGATGCGCACAGCATACAAGTATAGACTGAGTCGCCTGAATTGGAACAAAACATTTCATGTTTGTTTGTTTGAAAATGGTTTGATGGTGCTACCCGCAGGTAGGCTAAGACGTGGATTTGCCACCCTCGGGTGGGCTTAGAAAAACATGATTTTGCCACTATCTAGTGGGCTTAAAACAAACATTTGATGAATTGTTCCAATCCAAATAACCCAACCTTCACCCACAAGCATTCAGGCAATTATATCACATAAGCAAATAGCCTCATGGTAAGCATGCTATTCATGGCAGCACTCACACGTATGCAAGGATGCTAAAGCATAAAACTCACCGAGTACTCCAAGCCAAAACAGAAACTACATTAGAAATCATGCATGATCCTAAGTATACAGAAATGCCTAATGCAACACATGCAAAAATGCAAACTATAGCAGGCTCGGCTATTCTAAACATGGCATATGGAATGCTACAGCTAACATGTATTCAACTTGGAATTGAAATACAAATACAGTTAGTATGATGCGCTGAGCCCGGTGCATGCGAAACAGATGAATGATGCAAACATGCTGTCATACTGTATGCTAATTGAAATATGCCCTAATCTAACCATCATAAGCAGGTAAATAAAAGGGAAGAAAGACGTGGGGTTGGAAGACATACATCACACTCACGCACACTTATTACAACATTGCCCTCGCGCAGAGGGTCCGAATAAATATACAGTCCCGAATAAAAGAAAAGTATAGTCCAAATAAATATTACAGTCCAAATATGTGCAAATTCCTAATTAATTAACAGATTAACTAAGAAAATAAATAAACTGGCATGCAAGCCAGGGACTGCCTTGATTCCATTCCGGATGATTAATGATGCATGCCCGGGTTGCCTTTGCGCGGAAATCCATGACGATGCCCCAATTAGCCTCTGTTTGCACCTATTTTTGAAATGCGTGCCAAGCCTCGGAAGACCGCTGATTCTTGATTTGCTGCAATAGAGAGCAGGAAAGGGGCATAACAATGTATTTTCACAAATGTATGCATGCCTCGATCCTCGTGCCACCAATCTCGCATCTTGATGCATGATGGCCGAGGAGTCGAATTGCACAATTTAATATGAAATGAATGCACATGAAAACACAACAAGACCTAACTCCATCATGGATGATCCGGAGTGTCGGTAACTAGGGAATTGAGACACGTTCCGTCACTCGGAGTACGGAACGTACCTCGTTTCCCGTGCCCGGGCTAACTCCTATCCCGAACACGATGCAATATGCATGACATGCATGAAATGCAACTAAGATACAATCCTAACATACATAATGCTATGGAATGGCATACACGCTGCACGAGGTAATATACAACCGAGCATACACAATGCTATGGATGAAATGGCATACGCAATGCAATAATGGGCTTACACCAACATGAGAGAGCCTCAGCCACACTCACGTAGGAGGCCATAAGATGAAAACAAGATAACTCGAAATGCGTGCACGTGTGCACGAAAACCGAGGACCGACCCTCAGGCACCGAAATGCCACTCTAATGAGACATGGAAAAGATATGGAATATGATATGCAAACATGCAAAAATTGGTAGCAAAATGAGGGGCAAAACAGCCCCGAAACAAGGCGAAATGACACCCGATGCATGGAATTTCTCCCGAAATGCAAAACTAGGTACATGAAATAGCTTACAGCTATACAAATCATGCATTATTCGATTATGACATGAGAATAAAGATTCAAGGAAGCCCCAAAACAAGCATGTTTTCAGTTTTAATCAGGGCCAAACAGCAAACAAAAATAGGGCAAAACTAGCATGCAAAAATGGCCCTAAATGTGAGATTATGAAGCAAGTCACAGCTTCTGGACCCAAACAGATTAGGGCCCTTCAACAAAGTTGAAGTGGGGCCCAAAACATGATCTTTTACAGTTTATTTCAAACCACAAAAACCACCACAGGTATGGCTAAACTCTTATGCAAGAAATGGGCCAAAAGATGGCCAAAGAAGCAAGTGGTGGTTTCTGGCCTTAAACACAAAGGGGCCCTTCAACAACATTGAAGAGGGACAAAAAATAATGTATTTTACAGTTGATGGCCGGACCCAAAACAGTATGCAAATATGTTCAAAATGCTATGCAAAATGAGGCCAAAAAGAGAGATATAACACAAAGTATATAAAAGATGCCTCAAACCATGAAAGACCCTTAATGAAACATGAAGAGGGGGTCAAAATAAGACTGTTTTCAGTTCTGAAAAGAGCCCAAAAACAGAATCACAATAGGCTAACAAATCATGCAAAAATAGAGCCAAAATAGAGATATAATGGCAAGTGATAAATGGAGGCTTCAAATAGCAATGAGCCCTTCAACAATGTTGAAGAAGGGCTCAAAATAAGCAACTTCTCAGTTCATTACAGAGCTCAAAACAATTTATAAGCAGGCCAAAAATATTACACAAGAAAATGGCATATAAGAGGGATAATGAAGTAAGTGCACCAAGGAGGCCTCAAACGACAAACGTCCCTTAATGAAACATGAAATAGAGCACAAAAAAACACTACTTTCAGTTATGGCCAGAGCTCAGATATACAAGAAAGAGAGGCTAAGAAATGTTGCAAAAAAATGAGCTAGAAAGAGGGAAATGGTAACTCACCCTTGTAGACCAATCTTTAGCAACTTATTGGACCAAATTTGCTGCCTCCTAGCCTCTTAGAAGACCTACAAGCTGCTGGAAATGGAAGTGGTGGTGTGGTGCTAGGTGATGGTGTGTAAAAATGGTTAAGAACTTAAGGGGTTTTGAGGTTTAGAGTGGAGAGAGAGAGAGAAATTTAATGTGAGAGGCTTATACAAAAATCTACCGCCCTAAAAACACAGCTGGGGGGGCTGTTATATAGGCAAAAGGGGGGGGGGGGAAATGGGGGAAAAAATGGGGGGAAAACAATTCAAGTTTCCCCACAAAAAGGTCAAAAAGTGGGATATAAAGGCAAGTGGTAGCTGCTGGACCGAAATGGCTAAGAGCCCTTCAACAAAGTTGAAGAGGGGCTCAAAAAAAGATACTTTGTAGTTTATGACCAAGTCCGAAATAGCTCACAAGTAAGCCTAAAATATCGTGCAAAAATAGGCCTAAAAGAGCGTTAAAGAAGCAAGTGATAGGAGGAGATCTCAAATAGCAAAAGGTCCTTAATCAAACATTAAAAGGACCTCAAAATATGACTATCTCAAGTTTGGGTCGGGGCCCAAAAATGCAGAATGAAGGTTCGGGAGCCAAAACACGCAGTTCGGGGCCCCGAAAGTGGGCTGTTAGGCACCGGAAGTGGTGTCCGACCACGAAGTTGGTCTCTCGGACCACAGTGTCCCTCAAAAGGGAGCAAATAAGATGTATGCCAAAAACCGGAGAAAACGGAGGTGGTTAAGCAATCCCGAACCGAGGCACACGGCCAACGGCTCCGAAAAATCGGAAACCGGACTCCAAACGGGCAAAATGGCCTATGACCACGAAACGTAGCCTACGGCCACTGAGAGATGATCTACGAGACCTCTCCCTCCCTTCGGGAAGAGAAACAGAGAAAACCGAGCCTGGTTCGCAAACCAAGGCAAGGTATGAAAGAGCCCGAAAGTCCGGAGGCAAGGCTCGCAGCCGAGACTCTGAAATTTATGAACGAGTACAATATGCACCATCACCGAGCGCTCAATCGGTGACGTCTGAGTCTTAAGGTCGGTCAAAAATGGGGTGTCTACAGTTGCCCCTCTTTGACAGAACTCGAAAGTCACACGTGACGGGAGTGAATGTCAAAGCCTAGAGACGACCCATTTTTGACAAGGCTGAAGACTTAGACAAACAGGCAAGATAACAAAGATGTGCCCGCAGGCAGGGGGCAAGATGCAAAATGATATGCAGGAAGATTTTGATAATTGGACTTATACGCTATGCGAAGCCGGTTTGAAAATTGGACTTACACGCTACGCGAAGCCGGTTTGATAATTGGACTTATACGCTACGCGAAGCCAGTTTGAAAATTAGACTTACACGCTACGCGAAGCCGGTTTGAAAATTGGACTTACACGCTACGCGAAGCCGGTTTGATAATTGGACTTATACGCTACGCGAAGCCAGTTTGAAAATTAGACTTACACGCTACGCGAAGCCGGTTTGAAAATTGGACTTACACGCTACGCGAAGCCGGTTTGATAATTGGACTTATACGCTACGCGAAGCCGGTTTGATGATTGGACTTATACGCTACGCAAAGCCGGTTTGAAGATTGGACTTATACGCTACGCGAAGCCGGTTTGAAAATTGGACTTATACGCTACGCGAAGCCGGTTTGATAATTGAACTTATACGCTACGCGAAGCCGGTTTGAAAATTGGACTTATACGCTACGCGCAGCCGGTTTGATAATTGGACTTACACGCTACGCGAAGCCGGTTTGATAATTGACGATTCATGCAATGCATTGTAATGTAATAACTGAAATGCAATGTAATAGCTAGGAAATAAAGGTACCTCATAGGGGCAATTGGCAATGACTTACCTTATGCTGCTGGGGATCTCTCGCTTCTTCTCAGTTGAACTGTAGGTACTACTTTTCTCCCTGACTATGATTGTAGCTTTCCCTATTCTCCAACAGGGTGACAGACTAGGTTGGATCAGTATCTAGAATTGAGGTGCATACAGATGCTATCTCAATCTATGGGGCTGCCATACAGATTTCAAGCCGAGGATATACCCCTGGGTATTTAAACCAGACTTTAGTCTCGGAAATCCCGAACCTTTGCGTTCTAGGCATAAGCCATTCAAACTCTAGTTTCCACCGTCTCAGTTGGTCTCCTAGGAACTCACCGCAAACACAGGCAGGTGGCTATACCAGACCACCAGAAGTCGTTCGGGTATGACAAACACCAAAGGAATTGCACCTTTAGAGGATTTAAGGTCTCCTAGACCGGAAAGTGCACGAGACAGTGCGAATAAAGATGCAGGATTTAAGGTCTCCTAGACCAGGGGATTTAAGGTCTCCTAGACCAGATAATAAAACAAATACGATGCAATAGATGTGATGCAATCGATGCAAAGGGTGAACACACGCCAACCACGCTGGACTCGTGAGTGGAGGAAGAACAAAGAAAATCAATCAGGAGCGTGCTCTATGCAACCTAAGATAAATTCCAAACACGCTGAAATCGTGTGAGGGAAAAGAACACTCTAACCACGCTGAAATTGTGAGAATAGGTCTGAAAACAACCGCCCAGGTGCGTGCACAACGCGACCTGAGATAAATTCCAAACACGCTGAAATCGCGTAAGGAACGGGACACTCAAACCACGCTGAAATCGTGAGAGGAGGCCCAAAAACAACCGCCCAGGTGCGTACACGACGCAACTTGAGAAAAATTCCAAACACGCTGAAATCGCGTAAGGAACGGGACACTCAAACCACGCCGAAATCGTGAGAGGAGGCCCAAAATTAACCGCCCAGGTGCGTACACAACGCAACCTGAGAAAAATTCCAAATACGCTGAAATCGCGTAAGGAATGGGACACTCAAACCACGTTGAAATCGTGAGAGGAGGCCCAAAAACAACCGCCCAGGTGCGTACACAACGCAACCTGAGATAAAATTCCAAACACGCTGAAATCGCGTAAGGAACGGGACACTCAAACCACGCTGAAATCGTGAGAGGAGGCCCAAAAACAACCGCCCAAGTGCGTACACAATGCAACCTGAGAAAAATTCCAAACACGCTGAAATCGCGTAAGGAATGGGACACTCAAACCACGCTGAAATCGTGAGAGGAGGCCCAAAAACAACCGCCCAGGTGCGTACACAACGTAACCTGAGATAAAATTCCAAACACGCTGAAATCGCGTAAGGAACGGGACACTCAAACCACGCTGAAATCGTGAGAGGAGGCCCAAAAACAACCGCCCAGGTGCGTACACAACGCAACCTGAGATAAATTCCAAACATGCTGAAATCGCGTAAGGAACAGGACACTCAAACCACGCTGAAATCGTGAGAGGAGGCCCAAAAACAACCGCCCAGGTGCGTACACAACGCATCCTGAGATAAAATTCCAAACACGCTGAAATCGTGTAAGGAACGGGACACTCAAACCACGCTGAAATCGTGAGAGGAGGCCCAAAAACAACCGCCCAGGTGCGTACACAACGCATCCTGAGATAAAATTCCAAACACGCTGAAATCGCGTAAGGAACGGGACACTCAAACCATGTTGAAATCGTGAGAGGAGGCCCAAAAACAACCGCCCAGGTGCGTACACAACGCAACCCGAGAAAGTCCCGGAGGACAACGATCCCAAACGCTGCTCAGCGTAAAAGGATAAAAGGGAGAAGATAACACAAGATGCAAATAAATGGAAGTATGGTGTGTATGACAATACAAGTGGAAAAGTGCATAACAATACAGGTGGAAGGGTGCATAACTTTGAAGCAGGCTTGATCTTGCGCTTGAGGTAGAGGCACACTCATACTTCGGAGCATTGACAAGGCTTTGAAAAGGTACATCCGGAATACAATCACGAAATTTGCTGAAGGTGAAACACACTTAGATGCTTCCATTTTTCCTCTTTTCTTTTGCTTTGCAGTCTGGAACCCATGTAGCTTCAGATAGGTCCTGGTTTTACTGTTCTCACGTGACCTAGGTTGAACCCCGCGACTTTATGAAAGAACCAATTCTGTTTTGCACAAATGTAGAGAACGGCACGGCACTCGGAGCACAAAACGATTTTATTTTTGGAAATTGAGAGATGAGTTTTCGACCAGGTATTGAGCCTACGACTGAACACAGCAAAACGACTCGAAACAAGAATTAAAACGAAAAGACACGACACTCAAACGTGCACAGGGAGCCTGTTTCACCGGGTAGTGTTTCCCACCCTTTCTCATTTGTGGTTCTCACATCACTCGGCCCTCAAGCTCTGTTTTTTCTGAAAAAGCCCTTTTCTCACTTTTCCTCTCATCGCACATCTCTCTATTCTTCGATCTCTCATTTTTCATCCCTCCCCTGGGTGGTTGATGGATAAACAGCAAATTGTGGGCTCGTACCCCTAGCATTCTGCTAGATTCTCTTTCTTCCGCTCACAGCTAGTGATTTCCTCCCACGGAAGGGTTGCGCTACAACTGGGTGTGTAGCAAATCTGCAGCTAACATCAGTTGATGATGCTTTGCTGGGGAGTTTGGACGTGATAAGATCTGTCCAGATGATAGAGTGGAATATCTTGCCCCATTCTAGTTCGTGCTTCGCACTTTGCTTGATACCTCGTTGCTTGGAGGATGTGAGAGCTTTCTGCCCTTTGTTTTGCCCTTTTCTGGCGAATACGGTGCCCTTTCCGACAAGTAGAGTGCCCTTTCTGGCAAGTATTTTGACAAAGGGGAAAAGACAGAACACCTGACTCAACTGTGCCCCTAGTTCATCATTTTGACCATTTTTTGTTTTTGCTTTCTACTAAAACAGTTTTGACCAACATGAGAGTTAGATTAACGCGCTTGTTCGATTTTCTGATTTAAAATCATGCAAGTCAGGCTATAAGTAGTGAAAATTTTCCTCTTTTGGGTCCAAGAAATGGTCCAGTTTTGAAAATGGAATACTTTTCGAGAAGATTAGTCAACCTCAGTAAAAATTCTCAAAAAAATATTTTTGCAAACGACCACTGCTCAACTAGCACGGAACCTATTCTTGAGATGCACGACCTTGAATCCATAGCAATGGAAAATTGCCCCTTGTCTGAAGGACACTGCATGGCTACGGAAAGTTGCCCCTTGTTTGAAATGACACTGCGGCGTTTTGAATGGCAACGGAAAGTTGCCCCTTGTTTGGATAGCACTGCAGCGCATTGTAGTCAGTCCTCAGAGCGACGAACACAACCAGACTCTCAGATACAGAGAAGACAAAGATGACCAGAACCATCGCATGGACACAGTTGATTTGGAAGTGTTTATGGCTGGACTTCAGAATGAAGTTGCCTACGTATCCCAAAGATGGGAATCAACCCTTACGTAGTTCGGGGTTAAGGTACACTCGGGTATTAACCTCTCATTTTTAGGCTCTAACTTTTGCCAAGGCGCCCGTTGCAGGTTTTCGACCTTGCGAGCTTTGTTCTTCTTTTTTTTTTTTTTTCAATTTTTTTCTTCTTTTTTTTTTGATATTCTTTTCTTTTCTTTTCTTTTTTGCATTTTTTTTCTTCTTTTTCTTGCTCTAACTTTTGCCTGGGTCGCCCTTCCAGGTTTTCGGCCCAGCGAGCCTCTCAAGGGTAAAAGTGTAGCTTGGTCCATCCAAATGGTTATAGGGTTTCGAAGCCATCCGTATCCAGGAGAGTGGCTGTTGATTTGCAAGAGGACTCATCTTCAGCTCTCCGAGCATGTCTGATATCTTTGCCCCTAGTTCGAGGGGTACTTCTGTTCTAGCTTTGCAAGCTTCTTCTGATCTTCTGATCTTTTTGATCTGACTTTCCTGGCCTCTTGTTCGACGGCTGCTTCAAATCTAGCCACACAGGCCTCACATCGTAGTTGACTGTTGAACCTTCTGAATTCAAGTTCAAGGTTTGGAAGCGAAAGGGGTTGAGTCTCGAGGCTGAGAGCGATCCTAGGCTGCACAATCTCAAGAGCGATTCCACACAGGTCTTCGCAGGACCGCGCAAAACATTTTTTTTTTGAAAGTTTTTAAGAAAGCGACAAATCGCTCGCGCTGAAGATAGTGTGAAACCAGTCTAGATCAAGCCAGGGTCCTTCTCAGTACTCATGCTAACAAGCATGATTTCATTCATTAAGGGCTTAGCACGCCTCTCTTTCTCTCAAATGATCAAAGTTTTGCAAATCCCGAGGAATTCCTTTCTCTTTGTTTTCACTGCAGTGTTCAAAAAAGTTTTGAAAAACTTAGGTCAATGCAATGATTTTGGGGTGCAGAAGAGTAGGCAAAAAGTACTGTCGTTTTATTCAAACTTTCTGGCACAACTGGCACAAGGCAGAAGCAAGCACAAAAGCATAAAAAACCACTGCTGTTTCATTCAAATCTGTTGGTACAACTGGCTCCAAGGCAGAAACAGACTCAAAAGAAAGCAAAAAGACAAACACAAAACAAAATGGTGACCCCGAGGTAACACCCCTCGGAATCACCCGACTCCTATACAACAGGACTGACTCGATACAACAAGACAGACCCAACAGGACTGACTCGACACAACGAGACAGACTCGATAAGACTGACCCGATATAACAAGACAGACTCAACAGGACTGACTCGACACAACGAGACAGACTCGACAGGACTGACCCGATATAACAAGACAGACTCAACAGGACTGACTCGATACAACAAGACAGACTCAACAGGACTGACTCGATACAACAAGACAGACTCAATACCCAAGTCAGAAAGCAGAATAAACAGCATTTACAAATGCTCAAAATAGTGCGTGCCATCCATCACATCTGGAGTAAATTGAGCACCGCCAGCAAGTGGTTCATCCCCCGATCACATAACAACACAGGTCCAGAGTACCCGGGGAATATCAGACCCTTCTGATGCTATGGTTCCAAGACTAGTTAGCAAAAAGGGAAAATAGACAGCATCTCAGCCCGATTTCACCTGAACAGATATGAGCATAGTTGAATGAGTGTGCTCTCTACTGAATTCTGCCCAAAATTCTGCCGGTGAACTGATACCCTCAGGTAAAACTGATTCCCAGATACTGATGCCCGCAGGCCTGATGCCCAAACTTGTAGACTGATACATGCATTCCTATAGAGACGCACTCTAAAAGCACATAGCAGACAAGTGAGAGCCAAAACACCTCTATGTTGGGGTAGGGTTTCCCTGTCCTATTTTGTTAGGAGCTAGGGTTTCACTACGCACGCAGCGGTTTCAAACAACCTAAATCGGGTAAACAACCTGTCCTAGCTTGGAATGGTCACTATGGATCCGAATATGCACTAGGTCGAATGGTTAAAAGGGTGCCCCGGTAAAACCGGGGTATGTGTTCCCATACTGGCAGAGCCCACAACCGGTCAGCCTTATGGTCATGCCTTGACAAGACAAGCCTCCGGCAAACCGTTCAGGAATAGCAGATGGCAAACATGGTGTCCTAGGCGCACCAATGCAAATGCAATGCAAAGAAACACATAACTGTAGTCAAAAACAGATATCATGAGTTCGAGTCAAGTTCTCTAAATCCCCAGCGGAGTCGCCAGAAACTGTAGACATCCCCGAACGCCCCGGGAGGATGATCCTGTTCTGTTTATTTGGGGTCACTATAGCTCAGGACTCTTAAATTGTCACGGTTCTTAATCTGAACCAAAGAGTCCAAATCCGGCAAATCGTTTTGAGAAAACAGATTTTTGAAAGAAGTGCCAAACATGGACTGCTTTGCCAGATACAGAGTCGCCACCTAAATATTTTATTTTGGGAAATTTAGGAAACCCTGACTCGTTGCCTAAGGCCACGTGTCCGTCATCACCAAAGTTGCCTCGGCTCGGGAACTTGGGTACGATTGGGGAAGGTCACTTCGTGAGCACCCCCGCTCGCCCGATCAAAGATCGGCCTCTACTAACCATGATATCAAGTTTTGAAAACATTGTGTGTTCTTATTCCGGTTATTAGCCTAGGTTACTATGTGATGCGCACAGCATACAAGTATAGACCGAGTCGCCTGAATTGGAACAAAACATTTCATGTTTGTTTGTTTGAAAATGGTTTGATGGTGCTACCCGCAGGTAGGCTAAGACGTGGATTTGCCACCCTCGGGTGGGCTTAGAAAAACATGATTTTGCCACTATCTAGTGGGCTTAAAACAAACATTTGATGAATTGTTCCAATCCAAATAACCCAACCTTCACCCACAGGCATTCAGGCAATTATATCACATAAGCAAATAGCCTCATGGTAAGCATGCTATTCATGGCAGCACTCACACGCATGCAAGGATGCTAAAGCATAAAACTCACCGAGTACTCCAAGCCAAAACAGAAACTACATTAGAAATCATGCATGATCCTAAGTATACAGAAATGCCTAATGCAACACATGCAAAAATGCAACTATAACAGGCTCGGCTATTCTAAACATGGCATATGGAATGCTACAGCTAACATGTATTCAACTTGGAATTGAAATACAAATACAGTTAGTATGATGCGCTGAGCCCGGTGCATGCGAAACAGATGAATGATGCAAACATGCTGTCATACTGTATGCTAATTGAAATATGCCCTAATCTAACCATCATAAGCAGGTAAATAAAAGGGAAGAAAGACGTGGGGTTGGAAGACATACATCACACTCACGCACACTTATTACAACATTGCCCTCGCGCAGAGGGTCCGAATAAATATACAGTCCTGAATAAAAGAATAGTACAGTCCAAATAAATATTACAGTTCAAATATGTGCAAATTCCTAATTAATTAATAAATTAACTAAGAAAATAAATAAACTGGCATGCAAGCCAGGGACTGCCTTGATTCCATTCCGGATGATTAATGATGCATGCCGGGTTGCCTTTGCGCGGAAATCCATGACGATGCCCCAATTAGCCTCTGTTTGCACCTGTTTTTGAAATGCGTGCCAAGCCTCGAAAGACCGCTGATTCTTGATTTGCTGCAACAGAGAGCAGGAAAGGGGCATAGCAATGTATTTTCACAAATGTATGCATGCCTCGATCCTCGTGCCACCAATCTCACATCTCGATGCATGATGGCCGAGGAGTCGAATTGCACAATTTAATATGAAATGAATGCACATGAAAACACAACAAGACCTAACTCCATCATGGATGATCCGGAGTGTCGGTGACTAGGGAATTGAGACACGTTCCGTCACTCGGAGTACGGAACGTACCTCGTTTCCCGTGCCCGGGCTAACTCCTATCCCGAACACGATGCAATATGCATGACATGCATGAAATGCAACTAAGATACAATCCTAACATACATAATGCTATGGAATGGCATACACGCTGCACGAGGTAATATACAATCGAGCATACACAATGCTATGGATGAAATGGCATACGCAATGCAATAATGGGCTTACACCAACATGAGAGAGCCTCAGCCACACTCACGTAGGAGGCCATAAGATGAAAACAAGACAACTCGAAATGCGTGCATGCGTGCACGCAAACCGAGGACCGACCCTCAGGCACCGAAATGCCACTCTAATGAGACATGACAAAGACATGGAATATGATATGCAAACATGCAAAAATTAGTAGCAAAATGAGGGGCAAAACAGCCCCGAAACAAGGCGAAATGACACCCGATGCATGGAATTTCTCCCGAAATGCAAAACTAGGTACATGAAATAGCTTACAGCTATACAAAGCATGCATTATTCGATCATGACATGTGAAGACAGATTCAAGGCAGCCCCAAAACAAGCATGTTTTCAGTTTTAAGCAGGGCCAAACAGAAAACAAAAATAGGGCAAAACTAGCATGCAAAAATGGCCCTAAATGTGAGATTTTGAAGCAAGTCACAGCTTCTGGACCCAAACAAATTAGGGCCCTTCAACAAAGTTGAAGAGGGGCCAAAAACATGATCTTTTACAGTTTATGGAAAACCACAAAAACCAGCACAGGTATGGCTAAACTCTTATGCAAGAAATGGGCCAAAAGATAGCCAAAGAAGCAAGTGGTGGTTTCTGGCCTTAAACACAAAGGGGTTCTTCAACAACATTGAAGAGGGGCAAAAAATAATACATTTTACAGTTGATGGCCGGACCCAAAATAGTATGAAAATATGTTCAAAATGCTATGCAAAATGAGGCCAAAAAGAGAGATATAACACAAAGTATATGAAAGATGCCTCAAACCATGAAAGACCCTTAATGAAACATGAAGACGGGGTCAAAATAAGACTGTTTTCAGTTCTGAAAAGAGCCCAAAAATAGAATCACAATAGGCTAACAAATCATGCAAAAATGGAGCCAAAATAGAGATATAATGGCAAGTGATAAATGGAGGCCTCAAATAGCAATTAGCCCTTCAACAATGTTGAAGAAGGGCTCAAAATAAGAAACTTCTCAGTTCATGACAGAGCTCAAAACAATTTATAAATAGGCCAAAAATTTTACACAAGAAAATGGCATATAAGAGGGATAACGAAGTAAGTGCACCAAGGAGGCCTCAAACGACAAAAGTCCCTTAATGAAACATGAAATAGAGCTCAAAAAAACACTACTTTCAGTTATGGACGGAGTTCAGATATACAAGAAAGAGAGGCTAAGAAATGTTGCAAAAAAATGAGTTAGAAAGAGGGAAATGGTAACTCACCCTTGTAGACCAATCTTTAGCAACTTCTTGGACCAAATTTGCTGCCTCCTAGCCTCTTAGAAGACCTCCAAGCTGCTGGAAATGGAAGTGGTGGTGTGGTGCTAGGTGATGGTGTGTAAAAATGGTTAAGAACTTAAGGGGTTTTGAGGTTTAGAGTAGAGAGAGAGAGAAATTTAATGTGAGAGGCTTATACAAAAATCTACCCCCCTCAAAACACAGCTGGGGGGGCTGTTATATAGGCAAAAAGGGGGGAAAAAAGGGGGGGGGGGGAAATGGGGGGAAAACAATTCAAGTTTCCCCCCAAAAAGGGTGTTTTCCCCAAAAAGGCCAAAAAGTGGAATATAAAGGCAAGTGATAGCTGCTGGACCCAAATGGCCGAGAGTCCTTCAACAAAGTTGAAGAAGGGCTCAAAACAAGACACTTTGTAGTTTATGACCAAGTCCAAAATAGCTCACAAGTAAGGCTAAAATACCGTGCAAAAATAGGTCTAAAAGAGCGTTAAAGAAGCAAGTGATAGGAGGAGATCTCAAACAACAAAAGGTCCTTAATAAAACATGAAAAAGACCTCAAAATATGACTATCTCAAGTTTGGGTCGGGGCCCAAAAATGTAGAATGAAGGTTCAGGAGCCAAAATACGCAGTTCGGGGCCCCGAAAGTGGGCTGTTAGGCACCGGAAGTGGTGTCCGACCACAAAGTTGGTCTCTCGGACCACAGTGTCCCTCAAAAGGGAGCAAATAAGATGTATGCCAAAAATTGGGGCAAACGGAGGTGGTTAAGCGGTCCCGAACCGAGGCACACGACCAACGGCTTCGAAAAACCGGAAACCGGACTCCAAACGGGCAAAATGGCCTATGACCACGAAACGTAGCCTACGGCCACTGAGAGATGATCTACGAGACCTCTCCCTCCCTTCGGGAAGAGAAACAGAGAAAACTGAGCCTGGTTCGCAAACCAAGGCAAGGTATGAAAGAGCCCGAAAGTCCGGAGGCAAGGCTCGCAGCCGAGACTCTGAAACTTCTGAACGAGTACAATATGCACCATCACCGAGCGCTCAATCGGTGACGTCTGAGTCTTAAGGTCGGTAAAAAATGGGGTGTCTACAATATGCAAAAATGCAACTAAGATACGCTCAGCAATTCTAAGATGGCATATGAATGCTACACTTGATAACATGCTTTGAAACACATATTCAAGTAAGTATTGAAATTCAATGCGGTTTGAATAATGCGCCGAGTCCGATGCATGCAAGACAAATGAATGATGAACGCATGCAAGCATAAGGATGCTAATTGAAAATATCATAAAACTAACCATCAAAAGCTGATAAGTAAAAGGGAGAAAAAAATGGGGTTGGAAGACATGCACACACTCACGCACACTTATTAAAACATTGTGCCCTCTCGACGGAGGGTCCGAATAATAAGCTAACTAGCTATGCTAATTAAATTAATTATTATAAACCAAAACTAATTAACTATTCCTAGTTAACTAATTATTACAAAACAAATCGATTAATTAAGCACATTAACTAATTAAGTACAAAATTGACGAATTAGCTAACTAAGTAAAGTAGCTAAAGCAATTAAAAGAGGTCCTCGGGGCAAAGGGTGCATGCATGCTTGATCGCCTTGCTCGAAAATCCATTGCTATGCCCATAATTGCCTCTGTTTGCATTTGATATGATCTCTATAAAGTGCACTAACTTCCAGATTGCTTCTGCTCCAACATGGGGACCTCCTGGTGGGCTGCCGACCAGAAAAGGGGGCTGTAGACTAGAAAAACTGGTTGTAGACCAGAAAAAGTGGTCGGCCGACCGCCCCTACTGGTCGGCCGACCAGTTAATTTGCCAAGCTCTAGTTTTGCTGCAACAAAGAACAACATGGGCCATAGTAGTGTATTTGCAAGATATGTGTGCACAATCACCCTCCGTATCATTTCTCAAGCTCAAGGGAGTGCGGTACTCGACTCTCGGGCCACCAATCGAGCATCGCAATGCACAATGGCCGAGAAGCCAAGTTTGCACAAGTCAATGTCAATGAATGCACAAATAACACATAAGGGCCTCCACCTCTATCATGCTTGATCAAGAGGGCCGACGACCAAGAAATGCTACACGTTTCATCACTTTGAGTATGAAACGTTCGACATTCCTCGTGTTTGGATTAACGTCCAATCGAAACACATGCAACGCAAACAAGATGATCAACCTTCAATGCTAAAGTGATATGCTCAAGACTCTATCATGTAAGCAATGCATGCATGGCATGTTTAAAAGCTAAGGCATCAAAGCTAATGAAACATATTACACATGAGGCATGCACTATCAATCTCAAATGGTCAAACCAACTCTAGATAGAGGTCGAACATGCCAAAATAGTGGCTGAAATATGTTAAGATCAAGGCATACAACACAAGGAGAACATGCTCATTTGATGGCTCATTAACAATGCACAAAGATACAACTCTCAAAAGCTCTCAAGGAATGAAAGAAGTGAGAACATGACACACGTACATGCTCTGAAATAACATGTTAAATGATGCCCAAACATGCAACCATCACAAATATAACATAGTAGAGTGCTCAAAACTCAAGACTAACTAAGGTACTTGCACCATAGCCATGTCAAACAAGCCCCAAAGGGCCAAGATGACTTAAAACAGTCCCAAGGCAGGTTAAAACAATGCCAAAACATGCATGGAGTAGAGCTAACACATCCTAGAATGGGAGGCATAAAGCATGATGCATGCAAGGCCAATGAGTGGGATTACACTACACATACCAAAACCAAGCATGAGGTGACTTCACTAACAAAAATCAGAGTTGTAACATGGTAAAATAGCACCAAAAACATGCTGAGATGGTAGCCCCAAAAGCTTAGGCAAGCATGCATACAAATTGGCTCATAGGTGAAGCATAAGGCTCAACCTCAAACACAACAAAGGGATGATAAATGCGAGAATATGGTAGAGGTATATGGTTTGAAATAACATTCCAAATAATGCCATGCCATGCAAAAAGCTCAAATATGACATGCTAGAGGTCTCAAAGCTTAAGGCTAGCAAAGCCAAATGCGCTATAGCTATGCAAAGCCAAGCATGCATGACCAAGACCACTCAAATCAGACCTAAAACATGTTAAATCAAGGCCAAAAATGTACTAGAGTAAAGCATACACATGCTAGATCAATAGGCCAAAACACCAAACAAGCTAGGCTAGTGAACATGCTTGCACTACAAGTGCATAAACCATGGAAGAGGTGACCTTGTCGACCAAAATTAGAGCTAATGCATGCCAAAATATGAGTAAAAGCTTGCTGGAGTGGAGCCAAAAACATGCTAAAATGGTGGTCCAAAGCATTTAGCATGTTAGGCTAACTAAGAGGATTGCACTACAAGTACATGAAGCATGTAAGAAGCAACCAAACTAACCCAAAACAGAGTTATATCATGTTAGAATAAGGCCTAAAACATGCTAAGATAGAGCCTTATGAAGGTAGAAAAGCATGCTAAAGTGTTAAGCCAACAACACGTGCAAGCAAAACACAAGAGGGGGGGGACTACCCCCATCAATTTTGGGTCTCAAGACCCACTTTCCACCACTGAAATTCCTCTGGAATTCAGTGGTTAAAAGGAGAAAACAAGGTGGTTCAAAAGGCCTTAAGAGGTAGAACAAAGCAAAGGAAAATAAGCCACCAAAGGGGGTAAACCACCCCTAACTCAAACAAAGCCTTAAACAACCTTTTAAAACACTTTAAAACAAAGGTTTTTACAGTTGAAAGTTAAACCAAAAGAAGCATGCAAAGGTGGCTAAGTATGCAATCAAAACAAAGCTTAAAAAAATGGGAATATGACTCACCCTTGAAGAACAACAAGAATAGCCACTTCTGAGGAAAAACCAAGCCAAAATCACTCACATGCAACCTCCAAGAACCTCAGCTCAAGAGTGAAGGTGTTTCGCTGGGTGTTTAGTGCAAAAGTGTGAACAAAACTCACTTTAAGGCACAAAATAGCACAAATATAGAGAGAGGGGGAGAAATCAAGAGAGAGATATGTTTAGCCCTAATCCCAAATTTCTGAACCTCTTCGAAGGGGAAGAGAGCTCCCCTTATATAGAATATGCAAGCCAAAGCTTGCTTGAATCCCTCCCTACACGTGTAGAGAGGATGGATTCTGTGCCTAACAGCTGGCACCAAAAATATCTGCAAAAGTAGAAAAAAGGCCGTAGACCACTTAAAGTGGTCAACCGACCCCCCCTAGTCGACCGACCACCTCAGGTGGTCGACAAGGGAAAAACTGGCTGGCAGGGGAGAAAAAGGGTCTACAAAGAGAAAAGAAGGTGGTGGTAGGCTGTAGACCACATAGGCTGGTCAACCGACCACCCATCCTAGTTGACCAACCACCAAAAGTGGTCTACAGGAAAGAGAAGTGGTCTAAAGGCGAGAAAACTGGCTGGCAGGGAAGAAAAGTGGTCTACACCCCTACTTCTCCCTTCAGGCAAAAGGGGAGGGGGGACCAAGGTTTAGCTTAGAACAAGAACAAAACCAAGAAAGTTCAGAGAATCAGAGGCAAGGCGCGCAGCCGACAACCCCGGGGACTCCAAACGAGCGCAAAAATGCGCAATCATTGAGCACTCAATCGATGACGTCTAAGTCTTTAGGACGGTCAAAAATGGGGTGTCTACAGTTGCCCCTCTTTGACAGAACTAGGAAGTCATGGAATGACTGGAGTGAATGTTAAAGCCCAGAGACAACCCATTTTTGACAAGGCCGAAGACTTAGACAAATAGGCAAGATAACAAAGAGATGAGCCTGCAAGCAGGGGCAAGATGCAAATGACATGCATAATGCAGAACATAACTTATGATTATGCAAAGAGGGCTGTAATGAAACATCTAGATGCAAATGTTATGCAAAGAAATGCTACATCAAACTCGTACACAAGCAAATAAGTAAACACATCATGCGTGGGAATTACAGACTGAGCTACATTTCATGCAAAAATGATGTAAGAAAATTATGCTATCTTAGCAAACATGTGCGATAGATACACAAAGCGAATGTGTGATAGATACACAAAGTGAGCAAAGTGCGATAGATACACAAAGCGAACGTGTGATGGATACACAAAGTGAGCATGTGTGATAGATACACAAAAAGGTGAACGAAGTGTGATAAATACACTAAGTGAACAAAGTGTGATAGATACATAAAAGGTAAATGAAATGTGATAGATACACTAAGTGAACAAAGTGTGATAGATACACTAAGTGAGCATGTGTGATAGATACACAGAAGGTGAACGAAGTGTGATAGATACACAAAGTGAACAAAGTGCGATAGATACACAAAGTGAGCAAGCATGTGCGATAGATACATAAAGTGAGCAAGCATGTGCGATAGATACATAAAGTGAGCAAGCATGTGCGATAGATACACAAAGTGAGCAAAGTGTGATAGATACACAAAGCGAACGTGTGATGGATGCACAAAGTGAGCATGTGTGATAGATACACAAAGAGAACGTGCGATAGATACACAAAGTGAGCATGTGTGATAGATACACAAAGTGAGCAAAGTGTGATAGATACACAAAGTGAACGAAGCATGTGCGATAGATACACAATATGAATAAAGTGTGGTAGATACACTAAGTGAACATGAAAATGAACATGTGCGATAGATACACAAGATGAACATGCACAATCTCTTATCGAGACATAATCAATCTTAACTGGAACTTCTCTGAATGAACCGTACATACAATATCGCCTGGTTGCACCAGCTTCAAATGAACTGTACATACAATATCGTGCATGAGTGAGAAAGAAACTTAATAGGTACAATGCAATACAATGCATGATGCTTAAGGAATGCAATAAAAAAACATAGCGGCGCTTTAGAAAGCACCTTATGGGGTGAGTGGCGATGAACCGCTCTACTCTGACGGGATCTCCCCTTGTGTTCTTCGAACTCTTTCCTTCAACTCAAAGTATAAAGGTTCTGAAATGCTGACAAGGATTCTTCACGTAGAACACTTTGGATGCCACTTTTCTTCTTGACCATATTCACAACTTTCTCTATTCTCCAACGGGGTGACAGACTAAGTTGGTTCAGTATCTAGAATTGAGGTGCATACACGCTATCTCAACCTATGGGGCTTCCATACAGATTTTAAGCCGAGGATACACCCCTGGGTATTTAAACCAGACTTTAGTCTCGGAAATCCCGAACCTTTACGTTCTAGGCATCAGCCATTCGAACTCTAGTTTCCACCATCACAGTTGGTCTCTTAGGAACTCATTGCAAACACAGCTAAGATGCCTCTGGTAGGGACTGGTACTCAAGAAGGGCACTTCTGATCGCCATTCTGGCTTGAAGCAAACTTGATCTTGAGCTTGAGGTAGAGGCACACTCATACTTTGAAGCATTGACAAGGCCTGAAGAGGTACATCCGAATGCAATCTCGGAACCTTCTTAAGTTGAAACAAACTCATATACTTCAATTTTTCCTCTTTTTTTTTGCTTTGCAGTCCGGAACCTATATAACTTCAGATAGGTCCTTGTTCTACTATTCTCACATGACTTGGGTCGAACCCTGCAGTTTTATGAAAGATCAAATCCTGTTTTGCACATATGTGGAGAACGGCATAGCACTCTGAGCACAAAACGATTCATTTTTGAAATTGAAATTGAGAATGAGTCTTTAACTGGGTATTGAGTCTACGACTAACCACAGCCAAAACGACTCGACAAAGGAAAACAAAGGTAAACAACCTAAACACATCTATTGAGACTCGAAATGACTCAAAACAAGAATCAAGACAAACAAAAACGCACACACAACGCTCAGACGTGTACCACTAGTGGGAGACCTCTCAGTTCACGAGGAGCCAGTTTCTTCGGGTAACGTTTCCCACCATTTTCTCATTTGTGATTCTCACATCACTTTGGCACTCAATCTCTTTTTCTCTGAAAAGCCCTTTATTCATTTTCCTCTCAACGCATATCTCTCTATTATTCAATCTCTCTCCTTTTTTATCCCTCCCTTAGGTGGTTGATGGATAAACAGGAAGTTACGGGCTCTTGCCCCTAGTATTCTACAAGATTCTTCTTCTTCCACTCACAACAGTGAGCTTTCCTACAGAGGGGTTGAGGTGCGACTGGATGTGCATCAAATCTGCAGCTGAAATCTGTTAATGATGTCCTTGGCCAGTTTGGATGTGATCAGACCTATTCAAATGAAGAAAGTGGAATATCTTGCTCCATTCCAATTCGTGCTTCGCACTTGGCTTGATACCTCATTGCTTGGAGGATATGGGAGCTTTCATCCCTTTGCTATTAGCTTCAGTCGTGTCCTTTCTGGCGAACATGGTGCCCTTTCCAACAAGTATGGTGCCTTTTCTAGCAAGTATGTTGACAAGGGGGAAAAGACAGAAAACCTGACTCAACTGTACCCCTAGGTCATTACTTTGACCATTTTTTGTTTTTTGGCTTCTGCTAAAACAATTTTGACCAACATGAGAGTTAGATTAACATGTTTGTTCGATTTTCTGATTTGAAATCATGCAAGTCAGGCTATGAGCACTGAAAATTTTCCTTTTTTGGGTTTGAGAAATGGTCTAGTTTTTGAAAAATGGAATAATTGTTGAGAAAATTAGTCAACTTTATTAAAAATTCTCAAAACAGTTTTTGCAAATGGCCACTACTCGGCCAACACGAAATCTACTCTCGAGATACACATCCTCAGATCCAAAACAATGGAAAATTGCCCCTTGTCTAAATGGCACTGCACGACAATGGAAAGTTGTCCCTTGTTTGAATGGCACCACAACGCACTGTAATCAGTCCTCAAAGTGATGATCACAACCGAACTCTCAGATACAGAGAAGAAAAAGATGACCCATTCAATCTCATGGACAGGACAGTTGAATTTAAAATGTTTACGGCTGGACTTCAGAATGAAGTTGCCTACGTATCCCAAAGATGAAAATCAAGCCTTACGTAGTTTGGAGTCTGAGGTTTACTCGGGTGTTAACGCTCTTCTTTTGCGCTCTAACTTTTGCCAAGACCGCCCTTCTGGGTTTTCAACCTTGCGAGCTCTGTTTTTTTTTTTCTTTTCTTTTTTTCTTCTTTTTTCTTTTCTTTTCTTCTTCTTTTTTTTCATTTTTGTTCATTTCCTTTTCTTTTTCTTTTTCTCTTGCTTTAACTTTTGCTTGGGTCGCCCTTCCGGATTTTCGGCCCAGTGAGCCTCTCAAGGGTAAAAGTTTAACTTGGTCCATGTTGAATGGTTTTGAGATCTCAAAGCCATCTGAATCCAAGAGAATGGTTGTTGTTTGCTGATGATGTAGAAGTCAATCCAATGAGGGCTGAATTTGCCCCTAGTGTTGTGGATATGAACTCGATTGTCCTTCAGCAATACTTTCTTCTTCCAGCTACTGGAATTTGGCTTTCTTTCCAGTCTTCATCGGTTTACAGAATGATCCATTCTTGAATCTTTGAGCACATCTGACATTTTTTTGCCCCTAGTTCAAGGGCTACTTTTGATCGAGCTTTGCAAGCTTCATTTGACAATGTTTGACCTTCTTGATTTGACTTTCTTGCCTCTAGTTTGAGGGCTGCTTCAAATCTGGCCTGACGGGCCTCCTTTGATGTCACACGACCTTATTGCCCCTAGTTCGTGGGCTGCTTCAAATCTAGCCTGGCAGGCCTCCTTTGTGGTTGACCATTGAACATTCTGAATCCAAGTTCAAGGTTTGAAAGCAAAAGGGGCCGAGTCTTGAGGCTGAGAGTGATCCTATGTTGTACAATCTCAAGAGCGATTCCACATAGGTCTTCACAGGACAGCGCAAAACATTTTTTGAAATCTTTTAAAAAAGCGACTAGTCGCTCGCGCTGAAGACAATGTAGAACCAATCTGGATCAAGCCAAGATCCTTCTCAGTACTCATATTAACAAGCACAATCTCATTCATTAAGGGCTCAGCACGTCTCTCTTTCTCTCAATTGATCAAATTTTTGCAAATCAGAGGAATTCCTCCCTCTTTGTTTTCATCACAGTGTTAGAAAAGTTTTGAAAAACTTAGGTTAATGCAATGATTTCAAGGCACAGAAAAGGTAGGTGAAAAGCACTGCCGTTTCATTCAAATCTTCTGGCACAACTGACTTCAAGGCAGAAACAAACTCAAAAGTGTGAAAATCACTACTGTTTCATTCAAATCTTCTGGTGCAACTGGGCCCATGGCAGAAACAGATCAAAAGAGTATAAAAGACAAACACAAAACAAGTAAGTGATGCCCAAGGTAACACGCTCAAAAGCACCTGACTCCGACACAACAAGACTGACTCGATACGACAACTCAATTGACTCAGTACAAAAAGACTGACTTAGAACAACATGACAAAACTGACCCAATACCCAAGTCAGAAAGCACAATAAAAAGCAATTTGCCCATTGCTCAAAACAGTGCGTGCCATCCCACCACATATGGAGTAAACTGAGCACCATCCGCAGGAGGTTCATCCCCCGATCACATCACATTATCTCCCAAGTTTACTGATTCGATGCCAATAGGCTTTGCAAGACTAGTGCGACGATGACCTTGTTGTTAATCAGATCTTGTATATCATTGCGAAGACGAAAGCAACTGCCAGTGTCATGACCGGTTTGTTGACGGAAGGCACAGTACTTAGTCGAGTCATGCTTTGGAGGGAAAGGATCGGGTAGAGGCCGTTGTTCCAATGGTTTTAGATGCCCTTTCCTGAGTAGGACCCCTAAAGCTTTTGATAAAAGCATATAAAGTGGGGTAAAACGCCTCTTGCCTTGGGGTGGATATTTGGCTATTTGTGAGCTGGTTCTGGACGCACCGGTGAATGGGGTGGTTATTTTTGGTGTGGTGGTGGTGACCATTCCAACTTCAGAAGATCTTACAACTGCATCACCACTGGTGGTCGCATTTGAACTGCGTGTATAACCCTTCTTGGGTGACTTCCTTTCGCGACCAATCAGACCTTATTTCATTGCGTCTTCAATCTGTACCCCAATCTCGTGTAAATCAGCAAAGGTGGGAAGGGGTAAGACGATCATTTTCTATATCAGGTTAGGCTGCAGGTTGTGCACAACCATCCTTATCTGATTTTTCTCGACCGGCCTGGTGGTCATTGTAGAAGCTTTGGCCCTCCAACGAGTTACAAAGTCAAAGAAGCCATCTTTCGGCTCTTACCTGGTTGTCTCGAGATCACGAGCCATGACCTCAATTTACGTGTTGTATGAATACTGGGCAACGATGGCCTCAACCATCTCCTCCCAACTCCTTTTGACAGAATCTTCCAACTTCGCATACTAGATAACCGTAACACTCGACAGGGTCCGGCCGAAGAGGGAAAGCTTTTGCAATTTGGAGAGGCCCATTGGCCATAGGATATCTGAGAACAACCGCAGATGTACCATAGGATCTCAAGAACTGTCAAAACGGTCTATATGCGGCATCTTGAACCGGTCCGGTAACGTCACCGCTGAGTCGGTGTATCCATCCTCTATGTCCGGAATGGAATTAACGCCTTGAGCTTTTTTGAATAGTTTTTCTAGCTTGCTCACTTTTAGCGCTGTTGGATCCACCTCAAATTGAAACGGTGTGTCCACTGGATTAGCCAGTGCTTTGGACAGCTGGGGTAAAATTGGGGTGGAACTGGCCCCGTTGGGATGTCCGTATTTTCCTGGACGTTTGTAGTCTCCCCGGGTGTCAAAACCCTCGGTGGGGGTGGAGGCGGATACGAAGCAGATGCTTTGGCTTGTTGTGGTGGATGCTGCTGCTGAAGCCTGGCAATCAACTCTGCCTGTTGAGCTACCACTTCTGCCTGACGTGCAGTAACCTCTACCTAGCGGGCAGCATCCCGCTGCATAGCCTGCATGGTTTCTTGGAGCTGACGCATCATGTCCTCCATGCTGACTGCAAAACGCTGATTAGACTGAACAAGTATGTATCCTCTCTCTGAGGTAGAAGCAGATATCTCAGCCCAACTATGCACAAGTGAGGTGGATAAGGACCGCTAATCTAGTAACTGTTGTACTGATGATCTGTGTCTGACTGGCCCTTCTTTGCCTTACCACTGGCGAAGGAAACACTGGTTGCCCTTGAACTGAATCTCTGACCTGACAAAGTCTATCAACACAAGTCCAATAAACTTGGGGGATATCAGAGCCTTCTGAAGCTATGGTTTCAGGACTACCTAGCAAAAGAGAAAACAGATAGCACCTCAGCCTGATTTCACCAGAACCAATATGAGCAAAGCTGAATGGCTGTGCCCCCTACAAAATTCAGCCCAAAATTATGCCTGTAAACTGATACCCTCAAGCCGATACTCAGACTTGCAACTGATACATACAACCTGTAGAGACACACTCTGACAGCACATATCAAGCAAGTGAGAGCCAAAACACCCCTATAGCGGGGTAGGGTTTCCATGTCCTATTTTGTCAAGAGCTAGGGTTTGACTATGCACGCATATGGTTTCAAACAACCTACATTCGAGTAAGCAACCTGTCCTAGTTTGGAATGGTCACTATGGCTTCCGATATGCACTAGGTCGAATGGTCGAAAAGGGTGCCTCGGTAACAACCGAGGTTTGTGTTCCCATCGTGGCAGAGCCTGTAACCGCTCTACCTTATGGCACGCTTTTTCAAGTAAGCCTCCGGCAAATCGCTCAGGAATAGCAGATGGCAAACACAGTGACTTAGGTGCTGTAGACACCCCATTTTTGACCGACCTTAAGACTCAGACGTCACTGATTGAGCGCTTGGTGATGTTGCATATCGTGCTCGTTCAGAAGTTTTAGAGTCTCGGCTGCGAGCCTTGCCTCTGGACTTCCGGGCTCTTTTGTGTCTTGCCTCGGTTTGCGAACTAGGCTCTATTTTCTCTGTTTTCTCTTCTCGAAGGGAGGGAGAGGTCTCGTAGATCATCTCTCAGTGGCCGTAGGCTACGTTTCGTGGTCGTAGGCCATTCTTCCCATTTGGAGCCCGGTTTCTGATTTTTCGGAGCCGTTGGCCGTGTGCCTCGGTTCGGGACCGCTTAACCACCTCCGTTTGCTCCGGTTTTTGGCATGCATTTTATTTTCTCCCTTTTGAGGGACACTGTGACTCGAGAGACCAACTTCGTGGTCGAACACCACTTCCGATGCCTAACAGTCAGTTTTCGGGGCCTCGGGCTGCGCGTTTCGGCCCCTGAACCTTCATTTTGCATCGGTTTGGGCTCATTTTTGGTGGGGACCTCTGTTTCATTGTTAGGGAGGTCGTAGAAGGGTGGGAGGCCAGCAATTGTTCTGACGACCGTGTTTTATTCCTCCATCGCCCTCCGTCGCCCGTTTTTCCCACTTGAAAGCCAATGTTGACCACCCTAAGGCCACTTTTTCTTGCCCCAAACCACATATTTGTGTTGTACACACCTGGGAGGCCACCAATATCACATGGCCGG
The DNA here is from genome assembly GCF_055761805.1 of Camellia sinensis. NCBI lineage: Eukaryota > Viridiplantae > Streptophyta > Magnoliopsida > Ericales > Theaceae > Camellia > Camellia sinensis. Next base: position 21,552,092 of record NC_138965.1, on the reverse strand, counting down.
CCAGTAATTGTGTTTGACCCTTTTGAACCCCTCCAAAAAGTGGGCTTTTCTCTCTCCTGGTTTACTTTCTCCAGTTTTTGACCACATGGTTGTGTTGTGCATACATGGGAGGCCACCAATCTGGGGTGGCCGGCCACTAATACTTCTTGAGCCTTTTGACCCTTGGCCGGCCGGCCATGGGGAGGGTCGACCGGCCACCTGCAACTAAAATACCAGGCCGGCCTTGCTCCCCTCCTCTGGTACATTACAAATTTGTATTTTGTTTCCCCCCAGATTGTGTATCCGGGGGGCTGCACTTTTGGGGGGAAGTTTGAAATCCATTTCCCCCCCTTCTTTCCCCCCTCTTTTGCCTATATAACAGCACCTCCAGCTGCATTTCAAAGGGTTAGAAATTTTGGTTTGGAGCTCCTACATTGTATCTCTCTCTCTCTCTACACTCCAACCCTCAAAACCTCCCAAACCCTACACCATTTCTACACCACCACCTAGCACCACACCACCGCCATCCATTCCAGCCACTTGGAGCTGTTTTCTAGAGCTAAGGAGCCACCAAACTTAGTCCAAGAGTTGTCAAAGATTTGGTCTTCAAGGGTAAGTCTTCTCCTCCCTCTTTCTTGCCTTATTTTGCTCAATATATTAGCCATACTTGCTTGCATATTTGGCCTCCGAACCTAACTGAAAATAGCATTATTTAGAGGTCTTTTTCATGTTTGTTTAAGGGCCTCTCCCTTTTTGAGACTTCCTTTTTACACTTGCTTCTTTACCTCTCTTGTATGCCTCTTTCTTGCATAGTATTTTAGGCTCATTTTTAAATTGTTTCGAGCTTGATTATAAACTGAAAAGTTGCTTATTTTGAACCCTTCTTCAACATTGTTGAAGGGATCTTCACTGTTTGAGACTTTCTTTTGTCACTTGCCTCTTTATCCCTCTTTTGGCCTTATTTTTGCATGTTTTGTTAGCCCCTTTTTCTTGTATTTTTGGGCTCTGGTACAAACTGTAAATAGCCTTATTTTGACTCCCTCTTAATGTTTTATCAAGGGACTTTTGCTTTTTGAAGCTCCCTTTTTGCTCTTTGTGTTTAAACCTCTTTTTAGGCCTTATTTTGCATAGTATTTTAAGCGTGCACGTGCACAGTTTTGGGTTTGGTCACTAACTATAAAACACCATGTTTTGGGCCCCTCTTCAACTTTGTTGAAGGGCCCTTCTCTTTTTGAGGCGAGCAACCATCACTTGCTTCTTTGTCTCCCTTTTGGCCCATTTCTTGCACAATAGTTTAGCCATACTTGTGTTTGTTTTCGTGGCTTGTTGTAAACTGTAAAGTGCTTAATTTTGAGCACCTCTTCAACTTTGTTGAAGGGCTCTTGGCCATTTAGGGCCAGAAGATGCTACTTACTTTATTATCTCTCTTTTGGGGCCATTTTTGCATGTTAACTTAGCCCTATTTGTGTTCACTTTTTGGCCTTGCTTAAAACTGTAAATATGCTTTTTTTGGGACTCTCTTGATTCTGTCTCCACACTTCATGTTCAAATAATGCATGCTTTGCATAGCCATAGGTCATTCCATGTACCTAATTTCATGTTTCGGGTCTCATTCCATGTATCGGGTGCCATGTTTCCATGTTCTGGGGCCGTTTTGCATCATATTTTGCTACTGAAATTTGCATGCTAGTATGCCATATTCCATGCCTTGCCATGTCTTGTTAGAGTGGCATTTGGTGCCTTAGGGTCGATCCTCGGTTCGCGTGCGCGTGGGCACGCATTTCGAGTTGTCTCATTTTCATCGTATGGCCTCCTATGTGAGTGCGGCTGAGGTCCACTCATGTTGGTGTAAGCCCATATTGCATTGTGTATGCCATTTCATTTCATAGCATTGTGTATGCTAGGCCGTATGTTATCGCATTGTGTATGCCATGTTATCTCGTGCATCGTGTATGCCATTTCATAGCATTGTGCATGTTAGGTTGTATCTTAGTTGCATTCATGCATGTCATGCATATTGCATTGTGCTTGGGATAGGAGTTAGCCCGAGCACGGGAAACGAGGGACGTTTCGTACTTCGAGTGACGGAACGTGTCTCAATTCCCAGTCACCGACACTCTTAATTATCCATGATGGAGTTTAGGTTTTGTTGTGTTTATATGTGCATTCATTTTATATTGAGTCGTGCAATTTGACTCCTCGGCCATCATGCATCGATATGCGTAATTGGTGGCACGAGGACCGAGGACTACACTCCCTGAAGAGTAGTCATGCATACATATGTGAAAATACTTTGCCATGCCCCTTTGTTGCTCTCTGTTGCAGCAAATCAGAAATTGACAGCCTTCCGGAGCTTGGCATGCATTCCAAGAACAATTGCAAACAGAGGCAAACCGGGCATCGCGAGGGATTCTCTGCACAAGGCAACCCGAGCATGCATCATTCATCATCCGGAGCAGATTTGAGACAGTCCCTGGCTTGCATGCCAATTTATTGCTTTCCTAATTTAATTTGTTAATTAATTAGGGTTTTGTATATATCTGGACTGTAATTATTTGGGACTGTATATTATTTATTCGGACCCTCTGTGCGAGGGCAATGTTGTAATAAGTGTGCGTGTGTGTGATGTATGTCTTCCAACCCCACGTCTTTCTCCTTTTTATTTACCCGCTTATGATGGTTAGATTAGGGCATGTTTCAATTAGCATACAGTATGATAGCATGTTTGCATTCATTCATCTGTTTTGCATGCACCGGGCTCGGCGCATCATACTAACTGCATTGTATTTTCAATTCCAAGTTGAATACATGTTAGCTGTAGCATTTATATGCCATGTTTAGAATAGCCGAGCCTGTTATAGTTGCATTTTTGCATGTGTTGCATTAGGCATTTCTGTATAGTTAGGATCATGCATGGATTTCTAACCTAGCTTCTGTTTTGGCTTGGAGTACTCGGTAAGTTTTATGCTTTAGCATCCTTGCATGCGTGTGAGTGACTGCCATGAATAGCATGCTTACCATGAGGCTATGTGCTTATATGATATAACTGCCTGAATGCCTGTGGGTGAAGGTTGGGTTATTTGGATTGGAACAATTCATCAAATGTTTGTTTTAAGCCCACTAGATAGTGGCAAAATCATATTTTCTAAGCTCACCTGAGGGTGGCAAATCCACGTCTTAGCCTACTTGCGAGTAACACCATCAAACCATTTTCAAACAAACAAACATGAAATGTTTTGTCCCAATTCAGGCGATCCAGTCTATACTTGTATGCTGTGCGCATCACATAGTAAATCTAGGCTAATAACCGGAATAAGAACGCCTAATGTTTTCAAAAATAGATATCATGGTTAGTAGAGGCCGATCTTTGATCGGGCGAGCTGGGGTGCTCACGAAGTGACCTTCCCCAATCGTACCCAAGTTCCCGAGCCGAGGCAACTTTGGTGATGACGGACACGTGGCCTTAGGCAAATGAGTCAGGGTTTCCTAAATTTCCCCAAAATAAAACATTTAGGTGGCGACTCTGTATCTGGCAAAGTAGTCCATGTTTGGCACTTCTTTCAAAATCTGTTTTCTCAAAACGATTTGCTGGATTTGGACTCTTTGGTTCAGATTTAGAACCATGACAATTTGAGAGTCCGAACTGTAGTAAACCCCAAATGAACAGAACGGGAGCTCGTCCCTCCCGGGGCGTTCAGGGACGTCTACAGGTGCACCTATGCAAATGCAATGCAAAGAAACATATAAGTGTAGATAAAACAACATATCATGATGTTTGAGTCAAGTTCTCTAAATCCCCAGCAGAGTCGCCAGAAACTGTAGACCGCCCAAACTCGCTCCGCGCGCGAGGGTGCGAATTGGGTTCATAGCTACTACAGTTCGGACTCCTATCACGGTTCTGAATCTAATCTTACAAAGTGCAATGTAAGACTGATAAATCACCAAAGTGTTGAAATCCGGCAAATCGTTTTGGAAAATCGATTTTATTCAAAAAAACGCTAAACATGGACTGCTTTGCCAGATTTCAGAGTCGTCACCTAAATATTTTGTTTTGGGAAATTTAAGAAACCCTGACTCGTGCCTAAGGCCACGTGTCCGTCATCACCAAAGTTGCCTCGGCTTGGGAACTTGGCTACAAGAGGGGAAGGTCTTGAAATGAGCACCCCCGTTTGCTCGATCAAAGATCGGCCTCTACTAACATGATATGTTATTTTTTAAAACACATGTGTTCTTATTCCAGTTATTAATCTAGAATTACTATGTGATGCGAACAACATACAAGTATAGACTCAATCACGCGGATTGGAACAAAACAACTCATGTTTGTTTTTTGAAAATGGTTTGAAGTTACTACTCGCAAGTAGGCTAAAACACGGATTTGCCACCCTCAAGTGGGCATAAAACATGATGATTTGCCACTTCAAATGGGCTTAAAATGCACATTTGATGAATTGTTCCAATTCAAGCAATGAAGCCTTCATCCACAAGCATTCACGCAGTTAATCACTTACGCACATAGCCTCATGGCAAGCATGCTGTCATGGCAATCACTTACACGCATGCAATGATGCTAAAGCATAAACACTCATAGTGTACTCCAAGCCAAAACAGAAGCTAGTTAGAAATCATGCATGATCTGAGCTATGTTAGATGCCTAATGCAACACATGCAAAAATGCAACAAAGATAGGCTCGGCTATTCTAAGATGGCATATGAATGCAACACTTGATAACATGCTTTGAAACACATATTCAAGTAAGTATTGAAATTCAATGCGGTTTGAATAATGCGCCAAGCCCGATGCATGCAAGACAAATGAATGATGCACGCATGAAAGCATAAGGATGCTAATTGAAAATATCATAAAACTAACCATCAAAAGCTGATAAGTAAAAGGGAGAAAGAAATGGGGTTAGAAGACATGCACACACTCACGCACACTTATTAAAACATTGTGCCCTCTCGACGGAGGGTCCGAATAACAAGCTAACTAGCTATGCTAATTAAACTAATTATTACAAACCAAAACTAATTAACTATTCCTAGTTAACTAATTATTACAAAACAAATCGATTAATTAAGCACATTAACTAATTAAGTACAAAATTGACGAATTAGCTAACTAAGTAAAGTAGCTAAAGCAGTTAAAAGAGGTCCTCGGGGCAAGGGGTGCATGCATGCTCGATCGCCTTGCTCGGAAATCCATTGCTATGCCCATAATTGACTCTGTTTGCATTTGATATGATCTTTGAAAAGTGCACTAACTTCCAGATTGCTTTTGCTCCAACATGGGGACCTCCTGGTGGGCTGCCGACCAGAAAAGGGGGCTGTAGACTAGAAAAACTGGTTGTAGACCAGAAAAAGTGGTCGGCCGACCGCCCTTACTGGTCGGCCGACCAGTTAATTTGCCAATCTCTAGTTTTGCTGCAACAAAGAACAACAGGGGCCATAGTAGTGTATTTGCAAGATATATGTGCACAACCACCCTCCCTATCATTTCTCAAGCTCAAGGGAGTGCGGTACTCGACTCTCGGGCCACCAATCGAGCATCGCAATGCACAATGGCCGAGAAGCCAAGTTTGCACAAGTCAATGTCAATGAATGCACAAATGACACATAAGGGCCTCCACCTCTATCATGCTTGATCAAGAGGGTCGGCGACCAAGAAATGCTACACGTTTCATCACTTTGAGTATGAAACGTTCGACATTCCTTGTGTTTGGATTAACGTCCAATCCAAACACATGCAATGCAAACAAGATGATCAACCTTTAATGATAAAGTGACATGCGCAAGACTCTATCATGTAAGCAATGCATGCATGGCATGTTTAAAAGCTAAGGAATCAAAGCTAATGAAACATATTGCACATGAGGCATGCACTATCAATCTCAAATGGTCAAACCAACCCCGGACAGAGGTCGAACATGCCAAAATAATGGCTGAAATATGTTAAGATCAGGGCATACAACACAAGGAGAACATACTCATTTGATGGCTCATTAACAATGCACAAAGACACAACTCTCAAAAACTCTCAAGGAATGAAAGAAGTGAGAACATGACACACGTACATGCTCTGAAATAACATGTCAAACGATGCCCAAACATGCAACCATCGCAAATATAGCATAGTAGGTGTGGACGCGCCCTCGGGCTTTATGCTACCACAGTTCATACTCATTTGTCACGGTTCTTAATCTGATCCCACAATGTGCGATGTGAGATTGATAAATCACCAAAGAGTCCAAGTCCGGCAAATCGTTTTGGAAAACTGATTTTTAAGAAAGAAGTACCAAACATGGACTGCTTTGCTAGATACAGAGTCGCCACCTAAATATTTATTTTTGGAGAATTTAGGAAACCCTGACTTGTTGTCTAAGGCCACGTATCCATCATCACCAAAGTTGCCTCTGCTCAGGAACTTGGGTATGATTGGGGAAGGTCATCTATGAGTACCCCCGCTCGCCCGATCCGAAGATCGGCCTGTACTAAGCATGATATTTTGTTTTAAAACATATGTGTTCTTATTTCGGTTAATTAGCTAGAATTACTATGTGATGCGTACAACACACAAGTATAGACTAGATCGCCTAATTTGGAACAAAGCATCGCATATTTGTTGTTTGAAAAATGGTTTGAAGTTTGCTACTCGTAAGTAGGCTAAATCACGGATTTCGATGAATTATTCCAATTCAAGCGATCTAACCTTCACCCACAGGCATTCAGGCAGTTATATCACATAAGCAATTAGCCTCATGGTAAGTATGCTTTCATGTTAACACTCACATACATGCAAGATGCTAAAGTATAAACACTCATAGTGTATTCCGAGCCAAAACAAAGAGCGTGTTAGTAATCAAATGTATGATCCAAGTCCATGTTAAGATGGCTAATGCATCGCAGGCAAAATACAACTAGAATAAGCTCGACTAATCTAAAATGGCATATGAGATGCGACAATTCGACACATGTATTCAACTTGGAACTTAAATACAATGCAGTTAGTATGATGCGCTGAGCCCGGTGCATACAATACAGATGAATGATGCAAACATGCATAGCATAAGGATGCTGATCGAAACGTGCCCTAAGCTAACCATCAAAAGCTAGTAAATAAAAGGGAGAAAGATGTGAGGTTGGAAGACATTCACACACGCACGCACACTTATTACAAATTCGCCCTCTCGACGGAGGGTCCGAATAAATAATACAAATCAACTAACTAATCAACTAACAAGCTAATTAATTAATTACACAACCAAATCGAAATAAATAACCAGTCTAAGTTATTAAAACGCTGAAATGGCCTCGAGGCGAGGGATGCATGCATGCTTGTATGGCTTCGCTCGGAAATCCATCGCCATACTCATGCTGCCTCTGTTTACACTGTTCTGCACCACTGAACACTGCGTAAGTCTCAAAGTTGCTTCTACACTACTCCCTGAGGGTTGTGGGAGGTCACTGACCAAGAGGTGAGGCCATCGGCCATGAAGAACTGGTCATCGACCATTTGTGGTAATCTCGGCTAACAATTAATGGCCGGCCGACATTGAAGATGGTCGACTGGCCATCTCTTCCAGCAGAATCTTGTTTTGCTGCAACAGAGGACAAACAGAGCATGACAATGTATTTTCAAAGCAATTTATGCACCACCACCCTCCTCAGCATGTTTGAGACTTAGAGGAGTATGGTTCTCGACCCTCGGGCTATCAATCACGCATTTCAATGCATGATGGCCCAAGGTGCCAAGTGTCCAAATTAATATGGAATAAAATGCACATAACACGTAACGGGCCCCAACCTCTATCATGATTGATCAAGAGGCAAGGGATGCATGCTCGATGCTATGCAACCTAAACATGCGAGCATACTAGTGCAAAATGAGCATACAAGCAACAATCTTACACAAGGCAATTAGCATATAACAATATGCAAAGACAAGCATGCAAACAAGCATGTGACTTCGTTCAATCATGTAATAACATGTGAGGCCAACATGTAACAACATGTTAAGCAACGTAAAACCAAAAGAATGAATGCCAAATGCACTACCGCTTAAGCATGCAACAACATATTAATAGGCCAAGTATGCGACAACATGCACGGCAAGCATGCAACAACATGCGAGAATGGTCTTACACCAAGATGGACAGCTCTCTAATAGGCCCAAATTAGTGGCCAAAATGCTATGGACATGAGGGCAAATGCACATACAAACATGCATGCTAAATGGTCCAATACTTTAAGCACAAAAGGGAAACCTTTAAGCACACTTAAAAGGAATGAAAAGCATGCAAATGTGACAACATTACATGCTCTGAAATGAAGCTAGGAGTGATGCCAAATCACATAAATAAGTCAAGCATGGCATGCTCAAGACTGAAGCCTAAGACTAGTCGAGGGACTTGAACCAAAACTACACAAAACAAAGAGCATATGGCAAGTATGATCCAAAATAGTCCTAAATCATGCTAAAGTGAGCCTAAAACATGCAATGACCAAAGCCAAAACAAGCTAAAACAAAGGGGCAAAATCATGAGGCATGCAAGGCCATCAAAGAGGTGTTACACTACACCTAATACAACCAAACATGGCATGATTTATGCAACCCAAAACAGAGTTATGACATGTCAAAATGAGCCCCAAAACCCACTAAGATGGCATCCCAATGACCTAAGCATGATGGCATACACAATGACACATTCATAAGGCATAAAACACAAACTCTTTAAGACATTAAATGAGTGATAAGTGTAAGTTTATAAGCATGAAATGTGGACTGAAATAACATTCTAAGTGATGCCAAACCACTGAAATGATCTACATAGAGCATGCTAGCAACTTGGACACTCAAAGCTAACAAGCTAGATTACATGGCGGCTATACAAAACAATGCAAGCATAACCAAAACAATGAAAAACAGAGCTTAAGCATGCTACAACAAGGCTAAAATCTTCATGGAGTTGGGCCAAAATCATGCTTAAAACACATGTTACAACATGATGCATGTTAAGGCCAAATCATGGGATTACAAGACAAGTGTATGAAGCATACATGGCATGTCTAAACCAACTCAAAACAGAGGTGTATCATGGCAAAACAAAGCCTAATACATGCTGAAATGGAGCTAAAACAAACTAAACACACATGCTACTACATAAGCCATTTATGCAAGCATTAAAGACAACAAGGAGAGGGTATCCCTCTCCTTTTTAGGACCTCAAAACCACCTCTCCACCACTAAAAATCTTTTGGATTTTAGTGGTAGAGAGGTCATGCAAAGATCAAAACAATGGCCAAAAGGTATGGCCTAAAACAAGGCCTAACAAGGCCTTGGAGTGGGGAGACAACCCCAAACCTCAAAGTGACCTTAAACAAAGTTCTAAATCACACAAAATCAAAACTTTTATCAATTATAGTCGAAGCTTAAAACAATAAACAAGAATGGCTAAAAGCGTAAGCAAGAAAGGGGTAACTAAAGTAAGGATGCTCACCTTTGTAGACCTTCTTTAGGAAGAAAGCTCCAACACCTTTCTTTGGTCAAAACCAGTCCAAGAACCCTAACAACAACCTTCTAAGGCCTCAACAACCCAAGGATGGTGTAATGCTAGGTGCTCTAGTGCAAAAGTAAGACAAAACTCACTTTAGGGCACAAAATATAATCAAACAAGGGAGTATAGATACAAAACTATATCTAAACTCTCTAACCTAATTTTTCTGAACCCTGGAGGAGGGAGGAGGGGCTCCCTCTTTATAGAGGTTCAAATTCTAAGGCTTCTAAGAGAAGCCAAGCAAGGAGCAAATCCCTCCATACACGTGTATGGAGGGGGTGTAATGTGGATGTTAGCTGTGACACTGGCATAAAAAATCTGCCAAAAGCAAATGGAAAGGGGTCGGCTGGAAAATATGGTCGATTGACCAACAAAAATGGCCGGCCGACCAAAAACATTGCCGACCGACCAAAATCTTTGGCCGGTAGCAAGAAAACAAGGCCAGTGGCCTCAAGCCAAGGCCGGTGAGGTGTGGGGATGGCCAACAAGCCATTCCCTGCCCCCAGAAACAAAAACACAAGTGTTTGGTACACAACCAAGCACAAAACAAACAAGTCGAGAGGTCTTGAGGCAAGGCGCGCGATCGAAACCTTCGAGAACTCAAGACGAACACGAACATGGATTATCATCGAGCGTTCAAACGATGACGTCCAAGTCTCGAGGACGGTCAAAAATGGGGTGTCTACAGTAGAGTGCTCAAAACTCAAGACTAACTAAGGTACTTGCACCATAGCCATATCAAGCAAGCCCCAAAGGGCCAAGATGACTCAAAACAGTCCCAAGGCAGGTCAAAACAATGCCAAAACATGGATGGAGTAGAGCTAACATATGCTAGAATGAGAGGCATAAAGCATGACGCATGTAAGGCCAATGAGTGGGATTACACTACACATTCCAAAACCAAGCATGAGGTGACTTCACCAACAAAAATCAGAGTTGTAACATGGTAAAATAACACCAAAAACATGCTGAGATGGTAGCCCCAAAAGCTTAGGCAAGCATGCATACAATTGGCTCATAAGTGAAGCATAAGGCTCAACCCTCAAACACAACAAAGGGATGATAAATGCGAGAATATGGCAAAGGTATATGGTCTGAAATAACATTCCAAATGATGCCATGCCATGCAAAAAGCTCAATTATGACATGCTAGAGGTCTCAATGCTTAGGGCTAGCAAAGCCAAATGCGCTATAGCTATGAAAAGCCAAGCATGCATGACCAAGACCACTCAAATAAGACCTAAAACATGTTAAATCAAGGCCAAAAATGTACTAGAGTAAAGCATACACATGCTAGATCAATACGCCAAAACACCAAACAAGCTAGGCTAGTGAACAAGCTTGCACTACAAGTGAATAAACCATGCAAGAGGTGACCTTGTCGACCAAAATTAGAGCTAAGACATGCCAAAATATGAGTAAAAGCTTGCTGGAGTGGAGCCAAAAACATGCTAAAATGGTGGTCCAAAGCATAGAGCATGTTAGGCTAACTAAGAGGATTGCACTACAAGTACATGAAGCATGTAAGAAGCAACCAAACTAACCCAAAACAAAGTTATATCATGTTAGAATAAGGCCTAAAACATGCTAAGATAGAGCCTTATGAAGGTAGAAAAGCATGCTAAAGTGTTAAGCCAACAACACATGCAAACAAAACACAAGAGGGGGGGACCACCCCCATCCATTTTGGGTCTCAAAACCCATTTTCCACCACTAAAATTCCTATGGAATTCAGCGGTTAAAAGGCCAAAACAAGGTGGTTTGAAAGGCCTTAAGAGGTAGAACAAAGCAAAGGAAAATAAGCCACCAAAGGGGGTAAACCACCCCTAACTCAAACAAAGCCTCAAACAACCTTTTAAAACACTTTAAAACAAAGGTTTTTGCAGTTGAAAGTTAAGCCAAAAGAAGCATGCAAAGGTGGCTAAGTATGCAATCAAAACAAAGCTTAAAAAAATGGGAATATGACTCACCCTTGAAGAACAACAAGAACAGCCACTTCTGAGGCAAAACCAAGCCAAAATCACTCACATGCAACCTCCAAGAACCTCAGCTCAAGAGTGAAGGTGTTTCACTGGGTGTTTAGTGCAAAAGTGAGAACAAAACTCATTTTACGGCACAAAATAGCACAAATATAGAGAGAGAGAGGGAGAAATCAAGAGAGAGATATGTTTAGCCCTAATCCCAAATTTCTGAACCTCTTGGATGGGGGAGAGAGCTCCCCTTATATAGAATATGCAAGCCAAAGCTTGCTTGAATCCCTCCCTACATGTGTAGAGAGGATGCATTCTGTGCCTAACAGCTGGCACAAAAAATATCTGCAAAAGCAGAAAAAAGGCCGTAGACCACTTAAAGTGGTCGACCGACCACCCCCCTAGTCGACCGACCACCTCATGTGGTCGACAAGGGAAAAAACTAGCTGGCAGGGGAGAAAAAGGGTCTACAAAGAGAGGAGAAGGTGGTGGCAGGCTGTAGACCACTTAGGCTGGTCGACCGACCACCCACCCTAGCTGACCGACCACTAAAAGTGGTCTACAGGGGAGAGAACTGGCTGTCAGGGGAGAAAAGTGGTCTACACCCCTACTTCTCCCTCCAGGAAGAAGGGGGGGACCATAGGTTAGCTTAGAACAAACACAAAACCAAGAAAGTTTAGAGAATCAAAGGCAAGGCGCGCAGTCGACAACCCTGGGGACTCCAAACGAGTGCAAAAATGCGCAATCATCGAGCACTCAGTCGGTGACATCCAAGTCTTTAGGACGGTCAAAAATGGGGTGTCTACAGGGACTTAAAGATTTCCAGGTCATGAACCAACTCCCAGAACCTGTATATGAACCTGTTAAAGATAATCTTTAATTACATTCGCACTTTAATAGAATCCTTTCCTTTTATTACTTGTATCTATCTTCTGACAATCTGTCAACACTTCAAGATTGCTATGAACTCCCAACACTTTCTGTGAGCCCATAAAGCAAGGAAATTTATTGCCAAGAGAAATTATGGAAGAAAAAGGATCCAACATTTTCCCTTTTAAAAGCTATGGTGGATGCAAGCCAGGATTGGATTATTCATTGGCTTATCTGTGTTGTTTAATTCTTAATTGAAACAAAAGCCCATGAATTTGAAAAAACCAATCTGTAGTAAAACTGGGGGCTAAGTGGATTCATAACCTACAACAGTGCCAGAACCTTGTTTAATACTATGTATACTTGAAACCTAAGGCATCTCCAATTCTTGACTCAAAACCTAAATCAAATTTAAATTTGGATAAAAATCACTTAAAAAATCTCTCCACTCAAACTAATATCAATATGAGTTTTACCCATTGTTTTATCCTAATCAAGGGAAGACTATGCTCTTCCCTCGAGTCTGACCCCTTACCTATGTAGAACGAGTACGCAAACTAGTTGTAGATGGTGCAGCCTTGGTAGTAGCCTCATTTGCAGATGGTAGCCTGTGGAGTAGTTGCATTTGTAGATGGTAAAGCCTGAGTAGTAGTTGCATTTGTAGATGGTGCAGCCTGAATATGTAGAGCATTTGTAGATGGTACACTTTGAGCAGATGGAGTTAAGTTATATGGCATGGCTTCATACAAGTCAAAACCTACCAGCGAAAAAAAAAAAAAAAACTCTGTTTGTACTATCATATGGGATTGGATTAATTATCTAAAGTCCAAAGCCGTCTCTCCATCCCTAAAAAAAACAAATAGAAAATGACCCCCCAAAAAAAAAACAATCATTCTCATATGACCAATTTCAAATTGTATATCAATTCCTACCCTTTTCCCAAACAAATAATTAAAAACCAAGAGGCTAAATTAGCAGAAGCATCAACATTACTCTGATCTCATCAGAGAAGAAGATAGAATTTTGCTATTTACTTTACTTATCATGATGACACTACCCATTTTCTTCACTTTTCCCTTTTTCTACCTCTAAACCTCTTCACATGCTCATTCAAAAACCCTTCAACAATAAAAAGTCTCAATTAAAGATGATGTAGACACAATGAAATCATTGTCGAACACTCTTAAATACACAGAAAAACAAAGATCAAAAATTCAATTTACTCAATATTATAAATCAATTCATAGTACAAGGAAACTAATCAATCACTAACACAAACAGTATTGGACAAAGTCACCATTCAATTAACATATATAAGCACGTTTACTAAAGAGAGAGTTATATGAAACTTTTGTATTAGAAAATCTCAGATTGCAATTTTGAGCACTCTGAAATACACAGAAAAAGATCAAAAATTCAATTTATTCAATATTATAAATCAATTCATAGTGCAACAATCAATCATTAACACAAAGGACAAACTCACCATTCAATTAACATATATACATATATATAAAAATATATTTATATATATGTATGTATGTATTTAAAACTTTAGTATTAGGAAATCTCAAATCCATTGATTTCAATTTCGAAAACTCTAAAATACAAAGAAAAATAGAAGATCAAAAGCTTGATTATTCAATGAAATCAATTCATAGTGCAACAAAACTAATCGAACAATACCACAAACAGTATCGAACAAACTCACAATTCAATAAACATATACACATACAATACAGAAATATATGTATGTACATAAAAGAGAGAGTAATTCGAAACTTTAGTATTAAGAAATCTCAAATCCACCTTCGATTGAATGAAAGTCACATTCAGGCCAATAATCTAGAAAGAGAGAGACAAGAGGGCAACGACCCAAACAGAGGGTCGCGATCTGTTATCGCCCAATGTTTCTGTGCCATTTGCATTCGGCGGTGCGAGAGAGCAAGAGGGAGAGGGAGAGGGAGGGGGAATACATTTAGAATATGAGAGACAGAGAAGAGAAGAGGGCAGCGACCCAAACAGAGGGTCGCGATCTGCTGCCATCCAGCACTGCTATGCATTTTGCATTCGGCGGTGCGAGAGAGCAAAATGAAGAGGGAGAAGGAGAGAGAGAGAGAGAGAGAATAAGAAGAAGAAGAAGAAGAAGAAGAAGAAGAAGAAGAAGAAGAAGAAGAGCATACATGTGCTATGCGTTTCTGATGGACTGAGAAAATGAAATGGAGAAGTGAAGGGAATTGATTCTTTATTCACCCAGTCAATTATTTTTGGTAATAAAAACTTAGGGTAAAGACAAATAATTCATTAGTGACCAAATTATTTTGGTTGCCATAAATATTATTCATATTTTCGGCGACCAAATAATGTTTGTCGCCAAATAAAGACAATTGGCAACTAAAATTTCCGTCGCCAAAAATAAATTTGGTCGCCGAAAACTTTTTAGCACTCCCGCGTAGAATTTTTACTTGGCGCCAAACTCAACAGCGACCAAAAAATTAAATTCGTCACCAAATGTTTAGCTTTTAAAGACCATAAATATTATGTCGCCAATTATGTATCTTTGGCGACTAAAATTTTGTTTGGTTGCTAAAAAATGTCGCCAAAATGCTTTTTAATTGACAAATTAAGAGGATCAAAGCAAAAACAAATTCAAGTTTAAGAAATATATGAGAACCTACATCATCTCTTTATGAATAAGGGTAGTTTAGTATCCAAATCTATGTTATTAATTAGATCAAGTAGATTACTGCACATAATTTTGTAGTGGAAGCTTTTCTTTGAAAGTAAGGGATTCATAAAAAGTCCATTGAAAACACTGCTTCTATTTATGGAACAAGGTGTTTCCACCCATTTCCATGTTCATAGATAATTGAGAAGAGAGAGTTCAATGCTTTTTGACATAAAAATCTCTTGTTTTGCTTCTAAAATACTCAATAAAAGGGAAGAACACCACTTTTTTAGCATCAAATCCCAAAGATCATCCAAGAAATCCTATGAAATAATCCCTAACACTCATTGATATTGAGTAAAGAGTTCAGACACATGGATCAAAATGTTGGGAAGATAGGTTATGTGAAGAGAAAGTGTGTAACAACAAGCAAAACTATTCTATATATTAAACTTGTGAATAGATAGCTAATTTCTAATCCCAATCACATTCACAAGATTCCAAAATATGCAACAGTAAAAGACTTTAGCTATGGAGAGCAAGAAAAGAAGGAAAGACTATCAACTCAATGGATGAGTGGCTAATTTCTACCCTCTCCACATTTATGAGGACTTGTTACATATTGACAACAGTTGTATAATGAAGAACAAGGTCAGAAATAAAGGAAAAGAGAAAAAACGGTAGTCAAAAGTTCAATAATCTCACCTCTTAAAGAGAATGAGCTTCTTTGTTTTCCAAACTCTCTCTTGATTCCCTCAAGTCCTTCTAGATGTGTTTTAAAATGTTCAGGAACCTTCACAAGAAGCTTAGGATCAAGCTTTAATGGTGTTTGATTGTTCAAAGTTAGATGGTAATGGGTAGGAGATGAAGCAAAAAACAGAGAAGTCAAGAGGCTTATATTAGCCTTGGAAAAATATTTCAACCCCTAGAAAGGGGCTGCTGAGCTCTGTTTACAGAGCTTCAAGTGTACTTATCTGAGACATTTATAGAGCTTCGAGTGTAAATATTTGAGATATTTATGAAAAATGTGTTAAACAAGTTAAAATTCTCGAAAATGCTGTATACCCGGACAATTCAGCCAACCGTTCCCTTTGATGTCCGGCCAAATGCACTTTTAATTGGCCATCATATATTGTCCGGCCAGTCAAAAAGTACATTATTAGACTAACAAGGTAAGGTTGGCCTGATTGAGAGGAGAAACAAGTATTTCAGAGGATTTTACCTCTTCTATTCATTTCTACTATATCCGTTGCTCTATTTGTTTGAAAATGTGTAGTATTCTAGTTTGAGAAATAATGAGTCTCAGGACATATTGGAAAGCAAACTCGTTTGAAATAGTCTCATTTGGTCGAAAAGTATTTTGGTCAAGACAGGTATTTGGATGGTTTAAGGCTTACATCTTAAATGTCTTGTTGAGGGATTCACAGGACTAGCACATCTCGTTTTCATCATTGGATACCCAAGAAAGAGCATCCAAGTCTTAAGACTGGTCAAAAATAGGGTGTCTACAGTCGCACACGCAGATTAAGCAGTTCACCCATCTGGTTTTTCCTTCCAATTTAAAATGGGCATATTTCTCTCATCTGGACTTAATTTTAAGTGATTCTTAAGTCTAAATTCAAGCCCTAAAAGTATAGTTTCTAATAGTGATTGTCTCACATCCAAATTCCAAGTATAAAAAGAGATATGATCAAATTAGTGAAGGCCACTCACTTTTTCTTAACCATTTCTAAACCATTTCTTCCCTGGCTTAGTCTTTTCCTATCTTTCTTTCATTCTTTCCTATTCAATTTAGGGTATCTAAACATGATGTAAAACATACAAAAAATTTATTGGATACTTATTTGAAAGATTCTACACAAAACCCTTTGATTTGTTCAAGCAATTAGTTGAATTTTCATATTTGTTTAACCTAGCTTCTTTTGATCTCTTCACCATTTCTTTTCTTTTAATCTACCAAGAACCTATCCTAAATCATTTTCTTGTTGATTTATATTTATATCATGTGAATTTCTTCTTAACCTAGCTTCTTTTGATCTCTTCTCCATTTCTTTTCTTTTAATCTATCAAGAACCTACCCTAAATCATTTTCATGTTGATTAATATTTATATCATGTGAAAGAGGGTAGAAATCCTCATCTTGTGATGATTTTTACTCAATTTTTGGTCCAAGAATTGAAGCTCCTTTGTTCATCATCTTGTTCTCCTTCTTCGTCTTCTCCTTTTCTTCTATCTCATCTCTCTCTTCTAACAATTTTCTAACAATTTCCAGTAGATTTTTCATTTTTACTTCTATTTTTCTATTTTTTTATTTGGCATGGAGACACTTGTCTCCCTTAGTTAATCAAGTTTAGTTCTAATTAATCAACGTTAGTCTCTAATCATTATTAATTTAATTAGTCTCAGTTAGGTTTAATTAATCCTGCTTAATTATTGCTAATCCTGATTAAGTTTTAATACATTGTATGGAAATACTTGACTCGTTAGACCTAAATCATTAAGCTCCTTAATTAAGGTTTCTAAGATTTTTAGGTATTCAATATTCAAGTTCAAAGTTGTCTCCTTACTCTAAAATGTTCTCCCAAAATTCTACACCAAAGTTCCTTTTCCAAGTATAAGCATTCCTAAGTTCTTCATCATTGGTATTCTTCATTAAAGTCTCTTATTCACACTTGACATTAAGTTCTTTATTAAATATACTCTTTGCTTCTAATCAAATGTAAGGCAATGAAATTAAAGTAAGCATTCGATTGCGTCACGTAAAAATACTTGTGGTGTGGTACATATTTACTTTCCAAAATCAAGAGGTGACTACATCGTAAGTCTTAGCAATTGATAATACTATTCAAATGTTCAAAATTTTCTAATTACTCATTTCTAAGCTTTACTTTAAGTAGTTTGTGTAATGAGATAGTTAATTTGACTTAGGGCATTCAAAGATTGATAATAGTATGGTTATGGCACATGACATTGTTTGTGATGTTTCAATATACTATATTAAATTCATAATTGTAGAGTATATTTTTAGCCTTTGGATATTCAAACAATAATCAATAGTACCATAAAAAAAGCAAGATAATTTGTAATGAGAAATCCGACTCAGTAAATTGGGGGGTTTTATTCTCAATGCTATCCAATTTTGGATTTGGTGCTAAGTGGGTGAGCTGGAAAAAAGAATGTGCAACTTCAGCAAATATTTCTATTTTGGTGAATGGTTCTCCAACTTCTGAGTTTAAACCACAGAGAGGGCTCAGACAAGAAGACCCGTTATCACATTTTCTATTTAATATAGTGGCGGAAGGTCTTAACATTTTATTGAGTAGGGCAAAACAGTTGGGTTTGATTAAGGGCACATTAGTGGGTTCTGACCTGAGGATCACGCACTTACAATTTGCAGATGATACTATACTATTTTGTGAAGCTGAATAGGAGGAGGTTTTATATATTAAAAGAATATTGAGATGCTTTGAAATTATGTCAGGCCTGCAAATCAATTACCATAAGAGTGTGGTGTGTGGGGTGGGTATTCATTCAGATCCCTGTCAAGAATTTGATTCCAAATTACATTGCCTTTATCAAACACTACCTCTGAAATACTTGGGAATGCCTTTGGGGGCCAGTCCTAGGAGAAAGAAACTTGGCAGTCTGTGATAGAAAAGCTTAAATTAAAGCTTGCCTTATGGAAAAGAAGATTCTTCTCATTTGCAGGTAGACTAACTCTAATAAAAGTTGTGTCGTCTAGTTTGCCTATATATTATCTTTCTCTGTTTAGGATGCCATCAGGAGTAGCAAAGGAGATTGCTAAAATTCAAGCAGCTTTTCTTTGGGGAGGTTCAGATCTTAGAAGAAAAATTCATTTGGTAAAATGAGGCGATGTTACTCTTAGTAAAAGTCAAGGAGGGTTGGGTGTGAAAAGAATAGATTTGATGAATGTCTGTTGACTATTAAAGTAGTGGTGAAGGTTTGGGGCAGATTTGGAGAATCATTTCGTTTGCGGTGCTCTGGTCAATATGGAAATTAAGGAATGATTGTATTTTTAACAATGCCCAACCTAGCTTGGAGGAGCTTTGTGATTTGGTCAAAGTGAGAATTGCATTATGGATCAAAGCATCATGCTCAGGATTGTTCTTCTCAGTGAATGACATTATCTTTAATATACATCAGGTCAGAATTTGTTCTAGGTGAGAGGCTGTCTGGTATGTCTGCTGATTTCTGTATGCTGCTGATTGTTCCAGGTGAATGGTTGTCTAATATTCTGTTGTATGTTGCTGATTGCTGCTGTGTGGTGCATGGTTTTGGGGATGCTGTAGTAGTGAATCTCTTGTGTCACTGCTGGAAATCAGGGTTTTAGAGGCATTTAAAAAACGCCGCTATAAGTCCTAAAAACGCCGTCAAATCTTTTTGTGACGTTTAGCACCAAACGCCGAAGATGCGGCTGTCGCTATAACTCTATGGCGCTTCAGAAACGTCGCTATATTACTATAGGCAGCGTTTCATTTTCTAAAAACGCCGCTAAAAGTTCTACTAATTGTAACATGACGTCACCATGCTATTTAGCGACGTTTTTAAAACGCCGCCGTATCTCTTTTCCCAACTATTTAGCGACGTTTTCATATGGTAATCTTCATATGGTCGTTGGAGAGTTATTGAGTTAAGAATAAGTTATCAATGCAAATAAACTCTCTATTTCAAATACAAGAACCAACAAAAAAAATAAAAAAATATAAAAAAGTCATAACAACTGATAGTAATATTAGTCCTCGGACTACCAGGTCACCAACTAAAGTAGCAAACACCAGACTTTCTTGTTCATCAGCATTCTTCTTTAGATCTGCCAATCTGACGGCACTAACAAAAGCAATCTTGCATGCCACCACACATTCTGGATCAGGAGAACCACCAGGGACAAGATGCATTACACACAAAATGTTAGAATTGTAGAATACAAAATCAAGAGGACTCAGTTTCTCAAACAAAATCAATAGGACACAGACACCATGCAAAAGAAACTTAGGGATTCAAACGGCTATTTTGGCAAAAAATCATTACAAGATCTTGAACTTCCATCACAACATAAAAGTAGAATCATAGTACCTATGAAGCTTGCTGAAATAAGAAGCTTGCTGAAATAAGAAGCTGGTTTGCTCCATCCCACTAATCTAGAGAAACGCAAGGAAATCAATATTCCAGCATGTATAGAAAACCGTTAGCAGTAATAAAACATATCGTACTAAATAATCCAACGCAACAGATAACTAACTAAATCAATAAAAGCAGTTTCAGATTTCAGAGATGCCTTAGTTTCTCGTTAGTTAACATGAGTAATCAACAAAGTCAACCGCTTCAGATTTCAGAGATGCCTCAGAAGATCAATTTCAAGTCTTGTAGATCTAAATCTTTTGATTGGAGATCAAGTCCATCATCTCATTCGAATCAATCTCGTATAAATCTGAATCATGGATAAGATTTCAGCAACTACAAAAGGATAGAGTATATCTGATCATGGTGGATTTGGCAGTGTTGTTTAGGTCACTGGAGTCAGATCTGAACCAAGATGGAAATGTATAGGGAGTAAACATGCATTGTGGTTTGTGAATTATTGGGTGAATGATACAAGTAAACACAATGAGAAATATAAAACAAGTGTGGGGACTGGGGAGTACTTAAGCAGAAGGAAAAAATGCAATCACCTTGCATTAAAGAGGCCTCAAAAGCCTGGATTCATGGTCGCTGTCCACCTTATTTTCTCAGCTAGCCTGAGTTGCAAAATCACCCTCCCAAGTCCACAACTGGTATTGCCGCCAACAGTCCTGGGTATGACTTGGTTGCTGCCACAGCTTACGTTATCGAGACCTTTAACCAAGAATCTGATAACAGTCTAATCCAAATTAAATTATCTTATGAACAATCCAAGAGGGGCTTATGGCATCACCAATAGAAATAGAGCACAAGACTTAAAATTTATGGTTAGAAATTGAGCTATTATAATGATTTAAGGTTTAGATGGTACAGAGGGATCTCAGTTCTCCCTATCATATGGTATTTTATTTTATTTATAGTTAGTATATAAAAAAAAATAAAAGATTGCAGCCAACAAAAATTAAAAACAGAACAAAAAATATTTACCTATTTTGTCACAAAATACAAGGCCAATAGAGGAGCTTTATCTAGATAGTTCAACCCATGCTTCCTCCTGTCCAGTATCTAGATTTGACAAAACAATATATCTCCATGATATAAAAAATATTGGACAAGGAACTCACAAATCACAAATGCATCAAACAAAGGAACTGAATTGATCTAAATAATCTATTTGGTATTTATTTAATTGGCTATTTAAATTAAGAGTTTGGCCTATTCACCCTCCCTCCAGGCACAAACAAGTCCTCACAATGATAAAAGCAGAAGCATGCAAGAAATAAAACTAGTTACATCACGAAGCCCACATCATCATCCAGTGCTACTATTAAACCCCATGAGAAGTATTATAAGATATTCTTGCATGGAGCAGCAGTCTATTATCTGGTTACCAACATACCATGCTTCAGAAATGTAAACTACGTTTGCAAAATTAGAAGAAAGTGAAAAAGATAGCTTACAACACAACTATGTTCATCCTAGCAGTGCTGAAAAAATTGGCATAGAATATAGGTAGATCAAATTCTGGTTTTGGGAACACAGCAAGATCCAAAACCCACATTTAGTTTATTTGAAACTGAATCAGGAAAGGGTAAAACATTCAGATTGTTTTAATAAATCACAGAATCTCTAGGCGACAATAAAGCAAGAGGTCTCAACAGTATCAGCATCTCAAGGATTCTTATCCTAATTTTTTTATTGTTGACACTAACTGCTTAACCAAGATCCAGATTGCACCAATTGAGATCATGCAAATCAAAAAATTCAAGCTTCTAGTGTTTCTTCCCACCCACACCCCCATTTTGTATTTATTCCACTTCTTACTCTTCTTTCCTCCTTGTTAAACGATAGTTATCAGCGATTATTCTCACAAATCCTGAAGTCATCTAGAGCAATACTTATTTACATTTCTAACTAGTACAAATTCATTTACCAAACTCATTGGAAAAGAGGCATTGCAGTATTTTGCAAGCACTAAATTATATCATGATGTAGCTCAAGAAACTCCCTCAGGTAGACTTCAGATATTTTTTTCTTTTAAAAAACAAATGGAGGAGAATAAGAAAAATGGAGACACTATGAAATATAAGCAAGGGAAAGAATCAGAAAACTCCAGTTTTCAAAGGAAAAATGTAAATACCTTCCAACAATAGATTTGGCATTTGAAACATAAGCAAGGGTCACTATGATCAAAGACACTAAGAAATAAAGGTAGTTCACATCCCATACAAAATACAAAAAGGGAAAATTCACTCCCTGTGAAGATCCATAATTACTCCCCCATCATCTGATGCTCAATTTAGTTCATCTCACCAAATTAAATTGTCAGCATTAATGGCAATATATATGGCAGTCGTCATCAACCCACAAGAAAGGAATGCAAAATTTATAGCAATATCATTTAGTACCCAAAAAAAATTTTAATTACAGTATTTTGAATGCTAGGCTATGGCTATGACAATGCAAGAGTAAAAGATTGTGGTCAAAGACTAGTGCTCTTGACAATGGGTTGACAAGTCTGAATGTCAAGTGCAAGATGTGCAAGTGCAACATGGTAGGGCACAGCTATCCAAAAGCTAGTGTTAAGGTAGATGAAGTGAATTGTGCCAGAGGACAACACCTGCATTGCTTCATTCCCTTCAACACACAAACTACGTAGGAGTCTGATCTTGGGAGATTGGAAAGATAAAATCTGAAGCTCTATTTTTCCATCCATTGGAATCGAGGAATTGAAATTATCCTGATAATGTAACAATTTAGATACTCATTAATAGCAGGTATTGGGGAGAGAGGGGTTTGTACAGAATTCACAAGTCACAGCAATAGCAAATTGCAAATTATGCCATAGATCATACTTCTATTACATATCCACAAAATTACACATTTTAGTTGATTAAATATAAATCTAAATAATGCTAAAAAAACAATATTAAGCCTAAAAGGAAAGTTCATTAGGAATATCAACTCTACGTTCAAATGAACTCTCTGTAAATTAGACTTAACTCGTAACAACTCTACGTTCAAAAGAAAGATGCCCTCATTCGAATGAATGTTACAGAAACATTGTTACAATCTAATGCAAGAAGTTGTGTCCAAATGAACTTAGCCACATGTGTTGGAACAAGCAAGCTTTTGAAGCTACGTTCGTTTCAACCAACTCACAATGATCACATAGAGCACTGCTTTTGAAGCTTTTGAAGCTTTTAAATTGCTTCTTAATTTAAATAGCCAGTTAAATAAATACCAAATAGATTATATGCATCATTACCTCATTTATAGCAAGACTTTCTCAAGAGCTCATATCAAATTTCAATAAATTTCATTAATCATATTACAAGTGTACACATCCTTACCCTATTTATAGCAAGACTTTCTCAAGAGCTCTCATATGCTTCCACATAACGTGAGAATTTTTAGAACATAGATTCCAAAAAAAAAAAGAAAAAAAAAAGGATGAGTTTCCACTTCTTGAATCCTGCAACTTAATAAAATATTTTGTACACCATTTAACAACAAATAAGATCAAGGTGTAATCTCACCTGTTGCGAGTTCACCTGCCCCTACCACTTAATGGCTCTCCTTCCCACATAAGTGAGTTAGATATATAAAATTATTCCAATCCTAAAAAATAAAATAAAGTAAAATAATCCTAACTGAAGATATGCAGTACTAGGAAGGCAAAACTATCACCCAATTTTTTTGTTTTTTTGTTCACAGATTCAGACTGAATTCTAAAAACTCAAATTCACAATAAACATAGATAACAAGTTGCTCAATTCATATATCACAATAAACATAGATAGCAGGTAATTTCTCAGAATCCACACCCAATTAATGCCCCAATAGCCTGCCCAGGTAGCTTATAATTATATATTCAAAAGACTAAAAGCAATATTTATTCCCAAAATTTATTCCCAAAAAGAATAAAAGATTGACTTGTTTCTTATAATTTTCATAATTTGTTTTCATATTTTGAAGCTAAAATCAACCCATAAATTTTCACTAGCAAAAAGGCATTGCCTATTATCAAGGAAAACTACAATACCCACCAATAGGCGGAGAAGGTACATGCCGCCAGCTTATGCCAGAATACAATTTATTTGATTCATGTAATTCAAGAAAACACATAAAACGAAATATTTTCCCGAGCAAAGAATCAGATATGAATGAGCTAAACCTGGCGGGGTTGCATTTGCAGTCTCAGATAAAAGAAAGAGAAGAATCAGATTTAAATGAGCTAAACTGCTCCCAAAATTATCATTGGCATCCAAGAGAATGCTATTGATCAAATTCTAACTATTACCATGTGGCGCCAACTAGTCATTCACATAAAAAATGAAATGGAAGATTGAGCTTTGACTCATCGTTTGGCTGCGATATGGCTAAAGAGACTAACCCGAAACTGCCTCTGCCTAATGTTCTTGCTTTCTTCCACATTCTGCTGCTGTTTTTTCAACTCGAACCTAAGTGTGTCTTTAAATATCAGCTGATAATATGAGAATTTTGTACTTCACGTACTGATATTTATTGATACGTAATCAATGACGCTGTTATTTAAAACATAGTTTAGATTTAATCTATACTTTGAGTCATAATCATTTTTGTTTTTGGTTGACTTGTATATCAAAACTTGGCCACTCTTTCTTCACCAATTAAAAAATTCAAAGTTTCTCATAGTTTGCTTTCATTGGGACTTCATTTATTGAGGTTAGTCTTACACCAGTTATATAATCTCAGAAAAGAGACCAAAAAATTTATCAATCTAAGGTCATGAGTAATTCACAGAGTGGTCTTAGCAATATTAAAATTTTAAAAATTATTCAAAAAAAAAATTAATAATCTATATACATTATAAGTGTGACTCATATCTCATTATTTTTATATAAACACCACACATAAACTTCTAAAATAAAACTCAAAATAAATTTTAATCCTTAGCATTTTTAGAGTGGCTCCTCGCCGGGGAGAAGAGTTTACCAAAGTGGTACACATTGACTAAATAATTTATTAGATGAGCAAATTCAAAGCATTCTCCAATGTTAGCTGTAACATACCAACATCGCAACTTGTATTGTCCTAAAAAAGTATGATGTGATGTATTTTTTTTATATGCAAATTTAATTAAATATAAAAAAATAAATTATATTAAAATAATTTAAATTCAAACTCTGATTACTATGTTCATTTTCTTTTGATTAGTTTTAATTCAAATAATTTTATATTAGACAATTGGCATGTTCAACAAATTCTAAAATTACTATGTCCCTTTCACTCCTCCATAATTATGTGAATCATAATCACCATAATTCTCCAGATTTCAATAATTCAAGTAAAATGCGGAGGGGGGGAAAAAAAATCACAACCACCAAAAAGAAAATCAAGTGATTGCTTTGATCAAAACGAAATCACACACATATTTTATACATCATATAATTCATAAATAGACAAATTAAATTGTATGTATATATGCAGATCTTAAAAGTAAAGAAAGAAAAAATCAAATAGAGACAAACTGAAGTGAATCATCGATCATCACCTAATAGTGATTTGAGCAGAATAATAAGTAAAACAAGAAACAAAGAAGATAATGATTTAAGCAAAAAGTGAAAACAGAGCACAGAAGAAGAGATTCATGGTGCTGAAGAAACATCTACGAAAGAAACATCTACGAAGACGAAGATTTCCAAACAGAGCACAGAAGAAACATCTAACCTCTGATCGAAGAAGACGAAGATCACGGATCTGAAGAAGAGTTCCAAATCACGGTGCTCAAAATCAAACTTCGAAATCGCAATCGCTCTGTGCTCAAGAAGAAGAATCACCGAATCGAGAGAGAGAACTTCATATTGATTCGATCCTCTGAGAGAAAGAGAGTGAGGAAGAGATTATGTAGACGGCGGTGCTCAAAATAGGGTTTTCAAAATAAAGGTTTGGAGAGACAGGATAGGGTTTGAGGAGAGACAGGATAGGGTTTGAGGAGAGACAGGATTTAGAGGCGCTTTTCAAACGTCTTCTGGTCACAAAACGGCACCGTTTTAATTAATAACAATTGCGACGTTTAAAAAACGCCGTTAATCTTTTAAAAAAGTGATGTTTAATTAAACGCCGTTAAATCCCCAAATTCCTGTAGTGTGTAGATCCTAGGAGTTGCTGAGTTCTGTGATGGTTTGTTGTTTCGCAGTGTCGAGGCCTGCTCTGTTGCTCTGATGTGTGTTGTATCTGTTTGTGTTGTTCTATTTTTTTGCTGTTCTTCTCTGTGCTTTGATCTCTTTTGATTTGTTTCTCACTAATCTTGGGTTTGTGCTAGCAAATGATAGTGTTTCCTTAGCGGTGCCAACCTAGTTGGGATTGTTAAAGTTAGCGTTGATACTTTTTGCACTTCCCTCTTTGCTGATGTAAATTTTTGTATTTTTTGCTTTCTTCATCAATAAAGTTTCTTTTTCCTGATAAAAAAAAATTGTAATGAGAAATCAGCTAAAACAAATGTGGTAATGTTGATGCAGAAATCAAACATTAGCATGTCACCTTTTTGTTACATAAAAAACACAATGTAAAGATTATTTAATTGATTAAAAACATTGTCAGCATTATCACTGACAAATAAAATTTATTATATATTAATTAAAATTTTGATTCGGTTTAAAATTTGTCCTGGGCAATTTTAACAAAGGCTTTCATTTGATTTGATGAAATGATTGAGTATATAGTGAGATGAATGGCTATTCCGAACAATTATGTATCTAGGTTTGTATCTTATTTAAGGTTAAAAAAATAGAGAAGATGTTGCAAATAGTTTATACATTGCAAATTTCAAACCAGATAATAAATTGCAAACATCAATCCAAGCGACAAAATACCTAAACAACAAAAAAAATCACCTAAAATCAACAATAAGAATAAAATACCTAAACAACAAAAAAAAATCACCTAAAACCAACAATAAGAATAGGAAATCGCAACAATGGACAAAAGAAAATGAGATTTATTCTAAGCAATATTCAACCAATAAAAAACCTAAACCATAGTGAAAGTTTGAGACGCAGGAGAGCAAACTCCACGATTCATCAAAAGCCGAATTGAAGTTGTTCAATTTTGTGATCTCATACAGTTTATTTGATCATACCATCAGAATTTGAACACAGAGAAAAAATGTACATCATTAATAGAATAAAAAAAAATAACGTTAGAGACCTATAATTTGGATTCATAAATTTACCTACAATGATGCCACAAGAGAGTTAGGCTTTACACAATTGAGTATATAACAAGTTAAAAATTGACATGTATCATGCCACATTATTTGTGGATTAAATTGTGAATGTTTTTTTGTGGGTCTTAAACATTTTCTAACAAAAAATGAACAGGTATAAAAGAAAAGAATGAGTCTAAAATTTAAATGTGATAAAAAAAAAATAGAAGCAAAAGAGAAAAATCATAATTTGTTTGATGTTGAAAAGCAACGACAATTGGAAACAAAGACAAAAGGAAAAGTTTTGTGAACATAATATTGAAAACCAAAGACAACGATCCAATGATGACAAAATCTACAAAAAAATGTACAAAGAGAAAACAACTTGTTACCCCCAATAATATCTAGAAACACGTATATATATATTCCCAAAACACGAGAGAGGCTGAGTAAGAAAAAAAAAGTTATAAAACAAAATTTCCCCTAATAACAAAAATATTTATATAATATTTGAATTAATATATATATATATATATTATAATTATCATTTTGAATTGTTTTCTTATTTGTAGACTCTATGTGGGGAGTTGCATCGTTTTGATTGTGGGAGCAAACTTCTTTAAAAATAAATAATAATAATAATAACCAAGTTCAAGTTTGGGAATTTTGACATCTAGCTTAGCTTGCATTTCTATGCTACTAGGTTGGGTATAAGAAACAAAATTATATAATTTTTAGAAGAA
The DNA here is from genome assembly GCF_055761805.1 of Camellia sinensis. Lineage (NCBI taxonomy): Eukaryota > Viridiplantae > Streptophyta > Magnoliopsida > Ericales > Theaceae > Camellia > Camellia sinensis. The sequence goes on along the minus strand of NC_138965.1, from coordinate 21,523,980 downwards.
AAAAAATTTGAATTTATTCCCGAACTATATTAAAATGAACAATCATCACATATTTGAATAGTTTTTTTTAAAAAACTTACAAATATTTTTAATACTGTAATAATTTCCATCTGTTCATGACAATTATAGGTAGACAACTCAGTGGTGTTTTGGAATAATGGTAAAAAAATGATTTTTTGGCTTTTTGTATAAAAAATGAGAGAGGTGATGTGATCCAAAAAAACTTTAAAATATATATATATATATATATCTATCTATACTATTATAAAGTGAACACATAATATGGTGTCCTGAAGCTTGCTTTACTCTCCTCATGCCATGTGGCAGTGTTTTTTATTTTTTTTAAAAAAAGTTAAACAAAGAGATGGACAAGGCTTGAACCCATGACCATGGGTTTAAGTATGAAGACTCATACCACTTAAGCTAAGTACACATTATAATATTAATTTCATTATTATTTTCTTTTATTCCTATTTATTTAATTTGCACACACATCGTGTGTGCCCAACCGCTAGTATATATATATATAAAGCTAAAAAGCTAATCGTCCCAAATTGCCCCTCATGCTTTTAAGATTTTCAGTAAAACCAAACCAAACTACACCTTTGTCCAAGGCAGGTGCGGTTAACAACTTGAATTCTTTTTTGTCTTTCTACTATGTAAAAAGCTACATACTTTTAAAATTAAATAAATTCATAAGGTTTTCAGTATATATCATTATTTTTTCTAACTAAATATAAATATTTTTCTTAAAATTTTTCTAAACTTTTGTTGATATTTTCTCAAGATTTTTTTTTTTTTTTTCCTACCAAATAATCCCCAAACCTCAAATTTGTTTAAACTGATACTCAAATAATCACCAAAAAGGATCTTGGAGAACATTTTGGGTCCTAGCTCACTGTCAATTTTTTTAATTTACTTTTATCTTCTTTTTTTTTTTTAATTTATATTCCATTTTACTTGATTTGATTCAAAAAAATCTATTCAATATGGCAAGCAGAATCATCATTCATGATTATGCTAAATTATTCATGCAATAATTAATTATATATATATATATATATATTCTTTTTTTAGCTCCATGATCATAAATCCTTATTAATATAAGAGAATTTTATTTTTACCCTTATACTTCGCCTTGATGATTAATTACATCCTAAACTTTGAATAATTTCAATTTTACCCCCAAAAATTTTAACATCATATCAATTTGTTCCCTACCGTCACATTTAAATGACAAAAATTTTAAATATTACGTATTGACCCTAAATTTCAAAACAAAGATGCAAACTCAGCCTCTCTTCTTCTCTCTCATCATTCCATGAATTACCCAAATCCTTCTGTTGCCCTCATCCTCCTTCCTCCGCCATCATCTTCCCCACTATTACCACCACCAAGAAGCCCTTTGTTCTCACTACACACATCAAATCGTCTCTATCAACATAAGAAATAGTAATACATGAATCAATCTGGGTTGAATCTGATTCAATTCATCAAATCATCTTTATCAACACAAGAAACAGTAATACATGACTCAAAAGGTTTGTTTCTTCATTCAATTCATCTATATTTCCTTTTTCAGTGTTTGAATATGAATAATTTGATCTCAAGTTTTTTTTGGTTTGGATGTAAAAATTATGCTAAAAATTTAGGTTTGTGTTGGGTACGTTTGTTTCTTCAACTTTAACTTAGATAAGAAGTCTCGAGAGCCATCCTACAAATCAGAGATTGAAGCCATGAGACTCAGCAAATCCAATACCATGTTCATTGATTTCTCTCATGTCATGCAATTTAACGATGTTCTTCAAAAGGTTGTCTCTAATAAATACCTCAGGTACTTCATTCAATTCTCTCACTTCATTACTGTATATATGTATAGATGTATTTGTGTGATGTAAAAATCCATTAATTTTTTTGGGTTGGGTTCAATTTTGTGATGTCCCGAGCCCTTTAAAGCAAATTGAGTGCATTAATTGATAATTTCTATCTCTTTGTGTTGTCTTCATCATTGTTGAACCTTTTGAGTTTGGTGTTATTATCCATTCCTTCTTGTGGTTGTTCCAGTAGGTACATCTTAGTGTGTTTTGAGATGTCATCTTGTATTTTTGGGTGTTGGAGAGAAACCGGAAAGAATGGGAAATGTTTTGAAGTTACTTTGTCTCACCTTCAGGTTAAGACTGCTTGAGCGGTCTTTTGGTCGCTCCAGTGGTGAAATCGACCTTCCAATATATTGTTTTGCAGTCTAAACTTCTAAAAGCAACTGTTTTTCACCCAACCAAATCTTTCATTGCTCAAGCGGTCTTTTATAGAGGGGAGTGGAGATTCTAAGTGGGTATTTTTCACTCGAGCGCAGGTTTGATCGCTCGAGCGGTCCCTCAAATTTGAATTGTTCACTTGAGCACAAGTTTGGTTGCTCGAGTGATCTGTCTGCAGTCTGCTCTAAAATTGTATCAAATCACTTCAAAAGTTGAGTCTTATACACTTTTCCATCACTTTTCACTTTCCACTCTCTCTGTACTTTAACAATCACTCTCTTTTCTCTCATCTCTCTTTATAAACCCTCCACCCACTTCACTTACTCCTTGATCTATCATTAACCATTGAGATTTTGACCTTAGTGTCTTCTTTAATATTGAAAAGCTCATCAAGGGCCACGTAGTGTATAGTGGAGATCGATTTTAATGCTGTTGATTTCGGAGCTTTTCATCTTTTCTTCTCGAAGTCTTGAGGTATAGATTTTCTTTGAGTTTTATATATAATTTTAGCATATCTTGTTCATTTCACTATAATTTATAGTTTGGGTTTGGGTTTTGAAATGTTGAACCGAGAAAATGTTAAAAAAAAATGATTTCTTTCTCATGGTTTGGCCCGTGATAAATTATTTTGTGAACTATGGACCATTTGGGATGCATGCTTGTAGTTATTTTGAAAATGAAGGAAAAATTCTCTTTTGGATCAAACCCTAGGTTTTGGGGCAGTTTTGGGGAAAGTGAAATTGGTGTAATATCCATAAAATTGATGTTAAATCCTTTGAGAAATTGAAGAAACCTTCCTTATATCGTTGTATTGATGAGGCACTCATGAAAGGAATAAGAATTTTGGTTGAACAATTATGGTAATGTGTGATGTATATGTTTGGATTTTGGAAAAATTGAAAATGGACGATGATTGTGAATATGAGGAAATGTCATATGTCATATGGATTCGTACCTTACCATGATTTTGAGAACTATTGAACCATGGAAGCTTCACTTGAACAAATGTGAAAATTATGGAGATATTATACGAATGAGATATTTATATGTCATTATTTCTCATTTCATTTATTTGCATCATCTTGAATATCGTTCACTTACGATCTTGACTCAGAAATTAATTCATTGTTTTGAGAAAACAATTGTTGTTATTGAAAATGTTTTGGGGTAAATACGTTTGCTAAGTTTGGTTAGGGGGTGTAACTGGTATTGTTTAAGTTGGCTTGAGTGTTCAGGGTGAAAGATCGAAAATACGCGTGGATGAGGTACCATGTGCCTTTTGCTTAAGAGTTGGTAAAGTGGGGGATTGATAGTGCTTGTTATGCTTACTTGCATACACCAGTTTAGTGATTACCTGAGTCATATTTACCAACCCATTGTCCAAATTAGACTTTCATGAAGAAAATGAATTTTGAATGAAATATTGCATGGACTTCGAAAGAAATGGAGAACTTTGACATTTGAACCTGGCATGTGTAACAAGCCCGCGGGGGGGCCTCGCTACAGCTCGGACTCTCAATGTTTGTCACGGTTCTTAATCTGAACCAAAGAGTCCAAATCTGGCAAGTCGTTTTGAGAAAACTGATTTTTGAAAAAGTAGTGCCAAACATGGACTGCTTTGCCAGATACAGAGTCGCCACCTAAATATTTTATTTTGGAAAATTTAGGAAACCCTGACTCGGTGCCAAAAGGCCACGTGTCCGTCATCACCAAAGCTGCTTCGGCTCGGGAACTTGGGTACGATTGGGGAAGGTCACTTCGTGAGCACCCCCGCTCGCCCGGTCAAAGACCGGCCTCTACTAACCATGATATCGATTTTTGAAAACATTGTGAGTTCTTAAACCGGTTTATTAGCCTAGGTTACTATGTGATGTACACAGTATATAAGTATAGACCAGGTCGCCTGGATTGGAACAAAACACTTCTTGTTTGTTTTTGAAAATGGTTTGCTACCCGCAGGTAGGCTTGAAAACATTTGGTGACTTATTCCAATTTAAGTAACCCAACCTTCACCCACAGGCATTCAGGCAGTTATATCAGATAAGCACATAGCCTCATGGTAAGTATGCTATCATGGCATTCACTCACACACATGCAAGGATGCTAAAGCATAAAACTCATCGGGTACTCCAAGCCAAAATAGATACTTATTAGAAATCATGCATGAATCCTAAGTATACAGAAATGCCTAATGCAACACATGCAAAATGCAACTATAGCAGGCTCGGCTATTCTAAACATGGCGTATGGAATGCTACAACTATCATGTATTCAACTTGGAATTGAAAGTATAATGCAGTTAGTATGATGCGCCGAGCCCGATGCATGCAATACAGATGAATGATGCAAACATGCTGTCATACTGTATGCTAATTAAAATATGCCCTAATCTAACCATCAAAAGCGGATAAATAAAAGGGAGAAAGACGTGGGGTTGGAAGACATACATCACACTCACCCACACTTATTACAGTTGTGCCCTCACTCGGAGGGTCCGAATAAGTAATGCAGTCCAAATATTACAGTCCCCAAAATAAAAGAATATTACAGTCCAAAATATTACAGAATTCTAATTAATTAATGAATTAACTAGAAAGCAAATAAACTGGCGTGCAAGCCAGGGACTGCCTTGCTTCTGGTGGATGATGCATGTCCGGACTGTCTTGCGCGGAAATCCACCGGAATGCCCCAATTAGCCTCTGTTTACACCTGTTATTCTTGAAAAGCGTGCCAAGTCCCGGAAAGTTGCTGATTCCGGGTTTTGCTGCAACAGAGAGCAGGAAAGGGGCATAGCAATGTATTTGCACAAATATATGCATGTCTCGATCCTCGTGCCACCAATCACGCATACCGAGGCATGATGGCCGAGGAGTCGAAATGCACAACTCAATATAGGATGAATGCACATGAAATTACAGCTAAAACCTAACTCCATCATGGATAATCCGGAGTGTCGGTGACTGGGGAATTGAGACACATTCCGTCACTCAGAGTACGAAATGTACCTCGTTTCCCGTGCCCAGGCTAACTCCTATTCCGGACACGATGCAATATGCATGATATGCATGAAATTCAACTAAGATACAATCCTAACGTACACAATGCTATGAAATGAGATGCCTCGAAATGCGTGCACGCAGGCACGCAAACCGAGAAAATGCAGAATGCTATGAAAATGAAATGCCTCGGAGTGCGTGAACACGGGCACGCAAACCGAGAAAATAATGTGTGTCTCGAAATGTGTGCACGCGGGCATGCAAACCGAGGCAATGATATGTGTCTCGAAGTGCGTGCATGCGGGCACGCAAACTGAGGCGATGATATGTGTCTCGAAGTACGTGCACGCAGGCACGCAAACCGAGGCGATGATATGTGTCTCGAAGTACGTGCACGCGGGCACGCAAACCGAGGCAATGATATGTGTCTCGAAGTACGTGCACGCGGGCACCCAAACCGAGGCAATGATATGTGTCTCGAAGTACGTGCACGCGGGCACGCAAACCGAGGCAATGATATGTGTCTCGAAGTACGTGCACGCGGGCACGCAAACCAAGGCAATGATATGTGTCTCGAAGTACGTGCACGCGGGCACACAAACTGAGGCGATGATATGTGTCTCGAAATACGTGCACGGGGGCACGCAAACCGAGGCGATGATATGAAAAAAGACAAATGGGCTTATACCAACATGAGTGAGCCTCAGCCGCACTCACATGAGATGCCGATGGCAGAAAATGAGGTGCCTCGAAATGCGTGCACACAGGCACGCAAACCGAGGCAGTGCATACGCAATGCAAATGACATGGAAAATGACAAATGGACTTATACTAACATGAGAGAGCCTCAGCCACACTCACATAAGATGCCGATGGCAGAAAATGAAGTGCCTCGAAATGCGTGCACACGGGCACGCAAACTGAGGCGGTGCATACGCAATGCAAATGACATGGAAAATGCAAAATGGACTTAAGCCTCAGCCACACTCACATAAGATGCCGATGGCAGAAAATGAAGTGCCTCGAAATGCGTGCACACGGGCACGCAAACCGAGGCGGTGCATACCCAATGCAAATGACATGGAAAATGACAAATGGACTTATACTAACATGAGAGAGCCTCAGCCACACTCACATAAGATGCCGATGAATGAAAAACGAAGTGCCTCGAGCTGCGTGCACACGGGCACGCAAACCGAGGCAATGGCAGAATGCGATGAAATGATATGGAAACATGATATGGGCTTATACCAACATGAGTGAGCCTCAGCCACACTCACATAGGATGCCGTCGGATAAAAATGAGGTGCCTCGAAATGCGTGCACACGGGCACGCAAACCGAGGCAATGATAAAATGTGATGCAACATGGCAAAAATGATATGCAAGCATGCTAATGGAATTCCAGCAACAAAACAAGGGGAAAACAGCCCCGGGATGAGGCGAAATGACATGAAATGCAAGGAAATGTCCCGAAATGCAACATTAGGCACCCGAAATGACCTATAGCTATGCTAAACATGCACAATATGGACATGCAATGCAAAGACAAAAGCTAGACAGTCCCAAAAGATGCACTTTCACAGTTATAAACATGGCCAAACAGCTAATATAGGTATGGCAAAAATAGCATACAAGAATAGGGGCCAAGATAGGGGTAATGAAGCAAGTGGTATAAGATAAACCCAAACTGAAAAATTTCCTTCTACAACAATGAAGATGGACCAAAAATATGAACATTTACAGTATATGGCAGCCTCAAAATCAGTATACAAATATGCTAAAAATGGGATGCAAAGCAAGGCCCAAAAGGTGCTATAACATGAAGTATATAAAATAATCACCAAACAGAAAAAACGTGTGAATGAAACATGAAGTATAGGCCAAAATAAGGCCACTTTCAGTTCGGACCAAGGTCCAAAAACAGAAATCAAGAAGGCTATCAACTTATGCAAAAATGGGGCCAAATAGGGGATTGAACTACAAGTGATACATGGAGACACCAAACAATGTTGAGCCCTTCTCCAAGGTTGAAGAGGGGCTCAAAATAAGCCCTAAATCAGTTTACCACATGCTCGAAAATAAATTGCTCATGGGTCAAAAATAGCATGCAAAACTATGACATACAAGATGGTCAATGAAGCAAGTGTATCATGGAGGGCTTAAACAGGGTTGAGCCCTTAATTAGAAGTGAAGATGAGCTCAAAATATGGCCCTTTTCAGTTAGGGCCGGAGCTTGAAACAAAAAGGAAGTGAGGCTTAGAAATGGATCAAGAAAAAGGGTCAAAAGGGTAAAAGTGTAACTTACCCTTGAAAACTCAAGCTTTTGTTGCTTCTTGGATGGATTTGCAGCTTCTTTAGCCTTCAAGAATCCCTCCTTGTTGCTGGAAATGAGATGGTGGTGGTAGAGCTTGGTGGTGTAGAAGGAATGATGGTTAGGGAGTTAGGGTTTTTTGAAGAATTGAGATGGAAGAAGATGGAGTTGGCTATGGAGACTTGAAGAGTAATTTTTCTAACCCTTGTAGAGGAGGCCATCAGCTGGTTTAAAAGGGCCAAAAGGGGGTGTAAAAGGTGGGGGAAATGGAGAGGAAAACTCCCCCACAAAATATCCCCCGGATACAGAAAATATCTGGGGGATATTGCCCAACAGCTGGAAAGGGTACAGTGAGGAGAATACGGCCGGCCTCATACTTTTACAGGAGGTGGCCGGCCGGCCACACCCCCTAGCCGGCCGGCTAGGGGTCAAAAGGGTCAAGGAGCTTTTCTGGCCGGCCAGATATTGGGGAGGTAGCCCTATGTGTGTACAACACAACCATGTAATTGAAATTCCAAGAAAGTGGGCCCAAGGGGTTCAACAATGGCTCGGAAAGAGGGGGTCAAAAGGGTCAAGTTGACTTACTGGCCGGCCATGAACTTTTAGGGGCCTCTCAGGTGTGTACATCACAGATATGTGGTTCAAAGTTCAAGAAAAAAGGTCCAAAGGGTTCAACATTAGCCCGGAAGAAAGGGGTCAAAAGGGTCAGGTGACCTTAATGGCCGGCCACCAACTTTTAGTGGCCTCTCAGATGTGTAGATCACAGATATGTGGTTGAAAGTTGGCAACACTAGCTCTAAGGTATTCAACATTAGCCCGGAAGTGCGAAAAACGGGCGCCGGGAGGCTCCGGAAGAGAAATAACTGGTTGCTGCAACAATTGCTGGCCTCCCACCCTTCAGTGACCTTCCCTGTGATAAAACAGAGGTACCTGCCAAAAATGAGCGAAAACCGTTGCAAAACGAATGTTCCGGAGCCAAAACACGCAGTTCGGGGTCCTGGAAATGGGCCGTTAAGCACCGAAAATGGTATTCGACCTTGAAGTGGGTTTCTCAGCCCCCAGTGTCCCTCAAAATGGATGAAATAAGATGTATGCAAAAAAAATCAAAGCAATAGGAGATGGTTAAGCGGTCCTGAACCGAGGCACACGGCCTGACGGCTCCGAAAACCGGGAACCGAACTCCGAAATGGGCAAAATGGCCTACGGCCACCAAATGTAGCCTACGGACATTGAGAGATGGTCTACGGGACCTCTCCCTCCCCTCAGGAAAAGAAACCGAGAAAAACCGAGTCTGGTTCGTAAACCGAGACAAGGCACAGAAGAGGGTTCGGAAGTCCGGAGGCAGGGCTCACGGCCGTAACTCTGAAACTTCTGAACGAGCACAATACACAACATCACCAATCGCTCAATCAGTGACGTCTGAGTCTTAAGGTCGGTCAAAAATGGGGTGTCTACAGTTGCCCCTCTTTGACAGAACTCGGAAGTCACAAGTGACGGGAGTGAATGTCAAAGCCCAGAGACAACCCATTTTTGACAAGGCCGAAGATTTAGACAAACGGGCAAGATAACAAAGATGTGCCCGCAGGCATGCCCGCAGGCAGGGGGCAAGATGCAAAACGATATGCCAGAAGATGATCATAACTTATGATTATGCAAAGAGAGCTGTAATGAAGCATACCATGCAGCAGTTTTAAGCAAGCGAATACAAATCTAACTACATTTCATGCAGAAGGATGTAAGAAAATTATGCAATTCTCACTGCGTCTCACGCGGAGAAGGCTAAAAGCGACTACCGAGACTACCTGGAGCCTTACACACAACATCTCTCTGTGTATCACACATAGGAGAGGAAGAAGGTAAACCTTTCAGCGTATCACACGCAAGAGAGGAAAGGTAAACTTCTCAGCGTATCACACGCAAGAGAAGAAAGGCAAATTCCTCAGCGTATCACACGCAAGAGAAAACCTCTCAGCATATCACATGCAAGAGAGAAAAGGGAGATTTCTCAGCGTATCACACACAAGAGAAAACCTCTCAGCATATCACATGCAAGAGAGAAAAGATAAATTTCTCAGCGTATCACACGCAAGAGAAAACATCTCAGCATATCACATGCAAGAGAAAACCTCTCAGCATATCACATGCGAGAGAGAAAAGATAAATTTCTCAGCGTATCACACGCAAGAGAAAACCTCTCAGCATATCACATGCAAGAGAAAACCTCTCAGCATATCACATGCGAGAGAGAAAAGATAAATTTCTCAGCGTATCACACGCAAGAGAAAACCTCTCAGCATATCACATGCAAGAGAGAAAAGGTAAGTTTCTCAGCGTATCACACGCAAGAGAAAACCTCTCAGCATATCACATGCAAGAGAGGAAAGATAAATTTCTCAGCGTATCACACGCAAGAGAAAACCTCTCAGCATATCACATGCAAGAGAGAAAAGGTAAGTTTCTCAGCGTATCACACGCAAGAGAAAACCTCTCAGCATATCACATGCAAGAGAGGAAAGATAAATTTCTCAGCGTATCACACGCAAGAGAAAACCTCTCAGCATATCACATGCAAGAGAGAAAAGGTAAGTTTCTCAGCGTATCACACGCAAGAGAAAACCTCTCAGCATATCACATGCAAGAGAGGAAAGATAAATTTCTCAGCGTATCACACGCAAGAGAAAACCTCTCAGCATATCACATGCAAGAGAGGAAAGATAAGAATTGTAAGTGAAAAGGTGCATAACGATGCAGGTGAAGTGTACATAACAATGCAAGTAATGAGCATAACAATGCTAGAAGATGTGCATAACAATGCAAGCAATGAGCATAACAATGCTAGATAGATGTGCATAACAATGCAACGAATGATCATAACAATGCTAGATAGATGCGCATAACAATACAAGGAATGAGCATAACAATGCTAGATAGATGTGCATAACAATGCAATGAATGAGCATAACAATGCTAGATAGATGTGCATAACAATGCAATGAATGAGCACAACAATGCCAGTGGAACGCGCGTAACAACACCCGTTTGAAACAAAAATACCGAATAAGGGAATACAAGCCTTAAGTAGACCAAATTCCAAACGCAACCTCCGATTTACCTCTCGGAGGGGTCACGATATATTCAAAAAAGGATACACCTCGTGCATGCCGACTGACGATGAGCCACACATCGAAGATATGAGTTGAAAATTCCGCAGAAACATTTTGAACTGAAAAGAGTGGGTTCTCCTTGCACTTTCTTGATTGTACTTCCAAACCGCAGTTACTACCTTTCCTTCCTGGCCATGTTCACAACTTTCCCTATTCTCCAACGGGGTGACAGGCTAGGTTGATTCAGTATCCAGAATCGAGGCGCATTCACATGCTATCTTAATCTATGGGGCTGCCATACAGATTTCAAGCCGAGGGCATGCCTCTGGGTATTTAAACCAGACTTTGGTCTCGGAAATCCCGAACCTTTACGTTCTAGGCATCGGCCATTCGAACTCTAGTTTCCACCGTCGCAGTTGGTCTCCTAGGAACTCATTGCGAACATGGCCAAGATGCCTCTGGCGGGGAATGGTACTCAGGGAGAGCACTTCTGATTACCATTTTGGCTTGAAGCAGACTTGATCTTGAGCTTGAGGTAGAGGCACACTCATACTTCGGAGCCTTGGCAAGACTTGAAGAGGCACACACGGGATGTAGTCTCGGAACTTACTGAAGTTGAAACAAACTCAGATACCCGACATTTCCTCTTTTGCTTTTGCTTTGTAGTCTGGAACCCATATAGCTTCAGATAGGTCCTGATTTTATTGTTCTGACATGACCTGGGTTGAACCCTGCGGTTTTATGAAAGAATGAATCTTGTTTTGCACAGATGTGGAGAACGGCACGGCACTCGGAGCGCAAAACGCTTTTATTTTTTGAAATTAAGAAACGAGTTCTTAACCGGGTATTGAGCCTACGACTGAACACAGCGAAAAAGACCCAACAAGGAAATAAAAGGCACACAACCTAGACACATCGAGTAACACTCGAAACGACTCAAAACAAGAATCGAGATAAAACAAAAGACACGACACTCAAATGTGCACAGGGAGCCTGTTTCACCGGGTAGTGTTTCCCACCCTTTCTTATTTGTGGTTCTCACATCACTCGGCCCTCAAGCTCTGTTTTTTCTGAAAAAGCCCCTTTCTCACTTTTTCTCTCATCGTACATCTCTCTATTCTTCAATCTCTCGTTTTTCATCCCTCCCCTGGGTGGTTGATGGATGAACAGGAAGTTGCGGGCTCACGCCCAACATAATCAGCTCGCGGCTATTTCCTTCGGTGACATCTGTCGATGCGCCGGATGAGGGAATGGAGCATCTTGATCCATTCCAATTCGTGCTTCGCACTTGGCTTGATACCTCGCTGCTTGGAGGATGAGAGGGCTTTCAACCCTTTGTTGTTAACTTCAGTTGTGCTCCCCTTTTTTTTTTGGCGGGTAGAGTGCCCTTCTGGCAAGTATGTTGGCAATGGGGAAAAGACAGGAAGCCTGACTCAACTGTGCCCGTAGTTCATCATTTTGACCATTTTTTTAGTTTTAGTTTTCTCCTAAAAAAAGTTTTGACCAAAATGAGAGTTAGATTAACATACTTGTTCAATTTTCTGATTTAAAATCATGCAAGTTAGGCAGTGAGCACTGAGAGTTTTCCTTTTTTGGGTCCAAGAAATGGTCCAGTTTTGAAAATGGAATACTTTTCGAGAAGATTAGTCAACCTCAGTAAAAATTCTCAAAAACTATTTTCGCAAACGACCACTGCTCAACGAGCATGGGACCTACTCTTGAGATGCGCAACCTCGGATCCATGGCAATGGAAAATTGCCCCTTGTCTGAAGGACACTGCATGGCAACGGAATGTTGCCCCTTGTTTGAAATGACACTGCGGCGTTCTGAATGGCAACAGAAAGTTGCCCCTTGTTTGGATAGCACCGCAGCGCATTGAATGGCAACGGAAAGTTGCCCCTTGTTTGAATGACACCGCGGTGCATTTGAATGGCAACGGAAAGTTGCCCCTTGTCTGAATGGCACCGTAGTGTATTGTAGTCAGTCCTCAGAGCGACGAACGCAACCAGACTCTCAGATATAGAGAAGGCAAAGATTATAAGAACCATTACATAGACATGATTGAGTTTGAAGTGTTTTACGGCTGGACTTCAGAATGAAGTTGCCTACGTATCCCAAAGATGGGAATCAAGCCTTACGTAGTTCGGGGTTAAGGTACACTCGGGTGTTAACCTCTCCTTTTTAGGCTCTAACTTTTGCCAAGGCGCCCGTTGCGGGTTTTCGACCTTGCGAGCTTTGTTCTTCTTTTCTTTTCAATTCTTTTCATTTCTTTTTCCTTTTTTGATTTTTTCGTTCTTTTCTTTGCATCTTTCTTTTTTGTTCTCTTTTTTTCTTTTTGCATTTTTTACTTCTTCTTTTTTTGTATTTTTTTCCTCTTGCTCTAACTTTTGCCTGGGCCGCCCTTCCGGGTTTTCGGCCCAGCGAGCCTCTCAAGGGTAAAAGTATAACAAGTCCATGCCAAATGGTTTTGAGATCCTAGAGTCATCTGAATCCAGGAGAATGGCTGCTGCTTTGCAAGAGGACTCATCTTCAGCTCTTCGAGCATGTCTGATATCTTTGCCCCTAGTTCGAGGGGTACTTCTGTTCTAGCTTTGCAAGCTTCTTCTGATCTTCTGATCTTTTGATCTGACTTTCCTAGCCTCTTGTTCGAGGGCTGCTTCAAATCTAGCCACACAGGCCTCACATCGTAGTTGACCGTCGAACCTTCTGATTTCAAGTTCAAGGTTTGGAAGCGAAGGGGTTGAGTCTCGAGGCTGAGAGCGATCCTAGGCTGCACAATCTCAAGAGCGATTCCACACAGGTCTTCGCAAGACCGCGCAAAACATTTTGTTTTTGAAATTTTTTAAGAAAGCGACAAATCGCTCGCGCTGAAGGTAGTGTGAAACCAGTCTGGATCAAGCCAGGGTCCTTCTCAGTACTCACGCTAACAAGCATGATTTCATTCATTAAGGGCTTAGCATGCCTCTCTTTCTCTCAAATGATCAAAGTTTTGCAAATCCCAAGGAATTCCTTCCTCTTCGTTTTTACCGCAATGTTCAAAAAGAGTTTTGAAAAACTTAGGTCGATGCAATGATTCTGGGGCACAAGAGAGCAGGTGGAATGCACTGCCATTTCATTCAGATTCCATCACACCTAGCACACGGCAGCAGCGAACACAGAAGTGCAAAAATTACTGCTGTTTCATTTAAATCTTTCTGGCACAATTGGCACAAAGCAGGAGCAAGCACAAAGCATGAAAAAACACTGCTGTTTCAATCAAATCTGCTGGTGTTACTGGCTCCCTGGCAGAAACAGACTCAAAACAAAACGAAAAGACAAGCATAAAACAAAATGGTGACTCCCGAGGTAACATCCCCCGGAATCACCCGACTTCTATACAACAGGACTGACTCGATACAACAAGACAGACCCAAAACAAAACGACAAGACTGACTCAATACCCAAGTCAGAAAGCACAAAAACTAGTATTTGCAAAATGTTCAAAACAGTGCGTGCCATACGCCACATCCGGAGTAATCTGAGTGCCGCCTGCAGGTGGTTCATCCCTCGATCGTATCACATTATCTCCCACAAGTTCACTGATCAAGTGCCGATAGACTTTGCAGGACTTGGCGCGGGGATGATCCCGTTGTCGATCAGATCTTGTATTTCGTGGCGGAGACGAAAGCACATGTCAGTGTCATGGCCGGCTCGCTGATGGAAGGCACAGTAGTCGGCTGGATTGTGCGAGAGAGGGAGGTTCTTTGGTAATGGTTGCGGCTCCAGGGGCTTCAGATGCCCTTTCTTGATCAAAACCCCAAGAGCCTTTGACAAAGGCATATAAAGTGGGGTGAAAACCTTCTTAGCTTGGGGTGGATATTTGGCCGCTTGTGAGCTACTTCCGGACGCACCGGTGAATGGGGTAGCTGTTTTTGATACGGTGGTAGCAACCATGCCCACAGCAGAAGATCTTGCAGCTGCATCACCACTGGTGGTTGCATTCGAACTGCGAGAAAACGCCCTCCTGGGCTGCTCCTTATCCTGGTCAAACAGACCCTGTCTCATTGCATCTTCGATTTGTACCCCCATATCGTGTAAATCTGAGAAAGTGGGAAAGGGGATTACAATCATTCTCTGCATTAACTTAGGCTGGAGATTGCGCACAATCATCCGAATTTGATCCTTATCAGTAGGCCTTAGAGTCATCATCGAGGCCTTCGCCCTCCACCGGATCACAAAGTCCGAGAAAGATTCCTTGGGCTCTTGCCTTGTCGTTTCGAGATCACGAGTTGTGATCTCGATTTGAGTGTTGTATGAATATTGTGTGACAAAGGCCTCAGCCATCTCATCCCAATTCTTCTTCACTTCATCTTGTAATCTTGCGTACCAATGGGAGGCCACACCCGACAGGGTTCGGCCGAATAGTGAGAGCTTCTGTGGTCGTGTTAGGCCCATCGGCCGCAAGACGTCTGCAAACAGTCGAATATGGACCATGGGGTCGCCGGTCCCGTCAAAGCGGTCGATTTGTGGCATTTTGAACCTATCAGGGAGTGTTACGGCCTCCTCGGTATATCCGTCTCCGATATCCGGCATAGCCTTGGCCCCTTGGGATTTTTTGAAGAGCTTCTCCAGTTTGCTCAATTTCAGAGCTGTATTATCAACCTCGACCTCGAATGGAGAGTCCGGGTGATTGGGTGTATGGACCTTGGACAGTTGTGGTGGAAGCGGGGGCGGAGCTGGCCCCGTTGGAAGACTTGTGTCCTCTTGCTGGTTCTGGATAGTCGGCACAGTATTCTGGATGTTTGGAGGAGCGTTCCGAACAGCAGGTATCTGCTCAGGTAATGGAGCCCCTGCCGGTGGAGGAATTTGTTGTGAAGCAGATGCCTCATTCTGCTGTTGCAGTCTAGTAATCAGTTCGGCCTGTTGGGTCATGATTGCGGCCTGCTGTTTGGAAAACTCCTCCTGACGGGCAGCGTCCTGCTGCATGAGTTTCATACTTTCTTGCATCTGGCGCATCATGGCCTCTATCCCTGATGTGTTCTGCCGTTCCATCTGACTGATTGGTATCTATCCCTTGCCTCTGGTGGAGGAACACTGATTGCCCTTGAACTGAATCTCTGACCTAGCAAAGTCTATCAGCACAAGTTCGATGAACCTCGGGGGATATCGGAGCCTTCAGAAGCTATGGTTCCCAGACTACCTAGCAAAAGAGAAAACAGACAGCATCTCAGCCTGATTCCATCTGAACGGATACAAGCATAGTTGAATGAGTGTGCCCTCTACTGAATTCTACCCCAAAATCCTGCCCTAAACTGAGTCTGATACCCACGGGTAAAGCTGACTCCCAAATACTGATAGTAATGCCCGCAGGCCTGATGCCCAAACTCGCAAACTGGTGCCCGCAGGCCTGATGCCCAAACTCATACACTGATACATGCATTCCTGTAGAGACGCACTCTAAAGCACATAACAGATAAGTGAGAGCCAAAACACCCCTATGAAGGGGTAAGGTTTCCCTGTCCTATTTTGTCAGGAGCTAGGGTTTCACTACGCATGCAGCGGTTTCAAACAACCTATAAACGGGTAAGCAACCTGTCCTAGTATGGAATGGTCACTATGGATTCCGAATATGCACTAGGTCGAATGGTCAAAGAGGGTGCCCCGGTAAAACCGGGGTTTGTGTTCCCATACTGGCAGAGCCCACAACCGGTCAGCCTTATGGTCATGCCTTGACAAGACAAGCCTCCGGCAAACCATTCAGGAATAGCAGATGGCAAACACGGTGTCCTAGGTGCACCAATGCAAATGCAATGCAAAGAAACACTCAAGTGTAGTCAAAAACAGATATCACGAGTTCGAGTCAAGTTCTCTAAATCCCCAGCAGAGTCGCCAGAAACTGTAACAAGCCCGCGGGGGGGCCTCGCTACAGCTCGGACTCTCAATGTTTGTCACGGTTCTTAATCTGAACCAAAGAGTCCAAATCTGGCAAGTCGTTTTGAGAAAACTGATTTTTGAAAAAGTAGTGCCAAACATGGACTGCTTTGCCAGATACAGAGTCGCCACCTAAATATTTTATTTTGGGAAATTTAGGAAACCCTGACTCGGTGCCAAAAGGCCACGTGTCCGTCATCACCAAAGCTGCTTCGGCTCGGGAACTTGGGTACGATTGGGGAAGGTCACTTCGTGAGCACCCCCGCTCGCCCGGTCAAAGACCGGCCTCTACTAACCATGATATCGATTTTTGAAAACATTGTGAGTTCTTAAACCGGTTTATTAGCCTAGGTTACTATGTGATGTACACAGTATATAAGTATAGACCAGGTCGCCTGGATTGGAACAAAACACTTCTTGTTTGTTTTTGAAAATGGTTTGCTACCCGCAGGTAGGCTTGAAAACATTTGGTGACTTATTCCAATTTAAGTAACCCAACCTTCACCCACAGGCATTCAGGCAGTTATATCAGATAAGCACATAGCCTCATGGTAAGTATGCTATCATGGCATTCACTCACACACATGCAAGGATGCTAAAGCATAAAACTCACCGGGTACTCCAAGCCAAAATAGATACTTATTAGAAATCATGCATGAATCCTAAGTATACAGAAATGCCTAATGCAACACATGCAAAATGCAACTATAGCAGGCTCGGCTATTCTAAACATGGCGTATGGAATGCTACAACTATCATGTATTCAACTTGGAATTGAAAGTATAATGCAGTTAGTATGATGCGCCGAGCCCGATGCATGCAATACAGATGAATGATGCAAACATGCTGTCATACTGTATGCTAATTAAAATATGCCCTAATCTAACCATCAAAAGCGGATAAATAAAAGGGAGAAAGACGTGGGGTTGGAAGACATACATCACACTCACCCACACTTATTACAGTTGTGCCCTCACTCGGAGGGTCCGAATAAGTAATGCAGTCCAAATATTACAGTCCCCAAAATAAAAGAATATTACAGTCCAAAATATTACAGAATTCTAATTAATTAATGAATTAACTAGAAAGCAAATAAACTGGCGTGCAAGCCAGGGACTGCCTTGCTTCTGGTGGATGATGCATGTCCGGACTGTCTTGCGCGGAAATCCACCGGAATGCCCCAATTAGCCTCTGTTTACACCTGTTATTCTTGAAAAGCGTGCCAAGTCCCGGAAAGTTGCTGATTCCGGGTTTTGCTGCAACAGAGAGCAGGAAAGGGGCATAGCAATGTATTTGCACAAATATATGCATGTCTCGATCCTCGTGCCACCAATCACGCATACCGAGGCATGATGGCCGAGGAGTCGAAATGCACAACTCAATATAGGATGAATGCACATGAAATTACAGCTAAAACCTAACTCCATCATGGATAATCCGGAGTGTCGGTGACTGGGGAATTGAGACACATTCCGTCACTCGGAGTACGAAATGTACCTCGTTTCCCGTGCCCAGGCTAACTCCTATTCCGGACACGATGCAATATGCATGATATGCATGAAATTCAACTAAGATACAATCCTAACGTACACAATGCTATGAAATGAGATGCCTCGAAATGCGTGCACGCAGGCACGCAAACCGAGAAAATACAGAATGCTATGAAAATGAAATGCCTCGGAGTGCGTGAACACGGGCACGCAAACCGAGAAAATGATGTGTGTCTCGAAATGTGTGCACGCGGGCACGCAAACCGAGGTAATGATATGTGTCTCGAAGTGCGTGCATGCGGGCACGCAAACTGAGGCGATGATATGTGTCTCGAAGTACGTGCACGCAGGCACGCAAACCGAGGCGATGATATGTGTCTCGAAGTACGTGCACGCGGGCACGCAAACCGAGGCAATGATATGTGTCTCGAAGTACGTGTACGCGGGCACGCAAACCGAGGCAATGATATGTGTCTCGAAGTACGTGCACACGGGCACGCAAACCGAGGCATTGATATGTGTCTCGAAGTACGTGCACGCGGGCACGCAAACCAAGGCAATGATATGTGTCTTGAAGTACGTGCACGCGGGCACACAAACTGAGGCGATGATATGTGTCTCGAAATACGTGCACGCGGGCACACAAACCGAGGCGATGATATGTGTCTCGAAATACGTGCACGCGGGCACGCAAACCGAGGCGATGATATGAAAAAAGACAAATGGGCTTATACCAACATGAGTGAGCCACAGCCGCACTCACATGAGATGCCGATGGCAGAAAATGAGGTGCCTCGAAATGCGTGCACATAGGCACGCAAACCGAGGCAGTGCATACGCAATGCAAATGACATAGAAAATGACAAATGGACTTATACTAACATGAGAGAGCCTCAGCCACACTCACATAAGATGCCGATGGCAGAAAATGAAGTGCCTCGAAATGCGTGCACACGGGCACGCAAACCGAGGCGGTGCATACGCAATGCAAATGACATGGAAAATGCAAAATGGACTTATACTAACATGAGAGAGCCTCAGCCACACTCACATAAGATGCCGATGGCAGAAAATGAAGTGCCTCGAAATGCGTGCACACGGGCACGCAAACCGAGGCGGTGCATACCCAATGCAAATGACATGGAAAATGACAAATGAACTTATACTAACATGAGAGAGCCTCAGCCACACTCACATAAGATGCCGATGAATGAAAAACGAAGTGCCTCGAGATGCGTGCACACGGGCACGCAAACCGAGACAATGGCAGAATGCGATGAAATGATATGGAAACATGATATGGGCTTATACCAACATGAGTGAGCCTCAGCCACACTCACATAGGATGCCGTCGGATAAAAATGAGGTGCCTCGAAATGCGTGCACACGGGCACGCAAACCGAGGCAATGATAAAATGTGATGCAACATGGCAAAAATGATATGCAAGCATGCTAATGGAATTCTAGCAACAAAACAAGGGGAAAACAGCCCCGGGATGAGGCGAAATGACATGAAATGCAAGGAAATGTCCCGAAATGCAACATTAGGCACCCGAAATGACCTATAGCTATGCTAAACATGCACAATATGGACATGCAATGCAAAGACAAAAGCTAGACAGTCCCAAAAGATGCACTTTCACAGTTATAAACATGGCCAAACAGCAAATATAGGTATGGCAAAAATAGCATACAAGAATAGGGGCCAAGATAGGGGTAATGAAGCAAGTGGTATAAGCTAAACCCAAACTGAAAAATTTCCTTCTACAACAATGAAGATGGACCAAAAATATGAACATTTACAGTATATGGCAGCCTCAAAATCAGTATACAAATATGCTAAAAATGGGATGCAAAGCAAGGCCCAAAAGGTGCTATAACATGAAGTATATAAAATAATCACCAAACAGAAAAAAAGTGTGAATGAAACATGAAGTATAGGCCAAAATAAGGCCACTTTCAGTTCGGACCAAGGTCCAAAAACAGAAATCAAGAAGGCTATCAACTTATGCAAAAATGGGGCCAAATAGGGGATTGAACTACAAGTGATACATGGAGACACCAAACAATGTTGAGCCCTTCTCCAAGGTTGAAGAGGGGCTCAAAATAAGCCCTAAATCAGTTTACCACATGCTCGAAAATAAATTGCTCATGGGTCAAAAATAGCATGCAAAACTATGACATACAAGATGGTCAATGAAGCAAGTGTATCATGGAGGGCTTAAACAGGGTTGAGCCCTTAATGAGAAGTGAAGATGAGCTCAAAATATGGCCCTTTTCAGTTAGGGCCGGAGCTTGAAACAAAAAGGAAGTGAGGCTTAGAAATGGATCAAGAAAAAGGGTCAAAAGGGTAAAAGTGTAACTTACCCTTGAAAACTCAAGCTTTTGTTGCTTCTTGGATGGATTTGCAGCTTCTTTAGCCTTCAAGAATCCCTCCTTGTTGCTGGAAATGAGATGGTGGTGGTAGAGCTTGGTGGTGTAGAAGGAATGATGGTTAGGGAGTTAGGGTTTTTTGAAGAATTGAGATGGAAGAAGATGGAGTTGGCTATGGAGACTTGAAGAGTAATTTTTCTAACCCTTGTAGAGGAGGCCATCAGCTGGTTTAAAAGGGCCAAAAGGGGGTGTAAAAGGTGGGGGAAATGGAGAGGAAAACTCCCCTACAAAATATCCCCCGGATACAGAAAATATCTGGGGGATATTGCCCAACAGCTGGAAAGGGTACAGTGAGGAGAATACGGTCGGCCTCATACTTTTACAGGAGGTGGCCGGCCGGCCACACCCCCTAGCCGGCCGGCTAGGGGTCAAAAGGGTCAAGGAGCTTTTCTGGCCGGCCAGATATTGGGGAGGTAGCCCTATGTGTGTACAACACAACCATGTAATTGAAATTCCAAGAAAGTGGGCCCAAGGGGTTCAACAATGGCTCGGAAAGAGGGGGTCAAAAGGGTCAAGTTGACTTACTGGCCGGCCATGAACTTTTAGGGGCCTCTCAGGTGTGTACATCACAGATATGTGGTTCAAAGTTCAAGAAAAAAGGTCCATGGGGTTCAACATTAGCCCGGAAGAAAGGGGTCAAAAGGGTCAGGTGACCTTAATGGCCGGCCACCAACTTTTAGTGGCCTCTCAGATGTGTAGATCACAGATATGTGGTTGAAAGTTGGCAACACTAGCTCTAAGGTATTCAACATTAGCCCGGAAGTGCGAAAAACGGGCGCCGGGAGGCTCCGGAAGAGAAATAACTGGTTGCTGCAACAATTGCTGGCCTCCCACCCTTCAGTGACCTTCCCTGTGATAAAACAGAGGTACCTGCCAAAAATGAGCGAAAACCGTTGCAAAACGAATGTTCCGGAGCCAAAACACGCAGTTCGGGGTCTCGGAAATGGGCCGTTAAGCACCGAAAATGGTATTCGACCTTGAAGTGGGTTTCTCAGCCCCCAGTGTCCCTCAAAATGGATGAAATAAGATGTATGCAAAAAAAATCAAAGCAATAGGAGATGGTTAAGCGGTCCCGAACCGAGGCACACGGCCTGACGGCTCCGAAAACCGGGAACCGGACTCCGAAATGGGCAAAATGGCCTACGGCCACCAAATGTAGCCTACGGACATTGAGAGATGGTCTACGGGACCTCTCCCTCCCCTCAGGAAAAGAAACCGAGAAAAACCGAGTCTGGTTCGCAAACCGAGACAAGGCACAGAAGAGGGTTCGGAAGTCCGGAGGTAGGGCTCACGGCCACAACTCTGAAACTTCTGAACGAGCACAATACACAACACCACCAATCGCTCAATCAGTGACGTCTGAGTCTTAAGGTCGGTCAAAAATGGGGTGTCTACAGCATGGCATTGTGTAGACGTCCCCGACCGTCCCAGGGGGAAATCCCCGTTTCGTTCGTTTTGGGCTCACTACAGTTCAGGACTCAAATTGTCACGGTTCTAAATCTGAACCAAAGAGTCCAAATCCGACAAATCATTTTTGAAAACAGATTTTTTGTAAAGAAGTGCCAAACATAGACTGGTTTGCCAGATACAGAGTCGCCACCTAAATATTTTATTTTGGGGGAATTTAGGAAACCCTGACTCGTGCCTAAGGCCACGTGTCCGTCATCACCAACGTTGCTTCGGCTCGGGAACTTGGGTACGATTGGGGAAGGTCAGCTATGAGCACCCCCTCTCGCCCGATCCGAAGATCGGCCTCTACTAACCATGATATCTAGTTTTGAAAGCGTTGTGCATTCTTATTCCGGTTATTAGTCTAGATTTACTATGTGATGCACACAGCATACAAGTATAGACTGGGTCGCCTGAATTGGAACAAAACATTTCATGTTTGTTTTGAAAATGGTTTGCTACTCGTAAGTAGGTTAAAATGCAGATTTTGCCACCCTCGGGTGGGCTTAGGAAAACATGGTTTTGCCACTATTTAATGGGCTTAAAACTCACAGTCAATGCATTTTTCCAATTCAGATAATCCAACCTTCACCCACAGGCATTCAGGCAGATATATCACATAAGCACATAGCCTCATGGTAAGCATACTATCATGGCAACACTCACACACATGCAAGGATGCTAAAGCGTAAATGCTTACCGAGTACTCCAAGCCAAAACAGAAACTAGTTAGTAATCAAATGCATGATCCTAGTTCATGTTAAGATGGCTAATGCAACACATGCAAGATGCAACTACAATAGGCACGACTATTCTAAGATGGCATATGATGATGCTACAGCTAACACGTATTCAACTTAGAATTGAAATACAAATACAGTTAGTATGATGCGCCGAGCCCGGTGCATGCAAGACAAATGAATGATGCAAACATGCGAGCATAAGTATGCTAATTGAAACATGCCCTAATACTAACCATTGAAAGCATGTAAGTAAAAGGGAGAAAGAAGTGGGGGTTGAAAGACATGCACAAACGCACCCATATTTATTACAAATTCGCCCTCGCTCGAAAGAACCAAAAGAATATACAAATTAATTAACCTACAAACTAATTAATTATTACAGACCACCTAACTAGTAGAAAGCAATAAACAGCCTCGGGAAGAGGGTCCGATGCATGCGTGCTTAGGTTTGCTCGGAAATTCGTCGCCATGCACAAGCTGCATCCGTTTTCCCTGCTCTGCTCCTCTGAAAATTGCACAAGTCCCAGGGTACACTCCATGGACACTGTGGAACACCACCGACCAAGGGGAATCACCACTGGCCAAAGGGAGTTGGTCATCGACCAATTATGGAGCTCTCGGTCACAAATATTTGGTTGATCGGCAGTATAGATGGTCGACCGGCCAAAGATTCCTGCAAAAACCTGTTTTGACAGCAGTAGAGGACAGACAAGGCATGGCAAAGTATTTTCAAAGCAATGTTTACACCAACACCCTCCTTATCATGTTCGTGACTCAAAGGAGGATGGTCTTCGACCCTCGGACCACCAATCGCGCATTTCAATGCATGATGGCCCAGGAAGCCAAAGCATACAATTCAATATTAGAATGAAATGCATACAAACAAACAAGGGGCCCAACCTCAATCATGGTTAATCAAAAGGCAAGGCATGCATGCCGAATGCAACCTAAGCATGTGAGCTAAGTATGCAACATGAGCATGGGCGCAAGCAATGTATACTAGGCACACAACCTAAGCTAACAAGCATGCAAGGCACGGAACCAAGCCCAAGGACTTAAACTATGGTCATGTGACACATGAAGCAAATGACCAGAGTGAAACAAAAAAGCCCCAAATCATGCCAAAACAAGGTCAAAGACACACCTAGATGGCATCTAAATGGCCTAATTCTAAAGGCATGCAAAAGGGGCCAAACCTGGAGTATAAGACACCAACCTCTTAAAGTATTAAAGGAGCATCAAATACAACCATACAAGCATGCCATAAGGACTGAAATGACATGGCAAGTGGTTCCAAACCACTAAAATAATGCAAATAGAGCATGCTAGAGGGTCCAACACTCAAGGCCTACAAGGGAGATTACATGGTAGCTATACAAAGCAAAGCATGGATGACCCAAACAACCAAAAATAGTCCTCAAGCACACTAAAACATGCATAAAAGCTTCACAAAGCCAAGCCAAAACAAGTAAGCATAGTGGTCTAAATGCTAAATACATGTTAAGGCAATTTCATGGCATTACAAGACAAGTATGCAAAGCAAGCATGGTGTGTCTAAACCAACTTAAAACAGAGGTAAAACATGGCAAAATACTGCCAAATACCTACTAAGACATGGTCAACATGAACTTAAGAATGATGCTCACACATGAGGCAAAAATGGCCAATATTGAAGGCAACAAGGAGAGGGGATGGCCCTCTCCTTCTTAGGACCTTAAGACACCATCCCCACCACTAAAATCCCTCAAGATTTCAATGGTGAGGAGGCCCAAATAAGGTGGTCCCGGAGCTCACCAAAATAGCACAAAATAGGGCCAAACAAGGCCTAAGAGTGGTCAAACAACCCCAAACAACAAAGTAACCTTAAACAACTATTTAAAGCACTCAAAAACAAGACTTTTTTCAATTTATGACAAAGCCCAAAACAGCATGCAAGATAGGCTAAAAGTGTGTACAAAAATGGGAAATAAAGAAGGTAAGGAGTGTTACCCTTGCAGCCAAGAAGCTCCAGCAGCTTATGGACCAAAAATGTAGGCCTTCAACCTCTGAAAAATGGCTCCAAGAACCTTAGAGTGATGGAGGAAGCGTGTGGTTGTGAGGTGGTGTGTAAAGGGGTCAAGAACCAACACTTATGGAGCTTGGATGTAGAGATATAGAGAGATACAACTCTTGTGTGCCTTAGACTAATTGTTGGAACCCTTGCAATGGAAGAGGGGCTCTTCTTTTATAGAGGAAGAAGGGTCTAAGCTTCTCTTAGGCCTCGTTTGGAAACAGGCTAATTTAGTAACTTTTTGGCTATTTGGCTAAAAAGGTAGGTTAAAAAAACTTATATGTTTGGGATGACTTTTTGGCTAATTACGAAAAGATGTGCAAAAAGTAGAGAGAAAAGATAATCTTTGACTTTTTGGTATGAATTGTTGGCTCTTTGGCTAAAATGGTAACTTTTTGGCTTTTTGGCCAAAAAGGTAAGTCCCCAAACGGGGCCTTAGAAGCTTGGAGTAAAAGGGCCAAGAAGGCCAAGCTTCTTGGAGAAGCTAGGCAAAGGGCCAAGCTTCTTGGAGAAGCTAGACAAAGGGTTCAACCTTCTTGGAGAAGCTAGAACAAAGATTCAAAAGGTTCAAGCTTCCTCAAAAAGCTAAAACTAAGGGTTCAAAAGGTTCAAGCTTCCTCAAGAAGCTAAAACCAAGGGTTCAAAAGGTTCAAACCCCCTCAAGAAAAGGTCTCGGCCAGAAAAAGTGGCCAATTGACCAAAATCAGTGGCCGGCTGACCAAACACAATGCCGACCGACCATCAATAGTGTCGATCGGCTATCACCAATGGCCGGTGGCAAGGAAACAAGGCCGGTGGCCTCAAGCCATGGCCGGTGAGGTGTGGGGATGGCCTACAAGCTATTTCCCACCCTCAGAAGCAAAACAACAAGTGTTTGATGTAAAACCAAACACAAAACAAACAAGTCGAGAGGTCGTGAGGTAAGGCGCAAAGCTGAAACCTCCGAGAACTCAAGACGAACACAAACAAGGGTAATCATCGAGTGTTCAAACGATGACGTCCAAGTCTTAAGGATGGTCAAAAATGGGGTGTCTACAGTTGCCCCTCTTTGACAGAACTCGAAAGTCATAAAAATGACGGGAGTGAATGTCAAAGCCTAGAGACAACCCACTTTTGACAAGGCCGAAAACTTAGACAAAACATACAAGCAGCAGACAAAGATATGCGCCCGAGGGTAGGGGCAAAATGCAAGACAATGCACAAAGCCGAGCATAACTTATGATCATGCAAGAAACATAGGGACGCATCCCGCTGCTTCGGAAAGGTATAAGCATTGGAACGTATTCCAAATGCTCTTAACCAAAGAGGGAGAAACATAGGGACCTATCCCGGTGTTTCGGAAAGGTATAAGCATTGGAACATATTCCGAATGCTCTTAACCAAATAGGGAGAAACATAGGGACGTATCCCGGTGTTTCGGAAAGGTATAAGCATTGGAACGTATTTCAAATGCTCTTAACCAAAGGGGGAGAAACATAGGGACGTTTCGCAGTGTTTCAGAATGGTTCAAGCATTGGAACGTATTCCAAATGCTCTTAACCAAAGAGGGAGAAACATAGGGACGTATCCTAGTGTTTTAGAATGGTATAAGCATTGGAACGTATTCCGAATGCTCTTAACCAAAGAGGGAGAAACATAGGGACGTATCCCGGTGGTTAGGGGCGTATCCCGACGGTTAGGGACGTATCCCGGTGTTTAAGGACATATCCCGGTGTTTAGGGACGTATCCCGTTGGTTAGAAAAGAAGAGAGAAACGTAGGGACGTATCCGGGTGTTTCGGAAGGAAGAAGAAACATAGGGACGTATCCCGGTGTTTTGGAAAAGAAGAGATCGTGCAAAACGATGCAATTGAAAGGGTGCATAACAATGCGAGTGAAATGTGCATAACAATGCAGGTCGAACGATGCATAACAATGCAAGCGAATCAGTGCATGACAATGCAGGAGGAATGGGTGCATAACAATGCAAGTGAAGTGTGCGTGACAATGCAAGTAAAGAGGTGCATGACAATGCAAGTAACGTGCGTGACTGCGCAGGTTAAAGAGGTGTGCAAGACAATGCAATATAGGTACACAAGACAGTGCGATGTAGATTAAATGCACGAAACAGTGCGATACAATGCACTAACAAGTACAGGTACGGTGCACAAGATAGCGCGATACAATGCACTAACAAGTGCAGGTAAGATGCACAAGAATGCGCGAACAATGCAATGCACTAACAAGTGCAGGTAAGGTGCGTAAGACAGTGCGAGTGAGGTGCACAAAAGAAGTGCGATGAAATGTATTTTCTATGCAAGTATGGGAGCATTTTCTATGCAACATGGAAAGCATATTCTATGCAATATTGAAGACATATTCTGTGCATGAGACAAGCATATTCTATGCAACATTGAAAGCAAAACATATTCTATGCAGAATCGAAAGGAAACATATTTTATGCAGAATCGAAAGCAAGCATATTCTATGCATGAATCATAACGATGCGCGGCACGCATGTAACAAAAGTGTATATGAAAGTGCACATCCTATGCAATAGAGGGACATCAAACATGTACTCCGGTGCCTCCGATTTGCCTCTTAGAGAACTTTGCAACACACTCAGCTTAAAAAGGGTACACCCTGTTCATATTGGCAAGAGATGACATCTGCATGTGAAGACCACATATGCTGCTTGGACTGTCATTCTGACTTGAAGCAGGCTTATACTTGAGGTAGAGGCGCACTCATACTTCGGTAGCATTAACAAGGCTTGAGGAGGTGCATCCAGAATATAATCATGGAATTTGAAACAAACTCAGATGCTCTGATTTTGCCTCTTTTCTTTTGCTTTGCAGTCTGGAACCTATATAGCTTCCGATAGGTCCTGGTTTTACTATTCTCACATGACCTGGGTTGAACCCTGCGGTTTTTATGAAAGAACAAATCTTGTTTTGCACAAATGTGGAGAATGGCACAGCACTCTGAGCACAAAACGATTCATTTTTGAAATTGAGAATGAGTTCTCGACCAGGTATTGGGCCTACAACTGAACACAGCCAAAACGACTCAAAAATGGAAAACAAAGGTAAAATAACCTAAACACAACGAGACCCGCTCGGAATGACTCAAAACAAGATTCCAGACAAACAAAAACACACAAACACCACACTCAGCTATGTTACAAAGGCAAGAGACCTCTCGGTGCACGAGGAGCCAGTTTCTCCGGGTATTGTTTCCCGCGCCTTCCTCATTTGTGATTCTCACATCACTCGGCCCTCAGGCTCTGTTTTTCTGAAAAAGAAGCCCCATTTTTTCTCACTTTTTCTCTTAGCGCACATCTCTCTATTCTTCAATCTCTCATTTTTTATCCCTCCCCTGAGTAGTTGATGGATAAACAGAAAGTTGTAGGCTCTTGCCCCTAGCATTCCGCTAGATTTTTCTTCTTGTTCACGACAGTGAGTTTCTCCCACAGAGGAGCTGCGCTACAACTGGGTGTGTAGCAAATCTGCAGCTGACATCGGTTGACAATGCTTTGTTGGGGAGTTTGAACATGATTAGATCTGTCCAGATGAGGGAGTAGAATATCTTGATCCATTCCAGTTCGTGCTTCACACTTGACTTGATACCTCGTTGCTCGGAGGGTGTGAGAGCTTTCTGTCCTTTTGCGGTTAGCTTCAGTGGTCCCCTTTTTCGGCAGGTATGATGCGCTTTCTGGTAAGTGCGTTGATAAAGGGGGAAAAGACAGAAAACCTGACTCGACTGTGCCCCTAGTTCATTATTTTGACCATTTTTGTTTTGGTTTATCAAGATGAGAGTTAGATTAACATGCTTGTTCAATCTTCTGATTTAAAATCATGCAAGTCAGGCTATGAACACTGAAAATTTTCCTTTTTTAGGTCCAAGAAATGGTCCAGTTTTGGAAAATGAAATAATTTTCGAGAAATTAGTCAACTTCAGTAAAAATTTCCAAAAACTATTTTTGGAAACGGCCATTGCTCGACGAGCACAGAACCTACTCTTAAGATGCATAACCTCGGATTCGAAGGGAAATTGCCCCTTGTTTGAAGGACACTGCATGGAAACGGAAAGTTGCCCCTTGTTTGAAAAGCACCACAGCGCGTTGTATGGCAACGGAAAGTTGCCCCTTGTCTGAACGGCACCGCAGTGCATTGTAATTAGTCTTCATGGTAATGATCACAGCCGAACGCTCGGATACAGAGAAGGCGAGGACCATAAAAACCAATACATGGACACAATCGAATTGTAGAAGTGTTTGCAGCTGCACTTCAGAATGAAATTGCCTACGTATCCCAAACATGGGAATCAAGCCTTACGTAGTTCGGGGTTAAGGTACACTCGGGTATTAACCTCTCCTTTTGCGCTCTAACTTTTGCCAAGGCCGCCATTTCTGGGTTTTCAACCTTGCGAGTTTTGTTTTTCTTTTCTTTTCTTTTTCTTTTTTTTTTATCTTTTCTTTTTCATTCTTTTCTTTTCATTTTCTTCATTTTTTCTTCTTTTCTCTTTTTTTTTGTATCTTTTCTTTGCATTTTTTTTCCTTTGCTCTAACTTTTGCCTGGGTCGCCCCTTCGGGTTTTCGGCCCAGCGAGCCTCTCAAGGGTAAAAGTGTAGCTTTGTCCATGTCAAATGGTTTTAGGATCCTAAAGTCATCTGAATCCAAGAGAATGGCTACTGTTCGCTGACGATGCAGGAGTCCATCCAACGGGGGACTGCTTTGCCCCTAGTGTTGCGGATAGGAACTTAATTGTTCTTCAGCAGAAACTGTCTTCTTTCCTCCCTTCTGGGATTTGGCATTCTTGCCGACCTTCTTTGATTTGTGGAATGATCCATCTTCGGCTTTTCGAGCACATTTGAAATTCTTTGCCCCTAGTTCCAGGGGTGCTTCTAATCTCGCTTTACAAGCTTCTTTTGATGACATCTGATCTTCTTGATCTGACTTTCTTGCCTCTTGTTCGAGGGCTGCTTTGAATCTGGCCACACAGGCCTCACGTTGTAGTTGACCATTGAACATTTTGAATTTAAGTCCAAGGTTTGACAATGAGGGGTTGAGTCTTGAGGCTGAGAGCGATCCTAAGCTGCACAATCTCAAGAGTGATTCCACACAGGTCTTCGCAAGATCGCGCAAAATAGTTTTGAAATCTTTTAAGAAAGCGACAAATCGCTTGCGCTGAAGATAATGTAGAACCAATCTGGACCAAGTCAGGATCCTTCTCAGTACTCACATTAACAAGCATGATCTTGATCATTAAGGGCTTAGCATGCCTCTCTTTCTCTCAATTGATCAAATTTTGCAAAGCCCGAGGAATTCCTTCCTCTTCGTTTTTTATCACAATGTTTCGAAAAAAGTTTTGGAAAACTTAGGTCGATGCAATGAATTCAAGGCACAGAAAAGACACAGCTTCTAGTCAAATACTGCCATCTCATTTAGAATTTCTGGCACAACTGGCACACGGCAGAAGCAAACACAAAAGCATGAAAAACCACTGCTGCTCATTCAAATTTGTTGGCATTACTGGCTCCAAGGCAGAAACAGACTCAAAAGAAAACGAGAAGACAAACACAAAACAAGCAAGTGATGTTTGAGGTAACATCCCTGAAATCACCCGACTCTTAATAAAACAAGACTGACTCGATACAACAAGAGAGACCCGACTGACTCAATATGAAAAGACTGACTCAAAACAAAGAGACAGACTCAAAACAAAACAACAGAACTGACTCAATACCCAAGCCAGAACGTACAAAACCCAGCATTCACAAATGCTCAAAACAGTGCGTGCCATACGCCACATCCGGAGTAAACTGAGCGCCGCCCGCAGGTGGTTCATCCCTCGATCAGATCACATTATCCTCCACAAGTTCACTGATCAAGTGTCGATAGAATTTGCAGGACCTGGTGCGAGGATGACCCTGTTGTCAATCAAATTTTGTATCTCGTGGAGGAGACGGATGCAACTGTCGGTGTCATGACCGGTTTGTTGATGAAAAACACAGTACTTAGTCAGGTCATGCTTTGGAGGGAGAGGGTTGGGTAGAGGCCATTGTTCTAACGGTTTCAGATGTCCTTTCCTGAGTAAGACCCCTAGGGCTTTAGACAAAGGCATATAGAGTGGGGTGAAAACCCTCTTGCCTCGGGGTAGATATATAGTCCGAAGTCCGGGGGTTTGGATTGGATGCACCAACAAAGGGGGTGGCTGTTCTTGGTGTGGTGGTAGCGACCATGCCCACTTCGGACAATCTTGCAGCTGCATCACCACTGGTGGTCGCATTCGAACTGCGGTTGAATGCCCTCTTGGGCTGCTCCCTGTCATTGTCAATCAAACCCTGCTTCAAGGCATCCTCAATCTGTACTCCCATCTCATGCAAATCTGAAAAGGTGGGGAAGGGGAGAACGATCATCTTCTGCATGAGCTTGGGTTGGAGGTTGCGCACAACCATCCGAATCTGATCTTTGTCAGTTGGCCTAATGGTCATCATTGAGGCCTTAGCCCTCCACCGGGTTACAAAATCGAAGAAACCCTCCTTTGGCTCCTGCTTTGTCGTCTCAAGATCACGGGTTGTAATCTCGATTTGCGTATTATAGGAGTACTGTGCAACGAAGGCCTCAGCCATCTCCTCCCAGTTCCTTTTGATGGAGTCTTCTAGTTTTGCGTACCAGATGGCCGCTATACCCGACAGGGTCCGGCTGAACAAAGAAAACTTTTGTAGTTTGGTGAGGCCCATCGGCCTTAAAATGTCTGAAAACAACCGCAAGTACACCATGGGATCCCCGGACCCATCGAAATGGTCAATATGTGGCATCTTGAATCTGTCTGGCAGCGTCACAGCTGCGTCAGTATACCCATCCTCGATGTCCGGGATGGACTTCACTCCTTGAGATTTCTTGAATAGTTTTTCAAGCTTGTTCAGTTTTAATGCCGTAGGGTCCACCTCGAATCTGAAGGGAGAGTCCGATAGATTGGTAGGTGTTTTGGATAGTTGGGGTAGGAATGGGGGCGGAGCCGGCCCTATCGGAATGTCCATACTTTCCTGGGCATTTGGTATTTCCCCGGGTGTCGGAACCCCTGGTGGTGGAGGAGCTTGATGCGAAGCAGATGCTCCGTTTTGCTGTTGCAGCCTAGTGATTGGCTCTGCCTGTTAGGCCATGATCGCAGCCTGCTGTTTGGAAAATTTCGCTTGGCGGACAACATCTTGCTGCATGAGTTTCATACTTTCTTGGAGTTGACGCATTATTTCCTCCATCCCTGCCATGTTCTGCTATTCCGGCAGACTGACTGGTATATCTATCCCTGTGGTGAAAACTGAGACCTCGACCCAACTGTTTACTAGTGGGGCGGATGAGGGCCACTGATCTGGTAACTGCTGAGCTGGTGATCTGTGCCTAATTGGCCTTTTTACCCTGCCTCTGGCAAAGGAACACTGATTGCCCTTGAACTGAATCTCTAATCTGACAAAGTATATCAGTACAAGTCCGATGAACCTCAAGGGATATTGGAGCCCTCTGAAGCTATGGTTTCCAGACTACCTAGCAAAAGAGAAAACATGCAGCATCTCAGCCCAATTTCGCCAAAACAAATATGAGCATAACAAGATGACTATGCCCTCTACTAAATTCTGTCCCAAAATTCTGCCTGTAAACCGATACCCTCAGGTAAACTGAATCCCAAAATACTGAACTGGTGCCCATAGGCCTGATGCCCAAACTTGCAAACTGATATATGCATTCCTGTAGAGACGCACTCTAAAGCACATAGCAGATAAGTGAGAGCCAAAACACCCCTATATTGGGGTAGGGTTTTCCTGTCCTATTTTTGTCAGGAGCTAGGGTTTCACTACGCACGCAGCGGTTTCAAACAACCTATAATCGGGTAAGCAACCTGTCCTAGTTTGGAATGGTCACTATAGATTCCGAATATACACTAGGTCGAATGGTCAAAAAGGGTGCCCCGGTAAAACCGGGGTTTGTGTTCCCATCGTGGCAGAGCCCGTAACCGGTTAGCCTTATGGCACGCAGCCTCCAGCAAACCGTTCAGGAATAGCAGATGGCAAACACAATGTCCTAGGCGCACCAATGCACATGCAATGCAAAGAAACACATAAGTGTAGTCAAGACAAATATCATGAGTTCGAGTCATGTTCTCTAAATCCCCAGTAGAGTCGCCAGAAACTGTAGACGTCCCCGAACGTCCCGGGAGGAAATCCCCGTTTCGTTCGTTTTGGGCTCACTACAGTTCAGGACTCAAATTGTCACGGTTTTAAATCTGAACCAAAGAGTCCAAATCTGGCAAATCGTTTTTGAAAACAGATTTTTTGTAAAGAAGTGCCAAACATAGACTGCTTTTTATTTTGGAGAAATTTAGGAAACCCTGACACATGCCTAAGGCCACGTGTCCGTCATCACCAAAGTTGCCTCGGCTCGGGAACTTGGGTACAATTGGGGAAGGTCAGCTATGAGCACCCCCTCCCGCCCGATCCGAAAATCGGCCTCTACTAACCATGATATCTAGTTTTGAAAGCGTTATGCGTTCTTATTCTGGTTATTAGCCTAGATTTACTATGTGATGCACACAGCATACAAGTATAGACTGGGTCGCCTGAATTGGAACAAAACATTTCATGTTTGTTTGAAAATGGTTTGCTACTCGTAAGTAGGCTAAAATGCAGATTTTGCCACCCTCGGGTGGGCTTAGGAAAACATGGTTTTGCCACTATTTAGTGGGCTTAAAACTCACAGTCAATGCATTTTTCCAATTCAGATAATCCAACCTTCACCCACAGTCATTGAGGCAGATATATCACATAAGCACATACCCTCATGGTAAGCATACTATCATGGCAACACTCACACACATGCAAGGATGTTAAAGCGTAAATGCTTACCGAGTACTCCAAGCCAAAACAGAAACTAGTTAGTAAACAAATCCATGATCCTAGTTCGTGTTAAGATGGCTAATGCAACACATGCAAGATGCAGCTACAATAGGCTTGGCTATTCTAAGATGGCATATGATGATGCTATAGCTAACACGTATTCAACTTAGAATTGAAATACAAATGCAGTTTGTGTGATGCGCCGAGCACGGTGCATGCAAGACAAATGAATGATGCAAACATGCGAGCATAAGTATGCTAATTGAAACATGCCCTAATACTAACCATTGAAAGCAGGTAAGTAAAAGGGAGAAAGAAGTGGGGGTTGGAAGACATGCACACATGCACCCACACTTATTCTAAATTCGCCCTCGCTCGGAGGAACCAAAAGAATATACAAATTAATTAACCTACAAACTAATTAATTATTACAGACCACCTAACTAGTAGAAAACAATAAACAGCCTCGGGAAGAGGGTCCGATGCATGCGTGCTCGGGTTTGCTTGGAAATCCATCGCCATGCACAAGCTGCCTCTGTTTTCCCTGCTCTGTTCCTCTGAAAATTGCACAAGTCCCAGGGTACACTCCATGGACACTGTGGAACACCACCGACCAAGGGGAATCACCACTGGCCAAAGGGAGTTGGTCATCGACCAATTATGGAGCTCTCAGCCACAAATATTTGGTTGATCGGCAGTATAGATGGTCGGCCGGCCAAAGATTCCTGCAGAAACCTATTTTCACAGCAGCAGAGGACAGACAAGGCATGGCAAAGTATTTTCAAAGCAATGTTTGCACCAACACCCTCCTTATCATGTTCGTGACTCAAATGAGGATGGTCCTTGACCCTCAGACCACCAATCGCGCATTTCAATGCGTGATGGCCCAAGAAGCCAAAGCATGCAATTTAATATTAGAATGATATGCATACAAACAAACAAGGGGCCCAACCTCAATCATGGTTAATCAAAAGGCAAGGCATGCATGCCAAATGCAACCTAATCATGTGAGCTAAGTATGCAACATGAGCATGGGCGCAAGCAATGTATACTAGGCACACAACCTAAGCTAACAAGCATGCAAGGCACGGAACCAAGCCCAAGGACTTAAACTATGGTCATGTGACACATGAAGCAAATGACCAAAGTGAAACAAAACAGCCCTAAATCATGCCAAAACAAGGTCAAAGACACACCTAGATGGCATTTAAATGGCCTAATTCTAAAGGCATGCAAAAGGGGCCAAACCTGGAGTATAAGACACCAACCTCTTAAAGTATTAAAGGAGCATCAAATGCAAGCATACAAGCATGCCATAAGGACTGAAATGACATGGCAAGTGGTTCCAAACCACTAAAATAATGCAAATTGAGCATGCTAACGGGTCCAACACTCAAGGCCTACAAGGGAGATTACATGGTAGCTATACAAAGCAAAGCATGGATGACCCAAACAACCAAAAAAAGTCCTCAAGCACACTAAAACATGCATAAAAGCTTCACAAAGCCAAGCCAAAACAAGTAAGCATAGTGGTCTAAATGCTACATACATGTTAAGGCAATTTCATGGCATTACAAGACAAGTATGCAAAGCAAGCATGGTGTGTCTAAACCAACTTAAAACAGAGGTAAAACATGGCAAAATACTACCAAATACCTACTAAGACATGGTCAACATGAACTTAAGAATGATGCTCACACATGAGGCAAAAATGGCCAATATTAAAGGCAACAAGGAGAGGGGATGGCCCTCTCCTTCTTAGAACCTTAAGACACCATCTCCACCACTGAAATCCCTCAAGATTTCAGTGGTGAGGAGGCCCAAACAAGGTGCTCCCGGAGCTCACCAAAATAGCACAAAATGGGGGCCAAACAAGACCTAAGAGGGGTTAAACAACCCCAAAAAACAAAGTGACCTTAAACAACTATTTAAAGCACTCAAAAACAAGACTTTTTTCAGTTTATGACAAAGCCCAAAACAGCATGCAAGACAGGCTAAAAGTGTGTGCAAAAACGGGGAATAAAGAGGGTAAGGAGTGTTACCCTTGCAACCAAGAAGCTCCAGCAGCTTATGGACCAAAAATGTAGGCCTTCAACCTCTGAAAACCAGCTCCAAGAACCTTAGAGTGATGGAGGAAGCGTGTGGTTGTGAGGCGGTGTGTAAAGGGGTCAAGAACCAACACTTATGGAGCTTGGATGTAGAGATATAGAGAGATACAACTCTTGTATGCCTTAGACCAATTGTTGGAACCCTTGCAATGGAAGAGGAGCTCTTCTTTTATAGAGGAAGAAGGGTCCAAGCTTCTCTTAGAAGCTTGGAGCAAAAGGGCCAAGAAGGCCAAGCTTCTTGGAGAAGCTAGACAAAAGGGCCAAGCTTCTTGGAGAAGCTAGACAAAGGGTTCAAGCTTCTTGGAGAAACTAGACAAAAGGGTTCAAGCTTCTTGGAGAAGCTAGACAAAGGGTTCAAGCTTCTTGGAGAAGCTAGAACAAAGATTCAAAAGGTTCAAGCTTCCTCAAGAAGCTAAAACCAAGGGTTCAAAAGGTTCAAGCCCCCTCAAGAAAAGGTCTCGGCCAGAAAAAGTGGCCGATTGACCAAAATAAGTGGCCGGCCGACCAAACACAATGCCGACTGACCATCAATAGTGCTAACCGGCCATCACCAATGGCCGGTGGCAAGGAAACAAGGCCGGTGGCCTCAAGCCATGGCCGGTGAGGTGTGGGGATGGCCTACAAGCTATTTCCCACCCTCAGAAGCAAAACAACAAGTGTTTGATGTAAAACCAAACACAAAAGAAACAAGTCGAAAGGTCTTGTGGTAAGGCGCGTAGTCGAAACCTCCGAGAACTCAAGACGAACACAAACAAGGGTAATCATCGAGTGTTCAAACGATGACGTCCAAGTCTTAAGGACGGTCAAAAATGGGGTGTCTATACATTGCATTCATGTATATTAGATTGCTTAAAACATATATACTTTCTTAAGATATCTCTAGTGGGCCTTGCTCTCACACCTAGTGAATTTGTCCAGAAAGGATGCAGTGATCCCGCCTAGTTGAAGGTGTGGAGTGTATTGAGGGCAAGAGGCTCTCCCTTTTTTATGATTTTGTTTGCAAGCCAAGGGCTTAATATGTTTAGGTTTGACAACCTTTTTGTATAACTAGGCTTAAGCCTTGGAACTTGTAACTCCAGGGCATCTACATTGTTGTTTATTTCTTTTACTTTTATATAGTTACAAATGCTATGGATTCATCTTTTTAGGAGGGTGAATATGTATTGCATGTGAACACTTTTGTATGCTTCTTCTATGAAATAAAATACTAATTGAGGGAGTTAGTTGATTGAGGAAGGATCATGTGTTGGGTATATTTATTGTAATGCCCTCAAATTTATAAATAATAAATTAAATAAGATAAATATACCCAACACACGATCCTACCTCGATCAACCAACTTCCTTGACTGGTATATCATTTCATAGAAAAAATATATAAAAAGTTTACATGCAATACATATTCACCTTCTTCAAAGATGAATCCATAGCATGTGTAACTATATAAAAGTGAAGGAAATGAATAACAAGATAGATGCCTAGAAGCTACAAGTTCCAAGGCTTAAGCCTAGTTACATAAAATGGTGGTCAAACCCAAACATGTTATGCCCTTTGCTTGCAACAAAATCATACAAAAGGGAGAGCCTCTTGCCCTCAATACATTCCACTCATTCAACTAGGCAGGAGCACAAGACCATGTAGGGATATCTTATCAAAGTATATATGTTTTGAGCAATCTCATATAAATGAATGCAATGCCATGTCATGTTCAAATGTCAAGGTTTTCTATCTCTTTCAAAATCCATGCAATGTTTCAGTCAAGGTTCACTCTCATCATGAAAGTCAAGATTTAAATAATGAGGTTCACTATCTTCATGAAAGTCAAGATTTAAACAATGGGGTGGTAAATACGACTAAGGTAATTCCCCAGGGCTAGTGTCTACAAGTAAGCATATCAAGCACTACCAAATCCTACCTTACCGACTACTAACCAAAGGGCTTAGGTACCCACACAAGTGTGTTTCTGGTCTTACACCAAGGACACTCAGGCCAACTTAATTTCGAATCCACACCCCCTAACCGGACTTACCAAACATATTTACCCTGAAATGTTTTCAATAACAACAGTTGTTTTCTAAAAACAACGAGTTAATTTCCGTGTCAAGATCATAAGTGAATGATATTCAAGATAATGCAAATGAATGAAATGAAAAATAATTACAGATAAATATCTTATTTGCACAATATCTCCATAATTCTCACATTTATTCAAGTAAAGCTTCCATGATGCAATAGTTCTCAAAATCATAGTAACTTATGAATCCATGTGACATATGACATTTCCTCATATTCACAATCAATAATAATTTATCAAATTTTCAAATTTCCAAACATACACATCACATATTACTATAATTGTTCAACCAAAATTCTCATTCCTTTCATGAGTGCCTCAATAACATAACAACCTAGGGAAGGTTTCTTTAATTTCTCAAGAGATTTAACATCAATTTCAATAATATTACACCAATTTCACTTTTTTCCAAATTACTCCAAAACCTAGGGTTTAAACAAAAGAGGGTTTTTCCTTTATTTTTAAAATGACTACAAGCATGTATCCCCAATGGTTCAAAGTTCACAAAAACTAATTTATCTTGGACCAAATCATGAGAAAGAAATCATTTCTCTAACATTTTCTAGGTTCAACATCTCAAAACCCAAACCCAAACTAGAATCATAGTGAAAAGAACAAGATATACTAAAACCATATATATAACTCAAAGAAAATCCCTACCTCAAGACCTTGAGAAGAAAAGTTGAAAAGCTCCGAAATCAACGGCATTAAAATTCGATCTCCACCGTACACAACGTACCCCTTGACGAGCTCTCCAGATTTAACGAAGAAATTAAGGTCAAGATCTCAATGGATAATGAGAAATCAAGGAGTAAATGAAATGGGTGGAGGGTTTTCTAAAGGGAGATGAGAGAAAAGAGAAAGAGTTAATGTAAAGAGGGAGTGTGAAGTGAAAAGAGATAGAAAAGTGTGTAAGGCTCAACTTTTAAAGTGATTTGACACAATTTTTAGAGCAAACTGTGGACAAATCGCTAGAGCAACCAAGCCTGAGCTCGAGCGAACAATTCAAATTCGAGAGACCGCTCAAGCGATCAAACCTGCGCTCGAGCAAATAATACCCACTCCCAGAAACTCCACTCCCCTTTGTAAATACTGCCCGAGCGATGAAAGATTTCGCTCGAGCTGAAAATGCATTCTCCCAAAAGTTTAGACTGTAAAACAAGATACTGGATGATTGATTTCACCGCTCGAGCGACCAAAAGACCGCTCGAGCAGTCTCAACCTGAAAGTGAGACAAAGTAACTACAAAACATTAGCCAACCTTCCTGGTTTCTCTCCCACCGCCAAAGGTACAAGATGACATCTTGGAGCACACTAAGATGTACCTACTAGAACAACCACAAGAAATAATGGATAACAACACAAGACTCAAAAGGTTTAATAATAATGAAGACGACACAAAGAGACAGAGATTACAAATTAGTGCACTCAATTTGCTTTAAAGGATTTGCGACATCACAACTCATATCTAATTTATTGTTTATAAATTTGGGGACGTTACAAATTTTTAGGTTCAAGCCATAGTTGAAGAATGCCTACAAGAGATTTGTGATGAAAAAAAAAAAAAAACCCACATTCATCACCAATGATAACCCTAACAAGGACATCAATGTTGCCTTTTTTAACCTCCCTTTATTAAAGAGGTATTATCCAAAATCATACACACACAAATGCATATATGACAAGAATTTGAAGCAATTGTTGTTTACATTGGCCTTGTTTGGGAAGTTAGCTATTTTAGTAGACTATTTTAGTTTTTGACTGTTTTAGTAGGCTAAAAAATTTGTGTTTGGGAAGATGGTTAGATTTTTTTGTAATTGGATGTGATGTTTGTGAGAGAGAAAGTGAAATGATTATGAGTTTGATGTGACATTTTGCCTTATTGACTATTTTAGCCTATATTGTCTTTTTGTGAATTTCAGCCTAAAAAGCCATTGTGTTCTATTATTGCCCCCAATGTCCCCACAAAAGTCAAATTTTCACATTGTGTTGGTTTGCTCCCAATTCCCTACTAAAAAAAAAAAAAACTTTCGAACAGATCGAAGGATTTGAATATTGTTGATGTTGGGAAACTGGCAGCAATAAGCGGCGTCGTCACTTGCACCAGTGAGGTTAGACTAGAGCTTCCCTAGGAAAGCTCTGTGAATTCAGAACCAAACAATGGAGGCTTAGGGAATTCCGGCGGAGTTGGTTCTACGAATCCATTTTCAGAGGTTTCTTGAGAAATAAGATGATCGAGTTGCAATAGCAGAGGGAGGAGGAGGGCTAGAAGTCGGTGATGGTGGCCGACGGAGTTGTAGAGGTGTATAGAGGAGATACGTTGAGTTTGCATCTTTGTTTTGACATTTGGGATCAAAATATAATTTTTAAAAAAAAAATTCCCCTTTAAATGTGATGATAGGGGACAAATTGGTACAATTTAAAAAACTTTGGAGGTAAAATTGAATTTTTTTGAAATCTGGAGGTGTAATTGATCATTGAGACAAAATATATAAGTAAAAATGAAATTTTCTCTTAGTATAAGGACACAAAACTAAAACTTGGTAGTCAACACCTGTCATATAGTACACTAATTTTTTTGAAATAAGGGAACACCATGCAAGAAATATATGTTTTCATTTTGCAAATGGATTTAAAAATTAAAAAAAAATTATTTAGAAATAATTTGGAGAATGTGTAGACATAAATTTTTCAATCCTAACCATCTGAGAAGCATGAACCATTTGAACTTGCAACTCAATTTCCTCGCGGCCTGAATTCATTTGGCATGCTTAAACCATAAATAATATATCAATTCTACAAGTTTGCCTTATTATCCTTAAATAATTTCTTATGTCTTGTCTCAAATCTATTTCTCAAGCTACTCAAACTTGGTTTATATACTCTAGATACTACTTCACTCACGCTAGGGGTGTAAATCTGGCCCGGCTTGACCCGGCCCGGCCCGGCCCATGTCGGGCCTCACGAGCTCCCAGCAAAATTCAAACAGTGTCGGGCCAGCCCATGAGCCCAAAAATTAAGCCCAGGCCCAGGTCCAGACCTAAGCCCAGGGGTATTCAGACCCTGGGCAGGCTAGTGGTCCGGGCCTTAGGCCTGGCCTCAGACTTAGATGGGCCTAACCATTTTTTTTTTGTTTTTTAAATTTTTTTTCTACCAAAATTTTATTATTTTTCATTAAAAAATGCGCTGGGCCTTGGACGGGTCGAGCGGGCTAGGCTTCGGGCCAAGTCCTAAGTGGGTCTTAAGTAGGCCACGGGCCGAGCCAAACGGGCCAGGCTTCAAAACAATGGCCCAGGCCCTAGCCTAGGGGCTCAGGCTGGGCCGGGGAGTGCCAAAATGAGCTGGGCCCATCTCGGGCTACAGGAGGGCTTTGAGCCACCCTTGGGCCGCGGGCCATTTTTACACCCCTAACTCACGCTCCATTTGTTTGGGCATAAAATATTTTTTAATGGAAAATATTTTTTTACAAAAAACGTTTTCCGCAAAATGTGTTCCCAAAGAAAACATTTTTTTATTTTTTATTTTATGTTTGGTGGTGGTGATGGAACGATGGTAGAGGTGGAGGTGGTGGTATAATGGTGAGGCGATGGAGGGGATGATGGCGATGGTGATGATGATGGTGGGGTGGGGGAGGTAAGAGTGGTAAAATTTTAGTTCAGAAAACGTTTTTCGCTTTCTAAAAGGGAAAAATATTTTCTACCCAAATAGGTTTGTTTTCCATTGACCATGGAAAATATTTTCCATTGACTTTCCTTCTGTATTATATCAAACACCAAAAACTACAGAAAAAAATATTTTTAAAAAAACATTTTCCGTCCAAACAAACGGAATGTGATTGATAATTAGATGGTTTAGCATTGAGTAGAGTCTTGTACATAAACTTTCCATGGTCAAACATCACAGTTCAAGCCAAACTACCAAAACTCAAATTTACTACCAAAACAGTTTGAATTATTAATATATTTTTTGGATTACTTTTGTCTTGATTAAGTAGGAATTTCCTTGTTTGTTAAAGAACCTATCTTTTAACACTTCTCAAACCGTGTAACATACTTGTGTCGTATCATGTCATGTGTTGGTAGATTTTGCTCATAAATTGAACTGTAAGGTTGGGTTGTTACCTCTAACATATCTTGGTCTTCCATTGGGGGCTTATCCAGGGAGAAGGAAAACGTGGAAAAAAGGTAGACTGGCTGGTTAGAAAAGAAGGATGTTGCCCTTCGCAAGAAGATTGACTCTGATTAAGTCGGTTTTATCTCGCTTGCCTGTGTACTACTTGTCTCTGTTTAGAATGCCTGAGGGTGTGGCTAAGGCATTTGAGAGAATTCAAGCAGCTCTTTTACGGGTGTAGACCGCCCGAATTCCGCTCCGCGTGCGAGGGCGCGAATTGTAGTTCTAGCTACTACAGCTCAAACTCCTGTCACGGTTCTGAATCTAATCTCACAAAGTGCAATGTAAGACTGATAAATCACCAAAGAGTCCAAATCCGGCAAATCGTTTTGGAAAATCGATTTTAATCAAAAAGCGCCAAACATGGACTGTTTTGCCAGATTTCAGGGTCGCCACCTAAATATTTTATTTTTGGGAAATTTAGGAAACCTTAACTCGTGCCTAAGGCCACATGTCCGCCATCACCAAAGTTGCCTTGACTCGGGAACTTGGGTACGAGAGGGGAAGGTCCTAAAATGAGCACCCCCGCTCGCCAAATCAAAGATCGACCTCTACTAACATGATATGTTGTTTTTGAAAACACATGTGTTCTTATTCTGATTATTAACTAGAATTACTATGTGATGTGCACAGCATACAAGTATAGACTAAATCACTTAAGTTGGAACAAAACATCTCATGCTTGTTTGTTTGAAAATGGTTTGAAGGTGCTACTCGTAAGTAGGCTAAGACGCGGATTTTGCCACCCTCAAGTGGGCTTAGAAAACAACATGATTTGCCACTTCAAGTGGGCTTAAAACTCGCATTTTGATGAATTGTTCCAATTCAACCAATAAAACCTTCGCCCACAGGCATTCACACAGTTAAACACTTAAGCACGTAGCCTCATGTCAAGCATGCTATCATGGCAACACTCACACTTATGCAAGGATGCTAAAGCGTAAAAGCTTACCTAGTACTCTGAACCAAAACAAAAGCTATGTTAGAAATCAATGCATGACCCTAGCTATGTCAAGAATGCCTAATGCAACACATGCAAAATGCAACTAAGATAGGCTCGGCTATTTTAAGATGTCATGTGAATGTAACTTGATAACATGTATTCAAATTGGTATTGAAATACAATGCAGTTTGTATGATGCGCCGAGCCCGGTGCATGCAAAACAAATGAATGATGCACGCATGCGAAGCATAAGGATGCTAATTGAAAATGACCCTAAACTAACCATCGAAAGTGGTTAAGTAAAAGGGGGAAAGAAATGGGGGTTGGAAGACATGCACACACACACGCACACTTATTACAAAATTGGCCCTCTCGACGGAGGGTCTGAATAATAAGCT
Source organism: Camellia sinensis (assembly GCF_055761805.1). NCBI lineage: Eukaryota > Viridiplantae > Streptophyta > Magnoliopsida > Ericales > Theaceae > Camellia > Camellia sinensis. The sequence goes on along the minus strand of NC_138965.1, from coordinate 21,480,675 downwards.
AACTAGCTAATCTAAGCTAATTAAACTAATTATTACAAAACGAAGCTAATTAACTAACAAGTTAACTAATTACAAACAAAGATGAATAACTAAGTCCATTAACTACCCAAGTACAGAACCAAATAGCTAACTAGCTAAGCAAAGCAGTTAAAAAGAGCCTCAGGGCGAGAAGTGCATGCATGCTCGATCGCCTTATTCGGAAATCCATTACTATGCCCCAACTTGCCTCTGTTTCCATTTGATTTCAGAACACTGCACAAACCTCCAAATAGCTTCTACTCCATCATGGAGACCTCCAGGAAGGCTGTCGACCACTTAGTGGTGTTGTAGACCCCCTGTAGACCACTTACACATGCTGCAGACCAGAAAAAGTGGTCGGCCAGCTACTTTTTCTAGTCTATCGACCATAAATTCTGCCCAACTTCATTTTTGCTGCAACAAAGAACAAAAAGGGGCACAACAATGTATTTGCAAGGTATGTGTGCACAATCACCCTCCCTATCATTTCTTAAGCTCAAGGGGGTGTGGTTCTCGACTCTCGGGTCACCAACCGAGCATCACAATGCACGATGGCTGAGAAGCCAAGTTTGCACAATTCAATGTCAATGAATGCACAAATAACACATAAGGGCCTTAAACTCTATCACGCATGATCAAGAGCGTCGACGACCGAGAAATGAGGCACGTTTCATCACTTCAAGTATGAAACGTCTCTCGTTTCTCGTGTTTGGATTAACACCCTATCCAAACACAATGCAATGCCACAACATGATCAACCTATTAATGCTAATGGCATGCAAACACAATGCAATGCAACAACATGCAATGCAACAATATGCAAACAACATGCAAACACAATACAATGCAACAACATGCAAACAACATGCTATTCTACCAATGCTAAAATGGCATGCACAAGATTCTATCATGCAAACAATACATTCATGGCAAGCTTAGAAGCTAAGGCATCAAAGCTAGGAAAAAACATCTCATAAGAGGCATGCAAAATAATGCTCAATAGACTTAAACCGAATATGGACAAACCTAAATCATGCCAAAACAGTGGCCAAAATGCTATGAGAGGATGGTATGAAAGGCAAGATGGTGATGCTCATGCAATGGCTCACCAACTAGGCATAAGAGCACAACTCTCAAACATGATCAAGAAGTGACAAACATAGAAGTGTGATAACACTATATGCTCTAAAATCAAGTGTGAAATGATGCCAAATCATCCAAACAACACAAGCATAGCATGCAAGAGGGCCTAAAGCACAAGGCTACCAAAAGGGACTACACAAGATGCATGTAATACATGGCACAAATGATTGAACCAACCATGGACAGAGCTCAATTAGGTCAAAACAAAGACCAAAACATGCTGAGATGGGAGCTCAAAAGTCTAGGCATGCATGCATACAAGTTAGGCCATAAGCGAGGCACAAAGCATAACCCTCCAAAGCATTGAAAGAATGAAAGATGTGAGGACATGACAGTGAAACTTACTCTGAAATCACATATCAAATGATGCCAAATCATGCAAATAGCCCAAGCAATGCATGCTAGTGACTTGGAAATTCAAAGCTATTGAGCAAGAATGCATTATGGCTATACAAAGCAAGGCATGCATGACCAAAACAACATAAAATAGAGCTTAAGCATGGTAAAACATGAATAAAAGCTTCTTAGAGTAGAGCCAAAAGCATGCTGGAATGATGGTCCAAAGCATGATGCATGTTAGGCTAGTAAGGAGGATTGCACTACAAGTGCAAGGAGCATGCAAGAGGTAATCAAACCAACCCTAGATAGAGGTATATCATGCTGAAATAAGGTCTAAGACATGCTACTTTGATAAGCTACAAGTAGGATTACACTACACATACAAGAAGCATGCAAGGGGTGACCAAGATAGCCAAAAATAGAGTCATGACAGGTCTAAAAGGTCACAAAAAAAGTGCTCAAACAAAGCCTCAAGAAGATAGAACTACATGCTCCTTTGATGGGCCATCAGCAGAAGCAAACAAGAGAAGAGGGGGGAGACAACCCCCTCCTATTTAAGACCTCAAAACACACTTTCCACCACTAAAATTCCTCTGGAATTTAGTGGTGAAGAGGCCAAACAAAGGTAATCACAAAGGCCTAAAGAGGTGGCCCAAAACAAGGCAAAACAAGGCACAAAAGAGGGTAGATCACCCCCAACACCAACAAAGCCTTAAAAAAAATTTCAATACTAAAAAATGAAGCTTTTTGTAGTTGAAAGTTAAGCCAAAATAAGCATGCAAAGGTGACCTAGTAAGCAACTACAACAAGGCTTTAAGAGGATTAGAGACTCACCCTTGAAGAATCAAAGCAAGACAGCAACTTCTGAGGCAAAAACCAAGCCTTGAGCTCCAAACAAACCTTCAAGAACCTCACCTCAAGAATGAAGGTGTTTCACTAGGTGTTTGTGTACAAAAGTGTGAAGAAATGGCACTTTAAGGCACAAAACAACCCAAATATAGAGAGAATGAGCAAAATAGAGATAAAGGGATATATGTATAGCTGTAAGTAATTTTTCTGACCCTGAGACAAGAGAGAGGAGGCTCCCTTTTATAGAAAACTATGCATCAAGCTTGTTCAACAAGCTTGAAGCTTGAATCAATATGGAGGATGCTTTTTATGTTCAACAGCTGGCACAGCTGGCATGGAAAACATCTACAAAAAGTGCAAGAAAGTTGCCGACCAGTTGAAGTGGCCGGCCAGCTACTTGAACTTGTCGGCCGACCAGAAAAAGTGGTCTGCAGGAAGAGAAAGTGGTCAGCAAGGGAGAGGAGCGGTCTACACAAGGAAAGCAAGGTGGTGGCATGGCTGCCGACCATTTTTGGTGGTCCACAGACCACCAAGACCAGCTGGCTGACCAGAAAACTGGCTGGCGGGAAGAAAAGTGGTCTTCAAGGAGAGAAACTGGTCTACACCCCTTATTCCACCCTCCAAGAAAGGAAAACAAGGTTTGGTTCAAAACCAAACCAAAAAGGGAGCAAGACAAAAGTCCGCGAGACAAGGAACACAGCCCGAAGCCCCGAAAACTAGTCTACGGGCGCAAAAAGTGGTCTACGAGAGGGAAAGATGGTCTACGGCCACAAAAGGTGGTCTACAGACCTCTGTTTCCCTCTAGGCAAAGGCAACAAGGCATGGTCCAAAAACCAGGCCAAGATGAGAACGTTAAGACGTTCCGAGACAAGGCGCTCGACCGAAGGCTTCGAAAATCGAAAACTAGCCTACAAGAGGGAAAAGTAGTCTACGACTACGAAAAGTGGCCTACAGGCCTCTCTCCCCCCCAGGCAAGGTTAACAAGGCATGGTCCATAAACCAAGCCAAAACACAAAGAGTTCAGAGGCTCGGAGGCAAGCTACTCAGCCGAAAACTCCGGAAACTTGAAACGAGCACAAACATGCGCGATCATCGAGCGCTCAATCGATGACGTCTGAGTCTTAAGGTCGGTCAAAAATGGGGTGTCTACAACGGGGAGGTTTGGATCTTAAGAGAAAGGTGCACTTAGTTAAGTGGGAGGAGGTGACTACAAGTATTGGTCAAGGTGGCTTGGGCATTAGAAAGATTAGGGTAGCTAACTCTTGTTTATTATTTAAATGGTGGTAGAGGTTTGCAGGTAAGACAAAAACATTGTGGAGGAGAGTGATTTGTAGCAAGTATAATTAGGAGGAGTGGAGGTGGCTACCTTTTTGTGCTACTAGCACTAGACTGTCAAGATTATGGTCTGATATAATCTCAATGGCCAATTTCAATCCGGATCAACTGGAGAGGTTTCAAGTCAATTTTAAAATAATGGTGGGGAATAGTAGTAGGGTAACGTTTTGGGAATATAAGTGGTGTGATTCCTATTATTTGGAAGAAGATTTTCCTAGATTGTTTAGCCTGTCAAGGGATAAGAAATACTCGCTTAGTATGTTTACTAATCTGAAGGAAACATCAGGGGAGTGGAATATAATACATAGAAGGGAGTTTTTTTTAATAGGAAAGATTGGAAATGTTGCAGTTAGCCTCCGTCCTTGAATCTGGCCTTCCAGTTAGCATGGGAAGAGTGGATCACCCACAATGGGCAACCAATTCCACAAGTTTGTTCTCAATGTCTTCTTTGTACAGCTTTAACACTATGGAGGTAGGGTTTATTTCCAAATCTATTAATTTGATTTGGAATAATGTTTTTCCTCCCAAGGTGAAATTCTTTGGTTGGCTCGCGTGGAAGCATAAGATTAAAACTCCAGTGTTTCTACAAAGGATTGGGGTTCTTACGGGAAGTACATCCTCTTTGTGTTACTTTTGTAAAAATGAAGAGGAATCAGTGCTTCACATGCTCCTACATTGTCCTTTTGTGTGGAATGTCTGGTCTTCCTTATTAAAGTGGTGGGGGCTGTAATGGGTCATTCCTGGTATAGTTGCTGGTCTGCTGAATTGGTGGAAGGGTGGTATACTGAAGAAGCAAGAGAGGATGATTTGAAGGAATATCCCTCTTGTTGCCTTGTGGTCTATATAGAAGCTAAGAAATGGTTGTGTTTTCAGTGAGGCTAAAGTTGATGTTTGGGAACTCTCTGACTTGATTAAAACTAGGGTTGCTATTTGGCTGATATCATCATCAAAGGTGTGGTAGTGCATGGTCGGTGATTTTATTTATAATCTCAATGAGGTTCGAGTATGTATTGGTGGGGGTTAAGAAATCTGTGGGCAGCTTTGGTGTTTTTGTTGTGCTGGGCAAGGGTTGTTGTGTTGTTTAGGAGCTGTGGTTTGTCTGTTTGGCTCTTTGTGTTTCTTTATTTTGTTTGTTATTTGTACCTTACCAACTTGGTCTTAAGCCTACAGATGATTGTGTGGTCCTCTTGGTGCTAATCTAGTTGGGATTATGATAGGTTACTATGATGTGTTGCTCATTGGCCTTCTTTATTGATGTATTCTCTCATGCATTTCATACTAGTTTCATCAACAAAGTGTCTTATTTTGTTGATAAAAAAAAATGCAATGTGTTGGTAGTTTTTGGGGTAGTAATGTTAGTTATGATAATACGGTGACATTAATCAAATTTTAAATATAATATATATATATATATATATTTTTATACAAAATGTGTGGAGATGTGGTTTGGAAATACTCTTTAGATCCTGGTGGATGCTCGTGATCCTCAGCTAGTCACCTGAAAAAGAATTAACACTCTGGTCGGGGGTGCCGGAATTAGCACTCTGACGGATAAGTCAGTGTATGTTCTCTTGATTGCTTGTATCTTAAGTTAAACATGCTAGTTCTCACATACCTCTCTCTGGATGATGTTCTTCTATTTATATCTTTTCTTTCTTGGGCCTCGGGATTGGGCCCACTATCAATTCGCCATTCGGCTTCTTTTGTAGCAAACCGCTTTTCACTCAGCCCCTCGCTCAACCGGCTATTTAGCCGAATAGGGTAGGATTTGAGCATGCAAGACAACGCCGAGTGCTATATATTTCGACTCTCCAAGTTCAACTATTCGGCCTCTTTACGACTCTCAATATTCGGCCCCCAATATTGCCCCCCATGCACTCCATTAACGACAGTTGGCTAGGGTGTTTGGTTTCGAACTCGAAAAATCAGAGCCGAAATTCGGCGGCTGACCTCATTCCAACACAGATGTCTGAGCACACGCTTCTCGGTTATCATTTCGACTTCCCGCCCCTTCGTACACTTCTATTTATTGTGATTTAAAATTTCGACGTCTTTTCAAATACATACACATTTTTAGACACTCGTCACTGGACTACCTTTCGAATTACCTCTGCAACTTCCTTTTCTTCACTATTATCTTCGTCTCTTGTAAGTTCTCTCCGTCTTTGCTTTGAATCTTTTTTCCTACTTTGTTTTTGGCTCAGCATATTCCTATAGGTTGAAGGAAATGGCAAAATATTTAAAAGATCTCCTCTCCTCGGATCGAATTTCTAGCTTCCAACGCCATTTCTCCATTCCTGATGACGTCCGTCTGTCACTCGTGACAGACGGCACCCTCGATATGGAGAGGGCTGATGAAACCATGATTGTCTTCCCTCTCCTATCAATCGTAGAGGGTGGAGTCTGTTTTCCCCTTCACCCATTCCTTAGGGATGTGCTTTGCCATTGGGGTTTAATCCCTTCCTAACCCAATGTCAACTTTTTTAGGATCGTAATGGGGATTATAGAGCTAAACCGTCGCCTTAGGATTAACCTCGGCATTCCAGCTATCCGGCATTGTTATGCCTTGGCCAAGTCTTCTGGTCGGCATGGGCGTTATTTCCTTAAGGCCAAGGACATCGACCATCAACTAGTGACTATGCTTTCCAGTTCTGGGAAACAAGTCGATGATGTTATGGTCGTTGTCCAAGGTAACTGGGAATTTGACGAAGGCGAGGATCGCCTCGATCCTATTCCTAGACGGAAGGGCGAACTAGGTGGCCGTATAGCTTCTTGTGTTTTTTTTTTGGTTATATTTATAAAGTTTCATTTCTGAGACCTCATGGTTTTGCTTGTACAGAAAATGATTTGAAGAAAGTCCTGACTTCAACCGACGACTCCGTTCTTTTGGAAATCAAAGTCACGCTCAAATATTTCGGCCGTTCGAGTCTCCAGAAATAGGGGAGGGCGTCCCACGTTCTTCTTCACTACGAGCCGACCTATACGACCTTCTAGGCAGCAGAAAACATCCCAATTCCGAAGGGTGAAGAGCCTCTTACCGCTCTTATTTTGACCGACTTCAAAAACTTGCAGCAAGTTGGTTTCAAGAGGTCCGATTTGGAGTGGGCAGAAGTAGCTGAGGTCGTTGAGTCAGATCAGTCCGAAGCAGAAGTAGACGAGGCATTGAGGTTGGCCTTTGAGGAAGCCGGCCTTAATTCAACCGACCCTCCGTCCACATCGGGCCGAGGGGACCTTCCATTTGACGACGTTTTTAACGGTTTAGAGGACCTTCCCGGTGCATACCCCGAAGACATGGCTGGGTTAAACCTCATGCAACTTGTCAAAAAGAGAAACGCGAAAAGGTTGGCCGTGCGGCGAAGAGCAGAGGCCATTCGATCTGAAGTGCCACCTGCCGCTGAATCTCTACCCTCTCTGCCTGTTGCCAAATCTCAGCCCTCCTTGCCTGTTATTGGGAAGGAAACGGCAAAAAACCAAAGTGCCGAGTCCGCGGTGGTTGTGCAGGCTGATCAAGAGGCTGAGCAAAGGGTAGAGAAACATCCTGCCGAGGTCGAGGCCAGCTCAGAAGAAGACTGTTCTGACAAACGACCTCATTTAGAGGAATCAGACATGATTGTGCCTTTTGTCATTCAATCGAAGATAAAAAAACACGCCAATCTCCTCTGATGCTTTAGTAATTAAAGATCTAGCCGTTGCACTTAGCATGGCTACGTCCGTCTCATTGCCGGCTGACAAGGCGGTTTTCCGGGCGGAGCCGGATCTGGTTGCAATAGCATTAGCCGCTCAATCAGCTCTTTTGGTATATATCTTGACTTTGTCTTTTCATTTTATGCAAATACTGTTTTGGTTTTAACTTCCTATTTTGTAGACGGTCGGAAGGATAGCCGAGATGGGCCGCCGCCATCATGACGCCGTTGAACAACTTGGCTGTTTAAAAATGGAAGTTGATGGCCAAAGGAGCAAGGCCGAGTTCGCAGGTTTGAGGGCCAAAATGGAAAACGCGAGGGCCGAGGCCGAGATGGAGAGGGCCAGAAATGCAGATGAGCTCAAGTTGGCTACTGAGCAGAGGGCGAATGCGAGTGAAACTGCACTCAAGTTAGCCTGAGAGGCGATCGCCAAACTTGAGGCGGACTTGGCGAAATCGAAGGCAGCGAAAGAAGTAGCCAATTCTGAGGCTTCGAAGGCGTATAAGGCTGGGCAAAGCGCTGCCCTCGACAATTACGTGGAACAAGTCCCCAAATTCGAGAATCGGGGATTCAAACACGGCTGGCTCAATGCTCTTGCTGCTGCTAATGTGACATTAGCTATGCCGATTCCATACGAGCAAGTGGATGTTGAGCCGCTGGAGTCTAACTCCGAGGATTGAATTGGGCGACGCTTTTGTTTTAGGATTTTGAATGTATTCTTACAGCTTTTCGTTTAGTAGTTTTCATGTATTGCTACAGTCATAGTTTTTTGTTAGGCATTTTCATGCGAACTTCTAGCTTTTTGTTTAGTAGTTTTCATATGTAAAGTAGCTACAATTTGTGCCCAATTTACTAATGAAAATTCCCTTTGTACTTTGCTATTATTTGTGCTAAATTTTGTTATTGATGAAAGGTATTGGTTTTTTGCTATTTTGGATAAAACATTCATGTATACTTGCTGATTAGATAATTACGCAATTTTAATTTATCCTTGTTGAATAGCCGATCAAATTAATAAATCTGAATGTTAATCCAAAAAGCCGATCAGCTAACTAAGCAAATTTAACTCCAAAAAGCCGAATGCTAATAGTTCATGGAGTGGCTGTGGCACACATCGATCGGCGTCCGACTTGGATGCTTGGCCGATCAGATTAATAAATCTGCCCTTGCCCCAGCCAATGCATGAACTCCAAAAAGCCGATCAGATAACTAAGCAAATTTAACTCCAAAAAGTTAAATGCTAATAGTTCATGGAGTGGCGGTGGCACACATCGATCGGCGTCAGGCTTAGATGCTTGGCCGATCAGATTAATAAATCTGCCCTTGCTCCAGTCAATGCATGAACTCCAAAAGCCGATCAAATAACTAAGCAAATTTAACTCCAAAAAGCCGAATGCTAATAGTTCATGGAGTGGCTGTGGCACACATCGATCGGTGTCGGGCTTAGATGCTTGGCCGATCAGATTAATAAATCTTGCTATTACCCCAGCCAATGCATGAACTCCAAAGAGCCGATCAGATAACTAAGCAAATTTAACTCCAAAAAGTCGAATGCTAATAGTTCATGAACTGGTTATGGTGCACGTCGATCGGCATCAGTCTTTTGGAGTTTAGCGTTAATGAAATTGCCTCAGGGGCGCTGCAAGCATTAGAAATAAATGGGATGGACTCTTCGCACCAATGACTCCACTTATTGTGTTCAGACTCGATTTAAAACAATTTGTTGCGTGAGGTTAGATAAGTGCGAATGTCGAATAGACTGTTCTTCAACAGCAAAGGAGAAGCATGAACATTGGCTGAGCTCGACACTACAATGAATCGCAGCAGCGAACCTATCCGTGTGGGAGGTAGGACATCCAAAGACTGGGAAAAACGTCAGCCTCCAAGTCGTCGAAGTAGATCACCCCAAAAGGAAAAACAACAACGTGGAAGCTCCCCACGACCACGACCGCGACCGAGAAATAAGGCCGACGCGACGCCGCGACCGTTGAGTTTTGCGGTTTTTGTGGGGAATAAACCGATGACGGAGGCGGACTCTATTGTCAACAACCCAGGTGTAGCGGTCGAGTTTGCTCAATAGATTTTTCTGTCGGAAGTCCAGCAGTCGATGGTTGGTCGACAGGATTTTGAAGTATTTCGAGAGGGCATCCACGAGGCGGTGAAAGGGTTATATACCACTTATGAAGTCGGCATGTGCTTGCGCACCGCGCAGCGAGAAATAGAGAAAAAGGACGAACGAATTCGAAACTTGGAGGCTTACGCGGAGAGGGCCGAGCGTGAGCTTAGGGAACTTAGGAAGGCTCAAACCACCGAGCCGCGTGCGGCAGGTCAATCCAACCCAGTCGTGGAGGAGAGAGTGATCCAACGGCTGTTAAGTCACGCGATAGCCGATCGAGATATGGCAAGCATGTTTGCTGTGAAAAACGCAAGGACCGTGGGTTATGAAAAAGACTTCCACGACGGCCGAAGAGTCGAGATAGACAAGACCAAAGAGAAACTCGCAGAGGAGTTGTGCCGATGCGAGAATCGGGGCTTTAGGCACGGGTGGATTAAGGCTCTCCAAGCCTTAGAGGCATTTCAAGGAGCAGGAGTTGAATTGGCGTTGTCATTATATCATCATCGTGACTTTCCTTTTAACGCTTTCGAAATTGAGAAGAGCGATGACGAGGGAGATACTGAGTAGAACTAAACATATATTGTAAACGTTCCAACTAAACGACTTTCCTTGTAAACGTTCCAACATATATTGTATCTATTGGATAGTTCAATAAAATGTTTTATTTTAAACGTTTGTGTTTGATTTTCAATGTTTACATTCCTAATTAGGCATCTTGTTTCGAATGTTTGCATATTTTAATTTGTTATGCGGTTGCGCCGGCCTAATTTATTCAAGCATTTCATTTTTAATGTTTGTATGCTTAATCTGTTTCTGCGGTTTGCGAATCCTAAACTTAATCAAGCATTTCATTTTGAATGTTCGTATGATTTAACATGTATACAGTTTTCACCGGATCAACTTAACGAAGCATTTTAACTGAACTTAATCAGGCATTTCGCCGGCTCAACCTTCGTGTGCGGCTTAATTTGTTTTCTGCACAACTCTGGCTCTGAATTCGGATTCTTATTCGGCCAATAATTGCCCGCTCATGAGTTTTCGAATCTAGAGTCTTATTCGGCTTATAAGTGCCATGTATTCACGAAGGGCGCTCCGAATTCAGAGGCTTTATCGGCCAAAAGGCATCACGCGCCGATGGGGCTCCGAATCCGGAAGGGCGCTCCGAATTCAAAGACTTAAATCTTGGCCAATCGTGATATCCACGAAGGGCGCTCCGAATCTGGAGGCTTTATCGGCCCAAAGGCGTCGTGCGCCGATGGGGCTCCGAATCCGGAGACTTCATTTGGCCAATCGTGATATCCACGAAGGGCGCTCCGAATCCAGAGGCTTTACTGGTCTAAAAGCGTCGTGTGCCGATGGGGCTCCGAATCCGAAGACTTTATTTGGCCAATCGTGATATCCACGAAGGGCGCTTCGAATCCAAAGGCTTTATCGGCCCAAATCGTGATATCCACGAAGGGCGCTCCGAATCCAGAGGCTTTATCAGCCCAAAGGCGTAATATGCTGATGGGGCTCCGAATCCGGAGACTATTTGGCCAATCGTGATATCCACGAAGGGCGCTCTGAATCCGGAGGCTTTATCGGCCCAAAGACGTCATGCGCCGATGGGGCTCCAAATCCGGAGACTGGCCAATCGTGATATTCACTAAGGGCGCTCCGAATCCGGAGGCTTTAGCGGCCCAAAAACGTCGTGTGACAATGGGGCTCCAAATCCGGAGACTTTATTTGGCCAATCGTGATATCCACGAATGGCGCTCCAAATCTGGAGGCTTTATCGGCCCAAAAGCGTCGTGCGCTGATGGGGCTCCGAATCCGGAGACTTTATTTGGCCAATTATGATATCCACGAAGGGCGTTCCGAATCCGGAGGCTTTATCGACCTAAATCGTGATATCCACGAAAGGCACTCCGAATCTGGAGGCTTTATCGGCCCAAAGGCGTAATGCGCCGATGGGGCTCCGAATCCAGAGGCTTTATCGGCCCAAATCCAGATATCCACGAAGGGCGCTCCGAATCCGGAGGCTTTATCGGCCCAAAGGCGTCATGCGCCAATGGGGCTCCGAATCTGGAGACTTTATTTGGCCAATCGTGATATCCACGAAGGGCGCTCCAAATCTGAAGGCTTTATCGGCCCAAAGGCGTCATGCGCCGATGGGGCACCAAATCCAGAGACTTTAAGACTCAATTGCGCGATGAGAAAACGAGAAACTTTGCATTGCAAAAAATGATGTGTACATGGCGAACCGTTCAAAACAACTATCATGCCCCACAAGTCAGGTCAATGATAAAATTTGCGTAAATGTGTGGAATTCCAAGGCCGTGGCAGACTTCTTCCTGACATGTCTTTGAGCCGATATGCCCCTACTCCTGCGATTGAATCAATCTGATAGGGGCCGTCCCAGTTAGGACCCAATTTTCCATCAGCCGGCTTCCTGGCAGCTGGAAGTACCTTCTTTAAGACCAACTCTCCTGGTGTGTAGCGGCACAGCTGAATACGTTGATTATACGACTTAGCAAGCTGCTGTTGGTACCGTGCCATGGACACAAGGGCATGGTCTCTTCGTTCTTCGATGAGAATCAAATCCAAAGCCAGCATTATGTCGTTTCGGCCCATATCAAAAGCTTCCAATTTCAGGGTTGGGTGGCCGATCTCCAGGGGTATGATCGCCTGGGTTCCAAAGCATAAAGCAAACGGCGTTTCTCCAGTGGATCGCCTCAGCGTAGTTCGATGAGCCCACAATACACTCAAAAATTCTTCGACCCATTTGCCTTTAGCTTTCTCCAGCCACTTCTTGATGCCGTCCAAGATGGATTTGTTAGAAGCTTCAGCTTGACCATTGCTTTGAGGGTAAGCCGGCGTAGAAAAGTAAGGTCGGATGCCATACTTGCTGCACAGCTCTCGGTAGACGCCACAATCAAGCTGGGTGCCGTTGTCTGAGATAAGAGCCCTTGGAATGCCGAATCGTGTTATGATATTTCCTCATACAAAATACTTAACATCAGCATCTCGAATGTGCATTAATGCCTCCGCTTCGACCCATTTTGTGAAGTAATCTATCGCGACGATCAAGTATCGCTTATTCCCTAGGGCCCTCGGCAATAGTCCTACGATATCAAGTCCCCACTAGGTGAACGGCTAGGGACTGGTGATGGAGCTTAACTCTTCAGCAGGTAGATGGGGTAACGGGGAGAACTTCTGGCACTGTTCACATTTCTTCACATAGCATTCGGCATCAGTTCTCATTGTTGGCCAATAATACCCCTAGGTTATAGCTCGATGGGCCAAAGAGCGCCCGCCTAGAATGGGCACCATGACTGCCTTCATGTATTTCAGTCAGAAGCTCTTGGACTTTGTCCGGGTGTACACATTCCAGGTATGGACCAGAAAGGGATTTTTTATAAAGCTTTCCTTGTGGATTCAAGTAGTATCGCAGGGCTTTGTTTCGCATCTTGTACGCTTCTTTTTTGTCCGCTGGGAGCTATTCAGAAGACAAGAATGCAGCAGTGGGGTCCATCTAACTCGGTCCTGACTCTATGACATTGACTTGGATTTCCTCTGAAAGGCCAATGCTCGGCTCCGGGATGAAACCTACTTTGATGGTCCGTTTAATCTTTGAGTTAATGGAGGAGGCTAGGCAAACTAGGGCGTCTGAATGTGTGTTCTCATCACGTGTTATCTGATTCAATTCATGATGGTCAAATTTGGTCAGCACAGCGCTAGCCGATTTCATGTAAGCCGCCATATGGTCATTTTTGGTTGCGTACTCCCCCTTTAGCTGATTGATCACCAATTTTGAATCGCAACATACCAGCAAACGTTGAGCACCCAGAAGGTGTACATTTCTCAAGCCGGCCAAAAGGGCTTCGTATTCGGCCTCGTTATTTGATGCTTCAAAGCCGAGTTTGACGGCCTACTCAATTATTACGCCATCAGGAGCCATGATTACTACTCCGGCTTCGCTGCCCCATTGATTGGATGATCCATCACAGTACAACTGCCAAATGTCCCCAACATAAATTCTCTAGTTCAGCTTAGGTCGAATTTCATTAGACTTGAAGTCGGCAAGACCCCCAATGAATTCGGCCACAAAGTCGGCAAGCACCTGTCCATTGATTGAGGTTCTAGGCAGAAACTGAATATCATACTAGCTGAGTTCAAGAGCCCACTTTGAAACGCGTCATGATGCTTCTGCACTGCGTAATACTGATCGAAGGGGGTAATCTGTTAGCACCTCGATGCTATGCCCCTGGAAGTAATGCATCGGTTTTCTTGCCACCATGACTAGGGCTAGGATGAGTTTTTCCAACGGAAGGTAGCGTGTTTCAGCGTCGACCATTGCCTTGCTCACATAATACACTGGCCGCTGCTCCCCCAGCTCTTCCTTTATCAGTACGGCACTGATGGCCCGGTCGGAAACTGCCAGCTACAAAATGAGTGGGTCACCTGCCGAAGGTGTTGTCAAGAGTGGAATTGATCAGAGGTAGGTTTTTAGGCTGTTGAAAGCAGCTTCGCACTCAGCGGACCATTCAAAAGCCTTGCCCTGCCGTAGTGTATAGAAGAATTGTCGGCAGCGATCTATAGACCGACTGATGAACCTGTTGAGTGCGACGGCCATCCCCCTCAACTTTTGAACCTCTTTTACTAAACGAAGGGAGCCGAGCTCCAAGATTGCGATGATTTGCCTCGGGTTGGCTTCTATTCCTCGGTGGTTGACAATGTAACCCAAGAATTTGCCAAAGCCGATCCCAAACACACATTTGGAAGCGTTCAGCTTCATTTTGTATTTGCGTAAAATTCCGAATGTCACTTCCAGATTGGCTAGATGAGTTTGCTCCTCTTTGAACTTGACCACCATGTCATCAATGTACACTTCCATAGTGTGGCCGAGTTGCTCCTTGAACATGGCAGTAACCAGTCTTTGGCAAGTTGCCCCTACATTCTTCAGCCCAAAAGGCATAACCTTATAGCAGTAGGTTCCTCTTAGGGTGAGGAATGCAGTTTTGTCTTTGTCCTCTGGATGCATGGAGATTTGATGGTAGCCTCTGTAAGCATCAAGGAAGCTCATACGCTGATGGCGTGCCGTCGTATCTACAAGTTGGTCAATTCTAGGTAGTAGGAAACAATCCTTGGGGCAGGCTTTTTTTAGGTCCATGAAATCAACGCACACTCGCCAAGTCCATTTTTCTTCTTCACAACCATAGTATTAGAGAGCCACGTAGGGTAGGTCACTTTCCTGATTGCCCCGACGTCAAGTAGCCTGTCAATCTCTTCAACAACGGTGGCAGCGTGCTCTGCGGCTGACCTCCGACTTTTTTAAATAATCAGCTTGCATTTAGGGTCAACATTCAAACGGTGCTGCGAAACAGACAGATCTATACCCGACATCTCATATGGAGTCCATGCAAAGACATCAAGGTTGCTAAGCAGGAAGGAAATTAGCTGTTGTCTGTCGGCTTGATTCAGGGAGGTGCCAACCATGAAGAACCTGTTTGCGTTTCCGTCAATTTCAACTCTATCTAGGGCTTCTGTGGCCTTTCCACTTTGGAGCCACCCAACATCGTCGAGGCTCCCCCGATCCGGCACCTCAATAGAATTTATTTGCAACTCCTTTGGCGTCTGTCCAGCAAGGAGATAGCATGCTTGTGCCGACTTTTGTGAGCCACAGATTTGCTCAATGCCGCATTCTGTCAGAAAGCGTAGCAGCTGATGATAAGTGCTTGGCACGGCCTGCATAGTATGTAACCAAGTTCGTCCCATGATGAGATTGTACGGTGATGGCAGCTTGACGACCAAGAATTTCACATCCACTGTTCAAGAGCCCGCTCGAACGGGTAGTGTGATTTTTCCCAACGGGTACTTTGGATTGGCGTTGAAGAAGAATAGTGGATAAGGGGCCGGAGAGAGATCGGATTCAGAGAAGCCGAGTTTGGTGAATGTCTTGTAGTACATAACCTCCGATGTGCTCCCCAAATCAATGAGTACGTGCTCAACTGTGAATTGGTTTATGCGTAACTCAATTACCAAGGGATCAATGTAGGGAAGTGTCACTCCGGCCAAATCTAAATCATCAAAAGCAATACTCGCAACTTCATAGGGCCGTTTAGCTGGAGTGAATTGATTTTGAGGGTCGGGATTCGACTAAATTGTATGCACCGCAGATGACATTGACAGGCTGTATATCAGGTGGATCACGCCGAGTGGAGGGGAATCCTGTCTTAAGGCTATTGCTTTGGTTGAGTTGTCTTTTCAGACGTACTGTTGTAGCCGACCATCTTGTACCAATTCCTCCAAGTGATCCTTCAATGCATAACAACTCTTAGTATCATGGCCATGGTCCTTGTGATACTCACACCGTCTATCCCACCTTCTCGTGTCGGGAGGTCCCACCATTTTGGACGACCATTTGAAGAACGGAAGGTGCCAGACTTTGGACATAACCGCGCTGATCGGTTCTGTCAACTCTGTATATTTCTTGTCGGCACACCTCATACGCCTGCTATCAACTTGCAGTTGTTCATTTGCTCGGTGGGAGCATTGGTTGTTTGATCGGCGAGGATCCCGTCTCTTGTCTCGTTTAGCCCGATGTCGTGGTTCACAGAATTTGTTGGCTGAGCAATTTCAGAAGGGGTTGTCTTGTTGGCCAAGTTTTTGGCTTTAACCCGCAAGGCGTCATCCTCCACTTTGCAGTATTCCTTAACTTTCTTCATCAACCACCAGACTGTTTTAGGGGGTCTTTTAGTCAAGAAACTTGCTGAGAGCACTGTCAGAATGCAAACCCATTTTGAAGGCGGTGATGGCCATGGAGTCGTTGCAAGCGTCATCAACAAGATTAAAGCACTCCCAATAGCGCCGAATACGCTCTTAGTGTTTCTCCTGGCTGGATCTGCATTGCCCAGAGAGAGTCGGCTTGTTTCGGTTGGACCTCGTTGGTGATGAATCTGGCCTTGAAGGATTTCTGTAATTGATGTAAGCTTTTGATCGAAGTTGGCTCCAATTTATAATACCACCTGACAGCCAACGGTCCCAAACTGCTGGGAAATATTCGGCACATGAGGGCTTCGTCGTCTGCATGCAATGTCATGGCTTGCTTGTAGTGACGGATGTGATCGGTGGGGTCTGATTTTCCATCATAGAGAGTGAACGACGGAGCTTTGAACTTTTGGGGTAGAACCGCCCTTGCGATCCGTCGCACAAAGGGATCATGCTGGTCTTCGTCGTCTAAACTATTTCTTCTGCGCTTATGCCTTATACGTGGACTCTCTTCAGAGGAACTGGAAGTTTTGGGTCATCCCTTCTTCTTGGGCTCCGAGGATAATGAGTCAGAGTCGCTATCAATGTCTTGTTGTCGGGCTCAAGGTCGTCGACCACCTGCCCTTAGAGGTCGTTCCGAATCTTAGCGTACAGCTTGTTTGGACTTTGCCACTTCCAAGACCAAATCCTGACGAAGACGTTCGTTCTTAGCGATCATGTTCTCCAACCTCTGTTCGTTTTGCTTTGCTTGTTCCATGATCGCTTGCATTGCCTCATGCTCTGAAGTCGAGGGTGAAGCGAAGTTCAAAGCGCGTCTTGCGGGGATAGTCTCCGGTCCAAGCATGTTTGTTGGAGTGAGGTTGTCTCTCTGCGTGGTTTCATCAGTTACTATCGGAGGGTCTTCCCTTACGCCCGCTATGGATGTATTTGAGTATTCCCACAAACAGCGCCAATTGCGGAGATGTGGTTTAGAAATACTCTTTAGATCCTGGTAGACGCTCGTGATCCTCCGCTAGCCACCTGAAAAAGAATTAACACTCCGGTCGGGGGTGCCAGAATTAGCACTCCGACGGATAAGTCAGTGTATGTTCTCTTGATTGCTTATATCTTAAGTTAAACATGCTAGTTCTCACATACCTCTCTCTAGCTAATGTTCTTCTATTTATATTTTTTCTTTTTTGGGCCTCAGGATTGGGCCCACTTTCAATTCGCCATTCGGCTTCTTTTGTAGCAAACCGCTTTTCACTCAGCCCCTCGCTCAACCGGCTATTTGGCCGAATAGGGTAGGATTTGAGCATGCGAGACAGTGCCGAGTGCTATATATTTCGACTCTTCAAGTTCAACTATTCGGCCTCTTTACGACTCCCAATATTCGGCCCCCACAAAATGATATGACTTAATATTAATTTTTTTATTTTAAAAATAAAGAATTTTGGTATTGATTTTTCCCAGGGGTAATAAGTTAAAAAAGATTATATATTTTGTATGAAAACATGTGTAATAATATATATATATATATATATATAGAGAGAGAGAGAGAGAGAGAGAGAAATGATCATAAAATATCCTTTTATCTCCTAAATTATTACGCAAAAATCAATTTGGCACCTAGACTTCGCATTATTTTAATTTGACCGCTAAACTTTTTTAAATTTGATCAATTAACCCTGCCATTTTTTGTTAATATTTGGAGGGCTAATTGATTTTTAGAATATAGTTTGGGAGATAAAATAAATTTCTAAATAAAGTTTGGTAACATGCCAGTAAGTTTAGTTTGATTGTAGATGAAAACAGATTGCGAGGGTAATTTGATTAAATTTAAAAAACTTTAGGGGTCAAATTAAAAAAATGCAAAGTCTAAGTGCCAAATTAATTTTTACGTAATAATTTGGGGAGCAAATTTCTCGAGAAATTCTCGATCCTTCCTTTTCATCACCCTCAATTGTACCCTTAATGAGGTGACAAACAATAACAATCAATCAACGCTCTTCAAAGTGTAGAACCACTTCATATAAAATTGAGTCATATCATTAAGAGTGAAATTAGGGACGTAAAGTTTAAAAATATATATATATATATATATTTATTTATTTATTTATGCATTCCACCTTAACATGACAGTAACAATAATTCTAAAAATACAAATGTTACACATAATGGAAGAAATAAAGATAGGTCCCGCATAATGGGAGATCTACATATGGTATCCATAATTTTATCTCACATGTGTTATATTCTGTGGAATAATTATGTGTTTCTAGCACAAATGTTTTAAAAATCGGATCGGTGAACGAACCAGAAAATGAATCGGGGTAGACGGATCACTGGTCAAGGACAGATCTAGGATTATGACTTTGGGGGGACCAAAGTACGTTTAACCTCTAACCAATAAAATTTGAAATTCAATACCAATTTCTACTAACATGAAAAAAATCAACAATGTTACGATAAAATATTGAACTATATATTCCTTGTCAACATAGTTGAGTACCAAAAGATGATCATACAATTGAGAATATTTTTTTGCCCATATTCACTTACAAAAAGTATTAACTATTTCTACATGCATTTATTTACTAAAATTAGGCATCTTTAATTGAGCTCGAAGCTCTTTCATAATATCAAAAGCATGAATGATAGAGTCTACATCAAACCCTCGAGCAATGTCTTTTTTAATATACGTAATCCAGTAACTAGCCAGAAAACCATCTTCCATCCTATTGCACAATTTAGACTTAACAAGTTTCATAGCTAAAAATGCATGTTCCGATATAGCAGTTGAAACAGGTAAAGTCAACATAAGACGGATCAATCTATCAATAAGAGGATAACTTGTTGACTTTTTGTTTTTGCCAACATTTGACACAACTCATAAATGGTTGACCGCTTCTAAAACTCGGGAAGTATGGAAATATCAAGCTTATAGTTTTCCAACTGATACTTCAAATGCAATTTTTCTTGCTCAGAGAAATCCATGGGATAAAATTTATTTGCAAGATTGCAAATATCCTCAATTTTGAATGATCTATAACCACCCCTAGGATCCAAAGCTGAGCTAAGAACAAGCAATTCCATTACATCTCCCTTAAACCTATTGTTTAATTCTTGTAACTGAGAATCAACTATAACCATAAAAATATGAACTCGAAAATGATGTTCCACGGTAAGCTGACCTCTTTCAGAACGAGACCGACCTTGGCAAAGGACAGCTCATATCAGGAATCTGTATACTATGATCATTAGAAAATAATTTAATTTTCTCCAACAATGGAACCCATTCATCTTCTCTAAATTTTTGAATAAGTATCTTCGTTGTAGACACCAAATGCATTGCATTTAATATATCTTGAAATTTACTTTGCAAAGCTTGGCAAAAATCATCAGTAATCTCCATGAAATCCCTCATAAGATGTAAGATGAAGACAAACTCAAAAGATGTAATGGAATCATAAACTCCATCCGCCTCAGCTTGTTGATTCAATTTGCTTCCATGATTAATTATGTTTCTTAGGACTGCACAAGTAGCACTGAACATGTTTATCAAACTACAAATGGAACCCAAATGAGAACCCCATCGAGTATCTCCAGCCCGTTTCAATGTTCCAATCTGATTTTTCCTTTACCAGTCTCGAATTCATCATCAATGGCAAGCTTTTCAGCAATATCTGCAGTCTGAGCAGCTCTTAATTGATCATGTCTTTTGCAATATGAGCCAACTATATTAATTGCTCGAGTCAGTAAGAGAAAAATTGATTGATAGATATAACCTGTTTAGATGCTCCTACTAAAGCCAATTGGAGCCGATGAACAAAGCAATGAACATAATATGTGAATGGACACTCAGCACAAAATACAGCCTGCAACCCAGTCCATTCTCCAGACATGTTACTGGCACCATCATATCCCTAACCATGAATATTTTGCACACTAAGGTTATGACGAGAAAGGACAATACAAATTTCTTCTTTCAAAGTTGCCGACGTGGTGTCTAACACATGAACTATGTCAAAGAAATGCTCTTTTATAAAATCATATTTATCAACAAATCTCAAAATAATTGCCATTTTCTCTCTTTTCGATTCACCTTCAGATTCATTAACTAGAATACAAAAATTCCCATCATTAATCTCCCAACGAATGAATTTCCCAGTGACAGTCCACGTTTCCACCATCCACGCCGACAGCTCCGACGAAGCCTTCGCCGGACCATCGACAACAAAGCATCTCCGTATCCCTCGTTTCTTTGCTCCACTCTTTTGCAGAATCCCAGCAAGTCTCTCAGATCAAATCAGTTGTTTTCTTTTCTTTTTTTTAATCTTAGTGCTTTGTTTAAAGCTTCTCCAGCTAGCCTTATAGTTTATATATTTGTAAAAGTTTCATATTTTACACTTTGACCCACTAAAGTTTCTAAAATTTTGCTTTCATCTTGACCTAATTTAAAAAATACATATACATGAAATTTAAAATAGATTATTATATATGTTAACTAATTCAAAAAAAAATCCAATTAGTTTAAAAAATTGGGAGGCAAACTCCTATAATTTTAAATTATTTTAAAAATTATAGTATAATATATGATATTTTTCAAATTTTTCGGGTGCAGCCGCCCCATCTAGATCCATCCTTGGGTTCAACTGTTGGGGTTGAACCAGAATCGAACCGTGATGTAATAAATATATTAAAATTATATTTAAATAAAAATATAGTAATAAAATTATAAATTATAAATATTAAATTATCTTAAATATTTCTCCTAATATTTTTTTACTAAAAAATATAATAATATATTTTAAAATATTATTAATTTTAATTTTAGAAGAGGAAATCAAATATTCAATATTCCCTCCATATAATTTTAATTCAAATAATTTGATTGAAAGAAGGGCAAAAAATTTGAAGGGATATTAAAATTCCAAGTCTCCCTCTAATATATTTGATTGAATCTCATATAGATTCCTTGAGCTTTTTTGAAAGAAGTTTTTTTTCTTATAAATAGGTAGGAACTTTCACAATAATTTTAAGCTCTTAATGGAATTCTTCACAAGACGAGATCCTTAAAAGAGAGTTTCCAATTAAAATTTTCTTATATAATATATATATATATATATAATAAAAAAGAAAGAATGGAAAGAAAGAAATAATAAAAAAAAAAGTTAGAAAATATCAAACAAAAAGTTCAAAATTTTTAATTTCATCTACCTACCGAACTGGTCCCGGTTCGGGGATTCAACCGTCGATTTTCCCGACTCTCTCAAAATAAGTCGATTTGTTTCGAACGGTTTAGAGGGCATATTCGGACCGAAACATCGACCGGTCGACGATTCAACCAGCTAAACCAGCCGATCCAGTCCAGTTTTCAAAACCATGCCTAGCACTAATTTTGACATTAAATGGTGATTTGAAATGATCTAAATAAGTGTACTTTTTGACTTTTTTATAAAATATAGATTGTGTTTGAAGTGATGTGGGAGAAAGGTGAAGTGACTTAAATAGGATAGTGACTTTTTACCTTTTTTAGATTATGATAAACAAGGCCTAATATATTATTTTTATAGCATTTTTATGTATAAAATTTGAATAGAAAGAGTTTTACTTTATATTAAAATAGTAATTAGATGGAAATATAAGGGTGCGGGCAGTACAATTTGGTACTATTTAAGGGTAAAATTATAAATTAAATTGTAAATGGTGAATTAACAAATAAACAAAAGCGTTTTGAGTTGTTTCAATTTGTTAGTTGATTGAAAAATAATTTTAAAAAGCAAATATGCTAGCGACTCAAATTAATCCACCCAAAAAATTGTGGGTGGGTGATTGTGTGGTAGAAATTAATTTGTGTAGCTCTATGTGTAGAATAAATCTAATTCACAAGATAAAAATTTTGGATAATTTTTGGATTGATAAAGGTGGATTCGTAGTATTACTCTTCAAACAATTATCGAACATTTGTATAAATATATAATACTCCCCCGTCTCAAAATATTAGTCTCTTATTCTATTTTCATTGTCCCAAAATATTAGTCAATTTTTAAAAATTAAGGAATAAAATAATATGAATTTACTATGTTGCCCTTCTTTTAAATGCATTAATAACACAAAAAGTATAATTATGACAATTGATATTCCCAAAAAAATGTATTATCAAAAGATAATTTTGAAAAATTAAATATTTTAAAATGTAATAATTGTGCTATAAAAAAAATTAGATTTCCCAAAAGAGACTATTATTTTAGGACAGAGGGCATACTAATTTACATAATATTTTTCATATATAAAACACTAATTTACAACAAATTTCACATTTTAAATATCTGTCACATTAATTTTAATTTGATATTTCATTAGAAGGAAAAATATATATGTATTAATTATAACAGAGTGGAATAATTTCGAAAACGAATTATAAATTTTAAATTATAGATCAAATTAGCTTGTAATTAGCGAACTAATCAATATAAATTAAACAAATCAATATGAATTAAGCGATATTTTACAGCTTTACAATCTATTAATGGTTTTGTAAGGATATATATTTTTTTAATGATAACGTAAGCTTTTTGAATCAAATAAATAGAAGTTTAATATAAAATTTGAGACACGGTTATTCCTAGTTTATTAAAGTTCACTGGTCTAATACATGGACATCCCGGTTTATTCGTTTATTTCGGCTCATGTGTACAAGTTTATTCATAATAAAATTCAATGAGATTCATATCCGTTATCATTGGTTTGACTTTTAAAATGTGTTTTTATTATAAGAAAAAAAAAATTCAAAAATTTACAACATTTAACAATAATTTGGTAAAAAAATTTAAAAAAATATTTGTCATTTTATATAACTTTATTTTTTGGAATCCATCATTTTGTGATACATATGTTTTCTATTTTTTGAAATAATTCTGTATTTCTAACACTCCTCTGACATTAATATATTATTTTTGTAGCATTTTTTATATACAGATTTTGAATATAAAGGACTTTACTTATATTAAAATAATTATAGGACCAAAATATATTTTTTACACCTGGCTGGCTGTCGTAATCTATTTTAATCATTACATAAGATTTTTTTTTTTTAATTTTTACAATGATTATGTAAGCTTAGAAGACCCGATTGCACACCGTGGTGATTGCTGTGTGCTTCGTAGAGCCTGTTTTAAGTCTTATTTTAATGGTTTAAATTATTTATTTTTTTAAAAAATATCGAATATAATATATTTATAAAAATATTAACTTGGTCGAATATTAATATCACTTTTATCACATTACATTTGTAAATACAAAAATGAATTGTAAATATGATTGTAAGTAAAAAATTAAAAATGAATATAATTAAATGAAAATGTTATTAATATCTGATTAATTTAATTTTTTATAATTATATTTTACTTGATTTTTTTAAAAAAAATAATAATTTGTATCGTTAAAATAGAACTCAAAACGAGTCTCACAAGACGTACAATAGTGAGAAGACCGGATAGCAATGGAATATAAAATTTACTTATATTAAGATAAAGGATTTTACTTATATTAAAATAGTAATTAGACAAAAATATATTTTTTACACATGACTAGCTGTCGTAATCTATTTTAGTCATCAAATCAAGGGTGTTTTTTTTTTTTAACGATTATGTAAGCTTAAAAGAGCGGACATGGGTCACTATTACGCAGTGCACACAGGGATGATTGATGTGTGTCTGGTAGAGTTCATTTTAAGTTTTATTTTAATGATTTAAGTTATTTATTTTTTAAGAAATATCGAATACAATATACCTGTAAAAAATTAAGTTGGTCGAATATCAATATCACTTTTATCAAATCACATTTGTAAATACAAAAATGAATTGTAAATATGATTGTAGGTATAAAACTAAATATAAATACAATTAGACGAAAATATTATTAATATCCGATTAATTTATTTTTTTATAATTATGTTTTACTTGATTTTTTTTAAAAAAAATAATAATTTAAATCATCAAAATAAACCTTAAAGCACGTCTAACGAGGCATACAATAGTGAAAAAACCGGATAGCGGTGGAATATAAAATTTCAATATAAATTTTACTGGTCCAATACATCCCGTTTTATTTGTTTATTTCACCTCTTGTGTACGAGTCATCCATAACAAAATTTACTGAGATTGATATCCGCTATCTTTGGTTTAATTTTAAAATCCTTTTTTATTAAAAAAAATTAAAAAATTAAAATTAATTTAGTTAAAAAAATAAAAATACTTATCATTTTATATAATTTTATCTTTTGGGGGTTAAAAATAATTTTTTAAAATTTAAAAATATCTCTTTGATATTTATTTTGGTCAAATTAATTTCTATTTAAAACAATAAAATAAAATAATTTTAGAAAAACAAATCGAACATGGTCCATAATTGTAGCACATGATTTTATTATTTCTTTTTAAAGTGTGAAAGGTAAGTATTTGAAAATAAGTATTACATTTAAATTATTTTTTTTTTGCAAGATTGAGATGGTGTTTGATAAGTCAATTCAATATTTAAATTTCCATGTATTAAAATAAGTTTGTTTGATAACTATATTCATATTAAATTCTTAAAATGTGGTCTACAAACTTTTTTTTATTTTTTTTATTTTTAAGTAATTCAAAACTTACTGACTTAATTTACTACTTATATATAAATATTAACATGTATCACTATGATCTCACCACCATCGTGTGCCATCACTACCACTCCTACCCCAACCCCACCACCACGACCACATCTAATATCGTTGCTACCGCTACCATACCTAACCCCACTCCCACCGTCATTGCTACCACCACCTCTACCACCACCATCATCACCATCACCAAAAGTACCACCATGGTTACTGCTACCACAATAACTACTACTATTACTGTCACAATTCTCCATCTTTACCACCATCACTAGTCATGGCCACAACCAACATTGTATCACCACAAACTACCACCACCTGTCTATCTCAAATAAACCACCCCTTTACCATCACCACAACCACTTTCACACCACTACCATCACCACCATTGCCACCACTCCTACAACCATCACTATCATCTTACCACCACAATATAGAAATAAGACGAGAAAATTTGAAAATAATAATTTTAAATTTCATCATATAAATATATATATATATATATATATATCAAATTACTTGTTTTAATTCAGTACTTAACATTTTATCAAATTATTTTTTAACCTAAAAAATTTAGCATTTAGTTTTCACTACTTAATTGTTAGCTTTCAATTTCCACTTTTATCAAACACCACTTAAAATGATGTTTGATGCAGGTTTTTATAAGTTGAGATTTGATTTATAGAAAACTAGTGTTAAAAACACTTCAATTTTCTTTTTTCTTTTTTTTTAAAGTTTAGCTAAACTATTTTTATCTAATAAGTTATAAAATAAAATAAAAAATGCACCAAACACTTTGCATAGACTCTTAAAATTTGAAAATGTAAGTAACTCTAACAAATTACACCAAACTTTTGATAGGTTTTATTTATTTACTTATTCAAAAATTCTACGGTGTGCACCTCTTTACATGCAACCTACCACGAAAATATATAATTTTACTACAAATTTTTTAAATATCAATCACAAAAAGTATTATCTCTCCATAAATTAGCGTAACAAAAATTTCATAACTAAGTCACAAACTTTTGTAACATCAATTACAAAATTTTGGACATTTTTGTTACGCTAATTTGTAGTAAGATTACACATTCTATGATTGATATTTTAACATTTTATAATAAAATTACATATTTTTGTGATAGGTTGCATGGTATGCACCCCTAAAAGGGTGCACACCGGCGCATTTCGCTTATTTATTTATTAAGCAATAGTTCTTATATTCAGTCGGTTTCTTTTCCTACACACCTGCTGAATAGGGAATTTGGTTTATTGTTGAAAATGTTCTACTAACATTAATGCATGGTTCATGGTTTGGGGTAACACTATGGTTAGAGTAGTTTTGACTTTTACTGGCATATTTTTCAATGAGTTGATAAAAGTGTCAATGTGTAAGTAAAATATATTGATGTATTATTGATTGATTTATTGATTGATGTGTATATTGTGTATATTACAAGGATTTATATAGGAGAGGATTTGGGAGTAAGTGAAGGTGGTAGTGGAGGTGGTAGGTGGAGTGGGTGGTAGTGGAGGTGGTAGGTGGAGTGGGTGGTAGTGGTAATTTACATTTACTTTTACAATTTACATTAACAGCCCCCCTCAAACTCAAGGAGGATAGGTACTAGCCAACTTGAGTTTGGAGAGAGTAACAAAACAGAAAAATAAGCTGACAAATAAAATTAAAAATGGGATAGGAGACACTGTATGGTTGTGTCAGACCGTTGTAGAAGACACGGTATGGTCGTGTCGGACTGTTGTAGCAGACAGTTTACGGGGTCATGTCGGACCGTTATAGCAGACACTGTGTAGTCGTGTCAGACCGATGTAGAAGACAGTTTACGGGGTCATGTCGGACCGTTGTAGCAGGACAGTTTACGGGGTCATGTCGGACCGTTGCAGAAGACAGTTTACGGGGTCATGTCGGACCGTTGCAGAAGACAGTTTACGGGGTCATGTCGGACCGATGTAGCAGCTGACCGGAATCAATGTCGGGACAGTTTATGGGGTCATGTCGGACCGTTGTAGCAGACACTGTGTGGTCGTGTCAGACCGATGTAGAAGACAGTTTATGGGGTCATGTCGGACCGGTGTAGCAGAGGTTGTGGTGGTGCACCAAGGGCGCGACTTAGGGAGTGCGCCATGAGCGACTTATACATGATACTGTGTATAACCCCCCCTCAAACTCAAATAGGTGTGAACATAGAAACCTATTTGAGGTTGAAAAGGGATTGATAAAGCTGACCAGTGTACAAGACACTGTATGAGTGTGTAT
Source organism: Camellia sinensis (assembly GCF_055761805.1). Classification (NCBI taxonomy): domain Eukaryota; kingdom Viridiplantae; phylum Streptophyta; class Magnoliopsida; order Ericales; family Theaceae; genus Camellia; species Camellia sinensis. Next base: position 21,453,529 of record NC_138965.1, on the reverse strand, counting down.
ATAGGCTGCCCAAAAGATATACATGGATGTAGATATCGAGCCCTCAAAAGTCGTGCCCTCAAAAGGTGTGCCCAATCTGTCAAAAGGCGTGCTATCAAAAGGCGTGCCCAATCTATAAAAAGGAGTGCCAGATATGATGGCGAGGCACGTGAGTGCCTTGGCTAGCGCGCCCGTTTGTCTTCTGGCGTCAAGTGGCGCGCGATACGCGTGGCTGCCTCGGCTATTTAACCAAGACGGAGGCTGAGGTCGAGGCAGAAGCAAAAAACCTGCGAAATCCGCTGAAAAACTCTGCGGTTTCTGAGAGAGAGACTCTGTAACACTCTGTTGCCCAGAAAATGGCTTCGTCGTCCCGTGGGCTGCTCACTCTCTTTCCCGACCTCAACGAGTCAACAAGAGAGATAACGGGCGCGGTGGCCCCTGAACCTCAATCAAACGCCCCAGGGTTTGCTCCGTTGAACTTTCCGATGCGGTCGGTGGAGCAAAAAATGGCAGTGCAGTCGGATGTGGAGGCCAATCAGTATACATTGAAGTCATGCGTGGAGACCATGACTGCGGTTACAAACTTGTCGAACCGGCTGCAGAGTAGGGCAAATGAGGTGCAGCAGTTAAACTCCCAGCTGGCTCTGCTTCAACGCATGTATAAGGATGCGCGAGCAGAGATAAGTGTGCTAAAGGCGGAAAATAAGGAGCTGAAGCGGAAAGCCACCGTGATGTTCCGTTTTGGAGGTCCGCCATATGCTGCAGTGGAGGAGCAGGGAGTAGTGATCATGCCCAGTGGAGTGGGAAACACGGAGGCAACACCGGCAAGGGCCGCCCAGGACGGAGGCAAGAAGAAGAGACCGGCAGCAGAGTAGAGAAGAAAAAATGCCACTGTTTGGGTTGGTTGGTGTGGTGTGTTTTTTTTTTTTTTTTTTTTTTTTTTGTAAAATTGTGATCGGGGTGGATCCCTGAGATGAATAAAATATGGTTTGGTGTGCAAAGCTAGATGGTATGAATGGAATTGGAAAAAGATTAAAAATAATGTGAAAGAAAAATAAATAAAAAATAATAAAAATATATTGGAAATCAAAAATGAAAGATGGGGGAAATAAGCAAAGTGGATGGAGAAAATAAATAAAAATAATGGAGTTGAAAATCAAACGGAGGAGAGATGATGATTTTTTTTTATATAATATAATAAAAAGAGATATATATATATATATATATATATAATAAAAAAAAATGGGGAACAACATGATGTCTGAGAGCATCAATGAAGGTTTAGAATAAAAAATAAAGTTTGATTAAAGTGGGCGGTGGATGGGTGTGATTAAACAAAGAAAAGTGAATTGGGTGTGCCCCTTGCTCTCTCTCTCCACACGTAACCCACCTTGGGTGCAGCATCCAATTTACGGTCGAGTAAAGCCATTAGGCTACTAAATGTGAGAGATAATCGAGCTCCAAGGGTCTACATCAGAAACAGAGAGAGGAAGGCAGATCTAAGCACTGCGACGATGCTCTGATAAGTTCACTGGTGAGGTACTGGCTTGCAAGTCAATTGCCAAGGATAGATTCATCACCCAGGACGATGTGCGGAGCATCAAGCTTGAGATTGAAATAATGACTAAGTTGTCTGGGCACCCAAATGTTGTAGATCTCAAAGCTGTTTATGAGGAGGAAGATTATGTTCATCTGGTGATGGAACTTTGTGCCGGAGGGGAGCTTTTCCACCAGTTGGAGAAGCATGGAAGATTCTCCGAGTCTGAGGCTAGGGTTCTATTCAAGCAGCTGATGCAAGTGGTGGCGTATTGTCATGACAAGGGCGTTGTTCATAGAGATTTAAAGCCAGAGAACATCCTCTTAGCAACAAAAGCCTCCTCTTCGCCAATTAAATTGGCTGATTTTGGTCTTGCAACCTACATCAAGTCAGGTCAAAGCTTGCGCGGGACTGTTGGTAGTCCATTTTATATAGCTCCCGAGGTATTGACCAGTGGCTATGACCAGAGCGGCTCGAAGTCGTCAATGCGATCGCCGTGCCCCAATTGGGCGTTGTTGACGGCGCAGACGGGGATGGTCCTCCGGTTGTGACCGGATCTGAGGAGCTCCCGAATTCAAAGAACCAAGATGTTGTTAATTTTGTGTTGAATAAAGTTCGTGAGTTGAATCAGAAGGCAATGCAAGCTGCAAAGAAGAAGGGGAAGCAGACACTTCAGGATACAACTATGAAACGCCTTTCGGAAATGAAAAATGCTCTAAGGAAGGCAAGTGATGGGAAGGTATGTGTAGAAAATAAGCGGAATAGGTTGAGGTCCGGCGGGCGGCCAAAGTGAGGCTGCCACCCGCCGGTGAAGCGGAATTACTAGGTTCTCAACCTTGCTCTGATACCAAGTAAAATATATTGATGTATTATTGATTGATTTATTGATTGATGTGTATATTGTGTATATTACAAGGATTTATATAGGAGAGGATTTGGGAGTAAGTGAAGGTGGTAGTGGAGGTGGTAGGTGGAGTGGGTGGTAGCGGAGGTGGTAGGTGGAGTGGGTGGTAGTGGTAATTTACATTTACTTTTACAATTTACATTAACAGTGTATTTCATTTTAAGATTTTAAATCAAGTTATAGTTTTTCTAGGAAAAAAATTAACAATAACTCCTCCCCACAATAACTTAATTTTTAACAATAACTCCTAAAAAAATTTCAGAACATTTTTATGAAATAAAAATAAATTAAATAATTAAAAAGACTAAATTTTTAAAAATAGATTAAAAAAATACTTTTTTAACTTTATAAACTCCACTATTTTTATTTTATTTTTATAATATCGTACTTATATATTATTAAAAATGCTAGAAATTTCTAATAAATTACAAACTAAGTTACAATGAGGTGGGGGTCTCCTACATATATGGATGTGCAACTTACCCTTTATTGTGAGTGATTGATAATTTAATTTGCAATTATTAAGAATTTGTAGAAGGATGGTCATATTAAACGACATGTTTAAATGACAGTTTAATTGATAATATATAGAAATTTAATTAATAATTCAATTTTTTTTTTAAAAAAAATAACTCGTTAGAGATATTTACTTTTTTCATTAAAAAATATATTAAATGATTTGTTAGAATTAACCGATTATATATTGAATTTAATTAATAATTTATAATTTATAAAATAAAAAAATGGTGTGTTAGATTTATTTAGTTATGCTCTCATGAAATAATATTTTCACAAAGTTTATGTAAAAAATTATTTTCAATTAATGATGTGCCAAACTAACTCAATATTCTTTTAGCGTAAATTATAAATACTAAAGTGTCATTTTGAAAATTACATCTCGTCCTTTAAATTTTCTAATCATATAACAAATAATCCTTTCATTAATCAACTATTTTAACGATGTTAGTCATTCATTATTGTATATAGTATAGTTAAGAACATCATTTTTCTGTCAATTCTGTAAAATGACAAATTTTGACAATAAGTATATTTATAATTTTTAGAACTACAACAAGCAATCTGCATTTTAAACAAACTCAAAAATTATATTTGTAATTTTTCTTTCTTTCTTTTTATTTTTTTATTTTTATTTTTTTTATACACACCTTAACTTCTAGACAAAATTTTTTATTTTGCCCTTGACTACTACCACAGGTAAATAAGTCATAGCTTGCAGGTATGCTGGTTATTCCCACACGGAAGATTTATAGCAGTCAAAGGATTCCACGGTTGATTTACTATTATGGTTGCTGGGTTCATTTTTATATTTGTATGTAATTGTCTTGTTTTGGTCCAGTGGTCCTTTTCTGTTGGATGTGGTTCTTGGGTTGTTATCTTAACATCTGTGTGCTGGTTTATTTTTTTTAGATCGGCAAAGAAAATCTTTATTGACAAAACATTCAAGGAATGAAGTTTACATCAATAAAGAGGAGCTTAGGCCTGAACAGACCCAAGCGCCAGTTGGTGAGAAACCAACAAATATAGAAGGAGAGGGAGAACAAAAACAAATAACAAAACCAAAACAGAGGTATTCACACACAGTGGAGAGAGCAATTTATGGTAGAGTTCTCTCACAGCAGCAGACAAGTACACAGCCACATGGACCCAAGATACAGCAGCAGACTACCACTCACCAGACTACCACTCCACTGCTGGACCCAAGAGACAGCAACACAGCCACATGGACCCAAGCAACATAAACAAATCAGCACTATAGCACCACAAAACAGTTACCACATCTGATAGCACCACATATCAGCCCCGCAAATCAGCAACCCCAATTGAAACAATTAAATCCACACAGCCCAGTAAGAACAACTTCATCAAGCTCCTTTGTACAGCCTTCCACATCAGACCAGAGACCTTCCACATTACCCCTACACACCTGTTCAGTGCAATTTATCAGCCCAAAAACTGAGCATTACACTGCCCCACATCAGCCAACCCGATGTATTGTTTACCCCCAGCAACACAGCTTAAACCCTACCACCAAAGACCAGTCCACCGTATTTCAAAACAGCCTACCCTACCAAATATCTGACAGCACATCACAGCTCAGGACACCATACCAGGACACCCACCCAAGCACTCCCTCACCTGCCTCAGATTAAACACAAAATCCTGGACTGAGAAATTAAACTCACTGAAGACTAGCTTCAACCAAAATGCAACCCTATATTTAATTAAATCACAAAGGTCCTCCAGATTTGGTATAGATTTTCTAAATACACACTCATTCCTGCACTTCCACACAGACCACATCACTGACAATGGAATCACCCTCCAGATCTTCCTCTCCTTCCTCTTTAGCTTCTCCCCTGCCCACCACATCAATAAACTTTCCACCGATCCTGGAATAGCAGCTTGGATACCCCACCATACCAACATGTCAGACCAAACCCTCCACACAAAAGGACACCAGACTAATACATGAGTCACTGATTCTGTGTCACTGCCACAAAACACACAAGCAATAGAATCACTAGAGGTGATCACCCCCAGTTTTTGCGAAAATTCCTTAGACTTGAGTCTTTTCTTCCATGCAAACCAACCAAAGACCTGCACCTTAGGAGGGATATATTTAAGCCAAATCATTTTGGTAATGCTCAGCCTGGCACCCATATTTACCCCACCCCTCCTGTACATATCAGCCACTGTGAATATCCCATTAGATGATCCTAACCATGAAGGCCTATCAACACCCTCTGAGCACTGAACAGGAGCCCCCCTCAGATATTCAAAAAGCCTTGTCAACTCATGCTCTTCCCACTCATATAGCCCTCTTCTGAACTCAAAGACCCAGCCACCCACTACACTTCTCTTATCAACCACACTTCTTAAGGATTCATTTTTAACCACAGCCAACCTAAACAAGGTTGGAAATTCATCCTTTGTCATTGTATTATTCCTTAATCATTATCAATAAAACGACTTTTTGACACCTTTATTGATGTTTGTCATTGATTTTTAGATGTTTTTTTTAAAAAAAAAATGGTACGCTGGTTATTCAACTATAAAAAGAGCGAGCCCTTCCATTGATTTTCTACAGCAAAGCAACAAGATTTCAATTTTCATTTGAGGTGTGTTTGGGAAGAAAGAAAATCCAAGAAATGGGTGTTGGAACGGGAGTTGTGATGATGATGGTGGCCATGGTGATATGCCTTGCCACGGTGGCACATGCAGCTCAGGGGACTGCTACTTACTATGGTCCTCCTTACAAGCGTGAGTGTTATATTATTTTATTTTTTAACGACTAGATAAACATTTATTGATGCTTTAAAGTGATTTGAACATGAAATTTTGATTCTTCTTATTAAATTTATACCGAATGCTAAATTTATAATCAATACACCACTTGCATGCAGCAACAAACTTATGCATACTCTACATTATCTATATGAAAAATCTTATTGTCTTGTTTTGGTCATTGTATTTTGACTTTTATATTATTTTGGTCCCTATAATTTCAATTAAATTAATTTTGATTTTAAATTTTTACTTTTTTTTTTTTTTTTGATAAGCAAAAGAGAGCTTTATTGATGAAGAAAGCAGAACAAGCATACAACTTACAACAATAAAGAGGGAAGTGCAAAAGCATCACCGCAGGCCTTAGCAATCCTAACTAGGTTGGCACCACTAGGGAAGCAAAATCATCTGCTAGCACTTGACCCAAGATTGGCGAGAAACCAATCCAGAGAAAGCAAGAGAAAGGGAAAGGAAAAAATAGAAAAACCAGACCAGCCACCTAAACATTGACTAAACAGAATAAAAAAGATCAACCACTAAACGTGAAACAAACCAACTGCATTCCAACTGCAGGACCAAACAAAGAGCATAATTCTTCAAACTGGAGCACACGGCTGCAGGCCCAAGCAGACAGACAGATACATAGAGCATAATTCCAACTGCAGGACCAAACAGACAGATAATTCCAACTGCAGGACCAGCCAGAACAGACCAGATCAGCCTTCCAAATATTTCCAAGTATTGGTGACAGACACCTTTAGAAACAGACCAGCCAAACTCCTATGCGCCTCAGACCATTCCAACTGCAGGACCAAACATAGAGCATAATTCTTCAAACTGAAGCACAGCAAAGCACACGGTGCAGGACCAAACAGACAGATACAACCAGGCCAGATCAGCCTTCCAAATATTTCCAAGTATTGGTGACAGACGCCTTCTACCTACACACTAGAAACAGACCAGCCAAAGTCCTATGTGCATCTGCAACAGCAAACAACACAGAAGCCACAGACACACAGCAGAGAACACAGGCAGAACACAGAACACAGGCAGAACACAGAAGCTTCAACCTCCAATAATCCCCCAAAATCAGAACACAGGCAGAACAAAAACCAAGAAGGGAAGACACACACAGAAGCAGAACACACACACAGAGCACTTGACAGAAACAGAATTCATCAGAGGCACCTCCTGGTCTGGTTGAAGTTAAATATAAAATCATGGATGGAATAAGAGCAAGAGTTCCCAATGGAGTGACTCTTCAACCAAATGGCAACTCTAATCTTGATAAGCTCGCAAAGCTGCAGGGAGTTAGGTTGAGCACTATTAAACACACAGTCGTTCCTGAGCTTCCAAATTGACCATAAAACAGCAAGTGGTAAGGCTTTCCATGTTTGGAGTTCCTTCTTTCTGGTTTTAGTGCCACTCCACCAATCAAGTAAGGCCACCACAGAGCCTGGACATACCCAGAGAAAACCCCACCAATCTATGATGTCAGACCAAATTTTCCAGGAAAAGGGGCAAAGGAGTAATACATGGTTAAGGGACTCAGGTTCTTCTCTGCAAAAGTGACACTGGGTAACAGCCTCGCCGCTAAGAACACCAATGCTATGAAGGAACACGGATGTTTTGATTCTGCCTTTCCAAACCAGCCAAGAAAAAAATTGAACTTTTGGTGGTGTGATGTTATTCCAGATAAGTTTAGGCATGGACACAACTGGACCTCTATTAGACTGCAACCAACAGAATAAGTCAGATGATCTAAAGGCACCCTGATTCGAAGCTTTCCATCTCATACCATCCTCCACCTCATGCCTTAATAATGGCCCATTGCCCAGTAGGACTTGCAAATTTTGGACTTCCTCCTCTTCCCAAGCCAACAGAGGTCTCCATCTCAAATTAGTCCAATCGATTTCAATTCTTAACATTCTTTTATAATTTTTTTTGTGTATACCACTTCTAAGTATATATCATGCAAACACTCAACAAATTTACACATACAAGTAGGTAACCTTTCTCAACATATGCTCTAAATTATTTATGTCTATTTAGTTTGATTTTTCAAAATCTTTTTTTAGATTAAAAAAAATTTTAATATTCTTAGTGAATTTTTTTTTTTACATTTTAATCATTGTTTTGTACTTTTTAGATATACTTAATCAAGATGCATCTAATAAGTAAAATAAATTGGCTAAAATATTTTAAAAAGGGTTTATTACACTTTCAACGCTTGAACTATTATCAAATTATCTACTTAAATCTTGAACTATCGATTGAATCTACTAAAGTATATAAATCAAAGTTTATTTAATCCCTAAACTATCAATGGAATCTATTAAAGTCACTAAAATGTTTAATTCAAACCTATTTAGTCCTTAACATGATTACAAAAATAAAATATAAACCCAAAAATATTATAAATTAATAAAAGACCTAATTAATAATTTATTCTAAAAATATGTTGAATTTTTATTTTGTTTTGAAAAAGTGTTTTATTTCAATGTGTGTTTAAATTAGTATTAGAGTCTGGTTTCTCAGTTTTGCCAATGAAACTATACGACTATTGATATACTGACAAAATATAATAAAATAATTTAAATAATAATATTTCACAACAAATAATAATAAAACCAAATAATTCATTAATTAAGTTACAAAAAAAATTTACTAAAAAATTTAAAGACAATTAATTAAAAAACTATAAACAAAATTGAAATATAATATTAGATAAATCAAATGACTAGTCATTGTAGAAGATAAGTAAGAAAATATACCTCTTAACTAAATCCTTAAAAAATACTAAAAATATACGAAAATTTGAACACAAATTTGTGTGTATTTTTGTTGGAGTTTTTGTTTGTTTTTAGTGAAATTTTTTTCTTCATATTTTAGTCAATTTTATTTTTTTTACTTTTTAAATGTATCTAATCTTGATGTAACTACAAAATAAAAATAAAAAATTGACTAAAATATGAAGAAAAAAAAATTAGTGAAAGCAAACGAAAACTTGTTTAAAATTACTTTCTAAGATTTGTAACCAAAAACGCTTTTATTTTTTGGGAAATTACAAAAATAAAAATCAGGTTAGACTATTATAATAAAATAAATCTTAAAATTTTAAATTTGTCAATTTAAATCCTAAATCTTTAATTTATTTTTAATTTGAATCATTTATCTATTTTTGTATGTAAAATCTACCCAAATATATATATATATATATATTTAAGAATTTTATATTTACATTGAGTTTAATGAATAAAATGCAATTTTTTGGTTCGATTTACACTACAAGAATTAAGGTTTTAGAGATAAAAATTTAAGAATAAAATCACTTTTTAGAGACAAACTGTTTTTCTCGCCAAAAGTGTTATTATTTTATTTTTAGTGACAAAATTGGATGTTTAGTGATGAATTATTAAGCTTTTAGGACCAAAAGTTTTGTCTAACAAAATAAACCTTTTTTTTTGTTCCTTTTTAGTGACATTTTCAAAATTGTCTCTAAAAGCTCTTTTTTTTTTTTTTACTTCTCGGGACGACCTGTTAACGATTGTCCTCACGATAACTAAAATAAATTCTTAAATATTTTTTGCAACAAAATTTATACTTCGAAAGACAAAAAAAAAACTTGGTCTAAAAAACTCTTATAAATATTGTAGTGTTAGTTAATGAAAATAGACGAATAATTTAGATTAAAAACAACTCAAAATATTAAAATTTGAATTACTTAAATTATAAATGGTTAGAAGGGTCAGATTTTTTTTAAAAAAAAAATTGCAATTATCTTTTTTTAATTTTATTTTTTCAGCATCTGCATGTTATGGTTACCAAGACAAAGGGAAAATGATAGAGGCGGCAAGTGATGCCATAGGGGGAAAGAAGGCGTGTGGAAGAAAGAATTTCATGAGAATAGTACTTTGGCCAGGGGTCTTAATTGCTCATTTGTGAGTCTTATCCCCAAAAAGGATAATCCTGTATCTCTGTCTGACTTCAGGCCCATCAGCTTGATTAATTCCATATACAAAATCCTTTCCAAGGTTCTAACCAAGAGACTGAAGCTTGTTTTGCCTATCATTGTGAATGAAGCACAATCTGCCTTCATTGGAGGTAGAAATATAATGGATGGGGTGCTAATTGCTAATGAGATTGTAGATTGGTGGAAAAAATCAAATAAGCAAGGGGTGATCATTAAGCTTGACTTTGAAAAAGCATTTGACACGGTGAATTGGGAGTTCTTATTTGATTTGCTTGCAAAGTTTGGTTTTGGTTCAAAATGGCTGGGCTGGATGAAAACTTGCTTAACAACTACAAGTATTTCCATCCTTGTCAATGGCTCTCCTACTGATGAAATCCAACCAGAAAGAGGTCTCAGACAGGGCGATCCACTCTCACCCTTCCTGTTCAATATTGTAGCAGAGGGGTTGAATATCTTACTTTCAAGAGCTAAGGTTATGGGCTTAATTAAAGGTGCCAATGTTGGAACTGATGGGCTGGAATTCACTCACCTGCAATTCGCTGATGACACCATTCTCTTTTGCGAGGCGGATTCAATGGAAATCACAACTTTAAAGAGGATACTTAGATGTTTCGAGATTATGTCAGGTCTGAAAATTAACTTCCACAAAAGTTTTGTTTGTGGTATTGGAATCTCGGAGACTTTAGTCAATGACTTCTCATCAAAACTGAACTGTCTCACTCAGAAGCTACCATTGAAGTATCTTGGTCTTCCACGTGGTGCCAATCCTAGAAGGAAAGCTACCTGGAAACCTGTTCTGGATAAATTTAAAAGTAAGCTTTCTGGTTGGAAAAAAAGACTTTTATCGTTTGCTGGTAGGCTCACCCTTATTAAATCAGTTTTATCAAACCTCCCAATCTTCTACCTTTCCCTGTTTAAAATGCCAAAGGGTGTAATCAAAGAGGTGGATAAAATTCAAGCTTCCTTTCTGTGGGGCGACACCGAGGTCAAAAGAAAGGTCCACTTGGTCAATTGGAAGGTTGTCTCAATGTCTAAAAATCAAGGAGGATTAGGTGTTCGAAGTTTGGGTCAAGTTAATGAGTGTTTACTTGCTAAATGGTGGTGGAGGTTTTGTAATGAAAAACAAGCCCTATGGAGAAGATTGATCTGCTGCAAGTACAGCAGCAGATCCGGTAGTTGGTTTCACTCTCAAGGTACTATTACTAATTGCTCTTGGATCTGGAAGGATATTATGGGTTTAGCTGCTGATAACCCTACCTTACTCAACTATTTCTTGGCTAACTCAGAATTGGTTGTTGGTAATGGGGCCAATATCTCATTCTGGAAGGATGGTTGGCTAGGTGGTGACTGTCTTCAATCCCGCTTTCCTAGACTATTTTGTCTTTCTTCTGATAAGGATGGTTCTCTTAAAGATTTCATGGATAGAAAAAGTAGCTACCCCAACTGGAACTTAACCTTTAGGAGACCTCTGTTGGCTTGGGAAGAGGAGGAAGTCCAAAATTTGCAAGCCCTACTGGGCAATGGGCCATTATTAAGGCATGAGGTGGAGGATGGTATGAGATGGAAATCTTCGAATCAGGGTGCCTTTAGATCATGTGACTTATTCTGTTGGTTGCAGTCTAATAGAGGTCCAGTTGTGCCCATGCCTAAACTTATCTGGAATAACATCACACCACCAAAAGTTCAATTTTTTTCTTGGCTGGCTTGGAAAGGCAGAATCAAAACATCTGTGTTCCTTTATAGCATTGGTGTTCTTAGAGGCGAGGCCGTTACTCATTGTCACTTTTGCAGAGAAGAACCTGAGTCCCTTAACCATGTATTACTCCTTTGCCCCTTTACTTGGAAAATTTGGTCTGACATTATAGATTGGTGGGGTTTTCTCTGGGTATGCCCAGGCTCTGTGGTGGCCTTACTTGATTGGTGGAGTGGCACCAAAATCAGTAAGAAGGAACTCCAAATATGGAGAGCCTTACCACTTGCTGTTTTATGGTCAATTTGGAAGCTCAGGAACGACTGTGTGTTTAATAGTGCCCAACCTAACTCCCTGCAGCTTTGTGAGCTTATCAAGATTAGAGTTGCCATTTGGTTGAAGAGTCACTCTATTGGGAACTCGTGCTCTTATTCCATCCATGATTTTATATTTAACTTCAACCAGACCAGGAGGTGCCTCTAATGATTTTTTATTCTGTCAAGTGCTCTGTCTGTGTGCCCTACTCTAAGAGTCTGGCTGGTCTGTTTGCTGTGTGCCCTACTCTGCAGCTGCAGAAGAATTTGGCTGGTCTGCGTGCTCTAGTCTGCAGTTGCTTGCTGTGTGCTCTAGTCTGCAGTTGTGTGCTCTAGTGTGCTCCCTTGGAATTACATTGTTGGTCTGCTTTTTTGGAAGGCTGATGCTGGTCTGATCTGTCTGATGGATGCTTGGTCTGATCTGTCTATCAGTTTGAAGAATTTTGCTCAATGTTTGGTCCTGGTGCATCATTTTCTGGCTTGGTTCGTATCAGTTTGAAGAATTTTGTTGTTTGCTGTTGTAGATGCACATAGGTGTTTGCCTGGTCTGATCTGTCTGTTGGTCTGCAGCCGTGTGCTCTAGTATGCCCCCTTGGTATTTTATTGTTGGTCTTCTTTTTTGGATGCTTCGTCTGATTTGTCTTTCAGTTTGAAGAATTCTGCTCAATGTTTGGTCCTGGTGCATCATTCTTCTGGCTTGGGTTGTATCAGTTTGAAGATTTTTGCTCATTGTTGTTTCATGTTTAGTGGTAGATCTTGCTTTTTTTTCTTTTCCCTTCCTCTTGCTTTCTCTGCATTGGCTTCTCGCCAATCTTGGGTCAAGTGCTAGCAGATGATTTTGCGTCCCTAGCGGTGCCAACCTAGTTGGGATTGCTAAGGCCTGCGGTGATGCTTTTGCACTTCCCTCTTTATTGATGTAAGTTGTATGCTTCTTCTGCTTTCTTCATCAATAAAGCTCTCTTTTGCTTATCAAAAAAAAAAAAAAGTACAAGGTGACGTGTACAGGTCCGACAAATAAGGGTGTGCCACATCCTTGCACTGGTAAGAGCGTAGTAGTAACCGTTGTTGATTACTGTCCACCTGGCTGTCGTGCAACCATCGATCTCTCTCAAGATGCTTTCGCCATTGTTGCTGACCGCAATGCTGGCAAAATCAATATCAAATATACTCAGTGAGCCCAATTTTTTTTCTTTTGGTACTTTGGAAAGGAATCAGTAAGCCCAATTAACTCTATTTGTGGGTGATAAATGAACTAAATAGTTTGATTCCGGCTTATGTTTTACTCTTTAAAAGTTTATTTGAGTTCAGTTTATTAAGTAAATAAATTAAATTTGAATATATTCTGAAACTCATTAAAAAAATTTAAGTCAAACTTGAACAATTAACTGTTCAGCTCGTTTATTACTCATAACTCTCATTCAAGATATAAATAACTCTAGGGTAAATTACACTGACACTCCCTGAGGTTTATATTTATTATAGTTCTCTTCTCACCTTTTGAAAATTACATCTCCCCCTGAGGTTTAAACTTTCATTTCAGATTCTTCCTTCAGCAATTTTATCTTTCGAGTGGTTAGAAATAATTTTTTACAAATTAAATTGAAACAACTATACGTATGTATATAACATGCCCAAAAGTTAAAATGATAATTATTTTTTACCCTTAAATGATAATTATTTTTTATTTATTAACCAAATTAATTTTTAATTTTTTTAAAAAAAATTCTAAAAATCAAACCATACATAACCTAAGAATCTTTTAATAAGTCATTTCTTACGTTGATAACTTATTTAATTATTTGTTAATTTTACGACATTTTTACCATCAAGCCTGTTTGGTAACCATTTCGTTTTCAGTTTTCAATTTATTTTTACAAAAATTTAAAAAACTGTCATAAAAACTTGTTTGATAATTTTTTTGGTTTATAAATGGTTGTCTCAGTTTTTAAATTTGAAAAAAAAACATAAATTCAAAAAATGAGCTTACGTTGGTTTTTAAACAGAAATTTAAAAACTTTACTAACAAAAAAAATTTCCAATTAATTTTTTTTCAAACTAATACTAACTGAGGGGGCAATTAATAATGCTACTTAAACCTTAGGGAGAGGATTGTAATTTCTAAAATGTGAGGGGTGTCAATGTAATTTACCCAATGAAGGCAAAATTGGTATTTAAAAAAATTAAATTACTGAATGGGCGAATCTGTAATGAAACTTTAAACCTCAGGGGGGAGATGTAATTTCCAAAAGGTGAGGGGGGGACTGTAATAAATATAAACCTCATGGGTGTTAGTGTAATTTACCCATAACTTCTATTTAGCTATTCAATTTTTAAAATCATATTTTGACTTTTGAATTCATAGTTTTTTTTTAGTGATTTTTTTAATATTTTGATCATTTTTAAAATTAAAAAAAATAGATATGTTCAAAAAGTATAATATTTATAAAAAATTATTACAAGTTTAATAAATACTACAAAATACAAAAATATAAAAATTCAATACATTTTCATTTTCTTTGTATTTATTTAATTTTACAAAAAATTATTTACAAATATTTTACTTTTTGAGTACATTTACAAAATTTTTAAAAAAAATTTGAACAAAATACTAAATAAATCCACTAAAAATAATATATATATATATGAATTGAAAACTCAAAATCTAATTTTGAAAACTAAATAAGCAAACATAATGTTCGGTTTAGAGTTTTTAAAAGGAAAATGTTTGACATCCATTAAAAATTCTCACAATTTGACCTATAATGATATTGTAGGATAGATGTCAATTTTTAAATTATCATATACTCAATGATATAAGATCTAACTCATTTGCCACATTATTATGTGTGATTTGGTGGGTCTAAATTGTAGGTCACTGGCATTACTATTTTCAAAAACAGTTTTTTAAGTTTTTAATATGCATTTTTTTTAGTGATTTGTTAAAACGTTTTAATAATTTTTTTAATTTTTTTAGATTCATGTAATTTAGTACACTCAAACAAGTACGAAATTTATACAATTTTTTTTCTTTGAAAACTCATTGAATCCAAATAATATATATATATATATATATATTCAGTATATTTTCATATTTTCTTATATTCAATAAATTTTTAAAGAATTTTTGTATAAATTTTATACTCTCTAAGTGTATCTAGATTCAAATAATTTAAAAAGTAAAAAAATTAACTAAAATATTAAAAAAATTTACTAAAAAAATATGGATTGAAAATTTAAAAACTGTTTTTGAAAATTTTAAACCAAACAAATGTTATATACAATATTAAGGGGAAATTACCAATATATATATATATATTCTTTAGATTTGACGCTTGTAACAAAATAAATCCTGAATTTTTAATTATATCAATTTATTCACATTAAGTTTAATAATTAAAATACGATTTTTTGGGGGTCAATTTTACTCAATGAAAATATGTAAATTATTTGTATTGAAAATAAATCAAAAGATTATAGTTTAAGTTGACAAAATTAAAAATTCAGGATTTAGTTTGTTACAAAGCTCAAATTCAGAAGGAAAAAAAAAATTGTAATTTTTTTAAAAATAATATTAATTTTCACTGCATTTTTTTTTACCGTTAGTAAAAATGCATATAAATTTCTTTAAATCATGTATTTTAGTGGTTAAGCATTTAAATAAAATAGTTGTCGATAAAAATATCATCACTGATTTCTCTCTCTCTCTCTCTCTCTCTTGTTGTGATTTTGCAGGGTCTGAAGCTATACTATATACGAAAGATTTGGAAGGGACAAGCTTATATTATAATATAGAAATAACACAAGCATGTCATGGAATTTGTATGTTCCATGAGTTATCTTGTAACCATGTAATGCATCTGTATCAGTGGAATAAATGAAAGTCCTTTCGAAGCTTCTAAGATTTTGCAGTTTTATGGTACTTTAAAAGTATCTAAAATGTTGGTGACATCTTTTTAGAAAAATTATAAAAGAAAAATAAAAAAATCTAAGATTTGATTTGTAATAAAATAAATTTTGAGTTTTAATCTTCTTTTTAATTTAAATCTTAAATATTTTATTTATTTCAATTTAAACCATTTGTTTATTTTTTGTTAGGTAAAATCGATAAAAAAAAGAGTATTTTAGTCATTAAACTAATGAAAAAATATATTTTGGACAATTATGTACACCTACATTGAGTTTAATAACTAAAATATTATTTATTTCATTGGTTTTACGTAACGAAAATAGACTGCTTATTTATATTGAAACACTACAAGAATTTACACTTTTGGCAACAAAAAAATTGGTCGCTAAAAGTCAATTTTTGGTCGGCAAAAGTTATCCGCGACCAATTTTTTTGGTCGCTACTTTGGTCGCCATTTGAGGGTCGGCAAAAGTAATTAGCGACCAAAATTTTGGTTGGTCGGCAAAAGTTGGATTTGCCGACTAAATTTTTGGTCGCTAAATATTTAATTACCGCGACTAATTTATTTTGTCGCTAAAACACTTTGGTCGCGAAAAGTAATATTTTGCCGACCAAATATCTTTGTCGCCAATTGTCACATTTCGCGACCAAAAAGTTTGGTCGCCAATTATCACATTTCGCAACCAAATTTTTTGGTCGCCAATTGTCAAGGAATCGCCGACTAACAATTTAGTCGCTAAATTGTAAGAAATTGCCGACCAATGATTTTAGTCGCAAAAGTGTAGAATTTGCCGACCAATTTTTTGTCGCCAAAACTCTATTTTTTTTTTTTTGTTGAGAAATTCAATTTTTGTTTTTAAACATTCAATCCAATATCAAACAAAATTCATTCAACCCAACCACAATTAAGGAACAATAACATTTAAAAAATTCCTATTTGCTCACAGTTTCGATACCACAATTAAGGAACAAAATTCATGACACACAGCCAAAGAATTTAACTAAGAAGAAAACTTGAGAATTTATATTTGTATACAAGAGCAATAGTACGTACAATTTGTGATTTGGCAAAAACAATCACTAAAAATTCAATCTCAAACTACACTTTGCTCTCACCAAAAATTATAAGAACAAAGAAATCAAAGAAAATAACAAGGTACGAGGCTATTGGAACAGTTCTTCAGCTCTTCCTATAGTATGCTCATACCACAATGACATCCTATTGCAATTTCATCCAATCTGGACGGGCATACTTAGGATTCAAGCCCAACAACTTGCAGTCTTCATCACTTATACGCTTCAGGACATTTAAAACCT
The DNA here is from genome assembly GCF_055761805.1 of Camellia sinensis. Lineage (NCBI taxonomy): Eukaryota > Viridiplantae > Streptophyta > Magnoliopsida > Ericales > Theaceae > Camellia > Camellia sinensis. The sequence goes on along the minus strand of NC_138965.1, from coordinate 21,436,602 downwards.
GTAAAAATGTCATATAATGCTCGCTTTGTAAGTCTTGATCAGCTAGAAATTGACAAGAACAAAACATAGAAAATACATAGCTAGAAACATTTCTTCATTGAAAATTTAATGTGCAATTCAAAATTATATAAAAGTTGAAAATCAATCAAGGGTATGTCCATTTGCATAGAAAATAATGAGTTGTGGTACTGTGTGATCAATTTATTTATGAAATTTCAAATCAAAATGCAAGTTACTATGTGATGAGACTAGCATAATTAGGCTTCCAATTCATTGCTAATCACATGTTGTTTATTATGTAATATTTTTGTTAAAATCATTGAAAATCCACTGGTCTTACATTGGCCTTTTGATGCAATTCAAAAACAGATTTTCACAATACTAAAGTTGAGTTCAAAATTTGGTGTTAGTCTGTACAATTCACAATTTCTATGTTTCTTGGAAGGCAGAGTTTCCTGTAATTGGAAGAATAGCTGATACTATATATACATAAATACAGCAACTTGTGAAGACATTCTAATTCTCCTCTATTACTTTTTCAACTAAATGGTAAAGCAGGCATAGCAAAGTCTACGAAAAAACTCTAAAAATGGGGGTGAAACTGTAGTTCACATGCATATTCACTTGTGCATAATTCAACAACTACAATTAATAATCACCAACTTAATAGTAACTTGCATAGATAGAGTCTAAACAATTTTCGTATACAGGGGCACTCTATGGGAATCATACCTACAGTTTAAATCACCCATATTGAGAACAAAGCTATTGCTAATCCTATTTAGTTGCTTCCAAGTGCCAATTTTGGCACTGTTTGGACAAAGTCATCTGAAAAACATTTATTTGAAAGCAGCAACAACTCCTTTCAGAAAACATTTACCTAACATATCTTATTAGCTTGTGTGCTTTTGCTTATTTTATTGTCTTTGTAGTTATTGTAAGACCATAATACCATTTGATATTGACAAAAATAAAAAAACACACATTACATCATCAGATGTTAAACTGTAATGAGTTTTGGGGGAAGGTCTACCCCAGAACTACTATCATATATTTACCAGAAATACTTGTTTGCATCCATTGGCAAATGGAACGAGGGTAGCAAGTTCCACCTGTTAATAACAGAAATCAAAAGTTAAAATGACATTTAGAATGCCAATGATTCATGGCAAAGGGAAAAAAAATGCATTATAGTAAATTACAATTGCTGCTCTTAAACACATCCACATACAGCTGAATATACCCCACCCCAATCAAACACTTCCCATCCAACAAACATTTGCATATAGAGGGGTGCATTGTGCTTAAGGTATGTTGTACCTTTGTAGAAACTACAGAGCCCATTTTTATTCTTGATAGTAAATATTATGATCAAGGATTATTCCCTCAAGAAGGTCAAGACTCACTGCAGAGAAAATGGTGCGGACTCAAGCACATAAAATCCATACTCACTAAAGAGGTGGAAATTAAAGAACATAAAATATTACTTTCTTTCATAGTAAATAAAAAAATTCAACAAAATATGACAACACCAGTGAATCATAATCATAAGGTTACTAAAACAGAAAATCTATGTGATTAGCATTCTTATTCTTTTTATTAACAATACTCATTACATAGTTTGTAATCTGGTTGGTAACATAATCAACATAAGTCCCACCTTTAATTGTCGCAATCGAATTTACAAAGCTGACCTGGAAAGTCAGCAACCCATCAAAATTAAAAGGTTCTGAAGCACACACTGAAGCCAGACAAATCATGCAGACCACCAGTATACTCCAAAAACAAGCATCTAGACAGATCAGGATGACCATCCAGACAAATCAGGATGATTGACAGATCAGGAAAAAGCCAGACAGATCTGGAGCACACACTGAAGCCAGACAAATCATGCAGACCATCCAGACAGATCAGGATGATCTTTCTGAAGCCAGACAGATCATGCAGACCACCAAAGGAAAAGAAAGAAGAAAAAAAAAAGAAAAGAAGAGGGACAGACCCACACTGCTGCCACATGTATCGTGTATTGTATTTTTTGAAAATTGCCATGTCGGCGTCCGTGTCGTATTCGTGTCGTGTCACGTATCCGTGTCCGTGTCCGTGTCCATGCTTCTTAGATTATAGCCATTCTTTCTACCACAAGAATGCTTACCAGGAAACATTTATCCCTGGATCCCATCTATTATTCATGAGTCAAGTGTTTAGCATGGAGGTATTAAAGCATTGAGTAGTCAGATTACTGTTTATTCTTCATGTATGCTATATCTGATTGTATCTGAGATTCACAAGATTGAAAGGACACGAATGGAGAGGATAATGATCCAATTATTTCAGTCTGAAACTATCTGGTGAACTTGTAGCTTATATAAATATATGTATTTAAGACAATTCGACAGAATGAAAGACCAAAACATGCAAATCAAGATCACTACACATGATTATGAAAGAACACAATAAGCAGATCAGTTTAAAAACACAGTATGCTAAATAAACTCAAGGTTCCCGGCCCACATCTCACAGAAAACCTTATCTAGTTAAACATATCTTGCTAATAGCATACCTTGGTCGGATCTGAAGGCACAGCATATGCCTCTCCGATCATTTTAAAAAGTCTATCAACATTCTCGTGTACTTCATCAGCTATTTCCTTCCAGAGTTGTCCATCATCTCCATTTCTTGCCAGGAATTGACCAACCTATATTAACATAAACTCATTAAAAAGAATGACAAGGATGACAAAGTGATAACAAACAACTGAAGAAATCCAAAGACCTTGTCTGGATGATGTCTCAGTGCTGCTTTCCGATATGCCTTTTTTATTTCGGATGCTGCATCAGACGGTTTAATTCCCCTGTAATAAGAAATGACTTTAGAAGCTTACAATACTCAGAGAGTTATTAGGTCACAATCACAATGGTAGCCTCAACGACTTCAATCTCACAAAAGTAACATGACAACTCCACTTGGATACAATAGGAAGAATCATCAGAGTAAGGGTTGAAAGAGATGGCAACATTCTAGATAAAACACAGAGTAGAAAGTTAATTCCAGGTTTCTCCAGTATGTTCTAATTGTATGTGCTCATGTTTCTAAAAGAAAAATGAACTACTTGTCAAATTCACATGCATTACATATAGGTTGCATATAGATTAGCACCATTTTTTGGGGGGGATTAAGTTATATAAGTAAAGATCATTAACTAATGGTGCCAAAAGGGGCACAACACAACCACTAATACATAGTATACACTTTAAAGGCCAACCTTTGAGTAACTTCCATCAAGAACTATGGCTAGACTACAGTCGGCAATAACATCAGCAATTTGGCCCAGAGATTGGTGTGCAGCAGCACGGTTGCAAAAACAAATGGCCGCAAAAGGACGTGATTTGATATTGCTTGATACCATGGCAGTATAATGCTCCACTGCTTCTGTATGCCTCCCAGAGTGAAATGCTTCATTCCATGCATTCTGCAGTCAAGACATTTGGTAAAAAAATTTATATTCCATTTAAGCACAAATTTTGAGAATGGTGTTCTGAAGTCGTGTGTCAGAATTTATATTCCATTTAAGCACAAATAATCAGAATGCATTCTCCTTTTACAGTTTTACCAGCCTTGATGAATGAATATCGTGTGCCAGAGCTTAATGTTCAGAATGGTGTTCTGAAGTCCCTCTCATTTCTATTCGAGTACATTGGTGAAATGGGAAAGGATTACATTTATGCAGTGACTCCATTGCTAGAGGATGCTCTCATGGACAGAGAGTTGGTTCATAGGCAGACTGTTGCTTCTGCTGTGAAGCACATGGCTTTTGGAGTTGCTGGGTTGGGATGTGAGGATGCTTTGGTTCACTTACTAAACTATGTTTGGCCAAACATCTTTGAGACATCCCCACATGATATAAATACTGTTATGGAAGACATCCCCACATGACTTTTCCACCTGTGAAAAAATTGGTGCTTTATAGCAGACAGATAGATTGGTGCTTTGCCTTGCTATTTTGTCCCTTTTGGTTCCTAGTTATAGTTATAAAACCTTTAGCCAGAGACTAAGTTGCCTTGCATTGTAGATTGTATGTAGAATGGTTAGATTTTATTCTTGAGGTGGGGTTTTTAAATTGTGTAGCCTGGTTTACAAAATTATACTATTATTGAATGCAAATGAGTCAATGTGCATTAGTTAAAGTTGAAATGCTAATGATATTAAAATGCTATTATGGTTCGAACTGAATCGTGTAAGAGTTGATGTTGGATGATTGCTCAAGGACTAGTTAAAATGGATTTGATTGCATCAATCATAGAGTATACCACAGGGTTAAAGCATTTGTATGGCCAGAAAGTTACCTCTTCATGAAGAATAAGAGTTGGAGGCTTGGGTAAAAAGAAGAATCCCTTTTCAAGTGGATACAGGACACCATCTTCAGTTTTCAATGAAGACTTAACAGCATAACCATCTTGACAGCTACGGAACTTCCCAGGTATAGTGACTTTGGCACCAGACAAGCCACGCATTATCAAAATGAATACTTCATGAATCAGGCCCTGATGTATTACAGAAAAGAAAATCATACCAAAGCGAGTAGATTTAGTTTCTTATATATATATTGCTATCACAATATAAGCAAAATTGTGTAATTTATTACATACACACACACACAACAAAAAAAAAAAAGGAAAAAAGAAAAGAAAAAAGGCAACAGATTGTCTTTTGAACATGTACAAAATGGTGCATTAGGAATGGCATCAAAAGATGAAACAACATCACTACTATACCTTATACGATGGTTCTAACTTGTCCTTGTACTAGCGTATGCCCGTGCCTAAAGGCACGGTATAAATAATATTAGGATTATAATATAATTATAATCGCAACACTGTTTAAATTTAAGATTAAAATGCAATTATAAAAATATATTTAATAGACTACACTATACAATTCCAAACAAATCAAATATTATTTATTTATTTTTAATTAATCGAAAAATCAATCTATTATTTATTTATTTTTAAATTTCATATTCAATACTGATCTTATTATTTGAAAGATATCAGAAAGACAAATCTACCTATATTAATTTTGTTAAAAATAGATTTGTAGAACTTCAGTTATGCATTTTTAAATTTTTTTAGGTCAAAATATAGGGTAAAAATGTTAAAAATTATCCCTACCATCACATGTTTTTCCTTACCAACTCAGAAGTGTTATGAGTCTTTATAAACAACAAAGACCAAAGCTTGGATCTAATACTTCATGCACCCCTCAACTTGGATTTACTAACAATTTTTCTATTTTAAAAATGTTGTCACTAAAGATGCTTTGAGATATTACTTAAACCAAATTAAACAGATGCTCAAAATTGGGTTTTGAATTTGGACACATATATTAAACAGTTGTTATAAACAGATTTGGGTTTTGAATTTGGACAAACATAAGTTCAAAAAATAAGCATACATCTGTAATTTTACTTAAGCATACATCTGTAAAAAAATCAATATCAGTACAAATTTGGGTTTTGAATTTGGACACACATAAATTACAGATGCTTGCTTAACACATATATTACTTAAGCCAAATTCAAATACCCAAATCTGTTTATAACATCTGTTTGTCACTAAAGATGCTCATTAAACAGATGCTCATTATAAAACATCTGCTCATTAAAAAAATTTAAATTCCCAAAGCATGTTTTACTTCTTAAAAATGGATTCTGCACTCCATTTTTACTTCTTTAAGCATGTTTTTATAAACAAATGTTTTTTACTTCTTATAAACAGATGTTTTTTACTTCTTATAAAATGGAGTATTTTTGTTCAAAAAAATCTGCTCTTTATAGAGATATTACATTCAGTAATATTACTTCTTATGGATTGATGCTCATTATAAAGATGCTTTGGGATAAGTAATATTTTATAAAGATTCAAAAACAGATTCAAATATTACTTTTCACCACCTTTATCTGCATAAGCAATCAACAATGAGAACAAAGAACAAAGAGAACAATGGTAATACCGGAAAACCCAGCAGCACAAACCCATGAAATGGACAGCTCAAGAAAACCCAACTGTCGAAAAATGGATACCTTGATCAATGACGGTGAAATCCTTGCCATTGTACTAACTAAAGAAAAATGGATCAGAATGAGCATACCTTGATCAATGATGGTGACTGCACGCCGCTGCGTAAAGATCCTGTTCTTGCATTGGCATTTTCTGCATTTCCAGGCTGTTGTTCATACTCAAGATAGGAATCTAATTTTGAACAAATACTGACTATATCCTTGCAGGGCATCTCAATCTGAGGATTACTTGAGTCATTTGTCAGTATCACTAATTTACAATTCCAGTTTATATCCAGACTTTCAGATGGATAGTCATGTAACCCAATGGGCAGGGGAATAGAACTAACCACAGCTACATGTGTGTCGGTGCCAGGAAAAAGTATTAAGCCTTCCTTGTATTTAATCTGGAAAAGCTTTGTGCTTTCTCCAATTAAACTAATCTTAACAACATTCAAGAGATGACGAGTGCCATTTCTCAGCAAGAGAGCAACAACAACAGTATCACTGGAATCGCACGGCAGTAGAGTCTCAAGCGATACTGAAACAGCATCTATAAGATCATTAGCTGATTCCCCACCTAGTTCTGCTTCAAGAGGAACCACAATTGTATCTGACTTATCTTGAGAAGGCCTAAGCAACTGCATACAAAACGCACCAGAAATTTTTCCTGCAGCGTAATATGTGAAGTCTATCTCTATGACGGCCTCAGTGCTACCAGGACCAATAACCCAAAACAGGAAATCAAAACAAAGATGCAAAAACACCAAAAAAACATATATACATGAATACCCTAAATACATATATAAATGTATATACTTAACCAAGTACATAAAAATGTATATACTCACCACAAATTTAACAGCAAGATGAAGAACTTCACTATAAAAAACAAAACAGGGCATCAGAGCAGTGACAAAAACACACAAGCATACATATACTGATATACATAACAGAAATAGCTCAATTTTCATCTGAGGAAGCAAATAAAACAGATTAGAGGTGACTTCAAATTGAAACCTCAAGAGTAAATGTTATATAAACAAAAAAATAAAAATTATACAAAAACAAATTCTATAGAATGATGTGAGTGAATTTTAACCTTTTAAAACCCTTCAAGATGGGGTCTCATTGCATCATTCTAGAGAGGCATTTTGTATAAATAAACATTGTAATTTTGCATTATTCTGATAATTGAGTCTCAATTATCCAGTAATGGGTATATCTATACTTAGTTACTTATAGTTACAATTATACTTTTTTTCAACATAAGACTGTATATATTGGATATACCCATATTCTGATATACCCATTATTCTGATAATTGAGTCTCAATTATACATAATCAACATTGATTGATTGAAGTTATATCAGAATATTCCACAGGAAGAGAGGCCAGAGAAGAATTAAAAAAAAAAAACCCTAAAACTTTGGAAGAGAGAGATGAATTTTACCTTGCAATCAGAAAATACCAAAGAAGAAGAGGCTGGAGAGCAGAGAGATAAAAGAACATTTAATCAGTTCAGTTTACAATTGAAAACAATTGAAAAATTAACCCTAGAAATTGTTGAATTAGGAATGTGAAAACTTATCTCCATCAATGAATCTTTCTGCAACCATAACACCAAAGCATCATGATAATGAAATTGCTCCAATAAATTCAACCTAGAAAGCATCAGATGTACAAAGACAGCATGATTCAGAAAACTCAATATGAACTGAAATCAACCTCATTAGCACCAGTTGTGTCATCCACATTTCTACCCGTAATACGGATACTCTTCCCTACACAGTTCCGCCAAGTGCCTCCCCCTGGCGACACCGATCCTCGCCGACAACAGCTGGATCGGCAAACCTATCCCGGTGGCCCACATCAACAACCACAGCAGCAAATACCCAGCAATCGCTCCCTCTGTGTGAGAGAAAGACAGAGGGCGATGGCGATTTGCGGCGGTGGCGATGTGCGACGGATGTGAGCAACGGTGGTGAGAGACTTCAGTGAGCTAGAGAGAGTGGGCACCGATTGAGAGAAAGAACACAGAGAGGGAGAGGGCGGACCGAGACACAGAGCGAGATAGAGACAATGGAGATTAGGGCTCTTCTTTTTTTTCTTTTTTCTTTTTTCTTTCTGCTTTCATGGAACAAAACGACGTCGTTTTGTTATTGGCGACCAAATTTATTTGTCGCAAAAAAATTTCAATTCCCACCCCACTAAAAATCAAATTTCCCTCCCAAACTTTTGGCGACCAAAAGACCACATTTGTCGTAGAAAAGGTACCTTTGCCGACAAATTGTTTTAGTCGCCAAATCTCAATCAACGGCGACTAAAATATTAGTCGCTAAAAGTATTAATTTGGCGACTAATTTTTTTTGGTTGCTGAAAATAAGTTTTTCGCGACCAAATTTTTGGTCGCCAAAAAATATGTGACCTTCTGCGACCAAATTTGTAGTTGGTCGGCAAAAGTATACCACTTTCTGCGACCAACACATTTTTTGGTCGCCAAAATATAACCTTCTCCGACCAATAATATTTGGTTGCCAAAAATAATGATTATTTGTGACTAATTAATATTTGGTCGCCAAATGTCATTTTTTTGCGACCAAAATTTTTTTGGTCGGCAAAAGTGGTCGCCAAATGTGTAAATTGTTGTAGTGAAAATAGATCAAAACATTAGGGTTTAAATTGAGAAAAATGAAAAATAATAATTTACTTTGTTATATTGATTATTTTTGTAATTTCTCCCATCTTTTTTTAGCTACTTTTTATTTATAAATTTCATGAAATGATAGGTTAATTACATCTTTGGTCCTTAAAGTATGAATCGTGCATCATTTTGGTCTATAATATTTAATTTGTATCAATCTGATCTCCAATGTGTAAAATGTTTTAATTGGTTTGGGAATTTCAAATTGGACTCCAAATATGGGGCAAGTTCTGAATAAAAGTACTACCAAAGAAAATTGTACAATTTCAAAAGAGGACTAGAGGAATAAAAAGCTTAAAAAACAACACACAAGTTGCAACTAAAAAAAAAAAAAAACAATTTAAGCCAAAGACAAGCTTCGTTCAATTAGAAAGAAAAATTGATAGAAAGTGAAAGTGAAAGAAAAGAAATATAAAAGAGAGCAAGCATTTGATTATAATGAAAATTTTATAAGAAAAAGATATAAAAATTTAAAATTTTAGTTACATAAAGATAACTCACATATTCAATTTTTCTTATATTTTCTTGTGTTTTTTGCAAGAAATTAAAAATAAGCTAATATAGGTTCTACAATGGATGTGGCAGCAAAAATCGAGAGTGAAATGGACTCAAGAAGGGGATAAAAACACCAGGTATTTTCATGTAATGGCAAACAAGAGACAAAGTCAAAATCTATTGGATTCAATAATAGTAAATGGGTCGTGTTTAATGGAGCCCGATATGGTAAGGCAAGGAGTGTTTGAACACTTCAAAGGGGTATATTCGGAAAATTGGAGCAATAGACCAAAGCTTTCGGGGCAGTTCAAGACTGTTGCAAATAGGGATAAGGTGGAGGAACCTGAAACAGTTTTCACAGAAGAGGAAATTTGGTCTGCTTTGAAGGAGTGTGATGGCAATAAAGCCCCAAGACCAAATGGGTTTAATTTATCTTGCATTTAGAAATGCTGGAAATTGATGAAAGGTGAAATTGTACAACTTATGCATGATTTTCATTCTAATGGAAAGTTGGTTAAAGGTTTCAATAGCTCATTTATCACTTTGATTCCTAAAAAGGATAATCCAAATGGATTAGGTGATTACAGGCCAATCAGTTTAGTCAACTCTGCTTGTAAGATTCTGGCTAAGGTATTGCCTAGGGTGGTTGGAGAGGTGCTATCGGCATTCTTAGGAGGAAGATTTATAATGGATGGGGTTTTGATTGCAAATGAAATAGTTGATTGGTGAAAAGTGAATAAGTTGAAAGATATAATACTCAAGCTTGATTATGAGAAAGCATACAATTCAGTGAATTGAGGATTTTTATTCTCCTTATTGGCAAATTTTGGATTTGGTGACAAATAGGTCTCCTCAAAGGGGTCTTAGGCAAGGGGATCCACTATCCCCTTTCCTATTAAACATTGTTGCTGAAGGTTTGAATTTATTACTGTAAAGAGCAAAAGAAATTGGTTTATTTAAAGGGGCCAGGGTTGGAACAAATGAGGTATTTATTTCTCACTTATAGTTTGCGGATGTGTAGACGTCCCCCGAACGCCCCGGGGAGGAACGAGATCCCCGTTCCGTTCGATATTGGGCTCACTACAGTTCAGGACTCTAAAATTGTCACGGTTCTAAGTCTGAACCAAAGAGTCCAAATCCGGCAAATCATTTTGAGAAAACAGATTTTTGAAAGAAGTGCCAAACATGGACTGCTTTGCCAGATACAGAGTCGCCACCTAAATGTTTTATTTTGGAAAAATTTAGGAAACCCTGACTCATTTGCCTAAGGCCACGTGTCCGTCATCACCAAAGTTGCCTCGGCTCGGGAACTTGGGTACGATTGGGGAAGGTCACTTCATGAGCACCCCCGCTCGCCCGATCAAAGATCGGCCTCTACTAACCATGATATCTACTTTTGAAAACATTATGTGTTCTTATTCCGGTTATTAGCCTAGATTACTATGTGATGCGTACAGCATACAAGTATAGACTAGATCGCCTGAATTAGAACAAAACATTTCATGTTTGTTTGTTTGAAAATGGTTTGATGGTGCTACTCGCAAGTAAGCTAAGACGTGGATTTGCCACCCTCGGGTGGGCTTAGAAAACATGATTTTGCCACTATCTAGTGGGCTTAAAACACACAGTGAATGAATTGTTCCAATCCAAATAACCCAACCTTCACCCACAGGCATTCAAGCAGTTATATCACAAAAGCATATAGCCTCATGGTAAGCATGCTATTCATGGCAGTCACTCACACACATGCAAGGATGCTAAAGCATAAAACTTACCGAGTACTCCAAGCTAAAACAGAAACTAATTAGAAATCCATGCATGCTCCTAATTATACAGAAATGCCTAATGCAACACATGCAAAAATGCAATTATAGCAGGCTCGGCTATTCTAAACATGGCATATGAAATGCTACAGCTAACATGTATTCAACTTGGAATTGAAAATACAATGCAGTTAGTATAATGCGCCGAACCCGGTGCATGCAAAACAGATGAATGAATGCAAACATGCTATCATACTGTATGTTGATTAAAATATGCCCTAATCTAACCATCATAAGCGGGTAAATAAAAGGGAGAAAGACGTGGGATTGGAAGACATACATCACACACACGCACACTTATTACAACATTGCCCTCGCGCAGAGGGTCTGAAAGAATAATACAGTCCCGAATAAATATTACAGTCCAAATAATTACAAAATCCTAATTAAATTACAAATTTAACTAAGAAAGCTGTAAACTAGCATGCAAGCTAGGGACTGCCTTAACTCCGCTCCGGATGATGAATGATGCATGCTTGAGTCGCTTGGCACGGAAATCCACTGCGATGCCCCAATTAGCCTCTGTTTGCGATTGATGCCGGAATGCTGTGCAAGGTTTTTGAAAAGCTACTGATTCTTGATTTGCTGCAACAGAGAGCAGGAAAAGGGCATGGCAATGTATTTTCACAAATGTATGCATGTCTCGATCCTCGTGCCACCAATCATGCATATCGATGCATAATGGCCGAGGAGTCGAATTGTGCAATTCAATATAGAATGAATGCACATGAAAACAAAACAAAACCTAGACTCCATCATAGATAATCCGGAGTGTCGGCAACTGGGAATTGAGACACGTTCCGTCACTCGGAGTACGAAACGTACCTCGTTTCCCGTGCTCGGGCTAACTCCTATCCCAAGCACAATGCAATATGCATGACATGCATGAATGCAACTAAGATACAACCTAGCATGCACGATGCTATGAAATGGCATACACGATGCACGAGGTAACATGGCGTACACAATGCGCTAACATACAACCTAGCATACACAATGCTATGAAATGAAATGGCATACAAATGCATAAATGGACTTACACTAACACAAGTGGACCTCAGCCACACTCACATAAGAGGCCATTAGATGAAAATGAGACAACTCGAGATGCGTGCACGCATGCACGCAAACCGAGGACCGACCCTAAGGCACCAAATGCCACTCTAACAAGACATGGCAAGGCATGAAATATGATATGTAAACATGCAAATTTCAGTACCAAAATATGGTGCAAAACAGCCCCGAAACATGGAAACATGGCACCCGACGCACGGAATGAACCCGAAACACAAAACTAGGCATATGCATTGGCCTACAGCTATACAAAGCATGCATTATTTGAACATGAAATGTAAAGACAGACTCAAGACAGTCCCAAAAAAATCATGTTTATAGTTTTAAGCAAGGCCAAACAGTGAACATAAATAGGGCTAAACCGATATGCAAAAATGACCCTAAATGTGAGATAAAGAAGCAAGTCACAGCTTCTGTCCCTAAATAGGGAAGGGCCCTTCTACAATGTTGAAGAGGGACCCAAAATATTGCATTTTACAGTATATGATCAAACCCAAAACAGTGCACATGCAAGCCTAAAATACTATGCAAAATAAGGCCTAAAAAGAGGTTTAAGCACAAAGAGCAAGAAGGGAACCTCAAACAGCAAAAGACCCTTGATCAAACATGAATAGGGGGTCAAAATAAGGCTATTTACAGTTCGAACCTGAGCCCAAAAATATAAGCACAAAGGGCTAACAAAACATGCAAATATGAGGCCAAAAGAGGGATATAAAGGAAAGTGGCAAATGGAAGCCTCAAAAAGTGATGAGCCCTTCAATAATGTTTAAGAAGGGCTCAAAATAAGCCACTTTACATTTTTTCTCGGAGCCCAGAAATGCTTAAAAACAGGGCTAACATATCATGCAAGAATGGGCCCTAAAAGAGAGGTAAAGAACAAAAGGGGAGAAGAAGACTTCAAACAGCAAAAAGTTATTATTCAAACATGAAGACGACCTCAAAATATGATCTTTTTCAGTTTGGATCGAAGTCCAAAAATACTTGCAAGTAAAGCTAAACAATCATGCAAAAAAGTGCAAGTTTGAGGGAAATAGGGACTCACCCTTGAAGAACATTTTTCCAGCAGCTTTTAGTCCAAAAATCTGAGCTTTCAACCTCTTCAAATGTCCTCCAAGGTACTGAAATGAGTAATGGAGGTGATAGGCTAGGGGTTGTAGTGTAAAAATGGTCCAAGAACAAAGGGTTTTGGAGCTTGGAAGAGAGAGAGAGAGAGAGATCTAAAGTGAGAGCTCAAAACCAAAATTTTCTAACCCCTAAAACACAGCTGGGGGGTCTGTTATATAGACACAAGAGGGTGGAAAAGAGGGGGAAAAATGGGGGGAAATGAAATTCAAATTTCCCCCCAAAATGGCCAAAAAGTGGGATATAAAGGCAAGTGGTAGCTGCTGGACCCAAATGGACGAGAGCCCTTCAACAAAGTTGAAGAGGCGCTCAAAACAAGAGACTTTGTAGTTTATGAGAAACCACGAAAATAAATACAAGTAGGCCTAAACTATCATGCAAGAAAAGGCCTAAAAGAGGGGTAAAGAAGCAACTGGCAGTAGGAGATCTCAAATAGAAAAAGGGCCTTAATCAAACATGAAAAGGACCTCAAAATATGACAATCTCAAGTTTGGGTCGGAGCCTAAAAATGCAGAATGAAGGTTCGGGAGCCAAAACACGCCGTTCGGGGCCCCAAAAGTGGGCTGTTAGGCACCGGAAGTGGTGTCCGACCACGAAGTTGGTCTCTCGGACCGTAGTGTCCCTCAAAAGGGAGTAAATAAGGTGTGTACCAAAAATCGGGGCAAACGGAGGTGGTTAAGCGGTCCCGAACCGAGGCACACGGCCGTCGGTTCCGAAAAACCGGAAATCGGGCTCCAAACGGGAAAAATGGCCTACGACCACGAAACGTAGCCTACGGCCACTGAGAGATGATCTACGAGACCTCTCCCTCCCTTCGGGAAGAGAAAACAGAGAAAACGGAGCCTGGTTCGCAAACTGAGGCAAGACACGAAAGAGCCCGAAAGTCTGGAGGCAAGGCTCGCAGCCGAGACTCTGAAACTTCTGAACGAGTACAATATGCACCATCACCGAGCGCTCAATCGGTGACGTCTGAGTCTTAAGGTCGGTCAAAAATGGGGTGTGTACAGTTGCCCCCCTTTGACAGAACTCGAAAGTCACACGTGCCGGGAGTGAATGTCAAAGCCCAGAGACGACCCATTTTTGACAAGGCCGAAGACTTAGACAAACAGGCAAGATAACAAAGATGTGCCCGCAGGCATGGGCAAAATGCAACTGCCAATGTAAGAAGCTGAACATAACTTATGATCATGTAAAGAAAGCTGTAATGAAGCATACCATGCAACAGTTTTAAGCAAGTGAATACAAATCTAACTACATTTCATGCAGAAAGGATGTAAGAAAATTATGCAATTCTCACTGCGTCTCACGCGGAGAAGGCTAAAAGCGACTACTGAGAATACCCAGAGTCTTACACACAACATCTCTCTGCGTATCACACATAAGAGAGAAAGAAGGTAAACCTCTCAGCGTATCACACGCAAAAGAGGAAAGGTAAACTTCTCAGCGTAACACACGCATGAGAAGAAAGGAAAATTCCTCAGCGTATCACACGCAAGAGAAAACCTCTCAGCATACCACATGCAAGAGAGGAAAGGCAAATTTCTCAGCGTATCACACGCAAGAGAAAACCTCTCAGCATATCACATGCAAGAGAGGAAAGGCAAATTTCTTAGCGTATCACACGCAAGAGAAAACCTTTCAGCATATCACATGCAAGGGAGGAAAGATAAATTTCTCAGAGTATCACACGCAAGAGAAAACCTCTCAGCATATCACATGCAAGAGAGAAAAGGGAAATTTCTCAGCGTATCACACGCAAGAGAAAACCTCTCAGCCTATCACATGAAAGAGAGAAAAGGGAAATTTCTCAGCGTATCACACGCAAGAGAAAACCTCTCAGCCTATCACATGGAAGAGAGAAAAGGGAAATTTCTCAGCGTATCACACGCAAGAGAAAATCTCTCAGCATATCACAGGCAAGAGAGAAAAGGAAAATTTCTCAGCGTATCACACACAAGAGAAAACCTCTCAGCATATCATATGCAAGGAAGGAAAGATAAATTTCTCAACATTTCACACGCAAGAGAAAACCTCTCAGCATATCACATGCAAGAGAGAAAAGGAAAATTTCTCAGCGTATCACACGCAAGAGAAAACCTCTCAGCATATCACATGCAAGAGAGAAAAGGGAAATTTCTAAGCGTATCACACGCAAGAGAAAACCTCTCAGCATATCACATGCAAGGAAGGAAAGATAAATTTCTCAACGTATCACACGCAAGAGAAAACCTCTTAGCATATCACATGCAAGAGAGAAAAGAAAAATTTCTCAGCGTATCACACCCAAGAGAGAAAAGGAAAATTTCTCAGCGTATCACACGTAAGAGAAAACCTCTCAGCATATCACATGCAAGAGAGGAAAGATAAATTTCTCAACGTATCACACGCAAGAGAAAACCTCCCAGCATATCACATGCAAGACAGTAAAGGGAAATTTCTCAGCGTATCACACGCAAGAGAAAACCTCTCAGCATATCACATGCAAGAGAGAAAAGGGAAATTTCTCAGCGTATCACACGCAAGAGAAAACCTCTCAGCATATCACATGCAAGAGAGGAAAGATAAATTTCTCAATGTATCACACGCAAGAGAAAACCTCTCAACATATCACATGCAAGAGAGAAAAGGGAAATTTCTCAACGTATCACATGCAAGAGAAAACCCCTCAGCATATCACATGCAAGAGAGAAAAGGTAAATTTCTCGGCGTATCACACGCAAGAGGAAATCTCTCAGCATATCACATGCAAGGGAGGAAAGCTAAATTTCTCAGCATATCACACGCAAGAGAAAACCTCTCAGCATATTACATGCAAGAGAGAAAAGGTAAATTTCTCAGCGTATCACACGCAAGAGAAAACCTCTCAGCATATCACATGCAAGAGAGAAAAGGGAAATTTCTCAGCGTATCACACGCAAGAGAAAACCTCTCAGCATATCACATGGAAGAGAGAAAAGGGAAATTTCTCAGCGTATCACACGCAAGAGAAAACCTCTCAGCATATCACATGCAAGAAAGAAAAGGTAAATTTCTCGGCGTATCACACGCAAGAGAAAACCTCTCAGCATATCACATGCAAGAGAGAAAAGGTAAATTTCTTTGCGTATCACACGCAAGAGAAAACCTCTCAGCATATCACATGTAAGGGAGGAAAGATAAATTTCTTTGCGTATGACACGCAAGAGAAAACCTCTCAGCATATAACATGCAAGAGAGAAAAGGAAAATTTCTCAGCGTATCACACGCAAGAGAAAACCTCTCAGTATATCACATGCAAGAGAGAAAAGGTAAATTTCTCAACGTATCACACGCAAGAGAAAACCTCTCAGCATATCACATGCAAGGGAGGAAAGATAAATTTCTCAACGTATCACATGCAAGAGAAAACCTCTCAGCATATCACATGCAAGGGAGAAAAGGTAAATTTCTCAGCGTATCACACGCAAGAGAAAACCTCTCAGCATATCACATGCAAGAGAGAAAAGGGAAATTTCTCAACGTATCACACGCAAGAGAAAACCTCTCAGCATATCACATGCAAGAGAGAAAAGGGAAATTTCTCAGCGTATCACAAGCAGGAGAAAACCTCTCAGCCTATTACATGCAAGAGAGAAAAGGGAAATTTCTCAGCGTATCACACGCAAGAGAAAACCTCTCAGCATATCACAAGCAAGAGAGAAAAGGAAAATTTCTCAGCGTATCACACACAAGAGAAAACCTCTCAGCATATCATATGCAAGGAAGGAAAGATAAATTTCTCAACATTTGACACGCAAGAGAAAACCTGTCAGCATATCACATGCAAGAGAGAAAAGGAAAATTTCTCAGCGTATCACACGCAAGAGAAAACCTCTCAGCATATCACATGCAAGAGAGAAAAGGAAAATTTCTCAGCGTATCACACGCAAGAGAAAACCTCTCAGCATATCACATGCAAGGAAGGAAAGATAAATTTCTCAATGTATCACACGCAAGAGAAAACCTCTCAGCATATCACCTGCAAGAGAGAAAAGAAAAATTTCTCAGCGTATCACACGCAAGAGAGAAAAGGAAAATTTCTCAGCGTATCACACGTAAGAGAAAACCTCTCAGCATATCACATACAAGAGAGGAAAGATAAATTTCTCAACGTATCACACGCAAGAGAAAACCTCTCAGCATATCACATGCAAGAGAGAAAAGGGAAATTTCTCAGCGTATCACAAGCAAGAGAAAACCTCTCAGCATATCACATGCAAGAGAGGAAAGATAAATTTCTCAACGTATCACACGCAAGAGAAAACCTCTAAACATATCACATGCAAAAGAGAAAAGGAAAATTTCTCAACGTATCACATGCAAGAGAAAACCTCTCAGCATATCACATGCAAGAGAGAAAAGGTAAATTTCTCGGCGTATCACACGCAAGAGGAAATCTCTCAGCATATCACATGCAAGGGAGGAAAGCTAAATTTCTCAGCGTATCACACGCAAGAGAAAACCTCTCAGCATATCACATGCAAGAGAGAAAAGGTAAATTTCTCAGCGTATCACACGCAAGAGAAAACCTCTCTGCATATCACATGCAAGAGAGAAAAGGGAAATTTCTCAGCGTATCACACGCAAGAGAAAACCTCTCAGCATATCACATGGAAGAGAGAAAAGGGAAATTTCTTAGCGTATCACACGCAAGAGAAAACCTCTCAGCATATCACATGCAAGAAAGAAAAGGTAAATTTCTCGGCGTATCACACGCAAGAGAAAACCTCTCAGCATATCACATGCAAGAGAGAAAAGGTAAATTTCTTAGCGTATCACACGCAAAAGAAAACCTCTCAGCATATCACATGCAAGGGAGGAAAGATAAATTTCTTTGCGTATGACACGCAAGAGAAAACCTCTCAGCATATCACATGCAAGAGAGAAAAGGGAAATTTCTCAGCGTATCACACGCAAGAGAAAACCTCTCAGTATATCACATGCAAGAGAGAAAAGGTAAATTTCTCAGCGTATCACACGCAAGAGAAAACCTCTCAGCATATCACATGCAAGGGAGGAAAGATAAATTTCTCAACGTATCACATGCAAGAGAAAACCTCTCAGCATATCACATGCAAGAGAGAAAAGGTAAATTTCTCAGCGTATCACACGCAAGAGAAAACCTCTCAGCATATCACATGCAAGAGAGAAAAGGTAAATTTCTCAGCGTATCATACGCAAGAGAAAACCTCTCAGCATATCACAGGCAAGAGAGGAAAGGTAAATTTCTCAGTGTATCACACGCAAGAGAAAACCTCTCAGCATATCACACGCAAGAGAGGAAAGGTATGAATGAACACCGGAACTCCTCCGAATGTTCGAAACCGAAGATGTCCTAACGCACCGCATGCGAGAGGAGAAAAGACGACAATTGCAAGTGAAAAGGTTCATAACGATGCAGGTGAAGTGTACATAACAATGCAAGTAATGAGCATAACAATACTAGATAGATGTGCATAACAATGCAAGTAATGAGCATAAAAATGCTAGATAAATGCGCGTGACAACACCCGTTTGAAACAAAAATACCGAATAAGGGAATACAAGCCTTAAGTAGACCAAATTCCAAACGCAACCTCCGATTTACCTCTCGGAGGGGTCACGATACATTCCGAAAAGGATACACCTCATGCATGCCGACTGACGATGAGCTACACATCGAAGACATGAGTTGAAAATTCCGCAGAAATATTTTGAGCTGAAAAGAGTTGGTTCTTCTTGCACTTTCTTGATTGTACTTCCAAACCGCAGTTACTACCTTTCCTTCCTAGCCATGTTCACAACTTTCCCTATTCTCTAACGGGGTGGCAGACTAGGTTGATTCAGTATCCAGAATCGAGGCGCATTCACATGCTATCTCAATCTATGGGGCTGCCATACAGATTTCAAGCCAAGGATAGACCCCTGGGTATTTAAACCAGACTTTAGTCTCGGAAATTACGAACCTTTGCGTTCTAGGCAATAGCTGTCCGAACTCTAGTTTCCACCGTCACAGTTGGTCTCCTAGGAACTCATTGCAAACACAGCCAAGATGCATCTGGCAGGGGCTGGTTTTCTGAGGGAGCACTTCGATTGCCATTCTGGCATTGAAGTAGGCTTGAGTTTGGGAGTAGAGGCACACTCATACTTCGGAGCATTGACAAGGCCTGAAGAGGTACATCTGGAGTATAATAACAGAGAGTAAATCACGGAAACTGAAACAAACTCAAATGCTCCAATTTTCCCTCTTTTCTTTTGCTTCGCAGCCTGGAACCTATATAGCTTCAGATAGATCCTGATTTTACTGTTCTCACATGACTTGGGTTGAACCGTGCGGTTTTACGAAAGAACGAATCTTGTTTTGCACAATCATGAAGAATGGCACAGCACTCTGAGCACAAAACGATTTTATTTTTGAAATTAAGAAATGAGTTCTTGACCGGGTATTGAGCCTACGACTGAACATAGCGAAAAAGACTCAACAACGAAAGACAAAAAGGTAAACAACCTAAACACAACGAGACACGCTCGGGACGACTTAAAGCAGGAATCGAGACAAACAAAACAAAAGACACGACACACAGACGTATCACAAAGACGACAGACCTCTCAGATCGCGAGGAGCTAGTTTCTCCGGATATTGTTTCCCACCCTTTCTTATTTGTGTCTCTCACATCACTCGGCCCTCAGGCTCTGTTTTTCTGAACAAAAAGCCCTTTCCTCACTTTTTCTCTCAGCGCACACCTCTCTATTCTTCAATCTCTCATTTTGTTATCTCTCCCCTGGGTGGTTGATGGATAAGCAGGAAGTTGTGGGCTCTTGGCCCTGGTATTCTACCAGATTCTTCTTCTTGTTCACAACAGTGAGTTTCTTCCACAGAGGGGCTGCGCTATAATTGGGTGTGTAGCAAATCTGCAGCTGACATCGGTTGACAATGCTCTGTTGGGGAGTTTGGACGTGATCAAATCTGTCCAGATAAGGGAGTGGAATATCTTGTCCCATTCCGGTTCGTGCTTCGCACTTGGCTTGATACCTCGCTGCTTGGAGGATGAGAGAGCTTTCAGCCCTTTGTTGTTAACTTTAGTTGTGCCCTATTCTGGCAGGTAGAGTGCCCTTCTTGGCAAGTATATTGACAATGGGAAAGACAGGAAGCCTGACTCAACTGTGCCCCTAGTTCATCATTTTGACCATTTTTTTTTTTAGTTTTCTCCTAAAAAATTTTGACCAAAATGAGAGTTAGATTAACATGCTTGTTCAATTTTCTGATTTAAAATCATGCAAGTCAGGCTATGAGCACTGAAAATTTTCCACTTTTGGGTCCAAGAAATGGTTCAGTTTTGAAAATGGAATACTTTTCGAGAAGATTAGTCAACCTCAGTAAAAATTCTCAAAAACTATTTCCCAAACGGCCACTGCTAAACGAGCACGGAACCTACCCTTGAGATGCACAATCTCAGATCCGAAGGAAAATTGCCCCTTTCCTGAAGGACACTGCATGGCAACGGAAAGTTGCCCCTTGTTTGAAATGACACCGCGGCGCATTGAATGGCAACGGAAAGTTGCCCCTTGTTTGGATGGCACCGCAGCACATTGCAGGCAGTCCTCAGAGTGACGAACACAACCAAATTCTCGGATACAGAGAAGACAAAGATGACCAGAACCATCACATGGACACAGTCAATTTGAAGTGTTTTACGGCTGGACTTCAGAATGAAGTTGCCTACGTATCCCAAACATGGGAATCAAGCCTTACGTAGTTCGGGGTTAAGGTACACTCGGGTATTTAACCTCTCCTTTTGCGCTCTAACTTTTGCCAAGCCGCCCGTTGCGGGTTTTCGACCTTGCAAGCTTTGTTCTTCTTTTTTTTTTTTTTTTCAATTTTTGTATCTTTTCATTCTTTTTCATTCTCTTCTTCTTCTTTTTTTTTCTTTTTCTTTATATATTTTTCTTTTCTTTTCTCTTTTTTTTTTCTTTTGTTATTTTCTTTTCCTTTTTTTTTTTGTTCTTTTCTCTTGCTCTAACTTTTGCCTGGGTTGCCCTTCCGGGTTTTCGGCCCAGCGAGCCCCTCAAAGGGAAAAGTGTAACAAGTCCATGCCAAATGGTTTTAGGGTTTTGCAGCCATCCGTATCCAGGAGAGTGGCTGTTGCATTGATTTACTGAAGGATCCATCTTCGGCTCTTCGAGCATATTGGACATTTTTGCCCCTAGTTCGAGGGGTGCTTCTGTTCTAGCTTCGCAAACTTCTTCTAATGAGGTCTGATCTTCTTGATCTGACTTTGGTGCCTCTTGTTCGAGGGCTGTTTCAAATCTGGCCACAGAGGCCTCATATCGCGGTTAACCGTTGAACACTCTGAATCCAAGGTCCAGGTTTGAAAGTAATGGCTCAAGTCTCGAGCCTGAGAGCGATCCTAAGCTGTACAATCTCAAGAGCGATTCCACACAAGTCTTCGCAGGACCGCGCAAAACATTTTGTTTTTGAAAATTTTTAAGAAAGCGACAAATTGCTCGCGCTGAAGATAGTGTGAAACCAGTCTGGATCAAGCCAGGGTCCTTCTCAGTACTCACGCTAACAAGCATGATTTCATTCATTAAGGGGCTTAGCACGCCTCTCTTTCTCTCAATTGATCAAAATTTTGCAAAACTCGAGGAATTCCTTCCTCTTCGTTTTCACCGCAGTGTTCAAAAATTTTTGGAAAACTTAGGTCGATGCAATGAATTCAAGGCACAGAAAAGACACAACTTCTAGTCAGATATTGCCATCTCATTTGGAATTTCTGGTACAGCTGGCACACGGCAGAAGCAAACATAAAAGCATGAAAAACCACTGCTGTTCATTTGAATCTGCTGGCGTTACTGGCTCCAAGGCAGAAATAGACTCAAAAGGAAGCGAAAAGACAGACACAAAACAAAATAGTGATATCCGAGGTAACGCCCCCGGGATCACCCGACTCCAACAAAATAGGACTGACTCGGTACAGCAAGACAGACCCAACTGACTCAAAACAAAGAGACAGACTCAAAACAACACAACAAGACTGACCCAATACCCAAGTCAGAATATACAAAACTAGCATTCACAAATGCTCAAAACAGTGCGTGCCATACGCCACATCCGGAGTAAACTGAGCGCCGCTCGCAGGTGGTTCATCCCTCGATCACATTACATTATCCCCCACAAGTTCACCGATCAAGTGCTGATGAACCTCAGGGAATATCGGAGCCTTCTGAAGCTATGGTTCCAGGACTACCTTGTAAAAGAGAAAACAGACAGCACCTCAGCCTGATTTCACCAAAACAGATATGAGCACCAGGATGACTGTGCCCTCTACTGAATTCTGTTCCAAAATTCTGCCGGTGAACTGATACCCTCAGGTAAAACTGATTCCCAGATACTGATGCCCGCAGGCCTGATGCCCGATACTACTAAACTGGTGCCCGCAGGCCTGATGCCCAAACTTGTAGACTGATACATGCATTCCTATAGAGACGCACTCTAAAAGCACATAGCAGACAAGTGAGAGCCAAAACACCCCTATGTTGGGGTAGGGTTTCCCTGTCCTATTTTTTCAGGAGCTAGGGTTTCACTACGCACGCAGCGGTTTCAAATAACCTATGATCGGGTAAGCAACATGTCCTAGTTTGGAAGGGTCACTATGGATTCCGAATATGCACTAGGTCGAATGGTCAAAAAGGGTGCCCCGGTAAAATCGGGGTTTGTGTTCCCATACTGGTAGAGCCCACAACCGGTCAGCCTTATGGTCATGCCTTGACAAGATAAGCCTCCGGCAAACCGTTCAGGAATAGCAGAAGGCAAACACGGTGTCCTAGGCGCACCAATGCACATGCAATGCAAAGAAACACATAAGTGTAGTAAAAAATAGATATCATGAGTTCGAGTCAAGTTCTCTAAATCCCCAGCAGAGTCGCCAGAAACTGTAGACATCCCCCAAACGCCCCGGGGAGGAACGAGCTCCCCGTTTCGTTCGATATTGGGCTCACTACAGTTCAGGACTCTAAAATTGTCACGGTTCTAAGTCTGAACCAAAGAGTCCAAATCCGGCAAATCGTTTTGAGAAAACAGATTTTTGAAAGAAGGGCCAAACATGGACTACTTTGCCAGATACAGAGTCGCCACCTAAATGTTTTATTTTGGGGAAATTTAGGAAACCCTGACTCTTTTGCCTCAGGCCACGTGTCCGTCATCACCAAAGTTGCCTCGGCTCGAGAACTTGGATACGATTGGGGAAGGTCACTTCGTGAGCACCCCCCCTCGCCCGATCAAAGATCGGCCTCTACTAACCATGATATTTATTTTTGAAAACATTATGTGTTCTTATTCCGATTATTAGCCTAGATTACTATGTGATGCGCGCAGCATACAAGTATAGACTGGATCGCCTAAATTGGAACAAAACATTTCAAGTTTGTTTGTTTGAAAATGGTTTGATGGTGCTACTCGCAAGTAAGCTAAGACGTGGATTTGCCACCCTCGGGTGGGCTTAGAAAACATGATTTTGCCACTATCTAGTGGGCTTAAAACACACAGTGAATGAATTGTTCCAATCCAAATAGCCCAACCTTCACCCACATGCATTCAGGCAGTTATATCACATAAGCATATAGCCTCATGGTAAGCATGCTATTCATGGCAGTCACTCACAGACATGCAAGGATGCTAAAGCATAAAACTTACTGAGTACTCCAAGCCAAAACAGAAACTAATTAGAAATCCATGCATGATCCTAATTATACAGAAATGTCTAATGCAACACATGCAAAAATGCAATTATAGCAGGCTCGGCTATTCTAAACATGGCATATGAAATGCTACAGCTAACATGTATTCAACTTGGAATTGAAAATACAATGCAGTTAGTATGATGCGCCGAGCCCAGTGCATGCAAAACAGATGAATGAATGCAAACGTGCTATCATACTGTATGCTGATTAAAACATGCCCTAATGTAACCATCATAAGCGGGTAAATAAAAGGGAGAAAGACGTGGGGTTGGAAGACATACATCACACACACGCACACTTATTACAACATTGCCCTCGCGCAGAGGGTCCGAAAGGATAATACAGTCCCGAATAAATATTACAGTCCAAATAATTACAAAATCCTAATTAAATTACAAATTTAACTAAGAAAGCTGTAAACTAGCATGCAAGCTAGGGACTGCCTCGACTCCGCTCCAGATGATGAATGATGCATGCTTGGGTCGCTTGGCACGGAAATCCACTGCGATGCCCCAAATAGCCTCTGTTTGCGATTGATGCCGGAATGCTGTGCAAGGCTTTTGAAAAGCTACTGATTCTTGATTTGCTGCAACAGAGAGTAGGAAAAGGACATAGCAATGTATTTTCACAAATGTATGCATGTCTCGATCCTTGTGCCACCAATCACGCATATCGATGCATAATGGCTGAGGAGACGAATTGTGCAATTCAATATAGAATGAATGCACATGAAAACAAAACAAAACCTAGACTCCATCATAGATAATCCGGAGTGTCGGCGACTGGGAATTCAGACACGTTCCGTCACTCGGAGTACGAAACGTACCTCGTTTCCTATGCTCGGGCTAACTCCTATCCCAAGCACTAAGATACAACCTAGCATGCACGATGCTATGAAATGGCATACACGATGCACGAGGTAACATGGCGTACACAATGCGCTAACATACAACCTAGCATACACAATGCTATGAAATGAAATGGCATACACAATGCATAAATGGACTTACACTAACACAAGTGGACCTCAGCCACACTCACATAAGAGGCCATTAGATGAAAATGAGACAACTCGAGATGCGTGCACGCATGCACGCAAACCGAGGACCGACCCTAAGGCACCAAATGCCACTCTAACAAGACATGGCAAGGCATGAAATATGATATGCAAACATGCAAATTTCAGTACCAAAATATGGTGCAAAACAGCCCCGAAACATGGAAACATGGCACCTGACGCACGGAATGAACCCGAAACACAAAACTAGGCATATGCATTGGCCTACAGCTATACAAAGAATGCATTATTTGAACATGAAATGTAAAGAAAGACTCAAGACAATCCCAAAACAAGCATGTTTACAGTTTTAAGCAAGGCCAAACAGTGAATATAAATAGGGCTAAACCGATATGGAAAAATGACCCTAAATGTGAGATAAAGAAGCAAGTCACAGTTTCTGTCCCTAAACATGGAAGGGCCCTTCTACAATGTTGAAGAGGGACCCAAAATATGGCATTTTACAGTTTATGATCAAACCCAAAACAGTGCACATGCAAGCCTAAAATACTATGCAAAATAAGGCCTAAAAAGAGGTTTAAACACAAAGAGAAAGAAGGGAACCTCAAACAGCAAAAGACCCTTGATCAAACATGAATAGAGGGTCAAAATAAGGCTATTTACAGTTCGGACCTGAGCCCAAAAATATACGCACAAAGGGCTAACAAAACATGCAAATATGAGGCCAAAAGAGGGATATAAAGGAAAGTGGCAAATGGAAGCCTTAAAAAGTGATGAGCCCTTCAATAATGTTTAATAAGGGCTCAAAATAAGCCACTTTACATTTTTTCTCGGAGCCCAGAAATGCTTAAAAATAGGGCTAACATATCATGCAAGAATGGGCCCTAAAAGAGAGGTAAAGAGCAAAGGGGGAGAAGAAGACTTCAAACAGCAAAAAGTTATTATTCAAACATGAAGACGACCTCAAAATATGATCTTTTTCAGTTTGGATCGAAGTCCAAAAATACTTGCAAGTAAAGCTAAACAATCATGCAAAAAAGTGCAAGTTTGAGGGAAATAGGGACTCACCCTTGAAGAACATCTTTCCAGCAGCTTTTAGTCTGAAAATCTGAGCTTTCAACCTCTTCAAATGTCCTCCAAGGTACTGAAATGAGTAATGGAGGTGATAGGCTAGGGGTTGTAGTGTAAAAATGGTCCAAGAACAAAGGGTTTTGGAGCTTGGAAGAGAGAGAGAGAGAGATTTAATGTGAGAGCTCAAAACTAAAATTTTCTAACCCCTAAAACACAGCTGGGGGGTCTGTTATATAGACACAAGAGGGTGGAAAAGAGGGGGAAAAATGGGGGAGAAATGAAATTCAAATTTCTCCCCAAAATGGCCAAAAAGTGGGATATAAAGGCAAGTGGTAGCTGCTGGACCCAAATGGCCGAGAGCCCTTCAACAAACTTGAAGAGAGGCTCAAAACAAGAGACTTTGTAGTTTATGACAAGCCACGAAAATAAATACAAGTAGGCCTAAACTATCATGTAAGAAAAGGCCTGAAAGAGGGGTAAAGAAGAAAGTGGCAGTAGGAGATCTCAAACAGCAAAAGGTCCTTAATCAAACATGAAAAGGACCTCAAAATATGATAATCTCAAGTTTGGGTCGGAGCTCAAAAATGCAGAATGAAGGTTCGGGAGCCAAAACACGCAGTTCGGGGCCCCGAAAGTGGGCTGTTAGGCACCGGAAGTGGTGTCTGACCACGAAGTTGGTCTCTCGGACTGCAGTGTCCCTCAAAAGGGAGTAAATAAGGTGTGTGCCAAAAATCGGGGCAAACAGAGGTGGTTAAGCGGTCCCGAACTGAGGCACACGGCCGTCGGTTCTGAAAAATCGGAAACCGGGCTCCAAGCGGGAAAAATGGCTTACGACCACGAAACGTAGCCTACGGCCACTGAGAGATGATCTATGATACCTCTCCCTCCCATTCGGGAAGAGAAAACAGAGAAAACGGAGCCTGGTTCACAAACCGAGGCAAGACACGAAAGAGCCCGGAAGTCTGGAGGCAAGGCTCGCAGCCGAGACTCTGAAACTTCTGAACGAGTACAATATGCACCATCACCGAGCGCTCAATCGGTGACATCTGAGTCTTAAGGTCGGTCAAAAATGGGGTGTTTACAGGATGACACCATTATTTTCTGTGAGGCAAATTGAGAAGAGATTGTAACAGTAAAGAGAATACTATGGTGCTTTGAAGTTATATATGGGCTGAAAATTAATTTTCACGAAAGTGTGGTGTGTGGGATTGGTGTTGAGGATAATCTGGTTCATAAGTTCGCAGTAAAATTGAATTGCATGAGTCAGAAGCTTCCCTTGAAGTATTTAGGGCTACCTCTTGGAGCAAATCCAAAGAACCTAGCAATATGGCAAGGTTAAAAAGAAACTGTCATCTTGAAAAAGGAGACTGCTTTCTTTTGCTGGGAGAGTAAATTTAATAAAATCAGTCTTGGCTAATTTACCTATTTATTACATGTCTATTTTTAAAGTACCTAAGGGTGTGGTTAAGAAGATTAATAGGCTGCAAGTTGCTTTTCTGTTGGGAGATTCAGAAATAAAAAGAAAAGTGCATATGGTCAGTTGGGAGGTAGTAACTAAGCCCAAAAGCCATAGTGGTCTTGGGGTGAGGAATATTTCAGAAGTGAATGATTTCTTGCTCTTGAAATGGTGGTGGAGATATGGGGTTGAAGACAGGTCACTATGGAAACTGATTTTATGCAGTAAATATGGTTCTTCTGGAGGGAGGTGGTTGCCATTTCAGAGGGGTTCAGGTGTGGTTTCTACATTGTGGCAGAGTATTATGAATCTTGCTTATTCTAACCCACTACTAGTGGAGTTCTTTAAGGAAAATGCAAGCATTGTGGTTGGTGATGGGAATAGAATTAAATTCTAGAGTGACAGGTGGTTTAGGAATATAATCTTCAAAGAGGAGTTTCCTAAATTATTTAATATTTCTGTGGAGAATGAGGTCTCTCTGAACCATATTAGCTTGAAAAGGAGTAATTCAAGTAATTTGGTTTTGGAGTTTAGAAGACCTTTGTTTGCTTGGGAAATAGAAGAGGTGGGGAGGTTGAATGCTCTGCTGCTGGAGGCCCCAAGTGTTAGAGATTTAGGCATAGTTTGGGAAGTTGGTTTTGGTGGGTTAGGGGCTAAAATAGCCACAAAAAATAAAATAGGCTATTTTAGCCACAAAAAACAAAACATCAAATCCAACCCATAATCATTACACTCCTCTCTCACAAAAAAAGTCAAAAAAGCCAAAAAGTCAAAAAGCCCTTCCCAAATCAGGCTTTTTAGCCCCAGGCTAAAATAGCCAAAAAGCCAACCCACTTCCCAAACGGAGTTTTAATGGAGGATTCCTTGAGGTAGACAACATCTTCATCTGGGTTGTTTTCTGTAGCTTCAATCTGGAGATGGAAAGTGAAAGATAAGGACTCTGCACTCAGGATATCTGAGTTGGTTTGGGGAAATGTCGCTCCTCACAAGGTGAAGTTTTTCTGTTGGTTAGCTTGGCTTGGTAGAATCAAAACATCTGTCTTCATGCTGAGAATTGGAGTTTTAAATGATAATGCTAGTATTCTATGTTCGTTTTATAGAAATGATACAGAATCTTTAAATCATAATCTTCTTCATTGCCCAAAGATTTGGTTATTATGGTCTGGTGTGATAAAATGGTGGGATCTATGGTGGGCAATACCAGGATCACTGGCTGAGGTATTGCAATGGTGGGATGGAGTGAGGATAAAGAAAAGGGAGAGAAAAATATGAAAGGTTGTGTCTCTGATTCTGATGTGGTCTGTGTGGAAGATGAGAAATGAGGTGATGTTTAATGGTAAACATTTGGTGGTTGATGAGTTACTTGAACTAATAAAAACTAGAGTGGCATTGTGGGTGACAAGCAATAGGAAGGATCTTCAATTTTCAGTACATGATTTGGTGGCTAATCTTCAACAGGTCAGATACTGTTTAAAGTAAAGTTGTTATTGCTGCTATCTATTCTGTCACTTTGGAGATGGAGGGTTGTGTCTTGTTTTTTGGGGATTGTTGTGTTTGCAGATCTGTGTGTCCTGTATGCTGTTGTCTGGCGCAGATCTGTTGCTTGTTGCTGGTGTGCTGTGCTACTTTGGAGTACTTTGATTAGGATGTGCTTGTAAGGGAAAGTCTAGGCCGTTGGTTGGGAACCTAGTGTTGATTCTGTTGCAGATTTGGAAAGCTAGTGCTACTGCTGCGCTTGTTGCTAGCTGTTGTAAGCTCTTCCTGCTGTGGAGTTGTTCTTAGTATTGGTTGGTTATGTGCAGTATGGGGGCTAGTTTGCACTTGGGGTGTCCTGCTTTTTATCTGTTTTCTTCTTTTTCTTTTTTGGCTATTTGATTGGTCGCTCACCAATCTTGGGCTGCGTGTTGGCATATGACAGGGCTTGCTCTTTGGCGCCAACCTAGTTAGGATTTTTGAGTTTAGCTTTGATGCTCATTGTACCTCCCTTCTTTTTTTGTTGTATGCTATTTGCATCTTATAGTTTTATCATCAATAAAGTTTTCTTTTATTGATTAAAAAAAAAATGGGTTCTACAAGAAAATTAGTTTTCCTCTATTTTCCACCACTTTCAAATTAAACAAACTCATAGAACTTTAAAAAAACAAAAAACAAAAAAAAAATTATTTCCCTCACTTTCTATTTATTTCATCCTAAACAAATCGAGCCCAAAGAGTCAAAACAAAATGCAAACTAATGTTTGTTTCATGAGTGAGGATTGGACTAATAGTGAAGGAGGACTACACGGAGAGTATTTGGTTGTGGAAAGTTGTGGTGGGATTAGCAATCCCCTTCCTTGATTGGACTAGTATAAAAGGAAAATACATGAGATTAGAAATCTAGTGATAAGATTAATGGTTGAAAGACCATTATATCCTTTGTCCTACGTCAAATAAAATGGTAGAAGAAGGGTATTTATGAAATTTCATATAATTTTGATTTTTTTTTTTTCCTTCAAAAGTTGCATTAGTTAGTTTATTACATAAGATGGATTAAAATATTTTTAATATTATTTTTTTAAATAATTTATTTGTGAAATAAATATTTAAATTTTTTAATAAATACTAAAAAAAAATATGAGTTTTTTTTTTTTTTTTTTTATTTTTTTTTTTTATTTTTGGTGTATTTTAAATGATTTTTACTCAAAATTTATATTTTTAAGTATCTCTAGATTAAGTAGACTTAAAAAGTACCCCCAAAAAATTCTAATATTAAAAAAAATACTGAAATTAAAAAATATTAATTTTATATATTAATACTATCTATAATATTAGTAATCCGGTGATGTACAGACAAACATTATACATCTCTAACCTAATATCATTTTGAATTGTTTTCTTATTTGTAGCTTTTAGGTGTGGGGAGTTGCATGCATTTTGATTGTGGGGGCAAACTTCTTTAAAAAAGAAAAATTAAATTAAATTAAAAAGTGAGTTCAAGTTTGGGGATTTTGACATCTAGCTTGCATTTCTATGCTCTAGGTTGGGTATAAGAAACAAAATTATATAATTTTTAGAGGAAAAAAAAATTGAATATGTTCCCAAACTTTATTAAAATGAACAATCATATATTTCAATAATTTTTTTAAAAACTTTAAAAAATATTTTTAATACTATAAATAACTTCCACCTGCTCGTGACAATTATAGGTGGAATGAAACCAAACCAACCAAACTAGGCCTTTGCCCAATTCAAGTGAGGTTAGCAATTTGAATGTTTTAGTTTTTATTTTTTGTCATTCTACTCTGCAAAAAGCTACATAGGTAAATTGTGACACCCCCAAAATAAAACATAAGAAGAGTCCAAGATTTTCCTCATAACCATACATCTAACACCGATATAAAACTCATCTCCTGACAATAATAATCCATCCTAAGATTTGTGTTCATTAAATTCTGAAGGGAAGACAAAAGTGCAACACATGAAATTATACATTTAACATTTATAGAACATGAATCTATAGCATGTGATACCACTATCCAAAATAGATAAATGCCCTCAAGGCTACAAGTTCTAGGGCTTATACCAGGTTACACAAAAATGGTTGTCGGAACCCATACAGGTAAAGCCGTTGGCTTGACAAAAATAACAACAGAAAATAAAAGAGCTATGTGCTCTCAAAACACACGTTCCCACCTTCGATTCGGCGGATTCACCTCCTCTTTTCTTGCACAAAATTCACTAGGGTGAGCAAAATGTCTAGTAGGAAAATCTTAATAAAGTATATATATATATTTTATACAATTCCGTGTGCTGAATATAAATGCCAGGCTCAAATATATTTCTCATCTTTAAAAGAATATATATATATATATATATATAATGCACAATGTCAATTTAATAACACCATTTTCCACCAATTTCAAAATGAAATTTCAAGGGAGGTAAATACAACTCAGGAAATCCCTAAGCTAGCGTCCACAAGTAGGCTCAACAAGCTCTACCCAAACCCCACTTTACCGGTTTTTCACTAGAAGACACGTGGTACCTCCTCACTACTTCACCGATCTCTCACCGGAAGTCACGTAGCACCTCCTCACCACTTTACTGATCTTTCACCAGAAGGCACGTGGTACCTCCTCATCACTTCACTGGTCTTACCAACGTATTTATCCAAAACAAATCCAATGATCTTGTTTTACAAAACAACTCTTTCGCAGAACATCGATTTCTCTAATGTAATATGAAATCAAATCTAACCATAATGTAATGGGATGTTTTTTTTTTTTTTGTTACAGGAAAATCCTCTTACTCTCCCGCAGGTCCAGGGCAGTGCCCCTTGCAGAGATCACCAGGGTGTCCTGTTGTCTGTTCCGAGATATGAGACTATAACCTAGGAACTTTCTCCAACCTCCCAAGACAAGCTCCGCTTAAGTCAGGACTCAAGCAGTGGGGGAGCATTGGGCCCACACCAAGTGCTGTGGTAGCAACAACTTGAGGCTAACCTCCCAACCAACTGTCCTACGCCTAGGTGATTGGCCCAAGTGGTTTTGAACTTGGCACCTAGGGTCATAACCCCCAAGCCTTTACCAAGTTACCAAACACCCTTGGGTTAATGTAATGGGATGTTAATGCAATATATCCCTATGCATTTCGATATTTCCACTCTTTTATTTAATCCACACAATTTTCCATTTGTGATCAGAATACCTACAATTACTATACAATGTGCTTCCATTATACACATTTCAAGAGTTAAACAACAATTTCATAATATGTACTTTCATTACATGTTACTCATCACGTTCAACTTGTCATTTCAAGACCAAATAATAACAACATGCCCAACAACAAACCCCAAAGAAATTCAATTATTCCTTTGCCATGGAATTTCTCATTTTACATGCAACATAGAAATTCTTCAATCATATATATTCCTCAAATCACTTTATCAAGCATAAATTTCATAAAACCACCACACTTCTCCACAATCTCCAATTTCTAGGGTTTCACCAAAAACTAGGTTTTTACCCAAACAACACATTTTCATGACAACATCACTTGTACTCTAAAGATTTGAAAAGAATGTTGAGAAACCCACTTCAAGACCCATTCGGAGTTCATAACCCAAAAATCAAAGTCTTAACAACAAGAAATAGCTCTAAACAGGTTTTTGGAGAAGAAAAGAGAAGAAAACCACCAAATTTGATGGCGTTGAAATCCAATCTCCACCGCACAAAATGAACCCCTCGATTAGCTCTCCAAAATTAATGAAGGATGTTGAGTCAAAGCTCTAATGGATTGGAAGAAATCAAGAGTTTATGGTGTTGGGTGGAGGCTTTTAGAGAAAAGGGAGAGAAAAATATAATTTTAGAGAGAGAGAGAGATGTGTAAAAAGTAAGATATACTCAGCCCAATGAGAAGAAAAAGAGTAGATTTCGAACTCAGCGCACGCCCGCACGTGCGGCTCACTCCTCTACACCTGCCCTCCATCGTGCAATTAAAGCAGTAGCGAACGAGTGAAGGCCTCCACTCTCTGCATGTACAACCCCACCTCCTGCACATGCGGCCTAAGCCCCCACACGTGCGGTTCCGCCACTCACCCAGAAATTCCATTGGCTGAACCTGAGATAGGAAAAACTCAATCTCGGAACCAAATAAACAAGCAGAAAGAAAAAAAAAAAAAAGGCCTGAGAAAGGTTTCAAGAATGGTGAACCCAAACGGTTGACGAGAACTTAGATTAATTTTCAACACTCCCAATACGAGTAAGATAAGCACCATTAAAGGGGAAAGAGACGAGTTATACACCCGGGTATCACATAAATTAAATAAATTTTCAATGTTTTCAGTATATATCATTCTTTTTTCAAACTAAGTATTTTTCTTAAATTTTTTTTAAACTCTTATTGATATTTTCTCAATTTTTTTTTTTCCCTTCCAAATAATCCCCAAACCTCGAATTTGTTTAAAATGATACTCAAATAATCACCAAAAAGGATTTTGGAACACATTTTTGGACCCTAGCTCCCTGTTAATTTTTTTTAATTTACTTTTATCTTTTGTTTTTAGGATAAATTACAAATACGCCCCTTGTCAGAATTTTTTATTTAATATAATTAACTAAAAAAATGAAATTCATAATTGCTCTCCGATACGATAATAAAATTGCCTAAATTATAAATTGAAACATATTTCTAACATCATTAAAAACTGTTAATTGACTTTACGATTTATTAATAAAAAGGGTGATTTGTTATGAAATTAGAAATCACAAGGGGTGTAATGTAATTTCCAAAACTACAAAGAATAATTCATATTTTAATTAAATCTCAAGAGATATATTTGTAATTTACCTTCTGTAGACGTCCCCCGAACGCCCTGGGAGGGTGAGGTCCCGTTCCGTTCGTTTTGCGGGTCTACTACAGTTCGGACTCAAATTGTCACAGTTCTTAATCTGAACCAAAGAGTCCAAATCCAGCAAATCGTTTTGAGAAAACAGATTTTGCAAGAAGTGCCAAACATGGACTGCTTTGCCAGATACAGAGTCGCCACCTAAA
This sequence comes from Camellia sinensis, assembly GCF_055761805.1. Lineage (NCBI taxonomy): Eukaryota > Viridiplantae > Streptophyta > Magnoliopsida > Ericales > Theaceae > Camellia > Camellia sinensis. The sequence continues at coordinate 21,402,513 of NC_138965.1, read as the reverse complement.
TATTTTATTTTGGGGAAATTTAGGAAACCCTGACTCGTTTGCCTAAGGCCATGTGTCCGTCATCACCAAAGTTGCCTGGGCTCGGGAACTTGGGTACGATTGGGGAAGGTCACTTCGTGAGCACCCCCGCTCGCCCGATCAAAGATCGGCCTCTACTAACCATGATATCTATTTTTGAAAACATTATGCGTTCTTATTCCGGTTATTAGCCTAGATTTACTATGTGATGCGCACAACATACAAGTATAGACTGGATCGCCTGAATTGGAGCAAAACATTTCATGTTCGTTTGTTTGAAAATGGTTTGACGGTGCTACCCGCAAGTAGGCTATGACGTGGATTTGTCACCCTTGGGTGGGCTTAGAAAAACATGATTTTGCCACTATCTAGTGGGCTTAAAACACACATTTGATGTATTGTTTCAATTCAAATAACCCAACCTTCACCCACAGGCATTCAGACAGTTATATCACATAAGCATATAGCCTCATGGTAAGCATACTATTATGCCAGTCACTCATACGCATGCAAGGATGCTAAAGCATAAAACTCACCGAGTACTCCAAGCCAAAATAGAAACTAATTAGAAATCCATGCATGATCCTAATTATACAGAAATGCCTAATGCAACACATGCAAAAATGCAACTATAGCAGGCTCGGCTATTCTAAACATGGCATATGAAATGCTACAGCTAACATGTATTCAACTTGAAATTGAAAATACAATGCAGTTAGTAAGATGCGCCGAGCCCGGTGCATGCAAAATAGATGAATTAATGCAAACATGCTATCATACTGTATGCTAATTGAAACATGCCCTAATCTAACCATCATAAGCGGGTAAATAAAAGGGAGAAAGACGTGGGGTTGGAAGACATACATCACACACACGCACACTTATTATAGTTGTGCCCTCGCGCAGAGGGTCCGAAAGAATAATACAGTCCCGATTAAATATTACAGTCCAAATAATTACAAAACCCTAATTAAATTACAAATTTAACTAAGAAAGCTGTAAACTAGCATGCAAGCTAGGGACTGCCTCGACTCCGCTCCGGATGATGAATGATGCATGCTCGGGTTGCTTGGCATGGAAATCCACTGCGATGCCCTAATTAGCCTCTGTTTGCGATTGATGCCGGGATGCTGTGCAAGGCTTTTGAAAGGCTACCGATTCTTGATTTGCTGCAACAGAGAGTAGGAAAAGGGCATGGCAATGTATTTTCACAAATGTATGCATGCCTTAATCCTCGTGCCACCAACCACGCATATCGATGCATGATGGCCAAGGAGTCGAATTGCACGACTCAATATGAAATGAATGCACATATAAACATAACAAAACCTAAACTCCATCATGGATAATCCGGAGTGCCGGTGACTGGGAATTGAGACACGTTCCGTCACTCGAAGTACGAAACGCCCCTCGTTTCCCGTGCTCGAGCTAATTCCTATCCCAAGCACAATGCAATATGCATGACATGCATGGATGCAATCCTAACATACAACCTAGCATGCACAATGCTATGAAATGGCATACACGATGCACGACGTAACATGGCATACACAATGCGCTAACATATAACCTAGCATACACAATGCTATGAAATGAAATGGCATACACAATGCATAATAGACTTACACCAACATGAGTGGACCTCAGCCACACTCACATAGGAGGCCATTAGATGAAAATGAGACGACTCAAGATGCGTGCACGCATGCACGCAAACCGAGGACCGACCCTAAGGCACCAAATGCCACTCTAACATGACATGGCAAGGCATGGAACATGGAATACTAGCATGCAAATTTCATCGCTAAAATATGATGCAAAAAGGCCCCGAATCGTGAAAGCATGGCACCCGAAGCATGGAATGAGACCTGAAATGCAAAACTAGGCATACGCAATGACCTATAGCTATACAAAGCATGCATTATTTGAACATGAAATGTAAATACAGACTCAAGAGAGTCCCAAAAAAAGCATATTTACAGTTTTAAGGAAGGCCAAACAGCGAACAAAAATAGGGCTAAACCGATATGCAAAAATGGCCCTAAATGTGAGATAAAGAAGCAAGTCACAGTTGCTGGCCCCAAACAGATGAGGGCCCTTCAACAATGTTGAAGAGGGGCCCAAAATATGACCTTTTACAGTTTATGACCGAGCCAAAAAAAGTACAAAAAACATGCTCAAAATACTATGCAAAACAAGGCCAAAAAGAGAGCTATAACACAAAGTACAAAAAGGATGCCTCAAATAGTAAAATACCCTTAATGAAACATGAAGAGGGGGTCAAAATAAGGCCACTTACAGTTTGGATCAGAGCCCAAAAATAGAAGCATAAGAGGCTAGCAAATCATGCAAAAATGAGGCCAAAAGAGGGATATAAAGGCAAGTGGAAGATAGAAGCCTCAAACACTGATGAGCCCTTCAACAACATTGAAGAAGGGCTCAAAAATAAGTCACTTTATAGTTTATAACATGCCTCAAAACAATTTATACATAGGCCAAAAATACTACACAAGAAAATGGCATACAAGGGAGGCAATGAAGCAAGTGCAGCAAGGAGGCCTCAAAAAGTGAGAGGCCCTTAAACAAACATGAAAAATAGCTCAAAATAAGCCTAGCTCCAGTTAGGGTCGGAGCCCAAAACAGCAAGAAAGTATGGCTAATGTATTGAACAAAATAAAGCATAAAAAAAAGGAGAATAAGGACTCACCCTTGAAGACTAGTCTTTTACAGCCTTTTGGACTAAGATGTAGCACTCCTAGGCTCTGAAGAACAACCTCAAGCTGCTGGAATGGAGGATGGAAGGGTGGGGCTATGGGTTGGTGAAGAAATGAGTGTAGGACTTGAGAGGTTTGAAGCTTGGAAGTGTAGAGGGAGAGAGATACAATATGGGAGCTCAAAGGTGATTTTTCTAACCCTTAAACCAGAGCTGGGAGGCTGGTTTTATAGGCAAAAGAGGGGGAGAAAAGGGGGGAAAAAATGGGGGGGAAATGAATTCAAGTTTCCCCCCAAAAAGTTGGCCCCCCGGATACCAAATCTGGGGGGAAAAGAGATACATATTTGAAATGTACCTGCAGCAAGGAGCAAGGCTGGCTGGTTATTGAGGTTGAAGGTGGCCGGCCGGCTTTCCCCATGGCCGGCCGACCAAGGGTCAAAAGGGTCAATCATGATTAGTGGCCGACCACCACAGAATGAGGGCCTCCCATGTGTGCACAACACAACCCTGTGGTCAAAAACTGGAGAAAGTGAACCAGGATAGAGAACAACCCACTTTTAGGAGGGGTTCAAAAAGGTCACACACAATTACTGGCCGGCCACCAAATATTGGTGGCCTCCCAGATGTGTACATCACAAATATGGGTTTTAGGATGCAAGAAAATGGCCCAAGGGTGGTCAACATTGGCTTTAAAGTGAGAAAGAACGGGCTACGGAGGGCGATGAAGGGATAAAGTTTGCTGACAGAACAATTGTTGGCCTCCCATCCTTCTATGACCTTCCTAGCAATGAAACAGAGGTTCCTGCCAAAAATGAACCAAAACCGATGCAAAATGAAGGTTCGGGGGACGGAACGCGCAGCCCGGGGCCCCGAAAATTGACTGTTAGGCACCGGGAGTGGTGTTCGACCACGAAGTCAATTTCTCGGACCATAGTGTCCCTCAAAAGGGAGCAAATAAGATGTATGCCAAAAATCGGGGCAAACGGAGGTGGTTAAGCGGTCCTGAACCGAGGCACACGGCCAACGGCTCCGAAAAATCGAAAACCGGGCTCCAAACGGGCAAAATGGCCTACGACCACGAAACGTAGCCTATGGCCACTGAGAGATGATCTACGAGACCTCTCCCTCCCTTCGGGAAGAGAAAACAGAGAAAACGGAGCCTGGTTCGCAAACCGAGGCAAAGCACAAAAGAGTCCGGAAGTCCGGAGGCAAGGCTCGCAGCCGAGACTCTGAAACTTTTGAACGAGCACAATATGCAATATCACCGAGCGCTCAACTGGTGACGTCTGAGTCTCAAGGTCGGTCAAAAATGGGGTGTCTACAGTTGCCCCTCTTTGACAGAACTCGAAAGTCATAAGTGACGGGAGTGAATGTCAAAGCCCAGAGACGACCCATTTTTGACAAGGCCGAAGACTTAGACAAACATACAAAATAACGCAGATGTGCCCGCAGGCATGCCCGCAGGCAGGGGCAAAATGCAACTGCCAATGCAAGAAGCTGAAGGTAACTTAATGATCATGCAAATGCAGCAAGCTGTAATGAAGCAAGTATTCGCAAATAGATGCAACAGTTTTTAGCAAGAATGCAAAGCAACAACTACATTTCATGCAGTTAAGAATGCGGAAAATTATTCAATCCTCGCCACGTCTCACACGGAGAAGATACGATACCTGCGCGGTTCGTCTGGTCGCACCAGCTTCAAATGAACCGTACATACAATATTGTGCCTGCAAAATAAAGAAACTCAACAAGCACAACATATTCTAACAACATATACCCAATGTGATATCGAGTGCAGACAATCGCGGTGTTGATGGAAAAGTGCATCGCAATGCAGGAAGAAACGCGTGTGACAACGCAGGTACAAGCACGGAGGGTCGGTGATGTCAAAGAGACGTGCATAACAATGCAGGTATGTGTATGAGAATGCAAGTTATGTGCATGATAATGCAGAACAAGCGTTAACCAGGATGCATGTTCGTCACAAAACAATGAGTAAGGAAATGCGCGTTTCAGCGAGGGCGATTTGATCGCGACCTCCGGTTCACCTCCCGGAGAGGTTACAACATGTTCAAAAAGGATACATCTCACTTTTGATGAGTAATGATGAGACACGCATCAGAAGTTAAAGCTGAGGTCCCGGCGGAGCGATTTCGCGACAGGAAGTGCACTTCTCTTGTACTTTTTCAGGTCCCGGGGACTCCAATCCTCCTCAAAATTTGCAGGGACCTTGGGGGGCATGTGGGGAACACCACCGGCCAGTTTTATTGGGAGAGGGAGGCCACCGACCATTTTTTGAAAAGTGAATGGCCGGCCTGCCAGAAAAATTGGCCGGCCGGCCACTTTGCTAAATCCGGGGGCAGTTTTCTCTTTTCGGCCTCTTTTCTTTAAATACACTTATCCAAACACTTTGAGCCCATAAGTGCAGCTCCGAAATCCTCTTCCCTAGCTTCCGAAACCATTTTCTCCCTCAGATCTGTGCTCTATACGCGTTTTCCAACGTCCCACGCAAGTTGTTTTCGCGAAATCTTTCAGTTTTAAGCACTTTGAACCGATTAAATTTTGGTTTCGGGGCTTCTTTTCTCATTTTCACCACTTGAGGTGAGTTTGTCTCAATATTTGGAAGATTTTCTCGGGAGTTGACTTTTGTTGACTTTTTCATTTCCCGAGAGTTGACTTTTGTTGACTTTTTCCAATTTTGGCTTATTTTTGCTCATTTTTGCCCCTTTTTGCAGATTTCTCGAAATGGCAGGTCAATTTCCCCACGGCGGAGGTTCTCCAGGCGCCGGAGGCGAGCCTGACATCATGTCTCTGCTTCCGAGGGTTCGCCCCTTCAAACCCGAGAGGTATGACCCACCAGTACACGTTCTTCCGCGGGCTGTTTTCCATCATTTCACCGATTTCGACGAGCGAGCCCCCGGGGATCTCCTTCTGCGGGAGCCAGAGTATCATCTCTCCCATGAGGCACGAGAGGTATTTACTTCGTTTTTTTACCTTTTCTGTAACGTATTATAAATTTTTCTCGTATTCTGTTCGTACTCTGAGCACACGGTCCTATCACTTGAATTCCTGAACACTCAGCCCATAAATTGATTGTGAACACACAGCACACATCGGTTGAGGTTTGAACATGCAGCCCACACACTGATTTTCTGAATACATAGTCCAACCTTAAGGTGAACACTCAGCACACACTGATCGAGAGTTGAATACGCAGCCCGAATACTGATTTTCTGAACACACAGCCCAAATTGTTTGTGAACACGTAGCCCACACTGATTAAGGGTTGAACACGCAGCCCAAACACTAATTTTCTGAACAAACAGCCCAAATTGATGGTGAACACGCAGCACACACTGATTAATGGTTGAACACGCAGCCCAAACACTAATTTTCTGAACACACAGCCCAAATTGATGGTGAACACGCAGCACACACTGATTGAGAGTTGAACACGCAGTCCAAACACTAATTTTCTGAACGCACAACCCAAATTGATGGTGAACACGCAGCACACACTGATTGAGAGTTGAACACGCAGCCCAAACACTAATTTTCTGAACACATAGCCCAAATTGAAGGTGAACACGCAGCACACAGTGATTTTCTGAATACATAGCCCAAATTGATTGTGAACACGCAGCACACACTGATTGAGAGTTGAACACGCAGCCCAAACACTAATTTTCTGAATGCACAGCCCAAATCGATGGTGAACACGCAGCACACACTGATTGAGAGTTGAACACGCAGCTCAAAACACTGATTCTGAACACATAGCCCAAATCGATGGTGAACACGCAGCACACACTGATTGAGAGTTGAACACGCAGCTCAAAACACTGATTCTGAACACACAGCCCAAATTGATAGTGAACACGCAGCACACACTGATTGAGAGTTGAACACGCAGACAAAACACTAATTTTCTGAACACGCAGCCCAAATTGAAGGTGAACACGCAGTACACACTGATTTTCTGAACACACAGCCCAAATTGATAGTGAACACGCAGCACACACTGATTGAGAGTTGAACACGTAGCCCAAACACTAATTTTCTGAACGCATAGCCCAAATTGATGGTGAACACGCAGCACACACTGATTGAGAGTTGAACACGCAGCCCAAACACTAATTTTCTGAACGCACAGCCCAAATCGATGGTGAACACGCAGCACACACTGATTGAGAGTTGAACACACAGCTCAAAACACTGATTCTGAACACACAGCCCAAATTGAAGGTGAACACGCAGCACACACTAATTAAGGGTTGAACATGCAGCCCAAAATACTGATTTTTTGAACACACGGCTCAAATTGAAGGTGAACACGCAACACACACTAATTGAGAGTTGAACACGTAGCCCAAAATACTGATTTTCTGAACACACGGCTCAAATTGAAGGTGAACACGCAGCACACACTAATTGAGAGTTGAACACGCAGCCCAAAATACTGATTTTCTGAACACACGGCTCAAATTGAAGGTGAACACGCAGCACACACTAATTGAGAGTTGAACACGCAGCCCAAAATACTGATTTTCTGAACACACAGCTCACTTACTTTACTTTGCGCGCAGCGTATTCATTTTATTTGCACGCAGCTTATTCATTTCATTTGCACGCAGCTTATTCATTTTATGCTGAAACACCTATTCATTCTGAATGCAGGTGACTTCTCGCAATGTGCGGGGGTATGGCTCTACTGCGGCGAGAGACTAGTATGCCGAGCTCCCGGAGGCTGTTTGGGATTTGGTTGACTTGACGGGGTTTGGGCCCTTCTGTACTGGGCTATCCTGTTGTCCTGCCAGGAGGACGCTGATGGCCGCTTTGGTGGAGAGATGGTGGGACACCACCAACTCCTTCCATTTTTCCGCCATGGGGGACTTGACTATGACCCCCTTTGACTTTGCCGTACTGACTGGCCTGGACATGGGAGGTTGGCCTATCCCTTACGACGAGGACATGGGTCAGTGGGAGGCTGCCTGGATATATTTGCTGGGGGCTCACCCGCCTGTTGATAGAGCTTCGGGGAGAGTCCGATACACCTGGCTCTCTTCCCATTTCCGGCGGGTGGAGATGGAGCCCGGGACTCCTGATGAGGCGGCACAGTATGCCCGCGGCTGCCTGATATTCCTCTTCGGGACCACTTTGTTTGCCGACAGGGGGAACACTGTAGGGCTTTATCTGCTGAGTGCTTTGGTGGACCTATCACAGGTCAGACGATACGACTGGGTGGCGCCGGCTTGGCTACCCTTTATTGCTATATGAGCGTGACTTCCCGCGGACGGGGGGACTTACTTGGCGGCTATTGGAGAGCCTGGGAGGTACTTTCTGCCCTCTTGATTTACATTTCTGCTCCTCATTACTTGCACATTGCACACACGGCGCACTTTATACTCTGTATCGTGCACTTTACCCTTAGCACTTCGTATTCTGCTTTGTTTTCCACAGTTGTGGGTCTATGTGTATTTCCCGACATTGGCCCTGGAGATGGTGGTAGAGGGACCTCTCGTGACCCCATACTCACTGGTATTTGAAGGCCAGCACCAGCCAAGACCTCGGGAGTCTCTCATTTTCCTGCGGCAGTATTTTGACACGGTGCGGTCGCCGGAGGTATTTCAGAACTCTCAGTTCTTTCTGCTTTCATCTTTGATTTGTCCAGTACATTTTTTATTTCTACTTGATTTATGCGTTTGTTATCTGCAGATTACATGGCAGCCATGGGCGCCTTTAGGTGAGGGCCTCCGATTCCAGTTTGCCGGAGGGTGGGGTGCATCCCGATACAGGATCTTGTTCGAAGGGCCAGTTGTTAGGGCCTGGTTTTTGGGAGACCGCTTCTTGCGTCCGGTCTGGGGGTACACTTCTTAGGACCCTCCTTCAGCACCCCCAGTTGATATGCGGATTGCTGATATGCTCTTTTCCCAGGATGTTGTTAATGCTATGCTGGGTACTGATGCCTTGCTACATCTGGAGGAGGGGGATTACGCTACTTACCGCCACATATACTTGATGCCTCCATTGACGGGAGCTCGTACTCCGACGATGAGGCCTGCTGGCATGCCATCTTCGAGCCAGGCCCGGGCTCTGCTGCAGACGCCCCTTCCACCAGCAGGGCTGGTACATCTAGAGGTGGGGGTGGATTGGTTCTCCCGATTCCTCCGACTTATCCTCATCCTGGATGGCCAGACATGCCGACCGAGTTGACATGATGGCGGTACGGGACCTCCTACACGATTCTGATAGAGCCTCCCATGCCTGACCATCGATACGTCATTGATCCCGACTCACCGCCGGTATGCCCCACTGTTTTTCATCTATCATTCAAACACTTAGACATTCCTTTATTCACTGATGATTATGAGCTCGTATCTGCAGCCACCCAGAGAGTACATGGAGGGGGTGATCGGATTGGTGGCCTCACTTGAGGGCATGGTCTTGCGGAGGGAGGCGCAGCTGTCCGTCATGGGTTTCCAGGTACTCTTTAGTTTTCTGGCATTTATCATACTTCTGATGGTATGCTGATTTCTACTGCATTGATAGGCTACTTGTGTAGAGCACATCTGACACACACCTCATTTATACACTGTGTTTATATGTACCCACTTCATGTAGTTTTCTCGCATCTGCATCTGATGTACATATTTGGACTGATGTATTTGAATTGAACTCTTTATTTTCAGATGCCCCCGGTATATGCTCAGCCGCAGGCCAGGCCACCTGGGCCTTCTCGGGAGGGTGGACCACCCGGGCCTTTTCGAGGAGCTGGGCCATCCAGGCCTTTTCGAGGAGCTGGAGGGGGACCATCTTGTAGGCGCAGGGCACACATTATAGAGGGGGAGCCCGGTGAGGACGAGGAGGAGGAGGTTGCAGATCGTCAGTCGGAGACATCTGCCGATAGAGAGGACGGCTCCGGCCTTCGTTCCGGGAGTGGAGACGAGGCTGAGGGGGATCCCGAGGATGACGATTCCGATTCAGATGATGATGATGGCGATGGCGGCGGAGAGTCTATTCCGCAGAAGAGGACGAGGAGGGCCTCTTATTCCTGCTCTTGAGAGCACAGATGCAACTGTTTCCTGTTTTATTTATCTTTTTGCTAGTAATTGTAGCACATTTGTACATTATCGGGCAGTTTTATTTTTGTAAAACTTGTGTCTTAGTCTGTAAAATGTTGTAACAAACGAGGCATGATGGAATGAAACAGCTTTTGAAAGAAGTGTTGTATTTTAAACTCTTAGCATCATATCGCATCATTTTGTACCATAATGAGATTGAATGGAAACGTGCATTGTGCATTTTGCCCAGTCAGATAGTGAACCGACGCAACAACTTAACTTCCTAAGACATAACAAAACCTTAGCAAGTTTACAACTCGATAAGCAAAACACAATAGTATTGACAACTCAAGACTCAAACAAAATTGCTTAAACAGAGAGTAACAACTCAAAAACACGAAACACGACAGCTCGACAAACAACTCGATAAGCAAAATGACAACTCGATAAACAAAACAACAACTCGATAAACAAAACAACAACTCGACAAACAAAACAACAACTCGACAAACAAAACTTAACAAAACAAAGTGTACTTCGGACGATTTGGGCAACGGAACGCATCCGAAACAGAGGGGAATGGAGGCCTTCGACACACCCGTTGCAGGGAGATGCTTGAAACTTTCTCTCGGAGGGTACAACAAGGCTAAAGACACACATTGGAGCATGGCCGGCTATTTTTGGGAGCCGGCCGGCCAGATTTATTGCAAAGGGGAGACCACCGGCCAGTTTTTGAAAAAGAAAATGGCCGGCCCGCCAGAAAAGGTGGCCGGCCCGCCAGAAAAGGTGGCCGGCCCGCCAGAAAAGGTGGCCGGTCGGTCACTTAGTCCAGCAACCGTTAAATTTTTGACACTTGTCCCCCGAATAGTGTCTTTTCCTCTTTAAAAGCCTTAGCTCCGTGGTTCATTCAATTCACCTTAGTTTTGCACCAAAAAATGGAGGCGTTTCTCGTTGAAAATCTCACAGCTTGGATCGCTTCTCTAGATGGTTCAGAAAAGCTGAACTTCCGGGGTTTCGGCTTGAATGCATTGTTCACGCTGAGTTGCACTCCGCTGCACCTTCCTTTCCTCCATGTCGCGGCGAGGTTTTGGAATCCGTTGACGCATGTCTTTAGCTTTGGCGGCCAAGAGGTATGTCCAACTTTTGAAGATTTTCAAGTTTTGATGGAATCTGAAGGTCATGAAGAGATTTTTCCCCAGTTTCACTTTGGCCACGCCCAAGCTTTAGGGCGAATGTGTGGACTCACCACACACGACGCTCGGTCTCTGATCTGTAACGGGGAACTGGATATCCTCGGTTTGATTCATCGCTTTTCTGACGCTGGTGACCGCAGCAACCATTATTGGCAAGGCTTCCGGCAACACGCCCTTTGCTTGTGCCTGTTGTCCCACTTTCTGCTTTCCCCGGGCCTTGGTGGATCTAGCATTCGTATGATTGAAGTTGCTCAAGGTTTGAAAGAAGGAAAGAGCTGCATCGCCATGACCTTGGCCGAGACACTGATAGGCTTGGATGCTATCTATCGCCGGGAGACGACTAGATTTGCTGGGAGTCCACTGCTACTGCAGGTAATGTTTCCCACCCAATCTTACAATTATTTGCTCACATCAATCAGCCCGTGCGTTCTGGTTCTGGATGTGTAGATAATAAAAAATAATTGTAAATTATTATTTTGTAACTGTTTTATGCGTAATAAAATTTGGGCCTTATCTTTAGTGTCCACTTCTTTCATAGTTTGGATGGGCCTATGTTTAATGGACCGCGTTGCTTAGTGATGGGCCTATCTCTAATGGGTTGCTGTACCATATGTCTGGGCCTATTTTAAAATAACTAATAAACATTAAATGGGCCTCATTGTTGTAATTGGGCCGTTAGTCTGTTTACCAATTACAGCCCATTTATCCAGCTTAAACCTGCTCAGAAATCGAATTTATTAAGACACATAAACTCTTAGCATCATATCGCATCATTTTGCACCATAATGAGATTGAATGGAAACGTGCATTGTGCATTTTTCCCAGTCAGGTAGTGAACCGACGCAACAACTTAACTTCCTAAGACATAACAAAACCTTAGCAAGTTTACAACTCGATAAGAAAAACACAATAGTATTGACAACTCAAGACTCAAACAAAATTGCTTAAACAGAGAGTAACAACTCAAAAACACGAAACACGACAGCTCGACAAACAACTCGATAAGCAAAATGACAACTCGATAAACAAAACAATAACTCGATAAACAAAACAACAACTCGATAAACAAAACAACAACTCGACAAACAAAACTTAACAAAACAAAGTGTACTTCGGACGATTTGGGCAACGGAACGCATCTGAAACAGAGGGGAATGGAGGCCTTCGACACACCCGTTGCAGGGAGATGCTTGAAACTTTCTCTCGGAGGGTACAACAAGGCTAAAGACACACATTGGAGCATGGCCGGCTACTTTTGGGAGCCGGCCGGCCAGATTTATTGCAAAGGGGAGACCACCGGCCAGTTTTTGAAAAAGAAAATGGCCGGCCCGCCAGAAAAGGTGGCCGGCCGGCCACTTAGTCCAGCAACCGTCAAATTTTTGACACTTGTCCCCCGAATAGTGTCTTTTCCTCTTTAAAAGCCTTAGCTCCGTGGTTCATTCAATTCACCTTAGTTTTGCACCAAAAAATGGAGGCGTTTCTCGTTGAAAATCTCACAGCTTGGATCGCTTCTCTAGATGGTTCAGAAAAGCTGAACTTCCGGGGTTTCGGCTTGAATGCATTGTTCACGCTGAGTTGCACTCCGCTGCACCTTCCTTTCCTCCATGTCGCGGCGAGGTTTTGGAATCCGTTGACGCATGTCTTTAGCTTTGGCGGGCAAGAGGTATGTCCGAATTTTGAAGATTTTCAAGTTTTGATAGAATCTGAAGGTCATGAAGAGATTTTGCCCCAGTTTCACTTTGGCCACGGCCAAGCTTTAGGGCGAATATGTGGACTCACCGCACACGACGCTCGGTCTCTGATCTGTAACGGGGAACTGGATATCCTCGGTTTGATTCATCACTTTTCTGACGCTGGTGACCGCAGCAACCATTATTGGCAAGGTTTCCGACAACACGCCCTTTGCTTGTGCCTATTGTCTCACTTTCTGCTTTCCCCGGGCCTTGGTGGATCTAGCATTCGTCTGATTGAAGTTGCTCAAGGTTTGAAAGAAGGAAAGAGCTGCATCGCCATGACCTTGGCCGAGACACTGATAGGCTTGGATGCTATCTATCGCCGGGAGACGACTAGATTTGCTGGGAGTCCACTGCAACTGCAGGTAATATTTCCCACCCAATCTTACATATGTATTTGCTCACATCACTCGGCCCTCAGGCTCAGTTTTTCTCACAAAAAACCTTTTCTCACTTTTCCCTCACCGTGCATCTATCTATTCTTTATTCTCTCATTTTTTATCCCTCCCCAAGTATGGTTGATGGACAAATTGCAGGTTGTGGACTCTTGCCCAGCCTACTCAGCTCGAGGCTATTTCTTTCGACAGCGTCTAGTCGATGCCGCTGATGAAAGGTGGTGGTTTGACTGGATGTGCAATTTGTCTGCAGATCGCATTGCTTGGCGTTGTCCTTGGCTCAACCTCCCGGCAATGAGCTATAGCATGTCCCGGCTGATCGGGATCCAGTTGATTGGTCTGACCCACTGTGTGTTCTACTTTCTATTCCGGTTCCTGCGCCAGTTCGGTCATGATCAGATTTGCCTGCCAGAGGGGATTGAGTACCCGGCTACTTTCCCGGTCTAAGGTGCACAGCTTGCCCGATATGCCACAACATGGAGGACTAGAGAGCTCCTGGCCCCCGCTCCCACTTTTAGTTGCACTTTGTCTGACGAGTGCTTGGATTGGCTCAATGAGGAGGCACAGATTGGGCCTAGCTTGGCATCAGAGGCTTCGACCAACTCTGGGAGGGGGCGCAGGGACACTTGACTTGACTATGCCCCGAATTTATTGCTTTACTAGTACTTTCAAGTTTTCTTTATGAATGTAATAAAAAGAGACTTCGATTGTATGCAAGAGCAGGAGAACTCTGTTTTGAAATCAATGAAATTAAAGGTTGTGGTATTGAAAATTTTCGCTTTGGTCCAAAAATGGTCTTAGTTGTAAAGAGATCAATTTGAACAAAGTCAACTTTTATTAAAACTTTTCAAAACCATTTTCGATATGGGTCAGAGCTGGACACGCCTAAGATCTGTCACTGAGATGCACAATCCCAGATCCTAGCAACTGGAAAGTTCCCCCTAGTCTGAATAGTACCGCGACAACGTGTGGCAACGAAAAGTTGCCCCTAGTCTGAATAGTACCGCGACAGCGTGTGGCAACGGAAAGTTGCCCCTAGTCTGAATAGCACTGCACCGGAGATTGCGATAAATGCTGATGGATAAAGATGACTGAGATGGTCAAAATGGACAAAGTTGATCGGGGAAAAGTTTATGGCTGAACTTCAGGGTGAAGCTGCCTACGTATCCCAAAGATGGGAATCAAGCCTTATGTAGTTCAGGCTTAGGTTCACTCGGGTATTTTCATTCTCCTTTTACGCTCTAACTTTTGCCAAGGTCGCCCTTTGCGGGTTTTCAACCTTGCGAGCTCAGTTTTTATATTTTCTAATTTTTTATGCTCTAACTTTTGCCTAGGTCGCCCTTTCGGGTTTTCGGCCTAGCGAGCCTCTCAAGGGTAATATTTCTTCAACTTGTCCATATTGATCGGTTGTGAGAACTCCAAGCCATCTAGATCCATCAGAACCACAGCTCCACCTGACCAGATAGCTTTGATGATATAGGGACCAGTCCAATTAGGTCTGAACTTGCCCCTTGGGTTGTAGATGGGAGCTCGGTTGTCCTTGAGCACCAAATCTCCTTCCTTTAGATTCCTGGACTTAACTTTCTTGTTGAAACCCCAGGCAATTTTGCGTTGATAACCTTGAACATGGTACAGTGCTTTCAGTCTCCTCTCATCAAAAAGCATGAGTTCCTCAAACCTGCTCTGCTGCCAATCTGCTTCGGCTATTTGACACTCAACCAATACTCGTAATGACGGAACCTCAATCTCGATAGGTAGAACGGCCTCCATTCCATAAACCAATGAATACGGAGTCACTCCGGTAGAAGTTCTAATTGAAGTCCTGTAGCCCCACAGAGCAAATGGCAACTTATCTGGCCAATCCCGGTAGGTTTCCACCATCTTCTGCAGTATGTGTTTGATATTCTTGTTGGCGGCTTCGACCGCTCCGTTGGTTTGCGGCCGGTATGTGGATGACTTATGAAAAGCCACATTGTATTTCTCCAACAAGTCAATCACTTCCTTCTTGAAGTGGGAACCGTTATCCGAAATGACCTCGTTTGGAACCCCGTAGCGACAGATGATGTTATTTCTGATAAACTTTGCAACGTGCGACGCCTTCAATACCGCATATGATTGGGCCTCGACCCACTTTGTGAAATAATCTATCGCGACCAGGATGAACTCATGCCCATTCGACCCCTTTGGAGTGACAGCCCCGATCACATCAATTCCCCAAACTGAAAATGGCCATGGCGAAGTCATACTGTACAGTTTCGACGGCGGGATGTTCATGCGATTTGCATGAATTTGACACTTGTGGCATCACCGGACAAAACTGATACAATCCTCCTCCATAGTGGACCAGTAGTAACCCTATCTGAGGATCTTCTGTGCTAGCATTACTCCGTTCATAGGTGCACCGCACTCTCCTCCATGGATGGCTTCCATCAGGCGCTTCGATTCCTTGGCTTCAACACACAGCTTATGCATTCCCAGATGACCTCTTTTATACAGCTTACCCCCACAGATGATGAACTGAATGGCCATTCTTCTGATTGCCCTTTTATCCTTGGCATTTACCCCTGGTGGGTATGCTTCTTTCTCTAAGAAATTCCAAATGTCATAATACCAGGGGTTTTCGTCCTGAACCTCATCTATAGCAGCAATCGACTCATAGGCTGGCGTAAATTTCTAGTCAATTACGACTGGACGCATCCGGATTCCAAACGGGATGTCTATCATGGAAGATAGAGTTGCTAAAGAATCTGCGAACCTGTTGTTCTCTCTTGGAAGATGAGCAAAGTATAGCTTCTCGAACCTAGGAATTAACAAGTCCAAGGTCTGGTGATACATCATCATCTTTTCTTCTTTGACTTTCCAGTCTCCTTTTGCTTGAGACACAACAAGGTTCGAATCCCCGATGACATCCAACTGTCTTGCCCCTAGTTCCAGGGCTGCTTCTAGACTGGCAATACATGCCTCATATTCAGCTTCGTTGTTCGAGACTTTGAACCGGAGTTTGAAGGCTAGAGGGATACGGGAATTGTCGGGTGCTATCAGCAACACTCCTATCCCATACCCGTATTGATTTGACGCTCCGTCAAAGTACATCGTCCAATATTCGTCGTCGATGTGCAAAATGGCTTCATCTGGGAATAAGTACTCAACTGCTTCACCTCCTTCCACTGGATGATCGGCTAAGAACTCTGCCACTGCTCTTCCCTTGACTGACTTGCGTGTTACGTATTTCAGATCGAATTCGGAGAGCAACAGCAGCCAACGAGCTAGCCTACCCGTAAGTGCCGGTTTCTCGAAAAGGTATTTGATGGGATCCAGTCGTGAAACGAACATTACGGAGTGAGCTAACAGGTAGTGCCGTAGCTTTCTGGTAGCCCATACCAAAGCTAAGCAAGCCTTCTCTAATGGTGTGTAGCGAGTCTCATAATCCAACATCTTCTTGCTCAGATAGTAGATGGCCCTCTCCACCTTATCCTCTGATTCCTGTGCGAGCATGCAGTCCATTGTAGTCTCAGTCACTGAGAGGTACAATATCAACGGTTTCTCCGGCTCTGGCGGCGACAACACAGGCGGATTCTGCAAGTATTCTTTGATCTGTTCAAAAGCAGCTTGGCATTGGCTGTCCCATTGGAATTTCTTGCCTTTCTTCAGGAGATCAAAAAGTGGTTCACAAGTCAAGGTTAATTTTGAGATAAACCGTCTTATGAATTTCACTTTACCCAGAAAGCCTCGCATCTCCTTTTCAGTCCTTGGTGGTGCCATTTCTAAGATGGCCTTGATTTTTGAAGGGTCGACCTCGATGCCCCTTTGTGTAATCAAAAATCCCAGCATTTTTCCCACTGTAACACCGAACGTACACTTCTGAGGATTCAGCCGCAACTGGAATTCCCTGATCCTTTGGAAGAACTTTTGTAAGGCGGTGTAGTGGCCCTCTCTTTCTTTGGACTTGACAATCATGTCGTCCACATACACCTCAACCTCTTTGTGGATCATGTCGTGCAATATTGTGGTCGCGGCTCGTTGATAAGTAGCTCCGGCATTCTTCAACCCAAACGGCATTACTCTGTAGCAGTATGTCCCCCACGGGGTGGTGAAAGCAGTCTTTTTCTGATCTTCGGGTGCCATTACTATCTGATTGTATCCTGAGAAGCCATCCATGAATAAGAGCAAAGCATGCCCTGCTGTGAAATCCACCAACTCATCGATATGCGGTAAGGGAAAGTCGTCCTTCGGACTAGCTTTGCTTAAATCCCTGAAATCCACGCACACCCGGATCTTGCCATCGTTCTTCGGCACTGGAACGATGTTGGCCAACCAAGTCGGGTATTCGAAAACCAGCAGGAAGCCTGCATCGATTTGCTTGGTGACCTCTTCCTTAATCTTGAGAGCCCAGTCGGGGCGGATCCTCCTGAGTTTCTGTTTGACAGGTCGGGCCTCGGGGTCAAGGGAGATCCGGTGCTGTACAATCTCAGGATCGATCCCAGGCATGTCTTCGTAGGACCACGCGAAAACATCTTTGAAATCTTTTAATAAAGCGACTAAGCGCTCGTGTTCCTCCGAAGACAACGTGGACCCGATCTGGACCAGCCGCGGGTCCTCCTCAGTACCAATATTCACGGTAATGATTTCGTCCGTTAAGGGTTTGACAAATCTCTCCTGCTCTTGCTCAATTAAACGTTGCAAAACCGGAGGAATTTCTTCCTCGTCGTTTTCATCAAAATTTTGAAAGTCTAAGTTTATGCAATAAATTAAGGGCACAGAAAAGTACTCAGAAACCACAGTTACTTGATTCTCATTAAGCTCATCCAAATCGTCCGAATTCTCGAATACAACAGACTCAAACGAGAAAGAAAAAGACGACCTGGACATAACTGTGGCATCCGGGTTATCATCCCTAGGATTACCAGACTCAGACTCAGTCGAGCTGGAACCTGATTCCGACTCACAAGACTCGGTGGAATCAGATTCTGGCTCACTACCTGACCTGGTGCTGTTGGACAAAAATCCTTCCTCGTACTGCCAAGTGAGAGAGGGTGCGATAGATGCATCCAAAATAGTTGCTGGTAGGCCCGCAGCCGTTTCATCCCCGATCACGCATACCGAGAAGTTATCCCCAAGCACTTTTCGTCGATCGAAGGATCTGAAAGCAGACTCGCCAATGCTACCCCCATTTCAAGTTCGGTGCCTTCGGAATCCACTGCCTTACACTGCCCAATCTCGGCTGATGGGTCCGTCTGCTCTTTGGCAATATCATCCTCGGGTAGTTGCAGGTCGAAGAAGATCTCGAAACATGGCAAGCGCTTCTTCTCCGCGTTTAGCCATGGCTCTGGGAAGCCGCAAAACGGAAAGTCCTCCCCCTCCCGGACGAAGCGTCTGTTCAGGGTACCCTGAATGGGCCTATGCATTAATTCAAAAGGCTTCCCAGCCTGCTTTGCTCTGGCTCTTCCGGCCATTTCCTTTCCCTTCCTCACCCAGTCCTCTTTGGTGGGCAGATAACCCAAGCCAAAGGTATGAGGGGTATGTGGCACTTCGGCCAATGCTGAGACGCCCTTCCGACCGCTCCTTCCCAATCCCATCCCGGGGATGTGTTGTAACTTGTTCATGAGGTAGACAGATTGAGCACTGACGTACACCCCCTCATTCACAGCCATAATATTCTGCACCACTCGAGCCTCGGCCAAAGTGAACCCTGATAAGAACACATCCTCAGTGCCATGCTCGATTTCTAAGACTGGTGTGGACACTTCCGGCGGCGGATGGATTGATGAATTCCTAAAAACAATCGCTACCCCCTTCCCGTGAGGGTACTTTAACATCTGATGCAAGGTGGAAGGGACAGCCTTGACCTGGTGCAACCACGGTCGCCCCAAAAGTAGATTGAAGGTTGCGGGAACGTCCAAGACATGGAATTCAATGTTGTGTTGTCCGGGACCAACCTGGGTTTGAATTTTGACAGTCCCCATCACTTCCCTGCTAGTATTGTCATATGCCCTGATCACCTGAGTAGTCGGCACGAAGTCCGCAGGCTTCAACCCGATTGCATATGCTGTTCTGGCTGGGCAGACATTGATAGCGGACCCGGTATCAACAAGTACCACCGGTATCCACTTGTCTCTACATTCCATGGAAACGTAGAGGGGTTTGTTATGATTTGTGACCTCAGGCGGTAGTTCTTCGTCTGAAAAGGTTAATGCCGGGGAATCTCCTCCCGGAAAAGCCAGCCCAACCAGCTGTTCTGGTGTAGTGTCTATAGAGAGTTTGGCTTTGTCCATGGCAGATAAGACAGCATGTCTGTGCACCTGCGACGCCATAAGCAGTCCGCAGATTGAGATGTTTGCTTGTATCTTCTTCAGCTGTTTCAGTACAGCTTCCTCTTCGATCTGCTTCTCTTTCTGCCTCTCGGCTTCTTTGTCCTTTTCAGATGTCTCGGGTTGGTCTAGGTGCGGGGGCTTGAAGTACTACCCGCTTCTTGTCATGTGATCCACCTCATCGAGGTACCAGGTGTCGTCCGGTTGATTGCTTCCCCAGTCTTCATCTGTGTGGGCAAGACATAAGTCATCGTCTTCCCACCACATTCGGTTGGCATTCAAAAGGCACCTGTCTGGCTCGGGCATGTTTGTACTCACAGTACTGTCAGCCTGCATGCTCACAACATCCTCTGTTCTTGTGCCCACAGCACTTCCGATCCCCTCATGGATTTTGGCTTTCCCGGTTCTCTCAGAACCCTGTTGTTCTACCTGCGTCAGTGTAGTTTGTTGCTCAACTTCCCCCGTATTCACAATGCTTTTGTCTTGAGCGAAATTCTTTGTACCGGCGCTCTCCGGCAATGTAACTTGACTTCCGACCCTTCCGGCCACAGTTGATACTCTCGCCCCTGCCGGGCCCTGTTCTGGTTGGGATTCTTCCACCACATCTGGCTGATTATCCAGCTATCCAGTGGCCTCTGCCGATTCCTCATAATCAAACCAGTTGACTGCTGCGCCCCCTGATTCTTGGTCATCGAAAAACTGTAGGTTGGCAAAGTCCTCCTCCACAGCCGTCAAATCATTTGCCCCTTTCTCAAATTCCTCCCCCTGGATCACACACAACTCCTCCTTCTCTGGCAATTCTAAGCCCAGCCCAATCCGGCCTGTTGACAAGATGTACTCACTTGGATCATAGGCTTCCCCAGCAAAACTCTGTTCAATCCCAGACTCAACAATTCCATCCTTTTCTGAAGTCTACCTTGCCCCATCTTCGATGGTCACCACCGTCGGCTCTGGTTGGGTTGTGGAGATGTCCAACATGCATAAAGAGTCGGTGCAGTCGGGAAGGAGTACCTCCGGCTTAGGTAGGTGGGTAGGAGTAATATAGATGTTAGGATCGTAAGACACGACCCCGGTCTGGATAAGATTGACTCTTTTGGGAGGTGGAGTTTGGTTGTGTGTAGGGAGTAGATTGGTTGTGACGTTAGGTTTCTCCGGGGGTAGAATCACATTTTTGTCAACGAGGTCTTGAATCTCGTGACGGAGCCTGAAACATTGGTCAGTATCATGACCGTGCTGCTGGTGATATGCACAGTACTTGGCTGGGTTGTGAGAGGGTGGAAGTAGATTTGGTAATGGCCTCGGCTCCAGGGGTTTTAGATGCCCCTTTCTGATTAAGACCCCCAGAGCCTTAGATAAAGGCATGTACAGTGAGGTGAAGGTTCTTTGGCCTCTGGGCTGGTATTTAGTGGTTTGGGTATTACTTCCAGATGCACCGGAGAAGGGTGTGGCTGCCATGGGTCTTGGAAGGGGAGGGGGAATGGTGGTGACCATGCTTACCTCTGAAGCTCTTGCAGTTGCAGCGCCACTCGGGCCTGCATTGTTGTTACGGTTGAAAGTCCTCCTCAGTTGCTCCCTATCCTGGTCAATCAGACCTTGCTTCATTGCATCCTCGATTTGTACCCCCATTTCGTGTAAATCTGAGAAGGTGGGAAAGGGGAGTACAATCATCTTCTGCATCAATTTCGGTTGGAGATTGCGCACAATCATCCTGATTTGGTCTTTATCAGTGGGCCTCAAAGTCATCATCGATGCCTTCGCCCTCCATCGAGTTACAAAATCTGAGAAAGTCTCTTTGGGCTCCTGCCTCGTCGTTTCGAGATCATGAGTTATAATCTCAATCTGGGTATTGTACGAGTACTGTGCGACAAAGGCCTCAGCCATTTCATCCCAACTTCTTTTTACCTCATCCTCTAACTTCGCGTACTAGATGGCGGCCACACCTGACAGGGTTCGGCCGAATAGCGAAAGTTTTTGTGGTTGGGTTAGGCCCATTGGCCGCAGTATATCTGAGAATAACCGGAGGTGGACCATGGGATCCCCGGATCCATCGAAACGATCAATCTGCGGCATCTTGAACCTATCTGGCAATGTTACTGCCACATCGGTATATCCGTCCTCGATATCCGGAATAGCCTTTACTCCTTGTGATTTCTTGAAGAGCTTCTCAAGCTTGCTCAGTTTCAGAGCTGTATGGTCTATTTCGAACTCAAAGGGAGAGTCCGGGTGGTTGGGTGTATGGGTCTTGGACAGTTGAGGCGGAAGTGGGGGCTGAGCTGGCCCCGTTGGAAGGTTCGTGTCCTCTTGTATGTTCTGGACATTTGGCACGGTGTTCTGGGTGTTTGGTAGAGCATTCTGGACAGTAGGTGCCTGCTCGGGTAATGGAGCCCCTGGCGGAGGAGGAACTTGATGTGAAGCAAATGCCGCATTCTGCTGTTGCAGTCTAGTGATTAGCTCGGCCTGCTAGGCCATGATCGCGGCCCGTTGTTTGGAGAACTCCGCTTGACGGGCAGCATCCTCCTGCATTTGTCTCATGCTCTCCTGCATTTGGCGTATCAGGGCTTCCGTTCCTGATGTATTTTGCTGATCCATCCGACTAACTGGTATGTCTATTTCTATAGCAACAATCGAGACCTCAGTCCTATTGTCCTCTGATGGAATAACCCACTGTTCTGGCAACCTCTGTTCTGACACACTGCGCTTTCTTGGTCTTCTTCTGACAATGGGGGGTAGAGAATGGAACACTGACTGTCCGTCAATTAGATCCTCAGATCGATTGAGTCAACGACCTCGTGTCCAAAGTGCTTGGGGAATATCTACTGGGTTGGAAGCAATTGTGCTAAAACTGCCCCTAGTAAAAAGATAAATAAAGCAATAAGGAATTAAACGAACAGATAAACAGACAGCATAACAACTTAAAGTAAATACACAACACACAGCTGGGCATAACAACACACGGTCGATAAGCTGAATACACACTGTCCTCAAACACTGATCATTATCCATGAATCACTGTCCTCGAAAACTAAATCTCTGATACCCGCAGATAACTGATTCTCAATCACTGACTGATGCCCGCAGGCCTGATGCCCAAACTCATACACTGATACATGCATTCCCTGTAGAGACGCACTCTAAAGCACATAACAGATAAGTGAGAGCCAAAACACCGCTATGTTGGGGTAGGGTTTCCCTATCTTATTTTGTCAGGAGCTAGGGTTTCACCATGCACGCAGCGGTTTCAAACAACCTATGATCGGGTAAGCAACCTGTCCTAGCTTGGAATGGTCACTACGGATTTCGATATGCACTAGGTCGAATGGTCAAAAGGGTGCCCCGGTAAAACCGGGGTTTGTGTTCCCATACTGGCAGAGCCCACAACCGGTCAGCCTTATGGTCATGCCTTGACAAGACAAGCCTCCGGCAAACCGTTCAGGAATAGCAGATGGCAAACACAGTGTCCTAGGCGCACCAATGCACATGCAATGCAAAGAAATACATAAGTGTAGTCAAAAACAGATATCATGAGTTCGAGTCAAGTTCTCTAAATCCCCAGCGAAGTCGCCAGAAACTGTAGACGTCCCCCGAACGCCCCGGGAGGGTGAGGTCCCGTTCCGTTTGTTTTGCGGGTCTACTACAGTTTGGACTCAAATTGTAACGGTTCTTAATCTGAACCAAAGAGTCCAAATTCGGCAAATCGTTTTCAGAAAACAAATTTTGAAAGAAGTGCCAAACATGGACTGCTTTGCCAGATAGAGAGTCGCCACCTAAATATTTTATTTTGGGGAAATTTAGGAAACCCTGACTCGTTTGCCTAAGGCCACGTGTCCGTCATCACCAAAGTTGCCTCGGCTCGGGAACTTGGGTACGATTGGGGAAGGTCACTTCGTGAGCACCCCCGCTCGCCTGATCAAAGATCGGCCTCTACTAACCATGATATCTATTTTTGAAAACATTATGCGTTCTTATTCCGGTTATTAGCCTAGATTTACTATGTGATGCGCACAGCATACAAGTATAGACTGGATTGCCTGAATTGGAGCAAAACATTTCATGTTCGTTTGTTTGAAAATGGTTTGATGGTGCTACCCGCAAGTAGGCTAAGACGTGGATTTGCCACCCTCGGGTGGGCTTAGAAAAACATGATTTTGCCACTATCTAGTGGGCTTAAAACACACATTTGATGAATTGTTCCAATTCAAATAACCCAACCTTCACCCACAGGCATTCAGGCAGTTATATCACATAAGCATATAGCCTCATGGTAAGCATGCTATTATGGCAGTCACTCACACGCATGCAAGGATGCTAAAGCATAAAACTCACCGAGTACTCCAAGCCAAAACAGAAGCTAATTAGAAATCCATGCATGATCCTAATTATACAGAAATGCCTAATGCAACACATGCAAAAATGCAACTATAGCAGGCTCAGCTATTCTAAACATGGCATATGAAATGCTACAGCTAACATGTATTCAACTTGGAATTGAAAATACAATGCAGTTAGTATGATGTGCCGAGCCCGGTGCATGCAAAACAGATGAATGAATGCAAACATGCTATCATACTGTATGCTAATTGAAACATGTCCTAATCTAACCATCATAAGCGGGTAAATAAAAGGGAGAAAGACGTGGGGTTGGAAGACATACATCACACACACGCACACTTATTACAGTTGTGCCCTCGCGCAGACGGTCCGAAAGAATAATACAGTCCCGAATAAATATTACAGTCCAAATAATTACAAAACCCTAATTAAATTACAAATTTAACTATGAAAGCTGTAAACTAGCATGCAAGCTAGGGACTGCCTCGACTTCGCTCCGGATGATGAATGATGCATGCTCGGGTTGCTTGGCACGAAAATCCACTGCGATGCCCTAATTACCCTCTGTTTGCGATTGATGCCGGGATGCTGTGCAAGGCTTTTGAAAGGCTACCGATTTTTGATTTGCTGCAACAGAGAGCAGGAAAAGGGCATGGCAATGTATTTTCACAAATGTATGCATGCCTCGACCCTCGTGCCACCAACCACGTATATCGATGCATGATGGCCGAGGAGTCAAATTGCACGACTCAATATGAAATGAATGCACATATAAACATAACAAAACCTAAACTCCATCATGGATAATCCGGAGTGCCGGTGACTGGGAATTGAGACACGTTCTGTCACTCGAAGTACGAAACGCCCCTCGTTTCCCGTGCTCAGGCTAACTCCTATCCCAAGCACAATGCAATATGCATGACATGCATGAATGCAATCCTAACATACAACCTAGCGTGCACAATGCTATGAAATGGCATACACGATGCAGGAGGTAACATGGCATACACAATGCGCTAACATACAACCTAGCATACACAATGCTATGAAATGAAATGGCATACACAATGCATAATGGACTTACACCAACATGAGTGGACCTCAGCCACACTCACATAGGAGGCCATTAGATGAAAATGAGACGACTCGAGATGCGTGCACCCATGCACGCAAACCGAGGACCGACCCTAAGGCACCAAATGCCACTCTAACAAGACATGGAAAGGCATGGAACATGGCATACTAGCATGAAAATTTCAGCGCTAAAATATGATGCAAAACAGCCCCGAATCGTGAAAGCATGGCACCCGAAGCATGGAATGAGACCCGAAATGCAAAACTAGGCATACGCAATGACCTATAGCTATACAAAGAATGCATTATTTCAAAATGAAATGTAAATACAGACTCAAGACAGTCCCAAAACAAGCATATTTACAGTTTTAAGGAAGGCCAAACAGCGAACACAAATAGGGCTAAACCGATATGCAAAAATGGCCCTAAATGTGAGATAAAGAAGCAAGTCACAGCTGCTGGCCCCAAACAGATGAGGGCCCTTCAACAATGTTGAAGAGGGGCCCAAAATATGACCTTTTATAGTTTATGACCGAGCCAAAAACAGTACAAAAAACATGCTCAAAATACTATGCAAAACAAGGCCAAAAAGAGAGCTATAACACAAAGTACAAAAAGGATGCCTCAAACAGTAAAATACCCTTAATGAAACATGAAGAGGGGGTCAAAATAATGCCACTTACAGTTCGGATCAGAGCCCAAAAACAGAAGCATAAGAGGCTAGCAAATCATGCAAAAATGAGGCCAAAAGAGGGACATAAAGGAAAGTGGAAGGTAGAAGCCTCAAACACTGATAATCCCTTCAACAACATTGAACAAGGGCTCAAAATAAGTCACTTTACAGTTTATGACATGCCACAAAACAATTTATACATAGGCCAAAAATACTACACAAGAAAATGGCATACAAGGGAGGCAATGAAGCAAGTGCAACAAGGAGGCCTCAAACAGTGAGAGGCCCTTAAACAAACATGAAAAATAGCTCAAAATAAGCCTAGCTCCAGTTAGGGTCGGAGCCCAAAACAGCAAGCAAGTATGGCTAATGTATTGAACAAAATAAAGCACAAAAAAAAGGAGAATAGGGACTCACCCTTGAAGACTAGTCTTTTACAGCCTTTTGGACTAAGATGCAGCACTCCTAGGCTCTGAAGAACAACCTCAAGCTTCTGGAATGGAGGATGGAAGGGTGGGGCTATGGGTTGGTGAAGAAATGAGTGTAGGACTTGAGAGGTTTGAAGCTTGGAAGTGTAGAGGGAGAGAGATACAATATGGGAGCTCAAAGGTGATTTTTCTAACCCTTAAACTAGAGCTGGGAGGCTGGTTTTATAGGAAAAATGGGGGAAAAAATGAGGGGGAAATGAATTCAAGTTTCCCCCCAAAAAGTTGGCCCCCCAGATACCAAATCTGGGGGGAAAAGAGATACATATTTGAAATGTACCTGCAGCAAGGAGCAAGGCCGGCTGGTTATTGAGGTTGAATGTGGCCGACCGGCCAAGGGTCAAAAGGGTCAATCATGATTAGTGGCCGGCCACCACAGAAAGAGGGCCTCCCATGTGTGCACAACACAACCCTGTGGTAAAAAACTGGAGAAAGTGAACCAGGAGAGAGAACAACCCACTTTTAGGAGGGGTTCAAAAAGGTCACACACAATTACTGGCCAGCCACCAAATATTTGGTGGCCTCCCAGATGTGTATATCACAAATATGGGTTTTATGGTGCAAGAAAATGGCCCAAGGGTGGTCAACATTGGCTTTCAAGTGAGAAAGAACGGGCTACGGAGGGCGATGAAGGGATAAAGTTGGCTGACAGAACAATTGTTGGCCTCCCATCCTTCTATGACCTTCCTAGCAATGAAACAGAGGTTCCTGCCAAAAATGAACCAAAACTGATGCAAAATGAAGGTTCGGGGGGTGGAACGCGCAGCCCGGGGCCCCGAAAATTGACTGTTAGGCACCGGGAGTGGTGTTCGACCACGAAGTCGGTTTCTTGAACCATAGTGTCCCTCAAAAGGGAGCAAATAAGATGTATGCCAAAAATCGGGGCAAACGGAGGTGGTTAAGCGGTCCCGAACCGAGGCACACGGCCAACGGCTCCGAAAAACTAGAAACCGGGCTCCAAACGGGCAAAATGGCCTACGACCACGAAACGTAACCTACTGCCACTGAGAGATAATCTACGAGACCTCTCCCTCCCTTCGGGAAGAGAAAACAGAGAAAACGGAGCCTGGTTCGCAAACTGAGGCAAAGCACAAAAAAGTCCGGAAGTCCGGAGGCAAGGCTCGCAGCCGAGACTCTGAAACTTCTGAACGAGCACAATATGCAATATCACCGAGTGCTCAACTGGTGACGTCTGAGTCTCAAGGTCGGTCAAAAATGGGGTGTCTACACCTTCTGTTTTAATTTGTGTTTCATTTTACTTGATTTGATCCAAGAAGGCAAGTAGAATCATCATTCATGATTATGCTAAATTATTCATGCAATAATCATCTGAATGAAATTGAAATGAAAATCAAAATATGTATACCAATTCATTTACATATATATATATATATATTTATTTATTTATTTATTTTTCTTTTTCTAGCTCCATGATCATAAATCCTTATTAGTATAAGGACACAAAAATAAAATTTGGTAGTCAACACCTGTCATAGTACCCAATTTTTTTTTCAAATAAGGGAACACCATGCAACAAGCCTCCATTTAGTTTAGTTTTTGAAAAGAGTTTTGAATTTTGAATTTTGAGTTATATTTTAAAAGATAAGTTATTGAATAGAATTTTAAAAATTGAAAATTTATTTAGTTATGAATTTTGAAAATAATTTTGAGATGATTTGTAAATTTTTTTTATTTTTGTAATTGAATAGATGAGTGTGAGAGAAAATTTAATTAATTGATCTATAGAATGTGAGAAAATGAACAAGACGAGAGGAGAGAGGAGAGAGAAGAATGAAAAGGTAATTGATTGATTTATTAATAAAATAAAATAAAAAAGAAGGAGAGAGGAGAGAGAATAAACAAATTTGACAAGAATTTTGAAAATTTGTTAACCCAATATGTTTTTTGATTTTTTTTTTAATCTAAATGTTAATTTAAAAACTAAACCAATTCATGCCAACCGGTGCTGGTTGAGTTGGTAAGGATTATACTCGTCGCCTTCAAAACTTAGGTTCGATTCTCGTTGCCAACATTCTTTTTTAGTGGGCGATTTATAAGTCTAATGTAAGTCGTTGACAAGGCTTGCGATTTGACGTAGCCTTTGACTGAGAGAGCCTTCTCTCACCTGAACTTTTATGACAAAATATATATATATATATATATTTATATTTTTCATTTTTTGAATGGATTTAAAATTTTAATTCTAAATTTTTATTTAGAAAGAATTTGAAGAATATGTAGACATAAATGTTTCAATCCTAACCATTTGAGAATATTCGGTATTGGCTTGCTAAACCATAAATAAAAATATCGAGTTCTACATGTTTGCTTTATCATCTTTCAATAACTTCTTTTACCTTTGTATGCATCTTAATTACTAGTCTTCGACTATAGGAGGTTGTTTTGGTCCATGAGATTCAACATGAGTTCTGTTTTAATGATTTAAATTGTTTATTTTCTTTGATAATTCGTTTATTTCTTCTAAAAAAAAAAATTAGGTTGATTCGATAACTGTAACTTGTTCAATTTATTATTTTCGTTATTAAATAAAATAAAATAAAATAAAATAAAAAAACGTATGGTTTATTTTTTTAAAAGGGTAAATTAAAAACACGCTCCTGAGGTTTACTTAAATTACAAATTACCCCCTGCAGTTCTAAAAATTACATTATGTCCTCCTAAGGTTTCTAATTTCATAAT
The DNA here is from genome assembly GCF_055761805.1 of Camellia sinensis. Taxonomy (NCBI): domain Eukaryota; kingdom Viridiplantae; phylum Streptophyta; class Magnoliopsida; order Ericales; family Theaceae; genus Camellia; species Camellia sinensis. The sequence continues at coordinate 21,373,831 of NC_138965.1, read as the reverse complement.
AAATAAGTCCTTTTATTAATAAATCATTAAGTTAATTCACAGTTTTTAATAATGTTAAAATTTTATTTCAATTAATAATTCAGATAATTTTATTATTGTATAGGTGAACAGTTAGAAATTTCACTTTTTTCAATTAATTCTGTTAAATAAAAAATTCTGACAAGGATGCATTTGTATTTTTCCAAACCACGAGAGACAATTCATATTTTAAGCAAAGCTCATGGGGTATATTTGTAATTTACTCTTTTTAAAAATACAATTATCGTCCATTTTTTTAGTAAAAAACACGATAAATTAAACAAGTTATAATTATTGAATTAACCTAATTTTTTTTTTGTTGATGAAATAAATGAAGTGCCTAATAGAACGAACGGTTTAATCATCAAAATGGGAATCATAGTAGGCCCTACGGGCCCAAATAACCCCCTCCAGTCTAGATTTTTACAAAAGGGAATCCTCCTCCTAAATAAATACTTTTTATGAAGATTTTGCTTTAAGACTCCTTTAAAATCACATCGTGCTTGATGGATGTCCATAATGTTTAGAGAACCCCATTTTAGACCCTTAAATGTACATGCGATGATGTGACAAGAGAGTGAAATCTTATGGCCTGCTTTAGAAACCTAGCTAAACGTTAGTTTTTTGACTTTTTAACTTTTTGGGGTTTCATTACCTCTCTATTTTTACATAGTTTTTTTAAAAAAGTCAAAAAATGCCAAAAAGTCAATTTTTAACCCACTTTCCAAAACAAGCCCATGTCATTTGGTATGTAATAAATCAAAAATTAACATTTATCATATCGTATCATGTTAGTCAAATTATGAGAGTTGTTGTAAATCTAAAACATTTTTCTAATTTGGATTTTGTAGTACAACATTATGTAACAACTTCAACTGAATTTCAAGATTGTCAATTTTATATAAAGAGAAACAAAAATAATATACGAATAAAGCTTATTTTCAAACATCATGGAACATGATAAAGGATAAACCCCCAGAAATTCCTAAACAGTAGTTTAAATCTAATGTTTATTAAGAAGCAACCACCGCTATAAGGTTCGTTTGGCATGTGGGTTAGCTTTTTGACTATTTTAACCTGGGGCTAAAAAGCTGTTAGGCGTTTTGGAAGAAAGGTTGTGTTTAAACTACAAAGAAATTAATCTAAAACACACAAAATCAGATCTAATTTTTTCCTGTAGAAAATAGAGCAGAAGAAGAGCAAAACAGAAGAGAAAATGGGTCACAATTGAACAACCCCTTGAGCAGAGTTTCTATTGCCTTTCTAGCTTTCCTTACAAGCATTTTTATATAAAACTATATCAACCCAAGTACCAATAAAACATTTGGTCAAATTTCCTCCACATAAATTAATTCTAACTAACAAAACCCAACCCAAACATAACTAGAGTTAACTAAACATAAGTGATTGTTTCGATACAAAATTAAACACGCACATTACATCAACATTGCCCCCCTCCCAATGTGCTGCTCCATAACTCCAAGTAACTCTCTAAAATGCTGGAACTTTTCTTTGGAAAGAGCCTTAGTGAATATATCTACAATTTGTTCATCTAACCTGCAGAGTTTGAGCTGTACTTCACATTCTTCAATTGCTTCCCAAATAAAATGATGTTTAATTGCAATATGATGAGTGTGACTGTGAAAAACAGGATTCTTAGTGATGGCAATAGCTGATTTGTTGTCACAAAAAAATTTTGTACCATCTTCTTACTTTTCGCAAACATCTTCAAGTATTCTCCTCAACCAAATTGCTTAGGAAGTTGCCAAACCTGTTGAAACATATTCAGCTTCTGTAGATGATTGCGCCACACTTTGTTACTTCTTTGATGTCCAAGAAAATACTCTAGAACCCAAAGAAAATGCATACTTAGAGGTGCTTTTCATAAAATCAATACAACCTCTCCAATCACTATCACAAAAACCAAACAATTTCACAGTTGAATCTTTGCAATAGTTGATATCATAGCTGGCTATGCCTCGAATATATCTCAAAACTCGTTTTATGTTATATCCATAGTGATGTGTGTGTGTGTAAATTAAATAAACAATAAAATAAAATAATTATATAAATTATTTTATGAATTAAACGCTTACGGAAATTATTATCGAGGCTTGTGTTGGACACAATCTCCTTAAAGTAGATTTCACCATCACTTCGGTGCTTCGAGTTTTAACCGGCGTCTACTTCCTGGGATGCAACGACTAATACTTGATTTTATAGCACTATAAAATCAAGTCTGGCGAACCAAATAATGCTGTAACTCTTTTTTTTTCTTTTCCTAAAAATAAATGCAGAAACAGATACAAGAGCAAAGGAAGAATAGAAGAAGAATGACGAAATTCTAAGAGAAAAATTGAATGCCAAGAATGCTGGACTTGTAGGCTTTTTATAGTAAAAATGGTGGCTATTCCAAACAGGTAGAAAACCTATTCAGACAAATTGAACAGGTACCTGGACAGATTTGAATCTGTTTGGACAAATTCAGTTTGAATTCAACAGGTACAATTTGAATTTCAACAGGTAGAAAACCTGTTCGAGTGGAAATTAACAGGTATAAACCTGTTCGAACCTGTTTGGGTAAGAAAAAAACTGGACCAAATTTATTTTAAATTTTGAAACTGAAATTAAAAAAAATAAAAATTATTTCTAGCCCAAAAAGATAAGTATTGGGCCGGACAAGCCTAACCCAACCTCACACCACACACCCACGCCCAAGCCAAGCCCAGTGTTGACTAGACGAACAGCAGCAGCAGCGCATGTGTGGTTTTTGTTTTGGGTCCAATGGATCTAGCCCACTTCACCCATAACCTCACCCTTCCACAAATTTGGTACCTCTTGGGGCCCATCCCAAGTATCCCAAGCTAAGGTATATAAACCCACAAAAATCCATAAGTCTTTCCAATGTGGGACAAGCACATTTCATAAATGTGTAAGAAACCCACCTAAAGCCACACGAACTCGAAAATGAGCGTTGAATTCTCATTCATCCGGAAATGGTTTTAAGCAACCAAATACACAGTTTTATTCACTACACGGCATTAAATATGAACCCAATTAGAAACGTTAAAAATAACGCTTGGGTCCCACCTTAATTAATGCTAAAAGTTAGCAAGAAATAAGGTTTTTTCAAAAGTTTCAAAAGCCATTTTCCAACATTTTGCAGCACCAAGATGATTTTGGCTGGGATTATTCATAAATCTATAAAGAAAACTTATAGCATACATTATATTCGACCTTGTAGCTGTAAGATACAACAAATTTGCAACCAAGCCGCTATACAACGAACCATCAACTTTTTTCTCTCCATCTTCGTTTGTAAGTTTTTCATTGTGGCCATGGGTTTACAACCACTCACGCCAAATTTCATTAAAATATTTTGAACATATTTCTTTTGAGAAATAAAAACTCCATCTTTAACTTGATAGATTTCAATTTCATGAAAATGATTCAACAAACCCATGTCAGTCATTTCATATCCACCCATCATGTCATTTTTAAATTCTTTAATCATTATCTCATCATTACCAAAAAATAACAAATCATCAACATACAAGACAACAATAAGAATTGACTTACCTTGATTTTTCACATATAAGGTTGGCTCACTCTTGCTTTTCTTGAAACCCTTTTTTGATGAAATAGAAATCAATTTGGCTATACCATGCTCTTGGAGCTTGCTTTAGCCCATATAATGCTTTCTTCAATTTATACACCTTGTCTTCATCTCTTTTCATTAAAAACACTTAAGGTTGTTCAACATACAATTCCTCTTTTAATTCTCCATTTAAAAATGCAGATTTAACATCAAATTGATACAATGACCAACCTTTTTGGGCTGCTAAAGCAATGAGAGCTCGAATGGTGTCAAGTCGTGCAACCGATGCAAATATTTCTTGAAAATTGATTCCATGTTGTTGTGTGTACCCTTTTCTCACCAGCCTTGCCTTGTTCCTTTGGAATGAACCATCCGAATTCAACTTTACTTTATAAATCCACTTCACCTCAATGTTTTCCTTGCCTTGTGGTCTTTCAACCAATTCCCATGTGTTGTTCTTCTCAATGACTTCAATTTCTTCTGCCATTGCTTTCTTTTAAGCTTCATCTTTAATTGCTTCTTCAAAACTTTTACGTTCTGTTACACAAAAATTGCATCTCGCATACACATCACTCCAACTCCTTATTTTTTTTAGAGTTGAGCTAGGTGAGGATGAATTAGAATTTGAGCTTGAACTTGGAGAAGAGCTGGAAGATGATGATGAACCTACCTTTGGTGGGAAATGATGTGAATCTTCATTGTCTTCATCTTCATGTGTTGAATTTTCTTGCTCCTCATTAACTAGGACAAATTGCTTCTCAATTTTACCTTCTTCCCAATTCCATGAAACATTCTCATCATATAACACATCCCAACTTATTATAACATGATTTTTCTTCAAGCTATACAATCGATAACCCTTGGATTTGCTGCTATATCCCACAAAGATACATTTCTCACTTGTTTCATCTAATTTGCTTTTTCTTTCCTTTGGAATTTGAGCATATCAAACACTTCCAAATACTTTGAGATGTTTTACTGATGGCTTTCTCCCACTCCAAGCTTCTATGGGAGTTTTGTTCCAAACAGCTTTGGTACGACGCCTATTTATCAAGTACATTGTTGTGTAAACAGTTTCAGCCCAAAAACTCTTTGATAGCGCCTTTTCATGCATCATAGATTTGGCCATTTCCATCATCGTTTGATTCTTTCCTTCGAATACTCCATTTTGTTATGGAGTATAACCCACTATTAGTTGCCTTTTTACACTTTCATCTTCACAAAATTTGTCAAACTCCTTAGAGTTGTATTCTTTGTCATTATCACTTCTTAAAGTCTTTATGTAGTGCCCACTTTGCTTTTCCACCATGCTCTTGAATCTCTTGAAAATAGTGAACACTTCAGATATTTCCCTTATGAAATACACCCATGTCATCCTTTTATAGTCATTAATAAAAAGAATAAAGTACTTGTTTTAGGCATGGGAGGGAGTTCTCATAGGCCCACAAACATTCGTATGAACGAACTTTAACATTTCTTTGGCTCTCCAAGCAACTCCTTTAGGAAAAGGTTGCCGATGATGTTTCCTAAGTGCACACCCCTCACAAACATCATGTATTTCCTCAATACTTAGAAGTACTTGGACCATATTCTTTTGGTGAAGCACTTTGAGACTATCAAAATTCAAATGCCCATGTCTTCTATGCCACAACCATGACTCATCATTCGTATGAGCTTTCAAAGTAACATTTCTAGCATAGTTGAACGTGAGTGGGAAGCTTTGATTTTTCTCCATTTGAATTTTTGCCACCATTTGCTTTCCATTTCTATCATGAATGGTGCAGCTATTAGCTTCAAAATGGACTACATATCCATGTTCCACAAGTTGTCAAACACTTAGCAAATTTTGCTCCAAGTCTGAAACAAGCAACACATCATGAATAAACTTAGTCACCTTCTTTGTTTTAACTCTCGTGGTTCTTTTCCATTTATATTTACTAACACTTCATTTCTCATTTTAACATAAGAGCAAATTGAAGTGTCCATGTCCAAGAAAATAGACTTATCACCTATCATATGATTGTTACACCCACTATCAAGGTACCAAGCATCATTTTTATGTTCTGAGGCTGCTTGACAAGCATAAAATAAGTTTCCTTCCCTATCTTTCTCCTCTAAAAAATTAGCTTGTTGATTGCTCTTGACTTTGCAATCCTTTTGGAGGTGGCCGAAATTCTTGCATTTATAGCATTGTTGTTTCCCTCGGAACCAACAATCCTTCTCTAGATGATTTTCCCTTTCACAAATTTTGCACTTTCTTGTATTTTCTTCCACACTTGAACTTCTGTCAATCTTACTTCTACCTCTTCCCCTTGATGAATTTCTTCCTCTACCTTTTCATCTTCCTCTTCCTTGTCTACCACCTCTTGATGATTCCCCTCTTTTTTGTTTATTATTTGATAATTCTCCGTGACTTTTAGAATTCAAATCAAATTTTGATTGGAATGCACTCTCCAGAGCTTCTCTGATTGTTTTAACAACCTTTGTTCACGAGCTTTCAAAGAACCTATCAATTCTTGGACAATCATTTCAGAGATATCCTTTGTTTCTTCAATTATTCCTACCATTGTGTTATATTTTTCTGGTAAACTAACCAAAATTTTCTCAACAATTCTCTTTTGTTCAACTCTTTCACCATATGATTTCATTTGATTGACAATCTCTATCAATTTAGAGAAATAATCAGTTAAAGTTTCAGATTCTTTCATCTTCAAATATTCTAACTCCCTTCTACGAGTTTGGAGTTTGATGATTCTTACCTTTTTGTCTCCTTGAAATTCTTGTTGTAAAATGTCCCATGCTTCCTTTGATTTCTTAGCTTCAATGATTCTTGGAAACAACACATCAAAGAGTGCTTGTTGGATGAAGAAGAGTGCTGTAGCATCTGGTTTCCTTTAGCTGCTGCTCTTGTGCTGAAGTTAATGTAATTGTTGAATCAAGTTCATCATACCCATTTTGTTGTATCAACTTTCATAAACCTTGGGACTGAAATAAGGTCTTCATTCTCGCACACCAATAATCATAATTTTCTCCAACAAAAATGGGCATAGATGGTTAGTGGATACCTGTACTTTGGTTGCTTACGTTAGCCATGGAGATTTTCTGCAAAACCCACTTTTCACCACAAGAAATGTCACTTTTGGCTACCAAAATATTGGTCGCCAAAAGTCACTTATTTAGTCGCCAAAACTATTTAGCGACCAAAATTTTTCGTCGCTAAGCTCGTCGCCTTTGCCCTGTCGGCGATAGTATTGGCGACTAAAATCTGTTTGGTCGCCGAAAGTGTACACATTTGGCTACTAAATTGGCTTTAGTCGGCAAAAGGTATGTTTCCGCTACTAAATATTTGGTCGCCGAAAGTACACATTTGGCTACTACTTTGAGTTTAGTCGGCAAAAGATATGTTTCTGCCACTAAATAATTGGTCGCCGAATGAGGCTTTTTGGCTACCAACCTGTTGTGGTCGGGGAAGGTATCACTTTTAGCTACTAAATAATTGGTCACCGAAAGTACACATTTGGCTACTACTTTGAGTTTAGTCGGCAAAAGATATGTTTCTGCCACTAAAGTATTAGTCACTGAAAGTGCTACCATAATTTAAGAATAACTATTATAGACCAAACATTTTTGTCACCAATAGAATACATATTTTTAGCGACTAAGTAATTTTTGTCATTGTTACTTTTGCCCACTAAACGTTTCGTAGCCAAAAGCCTGCTCACATTCACTTCTTCATTTTTTGCCACCAAACATTTTAGTCGCCAAATGATACCATTTTTTCCCGTGACTAAAAAATTTAGTGGCCAATACTTTCTCTATCTCTTTCTCAATTGTTTTAGCTGCTAATTATTTGGTCGCAAAAAATTAATGGGTTATGTTTTTGCTACTAAATTCTTAGTCACCAAAACATTTGATTACATATTTAGCTACCAAAATATTTGGTGGCCAAATACTTTAACGTATTTTTTTTTTTAAAATAAAATTTTCTAAACTACCTGTATCCATTATTAATACAATTTGTACCCTGTATAAACAATATAATCCATCAACGGTAAATATGTTATCAAGCATTCAACAACGGATACACACATTTCAGTTCCAACCATCCAAAAAATTAATATTGAACATCCACTTATATATATATATATATATATATATTACAAATTTCATAAGAACCAAGTCTAAGCCCACGTCAAGAATTTAATTCAATTCATAATACTGGAATAACCAAATTCATTGTGCACCTACAACTTTTGTACCACAACAAAAATTATATTCTGTACTGCCACAAAACTATTATGTACCACGTGCTATGTTAATTGTTACCAAATTAGCTGATATTAACTCTACCAACAAAACATTTTGTACAAACCACTATATATACGGATAGAGATATAAAAAAAAATGCCCTCCCGTACTTGTCAACAAAAACATATCCACATTTGTATGTCCAAAAACATCTGCAAAAAAGGGGGAAAAAATCATTAGTTCGGTGCGTGTAATGGCACTTCTGGACGACATATATATATCGTAATAATTTCAAACATTAAAAGACAAGGAGAGTAATATCTATTAACTAATGCAAGACATCCAAACATGAACGCATCATGAGTTCTTGTTTTAGCTTTTTTATCTCTAAATCTATCGAAGTAAATTTTACTACTTAAATGTGAAAGTAAATTGTGTAGGTATTATGAAATTACAAAAATTTTGGGTGTACTTACCATTTCATCCAAAAATTATTTGTTATAAAAATGTAAGAAAACCCATCATTAGAGTTTGTCTGGTATCCATAAAACTCACTATGCTTATGCTTTTGTGACCTCCACGAAGCTTCCAGTTACGTTAGTTCAGTGTTTTTCTGACCTCCATGGATGGAAATTAATATGGTCTTTTTCTTCATAAAAGATTCTAATTTTCTCGATATACTCATTGAAATTTTGGAAACACTTTCCTTAAAGAAGAAACTAATTAGTGGGTTTATAGATGTAGATATGCTTCTGTTTGTGAATGAGTAATGCCTTGGGTTCTTTATAGGCTTATGGGGATGAGCTATATAAGATTATGCTTAACTATTCTTCCATTACACCATCTAATTTTGATACGTATCTTCAATACTTAGCTTCTTTAGTCCTAAGTTCCCTATTCTGTTGTTGAGGAATTATCGTCCCATCAGCCAAATCTTGAGGCCATGTTACATATATGAACTGTCTATTGTTCAACTGTTGCACATTTTGTAGCGGTGATAGTTAAACTTATCAAATACACAATTGCGCCTAAACCTTAGCTGAACTTTACAAATCCATTGTTCCAATTTCCAAAGGACTAGGTCCACAGGATATATCATTCATCACATTTAGTTCTTGTCCTACTTACGTATCGTCTATCCCTACATGTGACATTTATCACTGGGAAGCTTCCCGTTACGAAAAAATAGTGGCTCGGGGGCTGTTTTGCATTTTCGCCCCCCGAACCCCTTTTTTCGACAAAGTTTATGACATTTTCAACTCTAATTCCCAAAGTAGGTGTCCTATTTACGTACCGTCTGTCCGTACATGTCACATTTATCACCGGGAAGCTTCCCGTTACCAGAAAACAGTGTTTCAGGGGCGGCTTTGCATTTTCGCCCCCCGAACCCCTTTTTTCGACTAAGTTTATGACATTTTCAACTCTAATTCCCAACGTGGGTGTGCTATTTATGTACCGTCTGTCCCTACATGTCACATTTATCACCGGGAAGCTTCCCGTTATGAGAAAACAGTGTTTCGGAGGATGCTTTGCATTTTCGCCCCCCCGAACCCCTTTTTTCGACTAAGTTATGACATTTTCAACTCTAATTCCCAATGTAGGTGTGCTATCATGTACCGTCTGTCCCTACATGTCACATTTATCACCGGGAAGCTTCCCGTTACGAGAAAACAGTGTTTCTGGGGCTACTTTGCATTTTCGCCTCCCGAACCCCTTTTTTCGACTAAGTTTATGACATTTTCAACTCTAATTCCCAACGTAGGTGTCCTATTTACGTACCGTCTGTCCGTACATGCCACATTTATCACCGGGAAGCTTCCCGTTACGAGAAAACAGTGTTTCGGGGGCTGCTTTGCATTTTCGCCCCCCGAACCCCTTTTTCGTCTAAGTTTATGACATTTTCAAGTCTAATTCCCAACGTAGGCGTGTTATTTACGTACCGTCTGTCCCTACATGTCACATTTATCACCGGGAAGCTTCCCGTTATGAGAAAACAGTGTTTCGGGGGCTATTCTGCATTTTCGCCCCCCGAACCCCTTTTTTCGTCTAAGTTTATGACTTTTTCAACTCTAACTCCCAACGTATGTGTCCTATTTACGTACTGTCTGTCCCAACGTGTCACATTTGTCACCGGGAAGGTTACCATTACTTTTAAACAAATATTCGAGTTACTATTCAAAATACCACTGTTGAAGTTTACATGTTACTTTAAACGAAGATTGAAATTCACTATGTTTTTTTAACATGTTTCTACTATAGTTAATCTTAATCAAGTACATATTTTAAATACAAGTTCACTGTTAAGAAAACTTAATACCAAACTCTAGTAACTACACAAGAAATCAGTAACCCCAAATAACTCAAAAATTGATGACATTTTCAACTCTTGAAGCGAACATATTTAAACAAAGTAAGTGTGACATTAATGAAATTGTTCTTACCAAAAAACAAACGTCGAATGCCCAACTTAGATTCCCAAGAGTTGTGACAGTTTGGCGACTACGTTATTGAGATGCTCGACTTTTGTATTTGTCTCGTCCCTTGCCTTTTGTCCCTCCTCCCGCTCTTTCAACATCTCATTGGATAATTGAATGCGCTCCTCTCGTTCTTTCAACAGCTCATTGTAACATCTCTCGCCCTCCTCTCGCTCTTTCATTAACTCGTTAGGATCCTTTTTCCGCTCCTCACGAAGTGCCTCCACCTCAGCTCGCATTGCCTCCATGTCCTTATCGTGTGCTCGCGTTGCAAATATGGTAGACGGTTGTGGGCCACTCCCAAATCCAAGCAAGTACCTTTTCTTCTGTCCAAGCACTTGCCTTGAAATCTCCTCTTGTGTCAATGGCGTCCCCGACTCGATGGCAGCCGCTTGTACATTGATCATCTCTTGCTGTCATTGCAAATAAATAAGACGAAAAAAACTTTGGCAACATATATGTATTATTGGGTACTAAGTACAAGAAAATATTGAATACATATATTTCCTTGTCACATACTTACATGCAGCTCACGGCATTTCGGATGGATCCAGTCATTCGTTTTCTTTGAAGTGTGGCTGTCCGCATAGAACTTTGGGAAATCCAACTCTCCATCTTTTGCTACCTGTTAACACATCAATGCATAAATCAATGACACTTTATGCACTGTAGACACCCCATTTTTGACCGACCTTGAGACTCAGATGTCACCAGTTGAGCGCTCGGTGATATTGCATATTGTGCTCGTTCAAAAGTTTCAGAGTCTCGGCTGCGAGCCTTGCCTCCGGACTTCCGGACTCTTTTGTGCTTTGCCTCGGTTTGCGAACCAGGCTCTGTTTTCTCTGTTTTCTCTTCCTGAAGGGAGGGAGAGGTCTCGTAGATCATCTCTCAGTGGCCGTAGGCTACGTTTCGTGGTCGTAGGCCATTTTGCTCGTTTGGAGCCCGGTTTCTGATTTTTCAGAGCCGTTGGCCGTGTGCCTCGGTCCGGGACCGCTTAACCACCTCCGTTTGCCCCGGTTTTTGGCCTACATCTTATTTGCTCCCTTTTGAGGGACACTGTGGTCCGAGAGACCAACTTCGTAGTCAAACACCACTTCCGGTGCCTAACAGCCAGTTTTCGGGGCCCCGGGCTGCGCGTTTCGGCCCCCGAACCTTCATTTTGCATCGGTTTTGGTTCGTTTTTGGCAGGGACCTCTGTTTCATTGCTAGGAATGTCATAGAAGGATGGGAGGCCAGTAATTGTTCTGTCAGCCAACTTTATCCCTTCATCGCCCTCCGTCGCCTGATTTTTCTCACTTCAAAGCCAATGTTGACCACCCTTGGGCCATTTTCTTGCACCCTAAACCCCATATTTGTGATGTACACATCTGGGAGGCCACCAATATTTGGTGGCCGGCCAGTAATTGTTTTTGAACCTTTTGAACCCCTTTGAAAAGTGGGTTGTTCTCTCTCCTGGTTCACTTTCTCCAGTTTTTGACTATAGGGTTGTGTTGTGCACACATGAGAGGCCCTCTTTCTATGGTGGCCGGCCATTAATTCTCATTGACCCTTTTGACCCTTGGCCGGCCGGCCATGGGAAAAGCCGGTCGGCCACCTTCAATCTCAATAACTGGCCGGCCAGAATCCTTGCATCAAGTACAGTGCAGATACACCCTCTTTTTTCCCCCAGATTCTGTATCCGGGGGGCTACATTTTTGGAGGGAAACTTGATTCATTTCCATCCATTTTTCCCCCCTTTTCCCCCCCTCTTTTGTCTATATAACAGCAGCTCCAGCTCTGTTCTTAGGGTTACAAAAATTTCCCCTAAGCCTCTTGCATTCATTCTCTCTCTCTCTCTCTCTCTCTCTCTCTCTCTCTCTCTCTATATATATATATATATATATATATTTCCAAGCTCCAAACCCTCAAATCCTACACTCATTTCTTCACCAAACCATAGCCCCACCCTTCCATCCTCCATTCCAGCAGCTTGAGGTTGTTTTTAGAGCCAAGGAGCCACCAAACTCAAGCCAAGGAGCTGTCAAAGATTGGTCTTCAAGGGTGAGTCCCTATTTTCTTTTTTTGTGCTTTATTTTGTTCAATACATTAGTCACACTTGCTTGTTGTTTTGGGCTCTGACCCTAACTAGAACTAGGTTTATTTTGAGCTATTTTTCATGTTTGTTTCAGGGCCTCTCAATGTTTGAGGCCTCCTTGTTGCACTTGCTTCATTGCCTCCCTTGTATGCCATTTTCTTGTGTAGTATTTTTGGCCTATGTATAAATTGTTTTGAGGCATGTCATAAACTGTAAAGTGGCTTATTTTGAGCCCTTATTAAATGTTGTTGAAGGGATCATCACTGTTTGAGGCTTATATCTTCCACTTGCCTTTATATCCCTTTTTTGGCTCCATTTTTGCATGATTTATTAGCCTCTTGTGCTTCTATTTTTGGGCTCTGGTCCGAACTTAAAACAGCCTTATTTTGACCCACTCTTAATGTTTCATTAAGGGTCTTTTACTGTTTGAGGAATCCTTTTTGTACTTTGTGTTATAGCTCTCTTTTTGGCCTTGTTTTGCAAAGTATTTTGAGCACGCTTGTGTACTGTTTTTGGCTCGGTCATAAACTGTAAAATTCCATGTTTTGGGTCCCTCTTAAACATTGTTTAAGGACCCTCTCCAGTTTGGGGCCAGAAGTTGTGACTTGCTTCTTTATCTCACATTTAGGGCCATTTTTGCGTACCGGTTTAGCCCTATTTGTGTTCGCTGTTTGGCCTTGCTTAAAACTGTAAACATGCTTGTTTTGGGGCTTCCTTGAATCTTTCTTCATAATTCATGTACAAATAATGCATGCTTGATGTAGCTACAAGTCATTTCATGTGCATAATCTTGCATTTCGGGACCAATCCTTGCATCGGGTGCTAGGTTTTCATGATTCGGGGCTGTTTTGGGTCATATTTTAGCGCTGAAATTTGCATGCTAGTATGCCATATTCCATGCCTTGCCATGTTTTGCTAGAGTGGCATTCGGTGCCCTAGGGTCGGTCCTCGGTTTGCGTGCATGTGTGCACGCATTTAGAGTGTCTCATTTTCATCTAATGGCCTCTTATGCGAGTGTGGCTGAGGTCCACTCGTGTTGATGTAAGTCCATTATGCATTGTGTATGCCATTTCATTTCATAGCATTGCGTATGCTAGGTTGTATGTTAGCGCATTGTGTATGCCATGTTATCTCGTGCATCGTGTATGCCATTTCATAGCATTGTGCATGTTACGTTGTATCTTAGTTGCATTTCATGCATATCATGCATATTGCATTGTGCTTGGGATAGGAGTTAGCTCGAGCACGGGAAACGAGGTACGTTTCGTACTCCGAGTGACGGAACGTGTCTCAATTCCCCAGTCGCCGACACTCCGGATTATCCATGATGGAGTTAGGTTTTAGTTGAGTTTTTATGTGCATTCATTCTATATTGAGTTGCACAATTCGACTCCTCGGCCATCATGCATCGAGATGCGTTATTGGTGGCATGAGGATCAAGCCATGCATACATCTGTGAAAATACATTGCTGTGCCCCTTTCTTGCTCTCTGTTGCAGCAAATCAAGAATCAACAGTCTTCCGGAGCTTGGCGCGCTTTCCAAGAATAATTGCAAAACAGAGGCTAATTGGGACATCCCAGTGGATTTCCGCACAAGGCAGCCCAAACATACATCATTCATCAGAATCGAGGCAGTCCCTGGCTTGCATGCCAGTTTATTGTTTTCTTAGTAAATTTGGTAATTAATTAGGATTTTTGTAATTATTTGGACTGTAATTATTTGGGACTGTATATTATTTATTCGGACCCTCTGCGCGAGGGCAATGTTGTAGTAAGTGTGCGTGTGTGTGTTGTATGTCTTCCAACCCCACGTCTTTCTCCCTTTTATTTTACCAGCTTATAATGGTTAGATTAGGGCATGTTTCAATTAGCATACAGTATGACAGCATGTTTGCATCATTCATCTGTTTTGCATGCACTGGGCTCGGCGCATCATACTAACTGCATTTGTATTTCAATTTCAAAGTTGAATACTTGTTAGCTGTTGCATCTCATATGCCATGTTTAGAATAGCCGAGCCTGCTATAGTTACATTTTGCATGTGTTGCATTAGGCATTTCTGTATAATTAGGATCATGCATGGATTTCTAATTAGTTTCTGTTTTGGCTTGGAGTACTCGGTAAGTTTTATGCTTTAGCATCCTTGCATGCGTGTGAGTGACTGCCATGAATAGCATGCTTACCATGAGGTTATTTGCTTATGTGATATAACTGCTTGAATGCCTGTGGGTGAAGGTTGGGTTGTTTGGATTGGAACAAATCATTGATTGTGAGTTTTAAGCCCACTAGATAGTGGCAAAACCATCTTTTCTAAGCCCACCCGAGGGTGGTAAAATCTGCATTTTAAGCCTACTTGCGAGTAGCAAACCATCTTTCAAAAACAAACATGAAATGTTTCGTTCCAATTCAGGCGACCCAGTCTATACTTGTATGCTGTGCGCATCACATAGTAAATCTAGGCTAATAATCGGAATAAGAACACACAATGTTTTCAAAACTCGATATCATGGTTAGTAGAGGCCGATCTTTGATCGGGCGAGCGGGGGTGCTCACGAAGTGACCTTCCCCAATCGTACCCAAGTTCCCGAGCCGAGGCAACTTTGGTGATGACGGACACGTGGCCTTAGGCAACGAGTCAGGGTTTCCTAAATTTCCCAAAATAAAATATTTAGGTGGTGACTCTGTATCTGGCAAAGCAGTCCATGTTTGGCACTTCTTTCAAAAAATCTATTTTCTCAAAACGATTTGCCGGATTTGGACTCTCTGGTTCTGATTTAGAACCGTGACAAATTCAAGAGTCCTGAGCTGTAGTGAGCCCAATATCGAACGGAACGGGGGACTCGTTCCTCCCGGGGCGTTCGGGGACGTCTATAGTTTCTGGCGACTCTGCTGGGGAATTAGAGAACTTGACTCGAACTCATGATATTTGGTTTTAACTACACTTGTGTGTTTCTTTGCATTGCATTTGCATTGGTGCGCCTAGGACACCGTGTTTGCCATCTGCTATTCCTGAACGGTTTGTGTAGACACCCCATTTTTGACCGACCTTGAGACTCAGACGTCACCAGTTGAGCGCTCGGTGATATTGCATATTGTGCTCGTTCAGAAGTTTCAGAGTCTCGGCTGCGAGCCTTGCCTCCGGACTTCCGGACTCTTTTGTGCTTTGCCTCGGTTTGTGAACCAGGCTCCGTTTTCTCTGTTTTCTCTTCCCGAAGGGAGGGAGAGGTCTTGTAGATCATCTCTCAGTGGCCGTAGGCTACGTTTCGTGGTCATAGGCCGTTTTGCCCGTTTGGAGTCCAGTTTCCAATTTTTCGGAGCCGTTGGCCGTGTGCCTCGGCTCGGGACCGCTTAACCACCTCTGTTTGCTCTAGCTTATGGCATGCATCTTATTTACTCCCTTTTGAGGGACACTGCGGTCCGAGAGACCAACTTCGTGGTCAGACACCACTTCTAGTGCCTAACAGCCCACTTTCGGGACCCCGAACTGCGTGTTTTGGCTCCCGAACCTTCATTCTGCATTTTTGGACTCCGACCCGAACTTGAGATAGTCATATTTTGAGGTTGTTTTCATGTTTGATTAAGGACCTTTTGCTGTTTAAGATCTCCTACTGCCACTTGCTTCTTTACCCCTCTTTTAGGCCTTTTCTTGCATGATAGTTTAGGCCTACTTGTATTTATTTTCGTGACTTGTCATAAACTACAAAGTGTCTTATTTGGAGCCCCTCTTTAACTTTGTTGAAGGGCTCTCTTCGGTTTGAGATCTCCTACTATCACTTGCTCCTTTATCTCCCTTTTAGGCCAATTTTGGGGGGAAATTTGAATTTCATTTCCCCCCCATTTTTCCCCCTCTTTTCCACCCTTTTGTGTCTATATAACAGACCCCCCAGCTGTGTTTTAGGGGTTAGAAAATTTTGTTTTGGAGCTCTCACGTTAAATCTCTCTCTCTCTCTCTCTCTCTCTCTCTCTCTCTCTACTCTAAGCCTTAAAAAACCCTTTGATTCTTACACCATTTCCTCACCATCACCTAGCACCACACCACCACTCCATTCCAGAAGCTTGGAGGGTCTTCTTAGAGCTTAGGAGGCAGCATTTCTTGGTCCAAAACGCTGTCAAAGATTAGTCTTCAAGGGTAAGTCCTCTTCTCCCCTTTTCGACCCTTTTCTTGGTTCACATCTTAGCTCTTTGTGATTGCATGTTGGGGCTCCGACCCTAACTGAAAATATCATTTTTTTGAGCTCTATTTCATTTTTATTTAAGGGCCTCTCACTGTTTGAGGCTCCCTTTTTGCACTTGCTTCATTACCTCCTTTGTATGACATTTTCTTGCATATTATTTTAGGCCTATATATAAACTGTTTTGAGCTCTAGTCTGAACTGTAAAGAAGCTTATTTTGAGCCCTTCTTAAACATTGTTGAAGGGCTTATCACTGTTTGTGGCTTCCATTTGCCACATGCCTTTATATCCCTCTTTTGGCCTCATTTTTGCATGATTTGTTAGCCCCTTGTGATTATTTTTTTGGGTCCTGGTCTGAACTATAAATAGCCTTATTTTGACCCCCTCTTCATGTTTGATCTAGGGTATTTAGCTGTTTGGATCCTCCTTTTTACTCTTTGTGTTTAAACCTCTTTTTGGGCCTTATTTTGCATAGTATTTTAGGCTTGCATGAGCACTGTTTTGGGTTTGATCATAAGCTGTAAAATGCCATGTTTTGGGTCCCTCTTCAACATTGTTGAAGGGCCCTCTTCTGTTTGGGGCCAGAAGCTGTGACTTGCTTCTTTACCTCACATTTAGGTCCATTTTTGCATATCGGTTTAGCCCTATTTGTGTTCACTGTTTGGCCTTGCTTAAAATTGTAAACATGCTTGTTTTGGGACTTTCTTGAATCTGTCTTCATGCTTCAAGTTCAAATAATGCATGCTTTGTATAGCTGTAGGCCATTGCGTGTGCCTAGTTTTGCATTTCGGGTCTCATTTCATGCATCGGGTGTCATATTGCCATGTTTTGGGGCTTTTTTGCATCTTGTTTTACTACTGAAATTTGCATGTTTGCATACCATGTTCCATGCCTTGCCATGCTTTGGTAGAGTGGCATTTGGTGCCTTAAGGTCGGTCCTCGGTTTGCGTGCACGTGTGCACACATCTCGAGTGTCTCATTTTCATCTAATGGCCTCTTATGTGAGTGTGGCTGAGGTCCACTCATGTTGGTGTAAGCCCATTATGCATTGCGTATGCCATTTCATTTCATAGCATTACGTATGCTAGGTTGTATGTTAGCGCATTGTGTATGCCATGTTATCTCGTGCATCGTGTGTGCCATTTCATAGCATGTTGCATTTTAGGTTGTATCTTAGTTGCATTTCATGCATGTCATGCATATTGCATTGTGTTTGGGATAGGAGTTAGCCCGAGCACGGGAAACGAGGTACGTTTCGTACTCCGAGTGACGGAGCGTGTCCCAATTCCCCAGTCACCGACACTCCAGATTATCCATGATGGAGTTAGGTTTTAGTTGAGTTTTCACGTGAATTCATTTCATATTGAGTTGTGCAATTCGATCCCTCGGCCATCATGCATCGAGATACGTGATTGGTGGCACGAGGATCGAGGCATGCATACATCTGTGAAAATACATTGCTATGCCCCTCTCCTGCTCTCTGTTGCAGTAAATCAAGAATCAGCAATCTTCTGGAGCTTGGTGCGCTTTCCAAGAATAATTACAAAACAAAGGCTAATTGGGGCATCCTAGTGGATTTCCGCACAAGACAGCCCAAACATACATCATTCATCAGAGTCAAGGCAGTCCCTGGCTTGCATGCCAGTTTATAGCTTTCTTAGATTAATTTGTAAATTAATTAGGATTTTTGTATTTATTCGGGACTGTATTATTCATTCATTTGGGACTGTATATTATTTTATTCGGACCCTTTGTTCGAGGGCATAATTGTAATAAGTGTGCGTGTGTGTGATGTATGTCTTCCAACCCCATGTCTTTCTCCCTTTTATTTACCCGCTTATGATGGTTAGATTAGGGCATGTTTCAAATTAGCATACAGTATGATAGCATGTTTGCATTCATTCATCTGTTTTGCACGCACCGGGCTCGGTGCATCATACTAACTGCATTGTATTTTTAATTCCAAATTGAATACATGTTAGCTGTAGCATTTCATATGCCATGTTTAGAATAGCCGAGCCTGCGATAGTTGTATTTTTGCATGTGTTGCATTAGGCATTTCCGCATAATTAGGATCATGCATGGATTTCTAATTAGCTTCTGTTTTGGCTTAGAGTACTCGGTAAGTTTTATGCTTTAGCATCCTTGCATGAGTGTGAATGACTGCCATGAATAGCATGCTTACCATGAGACTATGTGCTTATATGATATAACTGCCTGAATGCCTGTGGGTGAAGGTTGGGTTATTTGAATTGGAACAATTCATCAAATGTGTGTTTTAAGCGCAGTAGATAGTGGCAAAATCATGTTTTTCTAAGCCCACCCGAGGGTGGCAAATCCACGTCTTAGCCTACTTGCGGGTAGCACCATCAAACCATTTTCAAATAAACAAACATGAAATGTTTTGTTCCAATTCAGGCGACCCAGTCTATACTTGTATGTTGGGCGCATCACATAGTAAATCTAGGCTAATAACCGGAATAAGAACGCATAATGTTTTCAAAAATAGATATCATGGTTAGTAGAGGCCGATCTTTGATCGGGCGAGCAGCCGTGCTCACGAAGTGACGTTCCCCAACCGTGTCCAAGTTCCCGAGCCGAGGCAACTTTGGTAATGACGGACACGTGGCCTTAGGCAAACGAGTCAGGGTTTCCTAAATTTCCCCAAAATAAAATATTTAGGTGGCAACTCTGTATCTGGCAAAGCAGTCCATGTTTGGCACTTCTTTCAAAATCTGTTTTCTCAAAACGATTTGCTGGATTTGGACTCTTTGGTTCAGATTAAGAACCGTGACAATTTGAGAGTCCTGAGCTATAGTGAGCCCAATATCGAACGGAACGGGGGACTCGTTTCTTCCCGGGGCGTTCGGGGACGTCTACAGTTTCTGGCGACTCTGCTGGGGAATTAGAGAACTTGACTCAAACTCATGATATTTGGTTTTGACTACACTTGTGTGTTTCTTTGCATTGCATTTTCATTGGTGCGCCTAGGACATCGTGTTTGCCATCTGCTATTCCTGAAAGGTTTGCCGGAGGCTTGTCTTGTCAAGGCATGACCATAAGGCTGACCGGTTGTGGGCTCTGCCAGTATGGGAACACAAACCCCGGTTTCACCGGGGCACCCTTTTTGACCATTCGACCTAGTGCATATTCAGATCCATAGTGACCATTTCAAACTAAGACAGGTTACTTACCCAATATAGGTTGTTTGAAGCCGCTGCGTGCGTAGTGAAACCCTAGCTCCTGACAAAATAGGACAGGGAAACCCTACCCCAACATAGGGGTGTTGTGGCTCTCACTTATCTGTTATGTGCTTTTTGAGTTCGTCTCTACAGGAATGCATGTATCAGTCTACAAGTTTGGGCATCAGGCCTGAGGGCACCAGTTCAGTATTTTGGGATTCAGTTTACCCGAGGGTAACAGTTTACAGGCCGAATTTTGGGGCAGAATTCAGTAGAGGGCACAGTCATCCTACTATGCTCGTATCTGTTTTGGTGAAGTTAGGCTGAGATGCTGCATGTTTTCTCTTTTGCTAGGTAGTCTGGGAACCATAGCTTCAGAAGGCTCCGATATCCCCCGAGGTTCATCGAACTTGTGCTGATAGACTTTGTCAGGTCAGAGATTCAATTCAAGGGCAATCAGTGTTCCTTTGCCAGAGGCAAGGTAAAAGGGCCAGTCAGGCACAAATCACCAGTTCAGCAGTTACCAGATCAGTGGCCCTTATCTACCCCACCAGTGAACAGTCAAGCTGAGGTCTCAGTTTCTACTGCAGGGATAGATACCAATCAGTTAGATGGATCAGCAGAACACATCAGGGATGGAGGCAATGATGCGCCAGATGCAAGAAAGTATGAAACTCATGCAGCAAGATGCTATCTGCCAAGCTGAATTCGCCAAACAGCAGGCTGCGGTCATGGCCCAACAGGCAGAGCTAATCACCAGATTGCAACAGCAAAACGGAGCATCTGCTTCGCATCAAGCTCCCCTCCCACTAGTAGATCCAATACCCGGGGAGACACCAAATGTCCAAGAAGGTACGGACATTCCGACAGGGCCGGCTCCGCCCTCAACCTTACCCCAGCTGTCTAAAGCACCAAGCAACCCATCGGACTCTCCCTTTGAGTTCGAGGTAGACCATACAGCGTTGAAGTTGAGCAAGCTTGAAAAGTTGTTCAAGAAATCCCAGGGGGTAAAGTCCATCCCAGACATTGAGGACGGGTACACCGACGCAGTTGTGACACTGCCGGACAGGTTCAAGATGCCTCACATCGACCATTTTGACGGGTCAAGAGATCCCATGGTCCACCTGAGTTTGTTTTCAGATGTTCTGCGCCCGATGGGCTTGACAAGATTACAGAAGCTTTCCCTATTTGGCAGGACCCTGTCGGGTATCGCGGCCATCTGGTACACCAAATTGGAGGATTCAGTGAAACGAAGCTGGGAGGAGATGGCCGAGGCCTTCGTTGCACAATATTCATACAATACCCAAATCGAGATTACAACCCGTGATCTTGAGACGACGAGACAGGAGCCTAAGGAGAGCTTCTCAGAATTCGTGGCCCGCTGGAGGGCCAAAGCCTCAATGATGACCCTTAGGCCCACTGACAAATATCAAATTCGGATGATTGTGTGCAATCTCCAGCCCAAGCTTATACAGAAAATGATCGTTCTCCCCTTCCCCACCTTTTCAGACTTACATGAGATGGGATTACAGATCGAGGATCCTATGAAGCAGGGCCTCATTGACCAGGAGAAGGAGCAGCCTAGGAGGGCGTTTACCCGCAGTTCGAATGCGACCACCAGTGGTGATGCAGCTGCAAGGTCTTCTGAAGTGGGCATGGTCACCACCACCACATCAAAAAAAGCTACCCCATTCACCGGTGCATTCGGGAGTAGCTCGCAAGCAGCCAAATATCCACCCCAAGCCAAGAAGGTTTTCACCCCACTTTATATGCCTTTGTCAAAGGCTCTAGGGGTTTTGATCAAGAAAGGGCATCTGAAGCCCCTGGAGCCGTAGCCATTACCAAAGAACCTCCCTCTCTGACACAACCCAGCCGACTACTGTGCCTTCCATCAGCGAGCTGGCCATGACACTGACATGTGCTTTCGTCTCCGCCGCGAAATACAAGATCTGATCAACAACGGGGTCATCGTCGCACCAAGTCCTGCAAAGTCTATCGGCACTTGATCAGTGAACTTGGGGGGAATAATGTGACGATGTGATCGGGGGATGAACCACCTACGGATGGCACTGGATTTACTCCAGATATGGCGTATGGCACGCACCGTTTTGAGCAGTTGGCGAATGCTACATTCTGACTTGGGTTTTGAGTCTGTCCTTTTGTTTTGAGTCAGTCTTTTCATACTGAGTTAGTTGAGGTCTGTCTTGTCGTATCGAGTCAGTCCTGTTGTATAGGAGTCGGCTGATCTCAGGGGTGTTACCTCCGACGTCACTGTTTTGTTTCATGTTTGTCTTTTTGCTTTCTTTGAGTCTGTTTCTGCCGAGGAGCCAGTTGTGCCAACAGATCTCAATGAAACAGCAGTGATTTTCACACTCTCGTGTTCGCTTCTGCCTTGTGCCAGTTATGCCGGAAGTTCTGAATGAGACGGCAGTATCTGACTAGAAGCTGTGTCTTTTCTGTGCCTTGAATTCATTGCATCGACCTAAGTTTTCCAAAACCTTTTGAACACTGCGGTGAAAACGAAGAGGAATGAATTCCTCGGATTTTGCAAAATTTTGATCAAATTGAGAGAAAGAGAGGCATGCTAAGCCCCTTAATGAATGAAATCATGCTTGTTAGCGTGAGTACTAAGAAGGACCCTGGCTTGATCCAGACTGGTTTCACACTATCTTCAGCGCGAGCGATTTGTCGCTTTCTTAAAAATTTTCAAAAACAAAATGTTTTGCGCGGTCCTGCGAAGACTTGTGTGGAATCGCTCTTGAGATTGTGCAGAGTAGGATCGCTCTCAGCCTCGAGACTTGAGCCCTTGCTTTCAAAC
Organism: Camellia sinensis; assembly: GCF_055761805.1. Lineage (NCBI taxonomy): Eukaryota > Viridiplantae > Streptophyta > Magnoliopsida > Ericales > Theaceae > Camellia > Camellia sinensis. The sequence goes on along the minus strand of NC_138965.1, from coordinate 21,351,246 downwards.
CTTGACCTTGGATTCAGAGTGTTCAACGGTTAACCGCGATATGAGGCTTGTGTGGCCAGATTTGAAACAGCCCTCGAACAAGAGGCAACAAAGTCAGATCAAGAAGATCAGACCTCATCAGAAGAAGCTTGCGAAGCTAGAACAGAAGTACCCCTCGAACTAGGGGCAAAAATGTCCGATATGCTCGAAGAGCCGAAGATGGATCCTTTAGTAAATCAATGCAACGACCACTCTCCTGGATATGGAAGGCTGCAAAACCCTAAAACCATTTGGCATGGACTTGTTACACTTTTATCCTTTGAGAGGCTCGCTGGGCCGAAAACCCGGAAGGGCGGCCCAGGCGAAAGTTAGAGCAAGAGAAAAGAACAAAAAAAAAAGGAAAAGAAAAAAACAAAAGAAAAAAGAGAAAAGAAAAAAAAGAAAAAAAAAGAATGAAAAAGAATGAAAGATACAAAAATTGAAAAAAAAAAGAAGAGAAGAACAAAGCTCGCAAGGTCGAAAACCCGCAACGGGTGCCTTGGCAAAAGCTAGAGCCTAAAAATGAGAGGTTAATAACTGAGTGTACCTTAACCCCGAACTACGTAAGGCTTGATTCCCATTGCCATTCAAAACGCCGCAGTGTCATTTCAAACAAGGGACAACTTTCCGTTGCCATGCAGTGTCCTTCAGACAAGGGGCAATTTTCCATTGCTATGGGTCCGAGGTTGTGCATCTCAAGAGTAGGTTTCGTGCTCGTTGAGCAGTGGTCATTTGCAAAACTAGGTTTTGAGAATTTTTACTAAAGTTGACTAATCTTCTCGAAAAGTACTCAATTTTTTTTTCAAAACTGGACCATTTCTTGGACCCAAAAAAGGAAAATTTTCAGTGCTCATAGCCTGACTTGCATGATTTTAAATCAGAAAATCGAACAAGCCCGTTAATCTAACTCTCATGTTGGTCAAAACTGTTTTAGTAGAAAGCAAAAAACAAAAAAATGCTCAAAATGATGAACTAGGGGCACAGTTGAGTCAGGTGTTATGTCTTTTCCCCTTTGTCAAAATACTAGCCAAGAAGGGCACTCTCCCTGCCAGAAAAGGGCACGGCTGAAACTGTCAACAAAGGAGCTGAAAGCTCTCTCATCCTCCAAGCAACGAGGTATCAAGCCGAGTGCGAAGCACGAACTGGAATGGATCAAAATATCCCACTCCCTCATCTGGGCAGATCTAACCACATCCAAACTCCCCGGCAGAGCATCGACAGCCGATGTCAGCTACAGATTTGCTACACACCCAGTTGTAGCGCAATTCCTCTGTGGGAGGAATTCACTAGCTGTGAGCGGAAGAAAGAGAATCTAGTAGAACGCTAGGGGTACGAGCCCACAATTTGCTGTTTATCCATCAACCACCCAGGGGAGGGATGAAAAATGAGAGATCGAAGAATAGAGAGATGTGCGATGAGAGGAAAAGTGAGAAAAGGGCTTTTTAAGAAAAAACAGAGCTTGAGGGCCGAGGGATGTGGAAACCACAAATGAGAAAGGGTGGGAAACAATATCCGAAGAAACTGGCCCCTCGCGATCTGAGAGGTCTGTCGTCTTTGTAATACGTCTGTGTGTCGTGTTTTTTGTTTTGTTTGTCTCGATTCCTGCTTTGAGTCGTCCCGAGCGTATCTCGTTGTGTTTAGGTTGTTTACCTTTTTGTCTTTCGTTGTTGAGTCTTTTTCGCTGTGTTCAGTCGTAGGCTCAATACCCGGTTAAGAACTCATTTCTTAAATTCAAAAATAAAATCATTTTGTGCTCAAAGTGCTGTGCCATTCTTCATGATTGTGCAAAACAAGATTCGTTCTTTCGTAAAACCGCACGGTTCAACCCAAGTCATGTGAGAACAGTAAAATCAGGATCTATCTGAAGCTATATAGGTTCCAGGCTGCGAAGCAAAAGAAAAGAGAGAAAATTGGAGCATTTGAGTTTGTTTCAGTTTCCGTGATTATACTCTCTGTTATTATATTCCAGATGTACCTCTTCAGGCCTTGTCAATGCTCCGAAGTATGAGTGTACCTCTACTCCCAAACTCAAGCCTACTTCAATGCCAGAATGGCAATCGAAGTGCTCCCTCAAAAAACCAGCCCCTGCCAGATGCATCTTGGCTGTGTTTGCAATGAGTTCCTAGGAGACCAACTGCGACGGTGGAAACTAGAGTTCGGACGACTATTGCCTAGAACGCAAAGGTTCGGAATTTTCGAGACTAAAGTCTGGTTTAAATACCCAGGGGTCTATCCTCGACTTAAAATCTGTATGGCAGCCCCATAGATTGAGATGGCATGTGAATGCGCCTCGATTTTGGATACTGAATCAACCTAGTCTGTCACCCCGTTGGAGAATAGGGAAAGTTGTGAACATGGCCAGGAAGGAAAGGTAGTAACTGCGGTTTGGAAGTACAATCAAGAAAGTGCAAGAAGAACCCACTCTTTTCAGCTCAAAATGTTTCTGCGGATTTTTCAACTCATGTCTTCGATGTGTAGCTCATCGTCAGTCGGCATGCACGAGGTGTATCCTTTTTGGATTGTATCGTGACCCCTCCGAGAGGTAAATCGGAGGTTGCGTTCGGAATTTGGTCTACTTAAGGCTTGTATTCCCTTATTCGGTATTTTTGTTTCAAACGGGTGTTGTCATGCGCGTTCCACTGGCTTTGTTATGCTCATTCGTTGCATTGTTATGCACATCTATCTAGCATTGTTATGCTCATTCGTTTCATTATTATGCACATCTATCTAGCATTGTTATGCTCATTCGTTGCATTGTTATGCACATTTATCTAGCATTGTTATGCTCATTACTTGCATTGTTATGCACATCTATCTAGCATTGTTATGCTCATTACTTGCATTGTTATGTACACTTCACTTGCATCGTTATGCACCTTTTCACTTGCAATTGTCGTCTTTTCTCCACTCGCATGCGGTGCGTTAGGACATCTTTGGTTCCGAACATTCAGACGATTCCGGTGTTCATTCATACCTTTTCTCTCTTGCATTTGATATACTGAGAGGTTTTCTCTTGCGTGTGATACGCTGAGAAATTTCCCATTTCTCTCTTGCATGTGATATGCTGAGAGGTTTTCTCTTGCGTGTGATACGTTGAGAAATTTCCCTTTTCTCTCTTGCATGGGATATGCTGAGAGATTTTCTCTTGCGTGTGACACGCTGAGAAATTTCCCTTTTCTCTCTTGCATGTGATATGCTGAGAGGTTTTCTCCTGCGTGTGATACGCTGAGAAATTTCCCGTTTCTCTCTTACATGTGATATGCGGAGAGGTTTTCTCTTGCGTGTGATACGCTGAGAAGTTTCCCTTTTCTCTCTTGCATGTGATACGCTGAGAGATTTTCTCTTGCGTGTGACACGCTGAGAAATTTCCCTTTTCTCTCTTACATGTGATATGCTGAGAGGTTTTCTCTTGCGTGTGATACGCTGAGAAATTTCCCTTTTCTCTCTTGCATGTGATATGCTGAGAGGTTTTCTCTTGCGTGTGATACGCTGAGAAATTTGCCTTTCCTCTCTTGCATGTGATATGCTGAGAGGTTTTCTCTTACGTGTGATACGCCGAGAAATTTACCTTTTCTCTCTTGCATGTGATATGCTGAGAGGTTTCCTCTTGCGTGTGATACGCTGAGAAATTTACCTTTTCTCTCTTGCATGTGATATGCTCAGAGGTTTTCTGTTGCGTGTGATACGCTGAGAAATTTCCCTTTTCTCTCTTGTATGTGATATGCTGAGAGGTTTTCTTTTGCGTGTGATACGCTGAGAAGTTTCCCTTTTCTCTCTTGCATGTGATATGCTGAGAGGTTTTCTCTTGCGTGTGATACGCTGAGAAATTTACCTTTTCTCTCTTGCAAGGGATATGCTGAGAGGTTTTCTCTTGCGTGTGATACGCTGAGAAATTTCCCTTTTCTCTCTTGCATGTGATATGCTGAGAGGTTTTCTCTTGCGTGTGATACGCTGAGAAATTTATCTTTCCTCCCTTGCATGTGATATGCTGAGAGGTTTTCTCTTGCGTGTGATACGTTGAGAAATTTACCTTTTCTCTGTTGCATGTGATATGCTGAGAGGTTTTCTCTTGCGTGTGATACGCAGAGAAATTTTCCTTTTCTCTCTTGCATGTGATATGCTGAGAGGTTTTCTCTTGCGTGTGAGACGCTGAGAAATTCCCTTTTCTCTCATGCATGTGATATGCTGGGAGATTTTGTCTTGCGTGTGACACGCTGAGAAATTTCCCTTTTCTCTCTTACATGTGATATGCTAAGAGGTTTTCTCTTGTGTGTGATACGCTGAGAAATTTCCCTTTTCTCTCTTGCATGTGATATGCTGAGAGGTTTTCTCTTGCGTGTGATACGCTAAGAAATTTTCCTTTTCTCTCTTGCATATGATATGCAGAGAGGTTTTATCTTGCGTGTGATACGCCGAGAAATTTACCTTTTCTCTCTTGTATGTGATATGCTGAGAGGTTTCCTCTTGCGTGTGATACGCTGAGAAATTTACCTTTTCTCTCTTGCATGTGATATACTCAGAGGTTTTCTCTTGCTTGTGATACGCTGAGAAATTTTCCTTTTCTCTCTTGCATGTGATATGTTGAGAGGTTTTCTCTTGCGTGTGATACGCTGAGAAGTTTCCCTTTTCTCCCTTGTGTGTGATATGCTGAGAGGTTTTCTCTTGCGTGTGATACGCTGAGAAATTTCCCTTTTCTCTCTTGCATGTGATATGCTGAGAGGTTTTCTCTTGCGTGTGATACGCTGAGAAATTTACCTTTTCTCTCTTGCATGTTATATGCTGAGAGGTTTTCTCTTGCGTGTGATACGCTGAGAAATTTACCTTTTCTCTCTTGCATGTGATATGCTGAGAGGTTTTCTCTTGCGTGTGATACGTTGAGAAATTTCCCTTTTCTCTCTTGCATGTGATATGCTGAGAGGTTTTCTCTTGCGTGTGATACGCTGAGAAATTTATCTTTCCTCCCTTGCATGTGATATACTGAGAGGTTTTCTCTTGCGTGTGATACGTTGAGAAATTTATCTTTCCTCCCTTGCATGTGATATGCTGAGAGGTTTTCTCTTGCGTGTGATACGCTGAGAAATCTACCTTTTCTCTCTTGCAAGGGATATGCTGAGAGGTTTTCTCTTGCGTGTGATACGCTGAGAAATTTCCCTTTTCTCTCTTGCATGCGATATGCTGAGAGGTTTTCTCTTGCGTGTGATACGCTGAGAAATTTATCTTTCCTCCCTTGCATGTGATATGCTGAGAGGTTTTCTCTTGCGTGTGATACGTTGAGAAATTTACCTTTTGTCTATTGCATGTGATATGCTGAGAGGTTTTCTCTTGCGTGTGATACGCTGAGAAATTTCCCTTTTCTCTCTTGCATGTGATATGCTGAGAGGTTTTCTCTTGCGTGTGATACGCTAAGAAATTTTCCTTTTCTCTCTTGCATATGATATGCAGAGAGGTTTTATCTTGCGTGTGATACGCCGAGAAATTTACCTTTTCTCTCTTGTATGTGATATGCTGAGAGGTTTCCTCTTGCGTGTGATACGCTGAGAAATTTACCTTTTCTCTCTTGCATGTGATATACTCAGAGGTTTTCTCTTGCTTGTGATACGCTGAGAAATTTTCCTTTTCTCTCTTGCATGTGATATGTTGAGAGGTTTTCTCTTGCGTGTGATACGCTGAGAAGTTTCCCTTTTCTCCCTTGTGTGTGATATGCTGAGAGGTTTTCTCTTGCGTGTGATACGCTGAGAAATTTCCCTTTTCTCTCTTGCATGTGATATGCTGAGAGGTTTTCTCTTGCGTGTGATACGCTGAGAAATTTACCTTTTCTCTCTTGCATGTTATATGCTGAGAGGTTTTCTCTTGCGTGTGATACGCTGAGAAATTTACCTTTTCTCTCTTGCATGTGATATGCTGAGAGGTTTTCTCTTGCGTGTGATACGTTGAGAAATTTCCCTTTTCTCTCTTGCATGTGATATGCTGAGAGGTTTTCTCTTGCGTGTGATACGCTGAGAAATTTATCTTTCCTCCCTTGCATGTGATATACTGAGAGGTTTTCTCTTGCGTGTGATACGTTGAGAAATTTATCTTTCCTCCCTTGCATGTGATATGCTGAGAGGTTTTCTCTTGCGTGTGATACGCTGAGAAATCTACCTTTTCTCTCTTGCAAGGGATATGCTGAGAGGTTTTCTCTTGCGTGTGATACGCTGAGAAATTTCCCTTTTCTCTCTTGCATGCGATATGCTGAGAGGTTTTCTCTTGCGTGTGATACGCTGAGAAATTTATCTTTCCTCCCTTGCATGTGATATGCTGAGAGGTTTTCTCTTGCGTGTGATACGTTGAGAAATTTACCTTTTGTCTATTGCATGTGATATGCTGAGAGGTTTTCTCTTGCGTGTGATACGCTGAGAAATTTCCCTTTTCTCTCTTACATGTGATATGCTGAGAGGTTTTCTCTTGCGTGTGATACGCTGAGAAATTTTTCTTTCCTCTCTTGTATGTGATATGCTGAGAGGTTTTCTCTTGCGTGTGATAAGTTGAGAAATTTGCTTTTCCTCTCTTGCATGTGATATGCTGAGAGGTTTTCTCTTGCGTGTGATACGCTGAGAAATTTACCTTTTCTCTCTTGCATGCGATATGCTGAGAGGTTTTCTCTTGCGTATGATACGTTGAGAAATTTATCTTTCCTCCCTTGCATGTGATATGCTGAGAGGTTTTCTCTTTCATGTGATACGCTGAGAAATTTGCCTTTCCTCTCTTGCAGGTGATATGCTGAGAAGTTTTCTCTTGCATGGGATTACGCTGAGAAATTTGCCTTTCCTCTCTTGCATGTGATATGCTGAGAGGTTTTCTCTTGCGTGTGATATGCTGGGGAATTTTCCTTTCTTCTCTTGCTTGTGATACGCTGAGAAGTTTACATTTGCTCTCTTGCGTGTGATACGCTGAGAGGTTTACCTTCTTCCTCTCCTATGTGTGATACGCAGAGAGATGTTGTGTGTAAGACTCCAGGTATTCTCAGTAGTCGCTTTTAGCCTTCTCCGCGTGAGACGCAGTGAGAATTGCATAATTTTCTTACATCGTTTCTGCATGCAATGTTGTTAGATTTGTATGCACTTGCTTAAAACTGTTGCATGGTATGCTTTATTACAGCTTTCTTCGCATGATCATAAGTTATGTTCAGCTTCTTGCATTGGCAGTTGCATTTTGCCCCTGCCTTCGGGTATGCCTGCGGGCACATCTGTGTTATTTTGTATGTTTGTCTAAGTCTTCGGCCTTGTCAAAAATGGGTCGTCTCTGGGCTTTGACATTCACTACTGTCACTTATGACTTTCGAGTTCTGTCAAAGAGGAGCAACTGTAGACACCCCATTTTGACCGACCTTGAGACTCAGACGTCACCAGTTGAGCGCTCGGTGATATTGCATATTGTGCTCGTTCAGAAGTTTCAGAGTTTCGGCTGCGAGCCTTGCCTCCAGACTTCTGGACTCTTTTGTGCTTTGCCTCGGTTTGCGAACCAGGCTCTGTTTTCTCTGTTTTCTCTTCCTGAAGGGAGGGAGAGGTCCCGTAGATCATCTCTCAGTGGCCGTAGGCTACGTTTCGTGGTCGTAGGCCGTTTTGCCCGTTTGGAGTTCGATTTCTGATTTTTTAGAGCCGTTGGCCGTGTGCCTCGGTTCGGGACCGCTTAACCACCTCTGTTTGCTCTAGTTTTTGGCATGCATCTTATTTACTCCCTTTTGAGGGACATTACGGTCCGAGGGACCAACTTCGTGGTCGGACACCACTTCCGGTGCCTAACAGCCCACTTTCGGGGCCCCAAACTGCGTGTTTTGGCTCCCGAACCTTCATTCTGCATTTTTGGGCTCCGACCCAAACTTGAGATAGCCATATTTTGAGGTCCTTTTCATGTTTTATTAAGGACCTTTTGCTTTTTGAGATCTCCTACTGCCACTTGCTTCTTTACCCCTCTTTTAAGCCTTTTCTTGCATGATAGTTTAGGCCTACTTGTATTTATTTTCGTGGCTTGTCATAAACTACAAAGTGTCATATTTTGAGCCCCTCTTCAACTTTGTTGAAGGGCTCTCTTCAGTTTGAGATCTCCTACTATCACTTGCCCCTTTATCTGACCTTTTAGGCCAATTTTGGGGGGAAATTTGAATTTCATTTCCCCCCCATTTTTCCCCCTCTTTTCCACCCTTTTGTGTCTATATAACAGACCCCCCAGCTGTGTTTTAGGGGTTAGAAAATTTTGGTTTGGAGCTCTCACGTTAAATCTCTCTCTCTCTCTACTCTAAGCCTTAAAAAACCCTTTGATTCTTACACCATTTCCTCACCATCACCTAGCACCACACCACCATTTTTTTGAGTCTATATCATCACCTAGCACCACACCACCATTTCTTCACCATCACCATCACCTAGAAAATTTTGTGTCTATATCATTTTTTTGAGCTCTATTTCATGTTTGTTTAAGGGCCTCTCACTGTTTGAGGCTCCCTTTTTGCACTCGTTTCATTACCTCCTTTGTATGCCATTTTCTTGCATATTATTTTAGGCCTATATGTAAACTGTTTTGAGCTCTAGTCCGAACTGTAAAGAAACTTATTTTGAGCCCTTCTTAAACATTGTTGAAGGGCTCATCACTGTTTGTGGCTTCCATTTGCCACTTGCCTTTATATCCCCCTTTTGGCCTCATTTTTGCATGATTTGTTAGCCCCTTGTGCTTATTTTTTTGGGCCCTAGTACAAACTATAAATAGCCTTATTTTGACCCCCTCTTCATATTTTATCAAGGGTCTTTAGCTGTTTGGAGCCTCCTTTTTACTCTTTGTGTTTAAACCTCTTTTTAGGCCTTATTTTGCATAGTATTTTAGGCTTGCATGAGCACTGTTTTGGGTTTGATCATAAACTGTAAAATGCCATGTTTTGGGTCCCTCTTCAACATTGTTGAAGGGCCCTCTTCTGTTTGGGGCCAGAAGCTGTGACTTGCTTCTTTACCTCACATTTAGGGCCATTTTTGCATATCAGTTTAGCCCTATTTGCGTTCACTGTTTGGCCTTGCTTAAAACTGTAAACATGCTTGTTTTGGGACTTTATTGAATCTGTCTTCATGCTTCAAGTTCAAATAATGCATGCTTTGTATAGCTGTAGGCCATTGCGTGTGCCTAGTTTTGCATTTCGGGTCTCATTTCATGCATCGGGTGCCATATTGCCATGTTTTGGGGCTGTTTTGCATCTTGTTTTACTACTGAAATTTTCATGTTTGCATACCATGTTCCATGCCTTGCCATGCTTTGGTAGAGTGGCATCTGGTGCCTTAGGGTCGGTCCTCGATTTGCGTGCACGTGTGCACGCATCTCGAATGTCTCATTTTCATCTAATGGCCTCTTATGTGAGTGTGGATGAGGTCCACTTATGTTGGTGTAAGCCCATTATGCATTGCGTATGCCATTTCATTTCATAGCATTGCGTATGCTAGGTTGTATTTTAGCGCATTGTGTATGCCATGTTATCTCGTCCATCGTGTGTGCCATTTCATAGCATGCTGCATTTTAGGTTGTATCTTAGTTGCATTTCATGCATGTCATGCATATTGCATTGTGTTTGGCATAGGAGTTAGCCCGAGCACGGGAAACGAGGTATGTTTCGTACTCCGAGTGACGGAACATGTCCCAATTCCCCAGTCACCGACACTCCGGATTATCCATGATGGAGTTAGGTTTTAGTTGAGTTTTCATGTGAATTCATTTCATATTGAGTTGTGCAATTCGTCCCCTCGGCCATCATGCATCGAGATGCGTGATTGGTGGTACGAGGATCGAGGCATGCATACATCTGTAAAAATACATTGCTATGCCCCTCTCCTGCTCTCTGTTGCAGCAAATCAAGAATCAGCAGTCTTCCGGAGCTTGGCGCAATTTCCAAGAATAATTGCAAAACAGAGGCTAATTGGGGCATCCTAGTGGATTTCCGCGCAAGGCAGCCCAAACATACATCATTCATCAGAGTCAAGGCGGTCCCTGGCTTGCATGCCAGTTTATAGCTTTCTTAGATTAATTTGTAAATTAATTAGGATTTTTGTATTTATTCGGGACTGTATTATTCATTCATTTGGGACTGTATATTATTTTATTCGGACCCTCTGTGCGAGGGCATAATTGTAATAAGTGTGCGTGTGTGTGATGTATGTCTTCCAACCCCACGTCTTTCTCCCTTTTATTTACCCGCTTATGATGGTTAGATTAGGGCATGTTTCAAATTTGCATACAGCATGATAGCATGTTTGCATTCATTCATCTGTTTTGCACGCACCGGGCTCGGCGTATCATACTAACTGCAATGTATTTTCAATTCCAAATTGAATACATGTTAGCTGCAGCATTTCATATGCCATGTTTAGAATAGCCGAGCCTGTTATAGTTTCATTTTTGCATGTGTTGCATTAGGCATTTTCGTATAATTAGGATCATGCATGGATTTCTAATTAGCTTCTGTTTTGGCTTGGAGTACTCGGTAAGTTTTATGCTTTAGCATCCTTACGTGCGTGTGAATGACTGCCATGAATAGCATGCTTACCATGAGGCTATGTGCTTATATGATATAACTGCCTGAATGCCTGTGGGTAAAGGTTGGGTTATTTGAATTGGAACAATTCATCAAATGTGTGTTTTAAGCGCAGTAGATAGTGGCAAAATCATGTTTTTCTAAGCCCACCCGAGGGTGGCAAATCCACGTCTTAGCCTACTTGCGGGTAGCACCATCAAACCATTTTCAAATAAACAAACATGAAATGTTTTGTTCCAATTCAGGCGACCCAGTCTATACTTGTATGCTGTGCGCATCACATAGTAAATCTAGGCTAATAACCGGAATAAGAACGCATAATGTTTTCAAAAATAGATATCATGGTTAGTAGAGGCCGATCTTTGATCGGGCGAGCGACGGTGCTCACGAAGTGACCTTCCGCAATCGTACCCAAGTTCCCGAGCCGAGGCAACTTTTGTAATGACGTACACGTGGCCTTAGGCAAACGAGTCAGGGTTTCCTAAATTTCTCCAAAATAAAATATTTTGGTGGCGACTCTGTATCTGGCAAAGCAGTCCATGTTTGGCACTTCTTTCAAAATCTGTTTTCTCAAAACGATTTGCCAGATTTGGACTCTTTGGTTCAGATTAAGAACCGTGACAATTTTAGAGTCCTGAGCTGCAGTGAGCCCAATATCGAACGGAACGGGGGACTCGTTCCTCCCCGGGGAGTTCGGGGACGTCTACAGTTTGCCGGAGGCTTGTCTTGTCAAGGCATGTCCATAAGGCTGATCGGTTGTGGGCTCTGCTAGTATGGGAACACAAACCCCGGTTTTACCGGGGCACCCTTTTTGACCATTCGGCCTAATGCATATTCGGATCTATAGTGACCATTCCAAACTAGGACAGGTTGCTTACCCGTTTATAGGTTGTTTGAAACCGCTGCGTGCGTAGCGAAACCCTAGTTCCTGACAAAATAGGACTGGGAAAACCCTACCCCAACATAGGGGTGTTTTGGCTCTCAATTATCTGTTATATGCTGTCAGAGTGTGTCTCTACTGGAGTTACATGTATTAGTTTGCAAATTTTGGGCATCAGGCCTGCGGGCATCAATCAGTATTTGAGAATCAGTTATCTGCGGATATCAGAGATTCAGTTTTGGGGGCAGTGATTCAAGGATAATAATCAGTGATTGAGGACAGTGTGTATTCAGCTTATCGACTGTGTGTTGCTATGCCCGGCTGTGTGTCATGCATTTACTTTAAGCTGTTATGCTGTTCGTTTATCTGTTTATTTATTTCCTTATTGCTTTATTTATCTTTTTACTAGGGCAATTTTAGCACAATTGCTTCCAACCCAGTAGATATTCCCCAAGCACTTTGGATACGAGGTCGTCGACTCAATCGATCTGAGGATCTAATTGACGGACAGCCAGTGTTCCATTCTCTACCCCCCGTTGTCAGAAGAAGGCCAAGAAAGCGCAGTGTGTCAGAACAGAGGTTGCCAGAACAGTGGGTTACTCTATCAGAGGACAATAGGACTGAGGTCTCGATTGTTGCTATAGAAATAGACATACCAGTTAGTCGGATGGATCAGCAAAATACATCAGGGATGGAAGCCCTGGTGCGCCAAATGCAGGAGAGCATGAGACAAATGCAGGAGGATGCCGCCCGTCAAGCGGAGTTCTCCAAACAGCAGGCCGCGATCATGGCCCAGCAGGCCGAACTAATCACTAGACTCCAACAGCAGAATGCGGTATCTGCTTCACATCAAGTTCCTCCTCCGCCAGGGGCTCCATTACCAAAGCAGGCACCTACTGTCCAGAATGCTCTGCCAAACACCCAGAACACTGTGCCAAATGTCCAGAACATGCAAGAGGACACGAACCTTCCAACGGGGCCAGCTCCGCCCCCGCTTCCGCCTCAACTGTCCAAGACCCATACACCCAACCACCCGGACTCTCCCTTCGAGTTCGAAATAGACCATACAGCTCTGAAACTGAGCAAGCTTGAGAAGCTCTTCAAGAAATCACAAGGAGTAAAGGCTATTCCGAATATCGAGGATGGATATACCGACGTGGCCGTGACATTGCCCGATAGGTTCAAGATGCCGCAAATTGACCGCTTTGACGGGTCCGGGGACCCCATGGTCCATCTTCGGCTATTCTCAGACATCCTGCGGTCAATGGGCCTAACCCGACCACAAAAGCTTTCGCTGTTCGGCCGAACCCTGTCCGGTGTGGCCGTCATCTGGTACGCAAAGTTAGAGGGTAAGGTAAAAAGAAGCTGGGATGAAATGGCTGAGGCCTTTGTCGCACAGTACTCGTACAATACTCAGATTGAGATTACAACTCGTGATCTCGAAACGACGAGGCAGGAGCCTAAAGAGACTTTTTCAGATTTTGTAACTCGATGGAGGGCAAAGGCATCGATGATGACTTTGAGGCCCACTGATAAAGACCAAATCAGGATGATTGTGCGCATTCTCCAACCGAAATTGATGCAGAAGATGATTGTACTCCCCTTTCCCACCTTCTCAGATTTACACGAGATGGGGGTACAAATTGAGGATGAGATGAAGCAAGGTCTGATTGACCAGGATAGGGAACAACCGAGGAGGACTTTCAACCGTAACAACAATGCAGCCCGAGTGGCGCTGCAACTGCAAGAGCTTCAGAGGTGAGCATGGTCACCACTATTCTCTCTCCTCTTCCGAGACCCATGGCAGCCACACCCTTCTCCGGTGCATCCGGAAGTAATACCCAAACCACTAAACACCAGCCCAGAGGCCAAAGAACCTTCACCCCACTGTACATGCCTTTGTCCAAGGCTCTGGGGGTCTTAACCAGAAAGGGGCATCTAAAACCCCTAGAGCCGAGGCCATTACCAAATCCACTTCCACCCTCTCACAACCCAGCCAAGTACTGTGGATATCACCAGCAGCACGGTCATGATACTGACCAATGTTTCAGGCTGCGTCACGAGATTCAAGACCTCGTTGACAAAAATGTGATTCTACCTCCAGAGAAACCTAACGTCACAACCAATCCACTCCCTACACATAACCAAGCTCCACCTCCCAAAAGAGTCAATCACTTCCAGACTGGGGTCGTGTCTCACGATCCTAGCATCTATATTACTCCTACCCATCTACCTAAGCCGGAGGTGCTTCTTCCCGACTGCACCGACTCTTTGTGCATGTTGGACATCTCCACAACCCGACCAGAGCCGACGGTGGTGACCATCGAAGATGGGGCAAGGCAGACTTCAGAAAAGGATGGAATTATTGAGTCTGGGATTGAACAAAGTTTTGCTGGGGAAGTCTATGATCCGAGTGAGTACATCTTGTCAACGGGCCGGATTGGGCTGGGCTTAGAATTGCCAGAGAAGGAGGAGTTGTGTGTGATCCAGGGGGACGGATTTGAGCAAGGGGCAAATGATTTGACGGCTGTGGAGGAGGACTTTGCCAACCTACAGTTTTTCGATGACCAAGAATCAGGGGGCGCAGCAGTCAACTGGTTTGATTATGAGGAATCGGCAGAGGCTACTGGATGGCTGGATGATAAGCCAGATGTGGTGGAAGAATCCCAACCAGAACAGGGCCCGGCAGGGGCGAGAGTATCAACTGTGGCTGGAAGGACCGGAAGTCAGATTACATTGCTGGAGAGCACCGATACAAAGAATTTCGCTCAGGACAGAAGCATTGTGAATACAGGGAAAGTTGAACAAAAAGCTGCACTGACGCAGGTAGAACAACAGGGTCCTGAGAGAACCGGGAAAGCCAAAATCCATGAAGGAATCAGAAGTGCTGTGGGCACAAGAACAGAGGATGTTGTGAGCATGCAGGCTGAAAGTGCTGTGAGTACAAACATGCCCGAGCCAGACAGGTGCCTTTTGAATGCCAACGGAATGTGGTAGGAAGACGATGACTTATGTCTTGCCCACACAGACGAAGACTGGGGAAGCAATCAACCGGACGACACCTGGTACCTCGATGAGGTGGATCACATGACAAGAAGCGGGCGGTACTTCAAGCCCCCGCAGCTAGACCAACCCGAGACATCTGGAAAGGACAAAGAAGCCGAGAGGCAGAAAGAGAAGCAGATCGAAGAGGAAGCTGTACTGAAACAGCTGAAGAAGATACAAGCAGACATCTCCATCTGGGGACTGCTTATGGCCTCACGAGTGCACAGACAGGCTATCATATCTGCCATGGACAAGTCCAAACTCTCTATAGATACTACACCAGAACAGCTGGTTGGGCGGGTTTTTCCAGGAGAAGGTTCCCCGGCATTAACCTTTTCAGACAAAGAACTACCGCCTGAGGGCACAAATCACAATAAACCCCTCTACGTTTCCGTAGAATGTAGAGAAAAGTGGATACCGGTGGTACTTGTTGATACCGGGTCCGCCATCAATGTCTGCCCAGCCAGAACAGCGTATGCAATCGGGTTAAAGCCCGTGGACTTCGTGCCAACTACTCAGGTGATTAGAGCATATGATAATACTAGCAGGAAAGTGATGGGGACTGTCAAAATTCAGACTCAGGTTGGTCCAGGACAACACAACATTGAATTCCATGTCTTGGACGTTCCCTCAACCTTTAACCTACTTTTGGGGCGACCGTGGTTGCACCAGGTCAAGGCAGTCTCTTCCACTTTGCATCAGATGCTGAAGTACCCTCACGGGAAGGGGGTGGCTATTGTCTTCGGGAATTCATCAATCCATCCGCCGCCGGAAGTGTCCACCTCAGTCTTAGAAATCGAGCATGGCACTGAGGATGTGTTCTTATCAGGATTCACTTTGGCCGAGGCTCGAGTGGTGCAGAATATTATGGCTGTGAATGAGGGGGTGTATGTAAGTGCTCAATCCGTCTACCTCATGAACAAGTTACAACACATCCCCGGGATGGGATTGGGAAGGAGAAGCCGAAAGGGCGTCTCAACACTGGCCGAAGTGCCACACAACCCTCATACCTTTGGCTTAGGTTATCTGCCCACCAAAGAGGACTGGGTAAGGAAGGGTAAAGAAATGGCCGGAAGAGCCAGAGCAAAGCAGGCTGGGAAGCCTTTCGAATTAATGCATAGGCCCATTCAGGGTACCCTAAACGGACGCTTCGTCCAGGAGGGGGAGGACTTTCCGTTTTGCGGCTTCCCAGAGCCGTGGCTGAACGCGGAGAAGAAGCGCGTGCCAGGTTTCGAGATCTTCTTTGACCTGCGACTACCCGGGGATGACGTTGCCGAAGAGCAAACAGACCCATTAGCTGAAGTTGAACAGAGTAAGAAAGTGCAGTCTGAGGACACTGAACTTGAAATGGGGGTAGCGCTGGCAAGTCTACTCTCAGATCCTCCGATCGACCATAAGTGCTTGGGGGATAACTTCTCGGTATGCGTGATCAGAGATGAAACGGTTGCGGGCCTACCAGCAACTATTTTGGATGCATCTATCGCACCCTCTCTTACTTGGCAATACGAAGAGGGATTCTTGTCCAACAGCACCGGGTCAGGTAGTGAGCCGGAACCTGATTCCACCGAGTCCTGTGAGTCGGAATCAGGTTCCAGCTCGACTGAGTCTGAGTCTGGTAATCCTGGGGATGATAACCCGGATGCCACAGTTATGTCCAGGTCGTCTTTTTCTTTCTCATTTGAGTCTGTTGTAACCGAGATTTCGGACGATTTGGATGAGCTTAATGAGAATCAAGTAACTGTGGTTTCTGAGTACTTTTCTGTGCCCTTAATTTTTTGCATAAACTCGGACTTTCAAAATTTTGATGAAAACAACGAGGAAGAAATTCCTCTGGTTTTGCAACGTTTAATTGAGCAGGAGCAGGAGAGATTTGTCAAACCCTTAACGGATGAAATCATTACCATGAATATTGGTACTGAGGAGGACCTGTGGCTGGTCCAGATCGGGTCCACGTTGTCTTCAGAGGAACGCGAGCACTTAGTCGCTTTATTAAAAGATTTCAAAGATGTTTTCGCGTGGTCCTATGAAGACATGCCTGGGATCGATCCTGAGATTGTACAGCACCGGATCCCCCTTGACCCCGAGGCCCGACCTGTCAAACAGAAACTCAGGAGGATCCGCCCGGACTGGGCTCCCAAGGTTAAGGAAGAGGTCACCAAGCAAATCGATGCAGGCTTCCTGTTGGTTTCCGAATACCCGACATGGTTGGCCAACATCGTTCCAGTGCCGAAGAAGGATGGCAAGATCTGGGTGTGCGTGGATTTCAGGGATTTAAACAGAGCTAGTCCGAAGGACGACTTTCCCTTACCGCATATCGACGAGTTGGTGGATTTCACAGCAGGGCATGCTTTGCTCTTATTCGTGGATGGCTTCTCAGGGTACAATCAGATAGTAATGGCACCAGAAGACAGAGAAAATACTGCTTTCACCACCCCGTGGGGGACATATTGCTACAGAGTAATGCCGTTTGGGTTGAAGAATGCTGGAGCTACTTATCAACGGGCCGCGACCACAATATTGCACGACATGATCCACAAAGAGGTTGAGGTGTACGTGGACGACATGATTGTCAAGTCCAAAGAAAGAGAGGGCCACTACACCGCCTTGCAAAAGTTCTTCCAAAGGATCAGGGAATTCCGGTTGTGGCTGAATCCTCAGAAGTGTACGTTCGGTGTTACAGCGGGAAAAATGCTGGGATTTCTGATTACACAAAGGGGCATCGAGGTCGACCCTTCAAAAATCAAGGCCATCTTAAAAATGCCACCACCAAGGACTGAAAAGGAGGTGCGAGGCTTTCTGGATAAAGTGCAATTCATAAGACGGTTTATCTCAAAGTTAACCTTGACTTGTGAACCACTTTTTGGTCTCCTGAAGAAAGGCAAGAAATTCCAATGGGACGGTCGATGCCAAGTTGCTTTTGAACAGATCAAAGAATACTTGCAGAACTCGCCTGTGTTGTCATCGCCAGAGCCGGGGAAACCGTTGATATTGTACCTCTTAGTGACTGAGACAACAATGGGCTGCATGCTCGCACAGGAATCAGAGGATAAGGTGGAGAGGGCCATCTACTATCTGAGCAAGAAGATGCTAGAGTACGAGACTCGCTACACACCATTAGAGAAGGCTTGCTTAGCTTTGGTATGGGCTACCAGGAAGCTGCGGCACTACCTGTTAGCTCACTCCGTAATGTTGGTTTCACGACTGGATCCCATCAAATACCTTTTCGAGAAACTGGCACTTACGGGTAGGCTAGCTCGTTGGCTGCTGTTGCTCTTCGAATTCGATCTGAAATATGTAACACGCAAGTCAGTCAAGGGAAGAGCAGTGGCAGAGTTCTTAGCCGATCATCCAGTGGAAGGAGGTGAAGTAGTTGAGTACTTATTCCGAGATGAAGCCATTTTGCACATCGACGACGAATATTGGACGATGTACTTTGACGAAGCGTCAAATCAATACGGGTATGGGATAGGAGTGTTGCTGATAGCACCCGACAATTCCCGTATCCCTCTAGCCTTCAAACTCCGGTTCAAAGTCTCGAACAACGAAGCTGAATATGAGGCATGTACTGCCGGTCTAGAAGCAGCCCTGGAACTAGGGGCAAGACAGTTGGACGTCATCGGTGACTCGAACCTTGTTGTGTCTCAAGCAAAAGGAGACTGGAAAGTCAAAGAAGAAAAAATGATGATGTATCACCAGACCTTGGACTTGTTAATTCCTAGGTTCGAGAAGCTAAACTTTGCTCATCTTCCAAGAGAGAACAACAGGTTTGCAGATTCTTTAGCAACTCTGTCTTCCCTGGTAGACATCCCGTTTGGAATCCGGATGCGTCCAGTCGTCATTGACCAGAAATTTGCACCAGCCTACGAGTCGATCGCTGCTATAGATGAGGTTTAGGTCGAAAACCCCTGGTATTATGACATTTGGAATTTCTTAGAGAAGGAAGCATACCCACCAGGGGTAAATGCCAAGGATAAAAGGGCAATCAGAAGAATGGCCGTTCAGTTCATCATCTGTGGGGGTAAGCTGTATAAAAGAGGTCATCTGGGAATGCATAAGTTATGTGTCGAAGCCGAAGAATCAAAGTGCCTGATGGAGGCCATCCATGGAGGAGAATGCGGTGCATATATGAACGGAGTAATGCTGGCACGGAAGATCCTCAGACAGGGTTACTACTGGTCCACCATGGAGAAGGATTGTATCGGTTTTGTCCGGCGATGCCACAAGTGTCAAATTCATGCAAATCGCATGAACATCCCGCCGTCGAAGCTGTACAATATGACTTCGCCATGGCCATTTTCAGTTTGGGAAATTGATGTGATCGGGGCTGTCACTCCAAAGGGGTCGAATGGGCATGAGTTCATCCTGCTCGCGATAGATTATTTCACAAAGTGGGTCGAGGCCCAATCATATGCAGTGTTGAAGGCGTCGCACGTTGCAAAGTTTATCAGAAATAACATCATCTGTCGCTACGGGGTCCCAAACGAGGTCATTTCGGATAACGGTTCCCACTTCAAGAAGGAAGTGATTGACTTGTTGGAGAAATACAACGTGGCTTTTCATAAGTCATCCACATACCGGCTGCAAACCAACGGAGCAGTCGAGGCCGCCAACAAGAATATCAAACACATACTGCAGAAGATGGTGGAAACCTACCGGGATTGGCCAGATAAGCTGCCATTTGCTCTGTGGGGCTACAGGACTTCAATTAGAACTTCTACCGGAGCGACTCCGTATTCATTGGTTTACGGGATGGAGGCCGTTCTACCTATCGAGATTGAGGTTCCGTCATTGCGAGTATTGGCTGAGTGTCAAATAGCTGAAGCAGATTGGCAGCAGAGCAGGTTTGAGGAACTCATGCTTTTTGATGAGAGGAGACTGAAAGCACTGTACCATGTTCATGGTTATCAGCGCAGAATTGCCCGGGCTTTCAACAAGAAAGTTAAGTCCAGGAATCTAAAGGAAGGAGATTTGGTGCTCAAGGACAACCGAGCTCCCATCCACGACCCAAGGGGCAAGTTCAGACCTAATTGGACTGGTCCCTATATCATCAAAGCTATCTGGTCAGGTGGAGCTGTGGTTCTGATGGATCTAGATGGCTTGGAGTTCTCACAACCGATCAATATGGACAAGTTGAAGAAATATTACCCTTGAGAGGCTCGCTAGGCCGAAAACTCGAAAGGGCGACCTAGGCAAAAGTTAGAGCACAAAAAATTGGAAAATATAAAGACTGAGCTCGCAAGGTTGAAAACCCGCAAAGGGCGACCTTGGCAAAAGTTAGAGCGTAAAAGGAAAGTGAAAATACCCGAGTGAACCTAAGCCTGAACTACGTAAGGCTTGATTCCCATCTTTGGGATGCGTAGGCAGCTTCACCCTGAAGTTCAGCCATAAACTTTTCCCCGATCAACTTTGTCCATTTTGACCATCTCAGTCATCTTTACCCATCAGCATTTATCGCAATCTCCGGTGCAGTGCTATTCAGACTAGGGGCAACTTTCCGTTGCCACACGCTGTCGCGGTACTATTCAGACTAGGGGCAACTTTCCAGTTGCTAGGATCCGGGATTGTGCATCTCAGTGACAGATCTTAGGCGTGTCCAGTTCTGATCCATATCGAAAATGATTTTGAAAAGTTTTAATAAAAATTGACTTTGTTCAAATTAATCTCTTTACAACCAAGACCATTTTTGGACCAAAGCGAAAATTTTCAGTACCATAACCTTCAATTTCATTGATTTCAAAACAGAGTTCTCCTGCTCTTGTATACAATCGAAGTTGTTTTTTTATTACATTCATAAAGAAAACTTGAAAGTACTAGTAAAGCAATAAATCCGGGGCATAGTCAAGTCAAGTGTCCCTGCGCCCCCTCCCAGAGCTGGTCGAAGCCTCTGATGCCAAGCTAGGCCCAATCTGTGCCTCCTCGTTAAGCGAATCCAAGCACTCGTCAGACAAAGTGCAACTGAAAGTGGGAGCGGGGGCCAGGAGCTCTCTAGTCCTCCATGCTATGGCATATCGGGCAAGCTGTGCACCTCGAACCGGGAAAGCAGCCGGGTACTCAATCCCCTCTGGCGGGCAAATCTGATCATGATCGAATTGGCGCAGGAACCGGAACAGAAAGTAGAACACACAGTGGGCCAGACCAATCAACTAGATCCCGATCAGTCGGGACATGCTATAGCTCATTGCCGGGAGATTGACCCATGGACAACGCCAAGCAATGCGACCTGCAGACAAATGGCACATCCAGTCAAACCACCACCCTTCATCAGGGGCATCGACTAGGCGCTGTCGAAAGAAATAGCCTCGAGCTGAGTAGGCTGGGCAAGAATCCACAACCTGCAATTTGTCCATCAACCATACCTGGGGAGGGATGAAAAATGAGAGAATAAAGAATAGAGAGGTGTACGATGAGAGAAAAGTAAGACAAGGGTTTTGTGAGAAAAATTGAGCCTGAGGGCCGAGTGATGTGAGCAAATACATATGTAAGATTGGGTGGGAAACATTACCTACAGCAACAGTGAACTCCCAGTAAATCTAGTCGTCTCCCGGCGATAGAAAGCATCCAAGCCCATCAGCGTCTCGGCCAAGGTCATGGCGATGCAACTCTTCCCTTCTTTCAAACCTTGAGCAACTTCAATCAGACGGATGCCAGATCCGCCAAAGCCCGGGGAAAGCAGAAAGTGAGACAACAGGCACAAGCAAAGGGCGTGTTGTCGGAGACCTTGCCAACAATGGTTACTGCGGTCACCAGCGTCAGAAAAGCGATAAATCAGACCGAGGATATCCAGTTCCCCATTACAGATCAGAGACCAAGCGTCGTGTGCGGTGAGTCCATACATTCGCCCTAAAGCTTGGGCGTGGCCAAAGCGAAACTGGGGCAAAATCTCTTCAGGACTTTCAAATTCCATCAAAACTTGAAAATCTTCAAAAGTCGGACATACCTCTTGCCCGCCAAAGCTGAAGACATGCGTCACCGGGTTCCAAAACCTCGCCGTGGCATGAAGGAAAGGAAGGTGCAGCGGAGTGCGACTCAGCGTGAACAGTGCATTCAAGCCGAAACCCCGGAAGTTCAGCTTTTCCGAACCATTTAGAGAAGCGATCCAAGCTGTGAGATTTTCAACAAGAAACGCCTCCATTTTTGGTGCAAAACTAAGGTGAATTGAATGAACCACGGAACTAAGGCTTTTAAAGAGGGAAAGACACTATTCGGGGGACAAGTGTCAAAAATTTGACGGATGCTGGACTAAGTGGCCGGCCGGCCACCTTTTCTGGCAGGCCGGCCATTTCCTTTTTCAAAAACTGGCCGATGGTCTCCTCTTTGCAATAAATTTGGCCGGCCGACTCCGAAAAGTAGCCGGCCATGCTCCAATGTGTGTCTTTAGCCTTGTTGTACCCTCCGAGAGAAAGTTTCAAGCATCTCCCTGCAACGGGTGTATCGAAGGCCTCTATTCCCCTCTGTTTCGGATGCGTTCCGTTGCCCAGATCGTCCGAAGTACACTTTGTTTTGTTAAGTTTTGTTTTCGAGTTGTTGTTTTGTTTATCGAGTTGTTGTTTTGTTTATCGAGTTGTCATTTTGCTTATCGAGTTGTTTGTCGAGCTGTCGCATTGTTTTTGAGTTGTTACTCTTTGTTTAAGCAATTTTTGTTTGAGTCTTGTTTATTTGAGTTGTCAACACTATTGTATTTTGCTTATCGAGTTGTAAACTTGCTAAGGTTTTGTTATGTCTTAGAAAGTTAAGTTGTTGCGTCGGTTCACTACCTGACTGGGCAAAACGCACAATGCACGTTTCCATTCAATCTCATTATGGTGCAAAATGATGCGATATGATGCTAAGAGCTTAAAATACAACACCTTTTTCAAAAGCTGTTTCATTCCATCATGACATTTTACAGACTAAGGCACAAGTTTTACAAAAAATAAAACTGCCCGATAATGTACAAATGTGCTACAACTACTAGCAAAAAGATAAATAAAACAGGAAACAGCTGCATCTGTGCTCTCAAGAGCAGGAATAAGAGGCCCTCCTCGTCCTCTTCTGCGGAATAGACTCTCCGCCGCCATCGCCATCATCATCATCTGAATCGGAATCGTCATCCTCGGGATCCCCCTCAGCCTCGCCTCCACTCCCGGAACTAAGGCCGGAGCCGTCCTCTCTATCGGCAGATGTCTCCGACTGACGATCTGCAACCTTCTCCTCCTCGTCCTCACCAGGCTCCTCCTCTATAATATGTGCCCTGCGGCTACGAGACGGTCCCCCTTCAGCTCCTCGAAAAGGCCTGGATGGCCCAGCTCCTCGAAAAGGCCCGGGTGGTCCACCCCCCCGAGAAGGCCCAGGTGGCCTGGCCTGCGGCTCTGCATATACCGGGGGCATCTAAAAATAAAGAGTTCAATTCAAATACATCAGTCCAAATATGTACATTAGATGCAGATGCGAGAAAACTACATGAAGTGGGTACATATAAACACAGTGCATAAATAAGGTGTGTGTCAGATGTGCTCTACACAAGTAGCCTATCAATGCAGTAGAAATCAGCATACCATCAGAAGTATGATAAATGCCAGAAAACTAAAGAGTACCTGGAAACCCATGACGGACAGCTGCGCCTCTCTCCGCAAGACCATGCCCTCAAGTGAGGCCACCAATCCGATCACCCCCTCCATGTACTCTCTGGGTGGCTGCAAACACGAGCTCATAATCATCAGTGAATAAAGGAATGTCTAAGTATTTGAATGATAGATGAAAAATAGTGGGGCATACCGGCGGTGAGTCGGGATCAATGACGTATCGATGGTCAGGCATGGGAGGCTCTATCGGAATCGTGTAGGAGGTCCCGTACCGCCATCCTGTCAACTCGGCCGGCATGTCTGGCCATCCGGGATGAGGATAAGTCGGAGGAATCGGGGGAACCAATCCACCCCCACCTCTAGATATACCAACCCTGCTGGTAGAAGGGGCGTCTGCAGCCCAAGCCCAGGCCTGGCTCGAAGATGGCATGCCAGCAGGCCTCATCGTTGGAGTACGAGCTCCCGTCAATGGAGGCATCAGGTATAAGTGGCGGTAAGTAGCGTAATCCCCCTCCTCCAGATGTAGCAAGGCATCAGTACCCAGCATAGCATTAACAACATCCTGGGAAATGAGCATATCAGCAATCCGCATATCAACTGGGGGTGCTGAAGGAGGGTCCTGAGAAGTGTACCCCCAGACTTGACGGAAGAAGCGGTCTCCCAAAAACTAGGCCCTGCCAACTGGCCCTTCGAACAGAATCCTGTACCAGGAGGCATCCCACCCTCCGGCAAACTGGAATCGGAGACCCTCACCTAAAGGCGCCCATGGCTGCCATGTAATCTGCGGATAACAGACGCATAAACCAAGCAGAAATTGAAAATGTACAGGACAAATCAAAGATGAAAGCAGAAAGAACTGAGAGTTCTGAAATACCTCCGTTGACCGCACTGTGTCGAAATACTGCCGCAGATAAAGGAGAGACTCCCGAGGTCTTGGCCGGTGCTGGCCTTCAAATACCAGTGAGTATGGGGTCACGAGAAGTCCCTCTACCACCATCTCTGGGGCCAATGTCGGGAAATACACATAGACCCACAACTGTGGAAAACAAAGCAGAATACGAAGTGCTGAGGGCAAAGTGCACGATACAGAGTATAAAGTGCGCCGTGTGTGCAATGTGCAAGTAATGAGGAGTAGAAATGTAAATCAAGAGGGCAAAAAGTACCTCCCAGGCTCTCCAGTAGCCGCCACGTAAGTCCCCCCATCTGCGGGAAGTCGCACTCATATAGCAATAAAGGGTAGCCAAGCCGGCGCCACCCCAGTCGTATCGTCTGACCTGTGATAGGTCCACCAAAGCACTCAGCAGATAGAGCCCTACAGTGTTCCCCCTGTCGGCAAACAAAGTGGTCCCGAAGAGGAACATCAGGAAGCCGCGGGCATACTGTGCCGCCTCATCAGGAGTCCCGGGCTCCATCTCCACCCGTCGGAAATGGGAAGAGAACCGGGTGTATCGGACTCTCCCCGAAGCTCTATCAACAGGCGGGCGAGCCCCTAACAAATATATCCAGGCAGCCTCCCACTGACCCATGTCCTCATCGTAAGGGATAGGCCAACCTCCCATGCCCAGGCCAGTCAGTACGGCAAAGTCAAAGGGGGTCATAGTCAAGTCCCCCGTAGCGGAAAAATGGAAGGAGTTGGTGGTGTCCCACCATCTCTCCACCAAGGCAGCCATCAGCGTCCTCCTGGTAGGGCAATGGGATAGCCCAGTACAGAAGGGCCCAAACCCCGTCAAGTCAACAAAATCCCGAACAACCTCCGGGAGCTCAGCTTACCAGTCTCTCGCCGCAGTAGAGCCATACCCCCGCACATTGCGAGAAGTCACCTGCATTCAGAATGAATAGGTGTTTCAGCATAAAATGAATAAGCTGCGTCCAAATGAAATGAATAAGCTGCATGCAAATAAAATGAATAGGCTGCGCGAAAAGTAAAGTAAGTGGGCTGTGTGCTCTGAAAATCAATTTGGACTGTGTGTTTAGAAAATCAATGTTTGGGCCGCGTGTTCAACTCTCAATCAGTGTGGGCTACGTGTTCACCTTCAATTTGGGCTGTGTGCTCTGAAAATCAGTGTTTGAGCTGCATGTTCAACTCTCAATCAATGTGGGCTGCGTGTTCACCTTCAATTTGGGCTGTGTGCTCTGAAAATCAGTGTTTGGGCTGCGTGTTCAACTCTCAATCAGTGTATGCTGCGTGTTCACCTTCAATTTGGGCTGTGTGCTCTGAAAATCAGTGTTTGGGCTGCGTGTTCAACTCTTAATCAATGTGGGCTGCGTGTTCACCTTCAATTTGGGCTGTGTGCTCTGAAAATCAGTGTTTGGGCTACGTGTTCAACTCTCAATCAGTGTGGGCTGCGTGTTCACCTTCAATTTGGACTGTGTGTTCAGAAAATCAGTGTTTGGGCTGCGTATTCAACTCTCAATCAGTGTGGGCTGCGTGTTCACCTTCAATTTGGACTGTGTTCAGAAAATCAGTGTTTGGGCAGTGTGTTCAACTCTCAACCAATGTGGGCTGCGTGTTCACCTTCAATTTGGGCTGTGCGCTCTGAAAATCAGTGTTTGGGCTGTGTGTTCAACTCTCAATCAATGTGGGCTGCGTGTTCACCTTCAATTTGGGCTGTGTGCTCTGAAAATCAGTGTTTGGGTTGCGTGTTCAACTCTCAATCAGTGTGTGCTGCGTGTTCACCTTCAATTTGGACTGTGTGTTCAGAAAATCAGTGTGTGAGCTGCATGTTCAACCCTCAACCGGTGTGTGCTGTGTGTTCACAATCAATTTATGGGTTGAGTGTTTAGAAATTCAAGTGATTGAACCGTGTGTTCAGAGTGCAAACAGAATACAAGAAAATTTCATAATACGTTACAGAAAAGGTAAAAACGAAGTAAATACCTCTCGTGCCTCATGGGAGAGATGATACTCAGGCTCCCGCAGGAGGAGATCCCCGGGTGCTCGCTCGTCGAACTCGGTGAAATGATGAAAAACAGCCCGCGGAAGAACGTGTACTGGTGGGTCATACCTCTTGGGTTTGAAGGGGCGAACCCTCGGAGGCAGAGACATGATGTCAGGCTCACCTCCGGCGCCTGGAGAACCTCCGCCATGGGGAAATTGACCCGTCATTTTGAGAAATCTGCAAAAGGGGGCAAAAATGGGCAAAAATTGGAAAAAGTCAACAAAAGTCAACTCTTGGGAAATGAAAAAGTAAACAAAAGTCAACTCCCGAGAAAATCTTCCAAATATTAAGACAAACTCACCTCAAGTGGCAAAAATGAGAAAAGAAGCCCCGAAACCAAAATTTAATCGGTTCAAAGTGCTTAAAACTGAAAGATTTCGCGAAAACAACTTGCGTGGGACGTTGGAAAACGCGTATAGAGCACAGATCTTGGGGAGAAAATGGTTTGGGAAGCTAGAGAGGAGGATTTCGGAGCTGCACTTATGAGGTCAAAGTGTTTGGATAAGTGTATTTAAAGAAAAGAGGCCGAAAAGACAAAACAGCCCCCGAATTTGGCAAAGTGGCCGGCCGGCCACTTTTTCTGGCAGGCCGGCCATTCACTTTTCAAAAAATGGTTGGTGGCCTCCCTCTCCCAATAAAACTGGCCGGTGGTGTTCCCCACATGCCCCCCAAGGTCCCTGCAAATTTTGAGGAGGATTGGAGTCCCCGGGACCTGAAAAAGCACAAGAGAAGTGCACTTCCTGTCGCGAAATCGCTCCGCTGGGACCTCAGCTTTAACTTCCGATGCGTGTCTCATCATTACTCATCAAAAGTGAGATGTATCCTTTTTGAACATGTTGTAACCTCTCCGGGAAGTGAACCGGAGGTCGCGATCAAATCGCCCTCGCCGAAATGCGCATTTCCTTGCTCATTGTTTTGTGACGAACACGCATCCTGGTTTACACTTGTTTTGCATTATCATGCACATAACTTGCATTCTCATGCACATACTTGCATTGTTATGCACGTCTCTTTGACATCACCGAGCCTCCGTGCTTGAACTCGCGTTGTCACGCGCGTTTCTTCCTGCATTGCGATGCACTTTTCCATCGACACCGCGATTGTCTGCACTCGATATCACATTGGGTATATGTTGTTAGAATATGTTGTGCTTGTTGAGTTTCTTTATTTTGCAGGCACGATATTGTATGTACGGTTCATTTGAAGCTGGTGCGACCAGACGAACCGCGCAGGTATCGTATCTTCTCCGTGTGAGACATGGCGAGAATTGAATAATTCTCCGCATTCTTAACTGCATGAAATGTAGTTGTTGCTTTGTATTCTTGCTTAAAACTGTTGCATCTATTTGTGAATATGTGCTTCATTACAGCTTGCTGCATTTGCATGATCATTAAGTTACCTTCGGCTTCTTGCATTTTCGGTTGCATTTTGCCCCTGCCTGCGGGCATGCTTGTGGGCACATCTTTGTTATTTCGTATGTTTGTCTAAGTCTTCGGCCTTGTCAAAAATGGGTCGTCTCTGGGCTTTGACATTCACTCCCGTCACTTATGACTTTCGAGTTCTGTCAAAGAGGGGCAACTGTAGACACCCCATTTTTGACCGACCTTGAGACTCAGACGTCACCAGTTGAGTGCTCGGTGATATTGCATATTGTGCTCGTTCAGAAGTTTCAGAGTCTCGGCTGCGAGCCTTGCCTCCAGACTTCCGGACTCATTTGTGCTTTGCCTTGGTTTGCGAACTAGGCTCTGTTTTCTCTGTTTTCTCTTCCCGAAGGGAGGGAGAGGTCTCGTAGATCATCTCTCAGTGGCCGTAGGCTACGTTTCGTGGTCATAGGCCATTTTGCCCGTTTGGAGCTCGGTTTCTGATTTTTCAGAGCCGTTGGCCGTGTGCCTCGGTTCGGGACCGCTTAACCACCTCCGTTTGCCCCGGTTTTTGGCATATATCTTATTTGCTCCCTTTTGAGGGACACTGTCGTCCAAGAGACCAACTTCGTGGTCGAACACCACTTCCGGTGCCTAACAGCCAGTTTTCGGGGCCCCGGGCTGCGCGTTTCGGCCTCTGAACCTTCATTTTGCATCGGTTTTGGTTCGTTTTTGGCAGGGACCTATGTTTCATTGCTAGGAAGGTTATAGAAGGATAGGAGGCCAGTAATTGTTCTGTCAGCCAACTTTATCCCTTCATCGCCCTCCGTCGCCCGATTTTTCTCACTTCAAAGCCAATGTTGACCACCCTTGGGCCATTTTCTTGCACCCTAAACCCCATATTTGTGATGTACACATCTGGGAGGCCACCACTATTTGGTGGCCGGCCAGTAATTGCTTTTGAACCTTTTGAACCCCTTTGAAAAGTGGGTTGTTCTCTCTCCTAGTTCACTTTCTTCAGTTTTTGACTACAGGGTTGTGTTGTGCACACATGAGAGGCCCTCTTTCTGTGATGGCCGGCCATTAATTCTAAATGACCCTTTTGACCCTTGGCCGGCCGGCCATGGGGAAAGCCGGCCGGCCACCTTCAATCTCAATAACTGGCCGGCCAGAATCCTTGCATCAAGTACAGTGCAGATACACCCTCCATTTTTCCCCCCTTTTTCCCCCCTCTTTTGTCTATATAATAGCAGTTCCAGCTCTGTTCTTAGGGTTACAAAAATTTCCCCCAAGCCTCTTGCATTCAATCTCTCTCTCTCTATATTTCCAAGCTTCAAACCCTCAAATCCTACACTCATTTCTTCACCAACCCATAGCCCCACCCTTCCATCCTCCATTCCAGTAGCTTGAGGTTGTTTTTCAGAGCCAAGGAGCCACCAAACTCAAGCCAAGGAGCTGTCAAAGATTGGTCTTCAAGGGTGAGTCCCTATTTTCTTTTTTTGTGCTTTATTTTGTTCAATACATTAGTCACACTTTCTTTCTGTTTTGGGATCCGACCCTAACTGGAACTAGGATTATTTTGAGCTATTTTTCATGTTTGTTTCAGGGCCTCTCACTGTTTGAGGCCGCCTTGTTGCACTTGCTTCATTGCCTCCCTTGTATGCCATTTTCTTGTGTAGTATTTTTGGCCTATGTATAAATTGTTTTGAGGCATGTCATAAACTATAAAGCGGCTTATTTTGAGCCCTTATTCAATGTTTTTGAAGGGTTCATCACTGTTTGAGGCTTCTATCTTCCACTTGCCTTTATATCCCTTTTTTGGCTCCATTTTTGCATGATTTATTAGCCTCTTGTGCTTCTATTTTTGGGCTCTGGTACAAACTTAAAACAGCCTTATTTTGACCCACTCTTCATGTTTCATTAAGGGTCTTTTACTGTTTGAGGTATCCTTTTTGTACTTTGTGTTATAGCTCTCTTTTTGGCCTTGTTTTGCATAGTATTTTGAGCATGCTTGTGTACTGTTTTTGGCTCGGTCATAAACTGTAAAATGCCATTTTTTGGGTCCCTCTTCAACATTGTTGAAGGACTCTCTCCAGTTTGGGGCCAGCAGTTGTGACTTGCTTCTTTATCTCACATTTAGGGCCATTTTTGCGTACCGGTTTAGACCTATTTGTGTTCGCTGTTTGGCCTTTCTTAAAACTGTAAACATGATTCTTTTTGGGCTGCCTTGAATCTGTCTTCATACTTCATGTACAAATAATGCATGCTTGATGTAGCTACAAGTCATTTCATGTGCTTAATCTTGCATTTCAGGACCATTCCTTGCATCGGGTGCCAGGTTTTCATGATTCGGGGCTGTTTTGGGTCATATTTTAGCCCTGAAATTTTCATGCTAGTATGCCATATTCCATGCCTTGCCTTGTTTTGTTAGAGTGGCATTCGGTGCCCTAGGGTCGGTCCTCGGTTTGCGTGCATGTGTGCACACATTTCGAGTGTCTCATTTTCATCTAATGGCCTCTTATGCGAGTGTGGCTGAGGTCCACTCGTGTTTGTGTAAGTCCATTATGCATTGTGTATGCCATTTCATTTCATAGCATTGCGTATGCTAGGTTATATGTTAGCGCATTGTGTATGCCATGTTATCTCATGCATCGTGTATGCCATTTCATAGCATTGTTCATGTTAGGTTGTATCTTAGTTGCATTTCATGCATATCATGCATATTGCATTGTGCTTGGGATAGGAGTTAGCCCGAGCACGGGAAACGAGGTACGTTTCCTACTCCGAGTGACAGAACGTGTCTCAATTCCCCAGTCGCCGACACTCCGGATTATCCATGATGGAGTTAGGTTTTAGTTGAGCTTTTATGTGTATTCATTCTATATTGTGTTGCACAATTCAACTCCTCGGCCATCATGCATCGAGATGCGTTATTGGTGGCACGAGGATCGAGGCATGCATACATCTGTGAAAATACATTGCTGTGCCTCTCTCTTGCTCTCTGTTGCAGCAAATCAAGAATCAGCAGTCTTTCAAAGCTTGGCGCGCTTTCCAAGAATAATTGCAAAACAGAGGCTAATTGGGGCATCCCAGTGGATTTCCGCGCAAGGCAGCCCAAACATACATCATTCATCAGAATCGAGGCAGTCCCTGGCTTGCATGCCAGTTTATTATTTTCTTAGTTAATTTGTAAATTAATTAGGATTTTTGTAATTATTTGGACTGTAATTATTTGGGACTGTATATTATTTATTCGGACCCTCTGCGCGAGGGCAATGTTGTAATAAGTGTGCGTGTGTGTGTTGTATGTCTTCCAACCCCACGTCTTTCTCCCTTTTATTTTACCAGCTTATAATGGTTAGATTAGGGCATGTTTCAATTAGCATACAGTATGACAGCATGTTTGCATCATTCATCTGTTTTGCATGCACCGGGCTCGGCGCATCATACTAACTGCATTTGTATTTCAATTTCAAAGTTGAATACTTGTTAGCTGTTGCATCTCATATGCCATGTTTAGAATAGCCGAGCCTGCTATAGTTGCATTTTGCATGTGTTGCATTAGGCATTTCTGTATAATTAGGATCATGCATGGATTTCTAATTAGTTTCTGTTTTAGCTTGGAGTACTCAGTAAGTTTTATGCTTTAGCATCCTTGCATGCGTGTGAGTGACTGCCATGAATAGCATGCTTACCATGAGGTTATTTGCTTATGTGATATAACTGCTTGAATGCCTGTGGGTGAAGGTTGGGTTGTTTGGATTGGAACAAATCATTGATTGTGAGTTTTAAGCCCACTAGATAGTGGCAAAACCATCTTTTCTAAGCCCACCCGAGGGTGGCAAAATCTGCATTTAAGCCTACTTGCAAGTAGCAAACCATCTTTCAAAAACAAACATGAAATGTTTTGTTCCAATTCAGGCGACCCAGTCTATATTTGTATGTTGTGCGCATCACATAGTAAATCTAGGCTAATAACCGGAATAAGAACACACAATGTTTTCAAAACTCGATATCATGGTTACTAGAGGCCGATCTTTGATCGGGCGAGCGGGGGTGCTCACGAAGTGACCTTCCCCAATCGTACCCAAGTTCCCGAGCCGAGGCAACTTTGGTGATGACAGACACGTGGCCTTAGGCAACGAGTCAGGGTTTCCTAAATTTCCCAAAATAAAATATTTAGGTGGCGACTCTGTATCTGGCAAAGCAGTCCATGTTTGGCACTTCTTTCAAAAAATCTGTTTTCTCAAAACGATTTGCCGGATTTGGACTCTCTGGTTCAGATTTAGAACCGTGACAAATTCGAGAGTCCTGAGCTGTAGTGAGCCCAATATCGAACGGAACGGGGGACTCGTTCCTCCCGGGGCGTTCGGGGACGTCTACATGCACCAAATAGACAAATTTGATGCAATAGATTTTTAAACAAATTGTTGGACAGATTTGAAGACAGATTTTTAGATAGATTTGCTGCCAGATTTTCAGACAGATTTGCAGCCTGATTTGGAAATAGAGGCAGCAGTATTCTAGTTCGAATTCAAAGAGATTATCATTAACAGATTTATATTTTCCCACAGATTTTTGACAACACATTTGTTCAGAATTTCTCAAACATATTATGTCCAACAGGTTTTCGCACATAGCCACTTATAATCACTTCAGATTATGTGTATTATAACATGTGTATGTACAGGAATATCTGTTTTTTGTGAATGTATTAACTTAAATCTAAAACAAATAGAGCTACAAGACTAATAATCTTAAGTGAAAAACAAAGTATAGTTTAGATTTAGGGCAGTATAGTTCAGATTTTGCGAGACAGATTTCGAATGAAAAACATAATGATGTGTAGACAGATTTAGAATACAAACATGTGGCAAGGGTATCATTAACAAATTTTTTGCAGACAGATTTTTTTGCAGACAGTAGATGTTTACTAACAGAGTTTAACATGTATATATATATATATATATGTATCAGAACATAACATTTTTCATATCCAAACAACATATAATGGATTCAAGTTTAAAAAAAATCGAACTCACCATAGCAGCCATTGCGATAGGAAATGAGCGAGACCCATTGGTATGATTGTACGGCAATTGACTCCTATTACTCTTGCCAGCTTTTGACCGTTTCTAAAAATAAGTCAAGCAGATAAACAATTTTTTGGTAAATATTAAGGCATATCACATTTTCACATAGATGTATGTACTCTATCTAGTCTATTATTTTACCTAGTGAGATGCATCTTGCCATGCCACATCGATCAAATGCTTCCAATTATCTAAACTCACCCCTACGGGCGGATGACCATATATCTCATCACGTGGAAGTCCCTCTAACAATTCGAACTCTTGCTTCAAGGTGTACCTCCAATCTTTGTGCAACCCATAGGCCTTCTTATTCACAATCTCCTGTGCTTGTAAGTCATTGTGGAAATCGTCTCCAATTTGAAACTTGTCCTACATGCAAAACAAATTGAAATAGTAATCATTAAATATTAGTCTTTCTTATTACTCACATAATACAATTACATATTTTGGACAAGTAATATTAGTTACAAGAACTCCTTGGATGACGGCAGCTTTTGTAGTCTCATCAAGATCCAGCCATGACTTCATATCTTTCAAAGGGCACAAGGTTCTAATTTGAATTCCTAACTCGTTAGTTGCTGGAGTGGCATACTTGCCAGTCATTACATTTAACCCACGATCGATGTGAACATAACATTTTTCCCCTTTTTTGGCTCTAATTATTTTTTGTATGCCTTTGCCAAGTGTCGGTCCGCGTACACGTAGGGGCTTCGAAGTCCCTGTTAACAACATAACATCATGAAAATTGGCTAAAAATTGGCTAAAAATTGGCTACAAAAAAACAATGGCAATGGCATGTGCTAATTGACAAATTTTATACACTTTAATCTTACCTATGCCACTCGGCTACGTTTCGGATGGGGCTTGTGTCTCATCAGAATCAACCATTGATTGGCTAGTGACATGATGAGATGGTCCCACATTTGATCGGACGGGTAGAACAGGAGACGGAGCAATGGGTGATCCTAAAGGAATAGCAGCTGGCAAGTCTGTTTCTGGCTGCGTGAGTGTCTTCTTCCGAAGCCGACCAGTCTTTAAGCCAAGAACCATTTTCCAATCTGCAATAACACAAGTAACACTATATACATGAACTAGACAAAAATAATGCTTGATTATTGCAGACAAAAATAATACATGAACTATACAATAACACAAGTAACACCATTTTCCATTTTCCAATATGCCATGATATGCCTGCTTTAAAATAAATTAGACAAAAATAATTTAGAAGGCATGAACTAACTCAACTAACACATGCTTAATTACATGATTTAGCATGATATACATGAACTAAATTACACAAAAACAATAAAAATAAATAAAACTTCATCACAGAAAAAGAGTACACCCAAATAATGCTTGATTATTGCACTTTCAAGCTAGAAGAATAAGGAATGGATCACATCAGGGCATCTAAGTCTTATATAAAAACGGGAGAGAAGGAATAAGTTAACCGACCTTGAACTGTTTGCTGATCTGTTTAAGCAGATATGTTTGCTGCTGTTGATGAGTATTTTCTGCTGCTATTTGTTGACTTTTGATGTTTTGTTGCCTGCTGCTATTTGTGGAATGTTTTGATTTTGGATCTGTTTTTTGTTCTGGATTTGTTTTGTGTCACATTAATTAACTGGTAGTTTGCTTGTGCGTCCCACACCTTTATCTGTCCACAAGCAAAAGAAATATGTAATTGACCAATAAGCATGGAATGATTATAAACTAAATGGTCTGATTATTTTTCAGGCATGAATTATAGTTTGCTCAGTGGTCTGATTAACACCTACTGAACTGATGTCAAATAATTTTTAACAAACTTAAACATGAAATTGAACTAGAATAACTTGATTCATTCTACGGCCCTAGGTAACATATGCCTAATGTGGAATTCTGTAAAACCTAACAATGTGTAATTTATTTCAACTTACAAGATGCCACAAAGACACCATGCATCATTGTCTGTACTGCAACCTGAACTAAATGAACATAATTTAACAGTAAACTAAAACAAATTAAGCAACCACTCAAAACATCTATTTAGCACTAGCAGCACAAGAACTCCTTTGTCGAGCCTCAAACTCCGGTTAAATTTCAGCTCAATATCATTTGAAACTAAACTCATTTATTCATGGTTAACTCTTCTATCCTCTTGAAGTTGGGATACCCGTGCCTAAAGGAAGGGTTAGTTTGAACAGATTTTGTTGATCCATCAGTTTTAAGCATTTCATCTCATAATCACTTCCCCAACACAAAGTAAATAAATAAGAAAACTTTAATGTGCCAATGAGTACCTATGAAGCCAGCCTAACAAAATTTTACACACTGAGCATGCAGAAGAAAACAAATTATACTATTGATTAATTGTAAATAAAAAAAAAATAAGCAGAAAGGTTTACACTC
Organism: Camellia sinensis; assembly: GCF_055761805.1. Classification (NCBI taxonomy): domain Eukaryota; kingdom Viridiplantae; phylum Streptophyta; class Magnoliopsida; order Ericales; family Theaceae; genus Camellia; species Camellia sinensis. The sequence continues at coordinate 21,316,409 of NC_138965.1, read as the reverse complement.
ACTTCACTTTCAACATCCAGAACTCTTTCCATGAGATAAAGATCACAGAATTTTGTAATCTCCAGCAGTACTTCCAGCACAGACGATCTCACAGTCGCTTGTTTCTGCTCAGAGCAAGGTAACCACAATGTCAATCATTTTCTAATTCAGGCACAAAATTTAATTGACAGAGAATGTCACCACCTGAAGCTCCTCTGGACTAGTTTCCTCAAGAACCACACCAAGTAACCGGCATGTTACCTGGAAAGGAACAAGAATGAAAGCATTAGAATCATAAATTGGGTTAAAAGATGCGAAGGATATTCTATCTTCCAAGTTCCTAAAATGCAACTCAGACCAAATCCATGCATAGATTGTACATTATCAGTGTATCTTCAATAATTACAGCACCATTAGTATTTTTTGTTGTTATTATTATTGTTGGTGGCGGTGGCAGAGGCTCTATTATTGTTGTCCTCAAGGAGGTTGAAAATGCATTAAATTTAGTACTGGGTACACTACTCGTAAAATAAAATACCCAAACACAAATCAAACAACTTCAAGACGTGAGGATGACCACAAAATTATCCATCAAACTTTAAAAGATCCAAGCCAAGGGGGTAAATTAAATTACAAAAACTACGACAATCTCATAGTGAGGTATTAGTGGACAAGGAAAAAGGGTGTACTTAATATTTTCTACAGAAAAATTAACGTGCCTAGTTAAAGATGCAAAGTAATGAAATGCATAAGTCAAGAGAGGGTCAAGTATATCAAAAAGGAAATCATGAGAAAAATCAAAGATTAAAAAAGATAGAACCAAAGATTAAAGTAAAATAAATAATGCCAAATAACAAATCATGGAAAAGATTAAAATGATTCCCATGTGGTATCAGAAGACCTATTCTTCATTCTGCTGAGCTTCCCAAATTCTACGTGGCAAGAAAGATCATTTCAAAGACCCCATAGGTGAACCAAAAATGTCCAGCAAAATTCTAACATTATTGGAAAATAATCAATTTAGAATAATTGAGTTCTATGATTAAAAGTTTGACTTGCAAAATCTGTCAGGAGCATGCACTAGCCAAGAAAATTAAAATCATCTAATTTCTTAAAAAAGAAACATGCTCAAATTGATGAGAAAAGGATAAAACTTCCACTCACAACAGGAACCAGTTCTATCAAAAAATGACAGGCAATAGAAGTATAAAACATCATCATCTATAAACGAGCGACCTCTATTAAATAAGAAAAATACAAGAAAAACTAAACAAATTTCCTTCCTTCCTTCACTCAGCTTCTGTCTAACTATTTGTCCTAAAGTTGGCTGCAGGCAGCAACAAAAAAATTAATTATAAATCAAATTAGTATGAAGCAACGTATAATCCAAAAACAGATAGAAAAATATGTAGTTGCCTTTATGGGCTGGAAGAACTCATCAATAACATTTTGTGCTCTTGAATCTTCTGAAGACAAGTCTCCGAAAAATGTCAAATTTGCATTTGAATGAGTACTGACTACACCAGAACTACTAGGAGTAGTAGCTTGCCGTTTAGGCTGTCTTCTTTGAGCCGCACTAGTTGATCTCAATAGTCTCCATGTAAAAAGTATTGCAATGGCAAGCCCTGCTAAAGCCCCAATAGGTTGTATATCCTGCAAATAATTACAAAGTAAAAACCATCATACTAGAGCAAATGCAGATTATCCAGAATATTTTTTTTTTATAAATAAATAATTTTATTGAAGGAGCATCAAGATGATGCAACAAAAACAAGACTACAAAAGTAATTACCAACTCCTTACCAACCCAACAAAACTTTGTAATGCTATAGCTTGTAGATACTACATTGTCTCATTAAAGAAAGAAAATAATAGAACTTCGGTGTTATTTTCCTCACCCATGCTGGAGACATGCTATTTTTATTTTTATGAGGTTATGTAACAGCCTTAGGTAACAGTCTCTGGTTTAAGCACTGTGCTTTAGGAATGATGACATGATTATCTTTTTTATCTGGTTGAGGTGCAAGCTTTGGTAAATTTATATGCTTGCTGCTTGGTTTTACAGTATATATATATATATATATATCTCTTTGAGTGCAATTAAATGATTTTAATCCAAGGCTTCAATGTTTTAAATGTTTAGGTATCAAGTTTTGTTTAATAATTAAAATTTACGAGAAGTCCATTGATGTGTTCTAATATTGAAAATGCTAAGCTTATTGTAGGATGCTTCTTGTTGTGATATATAGATGAAATTATATTTATATATATTATGTAGGTACATAAATGAAGCAGTGCTTTATGACTCTATGCATTTTGTATTTTATTTATTTATTTATACACTCTTTTATTTTATGAATTTGAGTTTCATTTGTTTATTTTTTATCAACTTAATTAGGGTGAGGATTGGACGAGAGAAGCTCACACCTTAGGTAAGGCCTTGCTTTGTCTTGTATTCATGTTTTATTATTATTTTTTTTTATAAATAAGTAAATTATTAGAAAAGCATCAAGATGATGCAAAGAATACAAATTTCAAACCCCCAAAGAAACAATGCTAAACTAGCAAATCCTCTATGAAATCAACATAAGCTAAAACATCTTGATCAACCAATCCCGTAACCCAATTATATAACACCATAAGTAGCCACCTCTCCAGCCAAGAAATTGACTGAGACACCCCTTGGAATACACGCCTGTTACGCTCCAACCAAATATGTTTATGTACACCTTTCTGATGGTGTACAGTGTTGTTGAAGTTTGATATTAAGGGAAGGTAACTTGTCTTCTTCTTCTTCTTCTTCTTCTTAGTATTATTAGTACATGGGAGGGTGAAGCCTTGGAGAGACATGACACAGTAGGTCACAATCCCACTTAAATCCTGCTGAATAAAAGGATGGACCCCAGAAGGGGGAGTCATGAAGGATTGTAAGACCATTTTGACAGACCAATCTAAAATCATTACCAAAAATGGCCCATACTGGAATCCGTCCTTTGATTCTTAGTATTATTGGTACATGTGAGGGTGAAGCCTTAGAGAGACATGACACAGTAGGTCACAATCCCACTTAAATCCTGTTGAATTAAAGGATGGACCCCAGAAGGGGGATCATGAAGGATTGTAAGCCCATTTTGACAGACCAATCTAAAATCATTACCAAAAATGGCCCATACTGGAATCCGTCCTCTGATTCTGCAGGATTGAATCCATTTTGATCTTCCAAGTCAAAATTGCCTGCTCATCTGCACAATGGTTGGGTCAGTGACTCACTGCTGTAAGAAGTGCTGAGACTGTTACCTAAGGCTGTTACATAACCTGATGATTCTAATTTTTAATAGTATTCTAATTCTAATTTTGACATAACCTGATAATAGTATTCTAATTTTTAATTTTTTATGAAAAAAATAGTACTCAATGTGTTCTTAGCGTGTCCTCATCGTGTTCCAACATGTCCGCAATGTGTCCAACTCTTTCCAGCGTGTCGAACACCTACACACAACCTCCGGATAGGTGTTCGTGCTTCATAGGTGCATAGTTTCCAGTATAAACACAGTACTTCAGTTTCATGTTCAATGGAGAAATTCCTAACTCTCTTCAGTTAAACATATTTGCTGGACACACCAAAGGAAAAAAAAAATAAACCCAAAAAATTGAAGGACAAAGTAACTATCAATTTCTAGGATAAGGTCTAATCACGATAGCAAATGCTCTTCTTTTGCTTCTTTAAAGTCAATGTCCATGCTCTCTCAATAGCAAAAAATCTTCTAAAATGGTAAAGAAACAATACTCAAGAAAACCAACAACAATGACTTCAATAATGCAAAAACGACAAGAAATAAATTTTAAAAAATGACAGGTGTCCGTTAAACTAGACTATCCGACAAGAACAATAGTAAATTCTGACAAAAATATACAAGTTGTCATGTAAGATATATAGTCTGTGATTTTTCATTCTTTCTTATTTTTGACAAGTATGATGGCCTATGATTTTATCAAACTTATAATCCCAGGCATATCAAACTGGCAAAAGAGGATTCAGTAGCTGGCCCTAAAGTGATCAAAGCCAGACTATTCAAAATCTGTTCAAACTCTGTACACATACATATTACAATTGAATTCAAACTAACCCTTCCTTCATTTATTCATGGTTAACTCTTATTCTAATCTCTATCTACAAAACCATAAAATACCAACAACAAAGCATAAACATAGCAGAGGCAGCCCCAAACTTGAACCCAACAACATCCACAGTAGCATCACAACAAAAACCCATTGCAAAACAGAGCAGCAACCAGACAAAACCAGCTTTACAGCCATACCAGCCATACCAGCATAGCTGTAGCCAAACAAATGTAGACCAGCTCAGAGCTTCCTATATCAGATGCATTCCACCAAAAGGCACCATTCAGTTACATTCCACCAGCACACCCCATAGTAACCCATTGCACAAACTGCAATGCTGACCATTAAATACACCAATCATTCAGATCTTCAATGAATGCAGGTTTAACTGGGCTCAACTCACAATCTGACCAGCATAGCTGCAGCCAAACCAGATGCAGACCAGCACCCTTCCATTTGACAGCAGCCCAACAAAACACCACATTTACAGTAGGCCAACCATTTGACAGCAGCTCCAGAGAATGTACTCCAGGCCTCCTCAGAAAACATTCTACTTGACACAGTATGCAGCAGATAGATACCAAAGCTACACCATAAACTTCACTACCAAAGATACACCAAAAATACCTCCCACTTCATTCTGGACAACAACCCTTCCAGGGAAGATCAGCAAAGCCAAGGCAGAGATAAACCAGAGAAAAAAAACATAGAATGGCAGAGAAGAAAAACATGAGCCCAGGGCCTGCACTTCTGCACTGAGTGGGTACACCCACAGCAAAACTTCACCCATTTCAGTTTGGATTAGCTGCCTTAAACACACATTCATTTCTGAGTTTATTGACATTTACGAAGATAGATCCCCCTTCATTATTTTGAGTTTCCTTTGCATTTGTGCACCAATTGAACATTCACATTGCTCAAATTATGGCATGAACTAAAGCATGATATACATCAAGATTCTACATCAACATCTGTATCAAAATCACTTTGTAGGTCATATTCTTCGTCTGTATCAAAATCACTATAATCTGTATCAACATCTGTATCCATCTTCATCATCACAGATGAAGGCATCATCTGTAACACCCTTGGCTTCTACCCCTCTGACAGATTGCAAAACTTCCATGGGAAAAATTTCAGATTCAATATCATCTCGACGCAAAGCCACATCATCATCAATAGCCATAGTAGGTACGACCTCGGTGGTTTCTTCTTGTTGGAACACATCATCAGGTTGTACGACATCCATCTCCGGCACATCCCAAATTCCTCGATGTTGAAACTTTTCAACGACTCTCCAACTGGTACCTAATTTGGTGTCATTAACATAGAATACTTGTTCAACTTGACTTGGTAATACAAATGAGTCATCTTTGTACCATCGACTTGTTACATCAACTGTTGTGAAATGTGGCTCTACACGCATAGTTCTACTACTACCGCTGTTAAACCATTCACATTGGAACAATACAATCTGACGTGTGAACAAATAGTTCAGTTCCCACACTCTGCACAAGTGTCCATAGAAGTGTATCAATTGCCCTTCATGCTCCCCTTCCACGACTAATCCACTATTCTGACTTTTCCGACGGTTGTCACGGTCGATAGTATGATAACGGACACCATTACAAATACATCCTGAATATGTGTTCACTAAGCCACTAGGACCATTGGCTAATGACCACATATCATCAGTTGCTTCGGGGGAATCTTGGCTCCGCAATTCATTCATCTACATGAAGAACATGTGTCACGTTACTAGCATGCGTGACATTTACGTAATGTACAATCTATGGTAGGATATGAGAATACTAGCTTACATGATCTTTGAACCATTTAGGAAATTCTTTCCGATGTCTGTTTTCGATGTTGAACGCACCGTCTCTTTGGTGTAACAAGTTCTTGTGCTCCCTAGTTACAAGAAATGTGATTCAAAAACTATTTACTAAGATAAAGACTAATCAATTTACAACAAAAACATTATAAATACGTTTGAAGGATTCATACTCTACGTGTTTATCCACTTCTGTGCTATTGTGTATGACAAACCAATGAGCCAACTCGCGTTCAGCTACGGACACATCGGACGCCCTTGTCATTAGACCAAAGGGACGTACAGTTTGAGTGAATACCGCCAACCTTAGGCCACGGTCACCTATGTCATAATTCCTTTCTGGGCAGTTAAACAATGTTTCAACTCCATCCAAATACATTGAACAAAATGTTATACATTCTTTGGAAATGTAAGCCTCGGCAATAGAACCTTCAGGATGAGCTTTGTTGGCCACAAACCCTTTTAGACGGCCAAGCAACCTAATTTTGCAAGCCGATGTCAATGTTATACTGCAATATTTATATCAGCAGTAAAGCATTAACTTAAATTTGACAGTAATACGAGGGCTGAGTTAATACCTCTCAATTGGGTACATCCATCGATATTGCACTGGGCCTCCAAGCATAGCCTCTCGAGGCAAGTGAATTGCCAAGTGGACCATGACATCGAAAAAAGCCGGCGGGAAAATCATCTCAAGCTTACAAAGTATGAGTACGATTTGTTCATCCAATTTATGCAAATCTGAACGCTTCAATGTCTTTGAACACAATTGTTTGAAGAAATTTCCCATCTCAAAAAGTGTCGTTCAAATTTCCTTATTAAGGTAGCCACACATCCCAATTGGAAGAAGTCGTTGTATAAGGACATGACTGTCATGACTTTTGAGGCCAGATAATTTTCCAGCTTGAGCGGTCACGCAATTGGAGATATTTGCTGCATAGCCATCAGGGTACTTCAATGATTTCAAGAAATCACAAAAGCCTTCTCTCTCTTTCACCGACAATGTGTACAATGCGGGAGGCTCCTCAAAGGACCCATTAGAACGCCTCTTCAAATGTAACTCTTTACGTATTTTCATGTCCTCCAAATCTAAGCGTGCTTTGTCTGTGTCCTTGTTCTTTCCATCTACGCTCAAAAGTGTCCCAACGACATTGTCACATATGTTCTTCTCAATATGCGTGACATCAAGGTTGTGTCGAAGCTTCAACGTCTTCCAATAGGGCAAGTCAAACATAATGCTTCTCTTGCTCCAATTCAAATTTTGATGTTCATTCCTTTGTCGTTTTCGATTTTGTGGGTGCTTTCCATACGACTTGTAAGTCCCAGAATCAATTTGCTCTAGTATTTGGTCCCCCGATAACTCCAAAGGTTTGGACCTATGCTCCGTTTGACCATTGAAGAGCTTACTTGTTCGCCAAGTGTGGTTCTCAGGCAAGTGGCGACGAGCACCCATATACCTTATTTTACTTCGTAATCCTTGAGACGATGCATTATTGTTACAATTAGGGCAAGCCAAGTAACCCTTTGTACTCCACCCTGACATGTTACCGTACGCAGGGAAGTCATTTATGGTCCACATTACCGCCGCATGCATTCTAAAAATTTGCCCGTTCGATGCATCATATGTTTGCACACCATGCTCCCACAAATTCTTCAATTCTTCTATTAGTGGTTGCAAGTAAACATCAATGTCTCTTCCAGGTGCCGATCGTCCGGGAATAAGCAATGACATCATGCAATATGGCTCTTTCATGCACTTCCACGGTGGGAGATTGTAAGGCATTAAGATTACGGGCCACATGCTATATGATGTGCTTATATTCCCAAATGGATTGAAACCATCTGTTGCCAGCCCTAGCCTTACATTTTGAGAATCATCAGAAAACGTCGGATGTTGCTTATCAAAGTCCTTCCATGCTTCACCATCGGCCGGGTGCCTTAATATGTCATCATCCACACGCTTCTCATTGTGCCATCTCATATCTGCGGCTGTTTTTTTGGACATATACAGTCTTTTCAACCTCAGTGTCAAAGGAAAGTACCGCAATACCTTCTGTGGAATCTTTTTACCACCATCATCGTTCAACTTGTATCTACACGCGTCACATGTAGGGCATTTCTCCAAATTAGCACTCTCCTTCCAAAATAGTGCACAATCATTCTTGCACGAATGAATTGTTTCATATCCCAAACCCAAGTCACGTAAGAACTTCTCAGCATCATAGAGTGTCCATGGAACTGTTGGATCACATTCTGGTAGAATGTCCTTGAATACCTGCATAACCATATCGAATGACTTGTTGCTCCATTTGTTGTACACCTTCACATGAAGCATCTTAATGACGAATGATAACACAGAAAACTTTTCACATGTCGGGTGAACTTTGCGTTGTGCATCTTCGAATAACCTAGTGAACTTATGCAAATCCTCCCTCTCCAAACCATTAGGTTCCTCGTCGGTATGATCATCCATAAGACCATTCACATAAATTTCTTCCAACATAATAGGCAATTCATCCATGGGCGGATCATCGATATCTGTCATACATTCGCCACTACCTCTACATTGGTCATTTGATGCACTAGGACGAGACACGGAACATGTTCCCCGTGATGCACCCAAGTTAGATACGAAGATGCCATGCCTCTTCGGATCAAGTGCATCCACACAACTTGTCTGCTATATTTTGTGCCATTAATGCAATCGACACACGGACACCTAATTTCATCCTCTACGCCTAAATTTGCCGTAGCAAAATCAAGGAATGACTTCACCCCTTGTTGATACTCTTTACTTGTCAACCGATTATTTATCGTCATCCAACTCTTGTCCATTTTGTTACCTACAACTCACACAAAGATTAACCGAGGAAGCCATGAGAGCACGCATTTCAAGTTGAGATAGATTAGGTTATTTTTCATTCACTGTTTGGCTTGTCACATAAATCTCTTTTAGGGTGGAACTTTATGACACGATTTGTTCTAAAAACAAGTTAATTTAAGAAATGACCCATAATTTTGGACCACTAGATAGCATAACTAGTAGAGCACTAGTACTAGTGAAGCCATATGGTCAATAATAGAATGATATATCAAAATAATGAGAACCATTTCATGCTCTTCACAGTGTGTGTGCATGACATGTTATTTATTAAAAAAAAAAGTAAAGACAGAAACACCAATAAAAGAGAAAAGAACATTCATCCTATTTACTATAAAATCACAAAACAAAAAATCATACATGGCAACTGTGCATGTCCGCAAATGCATATTCACACATTTCTAACCTAAGCTTTGGGCATAAACGAGCTTTCTCCTTCTTTGGAAATATGGACTTAAATTACTAAGGAGGCAACATGAGCAATATGCCGCCATGATGCAAGCATCATAAATTTCCGATACTTCTAAAATGGAAGCATCGAGGTTATATTCTCCTCAGTTCCCATACCAAGAGCAGCCTCCTTGTACTTTTTTAATGTAATGATGTTTAAATATTACTCACATGTAATTATCATGTTTGCCAAGTAGTTTCCAAGAATTTAACAAGTCAATGCTATCCATTCAAGACAAGGCAATGCTATCCATCCACAAACTACCATGCTTATTTATAGCACAGAAGTAAACATTTACGCTAGGCAATGCTATCCATATGTATAATTTAATTGTATATCTAGCTCAAAACCATAAAAATTCCTTTTGAAAAGGTAATGCTTACGAAAATAATAAACTTACGAAAACAGTTAAGTGTAGCAAATGGCTTGATTCACCCCAAGCATAGTAGAGGTGCACTGTTTTTCCCCTTCCGTTTTTTTTTTCTTCCTTCAATTTGAAGTAGTTAAGTGTTGGGAAATATTGAAATAGGTAATACTAGAATGAAGACGTGATGGGTCATATGTTAAAAGATGCCAATTTGATGCAACCGTCCATATAAATTATAATAACAAGTGAAAAGAGTTCATTCACAAATGAAAGGGAAAAAAAAAGTTTATTATCAAACAAACTAGATCTTGTTCTGATAGAAACCATTCAGAACCTGATTTAAATCACCCCATTCAGATTACCAAAAATAAATTTCCAATAAACTGAATTAAATATTCTGATTAGCAAGAACATAATGATTTTTTATGGAAAAAATTCCATAGCATTGCGAAAGAGATGCGACAACTGGCAATACATGAGATGATTAATAAAATATGAATGCATCTCCGAAAGACTTTAGAGAACGTCAAGGAAGATATATTTCTCATAAGCAAAAAGATCAATAATTGCACCCAGTCTTAAATGCACCAGAGGGAAAACTAAGAAATGTAACCCATGATTTAAAACCCCCCCCAAAAAAAAATAAGGTCAAGGACAAAGGATGAATGTAGCTGATCACAAGTACATAGAAAATAAAATCCATTTAATCTGAAGAAAATCTTTTGGTTAGTCAATTCCCTGAATGTTCACTTACAATATTATTATATTCTACAATCATATTTCAACTTAAAATGCTTAGTGACACCAAATGTTTAAAAAAAAAGACCATACACAACTAGGCCAACGGATCTAAAGTCATGATCCATGGGTACCAAGCTACTACTATATGTTCATTCAAGAACACAACATCAGCCGAAGAATCTACAAAGACAATCTAATCCCTGTCCTTGTTTTACCAAAACTATGATGACTGCATCTCTTTGCAGGTACTTCCAAGACACAAAATATCCTACCTCAAGTGTGAATACTTATTAATTTGTAGATTTTAAAATCATTCATATCTCAAGATTCTCAACCTCCACATATTACATCAAATTCATACATTGGAAATGCAACTATGAAGAAGAACAGTAGATATATATTAAGTACCTCAACATTCTTACCAAGGCATCCAAAAGCAACGAGCCGCTAGTAAATTTACTCAAAACCATAAAAATTCCTCTTTTATATGTACTACTACTACAAGACTTTGGCCTAGTTTATGTAGCAAATGGCTTGATTCACCCCAAGCATTGCCTTAATTTTTAATTTGAATCACATTTCAATAACAATGCCCTAATTGAGGGCATTTCGTACTTCATATTCTGTGTGTTTTGACATATATATATATATATATATTTGTATGTATGTGTTTGTGTGTAAACAGAGACAGATAGAAACTGAGGGAAATCGAGAGGGAGATACAGAGAGAGGGAGAGACAGATACGAAATTCAAACATACCTGGGAGGGAGTTCGGGGGATGATCCAGTTCGGGGGAGTTCGGGCGATGGAGACTATTCCTGTACAGAAGAGGGCAGAGGCGTGAGTGTACATATGATTTGTGTATATAATCGAGTATATATGGAATCAAGGTTGTGAATATATGATTCGTGTGTGTGTGTGTGTAAACAGAGAGAGAGAGAGAGAAAAAGGGAAACCGAAAGGCCTTGTGAGATGTTTAAGAAATGGAGAGGGAGATACAGAGAGAGAGAGGGAGATACCTGGGAGGGAGTTCGGGGGATGATACAGCAACTCTTGCGATGGAGACAGAGCAGTGATAGAGGCGGGAGTGCGAGAGGGAGGGAACTGGAATACTTTTGCAATGAAAATAGAAGGAAAAAATATTTATTACCGACCAAAAAATATTTTCGTCGCTAATATATATTATGAAAAAGTAATATTCCCTCCACAATTTCGTGGCACGTTTGGCTACCAAAAACATAGTCGGTGAAACTGCATTATTTGGCGACCAAAATCCAATTAGTCGCCGAAACTAATTATTTCCAAAAACAAACTTTTGGCTACCAAAATTTTGGTCGCCAAAGGTAAAAACGTGACATTTTTTTTAATTTTTTTTTTTCATTCGACAAAACAAATCGAAAAATTATCATTTTTTTCTAAAATTTCAAAAACAATTCAATAAAGATAAAAATTAACAAAAAAAATAGTAAATATTTGTTGCTTATTTTGAATTTTTAAAACAAATATATTTGTTAGATTCGGCTCGAAAAAATGAATTATCCTAAAATAGGTGTTTTTTTAGATGTTGCCCAATGGTTCATGTGATAGAAAAATAAAATTAAAAATATTAATTGATTATCTTAAAAGAAAATAGAAGTAAATGTTACAAAGTTTCTAACATTAATGTTTTAAAAATCGAACCAGTGAGCAAATCGAACCGTGACATAACAAATATATTAAAATTATATTTAAATAAAAATATAAGTAATAAAATTATAAATTATAAATATTAAATTATCTTAAATATTTGTCCTAATATTTTTTTCAAAATACATAATTTCAAAATTTCAAAATTTTTGCAAATACATAATTTCAAAATTTTCCCTATAATTCAATATTGTAAATATTTTTGTAAAAGACTAATACTATACAAATAGAAAAATTTATTGTGAATTTCTTATTTTAAAATAAAATAATATAAAAAAACAAATTTATTTATAATAATCATATTACCGCATTATTGTCAAAATTTATTTATTTATTAAAAAATTTTTTTTTGGGGGTATGAATTAGAATAGAGATGAGATTGAGAAGTTTTTTTTCTTCGACAGGACTAATAAAAAAAATAAAAGAAATCAAACACAAACTCAAACACAGGGAAGCCTTCAAATTGGTCCCAGATTTGAAACGGTCAACTGTGATCAAGATCTTGTCTGCTTTTGTCTTCCCAACTCTGTAATTCACTTCTCTCCAATACATAGATCTACTGATATATACATATATATATATATATACATTTCCAGAGACACATGATTTTCATTTTTCTGCTTTTTTCTCTTCTCCAGGATCCCCAAATTCCTCATACATATACACACACATTTGCAGAGATATATTAATAGCGAAACTCACAGCTGTTATGTTGCTGATATAATCCACCCTTGTTCTGAGAGGATTTATGAAATGCTGCATGAACTCTTTCTAGCGATGAAGGGAGACACTAATTTTACAGATTTTGAATATTTTATGTAATCAGTACACTGCATTGTGCCTAAGTTATGTGGTGGTGCAACAGACGGAGTGACTTCAAATATAAGAATATTTGAGATTAAAGAAAATTGACTTATTATCTTCTTTAATTCAAACTGTCATCATCAAAATTAAGGTCAATTATCATCAGGATTGCCTCTAGTCTATAAAAGTGGATCAGGCATGCAGTCTTGCTATAAGCCTCACCTCAAGTCTCACTCAAGTGATCTAAATTGTTCATTTTGTAAATCCCTATGTATAACTCATAAATCAAACATAAAAAGAATCAAAATAATCGTAGCCACATTATTTCATCATTTAGTCAAAAATAAACATATAAACTTCATTGTAATTTTAAAATATGCATTGCATTGCACCAAAGGGAGAAAGAAATCACATTATAAAATGGGTCAAAAGTATTACATATAGACATACAACAAAGCTTCTCCTATGAATTCTTCACAGGATCAAAAATAGGTGTATCCACCAACTAATAAATGGTATGAGAATCTCAATGCTACTCAATTTAACAATGCAAATTTTTATTGTCAAGGAAATTGTGGATCATGGTGTCAGGTCAAAATTTGCTTCCAGTAGTGAATGAACATGGGCAAGATAAGAAACGTTGTAATCTGGCTTAAATTCCACATCTGTGTATTCGGGAGAATCATACCTCCCTGTTTCGTCAAGCAAGCATGTAAATGCTCCCGCTCGTTTCCCACAAGCAACCTGCGAAGACCAAGTAAAGGAGCTTTAATTTACACAAAAGCATGTTTTGATTCAAACAAATTTGATAAAAGAATGTGAAATTAAAAAAATATATATATACAAAAACAGCACCTCAAAATGAATCAGAAATGTTCTTAACAAATATGGTGCAAATGATGGAGAGAGAAATAGAGCAGAACTCACATCATCTTTAAGGTTATCCCCAACCATCATTACTTCATTAGGTTGAACTTCCCAAACAGAACAGATATGTAACAGTGGTGCTGGAAGGGGATTGATATATATTTAAGGGGGTCATCTCAGCCATCTATTTAAATAGACAAACGAATCATAGTCATTGAAATGTCTTAGTAGGACAATTGTCTCTAACATATTTTCAAAAACCGTTCTATCTTATTATATAGATATTGTAAAATATACTTAATTTTTTTTGGGGACTCCTGCAGGACTAACTAGGCACTAATCAATTTGATTTAGAAATTTAGAACATGTAATATGTATATTTTGTCATAAATAAAGACAGATGAAGAAATCATGTGTCAAGTGGATTTAATTAATTTATTATGCAGTTGTAACTAGTTTATTATATTAAAGTAAACCTTAAATTAATTTTAGAAGATGATAAACCATTTGGATTCTAGTATAGCCTAATAAAGCCAACTGGCTTTTACCACTTAATTCAATAAATCTGATTGTTTTATTCATATACCTACTACTAATGGGAATTCATTTTTATTTAATTAATAAGCATGTTTCATTTTCATTTTTATTTTTATTTTTAAAAAAGAAGTTTCTTTCAATTTTATTTTTCTCATTTTTGTTAAAAAAAGTCAAATTTCAAGTGGATAAAATGTCATTGTTGTTAAGATTTGACAACCTTTTCATAAAAATAAAAATAAAATAACTATTTTTTTTAATAATTTTTGGCGCCCAAAATTTTGGTCGCCAAAGATCAAAAATAAAATTTTTGATTTCCCTTCGGCTACCAAACAATTTAGTAGGCAAAAATAGGTCTACAACGACTAAAATGAATTTTGTGGCTGAATAGTTGGTCGCCAAAGATCAAAAATAAATTTTTTTATTTCCCTTCGGCTACCAAACAATTTAGTAGGCAAAAGTAGGTCTACAGCGACTAAAATGAATTTTGTTGCTGAAAAGAGTTTGGTCGCCAAAGATCAAAAATAAATTTTTTTATTTTCCTTCGGCTACCAAACAATTTAGTAGCTAAAGGTGCCTCTACAGCTACTAAAAGTAAAATTAGTCGCTAATGGAGATATGTTTAGCTACTAAAAATTTTTTTAGTGGCCAATTGTAGTATTTTTAGCTACTAAATTTATTTTAGTCGCCAATAATCAACATTCCCCTACTAAGAAAAATTAGTAGCTAAAAAGTTGACTTTTGCCGACCAAAATTAATTTTGGTAGCCAATTCCCACACTTTTGGTGACTAAATTTGTTTTGGTAGCCCAAACTGGTCGCCAAAAATGTGTTTTCTTGTGGTGTTTCTTCTTCACACACCTTCTATTTTTAGCCCTATTTTTCAAATCCAAGCTTTTACTTCGAACTAGGCTCTGATACCACTTTATGTTGGGTGTTTCAGAAGCAAGTGTGTGTTTAAACTACAAAGAAATCAATCTAAAACACACAAAATCAGATCTGATTTTTTTCCTGCAGAAATTAGAGTAGAAGATGAGCAAAACATAGGAGAAAATGGGTCACAATTGAACAGCCCCTTGAGTAGATTTTCTATTGCCTTTCTAGCTTCCCTTACAAGCTTTTTTATATAAAATTATATCAACCCAAGTACTAATAAAACATCTGGTCAAATTTCCTCCACATAAATTAACTCTAATTAACAAAACTCAACCCGAACATAATAGAGTTAACTAAACATAAGTGATTGTTTGGATACAAAATTAAACAAGCACATTACATCAACAAAAGTCTTGTTTGAGATAGGTTTTTTAACTTTTTTAACTTTTGTGAGAAAAAAATGAAATGATTATGGTTTAGATATGACATTTTGTTTTATTGGACTAAAAAGCCTATTTTGTCTTTTTGTGGCTATTTTAGCGAAAAAGCTCCATTTTAATTCATGCCAAAAAAAGGCTTAGGATGACGACCATGATGATGAATTATGAGTTTCTGAATTTTTGTAGCAATGGATGAGCGCTTAGAAACAAAAATTAAAAAAAAAAAACCAATGTGATGACCGCAACAAGAAACGACATATATGCCACATTCAATTTGATCTGTTTAAAATGCAGTATGAATGTTACCAACATTATAACGGTCATATAAACAAAGGCTTGTTTTGGGAAGTAACTTAAAAGTTAATTTTTTGGTCCTGTTTTTTTTTTTTTTTTTTTTTTTTTTTTTTGACTTTTTTGACTTTTTTTGAAAAAATATGCAAAATAGTAGAGAGAAGATGTGATCTAAAAAAGCCCAAAAAACTACTTTTGACTATATTCCCAAAGCAAGCCGAAAAAAATTAGCCAGTATTCATCCATTCTCGCCTATCCTCACTCTTTGGTTGCCCTGTACCCTCCATGGCTATCCACTACATCATTTTTTCAGTTTAATGACATTTAAAAGTGCCACAAAACTATTATTCTAATAACATTTTTTAGTCTTGTGGCATTTAAAGAAGTGTCATTTATACCTGTGCCATGGTAGATACTAGTGGCACCTTAGTGACACTTGCAAGTGCCAATACATCATCATGGCTAAAAAATTTCAATGACACTTTGATATTATGATAGACACTATTTGTGACACTATTAAGCGCCACTAAAAAAAGCCTTAATGGCACTTCAGTAACACTTGTAAGTGCCATTACACCATCAGTGTTAAAGACTTTCAGTGACACTTTAATGTCATGGTAGATACTATTCGTGACGTTATCAAGTGTCATTAAAGAAGACTTTGAAGCAAAAAAATGTCACTATATGGATTTTTAATGGCGCTTATTATGCCACAATTGATATTTTTAACAATTTCATAAATGCCACTAAATCCAATTCATATGTGCCATTAAATGGATATAAGTGCCATTGGAGTTTATTCTAGTGACACTTTGCAAAGCTACTACCACTACTACAAAATGCCACTTATATGTTCTTTTCATTGACACTTTTAGAAACCACAACAAAGCATGTGTACCTGTAAAAATTGAATCAATTTTATAAACAATTGAATATTAATTGTTATATCCTATATTAATTCGACATTCATTCATTCTGTAATATTTTCATAATAATAAACAAATATTACCACAATAGGATCATCACATCAAAACCAAAAAAAAAAAAATTCAAACCACAATCATTTTTTTCCTAAAAATATAAATTTATTTATATTGCAATAAAAATCATAATCAAAATTATAAAATATTCTACCACACTAACAAAAAAAAAAAAAAACTAAAATAAAATTATTCCAACCATAAGTTCTGAAAAGCCATAATGATATCCATCTTCCAGAGAGACACTATCAAAACAAATTCAGTTTCCAAATTCTCAACCTCACTTGTAGAAATATTCCCGGCTAACATCCTTAACTTGCGAAATCTGCATCCAAAAGACAAAAATATAAAGGTAATTGAAACTATATTAAGTTAATATAAATTTGTTAATGAAATTAGTATTTACGAAAGAAATATACCACAACTAGAGCAGACCAAGCAACATGAGCTCCAATAGCTTGTCTAGTTGTTTTGACAAGTCCATATGATCGGATCAAGCTGTCATTAGGTTTGACTGGCACTTGAACATGTACCTCCCAATAGTTAGTATAGCGATCCCGGTTCTTCCTCCTTTGGTTGTTGTATCCGGACTTAGGTTCCGTGGAGTTGGTTGTTGTATATATCTTGTTGTCATCCTTTAATTCCATATGTTTGAGTTTCAGGATGTATTGGGCAGGTTTGTTACAGGTTGGTTGTGAGTTTAAACCAATAGTTGCTGTCCAGAATTTTGCTTCTTCGCTCGAGCGAGGCTTTTGTCGCTTGTGCGAGCTCTTTGTTTCAGTTCCTTCGCTTGAGCGAGAGTTGGGTGTTGTGTCTGGTGTTGTAATTTGTAATTTTGATATATACTCTAGTTTGATATATACTCAGTTCCTACGCAAGTTTGATATATACTCTAGTTCTTGTAATTTGTTTCTTAGTGTTAATTTAATCTCCTATGTTCTAATACATCAATTTTCCCTTTGATTTTTCTTAAAATTGTATCAAAGAACCAAAACCCCATTTGTTCTATTCTCTTTCTCTCTCTCTGTTTCTGCACTGTTGTAGAAGAAGATGGTGCACTATCAGAGATATCATCATCCCTGTAACTAGGGAGTAGATGTTGTTGATGAAAATGAGGATGAATCACAGACTACCCTTGCTTTAGTCTGTGGAAACTCTGCTACTAACAAGAGAACCAGTCCCAAACTTCTCTCTCCTCTCCTGCTGCTTGATTTTTGCTCGTTCAGACTTGTCTCTCTTATGTAAGCTCTTCCCTCTTCCATGCCTTTCCTTCTTTTTTCCCCTTGATTTCTCATCCTATTTCTGTCTCCTCATGTTTTTTTCTTCTGGGTTTTGCAAATTCATTTGGACACGAAGATGCTAGCATTGTTACTGAGATCGATGTAAATGCTCCCCTTTGTTCCTCAATCCCAAATGGTTTGCTCTCTCTCTCTCTCTCTATATATATATATATATATGTGGGCTATTTTATATACAGTTTGGGCTTTTGGTGTAATACTATCAATATGCAATTGTATTGAGATGACTATCAATAATATCTTATATATTTGTTGGAGCTGTATTCTTCACTTATGTTGCCCTATTCTGATCTTCTTCTTCTTGGTTTCCGGCATGCTGAATATTGTTCAGACGATCTGCCTCTATGGGGTATGTATTAACAAATGATTATTAAATGGTTGGCTCTTGTTCTTATTCATTAACTTTTGGTTTGGTTCATAGATATTTACAACCATTCCATGAGCTGTTGAGCTGTTTTTGGGTTCTATGCAGAAATTTGATTGCTTGCATATTTTGCAGTGGTCTCTGATTAGATTCATGGACTTCTAGTCCCTAGGTTTAAAAGGGTTATTCTATTTAATATCTCCAGTTCTTGACATCTTGGTGCTAGTGGTGGATTTTCTTTTAAATGAAAAAGGCATGTTGTGATTGTATTTCATTTCATTATGTATTCATGCTTTTTATATTTCTTTTTCTCTCTCTTTTGTTAACTAATGTATTTTTTTTTTAAAATTGTTCCATCTGATTTTTCCTTCAATGAACAGGGGGTGCAACCTTGTGCTTTCTATCTGCAAAATGGATACTGCAAGTTCGGGCGCACTTGCAAATTTGATCATCCAATGGGAACAGTAAGATATAGTCCATCAGCTTCATCTCTTACAGACATGTCGGTTGCTCCTTACATGGTTGGGCCTTCTCTTGCTACTATGGCTCCAACGTTTTTATTTCAGGGTCTAACCCCCATTCAAGTAGAATGCCTTCTTCTGGAAACACTTCAAGTAGTTCAGTTGGTTTGATCTTTTCACAAACCGGTTCTGCATCACTTTCTGATGTCCAGCTGTCAAGTCAGAGTACTGTCCCTTTAAGCATTAGTACGATAGCACAAGACAAGGTGGTGAAGTTCGCCGTACAAGTTAGAGCAAAACCCAAAAACCTTTTTCACTGCCATCTAGGTCTGTTTTCACCGAACATCTCTTCTATTCTTGGAACTCATAAAGCTTTGTATAGTTTGTTGTGCAAAGTTTCATATCTTATTGTCATACTGATATATAGCTGTAGACGTCCCCGAACGCCCCGGGAGGAACGAGTCCCGTTCTGTTCATTTGGGGTTCACTACAGTTCGGACTCTCAAATTGTCACGGTTCTAAATCTGAACCAAAGAGTCCAAATCCGGCAAATCGTTTTGAGAAAATAGATCTTGAAAGAAGTGCCAAACATGGACTGCTTTGCCAGATACAGAGTCGCCACCTAAATGTTTTATTTTGGGGGAATTTAGGAAACCCTGACTCGTTTGCCTAAGGCCACGTGTCCGTCATCACCAAAGTTGCCTCGGCTCGGGAACTTGGGTACGATTGGGGAAGGTCGCTTCGTGAGCACCCCCGCTCGCCCGATCAAAGATCGACCTCTACTAACCATGATATCTATTTTTGAAAAGATTGTGCATTCTTATTCCGGTTATTAGCCTAGATTACTATGTGATATGCACAGCATACAAGTATAGACTGGATCGCCTGAATTGGAACAAAACATTTCATGTTTGTTTGTTTGAAAATGGTTTGATGGTGCTACCCGCAAGTAGGCTAAGATGTGGATTTGCCACCCTCGGTTGGGCTTAGAAAACATGATTTTGCCACTATCCAGTGGGCTTAAAACACACATTTGATGAATTGTTCCAATTCAAATAACCCAACCTTCACCCACAGGCATTCAGGCAGTTATATCACATAAGCATATAGCCTCATGGTAAGCATGCTATTCATGGCAGTCACTCACACGCATGCAAGGATGCTAAAGCATAAAAACTTACCGAGTACTCCAAGCCGAAACAGAAGCTATGTTAGAAATCCATGCATAATCCTAACTATACAGAAATGCCTAATGCAACACATGCAAAATGCAACTAAGATAGGCTCGGCTATTCTAAAGATGGCATGTGAAATGCTACAACTAACAAGTATTCAACTCGGAATTGAAATACAAATGCAATTAGTATGATGCACCGAGCCCGGTGCATGCAAGACAGATGAATGAATGCAAACATGCTATCATACTGTATGCTAATTGAAACATGCCCTAATCTAACCATCATAAGCGGGTAAATAAAAGGGAGAAAGACGTGGGGTTGGAAGACATACATCACACACACGCACACTTATTACAGTTGTTGCCCTCGCGCAGAGGGTCCGAAAGAATAATACAGTCCCGAATAAATGTTACAGCCCAAATAATTACAAAATCCTAATTAAATTACAAATTTAACTAAGAAAGCTGTAAACTAGCATGCAAGCTAGGGACTGCCTCAACTCCGCTCCGGATGATGAATGATGCATGCTCGGGTTGCTTGGCACGGAAATCCACTACGATGTCCCAATTAGCCTCTGTTTGCGATTGATGCCGGAATGCTGTGCAAGGCTTTTGAAAAACTACTGATTCTTGATTTGCTGCAACAGAGAGCAGGAAAAGGGCATGGCAATGTATTTTCACAAATGTATGCATGTCTCGATCCTCGTGCCACCAATCACGCATATCGATGCATAATGGCCGAGGAGTCGAATTGTGCAATTCAATATAGAATGAATGCATATGAAAACACAACAGGGCCTAGACTCCATCATGGATAATCCGGAGTGTCAGCGACCAGGAATTGAGATACGTTCCGTCACTCGGAGTACGAAACATACCTCGTTTCTCGTGCTTGGGCTAACTCCTATCCCAAGCACGATGCAATATGCATGATATGCATGAAATGCAACTAAGACACAACCTAACATACACAATGCTATGAAATGGCATACACGATGCACGAGATAACATGGCATACACAATGCGCTAACACACAAACTAGCATACGCAATGCTATGAAATGAAATGGCATACACAATGCATAATGGACTTACACCAACATGAGTGGACCTCATCCACACTCACATAAGAGGCCATTAGATGGAGATGAGACACTCGAAATGCGTGCACGCATGCACGCAAACCGAGGACCAAACCTAAGGCACTAATGCCACTCTACCAAAGCATGGCAAGGCATGGAATATGGTATGCAAATATGCAAATTTCAGCACTGAAATATGATACAAAATAGTCCCAAATCATGGAAATATGGCACCCAATGCATGAGGTGAGCCCCGAAACTCAAAACTAGGCATGTGCGATGACTTATAGCTATACAAAGTATGCATTATTTGATCATGAAGTCTAAAGACAGAGCCAAGGCAGTCCCAAAACATGCACATTTCCAGTTTAGAGCATGGCCAAAAAGTGCTAGCAAGATGGACTAAAATAGCATGCAACTTTGACTAGCAAACATGGTTTACATGGCATGTATATGAAGCATATGGAATCTCACCAAACCAGAAAAAACCAGTGAATAAAACATGCCAAAATACGCCCAAATAACCGCTGATATGCAGCCAATGCATGCAAAAATGATGAGCTCCTTTAGAGGGCTATGCAAGGGATTCTTAAGCACATACAAGATGGACACTTAGCAAGACCAAATCAACTCTGGAAATGGAATATGAGGGTCCTAAAACCCATTGAAAAAGCCCTGAAATCAGTCTCGAAATCATGCAAAGAAAGGCCCCTTTGAAAGGTCTTGAATGTGATTGCTCTACACATGCATTGTAGACATAAAATATGGCCAAAAGGGCCTTGGATAGAGCCAAGGCAGACCTCAAAACCCTCAGAATGAGGCCTAGAAAGTGACCTCAATGCATACAAAATAGGGGTCTCTTTGGAAGTCCCAAAAGACCACCAAACAAGACAATGAGAGAGGGGGTCACCCCCCTCTGATTTTGGCCTTCAAGAATGCACCTAAGCCACTGAAAATCCACTGGATTTCAGTGGCTAAGAGGCCAAAACAAGGCCAATGCAAATGCTCACATGTATGGCTCAAAGCATGGAGAAATAAGGCATGCAAAGAAGGAGATGACTCCAAACAGAAATGGAACCTTAAACAAACTTGAAGAACAGGTCAAAAAAAGATTTTTTTCAGTTTAGGTCGAGGTCCAAAACAGCTCACAAATAAGGCTAATATGTCATGAAAAAACAGCTCTAAAAGAGAGAGTAAAGACAAAGGGGCAGAAGATGGCCACGAACAGGAAAGAGCCCTTCAACAAAGTTGAAGAGGGGCTCAAAACAAGGCACTTTACAGTTTGGGTCGGAGCCCAGAAATGCTTTCAAGTATGGCTTATAAATGAAGCAAAAAAAAAACGCAAGTTTGAGGGGAAAAGAGACTCACCCTTGAAGACCAACTTTCCAGCATCTTTTGGTCCGAATTTCTGAGCCTTCAACCTCTCCAAATGTCCTCCAAGGTGCTGGAATGAGTGATGGAGGTGTTGTGCTAAGGGTTGTAGTGCAAATGGTGCAAGGTCAAGGGTGTTTTGGAGCTTGGATGGAGGAGAAATGGAGGATTTGTATGCAATGCTCCAGCTGGTTTTTCTAACCCTTGCAAATGGAGAGGAGGGTTTGTTTTATAGATGACCAAGGGGCAAGGCTTCTTGGAGAAGCCTCCAGAAAGGGTCAAAGCTTCTCAAAGAAGCTTAAGCAAAAGGGTCAAGCTTTTTGGAGAAGCTAGAGCAAAAGATTCAAGCTTCCTCAAGAAGCTAAAACAAAAGGTTCAAGCTTCCTCAAGAAGCTAAAACAAAAGGTTCAAGCTTCCTTAAGAAGCTAAAACAAAGGGTTCAGGCTTCTTGGAGAAACTTCAGCCAAAAAAAAAAAAAAAAAAAAAATGATGGCCGACCGACCGTGCCAACCGACCACCAAGGCCGACAACCAAAGGTGCCGACCGACCACCAAGGCCGACCACCAAAGGTGCCAACCGACCACCAAGACCAACCACCAAAGGTGCCGACCGACCATCAAGGCCGACCACCAAAGGTGCCGACCGACCATCAAGGCCGACCACCAATGGCCAGTGGCAAGAAAAACAATCTGCTCTGAAGGTCCAACTTCAAATGGACATAACTCATTCATGTGAACCCCTTTTCAGGTCATTATTCTATCCAAATTTAAACCCCAGAAGTTATCTTTCCAATAGAGCAAACCTTGCATTAAAATTCCAACTGTGAAAAAAGTTATTCTCGTTTCGGTGAAGCCGCGCAGATGTTTTCTCTCCTTCCAGATTCATGCTGAACCACTTTTGACCAAAAAAAGCTGGTCGCCCACCTGATTTGCTGATTTTCCATGTGGTCACATTGAAGCCCCGGAAGTTAGCTTTCCAATGGCGCCAACCTCGCATCAAAATTTCAACTGTGCAAAAAGTTATGCTTGTTTTGGTAAAGGTTACTCAGTTTCGGTCCAACCGGGATGATGCCCAACTTCAACCAACCATATCTCCCCCATCCGGACTCGGCTTTAGGAGATTCTTGAGTGAAAAATGAAGCCCCGGAAGTCTTCTTTCCAACGGTGGTGGACTCATAGCTTAACTCCAAGTACATAGGTAGATAAGCCTTATTTAGCGAGGACCACTTGACTCTCTCTTAGCGATTCATACCCAACTTCTTCCCCAGCTAGGTTTCGTCTCTCTTCTCCTCTTTTCTTCAACTCTAAACCCCTAAACAAAGTGTTTTGAAAGATTTTTCAAAGATTTCATCTCTCTTTTATTCATCTCCACTTTGTCCTTGCTTGGTTTACCGAAAAGCACAATATTTACCGAAATGCGAGCGTCGGAGCATCGTAGGAACTTTATTTCAAAAAAAAGTTTTGAAAGAGAGGGTTTTAAGGTCTAAAAACCATTCAAAATAGTTTTGGTCCAAAATGGGGTGTGAAGTTGAGATTTGTCTCTCTCCTTGCTGAAGAAACTAAACCTTGGCCATGCACACCTTTTTCCACCAAGTAAACCATCAGTAACGCCCAAATCTTAAGGGTGGTCAAAAATGGGGTGTCTACAGTTGCCCCTCTTTGACAGAACTCGAAAGTCAAGAAGTGACGGGAGTGAATGTCAAGGCCCAGAGACGACCCATTTTTGACAAGGCCGAAGATTTGGACAAACAAACAAAATACCGATAAATAAATGGTTGTGCCTGCAGGCTGCCTACGTATCCCTTTGCAAGGAATCAAACCAGTGTAGTTCAGGAGCAGGATGCAGGTGATATACAGGAAGACTTTGATAATTGGACTTATACACTACACGAAGCTGGTTCGATAATTGGACTTATACGCTACGCGAAGCCGGTTTGAAAATTGGACTTATACGCTACGCGAAGCCGGTTCGATAATTGGACTTATACGCTACGCGAAGCCGGTTCGAAAATTGAGGATTCACGCAATGCACTGTAATGTAGTGGCTAAAATGCAATGTAATAGCTAAGAGGTAAAGGTACCTTACAGGGGCAATTGGCAATGACTTACCTCATGCTGCTGGGGATCTTTCACTTCTTCTTGGTTGAACTGCAGGTACTACTTTTCTGCCTGACTACGGTCGCAGCTTTCCCTATTCTCCAACAGGGTGATAGACTAGGTTGGTTCAGTATCCAAACTTGAGGTGCATACACATGCTATCTCAATCTATGGGGCTACCATATAGATTTCAAGCCGAGGATATACCCCTGGGTATTTAAACCAAACTTTAGTCTCAGAAATCCCGAACCTTTGTGTTCTAGGCATGAGCCATTCGAACTCTAGTTTCCACCGTCTCAGTTGGTCTCCTAGGAACTCACCGCAAACATAGGCAGGTGGCTATACCAGACCATTGGAAGTCATTCGGGCACGACAAACACCAAAGGAATTACACCTTTAGAGGATTTAAGGGCTCCTAGACCAGCGTAGGTGCGCAAAATAGCGCGATGAACTGCATGCACAATGCAGGACTTGGTACATAACTTACGACACAGCATTCCACTCATTTGGCACACAACTCATTTTCCGGGCAGGCAGCTCGTTTTCGGGCACACAACTCATAACACTGCTCAATCTGAACACTCGGTCCATAACTCAGCATTTGGTTTGCATTTTGAACACACAGCTCAAGCACTTGAATTTCTGAACACGCAGCTCACACTTTTTGTCTTGAATACGCAACCCATCTTTTCTGACATCTGAACACGCAGCTCAAACTTTTTGTCGTGAACACGCAGTTCATACTTTTTGAAAGTTGAACAAGCAGCCCAAACTTTTGAATTTCTAAACACGCAACCCATTTTGATTGTGAACACGCAGCACACACTTGTTGAAAGAAGTTGAACACGCAGCCCAAACTTTGATGATGAACACGCAGCCCATTTTGAAGGTGAACACGCGGCACACACTTGTTAAAAGTTGAACACACAGCCCATTTTGAAGGTGAACACGCGGCACACACTTGTTGAAAGTTGAACACGCAGCCCAAACTTTGATGATGAACACACAGCCCATTTTGAAGGTGAACATGCAGCACACACTTGTTAAAAGTTGAACACGCAACCCAAACTTTGATGATGAACAAGCAGCCCATTTTGAAGGTGAACACGTGGCACACACTTGTTGAAAGTTGAACATATAGCCCAAACTTTGATGATGAACACGCAGCCCATTTTGAAGGTGAACACGTAGCACACACTTGTTAAAAGTTGAACACGCAGCCCAAACTTTGATGATGAACACGCAGCCCATTTTGAAGGTGAACACGCGGCACACACTTGTTGAAAGTTCAACACGCAGCCCAAACTTTGATGATGAACATGCAGCCCATTTTGAAGGTGAACATGCAGCACACACTTGTTAAAAGTTGAACACGCAACCCAAACTTTGATGATGAACACGCAGCCCATTTTGAAGGTGAACACGCGGCACGCACTTGTTAAAAGTTGAACACGCAGCCCAAACTTTATGATGAACACGCAGCCCATTTTGAAGGTGAACACGCAGCACACACTTGTTGAAAGTTGAACACGCAGCCCAAACTTTAATGATGAAGATGGTGATGATGGTGCAGAGACTGTTCCGCAGAAGAGGACGGAGGAGGGCTTTTTACTCCTGCAGTTGATAGCACTGATGCAGCTGTGTCCTGCTTTATTTTCCTTTCTTTTTTTTTTTTTATAAAAAAAGGTGGTTTAAGCACATTGCACTGCCTCAAGCAGGTTTTACTTTTTTCAAAAGTGTGTATTTTTACAAAACACATGAGGGAAATGAAATATCTATTTTGTTCAAAAGGTGTTACATTTGCACGTTCTATGCATCGCATCACGCGGCATCACATAACAATGTGAATGAAATTGAAATTGGTTTGAAAATTGAGCACTTGCATCGTAATAAACAGGTAGTGAACCGACTTACAACTCGATAAACAAAACAAGGAAACTCGATAAGCCAAATAAATGTGAGTACAACTCGATAAGCAAATCAATGACTTAAGGAGAGAGAAATACAACTCGATAAGCAAATGGGCGTGACACCGCAAAAAGCATCATTGGAGGACATTGGAAATTAAGGCATTCCCCAAATCCTCAGCATGTTCAACTTCTAAACAGCTAATGGAGCAAGAGGGGAGACCCTCAGCCATAAAGAAAGGACACCGGCCTCGAGAAATGGCCATCAGCCAACAGATTCGACCAATCGACCAAAAGTTGACATCTGTCCTCCACTCACACCTTATTCCCTACAAAAAACCACCAGAATGTTGACATTTGTCCTCCACTCACACCTTATCCTCTACAAAAACCACCAGAATGTTGACATCTGTCCTCCACTCACACCTTATCCCCTACAAAAACCACCAGAATGTTGACATCTGTCCTCCACTCACACCTTATCCCCTACAAAAGCCTCAGCTTTGTAGTTTTTCTCAATCCAACACTGATTTGCTCCAAATGGAAGAGTTTCTTGCCCAGAATCTCATAGCTTGGGTTGCCAACTTGGACGGCTCAGAAAAGCTGAATTTCCGAGGCTTCGGCTTGAATGCATTATTCACGTTGGGCCGTACTCCACTGCACCTTCCGTTTCTCTACGCTGCGGCAAGGTTTTGGAATCCGGTAACACATGTCTTTAGCTTTGGCGGGCAAGAGGTGTGTCCTACCTTCGAAGATTTCCAAGCTTTGATGGAATTCGAGCGTAACGAAGAAGTCTTGCCTAAGCTCCGCTTTGGCCATGCCCAAGCCTTAGGGCGAATGTGTGGGCTCACAATGCACGATGCTCTATCTTTGATTTGTGACAGAATGCTGGATGTTCCGAGTTTGATTTGCCATTTTTCTGATGCCGGTGACCGCGGCGATCATCGTTGGCAGGGTTTTCGGCGACATGCCCTCTGTTTGTGCATGCTATCTCATTTCTTGTTTGCCTCGGGCTCCGGAGGATCCAGTGTCGGGTTGATCGAGGTTGTCCAAGGCTTAAAGGAGGGCAAGAGCTGCATTGCCATGATATTGGCTGAAACATTGATGGGCTTGGATGCTTTTCATCGCCGAGAAACGACCAGATTTGCGGGGAGTCCACTACTGTTGCAGGTAATGTTTCCCACCCAATCTCACATATGTATTGCTCACATCACTCGGCCTTCAGGCTCGATTTTTCTCACAAAATCCTTTGCTCACTTTTCTCTCATCGTACGTCTCTCTATTCTTTATTCTCTCATTTTTCATCCCTTCCCAGGTGTGGTTGATGGATAAGTTGCAGGTTGTGGACTCTTGCCCAACATACTCAGCTCGCGGCTACTTCTTCCGGCAACACCTAGTCGATGCCCTTGATGAGGGATGGTGGTTCGACTGGATGTGCAGCTTGTCTGCAAACCGCATTGCTTGGCGGTGCCCTTGCTCAACCTACCGGCAATGAGTTACAGCATGTCCCGACAGACTGGGATTCAGTTGATTGGCTTGACTCACAGTGTATTCTATTTTCCATTCCGGTTCCAGCGCCAGTTCGGCCATGATCAGGTTTGCCTGCCAGAGGGGATAGAGTATCCGGCTGCCTTCCCGGTTCGAGGCGCACAGCTTGCCCGATATGCCACAGCCTGGAGGACTAGAGAGCTCCTGGCCCCCGCTCCCACTTTCAGTTATACTTTGTCTGACGAGTGTTGGGACTGGCTTAATAAGGAGGCACAGGTTGGACCTAGCTTGGCATCAGAGGCTTCGACCAGCTCTGGGAGGGGGCGCAGGGATACTTGACTCGACTATGCCGCGGATTTATTGCTTTATTAGTACTTTCAAGTTTTCTTTATGAATGTAATAAAAAGCAACTTCGATTGTATGCAAGAGCAAGAGATCTCTGTTTTGAAATCTATGAAATTGAAGGTTGTGGTACTGAAAATTTTCCGCTTTGGTCCAAAAATGGTCTTAGTTGTAAATAGATTAATTTGAACAAAGTCAACTTTTATTAAAACTTTTGAAAACCATTTTCGATATGGATCAGAACTGGACATGGCTAAGATCTGTCACTGAGATGCACAACCCCGGATCCCTGCAACTGGAAAGTTGCCCCTAGTCTGAATAGTACCGCGACATCGTGTGGCAACGGAAAGTTGCCCCTAGTCTGAATAGCACTGCACCGGAGATTGCGATAAATGCTGATGGATAAAGATGACTGAGATGGTCAAAATGGACAAAGTTGATCGGGGAAGAGTTTATTGGCTGAACTTCAGGATGAAGTTGCCTACGTATCCCATAGATGGGAATCAAGCCTTACGTAGTTCAGGCTTAGGTTCACTCGAGTATTTTCACTCTCCTTTTATGCTCTAACTTTTGCCAAGGTCGCCCTTTGTGGGTTTTCAACCTTGCGAGCTCAGTTTTTATATTTTCTAATTTTTTGTGCTCTAACTTTTGCCTAGGTCGCCCTTTTGGGTTTTTGGCCTAGCGAGCCTCTCAGGGGTAATATTTCTTCAACTTGTCCATGTTGATCGGTTGTGAAAACTCTAGGCCATCTAGATCCATCAGAACCAGAGCTCCACCTGACCAGATAGCTTTGATGATGTAGGGACCAGTCCAATTAGGTCTGAACTTGCCCCTTGGGTCGTGGATGGGAGCTCGGTTGTCCTTGAGCACCAAATCTCCTTCCTTTAGATTCCTGGACTTAACTTTCTTGTTGAAAGCCCGGGCAATTCTGCGCTGATAACCTTGAACATGGTACAGTGCTTTCAGTCTTCTCTCATCAAAAAGCATGAGTTCCTCAAACCTGCTCTACTGCCAATTTGCTTCGGTTATTTGACACTCAGCCAATACTCGCAATG
Organism: Camellia sinensis; assembly: GCF_055761805.1. Taxonomy (NCBI): domain Eukaryota; kingdom Viridiplantae; phylum Streptophyta; class Magnoliopsida; order Ericales; family Theaceae; genus Camellia; species Camellia sinensis. The sequence continues at coordinate 21,286,916 of NC_138965.1, read as the reverse complement.
ACAGAACCTCAATCTCGATAGGTAGAACGGCCTCCATCCCATAAACCAATGAATACGGAGTCGCTCCGGTAGAAGTTCTAATTGACGTCCGGTAGCCCCACAGAGCAAATGGCAGCTTATCTGGCCAATCTCGGTAGGTTTCCACCATCTTCTGCAGTATGTGTTTGATATTCTTGTTGGCGGCCTCGACCGCTCCGTTGGTTTGCGGCCGGTATGTGGATGACTTATGGAAAGCCACGTTGTATTTTTCCAACAAGTCAATCACTTCCTTCTTAAAGTGGGAACCATTATCTGAAATGACCTCGTTTGGGACCCCGTAGCGGCAGATGATGTTGTTTCTGATAAATTTTGCAACGTGCGACGCCTTCAACACTGCATACGATTGGGCCTTGACCCACTTCGTGAAATAATCTATTGCGACCAGGATGAACTCATGCCCATTCGACCCCTTCAGAGTGACAGCCCCGATCACATCGATTCCCCAAACTGAAAATGGCCATGGTGAAGTCATGTTGTACAGCTTCGACGGCGGGATATTCATACGGTTTGCATGAATCTGACACTTGTGGCATCGCCGGACAAAACCGATACAATCCTCCTCCATGGTGGACCAGTAGTAACCCTGTCTGAGGATCTTCCGTGCTAGCATTACTCCATTCATATGCGCACCGCATTCTCCTCCACGGATGGCCTCCATCAGGCGCTTCGATTCCGCGGTTTCAACACATAGCTTATGCATTCCCAGATGACCTCTCTTATACAGCTTACCCCCACAGATGATGAACTGAACGACCATTCTTCTGATTGCCCTTTTATCCTTGGCATTTACCCCTGGCGGATATGCTTCCTTCTCCAAGAAATTCCAAATGTCATAATACCAAGGGTTTTCATCCTGAACCTCATCTATAGCAGCGATCGACTCATAGGCTGGCGCAAATTTCTGGTCAATGACGACTGGACGCATCCGGATTCCAAACGGGATGTCTACAATAGAAGATAGAGTTGCTAAAGAATCTGCGAACCTGTTGTTCTCTCTTGGAAGATGAGCAAAGTTTAGCTTTTCAAACCGAGGAATTAAGAAGTCCAAGGTCTGGTGGTACATCATCATCTTTTCTTCTTTGACTTTCCAGTCTCCTTTTGCTTGAGACATAACAAGGTTTGAATCCCCGATGACGTCCAACCGTCTTGCTCCTAGTTCCAGGGCTGCTTCTAGACCGACAATGCATGCCTCATATTCTGCTTCGTTGTTCGAGACTTTGAATTGGAGTTTGAAGGCTAGAGGGATACGGGAATTGTCGGGTGCTATTAGCAACACTCCTATCCCATACCCGTACTGATTTGACGCCCCGTCAAAGTACATCGTCCAATACTCGTCGTCGATGTGCAAAATGGCTTCATCTGGGAATAAGTATTCAACTGCTTCGCCTCCTTCCACTGGATGATCGGCTAAGAATTCTGTTACTGCTCTTCCCCTGACTGACTTGCGTGTCACATATTCAGGTCGAATTTGGAGAGCAACAACAACCAACGAGCTAGCCTACCCGTAAGTGCTGGTTTCTCGAAAAGATATTTGATGGGATCGAGTCGTGAAACCAACATTACGGAGTGAGCTAACAGGTAGTGCCGCAGTTTCGTGGTAGCCCATACCAAAGCTAAGCAAGCCTTTTCCAACGGCGTATAGCGAGTCTCATACTCTAGCATCTTCTTGCTCAGATAGTAGATAGCCCTCTCCACCTTATCCTCTGATTCCTGTGTGAGCATGCAGCCCATTGTGGTCTCAGTCACTGAGAGGTACAATATCAACGGTTTCCCTGGCTTTGGCGGTGACAACACGGGCGGATTCTGCAAGTATTCTTTGATCTGTTCAAAAGCAGCTTGGCATCGGCCGTCCCATTGGAATTTCTTGCCTTTCTTTAGGAGACCAAAAAGTGGTTCACAAGTCAAGGTTAATTTCGAGATAAACTGTCTTATGAATTGCACTTTACCCAGAAAGCCTCGCACCTCCTTTTCAGTCCTTGGTGGTGGCATTTCTAAGATGGCCTTCATTTTTGAAGGGTCGACCTCGATGCCCCTTTGTGTAATCAGAAATCCCAGCATTTTTCCCGCTGTAACACCGAACGTACACTTCTGAGGATTTAGCCGCAACTGGAATTCCCTGATCCTTTGGAAGAACTTTTGCAAGGCGGTGTAGTGGCCCTCTCTTTCTTTGGACTTGACAATCATGTCGTCCACATACACCTCAACCTCTTTGTGGATCATGTCGTGCAATATTGTGGTCGCGACCCGTTGATAAGTAGCTCCGGCATTCTTCAACCCAAACGGCATTACTCTGTAGCAGTATGTCCCCCACGGGGTGGTGAATTCAGTCATTTCCCGATCTTTGGGTGCCATTACTATTTGATTGTACCCTGAGAAGCCATCCATGAATGAGAGCAAAGCATGCCCTGCTGTGAAATCCACCAACTCATCGATATGCGGTAAGGGAAAGTCGTTCTTCGGACTAGCTCTATTCAAATCCCTGAAATCCACGCACACTCGGATCCTGCCATCCTTTTTCGGCACTGGGACGATGTTGGCCAACCAAGTCGGGTATTCGGATACTAGCAGGAAGCCTGCATCGATTTGTTTGGTGACCTCTTCCTTAATCTTGAGAGCCCAATCCGGGCGGATCCTCCTGAGTTTCTGCTTAACAGGTCGGGCCTCAGGGTCAAGAGGGATCCGGTGTTGTACAATCTCAGGATCGATTCCAGGCATGTCTTCGTAGGACCACGCGAAAACATCTTTGAAATCTTTTAATAAAGCGACTAAGCGCTCGCGTTCCTCTGAAGACAACGTGGACCCAATCTGGACCAGCCGCGGGTCCTCCTCAGTACCAATATTTACTGTAATGATTTCGTCCGTTAAGGGTTTGACAAATCTCTCCTACTCTTGCTCAATTAAACGTTGCAAAATCGGAGGAATTTCTTCCTCGTCGTTTTCATCAAAATTTTGAAAGTCTGAGTTTATGCAATAAATTAAGGGCACAGAAAAGTACTCAGAAACCACAGTCACTTGATTCTCATTAAGTTCATCCAAATCGTCCGAATTCTCGGTTACAATAGACTCAAACGAGAAAGAAAAAGACGACCTGGACATAACTGTGGCATCCGGGTTATCATCCCCAGGATTACCAGACTCAGACTCAGTCGAGCTGGAACCTGATTCTGACTCACAGGACTTGGTGGAATCAGATTCCGGCTCACTACCTGACCCGGTGCTGCTGGACAAGAATCCCTCTTCGTATTGCCAAGTGAGAAAGGGTGCGATAGATGCATCCAAAATAGTTGCTGGTAGGCCCGCAGCCGTTTCATCCCCGATCACGCATACTGAGAAGTTATCCCCCAAGCACTTTTGGTCGATCGAAGGATCTGAAAGCAGACTCGCCAGTGCTACCCCCATTTCAAGTTCGATGCCTTCGGAATCCACTGCCTTACACTGCCCATTCTCAGCTGATGGGTCCGTCTGCTCTTTGGCAATATCATCCCCGGGTAGTTGCAGGTCGAAGAAGATCTCGAAACCTGGCACGCGCTTCTTCTCCGCATTCAGCCATGGCTCTAGGAAGCCACAAAACGGAAAGTCCTCCCCCTCCCGGACGAAGCGTCCGTTTAGGGTACCCTAAATGGGCCTATGCATCAATTCAAAAGGCTTCCCAGCCTGCTTTGCTCTGGCTCTTCTGGCCATTTCCTTTTCCTTCCTCACCCAGTCCTCTTTGGTTGGCAGATAACCCAAGCCAAAGGTATGACGGTTATGTGGCACTTCGGCCAATGCTGAGACGCCCTTCCGGCCGCTACTTCCCAATCCCATCTCAAGGATGTGTTGTAGCTTGTTCATGAGGTATACAGATTGAGCACTGACATATACTTCCTCATTAACAGCCATGATATTCTGCACAACCCGGGCCTCAGCCAGAGTAAACCCTGATAAGAACACATCCTCCATGCCGTGCTCGATTTCCAAGACTGGTGTAGACACTTCTGGCGGTGGATGGATTGATGAATTCCCGAAAACAATGGCCACCCCCTTCCCGTGAGGGTACTTCAGCATTTGATGCAAAGTGGAAGAGACTGCCTTGACCTGGTGCAACCACGGTCGCCCCAAAAGTAGGTTAAAGGTTGCGGGAACGTCCAAGACATGGAATTCAATGTTGTGTTGTCCTGGACCAACCTGAGTCTGAATTTTGACAGTCCCCATCACTTCCCAGCTAGTGTTATCATAGGCTCTGATCACCTAAGTAGTCGGCACGAAGTTCGCGGGTTTCAACCCGATTGCATATGCTGTTCTGGCTGGGCAGACATTGATGGCGGACCCGGTATCAACAAGTACCACCGGTATCCACTTGTCTCTACATTCCACGGAAACGTAGAGGGGTTTGTTATGATTTGTGCCCTAAGGCGGTAGTTCTTTGTCTGAAAAGGTCAATGTCGGGGAACGTCCTCCCAGAAAAACCAGCCCGACCAGCTGTTCTGGTGTAGTATCTATAGAGAGTTTGGCCCTGTCCATGGCAGATAAGACAGCCTGTCTGTGTACTCGCGACGCCATAAGCAGTCCCCAGATGGAGATGTCTGCTTGTATCTTCTTTAGCTGTTTCAGTACAGCTTCCTCTTCGATCTGCTTCTCTTTTTGCCTCTCGGCTTCTTTGTCTTTCCCAGATGTCTCGAGTTGGTCTAGGTGTGGGGGCTTGAAGTACCGCCCACTTCTTGTCATGTGATCAACCTCATCGAGGTACCAGGTGTCATCCGGTTGATTGCTTCCCCAGTCTTCGTCTGTGTGGGCAAGACATAAGTCATCGTCTTCCCACCACATTTTGTTGGCATTGAAAAGGCACCTGTCTGGCTCGGGCATGTTTGTACTCACAGCACTCTCAGCCTGCATGCTCACAGCATCCTCCGTTCTTGTGCCCACAGCACTTTCGATCCCCTCATGAATTTTGGCTTTCCTGGTTCTCTCAGAACCCTGTTGTTCTACCTGCGTCAGTGTAGTTTGTTGCTCAACTTTCCCCGTATTCACAATGCTTCTGTCCTGAGCAAAATTCTTTGTACCGGCGCTCTCCGGCAATGTAATCTGACTTTCGGCCCTTCCGGCCATAGTTGATACTCTCGCTCCTGCCGGGCCCTGTTCTGGTTGGGATTCTTCCACCACATCTGGCTGATCATCCAACCATCTAGTAGCCTCTGCCGATTCCTCATAATCAAACCAGTTGACTGCCGCGCCCCCTGATTCTTAGTCATCGAAAAACTGTAGGTTGGCAAGGTCCTCCTCCACAGCCGTCAAATCATTTGCCCCTTGCTGAAATCCATCCGCCTGGATCACACACAGCTTTTCCTTCTCTGGCAATTCTAAACCCAGCCCAATCCGGCCTGTTGACAAGATGTACTCACTCGGATCATAGACTTCCCCAGCAAAACTCTGTTCAATCCCAGACTCAACAATTCCATCCTTTTCTGAAGTCTGCCTTGCCCCATCTTCGATGGTCACCACCGTCAGCTCTGGTTGGGTTGTGGAGATGTCTAACATGCACAAAGAGTCAGTGCAGTCGGGAAGGAGCACCTCCGGCTTAGGTAGATGGGTAGGAGTAATATAGATGCTAGGATCGTAAGACACGACCCCAGTCTGGATAAGATTGACTCTTTTGGGAGGTGGAGTTTGGTTGTGTGTAGGGAGTGGATTGGTCGTGACGTTAGGTTTCTCTGGAGGTAGTGTAACAGCGCCCGCGTGGGCCTCGTGCTACAGTTCGGACTCGATTTGTGTCACGGTTCTTAATCTGAACCAAAGAGTCCAAATCTGGCAAATCGTTTGAGAAAACAGATTTTTTTTTTGAAAAAGTAGTGCCAAACATGGACTGCTTTGCCAGATACAGAGTCGCCACCTAAATATTTTTAAAATGGGGAAATTTAGGAAACCCTGACTCGGTGCCGAAGGCCACATGTCCGTCATCACCGGAGTTGTCTCGGCTCGGGAGCTTGGGTACGATCGGGGAAGGTCAGCTATGAGCACCCCCTTTCGTCCGGTCCGAAGACCGGCCTCTACTAACCGTGATATCCGTTTTTGAAAACTTTATGTGTTCTTAAACCAATTGTTAGCCTAGAATTACTATGTTATACGCGCAGCAAACAAGTATAGACCGAATCGCCCAAATTGGAAATAAAACATTTTATGTTCGTTTTGAAAATGGTTTGCTACTCGTAAGTAGGCTAAAATGCAGATTTTGCCACCCTCAAGTGGGCTTTTGGAAAAGATGGTTTTGCCACTATCTAGTGGGCTTAAAAATCGCAGTTTTAACGCATTATCCCAATTTAAGCAATTTGACCTCCACCCACAGGCATTCAAGCAGTTTATCTCATGTAAGCACTTAGCCGCATGGCAAGCATACTGTCATGGCAACACTCACACGCATGCTGGATGCTAAAGCAAAAATACTTACATCGTACTCCGTGCCAAAACAGTAAACTAGTTAGCAAACATGCATGTCCTAGTTCATGTTAAAAGTGGCTAATGCATCACATGCAAAATGCGATCTAGGCAGGCTCGGCTAGCCCTAAACATGGCATATGAAATGCGATCAACTATCACATAGTCAATTTTTGAATTGAAGTACGAATGCAGTTAGCGTGATGTACCGAGCCTAATGCATGCAGTACAAATGTATGGATGCACGCATGCATAGCATAAGGTATGCTAAAATAAATGTGCCCTAATCTACCATCATAAGCAGGTAAATAAAAGGGAGAAAGAAGTGGGGGTTGGAAGACATGCACACACACACCCACACTTATTACAAGTTTGCCCTCGCTCGGAGGGACCAAATAAATATTACAAATTAATTAACTACGCGAGCTAATTAAATATTACAAATTAATTAACAAATTAATTATTCTAAGAAAACTGTAAACCGCCTCGGGAAGCGCGCCGCCATGCGTAGGCTGCCTCTGTTTTCTTTCCTGTGCTCCTCTGGAGGCTGCCAAAATTTCAAGACTGCTTCCTTGGATGCTGGGAGACACCACCGGCTGGGTGAAATTGCCACCGGCACTGAGATGTTGCCACCGGCACAAAATTAAAGCTGTCGGCAGAGAAAAGATTGCCGGCCGGCACCTTACACTGCCGGTCGGCAGAGTATTCCTGCAGAACCTGCAACCCACAGCAACAGAGGACAAGGCAAAGCATGGCAGCACATTTCAAGGCATATATGCACCAACCATGTCTCTTATCATTGTAATGACTCAAAGGGACATGTGCCTCGATTCTCGGACCACCAATCACGCATTTCCATGCATGATGGCCCAAAGAACCAAGTATGCAACTTTGATTTCAAATGCAATGCAAACCAAATAAACACACAAGGAGGCCTAACCTCTATCATACTCATCTCAAGAGGCAAGGTGATGCATGCAAGATGCAATGCAACTTAGGCATACGAGTTAAGGATGCAACATGCCGATACAAGCAAACATGCAAGATGAGCATGAAAATAAGCAAAGGATGGTCTTAAACATGAATTAGGCAGCTCTAGTTAGGCCCAAAACAGTGGCCATAATATGAAAATAAAGTGCCTCGAAATGCGTGCACACGGGCACGCAAACCGAGGCAATGGCATATGCAATGCAATGGCATGGAAAATGACATGCAAATATGCTAATGGGATTTCAGCACTGAAATATGGGGGAAAACAGCCCCGGAATGAGGTGAAAACACACCCGATGCATGGAATTCCTCCCGAAATGCGAAATTAGGCACCCGAAATGGCTTACAGCTATACAAAGCATGCATAATATGGACATGGAGCATGAAGACAGAAGCAAGACAGCTCTGAGACAAGCATTTTTACAGTTTATGACATGGCCAATCAGCAAGCAAAGATGGGGCTAAAATGGCATACAAAAACGGCCCTAAACATGCGATTATGAAGCAACTCACAGCTGCTAACTCCAAATAGGTTAGGGCCCTTCAACAACATTGAAGAGGGACCCAAAATATGCACATTTACAAAACTGTAAAAGCCCCAAAAACAAACATGGATAGGGCTAAGCTCTTACGCAAGAAATGGGCCAAAAGGTGGCCAAAGAAGCAAGTATGCAAAACATTCATCAAACAGCCAAAGACCCTTAATAAAACACGACAAGGGGGTCAAAATATGGCTGTTTTTAGTTTGGACCAAAGTCCAAAAACAGCAACATCAGGGGCTGCCAAGACATACAAAAATGGGACCAAAAGGAGGATATAAAGGGGAGTACAACATGGAAGTCCCAAACAGTGTTGAGCCCTTCTTCAATGTTGAAGAAGGGCTCCAAATAAGCCTATCTACAGTTTACTACATCCCCAAAAACAGATTACACATAGGCCAAAAATAACATGCAAGATTAGGGCCTAAAGGAGAGATAAAGAAGGAAGTGCTAGCTACTATCCTCAAACAGCAAGAGGTCCTCAATCAAACATGAAGAGGACCTCAAAATATGATAATTTGAAGTTTGGGTCGGAGCCCAAAGATGTAAGCAACTATGGCTTAGATATTAAGCAAGAAAAGGCTAGAAAAGGGAAGATGAGGACTCACCCTTGAAGACCAGCAAATCAGCGCCTCTTGGACAAAGTTTAGGTGCTCCTAAGCTTTGGAGAACAGCCTCAAGCTACTGGAATGGGCGTTGGATGCCTTGTGCTATGAGTTGATGAAGAAATGGCCCAAGAACAAGGGTATTTGATGGTTGAATGAGAGAGATATTGAGAGAGATAGAGGGTTGCATGTATGTATATCAGATATATGTCTATATATCTCTGGTTTTTTGTCCTCAAAATCCAACCTAAACAAAGGAGGAGGAGAGGTGCTTATATAAGCAATGCTAAGCTTCTAAGACAAGCTTCAAAGGGGCCAAGGGGTTCAAGGGGGGGTGCAAGGCTTCTAGAGGAAGCTAAAACAGCTGGCCAAGCTTCTCCAAGAAGCTTGGCCAAAAGGTTCAAGCTTCTAGAAGGTTAAGGGGTTCAAAGGCTCACAAGGTGCAAAACAAACACACATGCACGTGGGGGATCAATTCTGTGCATTCCAGCTGGCACAGCTGGAATCCACTCAATCTGCAGAATGCTCCGGAAGGTCGTCGGCTAGCAAAAACTGCCGGTCGGCCACTTTAATCTGCCGGTCGGCACAATAAATGGCCGGTCGGCACAAACAGAGTGCCGATGGGTGGCCAGTGAGGTCAAAAAAGTGCCGGTTGGTGTTCAAATTGAAGCCCCGGAAGTTAACTTTCCAATGGCGCAAACCTTGCATTAAAATTCCTTCTGTGCAAAAAGTTATGCCCTTTTTCGTGAAGCCGCGCAGATTCGATCCAACCGGGATGATGCCCGACTTCAACTGATCATATCTCCCCCACCCGGACTTGGATCTAGGAGATTCTTGAGTGAAAAATGAAGCCCCGGAAGTAAGCTTTCCGACGGTGGTGGCCCCATAGATAAACTCCAAGTGTACAGATAGATAAGCCCGATTCAGCGAGGGCTGCTCGACTCGCTTCTACCCGGATTCATGCCGAACTTCTCCCAAACTAGTTTTCTCCTCTCCTTTCCTCTTTTCTTCAACTCCAAAATCTTAATCAAAGTGTTTTGAAGGATTTGCCTCTCTCCTTGCCGAAGAAACTGATTTTTTTGCCCTGCACATCTCTCAACACCGAGCAAACCATCAGTAGTGCCCAAGTCTTAAGGGCGGTCAAAAATGGGGTGTCTACAGGTAGAATCACATTTTTGTCAACGAGGTCTTGAATCTCGTGACACAGCCTGAAATATTGATCAGTACCATGACCGTGCTACTGGTGATATGCACAGTACTTGGCTGGGTTGTGAGAGGGTGGAAGTGGATTTGGTAATGGCCTCGGCTCCAGGGGTTTTAGATGCCCCTTTCTGATTAAGACCCCCAGAGCCTTAGACAAAGGCATGTACAGTGGGGTGAAGGTTCTTTGGCCTCTGGGCTGGTATTTAGTGGTTTGGGTATTACTTCCGGATGCACCGGAGAAGGGTGTGGCTGCCATGGGCCTTGGAAGGGGAGGGGGAATGGTGGCGACCATGCTCACCTCTGAAGCTCTTGCAGTTGCAGCGCCACTCGGGCCTGCATTATTGTTACGGTTGAAAGTCCTCCTCGGTTGCTCCCTATCCTGGTCAATCAGACCTTGCTTCATCGCATCCTCGATTTGTACCCCCATCTCGTGTAAATCTGAGAAGGTGGGAAAGGGGAGTACAATCATCTTCTGCATCAATTTCGGTTGGAGATTGCGCACAATCATCCTGATTTGGTCTTTATCAGTGGGCCTCAAAGTCATCATCGATGTCTTCGCCCTCCATCGAGTTACAAAATCTGAGAAAGTCTCTTTGGGCTCCTGCCTCGTCGTTTCGAGATCACGAGTTGTAATCTCAATCTGGGTATTGTACGAGTACTGCGCTACAAAGGCCTCGGCCATTTCATCCCAGCTTCTTTTTACCTCATCCTCTAACTTCGCGTACCAGATGGCGGCCACACCCGACAGGGTTCGGCCGAACAGCGAAAGCTTTTGGGGTCTAGTTAGGCCCATTGGCCGCAGTATATCTGAGAATAGCCGGAGGTGGACCATGGGATCCCCAGACCCGTCGAAGCGGTCAATTTGCGGCATCTTGAACCTATCGGGCAATGTCACGGCCACGTCGGTATATCCATCCTCGATATCCGGAATAGCCTTTACTCCTTGTGATTTCTTGAAGAGCTTCTCAAGCTTTGTTCAGTTTCAGAGCTGTATGGTCTATTTCGAACTCGAAGGGGGAGTCCGGGTGGTTAGGTGTATGGGTCTTGGACAGTTGAGGCGGAAACGGGGGCGGAGCTGGCCCCGTTGGAAGGTTCGTGTCCTCTTGTATGTTATGGACATTTGGCACGGTGTTCTGGGTGTTCGGCAGAGCATTTTGGACAATAGGTGCCTGCTCGGGTAATGGGGCCCCTGGCGGAGAAGGAACTTGATGTGAAGCAGATGCCGCATTCTGCTGTTGCAGTCTAGTGATTAGCTCGGCCTGCTGGGCCATGATCGCGGCCTGCTGTTTGGAGAACTCCGCTTGACGGGCGGCATCCTCCTGCATTTGTCTCATGCTCTCCTGCATTTGGCGCATCAGGGCTTCCATCCCTGATGTATTTTGCTGATCCATCCGACTAACTGGTATGTCTATTTCTATAGCAACAATCGAGACCTCAGTCCTATTATCCTCTGATGGAGTAACCCACTGTTCTGGCAACCTCTGTTCTGACACACTGCGCTTTCTTGGCCTTCTTCTGACAACGGGGGGTAGAGAATGGAACACTGGCTGTCCATCAATTAGATCCTCAGATTGATTGAGTCGACGACCTCGTATCCAAAGTGCTTGGGGAATATATACTGGGTTGGAAGCAATTGTGCTAAAATTGCCCTAGTAAAAAGATAAATAAAGCAATAAGGAAATAAATAAACAGATAAACGGACAGCATAACAGCTTAAAGTAAATGCATGACACACAGCCGGGCATAACAACACACAGTCGATAAGCTGAATACACACTGTCCTCAATCACTGATTATTATCCCTGAATCACTGCCCCCAAAACTGAATCTCTGATATCCGCAGATAACTGATTCTCAAATACTGATTGATGCCCGCAGGCCTGATGCCCAAAATTTGCAAACTGATACATGTAACTCCTGTAGAGACACACTCTGACAGCACATAACAGATAATTGAGAGCCAAAACACCCCTATGTTGGGGTATGGTTTTCCCTGTCCTATTTTGTCAGGAGCTAGGGTTTCACTACGCACGCAGCGGTTTCAAACAACCTATAAACGGGTAAGCAACCTGTCCTAGTTTGGAATGGTCACTATGGACCCGAATATGCACTAGGTCGAATGGTCAAAAAGGGTGCCCTGGTAAAACCGGGTTTGTGTTCCCATACTGGCAGAGCCCATAACCGGTCAGCCTTATGGTCATGCCTTCACAAGACAAGCCTCCGACAAACCGTTCAGGAATAGCAGATGGCAAACACGGTGTCCTAGGCGCACCAATGCAAATGCAATGCAAAGAAACACACAAGTGTAGTCAAAAACAGATATCATGAGTTCGAGTCAAGTTCTCTAATTCCCCAGCAGAGTCGCCAGAAACTGTAGACGTCCCTGAACGCCCCGGGAGGAACAAGTCCCCTTCTGTTCATTTGGGGTTCACTACAGTTCGGACTCTCAAATTGTCACGGTTCTAAATCTGAACCAAAGAGTCCAAATCCGGCAAATCGTTTTGAGAAAACAGATTTTGAAAGAAGTGCCAAACATGGACTGCTTTGCCAGATACAGAGTCGCCACCTAAATGTTTTATTTTGGGGGAAATTTAGGAAACCCTGACTCGTTTGCCTAAGGCCACGTGTCTGTCATCACCAAAGTTGCCTCGGCTCGGGAACTTGGGTACGATTGGGGAAGGTCGCTTCGTGAGCACCCCCGCTCGCCCGATCAAAGATTGGCCTCTACTAACCATGATATCTATTTTTGAAAAGATTGTATGTTCTTATTCCGGCTATTAGCCTAGATTACTATGTGATGCACACAGCATACAAGTATAGACTGGATCGCCTGAATTGGAACAAAACATTTCATGTTTGTTTGTTTGAAAATGGTTTGATGGTGCTACCCACAAGTAGGCTAAGACGTGGATTTGCCACCCTCGGGTGGGCTTAGAAAACATGATTTTGCCACTATCTAGTGGGCTTAAAACACACATTTGATGAATTGTTCCAATTCAAATAACCCAACCTTCACCCACAGGCATTCAGGCAGTTATATCACATAAGCATATAGCCTCATGGTAAGCATGCTATTCATGGCAGTCACTCACACGTATGCAAGGATGCTAAAGCATAAAAACTTACCGAGTACTCCAAGCCAAAACAGAAGCTATGTTAGAAATCCATGCATGATCCTAACTATACAGAAATGCCTAATGCAACACATGCAAAATGCAACTAAGATAGGCTCGGCTATTCTAAAGATGGCATGTGAAATGCTACAACTAACAAGTATTCAACTCGGAATTGAAATACAAATGCAGTTAGTATGATGTGCCAAGCCCGGTGCATGCAAGACAGATGAATGAATGCAAACATGCTATCATACTGTATGCTAATTGAAACATGCCTTAATCTAACCATCATAAGCGGGTAAATAAAAGGGAGAAAGACGTGGGGTTGGAAGACATACATCACACACACGCACACTTATTACAGTTGTTGCCCTCGCGCAAAGGATTCGAAAGAATAATACAGTCCCGAATAAATGTTACAGTCCAAATAATTACAAAATCCTAATTAAATTACAAGTTTAACTAAGAAAGCTGTAAACTAGCATGCAAGCTAGGGACTGCCTCGACTCCGCTCCGGATGATGAATGATGCATGCTCAAGTTGCTTGGCACGGAAATCCACTGCGATGCCCCAATTAGCCTCTGTTTGCGATTGATGCCAGAATGCTGTGCAAGGCTTTTGAAAAGCTACTGATTCTTGATTTGCTGCAACAGAGAGCAGGAAAAGGGCATGGCAATGTATTTTCACAAATGTATGCATGTCTCGATCCTCATGCCACCAATCACGCATATCGATGCATAATGGCCGAGGAGTCGAATTGTGCAATTCAATATAGAATGAATGCATATGAAAACACAACAGGGCCTAGACTCCATCATGGATAATCCGGAGTGTCGGCGACCAGGAATTGAGATACGTTCCGTCACTCGGAGTACGAAACATACCTCGTTTCCCGTGCTCGGGCTAACTCCTATCCCAAGCACGATGCAATATGCATGATATGCATGAAATGCAACTAAGATACGACCTAACATACACAATGCTATGAAATGGCATACACGATGCACGAGATAACATGGCATACACAATGCGCTAACACACAAACTAGCATACGCAATGCTATGAAATGAAATGGCATACACAATGCATAATGGACTTACACCAACATGAGTGGACCTCAGCCACACTCACATAAGAGGCCATTAGATGAAGATGAGACACTCGAAATGCGTGCACGCATGCACGCAAACCGAGGACCAAACCTAAGGCACTAATGCCACTCTACCAAAGCATGGCAAGGCATGGAATATGGTATGCAAACATGCAAATTTCAGCACTGAAATATGATACAAAATAGTCCCAAATCATGGAAATATGGCACCCGATGCATGAGGTGAGCCCCGGAACTCAAAACTAGGCATGTGCGATGACTTATAGCTATACGAAGTATGCATTATTTGATCATGAAGTCTAAAGACAGAGCCAAGGCAGTCCCAAAACATGCACATTTCCAGTTTAGAGCATGGTCAAAAAGTGCTAGAAACATGTACTAAAATAGCATGCAACTTTGACTATCAAACATGGTTTACATGGCATGTATATGAAGCATATGGAATCTCACCAAACCAGTAAAAACCAGTGAATAAAACATGCCAAAATATGCCCAAATAACCGCTGATATGCAGCCAATGCATGCAAAAATGATGAGCTCCTTTAGAGGGCTATGCAAGGGATTCTTAAGCACATACAAGATGGACACTTAGCAAGACCAAATCAACTCTGGAAATGGAATATGAGGGTCCTAAAACCCACTAAAAAAGCCCTGAAATCAGTCTCAGAATCATGCAAAGAAAGGCCCCTTTGAAAGGCCTTGAATGGGATTGCTCTACACATGCATTGTAGACATAAAATATGGCCAAAAGGGCCTTGGACAGAGCCAAGGCAGACCTCAACACCCTCAGAATGAGGCCTGGAAAGTGACCTCAATGCATACAAAATAGGGGTCTCTTTGGAAGGCCCAAAAGACCACCAAACAAGACAATGAGAGAGGGGGTCACCCCCCTCTGATTTTGGCCTTCAAGAATGCACCTAAGCCACTGAAAATCCACTAGATTTCAGTTGCTAAGAGGCCAAAACAAGGCCAATGCAAATGCTCACATGTATGGCTCAAAGCATGGAGAAATAAGGCATGCAAAGAAGGAGATGACTCCAAACAGAAATGGAACCTTAAACAAACTTGAAGAACAGGTCAAAAAAAGATTTTTTTCAGTTTAGGTCGAGGTCTAAAACAGCTCACAAATAAGGCTAATATGTCATGAAAAAGCAGCCCTAAAAGAGAGATTAAGGACAAAGGGGCAGCAGATGGCCTCGAACAGGAAAGAGCCCTTCAACAAAGTTGAAGAGGGGCTCAAAACAAGGCACTTTACAGTTTGGGTTGGAGCCCAGAAATGCTTGCAAGCATGGATTATAAATGAAGCAAAAAAAATGCAAGTTGGAGGGGAAAAGAGACTCACCCTTGAAGACCAACTTTCCAGCAGCTTTTGGTCCGAATTTCTGAGCCTTCAACCTCTCCAAATGTCCTCCAAGGTGCTGGAATGAGTGATGGAGGTGTTGTGCTAAGGGTTGTAGTGCAAATGGTGCAAGGTCAAGGGTGTTTTGGAGCTTGGATGGAGGAGATATGGTGGATTTGTATGCAATGCTCCAGCTGGTTTTTCTAACCCTTGCAAATGGAGAGGATGCTTTGTTTTATAGAAGACCAAGGGGCAAGGCTTCTTGGAGAAGCCTCAAGAAAGGGTCAAAGCTTCTCAAAGAAGCTTAAGCAAAAGGGTCAAGCTTTTTGGAGAAGCTAGAGCAAAAGATTCAAACTTCCTCAAGAAGCTAAAACAAAAGGTTCAAGCTTCCTCAAGAAGCTAAAACAAAAGGTTCAAGCTTCCTTAAGAAGCTAAAACAAAGGGTTCAAGCTTCTTGGAGAAGCTTCAGCCCAAAAAAAAAAAAAAATTTGATGGCTGACCAACCACCAAAGGTGCCGACCGACCACCAAGACCGACCACCAAAGGTGCCGACCAACCACCAAAGGTGCCGACCGACCATCAAGGCCGACCACCAGTGGCCGGTGGCAAGAAAACAAATCTGCTCTGAAGGTCCTACTTCAAACGGACATAACTCATTCATGTGAACCCCTTTTCAGGTCATTCTTCTATCCAAATTTAAGCCCCAGAAGTTAGCTTTCCAATGGAGCAAACCTTGCATTAAAATTCCAATTGTGAAAACAGTTATGCTTGTTTCGGTGAAGCCGCGCAGATGTTTTCTCTCCTTCCAGATTCATGCTGAACCACTTTTGACCAAACAAATCTGGTCGCCACCTGATTTGCTGGTTTTCCATGTAGTCACATTGAAGCCCCGGAAGTTATCTTTCCAATGGCACCAACCGCGCATTAAAATTCCAACTGTGCAAAAAGTTATGCTTGTTTTGGTAAAGGTTGCTCAGTTTCGGTCCAACCGGGATGATGCCCAACTTCAACCAACCATATCTCCCCCATCCGGACTCGGCTTTAGGAGATTCTTGAGTGAAAAATGAAGCCCCGGAAGTCTTCTTTCCAATGGTGGTGGACTCATAACTTAACTCCAAGTGCATAGATAGATAAGCCTAATTTAGCGAGGACCACTCGACTCTCTCTTAGCGATTCATAACAAACTTCTTCCCCAGCTAGGTTTATTCTCTCTTCTCCTCTTTTCTTCAACTCTAAACCCCTAAACAAAGTGTTTTGAAAGATTTTTCAAATATTTCATCTCTCTTTCATTCATCTCCAGTTTGTCCTTGCTCGGTTTACCGAAAAGCACAACATTTACCGAAATGCGAGCGTCGGAGCATCGTAGGAACTTTATTTCAAAAAAAAGTTTTGAAAGAGAGGGTTTTAAGGTCTAAAAACCATTCAAAATAGTTTTGGTCCAAAATGTGGTGTGAAGTTGAGATTTGTCTCTCTCCTTGCTGAAGAAACTAAACCTTGGCCCTGCACACCTTTTTCCACCAAGTAAACCATCAATAACGCCCAAGTCTTAAGGGCGGTCAAAAATGGGGTGTCTACAATAGCCCACAATGAAACTGATCATTTGTGCTCAAATAGTCTTTTATGGCATCAAAATCAACTCCAATAAGAAGCATAAATGTCAAACATCATGTGATCTGGAACTCGTTAACACGAAGAAAGCCATTTCCATCAGGTAAGCCGATGACTGTCCTGAGAATTGGGTATATGATGATCTGATTTTTTATTTTCTTTTCTTGGAAATGAGAAGGTTCACTAAATTCCTGTATTGTCTTTCATTGAACTTTGTTCGTGGCCTTTTCTCTTCTTTTAGTTTGAATTGAATCAGACCAACTTCCGATTTTGTAACTCCGAAGCTTAACTACCTTAATTTCAAGAGCGTTTGAAAGTAGAAACCTTTTTCGAGGCTCCTAAGGAAGTTCAGTGTAGCCTCAAATTGGTATGTGAAAAGTGATTATCATGAGGCTTCTTAGTATAACTATTTTGTTGTGGTTCTAGCTAGCTAGGATGAGAGTATTTTTAAATTTTGCTTCACTGAACAAATTAATTTCCAGGCAGGGTTGAGAAATTTTGATCCTCTTCATCACAAATATCTAAGTTTAGGTCACATTATTATTTAGTAATTTGCATTGTTGTGACTTGTGAGCCAGATTTTTTTGAAGTTTGTTAGGTAGAGGATTGAATACTGATGATCAGATGAAACATTTGGAAATGGCATTTTTGGCAACTGCTGCTCTCCAAACAAGTCTTGTATGCTATGTTTGGTAGGTAGGATAGTAGAAACAGAATAGAAGCCGAGGAAAATATAGAATAAGCCTATAGACACACTCCGAATCACACCCTAAATCATACTTGCTGAGGTGTAAAATTCTTATTCGATTTCGTATCATGTCGAGGGCTGACATGGTGTGAACTCAATTATTTTTATGTACCAAAAGTTGGGTAGTAGGATTTTATATATATACCTTATAATAATGTGCAAGAGTTCTTTTAATGAAGAGCATGTTTTGGTGAGGAACATTTTATAGGTTAATATATATTTTTTTTTTATGTATTGGCAGGTATTGTATGAAATTGTGAGAGAATGATACTGCGGTATTATGCTTGCTTTTGAGTTTTAGGATTGGGTACATTTTTTTTTTTAGTCGGTTGATTGATTGTTTGTTTTGAAAAAGAATACAGACAAAAAATATCCACAAATATATTCAGTAGTCTAGATTCATCTCTGTGGGACACAGACTTCACTCTCTCAGCACATTCTATATTGCAAACACTTAATTTTATGTAGCAAAAATTTATGTGTTCTAAGCATTGTGTGAATTTTTTTAATTATTTGATTTTCTTTTACTGCAGAAAAGTTGAAAAATTCTCAATCTGCCAAAGGTAGTTTTCAGTTTATGTTTTCTATTTTTTATTTTTCCCGCAAACTGACCCAAACCAACCAGCCCACAGTCCAAACGTCCTTATTAGTAAAGCTCAATAAAAGTCTTCTTTGTCTAAAGACCCTTGCTAGTAATAGTTTTTCCTGAGTTAAATTTTTTTCTCCAGTTAAAAAGCTAATAATAAAAAAATATAAGCTAAACACCCCCCTCTCAACTTTTAAATACCTAATTTTTTGAAGTTATTTAATTTATTTCCACTCACTAAATATTTTAACAAACTGCACTAAGCAAGTTGAATAGGTCAAGCTATTGCCATTCTAATCTAATGTGTCAATCTATTGTACTGATATTAACCTTTCTAATTTGGTCTTGGCTGTGACTTTTTGCAGGAGGACAAATTGGCAAAGTTTGCCTCGTTAAAAAGAAAATTTTGTTTACGAACTGGGCCAAGCTTTTGTTACTATCGGTATTGTGTCATTAGGAGTATGGATGTCTTCTCTGCTTTCTGCATGAGTTCTCAAGCCTGACTCTGTAAATAAATCCTCACGGATTTCTAATATATTTTGTGTCTAGATATATTCTGTAATTATACATGTATCACATCTTATTGCATTGTTTTTTATTTTTAATTTTGTTTTCAAACTTAGTTTATTTATTATTTTAATAAACATCAATAATTGTTTATGACAGGTATTTTTTTCAACCATATAAAATTAGCACAACTTTAAAAATAAAAAAAATAAAAATAAAGGCTATGGCGGCGTTTTTTGAACGCCACTATATCCCTACCCCAACGGTTAGATTTTTAAAATGTATAAATGTCTTTAACGGCGTTTCAAAAACGTCACTAAATGTCATAGTGACATCACAGTACAATTAGGGTAGGACATTTTGCAAAAACGCCGCCTATACTATTATAACGACGTTTTTCAAACGCTATAAAGCTATAGCGACGGCTGCGTCGTCGGTGTTTGGTACTAAACGTCACAAAAAGAATTAGCAATGTTTTCAGTACCTATAGCGGCATTTTTAAAATGCCGTTAAAAATCGATTTTCCAGCAGTGTCAACAGAGGAGGTTAAAGATGCTGTATAAACTTTGGAAGAGGAAGGAAAGCCGTATAATCATGAATAGATAATCATCATGATGCCAATACAACCCTTGTGATCTGGTTGGCCAAACATGGTGCAAAATGAGCACTCAATTATTGTCTTCTTATAGTATTGTCTCACATCGGTCAATGATAGTAAACCGAATCAGTAGTCATCACATAACATGGCATAATGGTGACAACACCGTGGCTCCTAGAAAATCTTGTGACTAATAATGACTACCGCAAAGACAAGTGAGAAAATTGAGAACTTGATCGATATTGTAAGTTGAAGCACCGAAATATAAAGATGTACAAGAGCACTTACCAAGCCAAAGAACCCGAGAAATCTAGCTCGAATGTATTTTTTGGTCATCCAAATATATTTTGAGTTCCCTTCTACTTCTTTCATGTTTTTGGTATTTTCACTTTTTCTGCTTCCCTTGAATGAAAGCTTTGAAGTCCTCTTTCCTTTCTCCCATTTAAGAAAATTAAATACTAAAGAAATTGCTAAAGCAAACATTGATGAAGTTGTCCAAATGAGTTTTAGAATTTGATCTTATCCATTTTGCTTTCCAACTTGTCCAATTATGCTCAGTTGATTTTTATATTGAACTTGGAGATTCAATGCCAAAATTTTTGGGTCAAGTTCATATAAATGAACTTAGATTCAAGTAATCAATAAGATTTACAAAAACTTAAGCTTTCAATTGATTCAACCTTCACATGGCAGCAAGAGGAACAAAATCATGTCAATGCAATGCTAAAACCCATGAATTTTCTTGTTTTTTTTTTTCTTTTTCTTTTGGGTAATTGCTAATGCCTACGATTTGATTATTCTCTAATTATATTGTGATTAGGTTAATAATTAGAGCCTTAGGGGGTGTTTGGCAAGCCAAAAATTGACTTTTTTTGGCTAAAATTCACAAAGAAATAAAATAGGCTAAAATAGTTAATAAGACAAAATGACACATCAAACTCATAATCATTTTATTTTTTCTCTCACAAACATCACATCCAACTAAAAGAAATCTAACCCTTTTCTCAAACACAAATATTTTAGCATAATAAAATAGTCAAAAACTAAAATAACCTACTAAAATAGCTAATTTCTCACATGAGGCCTTAATAAAAGGACATTATTTAACACATGACTTTCCTCCGATACTAAACATCCAATTATGAGAGGAGCTATGAGCCTCATTGATATCAAGTTGTGAGAGAAGATTCAACTATTTATTCACCGTACCTTTTTTTTTAACAAAAAAAAAAAAACAAAAACTTTATTGATAAGAATAAATATATATTACATATGAAAATACATTAATAAAGGGGAGGACAAGAGCAAAAAGTATCAAAGCGAAATTCCAAATCCTAATTAGGTTGACACTAAGAATATCACGGAATCATTTGATAAGCAAAGAAACAACCAAAGAGAGACGTGCAAAGCAAACAACAATTACACCACAAGCAGCCAATAAGCCTGAATAACCACCAAACGAACTAGCAAACCAGTAACAAACCAGCAAACCAGTAAACCAGAGCAATCTCTAAGCAAATCCCACTGCTACTGTGATAACTGTGTAAACTTCAATTTGAATCCCTCCTACAAACACCTCGACAAACCGGATTAGCAGTGCAATAGTTGATTGATACGACAAACCGGATTTACTGTACCTATTATCCTAACCAAAATCAGAAGTAACTAAACAAGCATTATATCATAAATTTATAGTATATCTTTACAATAATGTTAAAATAATCAAATTTTATATATGATATACTATAGCACATTCAAAAAATATTAATGTAATGAATTTCACACAAATTTCATTAACATCTAATCACTCTAACGTGTTACATTTGTTATAAATTGTGTATATATATATATATAAAATTAAGCGTGACGTTACTAAAGCCCAAGTTAATTAATGAGTAACACGATAGAATTGCTATTGTAAAATTTAAAAGACTAGACAAATTGAATTGAATTAGGTTAAGATGACAAAATGGCATAAACTTGAAGGTTGCCAAAAGCATTTTTAAGGAGATATTAAAACTGAGTTGTTAATAGTGGACACACATTGGATGAAATGAGAACCAAGGTTACATTCTAATTGTTGTTAATTTAATGAAACTATGGGTTCTTCAATAGACCAGTTAATAAAGTGTATGTTTAAGTAGTATGGGACCACTTGACTGTGTAAAATTTAGAAAATAAAATGTATCAACCCCGTCATTGTGCTATCACTCTTCTCTCCTCTGTCTTTCTCACTCATTAAGTGGTTTTTTTTTTTTTTTTTCCTCTTTTAGATTGAGACTCATTAAGTGGCTTGTTGGAGAGTAAAAGTGGTAGTTACTGGCAAGTTTAGTGAATAAGTCTTATCATCATGATGCAAAGTTGTGTGGTTCATTTTTGATCTTATTACTTGTAAACAAATACATTACAAACATGGTACCATTATATATTCGCAACTTTTATATGTATATATAGAAATGTCATGAAAAAATCACTAGCACCCCTATCTTCGTACTTAAAGCTTCAGACTGAAACCAATCATTATTTGGATACCTCGTAGTTAATGAGCTACCATATTGCATAAAGGGAGCATATTGTTTCTAGTGGATCTACGCAGCCCAACACAACTCCCATTTCAAAAATTATATTGATATAATAATTATTTTATATAATTTTATTATCTTTTTCTTTGAATAAATAGATAATGAATATGAGTTTAAAAATAAATTATTTTTTTTTAAATAAAAATATTATGAAATAATGTGACTACAATTAATTGATCAATATGGTTAATTATATTTTATTTTTTTATCGATGATAGATACACAAAAATCAACAATATAAACAAATAAGATTATCGTCCAGTTCACCAAGATATACTGAAGACAAGATGGTCTCTTGTACGCTCACAAAAATAAAACAAAAATATTGTATTTTTGATATTTATTTCAAGTGGGACCTCTTGTAAAAGGTGTTAGAACAATCTTCTGTATAGAGAAATAAATAATAAAATAAAATAAACAAATTACTTACAGAACATTCTGGTTTCGGAAATTGAGAACAATAAAATCACCAAAAAATTTGATAAAGTCGAATGTATGACACTCTGACCCCGTTTGTTTTGGGGTATGAGAGGGGGATTGGGATTATGATAGCTGTGGGCCCCATTTAATGTGTTGTTTGTTTGCAGAGTTGAGGAATGGACTGTTAAGCCGAAGGGCTTAGGATAGGCCTTGCAGATGGGATTCGGATGGGCCTCCAGGACATGGTATTAGAAAAATAGTCTGGCGGATTAGAAATTTTTTATTTTTATTTATTTTTATTTTAGTTTTTTACATGTCGGGCATTTTTTTTGAACATTAATGTTTGATTTTTTGTATTTTTTGTTAAATAAAAATCATTGTTTTATTTATTTTATTTTTTTCTAAAATTTTTTTATTTTATTTTTATTTTTTTTTAAATTTTTTACATGTTGGGTTTTTTTTTAAAAACATTAATGTTTAATGTTTTTGTATTTTTTTATTTGTTTTATTATTTTATTTTATATAAAAATAATTTAACAATCCCTACACTAACAACTATCATCAAAACAAATACAATTTTACTTAATCCTCTCACTATCAATCCCCTCACTATTAATCCCCTCCATCCTACTTATGAAAACAAACGGGGCCTCTGTCCTGAAGACAGATTTGCCGCCGCATAGGTACTTACAGGTTATCGACATCTATCTCTCATGATACAATGATAAAAAAATATAGATTATAGCAGCACTACAAATAATCTTCTAAGCGAATCAAACCTATGTTCCGCAACTCTCTGAAATCTCTATGAACTAGTATGAAGAATATAAAAAGAATGTTTGAATTTGAGGAATTTTGGAATGAATAAAATTGGAATGAGGCTGCCTTTATATAGATTTTGTTGGCACCTATTCAGTTTGAATAAAAAATGTATGAAGAAGGGACATGACCCTTCCTTTAAAATAAAGAGACACCTTCAAATGGTAGCACCTCTTCATTTAAATGGAGGGTTAACCATTCCTTTAAAATAAATAGACACCACGAAAGGTTGCACCCTTTCAATCGAATGGAGTCTATTTCAATTCACCACTGCCTTTATAAATTTTCCAACAATCCCCCACATGAATGAAATTGACGGAGAGAAAATGCAACAACATGATGTTTTTACAGAAAACACAGAAATCTGATATATTCTGCAAATGAGAGGTATCTTTTGGCTTTGAACCTTCATTTGTAAGACACTATCAGATTTACTAGATAATCAGTGAACATGATGTCTTGAACTGTTCAGCCATTTGTGTAAACTAAGACAATAGAACTCACACAACAGATTTCTAAACGTAATTTGGTTCTCATTATTGTGTTCATTTTAGCCTTGAACAACCTGGTTTTTTATGAGTGCTCTAGAGAATTGTAGCCTTTCACAAATCTCATAGAACTGACCCAGTCCACACTCATATAGGTGATTCTTATGAAGAGTATCATGCTATACTCCACTATGTATTCCTAGATATAAGAATCATTAAAAGTATTACTTAGGCCTCGTTTGGGAACAGGTTTTTTTAATAACTTTTTAACTTTTTGGCTAAAATGTGATGTAAAAAAAATTAGTATGTTTGGGATGACTTTTTGGCTTTTTACGAAAAAGATGTGCAAAAAGTAGAGAGAAAAGGAAACTTTGACTTTTTGGTATGAGTTGTTGACTTTTTGATTTTTTTAATACCTTTTTGACTAAAAAAGGCACTTGCCAAATGAGGCCTTAATCTAAAATGCTCCAGATATCACTATTTCATCATAGAAATGGGTAGGAGTTTGACTCCCCAGTGATCCTTATAAGTCATACACAATTCGGTTGTCCCTCTAAAGATAGATCTTGGGATCTCCAGTCAACTAGGTTGGGTTGCCGTTGTGGTAACTCTTATTTAATAGGCTTAAGTCTCATTCCCCTCGATGAATTTTCAACTAACTCTCTTGCTAACCCTTTGGTTAGTGGATCTGTTATGTTGTCTTTAGACTTCACATATTTAATGGAAATAATTCCATTAGAGAGTAGTTGTCTCACAGTATTATGTCGACGACAAATATGTCATGACTTATCGTTATATATATGACTTTGTGCTCTACCTATTGCTGATTGACTATCACAATGTATGCATATAACAGGCACAAGTTTTGGCCATATTAGAATATCTTCAAGAAAATGATGAAGCCATTCTGCTTCTTTTTCGGGTTATCTAAAGCTATAAACTCTGATTCCATAGTAGACCTAGCAATGCAAGCATGTAGATTTCCAAGATACAGCCACACCACCAAGAGTAAAGACATACCCATTGGTGGATTTTGAGTCTCTAGTATCCGATATCCAATTTGCATTGCAGTATCCCTCAAGTACTGCTATATATCTAGTATAATTTAGTCCAATGTTACGAGTAAATCAGAGATATCTTAGAACCCTTATGATAGCGTTCCAGTGTTATATTCATTGATTACTCGTATATCTACTTAATTTACTTACTACATAGGCTATATCTGGGCGAGTGTAATTCATCAAGTACATTAAGCTTCCAATAATCTAGGCATACTCTAATTGAGAAATACTTTCCTGTACATTCTTGGAAAGAAACAAATTAACATGCACAGGTATTCTGGCAAGATGATCATCATCTTTGCTAAATTTGTTAAGTATTTTCTCAATGTAATGTAATTATGACAAGCATTTCCTTTTGATGTTTTGGTAATTTTCATACCAAAAATTACATCAGCAATCTGTAGCTGGTTTTTTGCGCTCCTCGGAGGGGTTTAGTTTCCTTAGATGCAATTCCTTACCGTTCGGACTTTCATGGTTCTGAATCTTGTTTCACAAATGCAATATGAAACAGAAAAACGAATGAGAGTCCAAATCCGACAAATTCATAGAAAATTCATTAATCATCAGAGATACAAAAAATGGATTACATTGTCGGATTTCAGAGTCGCCACCTAAATATTTTTTAGAAATTTAGGAAACCCGTGACTCATGCCAAAGGCAACTTGTCCGTCATAACCAAAGTGTCTTGGTTCGGGAACTTAGGTACGAGAGGGGAATGTTATGAATTAAGCACCCTAATCACCTGATCAATGATCGGCCTCTACTAACTCATGATGTAAATTTTATGGACATTATATGCTCATATTCTGATTATTAATATGCTAACATTACTATGTAAGGCAAACAAGTATAGACCACGTTACTTACTTTGGAATGCTTTGATCTTATGCGATTTTGAAAGAATTTAGAATATGTACAACAATCAAAGTCTTTCCAATTTAAGCAAAATAGCTTCCATCCACAAGCATTCATAGAGATATGTCAATTAAGCAAGTAGCTTCATGGTAACATGCTAAACATGGTAACATAAACACACATATGATATGCTAAAAGCAAAAATGCTCACCTAGTACTCAACCGAGGCAAGCCAAAGAAAAGAAGATGGTTAGAAAAAATGCATGATCCTAATATGCAAAATGGCTAATGTGACGAATACAAAATGCAACTACTAGATTCGGCTACTAACATGACATATGAATAAACTCAAAGCATGAGGTAGTGTATATAATCAAGTAAGAAATGAAAATGACATCAAGTATGATGAGTCGAATCGTAATACATGAAAAAATGGATACAAAGCATGGTAGTATAAAAAAAATATGATGTTGTGTACAACCGGTAAGCATGTAAATAAACGGGAGAAGGAAATGGAGTTTGGAAGACATACATCAAGTGTTACAAATTTTCCCTCTTTACAAGAGGGTCCGAATGTCCTAATTAACTAATTATTACAAACCCGAATGAATTAACTAATTATTACAAGTATGAATTTCAAAGCGACTAATCTAAAAGAATTGAATAAGAAGTGAGGAATCAAGTGCGTACAACAAAGAACGTCATCTGGAAACCCTCTTTGTTTATTGCCAGAAACTGCCTTGTTCATAGTCAGAAAAATAGTTTTGTTTTGGACCTCAGGATCTGCTCTGTTTTGTTGAAAAACCACCACTGCCGTACAAAGTGGTCGAGCGTACAAGATTGTGGCCATTCGGCCACTGCTTCTGGAGAAAGACCTGTTGCAACAGAACTAGAACAGAACAAAAACAGAGCGTTTCCAAAGGATGTTCATCCCTTCTATTCCCTCATGTCATAGAGATTATCAAGGAGAGAATAGGTTTGCTTCACAAATCATCAAACATCCCAAAGGTATTGTAGCTTGGCTTTTTTGCACCCTCTTTCGGAAGCTCGAAAGAAACCCAACAATTCGAACTCCCGCGGTTTTGAATCTAATCTCACAAGTGCAATATGAAATTGAAAAACACTAAAGAGTCCAAATCCGGTAAATCTTTTAGAAAATTGATTTTTGAATAAAAAATGCCAAAATTGGACTGCTTTGCCAGATATAGAGTCACCACCTAAATATTTTGTTTTAGGAAAATTTAGGAAACCAATGACTCGTGCTGAAGGCCACGTGTCTGTCGTCACCAAGATTGTCTCGGTTTGGGAACTTAGGTATGAGAGAGGAAGGTCATGAATTGAGCACCCCCGCTCGCCAGATCAAAGATCGGCCTCTACTAATCATGATATGATTTTTATTAATATTATATGCTCTTGTTCCAGTTATTAGACTAACATTTCTATGTGATGCGCGCATACACAAGGTATAGACTAGATTGCCTGAATTGGAACAATTCAATTTCATGTTTATTTTGCAAAGGGTTTGATTTTGTCACTTGACAAAGTGAGCTTAAAGTTAGTGGATTTGCCACTTGACAAAGTGGGCTTAAACGTACATTCATTGAATCATTCCAATTCAAGCAACAAGCCTTCATCCACAGGCACTCAAACAATTTAGCAAGTAAGCATTTAGCCTCATGGTGAGCATGCTGATCATGGCAGTTACTCACACTAATGTAAGTATGCTAAAGCGCTAAAAACTCACCTAGTACTCCAAGCTAAGATAAAACAAAAAAGTTAGAAAAATATGCATGATATCTAACTATACAAGATGTCTAACGCAACGCATGCAATAATGCAACTGAAATAGGCTCGGCTAATAAGCATGGCATATGAATCGATTTGAGAACATGCGTTCTAAGCACGTATTCAAAGAAGTATTGAAATGACAATGCAGTTAGAATGATGAACCAAGCCTCGGTGCATACAATACAAATGAATGGATGCAAGCATGCAATATGTTAATTGAAACGTGGTGTCCCTAATCTAACTATCATAAACTGGTAAATAAAAGGGAGAAAGACGTGGGGTTGGAAGACATACACATTATTACAACATTGCGCTCTCACGAAGGAGAGACCGAATGAATTAAGCTAACTAGCTAGCTAGCTAACTAAGCTAAGCTAATTATTACAAACTGAAATGAATAACTAGCTAAACTATTTAACTAATTAAAGAATAATGTAGACCACCCAAAACTCTCTTCGCGCGGCCCCCCTTTCGGAGAGGGCACGAATTGGGTTCTAGCTACTACAGTTCGGACTCCTATCACGATTCTGAATTTAATCTCACAAAGTGCAATGTAAGACTGATAAATCACCAAAGTGTCCAAATCCGACAATTTGTTTTGAAAAATCAATTTTGAATCAAAAAGCACCAAACATGGACTGCTTTGCTAGATTTCAGAGTCGCCACCTAAATATTTTATTTTGAGAAATTTAGGAAACACTGACTCGTACCTAAGGCCACGTGTCTGTCATCACCAAAGTTGCCTCGGCTCGGGAACTTTGGTACGAGGGGGGAAGGTCATGAAATGAGCACCCCTGCTCGCCCGTTCAAAGGATCAGCCTCTACTAACATGATATGTTGTTTTTGACAACACATGTGTTCTTGTTCCTGTTATTAATCTAGCTTACTATCTGATGCGCACATCATGCAAGTATATACTCAATCACGAGAATTGGAACAAAACAACTCATGTTTGTTTATGAAAATGGTTTGAAGGTGCTAGGGGTGGGCGCGGGTCGGTTGCGGCCACAGAACCTCCAATCCGCCATCTGTCCGCCAGATTGGCGGATTGGAGAATATCAATCTGCATCTGTCCGCTAATTCGGCGGATGTGGATTGAGCGGATTGGCGGTTTAGCGGATGGATGCTAATCGGTTTGGCGGTTTAAAATTTAATAAATTTTCAACATAATTCAACTTGTGCACTTTCTCAAAAAAAGAAGAAGAAAGTATTACAGTGAATGACTTAAAAAAAATATTACCATCACTGCATGCCTCATCCAAAGCAAAAAGTTTGAAACTTTAGAACATCACAATCACTGCATGCCTCATCCACATACTACAATCACAGCATGCCTCATCCACATAAAGTTTACAATCTGTTGTTATTAAAATATAAAAACAATTCAAACCACCAAAACCATGAACAGAGCAGCAGTAGAGACTGTATGTCTCTATATTGTTACATCTATATCTGTTTTTGAAAACAAAAACCAACCAGTATATATCATATTTTCTATTTATTATTTTTAGAGATAGATTTAAAACCAAAAAATATAGATAAATAATACGTTTATTTTTTTCAATTCAAAAAAGATATTTAAGTTAAAAAAAAAATTTCAACAAAATATTTAAACTCTTTTTTAATTGAAAACACAAACAGAATATTTAAACAAACTAAAAACACAAAGTCTTATAAATTATTAGGGGTGCTCGCGATTTGGCCGTTCGGTTGCGGCCAAAGGAATCTTAAATCCGCCATTCGTCCGCTAGATTGGCGGATTGGAGAAAATCAATCCGCAACCGTTCGCTCGTCATCACGCATCCATCCAAAATGCAGCGGATCAGTTCGGCTCGGTCGGTTTTGGCGGATCGGTATATCTGCTGCTCACCCCTAGAAGGTGCTACTCGCAAGTAGGCTAAAGCGCGGATTTGCCACCCTCAAGTGGGCTTTAAAACATGATTTTGCCGCTTCGCAAAGTGGGCTTAAAACTCACAATCATCGAGTTGTTCCAATTCAGGCAATCAAGCCTTCACCCACAGGCATTCATGCAGTTAATCACTTAAGCAAATAGCCTCATGGCAAGCATGCTGTCATGGAAACACTCACACTCATGCAAGGATGCTAAAGCGTAAACACTCACAGTGTACTCCGAGCCAAAACAGAAAACTAGTTAGAAAACAATGCATGCTCCTAACTATGTCAACAATGCCTAATGCAACACATGCAATAATGCAACTAAATAGGCTCGGCTGTCTAAGATGGCATATGAATGTAACACTCGATAACATGCTGTTAAACACGTATTCAAGAAAAGCGTATTGAAATACGATGCAGTTTGCATAATGCGCCGAGCCCGGTGCATGTGATACGAATGAATGATGCACGCATGCAAAGCATAAATATGTTAATTGAAACATGCCATAAAATTAACCATCAAGAGCTGATAAGTAAAAGGGAGAAAGAAATGGGGTTAGAAGACATGCACACACGCACGCACCCTTATTGCAATATTTGTCCTCTCGACGGAGCGTCCGAATGAAACGAAAGCTAATCAGCTACGTTAATTAAGCTAACTATTACAAATCACAACTAATTAACTAACTAGTTAACTAATTATAAACACGAATGAATAGTTAAGCTCATTAACTATTTAAGTACAGAACCCAACGAATTGACTAACTAAGTAAAGCAGTTAAAAGGCCTCGAGGACGAGGGATGCATGCATGCTCGATCGGCTTCCTCCCGAAATCCCGTCGTCTTGCCACCGGTTGCCTCTGTTTGCATTTGCTTCGATTCCTGAACACTGAACCAATTCCCAGACTGCTTCTGCTCCAGAACTAGAATCACTTTGAACCATCTTCAGGCTGGTGGGCTATCGACCACCAGGGGAGGCTGTAGGCCACTTGTTGGCCACTTAAGGAGGCTGTAGGCCACTTAAAGTGGCCGGTCGGCCAGTTGCTTGTGCATACTCCAGTTTTGCTGTAAATAGAGTACAAAAGGGGCAAGGCAAGGCATTTGCAGGGTATGTGTGTACAACCACCCTCCTTATCATTTCTCAAACTCAAAGGAGTGCGGTACTCGACTCTCGAGCCACCAACCGAGCATCGCAATGCACGATGGCCGAGAAGCCGAGTTTGTACAAGTTAATGGATGCACAAGTAACACACAAGACTCAAGAGGCCTCCACCCTATCATGCACAATCAAGGGGGACGACGATCAAGAAATGAGGCACGTTTCATCACTTTGAGTATGAAACACCCCTCATTTCTCGTGTCTGGAATAACGTCCGATCCAAACACATGCAACGCAACTCAAACATGTTATCTTGGCATGTTTTACTTTGATTCATTTTGTTTACTCATTTTAGATTATCGATAAGTCCTTTAACCGGTTAAGTCCAAAAGTGAGAAGTCCTCTAATTGGAAAGACGGACCAAACCACAAGCTCCGTGAGCATGAAAGAAGCATCATGCCGTTGGTTAGTAGAAACCCTCAAGAGAAGGCTAAAACCATTAAGCATGAACGCCTCAATTTCGTGCTCAAACCAGCAAAGGGCTCAAGACCTCTTTCAAAGCGATACAACGAATGAAAGATGGCATGCAATGCTATACATTTCAGCACTGAAATGACATGCTAAACAACATTAAATCATGCAAACAATGTATGCAAGACATGCTTGAAGTCAAAGGCATTGAAACAAGCAAAGAGCATAGCACTATACGCATACAATACTAAGCCTAAATGACCAAACCAACCCCGGACAGAGGTTAAACATGGAAAATTAGTGGCCTAAACACATGCTCAAACTAAGGCTCAAAAGAGTAGAAAATCATGTTCTTTTGGTAGCTCACAAATAAGGCACAAAGGCACAACTCTCAAAAGCTCTCATGGAGTGAAAAAAGTGAGAACATGACACATGTATATGCTCTGAAATTACATTCAAAGTGATACCATGACATGCAACCATCACAAATATAGCATGCTAGGGTGCTCAAAACTTAAGACTAGTTAAGGCACCTGCACCATAGCCATATCAAGCAAGCCCCAAAGGACCAAGATCACTCAAAACATAGTTCAAGCATACTAAAATATGAGCAAAAATATGCTGAGATCAAGTCAAGGTATGGTAGAAAAACATGCTCAAGTATGAGGCCATCAACACAAGCAACCAAGACACAAGGAGAGGGGATGACCCCCTCCTATTTGGGGCCTCAAAACTATCTTTCCACCACTGAAATTTCTCTGGAATTCAGTGGTTAAAAGGCCAAGAGAAGCTGATCTAAAAGGCCTTAAGAGATGGCACAAAGCAAAGCAAAACAAGCCACCAAAGGGGGTAGACCAACCCTAACTCAAACAAGGCCTCAAACAACCATCTTAAACACTTAAAAACAAAGCTTTTTGTAGTTGAAAGTTAAGCCTAAAACAACATGCAAAGGTGGCTAAACCAATGTACAAAAACAAGCTCAAAATAGGGAATTACTCACCCTTGAAGCACAACTTCAAAAACAGCAACTTCTGAGGCAAAACCAGTTTTTTTAAGTTCCAAAAACACCTCAAGAAACTTCAGCTCCAATGCCAACATGTTTGGCTAAGAGGTTGTAGGCAAAATATGACAAAAACACTCACTTTCAATCACTATAAGGCACAATATAAAGAGAGAGGGAGAGAATTCTAGAGAGAGAGTCAAAATTTGTCTCTAAATTTTCTGACCCCTTCGTAAGGGGGAAGCACCTCCCCTTATATAAGCAAAGCAAGCAAAAGCTTGCTTGACAAGCTTAGAGCTTGTTCCAATCCCTCCATACACGTGTATGGAGGATGCATTCAGTGACCCACAGTTGGCACAACTGGCACCAAAAATATCTACAAAAATAGAAAAATAGCCGTAGACCATGTCAAGTGGCCTACAGGAGGAAAAGTGGCCTATAGCCACCAAAAGTGGCCGACAGGCCCTCCCCTCCCTCTAGGCAAGGGGTAACAAGGTATGGTCCAAAAACAAACCAAAAAGAAAAGAGTTAACAGGTCCCGAGACAAGGCGCTCAACCGAAAGCCCCGGAAACTCGAAACGAGCACAAACATGCGTGATCACCGCGTGCACAAACGATGACGTCTGAGTCTTAAGGTCAGTCAAAAATGGGGTGTCTAAAAATTACAACACAATTGCAATTTATAATTAAACTAAGCAATTAACTACTCTGCCCCGGGAAATGAGAGCGCATGCTCGGTTTTCACTCAAAAAGACCACCATTTTGCTCCCAAATGTCTTTGTTTGCATAGTTGAACACCAGCACTGCTGCTCACTCTGCTCTGCCTTGCCAAAACTCTGCTGAATTTTGTATCAATGGTTGGCCGACCACTGGTAAAGGTTGCCGGCCACCAGCCGGCCATGGTTGAAGGTTGCCAGCCATGGATGGTGGTCTACCGGCCATGGAAAGTGGCCTGCCAGCCACTGATGCGCATGTTCATTTTGCTACAACAGAGGACAAACAGAGCATATACAGGGTATTTCAAGGGTTTGTTTGCACAACCTACCTCTCATTTTCATGGGAAAATCAAAAGAGTAGCAAGCTTTGGTTCACAAACCATCAATGGATGTAATTTCATTGCATGATGGCTTATGAAGCCAAGTGTGCAAAGTCAATAAATGCAAAACAAGACTCAAACCTCCTCTCTTTCATGAATGATCAAGGGAAGAAGTTGACCTTAGAACCTTAAATCATTTCATCACTAATGAGTATGAAATGGTTCAAGCTTCCATGTGTTCAATTAATATCTGATTGAACACAACAAGTTATTATCTTGCTCACTTTTAGTCCCAAGTTTTAGTTACTCATTTTACTTTACCAACCATTCTTTAACCAATTAAATCCAATGGTGAGTTAAGTCCTCTAAAAGATAAGGAAGTGTCAAACAAGGGGTAGTTTAAGGCAAGAGAGAGGTGTCATGTTGTTGATAATGAACCCCCAAAAGAGGATTAAACCATTAAGCATGAACCTCAATCTCAAGCTTAAACAATCCTAAGGTTGGAATAACCCTCAAAGCAAACAAAAAGTAAAGAAATGAGGGAGGTTGTAGAGATTATGCTTGCTGAAATTAAGTGAGAAAAGCACTAAAAACATGCAATGTCTAAAGGCCTAAAATACCATGCTTGTGAGGACACTTACACTACAAGCATGCAATACAAGACTCAAATAACTTAAACGACCCAAAACAGAGTTAAAATAGTCCAAATCAGAGCCTAAAACATGCTGGAATTAAGCTACAAATGGCTAGAAAAATAAGCTAACACATAGAGCTAACTAGGCTAGCAAACAAGACACAAGGAGGGGAGGCTAACCCCTCCAAATTTGAACTTCAAAACATAATTTTCACCATTGAAATTACTCTAAAATTCAGTGTTCAAAGTCCCAAAAAAAGATGGTTTGAAAGTGGAAAACAAAGGTGGAAAAGCCTTACAAACAAGGAATAAAGAAGGATGAGCTACCCCCCTAACCTTAAATAGCCTAAACCACCAATTTCAGCCCACAAAAATAGAGTTTTTTATAGCCCAAAAACAGTTCAAAAACAGTGGAAAAAGATAGAAAAACAAGTATGCAAAGCAAGGTAAAAAGGCAAGTAATAATACCTCTTGAAGCAAAGATCAATTCTAGGCAATAATTCAAGCCAAAACCAACTTCAAGAGCTCCAAGAAGGCTTCAAGGAACCTCAGTCGAAAGGTGATCAAATTTCATTAAGGAGGTGTAGGCAAAAGTGTAGTGTATATAGGCTAAAGTGTAGAGTATTTGTAGAGAGAGGAAAATTTTTGAGTTCAAAATTTCCTAACCTTGTTACAAGAAAGAGGGGGTCTCTATATATAGAAAACATGAAATTTCTTCAAGGAGATCCAGCCCTACACGTGGGGATAGATGGATGCATCTGTGTAAACAGCTGGTATAGTTGGCATAAAATATCTGGAAAACACACTGGTGGCCGGCAAGCCACATCAGTGGCTGGTAGCCCAAAAGTGATGGCCGACAGCCTCTAGGGATGGCCAATAGGCCACCAGAGGTTGTAGGCTGGAAAGGTTAAGGCATGGTTAAAAAATGAGCAAAAGGGATGCAGGTTTGAAAGACTCAAAGTTGTGGCATTCCGCTGAGAACTTTGAGCACTTGGCGAGCAAACAAACTCATCATCGGGTGTGCATGCAAGGACGTCCAAGTCATAAGGGCCGTCAAAATTGGGGTGTCTACAATTGCCCCTGTTTGACAAAACTCGGAGTCATGAAATGACGTGAGTGAATTTCAAAGCCCGAAGACAACCCATTTTGACAAAGCCGTAAGACTTGGACAAACAATCAAGATGAAATGGTTGTATCCGTACACTGCCTACGTATCCCTTTGCAATGAATCAAACTAGCGTAGGTCTGGGACAAAATGCAAATGATATGCATAATGCAACTTGAAAGCGGGACTTACACGCTATGCGAAGCCAGTGACTATTTTGAAAACTTATGATCATGCGAGATGATGCAATAAGCAATAGCAAGTATAATAAGCAAGAATATGATAACGACACATGAATGAACAATTTCAAGCTTAAAAGCAAGAAGATCCAAAACACACTCTAACCATGCCAAGACACGGGACGAGGAAAGAAAACACCGATCAGGATTGCGTTTCAGACATCCTGAGAAAACGAGAACAAAAACCGCTTGGGCTCGTGTTTCACACGTCTCGAGAAATAAGAAACCACTCAAGATCGCATTTCACGCAACTTGATAAACAAGAAAAATCACTCGAGCTCACGTTTCACACGTCCCAAGAAATAACAACTCGAGCATGTACTTCATACATCCTGAGGAAAAACCTGCCCAGGGCTGCGTTTCACGCGTCCTGAGAAACAACCACTCGGGCGCGTACTTCGTACGTCCTGAGGTAAAATTCACCCAAGGCTGCATTTCACGCGTCTTGAGAAATAACGACTCAGGCGCGTACTTCGTACGTCTCGAGGTAAAACCCACCCAGGGTCGTGTTTGACGCGTCCTGAGAAACAACCACTCGGGTGCGTACTTTGTACGTCTCGAGGTAAAACCCACCCAGGGCCGCGTTTCACACGCCCTGAGAAAGAACCACTTGAGCGCATACTTCATACGTCTCGAGGTAAAACCCGCCCAGGGCCATGTCACGCGTCTTGAGAAACAACCACTCGGGTGCGTACTTCGTACGTCCCGAGGTAAAACCCACCCAGGGCCGCATTTCACGTGTCCTGAGAAACAACCACTCAGGCGCGTACCTCGTACGTCCTGAGGTAAAACCCGCCCAGGGTTGCGTTTCACGTGTCCTGAGAAACAACCACTCGGGCGCATACTTCATACATCCTGAGGTAAAACCTGCCCAAGGCCGCATTTCACGTGTCCTAAGAAACAACCACTCGGGTGCATATTTTGTACGTCCCGAGGTAAAACCACAGAGGGGTGTGCAATAGATGCACAAAGGTGAACAAGTGCAATAGATGCACAAAGTGAACAAATGTGATAAATACACAAAGTGGATGAGTGCGATAGATGCAGAAAATGAATGAGTGCGATAGATGCACAAAAAACTTCAACTGGAACTCCTTTGAATGAATCATACATACAATATCATTTGCCTATGTAAGAAAGAAACTTAACAAGTGCGACTCAGTAAAAATGCATGTTCTATGCAGGACAAACAACTGAGATACAATGTTAATTGAAAGAATGTTCTATGCAGGAAACAAAAGCTAAAGCATATTCTATGCGTGATTCATAATGGATGCAAGACGCGCATGGAGCATATATGTGAAATGCATATTCTATGCAAAATGTACATTCTATACAAGAAACAAAAGCGTAATTTGACAAAAGCAAATTCAATGGCAACTTCTGATTTACCTCTCGGAAGAATTATAATATGTTTAAAGGATACACCTCGTTCATGTGCATCGAAAACACAATTTTGAGCTTCTGTAGAGACAATCTGAACCCAACAGTGAATCACCCCTATACTTTTTGGAAACCAAGGACACAAAATAGTATCAGAACCCCAAGGGAGGCCACCGGCCATAGGAGGAGGCCGCTGGCCATGTGTCAGCCATAGGTGAGCCACGCTGGCCACCGTGAGCCCTGCCGACCACTTGCCGACCAACGATGGCAGCTCAGGGGCAAACTTGACTTTTTGGCTTGGGTCTTTAAGTATACAACACAACACTTCATTTCCTCACTTCTCTAGGGCCAAAATTCTTCTCCCTCCCTCCCTCTCTAGACGCTCATTCTCTCTAGATTTTCACTTTCTATGCATTTTCCAATGCCCCATGCAAACTTTATTTGCTAAACCCTCTTGATTCTCTTCACTTTGAATCGATTGAAATTTGATTTCGATGCATTTTCCTTCATTTTCACCCTTCTAGGCTTGTTCTCCTCGAGTTTCTCTCGAGTTCTGTGCACTTTTCCCAGCTTTGACTTTTTCTTCCATTTTCTCTCTCCTAGGGTTGACTTTTTCCAATTTTATCCTATTTTCAACATTTTTCTTCATTCTTCATCCGCTTTTCACCCATTCTCCAGAAGGTGGATAAGATTCCTCACGATGGAGCTCCTCTCGAGATTCTCCCTTCATTTCCACCTATTCTTGAGGTTGGGGAGCCGACAATTGACTTTAAGGTAGAGTTCGAGCCTGAGGCCGAGCTAGAGCCACTATCGCTGAGGGTACGTACGACCTTTCAATCCAGAGAGATACCATCCCCAGATGCATGTCTTTCCTGTCGGAGGCATCAGACACTTCACTGAGTTTGCTCACGATGCACTGGAGGACCTCCTGTTGAAGGATCTGGCTTCTCACCTGTTAGCCATTACCGTTGAGGTATGAACTCTGTTTTCATGTATTTCTGCCTTTCTTTACTTGTAGTTCTTGCATTGCCTTTTATTTGACTATATTACCATCACTGCTTTATATATGACTGTACTTTCATCACTTTTCACTGCATTTCTTGCACTGCCTTATATCTAACTGTACTTTCATCACTACCTGATCTGATTCATATATTCTTTGCCACAGGGCGAGTTTCGCGCCTTCCGAGTTTACAAAGCTGCTACTGCCCAAGACTGGTATGACAAGCTTCCACGAGAGTCTGCGACATCATAGACGAGGTTGGCTTCGGCCTTTTCTACTCTGGGCTGACGTGGGTCACCACGAGCCGTCCTCTTCTAGGAGCGCTCATGGAGAGGTGGTGGGACACCACTAACTCCTTCCACTTTTCTATTATAGGAGAGATGACGATGACTCCCTATGACTTTGCCATGATCACCGGCTTAAACATAGGGGGAGATTTGATCCCTCTCAATACAGACATGGAGGAGTGGGAGGCGGCCTGGTTGGAGCTACTAGGAGCGCATCCACGCATATATCGGATAAGCATGGTCAGATACACCTAGTTTGCCAAGTGATTTAGAGGGAGCGAGCCGGAGACAGTAGATGAGATAGAGCAGTATGCCAACGGCTTTCTGATGTTCGTCTTCGATACCACTTTGTTTTCAAACAGGTGGAACACCGTTGACTTATATCTGCTTAGCGCCCTGGTGGCCCTTCCTCGAGTTCATTTTTATGACTGGGGTGGAGCTAGCCTCGCTATACTATACGGATAGATGAGCTCGAGCTTCCGTCTAAAAGGGGACTTGATCGGAGGCTACTGGCAAGCCTGGGAGGTATGCATCTTAGTTTTCTCTTTACACTTTATATTTTCTGCTTTATATCTATTCAACACTTGTGCTTTCTGCTTTGCACTTTTTTGCATCTGTTCATACATTGTGCTTTCTACTTTGCACTTTGTACATTTGTTCATGCTATATGTTTTTCACTTTGCATTTTTTGCATCTACTCATACTGTATTTATCACATATCACTGCATTTTCTTCGTAGCTGTGGGTCTATGCATATTTTCCGACTCTAGCCCCAGAGCCCGTGGAGGAGCTTCCACTGGCAGTCTTCTATTCACAAAGGTACGACAATCAGCTCCAGCGTAGGA
This sequence comes from Camellia sinensis, assembly GCF_055761805.1. Lineage (NCBI taxonomy): Eukaryota > Viridiplantae > Streptophyta > Magnoliopsida > Ericales > Theaceae > Camellia > Camellia sinensis. The sequence goes on along the minus strand of NC_138965.1, from coordinate 21,248,508 downwards.
TCCGCGAGCCCTTTACATTTTTTAGACATTACTTTAACACGGTAGCTGCCCATGAGGTAACCCAAAGCACAGTCATTTTTGGTTTAACACTGTTTTAATTCACATTACTACTAATAGCAATTAATCATCTATACAACTTCTATTTACAGATCATGTGGCAGCCATGGGCCACGATGCCAGCGGGGATTCGGGACCAATATGCTAGGGCTTGAGCCATTTCCCGCTTCTGCATTCTACTCGAGAGCCTAATCTACCGGGCTTGGTTCCTGAGCGAGCAATTCGTGTACCAGATTATGGGCATGCCTAACCCGATGGCACTGATGGCGTCGCTTGAGTCCATGCGATCAGCAGATAGCCTATCTGTTGATGAGGTCATTCAGTTTATGGTGGGCCTAGATGCCGACTACTTCTAAGCAGAGGGAGACTATGCAGCCTTCATTCAGACGCATCTCATACCACCTTTGACAGGCACTCGTGGAGGTGAGGAGACGAGAGCTCCTACTGCGCAGAAGGCGCCCAGAGTGACTCGGGTGACCAGGGCGACCAGGGCCCATGGTAGAGAGGCTTCCCGGGTGAGGCAGAGGATAGATTGGCCAGAGCTTCCGATCGTGTTGACATGCTAGCGGCATACTGAGGATCCTTACCAGGTCCCGATTGAGCCCGTAGCAGTTGGGCATGAGCTTGTCGAGGTTCAAGGCCCGACTCAGGTATGGACCATTCTTTATGTTTGCACCCCACATTTTATGTCAAATATGTTTACTGCAGATATTGATCACCCAAACGCATTTGCAGGCCTCCACAGAGTACAGGGGAAGGGCTCTTGAGCTGATAACCTCCCTGATGGGCATGGTATAGACGAGGGAGGCATTGCTTAATCTCTATGGCATTCAGGTAATTTCTTCAGTTTACATTTCGTGCTATCAATTTTCCAATACACTGGCATTTCAATTGTGGTTTGTTCCAAATTGCACCAATCTGATACACTGGATCTGGTATACTGCATTCACACATTGCATTCATACTGCACTCATACTGTACTCATACTATATCTGATTGCTGCGTACACTCTTTCTGTACATCATGCTTGCATCTGATACACATGCTGTAACTGATATGTGACAACTGTCTTCTCAGATCCCACCCATACCGATGGCACCAGTGGCACCTGCAGCACCTGCACCAACAGTACCTCCTCCAGCAGCAGGGAGGGGAGAGAGACAGGCTTCAATACGAGGCCGAGGGAGAGCTAGGGGCACCCGAGATGAGAGCAGTCCTTCAAAGCCCATTCTGAGTGATGATGATGCTGAGACGAGCAACTCTGAGGAGGCAGTGAGTCAGCATTCAGAGTTATCTGAGAGTGGAGATGATGTCAGCTCGGGTTCTGAGAGTAGAGGTGACACCGGGGTGAGCTCTGAGGTGGAGAGCGGAGATGACACCGGCTCAGGTTCTGGTTCAAGTTCAGAAAGTGACGTTGATAGAGATAGTGTCCCAGAGTCTTCTCATTTGAGGAAGAGAATGAAGAGGGCCTCCCGAGCCTGAGGCGACCAGCGTTATTTTTTATACTTTTGCTTAATTTCTTTTACTGGTAGCATTAGCACATTGTATAGCTTCAGATAGGTTTTATTTGCTTAAAAAAAACTAATACTCCTCTTTTGTAAAAGAACCATGATCGGAATAGACACCAGTTTTTATGAAAAAAGTTATATTTTGCATAATGAGCACCACATTTGTATGGAATCGAATTGGCCAAGATAACACTCTTAATTGAAACAAAATAACAAACTTGCTAAAGCCGAAAAGACTCAAAACAAGACCTTAAAACACTCGAAGATCAAACCAAAACATATGCTTCCAACATTGCCCAACATACAAGTGGACAGAAAGTCAGAGTGAGAGATTGCTGACCACAAATAGAGGTTGCCGGCCACATGCTGGCCATAAGAGGTGGCCGGCAATCGGCTACCAATGCGGCTTGCCGGTTATCTGCCGGCCACCTGCCAGCCATCAACGTGAAGGAGCTCTAGATTGTTGACACCTCTTCCACTCACTACTTTATCTTCTACAAAAGGTTTAAGCTTCGTGATTTCTTTATTTCGGCTGTAAATTCTTCACAAATAGAGCCATTTTTCGCCGAAAAACTCTCGGATTGGATTGTGACTTTAGACGGGTCGGAAAAGGTAAATTCTGGGGTTTCGACATAAATGCGCTTTTCCCGCTGAGCTGTTCTCCGCTTTGTTTCCCATTCCTTCATGCCGCGGCTAGATGCTGGAACCCAATTACACATGTCTTTAGCTTCAGGGGACAAAAGATATGCCCGACAATCGAAGAATTTCAAGCGCTAATGGAATCTCGGCGTGATGAGGAAATCATACCTCAGCCCCGTTTTGGCCATATCCAAGCTTTGGAATGGATGTGTGGGCTCACTCTACATGAGGCTCGATCTTTGGTTCACAACAGAGAGCTAGATATTCCTAGTATGATTGATCAATTTTTCGATGTTGGTGACCGATGCGACCTTTTTTGGCGGGGTTTTCGACAACACGCCCTTTGCTTGTGTATGCTGGCACATTTTCTTCTTGCCCCAAATTTTGGCGAGTCTAGTATTTGGCTGATTGAAGTGGCCCAAGGTTTGAAAGAGGGCAAGAGTTGCATTGGCTTAGTGCTGGCCGAGACTTTGATGGGCTTAGACGTCTTCCATCGACAGGAAACTACTAAATTTGTGGGGAGTCCACTACTTCTGCAGGTATTGTTTCCTACCCTTTCTTATATGTGTTTCTCATATCTCTCGACACTCATGCTCTATTTTTCTCTCAAAGCCCTTTTCTCACTTTTTTTTTCAACATATGTCTCTCTATTCTTTAATCTCTCTTTTCTTTCATCCCTCTCCAGGTATGGCTAACGGACAAGTTGAAGGTAGTGGACTCTTGTCCTGTATACTCAACTAGAGCATACTTCTTCTGCCAACAACTAGTGAATTTCCTGAACGAGGGGTAGTGGTGCCACTGGATGTGCAGCAGGTTTGCTGTTGACATTACTTGGTGTTGCCCCTAGCTTAACCTAACCGAAATGAGCTACAACATGACTCGGCAACCTGGCATATAGCTGATCAGCCTTACACACTGTGTATTCTACTTCCCTTTTCGATTCAGACATCAGTTTGGGCATGACCAGACCCACCCAAAGAAAAGAGTAGAGTACTCGATTTCATTCCCCCATCTAAGGTTCACACTTGGCTGGATACCTCACTGCTTGGAGGACGAGAGAGCTTCTGGAAAATGCCTGGCTTGGCTCGAGGATGAGGCACAATCTGGGCTTACCTTACCATCAGAAGCTTCCACAAGCACAAGCGGGGGACGTAGGAGCACCTGACTGATCTATGCCCCTAGTTTGTTGCTTTGACCTTTCTTTTCAAGTTTTTTTAATTTAATAAAAGCAACTTTGATTTATATCAAAGAGTTGGAGAACTTTGTATTTGAAATCAATGAAATTAAAGTTGTGAGCACTAAAAATTTCCCTTTTGGTCCAAACATGGTCTAAGTTGTAAAAAATAAATTTGAACAAAATTAACTTTTATTAAAACTTTTCAAAACCATTTTCGAAAAGGATCACCACCTGACACGCACATAATCATTCCTCGAGATGTATAACTCTAAATCCGAAGATCACAAATTGCCCCATAACTGAATAACACTGCTCAGCACTGTAACCAGCTCTCAGAATAAAGATCACAACCGAACTCTCAAATAAAGAACAGACAAAGATGACCTGATCAAATACATAGACAGGACAGTTGAGTTGGAGGTGTTTTATGGCCAGACTTCAGGATGAAGTTGCCTACGTAACCCGAAGATGGGAATCAGGTCTTACGTAGTTCGGTTCAGGTTCACTCGAGTATTAACACTCTCCTTTTGCGCTTCAACTTTTGCCAAGGCCGCCCTTTAGGGTTTTCAACCTTACGAGCTCAGTTTTTCTTTGTTTCTAATTTTTTATGCTCTAACTTTTGCCTAGGTCGCCCTTCTGTGTTTTCGGCCTAGCGAGCCTCTCAGGGATAATATTTCTTCAACTTGTCCATGTTGATCGATTGGGAAAATTCTAGGCCATCCAAGTCTATGAGAATAACAGCTCTGCCCAACCAGATAGTTTTGATGATGTAAAGACCAGTCCAATTGGGTTTGAACTTGCTCCTAGGGTCATTGACGGGAGCTCAATTTTCTTTCAGCACCATATCTCCCTCTTTGAGATTCTGGGACTAAGCCCTAGCAATCCTGTGTTGATAACCCTGAACATTGTACAATGCTTTCAGCCTTCTCTCATCAAACAACATCAGTTCTTCAAAATTGTACTATTGCCAGTCCGCCTCTGCTATTTGACACTTAGCTATAACTCGTAGTGACGGGACTTCTATTTCGATTGACAGAACAACTTCCATCTCATAGATAAGAAAATAAAGAGTTGCCCCTGTAGACATCCGGATTGAAGTTCTATAGTCCTAGAGTGTGAATGGCAATTTGTCAGGCCAGTCCCTGTAGGTCTCAACCATTTTCTGCAAAAGATGCTTGATGTTCTTGTTAGCGGCCTCAACAGCTCCGTTGGTTTGCGGCTGGTATGTAGATGACTTATGGAAAGCCACATTATATTTCTCCAACAAGTCGATCACTGCTTTCTTGAAGCGGGAGCCATTGTTTAAGATTATCTCATGTGGGACTCCATAATGACAAATAGCCACATGCGCTGCTTTCAATACTACATAGGACTGAGCTTCCACCCATTTTGTGAAGTAATCAATTGCCACCAGAATGTATTCATGACTATTCGACCATTTTGGTGTGACTGCGCCGATGACATCAATTCCCCAAACTGAGAAAGGCCATGGTCAAGTCTTGTTATACAGCTTCGACGGCGGGATGTTTATGTGATTAGCATGAATTCGGAATTTGTGGCATCACCGAACAAAACCAATACAATCCTCCTCCATGGTAGACCAGTAGTAACCTTGCCTAAGAATCTTTCGTGCCAACATTACTCCGTTTATGTACGCTCCATACTCTCCTCCATGGATGGCCTCCATCAGGCGCTTTGATTCCCCTGCTTCGACACATAACTTGTGCATTCCCAGATTACCTCTCTTGTACAGTTTACTTCTGCAGATGATAAATTGAATGGCCATCCACCGTATTGCCCTCTTGTCTTTGGCATTTTCCCCTGGTGGATAAACCTCATTTCCAAGAAGTTCTAAATATCATAATACCAAGGGTTTTGATCTTGAGCTTCATCTATTGCGGCGATAGTCTCATAGGTCGGCGTGTATCTCTGCTCAATGATGATCGGATGCATCCGGACTCCTAGTGGGATGTCTATCATAGAAGATAGAGTTGATAAAGCATCAGTGAACCTGTTATTCTCTCTTAGTAGATGCGTAAAAGTCAGTTTCTCAAACTTGGGAATCAGAACATCCAAGGTCTGGTGATAAGTCTTCATTTTTGCTTCTTTGACCTTCCAGTCTCCATTTGCTTGAGAAATAACTAGGTTCGAGTCCCCAATAACATCCAACCTTTTTGCCCCTAGTTCTAAGGCGGCTTCCAAACCAGCGATACACGCTTCGTACTTTGCTTCGTTGTTGAAGACCTTGAACCAGAGTTTAAAGGCTAAAGGTATATGGGAATTGTCGGGTGCTATCAACAACACACCGATCTTATAACCATACTGATTAGATGCTCTGTCAAAGTGCATTGTCCAAATCTCATCCTCAACTTGCAGAATGGGTTCATCTAGGAACAAATATTCTATCGCTTCATCCCCTTCCATCGGGTGATCTGCCAAGAACTCCGCTATTGCTCTCCCCTTGACCGACTTGTGAGTGACATACTTAAGATCGAATTCGGAGAGAAGAAGCAACCAACGGGCTAGCCTACCCATAAGCACTGGTTTCTCAAAGAGATATTTGATGGGATTTAATCTCGAAACTAGAATTACAGAGTGAGCTAACAAGTAGTGCCTCAACTTCCGAATGGCCCATACCAAGGCTAAACAAGCTTTCTCTAGCAGAGTGTAGCGGGTCTCATAATCCAGCATTTTCTTGCTCAAGTAGTAGATGGCTTTGTCCACCCTATCATTAGATTCCTGAGCAAGCATGCATCCCATCGTGGTGTCCATTACTAACAGGTACAAAATCAAAGGCTTCTCCGGCTCTAGCGGCGATAACACGTGCCGATTTTGAAGATACTGCTTAATCTACTCGAAAGCGAATTAACATCGACCATCCCATCGAAATTTCTTTCCTTTCTTCAAGAGACCAAAAAGTGGTTCACAAGTCAAGGTTAATTTAGAAATAAACCGTCTTATGAATTGCACTTTACCCAGAAAACCTTTGTCACGCCCTAAAAAAAATACATACTGTATACACCCCATTTTTGACCATCCTCAAGACTTGGACGTCACCGTTTGAACACTCAGTGATCATCCATGTTCGTGTTCGTCTTGAGTTCTCGGAGGTCTCGGCCATGCGCCTTGCCTCAAGACCTCTCGACTTGCTTGTTTTGTGTTTGGTTTTGTTCCAAACACTTGTGTTTTTCTTTTGAGGAGTAGGGAATGGCTTGTTGGCCATCCCCACATCTCACCGGCCATGGCCTGAGGCCACCAGCCATTGTTTGGTTGCCATCGGCCAAATGTTTGGTCGGTCGGCACTCTGTTTGGTCATTCGGCCATTTATTTGGTCAATTTGACATTTTTGGCTAGCCGTCCACTGTGCATCTGCTTTTGGCAGATATTTTGTGCCAGCTGTGCTAGCTGGCACCCACTTTGCACCCCCTCCATACACGTGTATGGAGGGATTTCACTCTTGCTTAGCTTGTTTTGTAAGCTTTGCAAGAGTGATCCTCTATAAAGGGAGACCTTATCCTCCCTCCTCAAGGGTTCCAGAAGTTCAAGAGAGAGCTTTGAGATTAGGGTTTGCATAGTGTATCTATCTTTCTCTATATCTCCCTCTCCATTTGCCTTTGTGTGTGTTTGTTCTTATTTTTGTGCACAAACACCTAGTTCTACACCTTACCTTGGTTGCGGAGGAGCCAATAGGTTGGTCTTGAAGTTTTGGAGCTGGTTTGGACCTAAGGAAGCAGCTGGAGTGCTCTTCTTCAAGAAAGTCTTCAAGGGTAAGAACTTTGCCCCTTTATTTCCCATTTTTGCATAGTCTTTTAACCTACCTTGCATCTATTTTTAGACTTTGTGTATAACTAATAAAAGTCTTGTTTTTGAGTGCTCTAAATAGTTGTTTAAGGTCACTTTGTTGTTTGGGGTTGTTTGATCCCTCTTAGGCCTTGTTTGGTCCCCATTTTGTGCATTTTTTGTGAGCTCCAGGACCACCTTGTTTGGGCCTCCTCACCACTAAAATCCAAAGGGATTTCAGTGGTGGGGATGGTGCTTTAATGTCCTAAGAAGGAGAGGGCCATCCCCTCTCCTTGTTGCCTTCAAAGTTGGCCATTTTAGCTTCATGTGTGAGCATCTTGTTTAAGTTCATGTTGGCCATGTCTTAAGTGTTATTTGTTCTTATTTTCCCTTGATATAGCACTTTTTTTAATTGGTTTAGACACACCATGCATGCTTAGCATACTTGTCATGTAATGCCATGAATTGCCTTAACATGTGCCTAGCATTTAGACCACCATGCTTACTTGTTTTGGCCTAGCTTTGTGAAGATTTTGTGCATGTTTTAGCGTGCCCAAGGTCTGTTTTTGGTTGCTCGGGTCATCCATGATTTGCTTTGTATAGCTACCATGTAATCCCCCTTGTGAGCCTTGAGTGTTGACCCCTCTAGCATGCTTTACTTGCTTGTTTCAGTGGTTTGGCACCACTTATAGCATCATTTCAGTCCTTGTTGTATGCTTGTATGCTTGCATTTGATGCCCCTTTAATGCTTTAAAAGGCTTGTGTCTTATGCTCCATGTTTGGACCTTTATGTATGCTTCCATGTTTAGACTATTTAGATGCCATCTAGGTGCGTCTTTGGTCTTGTTTAGACCTGCATTTGACCTGTTTTAGGTCCTCCCGGCCCTTTGGGGCTTGCTTCATATAGCTTTGGTTTAAGCCCCCCTTGAGTCTTGGACATTGTTGCATGCTTGGCTTGTCTTGTTTACTTGATTTGGCACCTTTATAACATGATTTTCAAAGCTTAGTATGCATGCCATATGTCCATGTTTGTCCCTTTTAAGTGTGCTTAAAAGTTGCTCTTTGATGCTTAAGTTTTGAACCATGTGTGCATGCATGTTTGTATGTATTTTGGCCTTCATTTCCTTAGCATTTGACCATTGTTTCGGGCTTATTTGAGAGCTGCCCAAACTAGTCTAAGACCCTCATTCGCGTGTTGTTGCATGCTAGCCTTGCATGTTGTTACATACTTGGCCTATCGCATGTGTTACATGTTTGAATCACATTGCATTTGGCATGCATTTCCTCTTGTTTTGATTGCTTAACATGTTATATGTCTTGCATGTTTGCATGTTCACATTGCATCTTTGCACGCTTGTTAACTTGCATACTTGTTACATATTTGCATCTTAGTATGCTTGTTTGCATCCTCATGTTGCATGTTTAGCTTGCATGCCTAGGTTGCATTTCACTAAGCATGCATGTCTTGCCTCTTGAATTGATTATGATAGAGATTGGGCCTCCATTGTTTGTTTATGTGCATTTCATTCCACACCAAAATGCACAACTTGGTTTCTTGGGCCATCATGCATTGAAATGCGCGATTGGTGGTCCGAGAATCGAGTACCATACCCCTTTGAGTCATAAACATGATAAGGGGTGCGGTGGTACAAACATTGCTTTGAAATGCATTGTCATGCCTTGTTTTGCCCTCTGCTACTGTCAAAACAGGTTCCTGCAGGAAGATATGGCCGGTCGGCCATCTCCAGTGCCGGCCGGCTATCCATTTCTTGCCGATGGCTTCATAGATGGTCGATGACCACTTACCTTTGGCCGGTGACCATTCCTCATGGTCGGTGGCATTTCCCAGTGTTCAGAGGGTGTACCTTGGGACTTGTGCAGTCTTCAGAGGAGGACAACAGTGAAAACAGAGGCAACTTGTGCATGGCAGTGGGTTTCCGAGCGGAGCCGAGCATACGTGCATTGGGCCCTCTTCCGAAGCAATTTTATCTCTTTATTAGCTTAGTTAATTTGCTTAACTAGTTAATTGGTCTGTAATTAATTAATTAGCTTGTAGGTTAATTAATTTGTATTATTCTTTTGGACCCTCCAAACGAGGGCAATTGTGTAATAAGCGTGCGTGAGTGTGTGTATGTCTTCCAACCCCACGTCTTTCTCCCTTTTATTTACCAGCTTTTGATGGTTAGTATTAGGGCATATTCAATTTAGCATGCCTTATGCTATGCATGCGTGCATTATTCATCAGCATTGCATGCACTGGGCTCGGCGCATCATGCTAACTGCATAGTATTTCAAATCTAACTTGAATATATGCTATTTGTCACATTTCACATGCCATCCATAGATTAGCCGAGCCTATTCTAGTGACATTTTGTATGCGATGCACTAGCCACTTTAACATGAACTAGGATCATGCATGATTACTAACTAGTTTCTTGTTTTGGCTTGGAGTACACTGTGAGTGTTTTTATGCTTTAGCATTTCGCATGAGTGTGAATGTTAAACATGACAGCATGCTTACCATGTGGCTATATGCTTATGTGATATAAACTGCCTGAATGCCTATGGGTGAAGGTTGGATTGTTTGAGTTGGAACAACTTATTGAAATCCGTGTTTTATCCTACTTACGAGTAGCAAATTTCAAATTGTTTTTCAACCAAACGGATATGCGATGCTTTGTTCCAAATTAGGCGATCTAGTCTATACTTTTGTGTTGTGCGCATCATATAGTAAGATTAGGCTAATAATCGGAATAAGAACACATAACATTTTCAAAACTAGATATCATTATTAGTAGAGGTCGATCCTCGGATCGGGAGAGCGGGGGTGCTCATAGTTGACCTTCCCCAATTGTACCCAAGTTCCCGAGCCGAGGCAACTTTGGTGATGACGGACACGTGGCCTTAGGCACGAGTCAGGGTTTCCTAAATTCTTCAAAAATAAAATATTTAGGTGGCGACTCTGTATCTGGCAAAGCAGTCCATGTTTGGCACTTCTTTCTAAAAAATCTGTTTTCCAAAACGATTTGCCGGATTTGGACTCTTTGGTGATTTATCAATCTCACATTGCACATTGTGAGATCAGATTAAGAACCGACACACAAATCGAGTCCAAACTGTAGCATGGGGCCCAAGGGCGCGTCTACAGTTTCTGGCGACTCTGCTGGGGAGTTAGAGAACTTGACTCGAACTCATGATATCTTGTTTTGACTACACTTATGTGTTTCTTTGCATTGCATTTGCATCGGTGCGCCTAGGACACCGTGTTTGCCATATGCTATTCCTGAACGGTTTGCCGGAGGCTCGCTTTGAGAAGTGTGCCATAAGGCTGATCGATTACGGGCTCTGCCACGATGGGAACAAAAACCCTGATTTTAATCGGGGCACCCTCTTTGACCATTCGACCTAGTGCATATCGGAATCCGTAGTGACTATTCCAAACTAGGACAAGTTGCTTACTCGATTATAGGTTGTTTGAAACCATTGCGTGCGTAGTGAAACCCTAGCTCCTGACAAAATAGGACAGGGAAACCCTACCCCAACAAAGGGGTGTTTTGGCTCTCATTTACTTTCTATGTGCTTTTAGAGTGTATCTCTACAGGGAATGCGGATGTCAGTTTGCAAGTTCGAATACCAGGCCTGAGGGTATCAGTATCAGTGTTTTGGGGAATCAGTTATATCTGCGGGTATCAGATTCAGTTTTTGGGGCAGTGATTTTGGGGAACAGTGATCAGTAGTAGAGTATAGTTATTTAGCTATGCTTGTGTCTGTTCTGATTGGGCCAAAATGCTGCGTGTTTTCTCTTTCAGTTCAGAGATTTAGTACAGAATAGCCAGTGTTCTCCTTTGCTGAGGCAAGACAGACATCTAATCCATCAGTCACCATTTAGTCCAACAGACTTATGATGAAGCAAAGTTAAGAGGAAATTGTGGTTATGGTAGCCGCATTAGACCAAGGAATCATCTTGCAGGATAAGACCAATGTTGATGTACCGCATCCGCCTAGGTCGCCTGTCGCACACCCGATCTGGACACCCCAGTTGTTTCAAGTTCGTGAGCCCACTACGTTTGAGTTAATGGGAATGATAGGCGACCTCCAGAGATCTGTGGCCGATCTGGCCTATGGGATGTCGGCTTCGCCACCAGCTGCACCATATGCCGGGAATTTCATACCACAAGAGCCCCCGCTACTGGAACGAATTGTGATCGAGCTCAGCCAGCCTGAGGCTGTCTCAAGCTATGGCAATGACATGTCAACAACAACCAGGTTCCGCTCTGATATAGCAACCCAAACCCTCGATCAAGCTGAGGCTAGATGTAAGAATAAAGTGGGAACAGATGCTGATCTCGTTGAACAACTGCTGTGGGCAGTTAAGGCTTTGAAAGCCGGGGGGATGAAAAAGGAAGAAATACTCGCAGTCATGACTAAAACTGTGGATGATACTTTCCTCACTCCAGCCGAAGGCAGTTCAAGCCAGGCAAAAAATTGGGATAGGCCCTGTCATGCCAGAACAGTTCCTTCTACTCCTAACCCTGCACCGGGAAAAGATCAGAAAGCCAAGGCAGTGCCTGCCGACCCCTTCGCTAGTGCGTCTAGCAAGAATCCTCAAACTTCGAAGTATCTGCCTCGAGGGCGTAGAGTCTTTCATGCCCTCTACATGCCTTTGTCTAGGGCATTTCAAATTTTGGCTAAAAAGGGGGCATCTTAAACCCCTCGAGCCTCGACTGCTCCCGAAGAATCTTCCTCTCACACATGATGCTGCCTTCTACTGCGTGTACCACCAGCAAACCGGTCACAGCACCGACAGTTGTTTCCGCCTTCGCCATGAAGTGCAAGATTTGATCAACAATGAGGTCATTCTCCCACCCACCTCAGCAAAGTCTGTTACCATTGAGCTGTTGGACTTCGAGGATACTACAAGTATGTGATCAGGGGTTGGACCACCTACGGGCGACGCTCGGTGTATTTCAAATGTAGCGTTTGGCACGCACTGTTTTGAGCATTTGCGAATGCAGTTTTGTAATTTCTGGCTTGGGCTTTGAGTCAGTTCTTTGCTTTTGTTTTGAATCTGTCTCAATGTCTTGAGTCAATCATTTTGCTCAAGGGCCTGTCTTGTTGTATCGAGTCAGTCCCATTGTATAGAATGTTAGGTGATTCCGAGGTTGTTGCCTCGAACACCATTTTGTCTTGTAATTATCTTTTCGCTTTCTTTTTGAGTCTGTCTCTGCTGTAGAGCCAGTTGCAACCAGGGAAATCTGAATGAAACGGCTGCGACTGTCATGTTTTTCGTGTTTATTACTACCTTGAGCTAGTTATACCAGAGGATGTGAATGAAACGGCGGAGCATCTCACATACTCTTCTGCACCCCAAACTCATTGAATTGACCTAAGTTTTTCAAAACTTTTTGAACACTGCGGTGATGAAAACGAAGAGGAAGGAATTCCTTGGGTTTTGCAAAAATTTAATCAATTGAGAGAGAAGAGAGGCGTGCTAAGCCCTTAATGATTGAGATCATGTTTGTTAATGTGAGTACTGAGAAGGACCCTGGCTTGATCCAGATTGGTTCTACACTGTCTTCTGCGCGAGCGATTTGTCGCTTTCTTAAAAAATTTCAAAAAATATTTTGCGCAATCCTGCGGAGACCTGTGTGGAATCGCTCTTGAGATTGTGCAGCTTAGGATCGCTCTTAGCCTCAAGATTCAATCCCTTTGCTCTCAAAACCTTGACCTTGAATTCAGAATGATCAACAGTCAACCACAATGTGAGGCCTGTGTGCCAGATTTGAAGCAGCCCTCGAACAAGAGGCAAGGAAAGTCAGATCAAGAAGATCAAACCTCATCAGAAGAAGCTTGCAAAGCTAAATCAGAAGCGCCCCTTGAAGTAGGGGCAAAAATGTCCGATGTGCTCGAAGAGTCGAAGATGGATCTTTCTGTAAATCAATACAACAGCCACTCTCCTGAATACGGATGGCTTCAAAACCCTAAAACCATTTGGCATGGACTTGTTACACTTTTACCCTTTGAGAGGCTCGCTGGGCCGAAAACCCTGAAGGGCGACCCAGCCAAAAGTTAGAGCAAGAGAAAAATACAAAAAAAAAAAAAGAGAAAAAAATGCAAAAGAAAAGAGAAGAGAAAAGATGAAAAAAAAGAAAAAAAAAGAGAAAAACGAGTGAAAAGATACAAAAAGAGAAGAGTTGAAAAGAAAAGAAAAACAAAGCTTGCAAGGTTGAAAACCCAGAAGGGCGGCCTTGGCAAAAGTTAGAGCGTAAAAAAGTGAGGGTTAATACACGAGTGTACCTTAACCTGAACTATGTAAGGCTTGATTCCCATGTTTGGGATACGTAGGCAACTTCATCCTGAAGTCCATCCACACGCACTTTCAAAGTGACTGTGTCCATATATTGGTTTTGACCATCTTCGTCTTCTCTATATCCGAGAGTTCGGTTACGATCATCACTAATGAGGACTGACTATAGTATGCTGCGATGTTATCCAGACAAGGGGCAACTTTCCGTTGCCATGAGTCGCCATCCAAACCAGGGGCAACTTTCTGTTGTCGTGCTGTGCCCTTTGAGACAAGGGGCAATTTTCCATTGCCTCCGATCCGAGGTTGTGCATCTCGAAAGTAGGTTTCGTGCTCGTTGAGCAGTGGCCTTTTGCAAAAATGGTTTTTGAGAATTTTTTTTACTGAGGTTGACTATCTTCTCAAAAATTATTCTATTTTTTCCAAAACTGGACCATTTTCTTGGACCGAAAAAGGAAAAATTTTCAATGCTCATAGCCTGACTTGCATGATTTTAAATCAAAAATCGAACAAACATGTTAATTTAACTCTCATTTTGGTTAACATTGTTTTAGTAGAAAACAAAAACAAAAAATGGTCAAAATGGTGAACTAGGGGCACAGTTGAGTCAGGCTTCTTGTCTTTTCCCCATCGCCAGCATACTTGCCAGGAAGGGCATAGCTGAAGCTGTCACTAAAGGGCTGAAAGCTCTCTCGACCTCCGAGCAACGAGGTAATGAGCCAAGTGCGAAGCACGAACCGGAATGGATCAAGATACTCTACTCCCTTATCAGGAACATAGACTAAACGTCGCCGGAAGAAATAGCTGCGAGCTAACAGTGTTGGGCATGAACCCACAACCTCTTGTTTATTCACCGACCATATCTGGAGAGGGATGAAAAAAATGAGAGAGTAAAGAATAGAGAGGTGTAAGTCGAGAGAAAAGTGAGCAAAAAGGGGTTTTGAGAGAAAAACCGAGCCTGAGGGACGAGTGATGTGAGAATCACAAATGAGAAGAGGTGGGGAACAATACCCGGAGAAACTGGCTCCTCGTGATCTGAGAAGTCTCTCATTTTTATAACGCGTCTGTGTGTCGTGTCTTTTGTTTTGTTTACCTTAACTCTTATTTTGGGTCTGTTCTGAGCGTGTCTCGCTATGTTTAGGTTGTATACCTTTGGTTGAGTCGTAGTATGCTGTGTTTAGTCGTAGGCTCAATACCTGGTTCAAAACCCTCTCCTCAAATCGTTTTGTACTCAGAGTGCTGTGCCATTCCCCATATTTATGCAAACATAATTTGTTTCTTTCATAAAACTACAGGGTCCACCCCCGATAAGTGTGAACAGAAAAACCTGAACCTATCTGAAGCTTTTGGGTTCCGGATTGCGAAGCAAGAAATTTTGGAGCATCTGAGTGTGTTTCAACTTCTACAGTGTTCAGAATGAACCGTGTATTCAGAATGGGCAATATGCTGCTATGGGCTATGAGTTCAAAATGAGCAGTTTTCAGAATGGGCTGTGTGTTCAGAATAAGCAGTGCGTTGTATGAACTGTGTGTATGGGCTGTATGCAGATTAAACCAAGAACTGTGTTACGAGCCGAGTGTTCAGAATGAGCAGTGGGTTGTTTGAGTTGTTTTGCTGTTGGCCGGTTCATTATCTGGTTATTACAATACAAGTGTTTGATTTTCAGACAGGAGATCAATCTCATTTACATTGAGGTGTAATATGATGCAATGCGACGCAATGTATGAAATATACCAATGTGACACTTTTTCAGACAAAACGTTTGTTTCATTTCACCATTTTTCAAGTACATAGCTTTGGAGAAAACAAAACCAGCCCACGGCAGTACAAGGTACTCAAGCTACCAGCAAAAAAAAGTAAAGTACAAACAAAAGAAGAAAAAAAATAAAAGTCTGGATCAGCATCGATCATCTCAGGCCTACGCGTCTGTCCTCGTCCTCTTCCTAGACGAAGGTCTAGGAGCATCATCATCAGCACCGTCATCTGAGCCCGAGCTATCTCCGATCTCCTCCTCGAACGACTCTGCCCCCGTCTCTGCCTCGTCCTCCGACTCGTCATCATCGGGAACTGGTGCCCGTGAGCTACTCCCAACATGAGTGCGCCCCGCTTTGGTGCGGGGATATAGTCTGCCATCTCGGACAGGAACAGAAGGCCCAGCTGGAGCACCTCCTGCAGTAGGAATCTGGAATGGAGGCTGAAAAGCACAAATGGTAAACGCATCAATATGTTACGCAAAGCAGGGTATGAATGCCGAATACAGTGTGTGAGTACAGTGTATGACTGTCATGAGCAATGTATCAGTATAGAATGCAGTGCATGAGTACAGTGTATGAATACTGTGAACAGTGTGCGGTACAAAATGCAGTGACTGAGTGCAGTGTATGAATGCCGTGAGTAATGCTGTGAACAGTCTGTGGGCTACAGTGTATCAGATGCCGTAAAGGCCGTGTATCGAGTGTTGTGTTGACAGTGCGATGCATCAGATTATGTGAAACAGTTTATTTGGTGGCCGACCAGTAATTGTGCCTGACCCTTTTGACCCCCTCTAAAAAATGGTCTTTTCTCTCTCCTGGTTCACTTTTTCTGGGTTTCAACCACATAGTTGTGTTGTGCACACATGGGAGACCACCTTTTTGAGGTGGCCGACCAGTAATTGTGCTTGACCTTTTTGCCCCTTGGTCGGCCGGCCCCCTGAACCTTTTGAACCTGGCCTGCCATGACCCCCACTCCCTGTTCTTTCCAGTTGTGCCCTCCTTTTCCCCCCAGATCCTGTATCTGAGGGGGGTCTTTTAGGGGGGAAACTTGAATTTGATTTCCCCCCCCTTTTCTCCACTCCTCTCCTCTTCTCTATAAAACCAGCCCCCCAGCTCCATTTTTCAAGGCTACAAAAATTGTTTTGGAGCCCTTGCATTCAATCTCTCTCTCCCTCTATTCCAACCCTCAAAACCACCTTGCTCCTACACCATTTCTACATCAACCCATAGCATAAGGCCTCCATCCTCCATTCCAGAAACTTGAGGCTACTTTCCAAAGGTGAAGAGCTCCCAAACTTGGTCTAAGAGCTGCTGGTCCGTTGGTCTACAAGGGTGAGTCCCATTTTCCCTCTTTTGTGCCTTATTTTTCTTTGTATCTAAGCCATACTTGCTAGAATTTTTGGGGTCCGACCCAAACTGTAAATAGTCATATTTTGTGCTCATCTCCATGTTTGATTAAGGGTCTTTCTCTGTTTGAGGCCTCCTACTATCACTTGTTTCTTTATCTCTCTTTTAGGCCAATTTTTGCATAGTATTTTTGGCTTATTTTTGAGCTATTTTGGATCTCTCCATAAACTGTAAAATATCTTTTTTTGATCCCCTATTCAACATTGTTGAAGGGCTCTCCTCTGTTTGAGACCTCCTGCTATCACTTGCCTCTTTATCTCTCTTTTAGGCCAATTTTTGCATAGTATTTTAGGCCTATTTGTGAGTTGTTTTGGACTTTTCCATAAACTGTAAAATAACTTTTTTTGAGCCCCTATTCAACATTGTTGAAGGGATCTCCTCTGTTTGAGGCCTCCTTCTATCACTTGCTTCTTTATCTCTCTTTTAGGCCAATTTTTGCATAGTATTTTTGGCTTATTTGTGAGCTGTTTTGGATCTTTCCATAAACTGTAAAATATCTTTTTTTGAGCCCCTCTTCAACATTGTCGAAGGGCTCTCCTCTTTTTGAGAATAGAAGCTCCCACTTGTCTCTTTACCCCTCTTTTAGGCCTTTTCTTGCATGATAGTTTGGCCTTATTTGTGATTATTTTCGTGGCTTGATGGAAACTGTAAATTGCCCTTTTTTGAGCCCCTCCTCAACTTTGTTGAAGGGCTCTTTGCCATTTGGGGCCAGCTGCTGTCCCTTTGTGTTTAATCTCTCTTTTAGGGCCATTTTTGCATGATAGATTAGCCCTATTTGCATTCATTTTTGGGACTTGTTATAAACTGGAAATATACATGTTTTGGGACTTTCTTGCATCTGTCTTCATGCTTCAAGATCAAATAATGCATGCTTTGTATAGCTGTAAGTCATTCCATGTGCCTAGTTTCGAATTTTGGGGTTCATTCCATGCATCGGGTGCCATGTTTCCATGTTTCCGGGCTGTTTTGTATCACATTTCAGTGCTGGAATCTACATGCTTGTATGCCATATTCCATGCCTTGCCATGCTTTGTTAGAGTGGCATTTGTGCCTTAGGATTGGTCCTCGGTTTGCGTGCATGTGTGCACGCGTCTCGAGTGTCTCATTTTTCATCTCATGGCTACTGATGTGAGTGTGGCTGAGGTCCACTCATGTTGGTGTAAGTCCATCATGCATTGTGGATGCCATTTTATTTCATAGCATTGTGTATGCTAGGTTGTATGTTAGCGCATTGCGTATGCCATGTTACCTCGTGCATCATGTATGCCATTTCATAGCATTGTGCATGTTAGGTTGTATATTAGTTGCATTCATGCATGTCATGCATATTGCATTGTGCTTGGGATAGGAGTTAACCCGAGCACGGGAAACGAGGGACGTTTCGTACTTCGAGTGACGGAACATGTCTCAATTCCCGGTCACCGACACTTCGGATTATCCATGATGGAGTTTAGGTCTTGTTGTGTTTATATGTGCATTCATTTCATATTAAGTCGTGCAATTCGACTCCTCGGCCATCATGCATCGATATGCGTGATTGGTGGCACGAGGATCGATGACTACACTCCCTGAAGAGTAGTCATGCATACATATGTGAAAATACTTTGCCATGCCCCTTTGTTGCTCTCTGTTGCAGTAAATCAAGAATCAGCAGCCTTCCGGAGCTTGACACGCATTCCAAGAACAATTGCAAATAGAGGCAAACCAGGGCATCGCGAGGGATTCTCCGCACAAGGCAACCCGAGCATGCATCACTCATCATCCGGAGCAGAATTGAGGCAGTCCCTGGCTTGCATGCCATTTTATTGCTTTCCTAATTTAATTTGTTAATTAATTAGGGTTTTGTACATATTTGGACTGTAATTATTTGGGACTGTATATTATTTATTCGGACCCTTTGTGCGAGGACAATGTTGTAATAAATGTGCGTGAGTGTGATGTATGTCTTCCAACCCCACGTCTTTCTCCTTTTTATTTACCCGCTTATGATGGTTAGATTAGGGCATGTTTCAATTAACAAATAGTATGACAGCATGTTTGCATTCATTCATCTGTTTTGCATGCACCGGGCTCGGCGCATCATATTAACTGCATTGTATTTCAATTCCAACGTTGAATACATGTTAGTTGTAGCATTTCATATGCCATGTTTAGAATAGCCGAGCCTGCTATAGTTGCATTTTTGCATGTGTTGCATTAGGCATTTCTGTATAATTAGGATCATGCATGGATTTCTAATTAGCTTATGTTTTGGCTTGGAGTACTCGGTAAGTTTTATGCTTTAGCATCCTTGCATGCGTGTGAGTGACTGCCATGATAGCATGCTTACCATGAGGCTAATTGCTTATGTGATATAACTGCCTGAATGCCTGTGGGTGAAGGTTGGATTGTTTGGATTGGAACAATTCATCAAATGTGTGTTTTAAGCCCACTAGATAGTGGTAAAATCATATTTTTCTAAGCCCACCTGAGGGTGGCAATCCACGTCTTAGCCTACTTGCGGGTAGCACCATCAAACCATTTTCAAATAAACAAACATGAAATGTTTTGTTCCAATTCAGGCGATCCAGTCTATACTTGTATGCTGTGCGCATCACATAGTAAATCTAGGCTAATAACTGGAATAAGAAAGCACAATGTTTTCAAAAATAGATATCACGGTTAGTAAAGGCCGATCTTTGATCGGGCGAGCGGGGGTGCTCACGAAGTGACCTTCCCCAATCGTACCTAAGTTCCCGAGCCGAGGCGACTTTGGTGATGACGGACACATGGCCTTAGGCAAACGAGTCAGGGTTTCCTAAATTTTCCCAAAATAAAACATTTAGGTGGCGACTCTGTATCTGGCAAATCAGTCCATGTTTGGCACTTCTTTCAAAAATCTGTTTTCTCAAAATGATTTGCCAGATTTGGACTCTTTGGTTCAGATTGAGAACCGTGACAACTTGAGAGTCCGAACTGTAGTGACCCCAATACGAAAAGAACGGGGGGGGGGGGGGGGAGCCATCCCTCCGGGGGCGTTCGGGGACGTCTACAGTGGCTAGGACAGGAGCGGGAGTAGGAGCGCCGAGGGTGGCTTGGGTCCATAGTAGGAGTGGGGCCCGGAGAGGACGGGGGGCTTGTTGGCCAGCACTGCCCACGATGATGACATGCCGAGGGCAGGGTAAGGAGACCTATCAGATCCCCTTCGCTCCCCCTCCAGCTGATCACGAGTTAGTCGGGTTCTACGACTTGCCCCCGGTATATACTATTGCATTTTGCATCTTGCATTGTCATTCCATTTCATTTGATGTTTCGTAGAATACTGATGTTTCTAACACTTTTGCAGGCTTCCTCTGAGTACACTCGTCAGTCCCTGGAGCTGACCGCCTCTGTGATGGGGATGTTTTAGTGTAGCCTTGACCTGCTGGCCATTTACAGTATTCCGGTATGTTCTTCTGACCACAGTCTCAAACCATACATCGGGGGACCGAAACGCGCGGCCCGGGGCCCCGAAAATGGGCTATTAAGCACCGGAGGTGGCGTTCGACCACGAAGTTGGTCTCTCGGGCCACAGTGTTCCTCAAAAGGGAGGAGGTAAGGTGTATACCAAAAACCGGAGCAAACGGAGGTGGTTACGCGGTCCCGAACCGCGGCACACGGCCGTCGGCTCCGAAAAATCAAAAATCGGGCTCCAAACGAGAAAAATGGCCTACGACCATGAAACGTAGCCTACGACCACTGAGAGATGATCTTCGAGACCTCTCCCTCCCTTCGGGAAGAGAAAACAGAGAAAACAGAGCCTGGTTCGCAAACCGAGGCAAGGCACGAAAGAGTCCGGAAGTCCTGAGGCAAGGCTTGCAGCCGGGACCCTGAAACTTCTGAACGAGCACAATATGCAATATCACCGAGCGCTCAATCAGTGACATCTGAGTCTTAAGGTCGGTCAAAAATGGGGTGTCTACAGTTGCCCCTTTTTGACAGAACTCGGAAGTCATAAGTGACGGGAGTGAATGTCAAAGCCTAGAGACGACCCATTTTTGACAAGGCCGAAGACTTAGACAAATAGGTAAGACAAACAGAGATGTGCCCGCAGGCATGCCCGCAGGCAAGGGCAAAATGCAACCGACAATGCAAGAAGCCGAAGGTATCTCAATGATCATGCAAATGCAGCAAGCTGTAATGAAGCACATATTCACAATAGATGCAACAGTTTTAAGCAAGAATGCAAAGCAACAACTACATTTCATGCAGTTAAGAATGCGGAGAATTATTCAATTCTCGCCACGTCTCACACGGAGAAGATTCCATACCTGCGCGGTATGTCTGGTCGCACTAGCCTCAAATGAACCGTACATACAATATCGTGCCTGCAAAAGAAAGAAACTCGACAAGCACAACATAATTAGCAACACATGTTCAAAGCGATATTGAATGCAGACAATCACGGCGTCGATAGAAAGGTGCATCGCAATGCGAGGAGTAATGCGCGTGACAACGCGGGTTAAGCACGAGGATTTTGACAACACCTGTGAAACGTGCACAATAGTATGAGTGGTGTGCATGAGGATACAAGTGACGTGCATAACAATGCAGAATAAATGTGAATTCGAACGCGAATTTGTCGTAAAACGACGAGCAAAGAAATGTGAGTTTTTGATGAGGGTGACTCAATTGCGACCTCCGGTTTACCTCCCGGAGGGGTCGCAACACATTCAAAAAGGATACACCTTACTCTCGATGAATGACGATGACAGACGCACTGAAAGTTGGAGTTGAAGTTCCGGTAGAGCGATTTCACGACGGAAAGTGCACTTCTCTTGTACTTTTTGAGGTCCCGGGGACTCCAATCCTTCCCAAAATTTGTAGAGAGCTTGGTGGGCACTTAGGGAACACCACCGACCAGGTCTTGTCCCAGGGAGAGGCCACCGACCATCATTTTGCAAAGGGGGTGATCGGCCTGCCACAAAAGGTGGTCGACCGACCCCCTAGCCCAAATACGGGGCAGTTTGATCTTTTTGCTCTCATTCCTTTAAATACACTCGGCCAAAGCCTCATTCCTCACAACCTCAGCTTCGAAAACACTTTCTCCACCTTCCTAGACCATTTTCCCCTTCAGATCTGAGCTCTATACGCGTTTTCCAATGCCCCACGCAAGTTGTTTTCGCAAAATCTTTCAGTTTTCATCACTTTGGACCGATTAAATTTTTATTTCGGTGCTTCTTTTCTCATTTTCACCACTTGAGGTAAGTTTGTCTCAACATTTGGAAGATTTCCGTGGGGGTTGACTTTTGTTTACTTTTTCATTTCCCGAGAGTTGACTTTTGTTGACTTTTTTCCAATTTTGGCTCATTTTGCTCATTTTTGCTCCTTTTGCAGATTTTCTGGTATGGCCGATCATCTTCCTCACGGTGGAGGTCCTCCGGGCGCTGGGGATGATCCCGATATTATGGCTCTGCCTCCAAGGGTCCGACCCTTCATACCCGAGAGGTACGCCTCTCGAGCACATATCTTTCCGCGGGCTATTTTTTATCACTTCACTGATTTTGATAATCGGGCGCCTGGGGACCTACTTTTACGAGAGCCGGAATCTCACCTCTCTCATGAGGCACGAGAGGTATTTATTTTGCCCTTTTTTACATTTCTGCAACGTATTTCGCATTTTTGTACGTTTCATGCCTCTTGCTATGCATATCTGCTCTTTTTAGCACGTAGCTTGTTCTTATGCTTAGCCCATGATACAGTATTCTGTTTGCGTTTTGAACGCTTGAATTTCTGATCACGTAGCCCATAACCTGATGGTGAATACACAGCACACATATATGTTGACAGTTGAACACACAGCCCAAACTCTGAATTTCTGAACACGCAGCCCAAGTTGAAAGTGAGCACACAGCACACACTTGTTGAGAGTAGAACACACAGCCCAAACTCTGAATTTCTGAACACATAGCCTGAGTTGAAGTGAACACACAGCCTACTGATTTTGAGAGTCTGAACACACAGCCTCAAACTCTGAATTCTTGAACACGCAGCCCATTGTTGAGGTGAACACACAGCCCACACTGGTTTTGAAATCTGAACACACAGCCCAAATATTTTGATGTTGAACACTCGGCTCGAACTTTGAGGTGAACACACAGCCCACTAGTTTTGAAATCTGAACACACAGCCCAAATATTTTGATATTGAACACTCGGCTCGAACTTTGAGGTGAACACACAGGCCATTGGTTTTGAAATCTGAACACACAGCCCAAATATTTTGATGTTGAACACTCGGCTCGAACTTTGAGGTGAACACACAGCCCACTGGTTTTGAAATCTGAACACATAGCCCAAATATTTTGATGTTGAACACTCAGCTCGAACTTTGAGGTGAACACACAGCCCACTGGTTTTGAAATCTGAACACACAACCCAAATATTTTGATGTTGAACACTCGGCTCGAACTTTGAGGTGAACACACAGCCCACTGGTTTTGAAAGCTGAACACACAGCCCAAATATTTTGAATTCTGAATACGCGGCTCATTGCTGAGGTGAACACACAGTCCACGTTGGTTGAGAGTTGAACACGCAGCCCCAAACATTTTGAATTTTGATTTGATTTTGCATATAGCTTATACATTTCATTTGCACGCAGCTTGTTTATTTCATTCTGAAACTGAATATATGTATTCACTGTGAATGTAGGTGTCCTCCCGTGTTACACGGGGATACGGCTCTATTGTTGCGAGAGATTGGTACGCGGAGCTTCCAGAGGCCGTCTGCGATTGGGTTAATCTAGCAGGATTCGGGCCCTTTGTGTCGGGATATCTCGTTATCCAGCTAGCAGGACGTTGATGGGCGCCCTGGTGGAGAGGTGGTGGGACACCACCAACTCCTTTCATTTCTCATCTGTCGGGGATATGACCATGACCCCTTTCGACTTTGCCGTATTGACCGGCCTTGACGTGGGAGGCTGGGTGATCCCATATGACGAGGACATGGGCCAGTGGGAGGCCGTTTGGATCTATTTACTGGGAGCTCGTCCACCGGTCGACCGATCCTCGGGTCGAGTCCAGTATACTTGTTTTTCTTCACATTTTAGGCATACTGAGCCCGAGACTCTGGAGGAGATTACACAGTACGCCTGCGGGTTTCTGATGTTCCTCTTCGGGACCACTCTGTTCTTCGACAGGGGGAACACCGTTGGGCTATATCTGCTGGGTGCCCTGGCAGACCTCACACAGGTTAGTCGGTATGATTGGGGTGGCGCTAGCTTGGCTACCCTCTATTGCTATATGAGCGCGACCTCCCGTGGACGGGGGAACATAGTTGACGGCTACTGGAGAGCCTGGGAGGTACCTTCTACCCTCTTTGATTTACATTTCTGCTTTTCAATGTATGTATATTGCATACACGGCACACCTTATACTCTATCCTGACATCCTGCACTCAGCATTCTGTATTCTGATGGCTTTTGCCCCGTTTTCCGCAGTTATGGGTTTTTGCATATTTTCCCATACTAGCGCCAAGCTGGAGGTGGAGGCGCCCCTTGTGACCCCTTACTCGCTTGTTTTCGAGGGCCAGTACCGGTCGCGGCCTCGGGAGACTCTTCTCTACCTACGGCCATCAGAGGTAATCCGAAACTCCCAATTCCCAATGTTTTCATCTTTGGTTTATTCCGTACATCTACGATTTCTGATCAGCTTAGGCATTGGTTACCCGCTGATTACCTGGCAGCCCTGGTTGGCTTTGGATGGGGACCCTCGATTTCAGTTTGCCGGAGGATGGGGCTCTTCCTGGTATAGGATCTTGTTCGAGGGGCCAGTTGGTAGGGCCTGGTTCCTGGGGGAACGCTTCCTTTGTCAGACTATGGGCTTTCCTGAGCCGAGTGTTCCCTCAGCACCTCCGGACGGTATGCGGCTCGCTGATAGGCTTACTCCCCAGGGTGTCGTTGACGCTAGGCTGGGCACTGATGCACTGCTGTATATAGAGGACGGGGAGTACGCGACCTACCGTCACACTTACTTGATGCCTCCGTTGATAGGTGTTCGTACTCCCTCGAGGAGGTCTACTGACATGCCATCTTTGAGTCGAGCTCAGGCTGCAGGCGCCCCTTCTACTAGCAGGGCTGGCACATCGAGAGGAGGGATTGGACTGGTCCCCCCGATTCCTCCGACTCATCATCATGCCGGATGGCCAGACATGCCGACCGAGTTGACAGGATGGCGATACGGGACCTCCTACCCGATTCCGATAGAGCCTCCCATGCCTTATCATCGATATATCATTGATCCCCACTCACCGCCGGTATGCCTCACTGCTTTCTATCGTTCAAATACTTAGACATTCATTTATTCATTGATGATTTGAGCTTGTATCTGTAGCCACTCAGAGAGTACATGGAGGGGGTGATCGAATTGGTGGCCTCACTCGAGGGCATGGTCTTGCAGAGAGAGGCGCAACTGTCCATCATGGGTTTCCAGGTACTCTTTAGTTTTCTCACGTTTATCGTACTTCTGACGACATCTTGACCTTGAACACTTTACTGCTCTGATTAATTGTATGTGTAGAGCACATCTGACACACCACATTCATATATTGCATCTACATGCACCCTCATTTCATGTAGCTTGCTTGCATCTGTATCTGATACACACATTTTGAGCTGATGTATTCAAATTGCACTTTTTATTTTCAGATGCCTCCAGTATATCAGCCACAGACCAGGCCATCTCGACCTTCTCGGGGAGCCGGGCCATCTCGGCCTTCTCGCGGGGTCGGGAGAGGGGAGTCGTCCCGTAGACGCAGGGCACATATCATAGAGGAGGAGCCTGATGAGGACGAGGACGAGGAGGAGGCTACAGATCGTCAGTCAGAGACCTCTGCTGACAGAGAGGAGGGTTCCAACCCTGGTTCCGGGAGTGGAGAGGAGGCTGAGGAGGATCCTGAGGATGATAGTTCCGACTCAGATGGTGCCGGTGGTGCAGAGCCTGTTCCGCAGAAGAGGACGAAGAGGGCCTCTTATTCCTGCTCTTGAGAGCATTGGTGCAGCTGTTTCCTGCTTTATTTATCTTTTTTACTAGTAGTTGTAGCACATTTGTACATTATTAGGCAGTTTTATTTTCTGTAAAACTTGTACCTTTGTAACAAAGGAAGCATGATGGAATGAAACAGCTTTTTTTCAAAAACTGTTGTACTTTATGTTCTCAGCATCGCATCGCATCATTTTGCAAATAATGAGATTGAACGGTAAATGTGCATTGTGTATGTGCCAAGTCAGGTAGCGAACCGACACGACAAACTAAACAACCTACTCTTACTGAACTTCAGCAAGTTTACAACTCGATAAGCAAAAACACAACAAAATTGATAAACTAAGAGTAACAACTCAAATGTACAAAACTCGGCGACTCGATTAAACAAGACTTGGTAAAAGAAACAGCTCGACCAACAAAACAACAACTCGATAAGCAAAACAACAACTCGATAAGCAAGATATAACAACAACTCTATAAACAAAGTTTATTTCAGACGATTTGGGCGACGGAACGCATCCGAAACAGAGAGAAATGGAGGCTTTTGACACTCCCGATGCATGGAAATGCTAGGAACTTTCTTCTGGAGAGTAAAATAGGGCCAAATATGCAATTTAGAGCATGGTCGACCACTTTTGGGAGCTGGCCGACCAGCTTTTGCATTTGAGGGAGGGAGAGGTGGCCGGCCTACCAGAAAAGGTGGCCGGCCGGCCACTTAGCTCAGCAACCACTAGTTTTTCGACATGTGTCCCTCCGAACAGCGCTTTATCCCCTTTAAAAGCCCCAGCTCTGTGGCTCATTCATTTCATCTCAGTTTTGCACCAAAATGGAAGCGTTTCTCGTCGAAAATCTCACAGCTTGGATTGCTTCTTTAGACGGCTCGAAAAAGTTGAACTTCCGGGGTTTTGGCTTGAATGCACTATTCACGTTGAGCCGTACTCTGCTACACCTTCTTTTCCTTCATACCGCGGCAAGGTTTTGGAACCCGGTAACACACGTCTTTAGCTTTGGCGGGCAAGAGGTATGTCCAACTTTCGAAGATTTTCAAGCTTTGATGGAATCCGAATGTTGTGAAGAGATCTTGCCTCAGTTGCGCTTTGGTCACGCCCAAGCTTTAGGGCGGATTTGTGGACTCACCACGCATGACGCTCGATCTCTGACCTGTAATGCGGAACTGGACATCCTTGGATTGATTTATCGCTTTTCTGACGCCGGTGACCGTGGCGACCATTATTGGCAAGGTTTCCGACAACATGCCCTTTGCTTATGTATGCTATCTCACTTTCTGCTTGCATCGGGCTTTGGTGGATCTAGCATTCGCCGGATTGAAGTTGCTCAATGCTTGAAGGATGGAAAGAGTTGTATTGCGATGACACTAGCTGAGACGCTGATGGGCTTGGATGCTTTCCATCATCGGGAGACGACCAGATTTGCGGGGAGTCCACTACTGCTGCAGGTAATGTTTCCCACCCAATCTCACATATGTAATGCTCACATCACTCAGCCCTCAGGCTCAGTTTTTCTCACAAAACCCCTGTCTTACTTTTCTCTCATCGTATATCTCTCTATTCTTTATTCTCCCATTTTTCATCCCTCCCCAGGTATGGTTGATGGATAAATTGCAAGTTGTGGACTCTTGCCCATCCTACTCAGCTCGTGGCTACTTCTTTCGACAACGCCTAGTCGATGCCTTTGATTAGGGATGGTGGTTCGACTGGATGTGCAATTTGTCTGCAGATCGCATCGCCTGGCGCTGCCCTTGGCTCAATCTCTTGGCAATGAGCTATAGTATGTTCCGGCAGACCGGGATCCAGTTGGTTGGTCTGACTCATTGTGTATTCTACTTTCCGTTCCGGTTCCAACGCCAGTTTGGTCATGATCAGACTTGCCCGCCAGAGGGGATAGAGTATCCGGCTACCTTCCCAGTTCGAGGTGCATAGCTTGCTCGATATGCCACAGCATGGAGGACGAGTGAACTCTTGGCTCCCGCTCCCACTTTCAGTTATACTTTGTCTGATGAGTGCTTGGATTGGCTCAATGAAGAGGCACAGATCCGGCCCAACTTGGCACCAGAGGCTTCGACCAGCTCTGGGAGGGGGCGCAGGGACACCTAACTTGACTATGCCCCGGATTTATTGTTTTATTAGTACTTTCAAGTTTTCTTTATGAATGTAATAAAAAGCAACTTCGATTGTATGCAAGAGCAGGAGAACTCTGTTTTGAAATCAATGAAATTGAAGGTTGTGGTACTGAAAATTTTCCGCTTTGGTCCAAAAATGGTCTTAGTTGTAAAAAGATTAATTTGAACAAAGTCAACTTTTTTTTAAAACTTTTCAAAACCCTTTTCGATATGGATCAGAACTGGAAACACCTGAGGTCTGTCACTGAGATGCACAACCTCGGATTCCTGCAACTGGAAAGCTGCCCCTAGTCTGAAGAGTGCTGCGGCACTGCATAGCAACGGAAAGTTGCCCCTAGTCTGAATAGCACTGCACCGGAGATTCAAATGGAA
The DNA here is from genome assembly GCF_055761805.1 of Camellia sinensis. NCBI lineage: Eukaryota > Viridiplantae > Streptophyta > Magnoliopsida > Ericales > Theaceae > Camellia > Camellia sinensis. The sequence goes on along the minus strand of NC_138965.1, from coordinate 21,220,369 downwards.
GTTGGTAGACAAAGATGACTGAGATGATCAAATGGACAAAGTTGATTGGGGAAAAATTTATGGCTGAACTCCAAGATGAAGTTGCCTACGTATCCCGAAGATGAGAATCAAGCCTTACGTAGTTCAGGCTTAGGTTCACTCGAGTATTTTCACTCTCCTTTTACGCTCTAACTTTTGCCAAGGCCGCCCTTTGTGGGTTTTCAACCTTGCGAGCTCCGTTTTTATGTTTTTCCAGTTTTTTATGCTCTAACTTTTGCCTAGGTCGCCCTTTCGAGTTTTCGGCCTAGCGAGCCTCTCAGGGGTAATATTTCTTCAACTTGTCCATGTTGATCAGTTGGGAGAACTCTAGGCCATCTAGATCCATCAGAACCACAGCTCCACCTGACCAGATAGCTTTAATGATGTAGGGACCAGTCCAATTGGGTCTGAACTTGCCCCTTGGGTCGTAGATGGAAGCTCGGTTGTCCTTGAGTACCAAATCTCCTTTCTTTAGATTCCTGGACTTAACTTTCTTGTTGAAAGCCCGGGCAATTCTGCGCTGATAGCCTTGAACATGGTACTGTGCTTTCAGTCTTCTCTCATCAAAGAGCATGAGTTCCTCAAACCTGCTCTGCTACCAATCTACTTCGGCTATTTGACACTCAGCCAATACTCGCAATGACAGAACCTCAATCTCGATAGGTAGAACGGCCTCCATCCCATAAACCAATGAATACGGAGTCGCTCCGGTAGAAGTTCTAATTGAAGTCCTATAGCCCCACAGAGCAAATGGCAGCTTATCTGGCCAATCCCGGTAGGTTTCCACCATCTTCTGCAGTATGTGTTTGATATTCTTGTTGGCGGCCTCAACCGCTCCGTTGGTTTGCGGCCGATATGTGGGTGACTTATGGAAAGCCACGTTGTATTTCTCTAACAAGTCAATTACTTCCTTCTTAAAGTGGGAACTGTTATCCGAAATGACCTCATTTGGGACCCCGTAGCGGCAGATGATGTTGTTTCTGATAAATTTTGCAACGTGCGACGCCTTCAACACGGCATATGATTGGGCCTCGGCCCACTTTGTGAAATAATCTATCGTGACCAGGATGAACTCATGCCCATTTGACCCTTTTGGAGTGACAACCCCGATCACATCGATTCCCCAAACTGAAAATGGCCATGGCGAAGTCATGTTGTATAGCTTTGACGGCGGGATGTTCATGCGGTTTCCATGGATCTGACACTTGTGGCATCGCCGGACAAAACCGATACAATCCTCCTCCATGGTAGACCAGTAGTAACCCTGTCTGAGGATCTTCCGTGCTAGCATTACTCCGTTCATGTGTGCACCGCATTCTCCTCCGTGGATGGCCTCCATCAGGCGCTTCGATTCCTCGGCTTCAACACACAGCTTATGCATTCCCAGATGACTTCTCTTGTACAGCTTACCCCCACAAATGATGAACTGAATGGCCATTCTTCTGATTGCCCTTTTATCCTTGGCATTTGCCCCTGGTGGATATGCTTCCTTCTCCAAGAAATTTCAAATGTCATAATACCAGGGGTTTTCGTCCTGAACCTCATCTATAGCAGCGATCGACTCATAGGCTGGCGCAAATTTCTGGTCAATGATGACTGGACGCATCCGGATTCCGAACGGGATGTCTATCATGGAAGATAGAGTTGCTAAAGAATTTGCGAACCTGTTGTTCTCTCTTGGAAGATGAGCAAAGTTTAGCTTTTCAAACCGAGGAATTAACAAGTCCAAGGTCTGGTGACACATCATCATCTTTTCTTCTTTGACTTTCCAGTCTCCTTTTGCGTGAGACACAACAAGGTTGGAATCCCCGATGACGTCCAATAGTCTTGCTCCTAGTTCCAGGGCCGTTTCTAGACCGGCAATGCATGCCTCGTATTCTGCTTCGTTGTTCGAGACTTTAAACCGGAGTTTAAAGGCTAGAGGGATACGGGAATTGTCGGGTGCTATCTGTAGCACTCCTATCCCATACCCAAACTGATTTGACGCTCCGTCAAAGTACATCGTCCAATACTCGTCGTCGATGTGCAGAATGGCTTCATCTAGGAATAAGTATTCAACTGCTTCACCTCTTTCCACTGGATGATCGGCTAAGAACTCTGCCACAGCTCTTCCCATGACTGACTTGCGTGTCACATATTTTAGGTCAAATTCGGAGAGCAACAACAACCAATGAGCTAGCCTACCCATAAGTGCCAATTTCTCGAAAAGATATTTGATGGGATCGAGTCGTGAAACCAACATTACGGAGTGAGCTAACAGGTAGTGCCGCAGCTTCCTGGTAGCCCATACCAAAGCTAAGCAAGCCTTCTCCAACGGCGTATAGCGAGTCTCATACTCTAGCATCTTCTTGCTCAGATAGTAGATGGCTCTCTCCACCTTGTCCTTTGATTCTTGCGCGAGCATACAGCCCATTGTGGTCTCGGTCACTGAAAGGTATAATATCAACGGTTTCCTCGGCTCTGGCGGTGACAACACGGGTGGGTTCTGTAAATATTCCTTGATCTGTTCAAAAGCAGCTTGGCATCGGCTGTCCCATTGGAATTTCTTGCCTTTCTTCAGGAGACCAAAAAGTGGTTCACAAGTCAAGGTTAATTTTGAGATAAACCGTCTTATGAATTGCACTTTACCCAGAAAGCCTCGCATCTCCTTTTCAGTCATTGGTGGTGGCATTTCTAAGATGGCCTTGATTTTTGAAGGGTCGACCTCGATGCCCCGTTGTGTAATAAAAAATCCCAGCATTTTTCCCGCTGTAACACCGAACGTACACTTCTGAGGATTTAGCTGCAACCGAAATTCTCTGATCCTTTGAAAGAACTTTTGCAAGGCGGTGTAGTGGCCCTTTCTCTCTTTGGACTTGACAATCATGTCATCCACGTACACCTCAACCTCTTTGTGGATCATATCATGCAATATTGTAGTCGCGGCCCGTTGATACATAGCTCCAGCATTCTTTAACCCAAACGGCATCACTCTGTAGCAGTAAGTCTCCCACGGGGTGGTGAAAGCAGTCTTTTCCCTGTCTTCTGGTGCCATCACTATCTGATTGTAACCTGAGAAGCCATCCATGAATGAAAACAAAGCATGCCCTACTGTGAAGTCCACTAACTCATCAATATACGACAAGGGAAAGTCGTCCTTCGGACTAGCTCTGTTCAAATCCCTGAAATCCATGCACACTCGGATCCTGCCATCCTTCTTCGGCACTGGGACGATGTTGGCCAACCAAGTCGGGTATTCGGATACCAGCAGGAAGCCTGCGTTGATTTGCTTGGTGACCTCTTCCTTAATCTTAAGAGCCCAGTCGGGGCAGATCCTCCTGAGTTTCTGCTTGACGGGTCGGGCCTCGGGGTCAAGAGGGATCCGGTGCTGTACAATCTCAGGATCGATTCCAGGCATGTCTTCGTAGGACCATGCGAAAACGTCTTTGAAATCTTTTAATAAAACGACTAAGCACTCGCGTTCCTCTGAAGACAACGTGGACCCGATCTGGACCAGCCGCGGGTCCTCCTCAGTACCAATATTTACTGTAGTGATTTCATCAACCAGGGGTTTAACAAATCTTTCTTACTCTTGTTCAATTAAGCGTTGTAAAACCGGAGGAACTTCGTCCTCGTCGTTTTCATCAAAATTTTGAAAGTCTGAGTTAATGCAATAAATCAAGGGCATAGAAAAGTACTCAGAAACCACAGCTACTTGATTCTCATTAAGCATATCCAAATCGTCTGATTCCTCGGTTACAACCGACTCAAAAGAGAAAGAAAAAGACGACCTGGACAAGACTGTGGCATTCGGGTTATCATCCCCAGGATTACCAGACTCAGACTCAGTCGAGCTGGAACCTGATTCCGACTCACAAGACTCGGTGGAATCAGATTCTGGCTCACTACCTGACTCGGTACTGCTGGACAAAAATCCCTCTTCATACTGCCAAATGAGAGAGGGTGCGATAGATGCATCCAAAATAGTTACTGGTGGGCCCGCAGCCGTTCCATTCCCGATCACGCATATCGAAAAGTTATCCCCCAAGCACTCTTGGTCGATCGGAGGATCTGAAAGTAGACACGCCAGTGCTACCCCCATTTCAAGTTCGGTGTCCTCAGACTGCACTTTCTTACTCTGCTCAACCTCAGCTGATGGGTCTGTCTGCTCTTCGTCAACGTCATCCCCGGATAGTTACAAGTCGAAAAAGATTTCAAAACCAGGCACGCGCTTCCTCTCCGCATTCAACCACGGCTCTGGGAAGCCGCAAAATGGAAAATCCTTCCCCTCCCGGACGAAGCGTCCGTTTAGGGTACCCTGAATGGGCCTATGCATCAGCTCAAAAGGCTTCCCGGCCTGCTTTGCTCTGGCTCTTCCAGCCATTTCCTTTCCCTTCCTCACCCAGTCCTCTTTGGTGGGCAGATATCCCAAGCCAAAGGTATGAGGGTTGTGTGACACTTCGGCCAATGCTGCGACACCCTTCCGGCCACTCCTTCCTAATCCCATCCCGGGGATGTGTTGTAGCTTGTTCATGAGGTATACAGATTGAGCACTGACATATACTCCCTCATTAATGGCCATGATATTCTGCACAACCCGGGCCTCAACCAAAGTAAACCCTGATAAGAACAAATCCTCCGTGCCATGTTCAATTTCCAAGACTGGCGTAGACACTTCTGGCGGCGGATGGATTGATGAATTCCTGAAAACAATGGCCACCCCCTTCCCATGAGGGTACTTCAGCATTTGATGCAAAGTGGAAGAGACTGCCTTGACCTGGTGCAACCATGGTCGCCCCAAAAGTAGGTTAAAGGTTGCAGGAACGTCCAAGACATAGAATTCAATGTTGTGTTGTCCTGGACCAACCTGGGTCTGAATCTTGACAATCCCCATCACCTCCCTGCTGGTGTTATCATAGGCTCTGATCACTTGAGTAGTCGGCACGAAGTCCGCGGGCTTCAACCCGATCGCATATGCCATCCTTGATGGGCATACATTAATGGCGGATCCCGTGTCGATAAGAACCACTGGCACCCATTTGCCTCTACATTCCACGGAGATGTAAAGGGGTTTGTTATGATTTGCGCGCTCAGGCGGCAGTTCTTTATCTTAAAAGGTTAGTGTCGGGGAAACTCCTCCCGGAAAGACCAATCCAACCAGCTGCTCTGGTGTGGTATCTATAGAGAGTTTGGCCTTGTCCATAGCAGATAGGACAGCCTGTCTGTGCACTCGTGAAGCCATAAGCAGTCCCCAGATGGAGATGTCTGTTTGTATCTTCTTTAACTGTTTGAGTGCAGCCTCCTCTTCAAGCTGTTTCTCCTTTTGTTTCTCAGCTTCTTTATCCGTCCCAGATGCCTCTGGCTGGTCCAGGTACGGGGACTTGAAATACCGCCCGCTTCTCGTCATATGGTCGACCTCTCCGACATACCTAGTGTCGTCTGGCTAGTTACTCCCCCAATCTTCATCTGTGTGGGCAAGACATAAATCATCGTCTTCCCACCACATTCCGTCAGCAGCCGACAAACACCTGTCCGGTCCTGGTATGATCGTACTCACAGTACCTTCAGTCCATATGCCCGCAGCATCTTCTGTTCTCGTGCCCACGGCACCCTCGGCCCTTTCATGGGCTTTTGCCTTCCTGATTCCCTCGGAATCCCAAAATCTTTTCTTGTTCCGCCTGTGTCAGTGTAGTTTGTTGTTCAACTTTCTCTGTATCCACAATGCTTAAGTCTCGAGCGAAATTCTTCGTACCGGCGCTCTCCGGCAATGTATTCTGACTTCCAGCCCTTCCGGCCACAATTGATACTCTCGCCCCTGCTGGGCCCTGTTCTGGTTGGGCCTCTTCCACCACATCTGGTTAATCATCCAGCCATCTAGTGCCCTCTGCTAATTCCTTATAATCAAACCAGTTGACTGTCGCGCCCCCTGATTCTTGGTCATCGAAAAACTGTAGGTTGGCAAAGTCCTCCTCCACAACCGTCAAATCATTTGCCCCTTGCTCAAATCCATCCCCCTGGATCACACGCAGCTCTTCTTTCTCTGGCAATTCTATACCCAGCCCAATCTGGCCTGTTGACAAGATGTAGTCACTCAGATCATAGACTTCCCCAGCAAAACTTTCAGACTGTTCAATCCCAGACTCAACAATTCCATCATTTTCTGAAGTCTGCACTGCCCCATCTTTGATGGTCACCACCGTCGGCTCTGGTTGGTTTGTGGAGATGTCCAACATGCACAAAGAGTCGGTGCAGTCAGGAAGGAGCACCTTCGGCTTGGGTAGGTGGGATGGGGTGATATAGATACTAGGATCGTAAGATGCGACCCCAGTTTGGATAAAATTGATTCTATTGGGAGGGGGAGCTTGGTTATACGGTGGGAGAGGATTGGTTGTGACATTGGGTTTGTCGGGAGGCGCAATCACCTGCTTGTCAATAAGATCCTGGATCTCGTGACGCAATCTAAAACAACGGTCGGTGTCGTGACCGTGTTGTTGGTGATACACGCAGTATTTTACTGGGTCATGAGAGGGAGGGAGTGGATTTCGTAGTGGCCTCGGCTCCAGGGGCTTCAAATGTTTTTTCCTGATTAATACCCCTAAAGCTTTGGATAGGGGCATGTATAAGGGTGTGAAGGTTCTTTGGCCTCTGGGTTGGTATTTGGTGGTCTACTTGTTGCTTCCAGATACACCGGAGAAGGGCGTGGCTGCCATGAGTCTTGGAAGGAGAGGGGGAATGGTGGTGACCATGCTCACCTCTGAAACTCTTGCAGTTGTAGCGCCACCCGGGCCTGCATTGTTGTTACGGTTGAAAGTCCTCCTTGGTTGCTCTCTATCTTGGTCGATCAGACCCTGTTTCATTGCATCTTCAATCTGTACCCCCATCTCGTGCAGATCTGAAAAAGTGGGGAAGGGGAGTACAATCATCTTTTGCATCAATTTTGGCTGGAGATTGCGCACAATCATCCTGATCTGGTCTTTATTGGTGGGCCTTAAAGTCATCATCGAGGCCTTCGCCCTCCACCAGGTTACGAAATCCGAGAAACTCTCCTTGGGCTCCTGTCTTGTTGTTTCGAGATCACGAGTTGTAATCTCAATTTGGGTGTTGTAAGAGTATTGCGCAACAAAGGCTTCAGCCATTTCATCCCAACTCCGCTTGACATCATTCTCCAACTTTGCATACCAGATAGCGGCCACGCCCGACAGGGTCCGACCAAATAGTGAAAGCTTCTGGGGTCTAGTTAGGCCCATTGGCCGCAGTATATCTGAGAATAGTCGGAGGTGGACCATGGGATCCCCAGACCCGTCGAAGCGATCGATCTGCGGCATTTTAAATCTATCCGGTAGCGTCACAACCACGTCGGTATATCCATCCTCGATATCCGGGATAGCCTTTACCCCCTGGGATTTTTTGAATAGCTTCTCGAGCTTGCTCAATTTCAGTGCTGTATGGTCTACCTCGAACTCGAAGGGAGAGTCCGGTTGATTGACAGGCGTAGGTGCCTTAGATAGCTGGGGCAGAATTGGGGGGCGGAGCTGGCCCTGTTGGTATGTCCGTATCTGCCTGGACATTTGGTGCCTCCTCGGGTGCTGGGATTCCCGGTGGGAGAGGAACCGGGTGTGAAGCAGATGCTCCGGCTTGTTGTTGTAGCCTGGCAATTAATTCTGCTTGCAGGGCCATGATCGCGGCCTGTTGTTTGGCAAACTCATCCCAGCGAACAGCGTCCTGCTGCATGGCTATCATGGCCTCTTGCATCTGACCCATCATTTCCTCAACTCCTGTCGGTACCGCCATACTGCCCTGATTTGTCTAAACTATTGGTAGGTCTATTTCTATAGCAACAATCGGGATCTCAATCTGACTGTCCATTGATGGGGTAATCCGCTGCTCTGGCAACCTCTGCTCGGATACACTGCCTTCTCTTGGCCTCCATCTGATAACTAGGGGTAGAGAGTGAAACACTGGCTGTCCGTCAACCAGATCCTCGGATCGATTGAGTCGGCGACCTCTGGTCCAGGGTGCTTGGGGAATATCTACTTGGTCGGAAGCAATTGTGCTAAAACTGCCCTAGTCAAAGATAAATAAAGCAATAAGGAAATAAATAAACAGATAAACGGACAGCATAACAGCTTAAAGTAAATGCACAACACACAGCCGGGCATAACAACACACAGTCGGTAAGCTGAACACACGCTGTCCTCAATCACTGATCATTATCCCTGAATCACTGTCCCCAAAGACTGAATCTGATACCCGCAGATAACTTATTCTAAAACACTGACTGATGCCCACAGGCCTGATGCCCCAAACTCTCAAACTAATACATGTAACCCCTGTAGGGACACACTCTGACAGCACATAACAGATAATTGAGAGCCAAAACACCCCTATGTTGGGGGAGGGTTTCCCTGTCCTATTTTGTCAGGAGCTAGGGTTTCACTACGCACGCAGCGACTTCAAACAACCTATATCGGGTAAGCAACCAGCCCTAGTTTGGAATGGTCACTATGGATCCGAATATGTACTAGGTCGAATGGTCAAAAGGGGTGCCCCGGTAAAACCGGGGTTTGTGTTCCCACACTGGCAGAGCCCATAACCGGTCAGCCTTATGGTCATGCCTTGACAAGACAAGCCACCGGCAAACCGTTCAGGAATAGCAGATGGAAAACACGGTGTCCTAGGCGCACCAATGCACATGCAATGCAAAGAAACACACAAGTGTAGTCAAAAACAGATATCATGAGTTCGAGTCAAGTTCTCTAAGTCCCCAGCGGAGTCGCCAGAAACTGTAGACGTCCCCGAACGCCCCGGGAGGGATGGCTCCCCCCTATTCTGTTCGTATTGGGGTCACTACAGTTCGAACTCTCAAGTTGTCACGGTTCTCAATCTGAACCAAAGAGTCCAAATCCGGCAAATCGTTTTGAGAAAACAGATTTTTTAAAGAAGTGCCAAACATGGACTGCTTTGCCAGGTACAGAGTCGCCACCTAAATGTTTTATTTTGGGGAAATTTAGGAAACCCTGACTCGTTTGCCTAAGGCCACGTGTCCATCATCACCAAAGTCGCCTCGGCTCGGGAACTTGGGTACGATTGGGGAAGGTCACTTCGTGAGCACCCCCGCTCGCCCGATCAAAGATCGACCTCTACTAACCATGATATCTATTTTTGAAAACATTGTGCGTTCTTATTCTGGTTATTAGCCTAGATTTACTATGTGATGCGCACAGCATACAAGTATAGACTGGATCGCCTGAATTGGAACAAAACATTTCATGTTTGTTTATTTTAAAATGGTTTGATGGTGCTACCCGCAAGTAGGCTAAGACGTGGATTTGCCACCCTCAGGTGGGCTTAGAAAAACATGATTTTGCCACTATCTAGTGGGCTTAAAACACACTTTTGATGAATTGTTCCAATCCAAATAATCCAACCTTCACCCACAGGCATTCAGGCAGTTATATCACATAAGCAATTAGCCTCATGGTAAGCATGCTATCATGGCAGTCACTCACACGCATGCAAGGATGCTAAAGCATAAAACTTACCGAGTACTCCAAGCCAAAACATAAGCTAATTAGAAATCCATGCATGATCCTAATTATACAGAAATGCCTAATGCAACACATGCAAAAATGCAACACATGCAAAAATGCAACTATAGTAGGCTCGGCTATTCTAAACATGGCATATGAAATGCTACAGCTAACATGTATTCAACTTTGGAATTGAAATACAATGCAGTTAGTATGATGCGCCGAGCCCGGTGCATGCAAAATAGATGAATGAATGCAAACATGCTGTCATACTGTATGCTAATTGAAACATGCCCTAATCTAACCATCATAAGCGGGTAAATAAAAGGGAGAAAGACGTGGGGTTGGAAGACATACATCACACTCACGCACACTTATTACAACATTGCCCTCGCGCAGAGGGTCAGAATAAATAATATACAGTCCCAAATAATTACAGTCCAAATATGTACAAAACCCTAATTAATTAACAAATTAAATTAGGAAAGCAATAAATTGGCATGCAAGCCAGGGACTGCCTCAAATCTGCTCCGGATGATGAATGATGCATGCTCGGGTTGCCTTGTGTGGAGAATCCCTCGCGATGCCCCGGTTTGCCTCTGTTTGCAATTGTTCTTGGAATGCGTGTCAAGCTCCGGAAGGCTGCTGATTCTTGATTTGCTGCAACAGAGAGCAACAAAGGGGCATGGCAAAGTATTTTCACATATGTATGCATGACTACTCTTCAGGGAGTGTAGTCCTCGATCCTCGTGCCACCAATCACGCATATCGATGCATGATGGCTGAGGAGTCGAATTGCACGACTCAATATGAAATGAATGCACATATAAACACAACAAGACCGAAACTCCATCATGGATAATCCAGAGTGTCGGTGACCGGGAATTGAGACACGTTCCGTCACTCGAAGTATGAAACGTCCCTCGTTTCCCGTGCTCAGGCTAACTCCTATCCCAAGCACAATGCAATATGCATGACATGCATGAATGCAACTAATATACAACCTAGCATGCACAATGCTATGAAATGGCATACACGATGCACAAGGTAACATGGCATACGCAATGCGCTAACATACAACCTAGCATACACAATGCTATGAAATGAAATGGCATCCACAATGCATGATGGACTTACACCAACATGAGTGGACCTCAGCCACACTCACATCAGTAGCCACGAGATGAAAAATGAGACACTCAAGACGCGTGCACACATGCACGCAAACCGAGGACCAATCCTAAGGCACAAATGCCACTCTAAGCATGGCAAGGTATGGAATATGGCATACAAGCATGTCGATTCCAGCACTGAAATTTGATACAAAGCAGCCCCGAAACATGGAAACATGGTGTAGACGTCCCCGAACGCCCCGGAAGGGATCGAGGTCCCGTTCCGCTCGTATTGGGCTCACTACAGTTCGGACTCTCAATTTGTCATGGTTCTAAATATGAACCAAAGAGTCCAAATCTGGCAAATCATTTTGAGAAAACAGATTTTGAAAGAAGTGCCAAATATGGACTGCTTTGCTAGATACAGAGTCGCCACCTAAATATTTTATTTTGGGGAAATTTAGGAAACCCTGACTCGTTTGCCTAAGGCCACGTATCCGTCATCACCAAAGTTGCCTCGGCTCGGGAACTTGGGTACGATTGGGGAAGGTCACTTCGTGAGCACCCCCGCTCGCCCGATCAAAGATCGGCCTCTACTAACCATGATATCTATTTTTGAAAACATTATGCGTTCTTATTCCGGTTATTAGCCTAGATTTACTATGTGATGCGCACAGCATACAAGTATAGACTGGATCGCCTGAATTGGAACAAAACATTTCATGTTTGTTTATTTGAAAATGATTTGATGGTGCTACCCGCAAGTAGGCTAAGACGTGGATTTGCCACCCTCAGGTGGGCTTAGAAAAACATGATTTTGCCACTATCTAGTGGGCTTAAAACACACATTTGATGAATTGTTCCAATCCAAATAATCCAACCTTCACCCACAGGCATTCATGTAGTTATATCACATAAGCAATTAGCCTCATGGTAAGCATGCTATCATGGCAGTCACTCACACGCATGCAAGGATGCTAAAGCATAAAACTTACCGAGTACTCCAAGCCAAAACAGAAGCTAATTAGAAATCCATGCATGATCCTAATTATACAGAAATGCCTAATGCAACACATGCAAAAATGCAACTATAGCAGGCTCGGCTATTCTAAACATGGCATATGAAATGCTACAGCTAACATGTATTCAACTTTGGAATTGAAATACAATGCAGTTAGTATGATGCGCCGAGCCCGGTGCATGCAAAACAGATGAATGAATGGAAACATGCTATCATACTGTATGTTAATTGAAACATGGCCTAATCTAACCATCATAAGCTGGTAAATAAAAGGGAGAAAGACGTGGTGTTGGAAGATATACATCACACACACGCACACTTATTACAATTGTGCCCTCGCGCAGAGGGTCCGAATAAATAATATACAGTCCCGAATAAATAATTACAGTCCAAATATGTGCAAAACCCTAATTAAATTACAAATTTAACTAAGAAAGCTGTAAACTAGCATGCAAGCTAGGGACTGCCTCGACTCCGCTCCGGATGATGAATGATGCATGCTCGGGTTGCTTGGCACGAAAATCCACTACGATGCCCTAATTAGCCTCTGTTTGCGATTGATGCCGGGATGCTGTGCAAGGTTTTTGAAGGGCTACTGATTCTTGATCTGCTGCAACAGAGAGCAGGAAAAGGGCATGGCAATGTATTTTCACAAATGTATGCATGCCTCGATCCTCGTGCCACCAATCACGCATCTCGATGCATGATGGCCGAGGAGTCGAATTGTGCAACTCAATATAGAATGAATGCATATGAAAACACAACAAGACCTAACTCCATCATGGGCAATCCAGAGTGTCGGTGACAGGGAATTGAGATACGTTCCGTCACTCGAAATACGAAACGTCCCTCGTTTCTCGTGCTCGGGCTAACTCTTATCCCAAGAACGATGCAATATGCATGATATGCATGAAATGAAACTAAGATACAACCTAACATGCACAATGCTATGAAATGGCATACACGATGCACGAGATAACATGGCATACACGATGCGCTAACATACAACCTCGCATACGCAATGCTATGAAATGAAATGGCATACACAATGCATAATGGACTTACACCAACATGAGTGGACCTCAGCCACACTCACATAAGAGGCCATTAGATGAAAATGAGACACTCGAGATGCGTGCACGCATGCACGCAAACCGAGGACCGATCCTAAGGCACCGAATGCCACTCTAACGAGACATGGCAAGGCATGGAATACGGCATACTAGCATGAAAATTTCAGTAGCAAAACATGATGCAAAACAGCCCCGAAACATGGCAATATGGTACCCGATGCATGAAATGAGACCCGAAATGCAAAACTAGGCACACGCAATGGCCTATAGCTATACAAAGCATGCACTATTTGATCATGAAGCATGAATAAAGATTCAAGGCAGTCCCAAAACAAGCATATTTACAGTTTTAAGCAAGGCCAAACAATAGACGCAAATAGGACTAAGCTAGCATGCAAAAATGGCCCCATGAGGGAGGTAATGAAGCAAGTAACAGTTGCTGGCCCTGAATAGCCAAGAGCCCTTCAACAAAGTTGAAGAGGGGCTCAAAAAGAAGCACTTTACAGTTTGAAACAAGCCACGGATCTAAACACAAACAGGCCTAAAACATTGTGCAAGAAATGGGCCAAAAGGAAGACAAAGAAGCAAGTGGTGGTTTGTGGCCTCAAACAGAGGAGGGCCCTTTAACAAAGTTGAAGCGGGGACCAAAACATGGTATTTTACAGTTTGTGATCAAACCCAAAACAGTGCACATGCAAGCCTAAAATACTATGCAAAATAAGGCCTAAAAAGAGGTTTAAACACAAAGAGCAAGAAGGGAACCTCAAAAAGAAAAAGACCCTTTATCAAACATGAAGAGGGGGTCAAAATAAGACTATTTACAGTTCGGACCAGAGCCCAAAAATATAAGCACAAAGGGCTAACAAAACATGCAAAAATAAGGCCAAAAGAAAGATAAAGAGGCAAGTTCCAAAAGGAAGCCTCAAACAGTGATGAGCCCTTCAACAATGTTGAAGAAGGACTCAAAATAAGCCACTCTACAGTTTATGACAGAGCTCAAAACAGTTTACACGTAGGCCAAAAATACTACACAAGAAATAGGCATACAAGAGAGGTAAATAAGCAAGTGCAAAAAGGAAGCCTCAAACAGTGAGAGGCCCTCAAACAAACATGAAAAAGAGCTCAAAAAATGCTATTTTCAGTTAGGGTCGAAGCCGAAAAGTGTAAGCAAGAATGGATAAGAAAGCATGCAAAAATGAACTCAAAAGAGCGGAAAAGTAACTCACCCTTGTAGACCAATCTTTGACAACCTCTTGGCATAAGAAATGGTGCTCCTCAGCTCTGGAAAGCAGCTCCAAGTGGCTGGAATGGAGGTGGTGGTGTGGTGCTAGGTGGTGGTGTAGAAATGGTGTAGGAACTTAAGGGTTTTGAGGGTTAGGGTGTAGAGAGGGAGAGATACAAGGCAAGAGGCTTGAAGCAAATTTTTGTAACCCTCAGATGGGAGCTGGAGCTGCTGTTATATAGGCAAAAGAGGGGGAGAAAAGGGGGGGAAAATGGGGGGGAAATGAATTCAAGTTTCCCCTCCCAAAATGCAGCCCCTCGGATACACAATCTGGGGGGAAACAGAATACACATCTGTAATGTACCTGGAGAGAGGATCAAGGCCGGCTGGTTATCAAAGTTACAGGTAGCCGGCCGGCCCTCCCCATGGCCGGCCGGCCAAGGGTCAAAAGGGTCAATCACGATTAGTGGCCGGCCACCCCAAAAAGAGGGCCTCCCATGTGTGCACAACACAACCATGTGGTCAAAAACTGGAGAAAGTGAACCAGGAGAGAGAACAGGCCACTTTTAGGAGGGGTTCAAAAAGTTCACACACAATTACTGGCCGGCCATGTCATATTGGTGGCCTCCCAGGTGTGTACAACACAAATATGTGGTTTGGGGCAAGAAAAAGTGGCCTTAGGGTGGTCAACATTGGCTTTCAAGTGGGAAAAATGGGCGACGGAGGGCGATGGAGGAATAAAACTTGTTATCAGAACAATTACTGGCCTCCCACCCTTCTACGACCTTTCTAACAATGAAACAGAGGTCTCTGCCAAAAATGAACTCAAACCGATGCAAAATGAAGGTTCGGGGGCCGAAACGCCCAGCCCGAGGCCCCGAAAACTGGCTGTTAGGCACCGGAAGTGGTGTTCGACCACGAAGTTGGTTTTTCGAGCCACAGTGTCCCTCAAAAGGGAGCAAAAAAGATGCATGCCAAAAACCAGAGCAAACGGAGGTGGTTAAGCGGTCCCGAACCGAGGCACACGGCCAACGACTCCGAAAAATCGAAAACCGGACTCCAAATGGGCAAAATGGCCTACGACCACGAAACGTAGCATACGACCACTGAGAGATGATCTACGAGACCTCTCACTCCCTTCGGGAAGAGAAAACAGAGCCTGGTTCGCAAACCGAGGCAAAGCATGAAAGAGTCCGGAAGTCCGGAGGCAAGGCTCGCAGCCGAGACTCCGAAACCTCTGATCGAGCACGATATGCAACATCACCAAGCGCTCAATCGGTGACGTCTGAGTCTTAAGGTCGGTCAAAAATGGGGTGTCTACACACGGCACCCGATGCATGGAATGAATCCCAAAATTCGAAACTAGGCACATGGAATGACTTACAGCTATACAAAGCATGCATTATTTGATCACGAAGCATGAAGACAGATGCAAGAAAGTCCCAAAACATGCATATTTCCAGTTTATAACAAGTCCCAAAAATGAATGCAAATAGGGCTAATCTATCATGCAAAAATGGCCCTAAAAGAGAGATTAAACACAAAGGGACAGCAGCTGGCCCCAAATGGAAAAGATCCCTTCAACAAAGTTGAAGAGGGGCTCAAAAAATGGCACTTTACAGTTTACATCAAGCCACGAAAATAATCACAAATAAGGCCAAACTATCATGCAAGAAAAGGCCTAAAAGAGGGGTAAAGAGACAAGTGGGAGCTTCTGTTCTCAAAAAGAGGAGAGCCCTTCAACAATGTTGAAGAGGGGCTCAAAAAACGATATTTTACAGTTTATGGAAAGATCCAAAACAGCTCACAAATAAGCCAAAAATACTATGCAAAAATTGGCCTAAAAGAGAGATAAAGAAGAAAGTGATATCAGGAGGCCTCAAACATAGGAGATCCCTTCAACAATGTTGAAGAGGGGCTCAAAAAAATTTATTTTATAGTTTATGGTAAAGTCCAAAACAACTCACAAATAGGCCTAAAATACTATGTAAAAATTGGCCTAAAAGAGAGATAAAGAGGCAAGTGATAGCAGGAGGTCTCAAACAGAGGAGGACCCTTAGTCAAACATGGAGATGAGCACAAAATATGACTATTTACAGTTTGGGTCGGACCCCAAAAATGCTAGCAAGTATGGCTTAGATACAAAACAAAATAAGGCACAAAAGAGGGAAAATGGGACTCACCCTTATAGACCAATGGACCAGCAGCTCTTGGACCAAGTTTGGGAGCTCTTCACCTCTGGAAAGCAGCCTCAAGTTGCTGGCATGGAGGATGGAGGCCTTATGCTATGGGTTGATGTAAAATGGTGTAGGGGCAAGGTGGTTTTGAGGGTTGGAATAGAGGGAGAGAGAGATTGAATGCAAGGGCTCCAAAACAATTTTTGTAACCCTGAAAAATGGAGCTGGGGGGCTGGTTTTATAGAGGAGAGGAGTGGAGAAAAGGGGGGGAAAATAAAATTCAAGTTTCCCCCCCAAAAGACCCCCCCTCGGATACAGGATCTGGGGGGAAAAGGAGGGCACAGCTAGAAAGAACAGGGAGTGGGGGTTATGGCCGGCCAGGTTCAGAAGGTTCAGGGGGCCGGCCGACCACCTCCCATGGCCGACCGACCAAGGGTCAAAAAGGTCAAGCACAATTACTGGTCGGCCACCTCAAAAAGGTGGTCTCTCATGTGTGCACAACACAACTATGTGGTTGAAACCCAGAAAAAGTGAACCAGGAGAGAGAAAAGACCATTTTTTAGAGGGGGTTAAAAGGGTCAGGCACAATTACTGGTCGGCCACCAACTATTGGTGGCCTCCCAAGTTTGTACAACACAAATATGGGGTTTAGGGTTCAAGAAAGTGGCTCCGCGGTGGTCAACATTGGCTTTTTAGTGAGAAAAACGGGCGACGGAGAGCGATGAAAAAATAAAGCTGGCTTTCCAGAACAATTGCTGGCCTCTCACCCTCCTACAAGCTTTGTAACTATGGAAATAAGGTCTCCACCAAAAATGAACCAAAACGGATGCAAAATGGAGGTTCGGGGGACCGAAATGCGCGGCCCGGGGCCCTGAAAATGGGCTGTTAAGCACCGGAGGTGGTGTTCGACCACGAAGTTGGTCTCTCGGGCCACAGTGTTCCTCAAAAGGGAGGAAGTAAGGTGTATACCAAAAACCAGAGCAAACGGAGGTGGTCAGGTAGTCCCGAACCTCGGCACACGGCCGTCGGCTCCGAAAAATCGGAAACCGGGCTCCAAACGGGAAAAATGGCCTACGACCACAAAACATAGCCTACGGCCACTGAGAGATGATCTTCGAGACCTATCCCTCCCTTTGGGAAGAGAAAACAGAGCCTGGTTCGCAAACCGAGGCAAGGCACGAAAGAGTCCGGAAGTACGGAGGCAAGGCTTGCAGCCGGGACTCTGAAACTTCTGAACGAGCACAATATGCAATATCACTGAACGCTCAATCAGTGACGTCTGAGTCTTAAGGTCGGTCAAAAATAGGGTGTCTACAGCCGCCGGTGCCATAGGCCTCCCTCTCTCAGCTCGGCGACCACTGCTGAGAGGCCGCATGATTAGGACTGGACGTACTCTGTGTAGTCGCCCTCGCCCCTGAAGCCCTCTGCATCCCAACCGATCGTGTAATCAGCCATCTCCTCCACGGTGTACCTCTCTGTGTCCCTCATGTGGGTAGGAGGCGGACCTGGAACTATCTGTTATGGTAAACCCAAGGTCTGGCGTAGGAAGCGCTCGCCTAGGTACCAAGCCCGACAGACCGGGCCCTCAGCACAAGCCTGAATCTGGCGGACTCCTCAGCGCCTGTGTACCGCTCCCGAACTATGGCTGGCAATGGAGCCCAAGGCTGCTAGGTGATCTATAAATGACACACAGTTGGTTATCTACTATTATCGAAAGAATAATGCAAAGCGAAGCTTGAAATAAACTCTAAAGTTGAACATACCTCTGCGGCAGTGATGGTGTCAAAATAGCGGCGGAAGAATATGCAAGACTCCCGGGGTCTCTGCACGCATCTCACATCAAAGCGGCGGGAGAATGAAACACCGAGGGGAGTCTCCTCGTCGGGCACTGGTGCAAGCCTGGGGAAGTAGGCGTAGACCCACAACTGCAGAGCAAATATCAGTATGCTTATCAGATAAAGCAGGATGCAGACGAAGCAGAATGCAGGATAAAGCAGAAATTACAGAACCGTGTATTGTGCAGTATATTGTGCAGAGTGTACAGTGTGTGCAGTATACAGTCAGTGTAAAGCAGATTGCATGTTTGCAGTATGTGCAGTGTATAGTCAGTTGGCATCAGATTGTGTAGTTTGTGAAGCATTGTGCAGTATACAGTCAGTGTAAAGCAAATTATATGTGTGCCGTGTGTGCAGTATATGACCAACGTGTGGCAGACTGCAGTGTGTGCAATGTACAGAATACAGATAATGTAGAGCAGAAATGTGAAACAAAGAAAGAAAATGTACCTCCCAAGCTCGCTAGTAGCCTCCGAGCAACTGTCCACTGAGGCGAGAGGATGAACTCATGTTGCCGTACAAGGTGGCCAAGCCAGCGCCACCCCAGTCGTAAAGGCGGATCCGTGTGACGTCCACTAAGGCGCTCAACAGATAGAGGGGCACAGTGTTCGCCCGGTCGGCGAAGAGGGTCGTCCCCAGCAAGAACATCAGGAAGCCGCGTGCATACTGCTCCGCCTCTTCTTGAGCCATCGGCACCTCCTCAGCTAAGGCTGGCTGAATCCTGAAGTGGTCCTCGAACCACGAATATCTGACAAATCCTGGACGGGCAAGAGGCGGTAGGTCACCAAGCAAGTACATCTGAGCGGCCTCCCACTCGTCCATGTCTGTGTCGAAGGGGATCGAATCACCCTCTACCCCGATGCCGGTGAGCATCGAGAAGTCATAGGGAGTCATCGTCATGTCTCCCATGGTAGAGAAGTGGAAGGAATCGGTGGTGTCCCACCACCTCTCCACCAGAGCGGCAAGAAGAGGCCTGCTCACGGTAAGGCGTGAGAGTCCCCTACAGAAGGCACCGAAGTCGGCCTGGTCGACAATGTGACGGACTGCGTCTGGTAGCTCCATGTACCATCCGCGGGCAGCAACATTCCCATACCCCCGGAAGGCATGGGAATCCCCCTGTATTCAAAAGCAAACAATTGCGAAGCAATATTCAATGTACAGTTTTGAAGAGCATTCAGAATTGGTAACAATACAGCGTGTGTGCACGTGTTCAGATTCAAACAGACATCGGATGCCGGTGTGCTCAAAGTGAACTACAACATACGATGTGTCAGTGTGTTCAAGTGGTTCAGTGAAAATGCAGCGTGTGTGCACATTTTCAGGTTCAAACAGATATCAGGTATCAGTGTGCTCACAGATGAATTACAGTGTGTAATATATCGGTGTATCCGGGCTAAGCAGTTAAAGAATAGAATCAACTATTGCAGTTATGTTCTACATTACGAAAAAATAAAATAGAGGGAAGACTGTACCTCAGAAGTGCCGTAAGACAGATGTGACTCTGGCTCGCGCAGAAGAAGCTCTCGTGGCACGCCCCTATCAAAACTCCTGAACTGGCAAAGTCCGTCAGGAGGCAGGACATGAATCGCCGGTCTGTAGGCCGCTGGATCGAACGGCCGGATGTGAAGCGGCAAGAGCTCGGCCTCTAGGTCCATATCTATCTCCAAGGGAGCCCCACCGCCTGGAATGTCATCCGCCATCTCGAGAATGGTGCAAAAATGGCCGGAAGAGTGAAAACCGGGCAAAAATATGAAAAGTCAACTGAAAAGTTAACCCCAAGAGGGTAAAAAATGGCCGGAAAGGTCGAGGTGCAGAAAAGGCACAAAAATTGAGGTAAACTCGAGGGAAACAAACCCCGAGTGGTGAGAATCGAGAAAGAGACACCGAAACAAAATTTTGTTCTGTTCAAAATATTCAAAACGCGAAGGTATTCGCGAATCGAACGTCGAAACGGGCCCTAAAACCCAGGAAAATGGCGGATCGAAGGAAGAAAAATAGCCTAGAGAGAAGGAGGAGGAAATTTCGAGCAAGTGGGAAGTGAAAATATAGGGCTAGAAGCCCTATATTTAAAGACCCGTGCCGATTTGACCAAACTGTCTCGATTCAGGCATATTTGGCCGGTCGGCCACATTGTTGGCCGGTCAGCCAAATAGATGGCCGGTGGACTTTTTTGGTGGCCGGTGGATGGCCGGTGACCTCTCCCTATGGCCGGTGAACCTCCTACACCTTTGTTGGGGTCTTTGATGTGGTTTGGGGCCTCCATTGCTCAACACAGTGCAAAAGAGTGCATTTTTGAAGCTCAACCGGACTCCGTTTTGACTTCGGACCGTGTTTTCTGTGCGTAGCACTCGAATGCATGCAAGGGTGTATCCTTTTCATATCCTTTTTGTATCTTGCAAACATTTGGAAACTACTTCAAATGCATTGCATCATTATGCATGCATACACGCATTGTCATGCACACGCCGACTTGCATTGTTATGCACCTCCAAGCGGTCTGGCGAGACCTTAAATACGCTCGGTCTAGGAGACCTTAAATCCTCTGAAGGTGCAAGTCCTTTGGTGTTTGTCGTGCCCGAACGACTTTTGGTAGGTTTCATCTTGGGCCGCATCGTCATGCGCACCTTACAAGCATTGTCATGCATGGTCCTTGTCACGCATCATCATGTGTACCTCACATGCATTTGTCATGCATTTCAAAGAGAACATGTGTTGTCGCGCATTTGAGTCCCCTTGCATCGTCATGCACATTCCAGTTGCATTGTCATGCATTTTCTCTATCATGCATTGTCATGTTTATCTTACTTGCATTGTTATGCATTTTAATAGCGGTCTGGCGAGACCTTAAATACGCTCAGTCTAGGAGACCTTAAATCCTCTGAAGGTGCAAGTCCTTTGGTGTTTGTCGTGCCCAAACGACTTTTGGTAGGTTTCATCTTAGGCCGCATCGTCATGCGCACCTTCCAGGCATCGTCATGCGCACCTTACAGGCATTGTCATGCATGGTCCTTGTTACGCATCATCATGCGTACCTCACATGCATTTGTCATGCATTTCAAAGAGAACATGCGTTGTCGCGCATTTGAGTCCCCTTGCATCGTCATGCATATTCCAGTTGCATTGTCATGCATTTTCTCTATCATGCATTGTCATGTTTATCTTACTTGCATTGTTATGCATTTTAATAGCGGTCTGGCGAGGCCTTAAATGCGCTCGGTCTAGGAGACCTTAAATCCTCTGAAGGTGCAAGACCTTTGGTGTTTGTCGTGCCCGAACGACTTTTGGCGGGTTTTATCCTAGGTTGCATTGCCATGCATTCCTTGCTCGCATTGTTATGCGCCACTCATATGCATTGTCATGCATTTCAAAAGACATGCGTTGTCGCGCATTCAATTTCATGCATTATCATGCACATTTCATTTGCATTTCAAAATAAAAAAACCAAAAAAAAAAAAAAAAATGCATTGTCATGCATTCACTGTAAATAGTGCATATGTCATGCATCACTGTAAATATTGCATTTACATACATTCCATTGCATATTGTATATATTGCATTGTAGCTCGCATGCATTCACTGCATCACATCCATCTACGGCTTGCGCCTTTCCATGTTGAGCTTGGTCCGGTATCTGCCCGTACTTTTCGCGTTGAAGCACGGTTATGATATTATGTGTACGCACCTCTTGTTGTGGGTGACGGCACCGTTTTCGTGTTAAACGTGGTCTGTATGTGTCCATGCCTTTCCTAGGTGAGATACGGTTTGGCCGCGTGCCTTATCCATTGTAAATATTACATTCCATTGCATATTGTATATATTGCATTGTAGCTTGCATGCATTTATTGCATCACCTCCATTTACGGCTTGCGCCTTTCCATGTTGAGCTCGGTCTGGTATGTGCCCGTACTCTTCGCGTTGAAGCACGGTTATGATATTATGTGTACGCACCTAGTGTTGAGGGTGACGGTACCGTTTCCGTGTTAAACTTGGTCTATATGTGTCCATGCCTTTCTTAGGCAAGATACGGTTTGGCCGCAGGCCTTATCCACTGCATCCATTGCATTTTAGCTAGTAAATATTGCATTGTACATAGCTTGCATTGTCATGCATCTTTCCTTACATGCATTATAGTGCATTCTTCCTTACTTTGCATTGTCATGCATCTCATTGTAAATATTACATTCCATTGCATATTGTATATATTGCATTGTAGCTTGCATGCATTCACTGCATCACCTCCATCTATGGCTTGCGCCTTCCCATGTTGAGCTTGGTCTGGTATGTGTCCATACTTTTCCCGTCGAAGCACAGTTATGATATTATGTGTACACACCTAGTGTTGAGGGTGACGGCACCGTTTCTATGTTAAACGTGGTTTGTTTATGTCCATGCCTTTCCTAGGCAAGATATGTTTTAGTCGCGCGTCATATCCATTTCATTCATTACATTGTAGTGTAGTGTCTTGCATCCAGCATTTAGGATCACGATCTCTACTGAGCAGAGCATGCCTCACTTATATCATCCCACCCAATTGCTTGTATCTTGTGTTCTGTCTACACACTCATAGTTCTGCATGTGTACGCGCCTATTCCACTACTGGTATTGTGGTTTGAGGGTGTCGGCACCTTTTTTATGGTAGACGGACTTTACATCTCCATCATCTTTATGATATTTGTGTGGTTTTGAACTGCTTATGGTTTGATCATGTTTCAATTACATTGCATATCATTTGCATTGCTTATACACAGTTTTGTATATATTGCATTATCATTTTGCATCCATTCCGCATTGTTATACGTTGTCACACATAGGTTGCATTGTCATGCACACCTTCACTTGCGTTGTTACACAGCTTAGATTGCATTGTTATGCATGTTGCTAACGATATCGTACCTATTAAGTTTTCTTTCTCTTTCAGGCACAATATTGTATGTATGGTTCATTTGAAGCTGGTGCAACCAGACGAGCCATACAGGTATTGTATTCTCCATGTGAGATGCATCGAGAATTGAATAATTCCCTTGCATCCTTTCTGCATTGTAATGTAACTGGGTTCTTGCTTAAAACTGTTGCATGTTATGCTTCGTTACAGCTTTCTTTGCATAATCATAAGTTATGTTCGGCTTCTTCCATTGTCAGTTGCATTTTTCCCCCGCCTTCGGGTGCATATCCTTATTGTCTTGCATGTTTGTCTAAGTCTTCGGCCTTGTCAAAAACGGGTCGTCTCTGGGCTTTGACATTTGCTCCCATCATTGTTATGACTTTCGAGTTCTGTCAAAGAGGGGCAACTGTAGACACCCCATTTTTGACCGTCCTCAAGACTTGGACGTCACCGTTGGAACACTCGATGATCATCCATGTTCGTGTTCGTCTTGAGTTCTCGGAGGTCTCGGCCACGCGCCATGCCTCAAGACCTCTCGACTTGCCTGTTTTGTGTTTGGTTTTGCACCAAACACTTGTGTTTTGCTTTTGAGGAGCAGGGAATGGCTTGTTGGCCATCCCCACATCTCACTGGCCACGGCTTGAGGCCACCGGTCATTGTTTTGTTGTCATCGGCCAAATGTTTGGTCGGTCGGCACTCTGTTTGGTCGGTCGGCCATTTATTTGGTCAATTTGGCATTTTTGGCTGGCCGACCACTGTGCATCTGCTTTTGGTAGATATTTTGCGCCAGCTGTGCTAGCTGGCACCCACTTTGCACCCCCTCCATACACGTGTATGGAGGGATTTCACTCTTGCTTAGCTTGTTTTGTAAGCTTTGCAAGAGTGATCCTCTATAAAGGGAGACCTTCCCCTCCCTCCTCAAGGGTTCCAGAAGTTCAAGAGAGAGCTCTGAGATTAGGGTTTGCATAGTGTATCTATCTATCTCTATATCTCCCACTCCTTTTGCCTTTGTGTGTGTTTGTTCTTACTTTTGTGCACAAACACCTAATTCTACACCTTACCTTGGTTGCTGAGGAGCCAATAGGTTGGTCTTGAAGTTTTGGAGCTAGTTTGGACCTAAGGAAGCAGCTGCAGTGCTCTTCTTGAAGAAAGTCTTCAAGGATAAGAACTTTGCCCCTTTATTCCCCATTTTTGCATAGTCTTTTAACCTACCTTGCATCTATTTTTAGACTTTGTGTATAACTAATAAAAGTCTTTTTTTTTAGTGCTCTAAATAGTTGTTTAAGGTCACTTTGTTGTTTGGGGTTGTTTGACCCCTCTTAGGCCTTGTTTGGTCCCCATTTTGTGCATTTTTGGTGAGCTCCGGGACCACCTTGTTTGGGCCTCCTCACCACTGAAATCCAGAGGGATTTCAGTGGTGGGGATGGTGCTTTAAGGTCCTAAGAAGGAGAGGGCTATCCCCTCTCCTTGTTGCCTTCAATGTTCGCCATTTTAGCCTCATGTGTGAGCATCTTGTTTAAGTACATGTTGGCCATGTCTTAAGTGTTATTTGTACTTATTTTGCCATGATATAGCACTATTTTTAATTGGTTTAGACACACCACGCATGCTTAGCATACTTGTCTTGTAATGCCATAAATTGCCTTAACATATGCCTAGCATTTAGACCACCATGCTTACTTGTTTTGGCCTAACTTTGTGAAGCTTTTATGCATGTTTTGGCGTGCCCAAGGTCTGTTTTTGGTTGCTCAGGTCATCCATGATTTTCTTTGTATAGCTACCATATAATCCCCCTTGTGAGCCTTGAGTGTTGACCGCTCTAGCATGCTTTACTTGCTTGTTTGAGTGGTTTGGCACCACTTATAGCATCATTTCAGTCCTTGTGGTGTGCTTGTATGCTTGCATTTGATGCCCCTTTAATGCTTTAAAAGGCTTGTGTCTTATGCTCCATGTTTGGACCTTTATGTATGCTTCCATGTTTAGACTATTTAGATGTCATCTAGGTGCGTCTTTGGTCTTTTTTAGACCTGCATTGGACCTGTTTTCGGTCCTCCCGGCCCTTTGGGGCTTGCTTCATATAGCTTTGGTTTAAGCCCCCTTTGAGTCTTGGACATTGTTGCATGTTTGGCTTGTCTTGTTTACTTGGTTTGGCACCTTTATAACATGATTTTCAGAGCTTAGTATGCATGCCATATGTCCATGTTTGTCCCTTTTAAGTGTGCTTAAAAGTTATTCTTTGATGCTTAAGTTTTGAACCATGTATGTATGCATGTTTATGTGTATTTTGGCCTTCATTTCCTTAGCATTCGGCCACTGTTTTGGGCTTATTTGAGAGCTGCCCAAACTAGTCTAAGACCCTCATTCGCGTGTTGTTGCATGCTAGCCTTGCATGTTGTTACATACTTGGCCTATCGCATGTGTTGCATGTTTGAATCACATTGCATTTAGCATGCATTTCCTCTTGTTTTGATTTCTTAACATGTTATATGTCTTGCATGTTTGCATGTTCACATTGCATCTTTGCACGCTTGTTAACTTGCATACTTGTTACATATTTGCATCTTAGTATGCTTGTTTGCATCCTCATGTTGCATGTTTAGCTTGCATGCCTAGGCTGCATTTCACTAAGCATGTATGCCTTGCCTCTTGAATTGATTCTGATAGAGGTTGGGCCTCCATTGTTTGTTTATGTGCATTTCATTCCACACCAAAATGCATAACTTGGTATCTTGGGCCATCACGCATTGAAATGCGCGATTGGTGGTCCGAGAATCGAGTACCATACCCTTTTGAGTCATAAACATGATAAGGGGTGTGGTGGTACAAACATTGCTTTGAAATGCATCGCCATGCCTTGTTTTGCCCTCTGCTGCTGTCAAAACAGGTTCCTGCAGGAAGATATGGCTGGTCGGCCATCTCCAGTGCCGGCCAGCTATCCATTTCTGGCCGATGGCTTCATAGATGGTCGATGACCACTTACCTTTTGCCGGTGACCATTCTTCATGGTCGGTGGCATTTCCCAGTGTTCAGAGGGTGTACCTTGGGACTTGTGCAGTCTTCAGCGGAGGAAAACAGTGAAAACAGAGGCAACTTGTGTATGGCAGTGGGTTTCCGAGCGGAGCCGAGCATACATGCTTTGGGCCCTCTTCCAAAGCGGGTTTATCGCTTTATTAGCTTAGTTAATTTGCTTAACTAGTTATTTGGTCTGTAATTAATTAATTAGCTTGTAGGTTAATTAATTTGTATTATTCTTTCGGACCCTCCGGGCGAGGGCAATTGTGTAATAAGCGTGCATGAGTGTGTGTATGTCTTCCAACCCCACGTCTTTCTCCCTTTTATTTACCAGCTTTTGATGATTAGTATTAGGGCATATTCAATTTAGCATACCTTATGCTATGCATGCGTGTATCAGTCATCAGCATTGCATGCACCGGGCTCGGCGCATCATGCTAACTGCATAGTATTTCAAATCTAACTTGAATATATGCTATCTGTCACATTTCACATGCCATCCATAGATTAGCCGAGCCTATTCTAGTGACATTTTGTATGCGATGCACTAGCCACTTTAACATTAACTAGGATCATGCATGATTACTAACTAGTTTCTTGTTTGGGTTGGAGTACACTGTGAGTGTTTTTATACTTTAGCATCTCGCATGAGTGTGAATGTTAAACATGCCAGAATGCTTACCATGTGGCTATATGCTTATGTGATATAAACTGCCTGAATGCCTGTGGGTGAAGGCTGGATTGTTTGAGTTGGAACAACTCTTTGAAATCCGTGTTTTAGCCTACTTGCGAGTAGCAAATTTCAAACTGTTTTTCAACCAAACAGATATGCGATGCTTTGTTCCAAATTAGGCGATATAGTCTATACTTTTTTGTTGTGCATATCACATAGTAAGATTAGGCTAATAACCGAAATAAGAACACATAACGTTTTCAAAACTAGATATCATGGTTAGTAGAGGCCGATCTTCGGATCGGGCGAGCGGGGGTGCTCATAACTGAGCTTCCCCAATCGTACCCAAGTTCCCAAGCCGAGGCAACTTTGGTGATGACGGACACGTGGCCTTAGGCACGAGTCAGGGTTTCCTAAATTCCTCAAAAATAAAATATTTAGGTGGCGACTCTGTATCTGGCAAAGAAGTCCATGTTTGGCACTTCTTTCTAAAAAATCTGTTTTCCAAAACAATTTGTCGGATTTGGACTCTTTGGTGATTTATCAATCTCACATTGCACATTGTGAGATCAGATTAAGAACCGACACACAAATCGAGTCCGAATTGTAGCATGGGGCCAAGGGCGCGTCTACACATACAAACCCACATTCTTGACATACATAGACATAAGAGAATAAAACATATTTCTATTTATCGGAGTATTCATTACAAAAGTATTACATGTTGACAACAAAAGTAAATGCCCTATGGACTTACAACTTTCCAAGCCAACACTTGGTTACAAAAAGAGAATACTAACTCTTACACATTAAGCCCTCGGCTTGAATTTACATGTAATACCAAAATAACAAAACAACCAAAAGAGTCTTCAACTCCCAAAACCTTCCAAGCTATGTCCTTGGAGGTGGCATGTCACCTGAACCTGAAAATGATGTCCCATATAGGGTGAGCCAATGCCCAGTAGAGATATACTAAACTAAGTATGAGAAATAACTAAAACATTAGCATTTGATAGATGGCTAGTACTTATAAACCAACTTATATCACAATACAATTCCATGACAATTATGTCCATGTTTCATTCCACTTTCCTTTACTTATCCAAATCAATTCATAAACATGGCTCAGAACCTGGCCAAACAATTAAATGAGACTACATCCCATATTAAAACACTTTCTTTATTCACAATTCAAATGAGTCTACAACTCATATTAAAACACTTCCACGCTTCAATTAATACACATATTTGTTGTATTAATACTTCAATTTAATACACATATTTGCTGTATTAATGGATTCCATCCCCTATCTCCCTTCAAACCATGGAGTACATCCCCTATCTCCTTCCAAACAATATACATGTACAATATATTTAAACAGTTATCATACACAATGATCAAACAATACACATATTTGCTGTATTATTCCAACCGTCATACTCAATGGCATAACACGTTTGATTAGTTTCAGTTTTCCCTAATCAACATATAGTGTCTACAACAATCAAGACTATCCTTCACTGATAGCCCAAAGCAGTTATCTCTAAACAGATAATAAATTTTTTAACAGATAAAATATCAACATTTTCATAGGTGAGTGATTAAATTATCCAACTACACCATTTACTCCCACAATTTCCCAATTTCATTATCCTCAACTCAATTTCACATTTCCCCAAATTAATTATTCAAATTAATTATTCAACGTAATTAGGGCATTTTTTCCTTATTCACAAGATTGCCCCCAAGGCTCATATTTCACTCATAATTCATAAACAACTCCCAATTTCAAGTCTTTAACACATGTTTGACTCAAACAAGAAGAACCCCTCTTTTATAAATTACAAATCGAACCCTAACTTTTTCAAAATTACCAAACAACACCAACTAATCAAAATGACTAAAATTTATGTCAAGACTCATAGATTAGAGTAGGTTATCCCTACCTCGAAATGAAGAGACCAAATGGAGAAGCTGAAGAAAGTCCAAAGTGCTTCAAATCCACAAATTTTCAGATTAAAATGAAGCCCTCGCGACCCTCTATCTTTCTTACAAAGAGACTAGGGTAGAAATACTGTAAAAGTAGATGAAACCCTAGAGAGAAGGTATGTGTAGAGAGAGAGAGAGAGCCAGATCTAGGGTTTGAACCAAAAGAGATGGAGAAAAAGTGAGGAAGAAGCTGTTGTTACGGACTGAAATATATGAGGCTCGCTCAAGCGAAGGAGTGGTCGCTCGAGCGACCAGACACAAAGGACCCTCGCTCGAGCGTAGAAAGCCTCGCTCGAGCCAACAATTCGAAGCTTCAGGTCTGCAACCCAGATGCACGCTCGAGCGCAAGAATGCTCGCTCGAGCGAAGAAAACCAAAACATGCAGCTCGCTCGCTCGAGCGAAGGAAAGCTCGCTCGAGCCAAGAAATGCAACTCTCAGGTCCAGAACTAGACGCAGACGTACGCTCGAGCGCAAGACTTCTCGCTCGAGCTACCACGCACATCACCCAACTCTCGCTTGAGCGAAGGAACCCTGGCTCGAGCGAAGGAACAAAAACAAAGAGCTCGCTCGAGCAACAAAAGCCTCGCTCGAGTGAAGAACCGAAATCCTGGACAGCAACCATTGGTTTAAACTCTCTACCAACTTGTAACAACCTGCCCAATACATCCTAAAACTCATATACAAAGAATTGAAGGATGGAAACAAGATATATACGACAACCAATACCACAGAACCTAAGTCCGGAATACTGTACATAAAGGGAAAAACCTGGGATCACTATAGCCTTGCATCTCCTTTTCAGTCCTTGGTGGTGGCATTTCTAGGATGACCTTGATTTTGGAAGGATCTACCTCGTTGCCTCTCTGTGTGATAAAGAAGCCTAGCATTTTCTCTGTTGTTACGCGGAAAGTACACTTCTACAGATTCAACCTCAACCGGTATTCTCTGATCCGTTGAAAGAATTTCTTCAAGGCGGTGTAGTGACCCTCTCTTTCTGTGGACTTGACGATCATGTCGTCCAAGTACATCTCAACCTCTTTATGGATCATATCACGCAGAATTATGGTTGCAGCCTTCTGATAAGTAGCCCCGACATTCTTCAGCCCAAATGACATCACCCTGTAACAGTAGGTTCCCCACGGCGTAATGAAGGCAGTTTTCTCTCTGTCTTCGGGTGCCATCAAAATCTGGTTATACTCGAAAAATCCATCCATGAAGGAGAGCAATGCATGGCTCGCGGCGAAGTCTACCAACTCATCAATATGTGCCAGGGGAAAATTATCCTTCGAACTAGCCTTATTCAGATCCCTGAAGTCGACACAGACTCTGATTCTGCCATCTTTCTTTGGCACAGGAACAATGTTGGCCAACCATTAGATACTCAGACACAAGTAAGAACCCTGCCTCATTCTATTTGATAATTTCTTCCTTAATTTTCAAAGCCCAATCCAGGCATATTCTTCGCAACTTCTGCTTGATAGGTCGGGCCTCGGGGTCAAGAGGGATTCGATGCTGTATAATCTCAGGATCAATTCCAGACATGTCTTCATAGGACCACGCGAAAACATCTTTGAAATCTTTTAAGCGCTCTCCTCCGAAGACAACGTGGACCCAATCTAGACCAGACATGGATTCTTCTCAATACCCACATTAAAAGTAATGATTTCATTAGCAAGGGGTTTTGCAAACCTCTCGTCCTCTCGATTAATCAAAATTTTCAAAACTAGAGAAATTCTTTCCTCATCATTTTTATTAAAATTTTGAAAGTCCTGACAATGCAATAAACAAGCGGCACAGAGAAATACTTGAAATCTGCAATGACATTCCCATTCATAAAATCCAGCTCATCTAGCTCTTCGGTTACAACCAACTCAAAAGCAAAAGAAAAGGATGACCTGGACAAGACCTTGGCATTCGGTTTATCACCCCCAAGAATACCGGACTCAGACTCAGAAGTACTGGAATCTAATTCTTACTCTACACACTCTGTGGAATTAGATTTTGGTTCACTACTCGACCTAGAACTAGACAAGTAGCCCTCCTCCAGTTGCCAAATGAGAGATGGTGCTTCAGATGCATCCAAAATGCTATTAGAAGGTTCACACCCAATTTGTCCCTGATTATGGAGATAGTCAGGTTATCCCCCAAGCTCTCTGGGTCGATCGGAGGATCTGAAAGGAGACATGCCAGTGTTGCCCCTACTTCAAGTTCCTTGTTGTCCGAGTCATTTTCTATATTCTGTTCAGCTTCAGCAATTGGTTCCGCATTTCCCTCTGTATCACTGTCTTGCAGTTGCAAGTCAAAGAAAATTTCAAAACCGAGGACACGCTGCTTCTTAGAATTCAACCAGGGCCCGGGAAAGCCACAAAATGGGAAGTCTTCCCCTTCCCGAACAAAATGGCCATTCAGTGTTCCCCGAATCAGCCCGTGAACGAGCACATAACGCTTCCCGGCCTACTTGGCTTTGGCTCTGCCTGCCATCTCTTCTCTCTTTCTGACCCAATCTTCTTTGGTGGGCACATAGCCAAGACCAAAGGCATGCGAATTATGTGGCACATCGGCCAATGCTGAGACACGCTTCCGACCACTTCTTCCCAATCCTAACCCTAGCACATTTGTAGCTTGTTCATGAAATAGATTGATTGGGCCCTGACATACAAGCCCTCACCAGCTCCTAAGATGTTTTGTACTGCCCGGGCCTCAGCCAGCGTAAAACCTGAAAGAAAAACATCCTCCTCGCCGTGAACAATTTCTAGCACAGGCATAGTTACCTCTGGCGGAGGATGGATAGATGAATTCCAGAAGACAATCGCCACTCTCTTCCCATTGGGGTATTTCAGTATTTGGTAGAGGATAGAGGAGACAGCTTTCACCTGGTGCAGCCAGGGCCTCCTTAGCAATAAGTTGAAGGTGGCCGAGACGTCTAGGACATAAAACTCAATATCCTGTTGAGCTAGGCCTACTCGAACTCTGATATGTACCATGCCTATAACCTCTTTGCTCGTATTGTCATACGCCCGAATCACCTGGATTGTAGGTATAAAATCAGCTGGTTTCAGGCCGATGACCTAAGTTATTTGGGAAAGACAAACATTGATAGTTGACCCGATGTCGACTAATACCACTGGCACCCACTTTTCTTTGCACTCAACTGATATGTATAGAGGTTTGTTATGTGCTGAGCCTTCCGGTGGCAGTTCTTTGTTAGAAAAGGTTGGGGTTAAACTGGCACCACCTGGGAAAACTAACCCCACAAGCTATTTAGGGGTGGTGTCAATGGACAGTTTGGCTTTGTCCACTACTGATAATACAGCCTGTCGATACACTCAAGAAGCCATGAGTAGACCCCAAATTGAAATATCGGCTTGAATTTTCTTTAGTTGCTTAAGCACTGCCTCTTCTTCTAACTGTTTTTCTTTTTGCTTCTCAACCTCCTTATCCTTCCCAGAGGCTTCGGCTTGGTCTAAATGTGGGGGGTTTGAAATACCTCCCACTCCTCGTCATGCGGTCCACCTCTTCAGAGTACCAAGTATTGTCTGGCAGGGACTCATCCCAATCCTCATCAGTGTGGGCCAGATGTAGATCATCATCTTCCCACCATACACCTCCGGCAACCGACAAACAATTGTCCAGTTCTGTTCTAATCACTCTCACATTAGAAATATCCCCTGTAGGGTGTTGGGTTTTTTCAGCTTCTTGTTTGTCTTGATCCCTTTCTTGTACAAACTGCTTCAACGTAGCTTCCTGTTCTGTATTCGCGGTACTCACGGCGCCCAGTTCTTGAGCTAAATTCTTAATACTGGTGCTCTCTGGCAATTTCCCATTTTCATCAACCATTCCGGCTACTGCAGCTATTCTTGATTCCTTTTCTTCTAGTTTTGTTTCAGTTCCTTCCTCTTGGTCAGGTTCATCACTCAACCACCCTGAGTTGTTTGTCGACCCATTTAAATCAAACCAGTCAATCTGCACATTCCCTTGATCCTGTTCGTCGTAGAACTATAGATTATCTAAATCCTATTCTAGGTCTGCTAGATCATCTAGTCCCTGACTTGGGTATCCTCTCTAACAACATTGACCTTCGCTGCTGTCGACAGTACCACTTCTGGTTTGGCTTGATCGGTCGGCACAATGTAACAGCATGGGTTATACACCCCCTCAGATAAGTCTATAGAGCTCTCAGGCAATGAGCCGACATTTTCCTCCAAGGCCAACTTCTCTCATTCTGCCATTTTCCTCCAAGTTGAAGTATGGATGCGTCCATCATGCACAAGTCCGTGCTTTTAGTGATGAACAACGTCGGTCTGGGTAGGTGAGAAGGGGTAATATATACATTAGGGTCATAGGGGATGGCAGTGTATGTATTAGGTTTAAGTTTTGAGGTGGGAGAACTTGGTTGTGGGACAGGAGAGGGTTGGTGGTTACATTTGACTTTTGGGGTGGTGCTATCACTTTGTTGTCAATGAGATCATGAATCTCATGACGCAGCTTGAAGCATTGGTCGGTGTCGTGACCGTTCTGCTGGTGAAAAACACAGTATTTGGTTGTGTTGTGTTTAGGTGGGAGAGGATTAGGTAGTGGGCGATGCTCTAATGGTTTAAGATGCCCCTTTTTGATTAGCACCCTCAGGGCTTATGATAAAGGCATGTAAAGTGAGGTAAAGACCCTTTGGGATCGGGCTTGGTTGTTTGAGGCTTGTGGAGTTGTGCTAGCAAAAGGGTTGGCAGTCTTGGTTGTGGTAGTGACAACATTCACATCAGATGGTCGCGCAGTTGTGCTTCCACTGGTGGTTGCATTGGAACTGCGCGAAAAAGGCCTCTTGGACTGCTCCTTCTCATCAATTATCAACCCTTGTTTCATTGTATTTTCAATCTAAACTCCTATCTTGTGGAGCTCAGTGAATGTGAACAATGGTAAGGCGATCATCTACTGTAATAATTTCCCTTGCAGATTGCAGACCACCATCCTGATTTGATCCTTCTTGAATGGCCTAAGCCTTGGCCCTCCACCTCATTACAAAGTCTGAAAAGCCCTAATTTGGCTCTTGACAGGTTGCCTCAAGATCACGGGTTGTAACCTCGATCTGCATATTGTATGAGTATTGTGCAATGAAGGCCTCAGTCATTTCCTCCCAGCTCCGCTTTACTGAATCCTCTAGCTTTGCATACCAGATAGCCGCTATTCATGACAAGGTCCAGCCGCAACGCGACAGCTTTTAAAGTCTAGTGAGGCCCATCGGCCGTAGGATGTCTGAGAATAACCGCAAATGGACCATGGGATCCCCAGAGCCATCAAACTGATCTATGTGTGGCATTTTAAACTGGTCTGGTAAGGTTACTGCAAAGTCAGTATATCCATCCTCGATGTCAGGGATTGAGTTATCACCCTGTGCTCGCTTGAGAAGCTTCTCCAGTTTGTTGACCTTAAGTACAATCAGGTCAACTTTGAATTCAAATGGAGGCTCGGTTTGGTACACTGGTGCCTTGGAGGCTTGCGGATTGGGAATCAGGTGTCGCGGTGGTGAAATTTTAAAAATCATTTCACAGATTTTTCAGCTTTTTCTTTCTTGTACCGTTCCGAACCGGTGAGTATCGGCCCGTCGCGGCTTGTGTAACGGCTTATGTAACGGTTACAGATTGATACGTACCGAGACTCAGCCGATACTCCTGTGATTTTCAATCTCAACGGTATACCGGCTTGTATCCGTCGCGATACCCCATTTTTTCGATGCGTATTGGCCGATATTTAGAACTATGAGTATTATACTACCATTGCATATGGGTGGTATATTAATCATAATTGAAATAATATATAGTATTCATGGATCGAATATGATATGAGTTGATGACTTACCCTATTTTAACAGATATGCGTCATCACCTCTGATATTTCATTTTGTTCCAAAGTCCCAACTGGTGACAACAACGCAACGTGTATCACTGAGTTGGATCTAGCACTTCTGTAGGTTTGTGTAAAGCTATGTGATCTTCTAACTTAAAAATTTTACATGGTCGGCAATGAAGTTCTCTTAGTTTAGCAACTTCCCACCTTCAAAACCCGTCCCATGAAAAGAAAAAATAAAAATAAACGTAAAACTTATGGTATTAAAGTGTAGTGGGTACTGGGAGAAAAACAAGTAAAATTGTATGAACCAATCCAAGTCACTTCAATCAAGCGGTTTTGTTAAGGAAAATGAAAAGGTTGCCTCATATTTTCACTTACCATGAGTGTGCACTAATCATTTCGGTTTGAGCGAAGACATAACTTTGATTTTATTCTTGGACTTATGATAGCAGGATGTATAGATGGTAGCAATGAAGTCTGGGGAAGAAAGAATTTGAAGAATGTGTAGACATAGATGTTTCAATCTTAACCATTTGAGAACCATGAAGGATGACCAAGGATAAAGCGGTAAAAAAAAAATGCCTCTTTTGATTAAATATTGAACTTGCAACTCAATTTCCCTGCACCTTGTATTTTGTTGGCTTGCTAACCATTTATAACATTTTGAGTTCTACAGGTTTGCTTTATCATCATTCAGTAATTTCTTTTACCTTTGTATGTATCTTAATTACCCCTTCATTTCCTACTTAGGGTGAACACTCATTTGGCTTGGGATGTTTGAATTGTTGGCTACCACATTGCATCCATCAAACTTAGTGTTAGATTTGTCACATCGCCTTCTGAAGCCACTCAAGCTTGGTAAGCTTGCATATACTCCAAAGGCTACTTCAATTATTACTAATTAATTTTGAGTTTGATGGTTTAACATGCGAAGTCTTGTACAGAAACTTTCCATGGTCAAACATCACAGTTCAAGCTAAACTACCAAAACTCAAATTTAGTATAAAAGCAGTATGAATTATTAAGATATTTTTTTATAAAAAAAAAAAAATTGGGTTAATTTTGTCCTTTCATTAAGTAGGAATTTCCTTATTTGTTGAAGAACCAATCTTTTGAACTTAGGCGACACTTCTCAGACCGTGTCAACATACTTGTGTCGTGTTATGTAGTGTGTTAGTGCTTTTTTCATGTGATAATGTTAGTTACAATAATACAATGGCAATTTTAATCCAAATATAATTTTTTTTATACAATATGATATGACTCAATAAGAATTTTTAATTTTAAAAATGAAGAATTTTGTTAATGGTTAGTCAAGGGTAATGAGTTTAAAAAGATTATATATTTTGTATGCAAAGAAGTGTAATAAATATATATGTATATTTATGCATTTCACGTCAATAAGACAGTAACAATAATTTTAAAAATACAAACAAATATGAAGAGTTTTGTTAATGGTTAGCCGGGGGTTAATAAGTTTAAAAAGATTATATATTTTGTAAGCAAAGAAGTGTAATAAATATATATATATATATATATATATTATCGGCAAAAGAAAACCTTTACTGATGAACAAAAAAAAAAATCATCACATCAAAAAGGAAAAGAGATGGGTGCAAAAAGTATCATAGCGGACATACCAATCCCAACTAGGTTAGCATCAATATGACCGCCCAATCCTTTGCAAACAGGCCATCAGAAGTTGGTGAGCAACCCACCAACCAAAACCAAGACAAAAACAACAAACAACAAAACAAAGCATCATAACAACAGCCCAGCAACTTAATAAATCATCATCATCCACCAAAATCCTCTGCATGAAAGCCTCCACTAATCTTCTATCATAAGCACCTGAGCATCACCTGATAGATAATTCTTGAAGTCAAAAAACAGCCCTACACAGCACATCATCCAGCAACTAGTACCAATAGTAGCAACATTAGCACTAACATCAACTATAAGATACAGAG
This sequence comes from Camellia sinensis, assembly GCF_055761805.1. Taxonomy (NCBI): domain Eukaryota; kingdom Viridiplantae; phylum Streptophyta; class Magnoliopsida; order Ericales; family Theaceae; genus Camellia; species Camellia sinensis. Next base: position 21,184,033 of record NC_138965.1, on the reverse strand, counting down.
CTGTGCCGCAGAACAAAGCCAATACTGCAAAAACCTCATCAATACTGTAGCACAACCAAGTTGACTACCTGCAGAAACAAAGCAGATAAGCTGGACCCATAACAGCAGAAACACCAACCACAACTGCAAACACCCACAACAGACAGAAAAATCTCTATCACAGCAGCAGCTCAAGCAGCAGGCAAAACAAGCAACAGGCAGAACAAAAAACCCACAAAAAACATGCACAGCAGTAGCTCAATCAACTGATAGAGGAAAAAAAAAAAAAAAAAAAAAACACCCACAACATCAACTCAATCTTCAGCACTAGCTCAGCAGCATACACCAAATTAAATGATGGACCCTACACCCAACTCCCCCATACCAGAAGCAGCTCATGAAGATCCTAAACAACTTCTGACTTGGTGAAAATTGAACACGACATCATTAACTAAGAATGAGGCACCACTAAGATGGGATCTCATCCAAATTGCTATCCTCACCTTGATACACTCACAGAGATCATGAACGTGGCGTTGAACTGCCTTGAAGACACAATTCATTACGATATCTTCACACAGACCACAATACAGCTGCTGGTAAAACCCTCCACTTCTGATTTACTTTCTTTTTAAACTTCCAACCCAACCACCAATGTAATAAACCATCAATGGATCTGGGAATAGCCCACTGAAAACCCCACCAAACAGCAATAGCAGACCAAATTTTCCAAACAAAAGGACAATGAAGCATAACATGGTCAATTGATTCACTACCTTGATGACAAAAAATACAAGTTAAGACATCTTCCCCTGCAAAAATTCCAAACCTATGTAGCATCTCTTTTGTTTTCAGTCTACCTCTCCAAGCTCACCAAGAGAAAAAAATTTCTTAGGTGGTGAGAAATTATTCCATATAAGATGAACTGATATGTGACAAGAAGTGTAATAAATATATATGTATATTTATGCATTCCACGTCAATAAGACAGTAACAATAATTTTAAAAATACAAATGTGTTACACATAATGGAACATGAAAAATAAAGATATGTCTCGTATGATGTGGAGTTTACACGTGGGACTCATCATTTTGCCTCACATGTGTTCTATTATGTGGAACAATTCTGTGTTCCTAGCACTATGCCAACATTAATATATTATTTTTGTAACATCTTTTATGTATAAATTTTGAATATAAAGAGTTTACTTATATTAAAATAGTAATTAGACCAAAATATATGGGTGTGCCAGGTGCTGTTCAGTATGAAATGACGGTAAAATTATAAATCAAACTGTAAATGGAAAATTAGCAAATAACTAAATCGGTTTGGGCGGTTTTAATTTGTTAGTTGATTGATGAATAATCTTAAGCAATTATCAAGCATTTGCATAATATATAACATTAGCATACGTAATATTTTATATATATATATATATATATATATATTATACTAACTAATTTTACATAATGTTTATATATATATATATAATACTAATTAATTTTACATAACATTTTTCATATATATAACATTAATTTATGACAAATTTTACATTCTTAAATTTCTCTCGCATTGATTTTTACTTTGATTTTTCATTAGATGTAAATATATATATATATATTAACTATAGTAGAGCGGGACAGTTTCAAAAACGAATTATAAATTTCAAATCGTAGTTTAAACTACCTCGTAGTTAACGAGCAAATCATTACCGATTGAGCGGATCGATATGAATTAGATCGAGATGGGCTGGCTGTTGTGGGGGACATAGTAACCACTATTATGCAGCCATACGGGCCTACTTTGGTGATGATCCTAACTGTTCACATTTTAGAGTGCATCAAGTAGAATTATGCTTGCAAAAAATCAAGTTGATTGGATATTGTCAATCCTTTTATCCATTTATAATTATATTCAGTTTTATATTTCAAATAGCAATTGTCATTTATTTTTATAAATACAAATGCAATTCGATGAAATCGTTAACGTTGTTCGACTAAATGTTTTGCAGGTATTTTTCTATTTGATATATTCTAAGATATAAGTGGTTTGGATTATTGAAACGAACCCCAAAATGAACTCACATGGCCACACAACAATGACCTACGCAATACCCACCCTATTCCCGAATTAGAGGGTATTTTATACGATTCTAATAAGGGAGATTTACTTGTAGACCCTAATAGGTGGATTTATTTTTCAATAGGTCTTGTGAAAATTAATGGCATTTTTCATTAAACACTATTAAAAAATGTCACTAATTGTAAATTCTCAATCACAGTTTGAAAATTTTGTCACAAAAAATGTCACTAATTATAAGTTTTAGTGACAGTTTAAAAAATTATCACAAAAAAGTTACTATTTTTCAATTTTTAGTGACAATTTAAAAAATAAGTCACAGAAGAACATCACCAATTGTAAGTTTTAGTAACTGATGATACTTCCATTATTGGATACTCCAAATGGAACGGGTCGGACTGATCCATGCTTCCCAAGCCGTTGTCCGAGGGTTGAACCCACAGAGAATACCTGCACAAGAGTTCAACGGGGAATGGGGAGTCCCCCAGTGAACCCTCTGACGAGCAAGTTAGAAAGAGAGAGATGGAATGTAGAGATGGATTGGTGACAGAGAAGCTTAACCTTCTCTTCGTCTTAGAAACCTGCTTATATCCTTTTCTCATCATTTCCTCGCTTGTCCCAACCTGTCATGTTGGTCGAAAGTCTATGTTTTAACTCGCCTTGTTCATGGTGAAGCCGTTCTGCCCCGACGTGAATGGGTTATCTCATTAAATGCTGAAGTGAAACTCATTAATGGCTGATGTATGGTGTAATAACTTTGCAGGATCTTTGTCTACTAATATGGCTGGTTCTATTCTTAACAGGTGTCTAGATGTCATTGGTCCTTAATGCCACGTTGAGCTCTAGCAATGTTGGGCTTTAGTGCTTGAATTATGTATTGCACTCTGAGTGGTGGGCCAAACGCTCCTATAAGCCCACCTATGTCAGTAGTCCCCCATTCCCAAGTGCAGCTTTAATCCAACGAAGGGAATAATGAAGGAAACAGGGGTGGTGAGAGGCCGACTGCGAGGAGGGCCGACCGCGAAGGTTGACCGAGCGAAAAGGTCGACTGCGATGAGGGCCAACCACGAAGGGTGACCAAGTGAGAAGGCCAACTGCGAAGAGGGTCGACTGCGAAGGGTGACCGAGTGAGAAGGTCGACTGGGAAGAGGGCCAACCGCGAAGGATGGTCGAGTGAGAAGGCCGACTGCGAAGAGGGCTGACCGCATAGGGTGACCGAGTGAGAAGGCCGAATGCGAAGTGGGCCGACCGCGAAGGGTGGCCGAGTGAGAAGGCCGACTGCGAAGAGGGCCAACCGCTAAGGGTGACCGAGTGGGAAGGGGACATAACGGTGCGCGAGGCTCGAGGTGCAGTGTAGCACGTGATGTCACGAAATGGAAAAGACAAGGGAAATGAAGGGAGTAAGGATCGTGGTCGTACATGTGGCGTAATCGTTTAGTGGGGGAGGTGATGCGTCAGTGCGAAGTGAAGGGACATGGTGATATGGGGTAGTGAAAAGGGAGGGACGAGAGTTTTTCGAAATATTTCAAACTAGCAAAGTTGAATCTTAACCCTTGGAATACGGCTAAGCCGTGGGCCTTTGGGGTTGTCCGTTTTACTTATTTTTTCGCAAAAAACCAATACATCCCTGAAGTGAGCTCATTTGTCCCGTATGATACGCCTCTGCAACACTTTGCAAACTTCCTTGTGCCAGCGTCTGAAGCAATACATAAACACGTAGAAGAAATGGCTGAAAAGGAAGTGTCTACTGCAAGGCTTGATTCGTTAGGTGATGACGACGCAGTGGACTTGGTAGAACGATATTGGGTGGGGCGGAGGGAGGGGAGGGGGGCTAGTCAGCTCGTGCGGGCCCCTCCGACGACGACGACAATGATCGCGGCCACTAGGCCTATAAGCCAAGTGGAGTCGGACCACTGGCACACCAAACTAGACAGATCCACATTCACAGCGAACGAGTTGGAAGAGGTACGAAGGAACTACCAAATTTCGGTAGAGATAGAGTTGAAGGTGCCCACTTCTAAGGAGAGGGCGCCAGATGCGCAGCCGATAGAGTTCGCACTGTACGAAGAAGCATTGCAGGCGGGGCTGAGGTTGCCTATCCCCAAGTTAGTACCAGAGATACTTAATCGACTAGAGGCGGTGCTGGGGCAACTGATGCCCAATGCATGGAAAATTGTAATGGCCTGTGCAATCGCGTGGCCATGGGCGACCGACGGATCAGCGATGACAGTCGAAGAGTTCTTTTCATGCCACAAAGCATCCGGTCAGCAAGAGACTTGGGTGACTTTGCAGGCGGTGGCGGGCAGAGGGTTAGTAACTGGGCTACTACCGTTTGTAAAGGGGTAGAGGCCGAGGTGGTTCTTCGTATCGGCGAATGGGGCGGAAGGGGTGCGGACGATATGGAAGGTCCCCACAAATTTGGTGGAGCCGAAGTTGGGGGTGGAGGTAGAAGAAAGGGCCAAGTAGGTGAAAGAGTGGAGGGAGAAGGAGGGTGTCAGATGGGACGACCTAGTCCGCCTTTCATCCTTATATGCCTTGGGGCTAGGACCGCAACCGGCTGAAGAAGACCCTACAGTGGAGAAGGTGGAGGCGAGGCGAAAGACGGAGGAGACGGAGGAGCGAAAGACTTTCGCTACAGCCGAAAAGTATAATGAGGCACAGTTGGGGCCTGCCCCTAAACTGGTGATGAGAGAGCAGGTCCGACCCCATCCCAAACCATTGGGCAATAAAGACTTAGCTGGTTTCGCCCCACTACCACCACCAACAGACTCGTTGAAGGAGAGGGGCAAGCAGAAAGTGGAAGCAGTGCTGAAGAAGCCAAAGAAGAGGAGGGTGGCTGTCGAGGGCGGAAAGAGCGCCCCTTCCGTGAAGAAGATGAAGGTTGGGGTGAGGAAGTCCCAATAGTGGAGAAGGTGAATGAGGGAAGGGTGGGGGTAGCTCCAAAAGGAGAGATCAGCCCTGCGGTGAAGGAGGATAAGGGTCCTAGCGCCCAAGTGTTGAAAGGAAACTTGGAGACCGCCCAGGTGACGAAAGAAGATAAGGGGTGTAACATGCGCCCGCGTGGGACCTCGTGCTACAGTTCGGACTCGATTTGTGTCACGGTTCTTAATCTGAACCAAAGAGTCCAAATCTGGCAAATCGTTTTGAGAAACAGATTTTGAAAAAGTAGTGCCAAACATGGACTGCTTTGCCAGATACAGAGTCGCCACCTAAATATTTTAAAATGGGGAAATTTAAGAAACCCTGACTCGGTGCCGAAGGCCACATGTCCGTCATCACTGGAGTTGTCTCGGCTCGGGAGCTTGGGTACGATCGGGGAAGGTCAGCTATGAGCACCCCCTTTCGCCCGGTCCGAAAGACCGGCCTCTACTAACCGTGATATCCAATTTTGAAAACGTTATGTGTTCTTTTTCCAATTATTAGCCTAGAATTACTATGTTATGCGCACAGCAAACAAGTATAGACTAGATTGCCTAATTTGGAAATAAACATTGCATATCTGTTTGGTTTGAAAATGCTTTGGATTTGCTACTCGCAAGTAGGCTAAAATACGGATTTCAACGAGTTTTTCCAACTCAAACAATCCAACCTCCACCCACAGGCATTCAAAACATTTTAACACATAAGCATCTAGCCACATGTTAAGCATGCTGTCATGGCAATATTCACACTCATGTGATATGCTAAAGCGGAAATACTTACATAGTACTCCGTGCCAAAACAAAGAGCTTGTTAGCAAACATGCATGATCCAAGTCCATGTGAAGTGCCTAATGCATCGCATACAAAATGTTACTAGAATAGGCTCAGCTATCCTAAACATGTCATGTGAAAATGCACAATTATCACGTATTCAGTTTGGGAATTGAAGTATTGATGCAATTAGCGTGATGTACCGAGCCTAATGCATGCAATACAAATGCATGGATGCACACATGCATAGCATGAGGTATGCTAAATTAAACGTGCCCTAATACTAACCATTAAAGCGGATAAGTAAAAGGGAAGAAAGAAGTGAGGTTGGAAGACATACACACCACCCACACACACTTATTACAGACTTGCCCTCGCTCGGAGGGACCGAATAAATATTACAAATTAATTAACTACGCAAGCTAATTAAATATTACAAATTAATTAATTAACAAATTAACTAATTTAGGAAAACAGTAAAACGTCTTGAGAAGCGCGCCGCCATGTGCAAGCTGCCTCTGTTTTCCTCCCTTTCCTCCTCTGGAGGTTGTCAAAACCTCAGGACTACATCCTTGGACAGAGGGGATCATCACCGGCTAGATGAAATTTCCACCGGCAGTGTTGTATGGCCATCGGCACAAAGTTGAAGCTGTCGGCAGAGAAAATAGTGCCGGTCGGCACATTACACTGCCGGTCGGCAGAGTATTCCTGCAGAACCTGCAACTCACAGCAACAGAGGGCAAAACAAGGCATGGCAACACAATTCAAAGCATGTATGCACCAACCATGTCTCTTATCATTGTAATGACTCAAAGGGACATATGCCTCGGTTCTCGGACCACCAATCACGCATTTCCATGCATGATGGCCCAAAGAACCAAGCATGCAACTTTGGTTTCAAATGCATGCAAACCAATCAAACAAATTAGGCCCAATTCCTATCACCAATTCAAGGAACAAGGAATGCATGCAAGATGCAATGCAACCTAGGCATACAAGCTAAGGATGCAATATGGCATGGCAAGGCACTTATGCAAGCATACAAGCATACATATGGCAATGCAAATGGATGGCAAGATGGACTTATACATGAATTAGGCAACTCTAATAAGGCCTAAAACAGTGGCCATAATGACCAAAACAAGAAGCCAAAACACATGCGCACATACACATGATGGAAGGCCTACACTTAGGCACAATTTAAACAACCCTCAAGCACACTTGAAAGGGATAAACAAGAGCAATTAGTATGCAACATAAGCATTGAAATCATGTCATAAAATGATGCCAAATCATATCAAACAAGACAAGCAAATGCATGCAAGCATGGTCTAAGTACTTGAGGCAAGTCATGAAGCTTTGAAGCATGTTTTATCACAACAAACATGGCATGCATTAGGCAACCTAAAACAGGTTTTTAGCACATAACATAAGGCCCAAAAGACCACTTAGATGGCATCTAGATGGCTCAAAAAACAAAGGCATGCAAAGGCACCAAAACATGAAGCATTGCTACACAAGCTTATGAGACGTTAAAGAGGCATGCAAGGCGATCAAACAAGCATGGAAATGGGACTGAAATAGCATGTAGGATGATCCCAAATCACCAAAACAATGCAAAGATGCTATGCTACACATGCACATACTCAAGGCCAACAAGCCTAAATACAAAGGAGCTATATCAAGCATGCCAAAATCAACCCAAATACTTATGGACAGATCTAAAACATGTCAAAATAAGCACAAAATCTTCACAAGACCAAGCCTAAAACATGCTCCAACTAAGGCTAACAACCTAAGACATGTTAAGGTATAAACAAGGCATTACATGGCAACTATGCTAAGCATGCATGGAGTTCCAAAACCAACTTTAAATCATGTTATATCATGGATATATAAGCATGAAAAACAAACCAAATATGCTCAACACACAATCAAGCATAGGCTTCCTTAAGAGGCCAAAATAGGTCCCTTTCAAGGATAACAAGGAGAGGGGGTGGCCCTCTCCTTCTTGGGACTTCAAAGCATCATCTTCACCACTGAAATCCCTCAAGATTTCAGTGGTGAAGAGACCTCAACACCAAAATCCCGGAGCTAACACAAAATGGCTCAAAATGAGGCCTTTTGAGGCCTAAGGGTGGTCAACAACCCTCAAACAACAAAACACTCTTAATAAACAATAAAGATGGCTTAAAAATAGAACTTTTTTATGTTATACAATAATCACAAAAACAGCTCTAAGACTAGTAGAAAATTGATGCAAGAATGGGGAAAAAAGGGGCTAGTTTCTCACCCTTGTAGTCCTCTTCAACAAAGATGCTCCAATGGCCTCCTTGAGCTAGAATCCAAGACAAAAACTTCAAAACACACTCTTTAGAACCTCAGCTCCAAGAGGAAGGTGAAACACTAGGTGTTTGTGTGCAATAATGAGACACAAAACACCTAGTGTGCAAAATGAGAGGGAAAGAGAGATAGGTTGTGTATGTCTAACCCTAACCCTAGAAAACCAGAGCTCTCCTCTGTCTTCTCTCCTCAAAAATGTCTAAAGGCTCTTTTTGCCTTAGAGAGAGTTCCTCTCTATATGCCTCTTGTAAAGCCTACAAGACAAGCTTTGCAAGAGGGAGATCCCTCCATACATGTGTATGGAGGGGAGCAAAAGCAATACAGCTGTCCAAAAATATCTGCAAAAGCAGATGAACAGCAATCGGCCGGCAAAAAATGCCATCTTGGCCAAACAAAGTGCCGACCGGCACAAAATAGTGCTGACCGGCAACAAAGAGTGCCAGCCGGCAAACTATATTGCCGGTGGCAGCAAAAACCAGCCGGTGGCATCTAGCCACTGCCGGTGATGGGTGGGGATGGTCTACAAGCCCCACCTTGCCTCTCAAAGGCAAGACACAAGTGTTTGGTGCAAAACCAGACACTAAACGGTCGAGTTCGGAGATCCTGAGGCAAGGCACGCGAGCCGAGGCCTCCGGGAACTCCAAACGAACACAAACATGGAAGATCACCGTGTGTTCAAACAGTGACGTCCAAGTCTTGAGGACGGTCAAAAATGGGGTGTCTACAGTTGCCCCTCTTTGACAGAACTCGAAAGTCATAACAATGACGGGAGTGAATGTCAAAGCCCAAAGACGACCCATTTTTGACAAGGCCGAAGACTTAGACAAACATACAAGACAAATAAGGTATGCGCCCGGAGGCAGGGGCAAAATGCAAGACAATGCACAGAGCCGAGCATAACTTATGATCATGCAAAGAAAGCTGTAATGAAGCAAACATGCGACAATTTAAAGCTAGCATACCAAACTACACTACAATGCAGAAAGGATGTAAGAGAATTATGGAATTCTCAATACGTCTCACTCGGGAGATACAATACCTGTGCGGCTCGTCTGGTTGCACCAGCTTCAAATGAACCGTACATACAATATCGTGCCTGAAAAGAAAACAAACTTAACAGGCGCAATATGGTTAGCAAAATGCATGACAATGCAAAATGGATGCAAAACGAAATGCAATATATACAAAACAATGTATAAACAATGCAAATGAAGATGCAATGTATTTGAAACAATGCAAGCTACATGCAAAGCATTTGAATCGTGATCCAATCACGAACGGTTCGAAACCACACCTATGTCAAATAGATTGATGGAGGTAACAAGTCTGTCTACCATAGAACGGTCAACTGAACTATGAGTATTGTAGACAGACGCAAGAACAAGCATTGGGTGGAATTGACATAAGTGGGGAAACAACCCGCTGGAGAAAGGACTACGATCCTAATGCCGGATGCAAAAATTACACTACAATGTAATACATGAATATGGCACACAGGCCAAACCAAATCTTGCCTAGGAAAGGCATGTACACATGCAAACCATGTGTAACACAGAAAAGGTGCCGCAACCCTCAACCAACATATCAGCGTGGAATCGGCGCGATACACATGCAGAACTGTGTTTTAACATGAAAAGTAAGGGCACATACCAAACCAAGCTCAACCTGGAAAGGCGCAAGCCATAGGCGGAAGGTGATGCAATGAATGCATGCAATCTACAATGCAATATCTACAAATATGCAATGGAATGGATATGGATACAATGGATATGGCACGCAAGCCAAACCAAATCTTGCCTAGGAAAGGCATGCACACGTACGAGCCATGTGTAACACAGAAAAGGTGCCGCAACCCTCAACCAACATATCAACGTGGAATCGGCGCGATACACATACAGAACTGTGTTTTAACATGAAAAGTAAGGACACATACCAGACCAAGCTCAACCTGGAAAGGTGCAAGCCATAGGCGGAAGGTGATGCAATGAATGCATGCAATCCACAATGCAAATGCATGACAATGCACTATGATGCAATGACTATGATTGCAACTTTCCCTATCTTACCAACAGGGTGATATACTAGGTTGGTTCAGTATCCAGAACTGAGGCGTAGACATGCCGCCTCAACCTATGGGGCTTCCATACAGATTTCAAGCCGAGGGTAAACCTCTGGGTATTTAAACCAGACTTTAGTCTCGGAACTCCCGAACCTTTGCGTTCTAGGCATAAGCCGTTCGAACTCTAGTTTCCACCGTCCCAGTTGGTCTTCTAGGAACTCATCGCAAGCACAGACAGGTGGCTTTAGCAGACCACCGAAAAGTCGTTCGGGCACGACAAACACCGAAGGAATTGCACCTTCAGAGGATTTAAGGTCTCCTAGACCGGAATGCAAAATGTATGCATGACTATGCACGTTTTTTTTTATTTTTTTTTTGAAATGCAAATGATGCAAGTGAAATGCATGTTGCATGGAATGCGCGACAACACGCGGCTCTCGAAGTGTACGACAATGCGAACACTAAAGGTCTTACACCTTCCAAGGATTTAAGGTCTCCTAGACCGTACATGTTTAAGGTCTCGCCAGACCATGCGTGTTTAAGGTCTCGCCAGACCGTCGGTATTGCACGACGGTATGATGCGCAAAATAGCGCAATGCGTTAGGCAACGCGAGTGCACAGGACAGTGTGATGGAATGCATGCAAAATGCAATGAGATGCGCAAAACAGCGCGAAATTGAAATGCACAAAACAGTGCAATGCGCAGAACAGCGCGAGGTTTGAAATGCACAAAACAGTGCAATGCGCAGAACAGCGCGAGGTTTGAAATGCACAAAACAGTGCGATGCGCAGAACAGCGCGAGATTTGAAATGCACAAAACAGTGCAATGCGCAGAACAGCGCGAACAATTTGAAATGCACAAAACAGTGCAATGCGCAGAACAGCGCGAACAATTTTGAAATGCACAAAACAGTGCAATGCGCAGAACAGCGCGAACAATTTTGAAATGCACAAAACAGTGCGATGCGCAGAACAGCGCGAACAATTTTGAAATGCACAAAACAGTGCGATGCGCAGAACAGCGCGAACAATACAATGCACAAAACAGTGCGATGCCAAGTGTGACATGCATGCCACACGGAGTGTAAATGGGCTTGAATGCGCAACAACGCACGTATTCCGGAATGCATGACAATGCAAGGAATGGAAATGCAATGATGATGCATGAGAAATGTGCACGACAATGCAAAGGGGTGCGTGTTGCAACGCATGTAACACGTGCATAACAATGCAAATGTACGGCGCACGACAGTGCGATGTAATGTACCGAAGTAGTGTGATGAACTTGTGCAACACACATGGGGTAGCTTTTGAATTCAAAAGGATACAAAAAGGATACACCTTGCATGAATTCGAGTGCCACGCACTGGAGACACGGCCCGAAGTCAAAACGGAGGCCGGTTGAGCGTCGGAGATGCACTTTCTTGCACTTTCTTGAGCTATAAAGACCCAAAACTGCTCAAATGGCCTAAACAAGGCTGTGGGAACCCCACCGGCCGAATGGGGAGGCCACCGGCTGGCCATCGGCACAAAAACAATTCCATCGGCACAAAAAAGTGCCGGCCGGCACAAAACATTGCCGACCGGCAAACAGTTGCTGATGCGGGGCAGTTTTGACTTTTCACCTTGGGTGTTATAAAATAGGGCTTCATGCCCTATTTTCTCACTTCTCCACCGCCGAAAACCTTTGCTCTCTCTCTCTAGAGTGCTTCTCTCTCATTTTTCGCCCGTTTCTTCGCGTTCTACGCTCGTTTCGTCGTCGGATTCGCGATCCTCTTCGCGTTTCGGACATTTTCCACCGATCACATTCTCGTTTCGGTGCCTCGTTCGACGTTCTCGCCTTTTCGGGGTTCGTTCCCCTCACTTTCCTCTTCATTTCCGTGCCTTTTCACATTCCGGCCTTCCCGGCCATTTTCGACCCTCTCGGGAGTTGACTTTTCAGTTGACTCTTCGCATTCCGGCTCGGTTTTCCCTTTTCCGGCCATTTTCACACCACTCTCTACATGGCGGACGACATTCCACGTGGCGGGACTCCCCCGGACCACGAGATGGATCCCGGGGTCGAGCTCTTACCACTGAGCGAGCGCCCGTTCGACCCGGCGACCTACCGGCCGGCGATCCACGTTCTGCCCCCAGACGGCCTGCGTCAGTTCCGGAGCTTTGAGAGGTACGCGGCGCCTGTGCTACTACTACGCGAGCCTGCCTCCCACCTTTCATTCGGCACTTCCGAGGTAATTTTTCTTCTTTCTGCTTTACTTTCTGCAATGTAGGATACAAAACTGCCATAGTTAGCTGTATTCTTTAATTGCTGAAATCTGATATGCCGTAGACCATAGTTGACTGTAAACATACATACAACTGATATCTGCTTGAGACTGACACATGCACACACACTGCACTAGTCCTGAATCACCCAAACACACGGCACACACTGTATTTCGCTGCACACACACTGGCACCCAGTATTTGTCTGAATCTGTCAAACTTGCATACATGCCACATCTGTTCTGAAACACTCAAACACGCTGACACAGCACACGTATTTCACTGTAAGCACACCGGCACCCGGTATTTGCCTGAATCTGACAAACTTGCATACATGCCATATCTGTCTTTTCAAAACTGCATTTTGAATGTTGTCTTGCAATTGTCATTTTCTGTTTGCAGGAGGGTTCCCATACCATTCGCGGGTATGGGAATACTGGTGCACGAGAGTGGTATGATGAGCTCCCTGATGCGGTCCAGCGCATCGTGGACCGAGCGGGCTTCGGCACCTTCTGCCGAGGGCTCTCTAGGCTCTCCACATGCAGGCCTCTTCTCGCCGCTTTGGCGGAGAGATGGTGGGACACCACCGATTCTTTCCACTTCTCTGCTGCAGGGGACATGACGATGACCCCTTATGACTTCTCGATGCTCACAGGCATCGGGGTAGGGGGTGATCCGATCCCCTTCGACACCGACATGGATGAGTGGACCGCCGCTCAGGTCCATCTACTGGGGGAGGCGCCACCGCTAGCTCGTCCAGGCTTCGTCCGATACTCCTGGTTCGAGGCACAGTTCAAGGTCCAGCCCGCATTGGGGGAGGAGACTCAGATGACCGAGGAGGACGTGGAGAGGTATGCCCGCGGCTTCCTCATGTTCCTGATCGGGACTACTATCTTCGCCGACCGGACGAACACCGTGCCTCTCTGTCTCCTCAGCGCACTGGTGGACGTCCGGGACATCTTGCACTACGACTGGGGCGGCGCTGCTCTGGCCACCCTGTACGGCTATATGAGCTCGGCTTCTCGCGGCAACGGCCAGCTGCTTGGAGGCTACTGGCGGGCTTGGGAGGTACATTTCTTCTCCACTTTTTCATTCCTGTCTCGTACTTTCTGTACTCTGTACACTGCACACACTGCGGTCTGCTTTACACTCACTTTATACTGTACACACGGCACACACATACATTCTGCTTTACACTGACTGTACACTGCTCACACTGTACACTGTACACAATACACTGCACAACACACGGCTCTGCCATTTTTGCTTTATTCTGCTTTATCCGATAGTCATACTGACATCTGTTTTGCAGTTGTGGGTTTACGCCTACTTTCCTAGGCTTGCACCTATACCAGTTGCGGAGCCTCCTCCGGCTGTTCCCTTCTCGAGTCGCTTCGACGGGAGATGCACCCGGCGACCACGGGAGACGTTCGGCTTCTTCCGCCGATATTTCGACACCATCACCCCCGCGGAGGTATGCTTTACTTACAGTTCATTTAAGCTTCTCTTTCCAACTGTATATTTCAATAACAGTAGATAACAAACTGTCTGTCACTTTCAGATCACATGGCGGCCATGGGCTTCCTTGCCGTCGGCGATGCGGGGTCGGTTCCCTAGTGCTGAGGAGACCTCGCGTTTCCGGATCTTGCTAGAGGGCCCGGTCTGTCGGGCTTGGTACCTGGGGGAGCGTTTTCTACGCCAGACCCGCGGGTTACCTGAGCAGATAGTCCCGGCTCACCCTCCTGCAGAGATGAGGGAGACCGAGGGGCTGACCACTGAGCAGCTGGATGATTACTCCATCGGCTGGGAGGAGGCCGGCTTCCGAGGCACCGGCGACTATCAGGAGTACGTGCGGACGTACCTGATGCGTCCCTTGAGCGGCCGCCGAGCAGAGGGGGCCAGGCCTGTAGCATCGGCGGCTGGGGCCGGAGCGGGAGCAGGGGCTGGATCTTCGAGGAGGGCCCGGGTCCGTGGTAGGGGCGGAGTGCGGGGAGGACGAGGAGCTGGCTGGCCTGCCCTGCCTGCTGTACTGACTTTCCAGGGGCAGGGTGGGTCGACCTATCAGATCCCCTTCGCCCCTCCACCGGTTGGTCATGAGTTTATTGACGTCCCCGACTTACCCCCGGTATGTTCTACTGCATTTCGTACAGTTATTCATTTCAGTTTACTTGATATTCCACAGAATACTAATGCATCTGATACCTTTGCAGGCTTCTTCTGAGTACACCCGTCAGTCGTTGGCGATGAATGCCTCGATGATGGGGATGCTCCAGCGGACATTTGACCTCTTAGCCGTCTACAGCATACCGGTATGTCCTTCTGACACTGGCCTCAAACCATTCATACACTGTTTTGCATAATCTGATGCACGGCACAACACCTGATTCACTGATCTCACAGTATCTGAACACTGCATACACTGCATTCTGCACCGTACCCTGTACTGATAAACTGCTCACGGCATTCTTACACTGTACTCACATACTGCATTCTGCACTGATAAACTGCTCACGGCATTCATACACTGTACTCACATACTGTATTCTGCACCTTTAAACTGTTCACAGTGTACTGATGCATTTCCCTTTTTGTGAACTTTTCAGCCTCCTTTCCAGATTCCCATAGCAGGAGGTGCTCCAGCTAGACCTTCTGTCCCTGCTCGGGGGAGAGATGAGGAGGGCAGGATATTTCCCCGTACCAGGGGAGGGCGTACTCACGTCGGGAGTAGCTCGCGAGCTCCAGTCCCGGACGATGACGACGACGAGGAGTCAGAGGCGGAGGCAGGGTCATCGGAGGAGGAGACCGGAGGCGATTCTAGCTCGGGCTCTGACGACGACGCTGATGATGCCCCTGGACCTTCGTCCAGGAAGAGGACCAGGACGGACTGACGGCCCTTGGAGTGATCGACACAGATGCAGATTTTTGCTGTCTCTTCTTTCTTTCCTTGTACTTTTCTTTTTAGATTACCTTGTACTGCCGCAGGCAGATTTTTGTTTCTAAAACTTGTACATTTGAAAAGCTAAGTAAATGAAACAGACTTTTTATCTGAAAAAGTGTTTACATTTACACATTTCATGCATTGCATCGCATCTCATCATGTTACACCTCAATGTAAATGGAATTGATTGGTTGTCTGAAAGTTGAACACTTGCACTGTAATAATCAGATAACTAAACAGCCAACAGCAAGATAACCCAAGCAACCCACTGCCTGATTATGGACACACAGCCCTTACTCTGTTGGGGATTAATCTGCACACAGCCCATAACACAGCATTCGATTCATTCTGCACACGGCAATTCTAAACAAGCAGCCCGATCTGACAGGACGGACCTCAAAGATGGAACCGGTTGGAGTCGAAATGCGTTCAAATGTAGAGAATGGCACAGCATTCTGAGCATAAGCGATTTTTGAAATCGAATGAGGGTTTTTCAGACCGGGATGTCGAGCCTACAACTGAACACAGCGGGGAGGACTCAAACAAAGAGGTACACGACCTAAACACAACGAGACGCGCTCGGAAAAGACCAAAGACAAAGGTTGAGGTAAACAAAACCAAAGACACGACATACAGACGCATTAGCGAAGATGGGAGACCTCGGACCACGAGGAGCCAGTTCAATCTGGGTATTGTTTCCCACCCTTTCTGATTTGTGATCCTCACATCACTCGACTCTCAAGCTCGGATTTTCTCTCAAAACCCTTTTCCTCACTTTTCTCTCAACTTACACCTCTCTATTCTTCAATCTCTCATTTTCCATCCCTCCCCGGGGTGATTAATGGATGAATAGGAAGTTGCGGGTTCACGCCTGATGCCGTTAGCTCACAGCTATTTCTTCTGGCGGGCAGAGCGCTCTTCTGGCAAGTACGTCGGTGACGGGGGAAAGACAGAACGCCTGGCTCAACTGTGCCCCTAGTTCATCATTTTAACCATTCTTTCGTTTTTGCTTTCTACTAAAACAGTTTTGATCAAAATGAGAGTCGGATTAACGTACTTGTTCAATTTTTGATTTGAAAAGCGTGCGAGTCAGGCCGCAAGCACTGAAAATTTTCCTTTTTTGGGTCCAAGACAATGGTCCAGTTTTGGAAAATGGAATAGTTTTCGAGAAAATAGTCAACCTCAGTAAAAATTTTCAAAAACTACTTTTCAAACAGCTGATGCTCAACAAGCATGGAGCTTACCCTTCGAGATGCGCAACCTCGGATCGGAGGCAATGGAAAATTGCCCCTGGTTTAAAGGGGGTGGGAGGCAACGGAAAGTTGCCCCTAGTTTGAATGGCGGCTCACGGCGGCTCGCGGCAACGGAAAGTTGCCCCTTGTTTGGGATGGTGCCGCAGCAGTCCGCAGACAGTCTTCATTGGCGGTGGTCGAACTCTCAGACACAGAGATGACGAAGACGATCACAACACATATATGGACACAGTCGCCTTGGGAGCGTTGGCGACTGGACTTTGGAATGAAATTGAAACCATTGCATGGACTGAGGCGCTTATGAAAGCGTTGGGGGCTGGACTTCATGATGAAGTTGCCTACGTATCCCAAACATGGGAATCAAGCCTTACGTAGTTCCGGTTAAGGTCCACTCGGGTATTTTAACCTTCACTTTTTTTAGGCTCTCACTTTTGCCAAGGCGCCCAATGCGGGTTTTCGACCTTGCGAGCTTCTTTTCATTTTCTATTTCTTCTTTTTTTGTTGCATTTTTCTTTTTCTTTTTCTTTCTGTATTTTTTTTCTTTTCTTTCTTTTGTATTTTTCTCTTGCTCTAACTTTTGCCTGGACCGCCCTTCCGGGTTTTCGGCCCAGCGAGCCTCTCAAAGGGTAAAAGTGTAGCAAGTCCATGCCAAATGGTTTTTTTGAAATTGAAGCCTCCCTGTGTCTAGGAGAACGGCTGTTGCACTGATTTGCGGAGAATCCATTCCGGTTGCTCTACGAGCTTCTTCCGACGAGATCTACTCCTTCTGATTCGGCTTTGGTGCCTCTTGCTCGAGGGCTACTTCAAAACTGGCCACACGGACCTCCATGGCGTTTGTCCGTTGAACTTTCTGAAGGTTCTGAACGGGTTCAAACTCGGAAAACAAATAGGTTGAATTTTGAGGCTGAGAGGGATCCTAGGCTGCGCAATCTCAAGAGCGATTCCACACAGGTCTTCGCAAGGCCGCGTAAAACATTTGCTTTTAAAAGTTTTTAAGAAGGCGACGAATCGCTCGCGCCAAAGATAGTGTGGAACCAATCTGGATCAGGCCAGGATCCTTCCCAGTACTCACGCCGACAAGCATGATTTTATTCATAAAAAGGCTTAGCACGCCTCTCTTTCTCTCAAAATGATCAAAATTTTGCAAAACCCGAGGAATTCCTTCCTCTTCGTTTTTATCACCGCAGTGTTCAAAAGTTTGTTTTTTTTGAAAAACTTAGGTTAATGCAATGAGTTTGGCACACAGGAGAGCAGGCGAGATGTACTGTCAGCCCATTCAAATTCTCCGGCACTTATGCTGAAAGTAAGCATGAAGTTTGAGATAGCAACAGCTGTTTCAATCGGCTTTGTTGGTGCAACTGGCCCCTCGGCAGAAACAGACTCAAAACAAAAAAAAAAACAGATAATAATTACAAAACAAAATGGTGTTCGGGACAACAACCCCAGAATCACCAAGTATTATATACAACGGGGACTGACTCGATACAACCAGACAGACCCTTAAGCAAAAAAGACTGACTCAAGACAAAGAGACAGACTCAAAACAAAAGACTGACTCGACATCCAAGCCAGGATTTACAAAACTCGGTTTCACCGATGCTCAAAAATGCGTGCCAGACGCTACATCCAAAATGTACCAAATGTTGCCCGTAGGCGGTTCACTTTACATACTCGCAGTATCTGAGCCCTCGAAATCCAACAACTGAGTGGTGACGGGCTTGCCTGAGGTGGGTGGTAGGATAACCTTGTTATCAATCAAATCCTGCACTTCATGACGAAGGCGGGAACATCCATCGGTACTGTGACCGGACTGTTGATGGTACGCGCAGTACAAGGTAGCATCATGAGTGGTGGGGAGATTTTTCGGGAGTGGCCGGGACTCCAAAGGCTTAAGATGCCCATTCTTCGCCAATATCAGCAATGCCCTAGACAAAGGCATGTGGAGGTCGTGAAAGACCCTGCGCCCTCGGGGCAGGTACTTTGCAGTTTGAGGATTCTTGCCAGATGCGCTGGCGAAAGGATCAGCTGGCGCTGCCTTGGCTTTTTGAACCTTTCCCGGTGTAGGGGTGGGAGCTACTGGAATTGTCTGGGTATGACGGGGCCCATCCCGGTTTTCTATCTGGCTTGAACTGCCCTTGGTTGGAGCGGGGAAGGTATCATCTACAGCTTTGGTCACTATTGCAGACGTTTGTTGCTTGTTCATCCCTCTGACTTTCAGAGCTTCGACTGCCCACAGCAGTTGCTCAATGGGGTCGGCGTCTATCTTTGCCTTGTCCTTTCCTTTGGCCTCAGCCTGATCGAGGGTCTGGGTTGGTGCTGGCATGTCGTAGCTATAGCCGGAAGCCACCTCCGGCTGGCTGAGCTCTATCACAATCCGCCCCAGTAGCGGGGGCTCCTGTGGTACAAAATTCCCGGCATACGGCGCCGCTGGCGGTGAAGCCGACATTCCATAGGTGAGGTCTGCCACAGACCTTTGGAGATCGCCTATCATCCCCATCAATTCGAAGGTGGTGGGCTCACGAGCCTGGTATAACTGGGGAGTCCAGACCGGGTGTACAACGGGCATCCTGGGCGGATATGACATACTGATGCTGGCCTCACTTTGCGGAGTGGTTCCCTGCTCCGATACAGCCGTCATAACCACAATCTCTTCTGAACTTGGCGCCGCCATAAATCCTGCCTCAGCAAGGGGGAGACAATGGTTATTCTGTATCAACTCTGCAACTCTCTGAACTGAAAGAAAAACAGACAGCATTTCAGCCCAAACTGATCAATCACGGGTGTAGCCAAACAACTGTACCCTACTGCTGATCACTGTTCCCAGAAGTCACTATTCCCGAAAGCTGAACCAATACCCGCGGATAACTGATTCTCACAACTGATACTGATACTGATGTCCCCAGGTTTGATACTCAAACTTGCAAACTGACATGTGCGTTCCTGTAGAGCAACACTCTAAAAGCACATAGCAAGTAAAAGAGAACAAAACACCCCTATGTTGGGGTAGGGTTTCCCTGTCCTATTTTGTCAGGAGCTAGGGTTTCACTACGCACACAGCGGTTCTCAAACAACTTAGCATCGGGTAAGCAACCTGTCCTAGCTTGGAATGGTCACTATGGTTCCGAATATGCACTAGGTCGAATGGTCGAAAAGGGGTGCCCCGGTAAAACCGAGGTTTGCGTTCCCATACTGTCAGAGCCCATAGCCGGTCAGCCTTATGGACATGCCTTGACAAGACAAGCCTCCGGCAAACCGTTCAGGAATGGCAGATGGCAAACACTGTGTTCCTAGGCGCACCAATGCACATGCAATGCAAACAAACACATAAATGAAGTCAAAACAGGATATCACGAGTTCGAGTCAAACTCTCTAAATTTCCCCAGCAGAGTCGCCAGAAACTGTAACATGCGCCCGCGTGGGACCTCGTGCTACAGTTCGGACTCGATTTGTGTCACGGTTCTTAATCTGAACCAAAGAGTCCAAATCTGGCAAATCGTTTTGAGAAACAGATTTTGAAAAAGTAGTGCCAAACATGGACTGCTTTGCCAGATACAGAGTCGCCACCTAAATATTTTAAAATGGGGAAATTTAGGAAACCCTGACTCGGTGCCGAAGGCCACATGTCCGTCATCACCGGAGTTGTCTCGGCTCGGGAGCTTGGGTACGATCGGGGAAGGTCAGCTATGAGCACCCCCTTTCGCCCGGTCCGAAAGACCGGCCTCTACTAACCGTGATATCCAATTTTGAAAACGTTATGTGTTCTTTTTCCAATTATTAGCCTAGAATTACTATGTTATGCGCACAGCAAACAAGTATAGACTAGATTGCCTAATTTGGAAATAAACATTGCATATCTGTTTGGTTTCAAAATGCTTTGGATTTGCTACTCGCAAGTAGGCTAAAATACGGATTTCAACGAGTTTTTCCAACTCAAACAATCCAACCTCCACCCACAGGCATTCAAAACATTTTAACACATAAGCATCTAGCCACATGTTAAGCATGCTGTCATGGCAATATTCACACTCATGTGATATGCTAAAGCGGAAATACTTACATAGTACTCCGTGCCAAAACAAAGAGCTTGTTAGCAAACATGCATGATCCAAGTCCATGTGAAGTGCCTAATGCATCGCATACAAAATGTTACTAGAATAGGCTCGGCTATCCTAAACATGTCATGTGAAAATGCACAATTATCACGTATTCAGTTTGGGAATTGAAGTATTGATGCAATTAGCGTGATGTACCGAGCCTAATGCATGCAATACAAATGCATGGATGCACACATGCATAGCATGAGGTATGCTAAATTAAACGTGCCCTAATACTAACCATTAAAGCGGATAAGTAAAAGGGAAGAAAGAAGTGAGGTTGGAAGACATACACACCACCCACACACACTTATTACAGACTTGCCCTCGCTCGGAGGGACCGAATAAATATTACAAATTAATTAACTACGCAAGCTAATTAAATATTACAAATTAATTAATTAACAAATTAACTAATTTAGGAAAACAGTAAAACGTCTTGAGAAGCGCGCCGCCATGTGCAAGCTGCCTCTGTTTTCCTCCCTTTCCTCCTCTGGAGGTTGTCAAAACCTCAGGACTACATCCTTGGACAGAGGGGATCATCACCGGCTAGATGAAATTTCCACCGGCAGTGTTGTATGGCCATCGGCACAAAGTTGAAGCTGTCGGCAGAGAAAATAGTGCCGGTCGGCACATTACACTGCCGGTCGGCAGAGTATTCCTGCAGAACCTGCAACTCACAGCAACAGAGGGCAAAACAAGGCATGGCAGCACAATTCAAAGCATGTATGCACCAACCATGTCTCTTATCATTGTAATGACTCAAAGGGACATATGCCTCGGTTCTCGAACCACCAATCACGCATTTCCATGCATGATGGCCCAAAGAACCAAGCATGCAACTTTGGTTTCAAATGCATGCAAACCAATCAAACAAATTAGGCCCAATTCCTATCACCAATTCAAGGAACAAGGAATGCATGCAAGATGCAATGCAACCTAGGCATACAAGCTAAGGATGCAATATGGCATGGCAAGGCACTTATGCAAGCATACAATCATACATATGGCAATGCAAATGGATGGCAAGATGGACTTATACATGAATTAGGCAACTCTAATAAGGCCTAAAACAGTGGCCATAATGACCAAAACAAGAAGCCAAAACACATGCGCACATACACATGATGGAAGGCCTACACTTAGGCACAATTTAAACAACCCTCAAGCACACTTGAAAGGGATAAACAAGAGCAATTAGTATGCAACATAAGCATTGAAATCATGTCATAAAATGATGCCAAATCATATCAAACAAGACAAGCAAATGCATGCAAGCATGGTCTAAGTACTTGAGGCAAGTCATGAAGCTTTGAAGCATGTTTTATCACAACAAACATGGCATGCATTAGGCAACCTAAAACAGGTTTTTAGCACATAACATAAGGCCCAAAAGACCACTTAGATGGCATCTAGATGGCTCAAAAAACAAAGGCATGCAAAGGCACCAAAACATGAAGCATTGCTACACAAGCTTATGAGACGTTAAAGAGGCATGCAAGGCGATCAAACAAGCATGGAAATGGGACTGAAATAGCATGTAGGATGATCCCAAATCACCAAAACAATGCAAAGATGCTATGCTACACATGCACATACTCAAGGCCAACAAGCCTAAATACAAAGGAGCTATATCAAGCATGCCAAAATCAACCCAAATACTTATGGACAGATCTAAAACATGTCAAAATAAGCACAAAATCTTCACAAGACCAAGCCTAAAACATGCTCCAACTAAGGCTAACAACCTAAGACATGTTAAGGTATAAACAAGGCATTACATGGCAACTATGCTAAGCATGCATGGAGTTCCAAAACCAACTTTAAATCATGTTATATCATGGATATATAAGCATGAAAAACAAACCAAATATGCTCAACACACAATCAAGCATAGGCTTCCTTAAGAGGCCAAAATAGGTCCCTTTCAAGGATAACAAGGAGAGGGGGTGGCCCTCTCCTTCTTGGGACTTCAAAGCATCATCTTCACCACTGAAATCCCTCAAGATTTCAGTGGTGAAGAGACCTCAACACCAAAATCCCGGAGCTAACACAAAATGGCTCAAAATGAGGCCTTTTGAGGCCTAAGGGTGGTCAACAACCCTCAAACAACAAAACACTCTTAATAAACAATAAAGAGGGCTTAAAAATAGAACTTTTTTATGTTATACAATAATCACAAAAACAGCTCTAAGACTAGTAGAAAATTGATGCAAGAATGGGGAAAAAAGGGGCTAGTTTCTCACCCTTGTAGTCCTCTTCAACAAAGATGCTCCAATGGCCTCCTTGAGCTTGAATCCAAGACAAAAACTTCAAAACACACTCTTTAGAACCTCAGCTCCAAGAGGAAGGTGAAACACTAGGTGTTTGTGTGCAATAATGAGACACAAAACACCTAGTGTGCAAAATGAGAGGGAAAGAGAGATAGGTTGTGTATGTCTAACCCTAACCCTAGAAAACCAGAGCTCTCCTCTGTCTTCTCTCCTCAAAAATGTCTAAAGGCTCTTTTTGCCTTAGAGAGAGTTCCTCTCTATATGCCTCTTGTAAAGCTTACAAGACAAGCTTTGCAAGAGGGAGATCCCTCCATACACGTGTATGGAGGGGAGCAAAAGCAATACAGCTGTCCAAAAATATCTGTAAAAGCAGATGAACAGCAATCGGCCGACAAAAAATGCCATCTTGGCCAAACAAAGTGCCGACCGGCACAAAATAGTGCTGACCGGCAACAAAGAGTGCCGGCCGGCAAACTATATTGCCGGTGGCAGCAAAAACCAGCCGGTGGCATCTAGCCACTGCCGGTGATGGGTGGGGATGGTCTACAAGCCCCACCTTGCCTCTCAAAGGCAAGACACAAGTGTTTGGTGCAAAACCAGACACTAAACGGTCGAGTTCGGAGATCCTGAGGCAAGGCACGCGAGCCGAGGCCTCCGGGAACTCCAAACGAACACAAACATGGAAGATCACCGTGTGTTCAAACAGTGACGTCCAAGTCTTGAGGACGGTCAAAAATGGGGTGTCTACAGGGGCCAAGCGCCCAAGTGTTGAAAGAACACGTGAGTCCAAGCGCCCAAACGGTGGTGGCAGTGCCTGTGCTAGAAGTAACCTCTAGCCCCATGGGAGGGAAGACTGGGGCCAACCCACCAGGGACAGGTGCTGCGCTGACGACCGCGTTGTATCACGCGCGCGCCTTGGCAGGGCGCTCCGTGGAAGAAAGGGAGAAAGCCAGGGCGACAGCCGACAGCCTAGTTGGAGTGTTGGAGGACGCCGCCGTGCGATTGATGGCACGGTTGGGGGAGGCCGACCTCTTGAGAGGGTTGTGCTCAGCCCACATGGAGGCAGCGACCTGGGCGGCTACTTTGTTGAATAAATCAGCACATGTGAAGATGGAGATAGAGCCACTAAGGGTTTAGCTGGAAGGGGTGAAGGGGCAGCTGCAAAAATTAATGGAGGAGACAGCGGGCTAGAAGGAAAGCGCTCGGAAGGCATGTGTATAGGGTGTGGAGTATGCGCGGAGAGCGAAGGTCATGGAGGTATTGGCGGTGGTGCATAGAAATGCGGCGGAGTGATCTAATGCTGAGCTCGTAGTAACCAGGTCAGAGCTTGAAGCGGAGCACCACAATGTGATATCACTGGAGTTCCAGTTGGCTGGCGAGCAGAAGAGGCTAGAGGAGGTCCAGAAAGCCTGCACCACCGCCAACAAAAGGTGGGATGAGGCTATGACCTGTAATGAAGATCTGCGCGCCCAGTCGATCTAAGACAATGAAGAAGCAGATCGGTGGATCGCTGAGTTGGAGAAGGCCCTAGGGGAGGAAATGGCCCAATTGGCATCTGAGAGAGCGGCATACCCTGACCTGTGTAAGGCGGCGATAGAGCAATTTAAGGAGTCCGTCGATTTCCAAATTGCCATTGATGCTGCGATCGCCAGGGGCTTGGCGAGAGAGGGGGATGGGGGGTTGGGCAGTCGGGAGCGACCGCTGGAAGTAGGAGTGAAGAGGAAGTGATCCAGAGCTTCCAGCGGTCGGACTTCTACAACCATGAGATGGCTGAGTTTTGGGACACCGGCTGGAAGACCTTTAAACGTAAAACGGAAAAGTTGTTCCCAAACTTGGACTTCAGCAATGTGAAAATAGATAAAGACGACGTTGCCCAGACCCCCCTGGACGAGGGGGTTGAGGTGGAAGACCTGGCCTCTAGTGAGGAAGACTGATTCATGTAAAATTTTGTGTTTATTTTTATTTGTGTTGGTTTTTTTTTTTTTATGTGTAATTTTGGTAATGAGTTATATGTAATTGTGAGTTTGTAAATGAAACAATGAGTTTTTTCTTGGTCGTACCGATGTTATTTCTTGTGAGTTGTAGATTGCAAAATAATGAAAATGGCAAAGCAGATTAGAAATGGGTATACATTAAAATGTTAAAAGTGTTAGAAAAAGGTTGGCTTTGACTGTGGATTTTAACTGAATTAAAAATGTGAAGGTAAAAATGTAAAGAACGTTAAGAGATGTAAAAGTATGGACCTGGATTTTAATTAAGTATGGCAACTATGTTGTAATCATGAAATTACGAAAATGGTCCAGCCGAACTCTCCGTTCGTGTTTAGTGTTGGGTCTATGAGTAGCTCAGTCTGGCTGAGGCTTTAAGTAACTCAGTCTGGCTGAGCCCTTCATGCTCAGTCTGGCTGAGGCTTTAAGTAACTCCGTTTGGCTGAGCCCTTCGTGCTTAGTCTGGTTGAGGCTTTAAGTAACTTAATTTAGCAAGGTGTTATTGAAATACCACGCACATAACTGAAATATAAGATCGTTGTCATTTAAGGCGTAGCCCATTGATCACAAATTTACACCATGTGTGAAAAGGACAAAAACAACCACGTGTGTAGATTGTCAAAAGGAACATACATCAATTGATTAATACAGAAATGGGACATGGCACTTTATTGAAAATAACGCTTCAAGTGCTCGGCGTTCCACGAATGCAGGAGGTCTTAACCTTCCATGTCCTGAAGTCGGTAAGTGCCCGGTTGAGGCCTGGCCTTAACAACGTAAGGTCCTTCCCACTTGGCTGCAAGCTTGCCCTCGACCGGATTTTTGGTGGCAAGGGTGGCTTTGAGCAAAACTAGGTCCCCCACGGTGAACTCCCTCGGTTGGACTTTGTGGTTGTAGGGCATTCGCCTTTTCTGTTGATATGAGGCTTGTCTAACAGCGGAGGACTCTTAGAGCTCTTCAATCAAGTTTAAGTCAGCCCGATGTAATACTTCGGTTAGTTCTGGACTCGGGTGCAAAACCCTTGGGCTTGGCAGGCCGATTTTCACTGGGATGACCGCCTCAGCGCCGTATGTTAAGTGAAAGTGGGTCTCCCCAGTGGGGGTTCGGGCTGTAGTGCGGTAGGCCCAGAGTACGTTTGGTAATTCCTTAGCCTAGAGTCCCTTAGCGGCTTCCAACTTAGTTTTGATGACCTTCAGAAGAGAACGGTTAGTAACCTCAACTTGGCCATTGGCTTGGGGATGACCTGAAGAAGAGAAACATGGCTGGATTTGAAGTTCTGCACAGCATTTTCTGAACTTGGCATTGTCGAATTGCTTGCCGTTGTCGGAGACGATGGCTTGAGGGATGCCAAATCGGCATATGATCGACTGCCAGATGAATCGGGTTGTGTTCCGCTTGGTAATTGTGGCGAGGGGTTCCGCCTCCACCCATTTAGTGAAGTAATCAATGGCGACGATTGCAAACTTGGTTTGGCCTCGGCCGGTGGGCAATGGGCCAACTAAGTCGATCCCTCATTTGGCAAATGGGTAAGGACTGCAAAGTGTGACCCGTTCTGTAGGAGGAGCATGAGGGATGTTGGCAAAGCGTTGACACTTACCACACTTACGCACGAATTCAGTGGCATCTTGGTTGAGAGTAGACCAAAAGTAACCGGTGCGAAGTATTTTATAGGCTAGCGACCTGGCACCCGAATGATTACCACATACACCATCGTGGACTTCCCTCATCACATAGGTCGCTTGGGCAGGATTGAGGCATCTCATGTATGGGCGCGAAAAGCCACATTTGTACAAGAGGCCGCTGATAAGAATGTAGTTGGACGATCGGGCCCTGACTTTGGAGGCCTGTTGTTTGTCGCCTAGCAATTCCCCATTTGTCAAAAATAAGAGGATGTCGGCCGCCCACGGAATAGGTTCATTTTGGAGGAAGTGGACTTGCTGCTAGTTTGGGGAAATTGCAGGGTGGGCCAGGTATTCAAGGCGGACACCATGGTTGAGGTCTGACTGGTCGGCAGAAGGTAATTGAGCCATTTCATCTGCCTTGGAGTTTTCCATCCAAGGGATGTGCTTGATGTGGAAAGTGTTGAAGAGGCGAACAAAGAGGAGTGCAATATCCCGATAGGCCCACATTGTGTCGTCCTTGGTGTCGAATTCTGCCGTGATTTGCCCAACGATCAATTGGGAATCACTGAAGACTTGGATATGGTTCACACCAATGTCTCTAGCTAAGAGAAGACCTGCTATCAGGGCCTCATACTTAGCCTCTTTGTTGCTTGCGTCAAACAGGAAGCGGAGAGCGCACTTGAAATAGCCACCCTGGAGGGCGGTGAGGATAAGACCAGCCCCACTGCCTTTTTTACGGGATGATCCATCAACATTGAGGGTCCAAGAGTAGGAATCTTCTGCCTCAGTGCTAAACTGCTTGGGCGGGGGGGCTGTGGCTGGAGTGGGATTAGTGAATTCCAGGATAAAATCGGCGACAGCCTGCCTTTTGATCGCTGTTCGAGGTCGGTAGGAGATGTCAAATTGGCTGAGCTCGACTGACCATTGCATAAGTCTGCCGGACAACTCTGGTTGTTGTATTATCTTCTTCAAAGGTTGGTCAGTGAGGACCACTATGGAGTGGGCTTGGAAGTAAGGTCGGAGTTGTCTTAAGGCGGGGACCAAGGCCAATGCCATTTTTTCCAACAATGGGTAGTTCTGTTCTGCTCCCCTGAGAGCTTGGCTAATGTAATAAACCGGCCGCTGTACTGAGCCGTCCTCTCTGATAAGGACCGCACTGACTCCGGTGCTCGACACGGCTAGGTAGAGAAAAAGGGGCTCACCCATGAGCGCTTGAGAGAGTAGGGGGGGTTGGCCATGCACTTCTTCAATTATTGGAAAGCCTCTTCGGATTCAGTCGTCCAACTTTAAAAAAGGGGAGGCACTTGTTCGTTGCGTGGGAAATGAAGCGGTAAAGGACGGCGACTCTGCCAGTAAGCCTTTGAACCTCCTTAACCGTTCTGGGTGACTGCATTTCTATCAGGGCCTTGATCTTTTCAGGGTTGGCCTCGATACCCCACTAACTGACCATGAAACCCAAGAACTTCCCAAATCCTACGCCGAATGTGCATTTCTCCGGATTGAGCTTCATTTGATACTTTCGCAAGGTGCCGAAGGTCTCCCGCAAGTCGGCCAGATGATCAGAGGAGAGTTTGCTCTTGACTAGCATGTCGTCGACATATACTTCCATGTTCCGACCTATCTGGTGATGAAAGACGGCATTGACTAACCGTTGGTAAGTTGCTCTGGCATTTTTTAGCCCAAATGGCATGACTTGATAGTGGTAGGTTCCCCGGTCAGTGATGAAGAAGGTATGCTCCTGGTCAGACGGGTGCATCAGAATTTGATTGTAGCCAGAGAAGGCAAGCTCGATTGAGGTCGGAGTAATCGACACAGAGTCGCCTTTTACCGTTGTTTTTTCGGACCAAAACCACATTTGAGAACCATCTGGGTTAGTCCACGTTGTAGACGGCCCCGGAACTCCGCTCTCCGCGCGCGAGGGCACGAATCATTTTGTTCTTAGCTACTACAGTTCGGACTTGTGTCACGGTTTTGAATGTAAACTAGCAAAGTGCAATGCAAGACTAATAAATCACCAAAGAGTCCAAATCCGGCAAATCGTTTTGGAAAACTTATTTTTAATAAAGAAGTGCCAAACATGGACTGCTTTGCCAGATTTTAGAGTCCCCACCTAAATATTTTGTTTTGACAAATTTAGGAAACCTTGACTCGTGCCGAAGGCCACGTATCCGTCATCACCAAAGTTGCCTCGGCTCGGGAACTTGGGTACGAGAGGGGAAGGTCATGCAATGAGCACCCCCACTCGCCCGATCAAAAGATCGGCCTCTACTAACATGATATGTTGTTTTTTGAAAACACATGTGTTCTTATTCCGGTTATTAACCTGGAATTACTATGTGATGCGCATAGCATACAAGTATAGACTAGATCACCTAAGTTGGAACAAAACATTTCATGTTCGTTTGTTTGAAAACGGTGTAGAGGTGCTACTCGCAAGTAGATTAAGTCATCAAGTGGGCTTAGAAAACAACATGATTTGCCACTTCAAGTGGACTTAAAACTCGTATTTGATGAATTGTTCCAATTCAAGCAATCCAACCTTCATCCACAGGCACTCATGCAGTTAATCACTTACGCAGTTAGCCTCATGGTAAGCATGCTAACATAGCAACATACACATCTCATGCAGTATACTAAAGCATAAACACTCACAGTGTACTCCGAGCCAAAACAGAGAACTAGTTAGAAATCATGCATGATCCTAGTTCATGTTAAGATGGCTAATGCAACACATGCAAAAATGCAACTAAGATAGGCTCGGCTATTCTAAGATGGCATATGAAATGCAGCTTGGTTAACATGTATTCAAATTGGAATTGAAATATAATGCAATTTGTATGATGTGCCGAGCTCGGTGCATGCAAGACAAATGAATGAATGCAAACATGCAAACATAAGGATGCTAATTGAAATATGCCCTAAAACTAACCATCGTAAGTGGTTAAGTAAAAGGGAGAAAGAAATGGGGGTTGGAAGACATGCATCACACATACGCACCCTTATTACAGCAGTTGGCCCTCCCGACGGAGGGTCCGAATAAGAAGCTAACTAGCTAACCTAAGCTAATTAATCTAATTATTACATAATCAAATTGAATAACTAACTAACACTAAGCTAATTATTACAACACATTAACTAATTAACAAATTAGCTAGTTTAATTACAAATTCAAAAGCTAACTAACAAGTAAAGCTAATTACAGATTACAAAGCCTCAGCTCAGTTCTAAGAGTTCGAAGATGCATGCTCGATCGCCTCGCTCAGAAAATTGTGCTAACTTCCATGATGCTTCTGACCTACCTTAGGAACCATCTGAGGGGTAGTCGGCCAAAATTTGTGGCCATCGGCCAAAGAATAATGGTCATTGACCAATTTTGAGGCTATCGGCTAATTATTGATAGTCGATTGGCACACTTGATAGCCGATCGGCCACTGCTTCCTACAAACTCTCTTTTTTGCAACAACAGAGCACAAACAGAGGCATGGCAATGTATTTGCAAGAAAATATGTGTGCAACTACACCCCTTATCATGTCTAAGGCTCAAAGGTGTGTAGTGCTCGGCTCTCGAGCCATCAATCTCGCATTTCAATGCATGATGGCCAAAGAGGCCGAGTTGCACAAATCAATGGCAAATGAATGCACAAAAACACGTAAATGCCTTAACCTTTATCATGCTCGATCAAGAGGGTCAGCGACCAAGAATCGAGGCACGTTTCATCACTTCAAGTATGAAACGTCCCTCGTTCCTCATGTTTGGACTAACATAATATCCAAACACAATGCAATGCAAGGTATGCCAAATACAATGCGAATAACAAACGTGCACACAACATGGCATGCTACAAACATGCAACAATGTCATGCAATGCAACTAGCATGCAACAACATGCAAACCAACTATGCAATGGTAAGGGCCATGTAATGCAATAAGCATGCAAAAATCATGGAATGCAACAAGTATGCAACAACATGCAATGCGCCAAGCATGCAACAACATTATGAACGTGCAACAACATGCAAATAATAACGTCATATGGACTTAAACCGAAGATGGACAGATCTCAATCACGACCAAAACAGTGGCCAAAATGATGAAATGATGGCATGAAAAGTGAGAAAATGCATGCACATGCAATGGCCCATTAACTAGGCATAGGAGCACAACTCTCAAACATGATCAAAAAGTGATAAATGTGGAAGTGTGACAACACTATATGCACTGAAATATCATATGAATTGATGCCAAATCAACCAAACAATATAAGCATGGCATGCTAGCGGGCTCAAGGCTTAAAGCTAGCCAAAGGACTTACACCATAGCTATGCAATGCATGAAGCATATAGCCAAGGCAACCCAAAACAATCCTAGATCATGCCAAAATAAGTCTAAAACATGCATGGAGCATCACCAAAACAAGCTACTATGAAGGGCATGAAGCATGAACTTGCAAGGCTAATAAGGAGTATTACACTACACCTATCAAAACCAAGCATGAGCTTACTTCAACAACAAAAATCAGAGTTATATCGTGGCAAAATAAGACCAAATACACACTGATATGGCATCTTACAAGCTTAGGCAAAGTGGCATACACAATGACTCATTTTCAAGGCATAAAGAACCAACCTTCCAAAACATGGAAAGAGTGACAAATGTGAGTGTATGGCAATGCTATATGCTCTAAAATATCATGCTGAATGATGCCAAATCATGTACATGGCCCAAGCAATGCATGCTAGTGACTTGGAAACTCAAAGCTAACAAGCTAGAATGAACCATGGCTATATAAAGCAATGCATGCATGACCAAAACAACACAAATCATATCTTAAGCATGGTAAGACATGGCCAAAAGCTTCTTGGAGTTAAACCAAAACATGCTAGAATGATGGTTCAAACAGATGATGCATGTTAGGCTATCATGCAAGATTGCACTACAAGTATGTGAAGCATGCAAGATGCTATCAAACCAACCTAAAAAAGAGCTGAGGCATGTTAAAACAACACCAAAAACTTGCTGAAATGGAACCAATACATGCTAGACAAACATGCTACTTTGATGAGTCATCTATACAAGCATGCAAGACATAAGGAGAGGGGATGACCCTCTCCTATTTAAGACCTCAAAATACACTTTCCACCACTGAAATTCCTCTGGAATTCAGTGGTAGAAAGGTCATGCAAAGACTAAAACAAAAGCCTAAAGAGGTGGCTCAAAACAAGGCACAAAAGGGAGTAGATCACCCCCAACACCAACAAGACCTTAAACAATCATTTGAAACACATGAAAATGTAGGTTTTTACAGTTGAGAGTTAAGCCAAAATAATCATGCAAATAAGGCTAAGTAAGCAATGAACACAAAGCTTAAAAGAGTGTTAGTGACTCACCCTTGTAGAACCACTTCAAAGAGGCAACTCCAGCAACTTTCTGAGCTAAACACCAAACTTTGAGTTCAAACAAAAACCTCAAGTACCTCAGTAACAAGAGTATGGTGTTTCACTAGGTGCTTTAGTGCAAAAGTGTGAAGAAATTACACTTTTGAGCACAAACAAGTGCAAATATAGAGAGAGAAAGGAAGAGGAAATATAGAGAGAGAGATATATATATATATATAACTTGTAAATCAATTTTTTAGAACCTCTGGAAAGGGAGAGGGGTCTCCCTTCTTATAGAAAAACAAATCTCAAACTTGTTTTGCAAGCTTGAGACTTGTTTCAATCCCTCCATACACGTGTATGGAGGATGAAATCTGTGCTCACCAGCTGTCACAGCGGGCACAAAAATATCTGCAAAAGCAGGTGAAAAGGTCTCGGCCAAAAGATATGGCCAATCGACCAAAAAAGGTGTCGATCGGCCAAAAAGAGTGCCGCTCAGCCATCACTTATGACTGATGACAAGAAAACAAGGCCGATAAGCATAAGGCTTGGCCGATGGGTTGTAGGGATAGCCAACAAGCCACCCTCTTCCCTCAAAGGCAAAACCACAAGTCCTTGGTCCACAACCAAGCACAAAATAGACAAGTTGAGAGATCTTAAGGCAAGGCGCACAGCCGAGACCTTCGGGAACTCAAAACGAACACGAGCATGGATGATCATCGTGTGTTCAAACGATGACGTCCAAGTCTTGAGGATAGTCAAAAATGGGGTGTCTACACACGTTCGTGACAAATTGCGCCTCCAGTAGTTTATCTACCTCAGAAGCAATAAGAGCGTTGCATTCCGGATGAAAGATGTGTTGTTTCTGGCAGAAGGGTCAGAAATGGGGCTCAATGCTCAGACGATGAGTGATAAAGGAGGGATCGATACCCGACATGTCGGAATAGATCCAGGCAAACACATCATTGTGCTCAGTCAGGAGTGTTGTAAGGTCGGCCTTGGCTTGGGGGGATAGTTGGCTGCCGATCTTGGCTGTTTTTGTTGGGTTTGTGGGGTCAATGGGGACCTCAACAAGTTCTTCCACTGGTTCCCCCTGACTAACTCATCTTCATCTCTAACGTCAAGTACTTTGATGATCATAGTCTCGTTCAGCTTAACCTCTTTGCGTGAAGCAACGTAGCATTCTCTGGCTACAGTCTGCTCCCCCCTCACGATACCGACTCCGAAGTCGTAGGGAATTTCATGGCCAGATGGTACGTGGAGGTGACAGCTTAAAAAGCATTGAGGATAATGTGGCCAAGGATGATGTTATAAGTAGAGGGACAGTCGACGACAAGAAAAGTGAGCAACTTAGTGGTCTGCCGTGGGTATTCTCCAATGGTGATGGGAAGATCTATGTTGCCTATGGAAGTCACCCGGTCTCCAGTGAAGCCAACTAGTGGGGTTTGGAGAGGGGACAAACTTTCTTCTCCGACCTTGAGTTGGCGATAGGCGTTTAGGAGATGATGTCTGAAGAGCTACCGTTGTCGATGAGCACCTGTAGACACCCTATTTTGACCGGCCCTAAGACTTGGGCGCTTTCTTTTGATTACCTGATGATGACAATTAGAATGTGTTTCTCACAGAATCCTCAGTAAGGGAGATGGATTTGAACTTTAATCCCAACCTTCACCACTATGGCCTAATTGTTTTAAACTACTAAATATTTTATTAGTTTAGTATTTTGTAATTTTGTATAATTTTATGTGTTTGTTCATATTTTTGATGTTTTTTTATACATATTGGTATAAATTATATA
Organism: Camellia sinensis; assembly: GCF_055761805.1. Taxonomy (NCBI): domain Eukaryota; kingdom Viridiplantae; phylum Streptophyta; class Magnoliopsida; order Ericales; family Theaceae; genus Camellia; species Camellia sinensis. The sequence goes on along the minus strand of NC_138965.1, from coordinate 21,150,272 downwards.
TTTTATATATTATATTATATTATATCTATTATAAAAGAAAAATAATAAAATATTTTATGTCGGTCATGCCGACATCTAAATCCAAGCAAATCAAACATATATATATATGTATGTATGTATATATTATATAATATTAATATTATTATATTATATTATTTGCCTATATAAGGAAATCGGGAAGAAAGAAAGAGGGACGGGGGGCTCAGCAAAAGAAAAGAAAAATGAGGAGAGGCCCAGCAAAGAAAAGTCTAAAGAAAAGAAAAGAGGCTAATCAGAGGGAAAAAAGAGGAACTAGAGAGAGAAAAATGAAGTGGTGCAAGAGAGTTTGAGAAGAGAGAGAGGGAAAATAAAATATTTTCTTTGATATTTTTATTTCCATTTCATCAATACACCATTCAAAAACTAACCGCTAAAGCTGTAATTCCAAATTTTGGAGTGAGAATTGAGAAAACATTTCACAGACTTGAGAATAATCAAAAGGAAGTTTGCGACTCAGAAAATTCATCATTTCCCCAAAAGGTGAGTTTTCGCAAATTTTCATTTAATTTAAAAATGTAATATAATTTGTTTAAATATTTCATTTACTTCTTTTCATAACTGTTTTTTTATCACTTTATTGGGAAGACTGCACCACCCGCATATCTGTTGTAATTTAAATATTGTATATAAACTGTTGTAATTTATTACTTTAAATAATTTACCCCACCAGATGAATAGTAACCTCCGGCGGTGGAGAGTAACTTCCGACGGTGAATAGTACCTCCGGTGGTGAATAGTAACCCCGGTGATGAATAGTACTTCCGGCAATGAATAGCAACCTCCGGCGGTGAATAGCACCTCCGGTTATTTAATTTTGCTCGCTTGCTATAGCTTAATTTCAGCACTATTATATGCTATTTAGGGGGCTGTTTAATTTATTTCAATGATTTATGCTTTAAATATCAAGTTTGTTTGTACTAACCAATTAATCAACTTCGCATAATCATCTCTGCAACCTCCCTCCATTCTTTGCTTATTTCGATTAAAAAGTTGTGAAAATTTAAGATTGTGGTTCAAGTATAAGAAAGGAACTCTTCCATGCTTAATGGTTTAATCTCTTCGGAGGTTCATTACCAAAAGTATAAAACGCTCTATGCTTAATGGTTTAATCTCTTTGGAGATTCACTACCAAAGGCATAAAACGTTTTACGCTCAGGAGGTTCATTACCAAAGGTATAAAACGCTCTATGCTTAATGGTTTAATCTCTTTGGAGATTCACTACCAAAGGCATAAAACGTTTTATGCTTAGGAGGTTCATTACCAAAGGTATAAAACGTTCTGTGCTTAATGGTTTAATCTCTTTGGAGATTCACTACCAAAGGCATAAAATGTTTTATGTTTAAGAGGTTCATTACCAAAAGTATACAACGTTCCATGCTTACTGATTTAATCTCTTAGGGGATTTACTACCAACAGCATATAACGTTCTATACTTAACGATTCAAATTCTTCGGAGGTTCACTACCCCAAATGTATACATATTCTTATACTAAAGCATAATCTTTTATTTTTTATTTCTCTTTATTCATCAGTGTGTTTACTTTTAAGGGACTAATTGACCCTTGGAAATCACCAAGTAAAGTGTCATTATCACTTATTATCAAGTTTGAATTTCAAGTCATTATCACTCAAGTCATTATCACTCTTTTGAGTTTGACTAGTCCTTGTTGCACATCTTGAGTTTGACTTGGAATCCCTTATCGCTTATAAATAAGTTTGACTCTTCCTTTGTAATTTCCCCCGAAGAAAATTTTCTCGGGTTAAGTTGATGCTTGTTTCTCTTTATTGCAATTTGGACTTAGTGGACGTAAATATCACTTTTGCACAAACAGGAGAAAAGATAAAGAAATGGACAGGTAATAAAAAAAGGCTAATAAAATTGGTTAAAATTGGATTACAACCGACATAAAGAACCAATATGATTAATTGAATTCGGTCGGACGTTATACCCAGTTTATTGTGTCAAGGCTTGCCTTACATCAATTCTTGTCATAAATTAGACAACCCCTTTCATTTATTATTCATTCGGCTTTGTAATAATTATTTGTTCGGACACTTGAACATTCGGACCCTCTTGCGCGAGGGCAAACAAACTTGTAATAATGTGTATGTCTTCCAACCCCATGTCTTTCTCTCTTTTATTTACCAGCTTATGATGGTTAGATTAGGGACATCATGTTTAATTTAGCATACTCATGTTTGCATCCACTTGTATTGCATGCACCAAGGCCGCATCATTCTAATTCGCATTGTCATTTAAATACTTCTTTGAATATATGCTTAGATTGCATGCGATCAAATCATTTCATATGCCATATTAGTAGCCGTGCCTAGTAATTGCATTTCACATATGTTGCATTTGTCATATTGTACAGTTAGGAATCATGCATATTTTCTAGCTTTGTTTTGTAGCTTGTTTGCGGGACGTCGGTAAACATGTGAGTTGTTATGCTTTAGCATCCCACTTGTACATAATTTTCTTATTCTGTTTAGGATCCTACCATGAGGCTAATTGCTTAACTAATAAACTGTTTGAATGCTTGTGGATGAGGGCTTGTTGCTTGAATTGGAATGATTCAACGAATGTACGTTTTAAGCCCACTTTGTAGTGGCAAATTTACATACTTTAAGCCCACTTTGTTAAGTGGAAAATTAAACCCACTTGAGGTGGCAAATTCAAACCCTTTTCGAGAAACAAACATGAAATTGAATTGTTCCAATTTGAGCAAACTAGTCTATACCTTGTATGTTTCACATAATAAATTTTAGGATTTATTAAATAATCAGAATAAGAACATATATTGTACATAAAAACCACATCATGATTAGTAGAGGCCGATCTTTGATTGGGTGAGTGGGGTGTTCAATTATTGACCTTCCCCTCTCATACCTAAGTTCCCGAACCAAGACACTTTGGTAACGATGGGCTAATGGCCTTTGGCACGAGTCATGAGTTTCCTAAATTTCCCAAAAAAAATATTTAGATGGCGACTTTGATATCTGGCAATGCAGTCCATTTTTTGGCATTTGATTCAAACATCGATTTTACAAAAAAAATTATCGGATTTGGACTCTTTTTGTGCTTTCACTGTTTCACATTGCACTTATGAAATCAGAATCAGAACCAATACACAAGTGGAGTCTGAACTGTAAAGGCTATTCATTCTTCCGAAAGGGAGCGCGAAAAGCTAAGCTACAGTTTCTGGCGACTCTGCTGGGGATTTAGAGAACTTGACTTGAAATTTATGATATGAATTTTTATCTACATTTATATGTTCTTTGTATTGCATTTGCAATTGTGCACCTAAGTCCCTGTGTTTTGCCATCTGTTATTCCTGGACAGTTTGCTGGAGGCTTGCCTACAAAGCTTGCCAAAAGGCTAACCGGTCATGGACTCTGTCAAGTTGGAAACACAACCCTTGGATCTGGATTACCGCTATACTGCTTGATCCTCCTTTCACTTCTCAGTGTTAGGTGTGAGAGGTATATTAGGTAATATTGTTGAGGTACCCTTTTTGACCATTTGGCCTAGCTGCATATAGTAAAGCCATAGTGACTGTTTCAATATAAGACAGGATGCTCTCCCATTTCTAGGATGTATGATACCACTTGTTTGAATAGTGAACCCTAAATCAGTTCAAAAAGCTAGGACATGATAACCCTACCCTCCATAGGGGTGTTTGTTCTCTTTCTTGCTATGTGCAATATGTTGGATCTATACAAGGGTTCTCAAATTCTGAACAGTGGTTTAGGCATTTCAGTTTGTGGGGTTGAGTTCAGTGTGTCAGTATGAGTTAGCAGTAATCAGTGATCAGTTGAGTCGAAACACTGCTGCAATTCTGATTAGGGGTCCTATTATTATTATTTTTTTTTTTTTGCAAGGTAGTTTGCAAACATGGGTTCAAAACAAAAAAAATAAAATCAAATAAATAAATAAATCCAATATCCCACAAACTCCACCAATGTAAATAAATAAAACTTGTGAGATATCCGACCATTTCTGTAATTGGGGAGTGACCACCTGTTGATTACATAGGCTTTATTTTGAATGTTGTGGCTAGCCTACACTTTGACTAGCAAATTGAAAATGGTTTTATTCTGAGTTCTGAATTGAGTATTGAGTTGAAGTTTGATTCCACCAAGTTTGTAGAGTTGGGATCAGACTCGAGTCATTCTAGTGAGTTAGATTCTGTTGATTTCGATAGTGCTAACCTAGACATTTATGTCCTGTCTAGGTCTTCTTTGCCATTTTCTTTTGAGTCTGTTGTCAAAAGTCTGTTGCCATTGCTGAGTCATAGTCTCTTTTCAATAAACAAAAATAAAAAAATAAAAAAAACAAAACAAAATGCCATAGAGTCTGCTTACTTCTCTGTGCCTTTAACTCATTGCATTGACCAAAGTTTTTCAAAATTTTTTCCAAAACTCTGATAAAAACAAAGAGGAAGAATTTCTTCAGGATTTGCAAATTTTGATCAACTGAGAAGAAGAGAGGTGTACTTAGCCCTTGATGAATAAAATCATTTTTGTTAATGTGGGTACTGAGAAGGATCCTGGTTTGGTCCAAATTGGTTCTATCTTGTCTTCGTAAGAGTACGAGTGATTAGTCACTTTGTGAAAAGATTTCAAAAACTATTTTTGCGTGGTCCTACGAAGACATGCCTGGAATTGATTATACAACATAGGATCTCTCTTGGCTCGAGGTCCGACCTCCTTAGCTCCTTAGCTTTCAAACCATGATTTGAAGTATTCCATGATCAATCAAAGTGTAAGGTTTGCGTAGCCGAATTGGAAATAGCCCTTGAACTAGGGGCAATGATGTGATTCAAATGGAGACAGCCCTTAAACTAGGGGCAATAAGGTCGAATGTGATCCAGATTGGAAATAGCCCTTGAACTAGGGGCAATGATGTGATTCAAATGGATTCAGCCCTTCCACTAAGGGCAATAAGGTTGAATGTGATTCCAGATTTGAAACAGCCCTTGAACTAGAGGCGAAAGTGTGAGGCTTACATAGCCCAAAATGGAGGCAACCCTTGAACCCTTGAATTAGGGGCAAGAAGGTCGAATGTGATTTAGATTTGAAGTAGTCCTTGAACTAGGGGCAAAAGGTTGGATGTTTTGGATGTTATCAAGGAGTTAAAACTGAATCGTTTCCCAATGAAGACCGCCCAAAAAGGTAAAACCCAGAATTTGAGAGAATGAATTTTATTATTGAAGTCGAGTTCCTATCTACTACACTGGGGGAAAATTCAGACCCAATTAGCCTAGTCCCTACATCATCATATCTACTGGTCAAGTGTAGCAGTCATTCTTATAGATGGCCTAGAGATTTCACACCCAATCAACGTGGACAAGCTAAAATGAAAGTAACCCTTGAGAGGCTCGCTGGGCTGAAAACCTAGAAGGGCGACCCAGGCAAAAGTTAGAGCAGAAAAAAAAATATAGAAACTCAAAAGAAATAAAAAAAAATGAAATGAACAAAATGAAAAAAAAAATGAAAAATAAATAAATAAATAAATAAATGAAAAGCTCGCAAGGTTGAAAACCCGAAACGGCGGCTTTGGTAAAAGTTAGAGCACAAAAGGAGAGTGTCAATACCTGAGTGAACCTTGATCGGAACTACGATGGCCTGATTCCTATCTTAAGGATACGTAGGTAGCTTCATCTTGAAGCTCGGCCCAAACAATTTTTGTTAACTCATTCATTTTGTCCATGTTCGATTGGTGTATCTTTAGTCGACTTAGTTATCCTATCCGCATTTCATTGGTGTATCTTCGATCTGCTCAGTTCAGTTGGTTCAATTCAACTTGGTTCAGTTCAGTTCGGTTCGGTTCGGCAGTTCGGTTTGGTCCAGCTCCACTCAACTTCATTCGGTTCGGATTGGCTTGGTTCGGATATCACCATTGATTATCTGGCTTGGGGCTATGCATCCCAATGGTTGATTCCATGTTAGTTGAGTAATGGCCATTTGCAAAAATAGGTTTTGAATAATTTGAATAAAGCTGACTAATTTTTCTCGAAAATTGTTCCAATTTTGCAAAACCAAACCATTCTTTGGATTTTAAAAAGGAAAATTTTCAGTGCTCACAACTTAGCTTACATGATTTCAAAACAGAAAATAGAATAAGTATGCTAATCCAATTCTCATGTTGATCAAAACATCTTTGCAAAAATAAAAATAAAAAATCAAGAAAAGAAAAAAATAAAGGCAATGAACTAGGGAGTTAGAGATTCTGTTTTCTCCACCACTCGAGTCAACTATTTAGTGTATATAAGTGTGTATTCATACCATTCAGTGTATATAAGTGTGTTTGGATTGATTTGCTTCGTTTTTTAGTTCGTTAGGTCATTCGCTAATTTAGGTCAGTATAGAGTCAATGTCTAATTCAGAGTTCAAAAATTCAATCATTCTAAAATTCAATCAAACAAATTGTTTTCAAGCTCAAAGTGATATGCCAGTCATGCCATTAATGAGCAAAAAAGAAACTTATTTTATTGAAGTCAGGGGAGGACATCCCCGATTACAGAGACTCCAAAAAAAAAACAAAAAAAAAAAAAACAAAAACAAAAACAAAGAGAGAGAGAGAGAGAGAGAGAGAGAGAGAGAGAGAGGGATGTTTTTCTTCTTTCTTCTCCAGTAGTAGCCCAGCGGCGAAGATTACAACTGGCTTCATTTGTACACAACTTCGTTGCCCGACTTTACCATCAGTTGCCTCGCTTCATCTTTACTCCTTCAGAACTCTTGAAGACTCTGCCTCGGCCTTGGCAAAGCTTCCGAAGGAGATTATTCCTTGCCGGCCATCAAATTGGTTGTGCGAAGAAACTCCGAATCGAGCCACGGAGGTGACCTGTCGTTTCAGTTCTTTGTTCTGCTTTTTCAGCACACCAATTTCTACCCGAGCATCTTTGTACATATGTTGAAGGAGGGAGAGTTGTGCATGTAACTGATGTACTTCACACGTCCTGTTCTGCAGTCGATGAGACAAGTTGGAGACCGCAGTCACGGTCTCCACATATGACCTTAGCGTATACGAGTTTGCTTCAATGTCAGACTATGCCGCCATGATTTGTTCAACTGCCATCGTTGGAAAGTTAAAAATAGGGGAAATAGGAGGAGCCCGTGGTTGAGGTTTAGGGGAGTCAGAATCGGTCATCTCTATCGTAGACTCATTTAGGTCTGGAAAAAGAGTGAGAGAACCGTGTGAAGAGGCCATGGCAGAGGAGAGTAATGCAAAAGAAAGAAGTTGCAGAGTGGTGGCAGAGAAAGTTTGCAAGCTTTTGCTTTGTCTCTCTCGCAGGCCTCAACTTAAGAAGAGGACGAAGCCAAAGAAGAAGACAAAGAGGGAGGAAGGCTAAGACGATAATTGACAATCGGGGCAGGATTGGATAGCCTGTCGGTTAGGTGCCGCGATTGTTGAAATCGCACGCCAGACACAACGCTCGAAGAAGATGACGGAAGAGAGAGTGAGACAAAAACAGAGAGAGAGACGGGAGAATTGTATATTTATACATATATGTATATATATTGTATATCTATGTATTATATATATTTGTTTGAATGTTTTGGTCACAAGAGTAGCTTAGGTTTTGTGGTTTGGCTCAGTGGTTGAAGGCTGAGAGACTAAGCCCGAGGTCAGGGGTTCGAACCCCACAACAAATGTTTCTATTGTTTTGTTTTGGTTTTATGTGTATATGTCTCATATTATATGTATGTATATATTTGTTTGCAAATCTTGTCGGTTCAGTGGTTTGGCTCAATAGTTGAAGGACCAAGAGACTAAGCCTGAGATCAAGGGTTCGAAACCCCGTATCCCCACATCCATGCATTTTAAGTTTTTCCTTTCTTTTTTGCGTGTTTGGAGTACGTGTACCGACGTCAGCAAACGGAATATGTCTTCTCAGTAACGACATCTTCCCGCTGACGGCTGCAAACAGAATATTCCCCACCTGTGTATATGTCCGTATATGTCTGTATATAGGTCTGTATATGTCTGTGTCGTATATACCTGTATATATACGTAGATATACCGTATATAGCTGTGTATATATCTGTATCTGTCTGTGTATCTATACTGTATATATGTGTAGATATACCGTATATATCTGTGTATATATCTGTATATATTTGTGTATATATACCGTATATATCTGTGTATATATCTGCCTCTATCTGTGTATATGTCTGTATATGAATATATGTATACCGTATGTACATATCTGTGTATATTTTGTTTATATACACGATCACACCCGCACCGTGCATCTATCGCACGATCACATCCGCACCGTGCATCTATCACATGATCCCATCTAGGGCTGTTCACGGGTCGATCCGGGTCGGGTCAGATATATACCCGTCAGCCGACCGGATCATTTCGGGTTGACAGTCAGCCCAACCATTTTTGAACCAATTACTTGTTGAAATCGACCGAATTGATATTCGGGTTGTCAGATCGGATGTGGTCGGTTTGGGCGGATTGGGCTGATGACATATTGGGCTTTTTTTTCATAATTTTTTATCCAAAATTAAGGAAATAAAATTGCACAGCCCAATTCAAGAGTAAAATTACTCCATTAATCACAACAAAAGTTAACCCATTGAAATTAACAAAATGATAAATTAAAAGGAACATAATATTTTTAAAATCCTAAATAAAAACATGAACCAAAATCTTAATATTCTTCAATCCCTAAATCAAACATAAACTCTTAATATTTTTAAAACCCTAAATCCAAATATAAACAAATCATAATATTTTTTCTAAATCAAAACATGAACAAAATCATAATGTTTTTCAATCCTTCAATCAAAACATGAACAGCTCATAATATTTTTAAATCCCTCAATCAACAAACACATGAACAAATATTAATATTTTTTAAACCCTAAATCAGAACATGAACATATCTCATAATATTTTTCAAACCCTCAATCAAAATATGAACAAATCAAAATATTTTAGAAACACTAAATGAAAACATAACAATCAGAAACAGAGAATCAGAAAATCAAAACACGAAAATGAAAAATACTTTAAACTCCTAAATCAACCATGATTAGAGAATCAAACTATGAAATATTAACCAACAAAAAGCTATAAATTATAAATCAAAACAACAAAAATAAAAAACCCAAAATGAACAAAGAGAGATGCCTGAATCTTTAGAGAATAACCCCCTTTTAGGGTTGAAAATCTTGGTTCGCACATCTCAAACAAAGTCACAGATTGAACTTCAGAGATAGAAAATAAAGAGAAGCTTTGATTGTTACGTGATGAACTGATTCGGTGCACTCTCTCTCTCTCTCTCTTTACATATTTGTTTTGCCTTTTCAATTTTTCTCCTTCAAAAATGATGAACTGATTCGATGGGTGCACTCTCTCCCTATATATTTGTTTTGCCTTTTCATTTTCAATTTTTCTCCTTGAAAATTGACGGGGCCTTTTCAGTTTTTTTAATTAAAAAAAGAGTTGACAACTTGACATTAGTGGCTTTGTGAAGTGTGAGAGACACAGGGATTCATAAAGACAAACCTTGTAAATTGTGAAGTTTATATGAGAAGCTTGGTTGGTGGATGGAAAGGAAGCGTACGTGAGAAGCTTAATATTTTCGGTCGGTTCGGTTTCGGCGGATGAAAAAAATCAAAAACCACTCCCGACCGTGAATCCGAAAAAATTAAATAAAATGGACCGAATCCGACCATCTACCTTGTCTTGCCCGTCCGTTGTGTGTCGGGTCCGGTCCGGTCGGGCGGGTTAGGCGGGTACACGGTTTCCATGAACAACCCTAATCCCATCTAAACCGTGCATCTATCGCACGATCATAACCATATTGTGCATCTATCTCACAATCAAGCGTTTACCACACAATCTCAATCCATCGCGCTATCTTGCGCATCGCACTATCTTGTGCACTTATCGAGGTCTAGGAGACCTTAAATCCTCTAGAGGTGCAATTCCTTTGGTGTTTGTCATGCCCAAACGACTTCAGGTGGTCTGGTATAGCCACCTGCCTGTATTTGCAATGAGTTCCTAGGAGACCAACCGTGACGGTGGAAACTAGAGTTCGAATGGCGATGCCTAGAACGCAAAAGGTTCGGAATTTCTGAGAATAAATTCTAGTTTAAATACCCAGTTGTGTATCCTTGGCTTGAAATCTGCATGGCAGCCTCATAGGGTGAGGTAGTGTGTATGCACCATAATTCTGGATATTGAACCAACCGAGTCTGTCACCCCGTTGGAGAATAGGGAAAGTTGTGCAAAAAAAAAAAAGTCGTATCAGTGGCTTCTACATGTAGAGGCTACCCCTTGTCATTCTACCATATCTTCTCATCTCTAGCGTAGTCTACATACTCCTCTCGCGTAAGACGTGTTTGGATCTCAAGTTCACGTACTCCTCCCGCGTAAGACACGCTTGGATCTCAAGTTCACATACTCCTCTCGCGTAAGATGCATTTGGGTCTCAAGTTCACATACTCCTCTCGCGTAAAACGCGCTTGGATCTCAAGTTCACATACTCCTCTCGCATAAGACACGTTTGGATCTCAAGTTCACATCCTCCTCTCGCGTAAGACACGTTTGGATCTCAAGTTCACATACTCCTCTCGTGTAAGATGCGTTTGGATCTCAAGTCCACATACTTCTCTCGCGTAAGACGCGTTTGGATCTCAAGTCCGCATACTTCTCTCGCGTAAGACGCAGTTGGATCTCAAGTTCACATACTCCTTTCGCGTAAGATGCGCTTGGATCTCAAGTTCACATACTCCTCTCGCTTAAGACGCGTTTGGATCTCAAGTTCACATACTCCTCTCACGTAACACGCGTTTGGATCTCAAGTTCACATACTTCTCTCGCGTAAGACGCGCTTGGATCTCAAGTTCACATACTCCTCTCGTATAAGACGCGTTTGGATCTCAAGTTCACATATTCCTCTCGCGTAAGACGCGCTTGGATCTCAAGTTCACATACCCCTCTCGCGTAAGACGCGTTTGGATTTAAAGTTCACACACTCCTCTCGCGTAAGACGCGTTTGGATTTAAAGTTCACACACTCCTCTCGCGTAAGACGCGTTTGGATCTCAAGTTCACATACTCCTCTCGCGTAAGACGTATTTGGATCTCAAGTTCACATACTCCTCTTGCGTAAGACGCGCTTGGATCTTAAGTTCACATACTCCTCTCGCGTAAGACGCGCTTGGATCTCAAGTTCACATACTCCTCTCGCGTAAGACGCGCTTGGATCTCAAGTTCACAAACTCCTCTCGCGTAAGATCCGTTTGGATTTCAAGTTCACACACTCCTCTCGCGTAAGACGCGTTTGGATCTCATACTCCTCTGGCGTAAGACGCTCTTGGATCTCAAGTTCACATACTCCTCTCGCGTAAGACGCGTTTGGATCTTAAGTTCACATACTCCTCTGGCGTAAGACACGTTTGGATCTCAAGTTCACATACTCTTCTCACGTAAGACGGGTTTGGATCTCAAGTTCACATACTCCTCTCGCGTAAGACGTGTTTGGATCTCAAGTTCACATACTCCTCTCGCGTAAGACGCGTTTGGATCTCAAGTTCACTTCCCTCCTCTCGCGGACGAAGCGTTTGGATCTCACATTCACTACATCCAACATTTATGCTTTCATTCAGTGTCATATCATTGTCTTGATTGCATTTCATTGCACGATCATAAGTTATGTTTTCCATTTCATTGCATGATCATAAGTTATGTTTTACATATCATTCTGCATCTTGCCCCTAAACTATGCAGGTTTGATTCCTTGCAAACGGGATACGTAGGCAACCTTCTGGTTCAACCACTTGCATTTGCATCTTATTTGTTTGCCCAAGCCTTACGGCCTTGTCAAAAGGGTCGTCTTCGGGCTTTGACATTCACTCACGTCATGAAATGACTTCGAGCTCTGTCAAACAGGGGCAACTGTAGACACCCCATTTTGACCGACCCTAAGACTTAGGCGCTTTCTTTTGATTACCCGATGATGACAATTAGAATGTGTTTCTCATAGAATCCTCAGTAAGAGAGATGGAATTTGAACTTTAATCCCAACCTTCACCACTATGGCCCACTTGTTTTAAACTACTAAATATTTTATTAGTTTAGTATTTTGTAATTTTGTATAATTTTATGTGTTTGTTCATATTTTTGATGTTTTTTATATATATTGGTATAAATTATATATTTTATATATTATATTATATTATATTATATATATTATAAAGGAAAAATAATAAAATATTTTATGTCGGTCATGCCGACATCTAAATCCAAGCAAATCAAACTTATATATATATATATATATATGTATGTATATATTATATAATATTAATATTATTATATTATATTATTTTGCCTATATAAGGAAATCAGGAAGAAAGAAAGAGGGACGGGGGGCTCAGCAAAAGAAAAGAAAAATGAGGAGAGGCCCAGCAAAGAAAAGTCTAAAGAAAAGAAAAGAGGCTAATCAAAGGGAAAAGAGAGGAATCAGAGAGAGAAAAATGAAGTGGTGCAAGAGAGTTTGAGAAGAGAGAGAGGGAAAATAAAATATTTTCTCTGATATTTTTATTTCCATTTAATCAATACACCATTCAAAAACCAACCACTAAAGCCGTAATTCCAAATTTTGGACTGAGAATTGAGAACACATTCCACAGACTTGAGAGTAATCAAAAAGAAGTTTGTGACTCGAAAAATTCATCATTTCGCCAAAAGGTGAGTTTTCACAAATTTTCATTTAATTTAAAAATGTAATATAACTTGTTTAAATACTTTATTTACTTCTTTTCATAACTGTTTTTTTTTATCACTTTAATGGGAAAGCTGCATCACCCACATATCTGCTGTAATTAAAATACTGTATATAGACTGTTGTAATTTATTCCTTTAAATAAAATTCCCCACCAGATGAATAGTAACCTCCCGCGGTGAATAGTAACTTCTAGCGGTGAATAGTACCTCCGGCGGTGAATAGTAATCCCGGTGATGAATAGTACTTCCGGCGATGAATAGTAACCTCCGACGGTGAATAGCACCTCTGGTTATTTAATTTTGCTCGCTTGCTATAGCTTAATTTGAGCACTATTATATGCTATTTAGGAGGCTGTTTAATTTATTTGAATGATTTATGTTTTAAATATCAAGTTTGTTTGTACTAACCAACTAATCAACTTCGCATAATCATCTCTGCAACCTCCCTCCATTCTTTGCTTATTTCCATTAAAAAGTTGTGAAAAATTAAGATTGTGGTTCAAGTATAAGAAAGGAACTCTTCCATGCTTAATGGTTTAATCTCTTCGGAGGTTCATTACCAAAGGTATAAAACGCTCTATGCTTAATGGTTTAATCTCTTTGGAGATTCACTACCAAGGGCATAAAACGTTTTATGCTCAGGAGGTTCATTACCAAAGGTATAAAACATTCTATACTTAATGGTTTAATCTCTTTGGAGATTCACTAGCAAAGGCATAAAACGTTTTCGATGTGTTTGGTAACGTTTATGTTTTCAGTTTATATTTACAAAAATTTTATTAACTTGTTTTTGTTTATTTTTTGTTTATTTTTCGAAAAACGTAAACTACAAACGCGTTTGGTAATTGACAAAATGTTTAAAAAAAATTTAAATATAAAAAAGAGTGAGAAATGGCAAGCGGTGGCAAGCGGAGGCGGAAGACGGTGGTGGAAAGTGGTGACGGTGGGTGCTGGTGGTGGGTAGGTGGTAACGAGTGGGTGGTGGTGGTGGTGGTAGTGGTGGCAGGTGGTGGGTGGTGGTGGCAGGTGGGTGGCGGATGGTGGGTGGTGGTGACGGATGGGTGGTGGTAGCGGGTGGTAGTGGTGGGTGGGTGGGTGACGATGACGGTGACGGTGACGGTGGCGGGTGGTGGGTGATGGGTGGTAGCGAGTGGGTGGTGGTGGCGGGTGGTGGGTGGTGGTGGCAGGTGGGTGGCGGATGGTAGGTGATGGTGGGTGGGTGGTGATGGGGGTGGATGGATGGGTGGGTGAGTGGGTGACGGTAGCAAGTGGTGGGTGGTAGCAAGTGGGTAGTGGTGATGGCAAGTGGGTGGTGGTGGGTGGGTGGGTGACTGTGGCCGGTGGTAGGTGGTAACGAGTGGGTGGTAGTAGGTGGTGGGTGGTGGTGGCAGGTGGGTGGCGGGTGGTTGGTGGGTGATGGTGGTGGTGGTGGTGGTGGGTGGTGGGTGGTGGTGGCGGGTGGGTGGCAGGTGGCTGGTGGTGGCGGGTTGCTGCTAGTGGCAGGTGGTGGATGGTGGTGGCAAGTGGGTGGTGAGTGGTGGTGGCAAGTAGGTGACGGTTGGCGGTGGTGGGAGATGGATGGTAATGGCAAGTGGATGGCAGGTGGGTGGTGGGTGGTGGTGGTGGTGGTGGCGGCGAGGGGTGGCTGGTGGTGGCTGGTGGGTGGTGAGTGGTGGTGGCAAGTGGTGGTGGGGGCTGGGTGGTGGGTGGTGGTGGCGGAAGACGGTGGTGGAAAATGGTGGTGGCTGACGGCTAGTGTTGGGTGGTAAAAAAAAAAAACTGAAAACTCAAAATAGAAACACATTTTTTGTGTTTTCATTTTTTGGCCAAATTTATAAACTGAGACCACTGATTTATAAATCCAAAATTTTACCAAACAAGTTTTTATTTGAGTTTTTTAAATTTTTGTAAATATAAACAGAAAACTGAAAACGTAAGTGTTACCAAACAGCACCTTATGTTTAAGAGGTTCATTACCAAAAGTATACAACGTTCTATGCTTACTGATTTAATCTCTTAGGGATTTACTACCAAAAGCATAAAACGTTCTATACTTAACGGTTTAAATTCTTTGGCGGTTCACTACCCCAAATGTATACATGTTCTTATACTGAAGCACAATCTTTTATTTTTCATTTCTCTTTATTCATCAGTGTGTTTACTTTTAAGGGACTAATTGACCCTTGAAAATCACCAAGGAAAGTGCCATTATCACTTATTATCAAGTTCGAATTTCAAGTCATTATCACTCAAGTCATTATCACTCTTTTGAGTTTGACTAGTCCTTGTTGCACATCTTGAGTTTGACTTGGAATCCCTTATCGCTTGTAAATAAGTTTGACGCTTCCTTTGTAATTTCCCCCGAAGAAAATTTTCTCAGGTTAAGATGATGCTTGTTTCTCTTTATTGCAATTTGGACTAAGTGGACATAAATATCACTTTTGCACAAACAGAAGAAAAGATAAAGAAATTGACAAGTAATAAAAAAAGGCTAATAAAATTGGTTAAAATTAGATTACAACCGACATAAAGAACCAATATGATTAAGTGAATTCGGTCGGACATTGTACCGAGTTTATTGTGTCAAGGCTTGCCTTACATCAATTCTTGTAATAAATTAGACAGCCCCTTTCATTTATTATTCATTCGGCTTTGTAATAATTATTTGTTCGGACACTTGGACATTCGGACCCTCCTGCGCGAGGGCAAACAAACTTGTAATAATGTGTATGTCTTCCAACCCCACGTCTTTCTCCTTTTATTTACCAGCTTATGATGATTAGATTAGGGACATCATGTTTAATTTAGCGTACTCATATATGTATCCACTTGTATTGCATGCACCAAGGCCCGGCGTATCATTATAATTCGCATTGTCATTTAAATACTTCTTTGAATACATGCTTAGACCGCATGCGATCAAATCATTTTATATGCCATATTAGTAGCCGAGCCTAGTAATTATATATCACATATGTTGCATTTGTCATATTGTACAGTTAGGAATCATGCATATTTTCTAACTTTGTTTTATAGCTTGTTCGCGGACGTCGGTAAATATGTGAGTTGTTATGCTTTAGCATCCCGCTTGTACATAATTTTCTTATTATGTTTAGGATCCTACCATGAGGCTAATTGCTTAACTGATAAACTATTTGAATGCTTGTGGATGAAGGCTTGTTGCTTGAATTGGAATGATTCAACGAATGTACGTTTTAAGCCCACTTTGTAGTGGCAAATTCACAAACTTTAAGCCCACTTTGTTAAGTGGCAAATTAAACCCACTTGAGATGGCAAATTCAAACCCTTTTCGAGAAACAAACATGAAATTGAATTGTTTCAATTTGAGCAAACTAGTCTATACCTTGCATGCTTCACATAATAAATTTTAGGATTTATTAAATAATCAGAATAAGAACATATACTGTACATAAAAACCACATCACGATTAGTAGAGGCCGATCTTTGATCGGGTGAATAGGGTGTTCAATTATTGACTTTCCCCTCTCATACCTAAGTTCCCGAACCAAGACACTTTGGTAACGACAGACTAATGGCCTTTGGCATGAGTCATGGGTCTCCTAAATTTTCCAAAATAAATATTTAGGCGATGACTCTGATATCTGGCAAAGCAGTCTATTTTTTGGCATTTGATTCAAGCATTAATTTTCCAAAAGAAATTGTCAGATTTGGACTCTTTTTGTGCTTTCACTGTTTCACATTACACATGTGAAATCAGAATCAGAACCAATACACAAATGGAGTCCGAACTGTAAAAGCTATTCATTCTTCCGAAAGGGAGCGCAAAAAGCCGAGCTACAGCACCCGTCTGACTTTGTAATTGGAGAGGAGGGCAGAGATGATGAGGGAGTCGTCATGGGGGTAACGGATGCCTGTCAATGAGCTCCATCCACTGCTTGGGGTGTTTAAAAGGGCAGTCCAATGTTGCAACTTCTTTATCTGAGCCCTGCCTTATTTTTTTGAGTACTGCTCGTTGGGCTGAACGGGATGGCTCTCCGCATGCAAGTCCGCCGGCAATGACTCTAATTTCTCCGACCGGGGGGGCAGGGTTGCCTTGTGCCCGGGGTTGTTGTGGGGGTCGATCACAACCTTGGTTAGGTTGTGCGGGTTGTCGAAGAGGGGTGCGTCGATGGTCATTTCTGATAGGTTTGGTCCTCGGCCGTTGCTCAGGGGGGGCTGCCGTGAACCGACTGAGGCGTCCCTGGCGTATTAAGCCCTCGACTTGGTCTTTGAGGTTAACGCACTCCTCAGTATTATGGTTGTGGTCCTAATGGAAGCGGCAGCATTTGGACTGATCTCGTCGGTTGGAAGGAGACCGCGACGGTTGGGGCCATTTCAAGGGATAATCTCGTTGGATCTAGTTCAAGACTTGCTACATAGGGGAATTGAGGGGTGATCGTTCAAACTGGCTGGGCGGTCAGGTAGGTGTCGAGCAAGTCGGTCGGTATATTGAGACGTTTGTTGTGTGTACTGGGTGTTTCTGATTTTAGAGTCCTTTCTCTTATCTCTGGAGGTCGAGTTTTTGGTTATGAAGTCCTGTATTTGTGGGCTTTAGAGATGAGGGTTGCCATGGAGGTCGGAGGATTTTTGAAGAGGGAAAAATGGACATCGGATGATCGTAGACCGGCCATGAAAGCCGTGAGAATGACCTTGTCATCATTTTCTACCACCTGTAAGGCCTCGGTGTTGAAGCGGGTGACGAAGTTGCGCAGCAACTCTCCTTTCGTCTGACAGATGTTGAGGAGTTGAGTTGTCGGACGCTACTGGCGCTTGGCACCAATGAAGTGGCTGAGAAATGAGTCACTTAGGTGCTGAAAAGTAGAAACCGAGTTTGTCAGCAGCTAGCTAAACCACAGTCGGGCCGATCCTTTAAGCGTTACGGGGAAAGCCCGACACATGATCTCATCAGGGAAGGCATAGAGGACCATGAGGGTCCTGTAAGCCTCCAAGTGGTCGTCTGGGTCCGTTGTACCATCGAAGGAGTCGATCGAGGGCATTTTGAACTTAGGAGATAGAGGTTTGTCCCTGATGGAGACAATGAATGGTGAGTTGGCTGTAGTACAGGGTTTATTCTATATGTTCTACATGACTCCCTGAAGTGGAGTTTCATGGCTCGGAGTTCTGCATCCCAAAGGGGAGCGTTATCACCACCAGAAGGTAGTGGAGGCTAGACACTACTGGCCTCCCCCTCGGGGGCTGTTGCTTGGATCGGTGGATATGGGGCTCGAGGTGGTAGTTTCATATCTTGGGGAGGGGGTCGCAAGCCCTCCAAGTTGGAGGGGTGGGATTGTTGAAGGGAATGGCTCAGGGCTCATTCTTGATTAGGTGGTATGTCTTGAGGTGGTGGTTGGAGCATAGGAAGGTTTCTCTGAAGTAAAGCATTGATCAGGGCTTAGTTTTGTTCGGCTAAGCGGTTGATACTGTTGGTGAGTTCTGTGAAATACTGCGGTGGGTTGTTTGGGTTAGGAGTGTCAGCTTGGGGGTCGATAACGTTATGTTAAGAAGCCATGGATCTAGTTGTGACCATCCACCTTGGTGGGTGGCAGGTAAGAGACATCAGGAATGGGTCTCCGGTGGCAATGAGCACAATTACCACACGGAGCGAGAAAGGATTCCCACAGACGGCGCCAATGATGATACTTTCGTTATTGGATACTCCAAATGGAACGGGTCGGACTAATCCACGCTTCCCAAGCCGTTGTCCGAGGGTTGAACCCACAAAGAATACCTGCACAAGAGTTCAACGGGGAACGTGGAGTCCCCCAACGAAACCTCCGACGAGCAAGTTAGAAAAAGAGAGATGGAATGTAGAGATAGATTGGTGATAGAGAAGCTTAGCCTTCTCTTTGTCTTAGAAACCTGCTTATATCATTTGCTCATCATTTCCTCACCTGCCCCGACCTGTCACGTTGGCTGAAAGTCTACGTTTTAGCTCGCCTTGTTCATGGTGAAGCCGTTCTGCCCCGACGTGAAAGGGGTTTTCGCATTAAATGCCGAAGTGAAACTCATTAATGGCTGATGTGTGGTGTAATAATTTTGTAAGATCTTTGTCTGCTGATGTGGCTAGTTCTATTCTTGACAGGTGTTTGGATGTCATTGGTCCTTAATGCCACGTTGAGCTCCAGCAATGTTGGGCTTTAGTGCTTGAATTATGTATTAGACTCTGAGTGGTGGACCAAACGCTCTTATAAGCCCACCTATGTCAGTAACAATTTATAAAAATCGTAACAAAAAAGTGGCTAATTGTTAATTTTTAGTAACATGTAAAAAATCTTCACAAAAAATTATTTTTAGCGACAATTTTATTAAGATTTATTTTTAATAAAAATTGATGAAAATTAAATTTTATTATTAAAACCTATTGATAATCTATCTTTCTAATAAGTAGGCTAGTTTCATGTCGTAATCTATATTAATGATTACGTAAGTTTTTGTTTCTTAAATGATTACATAAGCTTAGAAAGCCAAATAACCGATCTAAAAACAAAGTAAGACCAAATCAAACAAATAGCAGTTGAATATAAAATTTGAAACACGATTATTAAAGTTAACTGGGCTAATTCATCGCGTTTATCCTTTATTTCGGCTATGTTATACCTACCAATTATCTTTGATTATCTTTGATTTGATAATCCGGATTAACTCAGGTCTTATCTAAGATTTTTTGAATCAATAAGTCTTCTTTAGTAAAATTGAGAATATTATTAGTTTTTCTCAATTTTTAAAACTAAGAATATTATCAATTTTACATAGTAATATTCTAGATAATTGTTTCACTAACTGATGAAAAAAAAGAGAGAGCATGAGATTAAACGTTTTGCTCTTCTACTTATTGGTTTGATTCAACTATCCAATAAAATCGATAACATTATTAGTTTTTTCTTGTTTTAAAATTAAGAACATTATCACTTTTTTCATTTTTAAATTTTTTTTTCTAGTTTTCAGTTTTGCACATCAATATTCCATCATCATACTCCTTTATAGATTGAAAATTTTCAGTTTTGCATAAAAAAAATAATTCAGCTTTTTCAATTTTTTCAAAAAAAATAAAAAATAAAAAAATCATGTTTGCTTCCAGTTTTTTGAAAAGACTTTTTAGAAAATTTGACATTTTTTTTTTCATATTTTTTTATTTTTACTGAATTTTTTTAATTTTTAAACACTCTTAATATAAATACACTTAAAAAGTATAATTTTCGTGAAAAAAATCTTTAAAAAATTCACTAAATACCCAAAATACTACAAAAAATTAAGTATATTTTTCCTATTTTTGTGTATTTATTAATTTTTAAAAATATTATTTCGTAAATATTTTACTTTTTAGATACATCTATATAAGGTACATCAAAAAAAGTAAAAAAAAAAAGTACTTAAAATTTCAAAAATATTCACTAAAAACAAACAAACATGAAAAATAAAATACTCAGTTTTCAGAAAATTGAAACTAAGCAATTTTTATTTTTATTTTTATTTTTTTTGCACATAATTTTTTTTATAGTTTTTTTCAATTTGAAAGTTGATATTTTAAAGTTTTGAAAATTAAAATAAATATCAAATATCATATTTCTTTATAAATAATCATAAATGATGAACAATTATTATTTAAAGGGCAATTCCGACTATTAAAAATTTCATGAGACTTGAAGGTCCAAAAAATCTTAGTTAAGACTTAATGGAGTATAAGTTTATAAATTAAGACTTGTGTTAATATTTATTTTCATCAAATTAATTTCTTTTTAAAAAAAAAATGAATTTTTTTTTGACTAGAAAAACAAGCCAAACATGGTTCATAATTGTAGCAAATGATTTTATTATTTGTTTTTAAAATGAGGAAGGTAAGTATTTTTGAAAATTTAATTTAATTGTCTTCTTCTTCTTTTTTTTTTTTTTTTTTTTTTTTTTTTTTTTTTTTTTTTTTTTTTGCAAGAGTGAGATGGTGTTTGATAAGCCAATTCAACATTTAAAATTTAATGCATTAAGTGAAACTCAAATAAATCCGTTTGATTACTACATTCATATTAAATTCTTAAAATATGGTCTAATTTTTTATTTTTTTATATATATATAACTTAGAACTTACTTAAAGCTAACTTAATTTACTATTTATGTATAAATATTGACATGTACCGCTATGCTCATCACCACTACTATCCCTAACCCCACTCCTACCGTCATTGCTATCACCAGCCACCTTTACCACTACTACCACTACATGATCATCATTGCCACCATTGCCACAAGTACCACCACGATTACTGGTACCACTATCACTACTACCATTTGTAGACACCCCATTTTTGACCGACCTTAAGACTCAGACATCACCGATTGAGCGCTCGGTGATGGTGCATATCGTGCTCGCTCAGAGGTTTCAGAGTCTCGGCTGCGAGCCTTGCCTCCGGACTTTCGGACTCTTTCGTGCTTTGCCTCGGTTTGCGAACCAAGCTCCCATTTTCTCCGTCTTCTCTTCCCGAAGGGAGGGAGAGGTCTCGTAGATCATCTCTCAGTGGCCGTAGGCTACATTTCGTGGTCGTAGGCCATTTTGCCCGTTTGGAGTCCGGTTTCTGATTTTTCGGAGTCGTTGGCCGTGTGTCTCAGTTCGGGACCGCTTAACCACCTCCGTTTGCTCCGGTTTTTGGCATGCATCTTATTTGTTCCCTTTTGAGGGACATTGTGGCTTAAGAGACCAACTTCGTGGTCGAACACCACTTCCGGTGCCTAACTGTCAGTTTTCGGGGCCTCGGGCTGCGCGCTTCGGCCCCTGAACCTTCATTTTGCATCGGTTTGAGTTCAGTTTTGGCAGGGACCTCTGTTTCATTGTTAGAAAGGTCATAGAAGGGTGGGAGGCCAGTAATTGTTCTGACAACCAGTTTTATTCCTCCGTCGCCCGTTTTTCCCACTTGAAAGCCAATGTTGACCACCCTAAGGCCACTTTTTCTTGCCCCAAACCATATATTTGTGTTGTACACACCTGGGAGGCCACCAATATCACATGGCCAGCCAGTAATTGTGTGTGACCTTTTTGAACCCCTCCTAAAAGTGGCCTTTTCCCTCTCCTGGTTCACTTTCTCCAGTTTTTGACCACATGGTTGTGTTGTGCACACATGGAAGGCCCTCTTTTTGGCATGGCCGGCCATCAATCATGATTGACCCTTTTGACCCTTGGCCGGCCGGCCATGGGAAGAGCCGGCCGGCCATGGGAAGAGCCGGCCGGCGACCTGCAACTTGGATAACCAGCTGGCCTTGATCCTCTCTCCAGGTACATTACAGATGTGTATTTTGTTTCCCCCCAGATTATGTATCCGGGGGGCTGCATTTTTTGGGGGAAACTTGAATTCATTTCCCCCCCCCCATTTTTCCCCTCTTTTCTCCCCCTCTTTTGCCTATACAACAGCAGCTCCAGCTCCCATCTGAGGGTGACAAAAATTTGCCATAAGCCTCTTGCATTGATCCTCCCTCTCCTCCTCTTCCAAGCACCAAAACCTCTCAAGTCCTATATCATTTACCCTACACCCCTTAGCACAAGGCTTCCACCCTCCATTCCAGTAGTTTCAAGGTCATTTCTAGAGGTCAAGAGCCACCAAACTTGGTCCAAAAGGCTGTCAAAGATTAGTCTTCAAGGGTGAGTCCCATTTTCCCTCTTTTGTGCTTTATTTTGCTCTATATCTAAGCTTTACTTGCTTACATTTTTGGGCTCCGACCCTAACTGAAAATAGTCATTTTTGAGGTCTTTTTCATGTTTGATTAAGGGTCCTTCCCTGTTTAAGGGCTCCAGCTACCACTTGCTTCTTTACCCCTCTTGTATGCCTCTTTCTTGTATGGTATTTTAGGCCTATTTGTAAACTGTTTTGAGGCATGTTGTAAACTGTAAAGTGGCTTATTTTGAGCCCTTATTCAACATTGTTGAAGGGCTCTTAACTGTTTGAGGCCTCCAACTGTCACTTGCCTCTTTATCCCTCTTTTGGCCTCATATTTGCATGTTTTGTTAGCCGTTTGTTCTTATATTTTTGGGCTTTGGTCCGAACTGTAAATAGCCTTATTTTGACCCCCTCTTCATGTTTGATCAAGGGTCTTTTGCTTTTTGAGGTTCCCTTCTTGCTCTTTGTGTTTAAACCTTTTTTTAGGCCTTATTTTACATATGTTTGAGGCCAGAAACTATCACTTGCCTCTTTGTCTCCCTTTTGGCCCATTTCTTGCACAATGTTTTAGGCCTGTTTGTGTTTAGATCCGTGGCTTGTTGCAAACTGTAAAATGCTTCTTTTTTAGCCCCTCTTCAACATTGTTGAAGGTCTATTGGCCATTCAGGGCCAGCACCGGTTACTTGCTTCATTACCTTCCTTACAGGGCCATTTTTGCATGCTAGCTTAGTCCTCTTTGCGTCCATTGTTTGGCCTTGCTTAAAACTGTAAATATGCTTGTTTTGGGACTTCCTTGAATCTGTCTTCATGCTTCATGATCAAATAGTGCATGCTTTGTATAGCTATAGGCCATTGTGTGTGCCTAGTTTTGCATTTCGGGTCTCATTTCATGCATCAGGTACCATATTGCCATGTTTCGGGGCTATTTTGCATCATGTTTTGCTACTGAAATTTTCATGCTAGTATGCCATATTCCATGCCTTGCCATGTCTCATTAGAGTGGCACTTGGTGCCTTAGGATCGGTCCTCGGTTTGCGTGCATACGTGCACGCATCTCGAGTGTCTCATTTTCATCTAATGGCCTCTTATGTGAGTGTGGCTGAGGTCCACTCATGTTGGTGTAAGTCCATTATGCATTGTGTATGCCATTTTATTTCATAGCATTGCGTATGATAGGTTGTATGTTAGCGCATTGTGTATGCCATGTTATCTCGTGCATCGTGTATGCCATTTCATAGCATTGTGCATGTTAGGTTGTATCTTAGTTGCATTTCATGCATATCATGCATATTGCATCGTTCTTGGGATAGGAGTTAGCCCGAGCACGGGAAACGAGGGACGTTTCGTACTTCGAGTGACGGAACGTATCTCAATTCCCTGTCACCGACACTCTGGATTGCCCATGATGGAGTTAGGTCTTGTTGTGTTTTCATATGCATTCATTCTATATTGAGTTGCACAATTCGACTCCTCGGCCATCATGCATCGAGATGCGTGATTGGTGGCACGAGGATCGAGGCATGCATACATTTGTGAAAATACATTGCCATGCCATTTTCCTGCTCTCTGTTGCAGCAAATCAAGAATCAGCAGCCTTCCGGAGTTCGACACGCATTCCAAGAACAATTGCAAACAAAGGCAAACTAGGGCATCGCGATGGATTTCTGCGCCAAAGCAACCCGGACATGCATCATTCATCATCCGAAGCAGCGTCGAGGCAGTCCCTAGCTTGCATGCTAGTTTACAGCTTACCTAGTTTAATTTGTTAATTAATTAGGATTTTGTAATTATTTGGACTGTAATATTTATTCGGGACTGTATATTATTTATTTGGACCCTCTGTGTGAGGGCATAACTGTAATAACTGTGCGTGTGTGTGATGTATGTCTTCCAACCCCACGTCTTTCTCCCTTTTATTTACCAGCTTATGATGGTTAGATTAGGGCATGTTTCAATTAGCATACAGTATGATAGCATGTTTGCATTCATTCATCTGTTTTGCATGCACCGGGCTCGGCGCATCATACTAACTGCATTGTATTTTCAATTCCAAGTTGAATACATGTTAGCTGTAGCATTTCATATGCCATGTTTAGAATAGTCGAGCCTGCTATAGTTGCATTTTTGCATGTGTTGCATTAGACATTTCTGTATAGTTAGGATCATGCATGGATTTCTAACCTAGCTTCTGTTTTGGCTTGGAGTACTCGGTAAGTTTTATGCTTTAGCATCCTTGCATGCGTGTGAGTGACTGCCATGAACAGTATGCTTACCATGAGGCTATATGCTTATGTGATATAACTGCCTGAATGCCTGTGGGTGAAGGTTGAGTTATATGAATTGGAACAATTCATCAAATGTGTGTTTTAAAGCCCACTAGATAGTGGCAAAATCACGTTTTCTAAGCCCACCTGAGGGTGGCAAATCCACGTCTTAGCCTACTTGTGAGTAGCACCATCAAACCATTTTCAAACAAATAAATATGAAATGTTTTGTTCCAATTCAGGCGATCCAGTCTATACTTGTATGCTGTGCGCATCACATAGTAAATCTAGGCTAATAACCGGAATAAGAACGCATAATGTTTTCAAAAATAGATATCATGGTTAGTAGAGGCCGATCTTTGATCGGGCGAGCGGGGGTGCTCACGAAGTGACCTTCCCCAATCGTACCCAAGTTCCCGAGCCGAGGCAACTTTGGTGATGACGGACACGTGGCCTTAGGCAAACGAGTCAAGGTTTCCTAAATTTTCCCAAAGTAAAATATTTAGGTGGCAACTCTGTATCTGGCAATGCAGCCCATGTTTGGCACTTCTTTCAAAATCTGTTTTCTCAAAACGATTTGCCGGATTTGGACTCTTTGGTTCAGATTTAGAACCGTGACAAATTGAGAGTCCTGAGCTGTAGTGAGCCCAATATCGAACGGAATGGGGGACTTGTTCCTCCCGGGGCGTTCGAGGGACGTCTACACCATTACTACCACAATTCTTTATCTTTACGACTATCACTAGCCGATAGTCACAACCAACATTGTACCACCACAACTACCACCACCGGTCTATCTCAACTACACCACCCTTTTACCATCACCACAACCACTTTTGTAACGCCCCAAATTTCTAGCCCAAATGATAATACAACAATCATGGCTCTTTCAAGGAAAACCGAATATAAATCTCCACACTTACATTACATGATACAATAGTTCTTCATGCAACAATACATTAATCCAACAACAAGTAAATAAACAAATAAATACCCCCAAGGGGTTTACAAGTTTCCAAGGCTTCAGCCTGGTTACACAAAACGGTTATTCAAACCCACACACATACAGCCCTTGGCTTACACACAGAGTCACAGCAAAATGAGAGTCTCGTACTCTCAACACACATTTCCTCGCCTCTAGTTAGGCGGCATCACCACATCTTTTCCTACACAAAAATCCCGTAGGGTGAGCATAAAGCCCAGTAGGAAATCCTTAACAAGTATATACATTTTATACAAGTCTCAAGAGATGAAATGCACATGCTATGCTATGCCCTTTTGAAAGAAAATCACATCTTCATCTTTGAAAACCATCATGCTCAATGATGTCATGCAATTTCAATTCTTCAAAACTTAACAATTCATTTTAAGAGCAGTAAATACGACCCTGGTAATCCCTAGGTTGGTGTCTGCAAGTAGACTATACACGTACTACCAATTTGTCATTTTTACCAGCATTGACTGGAAGGCTCGGCACTTATAATCTGTCATTTTTACCAGTATTAACTGAAAGGCTCGACACCCATTCAATTTCATCTACACCACCTGTCAAGACTTACCACCGTATTTACCCCAAAACCAATTCATGGAAACTTGTTTCTCAACATTCTTTTCTCAATGCAAGTTTTCAAATCAACTTTCAAAGTTTAATGTAATCAAATGATTTGATATGCCAATAACACATGATGAATATAAATACTTTTATTTCAATTCATCATCTAAGGAATAACACAATTCCCTCTTCTCATATATACTCAACAATTAGTCATTTCAAGACTATTTCAACGTTTTGAAAAATAATTTCCAAAATGAACAACAATTCTCATATTTCCTGAGATTCATCATTTATATATATATAAATAAGAAATTTTTCGAACATCCATTTATTTTGATACACAAAATAAATATAACAATATCATTCATGAATTTTCAGTCTCTTTAAAAAATATTCTCAAATTCTACATTTTCTCACCAAAACTATACAACTCAAATCTTTTGAAAGAAAACTTTTCAAAATTATCTTTTCTTTAATCAACGAAGTTAAAAACCCATAAAATCATTTTAAAAGAACAAGAGACAAACCCACTTTCAAAATCGCTCAACTTCTTGAATTAACAATCAATTTTCAAAGCTATCGAAGGATGATTTCAAAAATTATCTAGATCTTACAAATATATATATATATATATAACTCTAAGAAAATCCCTACCTCAAGTTTTGAAGAAGAAATAAGATGAAACCCCCAAAATCAACGGTGTCGAAACTCGATCTTCACCGCACACAACGAAACCCTTTAGAAGTTAACCAATTTTGATGAAGAACCTATGGCAGAACTCTAATGAATCTTGAGAAATCAAGGTTTTGATCCAATTTGGCATAGGAAAATGTAGAGAGAAGGGAGAGGAATTGTTTTTAGAGAGAGAGATATACAAAAGTGATTTAAAATATCAAATTCATGAACTGATATAACAGGGTTTGCTCGAGCGTGGAAAGCCCCGCCCGAGCGTCGAATACACATTCCCAGTACTTTTGCAGACATGTCAAACTTCTAGAACCAAACATTCTCCGCTCGAGCGCATAAATAGCCACTCGAGCGGACAAGCAACTTCGAATGCATTTTGTGTTTTTGCTTCGGGGGCGCTGCCCCTCGACCCCGCCAAGGTGCTACCCTCGGACCTGCCAAGGGGCGCTGCCCCTTGGACCCCCGCGAGTTGACCAGGTAGCTCGATCCCCCGATCTGCCCAGTCGATGTGGCAAAAACATGAAAAAATGGTCGGAACCGGGATCGCTACAACTTTCATACCACCACCATCGCCCTTGGTGCCATAGCAACCACCCCTACTACCTCACCACTACAATATAAAAATCAAATGAGAAAATTTAAAAATAATGATTTTAAATTTTATCACATCACATATATATCAAAGAACTTGTTTTAATTCTCTTTTTTGTGTGAATGCTTGTTTTAATTTAGTAATTAACTTTTTATCAAATTATATTTTAACTTAAAAAATTCAACATTCAGTTTTCACTATTTAATTCTCAGCTTTCAATTTTCAGTTTTAACAAACACCATTTAAGCTGATGTTTGGTGCAAGTTTTACAAGTTGAAAACTGGCTTATAGAAAATATATGTTAAAAACACTACTGCAAGTTTCAAATATGTTAAAAACACTACTCCAATTATCAAATAATCTTTTTTTTAAAGTTTATTTAAATTATTTTAATCTAACAAATTATAAGAAAAAATGCACCAAACACTCTGCATAGACTTTTAAAATTTAAAAATATAAGTAATTGCTACATGTCGATATATGAATTTAATAGGCTTTATTTATTTTTATTTATTTTAAGTAATAGTTCTTGGGGGCCATTCATTCAATTTGTTTTCCTACTTGCCTGCTCAATAGGGAATTTGGTTTATTGCTGAAAATTTCGTACTAACATTAATTCATCATTCATGATTTGGGCTAACTCTATGGTTAGGACTACTCTATGGTTAGGGTAGTTTTGACTTTTACTAACATATTTTTCCATGAGTTGATAAAAGTGTCAATGTGTCTTTCATTTTAAGATGTTAAATTAAGTTATAGTTTTTCTAAGAAAAAAGTTAACAATAGCTCCTGCCCACAAGTTCTTAGTAGATGGGGGTCCTTCAAAAGAAAATATCAGAACAGTTTATGCAATAAAAATAAATTAAATAATTAAAGGACTAAAATTTTAGAAATAGATAAAAAAAATACTTTTTAACTTTACAAATTCCGTTATTTTTATTTATTTATTTTTTATAACATCCTACTTATATATTATTAAATATGCTAGATATTTCTAATAAATTACAAACTAAGTAACTATTAGGTGTGGGTCTCCAACATATATGGATATGCAACTTATATAATTGATAATTTAATTTGTAATTTAGTAAGAATTTGTAAAAGGACGATCATATTAAATGACTCGTTAAAATTGCAGTTTAATTGATTATATATTGAAATTTAATTAATAATTCAATTTTTTTTAAAAAAAATAATTTGTTAGATTTACTTACTTTTTGAATTAAAAAATATATTAAATGATTTTTTAGAATTTATCAATTATGTATTGAAATTTAATTAATAAAAAATTATAAAATAAAAAAAATGGCATGTCAGATTTATTTATTTTTGTTCTCATGAAATAATATTTCACAAAGTTTATGTGAAAAATTATTTTTAATTAATGATGTACCAAAACCAACTCAATATTTTTTTAACATAAATTATAAATACAATCATAAAATATGCTTAAAATACTAATTAGCTCATATGATTTTAAAAATTATATCCCACCCCATAAATTTTCTAATCACATAACAAATAACACTTTCATTAATCAACTATTAAGTCAATTAATTGTTTTTAATGATATCTTTAATTAACAGTTTTAGTCATTCATTATTGTATAGGAGAAAAGTTAGAAATTTTATTTTTCAATCAATTCTGTTAAATAACAAATTCTGACAAAAAAGATAATTCTAATTTTTGAAATCACAATGAGGAATTTATATTTTAACCAAACTCAAAAATTATATTTGTGATATATCCTTTTTATTTTATTTTATTTTATACTCACATTGATTTCTAGACAAAATTTCTAATTCCACCCTTGGCTAGTACAATATATATATATATATATATATAATTTTTTTTTTTGATCAGCAAAGGAAATTTTATTAAAGACAAAAAGGGTACAAGATCGGGTAAAAAATGCATCATAGCTAAAAGATTGGCTAGTACAATATGGTAAATAAATTATAGCTTGCTCGTATGCAGGTTATTCAACTATAAAAAGAGAGAGCCCTTATATAGATTTTCTGCAACAAAACAATAAGATTTCAATTTTCTTTTTGAGGTGTGTTTGGAAAGAAGGAAAATCTAAGAAATGGGTGTTGGAATGGGAGTTGTGATGATGATGTTGGGCATGGTGATATGCCTTGCCACGGTGGCACATGCAGCTCAAGGGACTGCTACTTACTATGGTCCTCCTTACAAGCGTGAGTGTTATTTTTATTTTATTTTTTAATTAGATGTTTGAATTAGTTTGAGTGCAACAAGATTATTTTTAAAATCTTGAAATTAACGGCTCGATAAACATTCATTGACTCTTTGAAGTTATTCAAGATTTTGATTCTTATTATTAAATCTTTACTAAGTGCTCACTGTGCTATTCGGGCCTATGGGGTCTATCAGAAGTTTTGTTTTGATTATTTGAACCATTCAATATGTAGAGCTCGTCAAGTATTTCATTCTTGTAAAAAATTATATTGATCAGATATCGATAGCTACTTAATTAGGTCAGATTTCTATCAACAATTTATTTTAAAAATCATAGTTACTGTTGACAAAAATATGATTTGATCAAATGGCTATCGATATCCGATTAACGCGATTTTTTTGCAGGGATGAAGTACTTGGTGAGTTTTACACGTCGAACAGTTCGAATTATCGAAATAAGACCCATGATGGGTCCCTGTGAGCCTAACAATATATTGGGGGTGTTTGTTTGGACTTTTTTGAGCCAATTTATAACTTCTAACTTTGGAAAAGCTATTTTGGACTGTTTGATTAAACTTATTTCAAACAACTTCTGATTTTAACAACTTATCTTAACTAAAAAAAGTTAATTCTGAGAAGCTGCTCACCCTTACTTCTAATTATCAACTTCTTCTGTAGACATGTTAATTTACAGTTATGCTCTTAAATTTTTTTATTTTTTATTTTTTTTTAAAATAGAAAAAGACCCAAATGGACTATAGATTATTGTTAATATTTTTTATGAGACATGTAGACAAATAGTGAATAACAAGAAATAATAGTTAATTGAAAAAGTTACTTCACAACTTATTTAGCAAACACTATTTCGCAACTTAAATCTATAGTCTAATAGTTATACCAAACAAATTAATAGCTTCTGATTAAAGTCATAATTTATAATTTGTTTTAACAGTTACATCAAACGAGGCCACTCTAATCTGATCTCGAACTGGAAAGAAGCCTGACCTATAATTTATACACCACTTGTATGCAACAACAAACTTATGCATATTCTACATTATCTATTTGAAAATTCTTGTTTTGAAAAATCTTATCACTACAAGAAAAAACACATTCGGCGACCAAATTTCCCAACTAAAAAGAATTTGGTCGCTGAAAGTATAGCTTTCAGTGACTAAAAAAGCATTAGTAGCCAAAAGTCTACAATTGGCGACTAAAAATAAGTTTAGTCGCCAATTATATGGGTTTTACCGACTAAAATATTTTTAGTAGCCAAAAGTATAGTTTTTGCCGACTAAAAAAAATTTAGTAGCCAAAGAGGCAACAATTGGCGACTAATTATAATTTTGGTCACCAATTATGTGGGTTTTACCGACTAAAACATTTTTAGTAGCCAAAAGTACAGTTTTTGCCGACTAAAAAAAATTTAGTAGCCAAAAAGTCTACAATTGGCAACTAATTTTAAGTTTGGTAGCCAATTATGTGGGTTTTACAGACTAAAACATTTTTTAGTAGCCAAAAGTAAATTTTTTGGCGACTAAAAAAAATTTAGTAGCAAAAAAGTTTACAATTGGCGACAAAAAATATGTTTAGTAGCGAAAAGTGGTCTTTTTTAGCGCGAAAGTCTCTTCCGCGACCAAAATTATTTTGGTTGCTAAAAGTTAAATTTTTATTTTTATTTTGCTACTAAATAATTTATTTTTACATAAATTATGTCAATAAAAATAATTATTTTTATACATATGCTTTTATATTAATACGGGTCTATCTAGTATATAAATAATATATATTACATATACAATCATGTGGTGTTGTAGAGGCGTAGTGGGAAGTGTGTGGTACATAAGGTTTATGGTGTGCGAGGTTAGTGGTTCGAGTCTTTATAAGAGCAGATGCGAAGCTTAACAATGAATTATTTTTTTTCATGGATGAAGCTTTTGGCGACTAAAGATGTTGGTCGCCGTTTGGTAGCTTTTGGCAACTAAAGATTTTGGCCGGCGATTCCTTGACTATTGGCGACTAAAACATTGGTCGGTGAATGTATAATTTTAAAGAAATATAATTGACTATTGGCGACCAAAATTTTGGTCGCTAAAGACTTGCTTTTTGTAGATCAAAGGTTTTTTAGTCGGCAAAACCTTTCCCGACGGGTTTTTGGCGACAAATGTAGCGACCAAAATTTTTTGTCGTAGAATGGCTTTGGCGACCAAAAAACAGACAATTGGCAACTAATATTTTAGTAGCTAAAAGTGACTTTTTTTTTGTAGTGTATCATCTGGTTCTAGTCTTTATATTTTATTTTTTATATCATTTTGGTCTGTATAATTTTAATTCAAATTAATTTTGACTCAAAACATTTTATTTTGTGTGTCATACTTTTAGGAATAAAATTATAAATTTGATCAATTTAGTGATATAACCTCAATTAAATCAGTGTTGTTTTTTTTTTTTTAATCAAAAACCCTAAGGATGTTATCAATTGAACCAAACTTATACAAAATCTAAAATTAAAGGTAAAAATTGAGCATATCAAAACTATAAGGACTAAAATGTCACAAGCAACAAAATGTAAGAACTACCAATATATATATATATATATATTGTGTGTGGTTTTGCTTTTTTAATGTATAACACTTTTAATCATAGTATACTAACAATAACCCGTGCGATGCATAAGAAAATAGACCATATACATTTTGTGTGATAATTAAATTATTTTAACCATGAATTATATTTTAATGGTGGCAAACCATAATGTTGGGCCATCCTGGTAGATGTTAACAATAATTAACTTACGAAATTTCACAATAAAATTTGATATGCATGAAAATTTGTTAATTATAAAGATTATTAGTATGGGTGAACTATATGCAGGTGAGAGAAGGGGAAAAAAATTAAAAACACATGGGGGGTTCAAGTATGTTTATGGTGGGATGCAAATGAAAAGTTGTGGAGGTGAAAGTGTCACTTGCATCCCTCCATGTGTTGATAATTTTTTTCTTTTCTTCCACCTGTATGTATTCCCCTTAATAGGATCACAATCAGTCGATAGCATAAATAACTTGCATGAAACTATAGTCTTATGCAGGGGGAAAAAAACACACAACATTAAAAGAGAGAAAATCTATAAACTCATAAAAGTTATCATAAATTTACACTTTTAAATCAGTGGTGTATATTATTATTGTGGGACCAAATTTTAAATAAATCTCAACCTTTAATTATTATTTCTAAGTAGTTTTTAATTATTTTTTTTAATATAAATTTGTTGCCCTGCTCATAAAAAGAACTTCTCAAACAAATCATCAATCGATTCTATTAGTAACCCTCTATCTTTGACATGCATATCATATCAAAGTATAAATTCTTCTCCATAATCATTTTATCCATAATTTGAATAATACTTGCATAGTTCCAACAACATTTAAAAACAAATAAATCAAGAAAAGATCTTCTTAGGATTATAAAAATTATACAAGAAAATAGTTTTAATCTATTTTATTTATAAAATAAAATGATGACAAATTATTTGAACTTTACTTGAAGATATATAACAAATGATAGTTTTAATCATTATATACTAACAAAAAAAATATACATGCTACCCAATGAAAAATGGTCGAATGCAACAAAAATCATGGGTATTGAATTAAATCATATGGGCTCTAAATTAATAATATAATCTAACAAATTAACTAAAAATAATAGAGAGAGAGAGAGAGATTGACAAATATGTAGTATCTCCCTACCATATTTGTATTATGTTCATTAATTTGATATATCATATGAAAGTGTTATTTGTCTTGATCTTTCAATAAAATATGTAGCAAGAAAAACAAATTTAATAAGAAATTGGTTCTAAACTTTATTATTAAAGAAACAAAAATTTCAAAGAGAGACTAAGTAAATTGAGAGATGAGATTGAAGAAATACTATAACAAATGACAACCTCAAAATAAAAAAAAATAAAAAAAAACCAATGATCTAAAGTAAATTATTTTCAACAATTAAAAGAAAGAACAATAATTATTACCTTGGATAAATATACTGATGAAAATTAATTTTGTGAGATTTTCATGCTGCCTCCTTCCATACGGCCTTCATCATCCCATTATCAATATTCTTCTCGTTCAGAGCCAACAAAAAGAAATTGTTTTATCTTTATCACTTGATAAACAATTACGAATAATAAAAATGGTAAAAAATTCAAAGTAAAAAAGAATAATATGTGATGGAATGATAAAAAAAATGAATATATCAAAATAAAGATTTAGATATATATGTTTTTGGTAGATATATATTAATAAATCATATCTTTATCTAAATTTTATTATTTTAATTTTTTAAAATGAATTATTTGATCTTTTTATTTTGTAAACCATGAAATTAATTCTGATATGTTTATCTATGGGGAGAAACTTTAAAATTCAAATATTTATCTATAAGTCATGAAATTTATTATTTTAATTAATTATTTAATTTTTATCTTTATCTGTAAACAATGAAATTAATTTTCATAAATTATTTAACAATTTTTATATGTTTATCTATAGGGAGGAATTTTGAAATTTAAATCTTTATCCATAAGACATGAAATTAATTTTTATTTTAATTAATCAAACAATTAGAAAATGAAAGAAAATTGAAAATATGAAAGATAATGAAAGAGGATTGTCCCATAGGAAAAAGAGAGTTTTAAAATTATGAGATTTTATGAATAGACTTTTGGGAGCTTTTTGAGAAAAAAATTATATTTGCTTATATGTATAGATATCATGCAAACACCTAACAAATTTAGGCTTTGTTTGGCAACCAATTTTTTGGCAAAAAAAGCACAAAAGATAAAATAAGAAATAAATCAATAAGAAAAAAATATCACATTTAAATTATAATCATTTCACTTTCTCTCTTATAAAAGTTAAAAAAGTTAAAAAATCAAACCTAATAAATTTTTAATTCCAAGTTAAAATAACTAAAAAAATAAAAAAAAATCAATTAAAAAAATCTGTTGCCAAACGAGGACTTACACACGTACAGATAGGTGACCTTTTTCAACATATGCTCTCTATTTTTATTTTTATTTTTATTTTTTTCAGCATCTGCATGTTATGGGAACCAAGACAAAGGAGTAATGATAGCCGCGGCAAGTGACGCCATAGGGGGGAAGGCGGTGTGTGGAAGAAAGTACAAAGTGACGTGCACGGGTCCGACAAATCAGGGTGTGCCACGTCCGTGCACCGGTAAAAGTGTAGAAGTAACCATCGTCGATTACTGTCCACCTGGCTGCCAGGGAACCATTGATCTCTCTCAAGCTGCTTTTGCCATGATTGCTGACCGCAACGCGGGCAAAGTCAAAATCGAATATACCCAGTAAGCCCGACTGACTCTCATTCACGATATAAATACTAATGTTACATAATCTTAATTTTCACTGTTCCTTTATTTATTTCTGTGAAAAATATTTTTATATTTAGTTATGTTTTTGAAACTAATAACTAACAGTTACATTAATGGTGGTAGTAGTGGAGTGGTTAGGCTGGCGGCGACAATGGCCATGGTTATCAGAATTTCAATTTGGATCTTACAATCCATTTGGGCACAATCTATTCGAATCATGCAAAAAATCTCTTACAAGTAGGATCTTTTGATCTTGGTAATTGGATCTTATAGGATTATAGAATCTCGATCTAAATCCATTCCTATCCGATTGCAAGTCTTGTTTTGTATTGTATGATCTATTTTATTATAAATTTTAAATTTGTTATCTAAATATCAATTTATGTGGTCCAAATGAATAAAAAAAAATAGTATTGAATCAAATAGGTTAAGAAAAATAAATTAAGAAACAAACATTTGCATATTGTAGCAATTTAAGAAAACTAAAGAGTCGAAAAAATGAAGTTATCTTTAGTGGGATTAGAGGAAGACAAGATGATTGCAACTTTATCCCAATTTTTAAAAAGATTATTTTTGTGACTCAACCTACTCCACTAGATATGCTAATGATAAACTTTATCATTCGGTTAAGCCGCTCTTTTGAATTCTCAATTTATTTTCATATGTAACTTTGTTAAATATATATATATATATATATATGTTCACTTTTTATGTATTATTGTAGATTGCAAAGTATTATGTTATAGAATTCTTCTTCTTCACCTTCTCTTTTGATGAAATACAAAACTTTTACCGCCGAGTTTTCTATTGTATGTATTATATTTACATTTTACATGAAATATTATATTTTCACAATATCTTAACTTCTTTTTAATAAAATATAAGTTACGTATATTTTTTAACAAATATTATTTAAATTAAATTATTACGTAATTTGTCTTTTTCGATAAGATCCTACATTCTCGATCCAATCTTGTAAACACATCTAATGACCCAACGTAGGATTATGATTTTAACAACCTTGGCGGCAGCGGCGGCGGTAGTAGTGGTGGTGGTAAAGATGGGTTGAAGGAGGTGGTAGTAGACGTAGTAGTGTGGTAGCGGTGGAAGTGGACATGGTGGCAACAATAACGGTGGTAGTAGTGATGGTAGTGGCAATGTAGTGACATTGGTAAAATTCTAATTGAGAAAACATTTTTGACCTTTTAAAATTATAAAATATCTTCTATCCAAATAAATTAATTTTCAGTTGACAAAAAAATATTTTCGGTTGAATTTATATATATATATATATTTTTCCCACTGTCAGGCCAAATGGGTAGTAATTTCTTTAAATTATACATTTAGTGGGTAAGGTTTTAAATGATTTAGTTGTCGATAAAAATATCATCACTTATTGCTCTCTTTTCTTTCTTTTTTCTTTTTATTATTTTTTTATTGTTGTGATTTTGCAGGGCATGAAGCTGTAATATATATATATATATATATATATATATGCGTATAGTAAGAAAGATATGCTGATATTAATATAGAAATAACTCAAGCATTTCATGGAAACTTTGTATGTTTCCATGTGTTATGTTGTGACCATGTGATGCATCTGTATCAGTGGAATAAATAAAAATCATTTCTAAGCTTTTACCCATTATATAAGACTAGTGAGATGGTCGTGTGCAAGATAGGCTAGCTAATACTCATTATTGGTGTCCATTATGAAAAAAACTTAATAATTGTAAAATATAAATAGCAAAATATCAATGAAAATTGACTACTTGAAAAATTATTCATACAAATAAGTTAAAGCTACTTCAAAAGATGATTAAAACAAAATTAAGAAAAAATAATGTCTTTGTCCATAATCTTGTGACCGATTGTTATTTATCAAAACCAACAATGCTAATGTTCACAAAGAGATGGAGAGGAAGAAATTTAAAGCAGACTAAAATTAACAAAAAAATGACAAAATCAAGAATAACGATCCTGTGCTTATGCTCACATATGAATTTATCCCATGGTTGTAGCACATCAAGATTTGCAATATATATTCAAGAATTATAAATTGTTAGCAATCATAATTTGAATTGTCAGTTCAACTTTCATAAAACAAGATAAATACATGAGTAATTAAAATAATTGTTCGTTGGCCATGCTAGGTTGCTAATATGATTACACCCATTTGCACGTATCAAACAATATTAGTACACATTGAAATGAAATTCAAATACATTATTGGACAAACTGAAAAAAGAAAAACAGGATTCAAATTCTTTCTTTCACCCAACTTCATAATTAGATATTAAAACACGAACATTTTTATACTTTCAAATATATAATAAACAGTCACCATAGAAAAGTACAATTTTGCATGAACACAACCACACCAAACAATGACTTTTGATACCTTCATCGTGATGAGATATTCAAATTTTGGATGCTAGCTGCCAAATGTTGGCCTTCTGATAATGACGAACTTCCATGAATTACTCTTTGAGAAATAAATGGTTGTGAAGACACAAAGAAGGAATAATAAACCTGCAGAAGATAGAAAAATAAATGTAAAGAATGACATTCTATATGTGTTACGGCTCCATCCTACCCCAAACAAGATAGTGTAGTGATCACCCAATAATGGCAGACTACCAAATGTTGGAAGTGGGAGAGGGGGAAGGCCTAACTTTCAAAACAAGTTGGACTTCTATGACAATGAAAGCATACATTCATCTTGGATTGTTATCTACCATATTACATGACTTAAACAATAAAATAAAATGCAACACTTATGACATAACTGTACAAAATCAGCACAAGCGTATAACATCGACTTCTAATCAACTTCTCTTTGTATTCAGACTCTTCATCACTTACATATTTATGTATATATATATATATATATATATAAATAAGGGAGAGGGTGAGCTATTGCTCAGTGAATAGTAATACAATAAAGTGGTAAATGAATGAACATCGATGAGTTTTAATAAAACCAGCACAACAAAATGGTACTTTAATGACAAAATCACTTCGTCTCCAATAGTAAAATTTTCTTCACCAAATTGATCTGTGACGAAATAATTTCGTCACCACGTTCGTCATCAATTCGTCATCACTAAAAGTACCTGTTGACGAAAATTTATTGTCACCTATTATTGGTATTTGGTGACGAAATATTTCGTCACTAAATATTAAATATTTTGTCACCTATAACGTCCATTTCGTCACTAGAATTAAATAAACTTTTATTATATTTGTTTTGGGTGACAAAAGATTTCGTGATTAAAAATAGCGATAAAAAAAGATGGAAAAAAAAGAACCTTCAGTGACGAAAACTTTTGTCAACAAATATTTTAATTTAGTGATGAAATAATGAATGTGTGACGAAATTATTTGTTGGGATTAGAAAATTTTAGTGTCAATTTTTTTTCGTCGCCAATAATAAAAAAAAATTTAAAATTGAGGGGAGGATTATATTTGTAATTTATATATTTTTTTCAATAAACAATACCTGTACATTTTAATAAAATATTAAATAAAATATCTAATACAAATCAATATAAAACTAAACTGTTCATTATCATAAAACAACCCAAACAAAATACATGTCTCATAGTATCAAGAAATTAATATATAACATCCAAACTATAACATCTATTCTAATAAAATCAAAAACTACAACACAATCAAAATAACTTGTGCATTTTAATAACCTGCTGAATATAATATCCATTACAAATTATTACAAAAACTTGTTCA
This sequence comes from Camellia sinensis, assembly GCF_055761805.1. NCBI lineage: Eukaryota > Viridiplantae > Streptophyta > Magnoliopsida > Ericales > Theaceae > Camellia > Camellia sinensis. The sequence goes on along the minus strand of NC_138965.1, from coordinate 21,111,373 downwards.
TTTGGTAACATCAACAAAAACCTGTTCATTTTAATCTATTCGATAAAATATCAACAAAAAGATAAGATCCATCACAATATAATCATAACCTACAATAACATAGTCAAAATACATGTTTGGTAATATCAACAAAAAGTACAACTACACTGTGATGGATGTGTCTGGTAATATCAACAAAAAATTCTTGCTATGCAGGTTACCAAATTCGTTCATCTCCAATCTGCCATTTAAAAAAGAAAAAAAAAAAACAACAACAACAATAACAAAAGGTTAAGGTAACCATTCACTAAATATGTTAATATGCAACCTAGAAGAGAAAAACTAAAAATTTCAAAGTAAATTTTAAACCAAATTTTACCGTGCTTGTTCCGTAAATTTTTACAACTTACATTAGTTTCTCCCAAGGTGTTCATAATATTTCTTGGCCTTTTAACGACTATTTCAAGATTTTACTCCCTAACGGCCTATTTCAAGCCTAAATATAATTAGGATCTTGAGTGCTACAAATAATTTAGGCATATTGATTTCACGATTCCTTTCTCTTTCACTAAGCCAACTCAAAGCTATGCAGTAATGGATCCTTAGAAAATAAAGTTATGTATGACATGTATACTTGTCAAGAAAAAATAAAAAAGAAAGTATGATGCATAACCTGAAGTAATCCTTCTCTATCTTTCCTATTCCCTGTTTCTTTATTTTTATTTTTTAATTTCAAGTTTGTGTTAATAATGAAAATCATAACTTGTGTTACACGTGCTCTTCTAAATTTGTTAATTAACCATATCAGACACTCGATACTTGAGTAAGACACTTGAGTAAGGATATGAAATATTTGTCCAATATGTCTAGTTGGACATGCACACTGAATATTTGTAAATTTTCACTTATCAAGAAAAAAAACTTCAAGTTTGTAACTAAAATTGTAAGAATAATTAATTGAAAACTACACCATTTAAGTTTATTTGAGTTAATGCAGGTGGCTTATATACTTAAAAATAGGAAGAGCAAACTGCTTGTAGTGCAAAAGTGCTTCAGAAAATTGCGGCCTCAAGGAAATTATCAGTAGCATTCATGAGAAGTTCCTCACCGCTAAATTTGGCACACTAATTGCATAATTAGAGATGAAGTTTGAGATTTGAACACAACATAGAACAAGTCCACTTTCATTTCAAATTTTATATTATAAGTTTCATATCATAACCAGAGATTTATCTATATGCCATTTAGTTAGGTACAAACAGCCAACAAAGAAAAACAAAGCAACTCCAACTCTATCTGAAGCCAAAGGACTCTAACTGCTGCTAAATGGCGCAATGTAAATATATTGGTTATCAAATTACCGTAATATGATGTTAAATTCTAGAGGATTAAAAATAAAAAGGGTTTCAAAAAATGGAATGAATTCAAATTACTCTAGCTTCTAAATGTCAGCAAAGTCCATATCAAATACAATAGAATGGCATGTACATATATTTACTAATAAGATGGATAAGAGTGCTACCAGGTTCAGATAATGAACATGTGACTATACCTTCAGTTTAGCAAGAAATTGTTTAAAATATACTCAAGGTAAATGTCCACTTAATCCTATACGAAAACTGTTTAAAATACCTTAATCTTCAAACTTGTCCAAATTTTCATCCCAATCAGCTACCCTTTCTTGGATCCCAGGTTGCCAACCTTAACAAAATCAACAAAACAGAAGAAAAAGAAATTACAAAATCAAAACAAAAAAATGAAAATAAAGTGGAGCAGGGAAAACTGATTTTCAGCTATTTCCTTGCTAGGAAAATTGTCTGTAGTTTGTATGCCAATATAGAGGCAACAACTTCACTTTTACTATTTTCCATACTGTTTAAATTTTTCGAAGAAGGAATAAGGGTATACCACAAACCAAAGAAGAAAGTGGCCAATTAATTAACACACAAGATTGATTGCGACCAATATGCATAAAATTTCAAAATAATAGAAGTAAAAACATCAGCCTTCATCAATTATATGCTTGTAGAGGCAGGGTAATGCATACAAGAATTGTAAGAAAGGCAAATAAATAAATAGATCAGTCTTTCTATATTCATTTACCACTTATATTTGTTATTTAGAATAATCTTAAATCATCTAGACAATGAAATCATCAGCAAAAAAAAAAAAACTAAAACTTATTAAAGGACGTGCCAAAAAAAAGTAAGATGTGTGACGGAAAATTGATCATAGAAACCCAGTTTAACTAAAAGAGCTACCTTCAAATCACAAGCTCTGAGATAAGTTAACTTACCAACATGAAAGCTAAAATATAAAAATTTTAATCAACCTAGTAAAAGGAATTGCACTTTTCAATAATATATCCTACCGTGTGCTTGAAAAAAACATTGTGCTAAGAAAGGGATTCAAAACCAAAAACCAAAAACCAAGAACACAAGCAAAGGATATGAAAGTCAAAGCACAAGAATTACATATTATATTTAGATAAAATAGGCCAATGTCCAGGAGTGATTTCAATAATATATCCAACCATGTGCTTGAAAAATACATTGTGCTAAGAAAGGGATTCAAAACCAAAAAACAAAAACACAAGCAAAGGATATGAAAGTCAAACCACAAATTACATATTATATTTAGATAACATATGCCAATGTCTAGGAGTGATTGTAATTAGTAAATTCATCACCAAAGCCTAGAAAAAGCTGATATTCTATTTAGTTCTCAACAATCACATAGAATAAAATGAAATACTCATTTCTTAAATTTCCCTATGGAATGATCATTTGCAATGTATTTTTTGTTATTCTTTTAGTCACCCAAACATAAAATAATCCATATTTTGATGTATTAAACATTTCATTCCAATGAACCAAACACTAATTTAAATGGACTATGTATGTATGTAAAAGATCATTCAATCCAAACTGAGAACTATACATGGTAAAATATTTATATAATTTTTAATGACAAAGATAGAAAAGGTAAAAATCATACACTCCAAAATGCAACAATAATTGTGATTTACACCAAGAAACAATCAATAGCAGCTAAGACATGGCAGAGCATTCTCTCTACAATCAAACTGTATCGTCCCAAGTTCTTAGACCCCTTTTAACCGTTAGTTTGATTCCCCGGTGGACTTTTGGGCTTGTGGCCAATGTTATTGTCCTTTTAGCATACATTCTAGAATTTATTTTTTAATTTTTCTTTTATTTTTAAATAACCCAAAAAAAAAAATTCTTTAAAAAAAATCCAGCATTTTTTTTGTAAGGGCTGTTATATATAACATTTTTATTTCACCAAACTTTTCATCTCCTTGGTGATTTCTCATATATAACATGACAAGTTTCAAATATAGCCATATACTATATATATAGATATATATATATTTAAAACAAAAACTCACAAGAAAACAATATAAAAGTATAGTAAGAGCCAATCACTCTTAGTAGCATTTTATCAAGCACCTAGGAGGCATAAATAACATGTATATAGTTTTCTTCTCTGCTGGACAGTAGAAACAAAATAAAGATATATAAAGATACCTAAGCAAACACAGATACACAAACATAATCAACCAAAGACAACATGGAGAAACAAAAACAAGAAATCATCATACAAATTATGGAGTCACAATTTTGGGTATATGTTAATATTTAGATACATACAAACATGTGCAAACATCACAGAGAGACAAGGAACAGAATCACCTGATACAAATTTTCTTTCCAGCAACAACCTAGCACAAACCTTGAACAAAACAAATGGTCAAAGTAAAATAGGAGCCATTAGAAATAAAATAAAATAACCTGAAAATTTGGCAATGGCAACAAAATCTTAATTTTTGGATCAAAACCCCCAAATAAAAACCCTAAATTTTCAATTTAAAACTTAACTTCTCAAAACCATTTTTTCCCCAAATCACTAGACATATACATGAAATAGAACAAATGGTGATAGAAAAATATGAACAGAGTTTCACAAGAAACATAAAAATCTGCCTCCGTTCAATCAACACCTCTTGATAGTGGTGGTTTTGAAACCCTAGCTTCGTAGAGAGAGAGAGAGGGAGAGAGAGAGAGAGTGAAAGAGAAGAAGCAATAGTTTACCATAAAAAGAAAGAGAATCTGTAATAGAGAGTTGAAATCAAAATCGATGAGATGATCAAAATCGAAATCAAAATCGAAATCAAAACCAAAACCAAACAAACAATGAGTAATCACTTTAATAGAAATCAACAAAGATAAGAGGAAGGAGATGAGGAAGCAATGTACCAGGTAACCCTTCTTCGATGAGATGATTCAGAGAGATGAGATTGAGCTCCCTCCAAACTTCTCTCTTTTGATGAAACCTTCTGGGTTCACTTTGATTAGAAGCCAAAGCCAAAGCCAAAGCCAAAGCCAAAGCCTTCTGGGTTAACCCTCTCTTCTTGGTTTTGCCCAAGTATCTTCTTCGAACCCTCTCTCGTCTCCCCCATCTTCTGAGTTTATATGTTCCTCTATCTAATATGTTTTTGGGTTTGGGGGTTTGGCGCTAGAGTATTTTATTTTGACACCTATTTTTATTTCGGTCATACTATTCATGATAAGAATTGCGCGTCGTAAAAAGTAAAATATTTTTAACGGTTAACATATGTGCGTCGTGAAAAGTGTATTTTTTAACGGTTAATTTTTTGTGCGCTGCAAAATGTTTAATATTTTTAATAGTCAGTGTACATGTGTCATGTAGAGTTGATGTATTAACGGCATGTCATATGCACGCCATAGAAAGTCTTATTATTTACGGCTAACATTGCAAACCGTAAAAAAATCATTATTATTAGCATTCACGACCTACACAATAGACACGTCGTGGTTGAGAAATTATTTACGATGTGGAAAAAAAGAAAGTCGTAAAAGTGAGAAATCATGGCGTGCATTTATTGTATGTCGTTGATGTGGTGCTGTAAAAATCCAGTTTTGTTGTAGTGATAATAGGGAGGGAGGGAGGGAGGGAGGGATGAAGAGAGAGAGAGAGAGAGAGAGATACATGTTGTAGCGAGCGCCGGCCGGCGACGTGCGGGTAAGCCGGTGCGACAAAGATAGACGGACGGTGTGATGGAGATGAATGTGTGAAGGGGTGACAAAGAGCGATATAGAAGGTAAAATATATGCATCTAAATAGAGAGATATCTATCTCTTGGTTCAATTTTATTTTTTATTGATTTTAAGCATTTGGTGACGAAATTTGGTTTTCCTCTCTAAAAATAATACATTTGGAGATGAAATTATTTCCTCTCTAAAATTTTTTTACAATGGTGACGAAAAATTTCGTCTCCAAAATGGTGCCAAATCTTCCGCCAAATTTTCCCAGGGTGAGAAACTGTTTTGTGACGAAAAATAAAATTTAGAGACGAATAAATTTTTTGTCACCAATTGTTTTATTTGATTTTAAGTATTTGGTGACGAAATTTGGTTTTCGTCTCTAAAAATAGTACGATTGGAGGCGAAATTTTATTTTCATCACTAAAACATGTATATTTGGAGACGAAATATTTTTTCATCATGCGTTTTCGTCACCATAGACCTTTTTTTGTTGTAGTACCATAGTTCAAAAATAACATAATTTGTACATGTAAACAAAGCTTAAATTGCAAATACATACATAGCGATGACCATTCCAAGGTTTTCGAGTCAAGAGTCCACAACAGGTGGCTAGAGGAGCTCGGTTAGTTAGAAGTTATTGGCATGATTCACAATAAGAAACAAGATCCAAGTTGTCATCTTAATGCATGGTAAAAAAAATATAAGATGTTCATTTATAACAAAACAATATCATAGCTTTCTTAAAATATTGTAAGTTTGCATTTCGAATAATAGCTTTAACAAAAATAATTTTACTATACTACTACTCACAAATGGCTCTTGAACAAAGGGTTACTTCCTCCAAAGTGCTTGACCTACAAAAGTACAATACAAGCATTCAATGAAATACGGTCTAAAACGATGAAACATTACTCTTTTCGGTTCTAATTCTAATGTTCTAGCTTATCTTTATACTATTTCTCTCAACTATATACTTTTAGGTCCATTTTCAAGCCTTATTTTATTTTATTTCAAGTACCAATTGAGCAAAACGAAGCCCAACAAGCCAAAAAGGTGAAAAGTTGAGCAAACGCTCTGCTGGCCGTTGTGGGATGCCTTTAGGGTTGCCAAGCACACCATACAATTCAAACTTCCGATCTCTTGATCTAGTCTCACTAGTGCAATGTGAAACAGAAAATGAGAGTTCAAATCCGACAACTTTTATAAAAAATCCATTTATTTCAAAATATGTCAGAAATGGATTATATCATTAGATTTCAGAGTTGCCACCTAATCTTTTGAAGAAATTAGGAAACCCGTGACTCGTGCCAAAGGCCATTATTCGCCATCACCAAATTGTCTCATATATGACATGGTATCATCTCAAGATATGTGGTAGCGCATATATTCAACTTAGAAATGATAAACCTACAAATGCAAATGAGCTGGACTTGAATGCATAAAAAATGGATGCAATACATGAGTGTGATAAATAAGACATGATGATATATAGAAAGCTTGTAAATAAAAGGATTAGAAAGACGTCGGGCTGAAGATTATTACAATTTGAATGGAAAAAAGAGGGGGGGGAAGAAGAGAGAGAGAGAGAGAGAGAGAGAGAGAGATTATTATAATAATTGAATAAATAATAAAAGAAAATAAAGAGGATTTGAGAAATTATTACAACATTGACATGATATAGCCAAACTACTGTTAAATCCAACAAATCATATTAAATATGGCAAATAAACCATCTAGCAGCTCTAGAACCACTCAGGAGAGCACTTCCCAGAAACTGTTTGCTCTGTTCTTGGGAGAATCATCCAACCAGATACAAAATGGGTCGGTCAAATAGGAAATTGGCCAATCGAACCCTTTTTCTAGTCAAGATTTAGGTCAGTGTAGAAAATTCATTACAGAAGCTAAGAACATCTTCCAAGGGGTGCTCATTTCTTCTACCTCCTTCACTTATAGAAATCACTTAGGAAAGAAGTAGATCGATCTCAACCCTTAACCATAGTATGAACATATATTTATATACAATAGACATTTTCACTACAAAAAAAAAAAAAAAAACACTTTTAGCGACCTTTTTTTTAGTCACCAAAAGTGTAATTTTGGTTGCTAAAAGTATCCGCGACATCAACAAAATCGGTCGTTGAAGCCCTGTCACTAAATGATTCAGTGACCAAATAAATAAATCGGTGACCAAATATTTCAGTCACCCAATGACTAAAATTTCGTCGCCATAAATTAACATTTAGTCGCCATAAATTAACATTTAGTCGCTAAAAGTAGCCTTAAGCGGATGACATGTTAGGTTTTAGCGACATATAAATGCGTCGCTAAAAATATCTTCCAGTGACTAAATGAATTAGTTGTTGAATGTTAAAACTTTTGGCGACCAATCAAGTTTTGGGTCGCTAAAAAAATTATTCACACAGACTTTCAACAACAGGAACAAAGTGTCACCAAAAGTAAATTTACAACTGCAAAACCTGTCACCAAAATTCATTATTTTTTAAAAAAAATTTACAATTTCCATGTTCTGTACATAATTCATAAACCTATAAACATAAGCAAAATATAATTTAAATTAATACACTTGTGTAAAACATCTAAAATATAAACTTCATTCAAAAGTAGTAGCATATTAAATATAAGCAAAATATCAAATCCAAAACATCCAATATAAGTACAAATCTCTTACAATCCCAAACTTCAAACATATGTAATTCCAAAAAAACTCCTAGGCTTGCAAATTCATAACAAAAACCTATGACAAAATATATCAAAAAATTCAAAATGTAATCCTTTGATGCTCCCCGAACTATGTTCCATCCATTGCCAATCTGTTAAACATATGAAAAAAATTACAATGTTAAAATGTTAATAATAAAGTTCTTGGTCTGAAAACATTCATTTCACATTATAGATGAACAAATTAGGAGCAAATTTTCCTACGGTGAATTACAAGATTTCAATATATCAAAATAAAAAAGTAACACGTGATTCACCAGTTAAAACTTGGCATGTATGAAAAGTTAAAACAATGTTCATGTGTTGAGCCAGAACCTACAATCTATTGTAAATATATTTTCTAGAGACACCAAGAATATACATCACCACGACATAAGAGACCATATACCAAACGAAAAATTAATTACTTTACATCAGATTAGCTAAACCAGTATTTCAAAAGTTGAACAAACCCCACTGATCAACACAGGAGGTTGTTAAGGTTAGGAACCACTTTCTTGGGCAAGCCAACTACATATGCAACATTATAAAGGATCTATTTCATAATATTCTTTACTCATGGAAGAATCAAAAGAATACACACAAATTTATTCAAGTACACATATTTTTTTATAGGTACTGAGTTAAATTTTTGTGTCACATTTGTCTTTTATGTCCATTGATTGAGCAGTCACCATCTTTTAGAGTCCAAAGTTATATATCAAAACATGAGAGAATTTTTTTATTTTTTTATTTTTTTTAAAGAAGAAGAAGAAGAAGAAGAAGAAGAAGAAGAAAAAGAAAAAGCTGAAATTTGCATACCTCTTCATAAAATGTCATTACTGTAAGACGGTATCCTGCTAAAAACAAATACTCCTTTACAGCACAGTTGAGATCTCGACGTTCATTGTCCTTCAAAGGGCCCGAGTCAGAAAAGGAAGTCTCTCTCTTTCCTTGTTGAGAATGTGCCCCATTATTTGCAGAAACATTGGCATTTGTCCCTAAAAAATGCAATTAAGATAGATTAAATTCACAAAACTGGAGAAAACATTGTGGCCTATTTCATGATAGAATATAAAAACTATAATGAAACCTACAAAGCACCACTGTAAACCAGGAAAAACTAATAAGATCTCATTATTTACTGTGCAATTTTAATTTAAACAGAAAAAATCATAAAGATGTTGAAGAAGGGAACAAGCAAAGGTGTACAGATATGAGTTTTTTAATATGTTCGCTTCTAAAAACTCTATTTTACCATGGATGATTAATAGCCAACACAGTTATAGGAGAATATTGCATATGCAGAGCAAAAAAACAAGAGGAGATATGAAGGAACTCAATTTTATCCCAGGTGTTCCTATATATCTACTAAATTTAACATCAAAATAATACTCCCTAATCCATGCTTGGATCAAAGAAATGTCAAGTAATTCCTAATTTCTAACCTATAAGGCAGCATTAAACCATTAAAATGATTGTAACAGACTTGTTCATATACATGTCCACAAATGTGATAAAAACATGCTTTCCCTCATGAGACTCAAGGTTATGCTAAGAAGGATCCTATGTCAGATTTAAGCATATTCAAAACACAAGAACATTTTGTTGTTCATGTAGGTTTCAATTAATTTAAGGGACTGTAGACCGCCCGAACTCGCTCCGCGCGCGAGGGCTCGAATTGGGTTCATAGCTACTACAGTTTGGACTCCTATCACGGTTCTGAATCTAATCTTACAAAGTGTAATGTAAGACTGATAAATTACCAAAGAGTCCAAATCCGGAAAATCGTTTTGGAAAATCGATTTTATTCAAAAAGCGCCAAACATGGACTGCTTTTCTAGATTTCAGAGTCGCTACCTAAATATTTTGTTTTGGAAAATTTAGGAAACCCTGACTCTTGCCTAAGGCCACGTGTCCGTCATCACCAAAGTTGTCTTGGCTCGGGAACTTGGGTACAAGAGGGGAAGGTCCTGAAATGAGCACCCCCGCTTGCCCGATCAAAGATCGGCCTCTACTAACATGATATGTTGTTTTTGAAAACACATGTGTTCTTATTCTGGTTATTAATCTAGAATTACTATGTGATGCGTACAGCATACAAGTATAGACTCAATCACTCGGATTGGAACAAAATAACTCATGTTTATTTTTCGAAAATGGTTTGAAGTTGTTACTCGCAAGTAGGCTAAAATGCGGATTTGCCACCCTCAAGTGGGCTTAAAACATGATGATTTGCCACTTCAAGTGGGCTTAAAATGCACATTTGATGAATTGTTCCAATTCAAGCAATGAAGCCTTCATCCACAGGCATTCACGTAGTTAATCACTTAAGCGCATAGCCTCATGGCAAGCATGCTGTCATGGTAATCACTTATACGCATGCAAGGATGGTAAAGCATAAACACTCACAGTGTACTCTAAGCCAAAACAGAAGCTAGTTAGAAATCATGCATGATCCTAGCTATGTTAGATGCCTAATGCAACACATGCAAAAATGCAACTAAGATAGGCTCGACTATTCTAAGATGGCATATGAATGCAACACTTGATAACCTACTTTGAAACACGTATTCAAGCAAGTATTGAAATTCAATGCAGTTTGAATGATGCGCCAAGCCTGGTGCATGCAAGACAAATGAATGATGCATGCATGCAAGCATAAGGATGCTAATTGAAATATATCCTAAAACTAACCATCAAAAGCTGATAAGTAAAAGGGAGAAAGAAATGGGGTTGGAAGACATGCACACACTCACACACACTTATTACAACATTGTGGCCTCTCGACGGAGGGTCCGAATAATAAACTAACTAGCCACGCTAATTAAACTAATTATTACAAACCAAAACTAATTAACTATTTCTAGTTAACTAATTATTACAAAACAAATCAATTAATTAAGCACATTAACTAATTAAGTACAAAACCGACGAATTAGCTAACTAAGTAAAGCAGCTACAGCTGTTAAAAGAGGTCCTCGGGGCAAGGGGTGCATGCATGCTCGATCGCCTCGCTCAGAAATCCATTGCTATGCTCAGAATTGCCTCTGTTTGCATTTGATTTGATCTCTGAAAAATGCACTAACTTCCAGATTGCTTCTGCTCCAACATGGGGACCTCCTGGTGGGCTGCCGACCAGAAAAGGGGGCTGACCAAAAAAACTGGTTGTAGACTAGAAAAATGGTCGGTCGACCACCCCTACTGGTCGGCCAACCAGTTAATTTGCTAAGCTCCAGTTTTGCTGCAACAAAGAACAAGAAGGGGCATAACAGTGTATTTGCAAGATATGTGTGCACAACCACCCTCCCTATCATTTCTCAAACTCAAGGGAGTGCGGTACTCGACTCTCGGGCCACCAACCGACCATCGCAATGCACAATGGCCGAGAAGCCAAGTTTGCACAAGTCAATGTCAATGAATGCACAAATAACACATAAGGGCCTCCACCGCTATCATGCTTGATCAAGAGGGTCGACGACCAAGAAATGCTACACGTTTCATCACTTTGAGTATGAAACGTGCGACATTCCTCGTGTTTGGATTAACGTCCAATCTAAACACATGCAACGCAAACAAGATGATCAACTTTCAATGCTAAAGTGACATGCGCAAGACTCTCTCATGTAAGCAATGCATGCATGGCATGTTTAAAAGCTAAGGCATCAAAGCTAATGAAACATATTACACATGAGGTATGCGCTATCAATCTCAAATGGTCAAACCAACCCCGGACAGAGGTCGAACATGCCAAAACAGTGGCTGAAATATGTTTAGATCAAGGCATACAACACAAGGAGAACTTGCTCATTTGATGGCTCATTAACAATGCACAAAGACACAACTCTCAAAAGCTCTCAAGGAATGAAAGAAGTGAGAACATGACACACGTACATGCTCTGAAATAACATGTTAAGCGATGCCCAAACATGCAACCATCACAAATATAGCATAGTAGGGTGCTCAAAACTCAAGACTACCTAAGGTACTTGCACCATAGCCATATCAAGCAAGCCCCAAAGGGCCAAGATGACTCAAAACAGTCCCAAGGCAGGTCAAAACAATGCCAAAACATGCATGGAGTAGAGCTAACACATGCTAGAATAAGAGGCATAAAGCATGACGCATGCAAGGCCAATGAGTGGGATTACACTACACATACCAAAACCAAGCATGAGGTGACTTCACCAACAAAAATTAGAGTTGTAACATGGTAAAATAACACCAAAAACATGCTGAGATGGTAGCCCCAAAAGCTTAGGCAAGCATGCATACAAATTGGCTCATAAGTGAAGCATAAGGCTCAACCCTCAAACACAACAAAGGGATGATAAATGCGAGAATATGGCAGAGGCATATGGTTTGAAATAACATGCCAAATGATGCCATGCCATGCAAAAAGCTCAAATATGACATGCTAGAGGTCTCAAAGTTTATGGCTAGCAAAGCCAAATGCACTATAGCTATGCAAAGCCAAGCATGCATGACCAAGACCACTCAAATCAGACCTAAAACATGTTAAATCAAGGCCAAAAATGCACTAGAGTAAAGCATACACATGCTAGATCAATAGGCCAAAACACCAAACAAGCTAGGCTAGTGAACAAGCTTGCACTACAAGTGCATAAACCATGTAAGAGGTGACCTTGTCGACCAAAATCAGAGCTAAGGCATGCCAAAATATGAGTAAAAGCCTGCTGGAGTGGAGCCAAAAACATGCTAAAATGATGGTCCAAAGCATAGAGAATGTTAGGCTAACTAAGAGGATTGCACTACAAGTACATGAAGCATGTAAGAAGCAACCAAACTAACCCAAAACAGAGTTATATCATGTTAGAATAAGGCCTAAAACATGCTAAGATAGAGCCTTATGAAGGTAGAAAAGCATGCTAAAGTGTTAAGCCAACAACACATGCAAACAAAACACAAGAGGGGGAGACCACCCCCATCCATTTTGGGTCTCAAAACCCACTTTCCACCTCTAAAATTCCTTTGAAATTCAGTGGTTAAAAGGCCAAAACAAGGTGGTCTGAAAGGCCTTAAGAGATAGAACAAAGCAAAGGAAAATAAGCCACCAAAGGGGGTAAACCACCCCTAACTCAAACAAAGCATCAAGCAACCTTTTAAAAAACTTTAAAACAAAGGTTTTTGCAGTTGAAAGTTAAGCCAAAAGAGGCATGCAAATGTGGCTAAGTATGCAATCAAAACAAAGCTTAAAAAAAAGGGAATAGGACTCACCTTAAAGAACAACAAGAACAGCCACTTTTGAGGCAAAACCAAGCCAAAATCACTCAAATGCAACCTCCAAGAACCTCAGCTCAAGAGTGAAGGTGTTTCACGGGGTGTTTAGTGCAAAAGTGTGAACAAAACTCACTTTAAGGCACAAAATAGCACAAATATAGAGAGAGAGGGAGAAATCAAGAGAGAGAGATGTTTATCCCTTGTAGACGCCCCCGAACGCCCTGGGAGGACGAGTCCCCCGTTCTGTTCGTTTTTGGGCTCATTACAGTTCGGACTCTCAAATTGTCACGGTTCTTAATCTGAACCAAAGAGTCCAAATCCGACAAATCGTTTTGAGAAAACAGATTTTGAAAAGAAGTGCCAAACATGGACTGCTTTGCCAGATACAGAGTCGCCACCTAAATATTTTTTATGGGGGAATTTAGGAAACCCTGACTCGGTGCCAAAGGCCACGTGTCCGTCATCACCAAAGTTGTCTCGGCTCGGGAGCTTGGGTACGATTGGGGAAGGTCAGCTATGAGCACCCCTTCTCGCCCGATCCGAAGATCGACCTCTACTAACCGTGATATCCATTTTTGAAAACGTTATGTGTTCTTATTCCGGTTATTAGCCTAGAATTACTATGTTATGCGCACAATAAACAAGTATAGACCAAATTGCCTAAATTGGAACAAAACATTTCGTGCTTGTTTTGAAAATGGTTTGCTACTCGCAAGTAGGCTGAAATGCAGGTTTTGCCACCCTCAAGTGGGATTTGGAAAAGATGGTTTTGCCACTATCTAGTGGGCTTAAAACTCATAGTTTTAATGCATTATCCCAATTTAGTTAATTCAACCTTCATCCATAGGCATTCAAGCAGTTATATCACATAAGCAGCTAGCCTCATGGTAATCATGCTATTATGGCAACACTAACACGCATGCGGTATGCTAAAGCATAAATGCTTACCTAGTACTCCGAGCCAAAACAAAAGCTAGTTAGTAATCAATGCATGATCCTAGCTCATGTTAAAATGGCTAATGCAAAACATACAAGATGCAACTACAATAGGCTTGGCTATTCTAAGATGGCATGTGATGATGCTACAACTAACATGTATTCAACTTCGGAATTGAAATACATATGTAGTTAGTATGATGCGCCGAGCCCGGTGCATGTAAGACAAATGTATGGATGCACGCATGCTATCATACTGTATGCTAATTGAAACATGCCCTAGGCTAACCATCGAAAGCTAGGAAATAAAAGGGGAAGAAAGACGTGGGGTTGGGAGACATACACCACACTCACGCACACTTATTACACAATTGCCCTCACTCGGAGGGTCCGAATAAATATTACAGTCCGAATAAATAATACTAAATTAGTTATTACAGCATTTCAAATTAATTAACAAATTAAATGCAGAAAGAAGGTGGCCACAGCCCCGCCTCGGGATGCGTGAATGATGCATGCTTGACTCGTCTTGCCCGAAAATCCGTACCATGCCACTGTTGCCTCTGTTTACACTGCCTTGCCCCTCTGAGGATCACATAAATTTTCAGAACTGCTTTGAATCACTCCCTGAGTGCTCTAGAGTGTCACCGGCCAGAAATGCCACCGGCCATGGGAATGGGATTATCGGCCAAATCTTATGCTCTCGGCCAAACATGTTTTGCCGGTCGGCACCTAAAACTGCCGGCCGGCCAATTCTTCCTGCTGAAACCTGTAGTTGACAGCAGCAGAGGGCAAGTAGTGTATGGCATGGAATTTTCAAACAAATGTGTGCATGGCCACACTCCCTATCATGCAATGGACTCAAGGGAGCATGGCCATCGACCCTCAGGCCATCAATTATGCATGATGGCCTAATAAGCCATGCTTGCAACTTGATGTAAAAATGCATGCAAACAAAACACATGAATGCCAACACCCTATCATGTATGATCAAGTGTGTTGGCGACCAAGGGGATTAGCTCATTTCATCACTTTGAGTATGAAATAGACTAATCCGCCTTGTGTTCGATATAACATCCGATCGAACGCCTGACACATGCAATGCCAACTCATGTTATGCTTATCTTGCCATTTTACTTGGTCAATTTTACTTACTCATTTTAGCATTACCCATCCATCCTTTAATTGATTAAGTCCAAATGAGAGTCCTTTAATGGGAAAGAGGGCCTAAGCCTCAAGTGCCTTGAGCATGAAGAAGACCTCATGCCGTTGGCTAGTAGAAACCCTCAAGAGGGTTAAAGCCATTAAGCATGAACGTCTCAACTTCATGCTCAAACCAACAAGAGGCTCAAGGCTACTTTCAAAGCAATGAAAGTGAAACATGTAAGGAAATGGCATGAATGGCATGAAGTATGCTCTGAAATTGTGTGCAAGACACTACTACAACATGCAAATGGTTCAAGCACTCATGCTCAAATGGACCAATCGACTAGGCATGCAAGAGCATTACACCGTAACCACACAAGGCAAGCCTCAAACAACAAAATCAATTCAAAACAGAGTTATGCAGCCTCAAAACAGTAGCTAAAGTGCATGGAACAAAGGCCAAAAAAAGTCAATGAAGCATGTTCACGCAAGAGGCCAATGAAGCACATAAGCCATAGCTGTATGGTATGATGCATGCAGGTCTCAACCACCTCAAAACAGTGTTTCTACATCCCAAAACAGTGCTGAAAATGCTATGGACATGCACCAAAACAAAGCGATATAGTATACCAACTCATTGGGCTCTTGAAGCACATGAACTACAACTATGTAATGTAATGCATGAGAGTTGTATCCAGCTCAAAACAGAGTTTCTATATGTCAAATATGAACTAAAAACATGCTGGTCATGCATCAAAACAAACTTGCAAAGCATGTTTTCTTTTAGGCCATTCTAAGCACTCAAACCACAACCATGCAAGGCCATACGCAAACCATCCAAACAAGTTAAAATGGAGCTTAAACATGCCGAGATATGAACAATTGTAGGCCAAAGTTAAGCTAGCACATGTTACGAAGTTAGGCTAAAACAAGAAGCATGTTAGGCTAGAAGGTGAGATTGCACTACAAGTGTAAGAAATAAGCAACAAGGGTCTTATCCACCCTAAAACAGATCTGAAACATGGCAAAATAGGGCCTAAAACATGCTGGGCTTAAGCTAAAATAGCCCAAAAAAAGATGCTCTTTTACAAAGCCAACAAGGCATGGCATGAGGAAACTAGGAGAGGAGGTATCCCCTCCCATTTGGGACCTCAAAACGACTTTTCCACTACTGAAATTCCACTGGAATTCAGTGGTTTAAAGGCCAAAGAAATGTTGTTTTAAAAGCTTTCGAACAAGGCTCAACACATAGCCAAAAAGCTACAAAAGTGGGTAGATCAACCTTAACTCAAAAAGGGCTTTAAACCATCATTTTTTATCCATAAAAACAAAGGTTTTTTTAGTTGAAAACCAG
Organism: Camellia sinensis; assembly: GCF_055761805.1. NCBI lineage: Eukaryota > Viridiplantae > Streptophyta > Magnoliopsida > Ericales > Theaceae > Camellia > Camellia sinensis. The sequence goes on along the minus strand of NC_138965.1, from coordinate 21,094,912 downwards.
GCCAAAAGAAGCATGCAAAGATGGCTATACAAGTACACCAAGAATGAGCTCAAGAGGAGAAGAGTCTTACCCTTAAAGCTCAGTGCCAAAACAGGTCCTTCTTGGACCAAAATCAGCCTTAGGAGCTCCAAATACACCTCCAAGGATCACCTCTTCAAGGTAGGCAAGTTTGATCAAGGGTGGAGGCACAAGAAATGGGAAGAACCCTCACTTTTGGGCACTTATATGCTTCTATACACACAATATAGGAAGAGAGAGAGAGAGGGAGAGAGAGATGAGAATTTTAGAGAGAGAGGAAATTTTTTTTTCAAGTTGTATCTCTCCTTGTTCTTATTCTAAGAGAGCTTAATTGATATAGAAATATATCAATCTGCAGCTCCTCAGAACTCCCACGTCCAGGCATGGGCTGGGGTATGGCCTAGAATGACAGCTGCCAGCTGTCTACAGAGATATCTGTTGAAAATCACATTTGGCCGACCGGCCATCAAAGTGGTTGACCGGCAGTCAAATTGGCCGGCCGTCCATCATATTTGGCCGATTGAAAATCAAGGTGGCCTGTGGGCAGGAGACTTGGTCGACAGGCCATCACCTTCCCTCAGGAACACATCCACAAGCTCTTGGTGCAAAACCAGACACAAAGCAGTCGAGCCGAGAGATTCTGAGGCAAGGCGCGCAGCCGAGGCCTCCGGGAACTCAAGACGAACACAAACAAGAATGATCACCGAGTGTTCAAATGATGACGTCCAAGTCTTGAAGACGGTCAAAAATGGGGTGTCTACAATTGCCCCTCTTTGACAAAACTCGGAAGTCATAAGATGACGGGAGTGAATGTCAAAGCCCGGAGACGACCCATTTTTGACGAGGCCGAAGACTTAGACAAACATACAAAACGGCAAAGGTATGCGCTCGCAGGCTGGAGCAAAATGCAAAAGACAATGCAAGGAGCCGAACATAACTTATGATCATGCGAAGAAAGCTGTAACCAAGCATAACATGCGACAGTTTTAAGCTAGCATACACCAAACTACACTACAATGCAGAAAGGATGTAAGAGAATTATGTAATTCTCAATACATCTCACTCGGAGAATACAATACCTGCGCGGTTCATCTGGTTGCACCAGTTTCAAATGAACCGTACATACAATATCGTGCCTGAAAGAGAAAGAAAACTTAACAGGTACAGATATCGTTAGCAATATGCATAACATGCAATCGAAAGTGTGTGACAACGCAAGTTGAGTGGGACGCATAACAATGCTGTGAAGGCACAAACACATGTAAGTAAAGAACACGTGACAACGTGCACAATGTGTATGAAGAAATTTGAACACATGTAAGTAAAGCATGTGTGTCCACGCGAGCAATGTGTATAGCAAGGAACTTGAAATTGAACACATGTAAGTAAAGCATGTGGTCTACGCAAGCAATGTGTAGAGAAAGGAACTTGAAATTGAACACATGTAAGTAAAGCATGCGGTCTACGCAAGTAATGTGTATAAAAAGGAACTTGAACACATGTAAGTAAAGCATAACGCAACAACGCATGCAATGTGTATAAAAGGAACTTGAAATTGAACACATGTAAGTAAAGCATGCGGTCTACGCAAGCAGTGTGTATAAAAAGGAACTTGAAAATTGAACACATGTAAGTAAAGCATGCGGTCTACGCAAGCAATGTGTAGAGAAAGGAACTTGACATTGAACACATGTAAGTAAAGCATGCGGTCTACGCAAGCAATGTGTATAAAAAGGAACTTGAAGACATGTAAGTAAAGCATAACGCAACAACTCATGCAATGTGTATAAAAGGAACTTGAAATTGAACACATGTAAGTATAGCATGCGGTCTACGCAAGCAATGTGTATAAAAAGGAACTTGAAATTTGAACACATGTAAGTAAAGCATGCGGTCTACGCAAGCAATGTGTAGAGAAAGGAACTTGAAATTTGAACACATGTAAGTAAAGCATGCGGTCTATGCAAGCAATGTGTAGAGAAAGGAACTTGAACACATGTAAGTAAAGCATGCGGTCTACGCAAGCAATGTGTAGAGAAAGTAACTTGAACACATGTAAGTAAAGCATGCGGTCTACGCAAGCAATGTGTATAGAAACTTGAAATATGGTAAGGACCAGTTATTCATGATGTTGAAATGCCAAGCACTGTAACATGGTATAACTGAAGCGATTTGTGGAATTCACAAGATACGAAAAGGATACGGGAAGGGACGTTCCTTGCGCGTACCGAGCATCGCTCATAGAAGACACGACTTGAGGTCAACTCGAAGGCCTACTAATGTTCCGAAAGTGTACTTCCTTGCACTGTCTCTAGTAATGAAGGCGCCAAACCACATAGTTGACCCGAACAAGGGTGCGAGAGGTGCATTGACCACAAGGGGAGGTTACCAGTATCAATTCCGATACTTTGCTGCCCTGCTCTTCTTTTTGCTTTACTTTCCTTTTTACTAGTACTTTAAACACATTGCACTGCCTTAGGCAGGTTTTACCTTTTCAAAAATGTGTATTTTGCAAAACACATGAGGGAAATGAAACAACCATTTTATTCAAAATGATGTTACATTTGTGCTTTCTATGCATCGCATCGCATGGTATCACATAACAATGTGAATGAAATTGAACTTGGTTTGAAAATTGAGCACTCGTATCGTAATAATCAGGTAGTGAACAGACTTACAACTCGATAAGCAAAGCAAGGAAACTCGATAAGCTAGCCAAGTGCGAGTATAACTCGACAAGCAACAAAGACTTGAAAAGAGTGAAATACAACTCGATAAGCAAATTTACAACAACTCGATAAGCAAATGGGCGTGACGCCGCAAAATCTATCATCGGAGGGCCTTGAAAGTGGTGGCATTCCCCAAATTCTCAGCATGTTTCAACATATAAACAGTTTAGGGAGCAAAGAGGAAGACCACCGGCCACGGGAGAAAGCCACCAGCCTCAACAAACGGCCATCGGCCAGAATCTTTGATCTATCGGCCAAACGTTGTGGTCGGTCGGCACTATATTTGGCCGGTCGGCCATGAATGAAAGAATCACCAGAATGTTGACACCTGTCCTCCACTCAATCTTATCCCCTACAAAAGGCCTCAGCTTCGTAGTTCTACTCAATTCAACACTGATTTGCTCGAAATGGAGGGATTTCTTGCCCAGAATCTCTCGTCCTGGATTAACAACTTGGATGGCTCGGAAAAGCTGAATTTTCGAGGTTTCGGCATAAATGCACTATTCACTCTGAGTCGCACTCCGCTGCACTTTTCGTTTCTTCATGCCGCAGCGAGGTTTTGGAACCCGGTGACTCATGTTTTTAGCTTTAGCGGGCAAGAGGTATGCCCTACCTTCGAAGATTTTCAAGCTTTAATGGAATCCGAGCATGACGAAGAGATCTTACCCCAGCTTAACTTTGGTCATGTTCAGACCTTAGGGCGAATGTGTGGACTCACTATGTATGATGCTCGATCTCTGATTTGTGACGGAATGCAAGATATTCCGAGTTTGATTCATCAGTTTTCGGATACCGGTGACCACGGCGACCATCATTGGCAAGGCTTCCGGTGACATGCCCTCTGTTTGTACATGCTATCTCATTTTCTGTTTTCCTCAGGCTCCGGGAGATCTAGCGTCCAATTGATTGAGGTTGCCCTAGGCTTGAAGGAGGGCAAGAGTTGCATTGCCATGACTCTAGCAGAGACGTTGATGGGCTTAGACGCCTTTTATCATCGAGAGACGACCAGATTTGCGGGGAGTCCACTACTGCTGCAGGTAACGTTTCCTACCCAATCTTACATATGTATTGCTCACATCACTCGACCCTCAATCTCGATTTTTCTCACAAAATCCCTTTCCTCACTTTTCTCTCATCGTACTTCTCTCTATTCTATATTCTCTCATTTTTCATCCCTTCCTAGGTGTGGTTGATGGACAAGTTGCAGGTTGTGGACTCTTGCCCAGCATATTCAGCTCGCGGCTACTTCTTCAGGCAACGTCTGGTTGACGCCCTTGATGAGGGTTGGTGGTTCGACTGGATGTGCAATTTATCTGCCGACGTCATTGCTTGGCGGTGCCCTTGGCTCAATCTACCGGCAATGGGCTACAGCATGTCCTGGTAGACTGGGATTCAGTTGATTGGCTTTACTCACTGTGTGTTCTATTTCCCATTCCGGTTCCGACGCCAGTTTGGCCATGACCATATTTGCCCCGCAGAGGGGATAGAATATCCAGCTGCCTTTCTGTTTCGAGGTGCGCAGCTTGTTCGGCAGGCCACAGCGTGGAGGACAAGAGAACTCCTGGCCCCCGCTCCTACTTTTAGTTGTACTTTGTCTGATGAGTGCTTGGATTGGCTCAATGAAGAGGCACATGAAGGGCCCACTTTAGCATCAGAGGCTTCAACCAGCTCTGGGAGGGGGCGCAGGAACACCTGACTTGACTATGCCCCGGATTTATTGCTTTATTTAGTACTTTCATGTTTTCCTTATAAATGTAATAAAAAAACAACTTCAATTTGTATGCAAGAGCAGGAGGACTCTGTACTGAAATCAATGAACTTTGAAGGTTGTGGTACTGAAAATTTCCCGTTTTGGTCTAGAGATGGTCTTAGTTGTAAAAAGATTAATTTGAACAAAGTCAACTTTTATCAAAACTTTTCAAAACTATTTTCGATATGGATCAGAACTGGACACGCCTGAGATCTGTCACTGAGATGCACAAACCTCGGATCCCGGCAACTGGAAAGTTGCCCCTAGTCTGAATAGTACCGCAACACTGCATGGCAACAGAAAGTTGCCCCTAGTCTGAAAAACACTGTACCGGAGATCATGACCGAACTCTTGAATGCTGAATAGACGAAGATGACCAAGATGATCAAATGGACAAAGCTGATCGGGGAAAAGTTTATGGCTGAACTTCAGGATGAAGTTGCCTGCGTATCCCAAAGATGGGAATCAAGCCTTACGTAGTTCAGGCTTAGGTTCACTCGAGTATTTTCACTCTCCTTTTACGCTCTAATTTTTGCCAAGGCCGCTCTTTGCGGGTTTTCAACCTTGCGAGCTCGATTTTTGTAATTTCAAATTTTCTATGCTCTAACTTTTGCCTAGGTCGCCCTTTCGGGTTTTCGGCCTAGCAAGCCTCTCAAGGGTAATATTTCTTTAACTTGTCCATATTGATCAGTTGTAAGAACTCCAAGCCATCTAGATCCATCAGAACCACAGCTCCACCTGACCAGACAGACTTAATGATATAGGGACCAGTCCAATTAGGTCTGAACTTGCCCCTTGGGTCGTGGATGGGAGCTCGGTTATCCTTGAGCACCAAATCTCCTTCCTTTAGATTCCTGGACTTAACTTTCTTGTTGAAAGCCCAGGCAATTCTGCGCTGATAACCTTGAACATGGTACAGTGCTTTCAGTCTTCTCTCATCAAAGAGCATGAGTTCCTCGAACCTGCTCTGCTGCCAATCTGCTTCGGCTATTTGACACTTAGCCAATACTCGCAAAGACGGAACCTCAATTTCGATAGGTAGAACGGCCTCCATCTCATAAACCAATGAATATGGAGTCGCCTCAGTAGAAGTTCTAATTGAAGTCCGGTAGTCCCACAGAGCAAACGGCAGCTTATCTGGCCAATCCCGGTAGGTTTCCACCATCTTCTGTAAAATGCGCTTGACATTCTTGTTGGCGGCCTCAACTGCTCCATTGGTTTGCGGCCGGTATGTGGATGACTTATGAAAAGCCACATTATATTTTTCCAACAAGTCAATCACTTCCTTCTTGAAATGAGAACCATTATCTGAAATTATCTCATTTGGGACTCCATAGCGACAGATGATGTTGTTTCTGATGAACTTTGCAGCATGTGAAGCCTTCAACACCGCATAGGATTGGGCCTCAACCCACTTCGTAAAGTAATCTATCGCGACCAGGATGAACTCATGCCCATTCGACCCCTTCGGAGTAACAGCCCCGATCACATCGATTCCCCAAACTGAAAATGGCCATGGCGAAGTCATATTGTACAGCTTCGACGGCGGAATGTTCATGCGATTTGCATAGATCTGGCATTTGTGGCATCGCCGAACAAAGCCGATACAATCCTCCGCCATGGTGGACCAGTAGTAACCCTGTCTGAGGATCTTCCGCGCTAGCATTACCCCATTCATATGTGCTCCACATTCTCCTCCGTGGATGGCCTCCATCAGGCGCTTTGATTCCTCAGCTTCTACACACAGCTTATGCATTCCTAGATGACCTCTCTTATACAATTTACCTCCGCAGATGATGAACTGAACGACCATTCTTCTGATTGCCCTTTTATCCTTGGCATTTACCCCTGGCGGGTATGCTTCCTTCTCCAAGAAATTCCAAATGTCGTAATACCAGGGGTTTTCGTCTTGAACCTCATCTATAGCAGCAATTGACTCGTATGCTGGTGCAAATTTCTGGTCAATGATGACGGGACGCGTCCAGACTCCGGACGGGATGTCTATCATGGAAGATAGAGTTGCTAAAGAATCTGTGAACCTGTTGTTCTCTCTTAGTAGATAAGCAAAATTTAGCTTCTCAAACTGAGGAATTAACAAGTCCAAGGTCCGGTGATACATCATCATCTTTTCTTCTTTGACTTTCCAGTCTTCTTTTGCTTGAGACACAACAAGGTTCGAGTCCCCGATGACGTCCAACCGTCTTGCCCCTAGTTCCAGGGCTGCTTCTAAACCAGCAATGCATGCCTTATATTCTGCTTCGTTGTTCGAGACTTTGAACCGGAGTTTGAAGGCTAGAGGAATACGGGAGTTGTCGGGCGCTATCAACAACACTCCTATCCTATACCCGTACTGGTTTGACACTCCGTCAAAATACATCGTCCAAGTTTCATCTTCGATGTGCCAAATGGACTCGTCTGGGAATAAGTACTCAACTACTTCACCCCCTTCCACTGGATGATCGGCTAAGAACTCTGCCACTGCTCTTCCCTTGATTGACTTGCGCGTCACATATTTTAGATCGAATTCGGAAAGCAACAGCAACCAACGAGCTAGCCTACCTGTAAGTGCAGGTTTCTCGAAAAGATATTTGATGGGATCGAGTCGTGAAACCAACATTACGGAGTGAGCTAACAGGTAATGCCGCAGCTTCCTGGTAGCCTATACCAAAGCTAAGCAAGCTTTCTCCAACGGTGTGTAGCGAGTCTCATACTCTAGCATCTTCTTGCTCAGATAGTAGATGGCTCTTTCCACTTTGTCTTCTGATTCTTGCGCGAACATGCAGCCCATTGTGGTCTCGGTTACCGAAAGATACAATATCAATGGTCTCCCCGGCTCTGGTGGTGACAACACAGGCGGGTTCTGTAAGTATTCCTTGATCTGTTCAAAAGTAGCTTGACATCGGCCGTCCCATTGGAATTTCTTTCCTTTCTTCAGGAGACCAAAAAGTGGTTCACAAGTCAAGGTTAATTTTGAGATGAACCGTCTTATGAATTGCACTTTACCCAGAAAGCCTCGCACCTCCTTTTCAATCCTTGGTGGTGGCATTTCTAGGATGGCCTTGATTTTGGAAGGGTCGACTTCGATGCCCCTTTGTGTAATCAGAAACCCTAGCATTTTTCCCGCCGTAACATCGAACGTACACTTCTGAGGATTCAGTCACAGCTGGAATTCTCTGATCCTTTGGAAGAACTTTTGCAAGGCGATGTAGTGGCCTTCTCTTTCCTTGGACTTGACAATCATGTCGTCCACGTACACCTCCACCTCTTTGTGGATCATGTCATGCAATATCGTGGTCGCGGCCCGTTGATATGTAGCTCCAGCATTCTTCAACCCAAACGGCATCACTTTGTAGCAGTATGTCCCCCACGGGGTGGTGAAAACAGTCTTTTCCCGATCTTCGGGTGCCATCACTATCTGATTGTAACCTGAGAAGCCATCCATAAACGAAAGCAAAGCATGCCCTGCCGTGAAATCCACCAACTCATCAATATGTGGCAAGGGGAAGTCGTCCTTTGGACTAGCTCTGTTCAAATCCCTGAAGTCCACGCATACTCGGATCCTGTCATCCTTCTTCGACACCGGAACAATGTTGGCCAACCAAGTCGGGTATTCGGATACCAGCAGGAAGCCTGCATCGATTTGCTTGGTGACCCCTTCCTTAATCTTGATGGCCCAGTCCGGACGAATGCTTCTGAGTTTCTGTTTGACAGGTCGGGCCTCAGGGTCAAGAGGGATCCGGTGCTGTACAATCTCAGGATCGATTCCAGGCATGTCTTCATAGGACCACGCGAAAACATCTTTGAAATCTTTTAATAAAGCGACTAAGCGCTCGCGTTCCTCCGAAGACAACGTGGACCCGATCTGGACTAGCCGCGGGTCCTTCTCAGTACCAATATTCACAGTAGTGATTTCATCAACTAAAGGTTTAACAAATCTTTCCTGCCCTTGATCAATTAATCGTTGCAAAACTGGAGGAATTTCTTCCTCGTCGTTTTCGTCAAAATTTTGAAAGTCCTGATTTAAGCAATATATCAAAGGCACAGAAAAGTACTCAGAAACCACATCCACATTATTCTCATTAAGTACTTCCAAACCGTCCGATTCTTCTATTACAACAGACTCAAATGAGAAAGAAAAAGACGACCTGGACAGGACTGTGGCATCCAGGTTATCACCCCCAAGAATACCGGACTTAGACTCAGTTGAGCTGGAACCTGATTCCGACTCACAAGACTCGGTGGAATCAGATTCCGGCTCACTACCTGACCCGGTGCTGCTTGATAAAAATCCCTCTTTGTATTGCCAAACGAGAGAGGGTGCGATGGATGCATCCAAACTAGTTGATGGTAGGCCCACAGGCGTTTCATTTCCGATCATGGACACCGAGAAGTCATCCCCCAAGCACTTCTATTCGATCAAAGGATCTGAAAGTAGACAAGCTAGTGCTACCCCCATTTCAAGTTCGGTGTCCTCGGACTCCATTTCCCCACTATGCTCAGCCTCGACTGTCGGGTTTGTCTTCTCTTCGGTAACATCGTCCCCAGATAATTGTAGGTCAAAGAAAATCTTGAACCCCGGTATGCGCTTCCTCTCCGCATTCAGCCACGGCTCCGAAAAACCACAGAATGGAAAATCCTCCCCCTCCCAGATGAAGCGTCCGTTTAGGGTACCCTGGATGGGCCGGTGCATCAACTCAAAAGGCTTCCCCATCTGTTTCGCTCTGGCTCTTCCAGCCATTTCCTTTCCTTTCCTTACCCAATCCTCCTTGGTGGGCAGATAACCCAAGCCAAAGGTATGAGGGTTATGTGGCACTTCGGCCAATGCTACGACGCCTTTCTGGCCGCTCTTTCCCAATCCCATCCCGGGGATGTGTTGAAGCTTGTTCATGAGGTACACTGATTGAGCACTGACATATACCCCCTCATTAATAGCCAAGATGTTTTGCACGACCCGAGCCTCAGCAAGGGTGAAACCAGATAAGAACACATCCTTCATACCGTGCTCAATTTCCAAGACTGGTGTAAACACCTCCGGCGGTGGATGGATCAATGAATTCCCAAAAATGATGGCTACTCCCTTCCCATAGGGGTATGTCACCATCTGATGCAAGGTGGACGAAACAGCCTTTATCTGGTGCAACCACGGCCGCCCCAAAAGCAGATTGAAGGTCGCAGGAACTTCCAAGACGTGAAAGTCAATCTCATGTTGTCCCGGCCCAACCTTGGTCTGAATCTTCACTGTCCCCATTACCTCTCTACTTGTGTTATCATACGCCCTTATCACCTGGGCTGTCGGCACAAAGTCCGCGGTCTTTAAACTGATTGCATAGGCAGTCCTTGTTGGACATACATTGATGGCGGACCCTGTGTCGACAAGTACCACGGGTATCCATTTGTTTCTACACTCCACGGAGATGTAGAGTGGCTTGTTGTGGTTCGCACCCTTAGGTGGCAGTTCTTTGTTAGAAAAGGTCAACATCGGGGTAGCTCCTCCCGGAAAAACTAAACCCACCAGCTGTTCGGGCATGGTGTCTATAGAAAGCTTGGCCTTGTCCATGGCTGATAAGACAGCCTGTCTGTGCACTCGTGATGCCATAAGCAGTCCCCAGATGGAGATGTCTGCTTGTATCTTTTTTAACTGTTTGAGCACAGCCTCTTCTTCGAATTGTTTCTCTTTTTGCTTCTCAGCCTCCTTATCTTTCCCAGACGCCTTTGGTTGATCTAGGTGTGGAGGCTTGAAATACTGTCCACTCCTAGTCATGTGATCGACTTCGCCGATGTACCAGGTGTCATCGGGTTGGTTGCTCCCCCAATCCTCGTCTGTGTGGGCAAGACATAGATCATCGTCCTCCTACCACATTCCATCAGCAGCCGACAGACACCTGTCCGGCTCTGGTATGACTGTTCTCGTACTCGCGGTATCTTTCATCCCTATGCTCACAGCATTCTCTGTTCCTGGGCACACAGCAGTTTCAGTCCCCATATGGGCCTTTGCCTTTCTGATTCTCGCGAGATCTTCAAATCTTTCCTGTTCCGACCGTATCAACACAGCTGGCTGCTCAATAATTCCTGTATTTAGAATACTCCAATCCCGAGTGAAATTCTTAACACCGGTGCTCCCCGGCGACGCATTCTGATTTCCGACTCCCTCGACTGTCACCGACATTCGTGCCCCTGCCGAACTCTTCCACCACATCTGGTTGATCATCCAACCACCCAGTAGCCTCTGCTGATTCCTCATAATCAAACCAGTTGACTGCTGCGCCCCTCGGATCTTGGTCACTGTAAAACTGGAGATTGGCAAGGTCTTCTTCCACAGCCCTTAAATCATCTGTTCCCTGTCCCAGACTACCCCCTTGGATCACACACAGTTCTCCCCCTGTTGGCAATTCCACATCTGGCCATGCTGGCTTATTGATGAAATGTAGTCACCCGGACTATATGTCTTCTCAACACGACTCCCAGATTCTGCAGACTCTGACTCAACAACCTTCTTCTCCTTTGGGATCTCCTCTCTCTTGTTCTCGATAGTCACCACTGTTGGCTTAGGTCGGGTCATGGAGATGTCCATCATGCACAAGTCGGTGCTGTTGGGAAGAAATACCTCCGGCTTAGGCAGGTGGGAAGGAGTGATATAGATGCTAGGATCGTAAGGCACGCCCCCAATTTGGATGAAGTTGATCCTTTTAGGCAGTGGAGTTTGGTTATGTGTGGAGAGAGGGTTTGTTGTAACATTGGGTTTCTCGGGAGGCAGAATCATCCCATTATCGATGAGATCTTGAATCTCATGACGTAATCGAAAGCACAGATCGGTGTCATGACCGTGCTTTTGGTGAAATGCGCAATATTTGGTTGGGTTGTGGGTAGGGGGAAGTCTTTTTGGTAAGGGCCACGGTTCTAGGGGCTTCAAATGCCCTTTTCTGATTAAAACCCCCAGAGCTTTGGATAAGGGCATATACAGTGGAGCGAAGGTTCTTTTGTTTTTGGGTGGGTATTTGGCTGTTTGGGTATGGCTTCCGGACGCGCCGGAGAATGGCGCAGCTGCCATGGTTCTTAGAGGGGGGTTGGTGGTGACCATGCTCACTTCGGAGGCTCTTGTAGTTGTAGTACTGCTCGGGCCTGCGTTAGTGCTGCGGTTGAAAGTTCTTCGGGGTTGCTCTCGGTCATTATCAATTAAGCCTTGCTTTAAGGCATCCTCAATCTGCACCCCCATTTCATGTAGATCAGAAAAGGTAGGGAAGGGGAGTACAATCATCTTTTGCATCAACTTCGGCTGAAGATTGCGCACAATCATCCGAATCTGGTCTTTGTCTGTAGGCCTTAAGGTCATAATCGAAGCCTTGGCCCTCCATCTGGTCACGAATTCTGAGAAACTCTCTTTAGGCTCTTGCCTTGTTGTCTCGAGATCACGGGTTGTAATCTCGATTTGTGTATTGTGTGAGTATTGCGTAATAAAGGCCTCGACCATCTCGTCCTAGTTTCTCTTGACATTATCTTCTAATTTGGCATACCATATGGCCGCCACACCCGACAGGGTTCGGCCGAACAGAGACAGCTTCTGAAGTCTGCTGAGGCCCATTGGCCTTAAGATGTCTGAAAACAATCTCAGGTGCACCATGGGGTCCCCGGACCCATCAAATCGATCAATGTGCGGCATTTTTGAATCTGTCAGGCAGCGTCACAGCTGCGTCGGTATATCCATCTTCGATGTCAGGGATGGTCTTGACTCCCTGGGATCTCTTGAACATCTTTTCGAGCTTTCTCAACTTTAATGTTGTGGGGTCTGTCTCGAACTCAAAGGGAGAGTCCGGTAGGTTGGTGGGTGTTTTGGATAACTGGGGTTGGATTTGGGATAGGATCGGGGGTAGAGGTGGTCCCGTGGGAATGTTCGCATCATTCTGAACATTAGTTGTTTCCCCGAGGGTTGGAATTCCTGGCGGGGGAGGAACTTGCTGCGAAGCAGATGCTCTGGTTTGCTGCTGTAACCTTACGATTAACTCTGCTTGTTCATTCATAACCGTGGCCTGCTGCTTGGTGAACTCTGCTTGTCGGACAGCATCCTGCTGCATCATTTTCATACTCTCTTGGAGCTGGCGCACCATCTCCTCTAAATTGGCCATACTGTTCTGCTCTGACTGAATTATCGGTATATGTTCCTTTTCTGTGGGAGAAGCAGAATCCTGATCCCTACTATACACAGGTGGGGTAGACAAAGCCCTCTGTATTGACTGTTGAACTGATACCCTCTGCCTAGCTGTCCTCCATCTAGTAACCTGGGGTAGAGAGTGGTACACTGGTTGTTCGTCTACTAGATCCTCAGATCGATGGAGTCGACGACCTCTAATCCAGAGTGCTTGGGGAATATCTACTGGGTCAGAAGCAATTGTGCTCGACTACCTAGTAAAAAGATAAATAAAGCATATAAATAAATAGACAATTGGACAGCGTAACAACGTAAAATAAACACAACACACAGCTGGGTATCACAACAAACTGCCAACAAGCTGAATGTACTGTTCCTTATTCACTGATCACTGTTTCCAAATTGTTACCCCTAAGTCTGAATCTAATACCCGTAGATGACTGATTCCCAAAAACACTGATGCCCGCAGGCCTGACACTCAGACTTGCGAATTGGTATGCGTGTTCCCTGCGTAGATACACTCTAAAAACACATAGCAAGTAAACGAGAGCCAAAACACCCCTATGGAGGGGTAGGGTTTCCCTGTCCTATTTTTTGTTAGGAGCTAGGGTTTCACTATGCACGCAGCAGTTTTCAAACAACCTAACATCGGGTAAGCAACCTGTCCTACTTTGGAATGGTCACTATGGATTTCGATATGCACTAGGTCGAATGGTCGAAAAGGGTGCCCTGGTGAAACCGGGGTTTGTGTTCCCATACTGTCAGAGCCCACAACCGGTCAGCCTTATGGCATGTTTTGACAAAGTCAAGCCTCCGGCAAACCGTTCAGAAATGGCAGATGGCAAACACGGTGTCCTAGGCGCACCAATGCACATGCAATGCAAAGAGACACATAAATGAAATCGAAACAGGATATCACGAGTTCGAGTCAAGCTCTCTAAATCCCCAGCAGAGTCGCCAGAAACTGTAGACGTCCCCGAACGCCCCGGGAGGACGAGTCCCCTGTTCTGTTCGTTTTTCGGCTCATTACAGTTCAGACTCTCAAATTGTCACGGTTCTTAATCTGAACCAAAGAGTCCAAATCCGGCAAATCGTTTTGAGAAAACAGATTTTGAAAAGAAGTGCCAAACATGGACTGCTTTGCCAGATACAGAGTCGCCACCTAAATATTTTTTATGGGGGAATTTAAGAAACCCTGACTCGGTGCCAAAGGCCACGTGTCTGTCATCACCAAAGTTGCCTCGGCTCGGGAGCTTGAGTACGATTGGGCAAGGTCAGTTATGAACACCCCCTCTCGCCCGATCCGAAAATTGGCCTCTACTAACCGTGATATCCGTTTTTGAAAATGTTATGTGTTCTTATTCCGGTTATTAGCCTAGAATTACTATGTTATGCGCACAGTAAACAAGTATAGACCAAATTGCCTAAATTGGAACAAAACATTTCGTGCTTGTTTTGAAAATGGTTTGCTACTCGCAAGTAGGCTGAAATGCAGGTTTTGCCACCCTCAAGTGGGCTTTGGAAAAGATGGTTTTGCCACTATCTAGTGGGCTTAAAACTCACAGTTTTAATGCATTATCCCAATTTAGTTAATTCAACCTCCATCCACAGCCATTCAAGCAGTTATATCACATAAGCAGCTAGCCTCATGGTAATCATGCTATTGTGGCAACACTCACACGCATGGGGTATGCTAAAGCATAAATGCTTACCTAGTACTCCGAGCCAAAACAAAAGCTAGTTAGTAATCAATGCATGATCCTAGCTCATGTTAAAATGGCTAATGCAAAACATACAAGATGCAACTACAATAGGTTCGGCTATTCTAAGATGGCATGTGATGATGCTACAACTAACATGTATTCAACTTCGGAATTGAAATACAAATGCAGTTAGTATGATGCGCCGAGCCCGGTGCATGTAAGACAAATGTATGGATGCACGCATGCTATCATACTGTATGCTAATTGAAACATGCCCTAGGCTAACCATCGAAAGCTAGGAAATAAAAGGGGAAGAAAGACGTGGGGTTGGGAGACATACACCACACTCACGCACACTTATTACACAATTGCCCTCACTTGGAGGGTCCGAATAAATATTACAGTCCGAATAAATAATAATAAATTAATTATTACAAAATTTCTAATTAATTAACAAATTAAATGCAGAAAGAAGGTGGCCACAGCCCCGCCTCAGGATGCATGAATGATGCATGCTTGACTCGTCTTGCCCGAAAATCCGTACCATGCCACTGTTGCCTCTGTTTACACTGCCTTGCCCCTCTGAGGATCACATAAATTTTCAGAACTGCTTTGAATCACTCCCTGAGTGCTCTGGAGTGTCACCGGCCAGAACAAAATGCCACCGGCCATGGGAATGGGATTATCGGCCAAATCTTATGCTCTCGGCCAAACATGTTTTGCCGGTCGGCACCTAAAATTGCTGGCCGGCCAATTCTTCCTGCTGAAACCTGCAGTTGACAGCAGCAGAGGGCAAGCAGTGTATGGCATGGAATTTTCAAACAAATGTGTGCATGGCCACACTCCCTATCATGCAATGGACTCAAGGGAGCATGGCCCTCGACCCTCGGGCCATCAATTATGCATGATGGCCTAATAAGCCATGTTTGCAACTTGATGTAAAAATGCATGCAAACAAAACACATGAATGCCAACACCCTATAATGTATGATCAAGTGTGTTGGCGACCAAGGGGATTAGCTCATTTCATCACTTTGAGTATGAAATGGACTAATCCGACTTGTGTTCGATATAACGTCCGATCGAACGCCTGACACATGCAATGCCAACTCATGTTATGCTTATCTTGCCATTTTACTTGGTCAATTTTATTTACTCATTTTAGCATTACCCATCCGTCCTTTAATTGATTAAGTCCAAATGAGAGTCCTTTAATGGGAAAGAGGGCCTAAGCCTCAAGTGCCTTGAGCATGAAGAAGACCTCATGCCGTTGGCTAGTAGAAACCCTCAAGAGTGTTAAAGCCATTAAGCATGAACGTCTCAACTTCATGCTCAAACCAACAAGAGGCTCAAGGCTACTTTCAAAGAAATGAAAGTGAAACATGTAAGGAAATGGCATGAATGGCATGAAGTATGCTCTGAAATTGTGTGCAAGGCACTACTACAACATGCAAATGGTTCAAGCACTCATGCACAAATGGACCAATCAACTAGGCATGCAAGAGCATTACACCGTAACCACACAAGGCAAGCCTTAAACAACAAAATCAATTCAAAACAGAGTTATGCAGCCTCAAAACAGTAGCTAAAGTGCATGGAACAAAGGCCAAAACAAGTCAATGAAGCATGTTCACGCAAGAGGCCAATGAAGCACATAAACCATAGCTGTATGGTACGATGCATGCAGGTCTCAACCACCTCAAAACAGTGTTTCTACATGCCAAAACAGTGCTGAAAATGCTATGGACATGCACTAAAACAAAGCGATATAGTATACCAACTCATTGGGCTCTTGAAGCACATGAACTACAACTATGTAATGTAATGCATGAGAGTTGTATCTAACTCAAAACAGAGTTTCTATATGTCAAATATGAGCTAAAAACATGCTGGTCATGAACCAAAACAAACTCGCAAAGCATGCTTTCTTTTAGGCCATTCTAAGCACTCAAACCACAACCATGCAAGGCCATACGTAAACCATCCAAACAAGTTAAAACGGAGCTTAAACATGCCGAGATATGAACAATTGTAGGCCAAAGTTAAGCTAGCACATGTTAGGAAGTTAGGCTAAAACAAGAAGCATGTTAGGCTAGAAGGCGAGATTGCACTACAAGTGTAAGAAATAAGCAACAAGGGTCTTATCCCCCCCAAAATAGATCTGAAACATGGCAAAATAGGGCCTAAAACATGCTGGGCTTAAGCAAAAACAACCCAAAAAAAAGATGCTCTTTTACAAAGCCAACAAGGCATGGCATGAGGAAACTAGGAGGGGAGGCTATCCCCTCCCATTTGGGACCTCAAAACGACTTTTCCACTACTGAAATTCCACTGGAATTCAGTGGTTTAAAGGCCAAAGAAAGGTTGTTTTAAAAGCTTTAGAACAAGGCTCAACACATAGCCAAAAAGCTACAAAAGTGGGTAGATCAACCTTAACTCAAAAAGGGCTTCAAACCATCATTTTTTATCCATAAAAACAAAGGTTTTTTTAGTTGAAAACCAGGCCAAAAGAAGCATGCAAAGATGGCTATACAAGTACACCAAGAATAAGCTCAAGAGGAGAAGAGTCTTACCCTTAAAGCTCAGCGCCAAAACAGGTCCTTCTTGGACCAAAATCAGCCTTAGGAGCTCCAAATACACCTCCAAGGATCACCTCTTCAAGGTAGGCAAGTTTGATCAAGGGTGGAGGCTCAAGAAATGGGAAGAACCCTTACTTTTGGGCACTTATATGCTTCTATACACACAATATAGGAAGAGAGAGAGAGAGAGAGAGAGAGAGAGAGCTGAGAATTTTAGAGAGAGTAAATTTTTTTTTCAATTTGTATCTCTCCTTGTTCTTATTCTAAGAGAGCTTGATTGATATAGAAATATATCAATCTGCAGCTCCTCAGAACTCCCACGTCCAGGCATGGGCTGGGGTATGGCCTAGAATGACAGCTGCTAGCTGTCTACAGAGATATCTATTGAAAACCAGATTTGGCCGACCGGCCATCAAAGTGGTCGACCGGCAGTCAAATTGGTTGGCTGGCCATCATATTTGGCCGATTGAAAATCAAGGTAGCCGGTGGGCAGGAGACTTGGTCGACAGGCCATCCCCTTCCCTCAGGAACACATCCACAAGCTCTTGGTGCAAAACCAGACACAAAGCAGTTGAGCCGAGAGATTCTGAGGCAAGGTGCGCAGCCGAGGCCTTCGGGAACTCAAGACGAACACAAACAAGGATGATCACCGAGTGTTCAAACGGTGACGTCCAAGTCTTGAGGACGGTCAAAAATGGAGTGTCTACAGCCCTAATCCGAAATTTCTGAACCTCTTGGAAGCGGAAGAGAGCTCCCCTTATATAGAATATGCAAGCCAAAGCTTGCTTGAATTGCTCCCTACACGTGTAGAGAGGATGCATTCTGTGTCTAACAGCTGGCACCAAAAATATCTACAAAAGCAGAAAAAAGGCCGTAGACCACTTAAAGTGGTCGACCGACCACCCCCCCTAGTCGACCGACCACCTCAGGTGGTCGATAAGGGATAAAATTGGCTGGCAGGGGAGAAAAAAGGTCTATATAGAGATAAGAAGGTGGTGGCAGGCTGTAGACCACTTAGGCTGGTTGATCGACCATCCACTCTCGTTGACCGACCACCAAAAGTGGTCTACAGGGAAGAAAAGTGGTCTAAAGGGGAGAAAACTGGCTGGCAGGGAAGAAAAGTGGTCTACACCCCTACTTCTCCCTTCAGGCAAAAGGGGGGACCAAGGGTTAGCTTAGAACAAGCACAAAACCAAGAAAGTTCAGAGAATCAGAGGCAAGGCGTGCAGCAGACAACCCCGGGGACTCCAAACGAGCGCAAAAATGCGCAATCATCGAGCACTCAATTGATGACGTCCAAGTCTTTAGGACGGTCAAAAATGGGGTGTCTACAGTTGCCCCTCTTTGACAGAACTCGGAAGTCATGAAATGGCTGGAGTGAATGTCAAAGCCTAGAGACGACCCATTTTTGACAAGGCCGAAGACTTAGACAAACAGGCAAGATAACAAAGAGATGCGCGGCCGCAGACAGGGGCAAGATGCAAATGACATGTAGAATGCAAAACATAACTTATGATTATGCAAGGATGGTTGTAATGAAAAATCTAGATTCAAATGTTATGCAAAGAAATGCTACAGTAAACTCGTACACAAGTAAATAAGTAAACACGCCACGCGTGGGAATTACAGACTGAACTACATTTCATGCAAAAATGATGTAAGAAAATTATGCAATCTTAGCTAATATGTGCGATAGATACACAAAGCGAACGTGTTATAGATACACAAAGTGAGCAAAGTATGATAGATACACAAAGCGAACGTGTGATGGATACACAAAGTGAGCATGTGTGATAGATACACAAAAGGTGAATGAAGTGTGATAGATACACTAAGTGAACATGTGTGATAGATACACAAAAGGTGAATGAAGTGTGATAGATACACTAAGTGAACAAGGTGTGATAGATACACAAAAGGTGAACGAAATGTGATAGATACACTAAGTGAACAAAGTGTGATAGATACACTAAGTGAGCATGTGTGATAGATACACAAAAGGTGAACGATAGATACACAAAGTGAACAATGTATGATAGATACACAAAGTGAGCAAGCATGTGCGATAGATACACAAAGTGAGCAAGTATGTGCGATAGATACACAAAGTGAGCAAGCATGTGCGATAGATACACAAAGTGAGCAAAGTGTGATAGATACACAAAGCGAACGTGTGATGGATACACAAAGTGAGCATGTGTGATAGATACACAAAACGAACGTGCGATAGATACACAAAGTGAGCATGTGTGATAGATATACAAAGTGAGCAAAGTGTGATAGATACACAAAGCGAACGAAGCATGTGCGATAAATATACAATATAAACAAAGTGTGATAGATACACTAAGTGAACATGAAAATGAACATGTGCGATAGATACACAAGATGAACATGCGCGATCTCTTACCGAGACATAATCAATCTTAACCGGAACTTCTCTGAATGAACCGTACATACAATGTCGCCTGGTTGCGCCAGCTTCAAATGAACCGTACATACAATATCGTGCATGAATGAGAAAGAAACTTAATAGGTACAATGCAATACAATGCATGACGCTTAAGGAATGCAATAAACAAACATAGCGGCGCTTTAGAAAGCACCTCATAGAGTGAGTGGCGATGAACCGCTCTACTCTGACGGGATCTCCCCTTGTGTTCTTCGAACTCTTACCTTGCGTTCTTCGAACTCTTTCCTTCAACTCACAGTATAAAGGTTCTGAAATGCTAACAAGGATTCTTCACGTAGAACACTTTGGATGCCACTTTTCTTCCTGACCATATTCACAACTTTCCCTATTCTCCAACGGGGTGGCAGACTAGATTGGTTCAGTTTCCAGAATTGAGGTGCATACACACTATCTCAACCTATGGGGCTTCCATACAGATTTCAAGCCGAGGATACAACCTGGGTATTTAAACCAGACTTTACTCTCGGAAATCCCGAACCTTTACATTCTAGGCATCAGCCATTCAAACTCTAGTTTCCACCGTCGCAGTTGGTCTCCTAGGAACTCATTGCAAACACAGCCAAGATGCCTCTGGTAGGGACTGGTACTTAGGAAGAGCACTTCTGATCGCCATTCTGGCTTGAAGTAAACTTGATCTTGAGCTTGAGGTAGAGGCACACTCATACTTCGGAGCATTGACAAGGCCTGAAGAGGTACATTCGGAATGCAATCTCGAAACCTTCTTAAGTTGAAACAAACTCAGATACTTCAATTTTTCCTCTTTTCTTTTGCTTTGCAGTCCGAAACCTATATAGCTTCAGATAGGTCCTTGTTCTACTGTTCTCACATGACTTGGGTCGAACCCTATAGTTTTATGAAAGATCAAATCCTGTTTTTCACATATGTGGAGAACGGCACAGCACTCTGAGCACAAAACGTTTCATTTTTGAAATTGAAATTGAGAATGAGTCTTTAACCGGGTATTGAGTCTACGACGGACCACAGCCAAAACGACTCAACAAAGGAAAACAAAGGTAAACAACCTAAACACATCTATTGACACTCAAAACGACTCAAAACAAGAATCAAGACAAACAAAAACGCACACACAACGCTTAGACGTGTCCCACCAGTGGGAGACCTCTCAGTTCACAAGGAGCCAGTTTCTTCGGGTAACATTTCCCACCATTTTCTCATTTGTGATTCTCACATCACTCTGGCACTCAATCTATTTTTCTCTGAAAAGCCCTTTCCTCACTTTTCTATCAACACGCATCTCTCTATTATTCAAACTCTTTTCTTTTTTATCCCTCCCCTAGGTGGCTGATGGATAAACAGGAAGTTAC
This sequence comes from Camellia sinensis, assembly GCF_055761805.1. Classification (NCBI taxonomy): domain Eukaryota; kingdom Viridiplantae; phylum Streptophyta; class Magnoliopsida; order Ericales; family Theaceae; genus Camellia; species Camellia sinensis. The sequence goes on along the minus strand of NC_138965.1, from coordinate 21,074,192 downwards.
AGGCTCTTGCCCCTCGTATTCTACTAGATTCTTCTTCTTCCACTCACAACAGTGAGCTTTCCCACAGAGGGTTTGTGGTGCAACTGGATGTGTATCAGATCTGCAGCTGACATCTGTTAATGATGTCCTTGGCCAGTTTGGATGTGATCAGACCTATTCAAATGAAGGAAGTGGAATATCCTGCTCCATTCCAATTCGTGCTTCACACTTGGCTTGATACCTCGCTGCTTGGAGGATATAGGTGCTTTCGGCCCTTTGCTATTAGCTTCAGTCGTGTCCTTTCTGGCGAACATGGTGCCCTTTTCCGACAAGTATGGTGCCTTTTCTAGCAAGTATGTTGACAAGGGGGAAAAGACAGAAAACCTGACTCAATTGTACCCCTAGTTCATTACTTTGACCATTTTTTATTTTTTGGCTTCTGCTAAAACAATTTTGACCAACATGAGAGTTAGATTAACATACTTGTTTGATTTTCTGATTTGAAATCATGCAAGTCAGGCTATGAGCACTGAAAATTTTCCTTTTTTGGGTCCGAGAAATGGTCTAGTTTTTAAAAAATGGAATAATTTTTGAGAAAATTAGTCAACTTTATTAAAAATTCTCAAAACAGTTTTTGCAAATGGCCACTGCTCGGCCAACACGAAATCTACTCTCGAGATGCACATCCTTAGATCCAAAACAATGGAAAATTACCCCTTGTCTAAATGGCATTGCACGGCAACGGAAAGTTGCCCCTTGTCTGAATGGCACCACAACGCACTGTAATCAGTCCTCAAAGTGATGATCACAACTGAACTCTCGGATACAGAGAAGACAAAGATGACCCATTCAATCTCATGGACAGGACAGTTGAATTTGAAGTGTTTACGGTTGGACTTCAGAATGAAGTTGCCTACGTATCCCAAAGATGGGAATCAAGCCTTACGTAGTTCGAAGTCTGAGGTTTACTCGAGTGTTGACGCTCTTCTTTTGCGCTCTAACTTTTGCCAAGGCCGCCCTTTCGGGTTTTCAACCTTGCGAGCTCTGTTTTTCTTTTCTTTTCTTTTCTTTTTTATTTTTTTCTTCTTTTTTCTTTTCTTTTTTTCTTCTTTTTTTCATTTTTGTTCATTTCCTTTTCTTTTTCTTTTTCTTTTTCTCTTGCTCTAACTTTTGCTTGGGTCGCCGTTCCGAATTTTCGGCCCAGCAAGCCTCTCAAGGGTAAAAGTTTAACTTGGTCCATGTTGAATGGTTTTGAGATCTCGAAGCCATCTGAATCCAAGAGAATGGCTGCTGTTCGCTGATGATGTAGAAGTCCATCCAATGGGGGCTGAATTTGCCCCTAGTGTTGTGGATATGAACTCGATTGTCCTTCAGTAATACTTTCTTCTTCTAGCTACTTGAATTTGGCTTTCTTTCCAGTCTTCATCGGTTTGTAGAATGATCCATTCTTGAATCTTTGAGCACATCTGACATTTTTTTGCCCCTAGTTCAAGGGCTACTTCCGATCGAGCTTTGCAAGCTTTCTTTAACGACGTTTGACCTTCTTGATCTGACTTTCTTGCCCCTAGTTCGAGGGCTGCTTCGAATCTGGCCTGACGGGCCTCCTTTGATGTCACACGACCTTATTGCCCCTAGTTCGTGGGCTGCTTCAAATCTGGCCTGGCGAGCCTCCTTTGTGGTTGACCATTGAACATTCTGAATCCAAGTTCAAGGTTTGAAAGCAAAAGGGGTCGAGTCTTGAGGCTAAGAGTGATCCTATGCTGCACAGTCTCAAAAGCGATTCCACACAGGTCTTCGTAGGACGACGCAAAATATTTTTTGAAATCTTTTAAGAAATCGACTAGTTGCTCGCGCTGAAGACAATGTAGAACCAATCTAGATCAAGCCAGGATCCTTCTCAGTACTCATATTAACAAACATGATCTCATTCATTAAGGGCTCAGCACGTCTCTCTTTCTCTCAATTGATCAAATTTTTATAAATCCAGAGGAATTCCTCCCTCTTTGTTTTCATCACAGTGTTAGAAAAGTTTTGAAAAACTTAGGTCAATGCAATGATTTCAAGGCACAGAAAAGGTAGGTGAAAAGCACTGCCGTTTCGTCTAAATCTTCTGGCACAACTGGCTTCAAGGTAGAAACAAACTCAAAAGTGTGAAAATCACTGCTGTTTCATTCAAATCTTCTGGTGCAATTGGCCCCATAGCAGAAACAGACTCAAAAGAGTATAAAAGACAAACACAAAACAAGTAAGTGATGCCAGAGGTAATACACTCGAAAGCACCTGACTCCGACACAACAAGACTGACTCGATACGACAACTCAACTGACTCAGTACAAAAAGACTGACTTAAAACAACACGACAAAACTAACCCAATACCCAAGTCAGAAAGCACAATAAAAAACAATTTGCCTATTGCTCAAAACAGTGCGTGCCATCCCACCACATCTGGAGTAAACTGAGCACCATCTGCGGGTGGTTCATCCCCCGATCACATCACATTATCCCCCAAGTTCACTGATCCGGTGCCGATAGACTTTGCAAGACTGGTGCGGCGATGATGTTGTTGTCAATCAGATCTTGTATATCATGGCGAAGATGAAAGCAACTGTCGGTGTCATGGCCGGTTTGTTGATGGAAGGCACAATACTTAGTCAAGTCATGCTTTAGAGGGAGAGGATCGGGCAGAGACCGTTGTTCCAATGGTTTCAGGCGCCCTTTCTTGAGTAGGACCTCTAGAGCTTTTGACAAAGGCATATAAAGTGGGGTAAAACCCCTCTTGCCTCGGGATGGATATTTGGCTATTTGTGATCTGGTTCCGGATGCACCGGTGAATGGGGTGGCTATTTTTGGTGTGGTGGTGGTGACCATTCCAACTTCAGAAGATCTTGCAGTTGCATCACCACTGGTGGTTGCATTCGAACTGCGTGTATAACTCTTCTTGGGTGACTCCCTTTCGTGACCAATCTGACCTTGTTTCATTGCGTCTTCAATCTGTACCCCAATCTCGTGTAAATCAGCAAAGATGGGGAGGGGTAAGACGATCATTTTCTACATCAGGTTAGGCTGCAGGTTGCGCACAACCATCCTTATCTGATCTTTCTCGACCAGCCTAGTGGTCATTGTAGAAGCTTTGGCCCTCTAACGGGTTACAAAGTCAGAGAAGCCATCTTTCAGCTCTTGCCTAGTTGTCTCAAGATCACGAGTCGTGACCTCGATTTGCGTGTTGTATGAATACTGGGCAACGAAGGCCTCAGCCATCTCCTCCAAACTCCTCTTGACAGAATCTTCCAACTTCACGTACCAGATAGCCGCAACACTCGACAAGATCCAGCCGAAGAGGGAAAGCTTTTGCAATCTGGAGAGGCCCATTGGCCGTAGGATATCCGAGAACAACCGCAGATGTACCATAGGATCTCCAGAACCGTCAAAACGGTCTATATGCGGCATCTTGAACCGGTCCGGTAATGTCACCGCTGAGTCGGTGTATCCATCATCTATGTCCGAAATGGAATTAACACCTTGAGCTCTTTTGAACAGCTTTTCTAGCTTGCTCACTTTTAGCGCTGTTGGATCCACCTCAAATTCAAACGGTGTGTCCATTGGATTAGCCGGTGCTTTGGACAGCTGGGGTAGAATTGGGGGTGGAACTGGCCCCGTTTGGACGCCCATATTTTCCTAGACGTTTGCAATCTCCCCGAGTGTCAAAACCCTAGGTGGGGGTGGAGGCGGATGCGAAGCAGATGCTTCGACTTATTGTGGTGGATGCTGCTGCTGAAGCCTGGCAATCAACTCTGCCTGTTGAGCTACCACTTCTACCTGACGTGCAGTAACCTCTGCTTGGCGGGCAATATCCCATTGTATAGCCTGCATGGTTTCTTGGAGCTGATGCATCATGTCCTCCATGCTGACTGTAAAACCCTGATTAGACTGAACAGGTGTGTATCCTCTCTCTGAGGTAGAAGCAGATATCTCAGCCCAACTGCGCACATGTGAGGTGGATAAGGACCGCTGATCTGGTAACTGTTATACTGATGATCTGTGCCTGACTGGCCCTTCTTTGCCTTACCACTGGAGAAGGAAACACTGGTTGCCCTTGAACTAAATCTCTGACCTGACAAAGTCTATCAACACAAGTCCAATGAACCTGGGGGATATCGGAGCCTTCTGAAGCTATGGTTCCAGGACTACCTAGCAAAAGAGAAAACAGACAGCACCTCAGCCTGATTTCACCAGAACCAATATGAGCAAAGCTGAATGATTGTGCCCCCTACAGAATTCAGCCCAAAATTATGCATGTAAACTGATACCCTCAGGCCGATACTCAGACTTGCAACTAGTACATACAACCTGTAGAGACACACTCTGACAGCACATATCAAGCAAGTGAGAGCCAAAACACCCCTATAGTGGGGTAGGGTTTCCCTATCCTATTTTGTCAGGAGCTAGGGTTTCACTACGCACGCATACGGTTTCAAACAACCTATATTCGGGTAAGCAACCTGTCCTAGTTTGGAATGGTCACTATGGCTTCCGATATGCACTAGGTCGAATGGTCGAAAAGGGTGCCTCGGTAACAACTGAGATTTGTGTTCCCATCGTGGCAGAGCCCATAACCGGTCTGCCTTATGGCACGCTTTTTCAAGCAAGCCTCCAGCAAACCGCTCAGGAATAGCAGATGGCAAACACAGTGACTTAGGCGCACCTATGCAAATGCAATGCAAAAAAACACATAAGTGTAGATAAAACAACATATTATGATGTTCGAGTCAAGTTCTGTAAATCCCCAGCAAAGTCGCCAGAAACTGTAGACCGCCCGAACTCGCTCTGCGCGCGAGGGCGCGAATTGGGTTCATAGCTACTACAGTTCGGACTCCTATCACGGTTCTGAATCTAATCTTACAAAGTGCAATGTAAGACTGATAAATCACCAAAGTGTCTAAATCCGGCAAATCGTTTTGGAAAATCGATTTTATTCAAAAAGCGCCAAACATGGACTGCTTTGCCAAATTTCAGAGTCGCCACCTAAATATTAGGAAACCCTGACTCGTGCCTAAGGCCACGTGTCCGTCATCACCAAAGTTGCCTCGGCTCGGAAACTTGGGTACAAGAGGGGAAGGTCCTGAAATGAGCACCCCCGCTTGCCCGATCAAAGATCGGCCTCTACTAACATGATATGTTGTTTTTGAAAACACATGTGTTCTTATTCCGGTTATTAATCTAGAATTACTATGTGATGCGCACAGAATACAAGTATAGACTCAATCATGTGGATTGGAACAAAACAACTCATGTTTGTTTTTCGAAAATGGTTTGAAGTTACTACTCGCAAGTAGGCTAAAACACGGATTTGCCACCCTCGAGTGGGCATGAAACATGATGATTTGCCACTTTAAGTAGGCTTAAAATGCACATTTGATGAATTGTTCCAATTCAAGCAATGAAGCCTTCATCCACAGGCATTCACGCAGTTAATCACTTAAGCACATAGCCTCATGGCAAGCATGCTGTCATGGAAATCACTTACACGCATGCCAGGATGCTAAAGCATAAACACTCACAGTGTACTCCAAGCCAAAACAGAAGCTAGTTAGAAATCATGCATGATCCTAGCTATGTTAGATGCCTAATGTAACACATGCAAAAATGCAACTAAGATAGGCTCGGCTATTCTAAGATGACATATGAATGCAACACTTGATAACATGCTTTGAAACACGTATTCAAGTAAGTATTGAAATTCAATGCGGTTTGAATGATGCGCTGAGCCCGATGCATGCAAGACAAATGAATGATGCACACATGCAAGCATAAGGATGCTAATTGAAATATATCCTAAAACTAACCATCAAAAGCTGATAAGTAAAAGGGAGAAAGAAATGGGGTTGGAAGACATGCACGCAGTCACGCACACTTATTAAAACATTGTGCCCTCTCGACGGAGGGTCCGAATAATTAGCTAACTAGCTACGCTAATTAAACTAATTATTACAAACCAAAACTAATTAACTATTCCTAGTTAAATAATTATTACAAAACAAATCGATTAATTAAGTACATTAACTAATTAAGTACAAAATTGATGAATTAGCTAACTAAGTAAAGCAGCTAAAGCAGTTAAAAGAGGTCCTCGAGGCAAGGGATGCATGCATGCTCAATCGCCTCGCTCGGAAATCCATTGCTATGCCCGGAATTGCCTCTGTTTGCATTTGATATGATCTCTAAAAAGTGCACTAACTTCCAGATTGCTTCTGCCCCAACATAGGGACCTCCTGGTGGGCTGCCGACCAGAAAAGGAGGCTGTAGACCAGAAAAAGTGGTCGGCCGACTGCCCCTACTGGTTGGCCGACCAGTTAATTTGCCAAGTTCCAGTTTTGCTGCAACAAAGAATAACAAAGGGCATAGCAGTGTATTTGCAAGATATGTGTGCACAACCACCCTCCCTATCATTTCTCAAGCTCAAGGGAGTGCGGTACTCGACTCTCAGGCCACCAACCGAGCATCGCAATGCACAATGGCCGAGAAGCCAAGTTTGCACAAGTCAATGTCAATGAATGCACAAATAACACATAAGGGCCTCCACCTCTATCATGCTTGATCAAGAGGGTTGGCGACCAAGAAATGCTACACGTTTCATCACTTTGAGTATGAAACGTGCGACATTCCTCGTGTTTGGATTAACGTCCAATCTAAACACATGCAACGCAAAACAAGATGATCAACTTTCAATGCTAAAGTGACATGCGCAAGACTCTATCATGTAAGCAATGCATGCATGGCATGTTTAAAAGCTAAGGCATCAAAGCTAATGAAACATATTACACATGAGGTATGCGCTATCAATCTCAAATGGTCAAACCAACCCCGGACAGAGGTCGAACATGCCAAAACAGTGGCTGAAATATGTTAAGATCAAGGCATACAACACAAGGAGAACATGCTCATTTGATGGCTCATTAACAATGCACAAAGACACAACTCTCAAAAGCTCTCAAGGAATGAAAGAAGTGAGAACATGACACACGTACATGCTCTGAAATAACATGTTAAACGATGCCCAAACATGCAACCATCACAAATATAGCATAGTAGGGTGCTCAAAACTCAAGACTACCTAAGGTACTTGCACCATAGCCATATCAAGCAAGCCCCAAAGGGCCAAGATGACTCAAAACAGTCCCAAGGCAGGTCAAAACAATGCCAAAACATGCATGGAGTAGAGCTAACACATGCTAGAATGAGAGGCATAAAGCATGACGCATGCAAGGCCAATGAGTAGGATTACACTACACATACCAACCAAGCATGAGGTGACTTCACCAACAAAAATCAGAGTTGTAACATGGTAAAATAACACCAAAAACATGCTGAGATGGTAGCCCCAAAAGCTTAGGCAAGCATGCATACAAATTGGCTCATAAGTGAAGCATAAGGCTCAACCCTCAAACACAACAAAGGGATGATAAATGCGAGAATATGGCAGAGGCATATGTTTGAAATAACATGCCAAATGATGCCATGCCATGCAAAAAGCTCAAATATGACATGCTAGAGGTCTCAAAGCTTAAGGCTAGCAAAGCCAAATGCACTATAGCTATGCAAAGCCAAGCATGAATGACCAAGACCACTCAAATCAGACCTAAAACATGTTAAATCAAGGCCAAAAATGTACTAGAGTAAAGCATACACATGCTAGATCAATAGGCCAAAACACCAAACAAGCTAGGCTAGTGAACAAGCTTGCACTACAAGTGCATAAACTATGAAAGAGGTGACCTTGTCGACCAAAATCAGAGCTAAGTGTAGACATCCCCCCGAATGCCCCGGGAGGATGAATCCCCCCCGTTCTGTTCGTTTGTGGGTTTACTACAGTTCGGACTCAAATTGTCACGGTTCTTAATCTGATCTCACAATGTGCAATGTGAGATTGATAAATCACCAAAGAGTCCAAATCCGGCAAATCGTTTTGAGAAAACAGATTTTTAGAAAGCAGTGTCAAGCATGGACTGCTTTGCCAGATACAGAGTCGCCACCTAAATATTTTTTCTGGGAGAATTTAGGAAACCCTGACTCGTTTGCCTAAGGCCACGTGTCCGTCATCACCAAAGTTGCCTCAGCTCGGGAACTTGGGTACGATTGGGGAAGGTCAGCTATGAGTACCCCCGCTCGCCCAATCCGAAGATCGGCCTCTACTAACCATGATATCTAGTTTTGAAAACGTTATGTGTTCTTATTCCGATTAATTAGTTAATCTTACTATGTGATGCGCACAATACAAAAGTATAGACTAGATCACCTAATTTGGAACAAAGCATTGCATATCCGTTTGTTCGGAAAATGGTTTGAAATTTGTTACTCGCAAGTAGGCTAAAATACGGATTTCAACGAGTTGTTCCAACTCAAGCAATCCAACCTTCACCCACAGGCATTCAGGCAGTAATATCACATAAGCACATAGCCACATGGTAAGCATGCTATCATGTTAACATTCACACTCATGCAAGATGCTAAAGCATAAATACTTACAGCGTACTCCGAGCCAAAACAAAGAAAATGTTAGCAATCAAACGTATGATCCAAGTCCATGTTAAATGGCTAATGCATCACAGACAAAATGCAATCTAGAATAGGCTCGGCTAATCCTAGGATGGCATGTGAAATGCAACAAGTAACATGTATTCATGTTAGATTTGAAATACTATGCAGTTAGCATGATGCGCCGAGCCCGGTGCATGCAATACTGATGAATGAATGCACGCATGCATAGCATAAGGTATGCTAAATTAAATATGCCCTAGTACTAACCATCAAAATCAGGTAAGTAAAAGGAAGAAATAAATGGGGGTTGGAGGACATGCGCACACACGCCCACACTTATTACACATTCGCCCTCGCTCGGAGGGACCAAAAGAATAATACAAATTAATTAACCTACGAGCTAATTAATTATTACAGACCACTTAACTAGTTAAGCAAATTAACTAAGCTAAGAAAGCAATAAAACAGCCTCGGGAAGAGGGTCCAATGCATGCGTGCTCAGGTTTGCTCGGAAATCCGTCACCATGCATAAGCTGCCTCTGTTTACCCTGCTCTGCTCTTCTAAAAATTGCACAAGTCCCAAGGAACACTCTCTGAACACTGTGGAGCATCACCGACCAAGGGAAAACACCACCGACCATGGTAGAAGGGTCATCGACCAAATATTCAGCTCTCGGCCATCTATCATTGGTCGATCGGCACTTTATGCAGTCGACCGGCCATATTTATCTGCAGAATCCTGTTTTGACAGCAGCAGAGGGCAAACATGGCATGGCAATACATTTCAAGCAAATGTTTGCACAAACACCCTCCTTATCATGTTCATGACTCAAAGGAGGATGGTCATTGACCCTCGGGCCACCAATCACGCATTTCAATGCGTGATGGCCAAAGAGGCCAAGTTATACATTTTGATGTCAAATGAAATGCAAACTAAATAAACACATAAGGCCCAACCTCTATCACTTGATCAAGAGACAAGGCATGCATGCTCAATGCAATGCAACCTAGACATGTGAGTTAAGTATGCAATCATGAGCATGAAAGCAAGTAATGTGTACTAAACGCACAACCTAAACAAACAAACATGCAAGGCATGTAACAACATGTGCAAGCTAACAAGCATGCAATATGCAATGCGAACATGCAAACATGCAAGACACGTAACATGTTAAGCAACCAAGACAAAAGGAAGAAAACATGCTAAATGCAATGTGATTCAAGGATGCAACACATGCGATAGGCCAAGTATGCAACAACACACAAGGCGAGCATGCAACAACATGCAAAGGAGGGACTTACACCAAGATGGACAGCTCTCTACTAGGTCCAAAACAGTGGCCAAATGCTAAGGAAATGAAGGCCAAAACACATACAAACATGCATGCACACACGGCCCAACTCTTAGGCATAAAGAAGCAACTTTTAAGCGCACTTAAAAGAGGATAAACATGGACTAATGGCAAGCATAGCAAGCTCTGAAAATACATGAGGAATGATGCCTAATCAACCTATCAATGCAAGCAAGGCATGCAACTATGTCAAAAACTCAAGGTAAGCCAAGGGGCTTAAACCATAGCTATATGAAGCAAGTCCCAAAGGGCCATGGGGACTCAAACCACCCCAAGGCAGATCAAAACAAGGTCAAAGGCACACCTAGATGGCATCTAAATGGCCTAAGTCTAAAGGCATGCAAAAGGGTCCAAACATGGAGCATAAGACACCAACCTCTTGAAACATTAAAGGAGCATCAAATGCAAGCATACAAGCATCCCACAAGGACTGAAATGATGTTATAAGTGGTGCCAAACCACTGAAACAAGCCAAGTAATGCATGCTCAACACTCACACACCTAAGGCTAACAAGCCAAAATGCAAGGTGACTATGCAAAGCATGTCATGGATGACCAAAACAACTCCAAACAGACCTTAAGCATACTAAGACATGCATAAAAGCTTCATAAAGCTAGGTCAAAAACATACTAGAAACAAGGCTCAAAGCATGTTAAGGCAATTCATGGCATTACAAGACAAGTAAGCAAAGCAAGCATGGTGTGTCTAAACCAACTTAAAATAGTGCTATATCATGGCAAAATAAGCACAAATACTAGCTAAGACATGGCCAACATGAACTCAACAATGGTGTTCACACATGAGGCTAAAATGACAGCTTTTGAAGACAACAAGGAGAGGGGATGGCCCTCTCCTTCTTAGGACCTCAAAGCACCATCTCCACCACTGAAATCCCTCTGGATTTCAGTGGTGAGGAGGCCCAAACAAGGTGGTCCCGGAGCTCACCAAAATAGCACAAAATGAGGGCCAAACAAGGCCTAAGAGGGGTCAAACAACCCCAAACACCAAAACAACCTTAAACAACTATTTTAAGCACTTAAAATCAGAACTTTTATATGTTATAAGTTAAGCTTAAAAACATATGCAAGGATGGCTAAAAGCCTATGCAAAAATGGGGAATAAAGGGGTAAAGTTCTTACCCTTGAAGACCTTCTTCACAAGGACCACTCCAGCCCCTTCTCCAAGCTTAGATCAACTCAAGAACTCTGAAAATCACTCTTTAGTACCTCAGTAGCTAAAGGAAAGTGTAACTCTAGGTGTTTGTATGCAAAACTATGAACAAAACACCTTAATACACACACAAAGAGCAAAAGAGAGGGAGATATAGAGATAGATAGATACACAAGACCTAACCCTAATTCAGACCTCTGGAACTCTTTTTTGTAACCCTTGAGGAGGGAGGAGAAGGCCTCCCTTTATAGAAGATCACTCTTGCAAAGCTTACAAAACAAGCTAAACAAGAGTGAAATCCCTCCATACGCGTGTATGGAGGGGGTGCAAAGTGGGTGCCAGCTAGCAAAGCTGGCACAAAATATTTGTCAAAAGAAAATACACAGTGGTCGACCAGCCAAAAATGCCAAATTGACCAAATAAATGGTCGACTGACCAAACATTTGGCCGATGGCAACAAAACAATGGCCGGTGGCCTCAAGCCATGGCCGGTGAGATGCGGGGATGGCCAACAAGCCATTCCCTGCTCCTCAAAAGCAAAACACAAGTGTTTGGTGCAAAACCAAACACAAAACAGGCAAGTCGAGAGGTCTTAAGGCAAGGCGCGTGGCCGAGACCTTCGAGAACTCAAGACGAACACGAACATGGATGATCACCGAGTGTTCAAATGGTGACGTCCAAGTCTTGAGGACGATCAAAAATGGGGTGTCTACACTAAGGCATGCCAAAATATGAGTAAAAGCCTGCTGGAGTGGAGCCAAAAATATGCTAAAATGGTGGTCCAAAGCATAGAGCATGTTAGGCTAACTAAGAGGGTTGCACTACAAGTACATGAAGCATGTAAGAAGCAACCAAACTAACCCAAAACAGAGTTATATCATGTTAGAATAAGGCCTAAAACATGCTAAGATAGAGCCTTATGAAGGTAGAAAAGCATGCTAAAGTGTTAAGCCAACAACACATGCAAACAAAACACAAGAGGGGGGGACCACCCCCATCTATTTTGGGTCTCAAAACCCACTTTCCACCACTGAAATTCCTCTGGAATTCAGTGGTTAAAAGGTCAAAACAAGGTGGTTTGAAAGGCCTTAAGAGGTAGAACAAAGCAAAGGAAAATAAGCCACCAAAGGGGGTAAACCACCCCTAACTCAAACAAAGCCTTAAACAACCTTTTAAAACACTTTAAACAAAGGTTTTTGCAGTTGAAAGTTAAGCCAAAGAAGCATGCAAAGGTGGCTAAGTATGCAATCAAAACAAAGCTTAAAAAAAAGGGAATAGGACTCACCCTTGAAGAACAACAAGAACAGCCACTCCTGAGGCAAAACCAAGCCAAAATCACTCAAATGCAACCTCCAAGAACCTCATCTCAAGAGTAAAGGTGTTTCACTGGGTGTTTAGTGCAAAAGTGTGAACAAAACTCACTTGCAAAAGGTGGTGGCAGACTATAGACCACTTAGGCTGGTCGACCGACCACCCACCCTAGCTGACCGACCACCAAAAGTGGTCTATAGGGAAGAAAAGTGGTCTACACCCCTACTTCTCCCTCCAGGCAAAAGGGGGGGGGGGACCAAGGGTTAGCTTAGAACAAACACAAAACCAAGAAAGTTCAGAGAATCAGAGGCAAGGCGCACAGCCGACAACCCCGGGGACTCCAAACGAGCGCAAAAATGCGCAATCATCGAGCACTCAATCGATGGCGTCTAAGTTTTTAGGACGGTCAAAAATGGGGTGTCTATAGGGACCTAAAGATTTCTAGGTCATGAACCAACTCCCAGAACCTGCATATGAACCTGTTAAAGATAATCTTTCATTACAATCACACTTTAATATAATCCTTTCCTTTTATTACTTGTATCTGTCTTCTAACAATCTGTCAACACTTCAAGATTGCTATGAACTCCCAACACTTTCTATGAGCCTATAAAGCAAGGAAATTTATTGCCAAGAGAAATTATGGAAGAAAAAGGATCCAACATCTTCCCTTTTAAAAGCTATGGTGGATGCAAGCCGGGATTGGATTATGCATTGACTTATCTATGTTGTTTAATTCTTAATTGAAACAAAAGCCCATGAATTTGAAAAAACCAATCTGTAGTAAAAGTGGGGGCTAAGTGGATTCATAACCTATAACAGTGCCAGAACCTTGTTTAATACTATACATACCTGAAACCTAAGGCATCTCCAATTCTTGACTCAAAACCTAAATCAAATTTAAATTTGGATAAAAATCACTTAAAAAATCTCTCCACTCAAACTAATATCAATATGAGTTTTACCCATTGTTTTATCCTAATCAAGGGAAGACTATGCTCTTCCCTCGAGTCTGACCCCTTACCTATGTAGAACAGGTACGCAAACTAGTTGTAGATGGTGCAGCCTCGGTAGTAGCTTCATTTGCAGATGGTGCAGCCTGTGTAGTAGTTGCATTTGTAGATGGTAAAGCCTGAGTAGTAGTTGCATTTGTAGATAGTGCAGCCTAGATATGTAGAGCATTTGTAGATGGTACACTTTGAGCAGATGGAGTTAAGTTAGATGGCATGGCTTCATACAAGTCAAAACCTACCAGCGAAAAAAAAAAAAAAAAACTCTGTTTGTACTATCATATGGGATTGCATTAATTATCTCAAGTCCAAAGCCGCCTCTCCATCCCTAAAAAAAACAAACAGAAAATGACCCCAAAAAAAAAAAATCATTCTCATATGACTAATTTCAAATTGTATATCAATTCCTACCCTTTTTCCAAACAAATAATTAAAAACCAAGAGGCTAAATTAGCAAAAGCATCAACATTACTCTAATCTCATCAGAGAAGAAGATAGAATTTTGCTATTTACTTTACTTATCATGATGCCACTACCCATTTTCTTAACTTTTCCCTTTTTCTACCTCTAAACCTCTTCACATGCTCATTCAAAAACCCTTCAACAATAAAAAGTCTCAATTGAAGATGATGTAGACACAATGAAATCATTTTCGAACACTCTTAAATACACAGAAAAACGAAGATCAAAAATTCAATTTACTCAATATTATAAATCAATTCATAGTGCAAGGAAACTAATCAATCACTAGCACAAACAGTATTGGACAAAGTCACCATTCAATTAACATATATAAGCACATTTACTAAAGAGAGAGTTATATGAAACTTTTGTATTAGAAAATCTCATATTGCAATTTTGAGCACTCTGAAATACACAGAAAAAGATCAAAAATTCAATTTATTCAATATTATAAATCAATTCATAGTGCAACAATCAATCACTAACACAAAGGACAAACTCACCATTCAATTAACATATATACATATTTATAAATATATACATATGTATGTATTTAAAACTTTAGCATTAGGAAATCTCAAATCCATTGATTTCAATTTGGAAAACTCTAAAATACAAAGAAAAATAGAAGATCAAAAGCTTGATTATTCACTGAAATCAATTCATAGTGCAACAAAACTAATCGAACAATACCACAAACAGTATCGAACAAACTCACCATTCAATAAACATATACACATACAATACAGAAATATATGTATGTACATAAAATAGAGAGTAATTTGAAAGTTTAGTATTAAGAAATCTCAAATACACCTTCGATTGAATAAAAGTCACATTCAGGCCAATAATCTAGAGAGAGAGAGAGAGAGAGAGAGAGAGAAGAGGGCAGCGACCCAAATAGAGGGTCGCGATCTGCTATCGCTTAATGTTTCTGTGCCGTTTGCATTCGGCGGTGCGAGAGAGTAAGAGGGAGAGGGAGAGGAAATACATTCAGAATATCAGAGACATAGAAGAGAAGAGGGCAGCGACCCAAACAGAGGGTTGCGATCTGCTGCCATCCAGCGCTGCTAAGCATTTTGCATTCGGCGGCGCGAGAGAGCAAAAGGAAGAGGGAGAAGGAGAGAGAGAGAAGAAGAAGAAGAAGAAGAAGAAGAAGAAGAAGAAGAAGAGCATACATGTGCTGTGCGTTTCTGATGGACTGAGAAAATGAAATGGAGAAGTGAAGGGAATTGATTCTTTATTCACCCAAAATATTTAGTCAATTATTTTTGGTAATAAAAAATTAGGGTAAAGACAAATAATTCATTAGTGACCAAATTAATTTGGTTGCCATAAATATTATTCAGATTTTCGGCGACCAAATAATGTTTGTCACCAAATAAATACAATTGGCAACTAAAATTTCCATTGCCAAAAATAAATTTGGTTGCCGAAAATTTTTTAGCACTCCCACGTAGAATTTTCACTTGGCGCCAAACTCAACAGCGACCAAAAAATTAAATTCGTCACCAAATGTTTGGCTTTTAAAGACCATAAATATTCTGTCGCCAATTATGTATCTTTGGCGACTAAAATTTTGTTTGGTTGCTAAAAAATGTCGACAAAATGCTTTTTAATTGACAAATTAAGAGGATCAAAGAAAAAACAAATTCAAGTTTAAGAAATATATGAGAACCTGCATTATCTCTTTATGAATAAGGGTAGTTTAGTATCCAAATCTATGTTATTAATTAGATCAAGTAGATTACTGCACATAATTTTGTGATGGAAGCTTTTCTTTGAAAGTAAGGGATTCATAAAAAGTCCATTGAAAACACTTCTTCTATTTATGGAGCAAGGTGTTTCCACCCATTTCCATGTTCATAGATAATTGAGAAGAGAGAGTTCAATGCTTTTTGACATAAAAATATCTTGTTTTGCTTCTAAAATACTCAATAAAAGGGAAGAACACCACTTTTTTAGCATCAAATCCCAAAGATCATCCAAGCAATCCTATGAAATAATCCCTAACACTCATTGATATTGAGTAAAGAATTGAGACACATGAATCAAAATGCTGGGAAGATAGGATATGTGAAGAGAAAGTGTGTAACAACAAGCAAAACTATTCTATATATTAAACTTGTGAATAGATAGCTAATTTCTAATCCCAATCACATTCACAAGATTCCAAAATAAACAACAGTAAAAGACTTTAGCCATGGAGAGCAAGAAAGGAAGGAAAGGCTATCAACTCAATGGATGAGTGGCTAATTAGTACCCTCTCTACATTTATGAGGACTTGTTACATATTGACAACAGTTATATAATGAAGAACAATGTCAGAAATAGAGGAAAAGAGAAGAAACGGTAGTCAAAAGTTCAATAATCTCACCTCTTAAAGAGAATGAGCTTCTTTGTTTTCCAAACTCTCTCTTGATTCTCTCAAGTCCTTCTAGATGTGTTTTAAAATGTTCAGGAACCTTCACAAGAAGCTTAGGATCAAGCTTTAATGGTGTTTGATTGTTCAAAGTTAGATGGTAATGGGTAGGAGATGAAGCAAAAAAAAAAAAAAAAAAAAAAAAAATGTGAGGCTTATATTAGCCTTGGAAAAATATTTCAACCCCTAGAAAGGGGCTGCTGAGCTCTATTTATAGAGCTTCAGGTGTAAATATCTGAGACATTTATAGAGCTTCGAGTGTAAATATTTGAGATATTTATGAAAAATGTGTTAAACAAGTTAAAATTCTCGAAAATGCTGTATACCCGGACAATTCAGCCAACCATTCCCTTTGATGTCCGGCCAAATTCACTTTTAACCGGCCATCATATATTGTCCGGCCAGTCAAAAAGTACGTTATTAGACTAACAAGGTAAGGTTGGCTTGATTGAGAGGAGAAACAAGTATTTCAGAGGATTTTACCTCTTCTATTCATTTCTACTATATCCGTTGCCCTGTTTGTTTGAAAATGTGTAGTATTCTAGTTTGAGAAATAATGAGTCTCAGGACATATTGGAAAGCAAACTCGTTTTGAAATAGTCTCATTTGGTCGAAAAGTACTTTGGTCAAAACAGGTATTTGGATGGTTTAAGGCTTACATCTTAAATGTCTTGTTGGGGGATTCACAGGACTAGCACATCTCGTTTTCATCATTGGATACCCAAGAAAGAGCACCCAAATCTTAAGACTGGTCAAAAATAGGGTGTCCATAGCCACACACGCGGATTAAGCAGTTCACCCATCTGGTTTTTCCTTCCAATTTAAAATGGACATATTTCTCACATCCGGACTTAGTTTTAAGTGATTCTTAAGTCTAAATTCAAGCCCTAAAAGTATAGTTTCTAATAGTGATTGTCTCACATCCAAATTCCAAGTATAAAAAGAGATATGATCAAATTAGTGAAGGCCACTCACTTTTTCTTAACCATTTCTAAACCATTTCTTCCCTGGCTTAATCTTTTCCTATCTTTCTTTCATTCTTTCCTATTCAATTCAGGGTATCTAAACATGATGTAAAACATACAAAAATTTTATGGGATACTTATTTGAAAGATTCTACACAAAACCCTTTGATTTGTTCAAGCAATTAGTTGAATTCTCACAATTTCTTCTTAACCTAGCTTCTTTTGATCTCTTCTCCATTTCTTTTCTTTTAATCTACCAATAACCTATCCTAAATCATTTTCTTGTTGATTTATATTTATATCATGTGAATTTCTTCTTAATCTAGCTTCTTTTGATCTCTTCTCTATTTCTTTTCTTTTAATCTATCAAGAACCTACCCTAAATCATTTTCATGTTGATTAATATTTATATCATGTGAAAGGGTAGAAATCCTCATCTTGTGATGATTTTTACTCAATTTTTGGTCCAAGAATTGAAGCTCCTTTGTTCATCTTCTTGTTCTCCTTCTTCGTCTTCTCCTTTTCTTCTATCTCATCTCTCTCTTCTAACAATTTTCTAACAATTTCCAGCAGATTTTTCATTTTTACTTCTATTCTTCTATTTTTTTATTTGGCATGGAGACACTTTTCTCCCTTCGGTAAATCCATCCCCTTGAGGTCTATGCTTCACCTATGTGCTTCACCAATTCCTTAATCTCCATCATTAGCTTAGTTAATCAAGTTTAGTTCTAATTAATCAACGTTAGTCTCTAATCATTATTAACTTAATTAATCTCAGTTAGGTTTAATTAATCCTGCTTAATTATTGCTAATCCTGATTAAGTTTTAATACATTGTATGGAAATGCTGGACTCGTTAGACCTAAATCATTAAGCTCCTTAATTAAGATTTCTAACATTTTTAGATATTCAATATTCAAGTTCGAAGTTGCCTCCTAACTCTAAAATGTTCTCCCAAAATTCTACACCAAAGTTCCTTTTCCAAGTATAAGCATTCCTAAGTTCTTCATCATTGGTATTCTTCATTAAAGTCTCTTATTCACACTTGACATTAAGTTCTTTATTAAATATGCTCTCTACTTCTAGTCAAATGTAAGGTAATGAAATTAAAGTAAGCATTCGATTGCGTCACGTAAAAATACTTGTGGTGTGGTACATATTTACTTTCCAAAATCAAGAGGTGACTACATCGTAAGTCTTAGCAATTAATAATACTATTCAAATGTTCAAAATTTTCTAATTACTCATTTCTAAGCTTTACTTTAAGTATTTTGTGTAATGAGATAGTTAATTTGACTTAGGGCATTCAAAGATTGATAATAGTATGGTTATGGCACATGACATTGTTTGTGATGTTACAATATACTATATTAAATTCATAATTGTAGAGTATATTTTTAGCCTTTGGATATTCAAACAATAATCAATGGTACCATAAAAAAGCAAGATAATTTGTAATGAGAAATCCGACTCAGTAAATTGGGGGTTTTTATTCTCAATGCTATCCAATTTTGGATTTGGTGCTAAGTGGGTGAGCTGGATAAAAGAATGTGTAACTTCAACAAATATTTCTATTTTGGTGAATGGTTCTTCAACTTCTGAGTTTAAACCACAGAGAGGGCTCAGACAAGGAGACCCGTTATCACATTTTCTATTTAATATAGTGACGGAAGGTCTTAACATTTTATTGAGTAGGGCAAAACAACTGGGTTTGATTAAGGGCGCATTAGTGGGTTCTGACCTGAGGATCACGCACTTACAATTTGCAAATGATACTATACTATTCTGTGAAGCTGAATAGGAGGAGGTTTTAAACATTAAAAGAATATTGAGATGCTTTGAAATTATGTTGGACCTGCAAATCAATTACCATAAGAGTGTGGTGTGTGGGGTGGGTATTCATTCAGATCTCTGTCAAGAATTTGCTTCCAAATTACATTGCCTTTATCAAACACTGCCTCTGAAATACTTGGGAACGCCTTTGGGGGCCAGTCCTAGGAGAAAGAAACTTGGCAGTCTATGATAGAAAAGCTTAAATGAAAGCTTGCCTTATGGAAAAGAAGATTCCTCTCATTTGCAGGTAGACTAACTCTAACAAAAGTTGTGTCATCTAGTTTGCCTATATATTATCTTTCTCTAAAATTCAAGCAGCTTTTCTTTGGGGAGGTTCAGATCTTAGAAGAAAAATTCATTTGGTAAAATGAGGTGATGTTACTCTTAGTAAAAGTCAAGGAGGGTTGGGTGTGAAAAGAATAGATTTGATGTATGTATGTTGACTATTAAAGTAGTGGTGGAGGTTTGGGGCAGATTTGGAGAATCATTCTGTTTGCGGTGTTCTGGTCAATATGGAGATTAAGGAATGATTATATTTTTAACAATGCCAAACCTAGCTTAGAGGAGCTTTGTGATTTGGTCAAAGTGAGAATTGCATTATGGATCAAAGCATCATGCTCAGGATTGTTCTTTTCAGTGAATGACATTATCTTTAATATACATCAGGTCAGAATTTGTTCCAGGTGAGAGGCTGTCAGGTATGTCTGCTGATTGTTGTATACTGCTGATTGTTCCAGGTGAATGGTTGTCTGATATTCTGTTGTATGTTGCTGATTGATGCTGTGTGGTGCATGGTTTTGGGGATGCTGTAATGGTGAATCTCTTGTGTAGATCCTAGGAGTTGCTGAGTTCTGTGATGGTTTGCTGTTTCGCAGTGTTGAGGCCTACTCTGTTGCTCTGATGTGTGTTGTATCTATTTGTGTTGTTCTGTTTTTTTGCTATTCTTCTCTGTGCTTTGGTCTCTTTTGATTTGTTTCTCACTAATCTTGGGTTTGTGCTAGCAAATGATAGTATTTTCTTAGCGGTGCCAACCTAGTTGGGATTGTTAAGGTTAGCGTTGATACTTTTTGCACTTCCCTCTTTGTTGATGTAAGTTTTTGCATTTTTTGCTTTCTTCATCAATAAAGTTTCTTTTTGCTGATTAAAAAAAAAAATTGTAATGAGAAATCAGCTAAAACAAATGTGGTAATGTTGATGCAGAAATCAAACATTAGCATGTCACCTTTTTGTTACATAAAAAACACAATGTAAAGATTATTTAATTGATTAAAAACATTGTTAGCATTATCACTGACAAATAAAATTTATTATATATTAATTAAAATTTTGATTCAGTTTAAAATTTGTCTTGGGCAATTTTAACGAAGGCTTTCATTTGATTTGATGAAATGATTGAGTATATAGTGAGATGAATGGCTATTCCGAACAATTTTGTATCTAGGTTTGTATCTTATTTAAGGTTAAAAAAATAGAGAAGTTGTTGCAAATAGTTTATACATTGCAAATTTCAAATCAGATAATAAATTGCAAACATCAATCCAAGCGACAAAATACCTAAACAACAAAAAAAATCACCTAAAATCAACAATAAGAATAGGAAATCGACTAAATACCTAAACAACAAAAAAAATTCACCTAAAATCAACAATAAGAATAGGAAATCGCAACAATGGACAAAAGAAAATGAGATTTATTCAAAGCAATATTCAACCAATAAAAAATCTAAACCATAGTGAAAGTTTGAGACGCAGGAGAGCAAACTCCATGATTCATCAAAAGCCGAATTGAAGTTGTTCAATTTTGTGATCTCGTACAATTTATTTGATCATACCATCAAAATTTGAACACAGAGAAAATCAACATCATTAATAGAAAAAAAAATAACGTTAGAGACCCATAATTTGGATTCCTAAATTTACCTCTAAAAAAAGTTATAAAACAAAATTTCCCCTAATAACAAAAATATTTATATAATATTTGAATTACTATATATATATATATATATATATTATAATTATCATTTTGAATTGTTTTCTTATTTGTAGACTCTATGTGGGGAGTTGCATCGTTTTGATTGTGGGAGCAAACTTCTTTAAAAATAAATAAATAATAATAATAATAATAATCACCAAGTTCAAGTTTGGGAATTTTGACATCTAGCTTAGCTTGCATTTCTATGCTACAAGGTTGGGTATAAGAAACAAAATTATATAATTTTTAGAAAAAAAAAATTGAATTTATTCCCGAACTATATTAAAATGAACAATCATCACATATTTGAATAGTTTTTTTAAAAATTTACAAACATTTTTAATACTGTAAATAATTTCCTTCTGTTCATGACAATTATAGGTAGAGAACTCAGTGGTGTTTTGGAATAATGGTAAAAAACTGATTTTTTAACTTTTTGTATAAAAAAAGGAGAGAGATGATGTGACCCAAAAAAATCTTAAAAATATATATATATTAAAAAAAAAAAAAAAAAAAAAGAGAAGCTAAAAAGCTAATCATCCCAAATTGCCCCTCATGCTTTTAAGATTTTCAGCGAAACCAAACCAAACTACACCTTTGTCCAAGGCAGGTGAGGTTAACAACTTGAATTCTTTTTTGTCTTTCTACTATGTAAAAAGCTACATACTTTTAAAATTAAATAAATTCATAAGGTTTTCAGTATATATCATTATTCTTTCTAACTAAATATAAATATTTTTCTTAAAATTTTTCTAAACTTTTATTGATATTTTCTCAAGATTTTTTTATTTATTTTTCCTACCAAATAATCCCCAAACCTCAAATTTGTTTAAACTGATACTCAAATAATCACCAAAAAGGATCTTGGAGCACATTTTGGGTCCTAGTTCACTGTTAATTTTTTTTAATTTACTTTTATCTTCCTTTTTTTTTTAAATTTATATTCCATTTTACTTGATTTGATTCAAAAAAATCTATTCAATAAGGCAAGCAGAATCATCATTCATGATTATGCTAAATTATTCATGCAATAATTAATTATATATATATATATATTTTTTTTCTTTTTTTAGCTCCATGATCATAAATCCTTATTAATATAAGAGAAAATTTTATTTTTACCTTTATACTTTCCCTCGATGATTAATTACATCCTAAACTTTGAATAATTTCAATTTTACCTCCAAAATTTTTGAAATCATATCAATTTGTTTCCTACCGTCACATTTAAATGACAAAAATTTTAAATATTACATATTGACCCTAAATTTCAAAACAAAGATGCAAACTCAGCCTCTCTTCTTCTCTCTCATCATTCCATGAATTACCCAAATCCTTCTGTTGCCCTCATCCTCCTTCCTCCGCCATCATCTTCCCCACTATTACCACCACCAAGAAGCCCTTTGCTCTCACTACACACATCAAATCGTCTCTATCAACATAAGAAATAGTAATACATGAATCAATCTCGGTTGAATCTGATTCGATTCATCAAATCATCTTTATCAACACAAGAAACAGTAATACATGACTCAAAAGGTTTGTTTCTTCATTCAATTCGTCTATATTTCATTTTTCAGTGTTTGAATATGATTAATTTGATCTCTAGTTTTTTTTGGTTTGGATGTAAAAATTATGCTAAAAATTTGGGTTTGTGTTGGGCACGTTTGTTTCTTCAACTTTAAGTTAGATCAGAAGTCTCGAGAGCCATCCTACAAATCAAAGATCGAAGCCATGAGACTCAGCAAATCCAATACCATGTTCATTGATTTTTCTCATGTCATGCAATTTAACGATGTTCTTCAAAAGGTTGTCTCTAATAAATACCTCAGGTACTTCATTCAATTCTCTCACTTCATTATTGTATATATGTATAGATGTATTTGTGTGATGTAAAAATCCTTTAATTTTTTTGGGTTGGGTTCAATTTTGTGATGTCCCGAGCCCTTTAAAGCAAATTGAGTGCATTAATTGATAATTTCTATCTCTTTGTGTTGTCTTCATCATTGTTGAACCTTTTGAGTTTGGTGTTATTATCCATTCCTTCTTGTGGTTGTTCCAGTAGGTACATCTTAGTGTGTTTTGAGATGTCATCTTGTATTTTTGGGTGTTGGAGAGAAACCGGAAAGGTTGGGAAATGTTTTGAAGTTACTTTGTCTCACCTTCAGGTTAAGACTGCTTGAGCGGTCTTTTGGTCGCTCCAGTGGTGAAATCGACCTTCCAATATATTGTTTTGCAGTCTAAACTTCTAGAAGCAAGAGTTTTTCACCCAACCAAATCTTTCATTGCTCGAGCGGTCTTTTATAGAGGGAAGTGGAGATTCTGAGTGGGTATTTTTCACTCGAGCACGGGTTTGATCGCTCGAGCGGTCCCTCAAATTTGAATTGTTCACTTGAGCACAAGTTTGGTTGCTCGAGCGATCTGTCTGCAGTCTGCTCTGAAATTGTATCAAATCACTTCAAAAGTTGAGTCTTATACACTTTTCCATCACTTTTCACTTTCCACTCTCTCTCTACTTTAACAATCACTCTCTTTTCTCTCATCTCTCTTTATAAACCCTCCACCCACTTCACTTACTCCTTGATCTCTCATTATCCATTGAGATTTTGACCTTAGTGTTTTCTTTAATATTTGAAAGCTCATCAACGGCCACGTAGTGTATAGTGGAGATCGATTTTAATGTTGTTGATTTCGGAGCTTTTCATCTTTTCTTCTCGAAGTCTTGAGGTATAGATTTTCTTTGAGTTATATATATAATTTTAGCATATCTTGTTCATTTCACTATAATTTCTAGTTTGGGTTTGGGTTTGGGTTTTGAAATGTTGAACCGAGAAAATGTTAAAAAAATGATTTCTTTCTCATGGTTTGGCCCGTGATAAATTATTTTGTGAACTATGGACCATTTGGGATGCATGCTTGTAGTTATTTTGAAAATGAAGGAAAAATTCTCTTTTGGATAAAACCCTAGGTTTTGGGGAAATTTTGGGGAAAGTGAAATTGGTGTAATATCCATGAAATTGATGTTAAATCCTTTGAGAAATTGAAGAAACCTTCCTTATGTTGTTGTATTGATGAGGCACGCATGAAAGGATAAGAATTTTGGTTGAACAATTATGGTAATGTGTGATGTATATGTTTGGGTTTTGGAAAAATTGAAAATGGATGATGATAGTGAATATGAGGAAATGTCATATGTCATATGGATTCGTACCTTACCATGATTTTGAGAACTATTAAACCATGGAAGCTTCACTTGAACAAATGTGAAAATTATGAAGATATTATACGAATGAGATATTTATCTGTAATTATTTCTCATTTCATTCATTTGCATCATCTTGAATATCGTTCACTTACGATCTTGACTCAGAAATTAATTCATTATTTTGAGAAAACAATTGTTGTTATTGAAAATGTTTTGGGGTAAATACGTTTGCTAAGTTCGGTTAGGGGGTGTAACTGGTATTGTTTAAGTTGGCTTGAGTATTTAGGGTGAAAGATTGAAAATACGCGTGGATGAGGTACCACATGCCTTTTGCTGAAGAGTTGGTAAAGTGGGGGATTGATAGTGCTTGTTATGCTTACTTGCATACACCAGTCTAGTGATTACCTGAGTCATATGTACCAACCCATTGTCCAAATTAGACTTTCATGAAGAAAATGAATTTTGAATGAAATATTACATGGACTTCGAAAGAAATGGAGAACTTTGACATTTGAACCTGGCATGGCGTTGCATTCATGTATATGAGATTGCTTAAAACATATATACTTTGTTAAGATATCTTTACTGGGCCTTGCTCTCACCCCTAGTGAATTTGTGCAGGAAGGATGCAGTGACCCCGCCTAGTTGAAGGTGTGGAGTGTATTGAGGGCAAGAGGCTCTCCCTTTTGTATGATTTTGTTTGCAAGCCAAGGGCTTAATATGTTTAGGTTTGACAACCTTTTTGTATAACTAGGCTTAAGCCTTGGAACTTGTAACCTCATGGCATCTACATTGTTGTTTATTTCTTTTACTTTTATATAGTTACAAATGCTATGGATTCATCTTTTTAGGAGGGTGAATATGTATTGCATGTGAACACTTTTGTATGCTTCTTCTATGAAATAAAATACTAATTGAGGGAGTTAGT
The DNA here is from genome assembly GCF_055761805.1 of Camellia sinensis. NCBI lineage: Eukaryota > Viridiplantae > Streptophyta > Magnoliopsida > Ericales > Theaceae > Camellia > Camellia sinensis. The sequence goes on along the minus strand of NC_138965.1, from coordinate 21,049,048 downwards.
TGATTGAGGATGGATCATGTGTTGGGTATATTTATTGTAATGCCCTCAAATTTATAAATAATAAATTAAATAAGATAAATATACCCAACACACAATCCTGCCTCGATCAACCAACTTCCTTGATTGGTATATCATTTCATAGAAGAAATATAAAAAAAGTATACATGCAATACATATTCACCTTCTTCAAAGATGAATCCATAGCATGTGTAACTATATAAAAATGAAGGAAATGAATAACAAGATAGATGCCTTGAAGCTACAAGTTCCAAGGCTTAAGCCTAGTTACATAAAAGGTGGTCAAACCCAAACATGTTATGCCCTTGGCTTGCAACAAAATCATACAAAAGGGAGAGCCTCTTGCCCTCAATACATTCCACACATTCAACTTGGCAGGAGCACAAGACCTTGTAGGGATATCTTATCAAAGTATATATGTTTTGAGCAATCTCATATAAATGAATGCAATGCCATGTCATGCTCAAATGTCAAGGTTTTCTATCTCTTTCAAAATCCATGCAATGCTTCAGTCAAGGGTCACTATCATCATGAAAGTCAAGATTTAAATAATGAGGTTCACTATCTTCATGAAAGTCAAGATTTAAACAATGGGGTGGTAAATACGACTAAGGTAATTCCCCAGGGCTAGTGTCTACAAGTAAGCATATCAAGCACTACCAAATCATGCCTTACCGGCTACTAACCGAAGGGCTTAGGTACCCACACAAGTGTGTTTCTGGTCTTACACCAAGGACACTCAGTCCAACTTAATTTCGAATCCACACCCCCTAACCAGACTTACCAAATGTATTTACCCTGAAATGTTTTCAATAACAACAGTTGTTTTCTAAAAACAACGAGTTAATTTCCGAGTCAAGATCATAATTGAACGATATTCAAGATAATACAAATGAATGAAATGAAAAATAATGACATATAAATATCTTATTTGCACAATATCTCCATAATTCTCACATTTATTCAAGTAAAGCTTCCATGATGCAGTAGTTCTCAAAATCATACTAACTTATGAATCCATGTGACATATGACATTTTCTCATATTCACAATCAATAATCATTTATCAAATTTTCAAATTTCCAAACATACACATCACATATTACTATAATTTCAAGAATATTACACCAATTTCACTTTTTCCAAATTACTCCAAAACCTAGGGTTTAATCAAAAAAGGGTTTTTCCTTTATTTTTAAAATGACTACAAGCATGCATCCCCAATGGTTCAAAGTTCACAAAAACTAATTTATCCTGGACCAAATCATGAGAAAGAAATCATTTCTCTAACATTTTCTAGGTTCAACATCTCAAAACCCAAACCCAAACTAGAATCGTAGTGAAAAGAACAAGATATACTAAAACCATATATATAACTCAAAGAAAATCCCTACCTCAAGACCTTGAGAAGATTGAAAAGCTCCGAAATCAACGGCATTAAAATTCGATCTCCACCGTACACAACGTACCCCTTGACGAGCTCTCCAGATTTAAAAAAGACATTAAGGTCAAGATCTCAATGGATAATGAGAAATCAAGGAGTAAATGAAATGGGTGGAGGGTTTTCTAAAGAGAGATGAGAGAAAAGAGAAAGAGTTAATGTAAAGAGGGAGTGTGAAGTGAAAAGAGATAGAAAAGTGTGTAAGACTCAACTTTTAAAGTGATTTGACACAATTTTCAAAGCAAACTGTGGACAAATCGCTAGAGCAACCAAGCCTGAGCTCGAGCGAACAATTCGAATTCGAGAGACCGCTCAAGCGATCAAACCTGCGCTCGAGCAAAAAATACCCACTCCCAAAAACTCCACTCCCCTTTGTAAATATTGCCTGAGCGATGAAAGATTTCGTTCGAGCTGAAAATGCATGCTCCCAAAAGTTTAGACTGTAAAACGAGATACTGGACGATTGATTTCACCGCTCGAGCGACCAAAAGACCGCTGGAGCGGTCTCAACCTAAAAGTGAGACAAAGTAACTACAAAACATTAGCCAACCTTCCCAGTTTCTCTCCCACCGCCAATGGTACAAGATGACATCTTGGAGCACACTAAGATGTACCTACTAGAACAACCACAAGAAATAATGGATAACAACACAAGACTCAAAAGGTTTAACAATGATGAAGACGACACAAAGAGACAGAGATTACAAATTAGTGCACTCAATTTGCTTTAAAGGATTCGAGACATCACAACTCATATCTAATTTATTGTTTATAAATTTGGGGGCATTACAAATTTTTAGGTTCAAGCCATAGTTGAAGAATGCCTACAAGAGATTTGTGATGAAAAAAAAAAAAAAAAAAACCCACATTCATCACCGATGATAACCCTAACAAGGACATCAATGTTGCCTTTTTTAACCTCCCTTTATTAAAAAGTTATTATCCAAAATCATACACACACAAATGCATATATGCCAAGAATTTGAAGCAATTGTTGTTTACATTGGCCTTGTTTGGGAAGTTAGCTATTTTAGTAGGCTAAAAATTTTGTGTTTGGAAAGATGGTTAGATTTTTTTTTTTTTGTAATTGGATGCGATGTTTGTGAGAGAAAAAGTGAAATGATTATGGGTTTGATGTGACATTTTGTCTTATTGACTATTTTAGCCTATATTGTCTTTTTGTGAATTTCAGCCTAAAAAGCCAATTAATAGCCTTTCCCAAACAAGGCCATTGTGTTCTATTATTGCCTCCAATGTCCCCACAATGAAATTTTCACATTGTGTTGGTTTGCTCCCAATTCCCTACGAAAAAAAAAAAAATTTTCGACAGATTGAAGGATTTGAATACTGTTGATGTTGGGAAACTGGTAGCAATAAGTGGCGTCGTCACTTGCACCAGTGAGGTTAGACTAGAGCTTCTCTAGGAAAGCTCTGTGAATTCGGAACCAAACAACGGAGGCTTAGGGAATTCCGGCAGAGTTGGTTCTACGAATCCATTTTCAGAGGTTTCTTGAGAAATAAGATGATCGAGTTGCAATGGCAGAGGAAGAAGGAGGGCTAGAAGCTGGTGATGGTGGCCGACGGAGTTGTAGAGGTGTATAGAGGAGATACGTTGAGTTTGCATCTTTGTTTTGACATTTGGGATCAAAATATAATTTTTTTAAAAAACTTCTTCCCTTTAAATGTGATGATAGGGGACAAATTGATACAATTTCAAAAACTTTGGAGGTAAAATTGATTTTTTTTGAAATCTGGAGGTGTAATTGATCATCAAGACAAAATATATAAGTAAAAATGAAATTTTCTCTTAGTATAAGGACACAAAACTAAAACTTGGTAGTCAACACTTGTCATATAGTACACTAATTTTTTTGAAATAAGGGAACACCATGCAAGAAATATATGTTTTCATTTTTCAAATGGATTTAAAAATTAAAAAAAAAATTATTTAGAAATAATTTGAAGAATGTGTAGACATAAATTTTTCAATCCTAACCATTTGAGAAGCATGAACCATTTGAACTTGCAACTCAATTTCCTCGCGGCCTGAATTCGTTTGGCATGCTTAAACCATAAATAATATATCAATTCTACAAGTTTGCCTTATTATCCTTAAATAATTTCTTATGTCTTGTCTCAAATCTATTTCTCAAGCTACTCAAACTTGGTTTATATACTCTAGATACTACTTCACTAACGCTAGGGGTGTAAATCTGGCCCGACTCAACCTGGCCCGGCCCATGTAGGGCCTCACGAGCTCCAACCAAAATTCAGACCGAGTCGAGCCAGCCCACGGGCACAAAAATTAAGCCCAGGCCCAGACCCAAGCTCAGGGGTATTCAGACCTTAGGCAGGCCAGTGGTCCGGGCCTTGGGCCTGGCCTCGGACTTAGACGGGCCTAACCATTTTTTTTTTGTTTTTTTAATTTTTTTTTCTACCAAAATTTTATTATTTTTCATTAAAAAATACACTAGGCCTTGGACGGGCCGGGCGAGCTAGGCTTCGGGCAAGGTCCTAAGTGGGTCTTAAGCAGGCCACGGGACAAGCCAAACGGGCCGGGCTTCAAAACAACGGCCCAGGCCCTAGCCTAGGGGCTCGGGCTAGGCCGGGGCGGGCCTAAACGAGCCGGGCCCATCTTGGGCCGTGGGAGGGCTTTGAGCCACCCTCGGGCCACGGGCCATTTTTACACCCCTAACTCACGCTCCATTTGTTTGGGCATAAAATATTTTTTAATGCAAAATATTTTTTTACAAAAAACGTTTTCCACAAAATGTGTTCCCAAAGAAAACATTTTTTATTTTTTATTTTATGTTTGGTGGTGGTGGTGGAACGAAGGTAGAGGTGGAGGTGGTGGTATGATGGTGAGGCGATGGAGGGGATGATGGCGATGGTGATGATGGTGGTGGGGTGGTGGAGGTAAGAGTGGTAAAATTTTAGTTCAGAAAACGTTTTTCACTTTCTAAAAGGGAAAAATATTTTCTACCCAAATAGGTTTGTTTTCCGTTGACCATGGAAAATATTTTCCATTACCTTTCCTTCTCTATTATATCAAACATCAAAAACTACAAAAAAAAATATTTTTAAAAAAACATTTTCCGCCCAAACAAACGGAATGTGATTGACAATTAGATGGTTTAGCACTGAGTGGCGTCTTGTACATAAACTTTCCATGGTCAAACATCACAGTTCAAGCCAAACTACCAAAACTCAAATTTAGTACTAAAACAGTTTGAATTATTAATATATTTTTTGGATTACTTTTGTCTTGATTAAGTAGGAACTTCCTTGTTTGTTAAAGAACCTATCTTTTAACACTTCTCAAACCGTGTAACATACTTGTGTCGTATCATGTCATGTGTTGGTAGATTTTGCTCATAAATTGAACTGTAAAGTTGGCTTGTTACCTCTAACATATCTTGGTCTTCCATTGGGGGCTTATCTAGGGAGGAGGAAAACGTGGAAAAAATGTAGATTGGCTGGTTAGAAAAGAATGATGTTGTCCTTCGCAGGAAGATTGACTCTGATTAAGTCGGTTTTATCTTGCTTACCTGTGTACTACTTGTCTCTGTTTAGAATGCCTGAGGGTGTGGCTAAGGCATTTGAGAGAATTCAAGCAGCTCTTTTACGGGTGTAGACCGCCCGAACTATGCTCCGCGCGCGAGGGCTACTACAGTTCAAACTCCTGTCACGGTTCTGAATCTAATCTCACAAAGTGCAATATAAGATTGATAAATCACCAAAGAGTCCAAATCTGGCAAATCATTTTGGAAAATCAATTTTAATCAAAAAGCTCCAAACATGAACTGCTTTGCCAGATTTCAGAGTCGCCACCTAAATATTTTATTTTTGAGAAATTTAGGAAACCCTGACTCGTGCCTAAGGCCACATGTCCGTCATCACCAAAGTTGCCTCGGCTCAGGAACTTGGGTATGAGAGGGAAAGGTCCTAAAATGAGCACCCCCGCTCGCCCGATCAAAGATTGGCCTCTACTAACATGATATGTTGTTTTTGAAAACACATGTGTTCTTATTCTGATTATTAATCTAGAATTACTATGTGGTGCGCATAACATACAAGTATAGACTAAATCACTTAAGTTGGAACAAAACATCTCATGCTTGTTTGGAACTTGGGCTTAAAACTCGCATTTCGATGAATTGTTCCAATTCAAGAATAAAACCTTCACCCACAGGCATTCAGGCAATTAAACACTTAAGCACGTAGCCTCATGTGAAGCATGCTATCATGGCAACACTCATACTTATGCAAGGATGCTAAAGCGTAAAAGCTTACCTAGTACTCCTAGCCAAAACAAAAACTATGTTAGAAATCAATGCATGACCCTAGCTATGTCAAGAATGCCTAATGCAACACATGTAAAATGCAACTAAGATAGGCTCGACTATTCTAAGATGTCATGTGAATGCAACTTGATAACATGCATTCAAATTGGTATTGAAATACAATGCAGTTTGTATAATGTGCCGAGCTCGGTGCATATAAAATAGATGAATGATGCACGCATGCGAAGCATAAGGATGCTAATTGAAAATGACCATAAACTAACCATCGAAAGCGGTTAAGTAAAAAGGAGAAAGAAATGGGGGTTGGAAGACATGCACACACACGCGCACACTTATTACAAAATTGGCCCTCTCGACGGAGGGACTGAATAATAAGCTAACTAGCTAATCTAAGCTAATTAAACTAATTATTACAAAACGAAGCTAATTAACTAACAAGTTAACTAATTACAAACACAGATGAATAGCTAAGTGCATTAACTACTCAAGTACAAAACCAAATAGCTAACTAGCTAAGCAAAGCAGTTAAAAGGAGCCTTGGGGCGAGAAGTGCATGCATGCTCGATCGCTTCGTTCGAAAATCCATTACTATGCCCCAATTTGCCTCTGTTTCCCTTTGATTTCAAAACACTGCACAAACCTCCAGATAGCTTCTACTCCATCATGGAGACCTCCAGGAAGGCTGCCGACCACTTAGTGGTGTTGTAGACCACCTGTAGACCACTTACACATGCTGCAGACCAGAAAAAGTGGTCGGCCAGCTACTTTTTCTGGTCTGCCGACCAGAAATTCTGCCCAACTTCATTTTTGCTACAACAGAGAACAAGAAGGGGCACAACAATGAATTTGCAAGGTATTTGTGCACAACCACCATCCCTATCATTTCTTAAGCTCAAGAAGGTGTGATTCTCGACTCTCGGGCCACCAACCGAGCATCACAATGCACGATGGCCGAGAAGCCAAGTTTGCACAATTCAATGTCAATGAATGCACAAATAACACATAAGGGCCTTAAACTCTATCATGCATGATCAAGAGCATCACGACCGAGAAATGAGGCACGTTTCATCACTTCAAGTATGAAACGTCCCTCGTTTCTCGTGTTTGGATTAACACCCTATCCAAACACAATGCAATGCCACAACATGATCAACCTATCAATGCTAATGGCATGCAAACACAATGCAATGTAACAACATGCAATGCAACAATATACAAACAACATGCAAACACAATGCAACGCAATAACATGCAAACAACATGCTATTCTACCAATGCTAAAATGGCATGCACAAGATTCTATCATGCAAACAATACATGCATGGCAAGCTTAGAAACTAAGGCATCAAAGCTAGGAAAGAGCATCTCACAAGAGACATGCAAAACAATGCTCAATGGACTTAAACCGAATATGGACAAACCTAAATCATGCCAAAACAGTGGCCAAAATGCTATGAGAGGATGGTATGAAAGGCAAGATGGTGATGCTCATGCAATGGCTCATCAACTAAGCATAAGAGCGCAACTCTCAAACATGATCAAGAAGTGACAAACATAGAAGTGTGACAACACTATATGCTCTGAAATCAAGTGTGAAATGATGCCAAATCATTCAAACAACATAAACATAGCATGCAAGAGGGCCTAAAGCACATGGCTACCAAAAGGGACTACACAAGAGGCATGCAATACATGGCACAAATGATTGAACCAACCATGGACAGAGCTCAATTAGGTCAAAACAAAGACTAAAACATGCTGAGATAGGAGCTCAAAAGTCTAGGCATGCATGCGTACAAGTTAGGCCATAAGCGAGGCACAAAGCACAACCCTCCAAAGTATTGAAAGAGTGAAAGATGTGAGGACATGGTAGTGAAAGATGCTCTGAAATCACATATCAAATGATGTCAAATCATGCAAATAGCCCAAGCAATGCAAGCTAGTGACTTGGAAATTCAAAGCTAGTGAGCAAGAATGCACTATGGCTATACAAAGCAAGGCATGCATGACCAAAACAACATAAAATAGAGCTTAAGCATGGTAAAACATGAATAAAAGCTTCCTGGAGTAGATCCAAAAGCATGCTAGAATGATGGTCTAAAGCATGATGCATGTTAGGCTAGTAAGGAGGATTGCACTACAAGTGCAAGGAGCATGCAAGAGGTAATCAAACCAACCCTAGACAGAGGTATATCATGCTGAAATAAGGTCTAAGACATGCTAAGATGGAGCCAAAACATGCTAGAAAGACATGCTACTTTGATAAGCTACAAGTAGGATTACACTACACATACAAGAAACATGCAAGGGGTGACCAAGATAGCCAAAAATAGAGTCATGATAGGTCTAAAAGGTCACAAAAAAGTGCTCAAACAAAGCTTCAAGAAGATAGAACTACATGCTCCTTTAATGGGTCATTAACACAAGCAAACAAGAGAAGAGGAGGGGGACAACCCCCTCCTATTTAAGACCTCAAAACACACTTTCCACCACTAAAATTCATCTATAATTCAGTGGTGAAGAAGCCAAACAAAGGTGATCACAAAGGCCTAAAGAGGTGGCCCAAAACAAGGCAAAACAAGGCACAAAAGGGGGTAGATCACCCCCAACACCAACAAAGCCTTAAACAAACATTTTCAATACTCAAAAATGAAGCTTTTTGCAGTTGAGAGTTAAGCCAAAATAAGCATGTAAAGGTGGTCTAGTAAGCAACTACAACAAGGCTTTAAGAGGATTAGAGACTCACCCTTGAAAAATCAAAGCAAGACAGCAACTTCTGAGGCAAAAACCAAGCCTTGAGCTCCAAACAAACCACCAAGAACCTCAGCTCAAGAATGAAGGTGTTTCACTAGGTGTTTGTGTGCAAAAGTGTGAAGAAATGGCACTTTAAGGCACAAAACAACACAAATATAGAGAGAATGAGCAAAATAGAGATAGAGGGATACATGTATAGCTGTAAGCAATTTTTCTGACCCTAAGACAAGAGGGAGGAGTCTCCCTTTTATAGAAAACCATGCATCAAGCTTGTTCAACAAGCTTGAAGCTTGAATCAATCCCTTCATACACGTGTATGGAGGATGCTTTCTGTGCCCAACAACTGGCACAGCTGGCATAGAAAATATCTGCAGAAAGTGCAGGAAAGCTGCCGACCAGTTGAAGTGGTTGGCCAGCTACTTGAACTGGTCGGCCGACCAGAAAAAGTGATCTGCAGGAAGAGAAAGTGGTCGGCAAGGGGGAGGAGTGGTCTGCACAAGGAAAGCAAGGTGGTGGCATGGCTACCGACCACTTTTGGTGGTCCACAGACCACCAAGACCAGCTGACCGACCAGAAAACTGGCTGGTAGGGAAGAAAAGTGGTCTTCAGGGAGACAAACTGGTCTACACCCCTTATTACACCCTCCAAGCAAGGAAAACAAGGTTTGGTTCAAAACCAAACCAAAAAGAGAGCAAGACAAAAGTCCGCGGGACAAGGCACGCAGCCGGAAGCCCCGAAAACTAGTCTACGAGCGCAAAAAGTGGTCTACGAGAGGGAAAGGTGGTCTACGGCCACAAAAAGTGGTCTACAGACCTCAGTTTCCCTCTAGGCAAAGGCAACAAGGCATGGTCCAAAAACCAAGCCAAGATGAGAACGTTAAGAGGTTCCTAGACAAGGCGCTCGACCGAAGGCTTCGGAAACCGGAAACTAGCCTACAAGAGGAAAAAGTAGTCTACGACTACGAAAAGTGGCCTACAGGCCTCTCTCCCCCTCCAAGCAAGGTCAACAAGGCATGGTCCACAAACCAAGCAAAACACAAAGAGTTCAGAGGCCCGGAGGCAAGGCACTCAGCCGAAAACTCCGGAAACTCGAAACAAGCACAAACATGCGCGATCATCGAGCGCTCAATCGATGACGTCTGAGTCTTAAGGTCGGTGAAAAATGGGGTGTCTACAATGAGGAGGTTCGGATCTTAAGAGGAAGGTGCACTTAGTTAAGTGGGAGGAGGTGACTACAAGTATTGGCCAAGGTGGCTTGGGCATTAGAAAGATTAGGGTAGCTAACTCTTGTTTATTATTTAAATGGTGGTAGAGGTTTGCAGGTAAGACAAAAACATTGTGGAGGAGAGTGATTTGTAGCAGGTATAATTAGGAGGAGTGGAGGTGGCTGCCTTCTTGTGCTACTAGCACTAGACTGTCAAGATTATGGTCTAATTTAATCTCAATGGCCAATTTCAATCCGGATCTACTGGAGAGGTTTCAAGTCAATTTTAAAATAATGGTGGGGAATGGTAGTAGGGTAAGGTTTTGGGAATATAAGTGGTGTGATTCCTATTATTTGGAAGAAGATTTTCCTAGATTGTTTAGCCTGTCAAGGGATAAGAAATGCTCACTCAGTATGTTTACTAATCTGAAGGAAACATCAGGGGAGTGGAATATAATACATAGAAGGGAGTTTTTTTTAATAGGAAAGATTGGAATGCTGCAGTTAGCCTCTGTCCTTGAATCTGGCCTTCCAGTTAGCATGGGAAGAGCGGATCACCCACAATGGGCAACCAATTCCACAAGTTTGTTCTCAATGTCTTATTTGTACAGCTTTAACACTATGGAGGTAGGGTTTATTTCCAAATCTATTAATTTGATTTGGAATAATGTTTTTCCTCCCAAGGTGAAATTCTTTGGTTGGCTCACGTGGAAGCATAACATTAAAACTCCAGTGTTTCTACAAAGAATTGGGGTTCTTACGGGAAGTACATCCTCCTTGTGTTACTTTTGTAAAAATGAAGAGGAATCAATGCTTCACATGCTCCTACATTGTCCTTTTGTGTGGAATATCTGGTCTTCCTTATTAAAGTGGTGGAGGCTACAATGGGTCATTCCTGGTATAGTTGCTGGTCTGCTGAATTGGTGGGAGGGTGGTATACTGAAGAAGCAAGAGAGGATGATTTGAAGGAATATCCCTCTTGTTGCGTTGTGGTCTATATAGAAGCTAAGAAATGGTTGTGTTTTCAATGAGGCTAAAATTGATGTTTGGGAACTCTCTGACTTGATTAAAACTGGGGTTGCTATTTGGCCGATATCATCATCAAAGGTGTGGTAGTGCACGGTCGGTGATTTTATTTATAATCTCAATGAGGTTCGAGTATGTATTGGTGGGGTTTGAGAAATCTATGGGCAGCTTTGGTGTTTTTGTTGTGCTGGGCAAGGGTTGTTGTGTTGTTTAGGAGCTGTGGTTTGTCTGTTTGGGTCTTTGTGTTTCTTTATTTTGTTTGTTGTTGGTACCTTACCAACTTGGTCTTGAGCCTACAGATGATTGTGTGGTCCTCTTGGTGCTAATCTAGTTGGGATTATGATAGGTTACTATGATGTGTTGCTCATTGGCCTTCTTTATTGATGTATTCTCTCATGCATTTCATACTAGTTTTCATCAATAGAGTGTCTTATTTTGTTGATAAAAAAAAAAAAAAGGCAATGTGTTGGTATTTTTTAGGGTAGTAATGTTAGTTATAATAATACGATGACATTAATAAAATTTTAAATATAATATATATTTTTTTATACAAAATGTGTGGAGATGTGGTTTGGAAATACTCTTCAGATCCCGGTGGACGCTCGTGATCCTCAACTAGCCACCTGAAAAAGAATTAACACTCTGGTCGGGGGTGTTAGAATTAGCACTTCGACGGATAAGTCAATGTATGTTCTCTTGATTGCTTGTATCTTAAGTTAAACATGTTAGTTCTCACATACCTCTATCTGGCTGATGTTCTTCTATTTATATCTTTTCTTTCTTAGGTCTCGGGATTGGGCCCACTTTCAATTCGCCATTCGGCTTCTTTTGTAGCAGACCGCTTTTTACTCAGCCCCTCGCTAAACCTACTATTTGGCTGAATAGGGTAGGATTTGAGCGTGCGAGACAACGCCAAGTGCTATATATTTCGACTCTCCAAGTTCAACTATTTGGCCTCTTTATGACTCTCAATATTCAGCCCCCAGAATTGCCCCACAAGCACTCCATTAACGATAGTTGGCTGGAGTGTTTGGTTTCGAACTCGAAAAATCAGAGCTGAAATTCGGCGGCTGACCTCATTCCAACACAGATGTCTGAGCACACGCTTCTCGATTATCATTTCGACTTCCCGCCCCTTCGTACACTTCTATTTATTGTGATTTAAAATTTCGACATCTTTTCAAATACATACACATTTTTCGACACTCGTCGCTGGACTACCTTCTGAATTAGCTCTGCAATTTCCTTTTCTTCACTATCCTCTTCGTCTCTTGTAAGTTCTCTCTGTCTCTGCTTTGAATCTTTTTTCCTGCTTTGTTTTTGTCTTAGCATATTCCTATAGGCTGAAGGAAATGGCAAAACATTTAAAAGACCTCCTCTCCTCGGATTGAATTTCTGGCTTCCGACGCCATTTCTCCATTCCTGATGACGTCCGTCTGTCACGCGTGACAGACCACACCCTCGATATGGAGAGGGCTGATGAAACCACGATTGTCTTCCCTCTCCTATCAATCGCAGAGGGTGGAGTCTGTTTCCCCCTTCACCCATTCCTTAGGGCTGTGCTTTGCCATTGGGGTTTAATCCCTTCCCAACCCAATGTCAACTTTTTTAGAATCGCAATGGGGATTATAGAGCTAAACCGTCGCCTTAGGATTAACCTTGACATTCCAGCTATCCGGCATTGTTATGCCTTGGCCAAGTCTTCTGGTCGGCACGGGCGTTATTTCCTTAAGGTCAAGGACATCGACCATCAACTAGTGACTATGCTTTCCAGTTCTGGGAAACGAGTCGATGATGTTATGGTCGTTGTCCAAGGTAACTGGCAATTCGGCGAAGGCAAGGATCGCCTCGATCCTATTCCTAGACGGAAGGGCGAACCAGGTGGCCGTATAGCTTCTTGTGTTTTTTTTTTTTTTTTAGTTATATTTGTAAAGCTTCATTTCTGAGACCTCATGGTTTTGCTTGTGCAGGAAACGATTTGAAGAAAGTCCTGACTTCAACTGACGACACCGTTCTTTCAGAAATCAAAGTCGTGCTCAAATATTTCGATCATCCGAGTCTCCAGAAATAGGGGAGGGCGGCCCACATTCTGCATCGCTACGAACCAACCTATACGACCTTCTCGGCGGCAGAAAACATCCCAATTCCGAAGGGTGAAGAGTCTCTTACCGCTCTTATTTTGTTCGACTTCAAAAACTTGCGGCAATTTGGTTTCGAGGGGTCCGATTCGGAGTAGGCGGAAGTAGCTAAGGTCGCCGAGTCAGATCAATTCGAAGTGGAAGTAGACGAGGCATTGAGGTTGGCCTTTGAGGAAGCCGGCCTTAATTCAGCTGACCCTCCATCCATATCGGGCTGAGGGGACCTTCCATTTGACGACGTTTTTAACGGTTTAGAGGACCTTCCCGGCGCATACCCCGAAGACATGGCTGGGTTAAACCTCACGCAACTTGCCAAAAAAAGAAATGCGAAAAGGTTGGCCGCGCGGCGAAGAGCATAAGCCATTCGATCTGAAGTGCCACCTGCCGCCGAATCTCAGCCCTCTCTGCCTATTGTCGTATCTCAGTCCTCCTTGCCTGTTATTGGGAAGGAAACGACAAAAAACCAAAGTGCCGAGTCCGCAGTGGTTGTGCAAGCCGATCAAGAGGCTGAGCAAAGGGCAGAGAAGCGTCCTGCTGAGGTCGAGGCTGGCTCAGAAGAAGACCGTGCTGACAAACGACCTCATTTAGAGGAATCGGACGTGATTGTGCCTTTTGTCATTCAATCGAAGATAAAAAAAACACGCCGATCTCCTCTGATGCTTCAGTAATTAAAGATCCAGCCGTCGCACTCAGCATGGCTACGTCCGTCTCATTGCCGACTGACAAGGCGGCTTTCCGGGCGGAGTTGGATCTGGTTGCAATAGCATTAGCCGCTCAATCGGCTCTTTTAGTATATATCTTGACTTTGTCTTTTCATTTTATGCAAATACTGTTTTGGTTTTAACTTTCTGTTTTGCAGATGGTCGGAAGGATAGCCGAGATGAGCTATTGCCATCATGACACCGTCGAACAACTTGGCCGTTTACAAACGGAAGTTGAGGACCAAAGGAGCAGGGCCGAGTTCGAAGCTTTGAGGGCCAAAATGGAAGGCGCAAGGGCCGAGGCCGAGATGGAGAGGGCCAGAAATGTAGACGAGCTCAGGTTGGCTGCCGAGCAAAGGGCGAATACGAGTGAAACTGCGCTCAAGTTAGCCCAAGAGGCGATCGCCAAACTTGAGGCGGACTTGGCGGAATCGAAGGCGGCGAAGGAAGTAGCCGATTTTGAGGCTTCGAAGGCGTATGAGGTTGGGAAAAGCACTGCCCTCGACAATTACGTGGAACAAGTCCCCAAATTCGAGAATCGGGGATTCAAACACGGCTGGCTCAAGACCCTTGTTGCTGCTAATGTGACATTGGCTATGCTGATTCCATACGAGCAAGTGGATGTTAAACCGCTAGAGTTCGACTTCGAGGATTGAATTGGGCGACGCTTTTGTTTTAGGACTTTGAATGTATTCTTACAGCTTTTCGTTTAGTAGTTTTCATGTATTGCCACAGTTATAGTTTTTTGCTAGGCATTTTCATGCGAACTTGTAGCTTTTTGTTTAGTAGTTTTCATATGTAAAATAGCTACAATTTGTGCCCAATTTACTAATGAAAATTCCCTTTGTACTTTGCTATTATTTGTGCTAAATTTTGTTATTGATGAAAGGTATTGGTTTTTTGCTATTTTGGATAAAACATTCATGTATACTTGCCGATTAGATAATTAGGCAATTTTAATTTATCCTCGTTGAATAGCCGATCAGATTAATAAATCCGAATGCTAATCCAAAAAGCCGATCAGTTAACTAAGCAAATTTAACTCCAAAAAGCCGAATGCTAATAGTTCATGGAGTGGCTGTGGCACACATCGATCGGCGTCGGACTTGGATGCTTGGCCGATCAGATTAATAAATCTACCCTTGCCCCAGCCAATGCATGAACTCCAAAAAGCCGATCAGATAACTAAGCAAATTTAACTCCAGAAAGTCGAATGCTAATAGTTCATGGAGTGGCTGTGGCACACATCGATCGGCGTCGGGCTTAGATGCTTGGTCAATCAGATTAATAAATCTGCCCTTGCCCCAGTCAATGCATGAACTCCAAAAAGCCGTATGCTAATAGTTCATGGAGTAGCTGTGGCACACATCGATCGGTGTTGGGCTTAGATGCTTGGCCAATCAGATTAATAAATCTTGCTATTGCCCCAGCCAATGCATGAACTCCAAAGAGCCGATCAGATAACTAAGCAAATTTAACTCCAAAAAGCCGAATGCTAATAGTTCATGAACTGGTTGCGGAGCACATCGATCGGCATCAGTCTTTTGGAGTTTAACGTTAATGAAATTACCTCGGGGGCACTGCAAGCATTAGAAATAAATGGGATGGACTCTTCGTGCCAATGACTCCACTTATTGTGTTCAGACTCGATTTAAAACAATTTGTTGCGTGAGGTTAGATAAGTGCGAATGTCAAATAGACTATTCTTCAACAGCAAAGGAGAAGCGCGAACATTGGCTGAGCTCGACACTGCAATGAATCACAGCAGCGAACCCATCCGTGCGAGAGGTAAGATGTCCAAAGAACGGGAAAAACGTCAGCCTCCAAGTCGTCGAAGTAGATCACCCCGAAAGGAAAAACAACAACGGGAAAGCTCTCCTCGACCGTGACCGAGAAATGAGGCCAACGCGACGCCACGACCGTTGATTTTTGCGATTTTTGTGGGGAATAAACCGATGACGGAGGCGGACTCCATTGTCAATGACCCAGGTGTAGCGGTTGAGTTTGCTCAACAGATTTTTCCACCGAAAGTCCAGCAGTCGATGGTTGGTCAACAGGATTTCGAAGTATTTCGAGAGGGCATCCACGGGGCGGTGAAAGGGCTGTATACCGCTTATATAGTCGGCATGCGCCTGCGCGCCGCGCGGCGAGAAATAGAGAAAAAGGACAAACGAATTCAGAACTTGGAGGGTCACGCGGAGAAGGCCGAGCGTGAGCTTAGGGAACTTAGGAAGGCTCAAACCACCGAGCCGTGTGCGGCAGGTCAACCCAACTCAGTCGTGGAGGAGAGAGTGACCCAACGGCTGTTAAGTCACGCGATAGCCGATCGAGATACGACAAGCATGTTTGCCGTGGAAAATGCAAGGACCGTGGGTTATGAAAAAGGCTTCCACGACGGCCGAAGAATCGGGATAGACAAGACCAAGGAGAAACTCGCAAATGAGGTGTGCCGATGCAAGAATCGGGGCTTTAGACACGGGTGGATTAAGGCTCTCCAAGCCTCAAAGGCACTTCAAGGAGTAAGAGTTGAATCGGCGTCGCCATTATATCATCGTCGCGACTTTCCTTTTAACGCTTTCGAAATTGAGAAGAGCGATGACGAGGGCGATGCCAAGTAGAACTAAACATATATTGTAAATGTTCCAACTAAACAACTTTCCTTATAAACGTTCCAACATATATTGTATCTATTGGATAGTTCAATAAAATGTTTTATTTTAAACGTTTGTATTTGATTTTCAATGTTTACATGCCGAATTAGGCATCTCGTTTCGAATGTTTGCATATTTTATTTCGTTATGCGGTTGCGACGGCCCAATTTATTCAAGCATTTCATTTTCAATGTTTGTATGCTTAATCTATTTATGCGGTTTGCGAATCCTAAACTTAATCAAGCATTTCATTTTGAATGTTCGTATGATTTAACATGTATACAGTTTTCGCCGGATCAACTTAACGAAGCATTTCAACTGAACTTAATCAGGCATTTCGCTGGCTCAACTTTCATGTGCAGCTTAATTTGTTTTTTGTACGACTCTGGCTCTGAATTCAGAGTCTTATTCGGCCAATAATTGCCCGCTCATGAGTTTTCGAATCTAGAGTCTTATTCGGCTCATAAGTGCCACGTATTCACGAAGGGCACTCCGAATTCGGAGGCTTTATCGGCCAAAAGGCATCACGCGCCGATGGGGCTCCAAATCTGAAAGGGCGCTCCGAATCTAGAGACTTAAATCTTGGTCAATCGTGATATCCATGAAGGGCGCTCCGAATCCGGAGGCTTTATCAGCCCAAAGGCGTCGTGTGTCGATGGGGCTCCGAATCTGAAGACTTTATTTGGCCAATCGTGATATCCATGAAGGGCGCTCCGAATCCAGAGGCTTTATCGGCCCAAAAGCGTCGTGCGCCGATGGGGCTCCAAATCCGGAGACTTTATTTGGCCAATCATGATATCCACAAAGGGCGCTCGGAATCCGGAGGCTTTATCGGCCCAAAGGCATAATGCGCCGATGGGGCTCTGAATCCGGAGACTATTTGGCCAATCGTGATATCCACGAAGGGCGCTCCGAATCTGGAGGATTTATCGGCCCAAAGGCGTCATGCGCCGATGGGGCTCCGAATCCGGAGACAGGCCAATCGTGATATCCACGAAGGGCGCTCCGAATCCGGAGGCTTTATCGACCCAAAGACGTCATGCTCTGATGGGGCTCCAAATCCGAAGCCTTTATTTGGGCAATCATGACATCCACGAAAGGCGCTCCGAATCCGGAGGCATTATCGGCCCAAATCGTGATATCTACAAAGGGCGCTCCGAATTCGGAGGCTTTATCGGCCCAAAGGCGTCATGCGCTGATGGGGCTCCAAATCCGGAGACTTTATTTGGCCAATCGTGATATCCACGAAGGGCGCTCCAAATCCGGAGGCTTTATCGGTCCAAAAGCGTCGTGCGCTGATGGGGCTCCGAATCCGGAGACTTTATTTGGTCAATTGTGATATCCACGAAGGGCGTTCCGAATCCGGAGGCTTTATCGACCCAAATCGTGATATCCACGATGGGCATTCCGAATCCAAAGGCTTTATCGGCCCAAAGGCGTAATGCGCCGATGGGGCTCCGAATTCGAAGACTATTTGGCCAATCGTGATATCCACGAAGGGCGCTCCGAATTCCAGACGCTTTATCGGCCCAAAGGCATCATGCGCCAATGGGGCTCCGAATCCGGAGACTAGCCAATCATGATATTCACGAAGGGCGCTCCGAATTCGGAGGCTTTATCGGCCTAAAGGCATCATGCGCCGATGGGGCTCCAAATCTGGAGACTTTATTTGGCCAATCGTGATATCCACAAAGGGCGCTTCGAATCCGGAGGCTTTATCGGCCCAAAGGCGTCCTACGCCAATGGGGCTCCGAATCCAGAGACTTCATTTGGCCAATCGTGATATCCACGAAGGGCGCTCCGAATCCAGAGACTTTATTTGGACAATCGTGATATCTACGAAGGGCGCTTCAAATCCGGAGGCTTTATCGGCCCAAAGGCATCATGCGCCGATGGGGCTTCGAATCCAGAGACCTTATTTGGCCAATCGTGATATCCACGAAAGACGCTTCGAATCCGGAGGCTTTATCAGCCCAAAGGCGTCATGTGCCAATGGGGCTCCGAATCCGGAGACTTTATTTGGCCAATCGTGATATCCACGAAGGGCGCTCCAAATCCGGAGGCTTTATCGGTCCAACGGCGTCATGCACCGATGGGGCTCCAAATCCGGAGACTTTAAGACTCAATTGTGCGATGAGAAAACGAGAAACTTTGCATTGTAAAAAATGAGGTGTACATGGCGAACCGTTCAGAACAACTATCATGCCCCACAAGTCGGGTCAATGATAAAATTTGTGTAAATGCGTTGAATTCCAAGGCCGTGGTAGACTTTTTCCTGACATGTCTTTGAGCCTATATGGCCCTACTCCTGCGATCGAATCAATCTGATAGGGGCTGTCCTAGTTAGGACCCAATTTTCCATCAGTCAGTTTCCTGGCAGCTGGAAGTACCTTCTTCAAGACCAACTCTCCTGGTGTGTAGCGGTGCAGCTGAATACGTTGATTATACGACTTAGTAAACTGCTGCTAGTACCGTGCCATGGACACAAGGGCACGGTCTCTTCGTTCTTCGATCAGAATCAAATCCAAAGCCAACATCATGTCATTTCGGCCCATATCAAAAACTTGCGATTTCAAGGTTGGGTGGCCGATCTCCAGGGGTATGATCGCCTGGGTTCCAAAGCATAAAGCAAACGGCGTTTCTCCAGTGGATCGCCTCGACATAGTTCGATGAGCCCACAATACACTCGGCAATTCTTCGACCCATTTGCCTTTAGCTTTCTCCAGCCTCTTCTTGATGCCGTCCAAGATGGATTTGTTAGAGGTTTCGGCTTGACCATTGCTTTGAGGGTAAGCCAGCATAGAAAAGTAAGGTCGAATACCATACTTGCTGCACAGCTCTCGGTAGACGCCACAATCAAACTGGGTGCCGTTGTCTGAGATAAGAGCTCTTGGAATGCTAAATCATGTTATGATATTTCTCCATACAAAACGCTTAACATCAGCATCTCGAATGTGCGTTAATGCCTCCGCTTCGACCCATTTTGTGAAGTAATCTATCGTAGCGATCAAGTATCGCTTGTTCCTTAGGGCCCTCGGCAATGGTCCTACGATATCAAGTCCCCACTGGGCGAACGGGCAGGGACTGGTGATGGAGCTTAACTCTTCAGCAGGTAGATGGGTTAACAGGGAGAATTTCTAGCACTGTTCACATTTCTTCACGTAGCATTCGGTATCGGCTCTCATTGTCAGCCAATAATACCCCTAGGTTATAGCTCGATGGGCCAAAGAACGCCCGCCAGAATGGGCACCACAACTGCCTTCATGTATTTCAGTCAAAAGCTCTTCGACTTTGTCTGGGTGTACATATTCCAGGTATGGACTAGAAAGGGATTTTTCATAAAGTTTTCCTTGCGGATCCAAGTAGTATCGCAGTGCTTTGTTTCGCAGCTTGTGCGCTTCTTTTTTGTCCGCTGGGAGCTATTCGAAAGACAAGAATGCAGCAATGGGGTCCATCCAACTCAGTCCTGACTCTATGACATTGACCTGGATTTCCTCCGAATGGCCAATGCTCGGCTCCGGGATGAAACCTACTTCGATGGTCTGTTTAATCTCTGAGTTAATGGAGGAGGCTAGGCAAGCTAGGACGTCTGCATGTGTGTTCAAATCACGTGTTATCTGATTCAATTCATGATGGTCAAATTTGACCAGCAAGGCGCTAGCCGATTTCATGAAAGCCGACATACGGTCATTTTTGGCTGCGTACTCCCCCTTTAGCTGATTGATCACCAATTTTGAATCGCAACATACCAGCAAATGCCGAGCACCTAGAAGGTGTGCATTCCTCAAGCCGGCCAGAAGGGCTTCGTATTCGGCCTCGCTATTTGATGCTTCGAAGCTGAGTTTGACGGCCTGCTCAATTATTGCGCCGTCGGGAGCCATGATTACTACTCTGGCTCCGCTGCCCCGTTGATTGGATGATCCATCACAGT
This sequence comes from Camellia sinensis, assembly GCF_055761805.1. Lineage (NCBI taxonomy): Eukaryota > Viridiplantae > Streptophyta > Magnoliopsida > Ericales > Theaceae > Camellia > Camellia sinensis. The sequence continues at coordinate 21,028,882 of NC_138965.1, read as the reverse complement.
ACAACTGCCAAATGTCCCTAACATAAATTCTCCAGTTCAACTTAGGTCGAATTTTATCAGACTTGAAGTCGACAAGACCCCCAATGAATTCGGCCACAAAGTCGGCAAGCACCTGTCCATTGATTGAGGTTCTAGGCAGAAACTGAATATCGTACTAGCCAACTTCAAGAACCTATTTTGAAACGCGTTCTGATGCTTCTGCACTGCGTAGTAATGATTGGAGGGGGTAATCTGTTAGCACCTCGATACTATGCCCCTGGAAGTAATGCATCAGTTTTCTTGCCGCCATGACTAGGGCTAGGATGAGTTTTTCCAGCAGAAGGTAGCGTGTTTCAGCGTCGACCATTGCCTTGCTCACATAATACACTGGTCGCTGCTCCCCCAACTCCTCCTTTATCAGTACGGCACTGATGGCCCAGTCGGAAACTGTCAAATACAAAATGAGCGGGTCACCTGCCGAAGGTGTTGTCAAGAGTGGAATTGATCGGAGGTAGGTTTTTAGGCCGTTTAAAGTAACTTCACACTCGGCGGACCATTCAAAAGCCTTGCCCTGCCGTAGTGTATGGAAAAATTGTCGGCAGCGATCTGTAGACCGATTGATGAACCTGTTGAGTGCGGCAACCATCCCCATTAACTTTTGAACCTCTTTTACTGAACGAGGGGAGCCAAGCTCCAAGATTGCTGTGATTTGCCTCGGGTTGGCTTCGATTTCTCGATAGTTGACAATGTAACCCAAGAATTTGCCAGAGCCGATCCCAAACGCACATTTAGAAGCATTCAGCTTCATTTTGTATTTGCGTAAAATTTTGAATGTCTCTTCCAGATCGACTAGATGAGTTTGCTCCTCTTTGGACTTGACCACCATGTCATCAATGTACACTTCCATAGTGTGGCCGAGTTGCTCCTTGAACATGACAGTGACCAGTCTTTGGTAAGTTGCCCCTGCATTCTTCAGCCCAAAAGGCATAACCTTATAGCAGTAGGTTCCTCTTGGGATGAGGAATGCAGTTTTGTCTTGGTCTTCCGGATGCATGGCGATTTGATGGTAGCCTCTGTAAGCATCGAGGAAGCTCATACGCTGATGGCATGCCGTCGCATCTACAAGTTGGTCAATTCTGGGTAGTGGGAAACAATCCTTGGGGCAGGTTTTGTTTAGGTCCGTGAAATCAACGCACACTCGCCAAGTCCCATTTTTCTTCTTCACAACCATATTATTAGAGAGCCACGTAGGGTAGGTCACTTCTCTAATTGCCCCGGCGTCAAGCAACCTGTCAACCTTTTCAACAACGGCAACAATGTGCTCTGCGGCTGACCTCCGGCTTTTCTGAATGAACGACTTGCATTTAGGGTCAACATTCAAACAGTGCTGCGAAACAGACGGATCTATACCCGATATCTTATATGGAGTCCATGCAAAGACATCAAGGTTGCTAAGCAGGAAAGAAATTAGCTGCTGTCTGTCAGCTTGATTCAGGGAGGCGCCGACCATGAAGAACCTGTTTGGGTTTCTGTCGATTTCAACTCGATCTAGGGCTTGCGTGGCCTTTTCACGTGGAAGCCGCCCAACATCGTCGAGGCTCTCCCGATCCGGCACCTCAATAGAATTTACTTGCAACTCCTTTGGCGTCTTTCCAGCAAGGAGATAGCATGCTTGTGCCGACTTCTATGAGCCACGGATTTGCTCAATGTCGCATTCTGTCGGGAAGCGTAGCAGCTGATGATAGGTGCTTGGCACGGCCTGCATAGTATGCAACCAAGTTCGCCCCATGATGAGATTGTACGGCGATGGTAGCTTGACGACCAAGAATTCCATATCCACTGTTCACGAGCCCCCTCGAACGGGTAATGTGATTTTTTCCAACGGGTACTCTAGATTGGCGTTGAAGCAGAATAGTGGATAAGGGACCGGAGAGAGATCTGATTCGGAGAAGCTGAGTTTGGTGAATATCTTGTAGTACATAACCTCCGATGTGCTCCTCGGATCAATGAGTACGCACTCAACTATGAATCGGTTTACGCGTAACTCAATTACCAAGGGATCGATGTAGGGAAGTGTCACTCCGGCCAAATTTGAATCATCAAAAGCAATGCTCGCAACTTCATAGGGCTGTTTAGCCGGAGTGAGTTGATTTTGAGGGTCGAGATTCGACTGAATCGTATGCATCGCGGATGACATTGGCAGGCTGTATATCATGTAGATCACGCCGAGTGAAGGGGAATCCTGTCTTAAGGCTATTGCTTTGGTTGAGTTGTCTTTTCGGACGTACTGTTGTAACCGACCATCTTGTACCAATTCCTCCAAGTGATCCTTCAATGCATAACAACTCTCAGTATCATGGCCATGGTCCTTGTGATACTCACACCGTCTATCCCGCCTTCTCGTGTCGGGAGGTCCCACCATTTTGGACGACCATTTGAAGAACGGAAGATGTTGGACTTTGGACATAACCGCACTAATCGGCTCTGTCAACTCCGTATATTTCTTATCGGCGCACCTCGTGCGCCTGCTGTCAACTTGCAGTTATTCATTTGCTCGGTGGGAGCATTGGTCGTTTGATCGGCAAGGATCCCGTCTCTAGTCTCATTTAGCCGGATGTCGTGGTTCACAAAATTTGTTGGCTGAGCAATTTCAGAATGGGTCGTCTTGTTGGCCACGTTTCCGGCTTTAACCCGCAAGGCGTCATCCTCCACTTTACAGTATTCCTCAACTTTCTTCTTCAACGACCAGACTGTTTTGGGGGGTCTTCTAGTCAAGGAACTGCGGAGAGCACTGTCAGAATGCAAACCCATTTTGAAGGCGGTGATGGCCATGGAGTCGTTGCAAGCGTCATCAAGATTAAAGCACTCCCAATAGCGTGCCGAATACGCTCCTAGTGTTTCTCTTGCCTGGATCTGCATTGCCCAGAGAGAGTCGGCTTGTTTCGGATGGACCTCATTGGTGATGAATCTGGCCCTGAAGGATTTCTGTAATTGATGTAAGCTTTTGATCAAAGCAGGCTCCAGTTTATAATACCACCTGACAGCAAACGGTCTCAAACTGCTGGGAAATATTCGGTACATGAGGGCCTCGTCGTCTGCATGTAATGTCATGGCTTGCTTGTAGTGACAGATGTGATCGGTGGGGTCTGATTTTCCATCATAGAGAGTGAACGACGGAGCTTTGAACTTTTTGGGCAGAATCATCCTTGCGATCCATCGCACAAAGGGATCATGCTGGTCTTCTTCGTCTGAACTATTTCTTCTACGCTTATGCCTTATATGTGGACTCTCTTCAGAGGAACTGGAAGTTTCGAGTCATCCCTTCTTCTTGGGCTCCGGGGATAATGAGTCAAAGTCGCTATCAGTGTCTTGTTGTCGGGCTCGAGGTCGTCGACCACCTGCTCTCGAGGTCATTCCGGATCTTGGTGTACAGCTTGTTTGGACTTTGCCACTTCCAAGGCCAAATCCTGACGGAGACGTTCGTTCTCAGCAATAATGTTCTCTAACCTCTGTTCATTTTGTTTTGCTTGTTCCATGATCGCTTGCATTGCCTCATGCTCTGAAGTTGAGTGTGAGGCGAAGTTCAAGGCGCGTCTTGCGGGGATAGTCTCCGGTCCAAGCATGTTTGTTGGAGTGAGGTCGTCTTTCTGCGTGGTTTCATCAGTGACTATCGGAGGGTCTTCTGTTACGCCCGCCATGGATGTATTTGAGTATTCCCATAGACGGCGCCAATTGTGGAGATGTGGTTTGGAAATACTCTTCAGATCCTGGTAGACACTCGTGATCCTCAGCTAGCCACCTGAAAAAGAATTAACACTCCGGTCGGGGGTGCCGAGATTAGCACTCCGACGGATAAGTCAATGTATGTTCTCTTGATTGCTTGTATCTTATGTTAAACATGCTAGTTCTCACATATATCTCTCTGGCTGATGTTCTTCTATTTATATCTTTTCTTTCTTGGCCCTCGAGATTGGGCCCACTTTCAATTCACCATTCGGCTTCTTTTGTAACAGATCGCTTTTCACTCGGCCCCTCGCTCAACCGGCTATTTGGCTTAATAGGGTAGGATTTGAGCGTACGGGACAGGGCCGAGTGCTATATATTTCGACCCTCCAAGTTCAACTATTCGGCCTCTTTACGACTCTCAATATTCAGCCCCCACAAAATGATATGACATAATATTAATTTTTTTATTTTAAAAATAAAGAATTTTGGTATTGATTTTTCCCAGGGGTAATAAGTTAAAAAAGTTTATATATTTTGTATGAAAACATGTATAATAATATATATATATATATATATATATAGAGAGAGAGAGAGAGAGAGAGAGAGAGAAATGATCATAAAATATCATTTTATCCCCTAAATTATTACGCAAAAATCAATTTGGCACCTAGACTTCGCATTATTTTAATTTGACCCCTAAACTTTTTTAAATTTGATCAATTAACCCTGCCATTTTTTGTTAATATTTGGGGGGCTAATTGATTTTTAGAATATAGTTTGGGAGATTAAATAAATTTCTAAATAAAGTTTGGTAACATGCCAGTAAGTTTAGTTTGATTGTAGATGAAAACTGATTGCAGGGGTAATTTGATTAAATTTAAAAAACTTTAGGGGTTAAATTAAAATAATGCGAAGTCTAAGTGCCAAATTAATTTTTACGTAATAATTTGGGGAGCAAATTTCTCGAGAAATTCTCCATCCTTTCTTTTCATCACCCTCAATTGCACCCTTAATGAGATGACAAACAATAACAATCAATCAACGCTCTTCAAAGTGTAGAACCACTTTATATAAAAATGAGTCATATCATTAAGAGTGAAATTAGGGACGTAAAATTTAAAAAAATATATATATAGATAATACCAGTAGATATATATATTTATTTATTTATTTATTTATGCATTCCACCTTAACATGACAGTAACAACGATTCTAAAAATATAAATGTTACACATAATGAAAGAAATAAAGATAGGTCCCACATAATGGGAGATCTACATATGGTACCCATAATTTTATCTCACATGTGTTATATTCTGTGGAATAATTATGTGTTTCTAGCACAAATGTTTTAAAAATCAAATCGGTGAACGAACCAGAAAATGAATCGGGGTAGACAGATCACTGGTCAGGGATAGATCTAGGATTATGACTTTGGGGGGGGGGGGGGCAAAGTACGTTTAACCTCTAACCAATAAAATTTGAAGTTCAATACCAATTTCTACTAACATGAAAAAAATCAACAATGTTACAATAAAATATTGAACTATATATTCCTTGTCAACATAGTTGAGTACCAAAAGATGATCATACAATTGATAATATTTTTTTGCCCATATTCACTTACAAAAAGTATTAACTATTTCTACATGCATTTATTTACTAAAAGTAGGCATCTTCAATTGAGCTCAACGCTCTTTCATAATATCAAAAGCATGAATGATAGAGTCTACCACAAACCTTCGAGCAATGTCTTTTTCAATGTACGTAATCAAGTAACTAGCGAGAAAACCATCTTCCATCCTATTGCACAATTTAGACTTAACGAGTTTCAAAACTGAAAATGCACATTCCAATATAGCAGTTGAAACAGGTAAAGTCAACATAAGACGGATCAATCTATTAATAAGATGATAACTTGTTGACTTTTTGTTTTTGCCAACATTTGACACAACTTAGAAATGGTTGACAGCTTCTGAAACTCGGGAAGTATGGAAATATCAAGCTTATAGTTTTCCAACTGATACTTCAAATGCAATTTTTCTTGCACGGAGAAATCCATGGGATAAAATTTATTTGCAAGATTGCAAATATCCTCAATTTTGAATGATCTATAACCATCCCAAAGATCCAAAGCTGAGCTAAGAACAAGCAATTCCATTACATCTCCCTTAAACCAATTGTTTAATTCTTGTAACTGAGAATCAACTATAACCATAAAAATATGAACTCGAAAATGATGTTCCACGGTAAGCTGACCTCTTTCAGAACGAGACCGACCTTGGCAAAGGACAGCTCATATCAGGAATCTATATACCATGATCATTAGAAAATAATTTAATTTTCTCCAACAATGGAACCCATTCATCTTCTCTAAATTTTTGAATAAGTATCTTCGTTGTAGACACCAAATCCATTGCATTTAATATATCTTGAGATTTACTTTGCAAAGCTTGGCACAGATCATCAGTAATCTCCATGAAATCCCTCATAAGATGTAAGATGAAGACAAACTCAAAAGATGTAATGGAATCATAAACTCCATCCGCCTCAGCTTGTTGATTCAGGCCTCGTTTGGGATACTACCTTTTTAGCCAATTAGTCAAAAAGTTACTAAATTAGCCAATTAGCCAATTAGTCATATCAAAAAGTCAACAATTACGGCTTCTCTCTACTTTTTGCACAGCTTTTCGTAATTAGTCAAAAGTCATCCCAAACATACAAGTTTTTTTTACCTACCTTTTTAGCCAATTAGCCAAAAAGTTACTAAATTAGCCTGTTCCCAAACGAGGCCTCAATTTGCTTCCATGATTAATTATGTTTTTTAGGACTGCACAAGTAGCACTAAACATGTTTATCAAACTACAAATGGAACCCAAATGAGAACCCCATCGAGTATCTCCAGCCCGTTTCAATGTTCCAATCTGATTTTTTCCTTTACCAGTCTCGAATTCATCATCAATGGCAAGCTTTTCAGCAATATCTGCAGTCTGACCAGCTCTTAATTAATCATGTCTTTTGCAATATGAGCCAACTATATTAATTGCTCGAGTCAAGTAAGAGAAAATTTGATTGATAGATATAACCTGTTTAGATGCTCCTACTAAAGCCAATTGGAGCCGATGAACAAAGCAATGGACATAATATGCGAATGGACACTCAGCACAAAATACAGCCTGCAACCCAGTCCATTCTCCAGACATGTTACTGGCAACATCATATCCCTAACCATGAATATTTTGCACACTAAGGTTATGACGAGAAAGGACAATACAAATTTCTTCTTTCAAAATTGCCGACGTGGTGTCTAACACATGAACTATGTCAAAGAAATGCTCTTTTATAAAACCATATTTATCAACAAATCTCAAAATAATTGCCATTTTCCCTCTTTTAGATTCACCTTCAGATTCATCAACTATAATGCAAAAATTCCCATCACTAATCTCCCAACAAATGAATTTTCTAGTGAGAGTCCACGTTTCCACCATCCAGGCCGACAGCTCCGACGAAGCCTCCACCAGACCACTGACAACAAAGCATCTCCGTATCCCTCGTCTCTTTGCTCCTCTCTTTTGCAGAATCCCAGCAAGTCTCTCAGATCAAATCAGTTGTTTTCTTTTCTTTTTTTTAATCTTAGTGCTTTATTTAAAGCTTCTCCAGCTAGCCTTATAGTTTATATATTTGTAAAAGTTTCATATTTTACATTTTGACCCACTAAAGTTTCTAAAATTTTGCTTTCATCTTGACCTAATTTAAAAAATACATATACATGAAATTTAAAATAGATTATTATATATGTTAACTAATTCAAAAAAAAAAATTCAAATAGTTAAAAAAAATTGGGAGGCTACTCTATATAATTTTGAAATTATTTTTAAAAAAAAAATTGGGGGTACAAACTCCTATAATTTTAAATTATTTTAAAATTTCTAGTATAATATATAATATTTTTCAAATTTTTTGGGGTGTAGCCGCCCCCTAGATCCATCCTTGGGTTCAACTGTCGGGGTTGAACCAGAATTGAACCATGATGTAATAAATATATTAAAATTATATTTAAATAAAAATATAGTAATAAAATTATAAATTATAAATATTAAATTATCTTAAATATTTCTCCTAATATTTTTTTTACTAAAAAATATAATAATATATCTTAAAATATTATTAATTTTAATTTTGGAAGAGGAAATCAAATATTCAATATTCCCTCCATATAATTTTAATTCAAATAATTTGATTGAAAGAATGGCAAAAAATTTGGAGGGATATCAAAATTTCAAGTCTCCCTCTAATATATTTGATTGAATCCCACATAGATTCCTTGAGTTTTTTTTTAAAGAAGTTTTTTTCTTATAAATAGGTAGGAACTTTCACAATAATTTCAAGTTCCTAATGGAATTCTTCACAAGACGAGATCCTTAAAAGAGAGCTTCCAATTAAAATTTTCTTATATATATATATAAAATAAGAAAGAAAGAATGGAAAGAAAGAAATAATAAAAAAAAGGTTAGAAAATATCAAACAAAAAGTTCAAAATTTTTAATTTCATCTACCTACCAAACCGGTCCCGGTTCGGCGATTCAACCGTCGGTTTTCCCGGTTCTCTCAAAATAAGTCGGTTTTTGGTTTCGAACGGTTTAGAGGGTATATTCGGACCGAAACATCGACCGGTCGACGATTCAACCAGCTAAACCAGCCGGTCCAGTCCAGTTTTCAAAACCATGCCTAGCACAAATTTTGACATTAAAGGGTGGTTTTGAATGATCTAAATAAGTGCACTTTTTGACTTTTTATAAAATATGGATTGAGTTTGAAATGATGTGGGAGAGAGGTGATGTGACTTAAATAGGATAGTGACTTTTTACCTTTTTTAGATTATGATAAACAAGGCCTAATATATTATTTTTATAGCATTTTTATGTATAAAATTTGAATATAAAGAGTTTTACTTTATATTAAAATAGTAATTAGATAGAAATATAAGGGTGTGGGCAGTACAATTTGGTACTATTTAAGGGTAAAATTATAAATTAAATTGTAAATGGTGAATTAACAAATAAACAAAAGCGTTTTGAGCAATTTCAATTTCTTAGTTGATTGAAAAATAATTTTAAAAAGCAAATATGCTAGCGGCCCAAATTAATCCACCTAAAAAATTGTGGGTGGGTGATTGTGTGGTATAAATTAATTTGTGTAGCTCTATGTGTAGAATAAATCTAATTCACAAGATAAAAATTTTGGATAATTTCTGGATTGATAAAGGTAGATTCGTAGTATTACTCTTTAAACAATTATCGAACATTTGTATAAATATATAATACTCCCCCGTCTCAAAATATTAGTCTCTTATTCTATTTTCATTCTCCCAAAATATTAGTCAATTTTTAAAAATTAAGGAATAAAATAATATGAATTTACTATATTGCCCTTCTTTTAAATTCATTAATAACACAAAAAGTACAATTATGACAATTGATATTCCCAAAAAAATGTATTATCAAAAGATAATTTTGAAAAATTAAATATTTTAAAATGTAATAATTGTATTATAAAAAAAAATGGATTTCCCAAAAGAGACTATTATTTTAGGACGGAGGGCATACTAATTTACATAATATTTTTCATATATAAAACACTAATTTACAACAAATTTCACATTTTAAATCTCTGTCACATTAATTTTACTTTGATATTTCATTAGAAGAAAATATATATATGTATTAATTATAACAGAGCGGAATGATTTCGAAAACGAATTATAAATTTTAAATTATAGATCAAATTAGCTTGTTATTAGCGAACTAATCAATATAAATTAACAAATCAATACGAATTAAGCGATATTTTGCACCTTTACAATCTATTAATGGTTTTGTAAGAGTATATATTTTTTTAATGATTACGTAAGCTTTTTGAATCAAATAAATAGAAGTTTAGGCCTCGTTTGGCAACAGGTTGGTTTAGTCAAAAAGTCAAAAGTTACTAAAAAAGTCAAAAAGCTAACAATTCATAACAAAAAGTCAAAGATTCTCTTTTTTCTCTACTTTTTTCACATCTTTTCATAAAAAGCTAAAAAGTTATCCTAAACATACTAATTTGTTTTAGCTCATATTTTAATCAAATACTCAAAAAATTACTAAGCCTCCGTTTGGGAAGTGGGTTGGCTTTTTGATTTTTTTGGCTATTTTAGCCTGGGCTAAAAGTTTGGTTTGGGAAGGTCTTTTTGGCTTTTTGATTTTTTTGGCTTTTTTTGTGAGAGAAGAATGTAATGATTATGGGTTGGATGTGATATTTTGTTTTTTGTGGCTAAAATAGTCTATTTTGTCTTTCATGACTAAAATAACCAAAAAAATCATGTTTAACTCTTACCAAACAGAACCTAAATTAGCCTGTTTATTAAAGTTCACTGGTCTAATACATGGACATCCCGGTTTGTTCGTTTATTTCGGCTCATGTGTACAAGTTTATTCATAATAAAATTCAATGAGATTCATATCCGTTAGGGCTGGGCAACAAACCCACCCGCCCGCACGAACCGCCCGACCCTATCCTACCCGCAGTGCTTTGGGCGGTTTCGATGTAGGTAGGCGGGCGGGTGCGGGTCAAGAAATTGGCAAAAGATCGGGTTCGGGTCGAACCCGACCCGCCCGCAACCCGCAGTTTTTTTTTTTTTTTTTTTTTTTTTTTTTTTTTTTTTTTAAGAAAAAATAACTAGTTATTATTATTATTTTTTACATTTTGGATGGATGGAGATAACTAGTTATTATTTTTATTTTTACATTTTAGATGAAAGTAAAATTTATTATATGGGCACTTATATACATTATCATGATCTAATGATATTTAAATTAGTGTTACTAGTTTGACTTTTATTTATACATATAAAAAAAATCATTATATTCTATTAGTCTAGTAGACACAGTTAAATATGATATTTTGAATTGTCATTCTATTATCACATTATTGCATATTAAAAGCTAAACAGTGAAGATTAATCCACTATTAAAATTAATGTTACTAGTTTGACTTTTAAGGGTTTGTTTTTGCATATTTAAATTAGTGTTACTAGTTTGACTTTTAAGGGTTTGTTTTTGCAAGCTAAGGAGGAAGATTAATTACTATCCTCAAACATGGTTCCATATCATCTTATCTAACATGTAGACTATTTATTATGATCATGAATTGTATATCTTGTAATTTAATTTATAACTCTTCTTAAAAAAAAAAAAAGTGTTTAGAAAGTAACAAAAAATGTCAAATTTGCTTAAGTAAAAAAAAAAAAAAAAAAAAAAAAAAAAAAAAACCTAAACCGCAAACCGAACCACACCCGCCCGCACAAACCGCGAACCGCATCGCGGGCGGTTGCGGGTCCATTTTTCCCCAACCAAAACCGACCCGCGAGCAGCCCTAATATCCGTTATCATTGGTTTGACTTTTAAAATATGTTTTTATTATAAGAAAAAAAAATCAAAAATTTACAAAATTTAACAATAATTTGGTAAAAAAAATTTAAAACATATTTGTCATTTTATATAGAATAATGCTTGGGACCCCCTTTTGGGGGTCACCCCTTCACCCCCCTTGCCACGTGGCAGGTGGTGATTGGAGGAGCAGGAAAAAAAAAAAAAAAAAAAAGAAAAGGTAACCAATGAGAGAGAGAGAGTGGGGGTCAAAGGGGTGGGGGAAAAGGGGGATGAATCATTACTCTTTTATATAACTTTATTTTTTGGAATCCATCATTTTGTGATACAAATGTTTTCTATTTTTTGAAATAATTATGTATTTCTAACACTCCTCTGACATTAATATATTATTTTTGTAGCATTTTTTATATACAGATTTTGAATATAAAGGACTTTACTGATATTAAAATAATTATAAGACCAAAATATATTTTTTACACCTGGCTGGCTGTCGTAATCTATTTTAATCAGTACGTAAGATTTTTTTTTTTTTTTAATAATGATTATGTAAGCTTAGAAGACCCGATTGCACACCGTGGTGATTGCTGTGTGCTTCGTAGAGCCTGTTTTAAGTCTTATTTTAATGGTTTAAATTATTTATTTTTTTAAAAAATATCGAATATAATAAATTTGTAAAAATATTAACTTGGTCGAATATCAATATCATTTTCATCACATTACATTTGTAAATACAAAAATGAATTGTAAATATGATTGTAAGTATAAAATTAAAGATGAATATTATTAAATGAAAATGTTATTAATATCTGATTAATTTAATTTTTTATAATTATATTTTACTTGATTTTTTTTTTAAAAATAATAATATGTATCGTTAACATAGAACTCAAAACGAGTCTCACGAGACGTACAATAGTGAGAAGACCAGATAGCATTGGAATATAAAATTTACCTATATTAAGATAAAGGATTTTACTTATATTAAAATAGTAATTAGACAAAAATATATTTTTTACACATGGCTAGCTGTCGTAATCTATTTTAGTCATCAAGGGTGGTTTTTTTTTTTTTTTTTTTTTTTTTTTTTTTTTTTTTTTAACGATTATGTAAGCTTAAAAGAGCGGACATGGGTCACTATTATGCAGTGCACACAGGGATGATTGTTGTGTGTCTGGTAGAGTTCATTTTAAGTTTTATTTTAATGATTTAAGTTATTTATTTTTTAAGAAATATCGAATATATATCTGTAAAAAATTAAGTTGGTCGAATATCAATATTACTTTTATCAAATCACATTTGTAAATACAAAAATGAATTGTAAATATGATTGTAGGTATAAAACTAAATATAAATACAATTAGATGAAAATGTTATTAATATCCGATTAATTTAATTTTTTTATAATTATATTTTACTTGATTTTTTTTTAAAAAAAATAATAATTTAAATCATTAAAATAGACCTTAAAACCAGTCTAACGAGGCATACAACAGTGAAAAGCCCGGATAGCGGTGGAATATAAAATTTCAATATAAATTTTACTGGTCCAATACATCCCGTTTTATTCGTTTATTTCACCTCTTGTGTACGAGTCATCCATAACAAAATTTACTGAGATTGATATCCGCTATCTTTGGTTTGATTTTTAGAATCCTTTTTTATTAAAAAAATTTAAAAATTAAAATTAATTTAGTTAAAAAAATAAAAATACTTATCATTTTATATAATTTTATCTTTTGGGGGGTTAAAAATAATTTTTTAAAATTTAAAAATATCCCTTTGATATTTATTTTGGTCAAATTAATTTCTATTTAAAACAATAAAATAAAATAATTTTAGAAAAACAAATCGAACATGGTCCATAATTGTAGCACAATATTTTATTATTTCTTTTTAAAGTGTGAAAGGTAAGTATTTGAAAATAAGTATTACATTTAATTTTTTTTTTTTTTTTTTTTTTGCAAGATTGAGATGGTGTTTGATAAGTCAATTCAATATTTAAATTTTCATGTATTAAAATAAGTTTTTTTGATAACTCTATTCATATTAAGGTCAAGTTTGGCATGATTGAAAAAAGATAAAAAGTCAAAAAGTCACTATTCTATTTAAGTCACATCACCTCTCTAACACATCACTTCAAACCCAACCCAAACCCAACCAACATTTCATAAAAAATCAAAAAGTATACTTATTTAGTCTTCCTAAACTAGGCCTAAATTCTTAAAATGTGGTCTACAAACTTTTTTTTTTATTTTTTTTATTTTTAAGTAATTCAAAACTTACTGACTTAATTTACTACTTATGTATAAATATTAACATGTATCACTATGATCTCACCCACCATCATGTGCCATCACTACCACTCCTACCCCAACCCCACCACCACAACCACAACCACATCTAATATCGTTGCTACTGCTACCATACCTAAACCCACTCCCACCGTCGTTGCTACCACCACCTCTACCACCACCATCATCACCATCACCACAAGTACCACCATGGTTACCGCTACCACAATAACTACTATCATTACTGTCACAATTCTCCATCTATACCACCATCACTAGTCATGGCCACAACCAACATTGTATCACCACAAACTACCACCACCTGTCTATCTCAAATACACCACCCCTTTACCATCACCACAACCACTTTCACACCACTACCATCACCGCCATTGCCACCACTCCTACAACCATCACTATCATCTTACCACCACAATATACAAATAGGACGAGAAAATTTGAAAATAATAATTTTAAATTTCATCATATATATATATATATATATATCAAATTACTTGTTTTAATTCAGTACTTAACATTTTATCAAATTATTTTTTAACCTAAAAAATTTAGCATTTAGTTTTCACTACTTAATTGTTAGCTTTCAATTTCCACTTTTATCAAACACCACTTAAGATGATGTTTGATGCAGGTTTTTATAAGTTGAAATTTGATTTATAGAAAACTAGCTAGTGTTAAAAACACTCCAATTTTCTTTTTTCTTTTTTTTTTAAAGTTTAGCTAAACTATTTTTATCTAATAAGTTATAAAAATAAAAATAAAATGCACCAAACACTTTGCCTAGACTCTTAAAATTTGAAAATATAAGTAACTCTAACAAATTACACCAAACTTTTGATAGGTTTTATTTATTTACTTATTCGAAAATTCTCCGGTGTGCACCCCTTTATATGCAACCTACCATGAAAATATATAATTTTACTACAAATTTTTTAAATATCAATCACAAAATGTATTATCTCTCCATAAATTAGCGTAACAAAAATTTCATAACTAAGTCACAAACTTTTGTAACATCAACCACAAAATTTTGGATATTTTCGTTACGCTAATTTGTAGTAAGATTACACATTCTATGATTGATATTTTAACATTTTATAATAAAATTACGCTAATTTATTTATTAAGCAATAGTTCTTATATTCAGTCGGTTTCTTTTCCTAGACACCTGCTGAATAGGGAATTTGGTTTGTTGTTGAAAATGTTCTACTAACATTAATGCATGGTTCATGGTTTGGGGTAACTCTATGGTTAGAGTAGTTTTGACTTTTACTGGCATATTTTTCAATGAGTTGATAAAAGTGTCAATGTGTATTTCATTTTAAGATTTTAAATCAAGTTATAGTTTTTCTAGGAAAAAAATTAACAATAACTCCTCCTCACAATAACTTAACAGCAATGTTAGATATCATGAAAAACCTTTCATGAAAATAATCATGAAAGTTTTGTGACCCTTGGATTAAACTTATAATAAAACACTACACACTAATCAAAGTAATCAAAGGATCATAAATCTTTCATGATCATTTTCATGAAAAACATTTTATGATCCCTAACTTTTCCATAACTTAATTTTTAACAATAACTCCTAAAAAAAATTTCAGAACATTTTTATGAAATAAAAATAAATTAAATAATTAAAAAGACTAAATTTTTAAAAATAGATTAAAAAAATACTTTTTTAACTTTATAAACTCCATTATTTTTATTTTATTTTTATAATATCCTACTTATATATTATTAAAAATGCTAGAAATTTCTAATAAATTACAAACTAAGTTACAATGATGTGGGGGTCTCCTACATATATGGATGTGTGGGTGCTGGGTCTGCTAGATGATTGCTGTGCAAAGGATGAGTCTGGGATGGTTTGCTTTTGTTTTTTGTTCAGTATAGTGCAGTGTTAGCCTTGTTGTTTTGTAATGCTTTGGGATGCCTTGTTTTCTGCTGCAGTTTTTGCCCCTTGCTTTGTTGTTTGTTTTTCCTTTTCCTCTCTTGTTGGTCTCTCACCAACTGGAGGTTTGAGCTTATTTTAGCTCTTAGCTCCTCTTTATTGATGTTTCCCATTGTACCCTGTACGTGCTCCATCAATAAAGTTTTCTTTGCCGATCAAAAAAAAAAATATATATGGATGTGCAACTTACCCTTTATTGTGAGTGATTGATAATTTAATTTGCAATTATTAAGAATTTGTAGAAGGATGGTCATATTAAACGACATGTTTAAATGACAGTTTAATTGATTATATATAGAAATTTAATTAATAATTCAATTTTTTTAAAAAAAAATAACTCGTTAGAGATATTTACTTTTTTCATTAAAAAATATATTAAATGATTTGTTAGAATTAACCGATTATATATTGAATTTAATTAATAATTTATAATTTATAAAATAAAAAAATGGTGTGTTAGATTTATTTAGTTATGCTCTCATGAAATAATATTTTCACAAAGTTTATGTAAAAAATTATTTTCAATTAATGATATGCCAAACTAACTCAATATTCTTTTAGCGTAAATTATAAATACTAAAGTGTCATTTTAAAAATTACATCTCGTCTCTTAAATTTTCTAATCATATAACAAATAATCCTTTCATTAATCAACTATTTTAACGATGTTCTTCATTTAACTGCTTTAGTCATTCATTATTGTATATAGTATAGTTAAGAACATCATTTTTCTGTCAATTCTGTAAAATGACAAATTTTGACAATATGTATATTTATAATTTTTAGAACTACAACAAGCAATCTGCATTTTAAACAAACTCAAAAATTATATTTGTAATTTTTCTTTCTTTCTTTTTATTTTTTTATTTTTATTTTTTTTATACACACCTTAACTTCTAGACAAAATTTTTTATTTTGCCCTTGACTACTACCACAGGTAAATAAGTCATAGCTTGCAGGTATGCTGGTTATTCCCACACGGAAGATTTATAGCAGTCAAAGGATTCCACGGTTGATTTACTATTATGGTTGCTGGGTTCATTTTTATATTTGTATGTAATTGTCTTGTTTTGGTCCAGTGGTCCTTTTCTGTTGGATGTGGTTCTTGGGTTGTTATCTTAACATCTGTGTGCTGGTTTATTGATGTTTTTCATTGTATTATTCCTTAATCATTATCAATAAACCGACTTTTTGACACCTTTATTGATGTTTGTCATTGATTTTTAGATGTTTTTTTTAAAAAAAATGGTACGCTGGTTATTCAACTATAAAAAGAGCGAGCCCTTCCATTGATTTTCTACAGCAAAGCAACAAGATTTCAATTTTCATTTGAGGTGTGTTTGGAAAGAAAGAAAATCCAAGAAATGGGTGTTGGAACGGGAGTTGTGATGATGATGGTGGCCATGGTGATATGCCTTGCCACGGTGGCACATGCAGCTCAGGGGACTGCTACTTACTATGGTCCTCCTTACAAGCGTGAGTGTTATATTATTTTATTTTTTAACGACTAGATAAACATTTATTGACGCTTTAAAGTGATTTGAACATGAAATTTTGTTTCTTATTATTAAATTTATACCGAATGCTAAATTTATAATCAATACACCACTTGCATGCAGCAACAAACTTATGCATACTCTACATTATCTATATGAAAAATCTTATTGCCTTGTTTTGGTCATTCTATTTTGACTTTTATATTATTTTGATTCCTATAATTTCAATTAAATCAATTTTGATTTTAAATTTTTACTTCATCTCAAATTAGTCCAATCGATTTCAATTCTTAACATTCTTTTATAATTTTTTTAGTTTATACCACTTCTAAGTATATATCATGCAAACACCCAACAAATTTACACATACAAGTAGGTGACCTTTCTCAACATATGCTCTAAATTATTTATGTCTATTTAGTTTGATTTTTCAAAATCTGTTTTTAGATTAAAAAAAAAATTAATATTCTTAGTGAATTTTTTTTTTTACATTTTAATCATTGTTTTGTACTTTTTAGATATACTTAATCAAGATGCATCTAATAAGTAAAATAAATTGGCTAAAATATTTTAAAAAGGGTTTATTACACTTTCTACGCTTGAACTATTATCAAATTATCTACTTAAATCTTGAACTATCGATTGAATCTACTAAAGTATATAAATCAAAGTTTATTTAATCCCTAAACTATCAATGGAATCTATTAAAGTCACTAAAATGTTTAATTCAAACCTATTTAGTCCTTAACAGGATTACAAAAATAAAATATAAACCCAAAAATATTATAAATTAATAAAAGACCTAATTAATAATTTATTCTAAAAAGATGTTGAATTTTTATTTTGTTTTGAAAAAGTGTTTTATTTCAATGCGTGTTTAAATTAGTATTAGAGTCTGGCTTCTCAATTTTGCCAATGAAACTATACGACTATTGATATACTGACAAAATATAATAAAATAATTTAAATAATAATACTTCACAACAAATAATAATAAAACCAAATAATTCATTAATTAAGTTACAAAAAACAATTTACTGAAAAATTTAAAGACAATTAATTAAAAAACTATAAACAAAATTGAAATATAATATTAGATAAATCAAACGACTAGTCATTGTAGAAAATAAGTAAGAAAATATACCTCTTAACTAAATCCTTAAAAAATACTAAAAATATACGAAAATTTGAACACAAATTTGTGTGTATTTTTGTTGGAGTTTTTGTTTGTTTTTAGTGAAATTTTTTTCTTCATATTTTAGTCAATTTTATTCTTTTTACTTTTTAAATGTATCTAATCTCGATGTAACTACAAAATAATAATAATAAATTGACTAAAATATGAAAAAAAAAATTAGTGAAAGCAAACGAAAACTCGTTTAAAATTAGTTTCTAAGATTTGTAACCAAAAACGCTTTTATTTTTTGGGAAATTACAAAAATAAAAATCAGGTTAGACTATTATAATAAAATAAATCTTAAAATTTTAAATTTGTCAATTTAAATCCTAAATCTTTAATTTATTTTTAATTTGAATCATTTATCTATTTTTGTATGTAAAATCTACCCAAATATATATATATATATATATATATATTTAAACATTTTATATTTACATTGAGTTTAATGAATAAAATGCAATTTTTTGGTTCGATTTACACTACAAGAATTAAGGTTTTAGAGATAAAAATTTAAGAATAAAATCACTTTTTAGAGACAAACTGTTTTTCTCGCCAAAAGTGTTATTATTTTATTTTTAGTGACAAAATTGGATGTTTAGTGATGAATTATTAAGCTTTTAGGACCAAAAGTTTTGTCTAAAAAAATAAACCTTTTTTTTTGTTCCTTTTTAGTGACATTTTCAAAATTGTCTCTAAAAGCTCTTTTTTTTTTTTTTACTTCTCGGGACGACCTGTTAACGATTGTCCTCGCGATAACTAAAATAAATTCTTAAATATTTTTTGCAACAAAATTTATACTTCTAAAGACAAAAAAAAAACTTGGTCTAAAAAACTCTTATAAATATTGTAGTGTTAGTTAATGAAAATAGACGAATAATTTAAATTAAAAACAACTCAAAATATGAAAATTTGAATTACTTAAATTATAAATGGTTAGAAGAGTCAGATTTAAAAAAAAAAAAAATTGCAATTATCTTTTTTTAATTTTATTTTTTCAGCATCTGCATGTTATGGGTACCAAGACAAAGGGAAAATGATAGCGGCGGCAAGTGATGCCATAGGGGGAAAGAAGGCGTGTGGAAGAAAGTACAAGGTGACGTGTACAGGTCCGACAAATAAGGGTGTGCCACATCCTTGCACTGGTAAGAGCGTAGTAGTAACCATTGTTGATTACTGTCCACCTGGCTGTCGTGCAACCATCGATCTCTCTCAAGATGCTTTCGCCATTGTTGCTGACCGCAATGCTGGCAAAATCAATATCAAATATACTCAGTAAGCCCAATTTTTTTTCTTTTGGTACTTCGGAAAGGAATCAGTAAGCCCAATTAACTCTATTTGTGGGTGATAAATGAACTAAATAGTTTGATTCCGGCTTATGTTTTACTCTTTAAAAGTTTATTTGAGTTCAGTTTATAAAATAAATAAATTAAATTTGAATATATTCTGAAACACATTAAAAAAATTTAAATCAAACTTGAACAATTAGCTGTTCAGCTCGTTTATTACTCATAACTCTCATTCAAGATATAAATAACTCTAGGGTAAATTACACTGACACCTCCTGAGATTTATATTTATTACAGTTCTCTCCTCACCTTTTGGAAATTGCATCTCCCCCCTGAGGTTTAAAGTTTCATTTCAGATTCTCCCTTCAGCAATTTTATCTTTCGAGTGGTTAGAAATAATTTTTTACAAATTAAATTGAAACAACTATACGTATGTATATAATATACCCAAAAGTTAAAATGATAATTATTTTTTACCCTTAAATGATAATTATTTTTTATTTTTTATTTATTAACCAAATTAAATTTTAATTTTTTTAAAAAAAATTTCTAAAAATCAAACCATACATAACCTAATAATCTTTTATTAAGTCATTTCTTACGTTGGTAACTTATTTAATTATTTGTTAATTTTACGACATTTTTACCATCAAACCTATTTGGTAACCATTTCGTTTTCGGTTTTCAATTTATATTTACAAAAATTTTAAAAATTGTCATAAAAACTTTTTTGATAATTTTTTTTTTGTTTATAAATGGTTGTCTCAGTTTGTAAATTTGAAAAAAAAAAACGTAAATTCAAAAAATGAACTTACGTTGGTTTTTAAACAGAAATTTAAAAACTTTACTAACAAAAAAAATTTTCAATTAATTTTTTTTCCAATTAATTTTTTTTTCAATGAATTGTTTTTTCAACTAATACTAACTGAGGGGACAATTGGTAATGCTACTTAAACCTTAGGGAGAGGATTGTAATTTCTAAAATATGAGGGGTGTCAATGTAATTTACCCAATGAGGGCAAAATTGGTATTTAAAAAAATTAAATTGCTGAAGGGGGAATCTGTAATGAAACTTTAAACCTCAGGGGGAGATGTAATTTTCAAAAGGTGAGGGGGGAACTGTAATAAATATAAACCTCAGGGGGTGTCAGTGTAATTTACCCATAACTTCTATTTAGCTATTCAATTTTTAAAATCATATTTTGACTTTTGAATTCATATTTTTTTTATTTTTAGTATTTTTTTAATATTTTGATCATTTTTAAAATAAAATTAAAAAAAAATAGATATGTTCAAAAATTATAATATTTATAAAAAATTATTACAAGTTTAATAAATACTACAAAATACAAAAATATAAAAATTCAATACATTTTCATTTTCTTCGTATTTATTAAATTTTACAAAAAAATATTTACAAATATTTTACTTTTTGAGTACATTTACAAAATTTAAAAAAAAATTGAACAAAATATTAAATAAATACACTAAAAATAAAAAATAAAAATATGAATTGAAAACTCAAAATCTAATTTTGAAAACTACATAAGCAAACATAATGTTCGGTTTAGAGTTTTTAAAAGGAAAATGTTTGACATCCATTAAAAATTCTCACAATTTGACCTATAATGATATTGTAGGATAGATGTCAATTTTTAAATTATTATATACTCAATGATATAAGATCTAACTCATTTGCCACATTATTATAGGTGATTTTGTGGGTCTAAATTGTAGGTCACTGGCATTACTATTTTCAAAAACAGTTTTTTAAGCTTTTAATATGCATTTTTTTAGTGATATATTAAAACATTTTAATAAATTTTTTAATTTTTTTAGATTCATGTAATTTAGTACACTCAAACAAGTACGAAATTTATACAATTTTTTTTTCTTTGAAAACTCATTGAATCCAAATAATATATATATATATATATATATTCAGTATATTTTCATATTTTGCTATATTCAATAAATTTTTAAAGAATTTTTGTATAAATTTTATACTCACTAAGTGTATCTAGATTCAAATGATTTAAAAAGTAAAAAAATTAACTAAAATATTAAAAAAATTTACTAAAAAAATATGGATTGAAAATTTAAAAATGTTTTTGAAAATTTTAAACCAAACAAATGTTATGTACAATATTAAGGGGAAATTACCAATATATATATATATATATATATTCTTTACATTTGACGCTTGTAACAAAATAAATCCTGAATTTTTAATTATATCAATTTATTCACATTAAGTTTAATAATTAAAATACCATTTTTGGGGGGTCAATTTTACTCAATGAAAATATGTAAATTATTTATATTGAAAATAAACCAAAAAAGATTATAGTTTAAATTGACAAAATTAAAAATTCAGGATTTAGTTTGTTACAAAACTCAAATTCATAAGGAAAAAAAAAATTGTAATTTTTTTTACATAATATTAATTTTCACTGCATTTTTTTTTTTACTGTTAGTAAAAATGCATATAAATTTCTTTAAATCATGTATTTTAGTGGTTAAGCATTTAAATAATATAGTTGTCGATAAAAATATCATCACTGATTGCTCTCTCTCTCTCTTGTTGTGATTTTGCAGGGTCTGAAGCTATACTATATACGAAAGATTTGGAAGGGACAAGCTTATATTATAATGTAGAAATAACACAAGCATGTCATGGAATTTGTATATTCCATGAGTTAGCTTGTAACCATGTAATGCATCTGTATCAGTGGAATAAATGAAAATCCTTTCGAAGCTTCTAAGATTTTGCAGTTTTATGGTACTTTAAAAATATCTAAAATGTTAGTGACATCTTTTTAGAAAAATTATAAAAGAAAAATAAAAAAATCTAACATTTGATTTGTATCAAAATAAATTTTGAGTTTTAATCTTCTTTTTTTTAATTTAAATCTTAAATATTTTATTTATTTCAATTTAAACCATTTGTTTATTTTTTGTTAGGTAAAATCAACAAAAAAAGAGTATTTTAGTCATTAAACTAATGAAAAATATATATTTTGGACAATTATGTACACCTACATTGAGTTTAATAACTAAAGTACTATTTATTTCATTGGTTTTACGTAATGAAAATAGACTGATTATTTATATTGAAAATAAATCAAAACATTAGGGTTTAAATTAAGAAAAATGAAAAATAATAATTTATTTTGTTTTCTTGATTATTTTTGTAATTTCTCCCATCTTTTTTTTAGCTACTTTTTATTTATAAATTTCATGAAATTATAGGTTAATTACATCTTTGGTCCTTAAAGTATGAATCGTGCATCATTTTGGTCTATAATATTTAATTTGTATCAATCTGATCTCCAATGTGTAAAATGTTTCAATCGGTTTGGGAATTTCAAATTGGACTCCAAATATGTGCCAAGTTTTGAATAAAAGTACTACCAAAGAAAATTCTACAATTTCAAAAGGGGACTAGAGGAATAAAAAGCTTAAAAAACAACACACAAGTTGCAACTAAAAAAAAAAATTTAACAATTTAAGCCAACAACAAGCTCCATTCAATTAGAAAGAAAAATTGATAGAAAGTGAAAGTGAAAGAAAAGAAATATAAAAGAGAGCAAGCATTTGATTATAATGAAAATTTTATAAGAAACAGATATAAAAATTTAAAATTTTAGTTACATATAGGTAACTCACATATTCAATTTTTATTATATTTTCTTGTGTTTTTTGCAAGAAATTAAAAATAAGCTAATATGGGTTCTACAATGGATGTGGCAGCAAAAATCGAGAGTAAAATAGACTCAAGAAGGGGATAAAAACACTAGGTATTTTCATGTAATGGCAAACAAGAGACAAAGTCAAAATCTTTTGGATTCAATAATAGTAAATGGGCCGCGTTTAATGGAGCCCGATATGGTAAGGCAAGCAGTGTTTAGACACTTCAAAGGGGTATATTCGGAAAATTGGAGCAATAGACCAAAGCTTTCTAGGCAGTTCAAGCCTGTTGCAAATAGGGATAAAGTGGAGGAACTTGAAACAGCTTTGACAGAAGAGGAAATTTGGTCTGCTTTGAAAGAGTGTGATGGCAATAAAGCCCCAGGACCAGATGGGTTCAGTTTATCTTGCATTTAGAAATGCTGGAAATTGATGAAAGGTGAAATTGTACAACTTATGCATGATTTTCATTCTAATGGAAAGTTGGTTAAAGGTTTCAATAGCTCATTTATCACTTTGATTCCTAAAAAGGATAATCCAAATGGATTAGGTGATTACAGGCCAATCAGTTTAGTCAACTCTGCTTATAAGATTCTGGCTAAGGTGTTGGCTAGGAGATTGAAAAAGGTATTGCCTAGGGTGGTTGGAGAGGTGCAATCGGCATTCTTAGATGGAAGATTTACAATGGATGGGGTTTTAATTGCGAATGAAATAGTTGATTGGTGGAAAGTGAATAAGTTGAAAGGTATAATACTCAAGCTTGATTTTGAGAAAGCATACGATTCAATGAATTGGGGATTTTTATTCTCCTTGTTGGCAAATTTTGGATTTGGTGACAAATGGATCAATTGGTTGAAGTGCTGTGTGACATCCGCAAGGATTTCTGTGTTGGTTAATGGATCTCCTACAGATGAGTTTTCTCCTCAAAGGGGTCTTAGGCAAGGGGATCCACTATCCCCTTTCCTATTTAACATTGATGTTGAAGGTTTGAATTTATTACTGGAAAGAGCAAAAGAAATTGGTTTATTTAAAGGGGGCAGGGTTGGAACAAATGGGGTATGTATTTCTCACTTACAGTTTGCGGATGACACCATTATTTTCTGTGAGGCAAATTGAGAAGAGATTGTAACAGTAAAGAGAATACTAAGGTGCTTTGAAGTTATGTCTAGGCTGAAAATTAATTTTCACGAAAGTGTGGTGTGTGGGATTGGTGTTGAGGATAATCTGGTTCATAAGTTCGCAGTAAAATTGAATTGCATGAGTCAGAAGCTTCCCTTGAAGTATTTGGGGCTACCTCTTGGAGCAAATCCAAAGAACCTAGTAATATGACAAGGTTAAAAAGAAACTGTCATCTTGGAAGAGGAGACTGCTTTCTTTTGCTGGGAGAGTAAATTAAATAAAAATCAGTCTTGGCTAATTTACCTATTTATTACATGTCTATTTTTAAAGTACCTAAAGGTGTGGTTAAGAAGATTAATAGGCTGCAAGCTGCTTTTCTGTGAGGAGATTCAAAAATAAAAAGAAAAATGTATATGGTCAGTTGGGAGGTGGTAACTAAGCCCAAAAGCCATGGTGGTCTTGGGGTGAGGAATATTTCAGAAGTGAATGATTTCTTGCTCTTGAAATGGTGGTGGAGATATGGGGTTGAAGACAAGTCACTATGGAAACTGATTTTTGCAGTAAATATGGTTCTTCTGGAGGGAGGTGGTTACCATTTCAAAGGGGTTCAAGTGTGGTTTCTACATTGCGGCAGAGTATTATGAATCTTGCTTATTCTAACCCACTACTAGTGGAGTTCTTTAAGGAAAATGCAAGCATTGTGGTTGGTGATGGGAATAGAATTAAATTCTGGAGTGACAGGTGGTTTAGGAATATAAGCTTCAAAGAGGAGTTTCCTAAATTGTTTAATATTTCTGTGGAGAATGAGGTCTCTCTGAACCAAATTAGTCTGAAAAAGAGTAATTCAAGTAATTGGGTTTTGGAGTTTAGAAGACCTTTGTTTGCTTGGGAAATGGAAGAGATGGGGAGGTTGAATGCTCTGCTGCTGTAGGCCCCCAAGTGTTAGAGATTTAGTGGAGGATTCCTTGAGGTGGACAACATCTTCATCTGGGCTGTTTTCTGTTGCTTCAATTTGGAGATGGAAAGTGGAAGATAGGGACTCTGCACTCAGAATATCTGAGTTGGTTTGGGGAAATGTCACTCCTCCCAAGGTGAAGTTTTTCTGTTGGTTAGCTTGGCTTGGTAGAATCAAAACATCTGTCTTCATGCTCTGAATTGGAGTTCTAAATGATAATGCTAGTATTCTATGTTTGTTTTGTAGAAATGATACAGAGTTTTTAAATCATATTCTTCTTCATTGCCCAAAGATTTAGTTATTATGGTCTGGTGTGATAAAATGGTGGGATCTATGGTGGGCAACACCAGGATCACTGGCTGAGGTATTGCAATGGTGGGATGGAGTGAGGATGAAGAAAAGGGAGAGAAAAATATGGAAGGTTGTGTCTCTAATTCTGATGTGGTCTGTGTGGAAGATGAGAAATGAGGTGATGTTTAATGGTAAACATTTAGTGGTTGATGAGTTGCTTGATCTAATAAAAACTAGAGTGGAATTGTGGGTGACAAACAATAGGAAGGATCTTCAATTTTCAGTACATGATTTGGTGGCTAATCTTCAACAGGTCAGATACTGTTTAAAGTAAAGTTGTTGTTGCTGCTATCTATTCTGTAATATCTATTCTGTCACTTTGGAGATGGAGGGTTGTGTCTTATTTTTTGGGGATTGTTGTGTTTGCAGGTCTGTGTGTCCTGTATGCTGCTGTCTGGTGCAGATCTGTTGCTTTGTTGCTGGTGTGCTGTGCTACTTTGGGGTACTCTGATTAGGATATGCTTGTAAGGGGAAGTCCAAGTTGTTGGTTGGGAAGCTAGTGTTGCAGATTTGGAAAGCTAGTGCTGCTGCTGTGCTTGTTGCTAGCTATTGTTAGCTCTTCCTGCTGTGGAATTATTCTCAGTATTGGGTGGTTATGTGCAATATGAGGGCTAGTTTGCACTTGGGGTGTCCTACTTTTTATCTTTTTTCTTCTTTTTCTTTTTGTGCTATTTGACTGGTCGCTCGCCAATCTTGGGCTGCGTGCTGGCATATGATAGGGCTTGCTCTTTGGCGCCAACCTAGTTAGGATTTTTGAGTTTAGCTTTGATGCTCATTGCACCTCCCTTCTTTTTTTGTTGTATGCTATTTGCATCTTATAGTTTTATCATCAATAAAGTTTTCTTTTGTTGATTAAAAAAAAAAATGGGTTCTACAAGAAAATTAGTTTTCCTCTATTTTCCACCACTTTCAAATTAAAAAAACTCATAAAACTTTAAAAAAATAAAAACAATAAATTATTTCCCTCACTTTCTATCTATTTCATCCTAAACAAATAGAGTCCAAAGAGTCGAAACAAAATGTAAACTAATGTTTGTTTGGCTCCATGAGTGAGGATTGGACTAATAGTGAGGGAGGACTACACAGAGAGTATTTGGTTGTGGAAAGTTGTGGTGGGACTAGCAATCCCCTTTCTTGACTGGACTAGTATAAAAGGAAAATACATGAGATTAAAAATCTAGTGATAAGATTAATGGTTGAAAGACCATTATATCCTTTGTCCTACATCAAATAAAATGGTAGAAGAAGGGTATTTATGAAATTTCATATAATTTTGATTTTTTTTTCCTTCAAAAGTTGCATTAGTTAGTTTATTACATAAGATGGATTAAAATATTTTTAATATTATTTTTTAAATAATTTATTTATGAAATAAATATTTAAATTTTTTAATAAATACTAAAAAAAATATGAGTTTTTTTTTTTATATTTAGTGAATTTTTAAATGATTTTTACTCAAAATTTATATTTTTAAGTATCTCTAGATTAAGTAGACTTAAAAAGTACCCCAAAAAAATTTCTAATATTAAAAAAAATACTGAAATTAAAAAACATTAATTTTATATATTAATACTATCTATAATATTACTAATCCGGTGATGTACAAACAAACATCATACATCTCTAACCTAATATCATTTTGAATTGTTTTCTTATTTGTAGCTTTTAAGTGTGGGGAGTTGCATGCATTTTGACTGTGGGGGCAAACTTCTTTTAAAAAGCAAAATTAAATTAAATTAAAAAGTGAGTTCAAGTTTGGGGATTTTGACATCCAGCTTGCGTTTCTATGCTCTAGGTTGGGTATAAGAAACAAAATTATATAATTTTTAGAGGAAAAAAAATTGAATTTGTTCCCAAACTTTATTAAAATGAACAATCACATATTTGAATAATTTTTTAAAAATATTTTAAAAATATTTTTAATACTATAAATAACTTCCACCTGCTCGTGACAATTATAGGTGGAGTGAAACCAAACCAACCAAACTAGGCCTTTGCCCAATTCAAGTGAGGTTAGCAATTTGAGTGTTTTATTTTTTATTTTTTGTCATTCTACTCTGCAAAAAGCTACATAGGTAAATTGTGACACCCCCAAAATAAAACATAAGAAGAGTCCAAGATTTTCCTCATAACCATACATCTAACACCGATATAAAACCCATCTCCTGACAATAATAATCCATCCTAAGATTTGTGTTCATTAAATTCTGAAGGGGAGACAAAAGTGCAACACATGCAATTATACATTTAACATTTATAGAACATGAATTTATAGCATGTGATACCACTATCCAAAATAGATAAATGCCCTCAAGGCTACAAGTTCTAGGGCTTATACCAGGTTACACAAAAATGGTTGTCAGAATCCATACAGGTAAAGTCGTTGGCTTGACAAAAATAACAACATAAAATAAAAGAGCTATGTGCTCTCAAAACACACGTTCCCACCTTCGATTCGGCGGATTCACCTCCTCTTTTCTTGCACAAAATTCACTAAGGTGAGCAAAATGTCCAGTAGGAAAATCTTAACAAAATATATATATTTTATACAATTTCGTGCGCTGAATACAAATGCCAGACTCAAATATATTTCTCATCTTTAAAAGAATATATATATATATATATATAATGCACAATGTCAATTTAATAACACCGTTTTCCAACAATTTCAAAATGAAATTTCATGGGAGGTAAATACAACTCAGGAAATCCCTAATCTAGCGTCCACAAGTAGGCCTAACAAGCTCTACCCAAACCCCACTTTACCGGTTTTTCACTAGAAGACACGTGGTACCTCCTCGCTACTTCACCGATCTCTCACCGGAAGGCACGTGGCACCTCCTCACCACTTTACTGATCTTTCACCAGAAGGCACGTGGTACCTCCTCATCACTTCACTAGTCTTATACCAATGTATTTACCCAAAACAAATCCAATAATCTTGTTTTACAAAACAACTTTTTTCGCAGAACATTGATTTCTCCAATGTAATATGAAATCAAATCTAACCATGATGTAATGGGATGTTAATGCAATATATCCCTATGCATTTCTATATTTTCACTCTTTTATTTAATCCACACAATTTTCCATTTATGATCACAATACCCACAATTACTATACAATGTGCTTCCATTATACACATTTCAAGAGTTAAACAACAATTTCATAATATGTACTTTCACTACATGTTACTCATCACGTTCAACTTGTCATTTCAAGACCAAATAATAACAACATGCCCAACAACAAACCCCAAAGAAATTCAATTATTCCTTTGCCATGGAATTTCTCATTTTACATGCAACATAGAAATTCTTCAATCATATATATTCCTCAAATCACTTTATCAAGCATAAATTTCATAAAACCACCACACTTCTCCACAATCCCCAATTTCTAGGGTTTCACCAAAAACTAGGTTTTTACCCAAACAACACATTTCCATGACAACATCACTTGTACTATAAAGATTTGAAAAGAATGTTGAGAAACCCACTTCAAGACCCATTCGGAGTTCATAACCCAAAAATCAAAGTCTTAACAACAAGAAATAGCTCTAAACAGGTTTTTGGAGAAGAAAAGAGAAGAAAACCCCCAAATTTGATGGCGTTGAAATCCAATCTCTATCGCACAAAATGAACCCCTCGATTAGCTCTCCAAAATTAATGAAGGATGTTAAGTCAAAGCTCCAATGGATTGGAACAAATCAAGAGTTTATGGTGTTGGGTAAAGGCTTTTAGAGAAAAGCGAGAGAAAAATATATTTTTAGAGAGAGAGAGAGAGAGATGTGTAAAAAGTAAGATATACTCAGCCCAAGGAGAAGAAAAAGAGTAGATTTTCAGACTCAGCGCATGCTCGCACGTGCGGCTCACTCCTCTACACCTGCCATTCATTGTGCAATTAAAGTAGTAGCGAATGAGTGAAGGCCTCTCCTCTCTGCACGTACATATAGACACCCCATTTTTGACCGACCTTAAGACTCAGACGTCATCGATTGAGCGCTCGGTGATGACGCATGTTGTGCTCGTTCTGAGGTTTCGGAGTCTCGGCTGAGAGCCTTGCCTCCGGACTTCGGGGTTCTTTTGTGCTTTGTCTCGGTTTGCGAACCGAGTCCTATTTTCTCTGTTTTCTCTTCCCAAAGGGAGGGAGAGGTCTTGAAGACCATCTCTCAGTGGCCGTAGGCTATGTTTCGTGGTCGTAGGCCACTATTCCCGTTTGGAGACCAGTTTCTAGTTTTCAGAGCCGTCGGCCGCGTGCCTCGGTTCGGGACCACTTAACTACCTCCGTTTGCTCCAGTTTTTGGCACACACCTTGTTTCCTCTCCCTAGAGGGACACTGTGGTCCGGGAGACCACCTTCGTGGTCGCACGCCACTTTCGGTGCTTAACAGTCAGTTTTCGGGGCCCCCAGTTGTGCGTTTTGACCCCCGGACCCTCGTTTTGCATCGGTTAGGGTTCATTTTTGGCATGGACCCTATTTTCATTGTTAGGAAGGTGGTACAAGGGTGGGAGACCACCTTTCTCCTTGGAGACCACTTTTCTCTCTCCTCCAGCCAATTTTCTTGTCAGGAAACTGGTCTCCCTCACTTTTAGGCCATAATTTCTGATTTCTCATCCCACCATTGTGTTGCATTCATCTAGGAGGCCACCAATATGGGTAGGCTGACCACCTTTGGTGCTTGACCCTTTTGACCCCTTGGTCTCCCTCACTTTTGAGCCACATTTTCTGGTCTCCCATACCACCATTGTGTTGCATTTACCTGGGAGGCCACCAATCTGGTATGGTCGACCACCTTTTTAACCTGACCCTTTTGACCCCTGGTCGGCCGACTAGGGCAAGTGGTCGGCTGACCACTTGAGCTGGTCGGCCAACCATCTACTTTTTGCCCTTCCTGAGTGCAACACAGCTGTGCCAGCTAGGAAGCATTTGACCCATCCTCCGGGATTTAGCCCCTTTGCTTGTCTTCTTAAGGAAGCTTTGGTCCTTTTGCTTAGCTTCTAGGAGAAGCTTGACCCTTTTGGTTAAGCTTCTTTTAAAAGCTTTGACCCTTTGTTGAAGCTTCTTAGAGAAGCCTTGGCCCTTTGTTTTCTATAAGAGAGGGTCTCTTCTCCTTTTGCAAGGGTTAGAAATTTTTGGCTGAGGCTTATACACTTCTCCCTCCATAGCTCTCTTCTTCAAGCTCTAAACCACATTATTCTTGCACCCATTACACTACACCTCCTAGCACAACACCTCCACCATCCATCCAACCACCTTGGAACTGATTTGCAGAGGTTGAAGGCTTATTACCTTGGTCCAGAAGTTGCTGAAGGTCGGCTTTACAAGGGTAAGCCTCTATTTCTCTTCTTTTTTTTTTTCATTATTTTGCTTCATATCTTAGCCCTATTTGCAAGCATTTTTGGGTTTCGACATAAACTGAAAAAAGTTTTCTTTTGATCTTGTAAACATGTTTTCTTAAGGTCATTTTTCTATTGGGGGTCATCTACCCCCTTCCATGCTTCATTTCCTCATGTTTTGAGCTATGCATTTGAGCATCTGCATTGCCCTTGGTTTGGCCTTTTAGACACTGAAATCTAGTGGATTTTCAGTGGCTAACATGTGTCTTTGAGCTTCAAAATCATAGAGGGGTGACCCTCTCACCCCTTGTTCTCTTTACTAGCTTTGTTGGCCTTCCAAAGGGCCCCTTATTTGCATGTTTTGAAGTCATGTTTCAGGCCCTATTTGGTGAGTTTTAAGGTCTGCATAAGCTCTATCCAGAGCCCTTTTGGCCATTTTGGATGTCTATTATGCATGTGTAGAACAATCCTATTCAAGGCCTTTCAAAGGGGCTTTCACTTGCATGCTTTCTAGACTAATTTCAAAGCCTTTTTGGTGGGTTTTAGGACCCTCATAACCTCTGTCTAGAGGTGGTTTTTCCATTTTGTGTGTCCATCATACATGTGTAGAATAACCTCATGCATGGCCTTTCAAAGGAGCACTTAATTCTTGCATGTGTTGACTGAGTTTCAGTGGTTATTTGGGCATATTTTTGCATGGCATACTTCTATTTTTGGTTGGTTTGGTGAGCCCTCATGTGCTTCATATACGTGTAGTGTAAATCATGGTTCACTAGCTTACTTCGCATGTTTTGTTGACCCTTCATGTTAGCACTTTTTGGCCATACATTAAACTGATATTGTGCATATTTTGGACTACCCTAGCTCTGTTTTTGGGTCTCATGATTGAATGATGTTTGTTTTGCATGCTTGTAGTTCAATACCCATGCTTAACTTTGAGTTTTAAGGTCCGTTCCATGCATATACTAAGGTGTGTTCATGTTTTGGGCCCATTATACATCATATTTCAGAGCTTGTTTGAATGCCATATTGCCATGTTTTGTACTCTTTAAATGTGTTCGAGAGTCGGGCTCGTATGCCTCATTTATCGACCATTGAATGAGCTCTATTTCTTTGCATTCTGAACCATCATTTTAGGCCATTTCCTCACTATTTCAGACCTGCCTAAGGTCTGTTTGGGGTTGGTTTTGCCATTGATGCATTGCTTTGGGTACCTCTAGTGTAACGCACTTCACTAGTTTCGGTACCCGGGCCCTCTAGCATGCATTGGTTGACATATTTGCATGATTCGGGACCATCTTTTATGCCATTTCAGAGCTGTATCATGTGCCATTCTATGCCATATTTCATCCTTTGCCATGCTTTGTTAGAGTTGCATGTTGTGCCTTAGGATCGGTCCTTTGCATCCGTGCATGTTTGCATGTATTTCGGTTGTCTCATTTTCATCATATGGCCATTGATTTGGGTGTGGCTGAGGTCCACTCATGTTGGTTTAAGTCTATATTGCATTGTGTATGCCATTTAGTTCACGTTGTTGCATGATTTGATCATTGCAATTTGTATGCCTTGTTCATTTCATTGTGTTTGTTAGTCTTCATATGCATTGCGTGTGCCATATAGAATCATCTTGCATTGAGTATGCCGTTGATTATTTCATAGCATTGTGTATGCTAGCAGCATGTTTGCATGTCATTCCTTGCATGTTTACGTCATTCATTGGCATTTGCATCTAGGTTGCATGTTAGAGTTACATTCATGCATGTCATGCATATTGCATTGTGTTTGGAGTAGGGTTTAATCCAAACACGGGAAACAAGGGACGTTTCGTACTCCAAGTGACGAATCGTGCCTCGATTCTTGATCGCCGACACCCTTGACTATCCATGATAGAGTCGTTGGCTTCATGTGTTCATACTTGCATTCATTCCACTAAGTCGTGCAATTCGACTCCTCGGCCATCATGCATCGAGATGCGTGATTGGTGGCACGAGGATCGAGGTCTACACTCCCTTGAGCTTGTACAAGGACGGGGAGAGTGGTCTTGCACACATATGTTGAAAATACCTTGCTTTCTCTCCCTCTTGCCTTTGTTGCAGAAAAAGGTGGCAAACCGACCACCTTTTTTGGTTTCCACCACAAAGGGTGGTCGGCAGGTGTTTCCCAAGCCAATATCTGGTCGGCAGCCTTCTCAGGGTGGATTTTTAGCCTCTTGGAGCCTTGTGCGAATTTCTAAAATCAGTTGCAAACAAAGGCAAGACGAGGCATCGTGATGGAATTTCCCGACGAGGCGACTAGGGCATGTATGCATCCATCATCACCCAAAACAGAGCCGAGGCAGTCACATTCATGTAGTTTACATGCTTACTTAGCTAGTTTGTTAATTAGTTAGTGTTGTGTAATAATTAGCTGTAGCTGTTATTTTATTCGGACTGTATTATTTATTCGGACCCTCCGAGCGAGGGTACAATTGTAATAAGTGTGTGTGTGTGTGATGTATGTCTTCCAACCCCGCGTCTTTCTCCCTTTTATTTACCAGTTTATGATGGTTAGTTTAGGGCATGTTTCAATTAGCATACTCATGACAGCATGTTTGCATTCATTCATCTGTCATGCATGCACCGGGCTTGGCGCATCATACTAACTGCATTGTATTTCAATTCCGAGTTGAATACTTGTTAGTTATAGGATTTCATATGCCATCTTTAGAATAGCCGAGCCTATTGTAGTTGCATTCCTGCATGTGTTGCATTAGGAATTTCAGCATAGCTAGGATCATGCATGAATTTCTAACATAGCTTCTATTTTAGCTTGGAGTACTCGGTAAGTGTTTATACTTTAGCATCCTTGCATGTGTGTGAGTGATTGCCATGATAGCATGCTTACCATGAGGCTATGTGCTTATGTGATATACCTGCCTGAATGCCTGTGGGTGATGGTTGGATTATCTGAATTGGAATAATGCATTAACTGTGAGTTTTAAGCCCACTTGAGAGTGGAAAAAATCATATTTTCTAAGCCCACCCGAGGGTAGCAAAATCTGCATTTTAAGCCTACTTGCGAGTAGCAAACCGCTTTCAAAAACAAACATGAAATGTTTTATTCCAATTCAGGCGATCCAGTCTATACTTGTATGCTGTGCGCATCACGTAGTAAATCTAGGCTAATAACCGGAATAAGAATGCATAATGTTTTCAAAACTCGATATCATGGTTAGTAGAGGCCGATCTTTGATCGGGCGAGCGGGGGTGCTCACGAAGTGACCTTCCCCAATCGTACCCAAGTTCCCGAACCGAGGCAACTTTGGTGATGACGGACACGTGGCCTTCGACACGAGTTAGGGTTTCCAAAATTCTCCCAAAATAAAATATTTAGGTGGCGACTCTGTATCTGGCAAAGCAGTCCATGTTTGGCACTTCTTTCAAAAAAATCTGTTTTCAAAAACGATTTGTCGAATTTGGACTCTTTGATGATTCATCGGTCTTGCATTGCACTCTGTGAGATTAGATACAGGACCGTGACATTTGAGTCCTGAACTGTGGTGAGCTCATATGAACAAAACGGGGGGATTTCCCGTCCGGAACGTTCGGGGACGTCTATAGTACAGCCCCACTCCTGCACATGCGGCCCAAGCCCCCACACGTGCGGTTCCGCCACTCACCCAGAAATTCCATTGGCTAAACCTGAGATAGCAAAAACTCAATCTCGGAACCAAATAAACAAGCAGAAAGAAAAGAAAAAAAAAAGCCTGAGAAAGGTTTCAAGAATGGCGAACCCAAACGGTTGACGAGACCTTTGATTAATTTCCAACACTCCCAATAAGAGCAAGATAAGCACCATTAAAGGAGAATGAGACGAGTTATATACCCAAGAATCACATAAATTAAATAAATTTTAAATGTTTTCAGTATATATCATTCTTTTTTCAAACTAAATATTTTTCGTAAATTTTTTTTAAACTTTTATTGATATTTTCTCAAGTTTTTTTTTCCTTTCAAATAATCCCCAAACCTCGAATTTGTTTAAAATGATACTCAAATAATCACCGAAAAGGATATTGGAACACATTTTTGGGCCTAGCTCATTGTTAAATTTCTTTAATTTACTTTTATCTTTTGTTTTTAGGATAAATTACAAATACACCCCTTGTTAGAATTTTTTATTTAACATAATTAACTAAAAAAATGAAATTCATAATTGCGCTCCGATACGATAATAAAATTGCCTAAATTATTAATTGAAACATATTTCTAACATCATTAAAAACTGTTAATTGACTTTATGATTTATTAATAAAAATGACGATTTGTTATGAAATTAGAAATCTCAAGGGATAGAATATAATTTCTAAAATTACAGAGAATAATTTGTATTTTAATTAAATCTCAAGAGATATGTTTGTAATTTACCCTCTGTTTTAATTTGTATTTCATTTTACTTGATTTGATCCAAGAAGGCAAGCAGAATCATCATTCATGATTATGCTAAATTATTCATGCAATAATCATCTAAATGAAATTGAAATGACAATCAAAATATGTATACCAATTCATTTATATATATATATATATATATATTTTTTTTTTCTAGCTCCATGATCATAAATCCTTATTCGTATAAGGACACAAAAATAAAATTTGGTAGTCAACACCTGTCATAGTACCCTACTTTTTTTCAAATAAGGGAACACCATGCAACAAGCCTCCATTTAGTTTTTGAAAAGAGTTTTGAATTTTGAGTTATATTTTAAAAGATAAGTTATTGAACAGAATTTTAAAAATTGAAAATTTATTCAGTTATGAATTTTGAAAATAATTTTGAGACGATTTGTAAATTTTTTTATTTTTGTAATTGAATAGATGAGTGTGAGAGAAAATTTAATTAATTGATCTATAGAATGTGTGAAAATGAACAAGACGAGAGGAGAGAGGAGAAAGAAAAGGTAATTGACTGATTTATTAATAAAATAAAATAAAAAAGAAAAAGAGATGAGAGAGAATAAACAAATTTGACAAGAATTTTGAAAATTTGTTAACCCAATATGTTTTTTGATTTTTTTTTTAATCTAAATGTTAATTTAAAAACTAAACCAAACACTACATATGTTTTCATGCCAACCAGCGCTGGTTGAGTTGGTAAGGATCAGACTCTTTGCCTTTAAAACTTAGGTTTGATTCTCGTTGCCAACATTTTTTTTTAGTGGGCGATTTATAAGTCTAAAGTAAGTCTTTGACAAGGATTGCGATTTGACCTAGCCTTTGACTGAGAGAGCCTTCTCTCACCTGAACTTTTACGACAATATATATATATATATATATTTTTTCATTTTTTGAATGGATTTAAAAATTTAATACTAATTTTTTATTTAGAAAGAATTTGAAGAATATGTAGACATAAATGTTTCAATCCTAAACATTTAAGAACCATCAGTTTCCTCGCGGCCTGTATTCGGTATTGGCTTGCTAAACCATAAATAAAAATATCGAGTTCTACATATTTGCTTTATCATCCTTCAATAACTTCTTTTACCTTCGTATGCATGTTAATTACTAGTCTTGGACTAGAGGAGGTTGTTTTGGTCCATGAGATTCAACATGAGTTCCGTTTTAATGATTTAAATTGTTCATTTTGTTTGATAATTCGTTTATTTTATCTACAAAAAAAATTAAATTGATTCGATAACTGTAACTTGTTCAATTTATTATTTTCGTTATTAAATAAAACAAAATAAATAAAAAAAGCGTATGGTTTATTTTTTTTAAAAAGGTAAATTAAAAACACACCCTTGAGGTTTACTTAAATTACAAATTACCCCCTTCAGTTCTAAAAATTACATTATGTCCTCATAAGGTTTCTAGTTTCATAATAAATAGGTTCTTTTATTAATAAATCATCAAGTTAATTAACAGTTTTTAATAATGTTAAAATTTTATTTCAATTAATAATTCAGATAATTTTATTATTGTATATGTGAACAGTTAGAAATTTCACTTTTTTCAATTAATTCTGTTAAATAAAAAATTTTGACAGGAAGGTATTTGTATTTTTCCAAACCACGGGCGGCAATTCATATTTTAAGCAAAGCTCACGAGGTGTATTTGTAATTTACTCTTTTTAAAAATACAATTATCGTCCATTTTTTTAGTAAAAAACACGATAAATTGAACAAGTTAGAATTGTCGAATTAACCTGATTTTTTTTGTAGATGAAATATATGAAGTGCCTAATAGAACAAACGGTTTATTCATCAAAATGGGAATCATAATAGGCCCTACGGGCCCAAATAACCCCCTCCAGTCTAGATTTTTACAAAAGGGAATCCTCCTCCTAAATAAATACTTTTTATGAAGATTTTGCTTTAGGACTCCTTTAAAATCACATCGTGCTTGATGGATGTCCATAATGTTTAGTGTAACGCCCTCAAAATAATAACATT
Organism: Camellia sinensis; assembly: GCF_055761805.1. Taxonomy (NCBI): domain Eukaryota; kingdom Viridiplantae; phylum Streptophyta; class Magnoliopsida; order Ericales; family Theaceae; genus Camellia; species Camellia sinensis. Next base: position 20,991,633 of record NC_138965.1, on the reverse strand, counting down.
AAACCCATCAGATAAGACAAGCATTTACATATAAACTAACCACATTCCTTTATTTCATTGAGTTTCATTACATAAGTATTACATGTTAACATCAAAACAAAATGCCCTACGGGCTTACAGCTTTCCAAGTTAACACTTGGTTTCAACAAAAGAGTACTAACTCGTTTACACATTAAGCCCTTGGCTTGAAGTTACATGTAATACATCAAAAGTAAAACAACTACACTATGTCCGCCTCTAGCCTCCCAAGCTATGTCCTTGGAGGTGGCATGCTTCCTGCACCTGAAAATGATATTCCCATAAAGGGTGAGCCACAGCCCAGTAGAAATGCACTAAACCAACCATGGACAATGACTAAAACATTAGCAATTGATAGTTGGTCAAAACTGATACAATCACATAAATAACATATTTATGTCAACGACTTACAAGTCCCAATTACTTTTCATTTTCCCTTTAACAACAGATAAGCATACTAGCTCTATCATCGTTTCCACAGATATGTATAAAAACTATATCTCACATTCAGATAAGCATAAAAACTATATCCACATTCTCAACAGATATGTATAACAACAATATCCTCAGATAAGCATATAAGCTGTATCCACATTCTACAACAGATATGTATATCAACAATATCTACAGATAAGCATACAAGCTGTATCCACACTTCACAAAGATAAGCATATGAGCTCTATCTTCACTTCTCTAGACAAGCATATGAGCTCTGTCTACGGAGTTCATCCTCTATCTCCTCCCAATACCTATCCGGTTTAGAGGTACATCCCCTATCTTCCCCTAAACCGCGGAGTACATCCCCTATCTCCTCCTCTACACATAACGTATATAAACACATTGGTTCTATATACAATCACATAATACACACAATTAATGTATTCTATCAACCGTCAAGTTCCATGACACATTCCATTGATTAGTTTCCGTTTACCTAATCATCATGCATTGTCTACAACAATCTCGACTATCCTCCACCGATAGCCCAAAATAGTTATTTCTAAAACAGAAAATAAATGCACAAATGGATATTCAATCAACATTTCATTTCCTCATTTCTCACCAATTAATTAAACAATGTAATTAGGCCATTTTCCATAATTACCATTTCAACCCTTAGGTCCCATTTTCATCAATGATTCAACAATCATTCCATTTTTCTATGCCAAACATGCATCTAGGTTTATTATGAATAAAACCCCAACTTTTGTAAAATTACACAAAAGCCCCAAACTTTCACAAAATTACCAAACCAAGCCCAACATCTCGAAATACCAAAATTTAAAGACAAAACCCATAGAAAGGAGTAGGTTATCCCTACCTCAAATTTGGAGTCCCAAAGGAGAAGACGACAAAACCCAACGTGCTCCAAAACCCGAGATTTTCAGATTAAAATGAAGCCCTCGACGATCAACAACTTTTTTGTAAAGGCCAAAGGTGAGTAAATCACTCCTACTAGATCAAAACCTAGAGAGAAGGTAGAGTCTAGAGTGAGAGGCTCAACAATGGTGATTTTGGAAAAGTAAGAGAGAGAAGAGAAAGTGAAAAAGTGATTTAAAGAGTCACAAATTCGGGACTTTAACCCAGATCTCTGCTCGAGCGTAAAACACCCCGCTCGAGCGGCCACTCACAGACTTCCGCTCGAGCGGCCAACCTCCCGCTCGAGCGCAGAATGCACTCGCCCAGCACTTTTGCAGAACCAGGCCTCCGCTCGAGCTCCCAACCCTACGCTCGAGCGGTACTCAGACAACCCCGCTCGAGCGGCCAATACCACGCTCGAGCGTACAACGCTGCACAGGAAAATACTGAATGGGTGTAATCTACGCTCGAGCGCCAACACCTCCGCTCGAGCGTACAGGCCAAAAATCTGGGCAACTAGTTTTGGTTTCTAAACTCAACCAACCTGTAACAAACCCGCTCAACACATCCTATAACTCAAATACAAAGTAAGAAAGGATGTAAACAAGATAATAAACAACTACCAACATCCACGGACACATGTCCGGATCACTATACAACAAGGGTAAACCCGGGATCGCTATATTTAGAGAACCCCATTTTAGACCCTTAAATGTACGAGTCCGGATCCTCTACCGTGTTTTCCTACGGCGCTTTCCTGCCATGCTCCAAAACGACGTCATTTTGGTGTTTTTTTTTTCTCCTGTTTTCTTCTCTCATTTGAAAAGACTGAACTCATTTTGACGAAGTGTAAAAGCCTGAGCTCCTTTCCTTTCAGTTTTCTCACAGAACAAAACAAACCCACCCTTCAAACCCAATCATCTATATATATACACACACGTATGTATACATATGTATATATATATATATATATATAGGATCATTTTTGTTTTTTTTTTTGTTTTTCCCTGACCTCTCAAAGGTTTGTGAGCTCTCATCTAAACCAAGAATGAAGCCCAAATATGAAACAGACTACAGACTAAGAAGAAGAAGAAGAAGAAGAAGAAGTGAAAGTGAATCACTAATCATCTTTACAACTAGTTTGAAGAAACTAGTCAATGCTCAAAAAAATTCACCTTCTGTGGCTGATTCTTACCATTAAGGCCATCAATTCAGATTGAAACTTGTTTTGAGGGAAGAAGAATGCAAAAAATAAAACAATTATTTTCAATCAAAAATACAAACCCAGATTTCAAACCAAACAACAACAGAGGGTTTGTCCCAGATTGGGTTTATTTTCTTTTTTTGGAGTATTTCTGATGAATATCAATCGGAAAAAAAAAAAACAAGAGAGTAAACCAAAAACCTAGAAACCCATTTTCGATCTTCGCATTCATCGGAATATTTCTGGCGAGCAATGGAAGAGTGAGGGAGAGTAGGGCCGAGTGTGAGCTCTTTCACCTCTTCAAATGGCTCGAACAATACACCGATTAGAGGCCAACTGTCCGAGCCCTTGGAAGCACAAACCAAAAACCCATTTCTGATCTTTGCTTTTGAAGAAAACCCAAAACAGAATACGCAAAATTCAGCGAAGAAGATGAAGCAGAGGACCCAAATGGATGTACTCGCCGCCTCACGTTGCAGTCTATGCTTGCACCTGCTACTCTGTTTCACCTCTTTGCCTCTGTCAACAGGTAGGTTCAAGCAAATGAGGTAGAAAGAAAAGAGGGAAAGGAGAAAGGACAAATATATATATATATATATATAACCAAAACGACGTCATTTTGGAGCATGGCAGGGGACATCGCAGGAAACCACGGCTGAGGATCCATACTCTAAATGTACATGCGATGATGTGACAGAGAGTGAAATCTTACGGCCTATTTTAGAAACCTAGCTAAACGTTAGTTTTTTTGACTTTTTAATTTTTGGAGGTTACATTACCTCTCTATTTATATATATATTTTTTTAAAAAATAAAAAAATACTAAAAAAAATCAATTTTTAACACACTTTCCAAAACAAGTCCATGTCATTTGGTATGTAATAAATAAAAAATTAACATTTATCACACCGTATCTTGTTAGTCAAATTATGAGAGTTGTTGTAAATCTAAAACATTTTTCTTGATGTATTTAGGCTTTACAGAAGAATAATTTGGATTTTGTAGTACAACATTATGTAACAACTTCAACTGAATTTCAAGAGTGTCAATTTTATATAAAGAGAAACAAAAATAATACACGAATAAAGCTTATTTTCAAACATCATGGAACATGGTAAAGGATAAACTGTAGACCGCCCGAACGTCCCGGCTTCGCACGCGAAGGCGCAAAATCATTTTGTTCATTAGCTACTACAGTTCGGACTCAATGTCACAGTTCTAAATCTAATCTTGCAAAGTGCAATGCAAGATTGATAAATCACCGAAGAGTCCAAATCCGGCAAATCGTTTTGGAAAACTGATTTTAATAAAGAAGTGCCAAACATGGACTACTTTTCCAGATACAGAGTCGCCACCTAAATATTTTATTTTGAAAAATTTAGAAAACCCTGACTCGTGCCTAAGACCACGTGTCCGTCATCACCAAAGTTGCCTCGGCTCGGGAACTTGGATACGAGAGGGGAAGGTCATGCAATGAGCACCCCCGCTCGCCTGATCAAAGGATCGGCCTTTACTAACATGATATGTTGTTTTTTGAAAACACATGTGTTCTTATTCTAGTTTATTAGCTAACCTTACTACGTGATGCGCACAACACACAAGTATAGACTATATCGCCTAAATTGGAACAAAACATCTCATGTTTGTTTGTTTGAAAATGGTTTGAAGGTACTACTCACAAGTAGGCTAAGACGTGGATTTGCCACCCTCAAGTGGGCTTAGAAAACAACATGATTTTGCCACCTCAAGTGGGCTTTAAAACTCGCATTTTGATTAATTGTCTCAATTCAAGCAATGAATCCTTCATCTGCGGGCATTCATGCAGTTAATCGATTAAGCATATAGCTTCATGGCAAGCATGCTATCATGGCAACACTTACACGCATGCAAGGATGCTAAAGCATAAACACTCACAGTGTACTCCGAGCCAAAATAGAAATCAATGCATGATCCTAATTATGTTAAGAATGCCTAATGCAACACATGCAAAATGCAACTAAGATAGGCTCGGCTATTCTAAGATGTCATATGAATGCAATTAGATAACATGTATTCAAATTGGTATTGAAATACAATGCAGTTTGTATAATGCGCCGAGCCCGTTGCATGCAAGACGAATGAATGAATGCAAACATGGTAGCATAAGGATGTTAATTGAAACAAGCCCTAAACTAACCATCGAAAGCGGTTAAGTAAAAGGGAGAAAGAAATGAGAGTTGGAAGACATGCATCACACACACGCACCCTTATTACAACAGTTGGCCCTCTCGACGGAGGGTCCGAATAAGAAGCTAACTAGCTAATCTAAGCTAATTAAACTAATTATTACATAATCAAATTGAATAACTAGCTAACACCAAGCTAATTATCACAACACGTTAACTAATTAACAAATTAGCTAGTTTAATTACAAGTTCAAAAGCTAACTAACAAGTAAAGCTAATTGCAGATTACAAAGCCTCAGCTCAATTCTGAGAGTTCGAAGATGCATGCTCGACCGTCTCGCTTGGAAATTCGTCACCATGCCTCATGTTGCCTCTGTTTGCACACTTCTGCACCTCTGAAAATTGTGCCAACTTCCATAGTGCTTCTGACCTACCTTAGGAACCATCTAAGAGGTAGTCGGCCAAAAGGTGTGGCCATCGGCCAAAGAATAAGGGTCATCGACCGATTTCAAGGCTATCGGCCAATTATTGATAGTCGATCGGGCACTTCTTCCTGCAAACTCTCCTTTTTGCTACAACAGAGCACAAACAGAGGCATGGCAATGTATTTGCAAGAAAATGTGTGTGCAACTACACCCCTTATCATGTCTAAGGCTCAAAGGTGTGTAATGTTCGGCTTTCGAGCCATCAATCACGCATTTCGATGCATGATGGCCAAAGAGGCTGAGTTGCACAAATTAATGCCAAATGAATGCACAAAAACACATAAATGCCTTAACCTATATCATGCATGATCAAGAGGGTCGGCGACCAAGAATTGAGGCACGTTTCATCACTTCAAGTATGAAATGTCCCTCGTTTCTCGTGTTTGGCTTAACACCCAAACCAAACACAATGTAATGCGTGCACAACTTAACAAAGCTAATGGCATGCAAACAATGTAATGCAACATCAGCATGCAAGCAGCATGCAATGCAACTCAAGCATGCAACAACAATACAATGGAACAAGCATACAACAACATGCTATCTAATCAACATGCTAAATATCATAAACATGCAACAACATGCAAATAATAATGTCATGCAACAATATGCAAACAACAATGCAATGGCAAGGACCATGTAATGCAACACTTAGTGGACTTAAACTGCATATGGACAGACCTAAGAGGGTCCAAAACAGTGGCCATAATGTTGAAATGAAGGCACTAAAAGGAAAAACATGCATGCACACATATTGGTCCATAAGCTAGGCAACAATGCACAACCCTTAGAGGCACTCAAAGGGTGGAAGAAGTGGGAACATGACAATGCTATATGCTCTAAAATATCATGTTAAATGATGCCAAATCATGTACATGATACAAATAAAGCATGCTATGGTGCTTAAAACTCAAAGCTGGCAAGGCCAATTGCACTACAGCTATGCAATACATGAAGCATATGGCAAATACAACCCAAAACAATTCTAGAGCATGTCAAAATGATGCCAAAACATGCATGGAAGGAAGCCAAAATAAGCTAGCATGGTGAGCATGAAGCATGAAATATGCAAGGCCAAAAGGGAGGATTGCACTACACCTACTAAGACCAAGCGTGAGATGGCTTCGCCAAAAAAAATCAGAGTTATATCACGGAAAATAACCCCAAAAACATACTGAAATGATAGCTCGCATGCTTAGGCATGAAGGCATACGCAATGGCTCATGTTTAAGGCATAAAGCATGAACCTTCCAAAGCATGGAAAGAGTGACAAATACAAGTGTATGACCACACTACATGTACTGAAATCACATTTCAAATGATGCCAAATCATAAAAATAGTCCAAGTAATGCATGCTAATGGACTCAATACACAAAGCTAGTGAGCAAGATTGAACCATGGCTATACAAAATAATGCATGCATGGCCAAAACAACACAAATCAGAGCTTAAGCATGCTAAAGCATGGACAAAAGCTTCTTAGAGTTAAGCCTAAAGCATGCTAGAATGATGATCTAAAGCATGATACACATTAGGCTAGTAAATGGAATTGCACTACAAGTGCATGGAGCATGCATGGGGCCATCAAACCAACCCAAAACAGATCTAAGACATGTTAAAACAACACCAAAAACCTACTGAGATGGACTCAAAACACGCTAGAAAGACATGCTACTTCATGAGGCATGCAAGACTAGTTTGCAAAATTTACACTACAAGTGTATAAAGCATACAAGGGATGACAAAACCAAGTGAAAACAGTGGTATGCCATGCTGAAATAAGGCCAAAAACATGCTAAGAACAAGCCAACACGAGCTTAACAAACATGCTACTTTGTAAAGCTAACAAGGCTAGCAAAGAGGATTTACACTACAAGTGTATGAAGCATGCAAGAGGTGACCAAGACAGCCAAAAACAGAGTTATGGCAGTGTAGACGTTCCCGAACGCCCCGGGAGGACGATTCCCGTTCTGTTCGTTTTGGGTTCACTACAGTTCAGACTCTCAAATTGTCACGGTTCTAAATCTGAACCAAAGAGTCCAAATCCGGCAAATTGTTTTGAGAAAAATAGATTTTTAGAAAAGTGCCAAACATGGACTGCTTTGCCAGATACAGAGCCGCCACCTAAATATTTTTTATGGGGGAATTTAGGAAACCCTGACTCGGTGCCAAAGGCCACGTGTCCGTCATCACCAAAGTTGTCTCGGCTCGGGAGCTTGGGTACGATTGGGGAAGGTCAGCTATGAGCACCCCCTCTCGCCCGATCCGAAGATCGGCCTCTACTAACCGTGATATCCGTTTTTGAAAACGTTATGTGTTCTTATTCCAGTTATTAGCTTAGATTTACTATGTTATGCGCACAGCAAACAAGTATAGACCAAATCGCCTAAATTGGAACAAAACATTGCATGTTTGTTTTGAAAATGGTTTGCTACTCGTAAGTAGGATAAAATGCAAGTTTTGCCACCCTCAAGTGGGCTTTAGAAAAGATGGTTTTGCCACTATCTACTGGGTTTAAAACTCACAGTTTTAATACATTATTCCAATTTAGGTAATTCAACCTCCACCCACAGGCATTCAAGCAGTTATATCACATAAGCAAGTAGCCTCATGGTAAGCATGCTGCCGTGGCAATACTCACACGCATGCAAGGATGCTAAAACATAAATGCTCACCGAGTACTCCAAGCCAAAACAGAAACTAATTAGTAATCATATGCATGATCCTAGTTCATGTTAAGATGGCTAATGCAATACATGCAAGATGCAGCTACAATAGGCTCGGCTAATCTATGGATGACATATGATGATGCTACAACTAACATGTATTCAACTTGGAATTGAAATACAATACAGTTAGTATGATGCGCCGAGCCCGGTGCATGCAAGACAAATATATGGATGCACGCATGCATAGCATAAGGTATGCTAAATCAAATATGACCTAATACTAACCATCAAAAGCAGATAAGTAAAAGGGAGAAAGAAGTGGGGGTTGGAAGACATACACACACGCACCCACACTTATTACAAGTTGGCCCTCACTCGGAGAGACCGAAAGAATAATGCAATTTAACTAACTAACAAGCTAATTAAATATTGCAGACCACGTAATTAATTAAGCAAATTAATTAATCTAATTTAAGCAATAAACAACCTCGGGAAGAGGGTCCAATGCGATGCGTGCTCGATTCCGCTCAGATGTCACTGCCATGCACAAGCTGCCTCTGCTTTGACTGTTCTGCTTCTCTGAAGACTGCATAAGTCCCAGGGTTGCTTCTCTGAGTGCTGTGGAGCACCACCGGCCGTGAGGAATAGTCACCGGCCATGTATGATGGTCACCGACCACAAAATAATCCATCGGCCAACAATGGATGGCCGGTCGGCACTTAAGATGGCCGGCCGGCCAAAACTTGTTGCAAAAAATTGGTTTGACAGCAGCAGAGGACAGAACTTGGCATGGCAATGCATTTCAAGCAATGTATGCACCAACCACATTCCTTATCATATTTATGACTCAAATGAGGATGGGCCTCAATTCTCGGGCCATCAATCACGCATTTCCATGCATGATGGCCCAAAGAATCAAGTGTGCATGTTGATATGGAATGCAATGCACATAATCAAGCAAATTGAACTCAACCTCTATCACAAGCAATTCAAGAGGCGAAGCATGCATGCCAATGCAATGCAATCCTAAGCATGTCAACTAGTATGCAACATGGACAATGCTAAGAAGCATACAAGGCATACAATGGTCATGCAAGACATAGGGCATGAGACAATGCAACTAACAAGTATGCAAGGCACAATGTGGGTGTTCGAGCACGCAAGCAAGCATGTGACTTCATTCAATCATGCAACTCCAATCATGCAACAACACACAAATATGCAACAACATACAAGGTGGACATACAACAACATGCAAAGGGGTGGGCTTAAACTAACATGGGTAGCTTGCAAGCTTGCCAAAATCAGTGGCCAATACTATGGAAGTGAGGTCCAACACACACACACGCATGCATGCAAATATGGTCCAACACTTAAGCATATGAAGACAACTTGTAAGCACAAAAACATGGACTAATGACATGCAACATAAACTCTGAAAATCATGTTAAAATGGTGCCAAACCAAGCCAACAAGACAGGCATAAGCATGCAATTAGAGGTCCAAAACTCAAGGCAAGCTAAGGAGGTATTGAAATACCCTTAGCAAAACCAAACATGGCATGAATTAAATGACCAAAAATGGAGTTTTAGCATATTAAAACAAAGCCTAAAGACCACTTAGATGGCATCTAAATGACTTAAATTCAAGGGCATGCACAATGACCAAACATGGAGCATAAGACACAACCTCATAAGGCATCAAAGAGGCATCAAAGGCAAGCACGCAAGCATGTCATGAGGACTGAAATGATGCTATAAGTGGTGTCAAACCACTGAAATAAATCAAACAATGCATGCTTAACACTTCACACATTTAAAGCCTACAAGCTAAACAATGTAAAGGGGCTATGCAATGCATGCCATGGTCGACCAAAACAACTAAAGGCAGACCTTAAGCATGGGAAAATAAGTACAAAAGCTTCACAAAGTAGGGCCTAAAACATGCTTGAACAAGGGTCAAAGCCTAGATGCATGTTAAGGCTAAATGATGGCATTACAAGACATGTATGCAAAGCATGCAAGGTGTGTCCAAACCAACTCAACACAATGCTATTTCATGGCAAAATAAGCATAAATATCAGTCAAGGCATGGTCAACACACACTTAAACTAGATGCTCCCTCAAGAGGCAAAAATAGCCCTTTTCAAGGACAACAAGGAGAGGGGGTGGCCCTCTCCTTCCTAGGACCTCAAGGCACCATTCTCACCTCTGAAAGCCCTCAAGATTTTAGTGGTGAGGAGGCCCAAACACAATGGTCCCGGAGCTCAACCAAAATGGCACAAAACAGAGGCCAAACAAGCCTTAAGAGGGGTCAAACAAACCCAAAGCTTAAAACACCCTTAACAAACTATTTAGAGAAGACAAAAACAAGACTTTTATATGTTATATGCTAAGCTCAAAAATAGATGCAAGATAGGCTAAAAAGCTTTGCAAAAATGGGGTAAAAATGGACAAAAGTCTTACCCTTGTAGACCCTCTTCACAAACAATGTTCCAGCAGCTCTTTTGGTTCCAAACCAGTCCAAAAGCTTCAAGGAAAGACCTCTGGTACCTCAGCAACTAAGAAAAGGTGTGATGGTGGGTGTTTGTGCACAAAAATGAGACTAAACACACACTAAACACAAGAGAGAGAGAGATATAGAGATAGAGGATATATGTAAACCCTAACCCTAAATCTCAAGCTCTGAAAATGTTGTCTAAGTTGTCTAACCCCTGAACAAGAGAGAAGAGGTTCTCTTTTATAGACAATTAGTCTTGTAAAGCTTCCAAAGGAAGCAAACAAGAGGGCAATCCCTCCATACACGTGTATGGAGGGGGTGACAGTGTATGCCAGCTGCACAAAAATATCTGCAAAAGTAGATGCACAGTAGTTGGCCGGCCAAAAATGCAATTGACTAAAAAAAGATAGCCGGCCGGCCATCTATAGTGCCGGTCGGCCAAATATTTGGCCGGTGGAAGCAAAACACAGCCGGTGGCCTCAAGCCATGGCCGGTGATGTGTGGGGATAGCTCACAAGCCATTCCCTGCCCCTCCAAGGAAAAACACAAGTGTTTGGTGCCAAACCAGACACAAAACAGTCGAGTCGAGAGGTCCTGAGGCAAGGCGCGTAGCCGAGACCTCCGGGAACTCAAGACGAACACAAACAAGGATGATCACCGGGTGTTCAAGCGGTGACGTCCAAGTCTTGAGGACGATCAAAAATGGGGTGTCTACAGTTGCCCCTCTTTGACAGAACTCGAAAATCATAACAATGACGGGAGTGAGTGTCAAAGCCTAGAGACGACCCATTTTTGACAATGGTTAAAATGCCACGAAAAGTTATTTTGAAAGGCCTTAGAAGATGGCTCAAAAGCTATACAAGCTAAAGAACAAAAGGGAGAGACAACCCCCTAACACAAAATAGGCCTAAACCATCATTTTAAGGACTAAAAAAAACAGAGTTTTCTTTAGTTCAAAACCAAGCCAAAAACAGTTTGCAAAGGTGGTAAAACAAGCATGCAAAACAAAGCTTTAGAGGGACAAGTGCTTACCCTTGAAGCCAAATAGCAAAACAACAAGATTTCTGAGTTAAAACCAAGCTTTAGCAGCCCAAAACAAGTTCCAAGGGACCTTAACCCAATGGTGATCAAGTCTTCTTAAGGTTTGATAAGTTGAAGATGGATGTATGCAAGCCTTTAAGCACAAAATCCTTGGAGAGAATGAAATCTAGAGAGAGTTTCTAGAGAGAGAGGCTCCCAAATCTTTTGCCAAAATTGTTCTAATCTATTCTCCCATGTTCTAACCCTTGAATATGAGATATAAGGCTTCATTATATAGAAAAATATCAAGTTTGGTCGAAATATCTGATTTGGGACAGGTGGCACAAGCTGGAAATAGCTGGAGGAGAAATATCTGTCAATTCTGGACTTTCTGGACATTTTTGGCCGATCGGCCAACATTTTTGGCCGATAAGGTTCACTTTTGGCCGACCTGTGGCCGATGAGGTCAAATTGTGGCCGATGCACTTCCATAGAGGCCGATGGCAAAAATCAATCCTGGTCCTTGATTTGAAGAAAGCCTAACTCCTTCATCTGGACTCCTTTTCATGTCATTCTTGAGCCTAAACTGTAGCCCCGAAAGTCTTCCTTCCAATTATGCAAGCCTCACATAAAAATCCCATGTGTTCTAAGAGATATCCCTCTTTTAGTGAAGGATGCTCAGTTTCGGTCCAACCGGAATGATGCCCAACTTCAGCCAATCATATCTCCCCCATCCGGACTCGACTTTAGAAGATTAATAAGTGAAAAATGAAGCCCCGGAAGTAAGCTTTCCAACGGTGGTGGCTTCATATCTGAAATCCAAATTTTCAAAAGGATAAGCCTGATTTAGCGAGGGCTGCTCGACTCTCTCTCTTAACTGTTCATGCCCAACTTCTTCCTCAACTAGGTTTCTTCCCTCTTCTCCTCTTTTCTTCAACTCAAAACCCCTAAGCAAGGTGTTTTGAAATATTTTTCAGAGATTTCACCTCTCTTTCATTCATTTCCACTTTGTCCTTGCTCGGTTTATCGAAAAGCGCAACATTTGACAAAATGCGAGCCTCGGAACATCATAGGAACTTTATTTCAAAATTTTTTTGAAAGAGAGGGTTTTAAGGTCTAAAAACCATTCAAAATAGCTTTGGTCCAAAATGGGGTGTGAGGTTGGGATTTGACTCTCCTCTTGCCGAAGAAATCAAACTTTTGCTCTGCACATCTTTCACCACCAAGTAAACCGTCAGTAGCACCCAAGTCTTAAGGGCGGTCAAAAATGAGGTGTCTACATAAACCCCCAGAAATTCCTAAACAGTAGTTTAAATCTAATGTTTATTAAGAAGCAACCACTACTATAGGGTTCATTTGGAATGTGGGTTAGCTTTTTGACTTTTTGACTATTTTAGCCTAGGGCTAAAAAGTTGTTAGGTGTTTTGGAAGAAAGGGTGTGTTTAAACTACAAAGAAATTAATCTAAAACACACAAAATCAAATCTAATTTTTTCCTGCAGAAGAAGAGCAAAACAGAAGAGAAAATGGGTCACAATTGAACAACCCCTTGAGCAGAGTTTCTATTGCCTTTCTAGCTTTCCTTACAAGCATTTTTATATAAAACTATATCAACCCAAGTACCAATAAAACATTTGGTCAAATTTCCTCCACATAAGTTAACTCTAATTAACAAAACCCAACCCAAACATAACTAGAGTTAACTAAACATAAGTGATTGTTTAGATACAAAATTAAACAAGCACATTACATCGACATTGCCCCCCTCCCAATGTGCTGCTCTATAACTCCAAGTAACTCTCTGAAATGCTGGAACTTTTCTGTGGGAAGAGCCTTAGTGAATATATCTACAATTTGTTCATCTGACCTACAGAGTTTGAGTTGCACTTCACATTCTTCAATTGCTTCCCGAATAAAATGATGTTTAATTACAATATGACGAGTGTGACTGTGAAAAACAGGATTCTTAGTGATGGCAATAGCTGATTTGTTGTCACAAAAAAATTCTGTACCATCTTCTTACTTTTCGTAAACATCTTCAAGTATTCTCCTCAACCAAATTGCTTAGGAAGTTGCCAAACCTGTTGAAACATATTCAGCTTCTGTAGATGATTGCGCCACACTTTGTTGCTTCTTTGATGTCAAAGAAAATACTCTAGAACCCAAAGAAAATGCATACTTAGAGGTGTTTTTCATATAATCAGTACAACCTCCCCAATCACTATCACAAAAACCAAACAATTTCACAGTTGAATCTTTGCAATACTTGATATCATAGCTGGTTATGCCTCGAATATATCTCAAAACTCGTTTTATGTTATACTCATAGTGGTGTGTGTGTGTAAATTAAATAAACAATAAAATAAAATAATTCAAAAAATAATTATATAAATTATTTTCCAAATTAAACGCTTATAGAAATTAATGTCGAGGCTTGTGTTGGGCACAATCTCCTTAAAGTAGATTTCGCCATCGCTTCGGTGCTTCGAGTTTTAATCGGCGTCTACTTCCCAGAATGCAACGACTAATACTTAATTTTATAGCACTATAAAATCAAGTCTGGCGAACCAAATAATGCTATAACTCTTTCTTTTTCTTTTTCTAAAAATAAATGCAGAAACAGATACAAGAGCAAAGAAAGAAAAGAAGAAAAATGATGAAATTCTGAGGAAAAAATTGAATGCCAAGAATGCTGGACTTGAAGGCTTTTTATAGTAAAAATAGTGGCTATTCCGAACAGGTAGAAAACCTATTCGGACAAAATGAACAGGTACCTGGACAGATTTGAATCTGTTTGGACAAATTCAGTTTGAATTCAACAGGTACAATTTGAATTTCAACAGGTAGAAAACCTGTTCGAGTGGAAATCAACAGTTATAAACTTGTTCGGACCTGTTTAGGTGAGAAAAAAACTAGACCAAATTTATTTTAAATTTTGAAACTGAAATTAAAAAAATAAAAATTATTTCTGGCCCAAAAAGATAAGTATTGGGCCAGACAAGCCTAACCCAACCTCACACCACACACTCGAGCCCAAGCAAAGCCCAGCCCGACTAGACGGACAGCGGTGGTAGTGCATGTGTGGTTTTTGTTTTGGGTCCAATGGATCTAGCCCACTTCACCCATAACCTCACCCTTCCACAAATTTGGGTACCCCTTGGGGCCCATCCCAAGTATCCCAAGCTAAGGTATATAAACCCACACAAATCCATAAGCCTTTCCAATGTGGGACAAGCACATTTCATAAATGTGTAAGAAACCCACCTAAAGCCACATGAACCCGAAAACGAGCATTGAATTCTCATTCATCCGGAAATGGTTTTAAGCAACCAAATACACAGTTTTATTCACTACGCGGCATAAAACATGAACCCAATTAGAAACGTTAAAAATAACGCTTGGGTCCCACCTTAATTAATGCTCAAAGTTAGCAAGAAATAAGATTTTTTCAAAAGTTTCAAAAGCCATTTTCCAACATTTTGCAGCACCAAGATGATTTTGGCTAGGATTATTCATAAATCTATAAAGTAAACTTGCAGCATACATTATATCCGACCTTCTAGCTGTAAGATACAACAAATTTGCAACCAAGCCTCTATACGACGAACCATCAACTTTTTTCTCTCTATCTTCGTTTGTAAGTTTTTCATTGTGGCCATGGGTTTACAACCACTCACGCCAAATTTCATTAAAATATTTTCAACATATTTCTTTTGAGAAATAAAAACTCCATCTTTAACTTGATAGATTTCAATTTCAAGAAAATGATTCAACAAACCCATGTCAATCATTTCATATCCTCCCATCATGTCATTTTTAAATTCTTCAATCATTATCTCATCATTACCGAAAAATAACAAATCATCAACATACAAGACAACAATAAGAATTGACTTACCTTGATTTTTCACATATAAGGTTGGCTCACTCTTGCTCTTCTTGAAACCCTTTTTGATGAAATAGAAATCAATTTGGCTATACCATGCTCTTGGAGCTTGCTTTAGCCCATACAATGCTTTCTTCAATTTATACACCTTGTCTTCATCTTCTTTCATTAAAAACCCTTAAGGTTGTTCAACATACAATTCCTCTTTCAATTCTCCATTTAAAAATGCAGATTGAACATCAAATTGATACAATGACCAACCTTTTTGGGCTGCTAAAGCAATGAGAGCTCGAATGGTGTCAAGTCGTGCAACCAATGCAAATGTTTCTTGAAAATTGATTCCATGTTGTTGTGTGTACCCTTTTATGACCAGCCTTGCCTTGTTCCTTTGGAATGAACCATCCGAATTCAACTTTACTTTATAAATCCACTTCACCTCAATGTTTTCCTTGCCTTGTGGTCTTTCAACCAATTCCCATGTGTTGTTCTTCTCAATGAATTCAATTTCTTCTTCCATTGCTTTCTTCTAAGCTTCCTCTTTAATTGCTTCCTCAAAACTTTTAGGTTCTGCTACACAAAAATTGTATCTAGCATACACATCACTCCAACTCCTCATTTTTTTTAGAGTTGAGCTAGGTGAGGATAAATTAGAATTTGAGCTTGAACTTGGAGAAGAGCTGGAAGATGATGATGAACCTGCCTTTGGTGAGAAATGATGTGAATCTTCATTGTCTTCATCTTCATGTGTTGAATTTTCTTGCTTCTCATCAACTAGGACAAATTGCTTCTCAATTTTACCTTCTTCCCAATTCCATGAAACATTGTCATCATATAACACATCCCAACTGATTATAATATGATTTTTCTTCAAGCTATACAATCAATAACCCTTGGATTTGCTGCTATATCCCACAAAGATACATTTCTCACTTGTTTCATCTAATTTGCTTCTTCTTTCCTTTGGAATTTGAGCATATCAAACACATCCAAATACTTTGAGATGTTTTACTGATGGCTTTCTCCCACTCCAAGATTCTATGGGAGTTTTGTTCCAAACAACTTTGGTAGGACGCCTATTTATCAAGTACACTGCTGTGTAAATTGTTTCAACCCAAAAACTCTTTGATAGCGCCTTTTCATGCATCATAGATTTGGCCATTTCCATCATCGTTTGATTCTTTCTTTCGAATACTCCATTTTGTTGTGGAGTATAACCCACTGTTAGTTGCTTTTTTACACTTTCATCTTCACAAAATTTGTCAAACTCCTTAGAGTTGTATTCTTTGTCATTATCACTTCTCAAAGTCTTTATGTAGTGCCCACTTTGCTTTTCCACCATGCTCTTGAATCTCTTGAGAATAGTGAACACTTCAGATCTTTCCCTTATGAAATACACCCATGTCATCCTTGTATAGTCATCAATAAAAAGAATAAAGTATTTGTTTTAGGCATGGGAGGGAGTTCTCATTGGCCCACAAACATTCGTATGAACTAACTCTAACATTTTTTTGGCTCTCCAAGCAACTCCTTTAAGAAAAGGTTGTTGATGATGCTTCCTAAGTGCACACCCTCACAAGCATCATGTATTTCCTCAATACTTGGAAGTACTTGGACCATATTCCTTTGGTGAAGCACTTTGAGACTATCAAAATTCAAATGCCCAAGTCTTCTATGCCACAACCATGACTCATCATTCGTATGAGCTTTCAAAGTAACATTTCTAGCATAGTTGAATGTGAGTGGGAAGCTTTGATTTTTCTCCATTTGAATTTTTGCCACTATTTGCTTTCCATTTCTGTCATGAATGGTGCAGCTATTAACTTCAAAATGGACTGCATATCCATGTTCCACAAGTTGTCAAACACTTAGCAGATTTTGCTTCAAGTCTGAAACAAGCAACACATCATGAATAAACTCAGTCGCCTTCTTTGTTTTAACTCTCATGGTTCTTTTTCCATTTATATTTACTAACACTCCATTTCTCATTTTAACTTAAGAGCAAATTGAAGTGTCCATGTCCAAGAAAATAGACATATCACCTATCATATGATTGCTACACCCACTATCAAGGTACCAAGCATCATTTTTATGTTCTGAGGCTACTTGACAAGAATAAAATAAGTTTCCTTCTCTATCTTTCTCCTCTAAAAAATTAGCTTGTTGATTGCTCTTGACTTTGCAATCCTTATGGAGGTGGCCGAAATTCTTGCATTTATAACATTATTGTTTCCCTCGGAACCAACAATCCTTCTCTAGATGATTTCCTCTTTCACAAATTTTGCACTTTCTTGTATTTTCTTCCACACTTGAACTTCTATCAATCTTGCTTCTACATCTTCCCCTTGATGAATTTCTTCCTCTACCTCTTCATCTTCCTCTTCCTTGTCTACCACCTCTTAATGATTCCCCTCTTTTTTGTTTATTACATGACTAGTATATGCCCGTGCCTAAAGGCACGGTATAAATATTGTTGGGATTAAAATATAATGGTAATTTATATGTATAATGTTAAAATTTATGGAGTCTGTAATATTTTTTTATACAAATATTAAAAAATTATAAAGAAATATTATTTTGATTATATAGAAATATAATTTATCTAATTTGTTATAAAAATAAAATAAAATTGAGGTCAAATGAATTTTATAATTTGAATTTAGTTGTATATTTTAAAAATAATTTTTATAAATTTGAAATTCAAAACTTATTTAGTTTTAGAGTTTTCGAAAAGAATTTTTTTAATTTTAAATTTGTATTTTATTTTTTTTAGTAAAATTTTTAAATATTTTAATAAGCATTTTTTATTTTGCAGATCTATTCAATCTGAATACACTTAAGAATTATAAAATTTAGAGTAATGCTATAAAATTTATATTTAAAATTTTAAAAATAATATCTACAATTTTAAAATAAAATTGTATAAGTGGTTGTTTAAGGTGTGTTATATAAGTATACTTTTTGACTTTTTTTCTAAAAAAGTAGAGAAAAAAATATGTATGTTTGGGATAATTTTTTAATTTTTTACGAAAAGATGTGTAATAAAAGAAAAATGGCCATTCTGCCCTTTTGACTTTTTGACTTGATTTTTGAATTGTTGAATTCAAAGAGTAAAATAATAATTTTGTCGTCTAAGCTTTTCCAACAAACTTCTTCCAATTAGTATAAATTTTTTGACATTTTTAATAATTTTTTAACTTTTATAATTTATGCTAAACCAATCTTGAATAATACATTTTGCCCGCAAGAGAGTGAAATGGCAATTAACAAAAACACATTTTGCACTTAAGAGCCACGCGCACAAAAAATTAAAAATAAATAAATAAATAAACCTAAAATTCTGCACCCCACCAGCTCACCCACTGTCCTTTGTCACCCACCTTACTTTTTCAAATTTTAAATTTCAAAACTCTCTCTCTCTCCTCAAAACACACTTTGCTACCCCAAAAAGAGGAGGGCAGAATTTATAGCATAATTTATTTTTTCAATTTTTTAATTATGTAAATCTGTCTTATTTAACTGTTTCATCGTTTATAATTATGTAAGTGAGGATGACTATCTTAAGTCTATCTAAAATTTACTTAATTGTTTCATCGTTTATAATTATGTAAGTGAGAATGATTATCTTAAATCTATCTAAAATATTATGTAGTTTAATCTCAATTAATTAAATTATATTCCATTCTTAAATTCAATTGTTATTAAATTCAATTGATTAAATTATTAAATTTCATTCCTTTTAAACTCAATTGATTAAATTCCATTCTTAATTACCTAATATTGTTATTATGAGAGAGTTATTTATTGTTATTATGAGTGTAACGCCCTCAAAAAAATAACATTAAACCCATCAGATAAGACAAGCATTTACATATAAACTAACCACATTTCTTTATTTCATTGAGTTTCATTACATAAGTATTACATGTTAACATCAAAAGAAAATGCCCTACGGGCTTACAGCTTTCCAAGTTAACACTTGGTTACAACAAAAGAGTACTAACTCGTTTACACATTAAGCCCTTGGCTTGAAGTTACATGTAATACATCAAAAGTAAAACAACTACGACCGCCTCTAGCCTCCCAAGCTATGTCCTTGGAGGTGGCATGCTTCCTGTACCTGAAAATGATATTCCCACATAGGGTGAGCCACAGCCCAGTAGAAATACACTAAACCAACCATGGACAATGACTAAAACATTAGCAATTGATAGTTGGTCACCACTGATACAATCACATAAATTACATATTTATGTCAACGACTTACAAGTCCCAATTACTTTTCATTTTCCCTTTTTCAACAGATAAGCATGCTAGCTCTATCATCATTTCCACAGATATGTATAAAAACTATATCTCACATTCAGATAAGCATAAAAGCTATATCCACATTCTCAACAGATATGTATATCAACAATATCCACAGATAAGCATACAAGCTGTATCCACATTCTACAACAGATATGTATATCAACAATATCCACAGATAAGCATACAAGCTGTATCCACACTTCACAAAGATAAGCATATGAGCTCTATCTTCACTTCTCTAGACAAGCATATGAGCTCTGTCTACGGAGTTCATCCCCTATCTCCTTCCAATACCTATCCGGTTTAGAGGTACATCCCCTATCTTTCCCTAAACCGCAGAGTACATCCCCTATCTCCTCCTCTACACATAACGTATATAAACACATTGGTTCTATATACAATCACACAATACACACAATTAATGTATTCTATCAACCGTCAAGTTCCATGACACATTCCATTGATTAGTTTCCGTTTACCTAATCATCATGTATTGTCTACAACAATCTCGACTATCCTCCACCGATAGCCCAAAGCAGTTATTTCTAAAACAAAAAATAAATGCACAAATGGATATTCAATCAACATTTCATTTCCTCATTTCTCACCAATTAATTATCCTAATTAATTAAACAATGTAATTAGGCCATTTTCCATAATTACCATTTCAACCCTTAGGTCCCATTTTCATCAATGATTCAACAATCATTCCATTTTTCTATGCCAAACATGCATCTAGGTTTATTATGAATAAAACCCCAACTTTTGTAAAATTACACAAAAGCCCCAAACTTTCCCAAAATTACCAAACCAAGCCCAACATCTCAAAATATCAAAATTTAAAGACAAAACCCATAGAGAGGAGTAGGTTATCCCTACCTCAAATTCGGAGTCCCAAAGGAGAAGACGACAAAACCCAACGTGCTCCAAACCCGAGATTTTCAAATTAAAATGAAGCCCTCGACGATCAACAACTTTTTTGTAAAGGCCAAAGGTGAGTAAATCACTCCTACTAGATCAAAACCTAGAGAGAAGGTAGAGTCTAGAGTGAGAGGCTCAACAATGGTGATTTTGGAAAAGTAAGAGAGAGAAGAGAAAGTGAAAAAGTGATTTAAAGAGTCACAAATTCGGGACTTTAACCCAGGTCTCCGCTCGAGCGTAAAACACCCCGCTCGAGCGGCCACTCACAGACTTCCGCTCGAGCGGCCAACCTCCCGCTCGAGCGCAGAATGCACTCGCCCAGCACTTTTGCAGAACCAGGCCTCCGCTCGAGCTCCCAACCCTACGCTCGAGCGGCACTCAGACAACCCCGCTCGAGCGGCCAATACCACGCTCGAGCGTACAACGCTGCACAGGAAAATACTGAATGGGTGTAATCTACGCTCGAGCGCCAACACCTCCGCTCGAGCGTACAGGCCAAAAATCTGGGCAACTAGTTTTGGTTTCTAAACTCAACCAACCTGTAACAAACCCGCTCAACACATCCTATAACTCAAATACAAAGTAAGAAAGGATGCAAACAAGATAATAAACAACTACCAACATCCACGGACACATGTCCGGATCACTATACAACAAGGGTAAACCCGGGATCGCTATAACCTCCCCCCCCTTAAAGAATTTCGTCCCCGAAATTAAACACAAGTTTTCAAAAACAAGTTTTCCTCCATTTTAAACAATGTTACATTTTAACATTCAACAATTCGACCCATTACCTGTCATCCCATCTCTTTAACAAGAGACGTATCACAATATGTAAACAACATATGTATTATTAACATGCACCAACATTATGCACTAACTTTCCAATGTCAACAATATATTCAACATATATAGTGTTACATCTAACTACCATATGAGGCAAGTTCCAAAACATGCTTCCAATAATCAAAACATTCTCAATGTTTTACAACTTAAGACATATATAAAAGCTCTTAAGTTCAACATAATGTAAAATTTAAATACAAGATCACACATCAACAAACAAGTCCGGATATTTCTCACGGACTTCCAACTCACGTTCCCAAGTGGCTTCCTCCACTCCGTGATGTTTCCACAAGACTTTCACCAAAGGAATGGTCTTACCACGCAGGACCTGATCCCGCCTATCCAAGACCCGAACCGGTCTCTCCTCATACGAGGCATCCTCATCTACCTCTAAATCGCTCCAATCCAGCACATGTGATGGATCTGGCTCATACTTCCGAAGCATACTCACATGAAACACGTCATGCACTCCGGACAACTGCGGCGGTAAGGCTAACCGATAAGCAACCTCACCTATCTTCTCAAGGATCTCAAAAGGACCAATAAACCGAGGGGATAATTTCCCACTCTTCCCAAACCTCATCAGGCCTCGCCTAGGTGATATTTTCAGAAAGACATGATCACCTACCTCAAACGCCAAAGGCCTCCTCCTACGGTCGGCATAACTCTTTTGTCGACTCTGGGCTGTAACAAGCCTCCTACGGATAAGCTCAACTTTCTCCGTCGTCTCCCTAACCAACTCCGGACCCAACAAAGGTGCATCACCCACCTCGGCCCAACAAACTGGAGACCTACACGGTCGGCCATACAAGGCCTCAAACGGTGCCATACCGATGCTAGACTGAAAACTATTGTTGTAGGCAAACTCTACCAATGGCAAGTGCCTCTCCCACGTCCCACTGAAGTCCAGGACACAACCCCGAAGCATATCCTCGAGGATCTGAATAGTACGCTCGGACTGTCCGTCAGTCTGAGGATGATAAGCCGTACTAAAGGTCAACTTAGTGCCCAGTGCATTCTGCAAACTCTGCCACAACCTAGCAGTAAAACGAGGATCTCTATCTGAGACGATCGTCACTGGGACCCCGTGCAATCTCACTACATCCCGAATATACAAATCGGCAAGATGATCTACCGAATTTCTCACGCGCATAGGAATAAAGTGCGCCGACTTAGTCAACCGGTCTACAACCACCCAAATAGCATCACTACCCCGCTGAGTCCTCGGAAGACCTACAACGAAGTCCATAGTGACATGCTCCCACTTCCACTCGGCAATAGGCAAGGGTTGCAACAAACCCGCTGACCTCTGATGCTCGGCCTTCACCTGCTGGCAAGTAAGGCATTTCGATACGAAAACAGCCACATCTCTCTTCATACCCCGCCACCAAAACTGGCGACCCAAATCCTGATACATCTTAGTACCTCCCGGATGCACCGCAAGGCGCGAATGGTGAAACTCTCGGAGTACTTCCTCACGGCAAGCCTCCGGTACAAACAAACGGTCTCGGTATCTCACACTCAGGTCGGGATACACCGTCAAACTCTTCTCAACTTTCCCACTGGAGATCTTCTCTCGGAGGGATTCTACCTCAAGGTCACCTCTCTGTGCCTCTAACACTCTAGTCACAAGTGTAGGCTGCGCAACAACAGAAAACAAGGCCGCAGCCTCAACAGATTCGCCCAGTAGCAAATCAAACTCGCCAAGTGCTCCCAACATCACCCATTCCCGGATGGCTATACAAGCTACATCACTAATGGTTTTCCTACTAAGGGCATCGGCCACAACATTGGCCTTTCCCGGATGATAATGCAACTCAAAATCATAATCCTCGATGAACTCCATCCATCTCCTCTGCCTCAGATTCAAGTCTCTCTGTGTAAACAGATACTTCAAACTCTTGTGATCCGAGAATACCTCGAACCTCTCACCATAAAGGTAGTGCCTCCAGATTTTCAAGGCAAAGATCACAGCTGCTAACTCTAGGTCGTGTGTGGGGTAATTCTTCTCGTGTATTTTCAACTGACGTGAGCCATAAGCTACCACTTTTCCCTCTTGCATCAACACACAACCCAAACCCTCTTGTGAAACATCACAATAAACCGCATAACCCAACCCTCTCTCCGGAATAATCAACACCGGAGCGGTGGTCAATCTAATTTTCAACTCTTGGAACGACTTTTCACAAGTCTCACTCCACACAAACTTGACTCCCTTCCGAGCCAGTCTAGTCAACGGTGACGCTAACCTGGAGAAATCTTTCACAAACCGACGGTAATACCCAGCCAATCCCAGAAAACTGCGGATCTCAAACACACTCTTAGGCTGTGCCCAATCTTGCACTGCCTCAACCTTGGATGTATCAACAGACACCCCTTCCCCGGATATCACGTGGCCTAAGAATTTGACTTCCCCCAGCCAGAACTCACACTTCCCAAACTTGGCATACAGCCTATGGGCTCTAAGTAACTCAAGCACCACTCTCAAGTGTGCCTCGTGCTCCTCCTCAGAAGACAAATAGATAAGGATATCGTCCACGAAAACAACCACAAATCGGTCTAAGAACTCCCGGAAAATCCGGTTCATCAAGTCCATAAAGACTGCCGGTGCATTGGTAAGTCCGAATGGCATCACCAAAAACTCGTAATGGCCATACCGCGTACGGAATGCCATCTTAGGAATATCTTCCTCCCTGACCCTCAACTGATGGTAACCCGATCTCAAGTCTATCTTAGAGAAACAACGGGAACCCTTCAACTGGTCAAACAAATCATCTATACGGGGCATAGGGTACTTATTTTTAACCGTAGCCCGATTCAACTTCCGGTAGTCTATACACAATCTCAAGGCACCATCTTTCTTTTTAACAAAGAGTGCCGGTGCTCCCCACGGTGAAACACTAGGGCGAACAAAGCCCTTATCGAGCAATTCCTGGAGCTGAACTTTCAACTCAACCAACTCTGCTGGAGCAAAACGGTAAGGTGCCATAGAAATCGGCGCCGTACCAGGCACTAAATCAATAGAGAACCCTATCTCTCGGTGAGGTGGCAAACTAACAAGATCTTCGGGAAAGACATCCGAATACTCACAAACCACCCTCGGTAATACATGCTGGGTCTCACCACTCTCACCACTCTCAAAGCTAGCAAGTAGACTACTAAGTTCACTTCGCCCTCGCGAATCATACCCCGGTGGCAAAACACTACCAACCCGGTCTCCCAAGAAATGGAACCACTCCCCGCTCAAGGTACACAATGTAACCCTCTGGCGGTAGCAATCAATAACAGCCCGGTATGACGATAACCAGTCCATACCCAAAATAACATCAAAACCCTTCATGGGCATGACAACAAACGGAAAAGGAAGCCTATAGTCGGCGACCTCTATATCACAACCGCTAACACCCTGTTTCAGAATCAACTCACCACCCAAAGGCGATACCACACAAATAGGAGATGCTAACTGTGCTAACTCCAATTCCAAAACAGATGCAAATGCAGCAGATACAAAAGAATGAGATGCACCCGTGTCTATCAACACATTAGCAACTGAGTTGCAAAACAGAAAAGTACCTCTCACTACTGATGGAGCCGGTACTAAATCCTGCGCGGTAACAGCATACACGCGCCCCGTAGGCCCCTAGTCTACCTACTCACCTCTCGGAGCAAAAGACTGCTGCACAGACTGGGATGACGAAGCTCCCGGATTGGCCCTCGAGGCCTGCACAGACTGAGCTGGCTGAAAACCCTGCGTCTGTCTAGAACCAGACGCTCCAGAAGTGGCACTCAACTGTGGGAAAAACCTCTTCATGTGCCCAGGTTGTCCACACTGATAACAAGTCAAGAGCTGCCCCCTGCCCAAACTCTGACTCTGCGGTCTAGCTGAAGAAGAAGCAGCTTTCTGACCCCCACCCTTCTGCGGGCAAACAGATACCTTGTGACCCAGCTGGCCACACTTGTAACAGGTGAAATCCCCCTGACCACCTCTCCCGGAGCCTGCACTCGGCACTGGGAAGGTCGATCTAGCAACACCACCCTGCGACTGCTGAGGGTTAGAACCCCTCTGCCTCCTGCCATCACCCTGACTATCCTGGCTCCTCTTGGAGCCTCTCTGGCCCTCATCCTCCTCCTGCATCATAAGCTCCATATGAGCTGCAGCGTCCACTAGGTGTCTATACTCTCGAATATAAGACCCACCAATTCTCAACTTGAGGCCCCGCCTCAACTTCCGCTCAAACTCATAGCAACGGCGTTCCTCAGACGCCACCAGTTCAGGTGCAAACCTAGACAGACTGGTAAAAGTAGCCTCAAACTCGGCCACTGACAAGCCCTGCTGATTAAGCCGGCTAAACTGATCCCTCAGCTTTTCCTTAGCTGCTGCTGATAAAAACCTCTCCTGAAAAGCATTCACAAACGCCTCCCAAGTACCACCAACACGAGCTTTCTCGTACTTCCACCATTGACCCGCATCTCCCTTCAGTTGGAAGGATGCCAAGGTCACTTTCAGTGCTCCGTCCTCGATGCCAAGCATCTCAAACGTCTTCGTTGTCTGTTCGAGCCATTCATCTGCCTTAAGCGGCTCTTTAGGATCCCCGATAAACTCGTCCGGATTACACCGGAAGAACTCCCTCTTCAAGAAGGAAGGCCCTGTCTCAGCTGCCTGATTCCCAGCTCTAAGAATACCCAAAGCTCCTGCTATCTCTCTGGCCAAGGCACCCATAGCCTGCTGACCCACTGGCTCGGCCACATTGGCCTGCCCAACTCCCTCCTGCACTGCCGGAATCTCACCCTGTAACGGTACTTCCTGCCTCGCAGGTCTACCACGCCTAGCACCTCTTCCTCGTCCTGACATCCTAATAAAGGCAACACAGAACGTTAGCACATTCATAAGTGTGCCGAAACTAAACACTCACGTCCTAATGCATGGACAACTGTAATTCACTCCACATAAGCACATAAACACATAAGCACTTACGAACTTCATTTCCGGATAATGATAGTCCCGAGGCGTTACTAGAGTTCCGGTTAGAAACAGCGTTGATCAAGTGCTTTTCCAACAAGACTCCCAGAAACTCAAGGATCCAATCAACATCCTAGAAATTAAATCCCACACCCACATAGTCACATAAGCATGTTATCAAATAAACACATAGCATATGGTACTACATCTACGTCTCTATCAAGCGAGACAAACCCATTGTGATCCTAATCACTTCCCACGTACCCAAAGTATTCGAACCCGGTACGCTCTGATACCAAGTTGTAACGCCCTCAAAAAAATAACATTAAACCCATCAGATAAGACAAGCATTTACATATAAACTAACCACATTTCTTTATTTCATTGAGTTTCATTACATAAGTATTACATGTTAACATCAAAAGAAAATGCCCTACGGGCTTACAGCTTTCCAAGTTAACACTTGGTTACAACAAAAGAGTACTAACTCGTTTACACATTAAGCCCTTGGCTTGAAGTTACATGTAATACATCAAAAGTAAAACAACTACGACCGCCTCTAGCCTCCCAAGCTATGTCCTTGGAGGTGGCATGCTTCCTGTACCTGAAAATGATATTCCCACATAGGGTGAGCCACAGCCCAGTAGAAATACACTAAACCAACCATGGACAATGACTAAAACATTAGCAATTGATAGTTGGTCACCACTGATACAATCACATAAATTACATATTTATGTCAACGACTTACAAGTCCCAATTACTTTTCATTTTCCCTTTTTCAACAGATAAGCATGCTAGCTCTATCATCATTTCCACAGATATGTATAAAAACTATATCTCACATTCAGATAAGCATAAAAACTATATCCACATTCTCAACAGATATGTATATCAACAATATCCACAGATAAGCATACAAGCTGTATCCACATTCTACAACAGATATGTATATCAACAATATCCACAGATAAGCATACAAGCTGTATCCACACTTTACAAAGATAAGCATATGAGCTCTATCTTCACTTCTCTAGACAAGCATATGAGCTCTGTCTACGGAGTTCATCCCCTATCTCCTCCCAATACCTATCCGGTTTAGAGGAACATCCCCTATCTTCCCCTAAACCGCGGAGTACATCCCCTATCTCATCCTCTACACATAACGTATATAAACACATTGGTTCTATATACAATCACACAATACACACAATTAATGTATTCTATCAACCGTCAAGTTCCATGACACATTCCATTGATTAGTTTCCGTTTACCTAATCATCATGCATTGTCTACAACAATCTCGACTATCCTCCACCGATAGCCCAAAGCAGTTATTTCTAAAATAGAAAATAAATGCACAAATGGATATTCAATCAACATTTCATTTCCTCATTTCTCACCAATTAATTATCCCAATTAATTAAACAATGTAATTAGGCCATTTTCCATAATTACCATTTCAACCCTTAGGTCCCATTTTCATCAATGATTCAACAATCATTCCATTTTTCTATGCCAAACATGCATCTAGGTTTATTATGAATAAAACCCCAACTTTTGTAAAATTACACAAAAGCCCCAAACTTTCCCAAAATTACCAAACCAAGCCCAACATCTCAAAATACCAAAATTTAAAGACAAAACCCATAGAGAGGAGTAGGTTATCCCTACCTCAAATTCGGAGTCCCAAAGGAGAAGACGACAAAACCCAACGTGCTCCAAAACCCGAGATTTTCAAATTAAAATGAAGCCCTCGACGATCAACAACTTTTTTGTAAAGGCCAAAGGTGAGTAAATCACTCCTACTAGATCAAAACCTAGAGAGAAGGTAGAGTCTAGAGTGAGAGGCTCAACAATGGTGATTTTGGAAAAGTAAGAGAGAGAAGAGAAAGTGAAAAAGTGATTTAAAGAGTCACAAATTCGGGACTTTAACCCAGGTCTCCGCTCGAGCGTAAAACACCCCGCTCGAGCGGCCACTCACAGACTTCCGCTCGAGCGGCCAACCTCCCGCTCGAGCGCAGAATGCACTCGCCCAGCACTTTTGCAGAACCAGGCCTCCGCTCGAGCTCCCAACCCTACGCTCGAGCGGCACTCAGACAACCCCGCTCGAGCGGCCAATACCACGCTCGAGCGTACAACGCTGCACAGGAAAATACTGAATGGGTGTAATCTACGCTCGAGCGCCAACACCTCCGCTCGAGCGTACAGGCCAAAAATCTGGGCAACTAGTTTTGGTTTCTAAACTCAACCAACCTGTAACAAACCCGCTCAACACATCCTATAACTCAAATACAAAGTAAGAAAGGATGCAAACAAGATAATAAACAACTACCAACATCCACGGACACATGTCCGGATCACTATACAACAAGGGTAAACCCGGGATCGCTATAATGAGAGAGTTACCACCCAACGAAATATATATTTATAATGAAAACATATTAAATGATTTTAATATTTATAATTTTAGAGTGATATTACAATATACTTTGAGTGGTTTTGAGAAATTGATTAAATATTGACTTTTAACTTTGTTTGACTTTATTGAAAAAACATATAAAAAAAATAAAAAGATAATATCACTCAAAATAAATTAAAAAACTGATTTTTAAATTTTAACCAAATACCAACAGCCTCTTAGCATAGAGTTGGTGAGCATCCATAAGAAGCAAATCCACGTAGAGTTGCCTCTTACTTTTTCCCTTATCTCATCAATCTTCTCTTTCCCTTTCCTTTTTATTTGTTTTTCTTGGGAAGAGATTTCCCCTCCCATGCCTTTCTATCCGTCTCTCAAATTTCACCATTGTTGCTCAAGTTTGAGGTTTGAATAGGAAGGGATTTTGCAAAACTTTCTCTTCGAAACAAAACTCACAAAAAGAAAGGTATCAGTACGGTATAAATAATATTGAGATTAAAATATAATCTTAATTTCTACATATCATATTGAAAAGAAAGTGAAGTGTGTAGTATTTTTTTTAATAAAAACACTAAAAAAATATTATTTTTCTTAAAGAACTTTTAATAATTTTATTTATATAACTCTCCTTAGCCTTGATATAAATTAAGAAATAAACATACAAAATTTATAATGTTTGCCGAAAAACAAAAAAAAAGAAAAGAAAAGTCCTATATTTTATTTCACCAACAAAAAATAAAATTGAAGGTGATAATTACTCCAGATAAAAAATAAAAAAATATATATAAAAGAAATACTCTAAATAATATTATTTTAATTTGAAGGTGATAATTACTAACTTTTCCTTTTTTTTTTTTTTTTTTGGTCTATCTTTGAAAGTCTCCGATGCTATTGCATGCTTGCATTGCTCTCTTTACCCCCATAAATAATATATATTCTTTTACACTCATAAAGCCTCGTCAAGAAAAATCACATACAACCAAAAATAGAAAAACTAACTAAGAAATATCACAAAGACAAAAAAACAAACTAAGAAACCATATACACTCATGTTTCCACATCTCTCTCTCTCAGATCAATGTACATCAAAGTCTACTCTCTTTTTTTTTATATAGCTTTTCACTACCAAAGAAGGCTAACCTTAGTCTCCTTCGCTGCCAGTAGGCACAAATAAAACACACAAAAAAAAGAAAAAAATTGAAACTCATTCTCTCTCCCCTCCATCTTCCACCACTCATTCTCTTTATCTATGAGATACATCTTCCCTACTTTGTCTGTCTCATTTCTCCTCTCTCCAGAAACGTTGGTCTCTCTCTTCTCATCCTCTCTTAGATTAGATAAGCAGCAGCGGTATGTCGTCTCTCCAGAAACATTGGTCTCTCTCCTCTTTTAGATCAAATAAGCAGCAACAGTATGTCGATCCATCCATGGCGACGACGATGATGAGCGGTGGCAATAGTGATGAGCAGCAGCGGTGGAGATGACCGAAGGAAGTGGCGTTGTGCGTTGGTGATGATTAGAGGAAGTGATGAGCAACACCATGGCTGGGTGCGCGAGAGAGTTGTCGAAAAGAGAAATTCGATGAGCGTGGGTAGGAAGTAAGGCTGAGAGAGAGAGAGAGAGAGTGTGCGTTTATAGAGAGAATTTGAAGAGAGTGTGTCTCTCTTCTATAGAGAGTGGGTGTGTGGATAGGTGGGTAGGTAAGACATACGTGGGTGAGTTTAAAGTGTAGCTCTTGGGCGGGAAGTTGAGGTTGAATGAGAGAGAAAATTTCATCTCTATCATCTATCTTCAAACATAAATGAATCATGATCGTTAAAATGTTCTAGTAGGACAATTGTCTCTAGGATAAATTCAAAAACCCTCTTCCCATATTATATAGATGATTCCCCATGACTTTTAGAATTCAAATTAAATTTTGATTGGAATGCACTCTCCAGAGCTTCTCTGATTGTTTTAACAGCCTTTGTTCATGAGCTTTCAAAGAACCTATTAATTCTTGGACAATCATTTCAGAGATATCCTTTGTTTCATCAATTATTCCCACCATTGTGTTACATTTTTCTAGTAAACTAACAAAAATTTTCTCAACAATTCTCTTTTGTTCAACTCTTTCACCATATGATTTCATTTGATTAACAATCTCCATCAGTTTAGAGAAATAATCAGTTAAAATTTCAGATTCTTTCATCTTCAAATATTCTAACTCTCTTCTACGAGTTTGGAGTTTGATGATTCTTACTTTTTTGTCTCCTTGAAATTCTTGTTGTAAAATGTCCCATGCTTCCTTTGATTTCTTAGCTTCAATGATTCTTGAAAACAACTCATCAAAGAGTACTTGTTGGATGAAGAAGAGTGTTGTAGCATCTGATTTCCTCTAGCTGCTGCTCTTGTGCTAAAGTTAATGTAATTGTTGAATCAGGTTCATCATATCCATTTTGTACCAACTTTCATAAACCTTGAGACTGAAATAAGGTCTTCATTCTCACACACCAATAATCATAATTTTCTCCAGCAAAAATGGGCATAGATGGTTGCTGGATACTTGTACTTTGGTTGCTTAAGTTAGCCATGGAGATTTTCTGCAAAACCCACTTTTCTTCTTCACACACCTATTTCTAGCCCTCTTTTTCAAATCCAAGCTTCCACTTCGAACTAGGCTCTGAAACCACTTTATGTTGGGTCTTTCAGAAGCAAGTGTGTGTTTAAACTACAAAGAAATCAATCTAAAACACACAAAATCAGATCTGATTTTTTTCCTGCAGAAAATAGAGTAGAAGAAGAGCAAAGCATAGGAGAAAATGGGTCACAATTGAACAGCCCCTTGAGCAGATTTTCTATTGCCTTTCTAGCTTCCCTTACAAGCTTTTTTATATAAAATTATATCAACCCAAGTACTAATAAAACATCTGGTCAAATTTCCTCTACATAAATTAACTCTAATTAACAAAACTCAACCCGAACATAATAGAGTTAACTAAACATAAATGATTGTTTGGGTACAAGATTAAACAAACACATTACATCAACAAAAGTCTTGTTTGAGATAGGTTTTTTGACTTGTTTAACTTTTGTGAGAAAAAAATGAAATGATTATGATTTGGATATGACATTTTGTTTTATTGGGCTAAAAAGCCTATTTTGTCTTTTTGTGGCTATTTTAGCGAAAAAGCTCCATTTTAATTCATGCCAAAAAAAGGCTTAAGATGACGACCACGATGATGAATTATGAGTTTCTAAATTTTTGTAGCAATGGACGAGCACTTAAAAACAAAAATTAAAAAAAAAAACCAATGTGATAAACGCAACAAGAACCAACATATATGCCACATTCGATTTGATCTATTTAAAATACAGTATGAACGTTACCAACATTATAACGGTCATAGAAACAAAGGCTTGTTTTGGGAAGTAACTTAAAAGTTAATTTTTTGGTCCCTTTTTTTTTTTTTTTTTTTTTTTACTTTTTTGAAAAAATATGCAAAATAGTAGAGAGAAGATGTGATCTAAAAAAGCCCAAAAAACTACTTTTGACTATATTGCCAAAGCAAGCCAAAAAAAATTAGCCAGTATTCATCCATTCTCGCCTATCCTCACTCTTTGGTTGCCCTGTACCCTCGATGGCTATCCACTACATCACTTTTTGCAGTTTAATGACATTTAAAAGTACCACAAAACTATTATTCTAATGATATTTTTTAGTCTAGTGGCATTTTAAATAAGTGTCATTTATACCTGTACCTGTGCCACGGTAGATACTAGTGGCACCTTAGTGACACTTGCAAGTGCCATTACACTATCATGGCTAAAAAATTTCAATGACACTTTGATATTATGATAGACACTATTTATGACACTATCAAGCGCCACTAAAAAAAGTCTTAATGACACTTCAGTAACACTTGTAAGTGCCATTACACCATCAGGGTTAAAGACTTTCAGTGACACTTTAATGTCATGGTAGATACTATTCGTGACGTTATCAAGTGTCATTAAAGAAGACTTCCAAGCTAAAAAATGTCACTAAATGGATTTTTAATGGCGCTTATTATGCCATAATTGATATTTTTAACAATTTCATAAATGCCACTAAATCCAATTCATTTGTGCCATTAAATGGATATAAGTGCCATTGAAATTTATTCTAGTGACACTTTGCAAAGCTACTACCACTACTTCAAAATGCCACTTATATGTTCTTTTCATTGACACTTTTAGAAACCACAACTAAGCATGTGTACCTGTAAAAATTGAATCAATTTTATAAACAATTGAATATTAATTGTCACATCCTATATTAATTTGACATCCATTCATTCTGTAATATTTTCATAATAATAAACAAATATTACCACCATAGGATCATCACATCAAAACCACAATCATTTTTTTTCTAAAAATATAAATTTATTTATATTGTAATAAAAATCATAATCAAAATTATAAAATATTCTACCATACTAACAAAAAAAAAATTAAAAGAAAATTATTCCAACTATAAGTTCTGAAAAGCTATAATGATATCCATCTTCCAAAGAGACAGTATCAAAACAAATTCAGTTTCCAAATTCTCAACCTCACTTGTAGAAATATTCCCGGCTAGCATCCTTAACTTGCGAAATCTGCATCCAAAAGACAAACATATAAAGGTAATATAAAGGTAATTAAATCTGCATCCAAATAACAGCTTAAAAAATCAATAACAACCAAAGGCACCAATCAACAACAATCAAAACCATGCCCATTATCAATATCAGGATCTCCTAAACTCAATAATGTAAATCAAATGTAATTGTGAAAAATGACAATCAACTAATTACTTTCAAGCAAGATTTTGAGGGAATCAGAAAGAGCCCATGCGGTAATAAATGATTGAAAGATGTCTTGTTGAAGCTTCACAAGAAAATTATAATAAATTTTTTTTTAAAAAAAAACACAAGTTTCGTCATGTCATGGTTTTTACTATGTAGCACATTTTGTCTAGATTAAAACAATGGAATTTAGGTCCACAATATTCATTCCTTGGTTAATTGTAAGACAAGTTTTGCATGTTTTTTTAAAATAAAGCTGGAAGTAATGTGATATATATGATTAGCTCTTAGAGGGTACCTGAGTAAGAGAGGCATCTTGTATCGATGACATAGACCATACTTGATGTCGAGCTGCCATGTCAAGAGGACTAGAAATTGTTGTGACCTAACCAAATTTGAACTAATTAATTTTACAAACACGCATACATAGATATATGTATGTATATATATGTGTAGGAAAACATTAATAAAAGTACATTTAATTCTTGTTACTAGATGCCAAGAGACAAAACGAGTCAGTATACAAGTATACTTGTATGAATACAAGATGTGACAACCACATGTCCACCAGACACAAACAAAAGTACATTTAATTCTTGTTATGGGACAAGACAAGTAGTTCCACCTGCACCAAGACAAAGTGTAGTTTCCCGAGATATGGTGGCATTTAATTTCTTGCCCGTATACAACTAAATATAAATTGAGTATATAAAAAAAATAATGAAAATAAAAAATAAATATGGTGGGTCAGCCCTGTATTAAAAAGTTAGTAAGACCACTATTCTGCAAAAAATAAAGTTAGTATAATTTAATCATAAGTAAATTACTGAACAAGTACAAAAATACACCGCTTCATGCTTAAATCATTCGAATTGACCAAAACCTAAAGAACAAAAGTTGTACAAAATTAAATTTCTTAAAAGGCAATGTAAACGAATTTAATATAAACTAAACAGGTTGAGAGAAAAAGTTGATAGAAGAACCTAAACAGAATTCGACCGAAAAATCTGAAACTGAAAATGAAAAGAAACTACCCTAAGATGATTTTTTTTGAAAAAGTTCAAAACAGGGAAAATGTTCAGAATAATTTTTTACTTCAGTTTGCGCAAAATTAATAAAAATGAGCTCTTTTCGTGGGTTAAAATAGCATCTAAAATCTACATTGCTAAAATAAATAAAAACTATTGTAACCAAGATCATTCAATTACAAGTTCTAATCGATCTTTTTAATAAAAAGTTAAAATGTAAAAATTGTTTATAATTACGTATACATGTCTCTGTCCAAATTTCATAATTTATTGAGATCATTTATTATTTTTCAAGATGTACAAATCAAAGTAATTCAAACTATACCAATAAGTTTATATATAATTCTTTGTACCTTAATTCCACCACTTCTGCCCTTCCCTTCCGGCTTACACATATATCCCATGTGCCTCTCGTATATCTAACACTGCTCCGAAGCCAAACTTGCATGGGGATATCATCCCAAATTTGATCCACACTCTCCGAATGGTTAGCATATACATATGCGTGTAAATCAAAGCATTCGTATATTCTTAAAAACAAGACAACAATATATATATATATATATATATATAGGCAGCCCCTCATCTACTCATGAAAACAAATATAACAATACCAAGCCTAAAACATTAAAATAAATTTCATAATCCTTATTTTTTTTTTTTTTTACATTTTTTCTCACCAGCACTCAAATAAAACAACAATTCATTGAGGCATGGTAGAGTATTCAGAATTTGTGTATGGGTTCCTAATTTATTTTAATTTCGTATATCCATGGTGATTACAACCATAAAATAAATATATATAAAAACTCTAAACCTTGCATACATAACTAAGCAAAATAATTGAAATCAATCTATCATCTACATGCAATTTTAATATCAAACTAACATCAAATAAATAAAAATAACAAAATAAATATAAATCAAGAAAAGTGAGTTTTACACTCACAATTATTTTTAAAAAAATTAAAAAATACGTAAAAAATTAATAAAATTACCAAAATAAAATTCTAATCCTTTCTTATTTCCTCTCCTCTTTCTCGGACCTCCCCCGACTCTCTCTCTCTCTCTCTCGGCTTTCTCTGCCGCCCTCTCCTTTTTGTTTTCTTTTTTTTTCTTCTTCACACAGTCGCAGCCCTGAGCCCTCTCGTTTTTTTTGTTCACACAGGGCGCAACCTCTCTTTTCTGTTTTCCTTTTCTTTTCTTTTTTTTCTTTCTTTTCTTTGCCTCTTAGGCTGATAAACTAATAATTATTATATTATATTTTATTATAAAAATCTAACACATATAAATATACTATATAAGAACAATATATATATATAACACCTTTATATATATATATATATATAAATATATAAATATTCAAATTAATTATATATAATTAAATATCACATTAAATTCTCATGTACTCACACAATTGATAAAGCCAAAAAAATAAAGTAATAATAACAATAAATAATGACTTCAGAAAAATTAGGATCGCTACAAATAGTGTACCAAAAATTTATTTATTTATTTATAAATAAATTTGTTTACATTTTAAATAAATAAATAGATATTATTTTTGATCTTTATATTTTTAATTAGATCAATTTTAATTTTTAATTTTGTGTCAATTTGGTCCAATTAATAATACCATTAGTGTTTTTGATGAAAAATGATCATTGAATTTGTTTAGATTAACTCACCGAGTTGAGCAAATTTATTATTTTGCCTCTAAAAAAATGACATATGTCACTTATATGCATATTTGTCATTAAAAAATGCTAACAATTAGGGCAAATTACACTATTAGTTTCTCTATTTTGGCTATTGTGTTATTTTAGTTTTTGTAATTTCAATTAAATCGATTTTAATGTTGAATTTTTAATTTTGTCTCAAATTGGTCCAATTGATAGCATGTTATATTGAGTTCAATTTATTTTTTTATATTTATTTTGTGCATTTTAAAAAAATTTGGAAGTATATTGACATTTTTTGTTTTTTCAAAATGACATTAGATAGCTTGGAAATTTTTTGGTTTAGTGACATTTCTCAAAATGTCATAAAATATTTGTTTATGACACTTTTCACTTAATGCCATAAAAAGTAATTTACATCTATCTAGTTTAGTGACATTTTAAAAAAAATGTCATTACTACTAAAGTTTAGTGGCATTTTTTAATAAATGTCATTAAAAAAATTTCTTGTGTCATTCTTTTATAAAATGCCATAAAATTTATACTATTAAATCACATTTTTGTTGTAGTGAAGTGACATTTTTTTTTATTGAAATGCCACTAGAGCCTTGTATGTTTGTGGCTCTATAATATTTTTTTAAAACATGCCACCAAATATTCTTTTTGAGACATTTTTTAAAACATGCCACTAGAATAATGTCACTAAAATGTGTTTTTGTTGTACACATATACAAAAAAACTAAAACTAAAAACCAAACAATTGAAAATTAATCTAACACGGTTTTTGATCCAATGGAATGAAAGTTAGAATAGAATGATATGTTTGTCACAATAGAATTAACATTCACTAATCTAATTAAAAGAATGGTAATTCTATTTGGAGATCAAGAGAAAAAACCATTTAATTAAGCTTACCTTGGAATTTATTCATTAAAAAAAATTATCAATTAAACAGAAAAGCTATGGACCCAGAAAAGCTATAGACCCAGACTCACCCACCCAGATTTTTTTGGGTGGGTGATTGTGTGATGAACTAGGAAGCACAGATACGGATATGATACGATACGGATACGGCGATACGACAAAATTCGAAAAAGTAGGATACGGATACGGCGGGGATACGTTCATAAAAAATATTTTTTTCACAATTTTTAGTAATGTAGCATACACAAAAATAAAACTTCAACAATTTTCAGTAATGTAACATACATAAAATAAAACTTCAACAATTTTTAGTAATGTAGCATACATAAAAATAAAACTTAAAGCAAAAGACAACTTGATAAAAAAAGAAAAATTCCTATGAACTAAGAGTCTTCAACGTCAATAGGTTCAACTTGTTCTCCTTCATCAGTGAATATCACAGCTTCCATATCTGGTTCATCAAGAGAAAGACTTGCAATTTCAAGTAAGCCTGCACCCTCCAATGAATCAAAAGCATCTCCACCAACATCCCATAACTTGGATTCTCCTTTAATGTACTGTCGACTTCTCCTTGATAGGAGACGAAGATTGTTGTGCACAAAAACCAAATCTTCAGCACGTTGTGGTGTCATTTTGTTTCTTTTCATGGAGTGGATAAAGGAGTAGGTGCTCCAATTCCTTTCACAGCATGATGAGGAACATGGTTGGCCAAGCAATTTTAATGCTAAAGATTGAAGCATAGAAGCAGGAGACCCATGTGAAAACCACCAAATAAGTGGATCCAATACCCCTCTATCAATCTTTGAGTCAAAATCTCCAAACATATCCAAACCTCCTGAAAACTTGGCATATTCCACATTTACAACCCTTCTCTCCTCTAAATTTGGAAAGTATTTCTTGAAGCACTTGTTTCTCATACTTGAAATTTCTTCATCCCTATGAGGAGGGACACGATTGGTATTTTCATCAAGCCACGTTGAACTATAATACCTAGATTACAACATTGGAAAGTTTTAAAATTAAATTATGTTATTCATATTAAAAGGCAAATGTCAACAAAGAAATGTAATTAGTAAGGTTATGAATTAAGCTATTAACTTGGATTCAAAGAATGTGCAAGGCAATGAAGAGGAGTGTTACTTTTGGCCCACCTCTCAACTAGTATATTGTG
This sequence comes from Camellia sinensis, assembly GCF_055761805.1. NCBI lineage: Eukaryota > Viridiplantae > Streptophyta > Magnoliopsida > Ericales > Theaceae > Camellia > Camellia sinensis. The sequence goes on along the minus strand of NC_138965.1, from coordinate 20,953,263 downwards.
CACAACGGAATAAAAGATTGATTCCTCATGATCTAGCTTCCCTTCATGCCTAAAGATGCTTGCTTCACATCATCAACACAAAGTGTGATCCAGTGACATTCATCATAAGCAAAAGCAGTACCCCCTGTTTCCTTTGGAGCACAAATGTTCTTAAGAGCAAGATTCCAATGTGTGAACTACACATGGTGTCCAAAAGATATTTGGATACTTACTTTCAATGAGTAAACCAGCTGCACTACACATGGGAGCATTATCTGTAATGACTTGAATGACATTCTGATGTCCAACTTCTTCAATTGATTGACTAATTAAGTTGGAAATAAAAAACTTGTCTTTATGCTCACCTTCACAATTAACAGCTTTCAAGAACACTGCCCCAGCTTCTGATGCTCCCATAAAATTAATAAGGGGCCTTCTTTGAGAATCAGTCCATCCATCTGAAACAATACTCAACCCTTTTTCCTTCCATGATGCTCTAGTTGGCTCCAACAACCTCTCTACATTAGCCCTTTCCTTTTGAAGCAATGTAGTCCTCAGCAAGTTATAACCGGGTGGTACATAACCAGGAATTGGATTGTTGGCAGCAAATTGAAATTCACTAACATAATATGGGTTCCTTGATAAATGAAAAGGTAACCCCGCAGAATAAAACATGCGAGCAATCTCAGAATGCAGTTGTTCCCGAATAACTGGGTTGAATGCCTTTTCTAGAGCAGAAGTTCCAGTAGCCTTTCTTTTTCTTGGCCCTCCATTCTAAATCCTCCAGTATCTAAAGCCCCTGAACCTGTTGAAGTAGATTGGGTGGAAGGTGGTAAAGGAACTTTTTTAGGCATAGCCATCTTTAACCTCTTCTCAGCTTCTTCAATTTTCCTTTGCATTTCAGCAAGGTGTTGTGGAGTCACTTTGGGGCACACTCTAATCCCATTGCCAGAAAGTTTTAACAAATGTGCCTTGACCCTAAAGTATGACCCCTTGTACTCATGTTGCCAGTAATTGCATTTAAACCTAGTATTACCACCTCCTTCTCCCATTTTTTCTAGTTTTGTAACATAACACCAAAGAGGAGCATGATCATCTTCTTCCATTGGTGTACCACTTGTTGAACCTAAAATTTCCATACCCGAACTCATTTCCTAAAATTTATGGTAAACAAATAAAACAAAACATTAATGTAGCATCACCCATAACAACCATAATGCATCACCCATAACAAAAAATTCATCAATTCAATTAAATTTCAACAATATAGCATCACCCATAACAACTACAATTCAATCCCATAATTTGAATAATTCAAATTTAGGGGGGAAAAATTTTACAAAGTTCATTTATTTATCAATAAGTTTATTTATTTATTTATTAATAATTTTTTTTACCTTATTTGATTTATTAATAAGTTTACAAAGTTTATAATTTTATAAGTTTACAAAGTTTATTTTTAATAAGTTTATTTATTTATTTGTTTTATCAGATTCAAGTAATAGTACCGAATAATGTCAACAAAGTTTTTTTTTTGTATATCTTATTTGATTTATTTTATTTTATTTACAGAGTATATACATACAAAAAATTTTAAAAAAAAATAATAAAAAAAATAAATATGCAAAACAACGGAGACGACATAGATAAGGGAGAGGGAGAGAGAGATCGACCAAGGGGGGGAGGTGAGATCGCAATCTGTCCGAGACACAGACAGATCGAGCGAGAGGGAGGGAGAGAGAGAGTTCGCGAGATCGAGTGAGAGGCAGACAGAGGGAACGAAAGGGAGAGAGAGAGGGACGAACCTGATCGACGACCGTGGAGCTCCTGTTCACGAACCTGATCGACGACCGTCGAACTACTGTTCGAGACGAGAGACGAGAGACGACGAACTCCTCCTCCTCCTCCTCATTCCCGGCTGCTGTTCGACCTAGGTTTGGTTGATTATTATTTTTTTTTTGTGTGTTTTATTTTATCTGATTTTCATATTTTACATTTTTACCCCATTTTAAGTTTTTTAAATTAATTTTTTGCCCCGCCGTATCCATATCGTATCTTGACCGTATCCCGACCGTATCCTCTCGTATCCTAGATGTATCCAAAATTCAAAAATTAAAAAAAAAATTGGATACTTTATTTCCCATATCTGATACGTATCCCGTCGTATCGGGCGCATATCCGTATCCGATACGCGTACAGGGGCCATTTCGGAGTATCCGTGCTTCATAGGTGATAAAGATTAATTTATGTAGTATGGGGTCCACGTAAGGTGTGATGGAGATTAATTTCTAGATAATTTCTGAGTTGATAAGGATAAATTTGTAGTATTACTCAAAATTAAAAGGATTGATCGACACTTTACCTTGGAAATTTGTGTCTTAAGTTGTATATGTGAAGATGAACTAAACTCTCAAATTTATAACTAAGATTGTTAGGTTTTATTCTTGGTAATCCCATTTGACAAAACTCCTTTGAGTTGTAATTTTATTCACATTTTTATTTCAGTGAGGCTATGAGTTTTTAGATGCGAATCCAACCCGAATCGAGCCTTACAGAGAAGTTTGTGATGTTAATGCTTTCAAGATTGCCACTTCACTGATTATGACAGGGATCGAGCTGCCGGGTCAGCTCACGGGGGTCTAGGGGGCAGCGCCCCTTGGCGGGTTCGGGGCAGCGCCACGGCGGGGTCGAGGGGCAGCGCCCCCGACGCAAAATGCAAAAATGCATTCCAATTTGCCTGTCCGCTCGAGCGGACATTACCCCGCTCGAGCGGAGAATCCTTGGTTCCAGCAATTTTGGTCACCTGTAAAAGTACTGAGATGTGTGATTTCGCGCTCGAGCGGGTTCTCAAGCGCTCAAGCGGACCTCTGTTTTGTCACACGCATATTTTGCTGAAGCCGCTTGAGTGGGCTGTTGGGCGCTCGAGTGGAGATCGCGGGTCAGATTTCTATAAGGAATTGGTTTTCTTCAAATCCAAGATTACTTTAGATTTCTATAAAGAATTGGTTTTCTTTAAAACCAGGATTATTTTAGATTTCTATAAGGAATTGGTTTTCTTCCAGAACTATAAATAGTTGGTTTTCTCCCAAAACTATTTAATTCCTCCAGATCTTCTTTTTGGTTTTTAAGGTTTATATCTGGGGATATTTTGTTAGTTTTCTTTGATGTTTTATTGAGTATTCAACTCATGGTTTAAAGAGAGTACATCAAAGGTTTTGTTTGTTTTACACAAGAGAGAGAGAGTTGTTCTTCGGTGGATTCTGAAGAATTCGAGCCTGAAGCTTCGGTGGATTCTGGAGTGGCTCATCGTAAAGACAATTCCGAGGTGAAGACGGGGTTGGAAGAGGCACATAGAGGTTGGTTCAATTAGGCGTGGATTCGCTAGGTAATTGAGAGTATACCTGTGTAATTCATTTAAATCTTCTTAGTGGATTGTTTTGTGCCTGTTGCCCGTGGTTTTTTAATCACAGTTGGAGGTGTCCAATTGTGGTTTTTTCACGTTAAAATCGATGTGTTGATTTGTCTTGATTGTTTGATTGGGATTGTTATATACTGCTTAAAATTGTTACATAATCACAAATCAATATCTAGGGGATTTCTAGATTTTTCAAAGATGATTGTAACTCAAATAAAACCATAGATTAAACTTCTCTCGAGATTGCATGCTTTTTGGCATTCATTTTTCCCTCTTTGTTTTTTTTGTTTTTTTTTACGCACCATTGCAGCCCTTATTATTATTATTATTATTATTATTTATTTATTCACTTAATAAAAGATTTTATATGTTAAATTATCATAATCTTCTTTCATAAGACGAGGAAAATACATTAAATCTCAATTTATTTTCATTATTTCTTAATTTATTATTACTCCTCATTTTAAAAAGAAAAGATTGTGATTTTAGGCGAGTACACCTTCCTCATGTCAAGAACGAATTCTTTCGCTAAACATGAAAACATTATTTTGATGCAGTAGTGCTCAACAAAGGAGGTTAAGGATGCTGTATAAACTTTGGAAGAGGAAGGAAAGTCGTATAATCATGAAGAGAAAAGTTAGGGATCATGAAATTTTTTTCATGAAAATAATGATAAAAGATTTATAATCCTTGAATTACCTTGATTAGTGTGTGGTGGTTTATTCTAAGTGTAATCCAAGAGTCACAAAACTTTCATGATTATTTTCATGAAAGGTTTTTCATGATACCTAGCATTGCCGATCATCATGATGCCAATACAACCCTTGTGATCTGGTTAGCCAAACACGGTGCAAAATGGGCACTCAATTATTGTCTTCTTATAGTATTGTCTCACATCGGTCAATGATAGTAAACCGAATCAGTAGTCATCACATAACATGGCATAATGGTGACAACACCGTGGCTTATGACTACCGCGAAGACATGTGAGAAAATTAAGAACTTGATCGATATTGTAAGTTGAAGCACCGAAATAAAAAGCTATACAAGAGCACTTACCAAGCCAAAGAACCCGAGAAATCTAACTCGAATGTATTTTTTGTTCATCCAAATATTTTTTGAGTCCCCTTCTACTGCTTTATTGTTTTTGGTATTTTCACTTTTTCTGCTTCCCTTGAATGAAAGCTTTGAAGTCCTCTTTCCTTTCTCCCTTTTAAGAAAATTAAATACTAAAGAAATTGCTAAAGCAAACATTGATGAAGTTGTGCAAATGAGTTTTAGAATCTGATCTTATCCATTTTGCTTTCCAACTTGTCCAATTATACTCAGTTGATTTTTATATTGAACTTGGAGATTCAATGCCAAATTTTTTGGGTCAAGTTCATATAAATGAACTTAGATTCAAGTAATCAATAAGATTTACAAAAGAAATAATAAAAGATAGAAATGTGCTATGTTTGGTTGTGTTTCCAAACAATGATTCTACACTAAAGTTCGAGTGCGGCGTTTGTTTACGATTTTCAAAACACATTTCCACACCCGCGTTTGAAAAATCGTGTACCCGGGTGTCCCCGCGGACGTCCGGTTAGTTGACCGGAACAGTGTTCTTGAATTTTTTTTTTTTTTTTTTTTTTTTGCACTTGTTATTTTTATATGTTAAATAAAAAATATTTTCAATGTTTTTTTTAAAAAAAATTTATGAGTTTTGAATAAAATTTTGAGTTGTGTTTGGTTATGAGTTGTAAGTTTTTGTATAAAAATTATGTCACATCACTCAATTCAAAAACTCTTTTCAAAACTCATTCACAAACAAATTTTCTACATTTAAATCATAATTCCAAAACTCACAAACTCAAAATACAACTCATATTCTCAAATTATATTTACAAAACTCTACCAAACGCAACCCTTAAGCTTTCAATTGATTCAACCTTCACATGGCAGCAAGAGGAACAAAATCATGTCAATGCAATGCTAGAACCCATGAATTTTCTTGTTTTATTTTTATTTTTATTTTTCTTTTGGGTAATTTCTAATGCCTACAATTTGATCATTCTCTAATTATATTTTGATTAGCTTAATAATTAGAGCCTTAGGGGGTGTTTGGGAAGCCAAAAATCACTACAACAAAAAAGGCCTTTGGTGACAAATTGATATTGTCTACGAACATCAAATTTTCGTCACTAAGTGATTTGTGACAAAAAAAATTTGTCACCATGTTTGTCGTCTATACGTTCTCGCTGAAAGTACTTGGTGACGAAAAACAGTTTCGTCGCCTATTTTTCATTTTTGGCGACGAAATATTTCGTCTCCAAATATTGCATTTTTCGTCCTCTATGACATCAATTTCGTCACTAAAACTAAATAATATTTTATTTTAATTTTTTTTGGAGACGAAATATTTCGTCACCAAATAGATTTTAGTGATGAAAGTTTTCCTCACCAATGATATAGATTAAGGTGACAAAAATTTGTCACTAAAATGAGCAGAAAAGAAATTTCTTCAATGACAAAATGCATTTTGTCACTAAATATTTCAATTTAGCAACGAAATATTTAACGAATGTGACAAAATTATTTGTTTGGTACTATATCATTAGTGACAAAATTATTCGTCATGTTTTTTGAAAACTAATAGTGACATTTTTTATTTCGTTGCTAATAATAATTAAAAAAAATTAAAAAGGGTGTACTATTTTCAAATTAAAATTTTTCTTTTCAGTAAAAAATTCCCTGCGCATTTCAATAACCTATTCATTAAAATATCTATTACAAATCAATACAAAAATCTGTTCATTTCCATAAACATCACAATTGAATTTCAGCACTATCCACAAAAATACAATATGAACTGCATGCGGATTACCAAACATGTCTCCTAATATCCACAAAAAACATGTCTACTAATATCCACAAAAATACAATATCAACCGCATGCGGATTACCAAACACGTCTCCTAATATCTACAAAAAACAAGTCTACTAATATCAACAAAAATAAAATATCAAGTGTGGATTACCAAACATGTCCTGTAATACCAACAAAAATATAAAATTTACAACGCAACCAAAATACATGTAAAGTAATATGAACAAAAACACAAAATTAGCTAGCTTCTGCTCTCCAAATTACCAAACATGTCCATATCAAATCTTGAAACTGCAAAAAAACGAAACACCAAAAAAAAAAAGAAAAAAAAAATGCAAGTTAGACAATTATTATCTTATCAATTAAATATACAATTTAACATGCATTTTTTGACTTAGTTTTAAAATCGGGAGTACGGTGCTAGTTCCGTAAGTTTCCACAATTTACATTGGTCTCTCCCGAGGTGTTTGAGGTGTTCCACGGGCCTTCCCGTGCCTGTTATACGATTTTGGCCCCCGATGGCCTATTTACAAGCTCAAGTGTTGGAGAAATTCATTTTTGGACTTAGTTTTCAAACTGGGAGTCCCGTAAGTTTACACAAGTTACAACGGTTGCTTCCAAGGTGATTGCGGTGTTCTCCGAGCCTTCTCAGGGTTGTTTAACGATTTTGGCCCCAAATGGCCTATTTTCAAGCTTAAGAGTTGGAAAAAGTGTCTTTTTTGACTTAGTTTTCAAACCAAGAGTCTCGTGCTAATTCCGTAAGTTTTCACAACTTACATTGGTCGCTCTCGAGGTGTTTGAGGTGTTTCCTGAGCCGTCTCGTAGCTGTTACACGATTTTGGTCTCCGATGGCCTATTTTCAAGATTAAATGTGAAGGAGTACATTTTTTAACTTAGTTTTCAAATTGAGAGTCCCATGCTCGTTCCATAAGTTTTCATAACTTACATTGATCCCTCCCAAGGTGTTTGAGGTGTTCCCCGGGCCGTCTCGTGGCTGTTACACGATTTTGGCCTCCGATGGCCTATTTTCAAGCTTAAGTGTGAAAAAGTGCATGTTTGGACTTAGTTTTCAAACCGGGAGTCTTGTGCTAGTTCCGTGAGTTTCCACAACTTACATTGGTCAATCCCGAGGTGTTTGAGGTGTTCCCTAGGCCGTCTTGCGGCTGTTGCACGATTTTGGCCCCCGATTGGCTATTTTCAAGCCTAAGTTTGAAAAAAGTGTCTTTTTCAACTTAGTTTTCAAACCAGAAGTCCCGTGCTAGTTCCATAAGTTTTCACAACTTACGTTGGTCCCTCCCAAGGTGTTTAAGGTGTTGCCCGGGCCGTCTCATGGCTGTTGCACGATTTTGGCCCTCGATGGCCTATTTTCAAGCTTAAGTGTGAAAAAAGTACATTTTTCGACTTAGTTTTCAAACCGGAAGTCCCGTGCTAGTTCCATAAATTTCCACAGCTTACATTGGTCCCTTCCGAGGTGTTTGAGGTGTTCCATGGACCATCTCGTGGCTGTTGCACGATCTTAGCCACCAATGGACTATTTTCAAGCTTAAATGTGAAAAAAGTGTCTTTTTTGACTTAGTTTTCAAACCGAAAGTCCCGTACTAGTTCCGTAAGTTTTCACAACTTACGTTGGTCACTCCCGAAGTGTTTGAGGTGTTTCCCTACCCGTCTCGTGGCTGTTGCACGATTTTGGCCCCCGATGGCCTATTTTCAAGCTTAAGTGTGAAAAAAGTGCATTTTTAGACTTAGTTTTTAAACCGGGAATCCCATGCTAATTCCGTAAGTTTCCACAACTTACATTGGCCCCTCCCAAGGTGTTTGAGGTGTTCCCCAGGTCGTCTTGGAACTGTTACACAATTTTGGCCTCTGATGGCCTATTTTCAAGCTTAAGTGTAAAAAAGTGCATTTTTGGACTTAGTTTTTAAACCGAGAGTCCCGTGCTAGTTCTGTAAATTTCCACAACTTACATTGGTCCCTGCCGAGGTGTTTAAGGTGTTCCCCAGCCTGTCACGTGGCTGTTGCATGATTTTGGCCCCCGATGGCTTATTTTCAAGCTTAGGTATGAAAAAAGTGCCTTTTTCGACTTAGTTTTCAAATCTAAAGTCTCATGCTAGTTTCGTAAGTTTTAACACCTTACATTGGTCCCTCCCGAGGTGTTTAAGGTTTTTCCCGGGCATTCACGTGCCTGTTACACGATTTTGGCCTTCGATAGCCTAATTTCAAGCTTAAGTTTGAAAAAAGTACATTTTTGGACTTAGTTCTTAAACCGGGAGTCCTGTGCTAGTTCTGTAAGTTTTCAAAACTTACATTGGTCCCTCCCGACGTGTTTGAAGTGTTTCCCGGGCCTTCTCACGGCTGTTACACGATTTTGGCTCCCAATGGCCTATTTTCAAGCTTAAGTGTGAAAAAATATATTTTTGGACTTAGTTTTCAAACCGAGAGTCTCGTTCTAGTTCCGTAAGTTTCCACAACTTACATTGGTCCGTCTCAAGGTGTTTGAGGTGTTCCCCAGGTTGTCTCGTGACTGTTGCACGATTTTGGCCCCCGAAGGCATATTTTCAAGTTCAAGTGTGAAAAAAGTGCATTTTTCGAAGTTTTCAAACCGGAAGTCCGGTGCTAGTTTCCTAAGCTTTCACAACTTACATTGGTCCCCCCTAAGGTGTTTGAGGTGTTCCCCCGGCCGTCTTGTGGTTGTTGCACGATTTTGGCCTCCGATGACCTATTTTTTAAGATTAAGTATGAAAAAAATACATTTTTGGACTTAGTTTTCAAACCAGGAGTCCCGTGCTAGTTCTGTAAGTTTTCACAACTTAATTTAATCCCTCCCAACGTGTTTGAGGTGTTCCCCGGGCTGTCTCATGGCTGCTACACGATTTTGGCCTCCGATGGCCTATTTTTCAAGCTTAAATGTGAAAAAATATATTTTTGGACTTAGTTTTCAAATCGGAAGTCCCGTGCTAGTTCTGTAAGTTTCCAAAACTTACATTGGTCCCTCCCGAGATCTTTGAGGTGTTTTGCAGGCTGTCTTATGGCTATTGCGCGATTTTGGCCTCTGATGGCCTATTTTCAAGCTTAAGTGTGAAAAAGTGCATTTTTGGACTTAGTTTTCAAACCGAGAGTCCTGTGCTAATTCCATAAGTTTTCAAAACTTAAATTAGTCCCTCCCGAGGTGTTTGTGGTGTTCCCCGGGCCGTCTCATGGTTGCTGCATGATTTTAGCCCCCGATGGACTTCGTTATCAAACCGGAAAAAAAGTGTGAAAAAAGTGTCTTTTTCGACTTAGTTATCAAACTGGAAGTCCCGTGCTAGTTTCGTAAGTTTTCACAACTTATGTTGGTCTCTCCCGAGGTGTTTGAGGTGTTTCCCAGGACATCTCGTGCATGTTGCACGATTTTGGCCCCCGATAGCTTATTTTGAAGCTTAAGTGTGAAAAAGTGTATTTTTGGACTTAGTTTTCAAAACAGGAGTCCCGTTCTAGTTCTGTAAGTTTCCACAACTTACATTGGTTCCTCCCAAGGTGTTTGACGTGTTCCCCGGGCCGTCTCATGGCTATTGCATGATTTTGGCCGCCGATGGGCTATTTTCAAGCCTAAGTGTTAAAAAAATGCCTTTTTCGACTTAGTTTTCAAACCAGAAGTCCCATCCTTGTTTCGTAAGTTTTCACAACTTACGTTGGTACCTGCCGAGGTGTTTAAGGTGTTGCCCGAGCTGTCTCATGGCTGTTGCACGATTTTGACCCCCAATGGCCTATTTTCAAGCTTATGTGTAAAAAAAGTGCCTTTTTCAACTTAGTTTTCAAACCGGAAGTCCCATGCTAGTTCTGTAAGTTTTCACAACTTGCATTGGTCCCTCCCCGACGTGTTTAAGGTGTTCCCTAAGCCGTCTCGTGGCTATTACACGATTTTGGCCTCCGATGGCCTATTTTCAAGCTTAAGTGTAAAAAAATACATTTTTGGACTTCGTTTTCAAACTGGGAGTCCTGTGCTAGTTCTGTAAGTTTTCACAACTTACATTGGTCCCTCCCGAGGTGTTTAAGGTGTTCCCCGGGCATTCTCGTGACTGTTACACGATTTGGCCCCCAATGACCTGTTTTCAAGCTTAGGTGTGAGAAAATTGCATTTTTTGACTTAGTTTTCAAACCGGGAGTCCCATGCTAGTTCCGTAAGTTTCCACAACTTACATTGGTCCCTCCCGAGGTGTGTGTGATGTTCCTCGGGCATTCTCATGGTTGTTACATGAGTTTTGCCCCCGATAGCCTATTTTCAAGCTTAAGTGTGAGAAAAATACATTTTTCGACTTAGTTTTCAAACTTGGAGTCCCGCTGTAGTGATCCCGATTTTGACCTGGTCAACTTCGGGTGTCGAGCTCGCTGAAAGCAAAAATGCAAAATGCATTCGAAATTGCTTACGGGAAAGTGTATTTCACGCTCAAGTGACCTTGTTATATCAATCCGTAAATTAGGGTTTCAAATCACTTTTTGCAGCCCTTTCTCTCTCTCTAAAACTCTCCAAATTTCCGAGTCTAGGGCTTCTCTCTTTGTAAGTCATCTTCTCTCTTTGATTTCTCCAAATCCATTGGGATTTAGGCCTAAGTTCTTCACCAAAGTTGGTTATCACCTCGAGGGCTTCATTGTGTGCGGTGGAGATCGAGTTTCGACATCGTAGATTTTGGGGTTTTATCTCAGATTCTCTTCAAAACTTGAGGTAGGGATTTTCTACACTTTAATATGATTTTTAGCTTAGTTATTTGCTATGGTTTATAGATTATAAGATTTGGTTGTGGTTTTGACAAATCTAGGATTTGGGTATGAAATGAAAATAGGGGTTTTGATGAATATGAGGTAAACGACTATGAGGCTTGAATATAAGATCATGTTGTGCCAACATAGTTGATTTTGGTGTTTGGGTTGATATTTGGTGAAAGGGGGATTCTGCCCTAATTTTGATTAAATTATTATTTTGCATAAATAATTGGGATTAACATTGAAAACGTGAAATTGGAAGATTGTGATTATAAATGGTGATATTGGATATGTATTATCTCACCTATGGAAGTTTTGAATAAACTATTTATTGGGAGGAGAAAGGGGATGTACTCCATATGTGATTATGTTTATAAATTCATTGCATATGTATATTTGTTTGGGAGGAGAAAGGGGATGGACTCCATTTAAAGCAAGTTCGCCGGAGTGTCCTGGGTGAAAGACTTGAAATTTTATATATAAATGGGTGTCGATTCCTTCGGACGAAATATCCGTAAAATGGCAGGTTTGAAGTGTTTATGTGAGTTTTGCATAATTAGAAAATCATTGAGTTGTAGTCTTATTTTGATTGTTGAAAGATAACGGATTTAACTCATGAATTGAGTAGCATATATGAACTGGAAATGAAATTAAAGGAAAATAGAATAAGGTTGGTCTTAGTGGCATATGGATATGCAGGTCTTGTGGATGTTTCAAGATCGGTATTGTTTATGTACATGGTATTTATACCTTTTCTAAACCTCATAAATTGTGTTAGATTATTTCCACTGGGCTGTTGGCTCACCCTATATGGAAATACCATTTTCAGGTACAGGTGAGATGCTTCCTCTAAGGCAATAGCGTGGATGGAACTTTGGGAAGCAAGAGCTTCTTAATTATGCCTTATGTGTTTATGTTTGTTATTTGTAAAGCCAAGGGCTTAAGATGTAATAAGCGAGACTCAATTTGTGTAACCAAGCAATCACTTGGAAACATGTAAGCCTACATGGCATTTAACTGGTTGTTAAACAGTGAACTCTGATATATGAAAGTATGTTGTTTCTCATATTTATTCCGCATATGAGTTATCTTTATTGTATTATTTTGGGAGCGTGACACCCATGCAAGTTCCATAAGTTTCCACAACTTACATTGGTCCCTCCCAAGGTGTTTGAGGTGTTCCCCGTGTCTTCCCATGGATGTTACACGATTTTGGCCCTCGATGGCCTATTTTCAAGCTTAAGTGCGAAAAAGTGCATTTTTCAAAATATATGGTTTATACAACACACACACACACTAACTAGGAGCAACCATGTCATATGACTCATCAAAGGTTTATACAAATGAGGTTGCTATGTGATTTATAGGTCTAGGTTTTTAGGGAAATAAATAGTTGTTTTGATGTCATATTTACCTCCAACCGGTTGGACTGCCAAAAATTTATCAATAAGATTCACAGTCAGATATAAGGTCTCATCCATTAGTTCGAACTTTTAGTGAACCTGTTCATCTATTGATCAAACGGTTATGGTTATCAAGGCTGTCCACAGTTTATATCCTAGAAACTAATTAAGCCACTTACTAATACAGCATTTCATAAACCTCAATGAGCCAATCAACCAAAATACCTCTCATCCTTTCATTAATGTCAAATTGTTGTCCCATATAGTTTGGCCAGACACAGCTAGAACTCTACATTTAGAATCCAAAAGATATTGCTTAGTTTTATAAACAAACAAGACCGATGAAACTGGGGGTGGGATTAAAAAAAAAAAAAAAAAAGTTACATTTCACAAATCTGTGTCTCAATGATAAAACTATTTTAGCCAAATGGTTACTAATATAAAGTGATCCTCTAAAAGAATGACAATTGAAACCACAACTTTGGTGAGAAACCAAATTAGCTATGTTCAAAGTATGATCTAGTGCACCAAGACAACAAATCCATGAAGTTCAGTGATAAATAGATGCATCAGTCCAAAGTAATGAGAAAATTATGTTTAACAGTTTGGAAAGAAACATTCTAGCAAGTATAACGGAAACTACAAACTACCTCAACTTTCTTGTAGTAGGCATATATGTCATCAATATACTCAACAACAGCAAGTGGATTCCTCTTATCACTGCTCTTTATGTCATCAACTGGCTCATCAGTTGTATCTTCCATTTCAACCTCTTGTCAAAAAATAAAAATAAAAAAATATATAATTTTTTTTTATAAGTCCATTGCCCCTGCTAGAGAAATTAACACAATCTTTATCGTAAAAAGAATATAACTACCATCCGATCTATTTTCTCCAACATTGCCTTAGTGTGCTGCACAAACATTGGGATAGGGGAGTCACCAGCAACCTTGTAGTCATCCACATCTATGATGCTACAATCTCATGATTCAGTTAGAACGGGAAGTGATTGGACCACTTTTTTTGTTTCCTATGGATAAGTATCATGATACAAACTTTCTTTTCTACAATCTCATGCTACAAACTTCCTGTAGTAACCGAAAGAATCAAACACAAAGCTCAATGAAAGCATACAATTTTTGAGTGCATCATCAGAACCAACAGAAGAAGGTCAGTTACCGACCTAGTAATTGGTCTATGTGTCGGAATAGGCGGGATAGGCAGGTGGTTCTTATTAGATAGTCCATTGTTTCTGAATATTAAAGATTTGAATGAAGGAGATCAAGATGGGTGCTTAGAAAGAAGACTCTTGGTGGACTATCAATGAAATTGTTTGAAACCATCAAAGTAAAGGGTTTAAGAAATTATTCAAACAAGGCTGGCCTCTTGTTCAGTGCACACTCCAACTATGTTGCGATTAATCGCACTCAACGCTCTTTGCTAGTGCCCCATTCCTGCTGCTAACTTTCCAACTCTCGGAAGTAATCCCTCTATAATAGATCAGAAAAAATTCCCAATGGTGTTAAAATTAGGGTTTAAACCCTTAAATCAATGGGTATTATTATAAACCAAATGATTGATCTCAATACATATCCAAGAGGGGAAACAAACTCATACACGGTTCAAATTTCAAATTACCTTGAATATTTGCAGGCTTGATTACAGCTGGATGATTCTCATTTGATCCAACCATTTTGAATGTCTACAAAGAATGCAATAGACAATGTAAAAATCCAATCATAGGCACAAGAAATCACTCAATAACTCAACGGCCAAAATGCACAAATTTGATTGAAAAAACATTGAAAATCGAAAAGAAGCGCAATCAAGAAGAATGGGGATCGACAGAGAAAACCCAGATCATAAAATTGAAGAACTCAACCTACAAATCAAGAATCTCTCAAGAAGTCCATATTCAATTTCAATCAAACAAGCAAAGACAAATATTTTGATGTCATATTTACCTTGGAGATGCGATGTTGGCGGCAGCACTGAACGATGAAAAGGGGTGACAGCAGTGGGGAATAGAAGGGCAGAGAGGAGGAAAGAGAGTTATTTTGTGTGTGTTTGTGTGTGTGTGTTTTGAGAGAGAGAGAGAGAGAGAGGAAAACAGGTAGACAAAATGTGGGAAAAAATGTGTTTGGTGTGGGTTTTTAATCAATTTTCTACCCTTATATTTGATTGCTATATTTAGTTTTAGTTTTTAAAAATCAATTTCAATGCCACATTTGAATACACATTCTACTGTATGATTTTTTGAATTTTGAATTTGCGAATTGGGTCGTCTGCCCGGACATCCCCGCATGTTCGGCCAGTTGACCGGAACAATGTTTATCTTTTTTTTCTTTATTTTTTTTTTTGCAATTACAACCTATTATTTGAAAACAAAAAATTTATTTGTTTTTGATATTTTTTAATATACAAATTATTTTTTTTAGATCGCTTTCAAACAAAATAATTAAAAAAAAATTGAACCAAATATACAATCAAAAGTAATTTTAAAACACTAGGTGAATATTTTTTTAATATTTTAAATAAAAAAATATTTTTGAAGTTTTTTAATTTTTTTTAATTATTTTTCAATAATTATTTTTTTGAATTAAATTTTAAAAAGAGTTTGGTTATGAACTTTTAATAGAATTTTGAGTTGTGTGTTTGGTTATGAGTTATAAGTTTTTCAATTACGTTTTGAAAACTCTTTTCCAAACTCATAACTAAACAACTATTCTTATTTCAAAATTCTTTCAAAACTCTTTTCAAAAGTCATAACTAAACAAATTTTCTCTTTCAAATCATAATTCAAAAACTTACAAACTCAAAATACAACTCCACACTCAAATCATAATTCTAAAACTCAACCTAACACTACCTTTAGTAGCCTATTTTGTTTTTCATTGCCGCTCAATTTTCTCTCCAAAATTGGTGACAAAATTATTTCCTTACCAAAAGACAAAATTATTGGCCACGAAAATTGTTTTCTCACTAAATGATATCAAAATATTAAAAATTATTGGTGACGAAAATATACTCGTCGCTAATAATTTTATAATTAGTGACCAATTTTTTCCTCACCAAAAGTCTCAAAATTTTGGTGCCACCCAAAAAAATTAGCGGGAAAATCTTCAGTGACAAAAAAAACAAAAATAATAACGAAAAATAATTTCGTCACCTGATGTTTTTGTTATGTATGTGGATTGGTGACGAAATTTTATTTTTCTCTCTAAAAATGGTACATTTGGAGACAATATTATTTTTGTCGCTAAAAGGTACGTCTTTCGTGACAATTTATTTTCGTCATTAGTTTTCGTCTCCAAAGACTTTTTGTTGGAGTGAATTGACTTTTTTGGGGTTAAAATTCACAAAAAGATAAAATAGATTAAAATAGGCAATAAGACAAAATGTCACATCAAACTCATAATCATTTCATTTTTTCTCTCATAAACATTACATCCAACTAAAAGAAATCTAACTCTCTTCCCAAATATAAATATTTTAACCTACTAAAATAGCCTAGTTTAATGACCAATTTCTCACACAAGACCTTAATAAAAGGAAAAATATTTAGCACATGACTTTCCTCCAATACTATACATCCAATTATGAGAGGAGCTATGAGCCTCATTGATATCAAATTGTGAGAGAAGTCAGATTCAATTATTTATTCAATGTATCCTCTTTTTTTTATCAACAAAAAAGAAACCTTATTGATGAGAATAAACATATATTAAATATGAAAATACATAAAAGGGAAGGGTAAGAGCAAAAAGTATCAAAGTGAAATTCCAAATCCTAACTAGGTTGGCACTAAGAATATCACTTAATCATTTGCTAGCTCCGATCCAAAGTTGGTAAGAAACCAACAAACGAACGAGGAAACAAAGAAACAATCAAACAAAGACATGCAAAGCAAACAACAATTACACCACAAGCAACCAATAAGCCAGAGCAACCACCAAACAAACTAGCAAACCAGTAACAAACCAGCAAACCAATAAACCAAAGCAATCTCTAAGCAAATCCCATTGCTGTTGTGATAACCATGTAAACTCCAACTTGAATCCCCCCTACAAACACCTCGACAAACCGGATTAGCAGTGCAATAGTTGATTGATACGACAACCGGATTCACTGTACCTAGTATCCCAACCAAAATCAAAAGTAACTAAACAAGCATTATATCATAAATTTATAGTAAATCTTATAATCATGTTAAAATAATCACATTTTATATATGATATATTACAGCACATTCAAAAAATATTAATGCAATGAATTTCACACAAATTTCATTAATATCTAATCCCTCTAACGTGTTACATTTGTTATAAATTGTATATATATATATATATATATAATTAAGCGTGACATCACTAAAGCCCAAGTTAATTAATGAGTAACCTGATAGAATCGCCATTGTAAAATTTAAAAGAATAAACAAAATGAATTGAATTGGGTTAAGATGACAAAATGGCATAAACTTGAAGGTTGCCAAAAGCATTTTTAAGAAGATATTAAAACTTAGTTGTTAATAGTGGACACACATTGGATGAAATGAGAACCAATGTTATGTTGTGATTGTTTGTTAATTTAGTGAAACTATGGATACTTCAATGGACAAGTTAAAGTGTATGATTAAGTAGTATGGGACCACTTGAATGTGTAAAATTTAGAAAATAAAATGTGTCAGCCAGCCCTGTCATTGTGCCTCTACTCTTCTCTCCTCTCATCGGTCTTTCTCACTCATTAAGTGGCTTTTTTTCTTTTTATCTTTTCTTTTTTTTTCTTTTTAGATTGAGACTCATTAAGTGGCTTGTTGGAGAGTAAAAGTGGTAGTTACTAGCAAGTTTAGTGAACAAGTCTTATCATGCAAAGTTGTGTGGTTCAATTTCGATCTTATTACTTACAAACAAATACATTACAAACATGGTATGATGAAATACTGTATTATTCAATTCATTATTTCCATCGATTGTAAACACATTTACATGGTGTATATATACACCTTAGAATCAGTAACAACTAACTCAGTTACAACAAACTCTTGCATCTACTCTAACAAACTCTAACAGACTGATGCTGTGATGAATAAGATGCCGTGAGTGCATCTTTATTATTAGTGATGCTGCAGCTATCCTTATCTGATATATTATCTAATATAGTTGATATCTTATCTGGCCCCGGCAAGCTGA
Source organism: Camellia sinensis (assembly GCF_055761805.1). Lineage (NCBI taxonomy): Eukaryota > Viridiplantae > Streptophyta > Magnoliopsida > Ericales > Theaceae > Camellia > Camellia sinensis. Next base: position 20,935,671 of record NC_138965.1, on the reverse strand, counting down.
TGGGGTGATTAAACTCCATGAGCTTGGATTTGAGATAAGAAAACCATCCAACAGACAAGGGTTTAGTGAAGATATCAGCTAACTGATCTGTGGTAGGAATGTATTGCAAATGCAACTGTTTAGCAAGAACTTTGTCACGAATGAAGTGACAATCAACTTCTATATGCTTTGACCGAGAATGAAACACCGGATTAGTCGCGAGAGCAATGGCGGAGACATTATCACACCAGAGGATAGGAGGAGTAGGAAGCGTAATGCCAAGATCATGTAGCAACATAAGGATCTAGGTGAGCTCAGCAGTGGTGTGAGGAAGGGCTCGGTATTCTTCCTCAGTAGAACTTCGAGAAACAGTAGCCTGTTTCTTAGCAGACCAAGATATAAGATTGGAACCTAAGAAAATACAATAGCCAGAGGTAGACTTGCGGTCAAGAACATCTCTGGCCCAATTGGAGTCAGAAAAGGCATGAACATCAAACGTGCTAGGAGAAAATTGTAAACCATGATGAAGGGTGCCTTTGACAAAGCGAAGAAGCCGCTTAACAGCAGAGAAATGACCAACGGTAGGAGCATGCATATGTTGGCAACATTGATTAACCGCAAGAGATAAATCCGGTCTAGTAATGGTAAGATATTGCAAAGCACCCACCAAACTGCGATAGAGTGTAGAATTAGAATAAGGGCCTGTAGAATGAGGCTGAGAAGGAGGTTTAACAGCAAAAGGAGAAGAACACGGTTTGCAATAAGATAAACCAGCCTTACTGAGAATGTCTTGAGCATATTTTTGCTGAGATAAAAAATAGCCAGAAGATGGAGAACCTTGGATAGAAATACCAAGAAAATAGGAGATATCCCCTAATTCTTTCATGGAAAAAGCTTGATGCATCTTGGTAATAAGTGATTGAAGATGAGAAGAATCATTTCCAGTAAGCAAAATGTCATCCACATAAACCAGAAGAATAGTGATAGTGGTAGGAGTCTTCTGAATAAACAAAGAAGAATCGCATTTACTGTTGAAAAATCCCTGAGATAAGAGAAAGGCGGAAAAAGTGGAGTACCAAGCCCGGGGGGCCTGCTTGAGGCCATACAACGCCTTGTGAAGCTGACAAACATGAGTTGGAGAAGAAGAAGACACAAAACCAGGGGGTTGAAGCATAAACACCTCTTCTTCAAGCAAGCCATGGAGAAAGGCATTTGAAATATCCAATTGTTTCAAAGGCCAGTGATTATGAAGGGCAAGACACAAGAGGATGCGAATAGTAGGTTGTTTCGCAACGGGACTGAAAGTCTCTTGAAAATCAATACCATGTTGTTGAAGATATCCCTTAGCCACCAATCTGGCTTTGTGTCTTGCAATACTACCATCGAAATTTCTCTTAACTTTAAACACCCAGCGGTAGCCTATAGCTTGTTTCTGAGAAGGCAGAGACACAAGAGACTAAGTATGTTGAGCATGCAAGGCATTCATTTCTTCTTGCATAGCTTGAAGCCAAATAGGTGATAAAAGAGCCTCTTTATAGGAGGGTGGTTCAGTATCTTCAAAATGAAAAGAAGAAGTAGGCGTGGAGGCTGGTGTAAAGGCTGAAAAGGAAGCTTTAGACCGAGTGATCATAGGATTAGAATTAAGGATTGTAGTTGGAGGATGTAAAGGAAGTTGAATGGCAATAGACTGGATAGGGATAGGCTGCTGCAGAGGAACAGAGGAAACATGTGAACCTGGACAAGGAGAGCTAGACTAATCAGCATTCGGCTGTGATGGTGCAGACCTGTGCTGTAGAACAGCAGAAGACAGAGAAACAGATCTGGGCTGCAGAGCAGCAGACTTGGGTGGCAACATAGGAGAAACAGCAGTTCTGTGCGGCAGAACAGTAGAAGGCAGAGAAGCAGAGCAAGGCTGGGCAGCAGACCTGTGTGGCAGTATAGGAGAAGCAGCAGTGTTGGGCGGCAGAGCAGTAGAAGGCAGAGAAGTAGAACTAGGTTGAGAACTTGTAGACCTGTGCTATAAAACAGCAGAAGGCAGAGAAGCAGACCTGGTTGGATGAGAAACAGAACTGGGCTGCCTAGAAGGCAAAGTAGGAGAAGACCAAAAAAATTGATGTAAAGAAGGAAAGGAAGACGACTCAGGTGCAGGCTGAGAAAGAGTATGAAAAAGGAAGCAAGATTCATTAAAATGAACATGCCTAGATAAATACACACGACCTGTAAGAGGGTCTAAACACCTGTATCCTCTGGCAAATGGATGATAACCTAAGAAGACACAAGACACAGATCGAGGTTGAAGTTTATGAGTAACATAAGGCTTGAGCCAAGGGAAACATTGACAGCCAAAAACCCTAAGTTGAGAGTAATCAGGAATGGAGTGAAACAACAACTCAAAAGGAGATTTATGAGCAAGCTGAGATGAAGGCAACCTGTTGATTAAAAAAGTAGCCACATCAATGGCATCAAACTAGTACTTAATAGGCATAGAAGCATGACGTAATAATGCAATAGTGGTATCAACTGTATGCCTATGCTTTCGCTCTACAACACCATTCTGAGATGGTGTGTAAGGACAAGAATGCTGATGAACAATGCACTCAAAAGCAAGAAAATGAGCCATTTTGTTATTAAAAAATTCAGTTCCACCATCTGTTCTAAGAATTTGTAAAGAAGTCTGAAATTGTTTTTCCACATATGCTTTAAACTCAATGAATTTGGAACAAACCTCACTCTTAGAAGATAAAGGATAAATCCAAGTGAATTTTGAAAAATCATCCACAAAAAGCACATAAAATTTGTAAGAGGAAGAAGACTGAAAAGGCCCCTATATATCACTATGAATTAAGGAAAGAGGTTGATTGCTAGTAGAATTAGACAAATGAAATGGAAGCCTATGGCTTTTAGCAACACAACAGTCAACACAATTTGAAGAGACTGTCTTATGTGCAACATTATTAGAAACAAAAGACAAATGCTTCCTAAGATGAGACAATTTCAGTAAACTTGGATGACCAAGTCTATTATGCCAAATGTCCTCAGTAGCAGAGGCTGAGGAATTCTTAGAACTAAGATGAGCTTGTGGAAAACATGTAGCAGCAGATGGAGATGGAAGAAAATGGTAGAGACCATTGATGTTAGTTCCTTTGTAAAGCACTCTCTTCGAATGCTTGTCCTGAATCACAAAGTTAGCATCATCAAATGTAATAAAACAATTGTTATCTCTAGCTAATTTGTGAACAGAAAGCAGATTTGAAGAAATAGAAGAAGTGTGAAGAAGAGTGTTTAATTTGAAAGAATGGTGAGGAGTAGGTAAAAGCCTTTTACCAGTGTGTTGAATTGGTATAGAATTACCATTGCCAATAATAATTTGATCAGATCCTTGGTAGGGTTGGTAGCAACTCAAATTACTCATATCATTTGTAATGTGATCAGTGGCCGCAGAATCAAGATACCAAGGCACTGGTGCAGAAGATGAATCTGTAACCGAAGCATTGGAAGAAGCCACAAATGCTTTGGAGTGTTGAGAAGATTGTGAGGAGGAACCAGAAGAAGAATGGAACTGAGAATCCATTCTATACCAGCAATCAATGGCTATGTGACCAAAACCTCCACAGATTTGACATTGAGATTGAGGAAAAGAAGATCTGCCTCGTCCGCGATTAGCACCACCTCTACTATTATGAAACCGTCCACCGCTATTGCCTCGAGACTGAAATCCGCCTCCTCTGTAACCAGAACCACGAGATGGAGAGGTGCCTTTAATAGCGGAGAAGGCAACTGTTGGATCAGAAGAAGACTTCTTAAGTTTAGTCTCCATATGAATTTTTTCAGAACAAAGAAGAGAAGACACTTCTTCCATAGTAATAAAACCAGATCTGGCTCGAATGGAAGTAGCAAATGCATCATACTCATCTGGTAATCCGTTTAGAGTTATCAACACTAAATCTTCATCTTCAATCAACACCGAAACAAGAGCTAACTGATCAATTATTTCTCTGATTTTTGCAAGATATACAGTCATTGAATCATTTTTCTTAAAGACACTATTCAATTGGTTCTTCAATTGATGAACATGAGATCGAGAAAATGAAGTGTAACGCTTATACAAAGCAAACCATACTTCAGAACAATGATTGCAGTGTAAAACCGTGGAGTAGATTGATGGAGAAAGAGTAGCAGTCATGCAACTTAACAGATGTGCATCAACACGATTCCATTTCACTCGATCCGGATTGGAAACACTCTTACCTGAATCATCAAGAACAGTTAATGGTGGACATGAGCTCGGATCATCAACATATCCAAGAAGTTCTGTAGCTCTCAGAATTTTCTGCCATTGTGATTTCCAAATCACAAAATTTGATGTATCAAGTGTACGGGGAGGAAATAATCCTCCTCGTATAATCCTGTTGACCAAGTCCACGCTCCTCCGTACGACGTCGCTTTATCACCTGAAAACACAAACGTGAGCTAGCCGGCGGGTGTGTGCCGGAAACCTCTCCGATGCCTAAGTCAGTAAGCTTGACAAATAGACAAAGTTTTATGCTCTCAGAAAGAATTGTGTTCAATTACCTCCTCCAAGGCGGTGCTTGTGGGTTTTTATAAGTTTCCCGTGGCACAATCCTAGTAGGACTTGTATTTCTCCATGCAAAGTCCTCCTAGGATTCATACTCCTAAGGATAATGCTTATCCTTTTACACCCTCCCCCACTGCTTAAACCAAGTGGGGATGGTTTTCTCCATGGCCGAACTACCATTTGACCGAAGTAAAGTAGGCCGAACTATCCTTAGTTCAGCCCTTCCCTTTACTTTCCCTTATATCGGTTTCTCATCTGTTCAACCTATGGTGTGTTTGGACCGAACCAACGACTCTCGACCGGTATAACTCCCAAACCGGTATACCTCTAAGGTCGATATAACTTCAAGGCCGGTCTAACTTCAAGTTGCTCCCAGACCGAAGTACATTTACAATCCTCTAACCGAAGTAACTTTATCATTTGTGAGCCGAAGTAATTTCACCTCCTTCGGCCGGAGTAACTTTGTCTCCCCAAGGCCGGAGTAACCTTGCTCTCCTGGGCCGGAGTATCCTTTACGGCCTTTTTACTTAGTCCTTCGCGTTTTGGGCCTCAAAGCCCAACTCGCAGCTCGGCCCAATTTTTCCCAAAAATTACCCTCTCAATTGCCCCTTAATTCCATCTGCGCAACATGATTGGGATTATCAGTCTACTGGCCGAGCTAAAGTTTATTAAGCCTTTCCAGGCGAGCTAAAAACCCTTTAGCCTCTCCAGCCGAGCGAAAAACCCTCGGGCTCTCCAACCGAGCTAATTTTACTTCGGGCTTCACTATGTCCGGTCAAAACGTCTCTTCAATCACAGCGACTGTAACGCTTCCCCTTCCAATGACACGTGGCAGATTCTGATAGGCTGAGGACGGCTGTCACGCCGTCTTTCGTACTTCGCGAATTTTGAACAGTCCCGCCCAAATTTTGGGCAAAAACCATCCCTGAGGCTAGGTCTTTTCACTTTTGCCATTTCTTCATCTTCTCTCTCCGCTCTCTTGCTGTTCGTGTTCTTCTTTTTACTGCAACAGATTTTCAACTTCAGTCCCTTCTTCTTTAACCTGGTAAGCAAATCCACTTTCCCTTCATGTATTTTTGCTTTCACATTTGTTTTATGCATCTGTATATCTTGTTTCGTGTGTTTTTTGCAAACATTTTGTCCATTTCTGGTTTGCTTCTGTATTTTCATGAAAAAAAACCGTAGAACTTGTACGTGTATGAACTGTTATGTAGAAAAACCAGTCTTAGATCCAAAATCACATAGCAACCGAACTAGGATCCTGTTTGCCCCAAATACGTAGATCTCTGTAGTCAATAGCCGAACTAGAGCTTGAAAGTTTCAAAGGGTTACCAGAGCCTGACTCACTTTAGCCGAAGTAAGATCACCGAGTTTTGAATATAGCAAACTAATAACCTCGGTTGTCAACTGAACTAAGCTTTTGGGGCCAAGCCAGCTTTCTTGGTTCCTAAACCGATCTCAGAAAGCCGCCCCTAGAGGCTTAACCGAAGTAACTCTATTCATACTGCAACCGATTTAGGCCTTGGGGCTAAACCAGCTTTCTTAGTATTTTAGACCGAACTCAGAAAGCTGCCCCTAGACGTCAAACCGGTCTACCGAGCAAACTGCTCAAACCGAGCTACCCAACCTTTTGATGAACCGAGATAGAACCAGTTTTTTGAGGTCGAAGTAGGGCTTTTATACCTTGCTTTTAAATTGTAGCACGGTCCGTTGATCAGTGCTTTAACCCCCCTCTGTTTTTTTACTTTGCAGACTTAGGTTACCCAGGCACTCCTGTGTGCGCTCAACCGAGCTACTGAGCACGATTTTTGCACCGATATAACTTATAAGTAAATTATACATCAGATGGGTAAGTATAGGTATCTAGTTGAGACCCCAGGTGGCATGGCCGAATTTAGGAAGGACTACCAAATTCCAGATGACGTCCATCTGACGTTGGCCAAAAAAGATGTTATTCCGTGGGAAAATGAAGGTTTCGTCCCTTTTACTCTTCAATCCATAATAGAAACCGGACTACGGTTTCCTATCCAACCATTGATCTGTGAGTTCCTTAGGCAGACTAGGTTATGCCCCACCCAACTGTCCACCAATACATACCGTATTATTATGGGAATAGCCGCACTAAACCACCAAACCGGTTTAAACCTTGGCCTTGTCGAAATATTCCATCAGTATTCCATCGGCTCGAAAGATGCTGGGTGGGTCTATTACCTTAGAATTCGCCGCCGTCGAGAGAAGATAGTTAAGCACACACCGGACAAAGACCTTAATGATGATGACTTCTTCTGGGTCTCTGGGAATTTTGAGGATTTTCAAGCCCAAATTCCCGGCCGACCTATAAACTGGAAGAAGGGAGAGCCTGGTAATTTAACTTCGGTCTTCTTTCTTGTATGTTATCTCGGTTTTTTAGTCTATTGACCGAACTAACACTTCTCTTTTTTTCGCAGATTTCGCCCATCTTCATTCCTTATATAGTTATCCAAACCTTGCAATTTTGCGAGCCGCGCTACGGATTAAAGAAAGAAGTTGGGCTAAGCTTCTGAACTTTGAGCCGACCTACCGGTACAGCGGTCGCCGAAAAGCAAGAGTAACTGACTTTCTTCTTGAAGAAGCCCCAGAGCCGGATCCAAACTTGCCGCAAATAAGATTAATTCCTTTAACTGCCGAAGAGGAAATGGCCAAGAAGAGCAGAGTAAGGGCACTTCTGACCGAAACAAGCAGGGCCGAAGTACCGTCACCAAGCCAAACGCAGCCTGCCGTTGTGGCCCTCCCCTCTCAACAACCGTCTTCATCGCGCCGAACCAAGCGCGCCCGAACCAGCGAGTCCGAACCAAGTTTGGTTGATGAAGATGAGACTGTTACTCCACCAATCTTGCCACCGAGCCCCCAACCGGAACCTACCGACCGAACTACCACCACTTGGGTACCAAAATTGACTTTTAAAAACCGAGATGTCGAGGATGCTGATTCGGTCGTTGCCGAAAAAGATCACGAGTTGGCCTTTAATCTGGCTAAGGGAGTGTGCCTCCCCAAGGATATGGAGCACCACAGAAGGCAGCTAAACACCGAATTAAAGTCCATTCGGTCTGCAACGAAGTCCATGATCCTGGTATGCCGCTCTGTCCATTTTTCTGTCTAATTTTGTAAACTTTTATCTCGGCTCATGGGAAGTCCTCGTTTTTTGCCAGGCAATTCAAAAAAACTACAATACTCACAAGAAGGTGCTGGAACTCAGAAAAACTGCAAGGGATGCTGTTGCAGAAGCCGAAGTGAAGTCGGCCGAAGTAGAAGAAATCAAGAAGCAAATGGCCGAGCTTCAAGATGAGAACAGCAGGCTGACCGGACTAGTTAGTTCGGCTGAGGCAGAAAGGCAGAAGACTGCCATAGCTCTTAAGGACAAATACCTGCGCGAGCTGGTGAAGCTCGAAAGAAAGAAAGATGCCGAAATAAAGGAGAAGGTAAAGGAAGCTGACAAACAAGGCTTCAAGAGGGCAGAGGATGCTTATGCCCAACAATGCAATGCTGCCAAGGAGCTGTTCTTTAAGTGCGGCTGGAGGGGAGCCGTTGAGAAGCTCGGTCATGATCCTCAGACCGAGGTTTTCAACCCTCCAGCCTACTTTATACCGAACTCCCTGATGGAATATGCCAAAGCCATGCAATAGCAGTTCCTTGAGGGCTCAGACGATGAAGACTCTGATGAAGACTCTGTCCCTGAGGATACTTCGGTTGTGAATGCAGATCAGGTAGTTCAGTCGGAGCCCATGGTGGAAGATCTAGCTATTGATCAACCAAGTGAAACCATGGCTCCGGCCGAAACCATTCTTCCTTCTGAAAACGTCCTTGCGCCCGAAACCGGTCTTCGGGTTGACGCCGATGCTGCCTTCGACGCCGAGATCGAAGATCTGTTTTCTTGACTTTGTACTTTTTTCTCTATTTTTTGTTACCTTGTCTTTGTAACCGGGCTGTGCCCTTCTGTAATGACTTTTTAGTGAATGAAAAATTTGCTTCAACTCTTATTCCGGTTGTGATATGTATGCCTGTGCTTTGTAATGCCTTTTATTACTCCAACTTCTATTTCGGTTTTGGCTTTTTTAAACTATGCTTACCAGCCAACCACTCCTTAGCCGATATACTTACTTCGGCTAAGGAGTATAAAGTGTTGGTTTATTCCAGCCAACCACTCTTCAGCCATGCCCTTACTTTAGGCTGAAGAGTAACAAGAGTTGGTTTATTCCAGCCAACCACTCTTTCAGCCTTGCACTTACTTCGGCTGAAGAGTAACAAGAGTTGGTTTATTCCAGCCAACCACTCTTTCAGCCTTGCACTTACTTCGGCTGAAGAGTAACAAGAGTTGGTTTATTCCAGCCAACCACTCTTCAGCCGTACACTTACTTCGGCTGAAGAGTAACAAGAGTTGGTTTATTCCAGCCAACCACTCCTTAGCCGATATACTTACTTCGGCTGAAGAGTAACAAGAGTTGGTTTGTTCCAGCCAACCACTCTTCAGCCATACACTTACTTCGGCTGAAGAGTAACAAGAGTTGGTTTATTCCAGCCAACCACTCTTCAGCCATACCCTTACTTCGGCTGAAGAGTAACAAGTGTTGGTTTATTCCAGCCAACCACTCTTCAGCCATACCCTTACTTCGGCTGAAGAGTAACAAGTGTTGGTTTATTCCAGCCAACCATTGAAGTTAGTTTTTCCAGCTAACTTATGGTATTTGGTTATTCCGACCAAATGTCCTGCGGCCTGGATCCTTATCCTGGGCTTAGGAAGGGTGTTGGTTTATTCCAGCCAACCTCTAAGTTAGTTTTTCCGGCTAACTTAGAATGAAAAATGCTTGCAATGTGTCTAATCTTTACTAAAGCTAACTTTTACAAGGAACAACTTGTGCTAAAAAGAATTTCTCATTTTATTGAAGGAAGAGAAAATTACATATGTTTGAAAAAGAAAAGCTAAAAGTAAAATAACTTGAGATTGGTCGTATTCCATGGCCTAGGGATTGCCTTGCCATCCTTGTCTTCTAGGTGGTATGCCCCTTTGCCTGCTAACCCAACCACCTTATAAGGACCTTCCCAATTTGGGCCTAACTTGCCGTCTCCTGGGATCAAGGTGTTTCCCATTACTTTGCGTAGTACCCAATCCCCAATCTTGAATTGTCTTGGATGAACCTTTTTGCTGTATTTTCGGATTAACTCTCGTTGGTATGAGGTGATGTGGACTAGTGCTCTTTCTCTTCTTTCTTCTGCAAGGTCGAGTTCTAAGGCTATGGCTTCTCCATTTAAGTTTGGATCAAAGTTTTCGCTTCGAATTGTGGGGAGGCCAACTTCTAGTGGGATCACCGCTTCCATTCCATAAGCTAAGGAGAATGGTGTTTCTCCAGTTGATCGCCGGGGCGTGGTGCGGTAAGCCCATAAGACGTGAGGAAGTTCATCTGCCCACTTGCCTTTTGATCTCTCTAGCCTTTTCTTTAGTCCATCCAAGACGACTTTATTTGATGCTTCAGCTTGCCCATTTGCTTGAGGATATGCCGGTGTGGAATTGTAGAACTCTATCTTGTACTCTTCACAAAAGCTTCTGAAGATTCTGCCGTCGAACTGAGTACCATTGTCTGAGATTAGTGCTTTTGGTATGCCAAATCGAGTGATGATATTCTGCCAAACAAACTTCTTCACATCTTTTTCTTTGATTGACGCCAATGCTACTGCTTCCACCCACTTTGTGAAGTAGTCTGTTGCTGCGAGAAAGAATTTTCTGCCGCCGGGTGCTGTTGGAAGTGGTCCTACTATGTCCAAGCCCCACATTGCGAAAGGCCATGGGCTAGTTAAGGGTAGGAGTTCTCTTGCTGGTTGATGTATTTGGTGTGCGAATTTCTGGCATTTTTCACACTTCTTCACATATTTCTCTGAGTCTGCTTGCATATATGGCCACCAATATCCTTGCGAAATAGCCCTGTAAGCGAGCGACCTTCCCCCTTGATGACTTCCACACACCCCTTCGTGTATTTCGAACAGGAATGCTTCTACTTTGCTAGGATGAACGCACTTGAGGTAAGGCCCACAGAACGACTTCTTGTATAATGCCAAAGATGGAGATAGCCAAAATCGCTGCGACTTTGCCCTTATTCTGTTGGCTTCTTTTTTCTCTTCTGGTAGGATGCCGTTTTTTAGGAATAGGATGATGGGATCCATCCAAGAAGGGCCTAATTCTGTGCAACATACTTCTTCTGCTTCGGGGTCTTCTATGCTTGGTCTTGGTAAGAAGTCGATGAGTAATGGATGAGGGATTGATGTATCTGCCATTGAGGCAAGGCCTGCTAGCTCGTCCGCTCGGCTGTTTTCCTCCCTACCAATTTGTTCTATCCTTACCACATCAAACTTCTTGATCTCTGTTTTGACTAACTCTTGGTACTTGGCCATTCTGTGATCCTTTGCTTCGTATTCGCCAGAAATTTGGTTTACCACCAGCAGAGAGTCACTGTATACCATTAGTTCGGTTGCTTTCATGAAGTGTGCTGACTTGAGTCCTGCGAGAAGCGCCTCATACTCCGCTTCATTGTTGGAGGCTGGGAAGCCAAGGTTGATTGCTTGCTCTATAACCAGGCCGTCTGGAGAGATGAGGATTATGCCAAGCCCTGCACCATGTCGGTTGGATGCTCCATCCACAAAGAGCTTCCACATCTCTCCGACGAATAGTTTCCAGCAAGTGGAAGGATCAGACGATGTCGTGAGGTCAAGAATGGTGTTTTCTTCAAGGTCCATGTTGGCTGTCTGTCCTTTGTCCTCTGTTTGAACTGCTGGTGAGCCTTTGTTTGTCTCTTCCTTGTTGTCCTTAGTATGGTCTGCCTTGGTGCTTGATTGACTACCTTCCACTAGGGGTTGTGCTATTCCGGCGTCAACTTTCGTCCCTAGTTCGGTTGTGTCAGTTAGGTCGACTGGGCAGATATGATGACTTCCAGGAGTAAACTCTGCGACGAAGTCTGCCAAAGATTGGGCTTTTATTGCGGTCTTGGGTTGGAACTTAATGTCGAATTGTCCCAACTCCACTGCCCACTTCAAAATTCGCCCACTAAAGTTCGCCCTTTCAAACAGAGCTTTTAATGGAAAGGCTGTGAGGACGACTATGGTGTGGGCGTGAAAGTAGTGCGCCAACTTTCTGGATGCCATCATTAATGCTAATGCCAGTTTCTCCAGGGGCAAGTACCTTGTTTCGGCTCCCAATAATGTCTTGCTGACATAAAAGATGGGTAAGTGTTGTATTCCTTCTGCACGAACCAATACTGCGTTGACTGCGTGCTGAGAGACTGCCAGGTACAAAAAGAGTTCTTCACCAGGTACTGGAGTAACAAGTAGTGGTGGGGAAGACATGTACTCCTTTAAGCTTTCCAGAGCTCGGTCGCATTCTTCATCCCACTCAAACTTGGTCTTTAAGGCTTGGAAGAATGGTCGTAGTCTGTCTGATGACCTGCTTATGAACCGGTTGAGTGCAGCCGCCATACCAGTGAGATGCTGCACTTCTTTGACTGAGTTTGGTCTCTTCAACTCTTGGATTGCTTTGATCTGAGAGGGGTCTGCTTCTATACCTCGGTTGGTCACCAGGAAGCCCAAGAATTTGCCAGATCCAACTCCGAATGCGCATTTGGATGCATTGAGGCGCAATTTGTGTTTTTTCAGGATCTGGAACATTTCGTCTAGGTCTTTAAGATGGTCATTCTCATCCTTGCTTTTGACCACCATGTCGTCGATGTAAGCCTCCATTGTTCTGCCTAACAATGGTTCGAACATCTTGGTGACCATCCTTTGGAATGTCGCCCCTGCGTTCTTTAGGCCAAAGGGCATGACCTTGTAGCAATATAACCCCCTTGGTGTTGTGAAGGATGTGACCTCCTGGTCTGGTTCATGCATGGCGATCTGGTGGTAGCCTCTGTATGCATCCAGAAAGCTAAGTCGGTTATGCCCTGCCGTTAGGTCCACCAGTTGATCTATCCTTGGTAGAGGAAAGCTATCTTTTGGGCACGCCTTGTTGACTGCTTTGTAGTCGACGCAGACACGCCATTTACCATTCTTTTTTGGCACTACGACTGTGTTGGAGATCCATCTTGGGTAGTGCACTTCCCTTATTGCTCCTGCCTCCAGCAGGTTGCCTACCTCTTCTGTCACTATTTCGGCATGGTGGAGTGCCGATCTGCGTGTGCGTTGGATGACTGGTCTGGCAGATGGGTGGACATTGAGTTGGTGACTGATGAAGTTTGGATCAATACCTGGCATGTCGTAGGGCGTCCAGGCAAACACTTCGATATTAGAGGTCAAGAATTCCAAGATCTCTAATCTCTCAGTGCTGGACAACGATGAGCCAAGCAAGAAGAACTTATCCGGGTTCTTCTCATCTATTTTTACCTCCACCAAGTCCTCTACCGCTTTCTGATCAGCTTCTTTGCCGACGTCCGCGAATAGTTCATTACTTTCTGGCTCTTCCACCGAATGAACGTATCCTTTGGCCGCTCGGCTTCCATTCGCTGTGGCGAAGCATTGTTTTGACATGATCTGATCGCCATAGACTTCTTCAATTATGCCGGTGTCATTGGGGAACCGCATTACCTGATGGTATGATGACGCTACCGAACGCATGGCATGCAGCCATGTTCTGCCCAAGATGATGTTGTATGTGGAGGGGACCTTCAATACCCAGAACTCCACTTGTTTTGTTACACTTCCTGCTCTGACCGGAAGGATTATTTTGCCGACAGGCCAATCCGGCATGGAGTTGAATCCAATCAGGGGAGAAACTGCAGGCGCCAAGTCTTTGTCTTGCAGCTTTAGTTGCTTGAATGTGTCGTAATACATGATCTCACATGAACTACCCTGGTCAATCAGAATCCGCTTGACATTAAAATCCTTGACTCGGAGAGTGACAACCAGGGCATCATTATGGGGGCAGTAAATTCGTTCCAAGTCCTTATCCGAAAAGGACATGACGTTTGTTGCCTCTGTCCTCCCCTTTTTCATGGCAGGTTGGGCACTTAATACTTCCCTAAAGTGCTCAGCCTTCTTGATTGAACCTCTGAGCTCGCATACGCGCTCAGGTTCAAAAACTCCATGAATTACATTGATAATGCCTTGAGGTGGTGCATCGATTGGCATTCTGTTGGGATGGTCATTATGATCTTGGGGGGCCGGTTGCGCTCCTCCTTCAATGTATTTGTCCAAGTGGCCTGCTGCCACCAATTCTTCCAAGTGCTGTCTCAGTGGCGTGCAATTCTCAGTTCGGTGCCCCTTTTCTTTGTGGAAGGTGCACCGTGATCTGTCGTCGTAATTTTTCTGAGCTTCTCCTAGCTTGGCTGGCCACTTGACAAAAGGCTCATCTTTTATTTCGCTCAGAATCCGATATATTGGTTTTTTGAACACCGTTGTTATGGCAGTGCGGATTCTCAACCATCTTTTGTCTGGGTCTTCTCCGTTATCTCGTCTGCCACTCCCGTTTTTATTCTGCCGATCTACTGTATTGACCTTTGCTGAGGTCTTCTTTTCTGGTACTACGGTTGTATTAGATTTTGCTTTTGCACGTGCGCCATCCTCCTCTACCCTGATGTGCTGATGCACTCTTTCCATCAGGGCCTCCATGGTGAGGGGTGGCGTCATGGTAATCGAATCCCTTAGTCGGTTCCCTACTGGTAGGCCTCTTTTATATTGCGCAATGGCTAGATTGGTGGGGCAGTCTCCAATCTGGTTGAATGTCTCCCAGTAGCGACTGTTGTAAGATCTGAGGGTCTCTTTTTCACCCATGTCGATGGAGAGTAACTGGTCTATCTCCACCGGTGTTTTAGTGTTTGTTCGGAACCTCGTTACGAACGCTTCTGCCAATTGGGCCCAGGAGGCTATGCTGCCCTCTGGGAGCTTTTCGAACCAAGTCAAGCCTAGGTCGCCCAGACTTGACGGGAAGAGTATGCACATTAAGGCCTCGTTTCGCCTGTACACAGCCATGACTTGGCGAAAGTGGCTCAGGTGTGAATACGGGTCCGTCTTCCCTTCATATGTATTGAATTTCGGCTGAAAGAAGCCTGATGGTAGGGGTGCGTTTTCGATCGCTGGGACAAACGGCGAAGTCTGTAGTCTTGCCAATGCCTTGTCCGTTGGTTCGTAAGCCGGTCGCGGTATTGGCATTCCAACCTCGACGCTTCCATGCGTCCAAGGAGCCAACCGTTGTAAGGCCGAAACTCGGTGTAGATCCCTTGCCCTGGCATCCTCCTTGCATCGTGCTTTTTCTTCTAGCACGGTTCGTAAGTCGGATGACCTGGGCAGCTCTGTTTGTCTAGATTTGGTTTGGTGTGAATGTGAAGGCCAATACGGGCTTCCTTCAGTGTATGATCTTTCGGATCTCGTCCTCTCAGACCTGGAGTGACGAGTTCTGGAAGATAAGGAATGAGTGTCGCCTGTCCTGAGGCTTCTGCTCCTTCCTTGGGAGGGTGTAGTGTTCCTACTATGATTCTCTGAGTGGCGAGGGGGCGTCTTGTGCTTGCGCCCCTCTCCTGTCGCCACATCCTTAGTCTTCATCTGGCGTTTCAAAGCCTCCATGTCCGCCGCCATCTTTCGAATTAGTTCATCTTGTTCCTTCACGCGATCTTCCAAGGCTTGGGGATCAATCCTCCTCCTTTGCCGGTCAGGACTTTGAGAGTGACGAGGGCTGCGAGGGCTGCTATTCCGCCTTCCCCTGCCACTCCTCCTGGAATTATGATGTTGGGGCTCCAAGTCCGCCATGGGAGGGACAGCAGGTAATCCTTCACGCCTTGCGCCCCCTTCTGGAGTTAGTCCGTCGACGGCGAACTGCGGCAAGTCTTCGATGTGTGCCATTGTTTGAGAAAAGGAGAAGCTTAGTCAAGAGGTTTTTGTTCTTGTCTGTTCTTCCCACAGACGGCGCCAATTGTACGGGGAGGAAATAATTCTCCTCGTATAATCCTGTTGACCAAGTCCATGCTCCTCCGTACGACGTCGCTTTATCACCTGAAAACACAAACGTGAGCTAGCCGGCGGGTGTGTGCCGAAAACCTCTCCGATGCCTAAGTCAGTAAGCTTGACAAATAGACAAAGTTTTATGCTCTCAGAAAGAATTGTGTTCAATTACCTCCTCCAAGGCGGTGCTTGTGGGTTTTTATAAGTTTCCTGTGGCACAATCCTAGTAGGACTTGTATTTCTCCATGCAAAGTCCTCCTAGGATTCATACTCCTAAGGATAATGCTTATCCTTTTACACCCCCCCCCACTGCTTAAACCAAGTGGGATGGTTTTCTCCATGGCCGAACTACCATTTGACCGAAGTAAAGTAGGCCGAACTATCCTTAGTTCAGCCCTTCCCTTTACTTTCCCTTATATCGGTTTCTCATCTGTTCAACCTATGGTGTGTTTGGACCGAACCAACGACTCTCGACCGGTATAACTCCCAAACCGGTATACCTCTAAGGTCGATATAACTTCAAGGCCGGTCTAACTGCAAGTTGCTCCCAGACCGAAGTACATTTACAATCCTCTAACCGAAGTAACTTTATCATTTGTGAGCCGAAGTAATTTCACCTCCTTCGGCCGGAGTAACTTTGTCTCCCCAAGGCCGGAGTAACCTTGCTCTCCTGGGCCGGAGTATCCTTTACGGCCTTTTTACTTAGTCCTTCGCGTTTTGGGCCTCAAAGCCCAACTCGCAGCTCGGCCCAATTTTTCCCAAAAATTACCCTCTCAATTGCCCCTTAATTCCATCTGCGCAACATGATTGGGATTATCAGTCTACTGGCCGAGCTAAAGTTTATTAAGCCTTTCCAGCCGAGCTAAAAACCCTTTAGCCTCTCCAGCTGAGCGAAAAACCCTCGGGCTCTCCAACCGAGCTAATTTTACTTCGGGCTTCACTATGTCCGGTCAAAACGTCTCTTCAATCACAGCGACTGTAACGCTTCCCCTTCCAATGACACGTGGCAGATTCTGATAGGCTGAGGACGGCTGTCACGCCGTCTTTCGTACTTCGCGAATTTTGAACAGTCCCGCCCAAATTTTGGGCAAAAACCATCCCTGAGGCTAGGTCTTTTCACTTTTGCCATTTCTTCATCTTCTCTCTCCGCTCTCTTGCTGTTCGTGTTCTTCTTTTTACTGCAACAGATTTTCAACTTCAGTCCCTTCTTCTTTAACCTGGTAAGCAAATCCACTTTCCCTTCATGTATTTTTGCTTTCACATTTGTTTTATGCATCTGTATATCTTGTTTCGTGTGTTTTTTGCAAACATTTTGCCCATTTCTGGTTTGCTTCTGTATTTTCATGAAAAAAAACCGTAGAACTTGTACGTATATGAACTGTTATGTAGAAAAAC
This sequence comes from Camellia sinensis, assembly GCF_055761805.1. NCBI lineage: Eukaryota > Viridiplantae > Streptophyta > Magnoliopsida > Ericales > Theaceae > Camellia > Camellia sinensis. The sequence continues at coordinate 20,918,774 of NC_138965.1, read as the reverse complement.
CAGTCTTAGATCCAAAATCACATAGCAACCGAACTAGGATCCTGTTTGCCCCAAATACGTAGATCTCTGTAGTCAATAGCCGAACTAGAGCTTGAAAGTTTCAAAGGGTTACCAGAGCCTGACTCACTTTAGCCGAAGTAAGATCACCGAGTTTTGAATATAGCAAACTAATAACCTCGGTTGTCAACTGAACTAAGCTTTTGGGGCAGAGCCGGCTTTCTTGGTTCCTAAACCGATCTCAGAAAGCCGCCCCTAGAGGCTTAACCGAAGTAACTCTATTCATACTGCAACCGATTTAGGCCTTGGGGCTAAACCAGCTTTCTTAGTTTTTTAGACCGAACTCAGAAAGCTGCCCCTAGACGTCAAACCGGTCTACCGAGCAAACTGCTCAAACCGAGCTACCCAACCTTTTGATGAACCGAGATAGAACCAGTTTTTTGAGATCGAAGTAGGGCTTTTATACCTTGCTTTTAAATTGTAGCACGGTCCGTTGATCAGTGCTTTAACCCCCCTCTGTTTTTTTACTTTGCAGACTTAGGTTACCCAGGCACTCCTGTGTGCGCTCAACCGAGCTACTGAGCACGATTTTTGCACCGATATAACTTATAAGTAAATTATACATCAGATGGGTAAGTATAGGTATCTAGTTGAGACCCCAGGTGGCATGGCCGAATTTAGGAAGGACTACCAAATTCCAGATGACGTCCATCTGACGTTGGCCAAAAAAGATGTTATTCCGTGGGAAAATGAAGGTTTCGTCCCTTTTACTCTTCAATCCATAATAGAAACCGGACTACGGTTTCCTATCCAACCATTGATCTGTGAGTTCCTTAGGCAGACTAGGTTATGCCCCACCCAACTGTCCACCAATACATACCGTATTATTATGGGAATAGCCGCACTAAACCACCAAACCGGTTTAAACCTTGGCCTTGTCGAAATATTCCATCAGTATTCCATCGGCTCGAAAGATGCTGGGTGGGTCTATTACCTTAGAATTCGCCGCCGCTGAGAGAAGATAGTTAAGCACACACCGGACAAAGACCTTAATGATGATGACTTCTTCTGGGTCTCTGGGAATTTTGAGGATTTTCAAGCCCAAATTCCCGGCCGACCTATAAACTGGAAGAAGGGAGAGCCTGGTAATTTAACTTCGGTCTTCTTTCTTGTATGTTATCTCGGTTTTTTAGTCTATTGACCGAACTAACACTTCTCTTTTTTTCGCAGATTTCGCCCATCTTCATTCCTTATATAGTTATCCAAACCTTGCAATTTTGCGAGCCGCGCTACGGATTAAAGAAAGAAGTTGGGCTAAGCTTCTGAACTTTGAGCCGACCTACCGGTACAGCGGTCGCCGAAAAGCAAGAGTAACTGACTTTCTTCTTGAAGAAGCCCCAAAGCCGGATCCAAACTTGCCGCAAATAAGATTAATTCCTTTAACTGCCGAAGAGGAAATGGCCAAGAAGAGCAGAGTAAGGGCGCTTCTGACCGAAACAAGCAGGGCCGAAGTACCGTCACCAAGCCAAACGCAGCCTGCCGTTGTGGCCCTCCCCTCTCAACAACCATCTTCATCGCGCCGAACCAAGCGTGCCCGAACCAGCGAGTCCGAACCAAGTTTGGTTGATGAAGATGAGACTGTTACTCCACCAATCTTGCCACCGAGCCCCCAACCGGAACCTACCGACCGAACTACCACCACTTGGGTACCAAAATTGACTTTTAAAAACCGAGATGTCGAGGATGCTGATTCGGTCGTTGCCGAAAAAGATCACGAGTTGGCCTTTAATCTGGCTAAGGGAGTGTGCCTCCCCAAGGATATGGAGCACCACAGAAGGCAGCTAAACACCGAATTAAAGTCCATTCGGTCTGCAACGAAGTCCATGATCCTGGTATGCCGCTCTGTCCATTTTTCTGTCTAATTTTGTAAACTTTTATCTCGGCTCATGGGAAGTCCTCGTTTTTTGCCAGGCAATTCAAAAAAACTACAATACTCACAAGAAGGTGCTGGAACTCAGAAAAACTGCAAGGGATGCTGTTGCAGAAGCCGAAGTGAAGTCGGCCGAAGTAGAAGAAATCAAGAAGCAAATGGCCGAGCTTTAAGATGAGAACAGCAGGCTGACCGGACTAGTTAGTTCGGCTGAGGCAGAAAGGCAGAAGACTGCCATAGCTCTTAAGGACAAATACCTGCGCGAGCTGGTGAAGCTCGAAAGAAAGAAAGATGCCGAAATAAAGGAGAAGGTAAAGGAAGCTGACAAACAAGGCTTCAAGAGGGCAGAGGATGCTTATGCCCAACAATGCAATGCTGCCAAGGAGCTGTTCTTTAAGTGCGGCTGGAGGGGAGCCGTTGAGAAGCTCGGTCATGATCCTCAGACCGAGGTTTTCAACCCTCCAGCCTACTTTATACCGAACTCCCTGATGGAATATGCCAAAGCCATGCAATAGCAGTTCCTTGAGGGCTCAGACGATGAAGACTCTGATGAAGACTCTGTCCCTGAGGATACTTCGGTTGTGAATGCAGATCAGGTAGTTCAGTCGGAGCCCATGGTGGAAGATCTAGCTATTGATCAACCAAGTGAAACCATGGCTCCGGCCGAAACCATTCTTCCTTCTGAAAACGTCCTTGCGCCCGAAACCGGTCTTCGGGTTGACGCCGATGCTGCCTTCGACGCCGAGATCGAAGATCTGTTTTCTTGACTTTGTACTTTTTTCTCTATTTTTTGTTACCTTGTCTTTGTAACCGGGCTGTGCCCTTCTGTAATGACTTTTTAGTGAATGAAAAATTTGCTTCAACTCTTATTCCGGTTGTGATATGTATGCCTGTGCTTTGTAATGCCTTTTATTACTCCAACTTCTATTTCGGTTTTGGCTTTTTTAAACTATGCTTACCAGCCAACCACTCCTTAGCCGATATACTTACTTCGGCTAAGGAGTATAAAGTGTTGGTTTATTCCAGCCAACCACTCTTCAGCCATGCCCTTACTTTAGGCTGAAGAGTAACAAGAGTTGGTTTATTCCAGCCAACCACTCTTTCAGCCTTGCACTTACTTCGGCTGAAGAGTAACAAGAGTTGGTTTATTCCAGCCAACCACTCTTTCAGCCTTGCACTTACTTCGGCTGAAGAGTAACAAGAGTTGGTTTATTCCAGCCAACCACTCTTCAGCCGTACACTTACTTCGGCTGAAGAGTAACAAGAGTTGGTTTATTCCAGCCAACCACTCCTTAGCCGATATACTTACTTCGGCTGAAGAGTAACAAGAGTTGGTTTGTTCCAGCCAACCACTCTTCAGCCATACACTTACTTCGGCTGAAGAGTAACAAGAGTTGGTTTATTCCAGCCAACCACTCTTCAGCCATACCCTTACTTCGGCTGAAGAGTAACAAGTGTTGGTTTATTCCAGCCAACCACTCTTCAGCCATACCCTTACTTCGGCTGAAGAGTAACAAGTGTTGGTTTATTCCAGCCAACCATTGAAGTTAGTTTTTCCAGCTAACTTATGGTATTTGGTTATTCCGACCAAATGTCCTGCGGCCTGGATCCTTATCCTGGGCTTAGGAAGGGTGTTGGTTTATTCCAGCCAACCTCTAAGTTAGTTTTTCCGGCTAACTTAGAATGAAAAATGCTTGCAATGTGTCTAATCTTTACTAAAGCTAACTTTTACAAGGAACAACTTGTGCTAAAAAGAATTTCTCATTTTATTGAAGGAAGAGAAAATTACATATGTTTGAAAAAGAAAAGCTAAAAGTAAAATAACTTGAGATTGGTCGTATTCCATGGCCTAGGGATTGCCTTGCCATCCTTGTCTTCTAGGTGGTATGCCCCTTTGCCTGCTAACCCAACCACCTTATAAGGACCTTCCCAATTTGGGCCTAACTTGCCGTCTCCTGGGATCAAGGTGTTTCCCATTACTTTGCGTAGTACCCAATCCCCAATCTTGAATTGTCTTGGATGAACCTTTTTGCTGTATTTTCGGATTAACTCTCGTTGGTATGAGGTGATGTGGACTAGTGCTCTTTCTCTTCTTTCTTCTGCAAGGTCGAGTTCTAAGGCTATGGCTTCTCCATTTAAGTTTGGATCAAAGTTTTCGCTTCGAATTGTGGGGAGGCCAACTTCTAGTGGGATCACCGCTTCCATTCCATAAGCTAAGGAGAATGGTGTTTCTCCAGTTGATCGCCGGGGCGTGGTGCGGTAAGCCCATAAGACGTGAGGAAGTTCATCTGCCCACTTGCCTTTTGATCTCTCTAGCCTTTTCTTTAGTCCATCCAAGACGACTTTATTTGATGCTTCAGCTTGCCCATTTGCTTGAGGATATGCCGGTGTGGAATTGTAGAACTCTATCTTGTACTCTTCACAAAAGCTTCTGAAGATTCTGCCGTCGAACTGAGTACCATTGTCTGAGATTAGTGCTTTTGGTATGCCAAATCGAGTGATGATATTCTGCCAAACAAACTTCTTCACATCTTTTTCTTTGATTGACGCCAATGCTACTGCTTCCACCCACTTTGTGAAGTAGTCTGTTGCTGCGAGAAAGAATTTTCTGCCGCCGGGTGCTGTTGGAAGTGGTCCTACTATGTCCAAGCCCCACATTGCGAAAGGCCATGGGCTAGTTAAGGGTAGGAGTTCTCTTGCTGGTTGATGTATTTGGTGTGCGAATTTCTGGCATTTTTCACACTTCTTCACATATTTCTCTGAGTCTGCTTGCATATATGGCCACCAATATCCTTGCGAAATAGCCCTGTAAGCGAGCGACCTTCCCCCTTGATGACTTCCACACACCCCTTCGTGTATTTCGAACAGGAATGCTTCTACTTTGCTGGGATGAACGCACTTGAGGTAAGGCCCACAGAACGACTTCTTGTATAATGCCAAAGATGGAGATAGCCAAAATCGCTGCGACTTTGCCCTTATTCTGTTGGCTTCTTTTTTCTCTTCTGGTAGGATGCCGTTTTTTAGGAATAGGATGATGGGATCCATCCAAGAAGGGCCTAATTCTGTGCAACATACTTCTTCTGCTTCGGGGTCTTCTATGCTTGGTCTTGGTAAGAAGTCGATGAGTAATGGATGAGGGATTGATGTATCTGCCATTGAGGCAAGGCCTGCTAGCTCGTCCGCTCGGCTGTTTTCCTCCCTACCAATTTGTTCTATCCTTACCACATCAAACTTCTTGATCTCTGTTCTGACTAACTCTTGGTACTTGGCCATTCTGTGATCCTTTGCTTCGTATTCGCTAGAAATTTGGTTTACCACCAGCAGAGAGTCACTGTATACCATTAGTTCGGTTGCTTTCATGAAGTGTGCTGACTTGAGTCCTGCGAGAAGCGCCTCATACTCCGCTTCATTGTTGGAGGCTGGGAAGCCAAGGTTGATTGCTTGCTCTATAACCAGGCCGTCTGGAGAGATGAGGACTATGCCAAGCCCTGCACCATGTCGGTTGGATGCTCCATCCACAAAGAGCTTCCACATCTCTCCGACGAATAGTTTCCAGCAAGTGGAAGGATCAGACGATGTCGTGAGGTCAAGAATGGTGTTTTCTTCAAGGTCCATGTTGGCTGTCTGTCCTTTGTCCTCTGTTTGAACTGCTGGTGAGCCTTTGTTTGTCTCTTCCTTGTTGTCCTTAGTATGGTCTGCCTTGGTGCTTGATTGACTACCTTCCACTAGGGGTTGCGCTATTCCGGCGTCAACTTCCGTCCCTAGTTCGGTTGTGTCAGTTAGGTCGACTAGGCAGATATGATGACTTCCAGGAGTAAACTCTGCGACGAAGTCTGCCAAAGATTGGGCTTTTATTGCGGTCTTGGGTTGGAACTTAATGTCGAATTGTCCCAACTCCACTGCCCACTTCAAAATTCGCCCACTAAAGTTCGCCCTTTCAAACAGAGCTTTTAATGGATAGGCTGTGAGGACGACTATGGTGTGGGCGTGAAAGTAGTGCGCCAACTTTCTGGATGCCATCATTAATGCTAATGCCAGTTTCTCCAGGGGCAAGTACCTTGTTTCGGCTCCCAATAATGTCTTGCTGACATAAAAGATGGGTAAGTGTTGTATTCCTTCTGCACGAACCAATACTGCGCTGACTGCGTGCTGAGAGACTGCCAGGTACAAAAAGAGTTCTTCACCAGGTACTGGAGTAACAAGTAGTGGTGGGGAAGACATGTACTCCTTTAAGCTTTCCAGAGCTCGGTCGCATTCTTCATCCCACTCAAACTTGGTCTTTAAGGCTTGGAAGAATGGTCGTAGTCTGTCTGATGACCTGCTTATGAACCGGTTGAGTGCAGCCGCCATACCAGTGAGATGCTGCACTTCTTTGACTGAGTTTGGTCTCTTCAACTCCTGGATTGCTTTGATCTGAGAGGGGTCTGCTTCTATACCTCGGTTGGTCACCAGGAAGCCCAAGAATTTGCCAGATCCAACTCCGAATGCGCATTTGGACGCATTGAGGCGCAATTTGTGTTTTTTCAGGATCTGGAACATTTCGTCTAGGTCTTTAAGATGGTCATTCTCATCCTTGCTTTTGACCACCATGTCGTCGATGTAAGCCTCCATTGTTCTGCCTAACAATGGTTCGAACATCTTGGTGACCATCCTTTGGAATGTCGCCCCTGCGTTCTTTAGGCCAAAGGGCATGACCTTGTAGCAATATAACCCCCTTGGTGTTGTGAAGGATGTGACCTCCTGGTCTGGTTCATGCATGGCGATCTGGTGGTAGCCTCTGTATGCATCCAGAAAGCTAAGTCGGTTATGCCCTGCCGTTAGGTCCACCAGTTGATCTATCCTTGGTAGAGGAAAGCTATCTTTTGGGCACGCCTTGTTGACTGCTTTGTAGTCGACGCAGACACGCCATTTACCATTCTTTTTTGGCACTACGACTGTGTTGGAGATCCATCTTGGGTAGTGCATTTCCCTTATTGCTCCTGCCTCCAGCAGGTTGCCTACCTCTTCTATCACTATTTCGGCATGGTGGAGTGCCGATCTGCGTGTGCGTTGGATGACTGGTCTGGCAGATGGGTGGACATTGAGTTGGTGACTGATGAAGTTTGGATCAATACCTGGCATGTCGTAGGGCGTCCAGGCAAACACTTCGATATTAGAGGTCAAGAATTCCAAGATCTCTAATCTCTCAGTGCTGGACAACGATGAGCCAAGCAAGAAGAACTTATCCGGGTTCTTCTCATCTATTTTTACCTCCACCAAGTCCTCTACCGCTTTCTGATCAGCTTCTTTGCCGACGTCCGCGAATAGTTCATTACTTTCTGGCTCTTCCACCGAATGAACGTATCCTTTGGCCGCTCGGCTTCCATTCGCTGTGGCGAAGCATTGTTTTGACATGATCTGATCGCCATAGACTTCTTCAATTATGCCGGTGTCATTGGGGAACCGCATTACCTGATGGTATGATGACGCTACCGAACGCATGGCATGCAGCCATGTTCTGCCCAAGATGATGTTGTATGTGGAGGGGACCTTCAATACCCAGAACTCCACTTGTTTTGTTACACTTCCTGCTCTGACCGGAAGGATTATTTTGCCGACAGGCCAATCCGGCATGGAGTTGAATCCAATCAGGGGAGAAACTGCAGGCGCCAAGTCTTTGTCTTGCAGCTTTAGTTGCTTGAATGTGTCGTAATACATGATCTCACATGAACTACCCTGGTCAATCAGAATCCGCTTGACATTAAAATCCTTGACTCGGAGAGTGACAACCAGGGCATCATTATGGGGGCAGTAAATTCGTTCCAAGTCCTTATCCGAAAAGGACATGACGTTTGTTGCCTCTGTCCTCCCCTTTTTCATGGCAGGTTGGGCACTTAATACTTCCCTAAAGTGCTCAGCCTTCTTGATTGAACCTCTGAGCTCGCATACGCGCTCAGGTTCAAAAACTCCATGAATTACATTGATAATGCCTTGAGGTGGTGCATCGATTGGCATTCTGTTGGGATGGTCATTATGATCTTGGGGGGCCGGTTGCGCTCCTCCTTCAATGTATTTGTCCAAGTGGCCTGCTGCCACCAATTCTTCCAAGTGCTGTCTCAGTGGCGTGCAATTCTCAGTTCGGTGCCCCTTTTCTTTGTGGAAGGTGCACCGTGATCTGTCGTCGTAATTTTTCTGAGCTTCCCCTAGCTTGGCTGGCCACTTGACAAAAGGCTCATCTTTTATTTCGCTCAGAATCCGATATATTGGTTTTTTGAACACCGTTGTTATGGCAGTGCGGATTCTCAACCATCTTTTGTCTGGGTCTTCTCCGTTATCTCGTTTGCCACTCCCGTTTTTATTCTGCCGATCTACTGTATTGACCTTTGCTGAGGTCTTCTTTTCTGGTACTACGGTTGTATTAGATTTTGCTTTTGCACGTGCGCCATCCTCCTCTACCCTGATGTGCTGATGCACTCTTTCCATTAGGGCCTCCATGGTGAGGGGTGGCGTCATGGTAATCGAATCCCTTAGTCGGTTCCCTACTGGTAGGCCTCTTTTATATTGCGCAATGGCTAGATTGGTGGGGCAGTCTCCAATCTGGTTGAATGTCTCCCAGTAGCGACTGTTGTAAGATCTGAGGGTCTCTTTTTCACCCATGTCGATGGAGAGTAACTGGTCTATCTCCACCGGTGTTTTAGTGTTTGTTCGGAACCTCGTTACGAACGCTTCTGCCAATTGGGCCCAGGAGGCTATGCTGCCCTCTGGGAGCTTTTCGAACCAAGTCAAGCCTAGGTCGCCCAGACTTGACGGGAAGAGTATGCACATTAAGGCCTCGTTTCGCCTGTACACAGCCATGACTTGGCGAAAGTGGCTCAGGTGTGAATACGGGTCCGTCTTCCCTTCATATGTATTGAATTTCGGCTGAAGGAAGCCTGATGGTAGGGGTGCGTTTTCGATCGCTGGGACAAACGGCGAAGTCTGTAGTCTTGCCAATGCCTTCTCCGTTGGTTCGTAGGCCGGTCGCGGTATTGGCATTCCAACCTCGACGCTTCCATGCGTCCGAGGAGCCAACCGTTGTAAGGCCGAAACTCGGTGTGGATCCCTTGCCCGGCATCCTCCTTGCATCGTGCTTTTTCTTCTAGCACGGTTCGTAAGTCGGATGACCTGGGCAGCTCTGTTTGTCTAGATCTGGTTTGGTGTGAATGTGAAGGCCAATACGGGCTTCCTTCAGTGTATGATCTTTCGGATCTCGTCCTCTCAGACCTGGAGTGACGAGTTCTGGAAGATAAGGAATGAGTGTCGCCTGTCCTGAGGCTTCTGCTCCTTCCTTGGGAGGGTGTAGTGTTCCTACTATGATTCTCTGAGTGGCGAGGGGGCGTCTTGTGCTTGCGCCCCTCTCCTGTCGCCACATCCTTAGTCTTCATCTGGCGTTTCAAAGCCTCCATGTCCGCCGCCATCTTTCAAATTAGTTCATCTTGTTCCTTCACGCGATCTTCCAAGGCTTGGGGATCAATCCTCCTCCTTTGCCTGTCAGGACTTTGAGAGTGACGAGGGCTGCGAGGGCTGCTATTCCGCCTTCCCCTGCCACTCCTCCTGGAATTATGATGTTGGGGCTCCAAGTCCGCCATGGGAGGGACAGCACGTAATCCTTCACGCCTTGCGCCCCCTTCTGGAGTTAGTCCGTCGACGGCGGACTGCGGCAAGTCTTCGATGTGTGCCATTGTTTGAGAAAAGGAGAAGCTTAGTCAAGAGGTTTTTGTTCTTGTCTGTTCTTCCCACAGACGGCGCCAATTGTACGGGGAGGAAATAATTCTCCTCGTATAATCCTGTTGACCAAGTCCATGCTCCTCCGTACGACGTCGCTTTATCACCTGAAAACACAAACGTGAGCTAGCCGGCGGGTGTGTGCCGGAAACCTCTCCGATGCCTAAGTCAGTAAGCTTGACAAATAGACAAAGTTTTATGCTCTCAGAAAGAATTGTGTTCAATTACCTCCTCCAAGGCGGTGCTTGTGGGTTTTTATAAGTTTCCTGTGGCACAATCCTAGTAGGACTTGTATTTCTCCATGCAAAGTCCTCCTAGGATTCATACTCCTAAGGATAATGCTTATCCTTTTACACCCTCCCCCACTGCTTAAACCAAGTGGGGATGGTTTTCTCCATGGCCGAACTACCATTTGACCGAAGTAAAGTAGGCCGAACTATCCTTAGTTCAGCCCTTCCCTTTACTTTCCCTTATATCGGTTTCTCATCTGTTCAACCTATGGTGTGTTTGGACCGAACCAACGACTCTCGACCGGTATAACTCCCAAACCGGTATACCTCTAAGGTCGATATAACTTCAAGGCCGGTCTAACTTCAAGTTGCTCCCAGACCGAAGTACATTTACAATCCTCTAACCGAAGTAACTTTATCATTTGTGAGCCGAAGTAATTTCACCTCCTTCGGCCGGAGTAACTTTGTCTCCCCAAGGCCGGAGTAACCTTGCTCTCCTGGGCCGGAGTATCCTTTACGGCCTTTTTTCTTAGTCCTTCGCGTTTTGGGCCTCAAAGCCCAACTCGCAGCTCGGCCCAATTTTTCCCAAAAATTACCCTCTCATCAAGTTTCACTGTAACAAAGGAGGATAGATTGGAAAGAAGCAAAGAAAGATCTGGAGGAAGTGTAGAACCAGAAAGCAAAGCAGCCATGGATTTCTATGCTCGGAGGAGCTCAATGCTCTGATACCATGATGAAATACTATATTATTCAATTCATTATTTCCATCGATTGTAAACACATTTACATGGTGTATATATACACCTTAGAATCAGTTACAACTAACTCAGTTACAACAAACTCTTGCATCTACTCTAACAAACTCTAACTGACTGATGCTGTGATGAATAAGATGCCGTGAGTGCATCTTTATTATTAGTGATGCTACAGCCATCCTTATCTGATATATTATCTGATATTGGTACCATTTTATATTCCCAACTTTTATATGTATATATAAAAATGTCAAGAAAAAATCACTAGCACCCTTATCTTCATACTTTGAGCCCCTCTCTATCCTCATTTATACCATCCAAGCAAATAGTTATAGGCCAACTTAAAGCGTCAGACTCAAGCCAACCATTATTTGGACACCTCATAGTTAATGAGCTACCATATTGCATAAAGGGAGCATATTGTTTTTAGTGGATCTACGCAACTCACCACAAGCCCCATTTCAAAAATTATATTGATATAATAATTATTTTTTATATAATTTTATTATTTTTTCTTCAAATAAATAGATAATGAGTATGACTTAAAAAATAAATTATTTATTTTTTAAATACAAATATTATGAAATAATTTGGCTACAATTAATTGATTAATATGATTTTTTTTTTTTATCGATCATAGACACACAAAAATCAACAAAATAAACAAATAGGATTATTGTCCAGTCCACCAAAAAATACTGGACTTGTTTGGGAAGTTAGCTATTTTAGTAGGCTAAAATTTTTGTGTTTAAAAGATAGTTAGATTTTTTTTTTTTTTTTAGTTGAATGTGAAGTTTGTAAGAAAAAAAGAGAAATGATTATGAATTTGATGTAACATTTTGTCCATTAGTTATTTTAACCTATTTTGTCTTTTTGAAAATTTTAGCCAAAAAAGTCCAATTTTATGCTTTGCCAAACAAGGCCACTGAAGACAAGATGGTCTCTTGTACGTTCACAAAAATAAAACAAAAATATTATATTTTTTATATTTATTTCAAGTGTGACCTCTTGTAAACGGGAGGTGGTTCAGGTGTGTCTAATCTTTTCCTAGGTGGTTGATAAGCTAACCTTTTTAGCTATCAAAAATTGCTCAATTTTTCTTGGATGCGTGGATAAAATGACTAACGTATCGATAGAAGTGTAAAACTGGTCTATCAGCTTGTGTCTCGGAGCGGCCCGACCCAATCCAAGCCCTGACCTTCGGCCTAGGCCTGGACCATGTGTTTTGGGATTAGTCCTGACCTGAAGCCTAGTCCATCGGCTCGCTCCGCCCAATGCCCAATATCATTTTTAAGCTATTTTTATGGAAAAAAAAATAAAATAAAATTTTGGTGCAAAAAAATATATATAATGATGATAAGATTACTTCACATATATATATATATATATATATGCATTCTCCTTCATTTTCGCACCGATTATAATAATGTGGTCATAGTAAGAAAATTTTAACCCGAATATAATAACTCTGTTTGGTTCCCCTTTTCAAATCTTTTGAAAATTGTAGAGTTTTTGTGTGGTTATTCTGAAAATCTGTAAAAGTTTTCAAAATCTCTTTTTTGGATTCTTTTTTCAAAATCTTTGTTTGGTTCCTCTATTATATTTTGATACATATATAGTATGTATGTATATAGATAAAACAAACATGATGGTACTTTTGATGGGACAATAATTTTTATTTTTTATTTTTTATTGTTGAATACATCCATTAGGCCCCTCTCTCTCTCTCTCTCTTCACCTGTGAAGGGAAATTTGAATTTACAATAATGAAAATTTTAGAAACCAAACATATATCCATTTTCAAAATATAGTTTTTAAATCACTTATTTTGAAAAATTACTCAAAATACTAAAACCGAACATGATGAATATTTTTTGTACAATATTAATTCTGTATTTTTAGAATTATTGTTACTGTCTTGTTAGAATGGAATGCATATATATATATATATACACACACGTGTGTGTGGGTTTTTTTTATTACACGTGTTTTTATATAAAATATATAATCTTATTACCCCAAGAATAATTCTTGTGAGGCCCATCATTTTGTGTTACATATGTGTTCTATTATTTGGAATAATTCTGTGTTCCTACTGGCATTAATATATTATTTTTGTAACATTTTTTTTAATGTATAAAGTTTGAATAAAGAGTTTTACTTAGATTAAAATAGTAATTAGATGAAAATATAGGGATGTGTACGGGTACGAAATATTTTTCCCGTATAATCCTGTTGATCAAGCCTGCGCTTCTCCGTACGTCGTCGCTTTACTCCCTGAAAATACAAACGTGAGCTAGCCGGCAGGTGTGTGCCAGATACCTCTCCGATGCCTAAGTCAGCAAAATAGACAAATAGACAAAAGCCCTGTGTATTCGAGAATCAAAGCTGTGTTACCTCTCCATAGGTGATGTTATGAGCTTTTATAGGTTCCGCGTGGCACAATCCAAGTAGGACTCTTACTCCTCCATATAAAGTCCTCCTAGGAATCACATTCCTGAAAGATAATGCTTATCCTTTAACACCCCCCTCACTTCTTAAACTAAGTGAGATGGTTTTACCACGGTTGGATGTCAATACGACCGAGCTAACATGACCATGCTAAAGCCGCAGACTAGACCGAGCTCCAGCTAGCTTGGTTCTTCCTTTCACTGAGTGTACCTCAGTTTGACATACTCCAACTGTGGTGTTTACTTATTACCGTGCTAACCATAGTAAACCCCCGACCAAGCTAACGATAGCTAGGTCCACCGCAAGAAGCCCAAATACCTTGGTTCTAAATACCATGACTGAGATAACTACCTTTACTCCGTCTGGTGACTTTAATCACACTTGGACCGTGGTAACACTTGCCAATCCCTTTTCATACTTGGACCGAACTAACTATGGCGCGCTAAGACCGCGCTAACCAAAGCGAGGTCCACCATGAGAAGCCATCATACCTTGGCTCCAAATACTACGACCAAGCTAACTATGGTGTGCTACGACTGCGGTGACTGTCATTACACTTGGACCGAGCTAACTAACTCCACTCCAACCGTGGTGACCGTCATTACACTTGGACCGAGCTAACACTTGCGATCCATTTGCTAAGCTCTTTTTATCGCGGCTGACACCTTTACCTTGGCTGATATTTTTACCTCGGCTAACATTGCGGTCAACCAAGTTACTTTGGCTCTTCTCTCCGTTTGACTACCTTGCTTGGTAGCTCGGCCATAGCGTTGACCGCCACTAGGAAGTAGCTAAGTCCCGTAGCTAGGTCCCGTGGCTAGGTCTCATAGCTAGGTCGCGTAGCTAGGTCCAATAACTTGATCCCGTAGCTAGGTCTTGTAGCTAGGTCCTGTAGCTAGGTCCAATAGCTTGGTTCTGTAGCTAGGTTCTATAGCTAGGTCCCGTAGCTAGGTCCCGTAGCTAGGTCCCGTAGATAGGTCCTATAAACATCTTTGACCGCCACTCCAACCTAGCTCGGCCCAATTTGGCTACACAAATTACCCTCTCAATTGTCCCTTAATTCCATCTGCGTAGCATGATTTGGGATTACCTGTTAACAGTCGAGCTAAAAACTTCAACCCTTTAACTGTGCAATAACTTGGGGCGAAACCAACTCCCTGACTTAGTCAAAATCGAACTAAGAATGCCGCACCATAAGCTTCAACCGGGCTACGAATCCCTCGTTCCACTTAGCCGAGAGAGGACTCTATTTATTTCGTCTTTGTTTCTTTTAGCACGGTCCAACGATCCGTGCTTAATATTTTTCCTTTTCACTTTGCAGATTGACTAGGTTGGCCAGGCACACCTTTGCACGCTCAACCGTGATACTGAAGAAGCCCAACGAAAGACAACCGAACTTCAGACCGAAATTGTCCGCCTTACCAAGCTAGTCAAATAAGCGGAAGCAGATAAGCAAAAGGCCCTGGTCGAACGGAAAGACAAGTACCTATATCTTGCAATGTGAGGCTGCCAAAGACCTCTTCTTCAAGTATGGGTGGAAAGCAGCTGTGGCGTAACTCGGTTATAGCCAAGAGGCCGAGATCTTCCTAAACTCTCCTCCATATTTTATACCGAGCTCTATGGTGGATTATGCAAATGCCATTCAGCAAAAATTTCTTCAAGCTGAGGAAGATGATGCATCCCAAGAGCCTGATAACAACGCCCAACTCGGTCGCCAGTCCATCTCTCCAACTCCAGTGGTCTCCATCCCCCTTGCCTGTTGTGTCTGATGCGGTGCCTTCGACCAAGCTCAACCAAAGTGTGCTTGCCATAACTGAGCTACCTTTAACTGAAGCCAGGGTTGAATTTGACGCCGATTTAGATGACCTCTTTGCATGACCATGTACTTTCTTTTCTTTTGATGCTAACTTTGGAAGGTTTTGTAACCGGGCTATGGCCCCTCCTTTTATAATGCATTTTTGGAATGAAATCTTCAGTTTGGAATGAAATCTTCCATTTTCTCATCTTTCTGTTCGGTTTATACCTGCATCCATTATTCAACTATAACTTGTATGAAGTATAACAATTTCTTTCCGAGATACTAATCTCGATCTCAACCTTGCAATCTACTTATACCTGCCAACCACTCTTTAGCCTAGATCCTTATCTCGGCTGAAGAGTACCAAAAGTTGGTTATTCCAGCCAACCATTCTTCAGCCTAGATCCTTATCTCGGCTTAGGAAAGCTAAATATTGGTTATTCCGACCAATATAGAGCTAAGCGTTTGGTTATTCCTGCCAAACTTCTAGATTGCCCCCCAAGTCGGGCAAAGACTTGTTGGTCAAACCTGCCAACTTCCTGCAGCCTAGATATCCTTATCTCGGCTTAGGAGAGCTAAATGTTGGTTATTCCGGCCAACAAAGAGCTAAGCGTTTGGTTATTCCTGCCAAACTTCTTGATTGCTCCACAAGTCGGGCAAAGACTTGTTGGTCAAACCTGTCAACTTCCTGCAGCCTAGATATCCTTATCTCGGCTTAGGAGAGCTAAATGTTGGTTATTCCGGCCAACATAGAGCTAAGCGTTTGGTTATTCCTGCCAAACTTCTTGATTGCCCCCCAAGTCGAGCAAAGACTTGTTGGTCAAGCCTGTCAACTTCCTGCAACCTGGATATCCATATCTCGGCTTAGGAGAGCTAAATGTTGGTTATTCCGGCCAACATAGAGCTAAGCGTTTGGTTATTCCTGCCAAACTTCTTGGTTGGCCCCCAAGTCGGACAAAGACTTATTGGTCAAACCTGCCAACTTCCTGCAGCCTAGATATCCTTATCTCGGCTTAGGAGGGCTAAATGTTGGTTATTCCGGCCAACATAGAGCTAAGCGTTTGGTTATTCCTGCCAAACTTCTTGATTGCCCCCCAAGTCGGGCAAAGACTTGTTGGTCAAACCTGCCAACTCTGCTTTTAATGCCCCTAGCTCACTAAAACAACTTTTACAAAAGAAAACAATCTATGTTGAAAAGGAAACTGCTTGTTTTATTGAGGAAAAGAAAAATTACAAGTACTCTATAGGAAAGCTAACAATAAAATAACTTGAGATTGGCAGTGTTCCACGGCCTGGGGATGACCTTGCTATCTCCATCTTCCAAGTGGTATGCCCTTTTTCCTGCTAATCAACCACTTCGTATAGTCCTTCCCATTTGGGTCCTAGTCTTGCCATCTCTTCGTGCCAAAGTGTTTCCCATTACTTTGCGCAACACCCAATCTCCAATCTTAAATTGCCTTTTATTCAGCTGCCTTGCCAACGTCTGTGAACAGCTCCTTGCTCTCGAGTTCTTCCACCAGCTGTACATATCCTTTGGCAGCGCGGCTGCCATTTGCTGTGACGAAGCATTGTTTGGACATAATTTGGTCTCCAAAGACCTCTTCAATTATCCCAGCTTCGTTGGGGAACCGCAATACTTGATGGTAGGTTGAAGCTACCGATCGCATGGCGTGCAACCATGTCCTTTCCAATATTATGTTGTAAGAGGAAGGGACTTTCAATACCCAGAATTCCACTTGTTTTGTCATGGTTCCTGTCTTGACTGGGAGGATTATCTTGCCCATTGGCCACTCTGGCATTGAGTTGAATCCGATCAGGGGAGATGTTGCAGGTGCCAAGTCTTTGTCCTCCAGTTTCAATTGTTTGAAGGTTTCGTAATATATTATCTCACATGAGCTTGCTTGGTCGATCAAAATCCGTTTGATGTCGAAATTCTTGACGCGTAGAGTGACGACCTGTGCATCATTGTGAGGGCAGTATATCCTTGCTAAGTCTTTGTCTGAAAAAGATATGACATTTGTGGGTTCTGTTCTCCCCTTTTTGATGGTAGGTTGTGCACTTAGTACCTCCCTTAAGTGCTCAGTCTTTTGATCATCCCCCTGAGCTCACATACTCGCTCAGGTTCGAATACTCCATGTATTACGTTTACTACGCCTTGAGGTGGAGCGTCGACCAGCATCCCATTTGGGTTGTTGTGGTTCTGGGGGGCTAGGTGTGTCCCTCTTTCTATGTATTGGTCCAGGTGCCCAGCTGCCACTAACTCCTCCAAGTGTTGCCTTAATGGTGTGCAATTTTTAGTGTGGTGCCCCTTTTCATCATGGAAGGTGCACCACGACCTCTCGTCATAGTCTCTTTGCGCTTCTCCCAGTTTAGCAGGCCATCGGATGAAAGGTTCATTGCGAATCTCGCTGAGAATCCGATAGATCAGTTTTTTGAACACCGTGGTAATGGCAGTGCAGACTCTCAACCTTCTTTTGTCTTGGTCCTCTCCGTTGTCCCGCCTGCCTCGCCCGTTTCTGCTTGGATGTTCCACCGCGTTGACTTTTGCCGTAGTCTTTTTATCTGGTATTGTGGTTGCGCCAGATTTTGCTTTAGCACGGTTGCCATCTTCCTCCACACGAATATGTTGGTGTACTCTCTCCATCAAGGCTTTCATCGTATGGGGTGGCGTCATGGTGATTGAGTCCCTCAACCTGTTTCCGACTGGAAGACCTTTTTTGTATTGTGCGATAGCGAGATTGGTGGGGCAATCCCCAATCTGGTTGAAGGTCTCCCAGTAGCGACTGTTGTAGGATCTTATCGTCTCCTTGTCGCCCATGTCAATGGAGAGAAGCTGGTCGATTTCCACTGGCATTTTGGTGTTTGTTCTGAACCTTGTTACGAACGCCGCTGCCAACTGTACCCAGGAGGCGATGCTACCTTCTAGTAGCCTTTCGAATCAGGTTAAACCTAGGTCGCCAAGGTTGGATGGGAATAGGATGCACATCAAAGCTTCGTTCCGCCGGTATACTACCATAACTTGGCGAAAGTGGCTTAGGTGCATGTAAGGGTCTGTCTTCCCTTCGTACATGTAAATTTAGGCTGGATGAAGCCTGAGGGTAATGGTGCATTCTCAATCGCTAGAACGAACGGCGAACTATGTAGTCTTGCCAACGCTTTATCTGTTGGTTCATAGGCAAGGTGCGGTATTGGCATTCCAACCTTGATGCTTTCATGCATCCGAGGAGCCAACCGCTAAAGGGCTGAAACTCTGTGCGGGTTGCGTGTCTTGGCATCCTCCTTCTGTCGCGCCCTTTCTTCAAGCACAGTCCGTAAGTCGGATAATCTAGGCAACTCCGTTTGCCTGGATGATGTCTGGTGCGTATGTCAGGGCCGATAGGTACTTCCCTCAGTGTAAGACCTCAATGATCTCGTTCTCTCAGACCTGGAGTAACGAGTTCTGGAAGTCCTTGATTGAGTGTCGCCTGTCCTGAGGCTTCTACTCTCTGCTTGTGATGGCGTGGTATGCCTACTACGATCTTCTGAGTGGCGAGGAAGCGTATTGCCTTTGCGCCCTTCTCCTATCGCCACCCCTTTTCCCTTGATCTGGCGCTTCATGGTCTCCATGTCCGCCGCCATCTTCCTTATTAGTTCATCTTGCTCTTTTACACGATCCTCCAGAGCTTGAGGGTCGATTCTTCGCCTTTGCCTTTCAGGACTTTGTGAGCGAGAGCGACGGGGGCTGTTGTTCCGCCTCTCCCTTGCATCCCTCTAGGGATTCTATCGCTGGGGCTCTAAGTCCTCCATAGGAGGGATAGAGGGCAATCCTTCGCGCCTCCCACCCCCCTCTAGGGTTTGTCCGTCAATGGCGGACTGCGGCAAATCTTCGTTTGGCGCCATTCAATTAGCGAGGGAAACTTGATCAAGAGGTTTTGTTCTTTGTCTGGTATTCCCACAGACGGCACCAATTGTACGGGTACGAAATATTCTTCCCGTATAATCCTATTGATCAAGTCTGCGCTTCTCCATACGTCGTCACTTTACTCCCTGAAAATACAAACGTGAGCTAGTCGGCGGGTGTGTGCCAGATACCTCTCCGATACCTAAGTCAGCAAAATAGACAAATAGACAAAAGCCCTGTGTATTCGAGAATCAAGGCTGTGTTACCTCTCCATAGGTGATGTTATGAGCTTTCATAGGTTCCGCGTGGCACAATCCAAGTAGGACTCTTACTCCTCCGTATAGAGTCCTCCTAGGAATCACATTCCTGAAATATAATGCTTATCGTTTAACACCCCCTCATTGCTTAAACCAAGTGAAATGGTTTTACCACGGTTGGATGTCAATACGACCGAGCTAACATGACCATGCTAAAGCCGCAGACTAGACCGAGCTCCAGCTAGCTTGGTTCTTCCTTTCACTGCGTGTACCTCGGTTTGACATACTCCAACTGTGGTGTTTACTTACTACCGTGCTAACCATAGTAAACCCCCGACCAAGCTAACGATAGCTAGGTCCACCGCAAGAAGCCCAAATACCTTGGTTCTGAATACCATGACCGAGATAACTACCTTTACTCCGTTTGGTGACTTTAATCACACTTGGACCGTGGTAACACTTGTCAATCCCTTTTTATACTTGGACCGAACTAACTATGGCGCGCTAAGACCGCGCTAACCAAAACGAGGTCCACCATGAGAAGCCATCATACCTTGGCTCCAAATACTACGACCAAGCTAACTATGGCACGCTACGACTGCGGTGACCGTCATTACACTTGGACCGAGCTAACTAACTCCACTCCGACTGTGGTGACCATCATTACACTTGGACCGAGCTAACACTTGCGATCCACTTGCTAAGCTCTTTTTACCGCGGCTGACACCTTTACCTCAGCTGACACCTTTACCTCGACTGACCCTTTACCTCGGCTGATATTTTTACCTCGGCTAACATTGTGGTCAACCAAGTTACTTCGGCTCTTCTCTCCGTTTGACTACCTTGCTTGGTAGCTCGGCCATAACGTTGACCGCCACTAGGAAGTAGCTAAGTCTCGTAACTAGGTCCCGTGGCTAGGTCTCATAGCTAGGCCGCGTAGCTATGTCCAATAACTTGGTCCCGTAGCTAGGTCTTGTAGCTCGGTCTTGTAGCTAGGTCCTGTAGCAAGGTCCAATAGCTTGGTTCTGTAGCTAGGTCCTATAGCTAGGACCCATAGCTAGGTTCCGTAGATAGGTCCTATAAACATCTTTGACCGCCACTCCAACCTAGCTCGGCCCAATTTGACTATACAAATTACCCTCTTAGGATGTACATCGTGTGGTTCAGTGTGGTTTAAGGGTAAATTAAAAATTAAATCTTAAATGGTGGATTATTAAATAACCAAACGTTGTTTGAAAGGTTTCAATTTGTTAGTTGATTGAAAAATAATATTAAACAATTATCAAATATTTATATAATATATAATATTAATTTACATATATTTTTCATATGTATATATATATTAATATTTTTTAAAAGCACATTATAAGTTTTAAATCGCGAATCAAATTTGTCGCAATTAGCGAGCGAATCAGTAAAAATTCAGCTAACCAGTGTAAATTAGGCCATATTTTGTATAGTTCAAATGGCTAGATTAGTTTCATGTCGTAATCTATTAATGATTAAGCTTCTTTTGTTTTCCAATGATTACGTAAGCTTAGGAGACCAAATAGCAGATAAGTCACGATTATTCCTAGTTCAGCAGGCCGTGTTTGTTTCACGGTTTTAGTGGTCAAATTAGACTATCATGGTTGTGGATTTCATCCACAAAATGTTTAATAGTAAAATGGAATGGCAGATTGATAGTTCAAGGTGTTCAGTAATCGCCCTCAATGGAGAGATTAGCTTGGCTAAGTTTTGAGTGAGATTAAAAAAATAGTGAGCAGATTAAATTTATTTTATAAATAATAAAAAAAATTAATTTTTTTTTTCAAGTTTGTTTTAATATTTGTTTTTGTTTTTTAATATAAAAATAAATTTTTTATTTATTTTATATAAAAATAATTTAATAATTTCATCACTAACCATCTCTCATACTATCATCAAAATAAATACACTTTTAGGTGATGTTTGGTAAACATTTTAGACTAAAAAAGCACAAAATGACAAAAAAAAAAAAGTCAAAAAATTACAAAAGGACAAAATAAGCAAAAAGACAAAAAAAAAATACACTATTCTAAAGCTAAAAAAGCCAAACAAGAATACCAAACGACTAAAAAAGTCTCAAGCTAAAAAAGTCCAAAAAACCAAACAGTCAACTAAAAAAGTAATCGCCAAATGAGCACTTAATCCCTTCAGTAACAATCCCTACATAACAATTTCTTCACTCACTATTTTCTTACAACCAATCTTATTCAATCTAATCTGTCAAATAAACGTGAACTTAAAGTTAGCTGGGCCAATATGCATCCTGGTTTTTTCGTTTGTTTCGGCTCATATGTGTAAGTTATTCCCAACAAAATTCAACATGATTTTTAAAATTCGTTTTTTAAATTTAAAAATAAAATTAATTTGGCAAAAAAATAAATAAAAAATAAAAAAATATTCATTATTTTATATAATTTTATCTTTTGAGAGTGTAAAAATAATTTTTAAAAATTTAAAAATATCTTTTGATATTTACTTTGAACAAATTAGTTTTTATTTTTTTGAAAAAATTGAAATAATTTTCGATGAACAAACCAAACATAGTTCATAATTGTAGCAGACAATTTTATTATTTATTTTTAAAATGTGAAAGGTAAGTATTTGGAAATAAATAATAAATTTAATTTGTTTTTGCAAGATTGAGATGGAGTGTGATAAGCCAATTTAATATTTAAAATTTAATGTATTAAGTGAAAATAAGTCCCTTTTATAACTACATACATATTCAATACTTAAAAGAAAAATGATTCGTTGCTCGAAAATGGTGGCTCGAAAATAGTTCGAATATTCAAAACGACGTCGTTTTGTATTTTTTTTTTCTTTTCTTTTCTTTTTCTTGCTTTCAAGTGAATACAGAAGGCAGAGAAGAGAAGAGGCGGGAGAGAGAGAGAGAGAGAAAGAGAGAAGAGAGAAGAGATGAGAAGAGAAGAGGAAGAGAGAAGAGGCGATGGCGATGGTGGTGATGGCAGAGAAGGAAGAGAAGGAAGATCGGTGATGCTGGTGGTTATCCCCTCTCTTTTTCTTTTTTTTTTCCCCTTTCTAGTAGATTTGGATTTGGATCTAGATCTGGATCTTGTTGTTGATGATGATGATGTTGTTGTTGATGATAATGATGATGTTGATGAAGATGTTGCTTTTGATGATGAAGATGTGTTGATGAAAATGTTGTTGATTCTCTCTCTCTCTCTCTCTCTCTCTCTCTCTCTCTCTCTCTCTCTGTGTTGATGTTTGTTGAAGATGATGATGTGTTGATTCTGTCTCTCTTCTTTCTTCTTTTGCTTCTTCTTTCTTCACCTTCATCTTCTCATCTTCAGTAAAAAGTGAAAAAAATAAAAAATAAAAAAAATAAATAAAAATAAAAAAACCCAAAACAACGTCGTTTAGGGCTTGGGCCATTCGAGCTACCAACCGGAGTTGTACTTAAAATATGGTATAAAAATTAGTTTTTTTAAGTAACTCATAACTTACTTAATACTAACTTAATTTGCTACTTATGTATAAATAGCGACGTGTACCGCTATGATCGCACCATCGCTGTGCGCCATCACCACCATCGCTACACCAACCCCATGCACCACCACCACTATCATTGCTACCGCTACCACACTTAAACCTACTCTCACTATCGTTGCTACCACCAACCGCCTCTACTGCTACTATCATTGCCACCATCACCATGAGTACCACCACGGTTACCTCTACCACTATCACTATTACTATTACTACCATAAGCCTTCACCTTTACCACCATCACTAGTCCTTAGCCACAACCTGTCGGAAAAATGGTGTTTTTATAAAGCTTATTTTGGGCCAACTTTGAGCCCAAAATTGTAACAACCCTCATACTGTTTACTGATTAATGACTGACCGATTACCGATAATCACCGATTACTGTTAAACGAAACGGATAATGACTGATAACTGACTGACTGAAATTGAAACTGAATTGATTGAGTATATGTTAGTTAAATTGCATTCTATCTGTTTGATTGTCTGATTATCTGTTCATGTTTATATGTTTAAACTGCTAATTGAAGGCCTTATCGGCGGCCGAATTAGAAACCGATTGATGTTCCGTGACCCTCATAATTTATGTGATTTTATAGTATAATTATCTGAAAATTGACTAGGTATGATTAAATTAGATTAAATTAAGCTAATTAAAGAGTTGGACTTAATTACCGTTTTGCCCTTGAGTGGGCCACTATCTCACCCATCTTTAAGCCTTGTATACACTCATACACTTGAGCCTAAGACAACATTTCCTCAGCCATTTCCCCTCTCATTGCCGACCATAGAGAGAGTTAGGGAGGGAGAGAAGTGTTTTTGTTGATTTAGCTTGTGAATCTTGAAGAATTGAAGTGTATTTGCATATGTGAGCTCCCTCACTCCTAATTCTACAAGACTAAGGTAGGACATCCATCTTCTTGTTGCTGTTCTTGAGTTCATTCTTGCATGATTCATGTTAATTTGTAGAGCTAAGTCATGATTTGGTCCATAAATGATGGATTGAAGATCATTTCTTGCATGCATGTTGGTATTGTTGCATTTTGAGGTTGATTACATGGACATTGGTACATGCATGCTCATATTGTTGTTATAGACCATGTTTCCAACTGATTTGAAAAGAAATGAGCTCATTTGAACAAGCTTTGAAGTTTTGATTTGGTCTAAATCCATGCATGTTTGCATGTTCTTCATATTTTTGAAAATGGGTTTGAATGAGGCTTTAATTGACTCACCTTTGGGGCTTGAATTCATAAATTGAGCTTTGAAACTTGTTATACATTGAATTTAATGATGTTTTCCAGAATTTGGGCCCAAGAGGTCGAGTTTGGAGTGGTTGAATGCTTGGTTTGAGCTTGGAAGGCAAATCTGGAAATTCCAGATTTGGCTTCCTCGCTCGAGCGAAGGATTCCCCGCTCGAGCGAGCACCTTTGTCCAGGGCTCCGCTCGAGCGACCATCGAGCGACGATCGCGCGTAAAATTTCAGCATCCAGTACTTTTACTGTTTTGCAGACCGCTCGAGCGAAGGATTCCTCGCTCGAGCGAAGCCTTTGATTTTGGACTTACGCTCGAGCGTAGAAAGTCTCGCTCGAGCGAGGCTCTTATTTTCAGCAAACTTTGCAAAATATTTTCTAAGTGTATTTCTGCATCCTCATCCCATCCTAGGCATTCTTAGGCCTAGTTTAAGGCATCTTGATGAGGATATCATTGTAGAACACACCAAGGCAAATTAGGGATTAAGTTATGAAATTTCCCAACTGTGTAGCTTAGTGTGTTCAACCTGTGAACTGTGTAGGGTTGGCAACTGGGGAGACACGCTCTAGCATACTGTAGCCCAAACTCTGTGAGTAACAATTGTGTAAAGATATGTTCAACTGATTATCTTTTGAATACTGAACTGAACTGTTTATTGAACTGGTATTATTTACTGAATGAATGTATGTCCTTTATTTCTGAACTGTACTGTGGCATCCTTAGTACTTACTGTTTACTGTTACTGTTACTGCGACAGAATTCTCTGTCGGTTCCCTCGTGGAACCACTACTGTTTACTGACTGATGGCCATCATTACTGTTCGGTCTTTCAAGACCTACTGTTATTGTTATGCTAATAGATGTACCACATATGACTGTTTACTGTACTGAACAACTGAAATACTGATTGAATTGAACTGTTTTCATTACTGTAAGGACATTCATTCTAAACCCCTTTACGCTTTATGTTATTCACTGGGCTTTAGCTCACTGCTCATATATATATGTAGGTGTACAGGCACCAGAACGGAGCTAGGAGCGTCAGGGTAACTCCAGTTTTGTCAAGCCAGCCTTTGTGCCTCACTGCGAGGTTCCGAGTTGCCATGCTATGGCTTGGGGGTGTTTTGTTTGTTTTCCCCCGCCTGTCTTCATACTGTCTAACTGTACTGTATAGACTGACTGTTTACCGTACTGCTATCAAGGGATTAGGTCCCTGTACTGTGTGACTGTAAATTTTGTATAGACCGTACTGTTTTGTACAGACGGAATGTTCTCTGTACTGTTATGTAGGGTTGAGTCCCTAGTTTAAATGGATGTCAATATTGTACATACTGTTCTGTACTGCTTGTGTATAAATGTATGAAAAGCCTTTTTGCATACAGACTGTCACAGCTCAATGGACACTATTCACTTACTGTATTGGCTTCCGCCACGCCCTGTACTCTGTTTTACTGTACTACTGTTAAGCAGGTCTTCGGTAATCTTGGATTACTGGCCGGTTACGGTGCTAAACCCATAGGGCCGGGTTTGGGTCGTGACAGAGTGGTATCAGAGCGATACTTAACCACGAGTTATACCGCACACACGTGTCCAAATGAGCTATAGGGTGTCCTAGAAAAGTGATTAGGGCATCTCATGAACATGATAAGTGTGTGGTTATGTTATGACTGAATATCTGTTAATGTGTTAAACTGGTAAACAAATGACTGCTTATGTTTAAAACTGTTATAACTGCTTATAGTGAAATGGACAATGCAAATGAACCTGAATCCTCGTCTACCGAGGCAAGAATGGAAAGAATGGAAAGAATGATAGAACTGATAACTGCTAGACTTGAACAACAACAGAACCAACCGCCCCCACCTCCTCCTCCTCCTCCGGTACAGCCGGAACCTAATGTTAATGTGAATGATGGGGATATTATTGCTCTGACCCAGAAGTTCAGCAAAATGAAACCGCCATCCTTTCAGGGAGGCCTTGAACCGTTAAAAGCTGAAGCTTGGGTTCTGGAAACAGAAAAACTATTTGAAGTGTTTCCGTGCTCAGAAGCGAATAAAGTACTGTTAGCTACCTTCACCTTGCAAGAAGAAGCTAGAAGGTGGTGGATGTTGATCCGCGATACAACTACTGTTATGACTTGGGCTCAGTTCAAGGAGTCATTCTTTGAAAAGTACTTCCCGCAGTGTGTCAGGGATAGGAAAGTAACTGAGTTTGAACAACTGAAACAGGGCACCACGTCGGTTGCCGAATATGAAACAAAATTTACTGAACTTGCCCGTTATGCACCGCACATGGTGGATACCGAATATAAGAAGGCCAGAAAATTTGAAGGCGGCCTTAATGTGGCAATACTTGACCGGATAAATGTTTTGAAATTACCGACTTTTGTGGGTGTCCTCGACCGGGCATTGATGGCCGAGTCGAACATTGCAGCAGTGAAACAATCTGAAACACCAATAACCGAATGGCATGGAAAAAGGCAGGGTTTCAAATTCAAGAAAGGCAAGCACAACCCAGCCAACAAGAAACAGAATACGGGGTTGACAACTAGCCCCAGCCAAGGGAGTGGTTTCATACCACCCTGTCCTGAGTGTGGCAAGAAGCACAAGGGAGTCTGTTACAGAATATCTGGAGCATGTTACAGGTGTGGCAAGGTGGGCCACATGGTTAAAGATTGTCCTTCTGCTCCTCAAGGCAATAGCAAAGCTGCAGCCAGCGGCGCAGCATCAAATGCTCCACCAAAGCCTAACCCTAAAGCTACCGGAAAAGAGCCTATGAGGCAAGGCCGAGTGTTCGCACTAGTACCGGGAGATGTGCAGAATACCGAGACCGTTGTGTCAGGTATTCTCTCTATTTGTGCACAAAATGCATATGTATTAATTGATTCGGGGTCTACGCATTCTTATGTATCGCATGCTTTCTCACGGAAATTGAATAGACCCTTAGAACCTATGAACTATCTGCTGGCCGTATCATCACCCATAGGGGGATCTATGACATGTGCTTATATGTACCCCGCATGTGAAATCATTGTAGGGGATATGCATCTGTTTATTGATTTACTGCCATTAAACATTGATCATTTTGACGTAATATTGGGGATGGATTGGTTACAAAAATATCATGCCACTATTGACTGTGTGACCAAGCAAGTTGTTTTCCGTCCACCTGGTCTGCCTGCATTTGTGTTTAATGGGAGTGGAGTAGTACCTCCTCCGTATTTGATTTCGTCAGTGAAGGCTGTTAAACTAATTAGAAAGGGGTGTAAGGGATATCTATGCTCTGTATTGACTGTATCTACTGATGATAATGCTAACGTGAACTGTATTCCTATAGTCAGCGAATTTCCAGATGTTTTTCCAGATAATCTTCCAGGAGATTTGACTGACAGGGAGATTGAATTTACCGTTGATGTGATCCCCGGAACACAACCAGTTTCTAAAGCCCCCTACCGAATGGCTCCAACTGAACTGAAAGAACTGAAAGTGCAACTGCAAGAACTGTTAGACAAAAAGTTTATCAGACCTAGCACTTCGCCATGGGGTGCTCCTGTTTTGTTTGTCAAGAAGAAAGATGGCTCACTGAGACTGTGCATCGACTACCGTGAACTGAATAAGGTAACTGTAAAGAACAAATACCCGTTGCCACGCATTGATGATTTATTTGATCAGTTACAGGGTGCACAAGTGTTTTCTAAGATTGATCTCAGATCCGGATATCATCAACTGAAGGTTAAACCGGAAGACATTGATAAAACTGCTTTTAGAACAAGGTATGGACACTACGAATTTTTGGTTATGCCTTTTGGGGTCACGAATGCCCCTGCTGCTTTTATGGACCTCATGAACAGAATTTTTAAACCGTACCTTGATGACTTTATTGTTGTATTTATCGATGACATATTGATTTACTCCAAAAGCATAGAACAGCACGAACATCATCTGAGACTTGCCCTACAAACCTTAAGAGAACAGAAACTGTATGCTAAGCTGTCTAAATGTGAATTTTGGCTTGACCATGTTATGTTTTTGGGGCATGTTGTTAGCAAAAATGGAATTTCTGTTGATCCGCAGAAAATTGAAGCTGTAGTGAACTGGCCTAGACCAACAAATGTGACTGAAGTCCGAAGCTTTTTGGGATTGGCTGGATATTACAGGAGATTTGTCAAAGATTTCTCCAAAATTGCCCTACCACTGACGCAGTTAACACAAAAGGGGATATCATTTGACTGGACTGACCAAAGAGAATCTGCTTTTCAAGAATTGAAAACTCGACTTGTGACTGCACCAGTTTTGACCTTACCTACAGGTACGGATGGTTATACTGTATTTAGTGATGCTTCTCATAAGGGTCTGGGGTGTGTTTTAATGCAGAATGGGAGAGTTATTGCTTATGCTTCCCGTCAACTGAGACCACATGAAAAGAACTACCCAACCCATGATCTGGAACTTGCTGCAGTAGTATTTGCACTGAAAATCTGGCGTCACTATCTGTACGGGGTGACATGTGAAGTATACACCGACCACAAGAGCTTAAAGTATTTCTTCACACAGAAAGAACTGAATATGAGACAGCGGAGATGGCTGGAACTGATTAAAGACTATGACCTACAGATATTGTACCATCCGGGAAAAGCCAATACCGTTGCCGATGCATTGAGCCGGAAGTCGATTGGAAACTTAGCCTGTTTGCTTACAGGACAGAAAGAGTTGCTTTGTGACCTTGAAAAATCTGAAATAGAAGTTGTTTTGAGAGAACAAGGTGGAACCTTAGCTGCTATTTCTGCCCAACCGGCGCTGATTGAAGAGATTAAAGAGAAACAGCAACTGGATGACTTCTTGAAGAAGATCATCGAGGAAAGAGAATCCAAACAGAGACCGGGATTCAAATTTGAGAATAATGTACTGAAATTTCAAGAAAGACTGTGTGTACCAAATGATACTGAACTGAAAAGAAGAGTTCTGCAAGAAGGCCACAATTCGAAATTGTCTATCCATCCGGGGAATACGAAAATGTACCAAGATCTGAAACAGAATTTCTGGTGGCCGGGGATGAAGAAAGAAATTGCTGATTTTGTATCCAAATGTCTTCATTGCCAACAGGTCAAAGCTGAACATCAACGACCTGCCGGACTATTGCAACCCCTACCCATACCAGAGTGGAAATGGGAGCATATCACGATGGATTTTATCGTTGGATTACCTCGCTCCAGAAAAGGTATGGATTCAATTTGGGTTATTGTTGATAGACTAACCAAATCTGCTCACTTCTTACCTGTCAAGACGATTTATAATGCGGACAAATTAGCTGTCATCTATATTGATGAAATTGTAAGACTGCATGGAGTGCCTGTGTCTATTATTTCTGACAGGGATTCGAAGTTTACATCGAGGTTTTGGCAAAGTCTACAGACTGCATTGGGTACTGAACTGAGACTGAGTAGTGCCTACCATCCTCAGACAGATGGCCAATCAGAAAGGACCATCCAAACTCTGGAGGATTTACTGAGAATGTGTGTCCTTGATTTTCAGGGAAACTGGGAAAGTCACTTGCCCTTAGCTGAATTCGCCTACAACAACAGCTACCATTCGAGTATTGGTATGGCGCCTTTTGAGGCATTGTATGGCAGAAAATGTAGATCTCCAATTTGCTGGGCAGAAGTTGGAGATGGGCCTTTGCTTGGGCCCGAGATTGTGTATGAAACAACTGAAAAAGTGAAACTGATACAACAAAGACTGAAAACTGCACAGAGTAGACAGAAAAGTTATGCAGATGTCAGAAGACGGGACAGAGAGTATGAAGTGGGTGATCACGTTTTTGTGAAAGTGACACCAATGAAAGGCCAGACTCGTTTCGGAGTCAAAGGCAAGCTAGCGCCGAGATACGTCGGACCATACGAGGTCATTGAGAAAATCAATCCGGTGGCGTATCGAGTTGCGCTTCCTCCTGAAATAGAACACATGCATAATGTTTTCCACATTTCTATGTTAAGAGATTATCTCCGGGATCCCTTCCATGTAATAGAGCCTACCCACGTGGTGTTGAGTGATGACTACACTTACGAGGAACGGCCTATACAGATTGTAAACAGACGAATCAAGAAACTGAGGAACAAAGAGATCCCGTTAGTGAAAGTTGACTGGCAAAACCATGGTGGCGTGTATGCCACTTGGGAAAGGGAAGATGACATGGCCAAACGATATCCTGAATTGTTTCCACTGAATCCTGTTTTCTTCCAGAATGAAGGTAACTCGAGTTTAGAGGACTAAACTCTTTATAAGGAGGGGAGACTGTAACAACCCTCATACTGTTTACTGATTAATGACTGACCGATTACCGATAATCACCGATTACTGTTAAACGAAACGGATAATGACTGATAACTGACTGACTGAAATTGAAACTGAATTGATTGAGTATATGTTAGTTAAATTGCATTCTATCTGTTTGATTGTCTGATTATCTGTTCATGTTTATATGTTTAAACTGCTAATTGAAGGCCTTATCGGCGGCCGAATTAGAAACCGATTGATGTTCCGTGACCCTCATAATTTATGTGATTTTATAGTATAATTATCTGAAAATTGACTAGGTATGATTAAATTAGATTAAATTAAGCTAATTAAAGAGTTGGACTTAATTACCGTTTTGCCCTTGAGTGGGCCACTATCTCACCCATCTTTAAGCCTTGTATACACTCATACACTTGAGCCTAAGACAACATTTCCTCAGCCATTTCCCCTCTCATTGCCGACCATAGAGAGAGTTAGGGAGGGAGAGAAGTGTTTTTGTTGATTTAGCTTGTGAATCTTGAAGAATTGAAGTGTATTTGCATATGTGAGCTCCCTCACTCCTAATTCTACAAGACTAAGGTAGGACATCCATCTTCTTGTTGCTGTTCTTGAGTTCATTCTTGCATGATTCATGTTAATTTGTAGAGCTAAGTCATGATTTGGTCCATAAATGATGGATTGAAGATCATTTCTTGCATGCATGTTGGTATTGTTGCATTTTGAGGTTGATTACATGGACATTGGTACATGCATGCTCATATTGTTGTTATAGACCATGTTTCCAACTGATTTGAAAAGAAATGAGCTCATTTGAACAAGCTTTGAAGTTTTGATTTGGTCTAAATCCATGCATGTTTGCATGTTCTTCATATTTTTGAAAATGGGTTTGAATGAGGCTTTAATTGACTCACCTTTGGGGCTTGAATTCATAAATTGAGCTTTGAAACTTGTTATACATTGAATTTAATGATGTTTTCCAGAATTTGGGCCCAAGAGGTCGAGTTTGGAGTGGTTGAATGCTTGGTTTGAGCTTGGAAGGCAAATCTGGAAATTCCAGATTTGGCTTCCTCGCTCGAGCGAAGGATTCCCCGCTCGAGCGAGCACCTTTGTCCAGGGCTCCGCTCGAGCGACCATCGAGCGACGATCGCGCGTAAAATTTCAGCATCCAGTACTTTTACTGTTTTGCAGACCGCTCGAGCGAAGGATTCCTCGCTCGAGCGAAGCCTTTGATTTTGGACTTACGCTCGAGCGTAGAAAGTCTCGCTCGAGCGAGGCTCTTATTTTCAGCAAACTTTGCAAAATATTTTCTAAGTGTATTTCTGCATCCTCATCCCATCCTAGGCATTCTTAGGCCTAGTTTAAGGCATCTTGATGAGGATATCATTGTAGAACACACCAAGGCAAATTAGGGATTAAGTTATGAAATTTCCCAACTGTGTAGCTTAGTGTGTTCAACCTGTGAACTGTGTAGGGTTGGCAACTGGGGAGACACGCTCTAGCATACTGTAGCCCAAACTCTGTGAGTAACAATTGTGTAAAGATATGTTCAACTGATTATCTTTTGAATACTGAACTGAACTGTTTATTGAACTGGTATTATTTACTGAATGAATGTATGTCCTTTATTTCTGAACTGTACTGTGGCATCCTTAGTACTTACTGTTTACTGTTACTGTTACTGCGACAGAATTCTCTGTCGGTTCCCTCGTGGAACCACTACTGTTTACTGACTGATGGCCATCATTACTGTTCGGTCTTTCAAGACCTACTGTTATTGTTATGCTAATAGATGTACCACATATGACTGTTTACTGTACTGAACAACTGAAATACTGATTGAATTGAACTGTTTTCATTACTGTAAGGACATTCATTCTAAACCCCTTTACGCTTTATGTTATTCACTGGGCTTTAGCTCACTGCTCATATATATATGTAGGTGTACAGGCACCAGAACGGAGCTAGGAGCGTCAGGGTAACTCCAGTTTTGTCAAGCCAGCCTTTGTGCCTCACTGCGAGGTTCCGAGTTGCCATGCTATGGCTTGGGGGTGTTTTGTTTGTTTTCCCCCGCCTGTCTTCATACTGTCTAACTGTACTGTATAGACTGACTGTTTACCGTACTGCTATCAAGGGATTAGGTCCCTGTACTGTGTGACTGTAAATTTTGTATAGACCGTACTGTTTTGTACAGACGGAATGTTCTCTGTACTGTTATGTAGGGTTGAGTCCCTAGTTTAAATGGATGTCAATATTGTACATACTGTTCTGTACTGCTTGTGTATAAATGTATGAAAAGCCTTTTTGCATACAGACTGTCACAGCTCAATGGACACTATTCACTTACTGTATTGGCTTCCGCCAGGCCCTGTACTCTGTTTTACTGTACTACTGTTAAGCAGGCCTTCGGTAATCTTGGATTACTGGCCGGTTACGGTGCTAAACCCATAGGGCCGGGTTTGGGTCGTGACAAAAATTGAGTGGGCCCCGAACGTCTTTTGGGGCAGATCCAAAGAGGTGAAATGTTCCTTGTCACGTGGCAAGTCACACGGTGAAGACGGTTCATCAAAACCATTTATGAGTGAATGAGAACATGACGTCGTTTTCAGGTTCGTGGAATGAACATGTAAAGTTTGTAATGTGGGTTTCTTTGTGAGGCTTGTCCCACATTGAAACTTTAAGAGAGTTTATTTGTGTATATAAGCTCTAGCCTACAACACTTGGGTTGGGCACCAAGGGGAACCCCAAGTTTGTAGAAGGGAGGAGTTATGGACAAAGTGTACCTTAGGTCAAAACCACCACACAGGCGCGTGCCGCCGCCGCCGTCCGTCCGGGCGCGGGTATGGGTCGAGTCGGAACATTAATTTTTTGGACAAAATTTATTTGAATTTTTTAAATAAATCCTTGCAGGAAAAATTAATTTAAATTTTGAAATTTGAATTTGAAATTCAAATTCAAATTGTTGTCCAACAATTGTGTCTCTTCCTTTTATTCCATAACAGATTTTTGAGCCCAAACTGTTTTTTGGATCTATTCAAAATCGGACAGATTTAAATCTGCCCAGGCAGATTCAAACAGTGTCATTCCAACAGTTAATCTGTTGAACAGTTTGCATATATGTGTGTTTTCAAAACAGCACCTGTTGGATTCAAACCACACATGTTCATTTGAATTTTATACATGTTCGGTCAGCACTTGTGTGCCTATAAATACCAACATTCCAGCAGTGTTTTCCGATCCGAAAATCAGTCTGCTTTTATGCCTTTGCTGTCCAGATTTTGCTCTAGTATTCTTCATCTATTAGTTTTAGATTAAATAATCAGAGAGTTAAAACACAGGTTTAGTTCGCCGAACAATTTGTCTTGGAGTGCTACTACAAATTGGTTAAGATCATTGTATCCTGAGAGATAGACGCCACTCAACCGTAAGCACCATAGCAGGGCGAATCTTTCTTAAGGGCAGACTATCACACACTCGACTTGGTCTTTTGATTTTTAAATTCGGTTCAACAAAATAAATTGTGTAAGTTTTATTTTATTTTGTTTGACTTTGTTTCTATTTATTTCATTTACACAGAAGATTGTTCCAACAATCTTAAGACAGATCCGAATTATTCTGTTTACAGAATTTTTCATTTGATTTCCCTTTCTCATTTTTCTTTTAAGAAAATTATTTTCTGTGAATTTACAAAATAATATTCTGGTTGGAAAAACAAATAGTGATTATATGCTATTTGACAAATAGTAGTAATATACTGTTTATTTTCTTTGACAACTAGTAGTACGATACTGGTGTCATTAACAATTCAGAATATATTTTTGTGGAATTTTTTCAGAAATTAATTTTGAGTTTTAGAAATTATTTTCTAAGTTTTCATTACTTAAAATTCTGTTTTAGCATTTTAATTATTGAAGTGTTACAGAAATTAATTTTCTGTGTGGAATTAATTTGGTTAAATAAAATTTTATTTTATTTCCAAATTAATTGAAAAATAAAAGTTATTTTCTTATTTCTTTTATTTTACAGAATTTAATTTCCTGTGTGGAATTAATTTGGTTGAATAAAATTTTATTTTATTTCCAAATTAATTGGAAAATAAAAGTTGCATTCTTGTTTCTTTTATTTTTACAGAATTTAATTTTGTGAATTTGGTTTAATTTTCTGTGTAGTGTAAATTCTAATTCTAATTTTGTTTTATAAATTAGAATTGATGGCTACTGAAACTAATGCCCAAACAAGTACTACTGTGGTGGCTACAATGACGCCAACCCCCTCTCCTGTTGTAACAGTACCAGTAAATCACAGTGAAAAGCCAGAGAAGTTCTCAGGAACTGACTTTAAAAGATGGCAACAGAAAATGTTATTCTATCTTACAACTCTGAACCTGGCTCATTTCCTCCGTGAGGATGCTCCTATTTTGAAAGAGGATGAAACTGACCGGCAAGTGGTTGCTGCGGTTGATGCCTGGAAACATTCTGATTTCCTTTGCCGGAACTACATCTTGAACGGACTTGACAACACATTATACAACGTCTACAGTCCTATCAAGACAGCAAAGGAACTTTGGGAGTCTTTGGAGAAAAAATACAAAACAGAGGATGCCGGCTCAAAAAAATTTGTGGTTGGCAGATTCTTGAATTTTGTAATGGTTGATTCAAAAACTGTGATCAGCCAAGTTCAAGATTTCCAACTCATTCTGCATGACATTCATGCAGAAGGTATGGCTCTCAGTGAATCCTTCCAAGTTACAGCCTTAATTGAAAATTCACCAAAAGGCTAGAAGGAATTCAAGAACTACCTCAAACACAAGCGCAAAGAAATTTCTATGGAAGAATTAATTGTGCATTTGAGGATGGAGGAGGACAACTGCAATTCTGAAAAATGGGCTGATAAGCATCCTATGGAGTCTAAGCCAAATGTGGTGGAACATGCTTCAAAAACCAAGAAACGAAAGTCTTCTGGAGAAAGTTCATCACAAGGCTCTAAAAAGGGGGAAAATAAAAAGTACAAGTTTAATGGCAAATGTTACATCTGTGACAAAGAGGGACATCGGGCCAAAGATTGCCGTAGCAAAGACAAGAGCAAAAGAAGAACAAGCAAGAAACCTGCTCAAGCCCATATGACCGAAGTGGACAAGATTTCCAATGGTGTAGATGACATCAATCTTTCTGCAGTTGTTTCCGAGGCAAATCTTGTCGGAAATCCTAAAGAATAGTGTGTGGACACTGGTGCTACTCACCATATCTGTGCCGACAAAAAGATGTTCACATCTTATTCTATAGTGAACAATGGTGAACAACTTTTTATGGGCAACTCCTCAACGTCCAAAGTTGAAGGACAATGAAAGATTGTACTCAAGATGACGTCTAGAAAGGAACTCACTCTCAACAATGTGTTGCATGTACCGAATATTTTCAAGAATCTTGTTTCCGGATCTCTGTTGAGTAAGAATGGGTTTAGGCTAGTATTTGAGAGTGATAAATTTGTACTTACTAAGAATGGGATGTATGTAGGAAAATGTTACATGTCTGATGGCCTTTTCAAGTTTAATGTAATGACCGTTATACCCTCAGTTATTAATAATACTATATCTTCTTCTTACTTGCTTGAGTCTTCAAATTTATGGCATGGTAGACTAGGACATGTTAATTATGGATCTTTGCATAAATTAATTAATATGGAATGTTTACCTAAATTTGACATTGATTCAAATCATAAATGTGAAATTTGTGCTGAGGCAAAATTATCTAAAACTCCTTTTCATTCAATTAAAAGAAGTACAAAACCACTTGAATTAATTCATAGTGACATTTGTGATTTTAAATCAATTCAAACTAGAGGTAGGAAAAAATATTTTATCACTTTTATAGATGACTATACTAGATATAGTTATGTTTATTTAATTCGAACCAAGGATGAAGTTTTTGAAACTTTCATTCAATATAAGAATGAAGTTGAAAATCAACTTGGTAAGAAAATCAAGAAAATTAGAAGTGATAGAGGTGGTGAATATGAATCACCTTTTAGTGAGTTTTGTAAAGAACATGGAATAATTCATCAAACTACTGCTCCTTACTCACCTCAGCAAAATGGAATTGCTAAAAGGAAAAATAGTACTTTAAAAGAAATGATGAATGTCATGTTAATAAGTTCTGGATTACCTCAGAACTTGTGGGGGGAAGCAACACTTTCTGCTAATTATATACTTAATAAAGTATCCCGAAAGAAAGTGAATCAAACACCTTATGAATTATGGCATGGAAGAGTACGATCCTACAAATACTTAAAAATGTGGGGGTGTTTGGCTAAAGTGGCTATTCCTAGTCCTAAAAAGACTAAGATAGGTCTTAAGACCATTGATTACATTTTCATTGGTTATGCCAAGAATAATAGTGCATATCGGTTTTTGATTCATAAATCGGAACATTTCGAAATGCATGTAAATACTATTATTGAATCTCGGAATGCATTTTCTTTGAACATGTATTTCCAAATAAGACTAGACAAGAAACTAGTAACAATAAAAGATCTCATAATGCTATTACTAGTCAGGATCAAGAACATGATCAAGAACAAGAGTTAGATCAAAATGAGGAAGAGGAACCTAGGCGTAGTAAACGTGCTAGAACCTCAAAATCTTTTAATCCAGATTTCCTAACTTTTTTGTTAGAAAATGAGCCTTTAACTTTTAAAGAGGCCATGTCCAGTCCTGAAGCTCCTTTATGGAAAGAAGCTATCAATAGTGAAATTGAATCCATCTTGCAAAATCACACTTGGGAATTGGTGGATTTGCCACCAGGTTGTAAACCTCTTGGGTACAAGTGAATTTTCAAAAAAAAAAAAAAATTAAAAGTGGATGGATCAATTGACAAATACAAGGCAAGACTTGTGGTCAAAGGATTTAGACAAAAAGAAGGTCTTGATTACTTTGACACATACTCACCAGTTACTAGAATAACATCCATTAGAATGCTAATTGCCATTGCATCTCTATACAATCTAGAAATTCATCAAATGGATGCGAAAACCGCTTTCTTAAATGGTGAGTTAAATGAAGAAATTTACATGGAACAACCAGAAGGTTTTTCTGTTCCAAGAAAAGAAAAGAAAGTGTGTAAATTGGTTAAATCATTATATGGTTTAAAACAAGCGCCAAAGCAATGGCATGAGAAATTTGACAAAGCAATGATGACAAAGCAATGATGTCAAAATTAATGAGTGTGACAAATGTGTTTACGTTAAAAACACACACAAAGGTTATGTCATTGTATGTCTTTATGTAGATGTTATGCTCATCATAGGTAGTAATAATGATATGATTAAAACTACTAAGAAAATGTTGAATAAACATTTTGACATGAAAGACATGGGCATTGCAGATGTAATTCTTGGTATGAAAATTACCAAAACATCAGAAGGATATGCTTTGTCACAATGTCATTACATTGAGAAAATACTTGACAAATTCAGCAAAGATGATGACCATCTTGCTAGAACACCTGTAGATATTAATTTGTATCTTTCTATGAATGTACAAGAAAGTATTTCTCAATTAGAGTATGCCCAAATTATTGGAAGCTTAATGTACTTGATGAACTGCACTCGCCCGAATATAGCTTATTCAGTAAGTAAATTAAGTAGATATACGAGTAATCCAGGAGTAGAACACTGGAAAGCAATTATAAGGGTTTTAAGGTATCTCCGATTTACTCGTAACATTGGGCTTAATTATACTAGATATCCAGCAGTACTTGAAGGATACTGTGATGCAAATTGGATATCGGATACTAGAGACTCGAAGTCCACCAGTGGGTATGTCTTTACTCTTGGTGGGGCGGTTGTATCTTGGAAATCTTCCAAACAGACTTGTATTGCTAGGTCTACTATGGAACCAGAATTCATAGCTTTAGACAAAGCTGGGGAAGAAGCAGAATGGCTTCGCCACTTCCTTGAAGATATTCCAATATGGCCAAAATCGATGCCTGCTATATGCATACATTGCGATAGTCAATCTGCAATAGGTAGAGCACAGAGTCATATGTATAATGGTAAGTCTCGACATATATGTCGTCAACATAATACCGTAAGACAACTACTCTCTAATGGAATTATTTCCATTGATTATGTGAAGTCTAAAGACAACATAGCAGATCCACTAACCAAGGGGTTAGCAAGAGAGCTAGTTGAGAATTCATTGAGGGGAATGGGACTAAAGCCAATTAAATAAGAGTTACCACGACGGAAACCCAACCTAGTTGACTGGAGATCCTAAGATCTAGGTTCAAAGGGACAACCGAGTTGTGTATGACTATAGACACCCCATTTTTGACCGACCTTAAGACTCAGACGTCACCAGTTGAGCGCTCGGTGATGTTGCATATTGTGCTCGTTCTGAGGTTTCAGAGTCTCGGCTGCGAGCCTTATCTCCGGACTTCGGGGCTCTTTTGTGCTTTGCCTCGGTTTGTGAACCAGGTCCTATTTTCTATGTTTTCTCTTCCTGAAGGGAGGGAGAGGTCTCGTAGACCATCTCTCAGTGGCCGTAGGCTACGTTTCGTGGTCGTAGGCCATTTTTCCCATTTGGAGCCCGGTTTCCGGTTTTCGGAGCCGTCGGCCTTGTGCCTCGGTTTGAGACTACTTAACTACCTCCGTTTGCTCCGATTTTTGGCACACATATTATTTCCTCCCTTTAGAGGGACACTGTGGCCCGGGAGACCACCTTCGTGGTCATACGCCACTTCCGGTGCCTAACAGCCTGTTTTTGGGGCCCCAAACCACGTGTTTTGGCCACGAACCTTCGTTTTGCATCCGTTTTGGTCCATTTTTGGTAGAGACTCTACTTTCACTATTAGGGAGGTGGTAGGATGGTGGCCGGCCACCTATTCCCCTGAAAAGCCAGTTTTCTCATTTTCTCTCTCCAAAAGCCGATTTTTCTGACAGAAAGCTGGTTTTTCCCACTTTTGAGCCATATTTTCTGGCTTTTCATACCACCATTGTGATCTACTCATCTGGGAGGCCACCAATATGGGTAGGGCGACCAGTAACTCATCTTGACCCTTTTGACCCCTCTCTAAAAGCCAGCTTTTCTCTGTCCAGGGTCACATTTTCTGGTTTTTCTTTGCAGGGCTGTGTTCTACTCATCTGGGAGGCCACCTTTCTGGGTAGGCCGACCAACAATTGTTCTTGACCCTTTTGATCCCTGGTCGGCCGACCAGGGGGAGTGGCCAGCCGGCCACTTCAACTGGCCGGCCTGCTTATTGCTTTTGTCCCTTTTGAGTGTGATCCAGCTGTGCCAGCTGGGGACCATTTGGTGCATCCTCCATACACGTGTATGGAGGATCTTTGAAGCTTCCAAGAGAATCTTTGGCCTCTCTTCTCTATAAAAGAGTCCCTCCTCTTCATATCCAAGGGTTAGACACTTTGCTTAAGGTATACACCCTCCATCCTCCATTGTTACCATTCAAAGCTCCAAAATCCTCACTTCTTTGGTCCATTTACACTACAACCCATAGCACCACACCACCATCATCCATTCTAGCCCCTTGGAAGTCATTTGCAAAGGTTGAAAGCTCATTTCCCTGGACCAAAGGCTGCTGGAAAGTTAGGCTACAAGGGTAAGCTCCTATTCTCCCAATTTTTGCACTATTTTGTTCTATATCTTAGCCCCTTTTGCTTACATTTTTGGGCTGCGAACTGAACTAAAAAAGCTCTTATTTTGAGCTCATATTCATGTTTGATTGAGGACTTTTCTCTGTTTGAAGTCTTCTACTCCCGCTTTGTGCTTTATCCCTCTTTTGGGGCTTATCTTGCATGATATATTAGCCCTATTTTTGAGCGTTTCTGGGCTTCGAACCAAACTGTGAAGTATCTTTTTTTTAGCCCTTCTTCAACTTTGTTGAAGGGCTCTTTACTGTTTGAGGCCATCTACTGCCCCTTTCCCTTTATCTCTCTTTTAGGGCTATTTTTGCATCATATTTTAGCCTTACTTGTGAGCATATTCGAGATTTTTCATAAGTTGTAAAGTATCTTTTTTTGATCCCCTCTTCAACTTTGTTGAAGGGCTCTTTGCTGTTTGAGGCCTTTTTCTGCCCTGTTTGCTCAATCTCTCTTTTAGGGCTGTTTTTGCATGATACATTAGCTTTATTTGTGAGCCATTTTAGACCTCGACCTAAACTGAAAAAAATCTTGTTTTGATATCATCTTCATGTTTGATTAAGGTCTATTCTCTATTTGGGGTCATCTTCCCTCTATGCATGCTTCATCTCTTCATGATTAAGGCTATGCATTAGAACACTTGCATTGGCCATGATTTGGCCTCTTAGCCACTGAAATTTAGTGGATTTTCAGTGGCTTTGATGCATTTTTTAGGGCCAAAATTAGAGGGGGGCGACCCCCTCTCTACTTGTCTTGTTTGGGGATCTTTTAGGCCTTCCAAAGGGACCCTATTTTGCATGCATCGAAGTTACTTTCCAGGCTTCATTCTGAGGGTTTTGAGGTCTTCCTTGGCTCTGTCTGAGGCCCATTTCACCATATTTTAGGTCTATGTTGCATGTGTAGACCAATCACATTCAAGGCCCTTCAAAGAGGCCTTTCTTTGCATGCTCCCTAGACCAATTTCAGGGTCAATTTGGTGAGTTTTAGGGTTGTCATATTTGATTTCCAGAGTTGGTTGTGCCATGCTAAGTGTCCTTGATGCATGTGCTTAATTACCCCTTGTATGCCCTTCCAAAGAAGCCCCTCATTTTCGCACATGTTGGTTGCATTTCAGTGATTATTTGGACATATTTTGGCATGTTTTATTCACTGATTTTTGCTGGTTTGGTGAGATTCCATATGCTTCATATGCATGCCATGTAAACCATGTTTGCCAGTCAAAGTTGCATGCTATTTTAGTCCATCACGCTAGCATCTTTTGGTCATGCTTTGAACTAGAAATGTTCATGTTTTGGGACTGCCTTGGCTCTATCTTTGTGCTTCATGGTCAAATAATGTATGCTTTGTATAGCTACAAGTCAATACATGTGCCTAGTTTTGAAGTTTCGGGACTCATCTCATGCATCGGGTGCCATATATCCATGTTTCGGGACTATTTAGCATCATGTTTCAGTGCTGAAATTTACATGTTTGAATGCCATGCTTCATCCTTGCCATGCCTTGTTAGAGTTGCACGTTGTGCCTTAGGTTTGGTCCTCGGTTTGCGTGCATGTGTGCACGCATTTCGATTGTCTCTTTTTCATCTAATGGCCACTGATGTGAGTGTGGCTGAGGTCCACTCATGATTGGTGTAAGTCCATCATGCATTGTGTATGCCTTTCAATTCATAGCATTGTGTATGCTAGGTTGTATGTTAGAGCATTGTGTATGTCATGTTGCGTCATGCATTGTGTATGCCATTTCATAGCATTACGTATGCTAGGTTGTATGATTAGTCGCATTGTGTATGCCATCTCACTTGCATTGTGTTTGGGATAGGAGTTAGCCCAAGCATAGGAAACGAGGGATGTTTCGTACCCCGAATGACGGAACGTGTCTCAATTCCCGGTCGCCGACACTCCGGATTACCCATGATGGAGTTTAGGTCTTGTTGTGTTTTCATGTGCATTCATTTCATATTGAGTCGTGCAATTCAACTCCTCGGCCATCATGCATCGATATGCGTGATTGGTGGCACGAGGATCGAGGACTACACTCCCTGAAGAGTAGTCATGCATACATATGTGCAAATACTTTGCCATGCCCCTTTGTTGCTCTCTATTGTAGTAAATCATAAATCAGCGGCCTTCTAGGGCTTTGCACAATATTCTGAGAAAAATTGTAAACAGAGGCGAATCGAGGCATCGCAATGGATTTCCGCGTCAGGCAATTCAAGCATGCATCATTCCACCATTCGGAACAGAGCTGAGGCAGTCCATAGGCTTACATGCTAGTTTATCGCTTTCCTAGTTGATTTGTTAATTAATTAGGATTTTGTAATATTTAATTATTCATTCCGGACTGTAATTATTTATTCGGACTGTATTATTCTTTCGGACCCTCCGAGCGAGGGCACAACTGTAATAAGTGTGCGTGCGTGTGATGTATGTCTCCCAACCCCACGTCTTTCTTCCTTTTATTTACCTGCTTATGATGGTTAGATTAGGGCATGTTTCAATTAGCATACAGTATGATAGCATGTTTGCATTCATTCATCTGTCTTGCACGCACCGGGCTCGGCGCATCATACTAACTGCATTTGTATTTCAATTCCAAATTGAATACATGTTAGCTATAGCATCACCATATGCCATTTTAGAATAGCCGAGCCTATCTTAGTTGCATTTTGCATGTGTTGCATTAGGCATTTCTGTATAGTCAGGATCATGCATGGATTTCTAATAGAGCTTCTGTTTTGGCTTGGAGTACTCGGTAAGTACTTATGCTTTAGCATCCTTGCATGCGTGTGAGTGACTGCCATGATAGCATGCTTACCATGAGGCTATGTGCTTACATTAAATAACTGCCTGAATGCCTGTGGGTGAAGGTTGGGTTATTTGAATTGGAACAATTCATCCACTGCGAGTTTCAAGCCCACTAGATAGTGACAAAATCATGTTCTCTAAGCCCACCTGAGGATGGCAAATCCATATTTTAGCCTACTTGCGGGTAGCACCATCAAACCATTTTCGAATAAACAAACATGAAATGTTTTGTTCCAATTCAGGCGACCTAGTCTATACTTGTATGCTGTGCGCATCACATAGTAAATCTAGGCTCATAACCGGAATAAGAACGCATAATGTTTTCAAAACTAGATATCATGGTTAGTAGAGGCCGATCTTTGATCGGGCGAGCGGGGGTGCTCACGAAGTGACCTTCCCCAATCGTACCCAAGTTCCCGAGCCGAGGCAACTTTGGTGATGACGGACACGTGGCCTTAGGCAACGAGTCAAGGTTTCCTAAATTCCCCAAAATAAAATATTTAGGTGGCGACTCTGTATCTGGCAAAGCAGTCCATGTTTGGCACTTCTTTCAAAAAAATTTGTTTAAAAAAAAAACGATTTGCCGGATTTGGACTCTTTGATGATTCATCGGTCTTGCATTGTACTCCGCGAGATTAGATACAAGACCGTGACACCAATCGAGTCCGAACTGTAGTGAGGCCCGAGGGCGTGTCTACAGTTTCTGGCGACTCTGCTGGGGAGTTTAGAGAGCTTGACTCGAACTCATGATATCTTGTTTTGACTACACTTATGTGTTTCTTTGCATTGCATTTGCATTGGTGCGCCTAGGATACCGTGTTTGCCATCTGCTATTCTTGAACGGTTTGCCGGAGGCTTGCTTTGTCAAAGCATGCCGTAAGGCTGACCGGTTACGGGCTCTGCCAGTATGGGAGCACAAACCCTGATTTTACCAGGGCACCCTTTTTGACCATTCGACCTAGTGCATATTTGGAATCCATAGTGACCATTCCAAGCTACGACATGTTACTTACCCGTTTATAGGTTGTTTGAAACTGCTGCGTGCGTAGTGAAACCCTAGTTCCTGACAAAATAGGACAGGGAAACCTTACCCCAACATAGGGGTGCTTTGGCTCTCACTTGTTTGTTATGTGCTTTTAGAGTGCGTCTCTATACGAATGCATGTATCAGTTTGCAAGTTTGGGCATCAGGCCTGCGGACACCAGTTCAGTGTTTCTGGGTATCAGGCCTGCGGGCACCGGTTCAGTATTTCTAGGTATCAAGGGCCTGCAGGCACCAGTTCAGTATTTTCAGAATCAGTTATCTGTGGGTATCAGATTCAGCTTCGGGGACAGTGATTTGGGAGTAGTGATTTGGGAATAATGATCGGTCTTTGAGAATAGTGTATCAATTGCGCGTTAATTATACCCGACTGTGTGTTGTGTTTATTTACGCCGTTATGCTGTCCATTTGTCTGCTCGTTTATTTCCTTATTATTGCTTTATTTATCTTTTTGCTATGTAGTTTAGCACAATTGCTTCAGACCAAGCAGATATTCCCCAAGCACTCTGGACAAGAGGTCGTCGACTCAATCGATCTGAGGATCTGGTCGACGGACAACCAGTGTTTCACTCTCTACCCCCAGTTATCAGACGGAGGTCAAAAAGGCGCGATATATCTAAGCAGAGGTTACCAGAACAGCGGATTACCCCATCAGTGGACAGTCGGATTGAGATCCCAATTGTTACTATAAAGATAGACCTGCCAGTAGTTCAGACAGATCAGGGCAATATGGCGAGACCAACAGGAGTTGAGAAAATGATGCGTCAGATGTAGGACACCATGAGAGCCATGCAGCAGGATACTGTTCGCTGAGATGAATTTGCCAAACAACAGGCCGAGATCATGGCCCAGCAGGCAGAGTTAATTGCCAGATTGCAACAACAAGCCGGAGCATCTGCTTCACA
Source organism: Camellia sinensis (assembly GCF_055761805.1). Lineage (NCBI taxonomy): Eukaryota > Viridiplantae > Streptophyta > Magnoliopsida > Ericales > Theaceae > Camellia > Camellia sinensis. The sequence continues at coordinate 20,874,255 of NC_138965.1, read as the reverse complement.
CCCAGTTCCTCCCCCATCAGGAATCTCGGCACCCGAAGAGGCACCAAATGTCCAGGCAGATACGGACATACCGACGGGGCCAGCTCTGCCCCTTATTCTGCCCCAGCTATCTAAGGCACCTACGCCTGTCAATCAATCTGACTCTCCCTTCGAGTTCGAGGTAGACCATACAACACTAAAATTGAGCAAGCTTGAGAAGTTGTTCAAGAAATCCCAAGGGGTAAAGGCCATCCCGGATATCGAGGACGGATATACCGACGTGGCTGTGACCCTGCCGGATAGGTTTAAAATGCCGCAAATTGATCGTTTCGACGGATCGGGGAACCCCATGGTGCATCTCCGGTTATTTTCAGATATACTACAGCCAATGGGCCTCACTAGACCACAAAAGCTTTCACTATTCGACCGGACCCTGTCGGGTGTGGCTGCTATCTGGTATGCGAAGCTGGAGGATGACGTCAAGCGAAATTGGGATGAAATGGCCGAGGCCTTTGTCGCGCAATACTCTTATAATACCCAAATCGAGATTACGACCCGAGATCTCGAAACAACAAGGCAGCAGCCTAAGGAGAGTTTCTCGGATTTTGTAACTCGGTGGAGGGCGAAGGCTTCGATGATGACCCTAAGGCCTACCGACAAAGACCAAATCAGGATGATTGTGCGCAATCTCCAGCCAAAACTGATGCAAAAAATGATTGTGCTCCCCTTTCCCACTTTTTCAGATCTACATGAAATGGGGGTACAAATTGAAGACGCAATGAAACAGGGTCTGATTGACCAAGATAGAGAGCAAACCAAAAGAAACTTTAACCGCAACAACAATACAGGCCCGAGTGGCGCTGTGACTGCAAGAGCTTCGGAGGTGAGCATGGTCACCACCATTCCCCCTCCACTTCCAAGACCCATGGCAGCTACACCTTTCTCCAGCGCGTCCGGAAGCAACACACAAACCACTCGATTCCAACCCAGAGGCCAAAGAACCTTCACCCCACTGTATATGCCCCTGTCCAAGGCTCTAGGGGTATTAATCAGGAAAGGGCATCTAAAACCCTTGGAGCCGAGGCCATTGCCAAATCCACTCCCTCCTTCCCATAACCCAGCAAAATACTGCGCATATCACCAGCAACATGGCCACGACACTGACCAATGTTTCAGATTGTATCATGAGATTCAAGACCTCGTTGACAAGCAGGTGATTGTACCTCTAGAAAAACCCAATGTTACAACAAACCCTCTCCCACCACACAACCAAGCTCCACCTCCCAAAAGAATCAACTTCATCTAGACTGGGGTCGTGTCTTACGATCCCAGCATATATATCACTCCTTCCCACCTACCTAAGCCAGAGGTGCTCTTTCTTGACTGCACTGACTCCTTGTGCATGTTGGACATCTCCAGAACCCAACCCAAGCCAATGGTGATGACTGGCAAAGATGAGACATAGGAGATTTCAGAGAAGGATGGAATTGTTCAATCAGGGTTTGAGCAGTTTGGGAGTGTCGCTGAGGAAGCCTATGATCCGAGTGATTACATTCTGCCAGCAGGACAGTTTGAGCCTAATATTGAATTGCCAGAGAGGGCAGAGCTGTGTGTGATCCGAGGAGATGGATTCGAGCAGGGGACAGATGGTTTGACGGTTGTGGAAGAGGACTTGGCCAACCTCTAGTTTTTCAACGACCAAGATCTAGGAGACGCGGCAGTCAACTGGTTTGATTATGAGGAATCGGCAGAGGCTATTGGGTGGCTCAATGACTTGCTAGACGTTGTTGACGAAGCTCAGTTAGAACAGGGCCCGGCAGGGGCGAGCATATCAGTGGTCGCCGGAAGGGCCGAAAGTCAGAATGGATCGCCGGAGAGCGCTGGTGCTAAGAATTCCGCTTGAGACTTGGGCATTATGAATGCGGGAATTGTTGAACAACCAGCTGTACTGACACAGTTGGAACGAGAAAGGTTTCAAGATGCCGAAAGAATTAGGAAAGCTAAAGGCCCTGAGGGGACTGAGAATGCTGTGTGCACGAAGATAGAGAATGCTGCGAGCATGTGGACAGAGAGTACTGCGGGTACAATTGAACCGGAGCCAGACAGGTGTCTGTTGGCTATCGACGGAATATGGTGGGAAGACGATGATTTATGTCTTGCCCACACGGATGAGGATTGGGGGAGTAATCAGCCAGGTGAAACCTGGTATATCGGTGAGGTCGATCATATGACGAGAAGCGGACGGTATTTCAAGCCCCCGTACCTAAACCAGCCAGAGGCATCTGGGAAGGATAAGGAAGTTGAGAGGCAAAAAGAGAAGCAAGTCAAAGAAGAGGCTGTACTAAAGCAGTTAAAGAAGATACAAGAAGACATCTCCGTCTGGGACTGCTCATGGCATCGCGAGTGCATCGACAAGCTGTCTTATCGGCAATGGACAAGGCCAAGCTCTCTATAGACACCACGCCCGAACAGCTGGTGGGCTTAGTTTTTCCGGGAGGAGCTATCCCGATGTTGACCTTTTCTGACAAAGAGCTGCCACCTGAGGGTGCGAACCATAACAAGCCACTCTACATCTTCGTGGAGTGCAGACATAAATGGATACCCGTGGTGCTTGTCGACACAAGGTCTGCCATCAATGTATGTCCAGCGAGGACTGCCTATGTAATTGGCTTGAAGACCGCGGACTTTGTGCCAACGGCCCAGGTGATTCGGGCTTACGACAACACAAGCAGAGAAGTCATGGGGACATCGAAAATTCAAACCAAGGTTGGGCCGGGGCAACATGAAATTGACTTTCACATCTGCTCTTGGGGCGGCCGTGGCTGCATCAAGTGAAGGCAGTTTCTTCTACCTTGCATCAAATGGTGAAATACCCCCATGGAAAGGGAGTAGCCATTTTTTTTGGAAATTCATCGACCCATCCACCGCCGGAAGTATCTACGCCAGTTTTGGAAAGTGAGCACGGTATGGAGGATGTGTTCTTATCCGGTTTTACCTTAGCTGAGGCCCGAGTCGTGCGGAACATCTTAGTTGTTAATGAGGGGGTGTACATCATTGCTCAATCGGTAGACCTCATGAACAAGCTTCAACATATCCCCGAGATGGGATTGGGAAAGAGCGGCCGGAAGGGCGTCGCAGCATTGGCCGAGGCGCCACATAACCCACATACCTTTGGCTTGGGTTATCTGCCCACCAAAGAGGACTGGATAAGGAAGGGTAAGGAGATGGCTGGGAGAGCCAGGGCGAAGAAGGCGGGGAAGCCTTTTGACTTAATGCACCGGCCCATTCAGGGTACCCTGAACGGACGCTTCGTCCGGGAGGGGGAGGACTTTCCGTTCTGTGGCTTCCCAGAGCCGTGGTTGAACGAGGAGAGGAAGCGCGTGCCGGGGTTTGAGATTTTCTTTGACCTGCAGTTACCCGGGGATGACGTTGCCGAAAAGCAGACAGACCCATTAGCTGAGGCTAAGCAGAATAAGGAAGTGCAGTCTGAGGACGCTGAAAATGAAATGGGGGTAGCACTGGCATGTCTACTTTCAGATCCTCCGATCGAGCAGAAGTGCTTGAGGGATAACTTCTCGATATGCGTGATTGGGAATGGAACGGCTGCGGGCCTACCAGCAACTATTTTAGATGTATCTATCGCACCCTCTCTCATTTGGCAGTATGAAGAGGGATTTTTGTCCAGCAGCACCGGGTCAGGTAGTGAGCCGAAATCTGATTCCACCAAATCTTGTGAGTCGGAATCAGGTTCCAGCTCGACTGAGTCTGAGTCTGGTAATCCTGGGGGTGATAACCCGGATGCCACAGTCTTGTCCAGGTCGTCTTTTTCTTTCTCTTTTGAGTCTGTTGTAACCGAGAAATCGGACGATTTGGATGTGCTTAATGAGAATCAAGTAGCTGTGGTTTCTGAGTACTTTTCTGTGCCCTTGATTTATTGCATTAACTCAGACTTTCAAAATTTTGATGAAAACGACGAGAAAGAAATTCCTCCGGTTTTGCAACGCTTAATTGAACAAGAACAGGAAAGATTTGTTAAACCCTTAATGGAGGAAATCACTACTGTGAACATCGGTACTGAGAAGAACCCGCGGCTGGTCCAGATCGGGTCCACGTTGTCTTCGGAGGAACGCGAGTGCTTAGTCGCTTTATTAAAAGATTTCAAAGATCTTTTCGCGTGGTCCTACGAAGACATGCCTGGAATCAATCCTGAGATTATACAGCACCGGATCCCTCTTGACCCCGAGGCCCGACCCGTCAAGCAAAAACTCAGAAGAATCTGCCCTGACTGGGCCATCAAGATTAAGGAAGAGGTCACCAAGCAAATCGACGCAGGCTTCCTGCTGGTATCCGAATACCCGACTTGGTTGGACAACATTGTTCCAGTGCCGAAGAAGGATGGCAGGATCAGGGTATGCGTGGATTTCAGGGACTTAAACAGAGCCAGTCCGAAGGACGACTTTCCCTTGCCGCACATTGATGAGTTAGTGGACTTCACAGCGGGGCATGCTTTACTTTCGTTTATGGATGGCTTCTCAGGCTACAACCAGATAGTGATGGCACCTGAAGACCGAGAAAAGACTGCCTTCACCACCCCGTGGGGGACCTACTGCTATAGAGTAATGCCGTTTGGGCTAAAGAACGCTGGGGCTACATATCAACGGGCCGTGACCACAATATTACATGACATGATCCACAAAGAGGTTGAGGTGTACGTGGATGACATGATTGTCAAGTCCAAAGAAAGGAAGGGCCACTACACCGCCTTGCAAAAGTTCTTTCAAAGGATCAGAGAATTCCGACTGTGGTTGAATCCTCAGAAATGTACGTTCGGTGTCACAGCAGGGAAAATGCTGGGGTTTCTCATTACACAGAGAGGCATCGAAGTCGACCCTTCCAAAATCAAGGCTATCCTAGAAATGCCACCACCAAGGACTGAAAAGGAGGTGCGAGGCTTTCTAGGTAAAGTGCAATTCATAAGACGGTTTATCTCAAAATTAACCTTGACTTGTAAACCACTTTTTGGTCTCTTGAAGAAAGGGATGAAATTCCAGTGGGACGGCTGATGCCAAGCTGCTTTTGAAAAGATCAAGGAATATTTACAGAACCCACCCGTGTTGTCACCGCTGGAGCCGGGGAGACCATTGATATTGTATTTTTCAGTAACTGAGGCTACAATGGGCTGCATGCTCGCGCAGGAATCAGAGGACAAAGTGGAAAGGGCCATCTATTATCTGAGCAAGAAGATGCTAGAGTATGAGACTCGCTACACACCGTTGGAAAAGGCTTGCTTAGCTTTGGTATGGGCTACCAGGAAGCTGCGGCACTACTTGTTAGCTCACTCTGTAATGTTGGTTTCACGACTCGATCCCATCAAATATCTTTTCGAGAAACCAGTACTTACGGGTAGGCTAGCTCGTTGGTTGCTGTTGCTTTCCGAATTCGATCTGAAATATGTGACACGCAAGTCAGTCAAGGGAAGAGCAGTAGCAGAATTCTTAGCCGATCATCCAGTCAAAGGAGGTGAAGCAGTTGAGTACTTATTCCCAGATGAGGCCATTTTGCATATCTACGACGAGTTTTGGACGATGTACTTTGACAGAACGTCAAACCAATATGGGTATGGGATAGGAGTGTTGCTGATAGCACCCGACAATTCCCGTATCCCTCTAGCCTTCAAACTCCAGTTCAAAGTTTCGAACAACGAAGCAGAATATGAGGCATGCATTGCCGGTCTAGAAGCAGCCCTGGAACTAGGGGCAAAACGGTTGGACGTCATTGGGGACTCAAACCTTGTTGTATCTCAAGCAAAAGGAGATTGGAAAGTCAAAGAAGAAAAGATGATGATGTATCATCAGGCCCTGGATTTGTTGATTCCTCGGTTTGAGAAGCTAAACTTTGCTCATCTACTAAGAGAGAACAACAGGTTTGCAGATTCTTTAGCAACTCTATCTTCCATGATAGACATCCCGTTTGGAGTCCGGATGCGTCCAGTCATCATTGATCAGAAGTTTGTGCCGGCTTACGAGTCAATTGCTACTATAGACGAGGTTCAAGATGAGAACCCCTGGTATTACGATATTTGGAATTTCTTGGAGAAAGAGACGTATCCACCAGGGTGAATGCCAAGGATAAAAGGGCAATCAGAAGAATGGGCGTTCAATTCATCATCTGCGGAGGTAAATTGTACAAGAGAGGTCATCTGGGAATGCATAAGCTATGCGTTGAAGCTGAAGAATCAAAACGCCTGATGGAGGCCATCCATGGAGGAAAATGCGGTGCGCATATGAACGGGGTAATGCTGGCACGGAAGATCCTCAGACAGGGTTACTACTGGTCTACCATGGAGGAGGATTGTATCGGCTTTGTTCGGCGATGCCACAAATGTCAGATCCATGCAAACCGCATGAACATCCCGCCATCAAAGTTGTACAACATGACTTCGCCATGGCCATTTTCAGTTTAGGGAATCGATGTGATCGGGGCTGTCACTCCAAAGGGGTCTAACGGGCATGAATTCATTCTGGTCGCAATAGATTATTTTACGAAGTGGGTTGAGGCCCAATCTTATGCGGTGTTGAAGGCGTCACATGTTGCAAAATTCATCAGAAACAACATCATCTATCGTTATGGGGTCCCAAACGAGGTCATTTCAGATAATGGTTCCTACTTCAAGAAGGAAGTGATAGACTTGTTGGAGAAATACAATGTGGCTTTTCATAAGTCATCTACATATCGGCCGCAAACCAATGGAGCGGTCGAGGCTGCCAACAAGAATATCAAACAAATATTGCAGAAGATGGTGGAAATCTATCGGGATTGGCCGGACAAGCTGCCGTTTGCTCTGTGGGGGTACCAGACTTCAATTAGAACTTCTACTGGGGCGACTCCGTATTCATTAGTTTATGGGATGGAGGCTGTTCTACCTATTGAAATTGAGGTTCCGTCTTTGCGAGTGCTGGCTGAGTGTCAGATAGCCGAAGCAGATTGGCAACAGAGCAGATTTGAAGAACTCATGCTTTTTGACGAACGCAGACTAAAAGCACTGTACCATGTTCAAGGATATCAGCGCAGAATTGCCAGGGCTTTTAACAAGAAAGTTAAGTCCAGAAATCTAAAAGAAGGAGATTTGGTGCTCAAGGACAACCGAGCTCCCATCCACAACCCAAGGGGCAAGTTCAGATCCAATTGGACTGGTCCTTACATCATCAAAGCTATCTGGTCAAGTGGAGCTGTGGTTCTAATGGACCTAGATGGCTTGGAATTCTCGCAACCGATTAACATGGACAAGTTGAAGAAATATTACCCCTGAGAGGCTCGCTAGGCTGAAAACCCGAAAGGGCGACCTAGGCAAAAGTTAGAGCATTGAAAAAATTTGAAACTATAAAAACTGAGCTCGCAAGGTTGAAAACCCGCAAAGGGCAGCCTTGGCAAAAGTTAGAGCGTAAAAGGAGAGTGAAAATACTCGAGTGAACCTAAGCCTGAACTACGTAAGGCTTGATTCCCATCTTTGGGATACGTAGGCAACTTCATCCTGAACTTCAGCCATAACTTTTCCCCGATCAACTTTGTCCATTTGATCATCTCGGTCATCTTTGTCTATTCAGCATTCAAGAGTCCGGTTATGATTTCCGGTGCAGTGCTCTTCAGACTAGGGGCAACTTTCCGTTGCTGTGTAGTGCCGCAGTACTCTTCAGACTAGGGGCAACTTTCCAATTGCAGGGATCCGAGGTTGTGCATCTCAGTGACAGATTTCAGGCATGTCCAGTTCTGATCCATATCGAAAACGGTTTTGAAAAGTTTTAATAAAAGTTGACTTTGTTCAAAATTAATCTTTTTATAACTTAGACCATTTTCGGACCCAAGCGGAAAATTTTCAATACCCATAACCTTCAATTTCATTGATTTCAATACAGAGTTCTCCTGCTCTTGCATACAAATTGAAGTTGCTTTTTATTACAATCATAAAGAAAACTTGAAAGTACTAATAAAGAAATAAATTCGGGGCATAGCTAAGTCAGGTGTTCCTGCGCCCCCTCCCAGAGCTGGTCGAAGCCTCTGATACCAAAGTAGGCCCTTCATGTGCCTCTTCATTGAGCCAATCCAAGCACTCATCAGACAAGGTGCAACTGAAAGTGGGAGCAGGGACCAGGAGCTCTCTAATCCTCCATGCTGTGGCATACCGGGCAAGCTGTGCGCCTCGAACCGGGAATGCAGCAGGATACTCTATCCCCTCTGGCGGGCAAGTTTGATCATGGCCGAACTGGTGCCGGAACCGGAACGGAAAGTAGAACACACAGTGAGTCAGACCAATCAACTGGATCCCGGTCTGCCGAGACATGCAATAGCTCATTGCCGGAAGATTGAGCCAAGGACAGTGCCAAGCAATGCGATCCGCAGACAAATTGCACATCCAGTCGAACCACCATCCCTCATCAAGGGCGTCGACTAGTCATTGTCGGAAGAAGTAGCCGCGAGCTGAGTAGGCTGGGCAAGAGTCCACAACCTGCAATTTATCCATCAACCATACCTGGGGAGGGATGAAAAATAAGAGAATAAAGAATAGAGAGATATGCGATGAGAGAAAAGTAAGAAAAGGGTTTTGTGAGAAAAATCGAGCCTGAGGGCCGAGTGATGTGAGCAATATATATATAAGAAAGGGTGGGAAACATTACCTGCAGCAGTAGTGGACTCCCCGCGAATCTAGTCATCTCTCGGCGATAGAAAGCATCCAAGCCCATCAGCGTCTCGGCCAATTGTAGACGTCCCTGAACGCCCCGGGAGGGACGAGCTCCCCCGTTCCATTCGATATTGGGCTCACTACAGCCCAGGACTCTCAAATTGTCACGGTTCCAAATTTGAACCAAAGAGTCCAAATCCGGCAAATCGTTTTGAGAAAATAGATTTTTTGAAAGAAGTGCCAAGTATGGACTGCTTTTCCAGATACAGAGTCGCCACCTAAATGTTTTATTTTGGAAAATTTAGGAAACCCTGACTCGTTGCCTAAGGCCACGTGTCCGTCATCACCAAAGTTGCCTCAGCTCGGGAACTTGGGTATGATTGGGGAAGGTCACTTCGTGAGCACCCCTGCTCGCCCGATCAAAGATCGGCCTCTACTAACCATGATGTCAAGTTTTGAAAACATTGTGTGTTCTTATTCCGGTTATTAGCCTAGATTTACTATGTGATGCACACAGCATACAAGTATAGACTGGATCGCCTGAATTGGAACAAAACATTTCATGTTTGTTTGTATGAAAATAGTTTGATGGTGCTACTCGCAAGTAGGCTAAGACGTGGATTTGCCACCCTCAGGTGGGCTTAGAAAACAGGATTTTGCCACTATCTAGTGGGCTTTAAAACACACACTTGATGAATTGTTCCAATTCAAATAACCCAACCTTCACCCACAGGCATTCAGGCAGTTATATTACATAAGCAATTAGCCTCATGGTAAGCATGCTATTCATGGCAGTCACTCACACGCATGCAAGGATGCTAAAGCATAAAACTTACCGAGTACTCCAAGCCAAAACAGAAGCTAGGTTAGAAATCCATGCATGATCCTAACTATACAGAAATGCCTAATGCAACACATGCAAAAGTGAAACTATAGCAGGCTCGGCTATTCTAAACATGGCATATGAAATGCTACAGCTAACATGTATTCAACTTGGAATTGAAATACAATGCAGTTAGTATGATGCGCCGAGCCCGGTGCATGCAAGACAGATGAGTGAATGCAAACATGCTATCATACTGTATGCTAATTGAAACATGCCCTAATCTAACCATCATAAGCGGATAAATAAAAGGGAGAAAGACGTGGGGTTGGAAGACATACATCGCACACACGCACACTTATTACAGTTGTGCCCTCGCTCAGAGGGTCCGAATAAATAATATACAGTCCCAAATGAATGAATAATACAGTCCCGAATAAATACAAAAAATCCTAATTAATTTACAAATTATTCTAAGAAAGCTATAAACTGGCATGCAAGCTAGGGACTGCCTTGACGCTGCTTCAGATGATGAATGATGCATGTCCGGGTTGCTTTGGCGCAGAAATCCATTGCGATGCCTCGGTTTGCCTCTGTTTGTAATTGTTCTTGGAATGCGTGCCAAGCTCCAGAAGGCTGCTGATTCTTGATTTGCTGCAACAGAGAGCAAGAAAGGGGCATGGCAATGTATTTTTACATATGTATGCATACCTCGATCCTCGTGCCACCAATCACGCATCTCGATGCATTATGGACGAGGAGTCGAATTGCACAACTCAATATGGAATGAATGCACATGAAAACACAACAAAACCTAGACTCCATCATGGATAATCCGGAGTGTCGGCGACTGGGAATTGAGACACGTTCCATCACTCGGAGTACGAAACGTACCTCGTTTCCCGTGCTCGGGCTAACTCCTATCCCAAGCACAATGCAATATGCATGACATGAATGAATGCAACTAAGATACAACCTAGCATGCACGATGCTATGAAATGGCATACACGATGCACGAGGTAACATGGCATACACAATGCGCTAACATACAACCTAGCATACACAATGCTCTGAAATGAAATGGCATACACAATGCATAAATGGACTTACACTAACACAAGTGGACCTCAGCCACACTCACATAAGAGGCCATAAGATGAAAATGAGACTCTCGAAGTACGTGCACGCATGCACGCAAACCGAGGACCGACCCTAGGGCACCGAATGCCACTCTAACAAGACATGGCAAGGCATGAAATATGATATGCTAGCATGCAAATTTCAGCGCTAAAATATGACCCGAAACAGCCCCGAATCATGAAAACCTGGCACCCGATGCAAGGAATGGTCCCGAAATGCAAGATTAAGCACATGAAATGACTTGTAGCTACATCAAGCATGCATTATTTGTACATAAAGTATGAAGACAGATTCAGGAAAGCCCCAAGACAAGCATTTTTACAGTTTTATGTGAGGCCAAACAATGAACGCAAATGGGGCTAAGCTAGCATGCAAAAATGGCCCTAAATGTGAGATAAAGAAGCAAGTCACAGCTTCTGGCCCCAAACAGATGAGGGCCCTTCAACAATGTTGAAGAGGGGCCCGAAATATGACCTTTTACAGTTTATGATCAAGCCAAAAACAGTACACAAGCATGCTCAAAATACTATGCAAAACAAGGCCAAAAAGAGAGCTATAACACAAAGTATAAAAAGGATGCCTCAAACAGTAAAAGACCCTTAATGAAATATTAAGAGGGGGTAAAAATAAGGCCATTTTAAGTTCGGACCAAAGCCCAAAAACAGTATCACAAGAGGCTAATAAATCATGCAAAAATGGAGCCAAAAAAGGGATATAAAGGCAAGTGGAAGATAGGAGCCTCAAACAGTGATGAGCCCTTCAACAAAATTGAATAAGGGCTCAAAATAAGCCCCTTTACAGTTTATGACATGCCTCAAAACAATTTATACATAGGCCAAAAATACTACACAAGAAAATGGCATACAAGAGAGGCAATGAAGCAAGTGCAACAAGGAGGCCTCAAACAGTGAGAGGCCCTTAAAAAAACATGAAAAATAGCTCAAAATAAGCCTATCTCCAGTTAGGGTCGGATCCCAAAACAGCAAGAAAGTATGGCTAATGTATTGAACAAAATAAAGCACAAAAAAGGAGAATAGGGACTCACCCTTGAAGACTAGTCTTTGACACCCTTTTGGACCAAGATGCAGCACTCCTAGCACTACAAGAAATGTCACTTTTGGCTACCAAAATATTGGTCGCCAAAAGTCACTTATTTAGTCGCCAAAATGATTTAGCGACCAAAATTATTCGTCGCTAAGCTCGTCGCTTTTACCCTGTCGGCGATAGTATTGGCGACTAAAATCTGTTTGGTCGCCGAAAGTGTCACATTTGGCTACTAAATTTGCTTTAGTCGGCAAAAGGTATGCTTCCCCTACTAAATAATTGGTCACCGAAAGTGTCACATTTGGCTACTAAATTTGCTTTAGTCGGCAAAAGGTATGCTTCCCCTACTAAATAATTGGTCGTCGAAAGTAAACATTTGGCTACAACTTTGAGTTTAGTCGGCAAAAGATATGTTTCTGCCACTAAATAATTGGTCGCGGAATTAGGATTTTTGGCTACCAACCTATTTTGGTCGGGGAAGGTATCACTTTTAGCTACTAAATAATTGGTCGCCGAAAGTGCACATTTGGCTACTACTTTGAGTTTAGTCGGCAAAAGGTATGTTTCTACCACTAAAGTATTAGTCACTAAAAGTGCTACCATAATTTAAGATTAACTATTATAGACCAAACATTTTTGTCACCAATAGAATACATATTTTTAGTGACTAATTAATTTTTGTCATTGTTACTTTTGCCCACTAAAAGATTCGTAGCCAAAAGCCTGCTCACATTCACTTCTTCATTTTTTGCCACCAAACATTTTAGTCGCCAAATGATACCATATTTTTTCCGTGACTAAAAAATTTAGTAGCCAATACTTTCTCTATCTCTTTCTCAATTGTTTTAGCTACTAATTATTTGGTCGCAAAAAATTAATGGGTTATGTTTTTGCTACTAAATTCTTAGTCACCAAAACATTTGATTACATATTTAGCTACCAAAATATTTGGTGGCCAAATACGTTAACGTTTTTCTTTTAAATAAAATATTTGGTGCACCTGTATCCATTATTAATACAACCTGTATCCATCAACGGTAAATATGTTATGAAGCATTCAACAACAATTACACACATTTCAGTTCCAACCATCCAAAAAATTAATATTGAACATCCACTTATATATATATATTACAAATTTCATAAGAACCAAGTCTAAGCCCACGTCAATAATTTAATTCAATACATAATACTGGAATAACCAAATTCATTGTGCACCTACAACTTTTGTACCACAACAAAAATTATATTATGTACTGCCACAAAACTATTATGTACCACGTGCTATGTTAATTGCTACCAACAAAATTGTTTGTACAAACCACTATATATACGGATAGAGATATAAAAAAAATGCCCTCCCGTACTTGTCAACAAAAACATATCCACATTTGTATGTCCAAAAACATCTGCAAAAAAGGGGGAAAAATCATTAGTTCGGTGCGTGTAATGGCACTTCTGGACGACATATATATATCGTAATAATTTCAAACATTAAAAGACAAGGAGAGTGATATCTATTAACTAATGCAAGACATCCAAACATGAACCCATCATGAGTTCTTGTTTTAGCTTTTTTATCTCTAAATCTATCGAAGTAAATATTAGTACTTAAATGTGAAAGTAAATTGTGTAGGTATTATGAAATTACCAAAATTTTGGGTGTACTTACCATTTCATCCAAAAATTATATGTTATAAAAATGTAAGAAAAGCCATCATTAGAGTTTGTCTGGTATCCATAAAAGTCACTATGCTTATGCTTTTGTGACCTCCACGAAGCTTCCAGTTACGTTAGTTCAGTGTTTTTCTGACCTCCACGGATGGAAATTAATATGGTCTTTTTCTTCATAAAAGATTCTAATTTTCTCGATATACTCATTGAAATTTTGGAAACACTTTCCTTAAAGAAGAAACTAATTAGTGGGTTTATAGATGTAGATATGCTTCTGTTTGTGAATGAGTAATGCCTTGGGTTCTTTATAGGCTTATGGGGACGAGCTATATAAGATTATGCTTAACTATTCTTCCATTACACCATCTAATTTTGATACTTACCTTCAATACTTAGCTTCTTTAGTCCTAAGTTCCCTATTCTGTTGCTGAGGAATTATCCTCCCATCAGCCAAATCTTGAGGCCATGTTATATATATGAATTGTCTATTGTTCAGCTGTTGAACATTTTGTAGTGGTGATAGTTAAACATATCAAATACACAATTGCGCCTAAACCTTAGCTGAACTTTACAAATCCATTGTTCCAATTTCCAAAGGACTAGGTCAACAGGATATATCATTCGTCACATTTAGTTCTTGTTTTACTTACGTATTGTGGACATCTACATGTCACATTTATCACCGGGAAGCTTCCCGTTATGAGAAAATAGTGTTTCGGGGGATGCTTTGCATTTTCGCCCCCCGAACCCCGTTTTTCGACAAATTTTATGACATTTTCAACTCTAATTCCCAACGTAGGTGTGCTATTTACGTACCGTCTGTCCCTACATGTCACATTTATCACCGGGAAGCTTCCCGTTATGAGAAAATAGTGTTTCGGGGGATGCTTTGCATTTTCGCCCCCCGAACCCCTTTTTTCGACTAAGTTTATGACATTTTCAACTCTAATTCCCAACGTAGGCGTGCTATTTACGTACCGTCTGTCCCTACATGTCACATTTATCACCGGGAAGCTTCCCGTTATGAGAAAACTGTGTTTCAGGGGATGCTTTGCATTTTCGCCCCTCGAACCCCTTTTTTCGACTAAGTTTATGACATTTTCAACTCTAATTCCCAATGTAGGCATGCTATTTACGTACTGTCTGTCCCTACATGTCACATTTATCACCGGGAAGCTTCCCATTATGAGAAAATAGTGTTTCGGGGGCTATTTCGCATTTTCGCCCCCCGAACCCCTTTTTTCGTCTAAGTTTATGACTTTTTCAACTCTAACTCCCAACGTATGTGTCCTATTTACGTACCGTCTTTCCCAACGTGTCACATTTGTCACCGGGAAGCTTCCCGTTATGAGAAAACAGTGTTTCGGGGGATGCTTTGCATTTTCGCCCCCCGAACCCTTTTTTCGACTAAGTTTATGACATTTTCAACTCTAATTCCCAACGTAGGCGTGCTATTTACGTACCGTCTGTCCCTACATGTCACATTTATCACCGGGAAGCTTCCCGTTATGAGAAAATAGTGTTTCGGGGGCTATTTCGTATTTTCGCCCCCCGAACCCCTTTTTTCGTCTAAGTTTATGACTTTTTCAACTCTAACTCCCAACGTATGTGTCCTATTTACGTACCGTCTTTCCCAACGTGTCACATTTGTCACCGGGAAGGTTACCATTACTTTTAAACACATATTCGAGTTACTATTCAAAATACCACTGTTGAAGTTTACATGTTACTCTAAACGAAGATTGAAATTCGCTATGTTTTTTTAACATGTTTCTACTATAGTTAATCTTAATCAAGTACATATTTTAAATACAAGTTCATTGTTAAGAAAACTCAATACCAAACTCTAGTAACTACACAAGAAATCATGAACCCCAAATAACTCAAAAATTGATGACATTTTCAACTCTTCAAGCGAACATATTTAAACAAAGTAAGTGTGACATTAATGAAATTGTTCTTACCAAAAAACAAACGTTCGATGCCCAACTTAGATTCCCAAGAGTTGTGACAGTTTGGTGACTACGTTATTGAGATGCTCGACCTTTGTATTTGTCTCGTCCCTTGCCTTTTGTCCCTCCTCCCGCTCTTTCAACATCTCATTGGATAATTGAATGCGCTCCTCTCGTTCTTTCAACAGCTCATTGTAACATCTCTCGTGCTCCTCTCGCTCTTTCATTAACTCGTCATGATCATTTTGCCGCTCCTCACGAAGTGCCTCCACCTCAGCTCGCATTGCCTCCATGTCCTTATCGTGTGCTCGTGTTCCAAATATGGTAGACGGTTGTGGGCCACTCCCAAATCCAAGCAAGTACCTTTTCTTCTGTCCAAGCACTTGCCTTGAAATCTCCTCTTGTGTCAATGGCGTCCCCGACTCGATGGCAGCCGCTTGTACATTGACCATCTCTTGTTGTCATTTCAAATAAATAAGATGAAAAAAACTTTGGCAACATATATGTATTATTGGGTACTAAGTACAAGAAAATATTGAATACATATATTTCCTTGTCACATACTTACATGCAGCTCACGGCATTTCGGATGGATCCAGTCATTCGTTTTCTTTGAAGTGTGGCTGTCCTCATAGAACTTTGGGAAATCCAACTCTCCATCTTTTGCTACCTGTTAACACATCAATGTATAAATCAATGACACTTTATGCACCAAATAGACAAATTTCCATGAACAGATTTTTAAACAAATTGCTGGACAGATTTGGAGACAGATTTGGAGACAGATTTTTAGACAGATTTGCTGCAAGATTTTCAGACAAATTTGCAGCCAGATTTGGAAATAGAGGCAACACTATTCTAGTTCGAATTCAAAGAGATTATCATTAACAGATTTATATTTTCCAGCAGATTTTTGCCAACACATTTGTTCAGAATTTCTCAAACAGATTATGTCCAACAGATTTTCGCACATAGCCACTTATAATCACTTCAGATTATGTGTATTATAACATGTGTATGTATAGGAATATCTGTTTTTTGTGAATGTATTAACTTAAATCTAAAACAAAAAGAGCTACAAGACTATTGATCTTAAGTGAAAAACAGAGTATAGTTTAGATTTTGGGCAGTATATATAGTTCAGATTGTGTATTATAGTGTAGACAGATTTAGTTCAGATTGTGTATACTGTATTATAGTGTAGTATAGTGTAGACAGATTTATAAATCTAAACTATACACAATCTGTATTATAGTTTAGACAGGTTTTTAGAGTATAGTTTAGATTTTGTAGTATAGTGCAGTATATATAGTTAAGATTGTGTATTATAGTGTAGACAGATTTATATATACTGTATTATAGTGTAGACAGATTGTGTATTATAGTGTATTATAGTGTAAACAGAGTATAGTTTAGATTTTGAGAGACAGATTTCGAATGAAAGACAGAGTATAGTGTAGACAGATTTAGAATGTATACATGTGGCAAGGGTATCATTAACAGATTTTTTCCAGACAGATTTTTTGCAGACAGTAGATGTTTACTAACAGAGTTTAACATATATATATATATATATGTGTGTGTGTGTGTGTGTGTGTGTGTGTGTGTAGCAGAACATAACATTTTTCATATCCAAACAACATATAATGGATTCAAGTTTAAAAAAAATCGAACTCACCATAGCCGCCATTGCGATAGGAAATGAGCGAGACCCATTGGTATGATTGTACGGCAATTGACTCCTATTACTCTTGCCAGCTTTTGACCGTTTCTAAAAATAAGTCAAGCAGATAAATAATTTTTTGGTCAATATTAAGGCATATCACATTTTCACATAGATGTATATACTCTATCTAGTTTATTATTTTACCTGGTGAGATGCATCTTGCCATGCCACATCGATCAAATGCTTCCAATTATCTAAACTCACCCCTACGGGCGGATGACCATAGATCTCATCACGTGGAAGTCCTTCTAACAATTCGAACTCTTGCTTCAAGGTGTACCTCCAATCTTTGTACAACCCATAGGCCTTCTTATTCACAATCTCCTGTGCTTGTAAGTCATTGTGGAAATCGTCTCCAATTTGAAACTTGTCCGACATGCAAAACAAATTGAAATAGTAATCATTACATATTAGTCTTTCTTATTACTCACATAATACAATTACATATTGTGGACAAGTAATATTAGTTACAAGAACTCCTTGGATGACGGCAGCTTTTGTAGTCTCATCAAGATCCAGCCATGACTTCACATCTTTCAAAGGGCACAAGGTTCTAATTTGAATTCCTAACTCGTTAGTTGCTGGAGTGGCATACTTGCCAGTCATTGCATTCAACCCACGATCGATGTGAACATAACATTTTCCCCTTTTTTGGCTCTAATTATTTTTTGTATGCCCTTGCCAAGTGTCGGTCCGCGTACACGTAGGGGCTTCGAAGTCCCTGTTAACAACATAACATCATGAAAATTGCCTAACATTTGGCTACAAAAAAACAATGGCAATGGCATGTGGTAATTGACAAATTTTATACACTTTAATCTTACCTACACCACTCGGCTGCGTTTCGGATGGGGCTTGTGTCTCATCAGAATCAACCATTGGTTGGCTAGTTACATGATGAGATGGTCCCACATTTGATCGGACGGGTAGAACAGGAGACGGAGCAACGGGTGATCCTAAAGGAATAGCAGCTGGCGAGTCTGTTTCTGGCTGCGTGAGTGTCTTCTTCCGAAGCCGACCAGTCTTTAAGCCAGGAACCATTTTCCAATCTGCAATAACACAAGTAACACTATATACATGAACTAGACAAAAATAATGCTTGATTATTACAGACAAAAATAATACATGAACTATACAATAACACAAGTAACACCATTTTCCATTTTCCAATATGCCATGATATGCCTGCTTTAAAATAAATTAGACAAAAATAATTTAGAAGGCATGAACTAACTCAACTAATTTAGAAACTGAGAAGTTCATTAAAAGCACCCCCAAATTCATACAGATACAAGGATGAGCTAGAGCTCAGGCAAAGTTCCATCCTCTGGTACTATCTTGCAATGCATTGCATTTGTTTGCATCAACTATGGCAACCAATAAAAACTGAAAAAGAAAATACATTGCCTACCTAAACTAAGCTCTAAAAAAACCTGCACTTCTCAACATATCTAAAGCAGGCAACAGTTTTTCTTAGGCATATGATTCATGAAAATCTAGTATTCACAACTTCAGGGGAAAGATCAAAGTACAATTCAAGTAACTAAACTACCTCAACAGATATTCAGCAGCTTTGGGTCCTGTATCTTTTGAAATTAGGTAATCAAGAAGCACTTGATGATCATAGTGTAACTGCAAACAAGTTAGGAGTGCATGTATTACTTTATTTAATAACTTCGCCTGGTAAGTGAAGAATAGAACATAGAGGCATTTTCTTTGTATCAACGAAATAAAAGTATATACATTGGGATAAGAAGTCTTAGTTGTTCCCATTATCTATAAATATTGAACTTGCCTCTGCAAGAAAAAGATGGAATAGGTGTATGGGGTTGAAAAGGTTTGAAACATGAAAAAGCATATCATCACATCTATCTTGGCAGACCCTACATACAAACAAAAAAACTCATTAAAGACTGCTGCAACCAATACTCTTAATAACCACTAAAACTATTCCACCAGCATGTGTTGCTTACTGTTGCTTGGCACCAAAGGACACGTGAAACAGTTGCAAAAGCACTTCAAATAGGATATTGTCCTATAAATCAACAGTAGACAAGAAATTAGGATATAGCAGGTCTAAATAAAGGCACATATTCTACGAACAAGAAATTAAACGATTAATAAATTAATATAACCATTCAAGCTACACTAGCAACTATATAAACTGAACTTAGGTTGAAGCACAGAGTGCCTACAAGAAACACCGTAATAGGATATTCTATCTTCGAAGTTCCTAAATGCAACTCAGATAAATGCAACCAAATCCATGCATAGGTTGTACATTATAAGTGTATCTTCAATAATGACATGACCAGTAGTATTTTTTGTTGTTATTATTATTGTTGGTGGCGGTGGCGGTGGCAGAGGCTCTATTATTGTTGTCCTCAAGGAGGTTGAAAATGCATTAAATTTCTTACTGGGTACACTACTCGTAAAATAAAATAGCCAAACACAAATCAAATAACTTCAAGACGTGAGGATGACAACAAAATTATCCATAAAACTTTAAAAGATCCAAGCCAAGGGGGTAAATTAAATTACAAAAACTACGACAATCTCATACTGAGGTATTAGTGGACAAGGAAAAAGGGTGTACTTAATATTTTCTACAGAAAAATTAACGTGTCTAGTTAAAGATGCAAAGTAATGGAAAGCATAAGTCAAGAGAGGGTCAAGTATATCAAAAAGGAAATCATAAGAAAAATCAAAGATTAAAAAAGATAGAACCAAAGATTAAAGAAAAATAAAGAATGCCAAAGAACAAATCATGGAAAAGATTAAAACGATTCCCATGTGATATCAGAAGACCTATTCTTCATTCTGCTGAGCTTCCCAAATTCTACCTGGCAAGAAAGATCATTTCAAAGACCCCATTGGTGAACCAAAAATGTCCAGCAAAATTCTAATATTATTGGAAAATAATCAATTTAGAATAATTGAGTTCTATGATTAAAAGTTTGACTTGCAAAATCTGTCGGGACCATGCACCAGCCAAGAAAATTAAAATCATCTAATTTCTTAAAAAAGAAACATGCTCAAATTGATGAGAAAAGGATAAAACTTCCACTCACAACAGGAACCAGTTCTATCAAAAAATGACAGGCAATAGAAGTATAAAACATCATCATCTATAAACGAGCGACCTCTATTAAATAAGAAAAATACAAGAAAAACTAAACAAATTACCTTCCTTCCTTCACTCAGCTTCTGTCTAACTATTTGTCCTAAAGTTGGCTGCAGGCAGCAACAAAAAAATTAATTATAAATCAAATTAGTATGAACCAATGTATAATCCAAAAACAGATAGAAAAATATGTAGTTGCCTTTATGGGCTGGAAGAACTCATCAATAACATTTTGTGCTCTTGAATCTTCTGAAGACAAGTCTCCGGAAAATGTCAAATTTGCATTTGAATGAGTATTGACGACACCAGAATTACTAGGAGTAGTAGCTTGCCGTTTAGGCTGTCTTCTTTGAGCCGCACTAGTTGATCTCAATAGTCTCCATGTAAAAAGTATTGCAATGGCAAGCCCTGGTAAAGCCCCAATAGATTGTGTATCCTGCAAATAATTACAAAGTAAAAACCATCATACTATAGCAATTGCAGATTATCCAGAATATTTTTTTTTTTATAAATAAATAATTTTATTGAAGGAGCATCAAGATGATGCAACAAAAACAAGACTACAAAAGTAATTACCAACTCCTTACCAACCCAACAAAACTTTGTAATGCTATAGCTTGTAGATACTACATTGTCTCATTAAAGAAATAAAATAATAGAACTTCGGTGTTATTTTCCTCACCCATGCTGGAGACATGCTATTTTTATTTTTATTATATGTATATTTGCAAGACACCACATGCTGGAGACATGTTCATACTGGAGACATGTTCAAAACATATGTATTTATATTTGTATTATATGTATATTTTTAATATATATTTTATGTCAAATATTAATTTTATCAAATTTATCAACTTTAGATATGCTATTTTAATAAAAAAAATTAAAATTTTTTATTTTTTATTTTCAAAAATAGTACTCAACGTGTTCTTAGCGTGTCCTCATCGTGTTCCAACATGTCCGCAACGTGTCCAACTCTTTCCAGCGTGTCGAACACCTACACACAACCTCCGGAGAGGTGTCCATGCTTCATAGGTGCATAGTTTCCAGTATAAACACAGTACTTCAGTTTCATGTTCAATGGAGAAATTTCTGACTCTCTTCAGTTAAACATATTTGCTGGACACACCAAAGGAAAAAAAAATAAACCCACAAAATTGAAGGACAAAGTAACTATCAAATGCTCTTCTTTTGCTTCTTTAAAGTCAATGTCCATGTTCTCTCAATAGCAAAAAATCTTCTAAAATGGTAAAGAAACAATACTCAAGAAAACCAACAACAATGACTTCAATAATGCAAAAACGACAAGAAATAAATTTTAAAAAATGACAGGTGTCCGTTAAACTAGACTATGCGACAAGAACAATAGTAAATTCTGACAAAAAAATACAAGTTGTCATGTAAGAGATATAGTCTGTGAATTTTCTTTCTTTCTTATTTTTGACAAGTATGATGGCCTATGATTTTATCAAACTTATAATCCCAGGCATATCAGGCTGGCAAAAGATGATTCAGTAGCTGACCCTAAAGTGATCAAAGGCAGACTGTTCAAAATCTGTTCAAAATCTGTACACATACATATTACAATTGAATTCAAACTAACCCTTCCAAACTAACCCTTCCTTCATTTATTCATGGTTAACTCTTATTCTAATCTCTATCTACAAAACCACAAAATAGCAACAACAAAGCATAAACAGAGCAGAGGCAGCCCCAAACTTGAATCCAACAACATCCACACAGTAGCAGCACAACAAAAACCCATTGCAAAACAGAGCAGCAACCAGACAAAACCAGCTTTATAGCCATACCAGCCATACCAGCATAGCTGCAGCCAAACAAATGCAGACCAGCTCAGAGCTTCCTATATCAGATGCATTCCACCAAAAGGCAAGATTCAGTTACATTCCACCAGCACACCCCATAGTAACCCATTGCACAAACTGCCATGCTGACCATTAAATACACCAACCATTCAGATCTTCAATGAATGCAGGTTTAACTGGGCTCAACTCACAATCTGACCAGCATAGTTGCAGCCAAACAAGATGCAGACCAGCACCCTTCCATTTGACAGCAGCCCAACAAAACACCACATTTAAAGTAGGCCAACCATTTGACAGCAGCTCCAGAGAATGTACTCCAGGCCCCCTCAGAAAACATTCTACTTGACACAATAAGCAGCAGTTAGATACCAAAGCTACACCATAAACTTCACTACCAAAGATACACCAAAAATGCCTCCCACTACATTCTGGACAGCAACCCTTCCAGGGCAGATCAGCAAAGCCAGGCAGAGATAAACCAGAGGAAAAAAACATAGAATGGCAGAGAAGAAAAACATGAGTCCAGGGACTGCACTTCTGCACTGAGTGGGTACACCCACAGCAAAACTCCACCCATTTCAGTTTGGATTAGCTGCCTTAAACACACATTGATTTCTGAGTTTATTGACATTTACGAAGATAGATCCGCCTTCATTATTTTGAGTTTCCTTTGCATTTGTGCACCAATTGAACATTCACATTGCTCAAATTATGGCATGAACTAAAGCATGATATACATCAAGATTCTACATCAACATCTGTATCAAAATCACTTTGTAGGTCATATTCTTCGTCTGTGTCGTCACCCTCCCTCATTAATCCATCTTCATCATCACAGATGAAGGCATCATCTGTAACACCCGTGGCTTCTACCTTTCTGACAGATTGCAAAACTTCCATGGGAATAATTTCAGATTCAATATCATCTCGACGCAAAGCCACATCATCATCAATAGCCATAGTAGGTACGACCTCGGTGGTTTCTTCTTGTTGGAACACATCATCAGGTTGTACGACATCCATCTCCGGCACATCCCAAATTCCTCGATGTTGAAACTTTTCAACGACTCTCCAACTGGTACCTAATTTGGTGTCATTAACATAGAATACTTGTTCAACTTGACTTGGTAATACAAATGAGTCATCTTTGTACCATCGACTTGTTACATCAACTGTTGTGAAATGTGGCTCTACAAGCATAGTTCTACTACTACCGCTGTTAAACCATTCACATTGGAACAATACAATCCGACGTGTGAACAAATAGTTCAGTTCCCACACTCTGCACAAGTGTCCATAGAAGTGTATCAATTGCCCTTCATGCTCCCCTTCCACGACTAATCCACTATTCTGACTTTTCCGACGGTTGTCACGGTCGATAGTATGATAACGGACACCATTACAAATACATCCTGAATATGTGTTCACTAAGCCACTAGGACCATTGGCTAATGACCACATATCATCAGTTGCTTCGGGGGAATGTTGGCTCCGCAATTCATTCATCTACATGAAGAACATGTGTCATGTTACTAGCATGCGTAACATTTACGTAATGTACGATCTATGGTAGGATATGAGAATAGTAGCTTACATGATCTTTGAACCATTTAGGAAATTCTTTCCGATGTCTGTTTTCGATGTCGAACGCACCGGCTCTTTGGTGTAACAAGTTCTTGTGCTCCCTAGTTACAAGAAATGCGATTCAAAAACTATTTACTAAGATAAAGACTAATCAATTTACAACAAAAACATTACAAATACGTTTGAAGGATTCATACTCTACGTGTTTATCCACTTCTGTGCTATTGTGTAGGACAAACCAATGAGCCAACTCGTGTTCAGCTACGGACACATCGGACACCCTTGTCATTAGACCAAAAGGGCGTACAGTTTGAGTGAATACCGCCAACCCTAGGCCACGGTCACCCATGTCATAATTCCTTTCTGGGCGGTTAAACAATGTTTCAACTCCATCCAAATACATTGAACAAAATGTTGTACATTCTTTGGAAATGTAAGCCTCGGCAATAGAACCTTCAGGATGAGCTTTGTTGGCCACAAACCCTTTTAGACGGCCAAGCAACCTAATTTTGCAAGTCGATGTCAATGTTATACTGCAATATTTATATCAGCAGTAAAGCATTAACTTAAATTTGACAGTAATACAAGGGTTGAGTTAATACCTCTCAATTGGGTACATCCATCGATATTGCACTGGGCCTCCAAGCATAGCCTCTCGAGGCAAGTGAATTGCCAAGTGGACCATGACATCGAAAAAAGCCGGCGGGAAAAGCATCTCAAGCTTACAAAGTATGAGTACGATTTGTTCATCCAATTTATGCAAATCTGAACGCCTTAATGTCTTTGAACATAATTGTTTGAAGAAATTTCCCAACTCAAAAAGTGTCGTTCCAATTTCCTTATTAAGGTAGCCACGCATCCCAATTGGAAGAATTCGTTGTATAAGGACATGACTGTCATGACTTTTGAGGCCAGATAATTTTCCAGCTTGAGCGTTTACGCAATTGGAGATATTTGCTGCATAGCCATCAGGGTACTTCAATGATTTCAAGAAATCACAAAAGCCTTCTCTCTCTTTCACCGACAATGTGTACAATGCGGGAGGCTTCTCAAAGGACCCATTAGAACGCCTCTTCAAATGTAACTCTTTACGTATTTTCATGTCCTCCAAATCTAAGCGTGCTTTGTCCATGTCCTTTTTCTTTCCATCTACCCTCAAAAGTGTCCCAACGACATTGTCACATATGTTCTTCTCAATATGCATGACATCAAGGTTGTGTCGAAGCTTCAACGTCTTCCAATAGGGCAAGTCAAACATAATGCTTCTCTTGCTCCAATTCAAATTTTGATGTTCATTCCTTTGTCGTTTTCGATTTTGTGGGTGCTTTCCATATGGCTTGTAAGTCCCAGAATCAATTTGCTCTAGTATTTGGTCCCCCGATAACTCCAAAGGTTTGGACCTATGCTCCGTTTGATCATTAAAGAGCTTACTTGTTCGCCAAGTGTGGTTCTCAGGCAAGTGGCGACGAGCACCCATATACCCTATTTTACTTCGTAATCCCTGAGACGATGCATTATTGTTACAATTAGGGCAAGCCAAGTAACCCTTTGTACTCCACCCTGACATGTTACCGTACGCAGGGAAGTCATTTATGGTCCATATTACCGCCGCATGCATTCTAAAAATTTGCCCGTTCGATGCATCATATGTTTGCACCCCATGCTCCCACAAATTCTTCAATTCTTCTATTAGTGGTTGCAAGTAAACATCAATGTCTCTTCCAGGTGCCGATCGTCCGGGAATAAGCAATGACATCATGCAATATGGCTCTTTCATGCACTTCCACGGTGGGAGATTGTAAGGCATTAAGATTACGGGCCACATGCTATATGATGTGCTCATATTCCCAAATAGATTGAAACCATCTGTTGCCAGCCCTAGCCTTACATTTCGAGAGTCATCAGAAAACGTCGGATGTTGCTTATTAAAGTCCTTCCATGCTTCACCATCGGCCGGGTGCCTTAATATGTCATCATCCACACGCTTCTCATTGTGCCATCTCATATCTGCGGCTATTTTTTTGGACATATACAGTCTTTTCAACCTCGGTGTCAAAGGAAAGTACCGCAATACCTTGTGTGGAATTTTTTTACCACCATCATCGTTCAACTTGTATCTACACGCGTCACATGTAGGGCATTTCTCCAAATTAGCACTCTCATTCCAAAATAGTGCACAATCATTCTTGCACGAATGAATTGTTTCATATCCCAAACCCAAGTCACATAAGAACTTCTTAGCATCATAGAGTGTCCATGGAACTGTTGGATCACATTCTGGTAGAATGTCCTTGAATACCTGCATAACCATATCGAATGACTTGTTGCTCCATTTGTTGTACACCTTCACATGAAGCATCTTAATGACGAATTATAACACAGAAAACTTTTCACATGTCGGGTGAACTTTGCGTTGTGCATCTTCGAATAACCTAGTGAACTTATGCAAATCCTCCCTCTCCAAACCATTAGGTTCCTCGTCGGTATGATCATCCATAAGACCACTCACATAAATTTCTTCCAACATAATAGGCAATTCATCCATGGGCGGATCATCGATATCTGTCATACATTCGCCACTACCTCCATATTGGTCATTTGATACACTAGGACGAGACACGGGAACATGTTCCCCGTGATGCACCCAAGTTAGATACGAAGATGCCATGCCTCTTCGGATCAAGTGCATCCACACAACTTGTCTGCTATATTTTGTGCCATTAATGCAATCAACACACGGACACCTAATTTCATCCTCTACGCCTAAATTTGCCGTAGCAAAATCAAGGAATGACTTCACCCCTTGTTGATACTCTTTACTTGTCAACCGATTATTTATCGTCATCCAACTCTTGTCCATTTTGTCACCTACAACTCACACAAAGATTAACCGAGGAAGCCATGAGAACACGCATTTCAAGTTGAGATAGATTAGGTTGTTTTTCATTCACTGTTTGGCTTGTCACATAAATCCCTTTTAGGGTGGAACTTTATGACACGATTAGTTCTAAAACAAGTTAATTTAAGAAATGACCCATAATTTTGGACCACTAGATAGCATAACTAGTAGATCACTAGTACTAGTGAAACTATATGGTCAATGATAGAATGATATATCAAAATAATGAAAACCATGTCATGCTCTTCACAATGTGTGTGCATGACATGTTATTTGTTAAAAAAAAAAAGTAAAGACAGAAACACATTTCCAACAGTTGGCTCTACATGGCAACTGTGCATGTCCGCAAATGCATATTCACACATGAACATTTCAGAATAGAAGCATATTAGATGTTATCAATGAGAGATGTATCTACAAAGTCATGTGAAAATCCAGAATAGAAGCATTGACAGTACTCATGAACATTTCATACGGCTTAAAGCACATTTTGCAAAAAAGAGAATAAATAAGCCAGACGATGTGGAGGCAAGTTTGCTGCAAGGTAGAATTTCTCTGATATGACATACTCTTGAAAAAACTTGCTGATATGAGCATGTAATTTTGTCTCATGGCAAGTTAGTTAAGCACTCAAATTAACTGAAATTCACAGCATTGCCATTTTCGAAAGCTCTTCATGTGGCCTATTCTAGAGAATTAACATATTGAGCCTCTTTAACAATTAGATATGACGAATGTGTTACTCTGTGAAGACTTAGAGGAAGAAGTATTTACAGAAGTTCCACCGGGCTTTGAGGATTTCTTAGTGGATGGGAGTGTGCAAGCTTAAAAAGGCATTATATGAGTTACAAAGTGTGCTAGAGCATGATTTCAGAGGTTTACTTGGGCTATGCTTAGATGTGTTTATCTCACTAAGAACATATGTTTTCGACCTTCTTAAGGACAAAGTGTGCTTGGGTATAAAGCTATTGATACCATGTTGGAGCAGAATTGCATGTTAGGGGATGAAACTAAAGATTCATTTGACAAGGAGGGAGAGATATCAGAGGTTGGTTGGTAAGTTAATTTATCCATCTCATACTCACCTAGATATAGATTATGTTGATAGTTAGCCTAGTGAGCCACTATGCATAATCCTATTATATTAGTTTATAGACTAATCCAGTACTTCAAAATAAACAGTTCAAATTTTTTACAATATTTGCATAACTTTAACGGCAAATATCAGCGTCCAGCCATGCAAACTAAGATTCAAGTAGCTTGGGTTACCAAATGAAAAATGAGATGTTATTCAAATGAACAAAAACACAATGAGATGCATTCATATTTGTTATAATTCAGTTAGAAATAGATGATGTTGCACAATGGAAGAAATGCTCTACAAATTTACAAGAAAACTAAATGCAACTAACACATTGTAAATCAATATAATCAAAAAGCACTGTTATGCAAATTTGAAGTATATATTTGAAACAATTAACTAGTGAATACAAGTTCAAGAAGCATACATACAAATGCAAAGCAGAAAACACAAACTTTAAGAACAGGACATGTAATGTGTACCTGTTATTCTATTTCATTATGCAATATTTTGCATTCAGTTAATATGTCAAGTCTCTATTGAACTAAAATTCATACTACTTCAGAGGTTTATGCACTTGAAAGCTTAACAAACAACCCTTTTAACACCAAAACAATATGAAGATCACCCTTCAAACCTAGTAGCATGCAGAACATTTTAGAAAAATGAGAAAGTAGGAAAAGAACAAGCAAAGACAGCATGACTCTAGTGTCAACCAAGCAACAAAATTGCGTTTCTTTTCCATCAAAACAACCAAAATGTTTCAATTTAATGGGACCCCAACACGAAACAAGATGGGAAGACAGAAAATCAAAATTCTCAGATATCTACTAAATTGTACTAAAAGACAATGAAACACACCAATAAAATGAGTTGTGTCAACCCCATCAGGCATCTTTTACATATGTTAGTTTCTATTTTTAGTTTCTGTAGATACTTTCCAACCTACTGTATGTCATAGACACAAGTGATTACATGTGCCTTACAAATCAGCATATAGACCAACACGACTTCAAGGACCATGTGTACAGTCTACTTGTTCACCCATTTTCTAACAGCTTAGGCTTTTGGGAAAATTAGTAACTTAACATGAACATGGTTCGATTCGGTTAGGATTTTGGCAGATTTTCACACCAAACCAAACTTCTCAGTTTGTTGTTTCTATGGGCCAAACTGACCGCACAATGTAAACAACCAAACAGAACACTGGTTTTTGGGACTGAATACCCATTGTATTGCCTTGTATAATTGAGAGCTATAATCCCTGGTAGTTACACCTTATACTAACTTAAATCACTGTTGAGATGTTTAAAAAAAATAAAGCAATGCAAAATATAACATGCAAGCCCTTCAGGCACAGCACCTTCCGCCTAACTTTGCCTTAAGTAATCGCGAACCTTAAGCACACCAAGCTTGGCCTTCTTTTTGTTGCCTCGCCTAGCCACGCGGAAGGTGCTGGGCTAGTGCTTGGCTGCATTTTGCAACTAGGAGCCCGCCTAAGCATGACTTTTATTACAATGAAATAGGTTAAGAGTTATACCACTTAAACTCAGATTTGTTTTCTTAACAAGAGATGATTGTCAAAGCCATAGGCTTTTTGACGCTCACAAATCAGAATAGCGAGGGAGGGCCAATTGGAGAAGATGATGGACGAAGGAGGCTGCAATGGTTGACGACAAGGCTATAAAGGTGACGGGGCATTTTACAAATAGCATACTTACCATGGGAAGTTAAAACTCCAAAATCCTATCCATGCAAGTTTAAGTACTACTAGTCCTGCACTAACAGTGGCCACAAACATATATTATAATATGTGACCTAAAGCAGCTAATAATTAATATCCATTAAAAAAAAAAACCAACCTGAATGACAATCCTGTGCTACAGGATTACCATTAGGGGTTCACAGTGGTCGACGGAAATTGCAGATGGAAATGGCAAGCAATGAAAGAGCATACACGATCAGGTAAATGAGCTAGAGGCAGAGAGAGAAAGAGACGGTGATGGCCACAAAGAAAGTGGTAACTCCACAGAGTAGACCAGCAAGCTCTAGCAAGCAGCCTGGTTTTGGGTAGTTGGCAATGATGTATTTACCGACAATGAGAAAAGCGAGTGCAAACACCATCGAAAAGAAATTTTTAATTAACAAAGTTAAAATCCCTCATCTTGTTGGACAGTACAGGTTTGTAGGAAAGACTTGGATGTGAAACAAAAGTAAGAGGATGTCAACTTCGGGTACAAATCAATTGAGCCAAAGAGTTGTTTGGTGCAGAAAATCCCTATTCATAAGTCCAAGATAAGCATCCCTTGTACAGTAATATGATTATACAAGTATATTTCAAATTACCACGTTGTCATGCAAAATGAAATGTTCCATTCTTCACACCTAACAGTTGGTATTAATATAAAAAACTACCCATGGTACATATCAGCGGTTCACCCCTAACTGTTAGTGTTAACATAAAAAATACCCAAGCTACATAATAGCAGTTGATCAGAGGATGACTGGATCTTCACTAGCAAACAATTTCCTTTAGCAATCAATATGCCTTAGTTAGTTGAAGAATTTATGTTAGAAAAGCAAACTAACCTCACATTGCCTACAACAGAAAACATTATTGTCATGTAAGATTGATGATCCACCATTTAACCAATAGAAAAATGCATTGCCACAGTCCAAACCAAATTAAAATTAAGGCTTGTGTCCTATTCAAGTGAGATAGACTACATAAATCATTTTTCACTATTCTACTCTATCAATGTTTGTATACTTGATTAATTAAACAAATTCACATGGATTACATAATATGCCAAAAGTACTCTTTCACTTGAGCTAACATATTTTGATTCTATAAATCATAACACCTCCAACCAACCTCATCTTGCTTATTAATAATCGAACCTAAATAATGAGAATGTTCACCAAAAATTGCATTAGTAAATCTCTTTTAGGGTGGAACTTTATGACACGATTAGTTCTAAAACAAGTTAATTTAAGAAATGGCCCGTAATTTTGGACCACTAGATAGCATAACTAGTAGAGCACTAGTACTAGTGAAACTATATGGTCAATGATAGAATGATATATCAAAATAATGAAAACCATGTCATGCTCTTCACAATGTGTGTGCATGACATGTTATTTATTAAAAAAAAAAGTAAAGACAGAAACACATTTGCAACAGTTGGCTCTACATGGCAACTGTGCATGTCCGCAAATGCATATTCACACATTTCCAACCTAAGCTTTGGGCATAAACGAGCTTTCTCCTTCTTTGGAAATATGGACTTAAATTACTAAGGAGGCAACATGGGCAATATGCCGCCATGATGCAAGCATCGTAAATTTCCGATACTTCTAAAATGGAAGCATCGAGGTTATATTCTCCTAAGTTCCCATACAAAGAGCAGCCTCCTTGTACTTTTTTTATGTAATGATGTTTAAATATTACTCACATGTAATTATTATGTTTGCCATGTAGTTTCCAAGAATTTAACAAGTCAATGCTATCCAGTCAAGGCAAGGCAATGCTATCAATCCACAAACTACCATGCTTATTTATAGCACAGAAGCAAACATTTACGCTAGGCAATGCTATCCATATGTATGATTTAATTGTATATCTAGCTCAAAACCATAAAAATTCCTTTTGAAAAGGTAATGCCTACGAAAATAATAAACTTACGAAAACAATTAAGTGTAGCAAATGGCTTGATTCACCCCAAGCATAGTAGAGGTGCACTGTTTTTCCCCTTCCGTTTTTTTTTTCTTCCTTCAATTCTTTGTAGTTAAGTGTTGGGAAATATTGAAATAGGTAATATTAGAATGAAGATGTGATGGGTCATATGTTAAAAAATGCCAATTTGATGCAACCGTCCATATAAATTATAATAACAAGTGAAAAGAGTTCATTCACAAATGAAAGGGAAAAAAAATTTATTATCAAACAAACCAGATCTTGTTCTGATAGAAACCATTCAGAACCTGATTTAAATCACCCCATTCAGATTACCAAAAATAAATTTCCAATAAACTGAATTAAATATTCTGATCAGCAAGAACATAATGATTTTTTATGGAACAAATTCCATAGCATTGCGAAAGAGATGCGGCAACTGGCAATATAGGAGATGATTAATAAAATATGAATGCATCTCCGAAAGACTTTAGAGAACATCAAGGAAGATATATTTCTCATAAGCAAAAAGATCAATAATTGCACCCAGTCTTAAATGCACCAGAGAGAAAACTAAGAAATGCGACCCATGATTTAAAACCCCAAAAAAAAAAAAAAATAAGGTCAAGGACAAAGGATGAATGTAGCTGATCACAAGTACATAGAAAATAAAATCCATTTAATCTGATGAAAATCTTTACTCAAAACCATAAAAATTCCAAAAGCAAAAATAAGGTCAAGGACAAGGTTTGGACCTATATTAAGTACCTCAACATTGTTACAAGGCATCCAAAAGCAACGAGCAGCTAGTATATTTACTCAAAACCATAAAAATTCCTCTTTTATATGTACTACTACTACAAGACTTTGCCCTAGTTTATGTAGCAAATGGGTTGATTCACCCCAAGCATTGCCCTAATTTTTAATTTGAATCACATTTCAATAACAATGCCCTAATTGAGGGCATTTCGTACTTCATATTCTGTGTGTTTTGACACGCACACACACATACATACATACATATATATATACACACATACATACATATATATGTAGATATATATATATATATGTATGTATGTGTGTGTGTGTAAACAGAGACAGATAGAAACTGAGGCAAATCGAGAGGGAGATACAGAGAGAGGGAAACATACCTGGGAGGGAGTTCGGGGGATGATCCAGTTCGGGGGAGTTCGGGCGATGGAGACTATTCCTGTACAGAAAAGGGCAGAGGCGTGAGTGTACATATGATTTGGGAAAATAATCAAGTATATATGGAATCAATGTTGTGAATATATGATTCGTGTGTGTGTGTGTGTAAACAGAGAGAGAGAGAGAGAGAAAGAGGGAAACCGAAAGGCCATGTGAGATGTTTAAGAAATGGAGAGGGAGATACAGAGAGAGAGAGGGAGATACCTGGGAGGGAGTGCGGGGGATGATACAGCAACTCTTGCGATGGAGACAGAGCAGTGATAGAGGCGGGAGTGCGAGAGGGAGGGAACTGGGATCCTTTTGCAATGCAAATAGAAGAAAAAGTAATATTCCCTCCACAATTTCGTGGCACGTTTGGCGACCAAAATCAAATTAGTCGCCGAAACTAATTAATTCTAAAACAAACTTTTGGCGACCAAAATTTTGGTCGCGAAAGGTCAAAACGTGACATTTTTTTTATTTTTTGTTTTCATTCGACAAAACAAATCGAAAAATTATAATTTTGTTCTAAAATTTCAAAAAAAATTCAGTAAAGATAAAAAATAACCAAAAAAAATAGTAAATATTTGTTGCTTATTTTGAATTTTTAAAACATATATATTTGTTAGATTCGGCTCGAAAAAATGAATTATCTTAAAATAGGTGTTTTTTTAGATGTTGCCCAATGGTTCATGTGATAGAAAAATAAAATTAAAAATATTAATTGATTATCTTAAAAGAAAATAGAAGTAAATGTTACAAAGTTTGTAACATTAATGTTTTAAAAATCGAACCGGTGAGCAAATCGAACCGTAACATAACAAATATATTAAAATTATATTTAAATAAAAATATAAGTAATAAAATTATAAATTATAAATATTAAATTATCTTAAATATTTGTCCTAATATTTTTTTCAAAATTCATAATTT
Source organism: Camellia sinensis (assembly GCF_055761805.1). Classification (NCBI taxonomy): domain Eukaryota; kingdom Viridiplantae; phylum Streptophyta; class Magnoliopsida; order Ericales; family Theaceae; genus Camellia; species Camellia sinensis. Next base: position 20,840,923 of record NC_138965.1, on the reverse strand, counting down.
CAAAATTTCAAAATTTTTGCAAATACATAATTTCAAAATTTTCCCTATAATTCAATATTGTAAATATTTTTTTAAAAGACTAATACTATACAAATAGAAAAATTTATTGTGAATTTCTTATTTTAAAATAAATTAATATAAAAAACAAATTTGTTTATAATAATCATATTACCGCATTATTGTCAAAATTTATTTATTTATTTTAAAAAATTTTTTTGGGGGGTATGAATTAGAATAGAGATGAGATTGAGAAGTTTTTTTTCTTCCACAGGGCTAATAAAAAAATAAAAGAAATCAAACACAAACTCAAACATAGGGAAGCCTTCAAATTGGTCCCAGATTTGAAACGGTCAACTGTGATCAAGATCTTGTCTGCTTTTGTCTTCCCAACTCTGTAATTCACTTCTTTCCAATACATAGGTCGATTGATATATACATATATATATATATATATATATACACATTTCCAGAGACACATGATTTTCATTTTTCTTCTTTTTTCTCTTCTCCACGATCCCTAAATTCCTCTTACATATACACACACATTTGCAGAGATATATTAATAGCGAAACTCACAACTGTTATGTTGCTGATAAAATCCACCCTTGTTATGAGAGGATTTATGAAATGCTGCATGAACTCTTTCTACCGATGAAGGGAGACACTAATTTTACAGATTTTGAATATTTTATGTAATCAGTACACTGCATTGTGCCTAAGTTATGTGGTGGTGCAACGGACGGAGTGACTTCAAATATAAGAATATTTGAGATTAAAGAAAATTGACTTATTATCTTCTTTAATTCAAACTGTCATCATCAAAATTAAGGTCAATTATCATCAGGATTGCCTCTAGTCTGTAAAAGTGGATCAGGCATGCAGTCTTGCTATAGACTAAATTTGTTTTGGTAGCCAAAACTGGTCGCCAAAAATGTGTTTTCTTGTAGTGTTGTTATATAACTATTTTCCCAACTTTGAAAATATTTGTAGAAATGGTGTGGTGCAACCACGGTAGTAGTAGTTGTGGTGGTGGTGATGTGATGATAGTTATGAGGTGGTTTGATGATGTGATGTGGTGATGGTGATAGGATAGTGGTGACATAGATGGTGGTAGCATTGGGAATGATAGTGAATCTTCATCTACTAAGGCCTCTGTTGGGAAGACTAAAAAAGTCAAAAAGTCAGTTTTTAATCTATTTTCGGTCACATCATTCTCTTTATTTTTTTATATGTTTTTCAAAAAAAATAAAAAAGTCAACTTTTAACCATGATAAGTATCGTTAATTTCATAATATCCTTTTAAGAGAATTAACCACGTTAAAAATTAAGTTGATCAGATATCGGTAGACATTTCAAAAAATCTAAAATAACCCCTGAGCTATTAATTCGTAATCATATTTCAATTTGAACTAGTGAATACCAATCTTGATCAAACAATCAATAATAAATCAACACAATGACTTAACATGGAAAAAATCATAATTGGATTACCTCTAATTGTGATAAAAAAATCACACGCCAAAGTCATAAAATAATCCACTAAGAAGACAAAAAAATAAATGAATTACACATGAGTACTCTCAGATAGACAAAAAAATAAAAGATAAAGAGAAGAAAGATGAACGAAAGACACACAGACAGATAGACAAACAGACAGAGAAAGAAGAGTGATGAGTGAAAGAGAGAAAAATAAGAGTGGTGGTAGTTGAATGGCATTTGCAGTAGTGGTAAATGTGGTAGAGAAGATAGGTGGTGGAGAGAGAGATGAGTGAGAGACGAATAGAGAAAAGAGATAGAGAGACAGAGAAAGAGATGAGCGAGAAAGAGACAAAGTGGTCGCTAAAAGTGCATTTTTTTGTAGTGGATCGATAAATCGAAAGGGAGCTCAATAAATAAAGAAGACAGATAATTCAAAACTCTTTTCAAAACTTAGTTCAAATCAATTTTTTAAATAATTTAAATATTTAAATATTTTAAAAATATTTTAATTTTGTGAGAGACAGATAAAGAAGAGAGATAGAGAGAGAGAGAGAGAGAGAGAGATAGAGTGATGAGCGAGAGAGAGAGATAGACAACGTGGCTGCTAAAAGTGTATTTTCTTATAGTGGATCAATAAATCGAGAAAGAGCTCGATAAATAGAGAAGATGGGAGTAAGAAAGTGAGCAAGACGAACATAGTAAGAAAGAAATAGACAAATAGACAAGTAGACAGAGAGAGATAGAGAAGAGTGATGAGTGAGAGAGAGACAGGGAGAGAGAGATAGACAGAAAAAGAGATAGAGAGAGAAAGAGAGAGAGAGAGATGAAGAGATAGAAAAAGAGAGAGAAACAAAAGATGAGTGAGAGATAGACAAAAAGAGAGAGAAATAGAGCGAATATTTGCTGCTAATTTTTTTCGAGTCAATGAAAAATAGATCAGGCTTGTTAAATTAATATTTTTTAATTTTATTTATTGTTTATACTTTTTACTTTATTGGAGTTTTATGACTCAATTTGTGAAAAAAAAAATTAAAAAATTTAGAAATATTTAGAAAGTATAAATTTAAAAATAAGTCATACAAATCTAATTTATTTACTCATAAGTCATGAGTGAATTTTTTTTACACACTTAGCCCTCGTTTTGATAATGAAATTTTTTTAAAACTTTTTAAATATATGTTTTGTGTCTGTAAAATGATGATTTCATTAGTACTGGTAATAATATTGAAAAAATTATTAACATGATAAATAATTGGGATATTTTGTCTTTTATTTGTGAATTTTGATTTATTCTTAATTTATTAGTGTTATTAAAATATGATGATGTAAAAAGTATAAATAGTTTAATTGTACTTTTTAAAAATAATAAATTTATTATTAAAAATTAAATTCTTCAGACTGACCTGTAACTATGCCTTTAAATTTTTGCAATGTAAAACTATCGATAAACAGCCAATAACAAGTTGCCCATTTTAGCATACCTTTCGCGTGAGGGCCCAATTATTAAAAGATGTGTTCAACCATTAAATGAAAGCCGACTACTTCTTCCATCTAAAAATAATAATCTATTTTCAGAATTTAATTTCTTTTTATAATACAATTATTACATTTTAAAAATATTAATTTTTCAAAATTACCTTTTGATAGTATATTTTTTTAGACATATCAATTGTCATAATTGTACTTTTCGTATTATGAATGGATTTAAAAAAAGGACAAAATAAGAAATTCATATTATTTTAATAATTACTTTTTAAAAAAAATTAATATTTTGAGATAATAAAAAAAAATAAGATATTAATATTTTTGGATGGTGGGTGTACAACCTCTTAATAAAAATAAAAATAATTAATTTTTTAATTTTCATTCAGCTACCAAACAATTTAGTAGCCGAAAGTAGGTATACAGCGACTAAAAGAAATTTTGTCGCCGAAACTTGACATTTGGCGACCAAAAGTTTGGTCGGGAAAGATTAAAAATTAATTTTTTAATTTTCATTCGGCTACCAAACAATTTAGTAGCCGAAAGTAGGTATACAGCGACTAAAAGAAATTTTGTCGTCGAAACTTGACATTTGGCGACCAAAAGTTTGGTCGGGAAAGATTAAAAATTAATTTTTTAATTTTCATTCGGCTACCAAACAATTTAGTAGCTAAAGGTACCTCTACGACTACTAAATTTTTATTTAGTCGCCAATTGTCATATTTTTAGCTACTAAAAATTGTTTTAGTCGCCAATTGCAATATCTTTAGCTACTAAATTTTTTTTAGTAGCCAATAATCAACATTCCCCTACTAAAAAAAATTAGTAGCTAAAAAGTTGACTTTTGCCGACTAATATTATTTTTGGTAGCCAAATCCGTGACTTTTGGCGACTAAATTAGTTTTGGTAGCTAAAAGTGGTCGGCAAAAATGCTTTTTCTTGTAGTGTAGGCTCTGAAGAACAACCTCCAGCTGCTGGAATGGAGGATGGAAGGGTGGGGCGATGGGTTGGTGAAGAAATGAGTGTAGGACTTGAGGGTTTAGAGCTTGGAAAGATAGAGAGATAGAGATACAAGGCAAGAGGCTCAAAGGTGATTTTTCTAACCCTTAAACCAGAGCTGGAGCTGCTGTTATATAGGCAAAAAGAGGGGAAAAAAGGGGGGGGGAAATGGAGGGAAAACAATCCAAGTTTCCCCCCAAAATGCAGCCCCCCGGATACAGAATCTGGGGGGAAAAGAGATACATATTTGAAATGTACCTGCAGCAAGGAGCAAGGCTGGCTGGTTATTGAGGTTGTAGGTGGCCGGTCGGCTTTCCCCATGGCCGGCCGGCCAAGGGTCAAAAGGGTCAATGAGAATTAATGGCCGGCCACCACAGAAAGAGGGCCTCCCATGTGTGCACAACATAACCCTGTAGTCAAAAACTGGAGAAAGTGAACCAGGAGAGAGAGAACAACCCACTTTTAGGAGGGGTTCAAAAGGGGCAGAAAGGATTACTGGCCGGCCACCAAATATTGGTGGCCTCCCAGATGTGTACATCACAAATATGGGGTTTAGGGTGCAAGAAAATGGCCCAAGGGTAGTCAACATTGGCTTTGAAGTGGGAGAAATCGGGCGACGGAGGGCGATGAAGGGATAAAGTTGGCTGACAGAACAATTACTGGCCTCCCATCCTTCTATGACCTTCCTAGCAATGAAACAGAGGTCCCTGCCAAAAATGAACCAAAACCGATGCAAAATGAAGGTTCGGGGGCCAAAACGCGTACCCCGGGGCCCCGAAAACTGACTGTTAGGCACCGGAAGTGGTGTTCGACCACGAAGTTGGTCTCTCGGACCATAGTGTCCCTCAAAAGGGAGCAAATAAGATGTATGCCAAAAACTAGAGCAAACGGAGATGGTTAGGCGGTCCCGAACCGAGGCACACGGCCAACGGCTCCGAAAAATCGGAAACCGGGCTCCAAACGGGCAAAATGGCCTACGACCACGAAACGTAGCCTACGGCCACTGAGAGATGATCTACGAGACCTCTCCCTCTCTTCGGGAAGAGAAAACAGAGAAAACAGAGCCTGGTTCGCAAACCGAGGCAAAGCACAAAAGGGTCCGGAAGTCCGGAGGCAAGGCTCGCAGCCGAGACTCTCAAACTTCTGAACGAGCACAATATGCAATATCACCGAGCGCTCAATTGGTGACGTCTGAGTCTCAAGGTCGATCAAAAATGGGGTGTCTACAGTTGCCCCTCTTTGACAGAACTCGAAAGTCATAAGTAACGGGAGTGAATGTCAAAGCCCAGAAACGACCCATTTTTGACAAGGCCGAAGACTTAGACAAACATACAAAATAACACAGATGTGCCCGCAGGCAGGGGAAAAATGCAACCGACAATGCAAGAAGCCGAAGGTAACTCATGATCATGCAAATGCAGCAAGCTGTAATGAAAAAGTATTCGCAAATAGATGCAACAGTTTTAAGCAAGAATGCAAAGCAACAACTACATTTCATGCAGTTAGGAATGCAGAGAATTATTCAGTTCTCGTCGCGTCTCACACGGAGAAGATACGATACCTGCGCGATTCGTCCGGTCGCACCAGCTTCAAATGAACCGTACATACAATATCGTGCCTACAAAAGGAAGAAACTCAACAAGTACAACATATCTAACAACATATGTTCAATGTGATGTCGAGTGCAGACAATCGCGGTGTTGATGGAAAAGTGCATCGCAATGCAGGAAGAAACGCGCGTGACAACGCGGGTTCAAGCACGGAGGCTCGGTGATGTCAAAGAGACGTGCATAACAATGCAAGTATGTGCATGAGAATGCAAGTTATGTGCATGATAATGCAGAACAAGCGTAAACCAGGATGCATGTTCTTCACAAAACAATGAGCAAGGAAATGCGCACTTCGGCGAGGGCGGTTTGATTGCGACCTCCGGTTCACCTCCCGGAGAGGTTACAACATGTTCCAAAAGGATACATCTCACTTTTGATGAGTAATGATGAGACACGCATCGGAAGTCAAAGCTGGGGTTCCGGCGGAGCGATTTCATGACAGGAAGTGCACTTCTCTTGTACTTTTTCAGGTCCCGGGGACTCCAATCCTCCTCAAAATTTGCAAGGACCTTGGGGGGGCATGTGGGGAACACCACCGACCAGTTTTATTGGGAGAGGGAGGCCACCGACCATTTTTTGAAAAGTGAATGGCCGGCCTGCCAGAAAAAGTGGCCGGCCGGCCACTTTGCCAAATATGGGGGCAGTTTTGTCTTTTCGGCCTCTTTTCTTTAAATACACTTATCCAAACACTTTGAGCTCATAAATGCAGCTCTGAAATCCTCTTCCCTAGCTTCCCAAACCATTTTCTCCCTCAGATCTGTGCTCTATACGCGTTTTCCAACGTCCCACGCAAGTTGTTATCGCGAAATCTTTCAGTTTTAAGCACTTTGAACTGATTAAATTTTGGTTTCGGGGCTTCTTTTCTCGTTTTCTCCACTTGAGGTGAGTTTGTCTCAATATTTGGAAGATTTTCTCAGGAGTTGACTTTTGTTGACTTTTTCATTTCCCGAGAGTTGACTTTTGTTGACTTTTTCCAATTTTGGCTCATTTTTGCCCCTTTTGCAGATTTTTTGGAAATGGCGGGTCAATTTCCCCACGGCGGAGGTTCTCCAGGCGCCGGAGGCGAGCCTGACATCATGTCTCTGCCTCCGAGGGTTCGCCCCTTCATACCCGAGAGGTATGACCCACCAGTACAGGTTCTTCCGCGGGCAGTTTTTCATCATTTCACCGAGGTCGACGAGCGAGCACCCGGGGATCTCCTTCTGCGGGAGCCAGAGTATCATCTCTCCCATGAGGCACGAGAGGTATTTACTTCGTTTTTTACCTTTTCTGTAACGTATTATGAATTTTTCTTGTATTCTGTTTGCACTCTAAACACACGGTTCAATCACTTGAATTTCTGAACACTCAGCCCATAAATTGATTGTGAACACACAGCACACACCGATTGAGGGTTGAACACGCAGCTCACACACTGATTTTCAGAGCACACAGCCCAAATTGAAGGTGAACACGCAGCCCAAACACTGATTTTCAGAGCACACAGCCCAAATTGATTGTGAACACGCAGCCCACACATTGAGAGTTGAACACGTAGCCCAAACACTAATTTTCAGAGCACACAGCCCAAATTGATTGTGAACACGCAGCCCACACATTGAAAGTTGAACACGCAGCCCAAATTGATTTTCTGAACACACAGTCCAAATTAAAGGTGAACACGCAGCCCACACTGATTGAGAGTTGAACACGCAGCCCAAACACTGATTTTCAGAGCACACAGCCCAAATTGATTGTGAACACGCAGCCCACACATTAAAAGTTGAACACGCAGCCCAAATTGATTTTCTGAACACACAGTCCAAATTGAAGGTGAACATACAACCCACACTGATTGAGAGTTGAACACGCAGCCCAAACACTAATTTTCAGAGCACACAACCCAAATTGAAGGTGAACACGCAGCCCACACTGATTGAGAGTTGAATACGCAGCCCAAACACTGATTTTCAGGGCACACAGCCCAAATTGAAGGTGAACATGCAGCCCACATTGATTGAGAGTTGAACACGCAGCCCAAACACTGATTTTCTGAGCACACAGCCCAAATTGAAGGTGAACAGGCAGCCCACACTGATTGAGAGTTGAACACGCAGCCCAAACACTAATTTTCAGAGCACACTGCCCAAATTGATTGTGAACACGCAGCCCACACATTGAGAGTTGAACACGCAGCCCAAACACTGATTTTCAGAGCACACAGCCCAAATTGATTGTGAACACGTAGCTCGCACATTGAAAGTTGAACACGCAGCCCAAATTGATTTTCTGAACACACAGTCCAAATTTAAGGTGAACACGCAGCCCACACTGATTGAGAGTTGAACACGCAGCCCAAACACTGATTTTCAGAGCACACAGCCCAAATTGATTATAAACACGCGGCCCACACATTGAGAGTTGAACACGCAGCCTAAACACTGATTTTTAGAGCACACAGCCCAAATTGAAGGTGAACACGCATCCCACACTGATTGAGAGTTGAACACGCTGCTCAAACACTAATTTTCTGAACACGCAGTCCAAATTGAAGGTGAACACGCAGCCCACACTGATTGAGAGTTGAACACGCAGCCCAAACACTGATTTTCAGAGCACACAGCCCAAATTGAATGTGAACACGCAGCCCACACATTGAAAGTTGAACGCGCAGCCCAAATTGATTTTCTGAACACACAGTCCAAATTGAAGGTGAACACGTAGCCCACACTGATTGAGAGTTGAACACGCAGCCCAAACACTGATTTTCAGAGCACACAACCCAAATTGAAGGTGAACACGCAGCCCAAACACTAATTTTCAGAGCACACAGCCCAAATTGATTGTGAACACGCAGCCCACACATTGAGAGTTGAACACGCAGCCCAAACACTGATTTTCAGAGCACACAGCCCAAATTGAAGGTGAACACGCAACCCACACTGATTGAGAGTTGAACATGCAGTCCAAACACTGATTTTCAAAGCACACAGCCCAAATTGAAGGTGAACACGCAGCCCACACTGATTGAGAGTTGAACACGCAGTCCAAACACTGATTTTCAGAGCACACAACCCAAATTGAAGGTGAACACGCAGCCCACACTGATTGAGAGTTGAACACGCAGCCCGAACACTGATTTTCTGAACACACAATCCAAATTGAAGGTGAACACGCAACCCACACTGATTGAGAGTTGGACACGCAGTCTAAACACTGATTTTCTGAACACACAGTCCAAATTGAAGGTGATCACGCAGCCCACACTGATTGAGAGTTGAACACGCAGTCCAAACACTAATTTTCAGAGCACACAGCCCAAATTGAAGGTGAACACGCAGCCCACACTGATTGAGAGTTGAACACGCAGCCCAAACACTGATTTTCTGAACACACAGTCCAAATTAAAGGTGAACACGCAGCCCACACTGATTGAGAGTTGAACACGCAGTCCAAACACTGATTTTCTGAACACACAGACCAAATTGAAGTTGAACACGCAGCCCACACTGATTGAGAGTTGAACACGCAGTCCAAACACTGATTTTCAGAGCACACAACCCAAATTGAAGGTGAACACGCAGCCCACATTGATTGAGAGTTGAACACGCAGTCCAAACACTGATTGTCGGTGCACACAGCCCAAATTGAAGGTGAACACGCAGCCCACACTGATTGAGAGTTGAACACGCAGCCCAAACACTGATTTTCTGAACACACAGTCCAAATTGAAGGTGAACACGCAGCCCACACTGATTTTCTGAGCACACAGCCCAAATTGATTTTCAGAGCACACAGCCCACTTACTTTACTTTGCGCGTAGCCTATTCATTTTATTTGCACGCAGCTTATTCATTTTATGCTGAAACACCTATTCATTCTGAATGCAGGTGACTTCTCGCAATGTGCGGGGGTATGGCTCTACTGTGGCGAGAGACTTGTATGCCGAGCTCCCGGAGGCTGTTCGGGATTTGGTTGACTTGGCGGGGTTTAGGCCCTTCTGTACTGGGATATCCCGTTGTCCTGCCAGGAGGACGTTGATGGCTGCCTTGGTGGAGAGGTGGTGGGACACCACCAACTCCTTCCATTTTTCCGCTACGGGGGACTTGACTATGACCCCCTTTGACTTTGCCGTGCTGACTGGCCTGGACTTGGGAGGTTGGCCTATCCCTTACGATCAGTGGGAGGCTGCCTGGATATTTTTGCTGGGAGCTCGCCCGCCTATTGACAGAGCTTCGGTGCGAGTCCGATACACCTGGTTCTCTTCCCATTTCCGGCGGGTCGAGATGGAGTCCGGGACTCCTGATGAGGCGGCACAGTATGCCCGCGGCTTCCTGATGTTCCTCTTCGGGACCACTTTGTTTGCCGACAGGGGGAACACTGTAGGGCTCTATCTGCTGAGTGCTTTGGCGGACCTATCACAGGTCAGACGATACGACTGGGGTGGCGCCGGCTTAGCTACCCCTTATTGCTATATGAGCGCGACTTCCCGCGGACGGGGGGACTTACTTGGCGGCTATTGGAGAGCCTGGGAGGTACTTTCTACCATTTTGATTTACATTTCTGCTCCTCATTACTTGCACATTGCACACACGGCGCACTTTATACTCTGTATCGTGCACTTTTGCCCTCAGCACTTCGTATTCTGCTCTGTTTTCACAGTTGTGGGTCTATGTGTATTTCCCGACATTGGCCCCAGAGATGGTGGTAGCGGGACCTCTCGTGACCCCATACTCACTGGTATTTGAAGGCCAGCACCGGCCAAGACCTCGGGAGTCTCTCCTTTATCAGCGGCAGTATTTCGACACGGTGCGGTCGTCGGAGGTATTTCAGAATTCTCAGTTCTTTCTGTTTTCACCTTTGATTTGTCCAGTCCATTTTTGATTTCTGCTTGATTTATGCATTTGTTATCCGCAGATTACATGGCAGCCATGGGCGCCTTTAGGTGAGGGCCTCCGATTCCAGTTTGCCGGAGGGTGGGGTGCCTCCCGGTACAGGATCCTGTTCGAAGGGCCAGTTGGCAGGGCCTGGTTTTTGGGAGAGCGCTTCTTGCTTCAGGTCTGGGGGTACACTTCTCAGGACCCTCCTTCAGCACCCCCAGTTGATATGCGGATTGCTGATATGCTCATTTCTCAGGATGTTGTTAATGCTATGCTGGGTACTAACGCCTTGCTACATCTGGAGGAGGGGGATTACGCTACTTACCGCCACATATACCTGATGCCTCCATTGACGGGAGCTCGTACTCCGACAATGAGGCCTGCTAGCATGCCATCTTCGAGCCAGGCCCAGGCTCGGGCTGCAGACACCCCTTCCACCAGCAGGGCTGGTACATCTAGAGGTGGGGGTGGATTGGTTCCCCCGATTCCTCCGACTTATCCTCATCCTGGATGGCCAAACATGCCGACCGTGTTGACAGGATGGCGGTACGGGACCTCCTATACGATTCCGATAGAGCCTCCCATGCCTGACCATCGATACGTCATTAATTCCGACTCACCACCGGTATGCCCCACTGTTTTTCATCTATCATTCAAACACTTAGACATCCCTTTATTCACTGATGATCATGAGCTCGTATCTGCAGCCACCCAGAGAGTACATGGAGGGGGTGATCGGATTGGTGGCCTCACTTGAGGGCATGGTCTTGCGGAGAGAGGCGCAGCTGTCCGTCATGGGTTTCCAGGTACTCTTTAGTTTTCTGGCATTTATCATACTTCTGATGATATGCTGATTTCTGCTGCATTGATAGGCTACTTGTGTAGAGCACATCTGACACACACCTCATTTATACACTGTGTTTATATGTACCCACTTCATGTAGTTTCCTCGCATCTGCATCTGATGTACATATTTGGACTGATGTATTTGAATTGAACTCTTTATTTTCAGATGCCCCCGGTATATGCTCAGCCGCAGGCCAGGCCACCTGGGCCTTCTCGGGGAGCTAGGCCATCCAGGCCTTTTCGAGGAGCTGGAGAGGGACCGTCTCGTAGGCGCAGGGCACACATTATAGAGGAGGAGCCCGATGAGGACGAGGAGGAGGTTGCAGATCGTCAGTCGGAGACATCTGCCGATAGAGAGGACGACTCCGGCCTTGGTTCCGGGAGTGGAGGCGAGGCTGAGGGGGATCCCGAGGATGACGATTCCGATTCAGATGATGATGACGGCGATGGCGGCGGAGAGTCTATTCTGCAGAAGAGGACGAGGAGGGCCTCTTATTCCTGCTCTTGAGAGCACAGATGCAGCTGTTTCCTGTTTTATTTATCTTTTTGCTAGTAGTTGTAGCACATTTGTACATTATCGGGCAGTTTTATTTTTGTAAAACTTGTGCCTTAGTTTGTAAAATGTTGTAACAAGCGAGGCATGATGGAATGAAACAGCTTTTGAAAAAGGTGTTGTATTTTAAACTCTTAGCATCATCGCATCATTTTGCACCATAATGAGATTGAATGGAAACGTGCATTGTGCATTTTGTCCAGTCAGGTAGTGAACCAACGCAACAACTTAACTTTCGAAGACATAACAAAACCTTAGCAAGTTTACAACTCGATAAGAAAAATACAATAGTGTTGACAACTCAAATAAACAAGACTCAAACAAAAATTGCTTAAACAGAGAGTAACAACTCAAAAACACGAAACACGACAGCTCGACAAACAACTCGATAAACAAAACAACAACTCGACAAACAAAACTTAACAAAACAAAGTGTACTCCGGACGATCTGGGCAACGGAACGCATCCAAAACAGAGGGAAATGGAGGCCTTCGACACAACCGTTGCAGGGAAATGCTTGAAACTTTCTCTTGAAGGGTACAACAAGGCTAAAGACACACATTGGAGCATGGCCGGCTACTTTTTGGAGCCGGCCGGCCATATTTATTGCAAGGGGGGGCCACCAGCCAGTTTTTGAAAAAGGAAATGGCCGGCCTGCCAGAAAAGGTGGCCGGCCGGCCACTTAGTCCAGCAACCGTCAAATTTTTGACACTTGTCTCCCGAATAGTGTCTTTCCCTCTTTAAAAGCCTTAGCTCCGTGGTTCATTCAATTCACCTTAGTTTTGCACAAAAAATGGAGGCGTTTCTTGTTGAAAATCTCACAGCTTGGATCGCTTCTCTAGATGGTTCGGAAAAATTAAACTTCCGGGGTTTCGGCTTGAATGCACTGTTCACGCTGAGTCGCACTCCGCTGCACCTTCCTTTCCTCCATGCCGTGGCGAGGTTTTGGAACCCGGTGACGCATGTCTTTAGCTTTGGCGGGCAAGAGGTATGTCCGACTTTTGAAGATTTTCAGGTTTTGATGGAATCTGAAAGTCATGAAGAGATTTTGCCCCAGTTTCACTTTGGCCACGCCCAAGCTTTAGGGCGAATGTGTGGACTCACCGCACACGACGCTCGGTCTCTGATCTGTAATGGGGAACTGGATATCCTCAGTCTGATTTATCGCTTTTCTGACGCTGGTGACCGCAGCAACCATTGTTGGCAAGGTCTCCGACAACACGCCCTTTGCTTGTGCCTGCTATCTCACTTTCTGCTTTCTCCGGGCTTTGGTGGATCTAGCATCCGTCTGATTGAAGTTGCTCAAGGTTTGAAAGAAGGGAAGAGTTGCATCGCCATGACCTTGGCCGAGACGCTGATGGGCTTGGATGCTTTCCATCGCCGGGAGACGACTAGATTTGCTGGGAGTTCACTGCTACTGCGGGTAATGTTTCCCACCCAATCTTACATATGTATTTGCTCACATCACTCGGCCCTTGGGCTCGATTTTTCTCACAAAAGCCTTGTCTTACTTTTCTCTCATCGTACATCTCTCTATTCTTTATTCTCTCATTTTTCATCCCTCCCCCAGGTATGGTTAATGGACAAATTGCAGGTTGTGGATTCTTGCCCTGTCTACTCAGCTCGAGGCTATTTCTTTCAACAGCGCCTAGTTGATGCCCTTGATGAAGGGTGGTGGTTTGACTGGATGTCCAATTTGTCTGCAGATCGCATTGTTTGGCGTTGTCCTTGGCTCAATCTCCCGGCAATGAGCTATAGCATGTCCCGGTTGATCGGGATCCAGTTGATTGGTCTGACCCACTGTGTGTTCTACTTTCCGTTCCGGTTCCTGCGCCAGTTCGGTCATGATCAGATTTGCCCGCCAGAGGGGATTGAGTACCCGGCTGCTTTCCCAGTCCGAGGTGCACAACTTGCCCGATATGCCACAGCATGGAGGACTAGAGAGCTCCTGGCCCCTGCTCCCACTTTCAGTTGCACTTTGTCTGACGAGTGCTTGGATTGGCTCAATGAGGAGGCACAGATTGGGCCTAGCTTGGCATCAGAGGCTTCGACCAACTCTGGGAGGGGGCGCAGGGACACTTGACTTAACTATGCCCCGGATTTATTGCTTTACTAGTACTTTCAAGTTTTCTTTATGAATGTAATAAAAAGAAACTTCGATTGTATGCAAGAGCAGGAGAACTCTGTTTTGAAATCAATGAAATTGAAGGTTGTGGTACTGAAAATTTTCGCTTTGGTCCAAAAATGGTCTTGGTTGTAAAGAGATTAATTTGAACAAAGTCAGCTTTTATTAAAACTTTTCAAAACCATTTTTGATATGGATCAGAACTGGACACGCCTAAGATCTGTCACTGAGATGCACAATCTCGGATCCTAGCAACTGGAAAGTTGCCCCTAGTCTGAATAGTACCGCGACAACGTGTGGCAACGGAAAGTTGCCACTAGTCTGAATAGCACTGCACCGGAGATTGCGATAAATGCTGATGGATAAAGATGACTGAGATGGTCAAAATGGACAAAGTTGATCAGGGAAAAGTTTATGACTGAACTTCAGGGTGAAGCTGCCTACGTATCCCAAAGATGGGAATCAAGCCTTACGTAGTTCAGGCTTAGGTTCACTCGGGTATTTTCACTCTCCTTTTACGCTCTAACTTTTGCCAAGGTCGCCCTTTGAGGGTTTTCAACCTTGCGAGCTCAGTTTTTATATTTTCCAATTTTTTGTGCTCTAACTTTTGCCTAGGTCACCCTTTCGGGTTTTCGGCCTAGCGAGCCTCTCAAGGGTAATATTTCTTCAACTTGTCCATATTGATCGGTTGTGAGAACTCCGAGTCATCTAGATCCATCAGAACCACAGCTCCACCTGACCAGATAGCTTTGATGATATAGGGACCAGTCCAATTAGGTCTGAACTTGCCCCTTGGGTCGTGGATGGGAGCTCGGTTGTCCTTGAGCACCAAATCTCCTTCCTTTAGATTCCTGGACTTAACTTTCTTGTTGAAAGCCCGGGCAATTCTGCGCTGATAACTTTGAACATGGTACAGTGCTTTCAGTCTCCTCTCATCAAAAAGCATGAGTTCCTCAAACCTGCTCTGCTGCCAATCTGCTTCGGCTATTTGACACTCAGCCAATACTCGTAATGACGGAACCTCAATCTCGATAGGTAGAACGGCCTCCATTCCATAAACCAATGAATACGGAGTCGCTCCGATAGAAGTTCTAATTGAAGTCCTGTAGCCCCACAAAGCAAATGGCATCTTATCTGGCCAATCCCGGTAGGTTTCCACCATCTTCTGTAGTATGTGTTTGATATTCTTGTTGGCGGCCTCGACCGCTCCGTTGGTTTGCGGTCGGTATGTGGATGACTTATGAAAAGCCACGTTGTATTTCTCCAACAAGTCAATCACTTCCTTCTTGAAGTGGGAACCGTTATCTAAAATAACCTCGTTTGGGACCCCATAGCGACAGATGATGTTATTTCTGATAAACTTTGCAACGTGCGACGCCTTCAATACCGCATATGATTGGGCCTCGACCCACTTTGTGAAATAATCTATCGCGACCAGGATGAGCTCATGCCCATTCGACCCCTTTGGAGTGATAGCCCCGATCACATCAATTCCTCAAACTGAAAATGGCCATGGCGAAGTCATATTGTACAGCTTCGACGGCGGGATGTTCATGCGATTTGCATGAATTTGACACTTGTGGCATCGCCGAACAAAACCGATACAATCCTCCTCCATGGTGGACCAGTAGTAACCCTGTCTGAGGATCTTCCGTGCTGGCATTACTCCGTTCATATGTGCACCGCATTCTCCTCCATGGATGGCCTCCATCAGGCGCTTTGATTCCTCGGCTTCGACACACAGCTTATGCATTCCCAGATGACCTCTCTTATACAGCTTACCCCCACAGATGATGAACTGAACGACCATTCTTCTGATTGCCCTTTTATCCTTGGCATTTACCCCTGGTGGGTATGCTTCCTTCTCTAAGAAATTCCAAATGTCATAATACCAAGGGTTTTCGTCCTGAACCTCATCTATAGCAGCAATCGACTCGTAGGCTGGTGCAAATTTCTGGTCAATGACGACTGGACGCATCCGGATTCCAAACGGGATGTCTATCATGGAAGATAGAGTTGCTAAAGAATCTGCAAACCTGTTGTTCTCTCTTGGAAGATGAGCAAAGTTTAGCTTCTCGAACCTAGGAATTAACAAGACCAAGGTCTGGTGATACATCATCATCTTTTCTTCTTTGACTTTCCAGTCTCCTTTTGCTTGAGGCACAACAAGGTTCGAATCCCCGGTGACATCCAACCGTCTTGCCCCTAGTTCCAGGGCTGCCTCTAGACCGGCAATGCATGCCTCATATTCTGCTTCATTGTTCGAGACTTTGAATCGGAGTTTGAAGGCTAGAGGGATACAGGAATTGTCGGGTGCTATCAGCAACACTCCTATCCCATACCCGTATTGATTTGACGCTCTGTCAAAGTACATCGTCCAATATTCGTCGTCGATGTGCAAAATGGCTTCATCTGGGAATAAGTACTCAACTGCTTCACCTCCTTCCACTGGATGATCGGCTAAGAACTCTGCCACTGCTCTTCCCTTGACTAACTTGCGTGTTACATATTTCAGATCGAATTCGGAGAGCAACAGCAGCCAACGAGCTAGCCTACCCGTAAGTGCCGGTTTCTCAAAAAGGTATTTGATGGGATCCAGTCGTGAAACCAACATTACGGAGTGAGCTAACAGGTAGTGCCGCAGCTTCCTGGTAGCCCATACCAAAGCTAAGCAAGCCTTCTCTAATGGTGTGTAGCGAGTCTCATACTCTAGCATCTTCTTGCTCAGATAGTAGATGGCCCTCTCCATCTTATCCTCTGATTCCTGTGCGAGCATGCAGCCCATTGTGGTCTCAGTCACTGAGAGGTACAATATCAACGGTTTCCCCGGCTCTGGCGGTGATAACACGGGCGGGTTCTGCAAGTATTCTTTGATCTGTTCAAAAGCAGCTTGGCATCGGCCGTCCCATTGGAATTTCTTGCCCTTCTTCAGGAGACCAAAAGGTGGTTCACAAGTCAAGGTTAATTTTGAGATAAACCGTCTTATGAATTGCACTTTACCCAGAAAGCCTCGCACCTCCTTTTCAGTCCTTGGTGGTGGCATTTCTAAGATGGCCTTGATTTTTGAAGGGTCAACCTCGATGCCCCTTTGTGTAATCAGAAATCCCAACATTTTTTCCGCTATAACACCGAACGTACACTTCTGAGGATTCAGCCACAACCGGAATTCCCTGATCCTTTGGAAGAACTTTTGCAAGGCGGTGTAGTGGCCCTCTCTTTCTTTGGACTTAACAATCATGTCGTCCACATACACCTCAACCTCTTTGTGAATCATGTCGTGCAATATTGTGGTCGCGGCCCGTTGATAAGTAGCTCCGACATTCTTCAACCCAAACGGCATTACTCTGTAGCAGTATGTCCTCCACGGGGTGATGAAAGCAGTCTTTTCTCTGTCTTCTGGTGCCATTACTATCTGATTGTACCCTGAGAAGCCATCCATGAATGAGAGCAAAGCATGCCCTGCTGTGAAATCCACCAACTCATCGATATGCGGTAAGGGAAAGTCGTCCTTCGGACTAGCTCTGTTTAAATCCCTGAAATCCACGCACACCCGGATCTTGCCATCCTTTTTCGGCACTGGAACGATGTTGGCCAACCAAGTCGGGTATTCGGAAACCAGCAGGAAGCCTGCATCGATTTGCTTGGTGACCTCTTCTTTAATCTTGAGAGCCCAGTCGGAGTGGATCCTTCGGAGTTTCTGTTTGACAGGTCGGGCCTCAGGATCAAGGGGGATCTGGTGCTGTACAATCTCAGGATCGATCCCAGGCATGTCTTCGTAGGACCACGCGAAAACATCTTTGAAATCTTTTAATAAAGCGACTAAGCGCTTGCGTTCTTCCGAAGACAACGTGGACCCGATCTGGACTAGCCGCGGGTCCTCCTCAGTACCAATATTCACGGTAATGATTTCATTCGTTAAGGGTTTAACAAATCTCTGCTGCTCCTACTCAATTAAACGTTGCAAAACCGGAGGAATTTCTTCCTCGTCGTTTTCATCAAAATTTTGAAAGTCCGAGTTTATGCAACAAATTAAGGGCACAGAAAAGTACTCAGAAACCACAGTTACTTGATTCTCATTAAGCTCATCCAAATCGTCCGAAATCTCGGTTACAACAGACTCAAATGAGAAAGAAAAAGACGACATGGACATAACTGTGGCATCCGGGTTATCATCCTCAGGATTACCAGACTCAGACTCAGTCAAGCTGGAACTTGATTCCGACTCACAGGACTCAGTGGAATCAGATTCCGGCTCACTACCTGACCCGGTGCTGTTGGACAAAAATCCTTCCTCGTACTGCCAAGTGAGAGAGGGTGCGATAGATGCATCCAAAATAGTTGCTGGAAGGCCCGCAGCTGTTTCATCCCCGATCACGCATACCGAGAAGTTATCCCCCAAGCACTTATGGTCGATCGGAGGATCTGAGAGTAGACTCGCCAGCGCTACCCCCATTTCAAGTTTGGTGTCCTCAGACTACACTTTCTTACTCTGTTCAACTTCAGCTGATGGGTCTATCTGCTTTTCGGCAACGTCATCCCCGGGTAGTTGCAGGTCGAAGAAGATCTCGAAACCTAGCACGCGCTTCTTCTCCGTGTTCAGCCACGGCTCTGGGAAGCCATGAAACGGAAAGTCCTCTCCCTCCCGGACGAAGCGTCCGTTTAGGGTACCCTGAATGGGCCTATGCATCAATTCGAAAGGCTTCCCAGCCTGCTTTGCTCTGGCTCTTCCGGCCATTTCCTTTCCCTTCCTCACCCAGTCTTCTTTGGTGGGCAGATAACCCAGACCAAAGGTATGAGGGTTGTCTTCCGGCCGCTCCTTCCCAATCCCATACCGGGGATCTGTTGTAACTTGTTCATGAGGTAGACGGATTGAGCACTGACGTACACGCCCTCATTCATAGCCATAATATTTTGCACCACTCGAGCCTCAGCCAAAGTGAACCCTGATAAGAACACATCCTCAGTGCCATGCTCGATTTCCAAGACTGGTGTGGACACTTCCGGCGGCGGATGGATTGATGAATTCCCGAAGACAATAGCCACCCCCTTCCCGTGAGGGTACTTCAACATCTGATGTAAAGTAGAAGAGACTGCTTTTACTTGGTGCAACCACGGCCGCCCCAAGAGTAGGTTGAAGGTTGCAGGAACGTCCAAGACATGGAATTCAATGTTGTGTTGTCCTGGACCAACCTGAGTCTGAATTTTGACGGTCCCCATCACTTCCCTGCTAGTATTGTCATATGCCCTGATCACCTGAGTAGTCGGCACGAAGTCCGCGGGCTTTAACCCGATTGCATATGCTATTCTGGCTGGGCAGACATTGATGGCGGACCCGGTATCAACAAGTACCACCGGTATCCACTTGTCTCTACATTCCACAGAAACGTAGAGGGGTTTGTTATGATTTGTTCCCTCCGGTGGTAGTTCTTTGTCTGAAAAGGTCAATGTCGGGGAACCTCCTCCCAGAAAAACCAGCCCAACCAGCTGTTCTGGTGTAGTATCTATAGAGAGTTTGGCCCTTTCCATGGCAGATAAGACAACCTGTTTGTGTACTCGCGACGCCATAAGCAGCCCCCAGATGGAGATGTCTGCTTGTATCTTCTTTAGTTGTTTCAGTACAGTTTCCTCTTCGATCTGCTTCTCTTTTTGCCTCTCGGCTTCTTTGTCTTTCCCCGATGTTTCGAGTTGGTCTAGGTGCGAGGGCTTGAAGTACCGCCCACTTCTTGTCATGTGATCAACCTCATCGAGGTACCAGGTGTCGTCTGGTTGATTGCTTCCCCAGTCTTCGTCTGTGTGGGCGAGACATAAGTCATCGTCTTCCCACCACATTCCGTTGGCATTCAAAAGGCACCTGTCTGGCTCGGGCATGTTTGTACTCACAACACTTTCAGCCTGTATGCTCACAGCATCCTCTGTTCTTGTGCCCATAGCACTTCCGATCCCCTCATGGATTTTGGCTTTCCCGATTTTCTCAGAACCCTGTTGTTCTACCTGCGTCAGTGCAGTTTGTTGCTCAACTTCTCCCGCATTCACAATGCTTCTGTCCTGAGCGAAATTCTTTGTACCAGCGCTCTCCGGCAATGTAACCTGACTTCCGGCCCTTCCGGCCACAGTTGATACTCTCGCCCCTGCCGGGCCCTGTTCTGGTTGGGATTCTTCCACTACATCTGGCTGATCATCCAACCATCCAGTGGCCTCTGCCGATTCCTCATAATCAAACCAGTTGACTGCTGCGCCCCCTGATTCTTGGTCATCGAAAAACTATAGGTTGGCAAAGTCCTCCTCCACAGCCGTCAAATCATTTGCCCCTTGCTCAAATCCATCCCCCTGGATCACACACAACTCCTCCTTCTCTGGCAATTCTAAGCCCAGCCCAATCCGGCCTGTTGACAAGATGTACTCACTCGGATTATAGGCTTCCCCAGCAAAACTCTGTTCAATCCCAGACTCAACAATTTCATCCTTTTCTGAAGTCTGCCTTGCCCCATCTTCGATGGTCATCACCGTCGGCTCTGGTTGGGTTGTGGAGATGTCCAACATGCACAAAGAGTCGGTGCAGTCGGGAAGGAGCACCTCCGGCTTAGGTAGGTGGGTAGGAGTAATATAGATGCTAGGATCGTAAGACACGACCCCGGTCTGGATAAGATTAACTCTTTTGGGAGGTGGAGTTTGGTTGTGTGTAGGGAGTGGATTGGTTGTGACGTTAGGTTTCTCTGGAGGTAGAATCACATTTTTGTCAACGAGGTCTTGAATCTCGTGACGCAGCCTGAAGCATTGGTCAGTATCATGATCGTGCTGCTGGTGATATGCACAGTACTTGGCTGGGTTGTGAGAGGGTAGAAGTGGATTTGGTAATGGCCTCGGCTCTAGGGATTTTAGATGCCCCTTTCTGGTTAAGACCCCCAGAGCCTTAGACAAAGGCATGTACAGTAGGGTGAAGGTTTTTTGGCCTCTGGGCTGGTGTTTAGTGGTTTGGGTATTACTTCCGGATGCACCGGAGAAGGGTGTGGCTGCCATGGGTCTCGGAAGAGGAGGGGGAATAGTGGTGACCATGCTCACCTCTGAAGCTCTTGCAGTTGCAGCGCCACTCGGGCCTGCATTGTTGTTACGGTTGAAAGTCCTCCTCGGTTGTTCCCTATCCTGGTCAATCAGACCTTGCTTCATCGCATCCTCAATTTGTACCCCCATCTCGTGTAAATCTGAGAAGGTGGGAAAGGGGAGTACAATCATCTTCTGCATCAATTTCGGTTGGAGATTGCGCACAATCATCCTGATTTGGTCTTTATCAGTGGGCCTCAAAGTCATCATCGATGCCTTCGCCCTCCATCGAGTTACAAAATCTGAGAAAGTCTCTTTGGGCTCCTGCCTCGTCGTTTCGAGATCACGAGTTGTAATCTCGATCTGAGTATTGTACGAGTACTGTGCGACAAAGGCCTCAGCCATTTTATCCCGGCTTCTTTTTACCTCATCCTCTAACTTCGCGTACCAGATGGCGGCCACACCTGACAGGGTTCGGCCGAACAGCGAAAGCTTTTGTGGTCGGGTTAGGCCCATTGGCCACAGGATGTCTGAGAATAGCCGAAGATGGACCATGGGGTCCCCGCACCCGTCGAAGCGGTCAATTTGCGGCATCTTGAACCTATCGGGCAATGTCACGGCCACGTCGGTATATCCATCCTCGATATTCGGAATTGCCTTTACTCCTTGTGATTTCTTGAAGAGCTTCTCAAGCTTGCTCAGTTTCAGAGCGGTATGGTCTATTTCGAACTCGAAGGGAGAGTCCGGGTGGTTGGGTGTATGGGTCTTGGACAGTTGAGGCGGAAACGGGGGCAGAGCTGGCCCCGTTGGAAGGTTCGTGTCCTCTTGCATGTTCTGGACATTTGGCACGGTGTTCTGGGTGTTTGGCAGAGCATTCTGGACAGTAGGTGCCTGCTCGGGTAATGGAGCCCCTGGCGGAGGAGGAACTTGATGTGAAGCAGATGTCGCATTCTGCTGTTGCAGTCTAGTGATTAGCTCGGCCTGCTGGGCCATGATCGCGGCCTGCTATTTGGAGAACTCCGCTTGACGGGCGGCATCCTCCTGCATTTGTCTCATGCTCTCCTGCATTTGGCGCATCAGGGCTTCCATCCCTGATGTATTTTGCTGATCCATCTGACTAATTGGTATGTCTATTTCTATAGCAACAATCGAGACCTCAGTCCTATTGCCCTCTGATGGAGTAACCCACTGTTTTGGCAACCTCTGTTCTGACACACTGCGCTTTTTTGGCCTTCTTCTGACAACGGGGGGTAGAGAATGGAACACTGGCTGTCCGTCAATTAGATCCTCAGATCGATTGAGTCGACGACCTCGTATCCAAAGTGCTTGGGGAATATCTACTGGGTTGGAAGCAATTGTGCTAAAACTGCCCTAGTAAAAAGATAAATAAAGCAATAAGGAAATAAATAAACAGATAAACGGACAACATAATAGCTTAAAGTAAATGCATGACACACAGCCGGGCATAACAACACACAGTCGATAAGCTGAATACACACTGTCCTCAATCACTGATTATTATCCCTGAATCACTGTTCCCCAAAGACTGAATCGAATACCCGCAGATAACTGATTCTCCAATACTGACTGATGCCTGCAGACCTGATGCCCAAACTTACACACTGATACATGCATTCCCTGTAGAGACGCACTCTAAAGCACCTAGCAGATAAGTGAGAGCCAAAACACCCCTATGTTGGGGTAGGGTTTCCCTATCCAATTTTGTCAGGAGCTAGGGTTTCACTACGCACGCAGCGGTTTCAAACAACCTATAAACGGGTAAGCAACCTGTCCTAGTTTGGAATGGTCACTATGGATCCAAATATGCACTAGGTCGAATGGTCAAAAGGGGTGCCCCGGTAAAACCGGGGTTTGTGTTCCCATACTGGCAGAGCCCACAACCGGTCAGCCTTATGGTCATGTCTTGACAAGACAAGCCTCCGGCAAACCGTTCAGGAATAGCAAATGGCAAACACGGTGTCCTAGGCGCACCAATGCAAATGCAATGCAAAGAAACACATAAGTGTCGTCAAAACCAGATATCATGAGTTCGAGTCAAGTTCTCTAAGTCCCCAGCAGAGTCGCCAGAAACTGTAGACGTCCCCGAACACCCCAGGAAGGACGAGCTCCCCCGTTCCGTTCGATATTGGGCTCACTACAGCTCAGGACTCTCAAATTGTCACGGTTCTAAATCTGAATCAAAGAGTCCAAATCCGGTAAATCGTTTTGAGAAAATAGATTTTTTGAAAGAAGTGCCAAACATGGACTGCTTTTCCAGATACAGAGTCGCCACCTAAATGTTTTATTTTGGGAAATTTAGGAAACCCTGACTCGTTGCCTAAGGCCACGTGTCCGTCATCACCAAAGTTGCCTCGGCTCGGGAACTTGGGTACGATTGGGGAAGGTCACTTCGTGAGCACCCCCGCTCGCCCGATCACAGATCGGCCTCTACTAACCATAATGTCAAGTTTTGAAAACATTGTGTGTTCTTATTCCGGTTATTAGCCTAGATTTACTATGTGATGCACACAGCATACAAGTATAGACTGGATCGCCTGAATTGGAACAAAACATTTCATGTTTGTTTGTTTGAAAATGGTTTGATGGTGCTACTCGCAAATAGGCTAAGACGTGGATTTACCACCCTCAGGTGGGCTTAGAAAACATGATTTTGCCACTATCTAGTGGGCTTTAAAACACACATTTGATGAATTGTTCCAATTCAAATAACCCAACCTTCACCCACAGGCATTCAGGCAGTTATATCACATAAGCAATTAGCCTCATGGTAAGCATGCTATTCATGGCAGTCACTCACACGCATGCAAGGATGCTAAAGCATAAAACTTACCGAGTACTCCAAGCCAAAACAGAAGCTAGGTTAGAAATCCATGCATGATCCTAACTATACAGAAATGCCTAATGCAACACATGCAAAAGTGCAACTATAGCAGGCTCGGCTATTCTAAACATGGCATATGAAATGCTACAGCTAACACGTATTCAACTTGGAATTGAAATACAATGCAGTTAGTATGATGCGCCGAGCCCGGTGCATGCAAAACAGACGAATGAATGCAAACATGCTATCATACTGTATGCTAATTGAAACATGCCCTAATCTAACCATCATAAGCGGATAAATAGAAGGGAGAAAGACGTGGGGTTGGAAGATATACATCGCACACACGCACACTTATTACAGTTGTGCCCTCGCTCGGAGGGTCCGAATAAATAATATACAGTCCCAAATGAATGAATAATACAGTCCCGAATAAATACAAAAAATCCTAATTAATTTACAAATTATTCTAAGAAAGCTATAAACTGGCATGCAAGCTAGGGACTGCCTTGACGCTGCTTCGGATGATGAATGATGCATGTCCGGGTTGCTTTGGCGCAGAAATCCATTGCGATGCCCCGGTTTGCCTCTGTTTGTAATTGTTCTTGGAATGCGTGCCAAGCTCCAGAAGGCTGCTGATTCTTGATTTGCTGCAACAGAGAGCAAGAAAGGGGCATGGCAATGTATTTTTACATATGTATGCATACCTCGATCCTCGTGCCACCAATCGCGCATCTCGATGCATAATGGACGAGGAGTCGAATTGCACAACTCAATATGGAATGAATGCACATGAAAACACAACAAAACCTAGACTCCATCATGGATAATCCGAAGTGTCGGCGACTGGGAATTGAGACACGTTCCGTCACTCGGAGTACGAAACGTACCTCGTTTCCCGTGCTCGGGCTAACTCCTATCCCAAGCACAATGCAATATGCATGACATGAATGAATGCAACTAAGATACAACCTAGCATGCACGATGCTATGAAATGGCATACACGATGCACGAGGTAACATGGCATACACAATGCGCTAACATACAACTTAGCATACACAATGCTATGAAATGAAATGGCATACACAATGCATAAATGGACTTATACTAACACAAGTGGACCTCAGCCACACTCACATAAGAGGCCATAAGATGAAAATGAGACTCTCGAAGTACGTGCACACATGCACGCAAATCGAGGACCGACCCTAGGGCACCGAATGCCACTCTAACAAGACATGGCAAGGCATGAAATATGATATGCTAGCATGCAAATTTCAGTGCTAAAATATGACCCGAAACAGCCCCGAATCATGAAAACCTGGCACCCGATGCAAGGAATGGTCCCGAAATGCAAGATTAAGCACATGAAATGACTTGTAGCTACATCAAGCATGAATTATTTGTACATGAAGTATGAAGACAGATTCAAGGCAGCCCCAAGACAAGCATGTTTACAGTTTTAGGTGAGGCCAAACAATGAACACAAATGGGGCCAAGCTAGCATGCAAAAATGGCCCTAAATGTGAGATAAAGAAGCAAGTCACAGCTTCTGGCCCCAAACAGATGAGGGACCTTCAACAATGTTGAAGAGGGGCCCGAAATATGACCTTTTACAGTTTATGATCAAGCCAAAAATAGTACACAAGCATGCTCAAAATACTATGCAAAACAAGGCCAAAAAGAGAGCTATAACACAAAGTACAAAAAGGATGCCTCAAACAGTAAAAGACCCTTAATTAAATATGAAGAGGGGGTCAAAATAAGGCCATGTTAAGTTCAAACCAAAGCCCAAAAACAGTATCACAAGAGGCTAATAAATCATGCAAAAATGGAGCCAAAAAAGGAATATAAAGGCAAGTGGAAGATATGAGCCTCAAACAGTGATGAGCCCTTCAACAACATTGAATAAAGGCTCAAAATAATCCCCTTTACAGTTTATGACATGCCTCAAAACAATTTATACATAGGCCAAAAATACTACACAAGAAAATGGCATACAAGAGAGGCAATGAAGCAAGTGCAACAAGGAGGCCTCAAACAGTGAGAGGCCCTTAAACAAACATGAAAAATAGCTCAAAATAAGCCTATCTCCAGTTAGGGTCGGAGCCCAAAACAGCAAGCAAGTATGGCTAATGTATTGAACAAAATAAAGCACAAAAAATGAGAATAGGGACTCACCCTTGAAGACTAGTCTTTGACACCCTTTTGGACCAAGATGCAGCACTCCTAGGCTCTGAAGAACAACCTCCAGCTGCTGGAATGGAGGATGGAAGGGTGGGGCTATGGGTTGGTGAAGAAATGAGTGTAGGACTTGAGGGTTTGGAGCTTGGAAAGATAAAGAGAGAGAGATACAAGGCAAGAGGCTCAAAGGTGATTTTTCTAACCCTTAAATCAGAGCTGGAGCTGCTGTTATATAGGAAAAAAGGGGGAGAAAAAGGGGGGGGGAAATGGAGGGAAAACAATCCAAGTTTTCCCCTAAAATGCAGCCCCCCGGATACAAAATCTGGGGGGAAAAGAGATACATATTTGAAATGTACCTGCAGCAAGGAGCAAGGCCGGCTGGTTATTGAGGTTTGTAGGTGGTTGGCCGGCTTTCCCCATGGCCGGCTGGCCAAGGGTCAAAAGGGTCAATGAGAATTAATGGCCGGCCACCACAGAAAGAGGGCCTCTCATGTGTGCACAACACAACCCTGTACTAAAAAACTGGAGAAAGTGAACCAGGAGAGAGAACAACCCACTTTTATGAGGGATTCAAAAGGGGCAGAAAGGATTACTGGCTGGCCACCAAATATTGGTGGCCTCCCAGATGTGTACATCACAAATATGGGGTTTAGGGTGCAAGAAAATGGCCCAAGGGTGGTCAACATTGGCTTTGAAGTGGGAGAAATTGAGCGACGGAGGGCGATGAAGGGATAAAGTTGGCTGACAGAACAATTACTGGCCTCCCATCCTTCTATGACCTTCCTAGCAATGAAACAGAGGTCCCTGCCAAAAATGAACCAAAACCGATGCAAAATGAAGGTTCGGGGGCCGAAACGCGTAGCCCGGGGCCCCGAAAACTGACTGTTAGGCACCGGGAGTGGTGTTCGACCACGAAGTTGGTCTCTCGGACCACAGTGTCCCTCAAAAGGGAGCAAATAAGATGTATGCCAAAAACCAGAGCAAACGGAGATGGTTAGGCGGTCCCGAACCGAGGCACAGGGCCAATGGCTCCGAAAAATCGGAAACCGGGCTCCAAACGGGCAAAATGGCCTACGACCACGAAACGTAGCCTACGGCCACTAAGAGATGATCTATGAGACCTCTCCCTCCCTTCAAGAAGAGAAAACAGAAAAAACAGAGCTTGGTTCGCAAACCGAGGCAAAGCACAAAAGAGTCCGGAAGTCCGGAGGCAAGGCTTGCAGCCGAGACTCTGAAACTTCTGAACGAGCACAATATGCAATATCACCGTGCGCTCAATTGGTGACGTCTGAGTCTCAAGGTCGGTCAAAAATGGGGTGTCTACACCAATGTCATGGCAATGCAGCTCTTTCCTTCTTTCAACCCTTGAGCAACTTCAATCAGACGGATGCTAGATCCGCTAAAGCCCGGGGCAAGCAAAAAGTAAGATAGCATGCACAAGCAAAGGGCGTGTTGCCGAAAACCTTGCCAATAATGGTCGTCGTGGTTCCCGGCATCAGAAAAGCGATGAATCAAGCCAAGGATATCCAGTTCCCCGTTGCCGATCAGAGACCGAGCATCGTGCATGGTGAGCCCACGCATCTGTCCTAAAGCTTAGGCGTGACCGAAGCGAAACTGGGACAAAATCTCTTCATGGCGCTCAGATTCCATCAAAACTTGAAAATCTTCGAAGGTCGGACACATCTCTTGCCCACCGAAGCTAAAGACGTGTGTTACCGGATTCCAAAACCTCACCGCGGCGTGAAGGAACGGAATGTGCAACGAAGTACGGCTCGGCGTGAATAGTGCATTCAAGCCGAAACCCCGAAAGTTTAACTTTTCCGAGCCATCTAGAGAAGCAATCCAAGCTTTGAGATTTTTGGTGAGAAATGCTTCCATTTTGGTGCAAAACTAAGGTGAAATGAGAGAACCACGAGGCTGGAGTTTTTAAAGAGGATAAGGCACTGTTCGGAGGACACGTGTAAAAAATTTGGTGGTTGCCAAGCTAGGTGGCCGGCCGGCCACCTTTTCTGGCAGGCTGACCACCCATTTCCCCTCCAATGCAAAAAGCTAGTCGGCCAGCTCCCTTAGGTGGTCGGCCATCAAGAGGAGGGTGGCTTTAGTCTTGTTCTAGCTTCTAGAAGAAAGTTCCAAGCATTTCCACGCATTGGGGGCCTTAAAGGTGCAAGTTTTCCTCCGTTTCGGATGCGTTCTGTCACCCAAATCGTCCGAAATGTATTTGTTTATCGAGTTGTTGTTAAATCCTGCTTATTGAGTTGTTGTTTTTGCTTATTGAGTTGTTGCTTTGCTTACCGAGTTGTTAAGCTTATCGAGTTGTTAAGTTTTGTCAAGCTGTCGAGTTTTGTATATTGAGTTGTTACTCTCTGTTTAATCAACGTTGTTGTGTTTTGCTTATCGAGTTGTAAACTTGTTAAGGTTCTGTCCTTTCTTAGTAAGTTAAAGTTGCTTTGTTTGTTGCGTCGGTTCACTACCTGACTTGGCAATTTTCAATGCATGATTTCCATTCAATCTCATTTTTGTGCAAAATAATATGATGCGATGCAAGGACATAAAATACAACACTTTTTCAAAAGCTGTTTCATTCCGTCATGTTTCCTTTGTTACAACATTTTACAACAAGGGTACAAGTTTTACCGAAAATAAAACTGCCTAATAATGTACAATGTGCTATAACTACTAGTAAAAAAAGCAAATAAAGCAGGAACATCTGTGCTCTCAAGCATAAGAAGAAGAGGCTCTCTTCGACCTCTTCTGCAGAACAGCCTCAGCGCCATCATCGCCATCCGAATCGGAGCCACTGCCCTTGGAATCCTCCTCGGCATCACCTCCGCCCTCAGAACCAGACTCAGAGTCATCCTCTCTGCCAGCAGATGTCTCTGACTGACGATGCGCAGACTCCTCCTCCTCACTGGACTCCTCCTCGGTAATATGTGCTCTGCGCCCGCCTCGTCTGCGAGACGACTCCTCTCTCCTGGCTCCTCGAGAAGGCCTAGATGGCCCAGCTCCTCGGGAAGGCCCAGATGGCCCGGCCTGTGGTCCGGTATATATCGGAGGCATCTGAAAAGAAAGAGTGCAGTTTAAATGCATCAGCCAAAATATGTATATCAAATGTACAGATAAAAAGCTACATGGAGTGAATGCATGCCAATATAGTACATGGGTGTGGTGTGTGTCAGATGTGCTCTCCGCATACAATCGGTTAATCAATGTATTGAAATGTTCAAATTCAACATGTCATCAGAAATGTGATAAATGCAAGAAAGCTAAGCAGTACCGAGACGCCCATGATGGACAGCTGCGCCTCTCTCCGCAAGACCATGCCTTCGAGCGAGGCCACTAACCCGAGTAACCCCTCAGCATACTCCGTGGTAGGCTGCAGATGCGAGTGCAAATCATCAGTGAATGAATGAATGTCCAAGTATCTGAGTGATAAAGCAAAGCTGTAAAACATACCGGTGGTGAGTCAGGGTCTCTGGTGTATGGATGATCTGGCATATGAGGCTCTAGCGGAATTGGATAAGAAGCCCTGTATCTCCATCCCGTCAACTCAGTCGGGATACCTGGCCATCCGGCATCATGATAAGTCGGGGGAATCGGAGGAACCAGTCCAGCCCCACCTCTGAATGTGCCAGCCCTACTGGCCAAAGAAATGTCTCTGGCTCGGGTGCAACTCGAAGACGGCATGCCTGTAGGCCTCCTTGAGGGAGTACGAATACCTGTCAATGGAGGCATCAAGTAAGTGTGATGGTAAGTCGCGTACTCCCCGTCCTCCAAATGCAGCAGTGCATCAATGCCCAGCCTGGCATCAATGACACCCTGGGGAGTAAGCCTGTCAGCAAGCCGCATACCGTCTGGGGGTGCTGAAGGGACACTCGGCTCAAGGAAGCCCATAGTCTGACAAAGAAAGCGCTTCCCTAGGAACCAGGCCCTACCGACTGGCCCCTCGAACAAGATCTTATACCGGGAGGAGGCCCATCCTCCGGCAAACTGGAATCGGAGATCCCCACCCAGAGGCGCCCAGGGCTGCCATAAGATCTGCGGATAGCCAATCCATAAGCCAATTAGAAATCGCAAATGTCCAAGCATGAATTAAAGATTTACACAGGAAGAACTGAGAGTTCTGACATACCTCGGTCACCCGCACAGTGTCAAAATACTGCCGTAGGTAAGGGAGAGTCTCCCGGGGCCGCGACCGGTACTGGCCCTCGAAGATGAGCAAATAAGGGGTCATGAGAGGGGCCTCCACCTCAAGCTTCGGGGCTAGCGTCGGAAAGTACGCGAAGACCCATAACTGTGGAAAACAGGGCAAAAGCCATCAGAATACAGAATGCTGAGTGCAGAATCTGAATACAGAATGCTGAGGGCAGAATGTAAGTACAAAATGTAAAGTGTGCCATGTGTGCAATATACAGATAATGAAAAGCATAAATGTGAATCAAGAGGGAAGAAGGTACCTCCCAGGCTCTCCAATAACCACCGACTATGTTCCCCCGTCCGCGGGAGGTCGCACTCATATAGCAATAGAGGGTAGCCAAGCTGGCGCCACCCCAGTCATACTAACTAATCTGTGTAAGGTCCACCAGGGCACTCAGCAAATATAGCCCAACGGTGTTCCCCCTGTCGGCGAACAGAGTGGTCCCGAAGAGGAACATCAAAAACCCGCGGGCGTACTGTGCAATCTCCTCAGGAGTCTCGGGCTCAGTCCCCCTGAACTGTGTAGAGAACCAGGTATATCGGACTCGGCCCGAAGATCGGTCTACCGGTGGGCGAGCTCCCAACAGATGAATCCAGGCTGCCTCCCACTCGCCCATGTCCTCGTCGTAAGGGATCGCCCAGCCTCCCATGTCAAGGCCCGTCAAAACGGCGAAGTCAAATGGGGTCATGGTCATGTCCCCGGCAGCTGAGAAATGGAAGAAGTTGGTGGTGTCCCACCATCTCTCTACCAAGGCGCCCATCAATGTCCGACTAGCTGGATAACAAGATATCCAGGTACAAAAGGTCCCGAATCCTGCCAGATCAATCCAATCGCGGACAGCCTCCGGGAGCTCCGCGTACCAATCTCTCGCAGCAATAGAACCATATCCCCACATAACGCGGGAGGATGTCTGCATTCATAACAAACGCATGTATTCAGTTTCAGAATGGAAGGGATAAACTGTATTCAAATAAAGGAAATGTGTTGTGTGCAAATCAAATCAACTTTCAATTAAATGTGGGCTGCATGTTCACCAATCAAATTTGGGCTGCATGTTCAGATTTCAGAAATTTAAAGTTTGGGCTGCGTGTTCAACTTTCAGTTAAATGTGGGCTGCGTGTTCACCTTCAAATTTGGGCTGCGTGTTCAACTTTCAGTTAAATGTGGGCTGCGTGTTCACTTTCAAATTTGGGTTGCGTGTTCAGATTTCAGAAATTTAAAGTTTGGGCTGCGTGTTCAACTTTCAGTTAAATGTGGGCTGCGTGTTCACCAATCAAATTTGGGCTGCGTGTTCAACTTTCAGTTAAATGTGGGCTGCGTGTTCACCTTCAAATTTGGGCTGCGTGTTCAGATTTCAGAAATTTAAAGTTTGAGCTGCGTGTTCAACTTTTAGTTAAATGTGGGCTGTGTGTTCACCTTCAAATTTGGGCTGCGTGTTCAGATTTCAGAAATTTAAAGTTTGGGCTGCGTGTTCAACTTTCAGTTAAATGTGGACTGCGTGTTCACCTTCAAATTTGGGTTGCGTGTTCAGATTTCAGAAATTTAAAGTTTGGGCTGTGTGTTCAACTTTCAATTAAATGTGGGCTGCGTGTTCACCTTCAAATTTGGGCTGCGTGTTCAGATTTTAGAAATTTAAAGTTTGGGCTGCGTGTTCAACTTTCAGTTAAATGTGGACTGCGTGTTCACCATTCAAATTTGGGCTGTGTGTTCAGATTTCAGAAATTTAAAGTTTGGGCTGCGTGTTCAACTTTCAATCAAATGTGGGTTGCGTGTTCACAATTCAAATTTGGGCTGCGTGTTCAACTTTCAAACAAATGTGGGCTGTGCGTTCACAATCAAATTTGGGCTGTGTGTTCAGATTACAGAAATTTAAAGTTTGGACTGCGTGTTCAACTTTCAGCGAATGTGGGCTGCGTGTTCACAATTAAATTTGAGTTGTGTGTTTAGATTTCAGAGATTCAAGTGATTGAGCTGTGCGTTCAAGGCAGAGTATTGTGTTATAAACTAAGCATACAGAACAAGTTGTGTGCTAAAATGAGCAGAAGTATGGCATGCGGATGTGTTCAGAACGAGCAATAAGCATACATGGCATGAAATGCAGGGAAAATGCAGAATTAAGGCAGGAAATGTAAAAAAGTGAAGTACATACCTCTTGCGCCTCATGAGAGAGATGGGACTCCAGCTCCCGCAATAGCAGGTCTACAGGAGCTCGAGGGTCGAAGTCGGTAAAATGATAAAAAATCGCCCGAGGAAGGACATGAGTCGAAGGATTGTACCTCTCGGGGATAAAGGGGCGAACCCTCGGATGCAAAGACAAGATGTCAGGCTCGCCTCCGGCGCCTGGAGAACCTCCGCCGTGGGAAAATTGACCCGCCATTTCAAGAAATCTACAAAAAGGAGCAAAAATGAGCGAAATGAGCCAAAATTGAAAAAAGTTAACAAAACTCAACTCTTGGGAAATGAAAAAGTCAACAAAAGTCAACTCCTGAGAAAATCTTCCAAATATTGAGACAAACTTACCTCAAGTGGTGAAAATGAGAAAAGAAGCCCCAAAATCAAATTTTAATCGGTTCAAAGTGAAGAAAATTGAAAGTTTTCGCGAAACAACTTGGCGTGGGGCGTTGGAAAACGCTTATAGAGCTCAGATCTGAGAGAGAAAATGGTCTAGGAGAGAGGAGAAGATAGTTTCGGAGCTGAAGTTATGAGGAAAAGAGCTTTGGCTTTGTGTATTTAAAGAAATGAGAGCAAAAGTACCAAATTGCCCCGGATTTGGGCTAGGTGGTCGGCCGACCACCTTTTCTGGTAGGCCGACCACCCCTTGCACTCCAACCTGGTCGGTGACCTCCCCCTGGGACCAAACCTGGTCGGTGGTGTTCCCAAGAGGGCCTCCAAGGTCTCTGCAAATTTTGGTGATGATTGGAGTCCCCGGGACCCGAGAGAGTACAAGAAAAGTGCACTTTTGTTGCGAAATCCCTCCGCAGGAACTCCAACTCCAACTTTCGATGCGTGTCTCATCGTCACTCGTCAAGAGCAAGATGTATCCTTTTTGAGTATACTGTGACCCTTCCGGGAGGTAAACCGGAGGTCGCGATTCAATTGCACTCGTCGAAACTTGCATTTCTTTGCTCGTTGTTTTGTGTCAAACACGCATTCAAATTTGCACTTATCCTGCATTGTTATGCACGTCACTTGCATTCTCATGCATACCACCTGCATTGTTGTGCACGTTTCATTGGTATTGTTATACCCTCCATGCTTAGCTCGCGTTGTTACGCGCGTCTCCCTCGCATTGCGATGCGCTTTCCCGTCAGCACCCTGTTTGTCTGCATTCGACGTAGTGTTAAACACGTGTTGCTAACTATGTTGTACTTGTTGAGTTTCTTCCTCTTTCAGGCACGATATTGTATGTACGGTTCATTTGAAGCTGGTGCAACCAGACGAATCACGCAGGTATTGTACCTTCTTCGTGTGAGACGTAGCGAGAATTGAATAATTCTCCGCATTCTTAAACTGCATGAAATGTAGTTGTTGCTTTGCATTCTTGCTTAAAACTGTTGCGTGTGCGCTTCATTACAGCTTGCTACTTTGCATGATCATGAGTTACGTCCGACTTTGTGCATACCATTTTGTATTTTGCCCCTGCCTGAGGGCATGCCTGCGGGCACATCTTTGTTATCTTGCTTGTTTGTCTAAGTCTTTGGCCTCGTCAAAAATGGGTCGTCTCTGGGCTTTGACATTCACTCCCGTCACGTGTGACTTTCGAGTTCTGTCAAAGAGGGGCAACTGTAGACACCCTATTTTTGACCGACCTTAAGACTCAGACGTCACCAGTTGAGCGCTCGGTGATGTTGCATATTGTGCTCGTTCTGAGGTTTCAGAGTCTCGGCTGCGAGCCTTGCCTCCGGACTTCGGGGCTCTTTTGTGCTTTGCCTCGGTTTGCAAACCAAGTCCTTTTTTTCTCTGTTTTCTCTTCCCGAAGGGAGGGAGAGGTCTCGTAGACCATCTCTCAGTGGCCGTAGGCTACGTTTCGCCATTTTTCCCATTTGGAGCCCGATTTTCGGTTTTCGAAGCCATCAGCCGTGTGCCTCGGTTCGGGACTGCTTAACTACCTCCGTTAAGAAGCTTTGGCCTCTCTTCTCTATAAGAGAGTCCCTCCTCTTCATATCCAAGGGTTAGACACTTTGCTTAAGGTATACACCCTCCATAAGAGAGTCCCTCCTCTTCCGCATCCCAAAAATGTAAGCAAAAGGGGCTAAGATATAGAATAAAATAGTACAAAAATTGGGAGAATAGGAGCTTACCCTTGTAGCCTAACTTTCCAGCAGCCTTTGGTCCAGGGAAATGAGCTTTCAACCTCTGCAAATGACTTCCAAGGGGCTGGAATGGATGATGGTGGTGTGGTGCTATGGGTTGTAGTGTAAATGGACCAAAGAAGTAAGGATTTTGGAGCTTTGAATGGTAACAATGGAGGATGGAGGGTGTATACCTTAAGCAAAGTGTCCAACCCTTGGATATGAAGAGGAGGGACTCTCTTATAGAGAAGAGAGGCCAAAGCTTCTGAAGCAATCCTCTGTCACGCCCTCAAAATAAACCCATTATATATATATCATTGACATGCAATATTAAAAGAAAACAATTCATTATCCCATTCATCAGAGTATTATTAAATAAAAACATTACATGTAATACCAAATTAAATGCCCTACGGGCTTATATTTTTCTAAGCCAACACTTGGACACAAAATCTGAGTTCTAACTCAAATACAAATAAAGCCCTAGGCTTGATTATATATCAAATAAAAACAAATAACTAAAGATGGTCTTCAGAATCCAAAAGCTAAATCCTTCCAAGCTAAGTCCTTGGAGGTAGCTTATCACCTGAACCTGAAAATGATGTTCCCATAAAGGGTGAGCCACAGCCCAGTAGAAAAATACTAAACCAAATATAAGCATTGAATAAAGCATTAGCATTCAATAGATGGTTAACCAAGATAATCAATTACATCATTTTACAGTCTCATGACAATATTGTCTAAGACACGTTTTACTTTCCAACTTTATCAATATGGCTCAGAACCTGGCCAAACTTACAACAGTGAACTATATATATTATATTCACATTCTTCCAATGTCAACAAACAGATGAGACTCAGGCTCAAAGCAAACCCTTCATACTTCCAGTTTGATACACATTTTAGTGTTGTATCAAATAAAACACTTCAATATAAATAAGCACACATAAAAGTGATGCTAATGGAGTCCATCCCCTATCTCCTCCCAAACAAAATCTGGTTTAGAGGTCCATCCCCTATCTTCTCCTAAACCGTGGAGTACATCCCCTATCTCCTCCCACACAAAATAATATATGCAAATGCAATGCTCAATCAATACACGTATTTTCTGTATTAATGCAATAGTCAAAATTAATGACTTAACCAATGTGATTAGTTTCAGTTATTCCTAATCCACATGCAATGTCTACAACAAACACGACTATCCTCCACCGATAGCCCAAAATAGTTATTTCTAGACTGGAAATAAACATATCAACAATTCAATAGGCGAGTGATTTTAATTATCCAACTACACCATTTAATCAATGAATTCCTCAATTTCATGCATTTAACCAATTTCTCCAATTTCCTTAAATTAATTATACAAATTAATTTATTAATACAACTAGGGTTTTTCCCAAAATTACCAAAGTACTCCCAACATATCAAAATACCAAAACTTAGGACAAAACTTATAGGATGGAGTAGGAAATCCCTACCTTGAAGCGAAGAATTCGAATGGAGAAGATGACGAAAACCCAAGTGCTCCAAACCCAGGATTGTTCAGATTAAACAGAAGCCCTCGACCCACTCTATCTTTTTAACAAAGGACTTAGGGTAGAAATACACTCTAAGTAGATCAAACCTAAGAGAGAAGGTGTGTAGGGAGAGGGAGAAGACGGTTCTAGGGTTTTAAAATCAAAAAGGAGATGAAAAATGATCCAGAAAGTCGGATCTCGGATTTTTATACCAGTCGCCCCGCTCGAGCGTGGAAACCCCCGCTCGAGCGCCACTTACAGACTCCCGCTCGAGCGGCCAAACTCCCGCTCGAGCGGCGAATGCACACTCCTAGAAGTTTTTGCAGACAGGTCCCCGCTCGAGCGTCACTCACGACTTCCCGCTCGAGCGTCCAATCCCCCGCTCGAGCGGCCAACACTACACAGGACATACTGGATGGGTGTATTCCCCGCTCGAGCGTCCAAACCCCCGCTCGAGCGGACAAGCCAAAATCTGGGCAACTAGACTTGGTTCCTAAGATCAACCAACCTGCTTCAAATCTTCCCAACACAACCAAAGACTCAAAATAAGAAAATAATGAATGACAACAACAATTATACAATGATGGAATCTACGGAACCTAAGTCCGGATACAATAATCAAATGGGAAAAGACCGGGGTCGCTATAACCTCCCCTCCTTAAAAGAATTTCGTCCTCGAAATTAAACATAAGTTTGCAAATAAAAACAAGTTTTTCTCAATTCTCAAAGATATTGTATAACAACAATAAACATCTTGACCCAATACTGGTCACTTCCTCTCTTTATCAAGGGGTATCTCACAATATATATAAAACAACATATATTTCAACCTGTATCAGTATTATGGATTATTCCTTTTAATGTTAACAATTCCCATATCATATTCAATCGCATGATATAAACAACACATTCAACAATGTACTCAACAGATGCAATGTTACACTAAACTTCTACAATGAAGCAAGTTTCAAGATACACCCATTTATCAAAACATACTCACGTTTTACAACTTAAGACATATGTAAAGCTCTTAAGTTTAACAATATTACAAAATCTAAATACTAGATTACAAATCGACAAACATGTCCGAGTATTTTTCGCGGACTTCCAACTCACGTTCCCAAGTGGCTTCCTCCACTCCGTGATGTTTCCACAACACGTTGACCAAAGGGATGGTTTTGCCTCGCAAAACTTGATCCCGCCTATCCAAGACCCGAACCGGTCTCTCCTCATACGAAACATCCTCATCAACCACTAAATCGGTCCAATCCAACACATGTGATGGATCCGGCTCATACTTCCGAAGCATACTCACATGAAACACGTCATGTACTCTGGACAGCTGCGGCGGTAAAGCTAAACGATAAGCAGCCTCGCCAATCCTCTTAAGGATCTCAAACGGACCAATGAACCGAGGGGACAACTTCCCGCTCTTCCCAAACCTCATCAAACCCCGGCTAGGTGATATCTTCAGAAAGACATGATCACCCACCTCAAACACCAAAGGTCTCCTCCTACGGTCTGCATAAGATTTCTGACGACACTGTGCTGTAACAAGCCTCTTACGGATAAGCTCGACTTTCTCCGTCGTTTCCCTCACCAACTCCGGACCCAACAGAGGTGCATCACCCACCTCGGCCCAACAAATAGGAGATCTACACGGTCGGCCATACAAGGCCTCAAACGGTGCCATACCGATACTAGACTGGAAGCTGTTGTTGTAGGCAAACTCCACCAACGGCAAGTGCCCCTCCCACGACCCACTAAAGTCTAGAACACAACCCCGAAGCATATCCTCAAGAATCTGAATAGTACGCTCGGACTGCCCGTCAGTCTGTGGATGATAAGCCGTGCTAAAGGTCAACTTAGTGCCTAAGGCACTCTGCAAACTCTGCCACAACCTGGCAGTAAAACGAGGATCCCTATCTGAGACGATCATCACTGGGACCCCGTGTAACCTCACTATGTCCCGAATATATAAATCGGCCAGATGATCGACTGAATCTCTAACACGCTTAGGAATAAAGTGCGCCGACTTAGTCAACCGATCCGCAACTACCCAAATAGCATCACTACCCTGCTGAGTCCTCGGAAGACCCACAACGAAGTCCATAGTGACATGTTCCCACTTCCACTCGGCAATAGGCAAAGGTTGCAACAAACCCGCTGGCCTCTGATGTTCGGCCTTCACTTGCTGACAAGTAAGGCACTTAGATACGAAAGCTGCCACATCTCTCTTCATACCCCGCCACCAGAATTGGCGACCCAAATCCCGATACATCTTAGTGCCTCCCGGATGCACCGCAAGGCGTGAATGATGGAACTCTCGGAGTACCTCCTCTCGACAAGACTCCGGCACAAACAGACGGTCTCGGTATCTCACACTGAGGTTGGGATACACCGTCAAACCCTTCTCAACCTTCCCACTAGAAATCTTCTCACGGAGGGATTCTACCTCAAGGTCACCCCCCTGAGCCTCTAACACTCGAATCACCAGTGTAGGCTGTACAACAACAGAAAATAGAGCCGCAGCCTCAACAGATTCGCCCAGAAGGAAATTAAACTCCCCAAGTGCACCCAACATCTCCCATTCTCGGATGGCTATACTAGCTATGTCACCAACAGGTTTCCTGCTAAGGGCATCGGCCACCACATTGGCCTTTCCCGGATGATAATGCAACTCAAAGTCATAATCCTCTATGAATTCCATCCACCTCCTCTGCCTCAAGTTCAAGTCTTTCTGTGTAAACAAATATTTCAGACTCTTATGATCTGAGAATACCTCGAATCTCTCACCATAAAGATGATGCCTCCAAATCTTCAAGGCAAATATCACAGCTGCTAACTCTAGATCATGCGTAGGGTAATTCTGCTCGTGAATTTTCAACTGACGTGAGCCATAGGCAATCACTTTCCCCTCCTGCATCAACACACAACCCAGACCCTCTCGTGAGGCGTCACAATAGACTGCATAACCCACCCCTCTCTCTGGAATAATCAAGACTGGAGCGGTGGTCAGTCTAACTTTCAACTCCTGGAACGACTTTTCACAAGTCTCACTCCATACAAATTTGACTCCCTTCCGAGTCAATCTAGTCAAAGGCGAAGCTAACCTGGAGAAATCCTTCACAAACCGACGATAATACCCGGCTAATCCCAGAAAACTGCGGATCTCAAACACACTCTTAGGCTGTGCCCAATCCTGCACTGTCTCCGTCTTGGATGTATCAACAGACACTCCTTCCCCAGAAACTACATGGCCTAAGAACTTCACCTCTTCTAGCCAGAATTCACACTTCCCAAACTTAGCATAAAGCTTATGGGCTCTAAGTAACTCAAGCACCACTCTCAAGTGTTCCTTGTGCTTCTCCTCCGAAGGTGAATAGATAAGGATGTCGTCCACGAAGACGACTACAAAACGGTCTAGAAATTCCCGGAATATCTAGTTCATCAAATCCATAAACACTGCTGGTGCATTGGTGAGCCCAAATGACATCACCAGAAATTCATAGTGGCCATACCGTGTACGGAATGCCGTCTTCGGAATATCCTCCTCCCGGACTCTTAACTGATGATAACCCGATCTCAAGTCTATCTTCGAGAAAGAACGGGAACCCTTCAACTGATCGAACAGATCATCTATACGAGGCATAGGGTACTTATTCTTAACCGTAGCCCGATTCAATTTCCGATAATCTATACAAAGTCTCAAAGCACCACCTTTCTTTTTAACAAAGAGAGCCGGTGCTCCCCACGGTGAAACACTAGGACGTATAAAGCCCTTATCTAGCAACTCCTGGAGCTGAATCTTCAACTCAACTAACTCGGCTGGGGCAAAACGATAAGGTGCCATAGAAATCGGCGCCGTGCCGGGTACTAGGTCAATAGAGAATTCAATCTCTCGATGCGGTGGCAAACCAACAAGATCCTTGGGAAAGACGTCCTAGTACTCACAAACCACCCTTGGCAACACAATCTGAGTCTCATCATCCTCACTAATCGAAAGGTTAGCAAGTAGACCACTAAGCTCACTTCGTCCTCGCGGAACATACCCCGGTGGCAACACATTACCAACCCGGTCCCCCAGAAAATGAAAATACTCTCCACTCACGGTATAACAAGTGACCCTCTGGCGGTAGCAATCAATAACTGCCCGGTATGACGATAACCAGTCCATACCCAAAATAACATCAAAACCCCTCATAGGCATAACTACAAAGGAAAATGGGATTCTATGGTAATCAACCTCTATATCGCAACTCCTAACACCTTGTTTCAAAATCAATTCACCCCCAAGAGGTGACACTACACAAATAGGAGATGCTAACTGTGCTAACTCCAACTCCAAAACAGATGCAAATGCAGCAGACACAAAGGAATGGGATGCACCCGTATCAATCAAAACATTAGCAACCGAGTTGCAAAACAAGAAGGTACCTCTCACAACTGATGGTGCCGGCACAAGATCCTGCGCGGTAACAGCATACACGCGCCCAGACGACCTTTGATCAACCTGCTCACCCCTAGGAGCATAAGATTGCTGCACCGACTGGGACGATGAAGCCCCCTGATTGGCCCTCGAGGCCTGACCCGACTGAGCTGGCTGCTGACCCTGAATCGGCCTCAAACCAGATGCACCAGGTGTGCCACCCAACTGCGGGCAATACCTCTTCATATGCCCCGGCTGACCACACTGATAACACGAGAGTGGCTGGCCTCTACCCTGGCTCTGGCTCTGAGATCGAGCCGCAGATGATGCTGCTCTCTGCACTCCTCCCCTCTGCGAACAAACTAGAGACTTGTGGCCCAGCTGGCCACACTTGAAACAAGTAATGTCTCCTTGACTGCCTTTCCCCGAACTAGCACTCGGCACAAGAAAAGTCGATCTAGAAAAGCTACCCTGAGACTGTTGAGGATTAAAACCCTTCTGTCTCCTACCATCACCCTGACCATCCTGACTCCTCTTGGAGCCCTTCTGTCCTTCCTCCTCCTCCTGCATCATGATTTCCATGTGAGCTGCAGCATCAACCATACGCCCATAATCCCGAATCATAGTTCCCCCAACTCGCAGCTTGAGTCCACGCCTCAACTTCTTCTCAAACTCGATACAACGGCATTCCTCAGACGCCACCAACTCAGGTGCAAACCTGGACAAACTAGTAAATGCAGCCTCAAACTCGGCCACTGAAGAACTCGACTGCTTAAGCTGGCAGAACTGGTCTCTCAGCTTCTCCCTAACTGCTGGAGATAAGAACCTCTCCTGGAAAGCATTCACAAAAGCCTCCCATGTACCTCCTATACGACCCTTAGTGAACTTCCACCACTGACCCGCATCTCCCTTCAGCTGGAAAGATGCCAAGGTCACTTTCAACCCCTCGTCTTCGATGCCAAGCATCTCAAACGTCTTCGTTGTCTGTTCGAGCCATTCATCTGCCTTAAACGGCTCTTTAGGATCACCCACAAATTCATCCGGGTTAGACCGGAAGAACTCCCTCTTCAGAAAGGAAGGTCATGCATCCGTAACAACAACCCGAGCTTGATTCTCAGCTCTGAGAATGCCTACTGACTCCCTGAATGCCCCTGCTATCTCTCGGGCTAGAGCGCCCATAGCCTGCTGGCCTACTGGCTCGGCCACATTGGCCTGGCCAATTCCCTCCTGAACTGCCAGAATCTCCTCTGGCACAGGCACCTCCTGCCTACCCGGCCTACCACGCCTACCGCATCCTCGTCCTCGTCCTGACATCCTAATAAAGGAAACAAAGACGTTAGCACATTAATAAATGTGCCGAAACTAAACACTCGTGTCCTAATGCATTGGACAACAATAATTCATTCCACGTAAGCACATAATCACATAAGCACCTACGAATTTCATTCCTGGATAATGATAGTCCCAATGCGTTGCTATAGTTCCGGTTGGAAGCAGCAGTGATCAAGTGCCTTTCCAACAAGACTACTAGAAACTCAAGGGTCCAATCAACATCCTAGAAACTACATTCCATACCCACATAGTCACATAAACATGTTATCATGTAAGCATATAACATTACACTAAGTCTCTATCAAACGAGACGAACCCATTGTGATACTAATCACTTCCCACATACCCAAAGTATTCAAACCCGGTACGCTCTGATACCAAGTTGTCACGCCCTCAAAATAAACCCATTATATATATATCATTGGCATGCAATATTAAAAGAAAACAATTCATTATCCCATTCATCAAAGTATTATTAAATAAAAACATTACATGTAATACCAAATTAAATGCCCTACGGGCTTACATTTTTCCAAGCCAACACTTGGACACAAAATCTGAGTTCTAACTCAAATACAAATAAAGCCCTAGGCTTGATTATATATCAAATAAAAACAAATAACTAAAGATGGTCTTCAGAATCCAAAAGCTAAATCCTTCCAAGCTAAGTCCTTGGAGGTAGCTTATCACCTGAACCTGAAAATGATGTTCCCATAAAGGGTGAGCCACAGCCCAGTAGAAAAATACTAAACCAAATATAAGCATTGAATAAAGCATTAGCATTCAATAGATGGTTAACCAAGATAATCAATTACATCATTTTACAGTCTCATGACAATATTGTCTAAGACACGTTTTACTTTCCAACTTTATCAATATGGCTCAGAACCTGGCCAAACTTACAATAGTGAACTATATATATTATATTCACATTCTTCCAATGTCAACAAACAGATGAGACTCAGGCTCAAATCAAACCCTTCATACTTCCAGTTTGATACACATTTTAGTGCTGTATCAAATAAAACACTTCAATATAAATAAGCACACATAAAAGTGATGCTAATGGAGTCCATCCCCTATCTCCTCCCAAACAAAATCCGATTTAGAGGTCCATCCCCTATCTTCTCCTAAACCGTGGAGTACATCCCCTATCTCCTCCCACACAAAACAATATATGCAAATGCAATGCTCAATCAATACACGTATTTTCTGTATTAATGCAATAGTCAAAATTAATGACATAACCAATGTGATTAGTTTCAGTTATTCCTAATCCACATGTAATGTCTACAACAAACACGACTATCCTCCACCGATAGCCCAAAACAGTTATTTCTAGACTGGAAATAAACATATCAACAATTCAATAGGCGAGTGATTTTAATTATCCAACTACACCATTTAATCAATGAATTCCTCAATTTCATGCATTTAACCAATTTCTCCAATTTCCTTAAATTAATTATACAAATTAATTTATTAATATAACTAGGGTTTTTCCCAAAATTACCAAAGTACTCCCAACATATCAAAATACCAAAACTTAGGACAAAACTTATAGGATGGAGTAGGAAATCCCTACCTTGAAGCGAAGAATTCGAATGGAGAAGATGACGAAAACCCAAGTGCTCCAAACCCAGGATTGTTCAGATTA
Organism: Camellia sinensis; assembly: GCF_055761805.1. Taxonomy (NCBI): domain Eukaryota; kingdom Viridiplantae; phylum Streptophyta; class Magnoliopsida; order Ericales; family Theaceae; genus Camellia; species Camellia sinensis. The sequence goes on along the minus strand of NC_138965.1, from coordinate 20,797,481 downwards.
AACGGAAGCCCTCAACCCACTCTATCTTTTTAACAAAGGACTTAGGGTAGAAATACACTCTAAGTAGATCAAACCTAAAAGAGAAGGTGTGTAGGGAGAGGGAGAAGACGGTTCTAGGGTTTTAAAATAAAAAAAGGAGATGAAAAATGATCCAGAAAGTCGGATCTCGGATTTTTATACCAGTCGCCCCGCTCGAGCGTGGAAACCCCCGCTCGAGCGCCACTCACAGACTCCCGCTCGAGCGGCCAAACTCCCGCTCGAGCGGCGAATGCACACTCCCAGAAGTTTTTGCAGACAGGTCCCCGCTCGAGCGCCCAAATCCCCGCTCGAGCGTCACTCACGACTTCCCGCTCGAGCGGCCAACACTACACAGGACATACTGGATGGGTGTATTCCCCGCTCGAGCGTCCAAACCCCCGCTCGAGCGGACAAGCCAAAATCTGGGCAACTAGACTTGGTTCCTAAGCTCAACCAACCTGCTCCAAATCTTCCCAACACAACCAAAGACTCAAAATAAGAAAATAATGAATGACAACAACAATTATACAATGACGGAATCTACGGAACCTAAGTCCGGATACAATAATCAAATGGGAAAAGACCGGGGTCGCTATAACGTCTACAATGACTCAGAAGGATCATTGGGGAGTTGAACTCCTACCAATTTCTATGATGAAATAGTGATGACTGCAACATTTTAGGTTAAGTAAGATTTTAATGATTCTTATATCTCGATAAACCTAGTGGAGTATGGCAGGATACTCTTCATAAGAATCACCTATATGAGTGTGAACTGGGCCGGTTCTATGAGAATTGTGAAGGGCTACAATTCTCTAGAGCACTCATAGAAGACCAGGTTGTTCAGGGCCAAAACGAACACAATAGTGAGAACTAAACTGTGTCTGGAGAAATACTATGTGAGTTCTATTGTCTTGGTTTACACAAACGGTTGAACAGTTCAAGACATCATGTTCACTGGTTAGCTAGTAAATCCGATAGTGTCTCACAAGGGAAGGTTCAAAGCCAAAAGCTACCTATCCTTTGCAGAATATTGCCAATTTCTGTACTCTCTATTTTTAGATCATGTTGTTGCATTTTCTCATCGTCAAATTCCATTCATGTGGGGGATTGTTCGAAAAATGGTGTTTTTATAAAGCTTATTTTGGGCCAACTTTGATCCCAAAATTGTGTGTGCCCCGGGTCCGAAGAGGTGAAGTGTTCCTTGCCATGTGGCAAGTCACACGGTGAAGACGGTTCGTCAAAACCATTTATGAGTGAATGGGAACATGACGTCGTTTTCGGGTTCGTGGAATGAACATGTAAAGTTTGTAATGTGAGTTTCCTTGTGAGGCTTGTCCCACATTGAAACTTTAAGAGAGTTTATTTGTGTATATAAGCTCTAGCCTACAACACTTGGGTTGGGCCCCAAGGGGAACCCCAAGTTTGTAGAAGGGAGGAGTTATGGACAAAGTGTACCTTAGCCCAAAACCACAACATAGGCGAGCGTCGCCGCCGTCCGTCCGGGCGTGGGTGTGGGTCGGGTCGGAACATTAATTTTTTGGACAAAATTTATTTGAATTTTTTAAATAAATTCTTACAGGAAAAATTAATTTAAATTTTGAAATTTGTCCAACAATTGTGTCTCTTCCTTTTATTCAATAACAGATTTTTGAGCCCAAACTGTTTTTTGGATCTATTCAAAACCGAACAGATTTAAATCTGCCCAGGCAGATTCAAACAGTGTCATTCTAATAATTGATCTGTTGAACAGTTTGCATATATGTGTGTTTTCAAAACAGCACCTGTTGGATTCAAACCACACCTGTTCATTTGAATTTTATACATGTTCGGTCAGCACTTGTGTGCCTATAAATACCAACATTCCAGCAGTGTTTTTCGATCCGAAAATCAGTCTGCTTTTATGCCTTTGCTGTCCAGATTTTGCTCTAGTGTTCTTCATATATTAGTTTTAGATTAAATAATCAGAGAGTTAGAACACAGGTTTAGTTCGCCGAACAATTTGTCTTGGAGTGCTACTACAAATTGGTTAAGATCATTGTATCCTGGGAGATAGACGCCACTCAACCGTAAGCACCGTAGCGGGGCGAATCTGTCTTAAGGGCAGAGTGTCACACACTCGACTTGGTCTTTTGATTTTTAAATTCGATTCAACAAAATAAATTGTGTAAGTTTTATTTTATTTTTTTTGGCTTTGTTTCTATTTATTTCATTTACACAGAAGATTGTTCCAACACAACCAACATTGTACCACCACCCATCTATCTGAACTACATCTACACCACCCCTTTACCATCATCATAACCACTTTCACAACACTATCATTGCCATTGGTGCCATAGTCACTACTTCTACCACTACCACTGTCACTACCACTACCACTACCACTACCACAATATAAAAATAAGACGAGAAAATTTAAAAATAATAATTTTAAATTTCATCATATATATCAAATAATTTGTTTTAATCTAGTACTTAACTTCTTCTTTTTTTCAAACTATTTTTTAACTAAAAAAATTCAACATTCTATTTTCCCATCTTAATTGTTAGCTTTCAATTTTGTGACGAGGTTACATATTTTGTAATTATGAAATTTTATGATAAAATTATACATTTTTATAATAGGTTACGTATAGTGTACATCCTTTTACGGGTGCACACTGGAGAATTTCCCTTATTTATTTATTAAGCAATAGTTCTTAGGGGGCCATTCAGTCAATTTGTTTTCCTACTTGCCTGCTGAATAGGGAAATTGGTTTATTGTTGAAAATTTTCTACTAGCATTACTGCATGGTTCATGATTTGGGTTAACTTAACTCTATGGTCAGAGTAGTTTTGACTTTCATCGACATATTTTTGATAAAAGTGTCAATGTGTATTTCATTTTAAGATTTTAGATTAAAGTTATGGTTTTTCTAGGAAAAAAAATTAACAAGAACTCCTCCCCACAAGTTCATAGTAGATGGCGGTCCTACTAAAAAAAATTCAGAACAGTTTATGAAATAAAAAAAAAAATTAAATAATTAAAACGACTAAATTTTTAAAATAGATAAAAAAAAATACTTTTTTAACTTTATAAACTCCATTACTTTTATTTTATTTTTTATAATATCCTACTTATATATTATTAAAAATGCTAGAAATTTCTAAAAAATTACAAACTAAGTTACAATGAAGTGTGGGTCTCCTACATATATGGATATGAAACTTGGCGCCTTATTGTGAGTAGGGGTGAGCAGCGGATCTTTCGATCCACCCAAACTGACCGAACAAAACCAATCCGCTGCATTTTGAACGGACGCGTGATGACGAACGGACGGTTATGGATTGATTTTTTTCAATCCGTTTAGTTTTGGACGGATAGCGAATTTGAGATTCCTTTAGCCGCTACTGAATCACCAAACCGCAACTAATAAAAAACTTACTTTATTTCTTCATTTCAAATCTTAAGCTTATCAAGTGCAAATTTATTGACTAATAAAAAACTTACTTTGTAAGGTACTACACAAATTAATCGTAGAAGAGTCAGACTCCTCTTCAGATGGCGTGCTTACTGGGTCAGCTTGTAAACAAGGTTCAAAAGAGTAGTAGTTAATTAATATCATTACGAAGGAAGCTCATCTAGTGGATATACCAATACAGTTGGGCTCTACAAAAATATTCCTGACAGTAATCTTTGCATTTACTCGATTTTTACTAGAATACTCACTGATATTGCAGCTGTTGTACTTCACACAACAAGACAATTACTAGGAGGGAATTATTTCAGCATTTTGGATGAGGGATTTTGATATCTGTTCGAGTGTTTTTTTGTATCCTGTTTGTGCTAAATCTTATGGTATTCTTCAAATGAAAGAACATAATTCTTTGGCCAACAATATCTTCGCCCCACTGAAATTAGTAAAATTTGTAAAAGTTTAAACCGCTAAACTAATTCGCATCCATTTGTCAACTTGCCAATCCGCTCAATTCACATCTGCCGAATTGGTGAACGGATGCGAATTGATTTTCTTCAACCCGCCAATCCGGCGAACGGATAGCGGATTGAAGGTTCCGTGGCAGCAACCAATCTGAACCCACCCCTAATTGTGAGTGATTGATAATTTAATTTGTAATTTATTAAGAATTTGTAGAAGGGTTCAAAAAAGAGAGAGAGAGAGAATTTGTAGAAGGATGATCACATTAAACGACTTGTTAAAATGGCAGTTTAATTGATTATATATTAAAATTTAATTAATAATTCAATTTTTTTTAAATAACTTGTTAGATGTATTTAATTTGTTCATTAAAAAATATATTAAATTAATAATTTATAAAATTAAAAAATGGCATGTTAGATTTATTTATTTATGTTCTCATGAAATAATATTTTCACAAAGTTTATCTAAAAAATTATTTTGAATTAATGATGTACCAAAACTAACTCAATATTTTTTTAGCATAAATTTTAAATACATCCCCTGAAATTTTCATAAAATACTAATTAGCTACTTTCATTATGAAAATTACATCTCATCCCTTAAATTTTCTAATCACATAATAAATAATATTTTCATTAATCAACTATTAAGTTAATTAATAATTTTTGATGATGTTTTTCATTTAACAGTTTTAGTAATTCATTGTTGTATATAGGATAGTTCAGAATATCATTTTTCTGTCAATTTTGTTAAATAACAAATTTTGACAAGAAATATATTTATAATTTTCAGAATTACAAGAAATAATTTGTATTTTAAACAAACTCAAAAATTATATTTGTAATTTATCTTTTTTTCTTCTTCTTCTTCTTCTTCTTCTTCTTCTTTACACACCTTAATTTCTAGACAAATTTTTTGAGTTTGCTCTTGACTACTACCAGGGGCGGAGCTAACAAGGGGCGAGGGGGTCACGTGCCCCTCCTGGGTTTTGCAATTTTTTTTTTTTTAAAACAAACATAAAGAAAATAGTTTAAATAAAAATATTTATAAAAATATTATTTTAAATGTCAATGACATTTTTAAAATAATAAGAATAATAATTGTTATTTTGATTGAAAATAAAGTGATTACGATATTATTATCTATGAAAATTTCAATATAATGGTGATGTCTATTACTATTGACATGCAAACATAATTAATCTCAGTGAAAATATAGAATTTATTGAATTGTTAGTTACATTTGACATGTAGCGTTCATTCTCCATTTTTTTTTTTACTATTAGTTGGTGGTATCACATGTTAATTGATAATGTCTCTGCAACAACTACAGAAGCTACAGATCAGCCTATAGCTGCAGAAGAAGAGAAGTTGAGCTGTAGTTGAAGCCACAGAGCTGAGCTCCTTTCTGCAGCAGATTGATACAGCAGAAGCTATACAAATCTGTTACAAATCAGTTAGAGATAGTGGTGCGTGTGTTACATATAGTGATGTGTTAGTTAGTTAGAAAGTTGTTATAACTGTACCTTAGGTTAGTTAACTAGTAACTAGAGTTACAATTGTTGTATATAAAACTAACTGTATAGAAGCTATTTTGTGTATGAAAAGATTAGTTTCAGATTCTCTTTATGGTATCAGAGCCTTCTAGCTCTTGCGAGCATTAAAACCTTCATCTTCAATCTATCAATGGTGAATCTTCATCAAGAATCAGCAATGGCAGCTTCTTCATCAGGTATCTCTACCAGTGCTTCTTTACCTTCCAATCTCACTCTGCTCATCTCCAATCTAAATTCGTTTGTTCCAATCAAACTTGAGACTACAAATTATCTGATATGGAGAAGTCAATTCCAAAACATATTACGAGCCACAAATCTACTTGGATTTGTTGATGGATCAAAGAAATGTCCTTCTTCCACAATTCTGGATGAGAATCATAATGCTGTAGTCAATCCAGACTACACAGAATGGATTACTGTTGATGCACATTTACTTAGTTGTATTACTGCTACACTGTCTTCATCCATATACACATCTGTTCTGCATTGTCTCACTAGTCATGAAGTATGGACTACATTGGCTACAAGATTCACCTCCTTGTCTAGATCACATGTACATCAATTGAAAACTAAGCTCAATCATCTTACCAAGAAGAATTCAACAATGGAGGACTATCTCTGTCAAATCAAAACTATTGCTGATCACTTAAGTCTTGCTGGCTCACCAATTCATGATGAAGATCTGGTTTTACTTACTCTAAATGGACTACCTGATGAGTACAATGCTTTTAAAACATCCATTCGTACCAGATCTGAACCTATCTCCATTACTGCCTTATCTTCCTTATTATGTTCTGAATCCATTCATATTGAAGGCTTTCTTAAACAAGCTCACACATCAGATCTTCCATTTGCTTACACTGCTACCAGACCTTATTCTAGAGGAAGTGCTCGAGGTTACAACAGAGGTGGATACAAAGGTAATAATTCAGGAAATTCAGGCAGCAGATTTTTTAAACATATGAACAGAGATGGAGGACAAGGTAACATCTATAGAGGTGGAGGACATAGTAATGGAGTACAAGGCAGATCATCTTCATTTTTGCAGCATTCACAACTGATTTGTCAAATATGTGGCAAAGCAAACCACTCAGCCATGGATTGCTGGCACAGAATGGATCAATCTTTTCACTCCTCTTCTTCACAAGGCAGAGGATCACAGTCTAAAGCATATGTTGCCTCTTCTTCCACCACTTCTGCTGCTCCAGAATTTCAGTTTCAGTCTGCCTCTGCTGCATCTATCCCAGAATATCAGGCTACCTCTGCTGCATCTGTTCCTAGTTCAAATTGGTTCTTAGATTCTGGAGCCACCACTCATTTCACTAATGATCTTAATAATTTCACTCAATTTCAGCCTTATCAAGGCTCTGATCATGTCACTATAGGAGATGGTTCTACTCTGCCAATTCATCACACTGGAAATGGTTTGCTTCCTACACCAAGCACTTCTTTCTATCTTCATAATTTGCTTCATGTTCCTTCCCTTTCTACCAATCTTTTGTCAGTTCATCAATTCATAAAAGATAACAACTGCACCATTACTTTTGATGCTGATTGTTTCATTATACAGGACAAGTTTTCCAAGCAAATTCTGCATAAAGGTCATCACACAGCTGGTCTTTATTCTCTCACAGCTTCATCTGTTGTTCCTGGAACTTCTTCCACAACTTGCTTCAAAACTTCCACTAGACCTTCTTCTTGCAGCAAGAGCACTTGGCATAGTAGATTAGGTCATCCTTCTAGTAATAAGCTGCAAGTGCTTGTATCCCAAAATTTGTTACCCACTAATGTACCTAGTTCTAATGATAATAAGCTGTGCTCACATTGCTGTGTTTCTAAGAGTCATAGGTTGCCATTTCATCTGTCCAATTCCACTGTAAATCAACCATTGGCTCTTATTCATTCTGATGTATGGGGACCCTTTAATGCATCTATTTCACATTTTAAGTACTATGTTCTTTTTATTGATGATTACAGTAAATTTACTTGGCTATTTCCTCTGACTTACAAAAGTGAGGTATTTTCTAAATTTGTTGAATTCAAGGCCTTTGTTGAGACTCAATTTACCACTAAGCTTCAAGTCCTTAGAAGTGATAATGGAGGGGAATATTTAGCAAATAAGTTTCAGCAATTTTTAAAAGATAAGGGCATTGAACATCAACTTAGTTGTCCTCATACTCCTGCTCAGAATGGAGTAGCTGAGAGGAAGCATAGGCACTTAATTGAAACTACTATTGCCCTAATGCATCAATCTGCTCTTCCATTGACCTATTGGTTTGATGCTCTTGCCACCTTAGTATTTCTTATTAACAGACTTCCTACTTCCAAGCTTAGTAATCTCACTCCTTTTCAAACTTTGTTTCATCACTCACCTGATTACTCCTTTCTCAAAGTGTTTGGTTGTAGATGTTTTCCTTGGCTGAGACCTTACACCAGTCACAAACTTCAGCCTAGATCTGTCCCTTGTGTCTTTATTGGTTATGTTCCCTCTACCAAAGGGTATAGATGTCTTGATGTTGCTACTGGCCATATTTTTGTTTCCAAACATGTCATTTTTTATGAGAATACCTTTCCATTTCAGTCTCCATCTATGTCTTCTCCTCAGTCTGTTCCTCCTTCACTTTCTCAGTTGCAAACTTTCTTTTGGCCTGTCACTGATTCAGTCAATTCCTGTTCTGGTTCTCATCCTACAGGTTCTTCTCTACCTGTTGTAAATTCTATTTCCTCTACTCCAGTTCTGTCTGGTTCTCATTTGGCTCCCTCTTCTAGTTCTGAACACCTTGAAGTTGCAGGTTCTGGTTCAGTTTCTGTCCCTGATGCAGTTGTTGTTTCTGGTTCTAGACCTGCTGATTCTAGACCTGCACCTGTTGCAGTTTCTGGTTTTGTTCCATCAATTCCCATTTCTTCCATCTCCATTGATTGACCTTTTCCTGCTTCTACTTCAAATACTCATCCCATGCTCACCAGGTCTAAGTCTCACTCTCTCCATGCTGAATCTAAGTCTCACTCTCTCCATGCTGACTGCCTTCTCACTTCTTTTTCTCCCACTGAACCTGATACTTTTCAAGCTGCTTCTAGGGAAGAAGAAGCAAAGGCTTAAGGAAGAAAGCACAAAATCTGTATTATTTTTCAGAATTTTACATACCCCCCATATGGGAGTTCCTCAATTATTTATAACTACTTCATTGCCTCACCCTTCTAACTGCCTAACTAATTCACAACTGATGTAACTGACTAACTAATTCACAACTGATGTAACTGACTGACTAACTAATCTCTCAACCACTACCTAACTAACTTCCTTCAATTGACCCATAATCCAGAATAATCCAGAACCTTCTTGACATAACATTCCCTGCTGCTTGAAAAATAGCCTTGACCTCAAGGCTGAAATTGAGGACCTCTTACACTACATGCCTTTTCAGACTCTGATTGGGCTGGCAATTCCCTGGATAGACGTTCCACTACTGGCTTCTGTGTTTTTCTTGGTCCAAATTTGGTATCCTGGTTTGCTAAAAAGCAACCTACTGTGGCTAGATCCTCCACTGAAGCTGAATATAGAGCACTGGCTCACACTGCTGCTGAGCTAAGTTGGCTTGGCATGCTTCTCTCTGAATTGCATGTTCCTTCTCCTTCTCCTACTTTATGGTGTGATAATATATCTGCCATATCTCTGTCTTCCAATCCTGTTTTTCATGCCCGAACTAAACATATCGAGGTGGACTATCACTATGTTAGAGAAAGAGTAGCTGCTAAACAACTTTCCATTTGTCATATTCCAACATCTGATCAGGTGGCAGATATTTTCACCAAACCTCTGTCTCTTTCCCGCTTTACTTATCTTCAGTCCAAGCTTATGGTTCTTCCCTCTCCCATCAGCTTGAAGGGGCCTGATAATGTCTCTGCAACAACTACAGAAGCTACAGATCAGCCTATAGCTGCAGAAGAAGAGAAGTTGAGCTGTAGTTGAAGCCACAGAGCTGAGCTCCTTTCTGCAGCAGATTGATACAGCAGAAGCTATACAAATCTGTTACAAATCAGTTAGAGATAGTGGTGCGTGTGTTACATATAGTGATGTGTTAGTTAGTTAGAAAGTTGTTATAACTGTACCTTAGGTTAGTTAACTAGTAACTAGAGTTACAATTGTTGTATATAAAACTAACTGTATAGAAGCTATTTTGTGTATGAAAAGATTAGTTTCAGATTCTCTTTATTAATGATGACGTGGTATAACTATTATATTGAATTTTTACGCATATTTTGTATAAAAAATTATTTTATCATTATATAATTTATTTTAAAACTTTATATCCATGATTTTTTTTAGTATTATCCATGATAGACTAATTACAAATAATATTTAGCTTATTTGGTTCTAGTTTTCATAAAACAGTTTTCAAAAAATTCTACATTTTTATTTTCCGTATTTTAATGTTTTCAATAAATTTTTTTAATATTTTAAGAAATTTTTTTTTTAATTTTTAGACACACCTAACATAAATATACCTAAAAAGTATAATATTTGTAAAAAAAAATCTTTAAAAAATATACTAAATACCAAAAAATATATAATTAATATGAAAATTTAATACATTTTTTGTATTATTGTGTATTTATTATTATTTTTAAATATTTTTCACAAATATTTTACTATTTGGATACATATCTAAGTAATATGCATCTAAAAAAGTAAAAAAATTGTTTAAAATTTAAAAAATATTCACTAAAATCAAAAAAATACGAAAATAAAATTTTAGTTTTCAGAAAACTGAATTCAGAAAACTAAAACCAAACACGCTGATTTTTTTTTTTTTTTTATCTTTCTTGAAGTTAATGGTAAAAATTTATGTTAAATATTTTTATAAAAAAATTTAATATTATAATTAATAAGTGCCCCCTCTGATTTAATTTTTTGACTCCGCCACTGACTACTACCCTAGGTAAATAAGTTATATTATAGTTTGCAGGTATACTGATCATTCAATTATAAAAAGAGAGAGGCCTTCTATTGATTTTCTGCGGCAAAGCAATAAGATTTCAATTTTCTTTTGAGGTGTGTTTGGAAAGAAGGAAAATCTAAGAAGTGGGTGTTAGAATGGGAGTTGTTGTGATGATAATTGTTGGCATGCTAATATGCCTTGCCACGGTGGCACATGCAGCTCAGGGAACTGCTAGTTACTATACTCCTGGCAAGCGTGAGTGCTATTTTATTTTATCTTTTTGTTCAAGTTAAATTATGCGTATTTTAACTAATTTTAAAATTTTAAAATTAAAGATCAAACAAATAATCATCTACTCTTTAAATTGACTTAAACTCAAATTTTTGATTCTTATTATTACTAAAAGTGCTAAATTTATAATTGATACATCACTTGCATGACCCAACAAACTTATGCATATTCTACATTTATCTATTTGAAAAATCGTTTTTCAAAAATCTTATTATCTTTTTTTTTTTTTGGGACAAATTACATTGTTAGTCTCTATATTTTAATTTTTTTATGTCATTTTATTCTCTGTAATTTTAATTAGATCGATTTTCGACTTTGTCTCAAATTAGTCCAATTCTTTACAATTGCTAACATTTTTTTATGGCAGATGCGCACATGAGGGACATGTGTCATACTTTTAGGAATAAAATTATAAATTTGATCAATTCATTGACATAACCTCAATCAATTCGGTGAAAATTTCCTATCAAAAACCCTAACGACATTATTAATTGCACTAAATTGATACAAAATAGGGTCAAAATAAAATCAATTAAAACTATAAAGACTAAAATGTCACAAGCAGCAAAATGCACGGACTATTTTTTTATGTTTTTTTTTTTTTTAAGTGTATACAACTTCTAATCATAGTATATATCATGCAAACACCTGACAAATTTACAGACATAGTCGACATATGCTCTTTAAATTTTTTTTGGGGGGGGGGGAAATTACCAACAAACAAAAAAAAATCAGATTTGACTCTTATAATAACATAAATTTTAATTTTTAATTTTGTCAATTTAAATTTTTAATTTTATATTTGTTTTCAATCTGAACCATTTATCTATTTCTGTTAAGTAAAATCGACAAAAAAATAAGTATTTTAGACGTTTTATATATTCCTACATTGAATTTAATAACTAAAATACAGTTTTTTCGTTGGTTTTAGTTTATGAAAATAAGTAAATATTTTAGATTGAAAACAAATAAAAAATTCTTATTTGGAACGATATTCAAAATTCAGGGTCAAATATATCACAATTGAAAAGTCAAACAAACCATAGGGACCATTAGTGTAATTCATCATTTATTTTATTATAAAGGTCAAACTCTAAATTTCTTTCTTGTAATAGGTCATTTTTTTAAAAGAAAAATTAATCTATAAATCCCATCTTGAGAAACGGTGATCCGTTTAGTCTCAAGGACCAATTAGTTCTATTGATTTTGGAAATGTAGATTAAATATTGTTACCCAAAAGGCAACCCAAGAAGGGGGTAAATTGGATTTCTACAAGTTAAAACTAATAATTACCTAATAAAAACTTAACAATTAGTACAATATGTGTAACAGATAATAATCCCAATAATATCAAATGAACATCACAGTTAAACCAATTGAAGGAGATGAGGAAAGAGAATGCAAACAAAATTTATAGTGGTTCGGCTTCAACCAAGTTTACATCCACTCCTCAAGCTTCACTTGAGATTTTCCACTATGCTTCTAGCTTCACGGGGATGCTAGCAACCTCATGTACATAGAGCAATCCTTCACAGATTTTCTAGCTTCACAGGAGTGCTAGTAGCCTCATACACGTGAAGCAATTCTCCACAGATTTTCTAACTTTACAGGTATAGCGATTCTGGTTTAAACCCAACCCATCTTGTATTCCGGACTCGGGTTTCATGATTATGTATTATTGTTCTTGTCTTTTTCCCCTTATTCCTTATTGAAATTGAGTATTGGAATATCTTGGTTGTGTTTGGAACAGGTTGGTTGCTAGTTGGTTCAAATTGTTATTGTCTAAATTTTGGCATCTTTGCTCGAGCGAAACTTCTTGTGCTGGAGCGAGCTTTGTGAGCTCCCAGTATTTTTGCAGGCTGCAGAGATACTAGGTGTAACGCCCCTAGAAAATGTACATAATGATAACATAACATCCATTACTCCTTATGACAAATCGAAATAAATCCCCAATGCTTGCATTAAATGATCATGAGGTTCGAACAAAATAGTTCCACATGCGGATATACATTCAATGAATTCTAGCACATGAATCTATAGCATGTAAAACATTCAGTCACAAATAAATAAATGCCCTCAAGGGCTTACAAGTTCCAAGGCTTAAGCCTAATTATACAAAAGATGGTTTCTCGAATACATTTACGGGGAACTTAAGTACAGGTCCTAATAAGTGGACTTATTGTCCAATAGGTCTTAAGATAATTAATGACATTTTTCATTAAACACTATTAACAAATGTCACTAATTGTTAATTTTTAACAACAATATGAAAATTTTGTCACAAAAAATATCACTAATTATAAGTTTTAACGACAGTTTAAAAAATCGTCACAAAAAAGTGTCATTAATTCACAACTTTTAGCAACAATTAAAAAAATTTGTCACAAAAAAAGTCACTAATTGTAAGTTTTAGCGACAACTTATGAAAACCATGACAACAAAAAGTCACTAATTGTCAATTTTTAGCGACATATGTAAAAAATTGTAACAAAAAAATTATTTTTAGCGACGATTTTACTAAGACTTATTTTCAATAGGACTTTATGGGAATTAAGTCTAACTATTAGGATCTATTGGTAGTTTACCCTACATTTTTATAGCCCTTGGCTTACAAAAAATACAGTCATAACAAAATAGAGCCTTGTTGTGACAACCCAACTCTGTGTTATGCTAATTAATGTTAACCATATTTATAATTATGAGCTTGATATGATTTTGAATATTAATTATATGATTATATGCGTTTGTGAAATTCTATATGTTCACTGTAGAAAGATCTGTTTGATTTTCTGTTATAAAATTCAAACTAAGGGTCGTAGAGGCGTCAGAAACCAAAATTAATTGTACCATCGTAATTAGCAAAATTTTTAGAGCCTATGATAAAATTTCATTAGAAATTGATTCGGATCAGAATAATTAGATTAAATTAAATAAGTGAGTCTTTGATTAAATTATCTTATGAATGATTAAGAGACTTAATCCAAGATTTGTGTTATAAGCTAATCACCACTGTATATGGAGACATGAGATGAAACTCATCTTCCTTGAGCTCAAATCAACCAAGAAGAATATAGAGAGAGGGAGAAACGATTAGAGAGAGAGAGAGAACGCAAAATTGAAGACTTAGACTCAAAGCTTGGAGAATTGAAGGAAAATTGGAAAATTGAGCTAGAATACACTTAGATTCAAGCTATAGGTATGATTGTTAACCTTGATTCTTGTGATAAGAGTATGTAGAAGTTAAATTCACCTAATTCTTGAGTTCATTTGAATGTAATTGTACAAAGAAAGTATGAATCTCTTTGAAATGGAAAAATTGAGTTGAATTGTGTACATGCATGCATGAATCACCAAGTTGAGCATGAATTTCATGGAATTATCCTCATGCATAAAGCTATAATTGACATTTTTGGTGATGTTTCATAGTCTTACTACTTTTCATCTCATGCATGAGAGTTTTGAGAAGATTTGAAAAGAAAAGAGTACAATGCATCTCATGCATAGTTTCAACCTTGTGATTTAAGCTTGAATTTGGGACAAAGGTTCATGATTTTGAGTAATTGGTTTTAAATTTCCATATTCTTATGTCCTATAACGGTTTTCCATTTTTTTGCATCAACTTGCAAGCATTGGACCCTTGAACATCAAGTTTGAACTTCAAACAGAATTTTGGAAAACCCAGAATTCGACTTGTCCGCTCGAGCGGGGAAAGCGCCGCTCGAGGGTAAAAATCAAGCTCCCAGAAGTTTTGCAAAAATTTGTATTGTCGCTCGAGCAGCAAAGTGTACCCTCGAGTGAACCTTGTTTTGCAAGGCTTCTCGCTTGAGCGTCGAAAGTCTCACTCGAGCATAAAATACAAGTAACCAGTACTTTTGCAGACCAAAGGGGTCTGCTCGATCATCCAAAGCTGCGCTCGAGCAAAGGGCCCTATTTCAGAAATTTTAAAAAGTTGTTCTATACTTCGTTTTTCGTTCCCTTTCATTTCTAAGCACTCTTAGGCATGCATTGGACATCTGTAGACGTCCCCGAACGCCCCAGGAGGGTGAGTCCCGTTCTGTTCATATGGGCTCACTACATGTTCGGACTCTCAAATTGTCACGATTCTGAATCTGAACCAAAGAGTCCAAATCCGGCAAATCGTTTTGAGAAAACAGATTTTGAAAGAAGTGCCAAACATGGACTGCTTTACCAGATACAGAGTCGCCACCTAAATGTTTTATTTTGGGGAAATTTAGGAAACCATGACTCGTTTGCTTAAGGCCACGTGTCCGTCATCACCAAAGTTGCCTCGGCTCGGGAACTTGGGTACGATTGGGGAAGGTCACTTCATGAGCACCCCCGCTCGCCCGATCAAAGATCGGCCTCTACTAACCATGATATCTAGTTTTGAAAACATTATGCGTTCTTATTCTGGTTATTAGCCTAGATTTATTATGTGATGCGCACAGCATACAAGTATAGACTGGATCGCCTGAATTAGAACAAAATATCTCATGTTTGTTTATTTGAAAGCGGTTTGCCACTCGCAAGTAGGCTTAAAATGCAGATTTTGCCACCCTCTGGTGGGCTTAGAAAACATGATTTTGCCACTATCTAGTGGGCTTAAAACTCACATTTAATGAATTGTTCCAATCCAAATAACCCAACCTTCACCCACAGGCATTCAGGCAGATATATCACATAAGCATATAGCCTCATGGTAAGCATGCTATCATGGCAGTCACTCACACACATGCAAGGATGCTAAAGCATAAACACTTACCGAGTACTCCAAGCCAAAACAAAAGCTATGTTAGAAATCCGTGCATGATCCTAACTATACAGAAATGCCTAATGCAACACATGCAAAATGCAACTAAGATAGGCTCAGCTATTCTAAAGATGGCATGTAAAAAGCTACAACTAACATGTATTCAACTTGGAATTGAGATACAAATGCAGTTAGTATGATGCGCCGAGCCTGGTGCATGCAAGACAGATAAATGAATGCAAACATGCTATCATACTGTATGCTAATTGAAAGATGCCTTAATCTAACCATCATAAGCTGATAAATAAAAGGGAGAAAGACGTGGGGTTGGAAGACACACATCACACACACGCACACTTATTACAACATTGCCCTCGCGCAGAGGGTCGGAATAAATAATACAGTCCCAAATGAATAAATAATACAGTCCCGAATAAATACAGATTCCTAATTAATTAACAAATTAATCTAGGGAAAACAGTAAATTGGCATGCAAATCCATGGACCGCCTCAGCTCTGTTGCAAATGATGAATGATGCATGCTCGGGTTGCCTTGTGCGGAGAATCCCTTGCGATGCCCCGGTTTGCCTCTGTTTGTAATTATTCTTGGGATGCGTGCCAGGCTCTGGAAGGTTGCTGATTTCTGATTTGCTGCAACAGAGAGCAACAAAGGGGCATGGCAAAGTATTTTCACATATGTATGCGTGACTACTCTTCAGGGAGTGCAGCCCTTGATCCTCGTGCCACCAATCACGCGTCTCGATGCATGATGGCCTAGAAGTCGAATTGCATGACTCAATATGAAATGAATGCACATATGGATACAACAAGGCCTAGACTCCATCATGGATAATCCGGAGTGTCGGCGACAGGGAATTGAGACACGTTCCGTCACTCGTAGTACGAAACGTCCCTCGTTTCCCATGCTTGGGCTAACTCCTATCCCAAGCACAATGCAATATGCATGACATGCATGAATGAAATCCTAACATGCAACCTAACATACGCAATGCTATGAAATGGCAAACACAATGCACGATGTAACGAGGCATACACAATGCTCTAACATACAACCTTGCATACGCAATGCTATGAAATAAAATGGCATACACAATGCATAATGGACTTATACTAACATGAGTGGACCTCAGCCACACTCACATCAATAGCCATTAGGTGAAAATGAGACTCTCGAAATGCATACACGCATGCACGCAAACCGAGGACCGAACCTAAGGCATAACATGTAACTCTAACAAGGCATGGCAAGGGATGCAAGATGGCATGCAAACTCACAAATTCCAGCACTGAAATATGATGCTAAACAGCCCCGAAACATGAAAAAATGGCACCCGATGCATGAGATAAAACCCAAAACTCGAAACTAGGCACATGGAATGACTTATAGCTATACAAAGCATGCATTATTTGATCATGAAGCATGAAGACAGAGCCAAGGCAGTCCCAAAACATGAACATTTCCAGTTCAAAGCATGGCCAAAAGATGCTAGCATGGTGGACAAAATAGCATGCAATCCTGACTAGCAATCATGGTTTACATGGCAAGTATATGAATAAAATGTAATCTCACCAAACCAGTAAAAATCAGTGAATAAATCATGTGAAAATAGGCCCAAATAACCACTGATATGCAACCATTGTATGCAAAAATAATGAGTTACTTTGGAGGGCCATGCAAGGAGTTATTAAGCACATGCAAGGTAGACATTTAGCATGGCATAAACAACTATGAAAATCAAATATGGTAGTTCTAAAACTCACCAAATTGACCCTGGAAAGTGACTTCGAAGCATGCAAGCTAGGGTCTCTTTGGAAGGCCAAAAAGGCCACCAAACAAGAGAAGAAGAGAGGGGGTCACCCCCCTCTAATCTTGGATCTCAAAATAGTGTTCCAGCCACTGAAAATCCACTGGATTTCAGTGGCTAGAAGGCCAAATAGAGCATGCAATTGGGGCTTAGGTGTAAGGCTCAAAACAAGGGACAATCAAGCATATAAGGAAGCATGTGACCTCAAATAAAATAATACCCTTAATAAAACACGAAGATGATGTCAAAAAAATCCTTTTTCCAGTTTATAACAAGTCTCAAAAATGAACACAAATAGGGCTAATCTATCATGCAAAAATGGCCCTAAAAGAGAGATAGAAAGCAAGAGGCAGTATCTGGCCTCAAACAGTGAAGAGCCCTTCAACAAAGTTGAAGAGGGGCTCAAAATGAAGCACTTTACAGTTTGGCTCGAAGCCCAAAAATGCTTACAAACAGGGCTAACATATCATGCAAGAAATAGCCATAAAAGAGGGATAAAGGGAAAGGGGTAACAGGTGGCTTCAAACAGAGAAAAACCCTTGATCAAACATGAAGATAAGCTCAAACTAAGACCATTTCCAGTTTGGGTCGGAGCCCAAAAATGCTAGCAAATATGGATTAGATATAGAGCAAAATAAGGCAAGAAAAGAGGAGAAGAAGACTTACCCTTGATGACCAAACTTCAGCAGCTCTTGGACCAAATTTCTGAGCTCTCAACCTCTTCAAAACAGTCCCAAAATGCTGGAATGGAGGATGGAGGCCTTGTGCTATGGGTTGGTGTGTAAATGGCCAAGAACCAAGGGTGTTTTGAGGCTTGGAAGAGAGGGAGAGAGAGGATTATATGCAATGGCCCTAAACAATTTTTTGTAACCCTTAGAAATGGAGGAGAGTGCTGGTTTTAAAGAGGGAGGGAGGCCAAGGAAAGGAGGGGAAAAACAAATTCAAATTTCCCCCCCCCCAAAAGACAGCCCCCCGGATACAAAATCTGGGGGAAAACAAATTGCACAACTAGAATACACTTGGAGAGAGGATCATGGCCGGCCAGGTTCAAAAGGTTCAGGTGGCCGGCCGGCTAGGGGTCAAAAGGGTCAATGAAAATTGCTGGCCGGCCACCTCAAAAAGGTGGCCTCCTATGTGTGCACAACACAACTATGTGGTCAAAACCCAGAAAATGTGAACCAAGAGAGAGAAAAGCCAACTTTTTAGAGGGGTTCAAAAGGGTCAAGGACAATTACTGGCCGGCCTATACATATTGGTGGCCTCCCAGGTGTGTACAACACAAATATGGGATTTAGGGCTAAAGAAAGTGGCCCCGGGGTGGTCAACATTAGCTTTTTAGTGAGGAAAACGGGCGACGGAGAGCGATGAAGAAATAAAGCTGGCTTTTCAGAACAATTGTTGGCCTCCCACCCTCCTACAAGCTTCCTGACAATGAAAATAAGGTCTCCACCAAAAATGAACCAAAACGGATGCAAAACGGAGGTTCGGGGACCGAAACGCGCGGCTCGGGGCCCTGAAAATGGGCTGTTAAACACCAGAGGTGGCATTCGACCACGAAGTTGGTCTCTCGAGCCACAGTGTCCCCCAAAAGGGAGTAAATAAGATGTGTGCCAAAAACCGGAGCAAACAGAGGTGGTTAGGCAATCCCGAACCGAGGCACACGGCCGTCGGCTCCGAAAAACTGAAAACCGGACTCCAAATGGGAAAAATGGCCTACGTCCACGAAACGTAGCCTACGGCCACTGAGAGATGATCTACGAGACCTCTCTCTCCCTTCGGGAAGAGAAAACAGAGAAAACAGAGCCTGATTCGCAAACCGAGGCAAGGCGTGAAAGAGTCCGGAAGTCCGGAGGCAAAGCTTACAGCCGGGACTCTAAAACTTCTGAACGAGCACAATATGCAATATCACCGAGCGCTCAATCAGTGACGTCTGAGTCTTAAGGTCGGTCAAAAATGGGGTGTCTACAGTTGCCCCTCTTTGACAGAACTCGGAAGTCATAAGTGACGGGAGTGAATGTCAAAGCCCGAGACGACCCATTTTTGACAAGGCCGAAGACTTAGACAAACAGGCGAGACAAACAGAGATGCGCCCGTAGGCAGGGGGGCAAAATGCAACTGGCAATGCAAGAAGCCGAAGGTAACTCAATGATCATGCAAATGCAGTAAGTTATAATGAAGCACATATTCACAATAGATGCAACAGTTTTAAGCAAGAACGCAAAGCAACTACATTTCATGCAGTAAGAATGTGGAGAATTATTCAATTCTCGCCACGTCTCACACGGAGAAGATACAATACCTGTGCGGTTCGTCTGGTCGTACCAGCCTCAAATGAACCGTACATACAATATCGTGCCCTGAAAAGAGACTCAACAAGCACAACATTGTTAACAACATATTTTCAAAATGATATTGAATGCAGACAATCGCGGCGTCGATAGAAAAGTGCATCGCAATGCGAGGAGTAACGCGCGTGACAACGTGGGTTAAGCATGAGGGTATGACAACACCTGTGAAACATGCACAATAGTATGAGTGGTGTGCATAAGAATGCAAGTGACGTGCATAACAATGCAGAATAAATGTGGACTCGAATGCATGTTTGTCATAAAACGACGATCAAAGAAATGCAAGCTTTTGATGAGGGCGACTCAATCGCGACCTCCGGTTTACCTCCCGGAGGGGTCGCAACATGTTCAAAAAGGATACATCTCACTTTTGACGAGTAACGATGAGAAACGCATCGAAAGTTGAAGTTGAAGTTCCGGTAGAGCGATTTTGCGACGGAAAGTGCACTTCTCTTGTACTTTTTCAGGTCCCGGGGACTCCAATCCTCCCCAAAATTTGCAGAGAGCTTGGTGGGCACCTGGGGATCTTTTATTGCGGGAGCCGGAGTCCCACCTCTCCCATCAGGCACAGGAGGTATGTTCCTCGCTTTCACATTTTCTGCGATGTAACCTGCATTTTCCATGCATTCCATGTTATGTTTATCCGCTCATTCGAGTGCCCCGCTTGTTTAGAATGCTTTGGTCTATGACACCGTATTCTGTTTGCATCTTGAACACATAGTTCAATCACTTGAATTTCTGAACACACAGTCCATGAGTTGAAGGTGAACACACAGCACACACACTTGTTAGAAAGTTGAACACGCAGCCCAAACTTTGAATTTCCGAACACACAGCATGAATGGAAGGTGCACACACAGCACACTCTTGACAGAAGGTTGAACATGCAGCCCAAACTTTGAATTTCTGAACACACAGCCCAGATTAAGGTGAACACGCAGCCCACTGATTTTGAAATTTGAACATGCAGCCCGAACTTTGAATTTCTGAACACACAGCCCAGATTGAGGGTGAACACGCAACCCACTGATTTAAAATTTGAACACATAGCCTAAACATTTGACGTCGAACACGCAGCCCACTGATTTTGAAAGTTGAACATGCAGACCAAACTTTGAATTCTTGAACACACAGCCCAGATTGAGGGTGAACACGCAGCCCACTGATTAACAGGTTGAACACGCAGCCCAAACCTTGAATTTCTGAACACACAGCCCAGATTGAGGGTGAACACGCAGCCCACTGATTAACAGGTTGAACACGCAGCCCAAACCTTGAATTTCTGAAGACACAGCCCAGATTGAGGTGAACGCGCAGCCCACTGATTTTGAAATTTGAACATACAGCCCAAACACTTGATTTGCACGCAGCTCATTGCATTGTATCTGTTTTAGTTTGCACATAGCTCATACATTTCATTTGCACACAGCTCATTTGTTTCATTTGCACGCAGCTCATTTATATCATTTTGAGACTGAATGTATGTATTCATTCTGAATACAGGTGACTTCCCGTGTCACACGAGGATACGGCTCCGTTGCGGCTAGGGAGTGGTATGCGGAGCTCCCGGAGGTTGTCCGGGATTTGGTTGACTTAGCAGGGTTCGGGCCCTTCTGCTCTAGGATATCTCGTTGTTCGGCTAGTAGGACGTAGATGGGTGCTTTGGTGGAGAAATGGTGGGACACCACCAACTCCTTTCATTTATCTGCCACTGGGGATACGACTATGACCCCATTTGACTTTGTCGTATTGACCGGCCTTGATGTGGGAGGCTGGGCGATCCCATATGACGAGGACATGGGCCAGTGGGAGGCCGCCTGGATCTACTTATTGGGAGCCCGCCCGCCAGTTGACAGATCTTCGGGCAGGGTCCGATATACTTGGTTTTCTTCCCATTTCCGGAGGGTGGAGATGGAGCCTGAGAAGGATCCTGAAGATGACAGTTTCGACTCAGATGGTGCCGGTGGTGCAGAGTCTGTTCCGCAGAAGAAGACGAAGAGGGCCCCTTATTCCTGTTCTTGAGAGCATTAGTACAGCTGTTTCATGCTTTATTTACCTTTTTTACTAGTAGTTGTAGTACATTGTACATTATTAGGCAGTTTTATTTTCTGTAAAACTTGTACCTTTGTTGTAAAATGTTGTAACAAAGGAAGCATGATGGAATGAAACAGCTTTTTGAAAAAGTGTTGTACTTTATGTTTTCAGCATCGCATCGCATCATTTTGCAAATAATGAGATTGAACGGTAAATGTGCATTGTGTATTTGCCAAGTCAGGTAGCGAACCGACACGACAAACTAAACAACCTAACTTACTAAGAGACGACAAAACCTTAGCAAGTTTACGACACAACAAAATTGATAAACAAAGAGTAACAACTCAAATGCACAAAACTCGGCGACTCGATAAACAAGACTCGGTAAACAAAACAGCTCGACCAACAAAACAACAACTCGATAAGCAAAACAACAACTCGATAAGCAAGACTAAACACCAATTCAATAAACAAAACACATTTCAGACGATTTGGGTGATGGAGCGCATCCGAAGTAGAGGGAAATGGAGGCCTTCGACACTCCCGATGCATGGACATGCTCGGAACTTTCTTCTAGAGGGTAGAACAGGACTAAAGACACAAATTGCAGCATGGCCAACCACCTTTGGGAGCTGGCCGACCAGCTTTTTGCATTTGAGGGGAGAGGGGTGGCCGGCATACCAGAAAAGGTGGCCGGCCAGCCACTTAGCTCAGCAACCACCAGTTTTTCGACATGTGTCCCCCCGAACAATGCCTTATCCCCTTTAAAAGTCCTAGCTCCATGGCTCATTCATTTCATCTCAGTTTTGCACCAAAATGGAGGCGTTTCTCGTCGAAAATCTCAAAGCTTGGATTGCTTCTTTAGACGGCTCAGAAAAGTTAAACTTCCGGGGCTTTGGCTTGAATGCACTATTCACGCTGAGCCGTACTCCGCTACACCTTCCCTTCCTTCATGCCGCGGCAAGGTTTTGGAACCCGGTAACACATGTCTTTAGCTTCGGCGGGCAAGAGGTATGTCCAACTTTCGAAGATTTTCAAGTTTTGATGGAATCTGAATGTTATGAAGAGACCTTGCCTCAGTTTCGCTTTGGTCACGCCCAAGCTTTAGGGCGGATGTATGGACTCACCACGCATGACACTTGGTCTCTGATCTGTAATGGGGAACTGGACATCCTCGGATTGATTTATCGCTTTTCTGACACCGGTGACCGTGGCGACCATCATTGGCAAGGTTTCCGACAACATGCCCTTTGTTTGTGTATGCTATCTCACTTTCTGCTTGCTCTGGGCTTCGGTGGATCTAGCATTCGTCTGATTGAAGTTGTTCAAGGCTTGAAGGAAGGAAAGAGCTGCATTGCCATGGCATTGGCCAAAACATTGATGGGCTTAGATGCTTTCTATCGCCGGGAGATGACCAGATTTGCGAGAAGTCCACTACTGCTGCAGGTAATGTTTCTCACCCAATCTCACATATGTATTGCTCACATCACTCGGCCCACAAGCTCGGTTTTTCTCACAAAACCCTTGTCTTACTTTTCTCTCATCGTACATCTCTCTATTCTTTATTCTCTCATTTTTCATCCCTCCCCAGGTATGGTTGATGGATAAATTGCAGGTTGTGGACTCTTGCCCACCCTACTCAGCTCGCGGCTACTTCTTCCGACAACGCCTAGTTAATGCCCTTGATGAGGGATGGTGGTTCAACTGGATGTGCAATTTGTCTGCAGATCGCATCGCCTGGCGCTGCCCTTGGCTCAATCTCCCGGCAATGAGCTATAGCATGTTCCGGCAGACCGGGATCCAGTTGGTTGGTCTGACTCACTATGTATTCTACTTTATATTCTGGTTCCAACGCCAGTTTGGTCGTGATCAGACTTGCCTGCCAGAGGAGATAGAGTATCCGGCTGCCTTCCCAGTTCGAGGTGCACAGCTTGCCCGATATGCCATAGCATGGAGGACGAGAGAACTCCTGGCCCCCGCTCCCACTTTCAGTTATACTTTGTCTGATGAGTGCTTGGATTGGCTCAATGAAGAGGCACAGATTGGGCCCAGCTTGGCATCAGAGGTTTCGACCAGCTCTGGGAGGGGGCATAGGAACACCTGACTTGACTATGCCCCCGGATTTATTGCTTTATTAGTACTTTCAAGTTTTTCTTTATGAATGTAATAAAAAGCAACTTCGATCGTATGCAAGAGCAGGAGAACTCTGTTTTGAAATCAATGAAATTGAAGGTTGTGGTACTGAAAATTTTCCGCTTTAGTCCAAAAATGGTCTTAGTTGTAGAAAGATTAATTTGAACAAAGTCAACTTTTATTAAAACTTTTCAAAACCGTTTTCGATATAGATCAGAACTGAACACGCCTGAGATCTGTCACTAATATGCACAACCCCAGATTCCTACAACTGGAAAGTTGCCCCTAGTCTGAATAGCACCCCGGCACTGCACAGCAACGGAAAGTTGCCCTTAGTCTGAAAAGCACTGCACCGGAGATTCCAATGGATGCTAGTAGACAAAGATGACTGAGATGATCAAATGGACAAAGTTGATCGGGGAAAAGTTTATGGCTGAACTTCAGGATGAAGTTGCCTACGTATCCCGATGATAGGAATCAAGCCTTACGTAGTTTAGGCTTAGGTTCACTCGAGTATTTTCACTCTCCTTTTACGCTCTAACTTTTTCCAAGGCCGCCCTTTGCGGGTTTTCAACCTTGCGAGCTCAGTTTTTATATTTTTTTAATTTTTTATGCTCTAACTTTTGCCTAGGTCGCCATTTTGGATTTTCGGCCTAGCGAGCCTCTCAGGGTTAATATTTCTTCAACTTGTCCATGTTAATCGGTTGGGAGAACTCTAGGCCATCTAGATCCATCAGAACCACAGCTCCACCTGACCAGATAGATTTGATGATGTAGGGACCAATCCAATTGGGTCTGAACTTGCATCTTGGGTCGTGGATGGGAGCTCGGTTGTCCTTAAGTACCAAATCTCCTTCCTTTAGATTCCTGGACTTGAATTTCTTGTTGAAAGCCCGGGCAATTCTGCGCTGATAACCTTGAACATGGTACAGTGCTTTCAGTCTTCTCTCATCAAAGATCATGAGTTCCTCAAACCTGCTCTGCTGCCAATCTGCTTCAGCTATTTGACATTCAGCCAATACTCGCAATGACGGAACCTCAATCTCGATAGGTAGAACGGCCTCCATTCCATAAACCAATGAATACGGAGTCCCTCCGGTAGAAGTTCTAATTGAAGTCCTGTAGCCCCACAGAGCAAATGGCAGCTTATCTAGCCAATCCTGGTAGGTTTCCACCATCTTCTGCAGTATGTGTTTGATATTCTTGTTGGCGGCCTCGACCGCTCCGTTGGTTTGCAGCCGGTATGTGGATGACTTATGAAAAGCCACGTTGTATTTCTCCAACAAGTCAATCACTTCCTTCTTCAAGTGGGAACCGTTATTCGAAATAATCTCGTTTAGGACCCCGTAGCGGCAGATGACGTTGTTTCAGATAAACTTTGCAACGTGCGACGCCTTCAACACCGCATATGATTGGGCCTCGACCCACTTTGTAGAGTAATCTATCGCGACCAGGATGAACTCATGCCCATTCAACCCCTTCGGAGTGACAGCCCCGATCACATCAATTTCCCAAACTGAAAATGGCCATGGTGAAGTCATGTTGTACAGCTTCAACGGCGAGATGTTCATGCGGTTTCCATGGATCTGACACTTGTGGCATCGCCGAACAAAACCGATACAATCCTCCTCCATGGTGGACTAGTAGTAACCCTGCCTGAGGATCTTCCGTGCTAGCATTACTCTGTTCATATGCGCACCGCATTCTCCTCCATGGATGGCCTCCATTAGGCGCTACGATTCTTCGGCTTCGACACACAGCTTATGCATTCCCAAATGACCTCTCTTATACAGCTTACCTCCACAGATGATGAACTGAACGGCCATTCTTCTGATTGCCCTTTTATCCTTGGCATTTACCCTTGGCGGATATGCTTCCTTCTCCAAGAAATTCCAAATGTCATAATACCAGGGGTTTTTGCCCTGAACCTCATCTATAGCAGCGATCGTCTCATAGGCTGGCGCAAATTTCTGGTCAATGATGACTGGACGCATCCGGATTCCAAACAGGATGTCTATCATGGAAGATAGAGTTGCTAAAGAATCTGCGAACCTGTTGTTCTCCCTTGGAAGATGAGCAAAGTTTAGCTTTTCAAACCGAGGAATTAACAAGTCCAAGGTCTGGTGATACATCATCATCTTTTTTTCTTTGACTTTCTAGTCTCCTTTTGCTTGAGACACAACAAGCTTCGAGTCACCGATGACGTCCAACCGTCTTGCCCCTAATTCCAGGGCTGCTTCTAGACCAGCAATGCATGCCTCATATTCTGCTTCGTTGTTCGAGACTTTGAATCGGAGTTTGAAGGCTAGAGGGATACAGGAATTGTCAGGTGCTATCAGCAACACTCCTATCCCATACCCGTACTGATTTGACGCTCCGTCAAAGTACATCGCCCAAGATTCGTCGTCGATGTGAAAAATGGCTTCATCTGGGAATAAGTATTCAACTGTTTCATCTCCTTCCACTGGATGATCGGCTAAGAACTCTACCACTACTCTTCCTTTGACTGACTTGCGTGTCACATATTTCAGGTCAAATTCGGAGAGCAACAACAACCAACGAGCTAGCCTACCCGTAAGAGCCGGTTCCTCGAAAAGATATTTGATGGGATCGAGTCGTGAAACCAACATTACGGAGTGAGCTAACAGGTAGTGCCGCAGCTTCCTGGTAGCCCATACCAAAGCTAAACAGGCCTTCTCCAACGGTGTGTAGCGAGTCTCATACTCTAGCATCTTCTTGCTCAGATAGTAGATAGTCCTTTCCACCTTGTCCTCTGATTCTTGTGCGAGCATACAGCCCATTATGGTCTCGGTCACTGAAAGGTATAATATCAACGGTCTCCCCGGCTCTGGCGGTGACAACACGGGTGGGTTCTGCAAGTATTCTTTGATCTGTTCAAAAGCAGCTTGACATCGGCCATCCTATTGGAATTTCTTTCCTTTCTTCAGAAGACCAAAAAGTGGTTCACAAGTCAAGGTTAATTTTGAGATAAACCATCTTATGAATTGCACTTTACCCAGAAAGCCTCGCACCTCCTTTTCAGTCCTTGGTGGTGGCATTTCTAAGATGGCCTTGATTTTTGAAGGGTCGACCTCGATGCCCCTTTGTGTAATCAGAAACCCCAGCATTTTTCCCGCTGTAACACCGAACGTACACTTCTGAGGATTTAGCCGCAACCGAAATTCTCTGATCCTTTGAAAGAACTTTTGCAATGCGGTGTAGTGGCCCTCTCTTTCTTTGGACTTGGCAATCATGTCGTCCACGTACACCTCAACCTCTTTGTGGATCATGTCATGCAATATTGTGGTCGCGGCCTGTTGATATGTAGCTCCAGCATTCTTTAACCCAAACGACATCACTCTGTAGCAGTAGGTCCCCCACGGGGTGGTGAAAGCAGTCTTTTCCCTGTCTTCTAGTGCCATCACTATCTGATTGTAACCTGAGAAGCCATCCATGAACGAAAGCAAAGCATGCCCGCTGTGAAATCCACCAACTCGTCAATATGCGGCAAGGAAAAGTCGTCCTTCGGACAAGCTCTATTCAAATCTCTGAAATCCATGCACACTCGGATCCTGCCATCCTTCTTCGGCACTGGGACGATGTTGGCCAACCATGTCGAGTATTCAGATACCAGCAGGAAGCCTGCGTCGATTTGCTTGGTGACCTCTTCCTTAATCTTGAGAGCCCAATCTGGGCGGATCCTCCTAAGTTTCTGCTTAACAGGTCGGGCCTCGGGGTCAAGAGGGATCCGGTGCTGTACAATCTCAGGATCGATCCCAGGCATGTCTTCGTAGGACCACGCGAAAACATCTTTGAAATCTTTTAATAAAGCGACTAAGCGCTCGCGTTCCTCTGAAGACAACGTGGACCCGATCTGGACCAGCCGCGGGTCCTCCTCAGTACCAATATTTACTGTAGTGATTTCATCAACTAGGGGTTTAACAAATCTTTCCTGCTCTTGTTCAATTAAGCGTTGCAAAACCGGAGGAATTTCTTCTTCGTCATTTTCATCAAAATTTTGAAAGTATGAGTTAATGCAATAAATCAAGAGCACAGAAAAGTACTCAGAAACCACAGCTACTTGATTCTCATTAAGCACATCCAAATCGTCCGATTCTTCGGTTACAACAGACTCAAAAGAGAAAGAAATAGACGACCTGGACAAGACTGTGGCATCCGGGTTATCATCCCCAGGATTACCAGACTCAGACTCAGTCGAGCTGGAACCTGATCCCGACTCACAAGACTCGGTGGAATCAAATTCCGGCTCACTACCTGACTCGGTGCTGTTGGACAAAAATCCCTCTTCATACTGCCAAATGAGAGAGGGTGCGATAGATGCATCCAAAATAGTTGCTGGCGGGCCCGCAGCCGTTCCATTCCCGATCACGCATACCGAGAAGTTATCCCCCAAGCACTCTTGGTCGATCGAAGGATCTGAAAGTAGACACGCTAGTGCTACCCCCATTTCAAGTTCGGTGTCCTCAGACTGCACTTCCTTACTCTACTCAACCTCAGCCAATGGGTCTGTCTGCTCTTTGGCAACGTCATCCTCGGATAGTTGTAGGTCGAAGAAGATCTCAAAACCAGGCACGCGCTTCCTCTCCGCATTCAGCCACGGCTCTAGGAAGCCACAAAATAAAAAGTCCTCCCCCTCCCGAACGAAGCGTTCGTTCAGGGTACCCTGAATGGGTCGATGCATTAACTCAAAAGGCTTCCCTGCCTTCTTTGCTCTGGCTCTCCCAGCCATCTCTTTACCCTTCCTTACCCAGTCCTCTTTGGTGGGCAGATAACCCAAGCCAAAGGTATGTGGATTGTGCGGCACTTCGGCCAATGCTGCGACGCCCTTCCGGTCGCTCTTTCCCAATCCCATCCCGGGGATGTGTTGAAGCTTGTTCATGAGGTATACAGATTGAGCACTGACATACACTTCCTCATTAACAGCCATGATGTTCTGCACAATTCGGGCCTCAGCCAAAATAAACCCTGATAAGAACAAATCCTCTGTGCCATGTTCGATTTCCAAGACTGGTGTAGACACTTCCGGCGGCGGATGGATTGACGAATTCCCAAAAACAATAGCTATCCCTTTCCCGTGAGGGTATTTCAACATCTGATGCAAGGTGGAAGAGACTGCCTTGACCTGGTGCAACCACGGTCGCCCCAAGAGTAGGTTAAAGGTTGCGGGAACGTCCAAGACATGGAATTCAATGTTGTGTTGTCCTGGACCAACCTGGATCTGAATTTTGACAGTCCCCATCACCTCCCTGCTTGTGTTATCATAGGCTCTGATTACTTGAGTAGTTGGTACGAAGTCTGCGGGCTTCAACCCGATTGCATATGTCGTCCTTGACGGGCACACATTAATAGCGGATCCTGTATCGACAAGAACCACCGGTACCCATTTGCCTCTACATTCCACCGAGATGTAGAGAGGTTTATTGTGATTTGCGCCCTCAGGCGGTAGTTCTTTGTCAGAAAAGGTCAACATCGTGGAACCTCCTCCCGGAAAAACCAATCCAACTAGCTGCTCTGGTGCGGTGTCTATAGAAAGCTTGGCCTTGTCCATGGCTGAAAGGACAGCCTGCCTGTGTGTGGAGATGTCTGCTTGTATCTTCTTTAACTGCTTCAGTACAGCCTCTTCTTCGATTTTCTTCTCTTTCTGTCTCTCAGCTTCCTTATCCTTTCCGGATGCTTCTGGCTGGTCTAGGTGCGGGGGCTTGAAATACCATCCACTTCTTGTCATATGATCGACCTCGCCGATATACCAGGTATCATCAGGCTGGTTACTCCCCTAATCTTCATCTGTGTGGGCGAGACATAAATCATCGTCTTCCAACCACATTCTGTCGGCGGCCGACAGACACCTGTCCGGTCCCGGTATGATCGTACTCGCAGTACCTTCAGCCCACATGCCCACAGCGCCTTCTGTTCCTGTGCCCACAGCACTTTCGGCCCCTTCACAGGCTTTTGCCTTCCTGATTCTCTCAGAATCCCAAAACTTTTCTTGTTCTGACTTCATCAGTGCAGTTTGTGGTTCAACTTTCTCTGCATCCACAATGCTCAAGTCCCGAGTGAAATTCTTCATACCGGCGCTCTCTGGCAATGTATTCTGACTTCCGGCCCTTCCAGCCACAATTGATACTCTCGCCCCTACTGGGCTCTGTTCTGGTTGGAACTCTTCCACAATATCCGGTTGATCATCCAGCCATCCGGTAACCTCTGCCGATTCCTCATAATCAAACCAGTTGACTACCACGCCCCCTGATTCTTGGTCATTGAAAAACTATAGGTTGGCAAAGTCCTCTTCTACAGCCGCCACGTCATCTGTTCCCTGCTCAAATCTATCTCCCTGGATCACACACAGTTCTGCTTTCTTTTGCAATTCTACACTTGGCTTAGACTGGCCTGCTGACAGGATGTAATCACTCGAATCATAGGCTTCCCCAGAAAAGTTCCCAGACTGCTCAAACCCTGATTCAATAGCTCCATCCCCCTTTGCAATCTCTCTCGTACCGTCTTCAACAGTCGCCACCATTGGCTCAGGTTGGGTTGTGGAGGTGCCCAGCATGTACAAAAAGTCAGTGCAGTCAGGGAGGAACACCTCCGGCTTAGGGAGATGGGACGGGGTGATATAGATGCTAGGATCGTAAGACACGACCCCAGTCTGGATAAAGTTGATTCTTTTGGGAGGTGGAGCTTGGTTGTGTGTAGGGAGTGGATTGGTTGTGACATTGGGTCTTTCTGGTGGCAAAATCACCTGTTTGTCAATGAGATCTTGAATCTCGTGACGCAATCTGAAACATTGGTCGGTGTCATGACCGTGTTGTTGGTGATATGCGCAATATTTGGCTGGGTTGTGAGTGGAGGGGAGTGGATTTGGCAACGGCCTCGGTTCCAGGGGTTTTAGATGTCCTTTTCTGATTAAGACCCCTAGAGCCTTGCACAAGGGCATGTACAATGGGGTGAAGGTCCTTTGGCCTCTAGGTTGGTATTTGGTGGTCTATGTATTGCTTCCGGATGCACCGGAAAAGGGTGTGGCTGCCATGGGCCTTGGAAGGGGAGGGGGAATGGTGGCGACCATGTTTACCTCCGAAGTTCTTACAGTTGCAGCGCCACTTAGGCCTGCATTATTGTTGCGGTTAATGGTTCTTCGAGATTGCTCTCTGTCTTGGTCAATTAGACCCTGTTTTATTGCATCTTCAATTTGTACTCCCATCTCGTGCAGATCCGAAAAGGTGGGGAAGGGGAGCACAATCATTTTTTGCATCAGTTTTGGCTGGAGATTGCGTACAATCATCCTGATTTAGTCCTTATCGGTGGGCCTTAAAGTCATCATCGAGGCCTTCGCCCTCCACCGGGTCACTAAATTCGAGAAACTCTCTTTGTGCTCCTGCCTTGTTGTTTCGAGATCACGAGTTGTAATCTCAATTTGGGTGTTGTAAGAGTATTGCGCAACAAAGGCCTCAGCCATTTCATCCCAACTCCACTTGACATCATCCTCCAACTTCGCATACCAGATAGCGGCCACGCCTGACAGGGTCCGGCCGAATAGCGAAAGCTTCTGGGATCTGGTGCGGCCCATTGGCCGTAATATATCTGAGAATAGCCGGAGGTGGACCATGGGATCACCAGATCCGTTAAAGCGATCGATCTGCGGCATTTTGAATCTATCTGGCAACGTTACAGCCACGTCGGTATATCCGTCTTCGATATCCAGGATAGCCTTTACCCCTTGGGATTTTTTGAAAAACTTCTCAAGCTTGCTCAATTTCAGTGCTGTATGGTCTACCTCAAACTCGAAGGGAGAGTCTGGTTGATTGACAAGCGTAGGTGCCTTAGACAGCTGGGGCAGAATTGGAGGCGGAGCTAGCCCCGTTGGTATGTCCGTATCTGCCTGGACATTTGGTGCCTCCTTGGGTGCTGGGATTCCCGGTGGGGGAGGGACCGGGTGTGAAGCAGATGCTCCGATTTGTTGTTGCAGCCTGGCAATTAATTCTGCTTGCTGGGCCATGATCTCGGCCTGTTGTTTGGCAAACTCATCCTGGCGAACAGTGTCCTGCTGCATGGCTCTCATGGTCTCTTGCATCTGACGCATCATTTCCTCAACTCCTGTCGGTGCCGCCATACTGCCCTGATTTGTCTAAACTATTGGCAGGTCTATTTCTATAGCAACAATTGGGATCTCAATCTGACTGTCCGCTGATGGGGTAATCCACTGCTCTGGCAACCTCTGCTCGGATACACTGCGTATCCTTGGTCTTTGCCTGATAACCGGGGGTAGAGAGTGGAACACTAGTTGTCCGTCAACCAGATCCTCGAATCGATTGAGTCGGCGACCTCCAGTCCAGAGTGCTTGGGGAATATCTGCTTGGTTTGAAGCAATTGTGCTAAACTACCCTCCCCTAGCAAAAAGATAAATAAAGCAATAAGGAAATAAATAACCAGATAAACGGACAGCATAACAGCTTAAAATAAAAACACAACACACAGCCGGGCATAACAACACACGATCGACAAGCTGAGTACACACTGTCCTCAAACACTGATCATTATCCCTGAATCACTGTCCCCGAAAACTGAATCCGGTACCCGCAGATAACTAATTCTGAAACACTGACTGATGCCCGCAGGCCTGATACCCAAAATACTGAACTGGCGCCCGCAGGCCTGATGCCCAAACTTGTAAACTGATACATGCATTCGTATAGAGACGCACTCTAAAAGCACATAACAAACAAGTGAAAACCAAAACACCCCTATGTTGGGGTAAGGTTTCCCTGTCCTATTCTGTCAGGAGCTAGGGTTTCACTACGCACGCAGCGGTTTCAAACAACCTATCGGGTAAGCAATCTGTCCTAGTTTGAAATGGTCACTACGGATTCCGAATATGCACTAGGTTGAATGGTCAAAAGGGTGCCCCGGTAAAACCGGGGTTTGTGCTCCCATACTGGCAGAGCCCATAACTGGTCAGCCTTATGGTCATGCCTTGACAAGACAAGCCTCCGACAAACCGTTCAGGAATAGCAGATGGCAAACACGGTGTCCTAGGCGCACCAATGCACATGCAATGCAAAGAAACACATAAGTGTAATCAAAAACAGATATCATGAGTTCGAGTCAAGTTCTCTAACTCCCCAGCGGAGTCGCCAGAAACTGTAGACTTTCCCAAACACCCCGGGAGGGTGAGTCCCGTTCTGTTCATTTGGGCTCACTACATGTTCGGACTCTCAAACTGTCATGGTTCTGAATCTGAACCAAAGAGTCCAAATCTGGCAAATCATTTTGAGAAAACAGATTTTGAAAGAAGTGCCAAACATGGACTGCTTTACCAGATACAGAGTCGCCACCTAAATGTTTTATTTTGGGAAAATTTAGGAAATCCTGACTCGTTTGCCTAAGGCCACGTGTCCGTCATCACCAAAGTTGCCTCGGCTCGGGAACTTGGGTACGATTGGGGAAGGTCACTTCGTGAGCACCCCTGCTCGCCCGATCAAAGATCGGCCTCTACTAACCATGATATCTAGTTTTGAAAACATTATGCGTTCTTATTCTGGTTATTAGCCTAGATTTATTATGTGATACGCACAGCATACAAGTATAGACTGGATCACCTGAATTGGAACAAAATATCTCATGTTTGTTTATTTGAAAGCAGTTTGCTACTCGCAAGTAGGCTTAAAATGCAGATTTTGCCACCCTCGGGTGGGCTTAAAAAATATGATTTTGTCACTATCTAGTGGGCTTAAAACTCACATTTAATGAATTGTTCCAATCCAAATAACTCAACCTTCACCCACAGGCATTCAGGCAGATATATCACATAAGCATATAGCCTCATGGTAAGCATGCTATCATGGCAGTCACTCACACACATGCAAGGATGCTAAAGCATAAACACTTACCGAGTACTCCAAGCCAAAACAAAAGCTATGTTAGAAATCCGTGCATGATCCTAACTATACAGAAATGCCTAATGCAACACATGCAAAATGCAACTAAGATAGGCTCAGCTATTCTAAAGATGGCATGTAAAAAGCTACAACTAACATGTATTCAACTTGGAATTGAGATACAAATGCAGTTAGTATGATGCGCCGAGCCTGGTGCATGCAAGACAGATAAATGAATGCAAACATGCTATCATACTGTATGCTAATTGAAAGATGCCTTAATCTAACCATCATAAGCTGATAAATAAAAGGGAGAAAGACGTGGGGTTGGAAGACACACATCACACACACGCACACTTATTACAACATTGCCCTCGCGCAGAGGGTCGGAATAAATAATACAGTCCCAAATGAATAAATAATACAGTCCCGAATAAATACAGATTCCTAATTAATTAACAAATTAATCTAGGGAAAACAGTAAATTGGCACGCAAATCCATGGACCGCCTCAGCTCTGTTGCAAATGATGAATGATGCATGCTCGGGTTGCCTTGTGCGGAGAATCCCTTGCGATGCCCCGGTTTGCCTCTGTTTGCAATTATTCTTGGGATGCGTGCCAGGCTCCGGAAGGTTGCTGATTTCTGATTTGCTGCAACAGAGAGCAACAAAGGGGCATGGCAAAGTATTTTCACATATGTATGCATGACTACTCTTCAGGGAGTGCAGTCCTCGATTCTCGTGCCACCAATCATGCGTCTCGATGCATGATGGCCGAGAAGTTGAATTGCATGACTCAATATGAAATGAATGCACATATGGACACAACAAGGCCTAGACTCCATCATGGATAATCCGGAGTGTCGGCGACAGGGAATTGAGACACGTTCCGTCACTCGTAGTACGAAACGTCCCTCGTTTCCCGTGCTTGGGCTAACTCCTATCCCAAGCACAATGCAATATGCATGACATGCAGAATGCAATCCTAACATGCAACCTAACATACGCAATGCTATGAAATGGCACACACAATGCACGATGTAACGAGGCATACACAATGCTCTAACATACAACTTTGCATACGCAATGCTATGAAATGAAATGACATACACAATGCATAATGGACTTACACTAACATGAGTGGACCTCAGCCACACTCACATCAGTAGCCATTAGGTGAATATAAGACTCTCGAAATGCGTGCACGCTTGCACGCAAACCGAAGACCGAACCTAAGGCATAACATGTAACTCTAACAAGGCATGGCAAGGGATGCAAGATGGCATGTAAACTCACAAATTCCAGCACTGAAATATGATGCTAAACAGCCCCGAAACATGAAAAAATGGCACCCGATGCATGAGATAAAACCCGAAACTCGAAACTAGGCACATGGAATGACTTATAGCTATACAAAGCATGCATTATTTGATCATGAAGCATGAAGATAGAGCCAAGGCAATCCCAAAACATGAACATTTCTAGTTCAAAGCATGGCCAAAAGATGCTAGCATGGTGGACAAAATAGCATGCAATCTTGACTAGCAATCATGGTTTACATGGCAAGTATATGAAGCAAATGTAATCTCACCAAACCAGAAAAAATCAGTGAATAAATCATGTGAAAATAGGCCCAAATAACCACTGATATGCAACCATTGTATGCAAAAATAATGAGTTACTTTGGAGGGCTATGCAAGGAGTTATTAAGCACATGCAAGGTAGACATTTAGCATGGCATAAACAACTATGAAAATCAAATATGGTAGTCCTAAAACTCACCAAATTGACCCTGGAAAGTGACTTCGAAGGATGCAAGCTAGGGTCTCTTTGGAAGGCCAAAAAGGCCACCAAACAAGAGAAGGAGAGAGGGGGTCACCCCCCTCTAATCTTGGCTCTCAAAATAGTGTTCCAGCCACTGAAAATCCACTGGATTTCAGTGGCTAGAAGGCCAAACAGAGCATGCAATTGGGGCTTAGGTGTAAGGCTCAAAACAAGGGACAATCAAGCATATAAGGAAGCATGTGACCTCAAATAAAATAATGCCCTAAATAAAATATGAAGATGATGTCAAAACAAGCCTTTTTCCAGTTTATAACAAGTCTCAAAAATGAGCACAAATAGGGCTAATCTATCATGCAAAAATGGCCCTAAAAGAGAGATAGAAAGAAAGAGGCATTATCTGGCCTCTAACAGTGAAGAGCCCTTCAACAAAGTTGAAGAGGGGCTCAAAATGAAACACTTTACAGTTTTTCTCGAAGCCCAAAAATGCTTACAAACAGGGCTAACATATCATGCAAGAAATAGCCATAAAAGAGGGATAAAGGGAAAGGGGTAGCAGGTGGCTTCAAACAGAGAAAAACCCTTGATCAAACATTAAGATAAGCTCAAAATAAGACTATTTCCAGTTTGGGTCAGAGCCCAAAAATGCTAGCAAATATGGATTAGATATAGAGCAAAATAAGGCAAGAAAAGAGGAGAAGAAGACTTACCCTTGAAGACCAAACTTCAGCAGCTCTTGGACCAAATTTCTGAGCTCTCAACCTCTTCAAAACAGTCCCAAAATTCTGGAATGGAGGATGAAGGCCTTGTGCTATGGGTTGGTGTGTAAATGGCCAAGAACCAAGGGTGTTTTGAGGCTTGGAAGAAAGGGAGAGGGAGGATTGTATGCAATGGCCCTAAACAATTTTTTGTAACCCTTAGAAATGGAGGAGAGTGCTGGTTTTAAAGAGGGAGAGAGGCCAAGGAAAGGGGGGGAAAAACAAATTCAAATTTCCCCCACAAAAGACAGCCCCCCGGATACAAAATCTAGGGGAAAACAAATTGCACAACTGGAATACACTTGGAGAGAGGATCATGGCCGGCCAGGTTCAAAAGGTTCAGGTGGCCGGCCGGCCACCCCCCTGGCCGGCCGGCTAGGGGTCAAAAGGGTCAATGAAAATTGCTAGCCGGCCACCTCAAAAAGGTGGCCTCCCATGTATGCACAACACAACTATGTGGTCAAAACCCAGAAAATGTGAACCAAGAGAGAGAAAAACCAACTTTTTAGAGGGGTTCAAAAGGGTCAAGGACAATTAATGGCCGGCCTATACATATTGGTGGCCTCCCAGGTGTGTACAACACAAATATGGGGTTTAGGGCTAAAGAAAGTGGCCCCGGGGTGGTCAGCATTAGCTTTTTAGTGAGGAAAACGGGCGACGGAGAGCGATGAAGAAATAAAGCTGACTTTTCAGAACAATTGCTGGCCTCCCACCCTCCTACAAGCTTCCTAACAATGAAAATAGGTCTCCACCAAAAATGAACCAAAACGGATGCAAAACGGAGGTTCGGGGACCGAAACGCGCGGCCCGAGGCCCCGAAAATGGGCTGTTAAACACCGGAGGTGGCATTCGACCACGAAGTTGGTCTCTCGATCCAAAGTGTCCCCCAAAAGGGAGTAAATAAGATATGTGCCAAAAACTGGAGCAAACGGAGGTGGTTAGGCAGTCCCGAACAGAGGCACACGGTCGTCGGCTCCGAAAAATCAAAAATCGGGCTCCAAATGGGAAAAATGGCCTACGACCATGAAACGTAGCCTACGGCCACTGAGAGATGATCTACGAGACCTCTCTCTCCCTTCGGGAAGAGAAAACAGAGAAAATAGAGCCTGGTTCACAAACCGAGGCAAGGCATGAAAGAGTCCGAAAGTCCGGAGGCAAGGCTTGCAGCCGGGACTCTGAAACTTCTGAACGAGCACAATATGCAATATCACCGAGCGCTCAATCAATGACGTCTGAGTCTTAAGGTCGGTCAAAAATGGGGTGTCTACAACATCCTAAATGAATTGAGGGACATGAAAGAAACCTAAGAACATGAAACAAATCAAAGGACGGAATGAATCGTATTATAACCCAATGTGTTATGAATTATATAGGGTCGAGCACAAGGGAGAATCAAGCACAGGAACACAGTGAGTAATATCTTAGTAAAGATATTTTTTATATGCATTATTTCCTAAATGTTGTCTACGTGGTAATTTCTAAACTCATGAATTCGCACTATGAATGAGTATTCTATCCACCGTTTCATGAAAGAATCTATAAAATGAATGTTGTGAAAATGGAAAATGGGCCAAAGGCCGTTTGGTATATTTGACAAGGACAAAGATGCGGCCTAAGGCCGTTTGGAATGTTTAACAAGATAGACTAAAAGTCATCTTGTACATGAATTCAGCCGCAAGCCGTTTTATATGATTGATGAATGGATCAAAGGTCGTTTTGAATAAAGAATTGATTGCACCAAAGGTCGCTTTGAGTATAAATATGAATGTGACGCATACCTATGAATATGAGAATGTTGGACCCAAGGTCATTTAGTATCATGACATGAAGGACCGATGGTTATTGATACATGGATCCATTATCCATTAGACCTAAAATTGGTCTATGAATGAGTATTGGACCCGAGGTCGTTTTGTACATGAATATGATGTGTTGGACCCGAGGTTGTTTTGCTTGTTATGGTCTATAAATTTGATATGAATGGGAATAGTAGTTCAACTGTTTAAATTTTAAGTATGACCTATTCATGAATGAATCTCATTCATTAACCTCTTTACTCTGGTATTATTCACTGGGCTTTAGTTCACTGTTTATATTTATGTATGTAGGTGATCAGTGGGATGTGCAGCCCAGCCCTATGTTTTGAGAGATTAACCAGAGTCGCCTCATGCAAAAGGCCTTGCTTTTGCTTTACTGCTATTTGAATCGTTTGTGGTCATGTATGACCAACCTTGACTAACCTAGTGTATAATCTGAACTTTTGTTAACACTGGTTTTGGATAATCCTGGGTGTATGTATGGCATACTTAATGTGAATATGCATATGGTGTGAGTTATTATGTGAATGTATGAATGCTTGGTTAAGCCATGTATGCACAGCTCAACGGACAATCTTAGAAAATTTTCTTCCACAATTTGGCCCCCTATTATTAAATACGTTTTGATTTTTGACTAAGGCCGCAGGTAATATCGTGATTACTAGCCGGTTATGACTCTAATCCATAGGATTAGGTTGGGGTCATGACACTTGTGCTCTCAACACATACATCCACACCCTAGTTTGGCGGATTCAACACGTCTTTTCCTATACCAAGATCTCATAGGGTGAACATAAAGCCCAGCAAAAAATTCTTAACAAAGTATATACATTTTATACAATTCTCATGAAATGAAATGCACATGCCATGCTATGCCTTTAAAAGAAAATTTCATCTTTATTCTTTCAAAATCCTCATGCACAATGTGATATTGAAAGTTTAACAATTTCATAGTTTTACATTAAATTTACGGGGTGGTAAATACGACTCAGGTAATCTCTAAGTTGGTGTTTGCAAGTAGGCATAACTAGCACTACCAAATCCCCACTTTACCGGTAGCTAACCGGAAGACACGTGGTACCTACTCTACGTGTGTTTTCAGTCTTTCACCCTGGACACTCAGGCCAACTTAATTAATTCCACCTACACTCCCTATCCGAACTTACCAACGTATTTACCTCAAAACAAAACAATGAAATCTCATTTCACAACATTTCCCTTTTCAAATGCAAACTTTCATTTCCTTTATTCAAAAACTTGGAATAACTAAATGCATTGAAATGCCAATGCATCAATTACCCATGTAATATAACAATTATCCATGCAATGTAACTGTCACGACCTAAACCCGCCCCTATAGGTTTAGTGTCGTAACGAGCCAGTAATCCACGATTACCAAAGGCCTAACTGAACAAAGCAAATAAACAGGGCTAGCGGAAGCTATTATGTAAGAAAACAAAATGCCCAATGAGCTGTGAATTCTCATGAGACAAAAGACATTGCTATATATACACATTTATACATGTAGAAGTACAACAAGCTATTACAAGTTTGTCTAAATAAACAACCAAAAAGGAAAAGTTACTCCCATCGACAACAATTATAATGCCAGTGACAACTGACCAAAACACATGAGTGAGTTACAAAAGGGTGAACACTGGCCACTTCAAAACTTAGGTAGATTGGAACCTCACGGTAAGGCACGATAGTTAGCTTGACAAAACCAGAGCAAGACCGACGCCACTACGTCCTTTCCTAAGCTGGATCACCTACATGATATACCAAAATATGAGCTAGAGCCCAATGAATAACAACTGAATAAAGAGATTTTGAATGATAATTACAACATAAAATAAAACACAAACTGAGCAGGTTCATATAGCATTTGAGAAACATAACATTTCATGTAATATATTCAAAAGCAATAAATACAGGCGGCCTAAAAGACCGAACAGACGGTCATCAAGACTGGACATGCGATCATGAAGACCGAAGATTAAATATGATAGCCATTACCATACTAAACAGGAGTTCTATGAAATGGAACTGACAGAACTGTATTCATATAAATAGATGCCAGAGTCGTCATAGTAAATAATGAAAACTGATATAGAATTATCATTCATCAACATAAGAAACATATCGGGGTAATGCATAAGTTGAAGCAAAGAAAAGATAATTTAAATCAAACATATTTTTACAGCAGTGTGACTCACAGTCAGTTCCGTGTTACAGGTGATTGGAGTAAGGCGTTTGACCTACACAGACAGATACAAGCATTGTGTACTTAATTCAACTTAGGAATTGATTGGTGTAAATGTAGTTTACTCTTGTTAAATGTTCATGTCATGCAAATGGACATCAATTACGGGTGTGACACACGCTAACGGAGGTCTGAGAATGGAGTAAACGACACAAAAAAGTGAATCCGAGGTAGCTAAATAGCCGCACGTGCGGGATCCTCTCTGCACGTGCACCCCCAAGTGATTTTTATGCAGAAAGTTTCCAATTCCTCCCCTGTTATCCGCACGTGCGGTTCTGGGTGTTCCAGAACCGAATTTTTGCTCTGTTTTTGGGGTTTCAAATTCCTCAAAATTAAACCCAAAGTCAATCAAACTAAAGGCCAAAAATTAACAAACATGGTGTACAAACAATTTCCATGTTCAACTCAAGAATAGAACCTTAAATTCAAACCCAAGTTCTACAGGCTCATATACAATTTCAAGATTAAAGAGAGAGCAAAACCTATGCATTTGGAGATTCGATGTTTCAACAAAACCATGGAAATCTAGTTTAGAATCATGCAAAACCAAGTAATTCAAGCAAAGATATGGAAGAATTCCTCCTATTAGGGTTTGTAAGACAACTTACACTACCCAATTCCTCACTCTCTCCTTAAATTTCATGAATTCAAGATGAAAATTAGCCTAATGCAAGAAATTAGGAAGAATTCTTACCTTGATGGGTTGATTTAGTGAAGTTGCTTGAAATTCTCACCTTCTTCTTTTTGATCACTCACTTAAGCTCTAGAGCCCTCTCTATCACTCTCTCTCTCTCTCTTTCTCTCTCTCTCTCTCTCTCTCTCTCTCTCTCTCTCTCTAATTGAGTTCAACATGTCCATATATAAAGATACACATCTATATCTAAATTATGCAACTTGGATTAATTAAATATTAGTCTTATTACTTGAATTACCTAGCTAAGTAATTACGTTACTTCTTGACCTAATTAAAGTGACTCAATTCTACCTACCTAGTCTACTAGCTAACTTTATAATCATACGATTTAACGAATCAGACACGTCTTTTCATAAATGAACATATCTGTCAGCAAACATGATGCACGTAAATAAGCATATTATGCACAGATAAGTACTTGAGTAAGATTAATCATAAAATTAACAGCTAAATAAGAGGCGGGTGTTACAGTCTCCCCCCTTAAAACATTTGGTCCTCCAAACTCAAGTACCTTCTTCAGTGAAGAGCGCGGAATCTAATAAAAACAGTTCTGGGTATTTCACATGCATATCCACTTCTCTTTCCCAAGTTGCATACAAGCCACTACAGTTCGGCTAGTCCACCTTTACCAAAGGAATTTCTTTATTCCTCAACCTTTTAATTAGACGGCTAATAATTCGAATGGGTCGTTCTGCATATGTATAGTCATGCTTCACAAGTATTTGGGTAGGTTCAACAACTTGTTGAGGATCTAAAAGGGTTTCTCTTAACATGGAAATGTGGAAAACGTTATGCATGTGTTCCATATTCGGAGTTAAGGCTATTTGGTACGTTACTGGACTCAGTTTCTCAATAATATAGTATTGTTCGACGTAGCGAGGTGCTAACTTACCCTTGACTCCAAAATGAGTGTGTCCCTTCATTGGCGTAACTTTAATAAAGACACGGTTGCCTACTTCATATTCTATTTCCTGTCTACACACGTCAGCATAACTTTTCTATCGACTTTGCATGGTTTTCAATCGTTGTTGAATCAACTTTACTTTCTCCGTAGTCTCTTGTACAAGTTTAGGTCCCAATAACGGTCTATCTCTAACTTCTATCCAACAAAGTGGTGACCGATATTTCCTGCCATAAAGAGCCTCGTATGGTGCCATGCCAAGACTCGAGTGATAACTATTGTTGTAGGCAAATTCAACCAAAGGAAAATGTGTTTCCCAATTTCCCCAAAAATCCAATACACACATGCGTAGCATATCCTGGAGTGTCTGAATCGTTCTCTCTGACTGGCCATCTGTTTGTAGATGGTACGCACTGCTCAACCTCAGTTATGTTCCCATTGTTTTTTTGCAAACTTTGCTAAAATCTCGAAATGAATTTCGAATCTCTGTCAGACACAATCGATACAGGTACTCCATGTAGCCTCACAATCTCATTCATATACAGGGTAGCCAATTTATCCACATTATATGTCATTTTAACAGGCAAGAAATGAGCAGATTTTGTCAATCGATCAACAACTACCTAAATAAAATCCATACCTTTGTTAAAACGAGGCAAGCCAACCATGAAATCCATTGTAATATGTTCCCATTTCCATTCCGATATTGGTAATGGCTGAAGCAACCCTGTGGGTCGTTGATGTTCCACCTTAACTTGTTGGCATTGTAAGCACTTGGATACAAATTCAGCAATTTCCCTTTTCATTCCTGGCCACCAAAAATTCTTCTTTAAATCTTGATACATCTTTGTGTTCCCCGGATGGATGGAGAATTTAGAACCGTGAGCTTCTTGGAGGATCCGTTTCTTCAAATCACTGTCATCTGGTACATACAACCGTCCTTGAAATTTGAGTGTAGCGTTCTTAAAACTAAATCCCGGTCTAGGTTTAGATTCCTATTCATTCACTATTTTCTTGAGGAACTCGCCTTACATTTGTTTCTTTTTGATCTCTTCAACTAGTACCGGCTCATGCACTATTGTTTTCTGTTTGGTGAGTAAATAGGCTAGGTTTCCCATGGATTTTCGACTAAGGGCATCAGCCATTGTATTAGCTTTTCCAACATGATACATAATTTGCAGATCTTAATCCTTAATTAACTCTAGCCATCTACGTTGTCTTATGTTTAGCTCTTTTTGGGTAAAAAAATATTTCAAACTTTTGTGATCCGTATACACCTCACACGTAGCCCCATACAAATAGTGGCGCCAAATTTTCAATGCAAAAATAACTGCAGCTAATTCTAGATCGTGAGTCGGGTAACTCTTTCCATGTGGTCTTAATTGACGGGAAGCATAAGCAATCACCTTTTCTTTTTGTATCAACACGCATCCCAAGCCTTTATAGGAAGCATCACTGTAAATGGTAAAGCCATCCGCGCCAGAGGGTAAAGTGAGAATTGGTGTTGTCATAAGTCTTGTCTTTAATTCTTGAAAAGTTGTCTCTCTTTGATCAGTCCATTCGAATGGTACCCCCTTTTGTGTCAACTGAGTAAGTGGCAAAGTAATCATTGAAAAATCCTTCACAAACCTGCGATAGTATTCAGCCAGGCCCAAGAAGCTGCGAACTTCTATCACACTCACTAGTCTCGGCCAATTTACAACAGCCTCTATCTTTTGTGGATCAACAGAGATACCCTTTTTTGTTATCACATGCCCCAGAAATGTCACACTACTCAGCCAAAATTCACGTTTCAACAATTTAGCATACAATTTCTTCTCCCTCAACGTTTGAAGAGTAAGTCTCAAGTGGTGTTCATGTTCCTTCTTGCTTTTAGAATAGATCAGAATGTCATCAATAAAGACCACAATGAACTCATCAAGAAATGGCTTAAAAACTCTACTCATTAGATCCATAAAAGCAGCTGGTGCATTAGTAACCCCAAAAGGCATAACGAGGAATTCATAATGACCGTATCCTGTTTGGAAGGCGGTCTTCTTCACATCCTCAGCTTTAACTTTTAATTGATAATACCCAGACGGTAGATCAATTTTAGAAAACACTTGCGGCCCTTGTAATTGGTCAAACAAATCATCAATACGTGGCAAGAGGTACTTATTCTTAATTGTCACCTTATTCAATTCCCGGTAGTCAATACAGAGCCTTAGGGTTCCATCCTTCTTTTTAACAAATAGAACTGGAGCACCCCACGAAGATGTACTAGGCCTGATAAATTTCTTAGTTAACAATTCTTGTAACTGAGTTTTCAACTCTTTTAACTCGGTAGTTGACATCCGGTATGGGATCTTAGAAATTGGTTGGGTACCTGGTACTATCTCAATAGTGAACTCGATTTCTCTATCAATCAAATTCCCGAAAAATCATCTCGAAATACATCTGGGAATTCTTTCACCACAGGAATAATACTTACATCTGGTTTAGTAGTAGTTGGCACTGTTAGTACCAAACATAGAAATCCCTTGCAACCCTTATTAATCAATATATTCCCTTTCATAGAGGAAATCAAATATGGGGGAGGTATAACACTATCCCTACTAAAGGTAAATTCAGGCCTTTCAGGTAAACAAAACACAACTTGTTTGGTTGAGCAATCAATTGTAGCACAATATTTCGCTAACTAATCCATCCCCAAGATTACATCAAAATGTGCAATTTCTAAAGGTAACAAATTCACATATAAATTCATATCTCCAATAATGATCTCACACGCTGGGTATATGGATACACAGATCATAGCTCCTCTCACTAGAGAGGTTACAACTAATACATATTCCATTGGTTCCAAAGGTCTCAGTAATTTCGGAGCAAAAGCATAGGACACAAAAGAATGTGTAGACCCCGAATCAATTAATACATGTGCATTCT
Source organism: Camellia sinensis (assembly GCF_055761805.1). Taxonomy (NCBI): domain Eukaryota; kingdom Viridiplantae; phylum Streptophyta; class Magnoliopsida; order Ericales; family Theaceae; genus Camellia; species Camellia sinensis. The sequence continues at coordinate 20,752,631 of NC_138965.1, read as the reverse complement.
GAGAACAGATAGGAAGAATACCTGACACAACTGTCTCTGTAGTCTGTACATCACCCGACATCAATGCAAAAACCCGTCCTTGCTTCAAAATGTCTTTCCCCGTAGTTGTCATGACCCAAACCCGCCCCTATGGGTTAAGATCATAACCGGCCAGTAATCATGAGATTACCTACGGCCTCAAACCAAATAAACGTATATCATCAGAGTTAAGGAGCCAAAACAGAAGCAAACTTAAAACTTTTTTCCATAGAGCTGTGCTTAATCATAACATTTCACATACATTCGTTAATAACCCACATCAAAGAAAGTTAACATATAGCTTTATACAACAGGATCATTCAAGTCATGGTCAGCCAATCAAAAACTTATAGACAACTGTGGTCTAACGTTTTCGCCAATATAGCAAATCTATAACAAAAGAACAAAAGAGGCGAAGAAAAGTCTCGCGCGTGAGACATTAGGGCTGACTCTTCAAAACCTTGACTGATTCTCACAGAACTTCACCGAGGCTAGGTTTGTACATCTCTTGGCTCACCTACAGACACATGAATGAGAGTGAGCGAAAGCCCAGTGAATAATATCAACTAGAGAAGATACATGAACGAACTTCGAAACAGTTACATCAAACGGCCTTGGGCCCAGTTCATGTTTTTATCTAATGTATCAAACGACAAAAGTTCTAGATGTATCAAATGGCCTCGGGCGCAATTCACTAATATTCGATGGCCTTTGGCCCATTCATTCATTTCCAACAGCCTTTGGCCCAATCACTCATGTCAAACGGCCTTTGGCCAATTTCATTCATATCAAACGGCCTTTGGCCCAATCATTCATGTCCAACGGCCTTTGGTCCAATCATTCATGTCAAACGGCCTTTGGCCCATTTCATTCATGTCAAACGGCCTTTAGCCCAATCAATCGTATCCAACGGCCTCGGGCCCAATCTTATAGCATAACAGATATTTGTCCACAATTCAGATTAACAAGCTTATGAGACTTATAAGGGGTAAGCAATAGGACAAATAACATACTTCAAAAACATCTTTACTAAGATATTACTCACAGTGATCTGCCGATGGATCTGCTCTGGTGCTTGACCCTACACATTTCATGAACATAATGGGTCACAAACGATTTAATTTGTTCTTAATTCATACATCCCTCTTAGGCTTCTTTCTTATTCTTTTAACTCATTTACGATGCTTAATGTATGCCTAGAAGTACTTAGAGATGAAAGAAAATGGAAAATGAAACACAAAACATCTTTACAAAATTTCTGAAACAGGGCTCCCCACTCGAGCGTGCCTTCTGCCGCTCGAGTGGACCCTCACGGTCTGCAAAAGTACCGGTTGCCTCATATTCACGCTCAAGCGCGACTTCATACGCTTGAGCTGAAGGTCAAACATGTGACTGGACGCTCGAGCGTGATTCTCCCTGCTCGAGCGGACGTCCATGTCTGCGAAACTGCTAGGAACTCACATTTCACGCTCGAGCGGCCGTTACCCCGCTTGAGTGGACACGCCGGATTCTGGATTTTCCAGCAGCCAATTTGAGCTACAAACTTGCATTCAAACTAATGTAACTTGCATATTATGACTCATACTTCACATGCAAACCTTCTAACATGATACAAATGCTAAATTACAACATTTTGAAGTTCAATTCTCATGGATCAATTTCATACTCATACAATTCATGCCAAATTCATCTCCAAAACATGTAGTTGAGTCCATAGTCTCATTTCCATGGATGCATGTCTTAAATGACTTCCAATTAAACCCAATCAACATGTCTTATACACAAACATGAGGACTCATAAAAAATTGCTGCATGCATGCACACATTGATCTCAATTTCATCGTGATTAACATGCTTTACCTTCAAATATGCAACTATATGGCAATTCATGGTAATTATACACATGCATGTACATACAAGCTCCATATTCATCAATTACATCTCAAATTATGGTCTCAATTGCCATCGAACTTTGGATTCACAAAACTACAAACTTAAACTCATAAGTTTTTGCTCAATTACTCACCTAGGAGCTTCAATCCTCACAATTGTAGTTAGATCTTGGAGTTAAGCTTCCAAGTTCACAAACCTTGAGCCAAAATGCAAAATTCTCTCTATTTCTCTCTCTAGAATCGGCTCCCCTCTCCCTCCCTAGAGTGATTTCAGATTTTGAGCTCACCAAAATAAAGAGTTGAGTGTAATAAGGCCCTTATATATGTTGGCCTAATCAAATTGATTAAGGCTAAGTAATTGAGCCTAATTTAATCATTTTGAATCTAATTATTTCGTTCTGAATCAGTTTTTAATTAAATTTCACCGTAGGTTCTAAAAATAACGCCATTCACAATAGCGTAGTCAATTTCAGCTTCTGTGGCCGATAAGGCCTTCAATTTTCAATTTATAACAGTAAGTTGAACAGATTTTCTTGCAGTGAACAGATATAAAGCCAAAACCACATATAATCATATAAATGGAACCCAAAATCATATTAAACACATAATCGCAATCATAATTAAGATTAATTAGCATAATACGAAACAGGGTAATCACAGTAGCTGCTTTTGAATTTACCCTTGGTGTTGACACGAATGCAATTGAGTTAGCCCTAGATTGGCTTGTGCTTTGAGGCACCAAAGGATAATCCTTAATCATATGACATGTTTTCCCACACCGGAAGCATGCACCAGAAATTCTGCGACAAACTCTCTTATGTCTCTTTCCGCACTCTGGGCAGATGGGTGTATCATTCCCTTGACTTGAACTAGTGGATGATCCTATATTCTGTCTCTTGTTCAGTGGAGTGTTGAAATTGTTCTGACCCTTCTTGAAATTAAATCCCGATCTTTTACCCTTCCACTCAATATCGGTGCTTTTGCTTGTCTTAGTGCGGCCACATTCGCCTCAGCTATGATAGATCTATCCAAAACATCAACATATTTTTCTAATTTGAGTTCATTGACTCAATCAAGAACCTCAACGTCCAAACCACCTTCAAACTTCCTGGCTTTCTTATATTTGGTGTCTACTATATGCAGCGCATAGCGCGCAAGCTCTGTAAATTTGGCTTCATATTCCACCACTGACATAGTACCCTGCTTAAGCTGCTCAAATTCTATTACTTTACGGTCTCTCACACACTGCGGAAAGTATTTTTCATAGAAAGCTTCCTTAAACTGTGTCTAGGTCATAGCGATTTGCTGATTCCGAACAAACATCCACTATCTTCTTGCTTCTTCATGCAAGGTAAAAGTCGCTAACAGAACCTTCTGCTCTTCAATACATGGAAAAACATCGAATAAATTTTCAATCTCCAAAATCTAGGCTTCAGGTTTGAACGGTTCAAGGCCTCCCGGAAAGGTAGGCGGTTTCAGCTTGTTAAACTTCTATGTGAGGGTAATAATATCACTGTTGTTGGGTGGCTCCACTAGAACCGGTGGCGGAGGTGGAGGTGGAGATAGAAAGGGTTGTCTCGGTTGTTGTCTTAATGCTTATGTCAGTAACTCCACCACTTGCTTTAATCGATCCACTCACTCTAACCAATCCATTCTTGCATCAAAAGTTTCAGATGTCTCTGAAGGTCTTGTTTCTTCCATTTGGCTATATATAAAAAAAGTGATAATAAACATAGGACACATAAAGTTTACGCATATATTATTACCATATAGGCACATCAGATAAACCACACACACTCACACATGCAACTAATATGCTCCAATTTCTCTTCTAAGACACCCTATAGCTCATTTGGACACGTGTCTAGGGTAAAACTCATGCTTTGATACCACTCTGTCACCACCTAAACCCGCCCCTATAAGTTTAGTGTCGTAACCGGCCAGTAATCTGCGATTACCAAAGGCCTAAGGGAACAAAGCAAATAAACGGGGCTAGCGGAAGCTATTATGTAAGAAAACAAAACACCCAATGAGCTGTGAATTCTCATGAGACAAAAGACATTGCTATATATACATATTTATATATGTAGAAATACAACGAGGTATTACAAGTTTGTCTAAATAGACAATCAAAAGGGAAAAGTTACTCCCATCAACAACAATTATAATGCCAGTGACAACCGACCAAAACACATGAGTGAGTTACAAAAGGGTGAACACTGGCCACTTCAAAACTTAGGTAGATGGAAACCTCACGGTGAGGCACGGAGTTAGCTTGACAAAACCAGAGCAAAACCGATGCCACTACGTCCTTTCCTAAGCTGGATCACCTATATGATATACCAAAATATGAGCTACAGCCCAGTGAATAACAATTGAATAAAGAGATTTTGAATGATAATTATAACATAAAATAAAACACAAACTGAGCAGGTTCATACGACATTTGAGAAGCATAACATTTCACGTAGTATATTCAAAAGTAATAAATATAGGCGGTCTAGAAGACCGAACAGACGGTCAACAAGACCAAATAGACGGTTAAAGAGACCGAACAGGCGATCATGAAGACCGAAGATCAGATATAATAACCATTACCATTTTAAAAAGGAGTTCCATGAAATGGAACTGACATATCTGTATTCATATAAATAGATGTCAGGGACGTCATAGTAAATAATGGAAACTGATATAGAATTATCATTCATCAACATAAGAAACATGTCGAGGTAATGCATAAGTTGAAGCAGAGAAAAGATAATTTAAATCAAACATATTTTTACAGTAGTGTTACTCATAGTCAGTTCTATGTTGTAGGTGATTAGAGTAAGGCATTTGACCTACACAGACAGATACAAGCGTTGTGTACTTAATTCAACTTAGGAATTGATTGGTGTAAATGTAGTTTACTCTTGTTAAATGTTCATGTCATGCAAATGGACATCAATTACGGGTGCGACACACCCTAACGGAGGTCCGAGAGTGGAGTAAACGACACAGAAAAGTGAATCCGAGGTAGCAACAGCTGCACGTGTGGGACCATCTCCACACGTGTGCCATACGTGCCCCCCCCAAGTGATTTTTATGCAGAAAGTTTCCAATTCCTCCCCTGTTATTCGCATGTGCGGGCCTACCCGCCGCACGTGCGGGCTCCCCAGGCGCACGTGCGGTTCTGGGTGTTCCAGAACCGAATTTTTGCTCTGTTTTTGGGGTTTCAAATTTCTCAAAATTAAACCCAAAGTCAATCAAACTAAAGGGAAAAAATTAACAAACATGGTGTACAAACAACTTCCATGTTCAACTCAAGAATATAACCTTAAATTCAAACCCAAGTTCTACAAGCTCATATACAATTTCAAGATTAAAAAGAAAGCAAAACCTATGCATTTGGAGATTCTATGTTTCAACAAAACCATGGAAATCTAGTTTAGAATCATGCAAAACCAAGTAATTCAAGAAAAGATATTGAAGAATTCCTCTTATTAGGGTTTGTAAGACAACTTACACTACCTAATTCCTCACTCTCTCCTTAAATTTCATGAATTCAAGATGAAAATTAGTCTAATGCAAGAAATTAGGAAGAATTCTTACCTTGATGGGTTGATTTAGTGAAGTTACTTCAAATTATCACCTTCTTCTTCTTGATCACTCACTCAAGCTCTAGAACCCTCTCTCTCTCTCTCTCTCTCTCTAATTGAGTTCAACATGTCCATATATAGAGATACATATCTATATCTAAATTATGCAACTTGGATTAATTAAATATTAGTCTCATTACTTGTATTACCTAGCTAAGTAATTACATTACTTCTTGACCTAATTAAAGTGACTCAATTCTGCCCACCTAGTCCACTAGCTAACTTTATAATCATACGATTTAACAAATCAGACAGGTCTTTTCATAAATGAACATATCTGTCAACAAACATGATGCACGTAAATAAGCATATTATGCACATATAAGTACTTGAGTAAGATTAATCATAAAATTAACAGCTAAATAAGAGGCGGGTGTTACAGCAACATTCTTACATTTACAATACTTCCACACATTTGTTCCATTTGTGATCATAATTTCCATTCCCCTTTCCAATGCAATTCACAAGATCATTATATATCCATATGAACCCATTAAGGGCAATAAAATTTCCACATTCAAGTATTCTCAACGAGTTAGTGATTTCATAGTTATGTCACATTTTTCTTTTAACAACAATTCTCAATCAACAAACCCTCTTACACTAAGAAATTCCTCATTTTAACATTCATCAATATCATAACATCACCATATTTCTCAAAAGAAAATCTCTAATTTTCTAGGGTTTCCATAAATGAGGTTTCCTTCTCATAGAAATTTTATTATCTCAAGAAAACATTTTCCAATAACAAAATAACTCAAAATCTCAAGGTTTCATATAAAACGTTTTGGAAACCCACATTAGAAAAGAAATATCATTTACAACTTATGAGTTAAAAACAAAGTTTCCATACTTCCCAAAGTTTGTTCTAAATCAATAAAATCTTGCAAAAATATATATAACTCTAAGAAAATCGTTACCTCAAACAAGAAAAAGAATGAGATGAAACCTCCAAAATCAACGGTGTGGGAACTTGATCTCCACCGCACACAACGGAGCCCTCGAGAAGTTATCCAACTTTGATCACCGGTCTATGGTCAAAATGTTAATGGTTTTGGAGAAATAAAGGATTTAAACTAGTTTGATGAAAAGAAATGTAGAGAGAATGAGGAGAAATGGGTTTGTAGAGAGAGAGAGAGAGAGAGAAATATACAAAAAGTGGTATAGACACATCTCAAGAAGGAAAGAAAAAGCAGATTTTCGGATTCAGCGGAGTCCCGCACGTGCAGCACCCATTCCCGCACATGCGGCACTTATCCCAGCACCTCCTTCAGCATCTGCATATATTGCAGTAGCCAAACCCAAAAATCCATTCCTCACCGCACGTGCGGCCTCCCTGCCCGCGCGTATGGCCCCTCTCTCGCACATGTAGCTCTTACCCCCGCACGTACGGCCCTACCTCTAAACATAAAAATTTCAGTAATTCAACTCTAGACACCTCGGATCCAACCTCACACCTCCCGAAGCAAGTGAAACTCGGAATCGAAGTAATTAAGAATGAGAATTTTGAGAGTAAGTTTGCAAAAGCAACGAACCCAACGGTTAACAAGACTTCGCATAAAAACCCTACACTATAACAAGAGTAAATCCAATCGTAACTCAAAGGAAATGAGACAAGAAAACATACCCAGTCATCACACTGGGAGGGTAGTGTTTCGCTCGAGCGACGGTCTTCTGTCTGTAAAACTTCTGGGAGTGTGCATTCTGCACTCGAGCAAGACTTCTTACACTTGAGCAAAACAACTTATTGTGTTTGGTCGCTCGAGCGACAACTCTTGCGCTCAAGCGACACGCATATATCAGTTCATAACAACGCCTTTTATATCACTTTTTCACATCTTTTTCTCTTAAAATCCTTGATTAACCCCCTCTCTCTCTCTAAAGCCCAACTTCTCTCTACCTACTTTCTTTGATAAAAATAGTAGAGCAATCTGAGGGCTCTCTTTTGATCCAAATAAAGTTTGGTTTCGGTGTCTTTGAAGTTCCTCCACTTCTTCCTTGGTCTTCTAAGCTTGAGGTAGGGACTTTCTACACTCTCCTATGATTTTTAACTTAGTTATTGTTGTTGTGTAAATCATGTTGGGATTTGGAGGATTTTAGACAAACCTAGGGTTTTTGTTTAAATTCAAAAAAGGGATTTTTCAAATGAAGGCATTGAAATTGATTATAGGTATAAATATGAGGATGTGTTATGTTAAATTTGTCGAATTTGACACATGGGTTGGATTTGAGGGAGAATGGAGTTTTGCCCCAAAATGTTTCAAATAATTATTTTATATAAAAAATGAAATTAGTATTGGGAATATGAAATTAGATGAATGTTTATATAAATAGTGGAATTGGATGTGTATTATCTCTCACCTATGGAAATTTGGATAATTTATCTGTTTAAGAGATTGTATATCTGTTTAGTAATATCTGTTTTGAGCTATCGGTGAAGGATAGTTATGATTGTTGTAAAAATTGCATGAGGATTAGGGATACAAAATTTTCTACCAAATGAATGACCAATGTCTTATATGGATATGGGGTCATGTCAAACATTTGGTCATTCATTTGGTAGAAAATTTGAGGCCTATAGGATTTTTCATTTTGGTAACTTCTCCTTATGCCACATGTCCTCATTTTCCTATTTGAAATATAAAAATTAAAATTAAAATTAAATAGTTCACAAGAGTAGGACTTGAACCTTAAAGCTTGAAATTAATAAATAAGATTTATACCACTTGCATGACATATCATATATGGCAAAAGTTTAATTTTATTCTTACTTTTTTTAATTGCACACGAATTGTGTGTGCCAATCACTAATAATATAGAAATAACAAAAGTATGTCATGGAAACTTGGTGTATGTTTCCATGAGTTATGTGATGCATCTGTATTAGTGGAATAAATAAAAGTCATTTCCAAGTTTCTTCCTTTTATAAAATTTTTTATCTCTTTTTAAGATCTTATGATACTGTTGTACTAAATTTAAAAATTCAAAAAAAAAAACTTCGAGATAGTGATTTGTGATTATGATTCAATTTAAAACAACGAATAACAATCACAATTAAACAATCAACTACAAATTGGCACAATGATTTAATGTGAAAAAAATCATAATTAAACTGCTCCAATTGTGATAAAAAATCACGGGTCAAAACCACAAAATAATCTACTAAGAAGACAAATAAAGAATTATACACGAAAACCCTTAATTATCTAGTTAATCTACGCCCAAATTGAACCGAACCTAATGCACCTCTTCCACCATCATTTTTAGCTCGGAGCTTTGCCTGACGTTGAATCCACAACACCGATGTTGAATCCATGACGATGAGCCACTCTGAAATCCACCAAAACTTCAAGTCCAAGTTCCCCAGAATTTACCGATGAACAACTCTATCTTTTTTGGGAAATGAAAGAAAACAACCAACCCTTGATATTTGTCAATATGTATTTCGTTGATCAATTGATCATTTTCCATACATCAAAAAAACTCATGTATAAACACCCTCTAATATAAAACACATAGTATTTTACTTCTCTCTTAGAATCTAGACGAGTTCAACCTTAAAAAAGCAAACGACACACTTTATACTAAATAGAGTTGCGAAAATCGCTCAATCGCATACTTTACAACTCGAGCGGTGTGAGAAAAGACAATACTCACATATAGGCCAACCGCTCGAGCACAATAGCTATTGCTCGAGCAATAAACATGTTTTTCAAAAGTTCAAAAGGCAGGCTCAATCCTCGTATACTTAATCAGCGAAGTGGCAAACAGGAACGCTGAAATCAAGATACGGAATGTCAGCACAAACTCTTTTGTACAGGCACACCTCAGGTTGGATTCACATTTAAACTCTCATAACTCTCAGATGCAATAAAGCGAATAAAAATACAACTGAAAAGAGTTTTGTCCAACAAAATTTGCCAATAACAAAGACATAACAAAATTGATCTAATCTTTTATCAGTTTTACAATGAAAATTTTCTTCCTGATCTAAAACAACATGTTTTTACCTATTATATAAGATTTTGTAATTTTATGGTACTTAAAAAAAAATCTAAAATACTAGTGACATCTTTTTGGAAAAACGACAATAAAAAAATTTTAAAAAAAAAAAATCTAAGGTTTAACCTTGTAACAAAAACATTTTTTTTTTAATTTTATCAATTTAAATTTTAAATTTTAAATTTTTTATTTATTTTCAATATAAATCATTTATTTATTTTTGTAAAGTAAAATCAATATATATAAATAAAGAAAAATGCTTCGGACCCCAGTGGGGGTCACTGGGGGTCATGAATGGAGGCCTCCCATTGGTAAAAAAAAAAAACTGTTTTTTTTTTTTTTGTGTGTGTGTGATTTGGACGAATGGGGGGCTGCCACCTCACTGGGGGTCGACCCCCAATGGGGGTCTGTAGCAAAGTTGATAAATAAAATATATAAGAAAAAGTGAGTATTTTAGTCATTACACTCAATGAAAAAAATATATATATTTTGGATATTCTATATAAACTTACATTGAGTTTAATGAATAAAATATAATTTTTCTTTTGTTAGTTTTATTTAACCGAAATAAGCTGATGGTTTAGATTAAAAATAAATTAAAAGAATGGAGTTTTAATTAATAAAATTAAAAAATGATAATTTATTTTGTTACCGGTCAAACTCTTTTTTTTTTTCTTTTTTTTTTTTTGGTGGTGTAATTGCCTTCATCTTGTTTTTAGCTACTTTTTATGAATAAGTTTCTTAAAATTATGGGTTAATTACATCATTGATTCTTAAAGTATGAGTTTTGCATCATTTTGATTCTTAATATTTAACTTGTGTCAATCTATCTCCAATGTATAAAATGTTTCAATTGGTTTGGGCCTTTCAAATTAGGCTGGTTTTCAGTGGCAACAAAAATTCTCAAATTGGGCTCCAAGTATGGGCCAAGTCCATAACAGAAATTGTACCAAAGAAAATGTACAATTCCAAAAGAGCACTAGAGGAATCAAAAACTCAAAAAACAACACACAAGTTAGAGCATTTCTAATGACAAATACTATAATAGTATTGCTATTGTCAAATTATGACAATGAATAGTAGCATTTTGCTCAAATTATAACAATGGTGCTCCAATGGAGGGTTGTTATTTTGGCACAGAAACTGGTGTGTGTGGGACGTCTGGCCGAATGTCCCTCACACACCTATTTCCAGCTTTCGTTCTGCAAAAATGCCGGACGCATTTTGCAAAAATGGAGGATGTGGGGGGAGGAGGGATTTTTTGCTGAAAGTTATGGCATCTGCCAAAACTTGTGTCATATTTGACACAAGCTTTGGCATTTATCAAATTTGATAGCTATACAACTTGCCATTGAAACAAGGTTTTTGTGAATTACTGGCAATAGCAGCTCCAATGGTGAGCCATTGAAGCTGCTTGTCACGCCCCGAAGAGTCATTGAAGCTGCTTGTCACGCCCCGAATTAACAAGGTTCGACTCACGCGAATAAACCACTCGACAATGAACAATAGATAACAACTCTCATGCAAATGAATATTATATAGCCACACACTATATGTGTTTATCCAATATTCTACATTCCTAGATACAAAATCTAAGTCTAATAGATGTTCTGTGACTAAAACATGTACAGATGTTATAAAATCAAATTAAACGCCCTGAGCCTTACATCATACACAAGGATGTAACCTTTACAAGAATGGCACGCGGCCAATAAATAACATAAATGGTCATTGGCTTACAAATAACTGAACCACCCTACACGGTTCGAACATCACTTCACATCACAGTCCGCATCCACATATGTATACCTGAAAAACATTTCAGCCATGCAGGGTGAGCATAAAACCCAATAGAGAATATTTCAAAAACTAAACATGCTCAACCAGCATAAATAATCATGATGCAATACATATAAACAATATGCCCAATGCATTTTCAAAATCCATTTGATTACTCAACAAAATCCTTTTCTTTCCAATTACCAAAACCTTACGTTTAATCAAAACATTATTTGAGTTCAAATCATCTGTTTGATATAAAATTCTTTTCCAAAAACCAATCCCGGTATCTCAATACCAACCAGAAAATACATTGTTAAATCAAATGCGAATACATCGCTAAACAACGGCAAATATCTTGTTAAAACCATATTCTAAACATCCTATGCCAAAACCAACATAATAGTAAATAAATGGGTAAATCTCCAGAACAAATACAACCTTTTTGAGAAATTTTTTCCGGAAGAAACCGTAAGCCGGGACCTATATAAACGTAGGCCGTACAAGTACTACTATTGTCATTTCATGGAAATTTTGTTCGTGGGATTGGCACCCATGTATACGCGCGGTTTTCGGGACTTTCACCCTAGACACACAGGCCAACTTATTTGATGTAACAACAATTTTCTCCCAGATTCACCATTTCATTTACCCTTTTCAATAGTACAATACATGTAACTCAAAATATTGTTTTTCCAAAACAATGTCAATGTTCCAAAATATAGTGTAAGAATTTCCAAAACCTCTTTTCAAAATATATAGTTTCAATTTCCAGAATTCATTACATGCTCCATGATATGAATGATTTCAAATTGCCTAATCCACATATAATTTCTAACACACGGTAATACTATCCTCCACCGATAACCAAAACAGTTATTTTTAATGCAATAATCAAAAGATAACCGTATAGATATATTTTCCAAGAGATTAACAACACCCATTTCCAAAATCTCACAACCATTTCCTTTCCAACCAAACCATTTACCACAAATCAATCTAACTCCCAAAACAATTTCATGTAGGGATTGTCTACAAATTGGGACTTTTCCACTTTTAGAGATCCATATGCAATTTTGATTACCAAAAATAACTGTAGTAACAAAATCATAGCCCAACAATCCCCAAATTTCACAAAACCTCATTTTCTTTCAAAATCACTTTTGAGTAAAGAAAAGCCACCATGTCAACATATCTCAACTAACTATACAAAATCATAACTTTGTTCAAAAACTCATTTGAAAAATCTCTTTTTCACATTTCAAGATCCACATCCTAAGTTTAACACAAAACACCCAAATCCATAGAACTTTTGAAATAACAAGTAACAATGGGTAAAAATCATACCACATGACTACCAAATATACATAACAAAATACGGCACAAATATGTTACTGAACTCATATTGAGTTTAGGAAATAGACCCTACCTCTTGAAGCGAAGAGGAGAACTCGAAGAAAAACCAAAGTCAATGAAATCACGAAACTCTTTGATCAAAAGAAATTACTTGATGGGATCTACAAGCTTTCTCAAAGGACTAAGATGGAAAAATGCCTCTAACCAAGTTGATTTAGAGATCTATGTAAGAAAGTTGAGTTTCTAAGAGAGAGAGAGAGAGGGATTCACGAGTTAAAGGGGGAAAAGAGAGAGAAAAAGAAAAGGTGAATGAGAAAAGTGTGCTTATGGTCTATTTATAGTAGTAGAATAATAGCCCTAAAGTCAAAGGAAAGAATAAGTTAAACCCCCAAAAAGTATATCTCAAAACTGAACCAAAAATCTGAAAATTTACTCACAAAGGTTGACCCTACTTCAGATAGTGGTATCGACCCTTCAGGAAGAAAAGCTGAGACACTAATGTGTGCAAAGGACAAGGATCAAGCCTTGAAACCAGTGGTGTCGACCCTTTATTTCAGAATGCACCCAAAACAAAACAGTAAGGGAAGGGTCGACCCTTAAAGCCCCTGGTGTCGACCCTAAAAACCAAGAAAGGCTAAGGACAGGGTAGCAAGTTGGTATCGACCCTCAGGAAGGCTAGTATCGACACCAAAATAGATTTTCCAAGTTTCCAAATAACTTTTCAACGTAAACAAGCGCGAATGAACAATCCCAACAAATTTAAATCGAGTCGTACTCCTTCAAAACCAAAATACAACAACTCCAAAGATTCCCAAAATGAAAATAAATGAATTTAATGCACTCTCCAATAGTTTAAAGGACACAACAACTCAAAAAAAACAATTGAAAATCTAAGCCAACAACAGCAAAGGAATCAAAACAAAATATGACCTAAGAAAAAAAGTTTATGAGGAAAATATATATCTATTATAATTTTTATTTTGAATTGTTTTCTTATTTGTAGACTTTGGGTGGGGAGTTGCATGCATTTTGATTGTGGGGCAAACTTCTTTAAAAATAATAATAGAATAAAAAACTGAGTTCAAATTTGGGGATTTTGACATCTAGCTTGCATTTCTATCCTAGGTTGGGTATCAGAAACAAAATTATTATAGAACTTTTTTTATAATTACAAAAAAAGTATTTATTACCAAACATTATTAAAAATGAACAATCACATATTTGAATAATTTTTTAAAAGAATATATAAATATTTTTAATACTATAAATAATTTCCACCTGTTCATGACAATTATAGGTAGAGAACTCATGCTTTTAAAATTTTCAGTGAAACCAACCAAACTATGCCTTTAGTCCAAGTTAGGTGAGGTTAGCAACTTGAATTCTTTTTGGTCATTCTACTATGTAAAAAGCTACCTCGCTTAGTTAAATTAAATAAAATTTTAAGGTTTTCAGTATATGTCATTTTTTTTCTAACTACATATTTTTCTTAAAATTTTTCTGAACTTTTATTGATATTTTCTCAGTACTTTTTTTTTCTACCAAATAATTCCCAAAACTTCAAATTTATTTAAACTGATACTCAAATAATCCCAAAAAGGATCTTGGAGCACATTTTTCGGCCCTGGCTCACTGTTAATTTTTTTAATTTACTTCTATCTTTTGTTTTAATTTGTATTTCATTTTACCAGATTTGATCCCAAAAAAAAATCTAGTCAAGAAGGCAAGTAGAATCATCATTCATGATTATGCTAAATTATTCATGCAATAATCATCTGAATGAAAATGAAATGAAAATCAAAATATCTATACATTTCTTTTAAATATATATATTATATTTATTTTCTTTTTCTTGCTCCATGATCATAATCCTTATTAGTATAAGGATACAAAAATAAAACTTGGTAGTCAACACCTCTCATAGTACGCTAATTTTTTTGAAACAAGGGAACACCATGCAACAAATATATGTTTTCATTTTTTGAATGGATTTAAAAATTTGTTGATTTTTGATTTAGATCTTAGCCTTTCATAAAATTTGTGTTTTTAAAATCATACCGTCGAGATCTATCGAACATAACCAATATTGAAAATGAAATTCTTAAATAAATAAATAATGACGAAATTAGCTTGCTACTACTAAGACAATGAAATTCCACTATTTTTAAACAATAAAATTTTCATTTGAGGCTATAAATTGCAAAATTAAGAGCTAATAGCACAAAAAATAGATACCTAATTTCAAATTTAGGGCTAAAAATTCATATTGAAGCCTCAAAAATGGCAAAAGTTTTAAAAATGTGTGTGTGTGTGTTCTAAAATAGACAGGTTTCATTTTTTTCAAACACAACTCTTTGTGATATGAGATCTAAGGTTCAACTCCTATGAGGAGGAGTTTGATACCTGTGATTTGTGATGGTTTATTTCTCTCACATTATGGGGCTTGGGCTTGGTAGGTTTGATTATTGTTTGTTAGATTTTGTTGACTTTTTAACTATTGTGATCCAGTTGGCCAAAGCCCTTGTGGCCAAGTGGCATGCAGCCGCGCCTTAGCGAGTGGTGAGTAGATGGTCTGAGGTTCAACCTGATGGATCAGCAACGACCTTTTTAAGTAGTAACTTAACTTTATTAATATACTAACATTCTATCTTTGACAACAACAACAAAAAAATAAAAAATAAATAAAAAAAGGAAGAAGAAGAAGAAGAAGAAGAAGAAGAAGAAGAAGAAGAAGAAGAAGAAGAAGAAGAAGAGCTAGTTGTCTGTTTAATTATGTAAATATTGATCATGATTGAAATTATTCCCATATCTACTAACAAAAAACATCAATAAAATTTCCTCCAGATGATATGGGTGGAACGTTGTTTAAGCTATATAATAAGAAATTTCGCAATTAATTCTTTCAAGATATGCCTTTATATATATATATATATATAAATTCTAGAAAAATCATGAATATTCACTATCTTCACTTTTTTTTTAACACAGTGAAAACACAGTAAAATTTTTAATTAATTGCTAAGAATTAGTAAATGAAAGAGCAATTGCAACTATTGGGTTCATATTTTGAAATTTAAGGAGAAAATTTTCAAATTCAGAGATCCAAAATAATAAATTTGAAAATTTCTGTGTCTTAGAATAAAGAAATTTCATTATTTTCAATACAATGAAGTCTTTCCTACGCATAAACAGTATATATTTGAACAACTCTTCACTTGAGAAATCATGGCAGCCCCAACAAGAAGAAACATGAGTTCATTCTTATTCAAGCATAAGAATCAATACTAACAATAAATACTTTGGATTTTTTGCGATGTGAGATCAAATCATTTCTAACTCTAATTATGATAATAGAAAATTAAAAGATTTTAAAGTCTCGTTTGGCAACTCAATATTTTAACCTAAAAGTCAAAAAATCACTAAAAAAATTAAAAAATCAACATATAACAAAAAGTCAAAGATTTCATTTTCTCTCTACTTATTGCACTTATTTTCGTAAAAAATTAAAAGTCATTTCAAATATATTAATTTTTTTATCTCACATTTTAATAAAAGAACTAAAAAGTTATTTTTTTTTTTTATCAGCAAAAAGAATCTTTATTGATGGAATCATACAAAGATGAAAGAGTACATCAATAAAGAGAAGCTCGGAACTAAAAAGTTATTAATATAACATGTTCCTGCACTAAGCCAATTATGTTTATAGTGATAATGACACTGAAACATTTTTGAAAGATTCCTTCACCATTATGCTATCTAGAACTAGAAAGCATAATTAGCAGTTGAAAATTTGTTAAAAGTAATGCCTAAGTAGGTGGAAGAGGTTATCAGTCAATGTAATTGTTTCAATTATTGTGAATTTCATTGCTATTATTTATAAAACTTGAAATCGTACATGTGTAAATACGAATCTTGGATTGGCAAAGCTCAACCAATAATTCAGAAAAATAAAAACTAAACAAACATAAAAAGATAATAAAAAACATTAGCCTCAAATCTAAATACCTTCCCCAAATAGATCCATTACAAAGCATTTCCATAAGTATGTCTATAAATAATGGTTTTTATAAAATATGAAATTAAAAAAATTAACGGTGTAATTATGCCACTTGGCATCTATACAAGGTACTATTGTTTTTTAATTAAGTTTAATCAAATCATAATTTCAAATTGTTTAATGCAATCATTGTACTTTTTATAATGCATCCCGACATATTTGGATTATTTTAATTGTAAATTATATGTCATTATTGATTGTGGTTTTGATGGATGTTTGATTTTTTTTTTTTTTTTAACATAAAAAAAGACATTTTCTGAGGGTATTATAACATCTGTGGGCTCTGACCTTGAAATAATCGATTGCAGACCAAATTTAATCCAACCTATAGAAAGGAACCCACCACCGAGGTACTCAATGGACCTTGTTACGTTTGTAATTGGCAATCCCATTTAACAAAACTCCTTTCAGTTGTAATTTTATTCGATCTTTTATTTCAGTAAATTTATGAGTTTTTAGATGTGAATCCGATCTGAATTGTGTTTATGCAGAGGAGTTTGTGATCTTAATCCTACCATAAAGTGAATCTTATACTCTAATTTATATAAATTATTAAAATTTATTAATTTTAAACAATTAAAATTTCTTATGCTTCCATTCAACTTTTATTTTACAATTTCATATTGGGAAAAGAAAGAAAAAATAAATTGTATCACTTATATAAAGTGAATCTTATACTCTCATTTATATAAACAAAAAAAGATTTTAAGTGAGAAGCCTTATAATCAATACCGATTTTTTGTTTGTTTGTGTGTTTAAGAACACAAGTACAACACTCCTAGCATATCATCCGTGCTATGTGAAAGTGCAATGTGAAAGTGCTTTTGTAAACACAGTTTCAATCTGTAATCCAATGTAGATATCCATTTAATTTTTATTTTACAATCTCACATCGAAAAAAGAAGAAAAAAGTGAATTGTTTCACTTATATAAAATGAATATTATACTTCCATTTATATAAGCAAAAGAAGATTTTTAATGAAAATACCATTTTTTTTATTATTATTTTCTTAATTTTAAACAATTAAAAAAATCTCAATTGGTTAGCTTTCATTTAACTTTTATTGTACAATCCCACATAAACGTTTTGATTTTCAAAATAATTTTTATGAGATTTTGAAACTCTCATAATATTTAACTTTAAAATAATTGCAATCGCACATCGAGGAAAAAAAAAAGAAAAAGTGAGTTGTTTCACTTATATAAAGTGAATCTTATACTCTTATTTAATATTATAGTATTGTGCATATTTCAATTCAAGATGGTTAAAATTTGAAAATAAAATTTAAAAGTTTTAATTAATTAATTTTGTTGTAAATTGGTTGGTCTTTTGACTTAGCTGATTAGGCTGAATCATTTTCGGTTTGACTGATTAACTAGTTTAATAACGATTTTAGCTCTTTTGTCAAAATATATTGTTTAGATTTGTTTGATTTGAAATAAACTAATATTGACTTTATTAAAAATTGAATGACTGAGATTACTTGATTATAAATGAATTTCCCGTCTAAATAACTATTAACTTTTATTTTACAATTCTAAATCAGGAAAATAAGGAAAAAATGAGTTATTTCACTATATAAATCTTATACTCCTATTTAATATTATAGTGTTGTGTATATTTCAATTCAACACATTTTAAAATTAAAATAAAATTTAAAAGTTTTAGTTAATTAATTTTTGTATAAGTTGGTTAATCCTTTGACCTAGCCGATAGGATAAACTGTTTTCGATTTGACTAATTCACTGGTTTAATTGAGATTTTAGCGGTTTTATCAAAATATATTGGTTAAATTTGTTTGATTCAAAATAAATTAAAGAATGGCCTAATTAAATATTAAACAGCTAAGATTATTTTATTCGAAATAAATTCTCGCACAAACAATTGTTAACTTTTAAACAATTAAGAAAATCCCCATTGGCTAACTTTCATTTAACTTTTATTTTATAATCTCATATCGAGAAAAAAAGAAAAATGTAAATTGTTTCACTTATATAAAGTGAATCTTATACTCTCATTTATATAAGCAAAATGAAATTTTTAGTAAGAAGCTTTATGATCAATATCTCATACTAATTTTTTTAATTTTCTTAATTTTAAACAATTAAGAAAATCCCGATTGGTTAACTTTCATTTAACTTTTATTTTACATAATATAAAAAAATTAAAAATAATTATCATAGTTTTATTAAATAATATATTATTTTATCCTGTGCATAGCACGGGTGATATATTAGTATATATATATATATATTTTATATAAAATGTCAAAAAATCCAAAACAATTCAATTTTTTTCACTTCATAGTTTAGTTAAAAAGCCACTTCTCAAACTAGTCTTGGTTCCTCATTTCCCCTCTCTACTTTCTCTCTTTAAGTTTTTCTCCTATAGGGTAGTTTGAGTGAGTGTGCCGCTTGGGAGGAGAGGTGGGCTCCGGCCACCTCTCTTCTCTCCCCCCCTCTTTCTTTCTTCTATTTTTTGCAAAACAAACATTGGTAGATCTTTCTTCCCAATCTCTCCCAATATCTCCGCAGAAACCACCACCACCACGCCGAGGCCACTCCTACACCAAATCTGATTTCTTTCTCCCCACAAATCTTTATTTTGGTTTGCTTTTTGAGTTTTTATTTCTTTTTTATTTGGTATTTTGTATGTTTAGACTCCATGAGTGTGTTATTGGTAGCTTACTCTCTCTGGAGTTGAAGCTTTTGTGCTAACTCTAACTAACCTCAGTGCTGATCTCTTATGATCACTTCTGCGTTGCAGTATGGGATTAGGATCTTGCATGATCATGTCTTTGATATTATTATGGCTTTGCCTGTGTGCCTCTTTACTCATTTTTCCTTTATTTAGAATAAGCTCTATTTCTAAAAGCATAGAGTCCATTATAAGTGTCGTTTGGCTTATCCTTAATGGATTTTACTCCCGTTAATAAAAAAATAAAAATAAAAAAACCTAGTCTTGGTTTCAATTATAAATAAAAACAAAAATCCCAAAAAGAAGTTAAAAAATAATTGAATGCTAATTGAAAAACACTAGAAAGGAAATATATATATATATATATAATTTATACAAAAAGGTTGATATTGGAGGCAAAAAAAAATTTAACAGCTATTGAACAATTCAATTCAAAGATGCTTTGTTTCCTATAATAACTAGATAGGCATGGTATATAAAAATACCTATAATCATATCAAAACAAGTTCACAGGCCAAAAAAAAAAAAATACCCTTTTGAAAAGCTGTAGAGACACCTTAGTATAGCACCTCCATCTAACTTAGTTATTTTTACTTTTTAGTTAAGATAGTGAGTAATTCATTAATTTTCAACTCTATCAAACTAGTTTAAGTTAGGTATTTTAATTTTGATAATTTGACTTAACAAATAAATTCTAACACCCCCAAAATAATTACAATAATCCAACTCCAAACACCAATACAAAGTGACATAGATAAATAAGAAGCTTTCATTAAGCAGAGTTAATATACAAAAATGTGACACATGCGATATACATTCATAAATCGTTCATCTTGAATTTACAGTATGTGTTATGAATAGTGAAAAGTAATGAAAGCTAAACAAACATTCATCTGCCCTAAAGGCTTACATCTTTCCAAGTCACTGCTTGGTTACAACAAAAAAGAGTCTAACTCAATACAATTAAACCTTTGGCTATACAAAGTAAATACAATAAAAAAGAAGCTCTTGCTCCAAATCTCCCCAAACTACTATCTCGACAGAGGCATATCTTCAACACCTGGAAATGGTTTTTCCTAAATAAGGTGAGTCAAAACCCAATAGAAACAATCTAACACAATATATGAATTTTAACAAAATATAAGTACAATGTGCATATGCAATGCCTATAATAAAATCATTCGTATTCTACAAAATCATAATATGCCAAATTCTATATCTCAATTCACTTCAAGTCAATTCATTTCACCTCAATTCATAAGTCAAATTCATTATTATCCAAACAACCCAATTGAGGGTACAACTCAGTGGTTCTCTAATCAATACAACCATTACAGAAACACTTTAATTTTTTATTTTACGAAAATTGCGTCCACGGGAATCGGCACCCATGCCTACGCGTAGTTTTCGAAACTTTCACCCTGGACACATAAGCCAATTTAATTCAATAGAGTCCATCCCCTTTCTTCTCCCAAATATAGAGTATATCCCCTTTCTCCAACCAAATATCATACATATATAATGTATTAAAACACGGTCATATTCAATGACAACAGTTAAGAGATTAGTTTCAATTCGTCTAATCTTTATGCAATTTCTACAACAATCATAACTATCCTTCACCGATATCCCAAAACAGATATTTCTAACAGATATACAATCTCCAAGATAGATGAATTATTCAAATTTTCATAAGTGAGAGATAATACACATCCAACTCCACCATTTATATAAACATTCATCCAATTTCATATTTCCAATACCAATTTCATAATTATTTTGAACATTTTAGGAAAAAAACTTTATTCTCTCCCAAATCCAACCCATGTGTTAAAATCAACAAATTTCACACAACACATCCTCATATCTATACCCATAACCATTTTCAATAACTTCATGTGTAAACCCTTTTTGATTTTAAACCAAAACCCTAAGTTTGTCTAAAATCTTTCAAAATCCAAAATTTCGTACACAATCAACAAATAACTAAGTTAAAAATCATAGGAGAGTGTAGAAAGTCCCTACCTTAAGCTTAAAAGACCAAAGCAACAATGGAGGAACTTCAAAGACGCCGAAACCAAATCTTGTTCAGACAAAAATGAAGCTCTTAAGACGTTCTACCTTTTTAACAAAGGCACACGAGTAGAGAACCTAACAGATCTAAGTGAAAATGTAGAAAGAATGTAGGTTTTAGAGAAAGAGGCTCTAGATCTAGGGTTTTTGAAAAGTAAAGAGAGAGAGATGTGAAAAAGTGATATAAAATGTCACTATTACGGACTGAAATACGCACAGTCCGCTCGGGCGCAAGAAGTAACTCTTGAGCGTTAGACACAATAAGTTGTTCCGCTCGAGCGGAAGAAACGACGTTCGAGCGTAGAATACACACTCCTAGTAGTTTTACAAACAACAGACCAACGCTCGAGCGCAAGATAGGCTACTCGAGCTAAACTCGCTCAAGCGCAGAAAGAATCGCTCGAGCGTAGAATACACTCTCCCAATAGTTTTGTAGACCTGCAAAAGTACTGAGAGTTTGAAAATCTCACTCGAATGCAAGAAGTGTCGCTCGAGCGAATGAGCAAAAATCTGAGCAACTAAAGTTTAGAAACTAAGCAACAAATCTGTTCCAAACGCAACCATAACAACCCAATAGCCAAATTCAAAGAAACACAAGGGAAGCAAGATAATATCAACGATACAACACCATGAAACCCGAGTCCATAATACAATAAGGGTCTAGTCAAAACCGAAATCACTATATAAATATTGCTAGTGGTTTAGACTAGTTAAATGTTAAAAAATATTACTTTTAATATTTTGTGGAATTAGTTGTGTGGACTTTATAAAAAAATTAAATTTAAATTAACAAAAATAATGTTTAAATAGCATGACAAAATGATGGAGAGTTTATTGGAGAGTGTATTTAAAATGTGTATAGCCAAAATAGAAAAAGTGACTTTTAAACTAAACTATAACAAAATTTTTGCTAATTTGAAGAGGAATAGAAGTTGAAATAGTACAAATTATAGTTAATAATGTAATGGGTTGAACTAGTAGTTGTTATAATATTATAGTTATAAAGTAATGTTAATACATGTAAAATATAAGTACAAAGATGTGATCTCTTTATATTTATCTATTAAAAAAAATGTCTATCATTGTAATTCATAATTATAAAAATATCAATTATAAATTTTGTATATGAAATTGTAAATTTAATATTTTTCTAGCAAAGGTAATTTTTTACATAATTTTTGTACAAAAATTTCATCCAAAATAATGTGATTTTTATATTTTTAAAATTATGAAACAAACCGATGAGTCTTTTGTTTTGAAATGAGATAACTTATATAAAAATATAACAAACTAAACCATCAAAACATGAAATGAAATCCAACACATAATCATAGTCAGATAACAAACAAAAGAAAAACTTCAAACAAATATGAGAAAAAATTCATACATAAGTTCAAGAATCAAACTTTCAACATTATAATGAGGTACAAGAACTCATGATCGATGAGCTAAATATATTGGTGCCATTTGGTGCAATTTATTATAAAATAAAAACTGATAAACTAAAAACATAAGTATTATTTTTCTAATTTCTAGATAATCACTTTTTTTTCAACTTATTTAAGTTATTTTTACCTAATATATTGTAAGAAGAAGTTGTACGAAATAATTTAACACATACTTTCGAAATAAAAAAATAATTATAAGCCATTCAGATAAATTATAACAAACAAATTGTTTTTGTTATTATCTATCATGCACACCAAACTGGTAGAACTTCATGTTATATCTCTTTGTTATCTTGAGAGACCTAATTTTGTCTCATTTTTTTAATCTCCTCACAAGAAAAAAAACTCTATTGGGCGCCTCCATTCTCCCATCTATATATCGAATCATATGTCACATAACAAAAGGGCTGTCACCAAAATGAGTGAAAAAGACAACACACCGACAATACGACCAATAATAATGCTATATCATGCAGTTTTAGGTCATGGGATTGTCATATTTGATCAAGAAAAGCGTGTATAAATCAAATGGCTTGCTTGACAAAGCGAAAGAGAGCCTAAGATAGATGGTTATCATTGTAAGGGAATGAACCAAAAAATAATTGTAGAAATTTGTTTTCTTCCAATAATATTAGGGAGACAAGTTCTGTTTACTTTTTCTATTTTTGGCTAAGCAACAATTAGCCTACAATTTGGATATGATGGCTCATCCAAACATAATGCATTTATTATAATTAAAAACTTTAATCTAAATATTAGGAAAATACATGTTATCGTTTGAATGTATTTTGTTCATCAAGGTTACATGCACTTAAAAATTTACATTCATTTGTATCAAACAAAATACAATCATATGTCAATCCTCTCATATCTTATCTTGTACAATCGAATATAAGTTAGTACATTTTTTTAAAATTTTGAAAGTGAGCTAAGAAGTTAATTTATTGGCTAAAAACATACCAATAAAAAATATTAAAAAAAATAAAAAAATAAAAAAACATTTGCTCAAAAAGCTAACCTAGTTGACACATTTCCATTTTTTTGACTTTTTTCTAATGGCCTTTGACATGAGTACGTTTGGTAACCGCACAAACTTTCTGGATTTTTGTGCAAAATGTTTATAATAATAATAATAATAATGTACAATGTAAGAAAATAAGGAGTGCAAGAGAGGTATGTGGATAAAGTAGCTAAAGTGGACTTATTGACCAAAAATACATCAATTAATAGCTAAAATGGATTTTTTTGCGGGATGATGCAGGAAAAATATAACTGCAACTTATTGACACTAAGGAATGGTTTGACAATAGGCTAAAAATGTAACTGCAACACTTGTAGTCCCATTTCCCATCCAATAGGCTAGCCAAAAACTACTAGAAAAGTATTGTCAAAAACTTATAAAAACATTCATTCCTATTATCTACTTTTTATATTTATTTTTTTTTTGTAAAAAGTCGGAAAATTATTGTCAAATATTTTAATTTTTTTCACCTCATATATGTAGTTAAAAAATAACAACAAAAGTCACTTCTCAAACAAATCCGATGAGGTAGTAGGTACCTAACTGACTATATTAAGATGGTTACAAGGCCACATGGGTTTTTAGGCGTACAGTCTCTCAGGTTATTGTTGACATTCTCAACCATTGCCTAACAAGAACAGTTGCATACCTCTCTTGAATAGAAACTCAAACATGATAATCATTCCATGTGCTTTGGATAGATGGATATGAATTGTTAAAAATAGTAAAAGGCTTTGATAACATGACACAATGACTTGATTAAAATAAATTGTTATTGTTTAACAGATAATAAAAACTACAATCAGAAGCATAAAAAAAAAACAAACAAACAAACAAACTGAAAAGCATGGGCATTTCAGTATTATATATAGTGAGTGGCCATAACGACATTTGAATACAGTGATGTTTGTATTTATATACCAATTAGAATAAATGTTAGGGAAAATCGATGTGATTCCCCACAAATAAATCAATCAATGGGAATAAAAACTAATGCGGAAAATTAAATTAAAGGCAACACAAGAATTTTTACGTGGTTCCCTCAATGTGAGGTACGTCCACGGGATCGAAATCCGATTCCACTATCAACCAAATAATTCCAAACGATTACAAACGAGACACTAATGGTCTCACAAAACCACCCTTAGGTGAATTCCAAATAATCACAAATAAACAAAGAGGAAAGACCTCACCAAATAGATGAACCAAAATCTTCAGAATCAGAGTTGAAGAAAACCCAAAATAACGAACCAAACATCAACCACACAAAGAAAACCAAAGCTTGAACAAATCAAGCACTCTTGATTTGTCTTTCCCAATTGTCAAATTCCCAGGCACTATTACCGAAGCAATATGTTCCATGTAGCAGCCGCCGTTCACTTTTTGTGTGTTGAACAAAAAACCAATCCTTCCAATATTATAAATTTAGGGTTTTGTAACTAAACCCTAGTTGTATCCAAATTGGATTGGGTTTCTTCAAATATAATATATAAAAATATATTATACTAAATTAAGCCAAATTAAACCTCTTTTAATAAATCAACTGGGTCCCACACTCCAATAAGGAGGTATATCCCAACAATTCTCCCCCTACCGACTTAGGTGGAGAGATCAACCATACCCGCCAAAGTTCGACACTTTAAAAGTTTGTCCCTCGACAAAGTCTTTGTCAGCATATCTGAAATATTATCATCTGTGTGAACCTTTTCGAGTTGTAACAATTTCGAATCTAACACATCACTAATCCAGTGGTATCTCACATCAATGTGTTTCGATCTCGAATGAAAAGTAGAATTTTTACTCAAGTGAATAGCACTTTGACTATCACAATAAAGCACATACTTTTCTTGCTTCAAACCCAATTCTTGCAAAAATTTCTTCAACCATAACTCTTCTTTGCAAGCTTCTGTAATGGCAATAAATTCAGCTTCGGTAGTTAAGAGAGCAACACATTTTTGTAATTTAGATTGCCATGCCACAGCTCCCCCTGCAAAAGTCATCAAATACCCCGAAGTAGATTTTCTAGAATCAACATCACCAGCCATGTCAGAATCTGTGAACCCATCAAGCATCGGCTTACCATCTCCAAAACACAAACACACCTTCGAAGTCCCTCGAAGATACCTTAAAATCCATTTTACCGCTGCCCAATGTTCTTTACCCGGATTAGAGAGAAACCGACTCACCACACCAACTGCGTGAGCAATATCCGGCCTTGTACAAACCATGGCGTACATCAAAGAACCAACTGCTGAAGCATAAGGAACTTTCAACATCTCTTCTTTGTCTTTCTCACTTATAGGACATTGATTCGAACTAAGTTTGAAGTGACCCGCAAGTGGACAACCAACCGGCTTTGCTTTATCCATGTTGAACCTCTCAAGAATTTTCTCAATGTAGCTTTCTTGAGATAACCAAATCAGCCCGTCTTTGCGATCACGAACAATTTTCATACCAAGAATTTGCTTTGCCGGTCCCAAATCTTTCATAGCAAAAGACTTGCTCAACTCCAATTTCAACCTGTTTATCATGGTAGAATCTTGACCCACAATTAACATGTCACCAACATAAAGCAAAAGAATAATAAATTTACCATCCGGGAAATTTTTCACAAACACACAATGGTCCGAAGTGGTTTTAGTAAAACCATTATTCATCATGAAAGAGTCAAATTTTTTGTACCATTGCCGCGGGGCTTGCTTGAGACCATACAAACTTTTCTTCAATTTGCAAACAAATTTCTCTTTCCCTTTTTCCACAAAGCCTTCCGGTTGCTCCATGTAAATTTCTTCTTCAAGATCACCATGTAGAAATGCGGTCTTCACATCAAGTTGCTCAACTTCAAGGTTCATACTTGCAGCCATGCCAAGTACAACCCGAATAGAAGACATCTTCACAACCGGCGAGAAAATCTCATCAAAGTCAATACCTTTCTTTTGCCCAAAGCCTTTCACAACAAGACGTGCCTTGTACCTCAGATTCTTGCCATCATTCTTCAATTTGAAGACCCACTTATTTTTCAGAATTTTCCTCCCTTTAGGCAACTTCACTAAATCATAAGTGTGATTTTCAACTAAGGAATTCATCTCCTCTTCCATGGCCTTTTTCCAATCACCTTTCTTTGCATGCTCAATTGCTTCTTGGTAGCTCTCCGGCTCCCCTTGATCAGTAATCAACACAAATTCATTGGGAGGATACTTTCTTGAAGGTTGTCGATCCCTTGTAGATTTCCTCAACTCAAGTTGTGGTGGTAGTTCTTGAGTTGGATGCTCTTCCTCAATTTCTGACTCAACTTCATTAGAATTAGCATCATCCTCTACATCTTCAATAGGTGGCTGCACATCTCCCCCATTTTCATCATCAACTGAAGATGAAGGAGATGGATCCATGTCAATGAGATCACTTGTTTTTGGTTCCGGTTGATCACCTTTGCCAAAGTCTTCAATTGTTTGGTCTTCAAGAAACACAACATCACGGCTTCGAATGACTTTCTTGTCGACCGGATCCCACAATCTATACCCGAATTCATCACGCCCATAGCCAAGAAAAATACATTGTCTTGACTTACTATCAAGCTTGGACCTCTCATCTTTTGGAATGTGAACAAAGACTCGGCAACCAAACACTCTCAAGTGCTCATAAGACACATCTTTGCCGGTCCAAACTCTTTCTGGAACATCACCATTCAAAGGATAGGAAGGAGACAAATTGATCACGTCAACTGCTGTCTTCAACGCCTCACCCCAAAAGGATCTTGACAATTTAGCTTGTGAAAGCAAACACCTTGTTCTTTCCACAATTGTGCGGTTCATCCTCTCGGCAACGCCATTTTGTTGAGGAGTCTTCTTAACTGTCTTTTGGTGTCGAATACCTTGACTGCGACAATACTCATCAAATGGCCCAATGTATTCACCACCATTGTCTGATCGGATGCACTTCAATTTCTGCCCTGTTTCTCTTTCAACCATGGCCTGAAAATGCTTAAATACTTCTAGAACTTGATCTTTAGTTTTTAGTAAAAAAGCCCAAACTTTCCTTGAATAATCATCAATGAAAGTAACAAAATAAAGTGCACCACCATGTGTTCTAACTTTTAAAGGACCACAAACATCAGAATGAATCAAATCCAAAACATTTTCTTTTCTAGAAACAACATTTTTATGAAAAGAAACTCTATGTTGTTTACCCGCCAAACAATGAACACAAGTTTTAAGATGTGTACCTTTCAAACCGGGTAGAAGCTCTTTCTTGAACAATACTTGCAGCCCCTTTTCACTCATATGGCCAAGCCGCTTGTGCCATAATTCAGTAGAAGTATCTTCCTTAAGTGCATTGACAACACCTTTACAAATTTTTCCTTGCATCGAATAAAGTGTATGAGTCTTCTTACACTTAGCCACCACCAAGGAACCCTTTGTGAGCTTCCATATTCCATCACCAAATTTGTTGTTGAAGCCTTCATCATCAAGCTTCCCAGTAGAGATCAAATTGAGGCGAATGTCGGGAACATGCCTCACATCTTTAAGCAACAACTTGCAGCCCAGATTTGTTTCCAAGCAAACATCACCCATGCCGATAATCTTGGACAAACCTTCATTACCCATTCGAACAGAACCATAATCTCCTGCAGTGTAGGTAGTGAAGAAATCAACTCGAGAAGTCACATGAAAAGAAGCACCAGAATCAATCACCCAATTGCTCTCTTGGCCCACAAAATTGATACAATCATCTTCACAAACGACCATGAGATCAGCATTGGTAGTAACTGCCGTTGTGTCTTCTTGCTTCTTGTCCACACTTTTGTCACGCCTTTTCTCCTTATTCTTGAGCTTTCGGCATTCTCGCTTCATGTGCCCTTTCTCATGGCAATAATAACACTCAACGTCTTTCTTTGAAAAAGAACCATCTTTTGATTTGTCACGGCTTTGATCACGACCATGAGGAGTCTTACTCCTCCCCCTTGTTTTGCTTCGGCCTCTCACAACGAATGCTTCCGAATGAGAGGAACCCGCTGATTTTCTTCTAGTTTCTTCATTCAACAGGCTACTAGTGACTTGGCCCATTGTGACAACTCCATCGGGCGCTGAATTACTGACGGTCACAACCAAAGTCTCCCAACTTTCGGGCAAAGAACTAAGTAGCATCAAAGCCTGCAACTCATCATCAAAAACAATTTTCATAGAAGCAAGTTGGTTAACAATACTCTTTATTTCATTCAGATGTTCCGGAATAGGGCTGCCCTCTTTATATTTTAAATTAACCAACTTACGAAACAGAAAAACTTTATTTGTGGCTGATTTCCTATCATAAAGGCCCTCTAATTTTTTCCATAAATCATGTGCTGAAGTTTCAGTAGCAACATGATGAAACACACTGTCATCAATCCATTGACGGATAACACCAACAGCTTTTCGATTAAGCCTATTCCATTCATCATCTTTCATACCCTCGGGTTTGCCAGAATCACCCTCAATGGGTCCATATAAATCTTTACAAAATAATAGGTCCTCCATTTTAGTTTTCCAAGTTACCCAATTGCTTCCATTGAAGCTAGACATACGACTCACATTCCCCTCCATTGATTTACACAAATAAATAGACCCAAATAAACCGTAAGCTCTGATACCAGTTGTTAGGGAAAATCGATGTGATTCCCCACAAATAAATCAATCAATGGGAATAAAAACTAATGCGGAAAATTAAATTAAAGGCAACACAAGAATTTTTACGTGGTTCCCTCAATGTGAGGTACGTCCACGGGATCGAAATCCGATTCCACTATCAACCAAATAATTCCAAACGATTACAAACGAGACACTAATGGTCTCACAAAACCACCCTTAGGTGAATTCCAAATAATCACAAATAAACAAAGAGGAAAGACCTCACCAAATAGATGAACCAAAATCTTCAGAATCAGAGTTGAAGAAAACCCAAAATAACGAACCAAACATCAACCACACAAAGAAAACCAAAGCTTGAACAAATCAAGCACTCTTGATTTGTCTTTCCCAATTGTCAAATTCCCAGGCACTATTACCGAAGCAATATGTTCCATGTAGCAGCCGCCGTTCACTTTTTGTGTGTTGAACAAAAAACCAATCCTTCCAATATTATAAATTTAGGGTTTTGTAACTAAACCCTAGTTGTATCCAAATTGGATTGGGTTTCTTCAAATATAATATATAAAAATATATTATACTAAACTAAGCCAAATTAAACCTCTTTTAATAAATCAACTGGGTCCCACACTCCAATAAGGAGGTATATCCCAACAATAAACGGATTTCTTGTGTCAAATTCTTGGTACGCGAGTTTGACTCTAACTTGAAATGTTTATTTGAATTGGGTCGTGTCGCTTTTGTGTTAGTGTTGAAAACTAATTAGCCCTAACTCTCTAACTTTGTTTGGTTTATGTTGTGCTAACTTATCATGTTGAAGATTCTCACCCGTTGGATAATTGCTATGTCCTCTACAAGCATTTTATGCAAACTAAATATCCAATTGTACTATATGACAAGTTAAAGCCTACCAAAAACCAAATTTAGTTTTTCTGAATTTTTTATAGATGAAGGAAAAAAACGGGTAATAACGGTTTGGATCAAATACTTGAATTATAAATCTCGTTTGGAAAATCCTCAGTCAATTGAGAAGTTACTAAAGTTTCTCAATATTTATCCACACTCCAAATTTCTAGGCTTTCAAATGGTAACCTCAAAATAGATGAATAAAGAGAGAACTTATTGTTTTTGTGATGATCTTCACAATGTTGAGCATGCACTTGTACAGCCATCTTTGGCAAGGCTATGCGTACCTCATGGTGTCCAAGACCATGTATACCTCATGGTTAGGCTATACCATATGTACCACATGGTTTCCAAGACCATGTGTCCCTCATGGTTACACCATGTGTAGATAGACCATGTGAACCATGTGGCCTTCAAAGTTAAACCATGCCATGTGTACATAACATGTATTATATGCTTAATCATCATTTCTCAATCTCTCATTCAATCTACCCGTCATATGGAAAAATGGAGCGTACAACCTAACGAAAATGTATAAGGTAGAAGTGCTATATTAAGTCACCATAAACTAACATAGCACATCACTCAAAATATCTAATCTACACCCCAAATTCATTGGATCACACCAAATTAAACATTTTAAAACCCCTCGCTAGTCATAGCTCATAAACATGCTTGACCTCAACACTATATATGTACTCGTGATTATATCATGATCTCAAATCCGACACAATCACCCGAGCAATGAGCTACAATACAAGGGTATGATTTCCAACCATCTTCCCTAGCCACTCATATCAATTTACTCAAACTTGACCGCTTTCCTAAACATGGTCCTCTGGATCGTGTTCATCATGACCCTTAGATAACATGCTAAAGTAACGACATCATGTCATCACTTCATGATATAGTTCTGAGTTCAAGGGTATAGAGTAGGCATATTATTGGCCTAACAGGGCTCACACAGTGCTAGAGTAGGGATCCATCTAGCCATTCCCTTAAGTGGTCGACGGTAGCACATACAGTATGATATGTATGCTACGGCGGAGCTCCAACTAAATTAGGTCTGTCACTCTCTAACGCCATACGAATCTTAGTCTAGTCGGTATACAAGCGTCTAACTTGAGTTTATTAGCATATTCACTCATCAAGTGCTTATGTAAGACCTCACATTCGGCTATATTCAGGCTTCATAAAGCTGTGGATTACTTCATGTTCGACCTTTTTAAAGTCTCATCTTAGCCAATGTTAAGACGACATCTTATAATAATAAATCAATTTTGTTCGCTTCTCAAGTTATAAAACATTTTCATCGCTCGCTCTCTAAGAGACAAGATAATTAATGTCTCATCATGCTCACTCTACAAGCACTAGGGTGATCGCCAGTGTAAGAAGGCTGATCTAAGCCTGGTGACATCATATATGATGTGTGCTAATAGTATCAATTACGCCATAAAATCACATGAATAAATAATTATGCATGAATAAATAATTACACATAAGATACTCGAAAATATCCAACAAAGTCAATGAGGTATCCATAAAAATATCAAATCCTACGAAGTCCTAAACTCCGAACATGAGTTTGGAAAACATCTCTAGCAGTGGCTTTAGTAAGTAGATCAGCCGCCATCCTGTTAGTAAAGATATGATGTATGGCTATCTCCCATGGTGCAACGACATCTTGAATAAAGTAAAATCGAATGTCGATGTGTTTGGTTCTACCATGATACTTGGGATCTTTAGAATGTGCCAAAGTTACCATACTGTCAACATAGATCATAACGGCTTCATCTGCAAGAGCAGTGATCCCAAGGCGTTGAAGAAATCTCCTCAATCAAACAACCTCTTGTACTGCTACTGTACAAGCAACGTACTCTGACTCTATCGTGGACAAAGCAATGCATGATTGCTTCTTACTATACCAAGAAATAGTCGCTCCACTAAGTAGGAACAATTAACCAATGATAGACTTGCACTCATCTTTATCAACAGCCCAGTCTGCGTCACTGTATCCCTTTGGTCTCAAATCTCCACCTTGATAGCAAAGAACGAGATCCATTATCCCACGAAGATAGCGAAAAATCCTCTTCACTGCTTGCCAGTGAACAAGTCCTAGGTTATTCTGATAACGACTGACTAATCTCATTGCAAAATATATGTCTAGTCAAGTACACATCTTAGCATACATCAAACTACCAACTGCACTCACATAAGGAACTTTTTCCATTTGTTTCTTTTCCTCATCTATCTTAGGGAAAAAATCAATGCTTAGATTATGTCCCTTCTCAATTGGAGTGCCAATGGGTTTGGAATAGTGCATACAAAACCGTTCCAAGATCTTTTTAATGTAAGTCTCTTGAGACAAACCAAGAAGCCTCGTAGAGCAATCTCTCAGGATCTTAACTCCGAGTACATAATTTGCCTCTCTCATATCTTTCATTTCAAATGTAGAGGACAACCATTCTGGAGTGGCGACAATCATCTCCATGCCATTTCCAGCTAACAAAATGTTGTCAACATACAGTGATAAGATAAGGAAACTCTTTCTTGATCGTTTGACATACACACAATGGTCTTCTTCCATCATCTCAAACCCAGTCGAAATGGTGACTTTATGGAATCTAAGGTACCATTGTCTAAATGATTGATTTAAGCCATAAATGGAACGTTTGAGGTAGCATACTTTGCGCTCTTGTCCATTGACCTCAAAGCCTACTAGTTGATCCATATAGATCTCCTCATCTAGTTCTCCATTGAGAAATGCAGTCTTAACATCTATTTGGAAAAGTTCCAAATCCAAATGTGCGACAGTAACTAGAATTAGGCGAATAGAGGCAAATCTCAGCACCGGGGAGAATATCTCATCATAATCTATACCCTCTCTTTGGGTATAACATTTCGCCACAAGACGAGCTTTGTACTTATCAATTGATCCATCAACCTTGCGTTTAACTTTTAAGACCCATTTGTTACCAATGGTCTTGCACCCAGGTGGAAGGTCAACCAACTTCCAAACTTGGTTCCGAGCCATAGAACTCATTTCATCCTTTATAGCAGCCATCCCCTCATTAGCATTAGGTGAAACTAATACTTCCTCATATGAAGCAAGCCCATCAAGATCCAGCGAAGTACGCATGAAAGATTCTCCCTCAATCTCATAACAACAACGATGAATGGTTACACATTCACTTCTACGTAACTGGATCTTAGTAAGTCATTTTCTAGTGGAACACTCTCACTAGGAAGTAAATCACTCCCATTATCTTTGGCGATTTCATGACAAGTCACTAATTCTCCACTCTCGCCAAAAGATGGTGTAATTTCCCTAAAAAGATCTTTCTTTACTTTACCAATACTAGGAAATTCATTCTCAATGAAATTGACATCTCGCGACGCATTTTCAGTCATTCCACCATTAGGTTGTTCACCATACATCACATAACCCTTTGAGCATTCTAAGTATATCACAAACACTTGTTTATTTACTCTAGGGCCTAACTTCTCATACTTATGAGAAATACTGTAAACAAAACCGGCACAACTCCAAGGCCGCAAATGCTGCAAATTTGATTTTGCGCATTTCCATAATTCATATGGAGTTGTTGGAATTGACTTTGAAAGCACACGGTTAAGGATGTAGGTAGCAGTCAAAAGAGCATTCCCCAAAAAGATATAAGGAGGTTGGCTTGTGCCATCATCAATCTAACCATTTCAAATAAAGTGCGATTCCGTCTCTCTACTACATCATTTTATTATGGAGTCCCTGAAATCATTAATTGCCTGCATATCCCTTTTTCCTCACAAAGCCCCCAAAACTGATGTGATAAATACTTACGCCCTCGATCTGTTCGAAGGATTTTCAATTTCCTGTCTGTTTGATTCTCAACTAGTGCAACAAAGCACTTAAAACAATCCAATGCCTCAAAGCGATGTGAG
Organism: Camellia sinensis; assembly: GCF_055761805.1. Taxonomy (NCBI): domain Eukaryota; kingdom Viridiplantae; phylum Streptophyta; class Magnoliopsida; order Ericales; family Theaceae; genus Camellia; species Camellia sinensis. The sequence continues at coordinate 20,718,183 of NC_138965.1, read as the reverse complement.
ATCAAATAAACATAATTGAATCGTGAGTGATTATCAATAAATGTAAGGAAATAAGAAGTGTCATGGCATGCCTTTACCTCATAGGTCCGCAAATGTCAAAGTGAACTAAATCTAGAGGATATAACGCCCTAGGTGCCTTTCCAAAAGGCTTCCTACAGGCCTTTCCTGCCAAATAAGATTCACACACAGGCAAACTTACATTTGCAAGATGCCCCAACAGGCCTTCTTTAACTAGTTTAGTCATTCTATCTTTGCCTATGTGACCAAGTCTAGCATGCCAATTAACAGAATTTAAAGAGTCATTATTACAACACACATAAGAATATGAGAAAAAAATCCAAATCTAGCATAAAGAAACCATTGGAAAGAAATTACATAAAAATCCAATTAATTGTCAACAAAATGAAAACTAAAATCAAATCCTAACAAAACAATAACTGATTAAAGATTACACTAGATACTAGGTGCATAAAACATGTCATGGAGGAGTAAAAAGTGCCCCAGACACGTCTTGAGCTAATAAAAACCAACTCCATGGACATCCTCACGAGTTTCATTACCCACAGTAACGTACTGCCTGCCAACAGGTATCTTTCTATAATCCACAAACCCAACTCTTTCTCTAGTTATGTAGCGAGTTGCACCTAAGTCTACAATCCAACCGTGGAGAGAATTAGTAACACATACATGTGAACAAACACATGTGCTGAAAGAGTTAAGGAAAATGTCTACCTTCTTTGCATCAGGACATTCCCGAGCAAAGTAACCTAGCTTCCCACAGTTATAGCACTTGACTTTAGTCTTGTTTTTGTTTCCAACGCACTTTCATTGACGGCGCTTCATTGCATTACCTTGCTTAGGACCAAGGTTACTAGCTGCACCACCATGCCTTCCTTGCTTGTTACGCTTGGGCATGAATGCCTTATGCTACCCATCTTGGGCAACAAGGATAGTATTGTGGTGCGTCCCTAGGCACTCTGCTTCAAGCTTAAGGTGGCGAGAAATATCAACACATGTTCTCATTGTGTGTAAGCACAAGTTTCATTTGCCCCCATTAATCGAGCAAAGAACATCACAATTGTAACCTGCTATTCATCAGTAAGAATATTACCAGTGGCCTTCAAATCACGTATCATGGCTGACATATCTTTGAGATGCTCAACCATAGAGTGTTTTGGATCCATAGCATATTGCTCAAATTTCAAAATTAGAACACACAACCTAGTTGCAGATGTCGTCCCATAGGTAATTTTCAATTAATTCCACATATCATGAGCAATAGGGCTTACCTCAAACTCCCCAATGAGATCATTGTGCATGCTGCTAAGCATAGTATAGCGCACACCGATCTCTCCTTACCCATTTCTCATGGCGTTCCATGTCACGGCGATGTTGGGCAATGGTCTCTTCTTCAGGACAGATCATAAGGGTGGCCAAAGTATCTAGAACTTCTTATTCATTAAGCAAGTATTGAATTTTTTCTGTGCCATGTATCATAATTGGACCCATCCAATTTTTCTCCTTTGGCGAGGTCAGCAACAGCATTCTTAGAGGTCATTGCACTGATGTTATTACACAGGGTTTGACACATAATTTTTTTTTTTTTAATTTTATTCCCCAAAACATAATTGGTATACAATATTTCCACTTACATAGAGAGATCGAAAATTTCGCTAAGCTCATAATCATCTCCCTCTATATGAGTTAAAATATAGCACCTAATTAATTTTTAAATAAAATTATATAAGAGGCAAAACCATCTCTTAAATCCACAACATGAAACCAAGCATTATATGTAACATCCCAAATTTTACTCTAAAGATTGAGATCAAGGTGCCAAGAAGGTTGGAAAAGTCAATATAGTCTCTCTTCCAAGTCCAACCACTTTAAATAGTAAAACTATCTGTAGACACCCTATTTTTGACCGACCTTAAGACTCAGACATCACCGATTGAGCGCTCGGTGACGTTGCATATCGTGCTCGTTCAGAAGTCTCAGAGTCGCGATCGCGAGCCCTGCCTCCGGATTTCCGAACCCTCTTTTGCGCCTTGCCTCGGTTTGTGAACCAGACTCGGTTTTCTTTGTTTCTTTTCCTGAGGGGAGGGAGAGGTCCCGTAGACCATCTCTCAGTGGTCGTGGGCTACATTTTGTGGCTGTAGGCCATTTTGCCCATTTCGGAGCCCGGTTTCCGGTTTTTCGGGACCGTTGGCCGTGTGCCTCGGTTCGGGACCGCCTAACCATCTCCGTTTGCTTTGATTTTTGGCATACTTCTTATTTACTCCCTTTTGAGGGACACTGAGCTCTGAGAGACCCACTTCGTGGTCGAATGCCACTTTCGGTGCTTAACAGGCAATTTTCGGGGCCCCAAACTGCGCGTTTTGGCCCCCGAGCATTCGTTTTGCATCGGTTTTCGTTCATTTTTGGCAGGTACCTCTGTTTCATCACCAGGAAGGCCGTAGAAGGGTGGGAGGCCAGCAATTGTTTCAGCAACCAGTTATATTCCTCCGGCGCCCTCCGACGCCCATTTTTTTCTCACTTCCAAGCCAATGTTGAACAACCTTGGGCCATTTTCTTGAACTTTTAACCACATATTTGTGTTGTACACACATGGGAGGACACAAAAGTTGGTGGCCGGCCAGTAATTCCATCTGACCCTTTTGACCCCCCCTAAAAGTGGCTTGTTCTCTCTCCTGTTTTACAGTTACCAATTTTGAACCACAGGGTTGTGTTGAGGACACCTGGGAGGACACCAATTTGTGGTGGCCGGCCACTAAATCTTCTTGACCTTTTTGACCCTTAGCCGGCCGGCCATGGAAGGTAGCCGGCCGGCCACCTGCAGCTCCAAAAACTGGCCGGCCATGATCCTTGCAATGTGTACTTTACAGCTGTATAGCTGTTTTTCCCCAAAAATATCTGTATCCGGGGGACAGCTTTTGGGGGAGAACTTGGTCTTTTTTCCCCCACTCTTTCCCTCCCTTTTCTCCCTCTCCTTGGTCCATATAACCAGCCTCCAGCTCTGGTTTGAAGGGTTGGAAAATTGCTTGGAACTCACACATACATATCTCCCTCCATCTCTCTCATTTTCTTAAAAATTCCTAAGTCCTACACCTCATTTCTTCATCACCACCAAGCACCACCACCACTACTCCATTTCCAGCAGTTTGGGGAGCTTTCCAGCAGCTAGGAGGCATCACTTCTCAAGCCAAGAAGCAACCAAAGACTTGTCTTCAAGGGTGAGTAGTATTTCTCCTTTTTTGAGCTTATTTTGGTATCATTTCTTAGCCATACATGCTTGCTGTTTTGAGCTCCGACCAAAACTGAAAAGGTCATTTTTTTGAGATCATTTTCTTATCTCATTAAGGGCTCAACACTGTTTGAGGCCCCCATCTTGCACTTTCTTCATTATCCCTCTTGTATGCCATAATCTTGCATAGTATTTTTGGCCTATATGTAATTTGTTTTGGAGCATGATGTAAACTGTAAATAGGCTTATTTTGAGCCCCTCTTCAACATTGAAGAAGGGCTCATCACTGTTTGAGACCTCCATGTACCACTTGTTTTTATACCCCTCTTTATTCCCCATTTTTGGCATGATTTATTAGCCTATTGTGCTTCCATTTTTGGACGATTTTCAGAACTGAAAAAAGTCTTATTTTGGCCTCCTCTTCATATTTTATTAAGGGTATTTCACTGTTTGAGGCATCCTTTATATACTTTGTGTTATATCTCTCTTTTTTTGCCATATTTTGCATGATATTTTTGGCTTGTATACATGCTGTTTTGGGTCCGGCCATCAACTGTAAAGTGCATTATTTTTTGTCCCTCTTCAGTGTTGTAGAAGAGTCTTTCTCTTTTTGGGCTTTGCATCTACCATTTGCTCCTTTGTCCACTTTTTGGCCCATTTCTTGCATGAGAGTTTAGCCATACCTGTGCTGGTTTTTGTGGCTTTCCATAAACTGTAAAAGATCATGTTTTGGGCCCCTCTTCAACTTTGTTGAAGGGCCCTAATCTGTTTGGAGACAGCAGCTGTGAGTTGCTTCTTTATCTCGCATTTAGGGCCATTTTCGCATGCTAGTTTTGCCTTGTTTCTGTTTGCTGTTTGGCCATGCTTTGAACTGTAAAAATGCTTATTTTGGGGCTGCCTTGCTTCTGTCTTTTCACTCCATGTACCAATTATGCATGCTTTGTATAGCTGTAAGCCATTTCATGTACCTAGTTTCGCATTTCGGAAGAAATCCCATGCATCGGGTGTCATTTCGCCTTGTTTCGGGGCTGTTTTCCCCCTCATTTTGCTACTGATTTTTTCATTTTTGCATATCATATTCCATGTCTTTGCCATGTCTCATTAGAGTGGCATTTCGGTGCCTGAGGGTCGGTTCTCGGTTTGCGTGCACGCGTGCACGCATTTTGAATCATCTTGTTTTCATCTGATGGCTTCTTATGTGAGTGTGGCTGAGGCTCTCTCATGTTGGTGTAAGCCCATTATTGCATTGCGTATGCCATTTCATCCATAGCATTATGTATGCTCGGTTGTGTATTACCTCGTGTAGCGTGTATGCCATTCCATAACATTGTGTATGTTAGGATTGTATCTTAGTTGCATTTCATGCATGTCATGCATATTGCATCGTGTTCGGGATAGGAGTTAGCCCGAGCACGGGAAACGAGGCGCATTTCGTACTCCGAGTAAAGGGACGTGTCTCAATTCTCCAGTCACCGACACTCCGGATCGTCCATGATGGAGTTAGGTCTTGTTGTGTTTTCATGTGCATTCATTTCATATTAAATTGTGCAATTCGACTCCTCGGCCATCATGCCTCGATATGCGTGATTGGTGGCACGAGGATCAAGGCATGCACATATTTGTGAAAATACATTGCTATGCCCCTTTCCTGCTCTCTGTTGCAGCAAATGAAGAATCAGCAACTTTTTGGGGCTTGGCACGCATTCAAGAACAGGTGCAAACAGAGGCTAATTGGGGCATCCCGATGGATTTCCGCGCAAAGCAGCCTAAATATACATCATTCATCAGAAGCAAGGCAGTTCCTGACTTGCACGCCAGTTTTACAGCTTTCTTAGTTAATTTGTTAATTAATTAGGAATTTGTATATTATTTGGACTGTACTATTCTTTTATTCGGGACTGTAATTATTTATTTAGGACTGTATACTTATTCGAACCCTCCGTGCGAGGGCAATGTTGTAATAAGTGTGCGTGTGTGTGTTGTATGTCTTCCAACCCCACGTCTTTCTCCCTTTTATTTATTCGCTTATAATGGTTAGATTAGGGCATGTTTCAATTAGCATACAGTATGATAGCATGTTTGCATTCATTCATCTGTTTTGCATGCACCGGGCTCGACGCATCATGCTAACTGCATTGTATTTTCAATTCCAAATTGAATACATGTTAGCTGTAGCATTTCATATGCCGTGTTTAGAATAGCCGAGCCTGCTATAGTTGCATTTTTGTATGTGTTGCATTAGACATTTCTGTATACTTAGGATCATGCATGATTTCTAAAGTAGTTTCTGTTTTAGCTTGGAGTACTCGGTGAGTTTTTATGCTTTAGCATCCTTGCATGTGTGTGAGTGATTGCCATGATAGCATGCTTACCATGAGGCTATTTGCTTATGTGATATAACTGCCTGAATGCCTGTGGGTGAAGGTTAGGTTGTTAGGATTGGAACAAATCATTGACTGTGAGTTTTAAGCCCACTAGATAGTGGCAAAACCATTTTTTCTAAGCCTACCCGAGGGTGGCAAAATCTGCATTTTAAGCCTACTTACGAGTAGCAAACCACCTTTCGAAAAACAAACATGAAATGTTCTGTTCCAATTCGGGCGACCCGATCTATACTTGTATGCTGCGCGCATCACATAGTAACCTAGGCTAATAACCGGAATAAGAATACATAATGTTTTCAAAAATAGATATCATGGTTAGTAGAGGCCGGTCTCTGACCGGGCGAGCGGGGGTGCTCACGAAGTGACCTTCCCCAATCGTACCCAAGTTTCCGAGCCGAGGCAACTTTGGTGATGACGGACACGTGGCCTTTGGCACCGAGTCAGGGTTTCCTAAATTTTCCCAAAATAAAATATTTAGGTGGCGACTCTGTATCTGGCAAAGCAGTCCATGTTTGGCACTTCTTTCAAAAATCAGTTTTCTCAAAACGATTTGCCGGATTTGGACTCTTTGGTTCAGATTAAGAACCGTGACAAAATTTGAGAGTCTTGAGTTGTAGTGACCCCAAATGAACGGAACGGGAGCTCGTCCCCCCGGGAGCGTTCGGGGACGTCTACGCTATCTTTTTGACAGATCTTAAGAGGTATTAACATAATGTCTCATAAGTAACGTGGAGATAGGTAGGTATAAGGTCACATAATATATATGAATCAAAACATCCCCTCTGCTTTTCTTTGCTTTAGGCAAAGTAGTAATTGAAGAGGAACAAAAATTTGTCCCTGCAGCTTTTCTTTGCTTCGAACAAAGTAGTGATTGAATAATGATAATAAACAAATTTACAATACAAAAGGAGTCATCAAATTATACACAATAATTAATATGACAGGAAAAAATAATTTTCTAAAATTTCCTCCAAAAACAACGATTTGAACCAAAAATTTTTGAAAATCATAACTTTTTCAATATAACTCCGATTAAAGCCCATTTTATATGGATGGTCACAAAGAATACTTTCAAAATATGTAAATTTCACTTACATAAAAGAAAAATAAAAAATTGAGATAAAAAATCCGCTTTTATGGAATTTTCTAAAAACGTTTCTCAACATGCCATGATATTCAATAATATTGAATTAAACATGAATAAAACTAATCTATGAAATGCAAATCATATGAAGTGAAAACAAGCAACTTGGCTCTAATACCAATGAAAGAAAAATACGAGTAATCATATTACTTGATGCGGAAACGGTTTGGATTGGATGCTTGAATTACGAGGCTCGTCTGGAAAACCCTCTGTCAATTGAGAAGCTACTAAACCCCAAGACAAGTGGTCGAATGGTAAAGTCTGGAGGATAAAATTCATAGGTCTCGAGTTCGAATCACCCCTTGGGGCCACTGGAGGTTTGCCTGGTCGTTAACTTCAAGGACCTCAGGATTAGTCCTGGCTTCCCTTAAAATCGGCGGGTTGGGAATACCTGAGTTATGAAAAAAAAAAAAAAAAAAAAAAATTGAGAAGCTACTAGAGTTTCTCAATATTTATCCACACTCTAAATTCCTAAATTTTCAAATGGTAACCTCAAGATAGATGAATAGAGAGAGAACTAATTGTTTTTGTGATGATCTTCACAATGTTAAGCATACACTTATATAGCCATCTTTGGCAAGGCCATGTGTACCTCATGGTGTCTAAAACCATGTGTCTCTTATGGTTAGGCCACACCATATGTACAACATGGTTTCCAAGACCATGTGTCCCTTATGATTATGCCATGTGTGGATGGACCATAGGTACCATGTGGCTTTCAAGGTTAAGCCACACCATGTATACCGCATGGTTTCCAACAATAGAGATGTGCTTAACAATATAGAATTTATGTACACTCTGTAGATTGAAATGATAAAGGAAACAAGAAATTGATAAGGTGGGTCACCCTTCGAACTTGTTGAAAAAAAAAAAAAAAAAAAAAAAAAAAAAAAAAAAAAGTGGCCAAGTTGATGAAATGGTTACCAACTCAAAATCAAAAACATAATTTGACTTGTACAGTATGCAAGAGCTCATTTCAGCAAGAGGTAGGGGAAAAAGAAACACCTAATGTCTTCATGATACATTAGTATAACAATCCTTGCACTGTGTAAGTTAAACACACTTATATTTCTTATACCTAAAAAAACTCTATTTCATCCTAGTTTATACATTTTATGCACATGGCAGCAAGAAGAAGGATCGTTGTGCAATTCTCATGGTGGCAATACAGAGATTGTTGCAACAACCACGCACAGTGAACGTAGGGAGCTTCTATTTTCACACCATGGTTTACCTCTGGTGAGATGGTGGTGGTGGTGGTGGTGGCGGTGGTGGTGGGAGAGGAGGGGCTGCAAGGATGGAGGGCTGGGGAGAGGAGGTCACTGTGCTAAGGGGCTGTTGAGGAGGTGGATGTTGGTTGTACTGGGTGGTGACTTGGTTTAAAGTTTGTTATTTCTATCTTTTTGGGTCTCAATATCTTTTCCTTCCAAAGGGTTCCACTTTTCTTGATCTCTAGAGATTAGAGGGCAGTGTTTCGGGTGTAGCTAGAGGTGGTCATTTTTACTCCCCCCTACCCCTCTTTCTGGAGGACCCATCCTTTGATTTTCTTGCAATCGTCCATTTTCATTAATAATACTCTCTTTCCGTTGTTGCCGATCAAAAGGTGGGAAAAAAGGTTATAAAGCATCTTCATGTTTATCCTCATATTTATGCAAGTTAAACTCGTCTTAACATTAAAGGTTGGCAGTGATGGTGGATTTTATTAGGTGTTTGTTTTCTCAAAAGTACTATCCTAGGTTTTAAGTTTATCTCCTAATCATCTCTTCTTGTCTTTTACAATTCAAAACTGTAGCAATGAGTATTAAAATCCATATATGGGCCTAAATAATCTTTGACAGTGACTTCACTACAACAAAATACACTTTTAACGACTAAATTTTTTTTTTTACCTATGAACATCAACAGAAAAACAAAACTAGATTTTTTTTTTTTTTTAGTCGCCCACAATGATATATATAAGCCCTTGCAAATTGTTAAAACAACTCTTGATCCTAAAATTAAAAAATATATAAATAAAAAATAAAAAAGAAGAAGAAATTCATGTTGCATGGGTGGCTTGCAACATACTCTTGGGGTATACCCCTAAAGGTTTTTTTCTACATGGCCAAAACAGCTCAAAAGAATAAGTGAAAAGTAGTGATGGTGCCCTTCAAAAGTGGGAAAACAAGAAAAGTAGTAGGAAGTGGGGAAAAGTGTGATTGTTTTATGAAGAGTTGTAGTTGATCCATCTACAAGATTTTGAGCCAATAATTGGAAACAGTTCTTATCACCTTCTGCCTCTGTTTAGCAAGATGGTTTTCAGGCTTTTTTGGCTATTTTAGCCACAAAAAACAAAATAGGCTATTTTAGCCATAACAAACAAAACATCACATCCAACCTATAATCATTACATTCTTCTCTCACAAAAAAAGTCAAAAAAGCCAAAAAGCCAAAAAGTCCTTCCCAAACCAAGCTTTTTAGCCCAGGCTAAAATAGCCAAAAAAGCCAAAAAACCAAAAAGCCAACCTACTTCCCAAACCAAGCCTCTGTATGATTACAATCTTGTATCCTAAACTTCAGAGCATATCTTTAATAGTATCTCAAATTTCTGTGTCCAATTTCAAAATTTACAAAGTTTGTCATTTTTCTAATTTAATTTATTTTATTATTTTGCACTAATATATTCTACTTTTCTATTTTATCTCCCACATCCTATGTGATTCCGTATTTTATTTTATGCAAATTTGAATTGTTATTTTTTTGCCGCATACGTATTTTAAAGTTTCATTTTTTAATTTGCATTAGTATTTTTTAGAATAATAAATTATAAATATATCCCTTAAAATTTGTTTAAATACAAATTCCTCCATATAATTTTAAAAATTATAAATATTCCATTATCAAAAAAAATTATTTAACAGAATTAACAAAAAAAAAAATTTCTATCTACTTTTCTATACAACAATAAAAATATCTTAGTTTTTAATTAAAATATATTTATGACACTATTAAAATTGTTAATTAACTTAATAATTTATTAATAAAATGATTTGTTATATGACTGGAAACTTGAAAGATCGAAATATAATTTTTAGAACTATAAGAGATCTATATTTTAAATAAACTTCAGGGCTCGCTTGGAATGTGAGTTGACTTTTTAGTTATTTTAACCTGGGCTAAAAAGTCTCGCTGCAGATAAGTTTTTTTGGCTTTTTTTTATTTTTGTAAGAGAAAAAAATAAAATGATTATGGTTAGATGTGACATTTTATCCTATTTAATTAAAATAACCTATTTTATCTTATATGACTATTTTAGTCCCAATGGGACAGCATCCCAAACACTTTACGCTATTATTAAAGGAATTATAGATACATGCAACTAGAGATATATGTTCCTATTGTACAGTAAATTTTTTAAGTTATATGATCATTATGCCAACAAATACTGATGTTTACAAATAGTTTTTACTTTGATAATAAAACAGTGACCCAGTGAAGAAAGGATACAACCCCATAAATGCCCTCCTAAGCTTGTAGCATCTACGAACTCAAACAAGAGAATACTTTAATTTGATTTCAGATTTACAATTTGATTTCATATTATAATGAGAAATGTTTCGTAGCTCGAAACACTTTTGCCCCCATATGGCTCGACTGCGCAAAACAATGTCGTTTTGGACATTTTTTTTTTTTTTCCTCTTTTATATCTAAAATAGGGGAGGGAGGAAGAGAGAGGGTGAGAGAAAGAGAGAAAAGAGGAAGGGCGAACACACACACACACAGAGGGGAGAAGAGGGAAGAAGAGTACAGAGAGAGAGAGAAAGAGAGCTGGTGATGGCGATGGCGATAGGCAACGGTGATGGGCAATGGTGCGAGACGGTGATGGGCGACGGTCCTCTCTGTTCTCTCTGTGTAGATCTGTTTTTGGTTTGTTTTGTTTTGTTGATTTTGAAAATCTATGTTTGATGATGATGATGTTGTGTGTTGTAGTTGCTGTTGATGGTGATTTGAACAGTCTTATTGGTTTTGTTGGTTGTTGATGATGATATCTGATTGGTTTTGGTTTTGGTTGTTGATTCTCTCTGTCTCTCCTCTCCTCTCATCTTCTCTTCTTTGAGTTATGAAAAAAAAAAAATACAGAACAATGTCGTTTTGAGATTTCAAGCCATTCAAACCTCTGATATTTCGAACTACGTAACGGTACTGTATTATAATCCACTATATGTAGAGAAAATGGTTGCCTCCTAGCCAAAATGATATGACCTCAACCGTCAACCTTGTACACCCAAGTAGGCTTATGTCTAATTTGAAAATAAATTAATTTAACAATTTTTTTGATTAAAATATAAAGTAAAAAAATTAATATATCTCAAATGATTTTTAATATTTCATAAAACGATATGTAAAAAATAAAAAATATATATATATTTAATTGTTTAATATAAGTTTTAAACTTTTTAATTTTTTTTAGTAACATACGAATCGAGGGCTTAGGATTCATTTGAAATTTAGATTCATTTTTTGACTTTTTAATTATTTTAATTTGAGATTAAAAAATTTCATTTAGAATAATTTTTTTAACTTTTATAAAAATAATAATAATAATTATAAATTAAATATAATATTTTATTTTATTTAACTAATATAATTTATTTTATCATATATAACTATTTTAGCTCAATCTAATATCCCAAACTGGCCTTACCAAGTTCCAACCACATGAGTCAAATAAAAGTAATAGATTCGATGTATTTTTTATAACAGCAATGATAGAGATCCCTTTTGTGGAGGATCCCCACAATCCCCTTTGTGATCCACACCATTCATGATGTGAACTCCACATATACATGAGTGAGCCCCATATATCATGAATAATGTAGATCAATAATGGACATATATATGAGTGAGCCCCATACATCATGAATAATGTAGATCAATAATGGGGTTATGGGATCGTTTGTAGGGCGTCTGACTCGTTTTTCCTTTTATAAAGATAAGAAGGATTAGCACTCAAAAACTAATCACTTTCGAGTGACTCCCTACCAACTATCCCAAAAGAAAAGTTATTACTTATCATCACCACACATTCATATCAGCCAAAAAAATAATGAAAGAGATATTCCCAAAGATGAACTATCAAATTCAGATTCAAAGTTTCAAACCAAATACACACATGTATTTAGAATAACAATAACAATAATAATAATAATAGTGGGAAGAAGAAGAAGAATACGAATATACATGTACTGATTGAATAGATCACTCCACCTCGAATTCAGATTCAGATCAAGCAGGTGTTGAATTCCCGGCGACATGTTGTGAGGTCCACAGTATGTCCTTGAGCGCCGGCCGGAGCTCCTTACTGCAGAACTGGTTGTATTCCAAGGTGTCGCCGCTCGATTTCTTGACTTCCACCACCAGGAACGACGGCGTCACGGCGAAGATCTCCGCTGCGATCGCCAGCTTCCCTTTCCTCCCGCTCTCCTCCCCCTGCAGCCTCAAACTGGAGTCTCCGCTCTTCTTCACACTGAACTTCCCCGCCGTCTTCGCTGCCACCGATTCCAGCGTCGATATCACGCTGCTCGCCGGTCTCGTCGTCGCGAACCTCATCTCCTCCTTCTCCTCCCTCTTCTTCTCCTCGAACAACGGCGACAAATCGAAACCTTCCGATAACGAAATTATGTGAAAAGCATTCAGAGTCTCCGTCTCTTTCCCCTTTCCAGAGTCCTCGAAACTTGTGATCTCTTCAGATCTCACAATTTTCGGATTCGTCTTCTTGAACCACGACGAATCCATGATCTTCGCGATGTTGATTCGAGTGTTCGGATTCGGATCCAACAGTTTCGTAATCAATCTCCTCGATTCAGGCGAAAACCATGGCGGACACTTGAAATCTCCCCTGTAGATCTTCCGATACATCGCAACAATATTATCATCCTGAAAAGGCAAGAATCCAGCTAACAAAACATACAATATGACGCCGCAGGACCAAATGTCCGCCTTAGCGCCGTCGTAGCCCTGTTTTCCGATCACCTCCGGCGCAACATATGCCGGAGTTCCACACGTTGTGTGGAGGAGCCCGTCCTGCCGGAGATGATTCGTGAACGCGCTGAGTCCAAAATCGGTGACCTTCAGATTTCCATCGTCGTCGAGCAAGAGGTTTTCAGGCTTGAGATCTCGATGATAGACGCCGCGACTATGGCAGAAATCAACGGCCGAGATCAACTGCTGAAAGTAATGTCTAGCGATTTCTTCACGTAATCGGCCTTTGGCAATCTTCGAGAAAAGTTCTCCGCCTCGAACGAGTTCCATAGCGAAGTAGATCTTGGTCTTACTAGCCATGACTTCATGAAGCTCCACTATGTTTGGATGTTTCACCATCTTCATCACCGATATCTCGCGCTTAACTTGTTCCATCATCCCAACCTTGATCACTTTCTCTTTCCCGACGATCTTCATCGCCACGCTCTTCCCAGTCTGCAAGTGTCGTGCATGGTACACCTTCGCGAAGGTTCCGTGCCCTAACATCCTTCCTAACTCGTACTTTCCATGGAGAACGCTCTTGTCGATAGCCATGAAACTGTGTAGATAAACTAAAAAAGCAAATAAAAGAACGAGAAATGTTTACAGGTTATGGTGGTGGCAGTGGTGGTGGTGGAATCACCCGTCTTCGACGTGTTTCCGGTGACAATTCCTGCCGCCGGCGGATTTCTTGGCTCTACCTCCGCTCGTAGAAAACGAAGCTTTGCTCATCTCTCTGCATTCCCTATATCTATCTCCACACTTCACAAACTCCAAAATGGAGGTTTTTTAGGGCAGAAAAAGAACCAGAGCCTGAATGAATCAACTAGTTCTCTTTGTTTCACTTAAACCCCCACTCTCTTTATAGAGCAAGGGTTTGGCTTTGGTGCGAATTTACTTTTTTATCATTTGGCTTGTGGATCCAATGGTTGTGGTGATTCTTGTTGCTGGACGCGTGTCGTGATCTTGGGTATAGGGTATATTTTTTTATGAGGGATTATTAAATATTTCAAGAGTAGGATAATGTGTCAGCTCATAATAATGATTAATGAAAAAAATATAATAATATATTTTTATTTTAAGAGGTGATTTGAGATATTGTAGATAAATATATTTTTATAATTTTTATAATAAAAAATATATAAAAAAATAAAAAAAGTAATTAAAAAAATAAAAATAAGATGTTAATAAATATGATTCAAATAAATATATATAAGTAAAAAAATTATATTTTTTTTAATTTATCCCAAATACCTACTAAATAATTAAAAAATAATAATATAACATAATAAATGATGATAGACGAATAAGTAGGGGTGCAACTCGGACGGGTTCGGTCGGGTTGGGGGTCTGTCCAAGCCCGACCCGAATTGTATTTGACAGTGCCCAAGCCCGCCAAAGCCCGACCATGAACCCGAGCATTGCTGCCCAAGCCCGGCCCAAGCTTTGTATTTTGAACTCGGGTTAGCCCGAATTGCCCGAATTGGCCGAGTCCAGAAACCTATAAGTAGATCTAAGGATAGACATAAAAGATACTAATCTAATGGTAGAAGACTAACCAAAAAAAAATAAAAAATAAAAATTAAGACTGACTCTTTTACTTAATAGAAGACTAACCAAAATAAAAATAAAAAATAAAAATTAAGACTAATTCTTTTACTTAATTTATATATATTATATAATTTATTAAATTATATATATATATTATATATTATAATTTATATAATATATTAAATTCAATTCGGGTTCGGGTTGCTCGGGTTGGCCATTGGTTCTGCCCAAGCCCGGCCCGAATTGTAATTCGGGCATCAAAAATCTGCCAAAACCAATCCAAATTATAAAATATAGTTGCCCAAACCCTAAAAAAACTCGAGCTGAGCTCGGATTGCTCGGATTGAGCCCGCCCGAATTGCACCCCTACGTATAGATTCGTAACACTCCGAAATACTTAATAATTGATCTTGCTGACTGGTGTGGGGCCCGTTACGGTGTCGTGTTGTGTTATTAATGCATGGTATAAATGTTTTGCTCAGAGTATGAAAACCGCCCGGCACTAGGTAATATTACCATTTTGTCCTCAGTATTATCAACGATAAATATGTTGCGTTTGGAATATTCTATTCGAATAAAGTATTTTGCAATTCTATGGGCCCAGGGTGTGAATGTTTATGACTGCTTCTGATACGATTATCCATACTTTACCCTTTCAGTATTTTTTTAAATAGATGATCGTGTGATAGAAATTCATGTGTATAGATAGTGCAGGATATATTCAGTTAAAAAAAAAAAAAAAAAAGTGCAGGATTTATGTAGAGGCTGTATTTGGTATGGTGTTTTTTTTTTTTTGTCTTGGGTTATTTTAGTCCTAAAATAATAAAATAAAATATTATATTTCAATTATAATTATTTTATTTTTTTTTCACAAAATTAAAAAATCAAAAATCTCATCCCAAATGAGATTTTTTAATTTCAGGTTAAAATAGTCAAAAAATCAACTCACATCCCAAACAAATGTAGAGTTCATGTGGAGTGTGGTTGACATTAATTTTTGAATAATTTCTTAATTGATAAATTTAAGTTTGTAGTATTATTTTTTTATGATTTATACATATTTTATTTTAGGATAAATTATAAATATATTTTTTAAAATTTACATCTTATTCTTTAAAATTTTTAATTTTATAATAAATAATTTCTTTTATTAATAAATTATTAAGTTAATTAACTCTTTTATGATTTCATAAATATATTTTAATTAACAATTTAAGTAATTTTATTATTGTATAAAAGAATAATTATAAATTTTTTTTTTGTTAATTCTGTTAAATAAAAAAATTTAATAAAAATATATTTATAATTTTTAAAATTGTAAAAAAATAATTCGTATTCTAAATAAATTTAAAAAGTTTACTTACAATTTATTCATTATTTTATATTTTAAAAATATTGTATTGGTTATGTATTCGGCCAATGGTAGATGGATAAATATTTATAGGGAAATTATTTTTTCTTTTTTAGTGGTTTCCACGCAATAATTCAACCAAAGCAATCCTATTACAAGAATAGCTACAGCACCCCCAATAAGAAAAATATTTTTATATTAATAAAAAAAATTATAACATTAAAAATTATAAAATGATTAATTTTTGTATGAAAGTGATATTATTATTTTTTTCAAGTTATTATTGAAATGTTATTTGGGTGAAATATTAATAAATTTTAAAATGTGATCTTATAAATTGTTTAGATTTTTTTTTTTTTTCCTCTTATGAACCTAAATATCCCATTAAAATAGATATTACATAAAAAGCAACTCACTTATATGTTTGTATTTAATTTTTGAGGAATAAAAGTGAGTTTCTCCAAATGTGAAATAATACATGTGGACAATCCGGACTATAGAGATTTTAGATTTCACTCTTTTTGAAACAAATCTCACATTACCAACAAAAACATAACACTTAAATAATGTAACACTTCAATGTAACACATACTTTTTTCAAATATAACAACGTTACACTATTTTTTCCAAACGTAATAGTTCAATATAACACATTCCAATGTAATGCAAAAAAACTTCTTAATGTACTTTTTTAAACATAATACCCCAACCAATGTAATCCTAAAGTAACACTCTAATGTAACACACTTCAATATAACACCACAACAACAACAACAACAACAATAAAAACTCTTTATTTTATTTTTCTTAAACGTAACACTCCAATCAATGTAATCCAAAACGTAATACTCTAATGGCACATACAAAAACACTAATAAAAAAAAATTAGTGTACTTTTCTCAAAAATAACACTCAAATTATACATTTGCCCAAAACTTACTAATAAATTTTTTTACTCCCTTTGAAACGATTTAAAGAATTCCATATACACTAGGAGTTTTTTTTTTTTTTTTTTTTTTGTGTTACAATGGAATGTTACACTAATGAGTTTTTCTGAAGTGTTACATTTAGGAAAAATATACTAAAGAGTTTTTTAGTGTATTACATTGGAGTGTTACATTAAGGAGTTTTTTTTTTTTTAAGTATTACATTGAAGTGTTATGTTTGGAAAAAGTACATTATTAAATTTTTTTAGAGTGTTATAGTTTGAAATTATAAATTTGTCCAAAACTTACTAAGCCTCCGTTTGGGAAGTGGGTTGGCTTTTTGGCTTTTTGGCTTTTTTGGCTATTTTAGCCTGGGCTAAAAAGCTTGGTTTGGGAAGGGCTTTTTGGCTTTTTGGCTTTTTGGCTTTTTTTTGTGAGAGAAGAGTGTAATGATTATGGGTTGGATGTGATGTTTTGTTTGTTGTGGCTAAAATAGCATGTTTTGTCTTTTGTGGCTATTTTAGCCCCAACCCACTTGCCAAACACCACCTAAGGAGTCTTTATACTCCTTTTGAAATGTTTGAAAAATCGCACATCCTTTTGAAATGTTTAATAAATTCCAAATTTCAAATCATTTTTGTACTCCTTTTGAAATGTTTGAAAAATCTCACAATTCAACTCATTCCAAATAAAAAAGATTCTCATATAAAAATTCATATCAAATTTGATTCTCATAAGTTGTATTTCTTATTTTTCTAATACAAAAGAAAAAAAAAATGAAACATAATAAAAATAAAAGTATAACCGTGAATTCAATTTTTAAATAATATATTAAGGGTTGGTTTGGGATGTCCTAAAAAAGTGTACTTTTTGACTTATTGGTGGGTTTGGGTTGGGTTTGATGTGATGTGTTAGAGAGGTGATGTGATTTAAATAAGATGATATGACTTAAATAAGATAGTGACTTTTTGACTTATTTAAGATGATATGACTTTTTGACTTAGTACATGCCAAACTAGCCCTAAATCTATCTTTTCAAAATTCATGTGACTAATTTTGAAACTAAACAAATCATCATTACTTAAGATGGAATTTATAGATAAATTTTCTATGTTAATTTTTCATGTTTTTATGATTGAAAAATATAAAGTATAATGAATAAAAATATAAAATCGAATTGAAACGGTCATATGGCCACATCATTTATTGAACCTATGTGATAATTTTCACGTACAAGGAGAGTCGATTATTGCATATAACATTCTAATAAAGTTTGTTAACAAGTGTCGAAAATTTAGTTAGGGAGTTTTATTTGTACAATATTTTTATTTCCTTATACTTCATTTATTTAGTGACAATAGATGGAAATATTGGAAAAAGTGATAGATTTAAATTGACGTGGGCTAATATAACAAATAAATATGTAAACCTCTTTAATTTGACTAACGAAATGGTCTTAGATATAGTCGAATAAAAAAAAAATTCATATAACCAATCTCATTTTAAAGAGATTGGATACTTGATTTGATTATACTTATACTTACAAGTTCTTTCAAAATTCAAAATTTTCATTTTGTCTTATTATACATTATCTCATTCTAAATATTATTTCATTCTTAATTTTTCATTGTCTCGTTAAACCCTTTAACCTTTTAAACTCTAATTTTACACCCAGCCACTACCACTCAACCCCTTCTCTTCATGGCCATTTTTTTCTCCTTACCTTGTGTTTAGATTATGAATTTGATTACTTTTTTCTTTTCTTTTTTTTTTTCTTTTTTCTTTTTAAATATTTATCTAAATTCATGATTCAAACACAATTATAAAATTTGAAGAAAAAAAGAAAATGAAGTGGTTAAAGTGACAGTGGAAAGAAAAGAAATGGTTGGGAAGCAATTGCAGAAGGGTGAGGACACGAAGGATGGTGGCGGTGGCCCAATGGAGATGATGGAGAATGGGTGGTTAAAAGGAGAAATTAGGGTTTTACATATTTTAGTTTGAGTATTTTTTGATAATTTTAAATAAGGATAAAATTGTATTAAAAAAATAAAATCAGAAGGTGTAAAGATTTTTTTATGGTGTAAATGGAAACACCCATATATTTAACACCAATTGATGTTATTTAACACCAATTGGTGTAGATTAGTAAGTTTTTATGGTCTGTTAACAGGTGGGTATATATTTAGCAACAATTAATATTATTAAATTGTCCTACTAATTTTAAAATTTATTATATTATAATTAATATTATTCTCAATTTTTTTTTATTGGGGATAAATATTGAGAGAATTTCATTTCAATGTAGTTTAAAAAAAAATTACATATTAATGATAAATTTTATAATACTAAAAAATAATTTTATATACTTTATCATTTATCTAAAATTATTTTTTGAACTTACCACTTAACTGTTATTTCTCCATAAATATTCTTGTAGTGTGTTAGATAGAGTCACTGATTATTGGTTTGGTGCAAAACTAGCTCAAGCTTACATTAAAATTTACATTGTAATTTTTATTTAAAAATATTTTCCTTTATTGTTTAAGATATAAAATTACTAAATAATTTTTTTGGTAAATTATACTTTTCGCTCTGAAATTTTTATTCAAATTTTATTTTTATTTTTCATCTTTTAATTGTAACAATTACATATTTTGCCCTTTTTTTGACCAACTAATTTATGGAAAATAATTTGAGACTTTTAATTTGTCACTAGCTTAATCAAGTAAGAATCAACTATTTTGTTATGTCATTATAAGTGAATTTTAAGTATTAAATTGTGAATTTCTGGCATTATCAATTTGGTGCAGTAAATTGATGGGTCAATTACATTGGTTTTCTTGAAATTTGAAAAAAATACAATAAGTTTAATAGTTTTGATAGAATTACATTGATCTCCCTTTTAGTAAGGTTAAAGAGATCGAAACGAATATAAACGGTGTGAATACACAAAATTAAACAAAATAAAATATATATTTCAACATAAAAAAGAATGACAAAATTGTTTTTTTTTTTATTATATGACTAACGAAATTATAATGAAAAGAAAAATAAATATTATATAAATTAAAATTTTAAAAGAGTCAATAGAATTGTACTAAACTTATAGAATTTAAGATAAATTATAATACAACCCCTAAGGTTTACTTAAAATATGGATACTTCTTGTAATTTTAAAAATTACAAATATCCATTTATTAGATTATTTTATTTAACAGAATTAAGAAAAAATTTGAATGTCTAACTATTCTCTTATACAATAATAAAATTACCTAAATTGTTAAGGGCATTCGAGTAAAAAATCCAATTTTTGAATTTTTCTTTGCCTAAATTTAAAAAGATAAAGTACAAATAAGACATGAGATTGTTTGGAATAATTTAAATAAATATATATTTTAATTTTTTTAAAAAAATATATAATAATAATAATAATAATAATAATAATAATAATAATATAACTTAAATAAGTATTCTTATTTAATTTATGATAAATATAATTTAACTGGAAATTATTATTCATCCATGTGATGATAATTACAGATGAGATGAGCAATGGCCCTGTTTGGTAGAGCTGTGGGAAAGTGCTTATAGCTTATGCCTAAACAGCTTATAGCTTATAACTTTCAGCTTAAGCTGATTTCCAGCTTATTCTTAAAGTATCTCCTGCCCCACTTAAAGAATAAGCTGTTTTCTGACTTCCACAAAGCTATAAGCTATAAGCTAAACCAAACACATCAAAATAGTTTAAATTAAACTGAAAGCTGAAATAAGCTGAAATTAAGCTGTACCAAACAGGGCCAATAGCTGGGAAGATTGGCTCACCGGCCGTGTGTGGCCGAGTGAAGATGGAGGACGCAGTCAAAGACAGCTCACAACACAACACTTCACTGGCGGCGGCTGCAAAGGAGGGGGAAAAGCCACCAAATCCACAGTTTTCAATCACTATCTCTCTCTATATATATAATAAATATAATAATAATAAAAATAAATTATAAATATAAGTTCATTTTAAATATAAATTATCACTTATAATTTAAAATATTATAAATATTTTTAAAAAATTTATTTAACAGAATTAATTAAAAAAATAAAATTTTTAATTACTCTCGCAAACAATAATAAAATTATTTAAAATATTAATTAACTTAATAATTTATTAATAAAAAAAGTTAATTATTATAAAATTAAAATTTTCAGAAAGTAAAATATAATTTCTAGGATTATAAAAAATGATTTGTATTTTATGCAAAGTTCATGTTGGTTGTAATTCAACCTAAAAACAAAATATACATGGGATAGGTTTGTTCTGGTTCAGGTTTTAACTTGTTTCTTTCTCTCTCTCCTGTTTCCTGTCTCATGGGTTTGGTCCCACCTGTTTGATGATGTTTTGTATTTTGTTTATGGACTTTAGAGCATCCGGATCAGGGTCAGCATAATCAAAATAACAAAAAGATAAAATATAATTAGTAAATCATAAAATTATCTTTCATCAGGTTTAATAAATTTTTTATAAATTAATTTTTTTGTTAAATTTGCTATACTACTTCAATAACTTTGTTGAAGCACTGTTTATTAGCTACATAATTTTTATTATATTTTTTAGAGCAAAATTGGGCCAAAATCTTTAGCCTCCGTTTGGCAAGAGCTAAACGGGGCTTTTTTGGCTATTTTAGCCACAAAAAACAAAATAGGCTATTTTAGCCACAAAAAACAAAATATCACATCCAACCCATAATCATTACATTCTTCTCTCACAAAAAAAGCCAAAAAAGCCAAAAAGCCAAAAAGCCCTTCCCAAACCAAACTTTTTAGCCCAGGCTAAAATAGCCAAAAAAGCCAAAAAGCCAAAAAGCCAACCCACTTCCCAAACGGAGGCTAAACCGGATGTCTCCTGGATATTCCATCGGATGTCCCGTGAGTGCCTGTAGCAGAAGAAGAAAAAATGCCAAATATTAGTCTAACCAGTCGACCAGCCGATCAACGGCAATTTTATTTTTTCTTTTTTTTTGCAATTTTGTATTTTTTAAGAATTGTTTGTATAATACCTCATCAATTTAATAAAAAAATAAAGAATAACAAATACAATAAGAAATTAATATTTTAATAAGATTGAGTTAGAATAGAGAGTTTGATACAGTGAATACTAAAAAGGTGACTAGCTAAAATAACAAAGGTTGATTTTGGGTTATAATTTGACTCAAAATTTGTTGAGGCTGATACGGATGTTCTTACGTGTAGATTTTTAATAAGTGGAATTATTATTTAATAAGTATATTTTTTATTAAATATTATTAAAAAAATATCAATAATTATTAATTTTTAGTGATAATTTAAAAGTTCATTACAAAAAATTTATTAATTATAAATTTTAGAGATAGTTTTAAAAAAATATTACAAAAAAAAGTCACTAATTTTTAATTTTCAAGGACATTTTGAAAAATTCATCACAAAGAAAAAGTCACCAATTTTCAACATTTAGGGACAATTTAAAAAATTCGTCACAAAAAAACATAACTCATTGTAAATTTTAGTAACAATTTATAAAAATCGTAACAAAAAAAATCATTAATTATCAATTTTTAACGACATGCAAAAAATTGTTAAAATATTTTGACAATGATTTTACTATGACTAAATTTCAATAAAAACAACTGTTACGATCTATTAATAGTTTACCTTTTTCTTTACATAATTTTTAGTTAAATTATATAATTAGTCACTGTAATTTTAACTTTTTATATTTTGAAGCACATTTGGAAAATTGACTATTGACTTTTTAATTTTTTTTTGGCTAAACTTAGAATTGTTTTAGGAAGTGCCAAATAAATTAACTTATTACAAAAAGTCATATAAAAGTAGAAAGGCAATCTGCCTCAAATAAGATAAAAAATAATAAACTGGCTTAGGCCAAGTTTGGAAAGATAAGAAAAAGTTAAAAAGTCAAAAAATTACTCAAAAAGTTAAAAAGTTAACACTATTTACCAAAAGTCAACAATTACGGCTGCACAACTCTCAATCTTAATTTTCTCATACAAATCAATTTTTACAATTTTTTAATACACATTTTTCCATAAAAAGTCAAAAAATTAACCCAAACATTCATATTTTTTCCTCAAATTTTTAATTCAAAAAGATAAAAAGTGCACTTATTTAAGACACCCCAAACAACCCCTTAATTTCATTGTAATATTATTCAACATTTTAAATGAAAAAAAGATCATGGGCGCACTCTTTTTTGTTTTAGAAAAATGCTTCGGACCCCACTGGGGGTCGACCCCCAGTGAGGTGGCGCACTATGATTGAGTAAAAAAACAACTATTTTTTTTTTTTTTTTTTTTTGAGTTTCGTTCACTGAGAGCTCGCCACCTCAGTAAAGGTGCGACCCCACTTGGGGGTATGCAGCAAGACTCTTTGTTTTAATTGGTATGGCTATGTAACATGAGCATCTAGAACTCAGTTCAAAAAAAATTTGGACTTGGATAACATATTTTTTTAATTTAGTGCGAGTTTGGACACAAATTTAAAGCTTAAATTAAATCTGGACCAAGGAGACGGAAAATAATCCAAGCAAATAGAAATTCGAGTAGTATTTATAAATATATTAATATACATATAAATTATCAGTAGTAAGATGATATTAATATTATTTGGATTGTTGTTCATTATTTGTTCTTAACTATTTATAATAATTTTTTTTAATTTTTAATAACTATTTTTTAATAAATTCTAAAATTTACAGTATTTTTAATTTTTAAATTATATGAATTTTCATAAACAAAACATAACTCATCAATTATATCACATATTGAGAAATATATGAATTTGTCGTAGTATTATTTTATAGTTTTATTGATGAAATTTTAATAAAATTTGGCCTATTTGAGTTGTTTACCCCAAAAAAATCAAAATTTTAAACAACAAAAAATAATAATTTTTATGCCATAGTTTTTTTCGAACCAATTATTGTTAATGGTTTCGTTTAATATAATATTTATAATTTTAAAAATAAAAATATATATATAATTTTAAGTAAATTAAATTATTGTTCATATTAAATGAAAAGGATAAAATTGAGATAAAATATAAAATTTAAGAGAATTAAACTTTTTAGAAACATTTTATAAAAAATAGGACTTAATTGTCCACAATGAAACTTGATTGAACTTGATAATAATTTTGTTAGCAAAATAGGACTTATTATATTTTTTTTTTTCATTGTTATATGGTAAACAATCCAAAAAGATATATTTTTATTAAAATTTCATTAATAGAGCTATGAAAAAATAACTCCATGGTGAATTCAATATTTGCCAATGTGTCAAATAATTGATGGATTTTATATTTATACTGTTGCGAAAAATTAAATTTTTGGAAACAAAATATTAAAAAATAGGATATAGTTGCCCATATTGAAATGAATAAAGATTGAGAAATTTTGAAACTCTAAAGAGCTCTAGAAATGTGGCAAATAGTGAGACCCACATATGATGTAATGTATATGCCTACGTTTTTTTATTTTCCTCTTGCCACATCATTGAAGCTTTCTTTAGAGTTTTAAAATTAGAACTTACCATTATTATTGTTGTAATAAGACTCAATGATAATCATAAGAGTAAAATAGGACATATTAGTAATTCTTTCCAAAAGTGTAAGTACTTAATTTTTGGTTACATGATACAATATATTTAAGTATTGTTCTTAATTGTAAATATATATATATATATATATATATATATATTTTATTTTTTTAGTAGATAAATCAATATATATATATATATATATACATATATACATATATACAATATATTTAAGTATTTTTTATTTTTTTTATTGTAAATATATGTATATATATTGTTGAAGTGGGTAAAAATTAATCAAGTCTTGGTGCTAGGCCCAATACGATGCTCACTCTGAGGTTGAGCTAGGTTGGACCTCGGCCCTATGGCCAACACTTGCTCCGAAGCAAGACAATCATAGGAGCTCGGCCCAATGTACGAATGTCACTCCAAAGTGGGCCAAGCAACATGGTGGACCTCTTGGATGGGCAGTCAACCACTCCGAAGTAGGTTGAGTAACATGTTGAACC
Organism: Camellia sinensis; assembly: GCF_055761805.1. Taxonomy (NCBI): domain Eukaryota; kingdom Viridiplantae; phylum Streptophyta; class Magnoliopsida; order Ericales; family Theaceae; genus Camellia; species Camellia sinensis. Next base: position 20,693,497 of record NC_138965.1, on the reverse strand, counting down.
TCCTAGATGGACAGACAACCATTCCGAAGTGGGCTGAGCAATATGTTGGACCTCCTGGTTGGACAATCATTCTAGAGTAGGCCAACTCAAAGAAGGCCAATTCACTGAAGATCTTTCTTGGACCCACAAGAGACGAACAACTCTGCTCCTCTCCCTCTCTATAAACAGAACGTGGAGACATGGAGGTGCAGAGGGACAAGGTACATATATGACAAACCTGCATCTGAATGACAGACGGAGTGGTCGTCCTCCTCCAATGAGAGATGTCCACTAATGAGACAAACAAATCAGACCTGCACCCGAATGTCAGGCGGAGTGGTCGTCCTCCTCCAATGGGAGACGACCACGAATAAGACACATTGGACAGATGGTGGAGAGAGAAGGACTTGAACGACAAACAACCTTCTCCTATAAAAGGTGAACACTATTCACTCTCAAGGGATCCAAAAAAAAAAATCCACACACTTAACACATATACACTCTTTGTGTTCTCTCCTCTCTCTTTTTCCTCTCCCTGAGTCCCTGACTTTACCATCGAAGGGGTTTCCGACCAAACCCCGGTCGGGCAGCCTCACCGTTTGTTATTCTGTACAGATCTTCAATTCCCAAAGCCTGTTGTTCATCCACGAAGTTCAACCCTTCTTCATAGTGTGGAAATCACCCCCGCACAATTGGCGCCGTCTGTGGGAACACCACTGATTGCTTCGTGACGAACTACAGTGATGGGAATCGAAGACATACCTCATTTTAATCTAGGAGAGAGAACTCTGATGGTGGAGAAGACTAGAAACAACGGTCCAGCATTCCCTAGAATGCATGAAGACCTTGCGGACCTTGACGAATAGGCCACCGATGTAGTGAAGCAACGTCATGTCATTGTCGGCGAGTCACCCCAACATCTCTCCCTTAATAGAGACAACCGCGACCAAAGTGAGAGAGTTCCATACTGTTCCGTGACAAGCTCCGATGAAAGGAACGAAAAAGATACCTCTGTTGAAACTTTAGAGAAGGACTCTATTGACAGAGAAGACAAAGGATAACAAATTAACACTTTGAAGAGTGCCGGAAAACTAGATCTGCACTGATGGGTATCAAGAGACCAGATCTACACCGACAGATGAAGTCCGAACACAGCGTGCACCACTGAACTATTGTTGTTTACTCGTTCTAATGCCTCATTCTAAAGGACTCCGACGAAACTATATTTTATGAAAGTGTTGGAGGACCGGATCTGCATCGAAGAACAAAGTCCAAATACGATGGAACACCATCGCATCATTGCTATTGACTCGTCTCATCATCTAGATGGAAGGACTCCAGTATTGGAGAAGACGAATGATAAAGGACCAATAATCCTAACAGTGTTAGAATACCAGATTTGTATTGATGAATGAAGTCTAGATGTAGCAAAGCACCACCAAATCCCTACTACTCAATTGTCCCATCCATTGTATGGAAAAACTCCGATGATAGAGAAGACGAATGACAAAGCATAAATCCTCCTGAGTCTTCTGAAAGATGAGATCTGTATTGACGAATAAAGTTTAGATGTAGCGAAGCTCTACCATATTCTCACGATCAAGTTGTTCCACCTATTGGAAGGAAAGACTCCATTGATGGAGAAGACGACAAATAAGGGTATGGTACAACCAAAACATAAGTCTAGGTTAATCCTAACCGACTACATTAGTGTGGGCCTAACAAAGGTCTGGACCGATCCCAGCCGACCACCTTAGCGTAGGCTTAACAAAGGTCTGGGCTAATCCCAGTCGACCACCTTGACGTGGGCCTAACAAAGGTTTGGGTCGATCCCAGCCGACCACCTTAGTGTGGGCCTAACAAAGGTCTGGGTTGATCCCAATCGACCACCTTGATGTGGGCCTAACAAAGGTCTGGACCGATCCCAGCCGACTACCTTAGTGTGGGCCTAACAAAGGTCTGGGCTGATCCCAGTCGACCACCTTGACGTGGGCCTAACAAAGGTCTGGGCTGATCCCGGTCGACCACCTTGACGTGGACCTAACAAAGGTCTGGACCGATCCCAGCCGACTACCTTAGTGTGGGCCTAACAAAGGTCTGGGCTGATCCCAATCGACCACCTTGACGTGGGCCTAACAAAAGTCTAGGTTGATCCCAGTCGACCACCTTGACGTGGGCCTAACAAAGGTCTGGACCGATCCCAGCCGACCACCTTAGTGTGGGTCTAACAAAGGTCTGGGCTGATCCCAGTCGACCACCTTGACGTGGGCCTAACAAAGGTCTGGATCGATCCCAGCCGACCACCTTAGTATGGGCCTAACAAAGGTCTAGGCTGATCCTAGTTGACCACTTCGATGTGGGCCGAACAAAGGCCACTCTGATATAAGCCGAATAGAAGCTAGGTTGAACCTAACTGTCCACCCTGAAGTGCGACGAACAAAGGCCACTCTAAAGTGTGCCAAACAGAAGTTAGATCAAAGCTAGTCCTTCACTATGAGGTGGGCTGAATAGAGGCCACCCAACGTAGGCCACAAAGAAGATAGGTTCAACCTAGCCGTCTACTCCAAAGTGTGCCGAACAAATGCCACTCCGATGTGGACCGAACAAGAGCTAGGTTAAACTGAGCCCTCTACAATGAAGTCTGAACAGAAGCTAGGTCAAAGTTTGCTCTCCACTCCAAAATGAGATAAACAAAAGCGTAACCGAGTCAAGTAACGGCCGAACAATGATGATCGATTGGGGGCAAGACTACTAATCCAATTAAGGCCAAATGGGAAATCTCGCAAGGTTTTCCTATTATTGCTCGACTGGAAGAGCAACTCAATTTTTCAAAGGCATAAAGCGAAGTCTAGCCGAACAACGAACAATGTGGGGCTACATCCTTGTTGCTCGGTTGGGGGCAAACAACATAAACATGAAGAAATTGAAAGTTCGAGTTACAAGTCCAACACTTGGCAAATTTCGAAGATACTTTATTAACTTAAAGTTTCATTACAAAAGGACCTTAGCCTAACGAAGGTGATACGAAGTGGAAAAGCCACAAAGAGGGATGAGCAACAGAAGTTGGTTGGACGCTCAACACCTACTTCGAAGTGGGCCGAGCAACAAAAGTTAGTCGGGCGTCCAATGCTTGGACAGAACAACAGAGGTTGGTTGGATGCCCAACGCCCACTTTGAAGCGCTCCAAGCAATGGAGGTTGGTTGGACTCTGAACATCCACTTCGAAGTAGGCCGAGCAGTAAAAGTTGGTCAAACGCCCTACGCTTGGGCTGAGCAACAGAAGTTAATTGGACGTCCAACACCCATTCTGAAGTGGGCCGAGCAACGGAAGTTGGTCGGACGCCCAATACTCACTCTAAAGTAGACCGAGCAACAAAAGTTGGTAGGACGTCCAATGCGTGGGCCGAGCAATAGAAGTTAGAATGAAGTAGACCGAGCAACAAAAGTTTGTTGGACGCCCAATGCCTAGCCCGAGCAATAGAAGTTGGTCAGATGCCCAACGCTTCGACCGAGCAACAGCAGTTGGTTGGATGCCCAACGCCTACTCTTAAGCGCGCCGAGCAATGGATGTTAATTGGACACCCAACACCCATTCCGTAGTAGGCCGAGCAACAAAAGTTGGCCGGACACCTAATGCTCACTTTGAAGTGGACCGAGCAACAAAAGTTGGTTGGACGCCCAATGCCTGGGCCGAGCAATAGAAGTTGGTTGGACGCCCGACGCTTGGGCCAAGCAACAAAAGTTGATCGGACGCCCAACGCCTGGGCTAAGCAGTAAAAGTTGGTCAGACGCCCAACACTTGGGCCCAGCAACAAAAGTTGGTCGGACACCCAATGACTGGGCCGAGCAGCAGAAGTTGGTCAAACACCCAATGCCTAGGCCGAGCAACAAAGGCTAAGCAATGAAAGTTGGTCGGAAGCTCAATGCTCACTCCAAAGTAGACCAAGCAACAGTGGCTGATTGGACGCCTAATATCCACTCCAAAATGGACCGAGCAAAGGAAACGGGTCAAAACGAGCTAAGCAAAACCAAGTTTCATAGCTCGAGTAAACAACCAAAAGATTGACAACAAACAAAGTTGGAAGTGCAACATTCTACCAAATAAATACACTACAAACAACAAGCAAAGGTCGAAGGAGTGCAGTGCTCGACGAGAGTCAATATTATCGAAGTCGATACCAAGACTATAACGACTATGTGCTAGACAACTCTCAAGATAAGAGGTGCTAAGGTTGACAGTAGCTTAGTGGTAGAGAAACCAAATTAAAAAATGCAAACTCGCAACGCCAAAGCTGCTAGGGCCGACCAAACAACTCGATGTTGAAAAACAAAAACTATGCAAACAAGCTACTACGGCCGACTAACTAAGTGACGGACAATTCTTAAGTGAAGGTAAAATGACCGACCAATATATGAAGAAACGAGCTGAACAAATAGACGTGCTAATCATGTCCAAACAAGAAAATGGTGCATGATCCGCATGACCGAGCAATGTTAGCAAGCTATGCTTCGAGACCGAACAGAGTGGAGGGGCCGGACTTGGCCGACCAAGCATTAAGTCCAACACCAATTTATCTCCTACAAGTAGGATCGAGCAAAAAGATAGCGAATATGTCTTTCAAATTAGAACAAAGTTGTGATAAAGCATAGTTGGCCTGCTTTGAAGCGTCGCTGTGTTGCTAGGCCCAATCGACAAACATTGCAAAAATATATATATATATATATATTGTGGGGATATATTTTCTGAGTACCAACACGTGGCATGGTGACGCCGACGTGTCAGCCGACATGCCACGTGTCGTGGTAGTTTTGCCGAGGTTATCTTGGCTAGGCCGAGGTTATCTCCGAAGATATCGGAATCCAAGATAATCGAATAAGGGACAAGAGTCCTAGAGAAAAGAGAAGACTTTTGCTAAGATAAGGATAAAACTCTTAGGGAGTTTATCTTTATCTCTTGAGGAATCCAAAGTAAGTACTAAATTGGAGTCCATAGAAGTCAGGCTTCTAGTAGGATTTGGATTGAGTAAACTATAAAAGAGAGGCACCCCCGTGGGTCTAAGATACGCAGTTTTATACTCAAGCTTGTGAGTTTAGCACTTGATTATCTTTGAGAGATATACTGACTTGATTGTCGGAGTGCCCCCGGGTGGAAGAGCCACCGCCGGAGCCTTTTCTATTTGTTACAGGTTTGTTAAAGCCATCTATTCTGCCGATGCTCTCCAGCTGATTACTAGGCAGGCAGTGTGGTCAGAAAATTACCCACACAATTTGGCGCCGTCTGTGGGAATCTTAGAAGAACAGATGGCCAGTGACGGACAGAGGGAAAACATTGGGGGCGACACTCCTGCTAGGAGTGGCAGACCAATTGATCTTGATGTTGAAGGAGACAACCACAGTATAGAAAATCATGACCAGGGTCACGGAGAGAAAGACGTCGGCCAAGAGGGCGGTACTTCGAAGCGAACAAACCAAAGCAAGTATTATAACGAAGATAACCTTCAGGTATGGAGGGATAGGTGCCTACGGAGAGATGAGGAAGTAAAAGACTTGGCAAACAAGTTGGCAGACCTACAGTCAGTGGTCAACTTCATGATGCAAAATAATGTTATGCAGCCACCATACCCGCTACAAGATACGCCGATGCCAGCAATTAATACCCAGAAGGGAGGAAGGAAAGCAATCTCCGAAGCCCCTCAGCACACCAGGAGTGGAAGGCACGCACACCGACCTTCCAGGGAAGTCGGACGAGAGGAGCCGAGGCAAGAAGAGTCCCGAAGGACACATCGAATGAAGGATCCAGGGCCCAAAGAACATCGGCATGTTCAAGGGCAGGCACTCTGCTTTGACACAACCCATGGAGAAAGATCGAAACGGGCCCACCACGAGGCCGAAAGTAGTGTGCCAAAAAGATTGAAGTCCAGAGATAGCCGAGCTCCAGGTAGGAGTAAGGAAGACTTGAGGGATTACCTCAAAAGGAGGCAGCAGAATGTTGAAGCCGAGGTGATATCCCCAGTTAAGCCGAGAACACCGTTCTCGGTGGAACTGGACAAATTTGAAGCACCAAAGAGATTCAGTATGCCAAGGTTCCAAATTTATGATGGTAAGTCAGATCCCAACTTTCATGTTGAACTATACCTGAACTCAATGGCATTATACAGTGGGAACGAGCCGTTGCTCTGCAAAGTATTTCCCTCATCCTTTGGGAAAATTGCATCTGATTGGTTCCATAAACTACCGAGATGTTTGTGGCCAGGTTTGTAACGAACAAATTACAGCCTTTGAGGGTCGACGCCCTGATGGCTTTAAGAATCACCAAGGAAGAAGGCCTTAGGGCCTACGCGAAGAGGTACTACGAGGTGTTCAATCGAATACCCGAATGCAACCAAGAAGTGGCGGTCGTGTCTTTCAAGAACGGCCTGAAAGATGACTGCCCACTACGGAAGTCTTTGACAAAAACATTGCCAAAAAGCATGGAGGAACTCATGGCGAGAATTGAGAAGTACGCCAGAGTCGAGGAAGATATGTCGGGAAACAAAGAGATGAAGCAGGAGAAGGGAAACGGCTCGCCGAAATGAGGCCGAGGTACCAACGGGCCGACCAAACAAGAAACAGAATTGAAGGGTAAACAGGCAATGACGACGGTGTTCCGAATCCCTATCTATAAAGTCCTGGACCAAATACGAAATCAACCCTATTTCAGGGCACCGGCAAGAGCACCAGGGGAATTTATGGAAAGAAACGTTGGTAGGCGCTGTGCTTACCATAATGAAGAAGGACACCCAACTCAAGGTTGCAAAGCCTTAAAAGCACACTTAGAAGACCTAGTAAGGCAAGGCCATCTGAGGGACCTTGTTGATGAGGCCAGGACAAGAGAAGAACAGGCAAGATTGCCTCAAGCACCAACAGCACCGCCTCCCCCAGCACAGCAACCACAGGCAGGAGGACCACGGGTGGTTAATGTAATCCACTCAAAGGTGAACGAAAGCAACATTCGGGGAGAAACCTAAAGAGTAAAACACCTGCAGCACGTGAACCAGGTCGGATACAAAAGACCTCGGCCTGAAGAATGCCAAGGACTAATGATAACTTTCACTGAAGCCGACCTGGAGTTGTTCCAACATCCGCATAATGATGCCTTGGTAGTAGCCCTCCAGGTTGGGGAATGCCAAGTGAAACGCATCCTGATAGATCAAAGCAGCTCTTGTGACATCATGTACGTCAAATGTTACAAGGAGCTGGGCCTTCACCCTGACGACCTGGAACAGTCCAGCAACCCTATGGTCGGCTTCAATGGAACGCCGACATGGCCACTGGGCGCAGCAAGCGTGGAAGTACAAGCTGGTACTAAAAAGATCAAGACAGAATTTATGGTGATTGACACACCCTCGCCATATAACATCATCTTGGGAAGACCATGGTTGCATGCAATGAGGGCAGTTCCCTCAACACTGCATCAACTACTACGGTTCCCAACAGAGCATGGGATTGAAGAAGTCAGAGGAGATCAACTGCAGGCAAAAACTTGCTCCATGGCAGCAATGAAGACTACTTGCAGCATTCGAAAGCCAAAAGAGGCAGAGATTGAAGATGAGGACATGGAGGTCCTAGATGATGTCGACAAGGAGCCAACCGAAAATAGTGAAGAGATACTAAAGAAAATCCTTGTCTAGGAGGGCGACGAAGAACGCTTCTTTCTTCTCGGCTCAGGCTTAGCCGAAGAAGAGGAAAGAGAATTGGAAGATTTTTTGAGAGCCAACATTGAGGTGTTCGCCTGGACACCTTACGAGATGCCTAGCATGACCCCGAGGTCACTTGCCACAGACTGAATGTCGACAAGTCGGCAAAACCTGTGATTCAACGAGCCAGAAGACCGACGTTGATGCACGTCGAAGCAGTAGAAGAAGAAGTAGATAGACTTCTGGAGGCCAGGGCCATCCGAGAAGTTCACTACCTAACTTGGCCATCCAACACAGTAGTGGTGAAGAAGAAGAACGGCAAATGGAGGGTTTGTGTAGACTTTACCAGCCTCAACAAAGCCTGCCCCAAAGACAGCTTTCCTCTACCCAAGATTGACCAACTCGTAGATGCTACTTCAGGGCATGAAAGGATGAGTTTTCTGGATGCATACAGGAGGTACCACCAGATTGCCATGTACCCTCCAGACGAGGAGAAAATCGCGTTCATCACCCCTAAAGGCCTGTACTGTTACAAGGTAATGCCTTTTGGGTTGAAAAACGCAGGAGCAACATACCAAAGGTTAGTAACAAAAATGTTCAAGCACCTGATTGGCAAAACGGTAGAAGTCTACATCGATGACATGGTCGTGAAGACCAAGGAATCTAAAGGTCATCTTGCCGACCTAAAAGAGGTCTTTGATATACTCAAAACATATCGGCTCCGACTCAACGCATAAAAGTGCGCGTTTGGAGTTGGATCAGGTAAGTTTTTAGGGTATCTGGTGACGAGAAAAGGCATTGAGGCCAGCCCAGACCAAATCAAGGCCATCCTAGAGCTGTAGAGCCCGACGTCGGCAAAACAAGTTCAGATGCTTACTGGAAGGGCCGCAGCCCTAAACAGGTTCATCAGCAGAAGCTCAGATAAATGCAGACCCTTCTGCAACTTGGTGAAAAAAGCCACAAACTTTCTGTGGACAGAAGAATGCGAAGCCGCTTTAACCGACCTAAAGAAGTACTTGACCACAACTCCGGTTCTTTCCAATCCAGAACCAGGGGAAGAACTATTTTTGTACTTGGCAGTTTTAGAACACGCAGTAAGTGCAGTACTAATCCGAGAAGAAAAATGGGAGCAAAAGGCTGTTTATTATGTTAGTAAAACCTTGGCCGATGCAGAAACAAGGTATCTACCACTGGAGAAATTAATGCTAGCCTTAGTAATGGCTTCAAAGAAGTTGAACCATTACTTTCAGGCGCACAAGATTGTGGTCCTAACAGAGCACCCACTGAAGTCCTTGTTGCAACAAGGAGACTTAACAGGAAGGATAGCAAGATGGGCAGTAGCCCTGGGCCAGTATGACCTGGAGTTCAGGCCAAGAACAGCAATTAAAGGCCAAGTGTTGGCCGACTTCGTGGCAGAATTCACACTCGAATCCATCGAACATCGGGCTCCGTTGAGCCAGGATGAGCATTGTCCCAGCAAGCAAAAAGAATCCCAGCCTAGGGCAAAAGAGCAAATGAAGGAAAAACTCAGACCCTGCAGCATCTACATCGGCGATTCATTCAGACTGTTCGTCGATGGAAGTTCGAACCGACAAGGAGCGGGGGCATGAGTACTGCTGATATCTCCAGATGGAGAAATAATAGAACAGTCCATCCGTTTGGGGTTCAAGGCCTCAAACAATGAAGCGGAATACGAAGCATTAATTGCAGGGCTAAAACTGGCAGCAGCAGCAAAAGCAGATGAGGTAATAGTTTTTTGTGATTCACAACTTATTGTTAACCAGTCCACAGGTGAATTTGCAGCCAGGGACGAAAGGATGTCGGCATATGCAAAAGAAGTCATCAAATTGGTAGCCCTATTTCAAAACTGCCGACTACTCCAAGTTAGCCGAGATGACAACACCCACGCCGACGCGTTGGCTAACCTGGCAAGTTCAATGCAAACTGGAAAAACAAGGACAATTATGATCGACTATATGTCGGGCCTGAGCATAGAACCAGAGAGCACAGAACAGGAAGCAATGTGTGTGGACATGGGGCCAAGCTGGATAGATGCAATTGTTGCATTCTTGAAAGAAGGAAACCTGCCAGAAGATCATAAGGAGGCACACAAAGTCAGATTGGAATCGGCAAGATTCTGTTTAACAGTAGATGGACACCTCTACAGAAGGTCCTTCACTGGACCCCTTTTAAGGTGCGTACACCCTTTGCAGGTTGAAGATTTTCTATATGAAATTCATGAAGGAATTTGTGGAAGCCACGCTAGGGGCAGATCATTAGCCCACAGGGCCATTACCCAAGGGTATTGGTGGCCCTACATGCAAAAAGATGCTGAAGCCTATGTGAAGAAGTGTGAACAATGCCAAAGGTTTGCACCTTTGATACATCAGCCAGCTGCTAACCTGAACCCAATATCCAGCCCTTGGCCGTTTGCCCAATGGGGCATGGACCTTGTTGGGCAACTTCCCCAAGCAACTGGGCAGAGAAAATACTTGCTGGTAGCAACAGATTACTTTACGATGTAGATAGAGGCAGAACCTCTTGCCAAAATCCGAGATGTGGACGTCAAAAACTTTATATGGAGAAACATCATCACCAGATTTGGGATTCCAAGAGCAATAGCTGTCGACAACGGAACACAGTTTGACAGCAAACTCATCAAGAACTTTTGTGCGAAATTCAAGATCAAGAATTACTTTTCAACACCAAGTTTTTCCCAAAGCAATGGGCAAGCAGAAGCATCCAACAAAGTAATTTTGGATGGAATAAAGAAGAGGCTGCAGGCAGCAAAAAGAAAGTGGGTAGACGAGTTGCCCAACGTACTTTGGGCATATCGGACTACGCCGAGAAGATCAACAGGGGAATCCCCCTTTGCCATAGCTTATAGCACAGAAGCAGTCATCCCATTGGAGCTCGGCATCCCAGGGATCAGAACCCAGGGGGTAGAGAATGGCACCAATGACATAATCTTAGCCCGAGATCTGGATCTTTTGGAAGAACGAAGAGAAAGAGCTGCAACGTAAGGCCCCAGTATCCCACATCGGGAATGGAGGGGGAGTTCCTGGGCTATAAAAGTAAAAACCTGGACCCTTATATAGCATCGAGGCCTTTTCCCAAGAGGTGAAATCCCTATTAGAACTCCCTAGTTAAGCGTGCTTAAGCTGGAGTAGTTCTAGGATGGGTGACCCACTGGGAAGAACAAATCCGTGCGGGTGTGGCCCAAAGCGGACAATATCGATGACGTGTAAAGGGTCGGGGCGTTACAAATGGTATCAAAACCGACTCTCCGGGATACTGAGTGTGGGCCCCTGGCGTCTCTCGGTGCATGTGGGCGGGCTTGCGAGCTGGCAAGCTACTGCACGGGGACATGCAGCCCTAAGGGGGGGTGATTATAAGGCCTCGGTGTCCCACATCGGGAATGGAGAGGGAGTTCCTGGGCTATAAAAGTAAAAACCTGGACCCTTATATAGCATCGAGGCCTTTTCCCAAGAGGTGAAATCCCTATTAGAACTCCCCAGTTAAGCGTGCTTAGGCTGGAGTAGTTCTAGGATGGGTGACCCACTGGGAAGAACAAATCCGTGCGGGTGTGGCCCAAAGCGGACAATATCGATGACGTGTAAAGGGTCGGGGCGTTACATGCAATTCAGCTCGCAGTATACCAGCAATAGCTTGCTAGAGCTTACAACAAGAAGGTCAATCCAAGAGATTTTCAAGTCGGCGACCTAGTCCTGAGAAAAGTCGTCGGCAACAAGAAGGATCCCAAAGAGGGCAAGCTTGGCCCAAACTGGGAAGGACCGTACAGAATTACTTCGGTATTAGGCAATGGAGCTTATCGGCTTGAAGATAACGAGGGCAAAGCACTGCCAAGACCTTGGAACACTTGTAATTTGAAATTCTTCTATCATTAGATGTGCACTATTTTTGGCCGATGTCATCAATAAAATCTTGTTCCTTTTCTTTAAAACACATACGATTGATAAAGTTACATATTGGTGTTTTTGAGACATGAATAATGAGAACCCAAGTAGAACTCAGGTTCACATTGGGGGCAAAGAGAAGACAGAGATACTTAATTCACTTGTTGAAATTTGTAGCAATTTACAAGTTGGAATTAAGCTGATTCCTTATCTTTACTTGTTGAAATTTGTAGCAATTTACAAGTCGAAGTTAAGCCGAGATTATTCCTTAATTCACTTGTTGAAATTTATAGCAATTTACAAGTTGGAATTAAGCTGATTCCTTATCTTCACTTGTTGAAATTTATAGCAATTTACAAGTCGAAGTTAAGCCGAGATTATTCCTTAATTCACTTGTTGAAATTTGTAGCAATTTATAAGTTGGAATTAAGCTGATTTCTTTTCTTCACTTGTTAAAATTTGTAGCAATTTACAAGTCGAAGTTAAGCCGAGATTATTCCTTAATTCACTTGTTGAAATTTGTAGCAATTTACAAGTTGGAATTAAGCTGATTCCTTATCTTCACTTGTTGAAATTTGTAGCAATTTACAAGTTGAAGTTAAGCCGAGATTACTGTTTCTCTTCACTTGTTGAAATTTGTAGCAATTTACAATTCGAAGTGAAATCGAGATTATAGTTTGCACACTTATAGCAATCTACAGGTTGGTCCAACCAAAGAAGATGCTTAACACTTGTTGAAATTTGTAGCAATATACAAAATAACGTTAAGCTGACATATGATCATCTGTTGAAATTTGCAGCAATTTACAGGTTGAGGTAAAACCTAAGTATATTGTTTAAACACTTGTTGAAATTTGTAACAATTTACAAGTAGATCATTGTCATAACTTAAGAAAAATTTACAGTATATGTTAACACTTGTTGAAATTTGTAGCAATTTACAAGTAGGTTAGACCGAGATCACTGTTTGCAAACTACTTGTTGAAACTTAAGAAAATACTTCACTTGTTGAAAATACTTGTTGAAACTTAAGAAAAAGTTTGCAAAGTTGACATTGAATAGTATATGTTTTACACTTGTTGAAACTTATGAAAAGATTGCAGGTCAGTATCTTGTCGAAGTAAAACTTGTAGTTATTACACCCGAGATATGTAACCCCGAGAAGATTGCACAAGGAAGGAAAGAAGTATGTAAATCATGCAAAATATTCTAAGTATAGAAACCACGCAGAAGCAATCAAAGAAAAGACATGCAAAATATTCTAAGTATAAAAACCACGCAGAAGCAATCAAAGAAAAGACAAAGATTCAAGCGTTAAGAAAAGGAAAGCTGAGTTAACATTTACAAAATTGGGAGGCACGTCGGCCACGCAAAAGCTTACATTGTTCAGAAAAAGATAAAGGAAAAAACAAAATACAAGTAAGCAAAAGAAGAACATAAAGCTAAGGGTCTTCTCCTCCAGATTGTTGGATTTGGAGATCAGATGCAACCTCGACCTCCTTCTCTGCCGCTATTTCGGCGGCAATTTCCTGAAGAGTTTGTTCGACAGTCTTAACCTCGGAAGGGATTTCAGCTGGAACAGTGTCAGGAACAGCTTCAGGGATAACCTCATCACCTTCTTCATCTTGAGTCAAGTCAAGGACTTACTCATTCTGAGGAGGGGACTTAGCCCCATCAGCATCCTTTGATTTTCTAACCAAAGCCTCATCCTCTTCCTCATCGACATCCTCAGACTCAGATTCAGATTCTCCTCCAGGTTGACTTGATGGAGGAGGAGGGGGGAACGGCACAGGAATAGCGTCGGCTTTGCGCAGTGGCGAATCGTCAGGAATGTTAAGGTTCTTGGCAAGGGCCATCCAACCAAGGGAGAAGCCCCTGTTGCATGCCTGCCTGACTTGAATTTTATATTCCTCAGTGACGTCGGCCATGCCCTGGGCGTAAGCCTTCTCATCAGCTTCCTTGATTTCGACTTTTTTGGTGGCCAGAGCCTCCTGAAGCTCTTTTTCGGCTTGGGCCTTTTGGACCTCGGCCTCTTTTTTCTCGGCCTCGGTAACTTTTCTGATAGCCTCAGCGGACTCCACTTTTTCTTTGGCCATCTGTTAGGCCTTAGTGGCAGCCTCGGCCTGATCTTCCAGCTTCTTCATCTTTGTCAGAACAGTTTTGTTTTCCTTTTTCAGGGCAGAAACCTCCCACCTCATATCGGCCAACTTCTCCCTTGTTTCAAAAGCTTGCATGGAGAGAGAATGGGCATGTTGAATGGCTTGAAAGAACTCAAGGGAAAAGTTATTACACAAACCTTACAAGTATAGAAAAATGGACAGATAAACAAGTTACCAAATGGGGGAACTTACTTGTACAGAGCGTTGGAACATGAGGGCATAGTTCTCGTACTCGCTCATCTTGGCATTTCGCTCAAGATCACTAGGAAGGAGAACAGCAGTACTGAGTGCCACACCGACGTTGATGTCTTCGGCACTGTCAGAGGCTAGAACAGGCTTATCCTCCAGGGTGATTTCAGGCACCCAGGGGACTCTTGGTATTTTGGAACCCGAGGTCGTCACAGACGATGACCTCAGCTTCTTCGATTGAGTGGACTCTGACGGCTGGGCCTCAGCAAACCTCTTGGCAGAAGCAGAAGCACTCTTTTTACTCTCAGCCAATTGTGAGATGGGCAGAGCATCCTCAGCCTCAACCTCAACCTCAGTAGCTTTGGCCTTGGGCTGAGCCTTTTTTATTCTTTTTGGCTTCGGTGGGGAGCTGGAACAACATCAACGTCGGCAGGTAGGTCGGCTAAGAGATCAACAGCGATAGGCTTCGGGCGACCCATCTCAGCAGACTTGACAAGTCGTCGCCGACGTTTTCTCTCTGGTATTGGGATTAAGTATGGGGCTGAAGTAGATGGCAGATCAGCTGGGTCAGATGTTAACTCTTGATCTGTTCGTGATGAAGAGGCGGTTTGAGTTGTGGTAGTAGGAGGAGAAAGGCTTTTCTTCTTTCGTTTAGGAACGTCGGGCAAAGTCGACTTGTACGTCGGAATAAAATTCAGTACCAATGGGGCTTTGCGCTTTTGGAGTGGCAGATCCAGGAGCTTCTTTAAGTCTCTGCTGGGAACGTAGGATTGGCGAAAGTCTTTCGGTAACTTACGAACGTCTGCAAGAAGAAACAAACATTAGAAACAGATTAAATATTGAAGACTTGAACAGAAACAACTAAAGTATTGACATTGGGCTCTTACCCTTGCCCTCTTTAATAGATCGGGGAAGGGGGTAGAGATGGGCGTCCTCGTCTGGGCCAAACTCCTAATTTCCCGAAGCAATAACATAGTCATCTCCAGCCCCCTTGTTGGAGTCTAGGAGGTCAGTTACGATTTTGTATTCTGTCGACTTCGACTTAAGATAATAAACGAAGCCTTTTTCCTTCAGGCTAAGGGGGCACATGGTATAACAAAACTAAATGTCGGCCAGGGTAATCCTAGCATTCTCCTGCCTAGCTAAAGCTATGATGCCATTGATCACTCGATAAGAGTTTATGGCGAGTTGCATAGGGTTCAACTTGTAAAAGTGAAGAATTTCGCGAAAAAGAATGTTAAGTGGGAGCCAGAGTTCGCACTCAGTAAAAGCTACTATAGGAAAGGGCATTGAATCATCTGAGGGCATGATAGAGTCATTATCTTCAGCCAGCCTTAGATGACATCGGCAGGAATTGAGAACTCCGGCCTGAAGTACTCAAGTTTGGTCGGGGTATCTACCCTATGTCTCCACATACCCATAACGTCGGCCTAAAATCAGAGGGCTAGGTCTCAGAAAGAAGGTATTCTTAAAGGGTTATTGGAACCTCGGCAAAAACCTAGGAGAGTATTGGTACGGCTTGTTTCAGTTTTCTCTAAATTAAAGGTTCTACAAACAAATCCCAAGCCTAAGAACTATGAAGATGAAGATCAAAGGCACAGATCTGGAAAGGAAAAACAGAAAACAAGAAACAAAGAATGACGTTTCAGAAACGAAGAACAGAGGTATGGTTCTCAAAAGTGAAAGAAATACAGAAATAAAAGGTCAAGAACAGTGGCAAGAAAAGTATTAAAACAGTGCAAGTGTTCAAGATATGAGTAAAATCATGGAATAGACGCATCCAGATGAATAGTTCAGCAAATCAAAGGTTTGAACAGCGCAATAATGGCAGTAAGTAAACGAAAGCACATAAAAGAAATTGGGAATAAGAGGAACAGAGGCTTACCAGAACAAATGAAGCCGGAATGAAAGTCGCCGAGGTAAGGCAACGGTTGCAGACAAGACGGGACGACGAAAGCTTTGCTAGAATGGAAGAATGAAGACGGTTGCAGAGCTTGGAGCTAGAGCAATGGCGGGTTTGAGAAAGTTTAGAGAGAGAGAGAGCCAGAAAATCGAATGCAAAAGTAAAGAAATGAAGATGGAAAGAAAAGTTTTATCAAAAACTTGAAACGGCGGCAAAACAGGGCATTTATTGCGCCTGGAGGAACGTATGCGTCAGATGGCGCAGACAGGTGAAAGACGGCTTACAAGCGCGTCACAGACACGGGCCAATGAAGATAGAACACGTAAGGGGAACGGTTGAGAAGAAATGCATGACAGCTCATGCGCGTGAGGGAATTTGTTTGAGTTCTTGTTCTCCAAAGAGAAAACGTCGGCCTGACATAAATGATCTTGGCTAAACAGTTTTTAAGCCAATATGCAGAAAGAAATATTGATATAGGTTCCATCACCTCAGGATACCGAGGTAATAGAACCTAGAGGGCAGTTGTAGGGATATATTTTCTGAGTACCAACACGTGGCATGGTGACGCCGACATGTCAGCCGACATGCCACGTGTCGTGGTAGTTTTGCCGAGGTTATCTTGGCTAGGCCGAGGTTATCTCCGAAGATATCGAAATTCGAGATAATCGGATAAGGGACAAGAGTCCTAGAGAAAAGAGAAGACTTTTGCTAAGATAAGGATAAAACTCTTTGGGAGTTTATCTTTATCTCTTGAGGAATCCAAAGTAAGTACTAAATTGGAGTCCATAGAAGTCAGGCTTCTAGTAGGATTTGGATTGAGTAAACTATAAAAGAGAGACACCCCCGTGGGTCTAAGGTACGCAGTTTTATACTCAAGCTTGTGAGTTTAGCACTTGATTATCTTTGAGAGATATACTGACTTGATCGTCGGAGTGCCCCCGGGTGGAAGAGCCACCGCCGGAGCCTTTTCTTTTTGTTACAAGTTTGTTAAAGCCATCTATTCTACCGGTGCTCTCCAGCTGATTACTAGGCGGGCAGTGTGGTCAGAAAATTACCCACACATATATATACTATATTGTACATATTTTTTCAAGTCAAGCAACGATGCTCAGTCGACTGAAAGAGCACCAAGCTATGCAATTACGAGGCTAGTGAAGATACAAATTTAGTTTGGGGGCATAACCGAGCTACGAAATATTGGGCAGACGCAAACTTTAGGCCGAACAATAATTTTGAATCCAACTCACAAAGCTCAAATTAAGTTGTGATCAACCAAACTTCGAAGTTTGTGATAGAATTGGCTTCCACTTCGCCAAACGTAAACGCAAGCCAGGGGGCAAATGAAGTGGGTAAAAATTAATCAAGTCTTGGTGCTAGGCCCAATACGATGCTCACTCTAAGGTTGAGCTAGGTTGGACCTCGGCCCTATGGCCAACACTTGCTCCGAAGCAAGACAATCATAGGAGCTCGGCCCAATGTACGAATGTCACTCCAAAGTGGGCCGAGCAACATGGTGGACCTCCTGGACGGGCAGTCAACCACTCCGAAGTAGGTTGAGCAACATGTTGAACCTCCTGGATGGACAGACAACCACTCCGAAGTGGGTTGAGCAACATGTTGGACCTCCTGGTTAGACAACCATTCTAGAGTAGGCCAACTCAAAGAAGGCCAATTCACTGAAGATCTTTCTTGGACCCACAAGAGACGAACAACTCTGCTCCTCTCCCTCTGTATGAACAGAACGTGGAGACATGGAGGTGCAGAGGGACAAGGTACATATATGACAGACCTGCATCTGAATGACAGACGGAGTGGTCGTCCTTTTCCAATGAAAGATGTCCGCTAATGAGACAAACAAATCAGACCTGCACCCGAATGTTAGGCGGAGTGGTCGTCCTCCTCCAATGGGAGACGACCACGAATAAGACACATTGAACAGATGGCGGAGAGAGAAGGACTTGAACCACAAACAACCTTCTCCTATAAAAGGTGAACACTATTCACTCTCAAGGGATCCAAAAAAAAAATCCACACACTTAACACATATACACTCTTTGTATTCTCTCTTCTCTCTTTTTCCTCTCCCTGCGTCCCTGACTTTACCATCGGAAGGGTTTCCGACCAAACCCTGATCGAACAGCCTCACCGTTTGTTATTCTGTGCAGATCTTCAATTCCCAAAGCATGTTGTTCATCCACGAAGTTCAACCCTTCTTCATAGTGCGGAAATCACCCCCGCACAATTGTAAATAGATATACATATATTTTTTAGTAGATAAAAATAAAAATTTAAAAGTAGTAAGTATGAAAAAAAAAAAAAAACATAAACATAAACCAAGCTCGAACTTTTGTTCTCAAAGTTTCCTTGGATAGCGACAGCTCACAACTAGTTAATAAATATAGCCAGCCAAACACTACCTAAACATTTGGTGGGTTAAATTCCATAAAACCCAAATTAGAGTGGCTTAGATCATTCCCAACTTTTCACTATTTTTTTCATTAATTTATTTTTAAATTTAAATAAAAAACTTGATTTGATATGAATTATTCTAACTTTTTCATTAAAAAAATTTCGTCTTATCTCAAATTTTTCTTTTCATCAAATTTAACTTTAAAAAAAAAAAAAATCACCCCCGATGTTTTGTCATATTTCTTCCTTGATAAATGTTGGATGAAATGATTGGAGATAGTTTTTAAATAATTTTTATCAAAATTAAATTTAATTACAAAAAATATTAAAGACTGGGCATACCCTTAAAGAGGAAAGTTAAGGACAAAGTGAAAGTGAAAATGACATTACTTGGGCGTTGCTGACAAATGTCACTGGGAGTATAAGAAAAAGACCAAAAAAAATTGAGAATCACAAGAAACTTTTACCAAATTTAATGTATTTTTTATTGAAATAAACATACATTTTAATTTTTTTAAACTATTTTCTAAACACTTTTTATGTCATTCCCAATATTAAATAATAGGTGAAACTACATATCAATATAAAAATAAAAATAAAATATATTTAGAAAAAAGTAAAAAAATTTATAAATATTAATAATTAAAATTATAAACATTTTCACTTAAATGTGTCATTTCTCCTAAATAATACCTGTAGGGCATTTGTTAGTATTGGCCAAGTGAAAATGAAAGACCCAAAAAAGCATTCTTTTATAGGAATAATAACAAAAGCCCTTTACCATGTCTAATTTGTATTTATGAAGTAATTCTAAAAAATAATTTTTTGGAAAGATTTTATAAAATTTAAAATTTTGTTTGGTGGTATGTTTTGTAAATAGTTTTGGAGTTTGAAATGGTTTAATTTTTTTTTTTAGTTGAATAAATAAATGTGAGAAAAAAATGATTAATTGATGTGTAGAATGTGAGAGAAAGAAAAAAGAAAGATAAAAAAATAATTAATTGATGTGTAGTAGAAGAAAAAAAAAAACGATTTTGAATTTTGTTTTTCAAAAAATTTCAACCAAACAAGATTTTGAATTTTTTCCCTTAAAAATTATCTTTCAGTGACAAACTAAACCAGACCTTAATTTTCCTCAAAAATTAGGTTGGAGGTATTCAAAATTGCCTTGTCGTTCTTCAATGTTATTCGATTGAGATTGTGTGGTTCAAGAAGTCAAGTTCAAATTCTCTTTTGACTTAAATCGAAGATTAAAATCCTAATTTTCATATTTATCACATGTTTCCATAATGACAATATTATTTACCAATTAAAATACATACTTTACATCTTTGAGTCCATGAACTTGCGCACGCTTGAATCTGCCAAAAAACATAAGCATGGGAAGTGACGTTGTGAAGGAGATGTTATATAAATTGTGTAATTAAATAAAATAAATAAATAGATTTTGTGTGAATGATTTTCTGACTACACTGTCTGCTTAGTAACTAGCTGGAGAGCACCGGCAGAATAGATGGCACCTGACTGACCTGCAACAGAAAGAGAAGACTCCGGCGGTGGTTCGTCCACCCGGGGGCACTCCGACGATCAAGTCAGTATATTTCTCAAAGATAATCAAGTACTAAACTCACAAGCTTGAGTATCAAAAGCATACCTTAGACCCATGGGGGTGCCTCTCTTTTATAGCCAATACAATCCTAGTCCCAATAGGAGCCTGGCCCTAACGGACTTAGGATTACTGCTAATCTGGGACTCCCAGTGGGATTAGGATCTCTAAGAGTCTCATCTGTACCCAAACTGAAGTCTCCCAATCTAGGACTCTTGTCCATATCCAAGTTGAGTTCCCCCTTCATTCTAGGACTCTTGTCCTTTATCCGCTTATCTCGGATTTCGATATCTTCGGAGATAACATCGGCCTTGCCGAGATCACCTCGGCGTCACGACTAGGACACGTGGCACCTCGGCTGACACGTCGGCGTCACCTTGCCACGTGTTGGTACTCAGAAAATATATCCCCACAACTGCCCCCTAGGTTCTATTACCTCGGCATTCTGAGGTGATGAAACCTACACTGTTCGTTCATCTGTGCCCCTTTGGCCGAGATCAAACTCGCCAACCTCAAAGTTCCCTGGACCTTACTATCCACTTGTGTCAAGTATCAAGATTCATGCCTTCCAGGCTACTTGAGATCGCATCTCCTAACCGAGGTTTATGGTTCCATCAATTCGTAAACTTCAGAAGCTTTGCAACTGCGTATGAGCTACCATGCGTACGCTCCTCAACCGTTTTGTTCATGCGTTCATCCCTTACTAGCTTGTACGTGCTTATCAGGTTTGCGTCGTTTCTGCGTACGCTGCCTGACAGGTACGTCACCCAAGGTACAATTCCTTTGTCACCTTTTTTGAGTTTTCAACAAAGCTTTCTCTCTTTCCCTTTGTCTTCTTATTTTGCATTCTTTCATGTGCTTTCTGTGCTAAAACTTTTCTCTTTTCAAAAAATATCCCCAATTCTTCATCGATCTCTTTTCAAGCTTTCTGCAACTGCTCTGTTCACACTCTCCGGTGGGTTTCCTGATTTCCAGTCACCTATTTGACTTCGGCGATCTTTATATCGGCGTTCACGTGGTAGGTTCATAAATTCTCACTTTTTTATTAAGCTCAATCTTTCATAACTCTTCTAGTTTACTTTGAATCTGTTTATTTGCCATATGTGGCCTTCTGTTCTCGTCTGTCTTCAAGTTTTTGATTTCTTATTGCCAAAAATGCCTGGAACTGTTCTTGTCATATCCGCTTTCTGTTGCTAACATCATGTCTGGTTCATTACTTTTTTGTTCTTCTCATCTTCTTGACTCTGTTTTTTATTTTCTTGTTTTTCTTGTTGTATTTCCAGATTTTTGCCTTCGTTTCTGTTTTCTGCATAGTCTTAGAACCACGTCCCTTCTTGAAATTGTTGCCGAGATAATGGTAGAGAAGCTCTTCCAGCTGACTGCCAATGCTGAACCATCGTCAACCGTTTGAAGTAGATTAGTCCGACGTCCTTGCCTTAGTCCCTAGTTCTTAGGGTCTTCATCTTTGTACTTTTGTTTTCTTTGCATCTGTCACCTTTTTTGCTTCTAAAAAATGTCTGTTGTTGGCCGATGTTAACATTCCTTGCTCCTTGATTATCATTTCTTCTTCCACTGTATTTGATAGCCATGTCGGGTAATTGACTTCTCGAATGGCCCGAGTCTCCAGAAGTCTGTTTACTTCTTCCTCTACTGCTTCGATGTGCATCAACGTTGGCCCTCTTGCTCATTGGATTACAGGTTTGGCCGACCTGTCGACGTTTAATTTGTGGCATGTGACCTCGGGGTCAATGCCAGGCATTTCATAAGGTGTCCAAGCGAACACCTCTATATTTGCTCTCAGAAAAGTTTCCAGCTTTCTTTCTTCTTCTTCGGCTAAGCCCGAGCTGATAAGAAAGAAGCGTTCTTGATCATCCTCCTGGACGAGGGCTTTCTTTAGTGCTTCTTCACTCTTCTTGGCTGGTTCCTTGCCGACATCATCTAGGACCTTCATGTCCTCGTCTTCAATCTCTGCCTTCTCCGATTTTCGAATGCTGCAGGTGGATTTCATTGCTGCCATGGAGCAATTCTCTGCCTGCAGTTGATCCCCTCTGACTTCTTCAACCCCATGTTCTATTGGGAACCGCAGTAGTTAATGCAATGTTAAGGGAACTGCCCCCATTGCATGCAACCATGATCTTCCCAAGATTTGTAAGGAGATGGAGTGTCGATGATGGTGAATTCTGTTGTGATCTTTCTGGTGCCAGCCTACATCTCCAAGCTTACTGTTCTTAGTGTCCACATCGGCGTTCTTTTGAACCCAACCATTGGGCCATTGGGTTGCTCCATATCGTCTGGATGAAGGCCGAGCTCCTTGTAACATCGGACATATATGATGTCACAAGAGCTTCCTTGGTCAATCAGTATGCGTTTCACTTGGCACTCCCCAACCTGGAGGGATACTACCAAAGCATCATTATGCGGGTGCTGGACCATCTCGAGGTCGGCTTCGGTAAAAGACATTACTGGTCTCAAGCACTGATATGCCCGATGTCTCTTGTCCCCGATTTGGTAGACATGTTGCAGGTGCTTTACCTTCTGAGTCTCCCCCTTAATTTCGTTCTCGTTGACCCTCGAGTGAATTATATTAATTACCCGAGGTCTTTTTGCCTGAGGTTGTTGTGCTAGGGGAGGCGGAGCTGCTGGCGCCTGAGGCAGTTTTTCTTGGTCTTCCCTTGTTCTGGTCTCATCGACGAGGTCCCTTTAGATCGCCTTGCCTCATCAGATCTTCTAAGTGTGCTCTTAGTGTTTCTGCAGACCTGAGTCATATGCCCGCCTTCAATATACACCTTTAACTGTGCAATCTCCTCGGGGTGTAACACCTTGGTTGTACCCATTAATCAGTTTTTCTCAGTTTTTGACCTAATACTTGAAAAATATTTATCATAACATTTCCACAAGTGTTATTTACAACTTGATACTTCACTTTTAGCAAGACTTCTGTCTTCAAACTTCTTCCAAGTCTTGGCAATATGGTAATCTCAGCAAGTATGTAGATACTTCTTATAACCTTGATTTAACTTGTAAATTTTTGCTCGTTCAACTTGTAAATTTTTGCTCAAAAAACTTCAACAAGTATTTAACCATAGTCTTCAATCTTGTAAACTCTTCTCTAGTTTCAACAAGTGTTTGAGCATCTTCTCGGTTTAACCTAACTTGTAAACTTTTCTCAAGTTTCAACATCATCTCGGCCTAACTTCGGTTAAACATCATCTCGTCTAATCTTTGGTTAAGCATCATCTGGGCTTCACTTTGGTTAAGTATCATCTCAGTTTAACTTCGGTTAAACATCATCTTCGGCTTAACTTCGGTTAAGTATTATCTCCGTTTAACTTTGATCAAACATCATCTGGGCTTAACTTCGGTTAAGTATCATCTCGGCTTAACATCGGTTAAGCATCATCTCGGTTTAACTTCGATTAAACATCATCTCAATTTAACTTTGGTTAAACATCATCTCGGCCTAACTTCGGTTAAGCATCATCTCGGTTTAACCAACTTGTAAATTGCTACAAATTTCAACAAGTGAAGGTGAACAATTATCTTGACTTAACTTCAACTTGTAAATTGCTACAAATTTCAACAAGTAAAGATAAACAATTATCTCAGCTTAACTTCAACTTGTAAATTGCTACAAATTTCAACAAGCGTTAAGCATTACTTCGGTTTAACTTCAACTTGTAAATTCACACAGAATTTCAACAAGTGTTAAATATCACATCGGTTTAACTTCAACTTGTAAATTCACACAGAATTTCAACAAGTGTTTAAATATCACATCGGTTTAACTTCAACTTGTAAATTCACACAGAATTTCAACAAGTGTTAAATATCATCTCGGTTTAACTTCAACTTGTAAATTCACACAGAATTTCAACAAGTGTTAAACATGACCTCGGTTTAACTTCAACTTGTAAATTCACACAGAATTTCAACAAGTGTTTAAATATCACATCGGTTTAACTTCAACTTGTAAATTCACACAGAATTTCAACAAGTGTTAAACATGATCTCGGTTTAACTTCAACTTGTAAATTCACATAGAATTTCAACAAGTGTTAAACATCATCTCGGTTTAACTTCAACTTGTAAATTCACACAGAATTTCAACAAGTGTTAAATATCACATCGATTTAATTTCAACTTGTAAATTCACATAGAATTTCAACAAGTGTAGATAACCAATTATCTCGGTTTAACTTCGACTTGTAAATTGCTACAAATTTCAACAAGCGTTAAACATTACTTCGGTTTAACTTCAACTTGTAAATTGCTACAAATTTCAACAAGTGAAGATAAACAATAATCTCGGCTTAACTTCAACTTGTAAATTGCTACAAATTTCAACAAGCGTTAAGCATTACTTTGGTTTAACTTTAACTTGTAAATTGCTACAAATTTTAACAAGTGAAGATAAACAATAATCTCGGCTTAACTTCAACTTGTAAATTGCTATAAATTTCAACAAGCGTTAAGCATTACTTTGGTTTAACCAACTTGTAAATTGCTATAAATTTCAACAAGTGGTAAACATCATCTCGGTTTAACCAACTTGTAAATTGCTACAAATTTCAACAAGTGTAAACATATTCTTCTTCTCTCTGCCCCCTGCATGGCTTCCACATACTCCTTTGCGAACCTTATAAAAGGTCTTCAACCTGGCCAACTGCAGTCTAACCTTGTGTGTTTTCTTTTTTATCTTCTGGGATCTGAGATTTGCTCACTGAGCTCTTCTCTTTTCGAACTTAAGTGTCGAGATCTTGTCTACTAGAATCTTGGATCTGCTCACTCAGGTTGAGCTCTTCTCTTCTCAGACCTACTCATCTAAGCCGAGATCATGTCTTCTAGGATCCGGGATCTGGAATCCGGGATCTGCTCACTTAGGTTGAACTCTCGTCTTCTCCGGCCTACTTGTCTAGGCTGAGATCATATCTTCTCGGATCCGGGATCCAGGATTTGGAATCCGGGATCTGCTCACTCAAGACGAGTTCTTTTATACTTGAATGTTATCTCCTTGGGAGCGCTCATGCCCCCTGTCTTTGCATCCCTTCTGGAAGGGTCTTCGTTCCTCCGCAGGTATCTATCCTTTCATACCTGGAAGTCATCTTCGTTGTAGTATCTGCTTCAATCTGTTGTCTTTGGTGCGTTACCTTCCTAGCCAACGTCTTTTACTCAGTGACTCTGGTCACGAGTTTCTGTGTTGCGGTTGTCCCCTTCAACGTCAAGGTTGATAGATCTCTCATTCCCAGCAGGAGCGTTGTCTCTAGTCTGATCCTTCTATCCGTTATTGGCCAACTATTCTTCTTTGTTTTATTGGCCATCTATTCTTCTTTCTTTCATTGGCCATCTATTCTTCTTTCTTTCATTGGCCATCTATTCTTCTTTCTTTTATTGGACATCTATTCTTCTTTCTTTCATTGGCCATCTATTCTTCTTTCTTTCCCACAGACGGCGCCAAATTGTGTGGGTGATTTTCTGACCACACTGCCTGCTTAGTAACCAGTTGGAGAGCACCGGCAGAATAGATAGCACCTGGCTGACCTGCAACAGAAAGAGAAGACTCCGGCGGTGGTTCGTCCACCCGGGGGCACTCCGACGATCAAGTCAGTATATTTCTTAAAGATAATCAAGTGCTAAACTCACAAGCTTGAGTATCAAAAGCATACCTTAGACCCATGGGGGTGCCTCTCTTTTATAGCCAATACAATCCTAGTCCCAATAGGAGCCTAGCCCTAATGGACTTAGAATTACTGCTAATCTGGGACTCCCAGTGAGATTAGGATAAACTCTGTAAGAGTCTCATCTTTATCCAAACTGAAGTTTTCTCCCAATCTAGGACTTTTGTCCATATCCAGATTGAGTTCCCTCTTCATTCTAGGACTCTTATCCTTTATCCACTTATCTCGAATTCCGATATCTTCGGAGATAACCTCGGCCTTGCCGAGATCACCTCAGCGTCAAGACCAGGACACGTGGCACCTCGGCTGACATGTCGGCGTCACCTTGTCATGTGTTGGTACTCAAAAAATATATCCCCACAGATTTATATTTAATTAAATTGATTTACAGAATAAGAAATTATGAAATTATATCATACAACTTCATAAATAGAAATACATATAACAAAACTTAAAGAAAAGAAAGCAAATCAAAGCATGTATAATACCATAGATTCCTTAAAACAGATTGCCTCACCACAGGTGCTGGAAATATATCAGCGTTTGTCTCCCAGAATACAAAAGTATAGACCCTTTAACGCAGTAGCACCTTCTGTTTAACTCTAGCAAACGGACAATAGCAACACTCTTTCACACAGGAAAAAAAATATAGAAGCAGACTGACTGTATAGTAAGGAAGTCAAAAATTCTGTGTAGAAACTAAGGAATATGGCCTCTTTTTATACACAATGAGAGAGAGGAGAAGCCTCTCAGCCCTGAACGCTGGCAACAAATGCAGCCAATTACTCCCGTAAAACTGATAGAGTAATGTACAAAACTAATAGGGAATAAGTGTGTGAGTTGCACACTTTATATACACGTGTGCATATTTGCAGCCACCAAACAAACCTAAGCCAAAAAGATTAGGTTGATAGGCCACCAATCCGGCCCAGCCCAAACCTAACACATTCCAGCAAGCCTTAAGCTTCAAGCCCAAGCCCAAGTCCAAGCCTAAGCCCAAGCCCAAGATCCACAGATCTAGACCCGGATTAATGTACAAAACTAATAGGGAATAAGTGTGTGAGTTACACATTTTATATACACGTGTGCATATTTGCAGCCACCAAACAAACATAAGCCAAAAAGATTAGGTTGATGGGCCACCAATCCAACCCAGCCCAAACCTAACACATTCCAGCAAGCCTTAAGCTTCAAGCCCAAGCCCAAGTCCAAGCCTAAGCCCAAGCCCAAGATCCACAGATCTAGACCCGAATTTTTGCATAACCAACTTGGACCATAGTTTTGGCTCAAGCCCAACCTTAAAGCATCTATAACTCCATTTCTTCAGAAAATTTGGATGTCCCAATGGGCTCATGCTCTTATCAAAATCTTTTTAAATAACCATCAATGCTTTTCTTTACAATCAATGTAGGCTTGATAGTTATACATAATTCTCAATACCTCATCCATGAGGCCAACTTTATAAGACAATTTCTCATTCAATTCTTAATATTTTTTGTCATTCTTTTTGTAATGTAAAGATCTTGTTATAAAGAATCTAAACTCATTTGATCTCACCTCACCCGGTGGTTAGGACCTACTTTAATTTCACATTAAAGTCACCATAAAACTATTTTTTCCAACAATACCTCACATGAATAAAATTTGACCAAACAAAGAAAACAAACAACGTATACAACGAAGACTCAAAGAGAGAGCACACAGACTAACCCTGCATCAAAAAAGTAGATGTTGGCCTTGAACCTTTCATAATAAAAGCCTATCGAATTTACTAGTTGACCAGTGACCATGATGTCTTGAACTGTTCTGCCGTTTGTGTAAACCAAGACAATAGACCTCACATAGAAATTAGTCCAACCATTGTTCTTGTTCTCACTAGTGTATCCAATATGGCCTTGGAATACTAGCTTGGTTCAGTGAGTGTTTTTAAAGAATTCGGCCTTACCAATTCTTAAAAAAAGTGACCCACTTCGCACTCACATAGGTGACCTATATAAGGTATCTCATTATACCACGGTTGATTATTCATATTACTTAGGTCATTAAAAGCATTAGCTTAACCTTCTACCCCCCACAGGGTATCACTGTACAAAGGAATGGGCAAGAGGATTTACTTCTTTAGTGACTCTCCTGTTACACGCAGTTAGGTTGTCCCTTTGAACCTAGATCTTGGGATCTCTAGTCAACTAAGTTAGGTTTTCCGTTCCAGTAACATTACTAAAGGCCTTAATCTCATTTCTCTTGACAACATTTCTGCTAACTCTCGAGTTAACCCTTTGGTTAGCGGATCCGCAATATTGTCCTTAGACTTTACATAGTCTAGAGAGACAACTCCATTAGAGAGTAGTTATCGTATGGAATTATGTCTACGATGGATATGTCTAGACTTTTCATTATACATAGTACTCTGTGCACATTGAATCGTCGATTGACTATCATAATGATTACAAAACATAGGTTTCAGCCAACGTGGAATATCTTCAACGAATTGGCGAAGCCATTCAGCTTCTTCAGTTGCTTTATCCAAAGTAATAAGCTCATTTTCCATCGTTGATGTCGATATACACGTTTGCTTAGAAGATTTCCAAGACATGACTGCCCCTCTGAAGGTAAACACATAACCACTAGTGGATTTGGAGTCTTTATACCAGATATCCAATTAACGTCACTATACCCTTCTAGTATTGTTGGGTATCTGGTATAATGCAGTCCATAATCCTGGGTGTAGCGTAGGTAACATAACACCCACATAATGTCCCTCCAATGAGTAGCATTCGGATTACTCGTGTATCTACTAAGCCTGCTAATAGAGTAAGCTATATCTGGCCTTGTACAACTCATCCAATACATCAAACTCCCAATGACCCAAGAATATTCTAGCTAAGAAACACTCTCGCCATTATTCTTGGTCAAATGTAGACTCAAGTCTACTGGTGTCCTAAACACACTCGTATCCAAATTTCTTAAGTATTTTCTCAATATAGTGAGATTGAGAAAGTAGAATACCACCAGATGTTCTGGTAATCTTAATACCCAAAATTACATCTGCAAAGGCCATATCTTTCATGTCAAGCTTAGAGTTTAACAAACGCTTGGTAGTTCTAATCATTTTATCATTACTACTAACAATGAGTATGTCATCAACGTATAGATACAAAATGACATAACGTCTGTCAGTGTCTTGACATATACACATTTGTCACACTCATTAATTCTAAACTCATTTGACAACATAGCGTCGTCAAACTTCTCATGCCATTGCTTAGAAACTTGTTTCAAACCATACAATGATTTGACAAGCTTACAGACTTTTTTATTTTGCCCTAGAGCTGAAAACCCCTCGGGTTACTCCATGTAGAATTCTTCACCTAAATCTCCATTTAAGAAAACTGTCTTTACATCCATCTGATGTATCTCCAAACCACGTAAAGCAACTATCGCAATCACCATGCGAATGGATGTAATCCTTGTCATAGGTGAATACGTATCAAAGTAATCCAGGCCTTCTCCCTACATGTATCATTTGATAACTAGCCTAGCTTTATACTTATCAATTGACACATCCGCTTTCATCTTTCTTCTAAAGATCCACTTACTCCTCAAGACCTTACTGTCTGGGGGTAGATCAACTAACTCCAAAGTATGGTTCTGTAAAATGGAGTTAATTTCACTCTTCATCGATTCTTTCCACAAAGGACTTTCAGGTGAAGTCACAGTTTCATGAAAAGTTTGAGGTTTTCCCTCTAACATATAAGTCAAGAAGTCCGGACTAAAGGACTTGGAAGTCTTAGCCTTTTTACTCCTTCTTGCCTCTTCTACTTCCTCATCTTGATCACTATCATTAGGATCATCTTCAAGTTCGTTTTCAGAACTTTGGTCCTCTCCTCGAGTTCTGTAAGGAAACACGTCCTCAAAGAAAGACGTATTCCAGGACTCCATAATGATATTCTTATGTATATCTGAAATATCAGACTTGTGCACAGGAAACCTATATGCACTATTATTCTGTGCATAGCCAATGAATATACAATCCACGATTTTCAGACCTATCCTAACCTACTTGGGTATAGGTACTGCCACTTTTGCAAGACACCCCCATATTCGTAGGAAATTATAAAAAGGCTTACTTCATTTCTATAATTCATATAGTCTTGTCTACTTTCTTCCGAGGTATTCTATTTAGAATGTAATTCACGGAGAGAATTGCTTCCCCCCACAAGTTCTATGGCAACAATGCATTCATCGTTTCCTTCAATGTCCTATTTTTTCGCTCAACAACACCATTTGACTGAGGGAAATAAAGCGTTGTAGTTTGGTAGATATCTTCAAATTGAGCACAAATCTCAATAAACGGCGATTCATATTCTCCACCACGATCACTTCTTAAAGTCTTGATCTTTCGACTTAGTTGATTCTCAATTTCATTTTTAAAAATAATAAACTTATCAATCACCTCATCTTTGCTTTTTAGCAAATACACATAACAGTATTTAGTGCAATCATCAACAAAAGTGATGAAGTATTTATTGCCACCACATAATTGTACGAATTTCAAGTCACATACATCACTATACACTAAATCTAAAGGCTCGGTACTTCTTTCAACAGAATAAAATGAAGTCCTTGTCAATTTAGCTTCTACACAAGTTTCACACTTATGATTTGGAGTAATCTTGAAAGATAGTAAGTGATCTAACTTGATTAATCTACGCAAAGAGTCAAAATTCACATGACCAAGTCTACCATGCCATAATTCAAGGGACTCAAGCATATAAGTAGAAGAATAAGCTTTCTCATTAATCTTAGGGATAATAGTCATTACATTGAGTTTAAAAATACTGCCCAACATATATTCATTCCCTACATAGACCCCACTCGTGGTTAACATGACCATATCAGACTCAAACACCATACAGAAGCCATGCTTGCTTAAGAGCGACTCCGAGACAAGTTCTTACGAATGTCTGGCACAAATAGGACATCGTTCATAGTCAATTCTTTTCTTGAAGTTGTGAATATCTTCTTCTCAACACAGATGTAACGAGTGGCCCTAGTGTCCACCCACCATTCCTTCGGGTTGGACCCCACCATGTTCACCTTAGCGCCAACAGTAGACAAATGCATACCGTCCACATCTTAAGACAAACCCTCTATCTCAGCCATGTGAACTCAATTTTTATTCTGTGGAGGCTACTTCTTGTAAGGCTTCTTCTTCTTGCAGCAATCATCCGCCCGATGCACATTGCTTTCACAGTTGAAGCATTTTCCATTAAACCTAAAAGTAGATTCCTACGGCTTGTAAACCGGCCTTTCGGAGACATTGCCTCTAGCCCCCAACTTCGAGTGTTTGCCTGTCGATGACTTCTTCTTCACCCTTGAGGACTAGCCATGTTCAACCATGTTCACTTTCACAGTGGTGGTATTTCTCATTTTCTTCCTATTGTCTTCCTCAATTTGGAGCCTAACAACGAGCTCTCCGACTATCATCTCTTTTGTTTATACTTCAAGTAGTTCTTGAAGTCTTTTCAGTCATTAGGCAACTTCCCAATCAAAATAGCTGCCTAGAATGGTTCACTCAAGAACATTTCCTCTACACGAATCTCTTGCAGAATGACTTGGAAATCTTGGACTTGGCTAATGACAGTTTTTGAGTCCGTCATTTTGAAGTCTAGAAACCTGCCAACGACAAATTTCTTTGCCCCAGCATCCTCGGTCTTGTACTTTTTGTCCAAAACATCCCACAGCTCCTTCGTCGACTTCTTGGCATAAAACACATTGAATAGTATATCTGCCAAGCCATTTATAACATAGTTCCAACAAAAGAAGTCTGATTGCTTCCAAGCATCTAGAGCCACGAGCTTCTGCTTGTCTCGCTCATTCTCTTCCACGACTGGTGGATCCTTACTTAAAAACCTCGCAAGGCTAAGAGTAATCAAGTAGAACAACATCTTCTGCTGCTACCTCTTGAAATTCACTCCAGTGAACTTCTCCAGGCGCTCATCCTCTCGAAATAGCAGCAATAGCAACATGGTTGATCACAGAGGACACAACAACAGGGTTAACCACATGGGTCACAGTAGGGGTTGGCAAGCTAGTTGTCCAAGGGTTCTAATCCCCACCAACATTAGCAGCAGCATCAGTGACAGTTGTCATTTTTAAAAAAATATAACAGAATTTCATTATTGTATATTTTTCAAAATTAAACTTAACACTAGAAAATACTAAAGTTGAAAATTTAATTCAAAACTAATCTCACCACTTATCCTAAAATTGAACATGGTCATGAAAGTTTCCAGGAAGACTAAAAGGGTCACACCAGTCCTACTTAAGACCCAATTAACCTCAGACAAAACTTTTAAGAGCATGTTGACTGCTAGTCTATGAGAAACAAATTTAGAATTAAATTTTCTAGGGGATAAAGTAGGTTAAAACAAACTAAGTTCCAAAACTTATAAGTAATTAGAAAATTGCCAACCAAATTACAAGCAACTAAAAATTACTACAACAATTACAAGCAAATAAAATGCTACAAAAAAATTACATGCAAACAAACCTACTTCAACATATTGGTAAATTAACCATAGTTAAAACTCAAATAAAAATTGCTTCAATTAAAAGAAATAGAAACCAATCCAAATAAGATTCTATTGGTCCAAAAATTCCATTCCACATTTAGGTATTTCTATTTAACAAAAAATTAGTAGTCCAAATTTTTGGTTTTACAGTCCAAATACTATTCATTTGGATTTGCGTGTTTTTTTTTTTTCATTCCCTTTTGCATAGATATTCTTGTAAAGAAAGTTAGCAAAAAAATATAACAAAATACAAAGCAAATAATTTAAATAAATTGTAAAAACAATTAATTCAAACCTTCTAGCACTATATTGAATAGCAAAATGCCATACAAGTTACAAAAACCTTATAACTCCAAAAATTCAATTAAAGTTAATAGGCAAGAGTTACATATGAAATTATTACACAATAAACATATAAATAATTCTAACAATTAATATCCAAATAATTCTAGAGTAATTAACATGTAAATAATTCTATAGTAACATGTAAATAATTCTATTAAACTAAAAATTTAGAAAGCAATTAGCATGTAAATTACACGAAAAATCTAGAAATAAAATCATTCAAATAATTTTAGAATTCTAGAAAACAATTAGCATGCAAATTGAAACTAAAAATCTAAGAAATAATAAACATGCCAATTAAATTAGAATCCAGAAAATAATAAACTTGTTGATTATACTAAAAAATTAACAGTCATGAGAATGTTAATTATGGTAGGAACCTAGAAATCATACTCATAAAATAAATTATACTAAAACACAATACTAGAACCAAACACCATAAAAAATACATTTATTTACTAAACTTGGAACTAAAATAAAGAGTCAGGCAATTTATGTAAACAAATTAGAATTGCTATTATGTAGAGCAATGTCATTTTTCCAACACAAAAGTAGCATACAATCCTAGCCTATGAGCCGAATATATATATATATATATATATATATATATATATATATATATATATATATATATATATATATATATTTGCTTACATATATTAGAAACAGACATTTTCTTTTTAATATTCTAATCAAGCATTTTATAGACCATACGGTGGGCCTCGGAAACAGTTGCAGGCATGTATATATTATTTTATCATAAATAAAGCATTAGGACAAAAATCATGAATTCATGCGAATGCAACCGTGGTCTTTCCTATGTCGGTTCCAGTAACAATAAATCATATTCCGTTTTTTTTTTTTCCCCAATTAACAGATGTAACAAGAGTGTACAATTCTAGTGCAATACATTAATCTATTACATATTGTATATGAATCTATTCGTTCAATTTCATGAAACAACTCTGCTGGGATCCCCAGTGGGGTGACCCCCAGTGACTGTTAGAGAAAATATGTGATTCTCCCCAAGTAAATCAATCAATGAGAATAAAAACTAATGCGGAAAAATTAAATCAGAAGCAACACAAGAATTTTTACGTGGTTCCCTCAATGTGAGATACGTCTACGGGATCGAAATCCGATTCCACTATCAACCAAATAAGTTCCAAACGATTACAAACGAGACACTAATGGTCTCACAAAACTACCTTTAGGTGAATTCCAAATAATCACAAATAAACAAGAGGAAAGACCTCACCAAATAGATGAACAAAAAACTTCAGAACCAGAGTTGTAGAAGATCCAAAAAAACGAACCAAATCAAAACCGAAAATTGAACCAAACTGCTTCACAAATCAAAGCACCAATTCTTGATTGACCAAGTCAAATCAAGAATACCAAAACAACACCAAGTTGATTAATGGGCACCAAATTGCTACTGCCATTTTTTTCTTCACACACGGGGATGAGCAAAAACAAAACCCTCAAATATTATGAATCTAGGGTTTATTATCAAGCCTTAGTTGTTTTCGAATTGGATTGGGTCTCCACAAATTAAATATAATATATAAAAATATATTATAACTAATACTAAACAAAATTAAACTCTTTTTCCAAAACCAATTGGGTCCCACACTCCAATAAGGAGGTATACCCAACAATTCTCCCCCTACCGACTTAGGTGGAGATATCAACCATACCCGCCAAAGTTCGACACTTCAAATGTTTGTCCCTCGACAAAGTCTTAGTCAACATATCCGAAATATTATCATCCGTGTGAACTTTTTCGAGTTGCAACAGTTTCGAATCTAACATATCATGAATCCAGTGGTATCTCACATCAATGTGTTTCGATCTCGAATGAAAAATAGAATTTTTACTCAAGTGAATAGCACTTTGACTATCACAATAAAGCACATACTTTTCTTGCTTCAAACCCAATTCTTGCAAAAATTTCTTTAACCATAACTCTTCTTTGCAAGCTTCCGTAATGGCAATAAATTCAGCTTCGGTAGTTGAGAGAGCAACACATTTTTGTAATTTAGATTGTCATGCCACAGCTCCCCCTATAAAAGTCATCAAATATCCCGAACTAGATTTCCTAGAATCAATATTACTAGCCATGTCAGAATCTGTGAACCCATCAAGTATCGGCTTACCATCCCCAAAACACAAACATACCTTCGAAGTCCCTCGAAGATACCTTAGAATCCATTTTACCGCTGCCCAATGTTCTTTACCCGGTTTAGAGAGAAATCGACTCACCACACCAACGGCATGAGCAATATCCGGCCTTGTACAAACCATGGCGTACATCAAAGAACCAACTGCTGAAGCATAAGGAACTTTCAACATCTCTTCTTTGTCTTTCTCACTTGTAGGACATTAATTCGAACTAAGCTTGAAGTGACCCGCAAGTGGACAACCAACCGCCTTTGCTTTATTCATGTTGAACCTCTCAAGAACTTTCTCAATGTAGCTTTCTTGAGACAACCAAATCAGCCCCTTTTTGCGATCACGAACAATTTTTATGCCAAGTATTTGCTTTGCCGGCCCCAAATCTATCATAGCAAAAGACTTGCTCAACTCCAATTTCAACCTGTTTATCATGGTAGAATCTTGACCCATAATTAACATGCCATCAACATAAAGTAAAAGAATAATAAATTTATCATCCGAGAAATTTTTCACAAACACACAATGGTCCGAAGTGGTTTTAGAAAAACCATTATTCATCATGAAAGAGTCAAATTTTTTGTACCATTGCCGCGGGGCTTGTTTGAGACTATACAAACTTTTCTTCAATTTGCAAACAAATTTCTCTTTCCCTTTTTCTACAAAACCTTCCGGTTGCTCCATGTAAATTTCTCCTTCAAGATCACCATGAAGAAATGCGGCCTTCACATCAAGTTGTTCAACTTCAAGGTTCATACTTGCAGCCATGCCAAGTACAACCCGAATAGAAGACATCTTTACAACCGGTGAGAAAATTTCATCAAAATCAATACATTTCTTTTGCCCAAAGCCTTTCACAACAAGACATGCTTTGTACCTCAGATTCTTGCCATCATTCTTCAATTTGAAAACCCACTTATTTTTCAGAATTTTCCTCCCCTTAGGTAACTTCACTAAATCATAAGTCTGATTTTCAAGTAAAGAATTCATCTCCTCTTCCATAGCCTTTTTCCAATCACCTTTCTTTGCATGCTCAATTGTTTCTTGATAGCTCTCAGGCTCCCCTTGATCAGAAATCAACACAAACTCATTGGGAGGATACTTTCTTGAAGGTTGTCGGTCCCTTGTAGATTTCCTCAACTCAAGTTGTGGTGGCGGTTCTTGAGTTGAATGCCCTTCCTCAATTTCGGGGTCAACTTCATTTTGAATAGCATCATCATCTACATCTTCAAGAGGTGGCTGCACATCTCCCCAATTTTCATCATCAACTGAAGATGAAGGAGATGGATCCATGTCAATAAGATCACTAGTTTTTGGCTCCGGTTGATCACCTTTGCCAAAGTCTTCAATTGTTTGGTCTTCAAGAAACACAACATCACGGCTTCGAATGACTTTCTTGTCGACCGGATCCCATAATCTATACCCAAATTCATCACGCCCGTAGCCAAGAAAAATACATTGTCTTGACTTACTATCAAGCTTGGACCTCTCATCTTTTGAAATGTAAACAAAAGCTCGGCAACCAAACACTCTCAAGTGCTCATAAGATACATCTTTACCGATCCAAACTCTTTCTGAAACATCACCATTCAAAGGATAGGAATGAGACAAATTGATCACGTCAACCGCTGTCTTCAATGCATCACCCCAAAAGGATCTTGGCAATTTAGCTTGTGAAAGCAAACAGCTTGTTCTTTCCACAATGGTGCGGTTCATCCTCTCGACAACTCCATTTTGTTGAGGAGTCTTCTTAACTGTCTTTTGATGCTGAATACCTTGGTTGCGACAATACTCATCAAATGGCCCAATGTATTCACCACCATTGTCTGATCGGATGCACTTCAATTTCTGCTCTGTTTCTCCTTCAACCATGGCCTGAAAATGCTTAAATACTTCTAGAACTTGATCTTTAGTTTTTAGTAGAAAAACCCAAACTTTCCTTGAATAATCATCAATGAAAGTAACAAAATAAAGTGCACCACCATGTGTTCTAACTTTTAAAGGACCACAAACATCCGAATGAATCAACTCCAAAATATTTTCTTTTCTAGAAGTAACATTTTTATAAAAAGAAACTCTATGTTGTTTACCCGCCAAATAATGAATACAAGTTTTGAGATGTGTACCTTTCAAACTGGGTAGAAGCTCTTTCTTGAACAAAACTTGTAGCCCCTTTTCACTCATATGGCCAAGCCGCTTGTGCCATAATTCGGTAGAAGTATCTTCTTCAAGTGCATTGACAACACCTTTACAAATTTTTCCTTGCATCGCATAAAGTGTATGAGTCTTCTTGTACTTTGCCACCACCAAAGAACCCTTTGTGAGCTTCCATATTCCATCACCAAATTTGTTGTTGAAGCCTTCATCATCTAGCTTTCCAGTAGAGATCAAATTGAGGCGAATATCGGGAACATGCCTCACATCTTTAAGCAACAACTTGCAGCCTAAATTTGTTTCCAAGCAAACATCACCCATACCAATAACCTTGGACAAACCTTCATTACCCATTCGAACAGAACCATAATCTCCTTCGGTGTAAGTAGTGAAGAAATCAACTCGAGAAGTCACATGAAAAGAAACACCAGAATCAATCACCCAATTACTCTCTTGGCCCACAAAATTGATACAATCATCTTCACAAACGACCATGAGATCATCGGTAATAACTGCCGTTGTGTCTTCTTGCTTCTTATCCACACTTTTTTCACGCCTTTTCTCCTTATTCTTGAGCTTTCGGCATTCTCATTTCATGTGCCCTTTCTCATGGCAATAATAGCACTCAATGTCTTTTTTTGAAAAAGAACCATCTTTTGATTTGTCACGAATTTGATCATGACCATGAGGAGTCTTACCCTTCCCCCTTGTTTTGCTTCGGCCTCTCACAACAAATGCTTCTGAATGAGAGGAACCCGCTGATTTTCTTCTAGTTTCTTTATTCAATAAGCTACTAGTGACTTGGCCCATTGTGACAACTCCATCGAGTGCCGAATTACTCACTGTCACAACCAAAGTCTCTCAACTTTCGGGCAAAGAACTAAGTAGCATCAAAGCCTGCAACTCATCATCAAAAATAATTTTCATAGAAGCAAGTTGGTTAACAATACTCTTTATTTCATTCAAATGTTTTGAAATAGGACTGCCATCTTTATATTTTAAATTAACCAACTTACGAAACAAAAAAGCTTTATTTGTGGCTGATTTTCTATCATAAAGACTCTCTAATTTTTTCCATAAATCATGTGTCGAAGTTTCAGTAGCAACATGATAAAACACACTGTCATCAATCCATTGACGGATAACACCAACGGCTTTTCGATTAAGCCTTTTCCATCCATCATCTTTCATACCCTCGGGTTTGCCACTATCACCCTCAATGGGTCCATACAAATCTTTACAAAATAATAGGTCCTCCATTTTAGTTTTCCAAGTTACCCAATTACTTCCATTGAAGCTAGACATGCGACCCACGTTCCCCTCCATTGATTTACACAAATAAATAAACTCAAATAAACCTAAGCTCTGATACCAGTTGTTAGAGAAAATATGCGATTTTCCATAAGTAAATCAATCAATGGGAATAAAAACTAATGCGGAAAAATTAAATCAGAAGTAACACAAGAATTTTTACGTGGTTCCCTCAATGTGAGGTACGTCCACGGGATCGAAATCTGATTCCACTATCAACCAAATAAGTTCCAAACGATTACAAACGAGACACTAATGGTCTCACAAAACTACCTTTAGGTGAATTCCAAATAATCACAAATAAACAAGAGGAAAGACCTCACCAAATAGATGAACAAAAATCTTCAGAACCAGAGTTGTAGAAGATCCAAAATAACGAACCAAATCAAAACCGAAAATTGAACCAAACTGCTTCACAAATCAAAGCACCAATTCTTGATTGACCAAGTCAAATCAAGAATACCAAAACAACACCAAGTTGATTAATGGGCACCAAATTGCTACTGCCATTTTTTTCTTCACACACGGGGATGAGCAAAAACAAAACCCTCAAATATTATGAATCTAGGGTTTATTATCAAGCCTTAGTTGTTTTCAAATTGGATTGGGTCTCCACAAATTAAATATAATATATAAAAATATATTATAATTAATACTAAACCAAATTAAACTCTTTTTCCAAAATCAATTGGGTCCCACACTCCAATAAGGAGGTATACCCAACAGTGACCCCCCAGTGCCACGTGTCGGCCTGGGGTTGGCTGAAAAAAAAAAAAAAAAACTGTTTTTAGGCCAATCACAGGAGACCCCCAGCACCCCCACTGGGGGTCTCAAGCTTTATAATATGTTTTAAGATTATTATATAAATTGTGTAATTAAATAAAATAAACAAACAGATTCATACTTAATTAAATTGATTTATAGAGTAAGAAATCATGGGATTACATCATACAACTTAATAAACAGAAATACATATAATAAAACTTAAGGAAAAGAAATCAAACCGAAACCTGTGTGATACCACAGTCTTTTTAAAATAGATTTGCTACCTCACTGTAAATGCTGGTGGTATATCGGCAGTTATCTCTCAGAATACGACGGTATAAACAGGCTAACGCAAAAGTACATTCTGTTTAGTTCCGACGAACGGACAATGGCATCACTTTTTCATTCAGGAAGAAGAATATAAAAGCAGACTAACTGTATAATATAAAAGCCAAAAATTTTGTGTAGAAACCAAGGAAGATGGCCTCTTTTTATATACAATGGAGGAGAGAGGAGAAGCGTCCCAGCCATGAAGACTGGCAACAAATGCAGCCTATTACTCCTACAAAACTAATGGGGAATAAGTATGTGGATGAGCCTTCCAGCCATGAATGAGGGGAATAAGTGTGTGGAGGAGCCTTCCAACCATGAAGGTTGGCAACAAATGCAGCCTATTACTCCTACAAAACTGATGGGGAATAAGTGTGTGAGTTACACACTTTATATACACATGTGTATACAGCCACCAAACAAACTTGGCCCAAAAAGACCCAAACCTAACCCATTCCAGCCCCAAGATCCACGGATCCGACCCAGGCAGGCGGGCGGCACACGCGCATGTGGCAATTTTTGCATAACCAACTTAGATTATAGTTCTAGCCCAAGCCCAACCTTGAAGTATCCATAACTCCCTTCCTTCGAAAAATTTGGATGCCCTAAAGGGTTCATGCCTTTATCGAAATCTTAAGGTTTAAATACTCATCAATACTTTCCTCTACAATCAATGTGAGATTGGTAGTTATACACAATTCCAATACCTCATTTATGAGGCCAATTTTATGAGACAATTTCTCATTCAGTTCTTAATGATTTTTAGTCATTCTTTT
The DNA here is from genome assembly GCF_055761805.1 of Camellia sinensis. Classification (NCBI taxonomy): domain Eukaryota; kingdom Viridiplantae; phylum Streptophyta; class Magnoliopsida; order Ericales; family Theaceae; genus Camellia; species Camellia sinensis. The sequence continues at coordinate 20,653,553 of NC_138965.1, read as the reverse complement.
TGTGGTGTAAAGATCTTGTTACAAAAAACTAAACCCATGTGATCCCACATCAACCGGTGGTTGGGACCTACTTTAATTTCACATTAAAATCACCATAAAACCATTTTTTTTCCAATAGAAGACACTGTAAAAAACAAGGGCTTAGTTTTTTTTCCAATCAGGATAATGGATTGGAGAGCATTGTTCGGATCCATAAGACTCACTATGGTTGTTTTTTCAATAATCTAAATAGTTTATTTTGTCGGATCCTTAATGTATATCATCCACGCACAATAGTTTATCTATCTAATGTTTGGAGTAACGTATTATAAATTATTTCTATCTAAATAATTTATTTTCTACTATTTGATACGGTTTTTGTTTATAATTTATTAGATAAAAATAACTTTATATAAAAAACTTATTTTAATGTTTTTGAATTCAAATTATCAACTTCTAACTTATTTTAAGATTTTCAATCTCAATCAAAAAAATCCAGTAAGTTCTAACTTTTCACACATCCAATAAGTTTTAACTTTTCACATATAGAGAGAGAGAGAGAGAGAGAGAGAGAGAGAGAGACAGCATGAAAATGAAATGAGTCTACTAATTCACATGGAGAGAGCGTGAAAATGAAATGAGTCTTAATTCACATGGATATGGGTGTCAAAGATTCTCAGAAAATGAATATGATGAATGTTTAAATGCCTTGTGATCGATCTGTACACCTAAATTATTGCTATTGGAGAGAGACTTCTCAGTCAGGCTTGCATGTACTGTCTTTTTTCTATGTTCTCATCCCCATGAGAGCTGCATGTGCCTGGCCTGTGGGTACTCAACATGCATTGGCCTTTTGCATTTAAATGTCTTATTACAAAAAAAAGGAAAAAATTTCGTGTCAGTGCTTGAATTTTTTTTTGTCAAAATAATGGTAAAGTATGTAAATTTTAATTATTAAAATCATATATTTTTTCATGTGTAAGTAATTATTTTTGAAAATTACAGTTGATTTGATTTGTAATTTTCTAAAAAAAAAAATGTCTTATTACATGAATTATGTATATAATACTCTTTTATTATAGAAGTACTTTTTGGATTTTGAGTCTCAAGAGGTAAATATGTGTGTATTATAATACACATTTTAAAAAAAGAGTGTATCATATGTTTAATTAAGATCTTTTGTAATTTCAAGTTATAATTAATTATGATATTAGTTATGATTTATTGTTATTGTTATTTTAATTATATCCAAACAATCTTTAGTTATACTTCAACTAATATTTAATTATGATCCATTACGATTATTTTAGTTACACTAGAAATAGTTTAGTTTTGATATTTTAATTTACATATGTCTAATGTACACTACAAGAAATGTCACTTTTGGCTACCAAAATATTGATCGCCAAAAGTCACATATTTAGTCGCCGAAACGATTTAGCGACCATAATATTTTGTCGCTAAGCTTGTCGCCTTTACTCTGTCGGCGATAGTATTGGCAACTAAAATTTTTTTGGTCGCCGAAAGTGACTATATTTGGCTACTAACTTGTGTTTAGTCAGCAAAAGGTATGTTTTCCGCCACTGATGTATTAGTCGCCGAATGCCTACATTTGGCTACTAACTTGTGTTTAGTCGGCAAAAGGTATGTTTCCCGCCACTAATGTATTAGTCGCCGAATGACTACATTTGGCTACTAACTTGTTTTTAGTCAGCAAAAGGTATGTTCCGCTACTAATGTATTAGTCACCGAATGACTACATTTGGCTACTAACTTGTGTTTAGTCGGCAAAAGGTATCACTTTTAGCTACTAAATAATTAGTCGTCGAAAGTACACATTTGGCTACTAGCTTGTGTTTAGTCGACAAAAGGTATGTTTCCGCCACTAATGTATTAGTCACTAAAAGTGCTACCATAATTTGAGAATAACTATTATAGACCAAAATATTTGGTGGCCAAATAATTTGAGAATAACTATTACGTATTTGGCTACCAAAATATTTGGTAGCCAAATGCTTTAACGTGTTTTTTTTTTTTAAATAAAATTTTCTATAAACAACCTGTACAAATTAATCCATCACTAAATCTATTATTAATACAACCTGTACCCTGTATAAACAATATAATCCATCAACGGTAAATATGTTATTAAGCATTCAACAACGTACACACATTTCAGTTCCAACCATCCAAAAAATTAATATTGAACGTCCACTTATATATATATTACAAATTTCATAAGAACCATGTCTAATCCCACGTCAAGAATTTAATTCCATACATAATACTGGAATAACCAAATTAATTGTACACCTATAACTTCTGTACCACAACAAAAATTATATTCTATACTGCCACAAAACTATTTTGTACCACGTGCTATGTTAATTTCTACCAAATTAGCTGATATTTACTCTACCAAAAAAATATTTTGTACAAACCACTGTATATACGGATAGAGATATAAAAACAATGTCCTCACGTACTTGTCAACAAAAACATATCCACATTTGTATGTCCAAAAACATCTGCAAAAAAAGGGAAAAAAATCATTAGTTCGGTGCGTGTAGAGGCACTTCTAGACGACATATATATATCGTAATAATTTCAAACATTAAAAGACAAGGAGAGTAATATCTATTAACTAATGCAAGACATCCAAACATGGACCCATCTTCTTGTTTTAGCTTTTTAATCTCTAAATCTATCTAAGTAAATTTTAGTACTTAAATGTGAAAGTAAATTGTGTAGGTATTACGAAATTACAAAAATTTTGGGTGTACTTACCATTTCATCCAAAAATTATTTGTTATAAAAATGTAAGAGAACCCATCATTAGAGTTTGTCTGGTATCCATAAAACTCACTATGCTTATGCTTTTGTGACCTCCATGAAGCTTCCAGTTAGTGGGTTTATAGATGTAGATATGCTTCTGTTTGTGAATGAGTAATGCCTTGGGTTCTTTATAGGCTTATGGGGACAAGAGCTATATAAGATTATGCTTACCTATTCTTCCATCTTACTATCTAATTTTGATACGTATCTTCAATACTTGGCTTCTTTAGTCCTAAGTTCCCTGTTCTGTTGCTGAGTAATTATCCTCCCATCAGCCAAATTTTGAGGCCATGTTATATATATGAACTGTCTATTGTTCAACTGTTGTTGCACATTTTGTAGTGGTGATAGTTAAACTTATCAAATACACAATTGTGCCTAAACCTTAGCTGAACTTTACAAATCCATTGTTCGAATTTCCAAACGATTAGGTCAACAAGATATATCCTTCGTCACATTTAGTTCTTGCAAAATGGTGCCCCCCGAACCCCTTTTTTCGACTAAGTTTATGACATTTTCAACTCTAACTCCCAACTCTAAGGATATATCCTTCGTCACATATAATTTTCAAAACGCCAAGAAATGCAATGTAATTGGACCACAACAACGACAAAAATAACAAAAAAAAAAAAAAACATACCAGGAGTTCTCAAAGATGAACACTCCCTGAGCAACTAGAAGGAAGCACACAAGACTATTCATCAATAAGTTCACTTGTCAGATTTTCCAATTCAAACGAGTCACTCACACAACAAAATTTTGATTCATTGCATTAAGATCAATTTTAAGCACCTTCAGCAAAAAATTAAGTATTTTGACATCCCAACATCATCAAACATGTCAGCAGTTTGGAACAACTCTAGTCAAAAAAGCATCGGAAAATGCTATATTTAGTCATTTATTTGGTAAAAAATTTAGTATTCCTAACATTATCTAAAAGCATCGCCACACAAAAGCTCCTCAAAATAATAAGGCGGCAACAACAACATGCGTGCACACACACAAGTGATACCTGAGAGTTCTCAGAGATCCACACACCCACACACCTTAATCAACTAGAACGAAGCGTACAAGACTCTTCATCAATAAGTTCAATTATGTCAGCATTTCTGATTCAAATGAGTCGTACAGAACAATTTTAATTCATTGCATTAAGAACAATTTTAGAAAAAAAGTACATTGAAAACTTTCCAAAAAACAGTAGTGGGAGGGGAAAAAAAAGTAAAATAAAACAATTTTCACATTTTCAAAAGTAGTGGATCCATCAAAAGGGAGAATGAAAAAAAATCCGAGAATGTATGAAAAAAGAAAAGAAAAGAAAAGAGAACCAATAACAGCAGCATTCTTGATCATCTGACATTTTCATTTTACCAGATATCAAAATGGAAACCAAGAGTAAAATGAGTTTTTGAAACTTCTGAATATTTCAATTTCCCAGATTCCCAGCTGGAAAGAGGGAAATAAAATTGAGTTTTTAAAACAAAAATAAACCATAAGCTCTTTCCCTAATTCAAATTATCAAGCAAAATAAACAACCCAGCAAAACCAAATAATTTTCATATAAGTTCTCATCCAAGAGCTCAGGTCAATATATAAATCTTTGAATGAGAATATAATGCAAGTATAAGCTCTTTCACATTGCATAAGAAGCAATATTTCTCTTATGCAATAAATGGTTAAGTTAAACACAAAAGTTTCCTGGTTAAAAGGCATATGGGCCCAGTTATATTATAATGCCTAGAAAATCAAAGACTAAACATGGCATATGCAATCAAAGTCATGATCAAACAAACAGGTCAGAATATATATATCCTCATTCTCGATCGAGAAGTCACCATATTTTGAGATATCAAGCTGAAAACCACCCTCACAAATCCATAGGTAATAGATTTCTTTATCAAGTACAATTTCAATATCAGCTAATAACTAAGCTGTATGCAACCATTCACATGAAACCATTACGCCCTCAATTAAGTTAAAAACCAATATATATATATATATATATATATATACATGTTCTACAGATGCTCACACCACAACAACAGATATTAATACATCAGAGAAGATTAATAAAGCACACTGCTAAGTAAGTTCAATCTAATTAAGTAAACACCTAGTTTGTTATTAATAATAACATCAATAACTCCCAAGGTTAGTAGCTGACTCTAAAGCAGTACTTTCAAAGCCACCTGCAGCATTGATTCAAGGCATGTCCCAACCACCAAGGAAAACCACAGTGCATGGGTGAAGGGAACTACATAGGGCTTGGTTTCTTTTTCTGTGTTTTTTTATTTTTATTTACTTTTAGTTTTTAACCTATGGAGAAAGGAAGGGAGAATCAAATTCCACACCAAGCTCATCATTGAGACTAGAACTTCACAAATCACAACTTTTACATGACTAAAGAACTGTGCCTTCTACCAGGTGTAGAATGAAAACAAAGAAATACCCTCTAGTACAAGATTTGGTAACTATGGTTCAAGGCAGTGGTTAAAAGGCCATCTTAAGGCTAATTGTAATAAGTTTATGTTGTTACGTTGGTTGGTGAAAATACATGAAGCTGTAGGGTTTGCTTTGGTGTATAAACTAGGTAAAGCTTTACAGCTTAGTAGCACAAGGCCATGAGTTTGGGGTTGTTCTTCATCAACATAGCAGTCGTAGGACAAATGGAGAGATTGACTAGTCTTGTTCAATTTTTATTGTGGGAAATTAAGGACATTAAGAAGCTTAAAGAAGTGCAGAAAATAAAGAGCCAAGAGTTAAGGGCAGTTCATGAACACAGTAGTCATTGGACAACCGAAGAGAACAATTAGGCTTCTTCAATCGGGTTTGTTGGCTTAAAGAAATTCAGAAAATTAAGAAGTAGAACATATATCAATATATAAAACTCACCCAGCAGCAAATTAACAAAAAAAGAGAGAATAAAATAATACTCTATTAACACCTCAACTGATATGTATCCCTATAATGTCACCCACATTTCTTCCTTTGAATACTCCAAAAAAGGCCAAAAGTAAAGTTGCATACAAGTATTAGTTATTATGTTTCCATTATTGATGTTGGAAAATACTTATAGTTGAACTTCAGGCAAATACATACAGAATAAACATAGACATACAGAGTCTATATAAACTAAAATTATAAAATATTTTTACTACCAATGAATAACATCACATAAAAAGAAAAAGAAAAATTACAATGTGTACACAGACCACAACTAAGCCCATACCTTTGTTTTTACATGATGGAAAGTTGTTTCAATATGTATTAATAAAGACTAGTGAATCTCAGGTGCTTAATTTATGATTTAATCCAATTAATAAATAAACCAAGCATGGCAAATATAAATAGATAAATGAACCAATTAACACACACAAAAAAATAAATAAATAAGGTTTTAAGTTGTTGGATAAGATGGCATTCCAGCATGATTATAGGGTTGGCAATTAAGAAACAAGTTTATGACATTTTCATCTCTAAGTCACAACGTAGGTGTCCTATTTTTGTACCGTATGTCCCTACATGTCACATTTATCACCGCGAAACTTCCCGTTACGTGATGCGAAGCTTCCATGTCACAAGTTTAATTTGTTTTGGTAGCCAAAACTGGTCACCAAAAATGTGTTTTCTTGTAGTGGTAGAAGGACCCAATCCGTGATGCAAGTTATTCAGTTTGGCTGTAATGGACAATACTTCTAGGTGAAAATTATGTTGTTTTGTTACTATTTGGTGCAGCTTAGCTACTCAGAGATGGATCTACTAAGGATCCAGGGGTCACATGTCCCCGTTTTGGGTTTTTTTTTTTTTTTTGGTGCATATGTATATGTAATATAAGGGAAAATTACATATACCCCTCAAGGTTTAGCAAAATTACAGATACCCCATTGAGCTTTGAGAAATTACAGATACTCCCCTGAAGGTACTATTCGCATAACAAATTAGGGAGCAAATTGTTATGAAAATATAAACCTCAGGGGACAATTTGTTATGAAAACATAAATCTCAAGGGGGTATCTGTAATTTTCGAAACCTTAGGGGGTAACTGTAATTTAGCTAAACCTCAAGAGAGGTATATATAATTTTCCCTATATATATAAAGAAAATATTTCAAATAAAAACACTATCCACAAATAATATTTAATTTTATTTTTAATATTATGAGAATAATTATGATTTTTTTTTAATTGAAAATGAATAGACTACACCACGTTATTGTCGACATGCAAATATAATTTATCTTACTATGCAATGCGAAACTTATTGGATTGTTAATTATATTTGACAAGTGAGATTCATCCTTCATATGTTACTTTATTATTGGTTAGTGATATCATATGTCAATATGACGTGATATCACCGTTATATTGAATTTTTATTAAATTTTTATACGATAATTTTATTTTATCATTACTATATAATCTATTTTAAGACTTTATATATTAGACTTTTTACATTATGTATGATAAGCTAATTACAAGTAACACCATCTTTTCGAACTTTCACAAAGTCAATCATAAAAATTTACATTAAAAACTTTGTAATAAATATTTAATTTTTTGTAATTAATATTAATTTAGAAAATTATTATTCTTTTATTCACTACAACAAAAAACACTATTGGCGACTAAAATGGAAATTTTCGTCGCTGAAAGTCGTAGAATTGGCGACTAAAATGGAATTAGTCGCCAAAATTGGTCACTTTTGCCGACTAAAAGAGTTTAGTCACCGAATGCAATGGTTTTAGCGACTAAAAGGCAGTTTAATCGCCAAATATAGGGGTGTTAGCGACAAAAAAATGTTTAGTAGCCAAAGGTTAGGGTTTTTGGCGACTAAAACCATTTGGTAGCCAAACGTTAAGGTTTTGGCGACTAAAAACCACTTTGGTCGCTGATTGTACCTATTTTGGCGACTAAAAATAGTTTGGTCGCTGAAGGTCAAGCTTTTTGGCTACTAAAAAAAAATTAGTAGCTAAAAACAGGTTTACGGCGACTAAAATTCACTTTAGTAGCCAAAGGGGGAGGTTTTTGGCGACTATAAACAGGTTTAGTCGCCAAAAGGGTAGGTTTTTAGGCGGAATAGTTTTCTTTAGCGACGAAAAATTAATTTGTAGCCCAAAAATAATAGAATTGGCAACTAAATAATTTTTTTAGTCGCCAAAAGTGATCTAAATTTTTTTTAATAAATAATTTATTTTTTACATAAATTATATTGAATATATATAAATGTCGAGTGTGTGGTTAAGGTTTGGAACCACCTGGAGGTCTCAGGTTCGAAGTGTGGGAGGTTTGAGGCACAAAGGGAAATTTTATTTTTTTTCAAAAATGCTTTTGGCGACTAAACACTGTGGTCGCCAAAAGATTGAGCATTGCCGACGAAAAAAATAGTCGCCAAATGTATAAATAATAAAAAAATTAATTCACTATTGGCGACTAATAGTTTAGTCGCCAAAGGTATAATTTCCAAAAATGGAATTGACTATTGGCGACTAAAATCTTAGTCGCTGAAGACCTGTGTATTGCCGACTAAAAGTTTTTTAGTCGCCAAAGGTATTGTCGACCGTCTCTTCGCGACAAACCCGGCGACTAAAAGATTTTGTCAGGGAAAGTGGAAATTTGACATTTGGCGACTAAAAAGGGACTTTTGGCGACTAAATTTTTAGTCACCAAAGGTGTATTTTCTTGTAGTGATTATTGTTGATTACAAGAAAAAAAAAATGAAATTGTTACTAAAATGTGTTCCCTCTAACTTTAATTTTTTGGGAGTCTAAATCTTGTGGGAGCTCCAATATCTCAATCCTAATTTTTTAATTTTTTATTTAAAAAAAAAACTCAGCATTTATTAATTTCTCTCAATCCCCATGCCTTTTGGGAGATTTGGTCAAAACCCCCTCATAATTATTTAATCGTTTTATTTACTATTTTAATGGTTCTTCTTTACAATTATTTTTTTTATTATGAAAAAAATATGATTGTAATTAGATAGCATAAAAATATTTGTGATTTGTATGATTGAAATTATCTCATTTTTTGACGTATTTGGGCTAGCCAAAAAAAAAATTTATAATTTGTATTTGGTTTAGTAATTTCTTCTTTTGTGTACTATTCTAATAGTTCTTTTGATTGAAGTTATCTCCTTTTGTGATTTGTAAAAAAAAATAAAATTATAATTTGATTTTTTAATATGATTGAAGTTAGATAAATATAAATACTCACAAAGAGAAAAATGTGATTGTAATTAGTTCAACAGTTTTTTTTTTTTTAATGTGATTGTAGTTAATTCAATTATTCTTTTTTTTAATGAGATTGTATTGTAATTAGTTTAATGGTCGTGCTATGCACGGGATAATTTTAGATATTTGTATTTGTTTTAGATTTTTTTTAATATATAAATTATGTTTTTTAAGACTTTTTATAAAAATAATTTAACAATCTTATCACTAACCATAGTGTATAGGAGAAGTTGAAAAGGTTACTGCAGTAATTATACACGGATTGTATCTATAATTATTTGTATGAGGTGATTTTAAATGCTGATCAGGAGTTTTTGACCAAATCAATAAATGCAGGCATGTGAAAAGACATGTGGATTGAAAAAAGTTAATAAATGCTGATCAGGGAATTTTGACCAAATTAATACATGCTGAGTTTTTTTTTTAAATAAAAAATTTTAAAAATTCAGATTGGGATATTGAAGATCTCACCGGTCTTGGGATTTAAAAACTCCCTTTTCTTAATATATAGTACTAACATATCACCCGTGCTGTGCACAGATTATGTTTACAATTATCTATATATGTGAATTGCGATTTTTAAATATCTTTTTTTTTTTTAAATGCTTTCTTTTTTTACTTTTTTATATTATATTAAAGTTTAATATTTTGATAATAATCATATGTGTTAGATTTTTCAAGGAATTAAATGTCTTTTTTTATTATTATATTCTATATATGTGAATTGTAATTTTTAAATGTCTTTTTTTTTTAAATGCCTTCTTTTTTTCCTTTTTTTATATTATATTAAAATTTAATATTTTGATAATAATCATATGTGTTAGACTTTTCAAGGAATTAAATGTCTTTTTTTTATTATATTATATTAAAGTTTAATATTTTGATAATAATCATATGTGTTGGACTTTTCAAGAATTTTTTTTTATGCTTGTTCTTAATGCATTAAAGTGTTATTATGAGGGATAATAATAATATGTATTGAGACTTTTCAAGAAATTCATGTGTTGGATTTCAAAGAATTTTTTTTATGTTTGTTTTTAATACATTAAAGTGTTATTATGAGGGTAGGACTTGGGAGAAGTTAATAAATGCTAAGGTTTTTTTTTTAAAAATCAAAAAATTATAAAAATTAGATTGGGAGATTAGAACTCCCACAAGACTTGGGATTAAAAATCCCTTTTTACTTAATATATAGTATAGATAAGACAAAAATGACTTAAATAAGCTAACACAAAATTCCAAAAAAACACAAATAACTTATTTTATTAACTGCAACAAATAACACCAAACACAAGGTATGAAAGCCAAACTATACAAATCAACATATGTAATTTCCCACTTTAGCAATTATCAATTGCATGTGATTCTTTTATGCCAAAGCTTTAGAGCATCTCCAACCCACTAGGCATATGATGCTTGTTAGTCAAAATGCCTAATGTGACTCACTTTTTTCAACTCCAATGCACTAGGCATATGCTTAGGCATTTTGGCTCAGCTCACATTCACTAGCTACATGTAGCTAGCCTTCAAGGCTAGGCAAAATGTATTTAATCATTAAGATTATTTCCCTCCATCTTTGTTGCTGACGTGGCGTTCTATAAAGTTAATAGTATTTGGATGAATAGCTAAAATAAAGAGCATGGTTGGGATAGAAACATGAAATCATTGACAGGCAAAATAAAATGTATACTTTATAGTAATATTTAAATAGGTAAAATGCCTACTACCATTGGAGATGCTCTTAGAAAGCACAATCAAGAAAGGCTACGTTAGCATTTATTAAAAAAATACAGATTAATTACCCTATAATCCCCAAATTGTATCTTCTGCTATACTTTATTCCTCAAGTTTTTTATTGTTTCACTTTGTTCCCTAAAATATGTGATATCTATTATATTTTATTCCTTAATGTTAGCGCCATTCAAAATTAGTAACGGAAAGAGGAGCATTTTTTAAAACTTTACATGAAATATCAACGCAATTAAAATGACCAAATATGCATATGCTCTCAAAGTATGAATTTTTTTTTAGTTCCTAAAATATACTTTCTGTTTCATTTTAGTACTCAAAGTATGATTTATTTTTTTTTACATTTTTGTCCCTGGTTTTTTTTTTAAATTTTATTATAAATTCTAAAAATACCATCCTCTCATTACTGATTTTGAAAAATATTGATGCTAAATATAACAGATCACATATTTTAGAAACTAAAGTGAGATAATTATAAGATTGAGAACTAAAAATATAACAAAATGCATACTGTTAGAACCATTTCTATACCCTAACAATTAATAACCAAAAAAAAAGAAAAAAAAATTCACTCTCTCTCTATATATGTTTGTATATATATATATAGTACGCCTAATTATTGGGTATAAAAGCCATATAGTGGGAATCAGCACCAGACATTTAGGGATGTAATTTTGGTCTGTGGCCCGTGGGTAGCTCGAAACCCGCCCGTGGCCCGAGGTGGGCCTGGCCCGTTAAGGCCCAAGCCCAGCCCGATGCCTTGGGTTAGCGCTAGGGCCTGGGCCATCGTTTTGAAGCCCAGCCCGACTTGTGGCCAGACCCGTTGGCCCGCTCAAGGCTCGCCCAAAAGCCCGGCCCGAGGCTCGGTCCACCCGGCCCACTCTATGCCCAGTTTTTTTTTAATGGAAAATAATAAAAATTTTGGTGAAAAAATTTTTAAAAATTGTTTAGGGCCGCCCAAAGCCAAAACTTGGCCCAAGCCCATGGGCCCGGTCCATTGGCCTGGCCAAAGCCCAAATACCCCTGGGCCTGGGCTAGGGCCTGGGCCTAGTTTTATGGCCCGTGGACCGGATCGAATTTTTTGAAAGGAGTCCGCAAGGCCCGACATGGGCCGGGCCAAAATTACACCCTTACCGATATTTGACAAGTATGACATTTTTATTATTAGATGGAAAAAACAGTTGCCTTTTTTGTGATGTCATCTATTATATAAAAAAGATAAAATAAATAATTTGTTATTATTTTATTTTTTAAAATCACTAGAATAGATGGGGTTGGTAGATGATTTGTGATTGGTACTATCAACAAAGTAGCCAGCTAGTTGAGTCCGGATCCTCGGCCGCACAAGCCTGCCCCCATCCCTGCGGCACCCCTAAAACGACATCGTTTTTGGGGAAAATTTCAATTAAAAAAAATGCAAAACAGAAACCAGAGGACAGAGGAGGAGAAGAAGAAAGGAAGAATGGAGAAGAAGAGGGGAGAAGGAGCAGCCGTGGCGACCCCAGGTCCGGGTTTTTCTCTCTCTACAAACCATCGCTCTCTCTCTCTCTCTCTCTCTCTCTCTCTATATATATATATATATATATAACCGATCAGCAATGGCGAACTCTCTCTCTCTCTATATATATATTTAACTGATCTGCAATGGCAAACATGAGTTCATTCAAGGCTTTGGCTATCTTCTTCGTTGTCGCACTCTTCTCCGCTACTACATCTGCACAAGAGGCTCCCGCAGCAGCGCCCGGCATAGATGCCGGATCGGCATTTGCGTTGCCGATCTCTGCCGGCGTCGGGTGCTCGTCCGTGCTTTTGTCCTTGTTCACTCTGTTCGCCTGGTCCGGGCCGCCACGGCTGCTCCTTCTTCTCCCTTCTTCCTTCCTTCTTCTCCTCCTCTGTCCTCTGGTTTCTGTTCTGCAATTTTTTTTTTTTAAATTGAAATTTCCCCCAAAACGATGTCGTTTTGGGGGTGCCGCATGGATGGCGGTAGGCTTGTGCGGCCGAAGATCCGGACTCTAGCTAGCTATCCCTTTTTTTTTTTTAAAACAGAAAAATACTTTAGTGTTTGGAGTTGGCGCTTTTTAGTAGTAATTTTTTTAAAAAAAGCATTCAAAAGTTTATCTTTTTGATTAACGAACTGAAATTTTTTTAAAAAATTAAAAAAAAATTGAAAAAAAGTCTAGAAAATAAGAAAAAAATTTAAAATAGCTGCCTCTTTTACTTTTTGGTTGTCCTTTTCTAAATTTTTAGTATTTTTTTAGATATTTTTTTATTTTTTAAATTTGTCTAGACCAAACAACCCAAAAAAGTAAAAATGTTAACATAATTTTGAAAAAAATAACATATTAAAAAATGTAACTTTTTTAGCTGAATGCCAAACATATGTGTAATAGAAGAAATCTTTATTGTTAAATATTATGAAATGTTTACATGGAATTAAATTTTAATATTAATTGTAAATAGGATTATAATTGGATTGGGTTGTCTTGACTTGTATTGATAAGAATTCTACTCCACAAAAAATTGCTAAATTAGTCTATTTGTTGTGTGCACCAATTGAAGTGTTTTTTAGAAATGAACTAATCAACGAATGCTTTCTAAGCAGAAGAGAAAAAAGTCAAGAATCTTTTTTTTTCCCGATTAGAGTTGAGAGAAAATTTAATACCAAATAAAAATGTTTGATTGTATTCATTGAGAAATAAAAATTGTACTTTGAAATTTGTACACATAAATTCAGAAGGCTTCTAAAGGCATCAGCAATGGAGTTGTTAATGTGTATTTGTGTTAGAACTTAATTTTTGCTCAGCCAAAAATGTTGTTTTGCACTACAATGGAACTATTAGCCTCCGTTGGGTAGATTTTTTTGTTTTTTTAATTTCTTTGGCTATTTTAGTTTGGGCTAAAAAATTTGGTTCGGGAAAGACTTTTTAGCTTTTTTAGCTTTTTTGACTTTTTTTTGTAAGAGAATAGTGTAATGATTATGGATTGGATGTGATATTTTATTTTTTGTGACTAAAATAGCCTATTTTATCTTTTGTGGTTAAAATAACCAAAAAAAACCTGGAATTGCTCTTCCCAAACAGATTGCTAAGTTATGTCAGATGTTAATCATCTACTCGTTGTAGTTACCAACCTATTTAGCCTTCGTTTGGGAAGTGGGTTGGCTTTTTGGCTTTTTAGCTTTTTTGGCTATTTTAGCCTAGGCTTAAAAGCTTGGTTTGGGAAGGGCTTTTTGACTTTTTGGCTTTTTTGAGTTTTTTTGTGAGAGAAGAATGTAATGATTATGGGTTGGATGTGATGTTTTGTTTGTTATGGCTAAAATAACCTATTTTGTTTTTTGTGGCTAAAATAGCCAAAAAAACCTGCAAACCCACTTGCCAAACACAGGCTAAGCCAGAGAGAGAGAGAGAGAAGAGAGAGAGGGGAAGGAAGGAGTGGGGTGAGGGGCATTGTACTTTTCAATTATTATTTATTAGCATATCACCCGTGCTATGCACGAATTGTATTTATAATCTATATTATATATTAAGCAAAAGAGGATTTTTAACCCACAAGTCTTGTGGGAGCTCCAATATCCCAATCCTAATTTTCTAATTTTTTGATTTAAAAAAAAAAACTCAACATTTATAATTTCTCTCAATCCCCATGCCTTTTAGGAGATTTGGTCAAAACTCCCTCATAATTATTTAATCGTTTTATTTATTATTTTAATGGTTCTTCTTTACAATTATTTTTTTTATTATGAAAAAAATATGATTGTAATTAGATAGCATAAAAATATTTGTGATTTGTATGATTGAAGTTATCTCATTTTTTGATGTATTTGGTCTAGCCAAAAAAAAAAAATTATAATTTGTATTTGGTTTAGCAATTTCTTCTTTTGTGTACTATTTTAATGGTTCTTTTGATTGAATTTATCTCCTTTTGTGATTTGTAAAAAAAAAAATTGTAATTTGATATTTTAATATGATTGAAGTTAGATAAATATAAATATTTACAAAGAGAAAAATATGATTGTAATTAGTTCAACAGTTTGTTCTTTTTTTTAATGTGATTGTAGTTAGTTCAATGATTCTTTTTTTTAATGAGATTGTATTGTAATTAGTTTAATGGTTCTTTTTTTTTCATTTGTCTTTTTTTTATTATAAGAAAAATGTGATGTGATTGTAATTTGTTCAATGGTTCTATTTTTTAATATGATTGTATTATAGTTAGTTCAATGGTTTTTTTTTTTCATTTACTTTTTTTTATTATGAGAAAAATGTGATGTGATTGTAGTTTGTTTAATGGTTTTTTTTTTAATGTGATTTAATTGTTTTATTTACTGTTTTAATGGTTCTTCTTTACAATTATTTTTTTTATTATGAAAAAAATATGATTGTAATTAGAAAGCATAAAAATATTTGTGATTTGTATGATTAAAATTATCTCCTTTTTTTATTTGTTTTTGGTCTAGCTAAAAAAAATTATAATTTGATTTTTTAAGACGATTGAAGTTAGATAAATATAAACACCCACAAAGAGAAAAATGTGATTGTAGTTAGTTCAACAGTTCTATTTTTTAATGTGATTATAGTTAGTTCAATAGTTCTTTTTTTTAATGTGATTGTATTGTAATTTGTTTAATGGTTTTTTTTTTTTTATTATGGGAAAAATGTGATATGATTGTAGTTTGTTCAATGATTCTTTTTTTTAATGTGATTGTATTGTAGTTAGTTCAATGGTTCTTTTTTTCATTTATTTTTTTTATTATGAGAAAAATGTGATGTGATTGTAGTTTGTTCAATAATTTTTTTTAACGTGATTTAATCGTTTTATTTACTGTTTTAATGGTTCTTCTTTATAATTATTTTTTTATTATGAAAAAAATATGATTGTAATTAGATAGCATAAAAATATTTGTGATTTGTATGATTGAAGTTATCTCATTTTTTTTATTTGTATTTGGTCTAACCAAAAAAAAATTATAATTTGATTTTTTAATATGATTGAAGTTAGATAAATATAAACACTCACAAAGAGAAAAATGTAATCGTAGTTAGTTTAACGGTTATTTTTTTTTAAATGTAGATTGGTCAGAAGAATGTCTATACATTTAAGAAGATTAAAAAAAAAATATAAGTATAACATTTTTACTTTATAACATTATAAATACATAATATATGTGTTGTTCATTAATTATAATACTAAGCCTTTGTTTGACAATGACTTTTTTAGTTAGCTTTTTGGTCTTTTTGACTTTTTTAGCCTGAGACTTTTTTGTTCGTTTGGTATTATTGATTGACTTTTTTGGCTTTTTAGCTTTGGGATAGTGGATTTTTTTTTGTCTTTTTGTGATTTTTGGCTTTCTGTGATTTTTTGAATTTGTTTTTGTTTTTTTGTGATTATTTAGCTAAATATGATAACCAAACACCACCTAACTATCACATTGACAATGCAGGAATGCTGATGGAATATTCACAATAATTTAGATTTTAGTTATTTTTTTGTTTTACTTATGCAATGAATTTCGAACAAATGTAATAAATTCTTATTTTTATTACTTTAATTATGCAATGTCAACATTTTCTTTTAAAATTACATATATTTTATGCTAACAATTTATAAATATGTTTGACATAATATAAATAGTTTTTTTTTTTTAAATTTAATCTCGTGCATAGCATGGGTGATATGTTAGTGATTATTATCAAAATATTAAACTTTAATATAATATAAAAAAGAAAAAAAAAAGACATTTAAAAAAAAGAAAAAAGAAGACAAAGTGGTGAAACACAACCCGTGCATAGCACGGGTGATATGCTAGTTATCTATATATGTGAATTGCGATTTTTAAATGTCTTCCTCTTTTTTTTTATTTTTAAATGTCTTCTTTTTTTCCTTTTTTATATTATATAAAAGTTTAATATTTTGATAATAATCATATGTGTTAGACTTTTCAAGGAATTAGATGTCTTTTTTTAATTATATTATATTAAAGTTAATATTTTGATAATAATCATATGTGTTGGACTTTTTAAGAAATTTTTTTTTATGTTTGTTCTTAATGCATTAAAGTGTTATTATGAGGGATAATAATCATATGTGTTGGGACTTTTCAAGGAATTCATGTGTTAGATTTCAAAGAATTTTTTTTATGCTTGTTCTTAATGCATTAAAATGTTATTATGAGGGTAAGACTTGGGGGTTGGGAGAAGTTAATAAATACTAAGGTTTTTTTTTGAATTGCGATTTTTAAATGTCTTGTTTTTTAAATGTATTTTTTTTCCCTTTTTTATATTATATTAAAGTTTAATATTTTGATAATAATCATATATGTTAGACTTTTCAAGGAATTAAATGTCTTTTTTTTATTATATTATATTAAAGTTTAATATTTTGATAATAATCATATGTGTTAGACTTTTCAAGAATTTTTTTTTTATGCTTGTTCTTAATGCATTAAAGTGTTATTATGAGGGATAATAATCATATGTGTTGGGACTTTTCAAGGAATTCATGTGTTGAATTTCAAAGAATTTTTTTTATACTTGTTCTTAATGCATTAAAGTGTTATTATGAGGGTAAGACTTGGAGGTTGGGAGAAGTTAATAAATATTAAGGTTTTTTTTTTTTAAATCAAAAAATCAAAAAATTTAGATTGGGAGATTGGAGCTCCCACAAGGCTTGGGGTTAAAAATCCCTTATATCTTAATATATAGTACTAGCATATCACCCGTGCTATGCACGGAATAATTATAGATATTTATATTTATTTTAATTTTTTTTAATATATAAATTATGTTTTTTAAGATTTTTTATAAAAATAATTTAACAATCTTATCATTAACCATAGTATATGAGAAAAGTTGAAAAGAGTATTGCAGTAACTATACACGGATTGTATCTATAATTATTTATATGAGGGGATTTTAAATGTTGATTAGGAGATTTTGACCAAAACAATAAATGCAGACATGTAGAAAAACATGTGGATTGATAAAAGTTAATAAATGCTGATCAGAGGATTTTGACCAAATCAATAAATGCTGAGTTTTTTTTTTTAAATAAAAAATAGAAAATTCAGATTAAGATATTGAAGCTTCCAGAGGCATTGGGAGTTAAAAACTCTATTTTAAGCAAAAGGGAGGTTTTAACCCTAAGCCTTGTGGGAGCTCCAATCTCCCAATCTAAATTTCTTGATTTTTTGATTTAAAAAAAAATCTTAGCATTTATTAACATCTCTCAACTCCCAAGTCTTACCCTCATAATAACACTTTAATGCATTAAGAACAACCATAATTTTTTTTTTTTTGAAATCCAACACATATAAATTCCTTCAAAAGTCCCAACACATATGATTATTATCCCTCATAATAACACTTTAATGCATTAAGAACAAACATAAAAAAAAATTTCTTGAAAAGTCCAACATATATTATTATTATCAAAATATTAAAGTTTAATATAATATAATAAAAAAACATTTAATTCCTTGAAAAGTTCAACACATATGATTATTATCGAAATATTAAACTTTAATATCATATAAAAAAGGAAAAAAAAAAGACATTTAAAAAAAAATTTAAAAATCACAATTCACATATATAGATAATTGTTAACACAATAAAATAGGAGGGCATTTATGTCTACACGGTTTTTTTATAAGATCTCCTCCATTATAATAAGATAGCACTTTATTTCTCTTATCTTATAATCTATATATATATATATATATATATATATATATATATATATATATATTACAATTCACATATATAGATAACTAGCCTATCACCCGTGTTATGCACGAGATAATTATAAATATTTATATTTGTTTTAGATTTTTTTTAATATATAAATTATGTTTTTTAAGATTTTTTATAAAAATAATTTAACAATTTTATCACTAACCATAGTATATGAAAAAAGTTGAAAAGGGTACTGCAGTAACTATACACAGATTGTATCTATAATTATTTATATGAGGGGATTTTAAATGTTGATCAGGAGATTTTGACCAAATCAATAAATGCAGGCATGTGGATTGAAAAAAATTAATAAATGCTGATCAGAAAATTTTGACCAAATCAATAAATGCGGAGTTTTTTTTTTAATAAAAAATTTTGAAAATTCAAATTGGGATATTGAAACTCCCACAGGCCTTGGGTTAAAAACCCCATTTTCCTTAAAAACCCCCTTGAGTGTTTATGTTTATCTAACTTCAATCATATTAAAAAATTAAATTATAAACAAAAGGAGATAACTTCAATCATACAAATCACATTTTTTTTAATGCTATCTAACTACAGTCACATTTTTTTCATAATAAAAAAAATAATTAAAAAAAAGACCATTAAAATAGTAAATAAAAAGATTATTTAGTAGCATTGAACAAACGACAATCACATTTTTCTTTTTTGTGACTGTTTATGTTTATCTAATTTCAATCATATTAAAAAAATCAAATTATAAACAAAAGGAGATAACTTCAATTATACAAATCACAATTTTTTTACTACTATCTAACTACAATCATATTTTTCTCATAATAAAAAAATAATAATTGAAAAAAAAGAAACATTAAAATAGCAAATAAAAATATTATTTATAGCCATTGAACAAACTACAATCACATTTTTCGTTTTGTGAGTTAACTTCAATCATATTAAAAAATAAAATTGTAAACAAAATGAGATAACTTCAATCATACAAATCACAATTTTTTTAATGCTATCTAATCATCATCAATAATTAAAAAAAATCAAACACAAATTAAGCCAATTGATAATTAAAAAACACAATAATTTATTTTCTTAAAAAACATAGTGAGTTAAAAAGATCAATTACAATTTTTTTTGGGTCAAAATACAATCTAATCATCATCAATAATGAGTATATTATGTGACCCTAATGAGCACAATCCATTTTGTTTTTCAAAAAACACAGTGAGTTAAAAATCAAATCACAAATTAAGTGAATTGATGGTTAAAAAATACAATAAATTTTTTTCAAAAAACACAGTGAGTTAAAAAAATCAATTACATTTTTTTTTTCAAAATACAATCTAATCATTATCAATAATTGGTACTTTAAAAATCAAATCAGAAATCAAATCAAATCACAAACATTTTTTTCATAAATAATTGTAAAGAAAAACCATTAAAGCAGTAAATAAAAGATTAAATCATATTAAAAAAAAAGAACCATTGAACAAACTACAATCACATCACATTTTTTCCATAATAAAAAAATAAATAAATGAAAAAAAGAACCATTAACTAACTACAATCACATTAAAAAAATAAAACCATTGAACTAACTACAATCACTTTTTTTTCTTCGTGAGTGTTTATGTTTATCTAACTTCAATCATATTAAAAATAAAATTAAAATAGTAAATAAAAAGATTAAATAACATTAAAAAAATATATATTGAACTAACTACAATAATCATATTAAAGAAAAAGAGCCATTGAACAAACTACAATCACATCACATTTCAATCACATTTTTTTCTTTGTGAGTGTTTATGTTTATTTAACTTCAATCATATTAAAAATAAAATTAAAATAGTAAATAAAAAGATTAAATAACATTAAAAAAAAGCCATTGAACTAACTACAACAATCATATTAAAAAAAAAGAACCATTGAACAAACTACAATCACATCACATTTTTCCCATAATAAAATAAATAAATGAAAAAAAAAACTATTAAACTAACTACAATCACATTTAAAAAAAAAAACATTCAGCTAATTATAATCACATTTTTCTCTTTGTGAAGGTTTATATTTATCTAACTTCAATCATATTAAAAAATCAAATTATAATTTTTTATTCGCTAGAAAAATCACAAATATTTTTATGCGTTATCTAACTATAATATTAAAAGAGTAAACAAAGGAAAAGTCAAGAAGGAGAAAACAAAAAGAAGACTTACTGTTTGCATACGTATAGTCACTGAAATTGAAAGTGTAGAAGTGAGAAGTCAAGAAGGAGAAAATAAAAAAGAGACTCACTGTTTGTAATAAGTATGTAAAAAGTTAAAAAGAGTGTGTGTTGGAGAAGTTAAAAGGATTTGGAAGAATTTAATAATTGCTAAGTTTTTCTTTTCAAAAAAAAATCAAAAAAATTAAGAAATTAAGGTTCAAATATTGGAACTCTCACAAAACTTGTAGGTTAGAGATAGATATAGATATAGATATTTATATTTATATTTGTTTTAAATTATTTTTAATATACAAATTATTTGTTTTGGAAAAGGTACTGCAGCAATTATGAAAGAAGTCAAAAAGTCTTATGGGTTGAGAGAAGTTAATAAATGCTAAGGTTAATTTTTTTTTTAAAAAAACAAAAAATTAGAAAATTAGGATTAGCATATTGGAGCTCCCACAAGCCTACTTCAATCATATTAAAAAATCAAATTATAATTTTTTATTCGCTAGAAAAATCACAAATATTTTTATGCGTTATCTAACTATAATATTAAAAGAGTAAACAAAAGGAAAAGTCAAGAAGGAGAAAACAAAAAGAAGGCTTGCTGTTTGCATACGTGGTCACTGAAATTGAAAGTGTAGGAGTGAGAAGTCAAGAAGGAGAAAATAAAAAAGAGACTCACTGTTAGCAATAAGTATGTGAAAAGTTAAAAATAGTATGTGTGTTGGAGAAGTTAAAAAGATTTAGAAGAATTTAATAATTGCTAAGTTTTTTTTTCAAAAAAAAAATCAAAAAAATTAAGAAATTAAGGTTCAAATATTGGAACTCCCACAAAACTTGTAGGTTAGAGATAGATATAAATAAATAGATAGATATAGATATAGATATTTATATTTGTTTTAAATTGTTTTTAATATACAAATTATTTATTTTGGAAAATGTACTGCAGCAATTAGGAAAGAAGTCAAAAAGTCTTATGGGTTTAGAGAAGTTAATAAATGCTGAGGTTAATTTTTTTTTTAAAAAAACAAAAAATTAGAAAATTAGGATCAGCATATTGGAGCTCTCACAAGCCTTAGGGGTTAAAAACCCCATTTTGCTTAATATATAGTATAGATTGTTAACACGATAAAATAGGAAGACATTCATGTCTACACGTTTTTTTTTATAAGATCTCCTCTATTATAATAAGATATCACTTTATTTCTCTCATATTATAATCTATATATATATATTATATATTATCTATACTATATATTAAGCAAAAGGGAATTTTTAACCCCCAAAACCTGTGAGAGTTTCAATATCCCAATCTAGGAATGGCAACGGGCCGGGGCGGGGCCGGGGATGACACTCCCCGTCCCCGATCCCCGAAGGTAGAAAAATCCCCGTCCCCGCTCCCGATCCCCGACGGGGAAACCCTCACCTCCCCCACCCCCGTCCCCTAACAGGGATCGGGTTTCCCCGACCCTGAAACATCCCCGGCAGATCTGTTCAACACACAACCAAAAAAAACAAAAAATTCTATAGAATGGAGGCTTCATGGTTCATGATCTGTTCTTCAACACACAACAATCATCAACAACAACAGCAACTATATATAACTTTAAAAAAAAAAAAAAAATGTTCTTCAACAACAAATATATATATATATATATATATATATATAATGTTCCAAAAGGTACAACAGAGATACATACTGATCTGTATATGTAACATACAGAATCAACATAAAAAAAAATAGATCGGTATATGTAACATACAAATCTGTGTATCTGCGTCAGAGAGAGAGAGAGAGGAGGCCGATCGCGACGCCGCGATGCCGACAGTGGCGATGAGCGACGGAGGAGGCCGATCGGCGGATGAGGCAAATCTGTGGCTGTGAACGACGGAGGAGGCCGATCGCGATGCCGACAGTGGCGATGAACGACAGAGGAGGCCGATCTGTGGCTGTGAACGACGGAGGAGGCCGATCGTGAAGCCGCGACGCCGACAGTGGCGATGATCGACGTCGTGAACAGGGCCACAGAGAGAGAGAGTAGAGGGGGTAGAGAGAGAGACGGAAGACAACTGGTGAGGGTTTGGTTTGGTTTGGTTTGGTTTCTATGTGTGTCTCTATATATATCTAGGAGTAAATCAGTAATTTTAATTCGGGGAAAAACCGGGTTGGGGAACGGGGACGGGGTCGGAACAGGGACGGGGTCGGGATACTTATCCCCGTCCCCGGCCCGAATCTGTTCGGGTATTGATTTTTAAATACCATCCCCGTCCCGTCGGGGGTATTTTTCGGGGAAAACCCGCACAATTCGGGATCGGGGGGTCGGGTCTCCATCGGGCCGGTTTTAAATGTCCATCCCTATCCCAATCTGAACTTTCTAAATTTTTTATTTTTTATTTAAAAAAAATCTCGGCATTTATTGATTTGGTCAAAATTCTCTGATCAGCATTTATTAAATTTTTTCAATCTGCATGTCTTTCCACATGCCTGCATTTATTGATTTGGTCAAAATCCCCTAATCAGCATTTAAAATCCCATCATACAAATAATTATAGATACAATCCATGTATAGTTACTGCAATACCCTTTTCAATTTCTCTCATACACTATGGTTAGTGATAAGATTGTTAAATTATTTTTATAAAAAATCTTAAAAAACATAATTTATATATTAAAAAATCTATATTATATATTAAGCAAAATGGGGTTTTTAACTCCCAAGACCTGTGAGAGCTTCAATATCCCAATCTGAATTTTCTAAATTTTTTATTTTTTATTTAAAAAAAATCTCGGCATTTATTGATTTGGTCAAAATTTCCTGATCAGCATTTATTAAATTTTTTCAATCCACATGCCTTTCCACATGCTTGCATTTATTGATTTGGTCAAAATCCCCTAATCAGCATTTAAAATCCCATCATACAAATAATTATAGATACAATCCATGTATAGTTACTGCAGTACCCTTTTCAATTTCTCCCATACACTATGGTTAGTGATAAGATTGTTAAATTATTTTTATAAAAAATCTTAAAAAACATAATTTATATATTAAAAAAATCTAAAATAAATATAAAATATTTATAATTATCTCGTGCATAACATGGGTGATAGGCTAGTATAGTATTAAGCAAAAAACATTTTGTATTTCAAAAAACATAATTGGTACATTATGTGGCCCTAATGAGTACAATCTATTTTGTTTTTCAAAAAACACAGTGAGTTAAAAATCAAATCACAAATTAAGGGAATTGATAGTTAAAAAAACACAATAATTTTTTTCAAAAAGCACAGTGAGTTAAAAAAATCAATTACAATTTTTTTTTTAAAATACAATCTAATCATTATCAATAATTGGTACTTTAAAAATCAAATCAGAAAAAAATCAAATCAAATCAAATCACAAATATTTTTATGCTATCTAACTACAATCATATTTTTTTCATAAATAATTGTAAAGAAATACTATTAAAACAGTAAATAAAAGATTAAATCATATTAAAAAAAAAGAACTATTGAACAAAGTACAATCACATCACATTTTTCCCATAATAAAAATAAATAAATAAATGAAAAAAAGAACCATTGACTAACCACAATCACATTAAAAAAAAAAAAAAAACCATTGAACTAACTAGAATCGCATTTTTTTTCTTTGTGAGTGTTTATGTTTATCTAACTTCAATCATATTAAAAATAAAATTAAAATAGTAAATAAAAAGATTAAATAATATTAAAAAAAAACCATTGAACTAATTACAGCAATCATATTAAAAAAAAAAAACTATTGAACAAACTACAATCACATCACATTACAATCACGTTTTTTTCTTTGTGAGTATTTATGTTTATCTAACTTCAATCATATTAAAAATAAAATTAAAATAGTAAATAAAAAGATTAAATAACATTAAAAAAAAAATCATTGAACTAACTACAACAATCATATTAAAAAAAAGAGCCATTGAACAAACTACAATCACATTATATTTTTCCCATAATAAAATAAATAAATGAAAAAAAAACTATTAAACTAACTACAATCATATTTAAAAAAAAGAATCATTCAACTAATTATAATCATATTTTTCTCTTTGTGAAAGTTTATATTTATCTAACTTCAATCATATTAAAAAATCAAATTATAATTTTTTATTCGCTAGACAAATTACAAATATTTTTATGCGTTATCTAACTGTAATATTAAAATAGTAAACAAAAAGAAAAGTCAAGAAAGAGAAAACAAAAAGTAGACTTACTGTTTGCATACGTGGTTACTGAAGTTAAAAGTGTAGAAGTAAGAAGTCAAGAAGGAGAAAATAAAAAGGAGACTCACTGTTTGCAATAGGTATGTGAAAAGTTAAAAAGAGTGTGTGTATTGAAGAAGTTAAAAAGACTTGGAAGAATTTAATAAGTGCCAAGTTTTTTTTTTCAAAAAAAATCAAAAAAATTATGAGATTAAGGTTCAGATATTGAAACTTCCACAAAACTTGTGGCTCAGAGATAGATATAAATAAATAGATAGATATAGATATAGATATATATATTTGTTTTAAATTTTTTTTAATATACAAATTATTTGTTTTGGAAAAGGTACTGCAGTTATTATGAGAGAAGTCAAAAAGTCTTGTAGGTTGAAAGAAGTTAATAAATGCTGAGATTAATTTTTTTTTTTTAAATCGAAAAATTAGAAAATTAGGATTGGCATATTGGAACTTCTACAAAGCTTGTGGGTTAGAAACCCCATTTTGCTTAATATATAGTATAGATTTTATTTATTGTTTATATATATATATATATATATATATATATATATTCTTAACACACATCTTAACAAATATTTTAATATATTCATTACACCATCACTCTCTCTTTAGAATTAATAAATTCTTAATTAATACACATTTTTTGAGCTGTATTTTTATTATTTTTTATCATATAAGACACTTTAATACATTTTTTTAATTATTCCATTGTGAATGTCTAAGGACACCTCTGCTAAATTTGTCATGTAAATAGAATCACTTATATATTGGTTCATCGGTTCACATGGCTTCAAAAAGCCCTTCATTAAGATTGCAATAGTCCAAAGAAACTGTCTTGGAAGTTTGAATTATTGTTATTTTTCTTTAAATCCTTGTGGTAGCAACTTATTATATTGTGTCTTGTCTGTTTTGTGAGATATTTTCATTTAAATACAAATTCGGAGCAAATTACACCGCAAATGATGGTGCAAGATACCAATTAAATATCCTAGACTCACCGTTTTTGACCATTTAAGTTAATTCTCGTTTGGAAAGTTGAATTGGTGTGGATTGGGTTAAAATAGTTATAAAAAGATAAAATAAATTTTTTAATTTCAAGTTAAAAAATATCACATTTAAATCATAATTATTTTATTTTTTCTTTTACAAATATCAAAAAAATAACAAATTCATCTCAAATGAGACTTTTTAGTCTCAAATTAAAAAAATTAAAAAATTAAAAAGTCAACCTACATCCCAAACGAACGAGATCTAATGATATTTTCTTTTTACAAAATATATAAAATTCTTCATCCACTTTTAATTAATTTTTCAAAAATGTTTGATAGTTTAAATTTGTGTGGTCTGAATGGCTTAAATATATCAAAATAACATCGTTTTACTCCCAAAACGACATCGTTTTGAGACATTCGAACTATTCGGACTATGAAAATTTAGACTGTCATGCATTGTTGTTAATCTTTACCCTTTCCTGTTGAGGATATAAAAAATAAAAAATAAAAATATTCTGCAAAAGCAACCATAATAAAATATTGATGTAAAGGAAGTACAAAAAAAAAAAAAAAAGTACAACAGATTATATTACTATTTTGCAAGTTACAATTGACCACATTAACAAGATCTTAAAATTAAAATCAAATTTCAATGTGATTGTTGCTTTTTCTATTTTTTAAAAAGTGTTTGTTTCCCAGATCTGGATTCCTTTCCCAATCAATTGTTGGAAATTGTAATCCATAATCTTTTTAGAAGTTGGGTGGCATGTAAATCTATTAGGAACGTGCATATCATACTATTTAATAGGCTATCTGAAAATATGTAAAGGTGTGAAATGCATGTAACAAGAAGCTTTCGAGTTCCGAATAGAGTTGGTTCAGTGGTAAAATTTTTGGCCTTCTTAAAGTTTGAGTTTGTGTTCATAATTTTTTATTTGAATTAAACATATTTCTTAATGGTCAAGAGTATGTGGGGGCTTTAGCTTCGTCTTCGAGGTAAGTGCGGTGAGGTGTTAAGGAAAAATACTTCCTAACGGGTATATAAAATAACTTATCTCCATATTCATTTTATAAATCTTAAAAAGAAAAAGAAAAAGAAAAGAAAGCTTGTGAGTTCGTATCTTTTCTGTGGTGTAAATTAAAATTTGATATGTTCTGAGCTACCATTATATTGGATCTAGTCCATACAAATCCCAAATTTAGGTATTTTCTAGACATTTTCAGTAAGTGCTTTTTCTCAACTGTGGTACACATACAAAATTATTCACAATGTATTGTGTTTTCATGCTTGATTCCGAATAATCTTTTTTAATATCTTTTTGTTCATTTGAGAGAACAGAAAAAGATTTTCTCAATTTTGTACATTTGATTTAAGATCTCTTTGGCATGTAAATTCTTTTTCTTTTTTTTTCTTCTTTTTTTTTTTACTTTTATTCTTTAATTTATTTTTTTATTAATTCTGTGGAATAATTTTGTGCAATTAACTTTTTTTTACTTTTCTCCCTTAACATCAATTACTCTTTAATAGGACCACAACGAACATATATTGAAAGAAGATCAAAAGAGATCAAATGGCTCAAATAATAATAATAATTTAGAAACATAAGAGACCGGGTAGGAACCCATTAATACTAAATGAATCCCAATACAAACATGTTAATTAAAAAATGAATAAATAAAGATAGGGTTCATATTGTAACACCTCTCAAATACATGTTAATATAGAAACTATTTTCACAAAGACCATATGATACCAAGTGCTCTATATAATTTTAAAAAAAATAATATATAATTCCATTTAAATTCATTTTTTAGATTCAATAATGTGTGAGTGATATGATTGATTGATAATTAAAGAATATATGAGAGAAATTAATTGATTGTCACATCATTAGACTTAAAAATTGGATTTAATTCTTTGTTTTGAATTCTTCAAAAAATTATAGATCCAAAGCATAGTCATAAATATTGTAAACTGGCTTCAAGTTCTGTCATTTGTTACAATAAATGTTTTTTGTTTTTTTTTTTTTTTTTATAACCGAGAACCAATCCTAGGCAGAAGGTTCTTTGGATCCCCTTGAAGATTACAAACTCAAAAAAGTGGTGTTACATACACCAATTAATGTACTAACTAGTATACCAACACTAATTATGACATTATTATTAACCTCACTCATTATACAAATTACAAATATTAAAAATATCTTAAATTGCGTCATCAATTGATACATTAATTAGTGTACTAATTGGTGCATATAGCATTATTCAACTTGAAATACATGTAATTACTAATCAACTTCACATGTAGAGAGAAGTAGAATAGCATGAACCGAACTAATTTTCATTCAACCATTCTTTGCCGTCAAAATTTTTGCATTGCATTATGCAAATGGATTTTAGAATCTCTCTCTCTCTCTCTCTCTCTCTCGCGCTCGCTCGCTCGCGTACGTGTTCATGTAACCTCAAAGGATTACTACTTTAAAAGACAAATAAGCTTTAAAATCTATCCTTGTAGACCTGAACTTCCGACAACATGAGATCCCAGTTTGATCAACAAATTGACATTTCAATCAATGAGTGATAATTGCATTTTTAATAATCAACGCAAAATTATGACACAAGATCAAACATTAATTAAAGCATTCCATGTGATGTTCTCATCATTAAAATAAATAAATTAATAAATGCATAGCAAAAACTTTTTTTTTTTTTTTTTTAAATGCATCCCTATGCTTGATGCTCTATCATTTCATAAATTATTGAGACTACCTAAGTACACCTCGTTTTAAGATAAGTTGTCATCATGTTCTCAAGTTTCGATTGACGTGTTAATGTTTTAGTTAAAATATCAAAAAATTATTAAAAAAATTAAAAAATTTATAATTTATATCAAAAAATCAAATATTCTTTTTTCTTTCTATTTTCTGCACATCTTTTCTTAAAAAATCAAAAAGTCATTCCAAACATTCTAGTTTTTTTACTTTATATTTTAGTCAAAAAGTTAAAAAATTATTAAAATAGTATGTTCCTAAATGAAAAATAGATCCCAAATTTTCTACCAAATGTCTCAAATAGGTTTGGAGTCCACAAAATTGCAGATCTCACACCCATGTGAGATATTTGGTCATTTATTTGGTAGAAGAGTATCTCTAACATTACCTTAAAAAAAATAAGTACAAATTAAATTATTAATCCGTGTAATTTAAGTAAAGTGTCACTTTAGTTTTTATATTTCTAGTTTGAACAATTTGGTCAACTTTTGAGACCAATGATGTAATTTTCACTTTTAAAAATATGAAAATCAAAATAAAATATTACTCAAATTAGAGAGACTAGTAATATAATTTAACTTATATATATATATATATATAGAGAGGTATATATATAGGGTGCTTGACCTTCTTTCTTCAGTCTAAAAAGTTCACAATCCTTGTCTAAGATGTTATCAATGACCACTCAATTCAACTCTCATTTGGCAATACTCAATAATGTAAATTTTTTTGGCACTTTCAAAACCTTCATTTTCCAACTGTGCAAATTGAATTTATTGGCCGAATCATTCTATTTGGTTTTGAATTTTTAAAAACTGTTTTTGAGTTTTTGATTATTTTTGTTTTTCATGTTTGTTTGTTTGTAGTGAATTTTTTTTAAAAAAATATTTTAATCATAGTTTTTTTATAAGGTAGAAATTAGAGTGTAAATTTGGCATTAGTTAGTGTTTATTGATATGCTCTCTTTGTTTTTTGTTGGAGCACTTGCTTCAAACTTTTTCACTGTGGATGATGCAGAGGACACAACCCTATCACTGAGGAAATCATTGCACTAACACATAATTTCTTATTCATAATGCGTATCTAAGTCTCACAATAATACATATAAATGGATGATCTAACAAGCAACCTATAGCCTATTGGACATGTTAAAATGCTTCCAACACAATTATATGAATTACTTTTGTGGGCTTGCCACTTGTCCACTTTTGGTATTGAGCAACATTATTTGCACTAAAATTCGTACTAAAAATAATAATCTTATGCATCTAGAACTAACTACTCAAAACTTATCCCAAATTGGAGTATATGATTGAGATTGAATTTATATAGAGTAGGATAAATTTGAAAACCACAAGATGATAATTCTGAATACTTTGTAGGTTATGGGTAATTTCTCGATTAAATTTCTACGTTTGTAGTATTACTTAACTAAAAATTTAACAAAAAACATGTGTGTCCAAATATTGTTACTTTTTTTACAACCAATTATATTTGGCCTTCTATATTTTTAGTGAGAGTATTAGTGCCTGTAAAATTATTCTTTTGTGTTCTATAATTTGCATACATATTTATGCAACATGTAGTATATATTCTGAAATTATCTAATCGTGAAAATATTACAATTTAGATGTATAAAAGTCTAGAAATGTTATATATTACTTATTTTTGTTAACATTTTGTATTACCATCTATATAGATACTTCTTATTGGTTCATTAGGGTATAAAAAAAAAACATGTAATATATAATTGTGCTCATAAAATATTTTGGGTCATATTATTCAAAAAGCACATGCATTGAAACGAATTCTTTCATTTTTTTAATGACAAGCAACCTCTTCAAAACATAATCACTTTTGATCTATCTCTCTGCAAGATAAATTATGGATACTTTTTTTAGCAAACCTCCGATGGCCTTTTAGGATTACTCGAACCCAAAACTTTAGATCTTATATTCAAGTTTTTACCGTTGAACCGTGTTATAAGTTACAGATACATGAAATCACCCTAAAAGCAACATGTAAAGGATGAGTTTAGTGGGAAAAAAAAGTGGAATAAGATCATTTTCCTCATTTGTCTAGAGTTGCATTTGATTTTAATCTCTTTCAAGATGTATAATGATGTATAATCTGTGAGGCAATTTGTCTACTTGACAATCATTTCAACAATAGAAAGAAGTGCAGTGACTTGAAACATACCAAGACACATCAATTCACAATAATATTGTATATTCAAAAAATTTATTTAGAAATATTACTATATAGTTCAAATTTATTATTGACATAAATTTCACAATACATCAACTAAATTTCAATCAAACTGCTCCTTTCATGATAAGTTTGCTGACAAATTTTCATGTTAAGTAAAAATTTCTATCAATCCCTTGTTGGGATATGCCCAATCAAAGATTTCAAATATTGCATTAGGGCTACGTGTAACATCATCACCAATCAAGCATGGACACATATTTCAATTTGTAGCTCTCTTTCATTGTTATTTGCTTTTGTAATTTAGATTAATGAGGCAAATTTTCAAAATGAATATCATATCAAATTGGGAATTTACGTGGACAAATGAGAATGCAACACATATGTTGTCTAGTTTGTTTATGGGAGTAGACAAGTCATATCTGTATAATAAGTGACATAGTGAATGTTAGCTTTGATGTGTTTTTGTATTTTCATGAGACAATGCCCCCTAACAACTCTTCTACCAGCCAGCATGATTATATGTTTAGGTGATTGTGTGATACTTGAGATTATAAAAATATTATATTAGAAGCATTATTTAAGTTTTTGTATTTTTTAAAATTGGCAATACAAAAGTTATTAAAGATGAATTATTTGATGCTATTGAAATATTATTTCAATACTTCTAAGAGTCACATGATAAACTCCTTGCATTTAGGTTGCCCTTTATATAATTGTGTTACATTCAACAACATTGAGACAATGCACTAAGACCACCAAATAACTTCTTAATAATACATAGCAATAGATGTCTTACGTTTAAGATTGAGGAAATAAAAACTTTATTTGATGCTCTTGGGACAATGCCTCAATGCTCTTAAGAGCACACGATCATGCGAGTTCCTACATTTTGGGACAAGCTAGCCCTATGTAGCATTCAAGGGCATTGCGACATTGTCCCAACACCCAGGTCACCCTGTGCAGGTGGGCAAGGTTGTGGCTTTGGGATTCCCAAATTTTATTTAAAAAATAAAACTTCTAAATAATTTTAACCCTTATAGTATTAGAGTTAAAAAAAATATAAAATAAAAAACTCAATTGAAATGGTGAATTATTTAAAAATAATAAATAATTATTTTCCAAATGCATGGTTTATAACATATGTTTATTATCAGTTGCAATTTACAATGCGGTACTTACCATTTTACTGAGGGGTTTTTTCAAAAAAATATGTATATAAGAAGCTTTTAGGGTTCATCAAATAATTTATGGAGAAAATTACTAAGGGCATCATGAAATTTTTCCTTGGGCATACCAATTCTTATGTGGAGACACTATGCAATACACCAATGGCCCGTTCAACACATTCCATTGTTTTTGGGGTCTTGAAAAAATATTTAATTCATAGGATTTAATTGTTCTGAAATTTTAAACCTATTTAATTTTCAAGCTGAGTTTAGGATGAGTTTTAACACAGCCCAGCCTAGCCATTTATAAAATTCTAGTTTTAATTTTATTTTAACAAATTTCATTTGTAAAATAAATATGATTTTTTAACAAATGTACAGATATTTTTTTTTTATCTTTTATTATTTTTTATAATCTAATAGCCTATACCTATATTGGGTAAAATGGGTGGGGTAGAAGTTTAAAAGTTCTTTTGGGCTAAGCTTAGAATGGTTAGATTAGTGTCTATGGGGGATTGGGCAGACTTGAAATTATTCATATACTCTTACATTATGTTTGGTAACTTAGGAGAGAAAAGAAAAGAAATGATTACTTAAGTTATAAGATAAAAGAAAAGAAAGGAAATAATTGTGATTTCTCTCCTTTTTGTTTGGACAAAGAAGGATAAGGAAGAAATAAAAGAAAAGAAATGATTGTGATTTCTCTCATTCTTGTTTGGTTAGATTTCATTAAGGGAAAAGAAAAGAAATTATTTTATGTTATATTACCAAAATAACTTTTTTTATATTTTCAATCATTTCATTTTTTTTTATTTTTAAAGGGACAAAATTGATATTATAAAAATAATGGTTTCTTTTCTCTCTCAATCTCTTCACTTTTGGGAAGATTGAAAATAAGGCTTATAAGAGAAATGAGTTTCTCTCAATTTCTCTCAATTTCATCTCATTTCTCTCTACTTAAGTTATCCAAACAAGTAAGAAAAATACATATCTCTCCATTTCTTTTCTTTTCTTTTCTCTCTAAATCACTCAATCCAAACATAGCTTTAGTGCAAGCCCGAATCAAGAAACTAGATTTGGGTGATCATTTTCAAAATGGCCCATTCCATGTACTAAAAAGCCTACTTGCTTCTTAGGAGCAATTTCATGGGTACAAATGGTTCACTAAATTTTCCTTCAATTCAGTTTTGGATTGAGCAAATTGTTTGTTTTCATAGAAGACAATTTATCAATATTATGAAAAATGCTCACTGAATATTCGTTTTGCTAAAAGAGTCCAACAACCACACGATCAAGGGAACTCAAACTCAAACTCAAACTCAAAATCTCAGCAACCGAGATACTAAAACATCATATACTAACACCGCCGTCGACCAAATGCAATTAAACAATTGAGTATTAGCAAGAAACAACAATGTTCATACTCCCTGTCGGTCTAATTAAACACATCTTAAATACCATTTTCAACTCCCAAAAAAAGAGGGGAAATTTTTTCTGCATCCAACTCAATTCGCACCTGGAGCACAAGTTGAATGAAAATGACTTCTATTTACATTTTCATGTCTCTGTCAGTAAATAATTCTGCTATTCTCAGTTCATAATCTGTCAACATCAGTAGAAATGTTAGTGTTGATCTGCTATTATTAGTTCTTTGTTTGGTTAACAGGAAAGTTTTCTTCCGGTTGCTTTTGCCATAAATAGTTGGCAGCTTCTATCCACCGTGGATTGACCAGAAACTTCTCTTGAACAGCCCAACGAGACTTCTCTGTTCCAGTGTCCGTGGAGATCACGTGTGTCACCAATGAATCAACTTCCGTCAAGCATATAGCTCCCAACTGCTCAGCCATCTTCCAAAGACTGATTTTCAGCCTGGAATTTAGTTGAAAACCCGGCTAAACACAACCTTACAGCCCTTTAAAACTTCCTTCCGAACTGTTTTCATCACCTGCCAGAATTATCAGACAAAGATGATATGATAACCATCAAAAAATCGAAAACCCTCATTTTTGGAGCTCTCAATGCAATTGATACTTTAATAGAACATATTGGACGCTTATTGAAACATAAAATGTAGAGACAATGAAGGAAACTAATGAGAATCATTTGTGGATTACTATAGGTTTCACATAGGAAATGCATAAAAAACGCACCACGTATTTCCTTTTCTTAGATTAGTTTCCAAGTAGTTTATGTGGAGTTCCTTCCCAGTTTCTCATTAGTTTCTTTGGAATATCCCCGTAGTTTCTGGCTTTATTGGATGTGTCGGGGCAGGTTTGGCATGGGTTCAAGGGGTTACCTACTAAACCAGTTGAAAAAATTGCATTAAATTACAAGCACCAGGTGGTTTGGTTTTACATTCCAGTAACCATACACCGTGTTACATGGACTCAAGAACGGATGTGAGGTGTAGATATTCGCTAAGTATCTGCATCATCTAATCCCATGTCCAAGGACACAGGGATGCAACAAAAATTCATGTATCTTAATTTACTTCTTTTATGTTCTAGGGTAAAATAGTGTTTTTGCCAAACGGCAACAAAAGTAAATTAACATAAAAGAGAAAAAAGGGATTACAAGAGAGTCGGAGGACAAGAAGTCCTCTAAAAAGGAAAAAAAGAAGAAAAAAAAAAAAAAAAAAAAATCCAACAAAACAAGCTAAAAAACAACATAAGAGTCCATATCACATAGGGCACACATGAGAGGTAGCTATGCAGTATATTAGATTTATTAACTGCATTAGCCGGGTTAAGGTTATACCATCTGTTATGAAGGAATGCAGCACCAAAAAAATAACTCAATTTTAAAACGAAGCCAGCAAAACAAAACAAATTAAAACCAAAAATAGCCACCAAGAGATCAAACACAGTTGCCATAAGAAACTTTACCTGCCTCACATCTCTCTCTAAAAGATTAACCCCAAGTTCCTGTAAGAAGGTGCTCAGTCAGTGATCAAGCTTACCAAAGATAATATAGCAAATTGAAAAAAGACATAGGAAGAAAACATACTGAGTCAAAGAATGTACTATGTATCTGCTTAAGGGCTGTAAGGATGGAAGCAAGTGCTCCATCAGTATCACTTTCATCACTTTTCAACTCAGAAAGAGATCTACAATTGAAGCCAAAATGTCGACAACTCGAAGCAAAGAAATGATATCTTTCCATCAGTATCAGGTTCTCCTTGTGCTTTGCCCACACCTAAAATAATAAAAACAATCAAGCATGCTTAACTTCATACTTGAATAAAGTACAATGCAACTACATCTTCAGATAAATTTGTATACACTTACACATGTAATTTGATACACAACAGAACTAACATTATAATATATATACATATATATATATGTGTGTGTGTGTGTGTGAGAAAGAGAGAAGTGCTGGAAACATCCATCTAGGGGTTTTTCTAAAATTACGTCTTTCTAAAAAATGTACAATGCTAAACTCTTTTTCTGTGGCGGAGGCGGATGTCACAACCAATTGATGCTTTTAAACCTATTTTACTCATTTTTCTGATCAGTTCAAAACTTGAAGAGGTTGCATCACAAGTAAATTAGAGAGAGAGAGAGAGAGAGAGAGAGAGAGAGAGAGAGAGAGAGAGCAGAGCAGAGCAGAGAAGAGCAGAGCAGAGGCCAGGGTGCAAGTTAAAACACCACTGGAAATAGGCAATTTCCCATAATTTCACCAAAGCAATCTCGATTTTAGATTCGACAATCACCAGTGATAATATCATGGAAGTTTATTAGCAAAAATGCCCCAAAATACTCTCCATGGTTAGCCTTATAAACAAAAGATTTTTTCATCACTTCCTTATCACATATGAGTTCTAAGTACAAGAAACCAAATATCAAAATATCATTTAATGGATGGAGATACGCTGGTCAAAAAAGATAGTGTCCTTCAAAACTCATCAGGACACAATACAATTTTTTTTTTGACACCAATTCAAGTTGCTTCTTAATTTCAACTTTGGTGTATGCCAAGGGAATTTATTTCATAGAATTTCACACTTCACAAAGGTAAACAACCATCACTTTGACCTTCAACATGCCTGTTGCAGCTAATTCTTGCAGAAAAAAGAACATATTACTAAACAATAAGCTAGCCATCGATAATAGAAAACCACTCTTTCAATTTAGTATTATAGTACAGGCACTCAGCATGCAAAAGCTTTTGTTAATAGACCACCAAGTTTCTGTACTAATGACCACAAGCAGATTGAAGAAACTTCATCCACGACCATAGAAAAGCCTGACAAACAATAGCATGATGCTCATGAGAGCTCCCATAATAAATTATGAAGTCAATGGTATCTTTTGTTTAAAACACGTCTACGCAAATTGTTAAGAAGAACAATAGCAGATAACGAAAAGAATAGCAACAAGGAATTGTAACAACTGATACTGGTGAATAGCAAGATCCCAGCAGAAATTTTTTCATGAATAAATAATACTACACAAACATGAACCACAAGAGAGTGCGAAAGAAGCCAACAATTAAGAATTAAGGCATAAATAGATTATAGCTGATTATTTACTTACTTACTGGTTCTGTATCGTCAAGGATCAGAACAGCACTTTCCTGCCCCAGCACCACATCAAGACCCTTTTGATGTCTCTGAGTACAATCATCTTGTGCAATGACTCTAGAACTGAAGTATATTTTTTCGGGATCCAGCAATTTTGCCATTTCCAAAGCATAGGAGCGTTCACCCATTGTGTATATGTACATCTCAAACAAGTTGCTTGCTTCTTTCAAGAAGGTGCGAACAAAGGGCCTCAATTTGGTCATCATATGCATGGAGTCCAATCTGAATAAGCTGCCTCTTGAAACATCTACGCATTTCGTATTCCAGTTCCATAAAGATACATGTACAAGGTCCAAATTATGATTATAGGTGACATCAACAAATATATCCAAGGATAATAAAGAAGCAGCATATTTGTACCTTTCCATATCAGAATAACCATACAAAGACAAAAGTTTGAACAAATTGATAGGTAATCAATTTGATCAAAGCCTGTAATAACTTTCCAAGGATCAGCAGAACAAGAGAACTATGCTATACTCAGTTTGTAGGTCTAAATTTGAAACAGATCACACAACAACAAAGGATGACAGCACATATAACATAGGAGCATTGAAGTATTCAACTGTAAAGAAACCAACCGAAATCCTCTACCTAGCATTTGAACCAAGTCCTTCGAAGTATCATGTGTCACTTATAGCCTCTGCTATAATTGTGGCTGTGTTGAACTCTATGTTACTTAGAACGCAGAACAAGAACGGGAACGTAGAATGCCACATGCTCTAAAATGTGGTACGGAAGATGGACTTGAGGTTGTTTAAATATGTATAATATGTCTGTCATTGTCAATGGAAAGACTTGAAACTCTTTTAGGCTGTGTTTGGTTCATGGATTTGGGAAGGGATTTGGAAAGAGAAAAGGAAAAAATGTGTAAAATTAAGTGAAATATAGGTATATTTTATTCTCATTTCACCGTCCTTTTTCCTTTCCCTTTCCAACTCCCTTTTCCAAATCTCCCCAAATCCTTAAACCAAACACAGCCTTAAGGGCTCCAGAGGTTTAATGCATGGTGATCCACTTTCTCCTTTTCATTTTTTACTGGTTGCGGATGTGTTGGGTGATTGACAGAGCTAGAAAGTCTGGTTTAGTTGATGGTTTTGTGATTGAGGGATGGGATTTGTGTCTCTCACCTACAGCATGTGAATGACAACACTATCTTCTTTTTTTCGAGGGAGAAAAGCAAGGTCAGGTGCTCATTATCTTTGTTGAGGATTTTTGAACTTGAGTCAAGTAGTGTACTGGTCATCAACATGCAGCAAAGTAGTGCGAAGAGGATAGCGGACATTCGAGGTTGTACCACTGAGAGTCTTCCCTTTAAGTACTTGGGACTGCCATTAGGAGACAATCCAAAAGCTGAGTCATTTTGGTCTTCTGTATTAGAAAAGATTGGAAAGCGCCTACAGGGGTGGAAGAGAGCTATGTTATCAAGAAGGGGGAGATACACTTTGGTACAATCAATGTTTAAGTAGTATTCCAATTTATTATCTATCTTTATTTAAGATTTTGGTTAGAGTTGCAAACAAGATTGAGAAACTGATGAGGGTTTTTGGTTTTTTTTTTTTTTTTTTTTTTTTTTGGTAAGGTAAGAATAAGGGAAAGAAGAATCTCTTGGTAGGTTGGGAGATTGTTTCTCTTCCAATGGAGAAAGGGGGTTTAGCTATTGGTAAAATCGTGTCTAGGAACATTGCTCTTCTCGAAAAGTGGTTATGGAGATTTCCCATTGAGAATAATTCATCATAGCACTCTATTATTAAGAGTAAGTATGGGGTGCAAGCTAATGAGAAAGATCCTCATGTGGTTAGTAGGGGTGATAGTCGAGCTCTGTAGAAATTTATATTTCATGTTCTTCCATTAATGTCTAGATTTTTTCCATTGAAAGTGGATAACGGGGAGAGCATTCCTTTTTTGAAGATGTTTGGGCAGCGAATTCTTCCTTTGATTTGACATTTTTTAATTTATAAAGGATGGTTCGGCCTCATTTTGTTTCCATTGCTTCCTTGGCTTCCTCTTGTTTGGCACTGATTTCTTGGGAATTGCATTTCACTAGTAGTCTTAATGATACAAAAAATCTTGAACTGGCAATCTTTCTCGTCTTTACACAAGTGAGTTTCTTTATATCCAAATATGTGTGACAAGCAGGTTTGGTTCGTTCATCCATCCAGTATCTTTTCAAGCAAGTCTTTCTTTGATAAACTCATTGATGAGCTTTTAATTTTCATAATTGAAAACTGATCATGCCTCTTAAAGTAAAGATCTTTATGTGGCCTTTGCCCCATGGTAGCATCTTCATTAATGATATATTTTAACAAAGGAAACCTAATCGCTATCTTTGTCCTCAATGGTGCATCATGTGTAGGATGGAAGGGAAATCTTTGAATCATCTTTTCTTGCATTGTTCAAGCCTCAGTACCAGTGGAGATCTCAACTAAAAAGCCTAGGCCCTATCCCCAACCTAGGTTCAAAGACCCAAGGCATAACTTAACTTGACTCCCAAGCGGCTATCAAGAAATGTCTCATTATGTCTATTATGGTTGGTTAACATTAACGACCAAGGAACACACAGAGTGATACTACCCCTTGCCTGCTCGGTTGTACACTATTATAATGCCGAGATGTTTGTCACTTGGTGGCATGCTTGGTGATTCCTACACCTACTTGTCCTATCATGTGTCATGTTCATGTACATATGTTCTAGAGATATCCAGTACCCACAATAATCATCTTTCCAAATAGTGCAATAGCAATCCTATTGGTTTAGTAAATATATAGTACGCAAAGCTGTAAATTTTGAAATTTCCTTTCCGTAGCACATTCAAAGCACAAAATAATCATTTTGACAGAAATTTAATCTTCCAAATCATAATTAAAGAACATTAGAAGAAAGTGTGTTGGTAATTTCCCTTTTACAAAGACTTAAAAAGTTTTCTGCATGAAACTATGCTATAGTTGATTAGTTTTGTGTCATCTAAAGAAAATTTTACCTAATCCAAAAAGAATGGTACCATAAAGTTAAGCTGCATAATATTAAGTTATTACTATGTACAACAGAGATAAAGTTTCTCCTACAAGAACCACAAAACTATTGCAAAACAACTTCAACTACCAAAGCAAAAGTACAAAAACTGTCAACACACTATACCTTCTATAGAATCTGTTTGGCTCTTTAAGTATTCCTCATTTGGTGTGATATCTAGAAGCCGGGTTGGATTAAGCAGTGTGTGATCTAAATCAAGAACCAAGTAAAGCTTTTTATGACCTAAAAGATTCTTCAAGTCTCTGTTCCGTAATCGAGCGATTTCGTCATTACCAAGCTTTAAGTCCTGCAAGCACAAATTATTCTCCATTTAATCGAAAGCTAAATCAAGAAAGAGAAGAAAGAACTATGAATATCTAGTATAGTCAAGCCGACTAAATCATATATATGCAAGGTTGTTAAAATCGGGATCTAAGTAGGATCGGTGAGAGGGTCTGGTGGATCGGATCGTAGGATCGGATCGAGGATCGTAAGATCCTACTTTCTATTAAAAAAAAAGATAAAAATAAAAATTAAAATGATACATATTAAAAATAAGGTGAAAAATCATAAAATCTACGATCCTACTTGCGATCCTACCTGCGATCCTATACGATCCCATACGATCCTACACGATCCCATGCGATCCTACACGATCCTACTTGCGATCCTGTTATAACATCGATCCTACAACGATCTGGATCATTTTGG
Organism: Camellia sinensis; assembly: GCF_055761805.1. NCBI lineage: Eukaryota > Viridiplantae > Streptophyta > Magnoliopsida > Ericales > Theaceae > Camellia > Camellia sinensis. The sequence continues at coordinate 20,613,131 of NC_138965.1, read as the reverse complement.
CAAAGTAGGATCGTACGATCGTACGATCCGGATCGCGATTTTAACAACCATGTATATATGGTATGGTCAAATTTTTGCACATACTTCATAAAATTAGATGGATTCATAAAACATCTATAGCTGTTTTCCTTCCCATACTCAATTCATTCAAAATATTTAAAATGTAACTTAATGGATAATGGTACCAGATAGATGATCATAGCTGATAGAAGGAACATAATTCCTCAATATACCAAATTGAAGGGGAAGAACCAGTTAAAAAGAAAAAATATTTATATAAATACATAGGTGTCCACACAAAATTGCAATTTTAACAATTATGTCTGGTGGATTCAAAGAGGGTAACCTTATGTATATACCCAAATTGTACTGCAGTATCATCCTCCATCACTTGCCCACATAGTAAACACATTCCACGAAAAAAACCAGGATGTGTACATGTATCCTTCTTAACAGAAGTTTCTGCACAAAAATTATCAAGTTAGAAAATACAGTATCAGGCCAAATACCAACTCTGTGAAAGTGTGGCCAAATGGTAGGTAGATGCAAATGTAATATGGAAACATAATTCTTCTAAACAGATGAGTTAAAGAACGACATAAAAGTATTCTTTGAGTAGTAAAAGATGCACTGCAGCATGACCAAAACACCACCCGACAGGATATCAAAGAAATGAAAGACAGTGTGTGTGTGTGTGTGTGTGTGTGTGTGTGTGTGTGCACGTGCGTGTGAGAAAGAAGCATAATTTCATAAACCTAGTATCTTTGTTTCAGTGCAGGCTGGCAAAAAGCTATTAACATTTATGAAATGTGACCTTGTCCAGATTGATTCCTTATCATAACTCCAAAATCATCTATGGTGAGGAATGTAATATAATGTGACAGATATCCAAACCGGTAAGTTATCTGGCACAAGGTAAACGTTTACATCCAGTCAAACACTTGGTTCTGACCTCCAAACTAACAAGGGCAAAAACTCATCGCATACCACAATCCTCGTGTTTGCCTTAAGATGAAAGATTTTGTATACCTTGAAGGATATGTTCCCCATAACATACAAAACCTAGATTTCTTATATGACACGTGTTCCACATCAAGATATAATGATGCTAAGCACTATTGACATCCAAGTCAACAATGAGAGATATGGCATCCTTCATGACCTTGATCAAGCTAACAATGATCAATATTATCAAAAAGATTCTCAACAGAAGATTGGAAGAAATCACAACAATTAGAAAGACGACATAACAGATGGAAAGGATAATTTGACTTCCTTTTTCCCCTTATGCAGCTACATGAGACAATGAGAACAAGAAATGATAAGCTATTTAACATGAGTCTTAAAATGCAAAAAGATATGCACGATCAAACCTAGGTTGGGGTAGAGTAGAGGTTATTTTTTGTTAATTGTTAAGTAAATGTATTGAATGATTGCAATCAACACTATGGGTTGCACAATGAATGAATTCTTTCCTCTACCATAGAACACTACAAATATTCAACAACGAAATGGACCCTAGAAAACAACAATAAGTACACATTAATGTGTACTTATTGGCCGTTGTTTTTTATTACCCAATAAAACTTTACAATATCGTGTTGGTTGACTTTGGCATACACATGCCTCAGGTGAAGAGCATTAAGAATTGAAAAATGACAGAAATAATACTACTACTAATGTTTTGTACCAAAAATAATAACAAGACTAATAATACAAAACAAGAAACACCTAGTTAAAACTAAAACAAGGTCTCTATCAACACCCTCAAGTCATTATTCAGCTCAAGTAAAATTAAACACATTCACATCTTAGTGAGCTTACAAGGTAGCAACCGGGGAAGAAAAAAAATTACGCATCAAACATGACAAGTATTGACGATAATGTACCCAACTGAACTAGAAAACATCACCTAAACTTTCTTCTGCTTCTACGTGTGGAGTCAAACGCTCAGGATCCTTCATGCTTTCCAACATCTCCACCTTCCGCCTTTTAACCCTACAAGATTTAAATATTCAGAACGCACAAACATGAATATCAATTTTATCATTCTCTCCCTTGCAGGTGATAACTATAGATACGAGCAAGATTTGGATGATATTATCTACTATTTGACTTTTCCAAACCTACATCTTCGCCTTTGCAGATTTAGCTAAAAACATCACATACAAAGTTCAGGTACTTTGTACATCATTCATCAAAAACCATACAGAATTGTAAACTAAAGAAGAAATGAAGGTCAATATATATAGTTTCACATTTATAGATAACATTGAATTCATAAACAAAATTTAAATACTCCAGCTAAATAGCTACAACAATGTAGTGTACAACAAGAAGAACCAGAAGAAGACTAGTGTGTACCCTCTCAAGTGCATGGCACCTGTACACTATATTCATGCCTACAGTACATTAATAAGCTATAGAAGACCTTATCACTACCATATTTGGATTTTATAATATCTAAAATTGTATGTAAAAAGGTTATCTCTAACTTTTGTTGCATTTACCGGAACTGTAAACCCAAACTTAAACATTAAAAAACAAAAAGAAAACATACACACAAAAATAAATAAACAATAAACAAAACGAATAAAGAAACCAAGACGGACCACCGTTTGCCAGTTCTAGGCTTTTTCACTATGAAACCAGAATGAATACAATCAAGACCGAACCAAATCAACCCAATTGGATCAGGTTGTTTTGGATTGAGTCACATAGAGCAGCCTAACGAGCACAAGAAAAATGAGGAAGTTTAAGAAGAGGACAAGCACAACAATTCTGATCAGGGAAGCAAGAAAATAATACATGTTGAAGAGAAGAAAAATGGTAAGGATAGTAAGAAGATGAGACAGATTGTGGTGATGAAGACAAGATAACGATAATCAATTGAATGATTGGTTTCACGCCTATATTGGTTTTCATTACACACAAACTATCAACTGCAACGGATGCTTGTGAGTTTCAAACCTTAAAGACTATATTACACCTTTGAAGTGTTGTGTTTTTGCTGGTTCTTTGCTCCATGCTATTCTTCTTCTTTTTGATTTCCTATTGTCTTTTGTTCGTTTAGTCCTATTCGTGGCGCATCTTTGTGTCTTAACAAGCACAAACAAGATATTGAAAACCAATTTTCTGATGAGAACTGACACTAGTGTCTAAGACCACAACCCCAAGCCATGGCTAGAACCACATAAAATTTGACCCAACAAAGTAATAAAATAAATTAGTTTTATCTGGTACAACTTTAGACCTAATAGAAGAAACAACTGGTACCTCTCAATATTGGGCTTAGAATCATCCTCATCATCATCGTCATCCTCGTCCTCATCTTCTAGGTCAGGCGATATGTCAGAAGTAGAATTCAACTCTGCATCAAGAAAGGCAGCAAAGTCTTCACTGCTTGACGAATGTACCGGAGAATCATTCACAAGACTCATCTGAAATGCCATCCAAGCAATAAGATGACCCCAGTTTCATGCACATAATTTGGAAGGAATGCACAAAAGGAAACGAATGAAGTTATGGGGAAATAAGCATCAATCGAAGCTAAAATTCTTAATTTTGGACCCAGTTCTAGTCCACCAAAACTAAATTCCAATGGAACATAGCCTGTTTTATTGACACATTGGTTTGCAACTAAAGTTCATCTTTCTTTTTATCTTATATAAGAGCACCCATATTTATCCCCTTCATGGGTTGCAACTTCATAATTCATGCTCTCCTATTCGGCTGTTAGTAAACATTTGCATTAATTGTCAACAAAAATTTTACCCAAGTTCACAATATACAAATTATATACTCCCTCCATCCCAAAATAACAGTCCCTTTTGGGGAATCTAACTTTTTTTTGTAGTACAATTATTGTACTTTAAAAATATTAATTTTTCAAAATTACCCTTTGATAGTACATTTTTTTAAGAATATCAATTGTCATAATTATACTTTTTGTATTGTTAATGAAGTTAAAAGAATGACAAAATAGGAAATTCATATTATTTTGGTCTTTGATTTTTTAAAATAGACTAAGATTTTGGGACAATGAAAAATAGAATAAGGTACTAATATTTTGGGACGAATGGAGTACTTATTTTGGTATTCACCTGAACTGACCTATGTTCATCCCTTGCCCCTTAAACTTGAATCCATTGTTCGGTTGAAAAATGCATTTGGTTGTGTTTGGTGGAGTTTTGAAAACTCAATTCCACCCCTTGGTGAGTGTGGTGTATGGTTAGAGTTTTCAAGAATTGATTCCACAACCACTTTTGAAAACACGTCTACCCAGTCATCCTCCCGAACGTCCGACCGTTTGACCAGAACAGTGTTTGTGTTTTTTTTATTTTTTATTTTTGGCACCTGTTTTTTTTATATTTTAAATAAAAAATATTTTTAAAATTTTTTATGAGTTTTGAATAGAATTTTGGATTGTGTGTTTGGTTATGAGTTATAAGTTTTTAAATCAAATATCATACGTCACATCAAAAATTTCAAACTCAATTCAAAACTTATTTCAAAACTCATAACCAAATAAATTTTCCACACTCAAATCATAAGTCCAAAACTCACAAACTCAAAATACAACTCTATTCTCAAATCATAATTCTAAAACTCTACCAAAAGCTACCTTCATTTTTTTTCCTTTGTTCTAGTTATGAAACCATTGAACTAGTGGCGGACCCAAAAATCTTAGTTAGGGGGGGCCAAGTTATATACAATTGAAAATAAATTACAAAATTTATTTTATTACATTCTTACAAAAGTTTTGTAGGTATTGTACTAAAATAGTCACTTTTGTAAGTATAAAAATTAAATGTTATCATTAAGTTTGCAAATAAATTTCAATCAATATTCAATAGAAATTTACAAAACAAAAAGTATCAAAACAGGATTATAAAGTACTTTTACATGTTGTACAAAATAAAAGAATAAAAAATAATAACATATAAATATTTTTTCATAGTCATACTGAGTCATAATTAACACCAATTAAAGACATAATCAAAGGTCATTTTGATCATAACCAAAGCCACCACAAGTCAAAGACCACTTTGAGATATAATCAAACATCATGCATAATGGGACGTAACTAATTTTGATTTAATAATTTGTTGGTCCCACCACATAGTGGTCTATAACCAAACACTATAATGGTTTGTAATTAACATCAATTTAACCTATAACTTACATATGGTATACACTATATGTATTAATTAGGATTTTCAAATGGATGCAGCCCCCCTAGCCACCCCCAGTGTCTGCAGTTGCATTGAACTATGGCCAAACGAAGAAAAATAAAAAAGCCTAATTATATGTGTGTTATGCATGATATACAAATTATGTAAATTATAATACTCAGATTCGCAAGAAGAGTTACGCTCGGTTTGTTTGGGCAGAAAACATTTTGCCAGAGAAAACATTTTTTTTGATGTTTGGTGGAGGTGGAGGTGGGGTGGCAGCAGAGGTGATGGCAGTGGTTGGGTGACATCGGTAAGACTTTAGTCCAAAAAATGTGTCTTCAGCCTTTCGAAGTGGAAAATATTCCTACCCAACTATGTTTGTTTTTTGTTAGACTTTCATTTTCTATTGTACCAAACGCCAGAAAATATGAAAAAACCCAATCAAACGGATTGTTAATAATGATCTGCATTTCCCAAAAACAAAAGCATGAGAATACTTCATTAGACAGATAGAGAATCAAAATTTATGTATATACACATCAATTACATTGAAGCTTACAGAACTACTCGACATTGCTATCCAAGCATTATAGCTATTAAATACTCCACATATTGCTATGTGTGTGTATCTATATACATGTATATCAACAGAGTTGCAAAGCTGACGAACAGGAGGAGTAAGATTGAGGAGTTTTACCAGGAATTGTGGTGATCGCCGGTGAGGTTGCGGCGGCAGACGACGGTGGCGGTGTAGCTAATCGCCGGAAGGAGGGAAAGGAGGGGGAACAGAATGCCGTTGCAGAGATTTCTAGGGCTTATGTCACAACCCTGTCTTGATTGGAAACTATTCTTCACCAATTAGATAATAATATAGGGTTTAAGATATTTGGTTTTATTTTCAGGATTCTCTTTTTAAGGAAATTGAAATTTTTGGGGTTTCTTGTGATTTTAGTGAATTTTTTATAATATTTTAAATATTTTTTTAATTTTTAGATATACTTAACATAAATATATTTAAAAAATATAATATTTGTGAAAAAAATTAAAAATTCATTAAATACTAAAAAATACAAAATATATATAGAGAGAGTATATTTTTCGTATTCTTGTGTATTTATTGATTTTTAAAATATTTTTTTACAAATATTTTACTTTTTAGAAACATTTAAGTAAGGTGCATCTAAAAAAGTAAAAAAATTACTTTAAATTATAAAAATATTCACAAAAAATAAAAAACTTTATTTCTAGAAAATTGAAACAAAATACAATGATTAAATTTGTAACTCATATATATTGGATTTACCATAATGACTAAATAATTAAATTTAATCTTACATTCTCTTATTTGATCCATAGAATAACTTACGGCAATATTTAATAAGATAAGCATTAAGAGAGTAAATAAATCATATCCAACTTTACTTTAATTTGGTCATCATCACAATATTATAAGAAAAATGATTGATTTACGGAATTTGAGTTCGTTCAAATTTCCCGTATTACATAAGATGGACATCCGACCGAATGAGCTCCAGAATGATCGCCGAAGTCTCCCTTATCAACTACGATTGTCACCCTTGTTTGTCGGTATGTCAACTGGTATTCTCCCAGATGACTGGCATGCACAAATTTGAACAATTCGGGCGAACCCCAAATACGGTGGATATAGCAATGCTCAATACTATAATTAAATAGTTCAGCAATACGTATCATGGAGATTCTACACTAATAATGCAACATAGTCCATTTCATATATCACAACATTGGCAACTTATTTAATATAGTCCTTAAGTAAGAAGTGCGTGTAAAAGGTCCAATAATATCTTTTTTTATCAAAAACTATTCATGGTATAATTCATTCATTCTCATTAACTGTATTTCTGATATATTTCTCATTATGAATGGCAACTGCTATTTCTCACTTCATTTCTCACTTTATCTTGAGCTTTGTAAAAATGCAACATATTTTAGAATTAATTATCTAAAAACCCTATTTACAAATGTTATGGTAGTTCAGTTTCTATCTAAGAATTTTTTGAACCAATAAATCCTATTTTGTAAAATTGAGAATATTATTAGTTTTTCTCAATTTTTAAAACTAAGAATACTATCAATCTTGTATAGTAATTTTTTCACTAACTGATAAAAAAAAAAAAGGAGAGCATGAGATTAAACATTGTTATTCTTCTATTTATTGGTTTGATTCAACTATACAATAAAACTGAAAATATTATCAATACACAAAATTTTCAGTTTTGCACAAAAAATAATTTAGTTTTTTTAATTTAAAAAAATATTAAAAAAAAATTTTTGCACATAATTTTTTTTTTATATAGTTTTTGTTAATTTGAAAGTTAATATTTTAAAGATTTAAAAATTAAAATAAATGTCAAATTATAATTTTCATTTATATAATCATAAATGATAAACCATCATTATTTTTGGGATACGAGTTGACTTTTTGACTATTTTAACCTGGGACTAAAAAGTTTCGTTTGGAATAAATTTTTTGATTTTTTTGACTTTTATAACAGAAAAATTATAATGATTATGAGGTAGATAGGATGTTTTGTCTTATTGGGCTTTTTTTCTTTTCTTTTTTTTTTTGTGGCTATTTAAACCAAAAAGCCTAGGGCTTTTTCTTCCCAAACAAGACAACTTCGACTATTAAAAAATTAATGGAACTTGAAAATCTAAAAAAATCTTTGTTAGGACTTAATAAAGTATAAGTTCATAAATTAGAACTTATGTGTAAATATCCCTATATTTTATAATTTTGACATAAAAATATAGTTTCATAATTTTTTAAGTTCAATAATTAATTAGTTTTATTTTTATCAATAATCGTTTGGGAAGTTGGGTTGGTTACAAAAAGACAATGGTGGTGTTGCATACACCAATTAATATACTAATTGGTGTATCAATTGACGATGTGACATAATTTAATACGTTTTTCGTATTTGTAATTTATACACTAATTAGTACACTAATTGGTGCATATAGTATTAGTCAAAAGTCAAAATAGGCCTTTTAGTCCCAAGCTAAAAATTGTTACATTCAAACCATAATCATGTTTTTTTTTTTTTCTTTTACAAAAGTAAAAAAAACCAAAAAAATACTTTCCAAACGAGATTTTTTAACACCAGGTTAATAGTCAAAAAGTTAAAAAACTAAAAAATCAACCCATATCCCAAACGAAGCTTTAATTACTTGCTAGTTATATAATGAAATATTTGCTTTTGTCATCTACTTTTATATTTCAATTTATTTATTTTTTACATTTTCACGCCATCTATGCCAATTTTGATCCATTATCCTTACTAAAATAAAAATTAGTATACTTATGTCAAAATTATAAAAATTGTTATATTTTCACCCAACCTTATGAAAGGTCAGTGTAATTTACTATTATTTTTTTTTTTTCTTCACTTCTAAACACAAGGATAGAATCACCTACACATTTAATGTGAACCTCATTATGTCAGGTTTAAATTGAAAAATATGATCTTTTTTGTTTAGTATGAGAAAAATATAATAAAATATAAAATTATATCATATATAGCACTGCTCTTATTATTTATTAAATCACTTAGAATGAACCTATTTTGTTTTTAAATTGGTCCAATGTTTGTCTCAAATTTTTTAAAGTAATAATCCGCTTATCTGGTTAACTTTATTATCCCGTTTGTTTTGGGTGAAAGAGAGGGATTGGGATTAATAATACCAAGGTATTAAGTAATATCTTGGTATTATTAATCTCAATACCCTCCCTATAGCCCAAAACAAACGGGGCCTTAGTCCCTTGGTATCAATCCCCTCCATTCTATCTCTGAAAACAAACGACCCTCACTAACAATCCCCTCACTATTAATCCTCTCACTATCAATCCCTTCCATTCCATCTCTGGAAACAAACGGGGCCTTGGGCCCCTTTTGTTTTAAGCTATAGGGAGGGTATTGGGATTAGTAATACCAAGGTATTACTAATGCACTTGTTTGTTTGCAGAGATAGCCTTGGGACTATTAGTCCCTTGGTATTACTAATATCCTTGGAAGGGAGATTGGTAAGGAGGAGGTAGAGATGGTATTAGAAAATAGTGAGGGGATTAGAAATTTTTTTATTTTTTTTATATTGGAAATTTTTTTAAATATAATGTTTAATTTTTTATATTTTTTTATTTGTTTTATTATTTTATATAAAAATAATTTAACAATTCCTTATTATTAATCCCCTCCCTATCAATCCCCTCACTAACAATCCCCTCACTATTAATCCCCTCACTATCAATCTCCTCTATTCTATCTCCCAAAACAAACGGGGCCTTGGAGAGGGGATTGGTAAAGAGGAGGTAGAGATGGTATTAGAAAAAAAGTGAGGGGATTAGAAATTTTTTTATTTTTTTTATTTTTTATATATGGGAAATTTTTTTTAAAATATAATTTTTAATTTTTTATATTTTTTTATTTGTTTTATTATTTTATATAAAAATAATTTAACAATTCCTCACTACTAATCCCCTCACTATCAATCCCCTCACTACTAATCCCCTTACTATCAATCCCCTCATTAATAATCCCCTCACTATTAATCCCCTCACTATCAATCCCCTCTATTCTATCTCCCAAAACAAACGGGCCCTATAACTTTTGTGTTTTTTAAACAAAACTTAAAGTTAGTTTGGCCAAAAAAAAATTTACTTGACGATTTTGAACAGATGTATTATTTCACTTTGTTTGGTTTAGTTTTTAAAATATAAATTAGTTTGATAAAATTAAATATTAAAAAATAATTTTAAATTAAAAAAATAGAAATTTATGTAAAATTTAAAAATGTGAATCAAATTCATTCTTCTAATTGTATCTTAAGACACACTAATTTTGAATTAGGAAAATTACTCTAAGGTCCCTTTCCCATTTTTAGTAATGGAAGAGATCCACAATATTATTTTTTGATGTCTAAGGTCCTTCAACCCACACCCATATATTTTCTGATGTTCCTGGGCATTCTCGTCTTCGACCCAAACTAGATGAGTTCTTGCCTCAAGCAGCGGGCATAGTTTTCATGGTGGTTGCTTTGGAATTCCTGCCAAACTGTTGAGCAGCGTCGGAGTATGTGTATCATGCAATATGTGATATGCATCCAAACATGCATATGAACACGTTGTATAATGAGTCTTAACATCTGATGCTTATGTGGAATATGCACCTTTATGATATTTTGACCAAGGCAAGTGTTGTCAGGAAAAAAATTCCAGTACTTATCCTCTGCAACAAAGTAGATAAAGTGACTGTACATACCAAGGAGTTCATACGAAAACAACTCGAAAAAGAAATGTATGAACTTGAGGTTAATGTAGACCTATGATTATTCAATTACTAATGTTTCTGTGCTGTTACAATTACATCATCTTTCTTAAATAGTTATGGACTTGGTCCTAAGTGAAATTTATAGATCCATATATATATATATATATATATATATATGTTGAAAAACAGAGCTTGTTATTACAATCTAAAAAAAATTATAATTATTACAAATTTCTTTGCATTTTTATGTTGTACTTTTTATGTGTTTTTTATTGAATATGTTATTTTTTGTCTACTTTTCTTGGCAACCAAACAAACTTTATGCTTTATGGTTCACTTGAAATCTAGAAAAAATTCAGAAAAAATCTCTAGACTGGAATCCAAAGAATTTCTCTGGCCTTCCCAGAATTTCTCTTCCAAAGAATTCTCTAGATATATGTATATTGCTTGGATTGATGTTCATGGTAAGTAAAGAAATTTGTGAATTTGTTAGTAAAGATTGTGTTGTTGGCTTACATATTACACAAAATCAAAAAATTCTTTGTGAATAGAGACAGAGAAATTTGTGAAGTCAGAGAAGTTTCCTGGATCAATGTACAATCACCAAGGTCTGTTTATAAAAAAAACAACTCTGTTGCAAATAGAGAGAATTTCTCTAGTTTCAATCTAGAGAATTTCTATGATCTGTGTGGTTTGGAGAGAATTTCTCTGGTTTTGGACCAGAGAAATTTGTGGGCTTGTTAGTAAAGATTGTATTGTTGGCTTATATATTATACAAAGTCAGAGAAATTTCTTTGTGAATAGAGCCAACGAAATTTGTGAAGTCAGAGAAATTTCCTGGATCAATGTACAATCACCAAGGTTTGTTCATAAAAATACAACTCAGCTGCAAATAGAGAGAATTTCTCTGGTTTCAATCTAGAGAATTTCTCTGATCTGTCTGGTTTGGAGAGAATTTCTAGAGGAGGGGGAAGTCTAACCCCAATGGTTATCTACTGTATTTTATATATATGAAGAACATTGGAATGTCATTGTCATTTGTTGTTTTGTCACAACAATGGGAAGGAGACAATATTACCATTATTATTATTGGTGTGTGTGGGTGAGGATGTTCTATGACACCACGTAAGTTGCACGAACAGTAGCTGAATTTTCTATCCTTTGCCCATTTATGCATTGGAAATCTTCTTCTGGTCCTAATGCTTTTTACAAATTGTTAGTTAAGGGAGATGCTGAGGTAGGCTTTTTACATTATTGGCATTGTGTCCTATAATGGTAAGCTTAACGGGGACTAAGCACATTTTCTGGCAACATTTGCAATTTTATTCTGTTATGCAAAGTTCTATGTGGGGAGTGGCTTGCAAATTTGTATACTATCTCAATATTTTTTCCTTAGTGTTATAGTAGTTTTTTCCAATTTTCATAATTGAGCGTTGGTGAGAAGCCCTCATTAAAGTTTGAGATGGTAGTAAACATGTAAAACTCATCCAATCAAATCCTCTCTGCTCCTAGATTTCACGTTGTTGCAATAAGGATTGCAGGAGAATTATGTGCCCTGCTCTTTGTACACTTTTTGTCTGGCAGTGCTTGAAAGTCAACCCGATTTTGTATATTACAGGTACGTGTGGAGGTGCAAGATTTATTTATTCTTTCTTCGGTTTTAATTTCATTCATGGAGTTGATATTTCAATTTTGCAATTGCAGGTTTATTACTGATTTCTGTCCAGTAACTGAAATGGAGCTTTGGACCCTGTGAGATTACTGATAAATGATAGATAAGGTATGTATAGGAAAGAAAATATTATATTGGATGAGGTTGCTTACATTGACATGGTAGTTTTGTAAACTCTATTGAATTATATTATTGTATATATCAAATCCCAGACTTAGCATCATTCTAACAGGAATAGAGTAGTCATTTTTTTTCTTTTTCACATCATCATCTCCTCTCCACTAACACCCCCCTCCTCTCTACAATTTTCTCTAGATTTCTTTAGTACTCAGAGAAATATCAATTTTCTCTGGTTTGCACCCAGAGAATTTCTCTGGAGAGAATTTCAATTTTCTCTGGTTTGCACCCAGAGAAATTCTCAGATTTTTTCAGAATTTCTCTGGTTCTGGTAAGTTGCCATTGTTATCCCTTCTAATGTTGCTTACATATTACAATGTGGAATTTTTCTAGTTGAATTCAGTTGAACATTGTTCAACAGAGAAACACTTTCGATTGAAAAATTCAACTGGAAAAAGCGAAGAACAGATTTGGGTAAGTTGCAGAAATTTTTCCAAATATTACAAACCAGAGAAATTCTCAATTGTTATTTTTAATAAACCAGAGAAATTCTCAATTGTTATTTTTAATAAACCAAAGAAATTCTCAATTGATATTTCAATAACAAACCAGAGAAATACTCAGATTTTTCTAGAATTTCTCTGGTTCTGGTAAGTTGCCATTGTTATCCCATTCTAATGTTGCTTACATATTACAATGTGGAATTTTTCCAGTTGAATTCAGTTGAACAATGTTGCTTACCTAATGAATCACAATGATTTGGATGTGAATGAGAAGAGAAGTAGAGAAACTCATCCAGAGAAATTTGGTCCAGAGAAATTTCTCTGGGCCAGAATTTCTCTGACCAATTTTCTCTGCATTGAAATTTCTCTAGACCAAATTTCTCTGGACCAATTTTCTCTAGACTGAAATTTCTCTGGATCAAGGTTGAGGGAACTTAGACATTATGAAAATATTTGATGTCCTTTATGCTATAAAATCATAATACCAGGGACCTTAAAAAAAAAATCCCTTTTGAATTTGGATCATCAAATCTATTTGTACACACTAATGTACAAAAGCCATTATTGAGGTCTACGTACTACAACACTTATCAATTGGAATAATGATATGGGTGCTGTTATGGTGTGCAACCCCTTAAGGTTATACACCATATGCAACCAACACAAAAGGTGTAAGTGGAAGATGCAAACATAAAACATGACAGCAAACAGAAAGGTGTAAGTGTAAGGTATAAGTTGCACACTTAAGAAAAGTCCTAATGATATATATATAAATTAATGTACTAATTAGTATAGTAACAGATAATATGTCATAATTTTAAAAATTTTGAATATTTGTAATTTATATAATAGGTGAAATCAGTAATAATGACATAACACTAGTTGGTATACTAGTGTGTATATTAATTGGTGCATGTAATATCACCATATTAATTGAGAATTAAGTGTCACCATACAAAATATGTACACCAAAAACTGTAATAATAAGAAATAAAAAGAATTAAAAATGCAAAAAAGAGGCTAAATATTATTCTCTTATATCAGATAATTAGATCAAATCAGTGGCACAACTACTTTAGTTATAATAACTCTAGTGTGGGTGCATTCTTAAACCTATTTTTATTTATTTATTTTCTTTCTTTTAATTCCACTAAGGTAGGCCCATGCCTTTGTCTTTGTCGTCCAATCTGCACTTGACACGTGGTCTCACATTTCGCTTCATCCTCTACCCAATCATGTCTCACAAGTGATTGTTGATAACATCTGAACGCCACAAATAACATGAACACTGCATGGGATGTAAATCAATAATGCATGTGAGAAAAACCCAAAAATATTATCAACAATTTATGTATGTGTTATTTATTTTACAAAATTTATTTGCACTTTTTTAGTTTAAATTTTGAACTTTCATGTTTAAGTACTTGTAATTTAAAAAGTTAAGATATATATATATATATTTTTTTAATTTTAGTTTATTTATTTTTTCAGCTTAAAAAATATGCTCAAAAAGCTATATTTTTTAAGTTAAGTTTGAAATGTTTTTTTATTTTTATTATTATTTTTTAAATTACAAATAAGTTTTACCAAACAATCTCTAAATTGTTAAACTCAATTTGTTTTTTCAAATTACCAACAAATTATTTTTTTAGATAAATGTACGAAGTTGACCTTTTCTTATAACTGTCCAAAAAGTTTTGGATTTTTTTATTGAAAAGAAAAATAATAAATAAAAATGGTAGATTATTGTACATACTTAACAAGAAAAAAAAATAAAAATAAAATTGTTGTACATTTATATAGCCAAAGTTCTTATCAAAATATGATAGAAAGTTATTGTGAGGTTTATATCTTTAGCGATTCATAAACTTGTAAATTTGTATTAATATTAGAATGGTTATATATATAGTCAATTTCTAAATGCAATTATATATATGACTCAAATGGATAAACAATACGTAACAAAAAAAAGTTTGATATGTTTAATCTTTGCACGAATCAAGGCATTCAGTTAAACACTGTATAATAACTATACGATTAACAAAATTTAACTAAATCTAATATTATGTTTATGTGTTTTTAAGATTTGTCGACTTCACGAAACTACCTATGTTGAGAAATAACATTCAAACCATTCGAGCTTTGAAAGAGAACTTGAGGTGAAAAATATATATACTATACATTATTTTTTATAAAAAACCTAAGAGTATGCATTATTATATGTACTTACTATTATTCATGTGTATATATAGGTATGAATGGAATGACAAAAGTGTCCTTACCTGCCCATATGCGAGCTATGACCGATGAGAGGTTCCATACAAGGGCAAAGATGCCAAAAGCCACAGCCTTCTTGTGTGAGCATGATTCCCAAGCGTCTCTCAATTGTCCAATCCAAAATTTACCTATAATAACAAATAAATAAATGAATAAGGAAGACCGCTCTCATATAAAATATGTTTTCATGTAAATTACAAAGAAATCAAATTTTCCACATAAATTGTGTTGTTCAGGTCAG
Organism: Camellia sinensis; assembly: GCF_055761805.1. Classification (NCBI taxonomy): domain Eukaryota; kingdom Viridiplantae; phylum Streptophyta; class Magnoliopsida; order Ericales; family Theaceae; genus Camellia; species Camellia sinensis. The sequence goes on along the minus strand of NC_138965.1, from coordinate 20,597,838 downwards.
TAAGAAACTTATGAGATCCATATGTTTAGATTTTGCGTTGTGAAAATCTTAACCAAAAAAATTAAACTTTCCAGTAACTGTTAGCACCATAAATCTGCAATTTTTATTATTATTTATTATTTATATAATTGCAGGACACGTGGCATCCTCTTATTCATTTGGAAGTTAAAAGAAGTTATAGAGATAATGGAGAATATGAAGGACAAAGTGGATGAGTGGGAGGACAAAGTGGATGAGTGGAAGGACACATGGCAAGACAAGAATGAAGATGGAAGAAATGGGTAGTTACTAAGTAATTATTGCTGTATTTTTTCTTCTATAAATAGCCATTAATGGCTAGATTGTAAGGGGCAGAATCATAAATCAAAGACAATTGATTTCAATATTTCTTGTCATTTTTCTTATCTTAGGAGTAGCTTAACATAGATTTATATTTCGAAGTATTTATTTTCAGCATTTCCATTTCGAAGCATTTTATGCACTTTCTTTTCGAAGCATAGGAGTAGAGGTAAGTAATTATTACTTTGATTGTTCACTCAATCATCTTTCTCCATCCCTTTTTCTTCTTTTACTTTTTCTTTTCGCTACACTTGGCAAATTTGAAGTCCTCTTCGTTGAGGCAAAAGAACCGTCAACACAATCGCTTGATAATTGGCTTGAATTTAATCTGTAAGGATTTTTCAATCCTTGCTGGCACGCTCGCATTTATGATATTTTCCTTCGTAGGAAAAATAAGCCAACATTAACTTTTGTTTTCTTGGTAAATGAACTGTTAAATTTAAATTTTTCTTGTAAAATTCTAATGTCAAATGAACATAATATATACAAGAAAATAAATTTCTTTTTCCTTTATATATAAAATTCATCACACTTGAACCGAGTTCAAAAGATTGATTTTAGTGAATAAGATGTTTTTTTTTAATATATATAAAAAAAAAAACTCATCCATATGTATTTGCTTAGAGGCCCATTATATATTAAATCTATATTCTTAGGGTATGTTTGATTAGCACAACTAATAATGAAAAGATTAACAACCCATGATATTAGTGTAAGACTAATTATCCATCTAAATTAGTGAGATATATAATTACTTCTTGTTCACATTTATTTTACGATAAATATGGAAATATATAATCTCAATTATATGTATGTATTGCGTAATTAGTTGGGAATTAAAAAATTCGTCAAATTTGTTTGATAGAATGACTATTAGAATATAATCTAAATAATAAAAATTACAACCAAACAATATAATGTAAGTCTCACAAATTAATAATCTCAATCTAATGTTATAATTTGCTCAATCAAAACAAGCTTTCTATCTCTTTGCACATACTAAGGAAAAAGAGAAAAAGAAAAAATAAGAAAAAGAAAAAGAGCAGTTATGTGATTCATGAGACACAGACCTATTTAGTGCAACTTATTATAAAATAAAAATTAATAATAACAAAACAAAAGTCAAAAACGATCACCCCCCATTTTCTTTCACAAAGACTTCTAAATAAAAATTTAAACAACTCATATAAACTGTCTCTTTTGGAAATAACATGAAAAGTCAAAAGTCAATTTTTAATTTATTTTGGATCATATCATCTTTTTTATTTTTTACACATTTTTTTAAAAAGTTAAAAAAATTAACTTTTAACTAATTTCTCAAAACAACCATCAAATATCACACTGACTGGGGTAGAGCATAGAATGCTTTGTGATAAATTCAAGTGTATTGTGGTGTGGTTTATACGAATGTTTACTTATAAATTAAAACTTGATAATTTAAAAGTAGAAGTTAAAAAAAATTAAAAATTAATTTTCAAAATTTATTTAAGTTATTTTTTATTAATAAATTATAAGCAAAAACGTAGAAGTTAAAAAAAAAAAAGAAGTTAGTCTTTTTTTTAAACTTATTTAAGTTATTTCTTATTAATAAATTATAAGCAAAAACTGTACTAAACAATCTAGCATAGACTCTCAGAATAAATAAAAAAAATTATAAGCCGCTCAGATAAATTGCACCAAACAATACCATACTCTAATGTTGCACTATCATACACATACTTGTTGACAAATGTTAAAAATTTATAATTTATAATTTTAAATCCATCCACAATGATTTAAGAAAGAGTTAAAATTTTATGATTGACAAATCAAAAATTAACATTTATTATTTAAAATTATTGTACACCAAATTATATGAATTTTTATTTAGAGATTTTATACATTCTTCACTTAAAAAATACTAAAAAAGAAGGTAATAAATAAATAAAGAGCAAATTATAATAAACTTAAACTATGACCAATTTGCTTTTTGTTCCTCTAAACTTCAAAACTCAACTGTTAAACCACCTTAAAATATTATCTTGTTACAGTTAATCATTTCTATTAGAATTTTGTTAGGGATTTACACAAAATCAAATCATATATAAAGCACATCACACATTTATTTAATTTTTAAGGCAATAATGTATTTATCTAGTGATTCTGTTTGCACTTTACCACTAAGATAAAAAAGACAAAATACAAATGAAATTACTAGATAAGAGTATCATTGCTTTTAAAAAATCAATAACGGATATTATTATTCTAAAAAATAATAAGTGTGTCATGTATTTCACACATGAATTGATTTCGTTAAAATTCCAAGACAAAATCCTAACAAAATATATTGAGTGTAAAATGATGATAATTCAAAGTAGTTAACTGTTACATTTTGAAGTTCAAAGGGACAAATGACAAATTAATTATATAGTTTAAGAAGGTTTATTGTAATTTACCAATAATTAAAAAAAAAAAAAATTATGCACTAGTCGTGGGACAAATTCAAATAGTGTCATAATTTGTTATTAATTGATTAAAATTATGGGATCTAATATTCTTCCCTAACCGCTTCGCTTCCTCCCTTTGGAAAGCAAGTTTTTGCACAAAAATAGCCAAAACATTCAATCACATCATTCTTTTTACTTTTTTTACACATATTTAATAAAATGTTAGTAAAAAATTAATTTAAATAGTCAATTTCCAAACGAGCTCTAAAACCTCGTTTGGAAACATGTTATTTTAATATTTTTTTTTTGAATTTTTTGCTAAAATATGAGATAAAAAAGAAAAATGCTAAAGACTCCCAAAAGATTTATTAAAAAAATTCTACCAAATGTCTCACATGGCTATAAGATTCATACCATGAGAGTCTTATATGTGTCTTACACCCACGTGAAACATTTGATAAATCTTTTTAGTCTTTAGAATTACTAGGAAAAAAAATAATATGTTTGAGATAAATTTTTGACTTTTTATAAAAAAAAAAATAAAGAAAAAAAGGAGAAATCTTTGACATTTTTATGCAATTTACTATTTCTTTTACTTATTTAATGATTTTTTTTAAAAAAATTAGGTTAAAATCAACAAATAATATTAGAGATCATGGAAAAAAATCATTAAATATTCCATGAATTTTTTTTATTTTTTAATTAATATATAATATTTTATTATTTATATAATCTAATAATAAAAAATCTTTCATAACCATCCTCATAATATTTTCTCCATAATCCCTGTCATTACTCAAAATCAATCCTTCCTAAACAATGCTTGAGAATTACAAACAGTAAGCATAGTGGAGAGTATTATTACCGTAAGCAGTGATGAGTGTGGAATACGATGAGCATATCTTTGGTACGCTGAATACTCCAAAAAACCCTGTTCACACCACACCCAGTTGTCACACCACATCTACTAGTCAGCGCAAAATGACAATCCATAATATAAATAATTAAATAATGCTCAGAAAATTTTAACTTTTTGGTTAGATCTGTTTGGTTCCCGAGAAAAAATTGGAGAAAACTATCAAGCAAAAATAAGCATTTATGGGATTCCCAAGAAATATTTATCACGTAAAATTATGTAAAAATGCTACATTAGGATTAAACTTGTGGCACATTCCTCGTGTATCAAATTGGAGTTATTGTATAATTATTTAAATTTTATTAACTAATATTTTAACAAATTTTTAACAATTGTCATGGATCCCACAATAGATCATGCCAATTAGTAAAATTATTCAACTTGTTTGATTTGAATTTTTAAGATTAATTTTTTAAAAAATTAATTTTTTTTTATTTTTCTTATTTTTTTGTTTTCACTAATTTTTTTTTTAAAATATTCTAAGTAATTTTTTTAATTTTTAAATACACGTAACATAAATACACTTAACAAATATAATATTCGTAAAAAAATATTTAAAAAATTCACTAAATATCAAAAATATTAAAAAATTCAATACATTTTTCATATTCTTGTGTATTTATTGATTTTTTAAAATATTTATTTACAAATATTTTATTTTTTAGATACATCTAAATAAAGTGCATTTAAAAAAGTAAAAAAAATTGTTTAAAATTTTAAAAATATTCACTAAAATAAAAGAATTAAAAATTCAATTTTCAAAAAATTATATCTAAAAAATTAAAACCAAACACAATGATTATTTCTTTGATAGTGAGAATTGTAAAATGATTTAAGCTTTTTTTAACCTAATTTATTTTGCAAAGATAAACATATTTTGAAAATGTTACTTTTTTTATATCGAGTCAATAAATTTATATACATTGTAAAAGAAATAATTAAATTTGCACATTTATACATTCAAATTCAATTCGACTAAATATCGTTCGAGATTTTATCGAAAGATAAACAAGTTAAATTTAAACATTTTGAAATTCATTCATTAAAATTTTAAATTAAGCTTGAACAATCTTTTTTTTTAAAAACAATTTAAACACTACTATTCAACTTAATTAGTTTACACCGTCTCTGGATCAGGAATTTGAAAAAGAAAAATAAAATTAAGCAAAAATTTAACTTACACTTCATTAAAAAAAAAATTACATTTTTTTTTTCAAATCTCATCCTAAATCCATAATCCAAACACTCCTTACAATTTTATTTATAATTGATGAGACTCCAATGTAACACTTATATTGCCACTTGGCGAAGGTAAAATAAACTTTTAACTCCACTAAAATGATGAATAATAATGAATAAAAAAGATTAGTCAACAAATTTAGCACCTAAATTTTTAAGAAAATTACTATTCATACTCTACTTTTGCTTTCTATCCTTTAAATTTTGTTCTTAACCAAAACACAATATGGAGTGTGAATAGCCAGTGAGGGGTGTAAATAACAATCTCCATTTTGAAAATTCAAATGAAATCATAACTCACCCAATTTGGCCATCTTCCAAATAGTTATGGAGCTGCCACACTTTGCCAAAACAAACAGTATGATTGCCAACTGACAAGGTCACATTTAAAAACAATAAAACATCAAGAAGAAAGAATACTATAGATCTATACTACAAATTCAAATTATGATACTATAGAAAAGGAAAAAAGAGTTGCCTAAAATTCCTATTGAGTGGATCAAATTCATTTTGAAAGTAATATTCACATCATCAAGTTTAAATCTATATTATAGATTCAAATTTTAAACATTATTCTGATATTTTTTCTGAAAAACAATAGAAAATGAGTGAAATGAAACTCACCTTCATTGTAGTGGCAGGATCTCCACAAAAAAGGGCTTTGAACTTTAGAAGAAACTCATTCAAATAAGGAAGAATCATTTTTACTAACCATACTGCCTCTTCTTCCCCAACAACATAGTCTTGGTTTGTATCATCTCCTCCTATGACTCCCCTGTTATTTTTTCCAAAATTATAGCCAAAAAAAAAAAAAGCAAAAGAAACCATCAAACAAGTCTTTAATTAACACCTATGTGGTAAATGAACTTTCCCATAAAAAATAAAAAAGAATAAAGGGAGTTTCAAATGAATAGGAAACACGCAAATAGAAAATCAATATAGTGCAAGTGAGACATGTGTCTGGTGCAAGTGAGAACTGTGCGAAAATGACATAGTTCTCACTTGCACTTTCTCAATTTGCAATTATTTTTCTCTTTTTCATTTATCTGAAGTTCTTCATTTAATAAATTACCTGCAAATAATGGATCGAAATAAGAAGATTACAGCAAGATAGACAAGACCCAGATAAGAAACCACAGTTATGAAGCTGTAAAAGTCATCAAAGTGTGTTTTTAGCTCTGTGCTCTGTTTTGAAACAGGGGACGAGTAAAATGAACAAGAAAAATTGGATAATGAGCATGGTTAGAGTAGTTGTGTTGTGTCATATGAGCTTGGAGTATTATTTCTGACCTGATATTGATATCTTTGGTGTAAGATGACGCAATTATGATAAATGTTCCAATACCGAACACGAATGCTGATTTCGAGACATCTCTCCACATAACCAAATCAACTGTTCAAATTTAACAAACATCACAAAATGAATGCTTGAAAATGGAGAGGTATAGTGAAGTAGCATCCAAAAAAAAAAAAAAAAGAATTCAAATCCATCCATCCGTGAAAACTTGCCTAAACTCTGCAATTTATTATGGGTTTGAGAAATCCTCTGGAATCCAGTCTGGGTTTCAGGACTCCTCTGGAATCCATGTGACATTGGAACTACAAAGCAACCAAAATTGAAACACATTAAAGATTAACAAAGGTAAAATGTCATAATAAGTGAAAATAAAAATCAGTGAGATGTTAGTAAAGCGAGACTCTTACTTGGTTTAGTTTTTTTGGGAGTTAGATGAGTCCTAGAGTGGTTCACTAAAGTAGTAGTCTGTTTTTTCACTATTGGTGAGATGGGTAGTGGTTTTTCTTGAACTTTATGCAACATTTTCTCCTCATTCACAACCTGTTTGGGCTTTTGTTCTGGTATGCTAATTTTCTTAACATCAAAGCTCTTCTTCTCTATCTCAATCTCAATTCCCTCATCCAATGCTTCATCCCAATCTTCATCATCATCATCATCATCATCATTTGCCACCAATTTTGGAGCAGATTTGACTTCACCCATATTGCTCAAACTACTAGAAATGACCTTTTCTTCACACACACCACACTCTTTGCAAGTTTCATCAGATCTAGTCTCATCAATTCCAACTGGGCTCTTCTCAATTGCCACAACAGACTCAACAAAAGCCTCGTTCGACTCCGGTTTCGTCACCTTCAATTCAAATGAATTCCTCCCAGTTCCATCACCCAACCCATCTAACTTTTTGCTTGGACCATCCAAAGATTTATTTGAAACCAATTTTGTTTTTGTATCTACAGATTCATCCAAAGCCTTATTGAACTCTGGCTTCACTTTCCTCAATTGAACTAAATTCCTCTCAAATCCATCATCAGATTCACCAATTAACTTCTGGGATTCAGACTTTGCCTTCCTAACCTGATTTGGGTTTCTCTCAGTTCTTTCAACAAACACATTTAGCTCCTTAGATTCCTCAGATCTTGTCTTCATTTTGTGAATTGGGCTTCTCTTAATTCCATCAACAGACACACTTAGTTGCTCAGATCTTGATTTCTTTGACTGAACTGGGTTTTTCTTGATTCCATCAGTAGATACACTCAACTCCTTACACTGTACATCCAAATTCTTGTTTATTTCAGATCTTTGCCTTGCAATCTGAATTGGGCTTCTCTGAAGCCCATCAGAATTCTCAGATTTCCATGTCTTCCTCTTGCCACTGACCCCAATAGGACTTGGTTTTGGTCTCAAACGTTTGTCACCACTCTCTTCTGAGTTCTCTTCTTCACCATTGAAGACTTTGATTCCTCCTTTGATTTCATCACTCATCATTCTGCTCTCCCAAACAGAACCTGCCACCACACCATTTCTTGTTGTGCGCTTTCTTCTACCCACCTCCATTTCCTTATAACTCTCTCTCTCTCTCTCTAGTTTCTCCTGTAATGAGTACACTAGGGACACTGGTTTTTTTCTTTTTTTTCTTTGAACGGAGGTGTAGACGTCCCCCGAACGCCCCGGGAGGGTTAGGTCCCGTTCTGTTCATTTGGGGTCACTACAGCTCGGACTCTTAAATTTGTCACGGTTCCTAATTTGAACCAAAGAGTCCAAATCCGGCAAATCGTTTTGAGAAACAGATTTTTGAAAAAGTAGTGCCAAACATGGACTGCTTTGCCAGATACAGAGTCGCCACCTAAATATTTTATTTTGGGAAATTTAGGAAACCCTGACTCGGTGCCAAAAGGCCACGTGTCCGTCATCACCAAAGTTGCCTCGGCTCGGGAACTTGGGTACGATTGGGGAAGGTCACTTCGTGAGCACCCCCGCTCGCCCGGTCATAGACCGGCCTCTACTAACCATGATATCAATTTTTGAAAACTTTGTATGTCCTTAAACCGGTTATTAGCCTAAGTTACTACGTGATGCTCACAACATATAAGTATAGACCGGGTCGCTCAAATTGGAACAAAACATTTCATGCTTGTTTTTGAAAATGGTTTGCTACCCGCAGGTAGGCTTGAAACAATTGATGATTTATTCCAATTCAGATAACCCAACCTTCACCCACAGGCATTCAGGCAGTTATATCAGATAAGCATATAGCCTCATGGTAAGCATGCTATCATGGCAGTCACTCACACGCATGCAAGGATGCTAAAGCATAAAACTTACCGAGTACTCCAAGCCAAAATAGAAACTACATTAGAAATCATGCATGATCCTAAGTATATAGAAATGCCTAATGCAACACATGCAAAATGCAACTATAGCAGGCTCGGCTATTCTAAGATGACATATGGAATGCTACAGCTAACATGTATTCAATTTGGAATTGAAAATACAATGCAGTTAGTATGATGCGCCGAGCCCGGTGCATGCAATACAGATGAATGAATGCAAACATACTGTCATACTGTATGCTAATTGAAATATGCCCTAATCTAACCATCATAAGCGGATAAATAAAAGGGAGAAAGACGTGGGGTTGGAAGACATACATCACACTCACGCACACTTATTACAGTTATGCCCTCGCTTAGAGGGTCCGAATAAATATACAGTCCCAATATTACAGTCCCGAATAAAAGAATATTACAGTCCAAAATATTACAAAATCCTAATTAATTAATGAATTAACTAAGAAAGCAAATAAAACTGGCGTGCAAGCCAGGGACTGCCTTGCTTCTGATGGATGATACATGTCCGGGTTGTCTTGCGCGGAAATCCACCGGAATGCCCCAATTAGCCTCTGTTTACACCTGTTCTTGAAATGCGTGCCAAGCCCCAAAAGGTTGCTGATTCTTCGTTTTACTGCAACAGAGAGCAGGAAAGGGGCATAGCAATGTATTTGCACAGATATATGCATGTCTCGATCCTCGTGCCACCAATCATGCATACCGAGGCATAATGGCCGAGGAGTCGAAATGCACAACTCAATATAGGATGAATGCACATGAAACTACAGCTAAAACCTAACTCCATCATGGATAATCCGGAGTGTCGGTGACTGGGGGAATTGAGACATATTCCGTCACTCGGAGTACGAAATGTACCTCGTTTCCCATGCCCGGGCTAACTCCTATTCCGGACACGATGCAATATGCATGATATGCATGAAATGCAACTAAGGTGTAATCCTAACATACACAATGCTATGAAAATGAGATGTCTCGAAATGCGTGCACACGGGCACGCAAACTGAGGTAATGGCAGGATGCTATAAAAATGAGGTGCCTCAAAATGCGTGCACATGGGCACGCAAACCGAGATGATGATACGTGTCTCAAAATACGTGCACGGGGCACGCAAACAGAGGCAATGATATGTGTCTCGAAATATGTGCACACTGGCACGCAAACCGAGGCGATGATATGTGTCTCGAAATGCGTGCACGCGGGTACGCAAACCGAGGCGATGATATGTGTCTCGAAATACGTGCACGCGGGCACGCAAACCGAGGCGATGATAGAATGTGATGAAATGACATGGAAATGATAGATGGGCTTATACCAACATGAGTGAGCCTCAGCCACACTCACATAGGATGCCGGCGGATAAAAAAATGGAGTGCCTTGAAATGCGTGCACACGGGCACGCAAACCGAGGCGATGTCAAAATGCAGTGAAATGACATGGAAACATGATATGGACTTATACCAACATGAGTGAGCCTCAGCCACACTCACATGGGATGCTGGCGGATAAAAATGAAGTGCCTCGAAATGCGTGCACACGGGCACGCAAACCGAGGCGATGACAAAATATGATGAAATGACATGGAAATGATAGCAATCATTCTAATGGAATTTCAGCAGTAAAATATGGGGGAAAAACAGTCCCGAAATGAGGCGAAATGACATGAAATGCATGGAATTGCCCTGAAATGCAACATTAGGCACCCGAAATGGCCTATAGCTATGCCAAACATGCACAATATGGACATGCAATACAAAGACAGAAGCTAGACAGTCCCAAAAAAGGCACTTTCACAGTTATAAACATGGCCAAACAGCAAGCATAGGTATGGCAAAAATGGCATGCAAGAATAGGGGCCAAAAGAGGGGTAATGAAGCAAGTGATATAAGAAAAACCCAAACTGAAAAATTTCCTTCTACAACACTGAAGAGGGACCAAAAATATGAATATTTACAGTATATGGCAGCCTCAAAATCAATATACAAATATGCTAAAAATGTGATGCAACACAAGGCTCAAAAGGTGCTATAACATGAAGTATACAAAATAATCACCAAACAGAAAAAAAGTGTTAATGAAACATGAAGTATAGGCCAAAATAAGGCCACTTTCAGTTCGGACCGAGGTCCAAAAACAGAAGCAAAGGGGGCTGCCAATTTATGCAAAAATGGGGCCAAATAAGGGATATAACTACAAGTGACACATGGAGGCACCAAAAAATGTTGAGCCCTTCTCCAATGTTGAAGAGGGGCTCAAAATAAGCCTTATATCAGTTTACAACATGCCCAAAAACAGATTGCTCATGGGCCAAAAATAGCATGCAAAATCATGACATACAAGAGGATCAATGAAGCAAGTGTATCATGGAGGGCTCAAACAGGGTTGTGCCCTTAATGAAAAGTGAAGTTAAGCTCAAAAGAGGGCCCTTTTCAGTTAGGGTCGGAGCTTGAAACAAAAAGCAAGTGGGGCTTACAAATAAATCAAGAAAAAGGGTCAAAAGAGTAAAAGTATTACTTACCCTTGAAGACTCAAACTTTTGTTGCTTCTTGGATGAATTTGCAGCTTCTTTGACCTTTGAGAACCCTTCCTTGTTGCGGGAAATGAGGTAATGGTGGTAGAGCTTGGTGGTGTAGAAGGAATGATGGTTAGGGATTTAGGGTTTTTCAAAGAATTGAGAAGGATGGAGATGGAGTTGTGTATGGAGACTTGAAGGAGAGTTTTTCTAACCCCAAAATACTACAAGGCTTGCTTGCTATATAGGCCAAAGAAGGGGTGTAAAGGTGGGGGAAAAGGAGAGTAATATTCCCCCACGAAATATCCCCCAGATAAAGATCTTGTCTGGGGGAAACAGCTCCACAGCTGTAAAGTGTACAGTGCAAGGAAGCAGGCCGGCCTGGTACTTTTGTTGCAGGTGGCCGGCCGGCCACACCCCCTAGCCGGCCGGCTAGGGGTCAAAAGGTTCAATCATATTTTCTGGCCGGCCAGCAACTGGTGAGGTACTCCTATGTGTGTACAACACAACCATGTGGTTAAAATTCCAAGAAAGTGGGTCCAAGGGGTTCAACATTGGCTCGGAAAGAGGGGTTCAAAAGGGTCAACTTGAATTACTGGCCGGCCATGAACTTTTAGGGTCCTCTCATGTGTGTACATCACAAATATGTGGTTCAAAGTTCAAGAAAAAGGGTCCAAGGGGTTCAACATTAGCCCGGAAGAAAGGGGTCAAAAGGGTCAGGTAACCTTAATGGCCGGCCACCAACTTTTAGGGTCCTCTCATGTGTGTACATCACAAATATGTGATTGAAAGTTGGCAACACTAACCCTAGGGTGTTCAACATTAGCCCGGAAGTGCGAAAAACGGGCGCCGGAGGGCGTCGGAGGATGCATAACTGGCTGCTGCAACAATTGCTGGCCTCCCACCCTTCAGTGACCTCCCCGGTGATAAAACAGAGGTACCTGCCAAAAATGAACGAAAACCGTTGCAAAACGAACGCTCGGGGACCAAAACCCGCAGTTCGAGGTCCTGAAAATGGGCTGTTAAGCACCGAAAGTGGCAATCGGCCACGAAGTGGGTTTCTCAGACCCCAGTGTCCCTCAAAAGGGAGCAAAAAGGAAGTATGCCAAAAACCGGAGCAATAGGAGATGGTTAAGCGGTCCCGAACCGAGGCACACGGCCTACGGTCCCGAAAACCGGGAACCGGACTCCGAAATGGGCAAAATGGCCTATGGCCACAAAATGTAGCCTACGGCCACTGAGAGATGGTCTACGGGACCTCTCCCTCCCCTCAGGAAAAGAAACAGAGAAAACCGAGTCTGGTTCGCAAACCGAGACAAGGCACAGAAGAGGGTTCGGAAGTCTGGAGGCAGGGCTCACGGCCGCGACTCTGAGACTTCTGAACGAGCACATTATGCAACATCACCAAGCGCTCAATCGGTGACGTCTGAGTCTTAAGGTCGGTCAAAAATGGGGTGTCTACAGTTGCCCCTCTTTGACAGAACTCGGAAGTCATAAGTGACGGGAGTGAATGTCAAAGCCCAGAGACGACCCATTTTTGACAAGGCCGAAGACTTAGACAATCATACAAGATAAACAGAGATGTGCCCGTAGGCATGCCCGCAGGCAGGGGGCAAAATGCAAATGATATGCAAGAAGCTGAAGGTACCTCAATGATCATGCAAATGTAGCAAGCTGTAATGAAGCAAGTATTCGCAAATAGATGCAACAGTTTTAAGCAAGAGTGCAAAGCAACAACTACATTTCATGCAGTTAAGAATGCGGAGGATTATTCAATCCCCGCCACATCTCACACGGAGAAGATACAATACCTGCTCGATTCGTCTGGTTGCACCAGCCTCAATTGAACCGTACATACAATATCGTGCCTGCAAAAGAGAGAAATTACAACAAGTACAATATGCTACCAACATATATTTAATGTGATTCCGAAAGTTCGACACACGCAGTGCCGGCAAGTGTATGCATCGCAATGTAAGAGTGGAACATGCGTGACAACGTATGCTCAAACACCGAAGCATGATTAACATCAAGAAATGTGCACGTTAATGCAGGTATGTTCATGAGAATGTAAGATAATGTGACACGAGCAAGAATCAGGGTGTCCGTTTGTTATGAAACAACGAGTACGGAAACGCGTGTTTCGGCGAAGGTAACTCGATCGCGGCCTCCGACCCACTTCCCTGAAAGGTTACAACTCATTCAAAAAGGATACACTTTGATTTCGACGAGTGGTGATGAGACACATGTCAGAACTTGAAGCCGAAGTCCCGGTGGAGCTATTTCGCGACCGGAAATGTACTTTTCTTGAACTTTTTCAGGTCCCGGGAACTCCGATCTTCCTCAAAATTTGCAGAGAGCTAGGTGAGCATGTGAGGGACATGGCCGGCCGTTCATCTTCCCAAGGGGAGGTGGCCAACCGGTTTCCAATAAAGCTAATGGCTGGCCGGCCATTTCTGCAAAAAGCAGATAGCTGGCCAGCTAGAAATAGGGGCCGGCCGGCCATGTGCTTTATCCGGGGGTATTTTGGTCTTTTTCTCCCCCTTTTTGCATGCCTCTTCAACCAAGACTTGAGGCCTATAAAAGGCAGCCGAGGCTCCTTCCTTTTCTTGCCTTCTACAACACTTTCCTCTCCAGATCTGAGTTTCACGCGCATTTTCCAACGCCCCGTGCAAATTGTTTTCGCAAAAACACTCAGTTTCAAGCACTTTGGAGCGATTAAATTCCGGCTTCGGAGCTTCTTTTTGCATTTTCGCCACTTGAGGTAAGTTTGTCTCAATATTTGAAATATTTTCTCGGGAGTTGACTTTTGTTGACTTTTTCCATTTCCCGAGAGTTGACTTTTGTTGACTTTTTCCAATTTTGGCCCATTTTGCTCATTTCTGCTCCCTTTTACAGATTCTTTGAAAATGGGGGGCAATTCTCCCCACGGCGGAGGTTTTCCAGGTGCCGGAGATGATTTCGATCCTATGACTCTACCCCCGAGGACCCGACCTTTCATTCCCGGGAGGTACCGTCCGCCAGCACACGTTCTTCCGCGCGCTGTCTTCCGTCACTTTACCAGTTTTGACGAGCGAGCACCCGGGGATCTGCTTCTCAGAGAGCCGGAGCAGCATCTCTCTCACGAGGCCCGAGAGGTATTTACTTCATTTTCTGTATTTTACATTTCGCACCCTTGCCATGCTTGAATATGCTGTTTAGTTTATGACATAGTACTTTGCTTACATCTTGAACATGTAGTTTCAACACTTGAATTTCTGAACACTCGGCTCATTAATTAATTGCGAACACACAGTACACATTAGTTAAGAGGCGAACACACGGCTCAATCACTGATTTGTCAAACACACAGCCCGAATTTGAAAGTGAACACACAGCCTACACTTTAAATTTTCTGAACACGCAGCCCAGATTAGATAGTGAACACGCAGCCCACAATTTAATTGAAAGTTGAACACGCAGCCCAAACTTCAAATTTTCTGAACACGCAGCCCAGGTAGATAGTGAACACGCAGCCCACAATTTAACTGAAAGTTGAACACGCAACCCAAATTTCAAATTTTCTGAACACGCAGCCCAGGTAGATAGTGAACACCCAGCCCACAATTTAACTGAAAGTTGAACACGCAGCCCAAACTTCAAATTTTCTGAACACGCAGCCCAGATAGATAGTGAACACGCAGCCCACAATTTAACTGAAAGTTGAACACGCAGCCCAAACTTCAAATTTTCTGAACACGCAGCCCAGATAGATAGTGAACACGCAGCCCACATTTTAACTGAAAGTTGAACACGCAGCCCAAACTTCAAATTTTCTGAACACGCAGCCCAGATAGATAGTGAACACGCAGCCCACAATTTAACTGAAAGTTGAACACGCAGCCCAAACTTCAAATTCTCTGAACACGCAGCCCAGATAGATAGTGAACACGCAGCCCATAATTTAACTGAAAGTTGAACACGCAGCCCAAACTTCAAATTCTCTGAACACGCAGCCTAGATAGATAGTGAACACGCAGCCCACAATTTAACTGAAAGTTGAACACGCAGCCCAAACTTCAAATTTTCTGAACACGCAGCCCAGATAGATAGTGAACACGCAGCCCACAATTTAACTGAAAGTTGAACACGCAGCCCAAACTTCAAATTTTCTGAACACGCAGCCCAGATAGATAGTGAACACGCAGCCCACAATTTAACTGAAAGTTGAACACGCAGCCCAAACTTCAAATTTTCTGAACACGCAGCCCAGATAGATAGTGAACACGCAGCCCACATTTTAACTGAAAGTTGAACACGCAGCCCAAACTTTAAATTTTCTGAACACGCAGCCCAGATAGATAGTGAACACGCAGCCCACAATTTAACTGAAAGTTGAACACGCAGCCCAAACTTCAAATTTTCTGAACACGCAGCCCAGATAGATAGTGAACACGCAGCCCACATTTTAACTGAAAGTTGAACACGCAGCCCAAACTTCAAATTTTCTGAACACGCAGCCCAGATAGATAGTGAACACGCAGCCCACATTTTAACTGAAAGTTGAACACGCAGCCCAAACTTCAAATTTTCTGAACACGCAGCCCAGATAGATAGTGAACACGCAGCCCACATTTTAACTGAAAGTTGAACACGCAGCCCAAACTTCAAATTTTCTGAACACGCAGCCCAGATAGATAGTGAACACGCAGCCCACAATTTAACTGAAAGTTGAACACGCAGCCCAAACTTCAAATTCTCTGAACACGCAGCCCAGATAGATAGTGAACACGCAGCCCACAATTTAATTGAAAGTTGAACACGCAGCCCAAACTTCAAATTTTCTGAACACGCAGCCCAGATAGATAGTGAACACGCAGCCCACATTTTAAATTTTTTGAACACGCAGCCCAGATTAGAATTTGCATGTAGCTTTTTTCACTTCATCGGCACACAGCCCATTTCATTCCATTGGCACACAACCCATTTATCTCATTGGCACACAACCCATTTATCTCATTGGCACACAGTCCTTTCATTTCATTAGCACACAGCCCATTTCATTTCATTGGCACACAACCCATTTCATTTCATTGGCACACAGCCCTTTCATTTCGTTATTGACACATGTATTCATTCTGAATGCAGGTTGGTTCCCGCAGTGTGCGAGGGTATGGTTCTACCATCGCGCGAGATTGGTATGCCGAGCTCCCGGAGGCCGTCCGAGATTTGGTAGATTTGGCAGGATTCGGACCCTTCTGCGTTGGGTTGTCACGTTGTCCTGCCAGGAGGACGCTGATGGCAGCCCTGGTAGAGAGATGGTGGGACACCACCAATTCCTTTCATTTCTCTGCTACCGGGGATATGACCATGACCCCTTTTGACTTCGCTGTATTGACCGGTTTAGACGTCGGAGGTTGGTCCATCCCTTACGATGAGGATATGGGCGAGTGGGAGGCCGCCTGGATGTATTTATTGGGGGCTCACCCGCCTGTTGATAGGGTTTCAGGGAGAGTCCGATACACTTGGTTCTCCTCCCATTTCCGGCGAGCGGAGATGGTGCCTGAGACTCCCGAGGAGACAGAGCAGTATGCCCGTGGTTTCCTGATGTTCCTCTTCGGGACTACCCTGTTCGCCGACAGAGGGAACACCGTTGGGCTATACCTGCTGAGCGCTCTAGTCGACCTATCACAGGTCCATCGATATGACTGGGGTGGCGCCGGCCTGGCTACCCTTTACTTTTATATGAGCGCGACCTCCCGCGGGCGGGGCGATTTGCTTGGCGGCTACTGGAGAGCCTGGAAGGTATTTTCTGTCCCCTTGATTTACATTTCTGCTTCTCATTACTTGTACATTGCACACACACAGCGCACTTTTACAGTCTGCATTTTGCTCTCAGCACTTCGTACTTACATTCTGCATTGCTTTTCTCAGCTATGGGTCTATGTATACTTCCCATCATTAGCCCCAGAGCTGGAGGTGGTAGGGATTCCCATGACCCCATATTCATTGGTGTTCGAGGGCCCACACCGGTCGAGGCCTCGAGAGACCCTCCTTCGCCTGCGACAGTACTTCGACACTGTACGACATTCAGAGGTACTTCAGAACTTTCAGTTCTTTTCATTTTCATCTTTGATTTGCTCTGTATATTCTCGATTTCTGATTGGTTTATGCATTCATCATCCGCAGATTACATGGCAGCCCTGGGTGTCCCTGGGTGACGGCCTCCGACTTCAGTATACCGGAGCATCGGACATCTCCCAGTATAGGGTCTTGCTTGAAGGGCCGGTTGGCAGGGTATGGTTCCTGGGGGAGCGCTTTCTGCGCCAGGTATGGGGGTATCTTTCTCAGGATATTCCCGCAGTATCCCCAGCCAGTATGCGGACTGCTGACAGGCTCTCTTACTCGGAGGTAGTCGGCGCCATGTTGGGCAGTGATGCATTATTATATGTTGAGGAGGGGGACTACGCCACTTACCGTCACATATATTTGATGCCTCCATTGACGGAAGCTCGTATCCCGATGATGAGGCCTGCCGGTATGTCATCCTCGGGCCAGGCTCGGGCTCGGGCTGCAGACGCCCCTTCCACTAGCAGGGCTGGTACATCTAGAGGTGGGAGTAGACCGGTTCCTCCGGCTCCGTCGGTTCATCCTCATCCCGGATGGCCAGATATGCCTACTGAGTTGATGGCGTGGCAGTATGGGGCTAGCTCTCCGACTCCGATTCCACTAGAGCCTCCGATGCCCAGTGATCGATACGCCATTGATCCGGACTCACCGCCGGTATGCTCCACTTGTTTTCATTCATCATTCAGATGTTTAGACACTTTTCTGTTCACTAATGATTATGAGCTCATTTTTGCAGCCATCGCGAGGGTACATGGAGGAGGTGGTTGGACTGGTGGCCACACTCGAAGGCATGGTCCTGCGTAGGGAGGCACAGTTGTCTGTCGCGGGCATCCAGGTACCCTTCAGTTTTCTGGCATTTATCATACTTCTGATGACATGCTGATTTCTACTGCATCGATAGACTACTTGTGTAGAGCACATCTGACACACACCCCACTTGGACACTGTATTTATATGCACCCACTTCATGTGGCCTTTGCTTGTATCTGCATCTGATGTATATATTTGGACTGATGCATTTGAATTGAACTCTTTGTTTTCAGATGCCTTCATGGTCCGGTCAGCCGCAGACCAGGCCACCTGGGCCTCCTTGGGGAGCTGGGCCATCTGGGCCTTTTCAGGGGGTGGGGCCATCTCGGCCTTCCTGAGGAGCCGGGCCTTCTAGGCCTTTTCGAGGAGCTCGAGGAGGGCCTGTCCGCAGACGCAGGGCTCACGTTGTGGAGGTGGAGCCTAATGAGGAGGAGGAGGATGCTGAGGAGGAGGAGGAGGCTACCGATCGTCAGTCAGAGACATCTGCTGAGGAGGGGGGCTCCGGTTTTGGCTCGGGGAATAGAGGCGAGGCTGAGGGGGATCCTGAGGATGACAGCTCCGACTCAGATGGTGGTGCGGAGATTGTCCCGCAAAAGAGGATGAGGCGTGCTTCTCGTTCCCGCTCCCGAGGACTTTGATGCTGTTATTTCCTGCTTTATTTTTCTTTTTGCTAGTAGTTTGTAGCACTTTGCACATTGTTAGGCAGTTTTATTTTCTGTAAAAATTGTACCTTTGTTTGTTGTAAAGCATGATGAAATGAAATAGCTTTTGAAAAGGTGTTTGTATTTTAAACTTTTAGCATCGTATCGCATCATTTATTTTGCACAAAAAATGAAATTGAATGGTAATGCGCATTGTGTAATCACCAAGTCAGGTAGTGAACCGACACGACAAACTAAACAACTTAACTTACTAAGATATAACAGGACCTTAGAAAGTTTACAACTCGATAAGCAAAATGCAACAACACAAATAAACAAGACTTTAACAAAAATTGCTTAAACAGAGAGCAATGACTCAAAAACACGAAACACGTCCGCTCGACAAACAACTTGATAAGCAAAACAACAACTCGATAAACAAAGTGTACTTCTAATGATCTGGGCATCGGAACGCATCTGAAACGGAGGGAGATAAAGGCCTTTGACTTTCTCGTTGCATGGAAATGCTTGAAACTTTCCTCAAAGGGTAAAACAGGGCCAAGGGGATACACTGGAGCATTGCTGGCCATCCTTGGGAGCCGGCCGGCCATTTTTGTGGAGAGAGACAGCTGGCCGGCCATTTCTGCAAAAAGTAAATGGCTGGCCAGCCAGAAAAGGTGGCTGGCCGGCCATTCAGTCCTGCAGCCACCAGATTTTTGACACGTGTCCCCGTGAATAGTGTCTTTCTTTCTATAAAAGCCTCAACTTCGGGAACATTCATTTCATCTTAGTTTTAGACAAAGATGGAGGCGTTTCTCGCAGAAAATCTCATATCTTGGATCTCTTCTCTAGATGGCTCGGAAAAGCTGAATTTCCGGGGTTTCGGTTTGAATGCACTATTCACGCTGAGCCGTACTCCGCTACAGCTTCCTTTTCTCCATGCCGCGGCAAGGTTCTGGAATCCAGTGACGCATGTTTTTAGCTTTGGCGGCCAAGAGATGTGTCCCACTTTCGAAGATTTTCAGGTTTTGATGGAGTCTGAATACTCTGAAGTGATCTTGCCCCAGCTCCGTTTTGGCCATGCTCAGGCTTTAGGGCGGATGTGTGGGCTCACGGCGCATGATGCTCGATCTCTGATCTGCAGTGGGGAACTAGACATCCTCGGCTTGATCCATCGTTTTTCCGACGCTGGTGACCGCAGCAACCATTATTGGCAGGGTTTCCGGCAACACGCCCTCTGCTTGTGTATGTTGTCTCACTTTCTGCTTTCCTCGGGCTTCGGCGGAGCTAGCATTCGCCTGATTGAAGTCGCCCAAGGTTTGAGAGAAGGAAAGAGCTGTATTGCCATGACCTTGGCCGAGACACTGATGGGCTTAGATTCTGTCTATCGCCGGGAGGCGACTAGGTTTGCTGGGAGTCCACTGCTGCTGCAGGTAATGTTTCCCGCCCAAAAGAGGGGTAATGAAGCAAGTGATATAAGAAAAACCCAAACTGAAAAATTTCCTTCTACAACACTGAAGAGGGACCAAAAATATGAATATTTACAGTATATGGCAGCCTCAAAATCAATATACAAATATGCTAAAAATGTGATGCAACACAAGGCTCAAAAGGTGCTATAACATGAAGTATACAAAATAATCACCAAACAGAAAAAAAGTGTTAATGAAACATGAAGTATAGGCCAAAATAAGGCCACTTTCAGTTCGGATCGAGGTCCAAAAACAGAAGCAAAGGGGGCTGCCAATTTATGCAAAAATGGGGCCAAATAAGGGATATAACTACAAGTGACACATGGAGGCACCAAACAATGTTGAGCCCTTCTCCAATGTTGAAGAGGGGCTCAAAATAAGCCTTATATCAGTTTACAACATGCCAAAAAACAGATTTCTCATGGGCCAAAAATAGCATGCAAAATCATGACATACAAGAGGATCAATGAAGCAAGTGTATCATGGAGGGCTCAAACAGGGTTGAGCCCTTAATGAAAAGTGAAGTTAAGCTCAAAAGAGGGCCCTTTTCAGTTAGGGTCGGAGCTTGAAACAAAAAGCAAGTGGGGCTTACAAATAAATCAAGAAAAAGGGTCAAAAGAGTAAAAGTATTACTTACCCTTGAAGACTCAAACTTTTGTTGCTTCTTGGATGAATTTGCAGCTTCTTTGACCTTTGAGAACCCTTCCTTGTTGCTGGAAATGAGGTAGTGGTGGTAGAGCTTGGTGGTGTAGAAGGAATGATGGTTAGGGATTTAGGGTTTTTCAAAGAATTGAGAAGGATGGAGATGGAGTTGTGTATGGAGACTTGAAGGAGAGTTTTTCTAACCCCAAAATACTACAAGGCTTGCTTGCTATATAGGCCAAAGAAGGGGTGTAAAGGTGGGGGAAAAGGAGAGTAATATTCCCCCACGAAATATCCCCCAGATAAAGATCTTGTCTGGGGGAAACAGCTCCACAGCTGTAAAGTGTACAGTGCAAGGAAGCAGGCCGGCCTGGTACTTTTGTTGCAGGTGGCCGGCCGGCCACACCCCCTAGCCGGCCGACTAGGGGTCAAAAGGTTCAATCATATTTTCTGGCCGGCCAGCAACTGGTGAGGTACTCCTATGTGTGTACAACACAACCATGTGGTTAAAATTCCAAGAAAGTGGGTCCAAGGGGTTCAACATTGGCTCGGAAAGAGGGGTTCAAAAGGGTCAACTTGAATTACTGGCCGGCCATGAACTTTTAGGGTCCTCTCATGTGTGTACATCACAAATATGTGGTTCAAAGTTCAAGAAAAAGGGTCCAAGGGGTTCAACATTAGCCCGGAAGAAAGGGGTCAAAAGGGTCAGGTAACCTTAATGGCCGGCCACCAACTTTTAGGGTCCTCTCATGTGTGTACATCACAAATATGTGGTTGAAAGTTGGCAACACTAACCCTAGGGTGTTCAACATTAGCCCGGAAGTGCGAAAAACGGGCGCCGGAGGGCGTCGGAGGATGCATAACTGGCTGCTGCAACAATTGCTGGCCTCCCACCCTTCAGTGACCTCCCCGGTGATAAAACAGAGGTACCTGCCAAAAATGAACGAAAACCGTTGCAAAACGAACGCTCGGGGACCAAAACGCACAGTTCGAGGTCCCGAAAATGGGCTGTTAAGCACCGAAAGTGGCAATCGGCCATGAAGTGGGTTTCTCAGACCCCAGTGTCCCTCAAAAGGGAGCAAAAAGGAAGTATGCCAAAAACCGGAGCAATAGGAGATGGTTAAGCGGTCCCGAACCGAGGCACACGGCCTACGGTCCCGAAAACCGGGAACCGGACTCCGAAATGGGCAAAATGGCCTATGGCCACAAAATGTAGCCTACGGCCACTGAGAGATGGTCTACGGGACCTCTCCCTCCCCTCAGGAAAAGAAACAGAGAAAACCGAGTCTAGTTCGCAAACCGAGACAAGGCACAGAAGAGGGTTCGGAAGTCTGGAGGCAGGGCTCACGGCCGCGACTCTGAGACTTCTGAACGAGCACATTATGCAACATCACCAAGCGCTCAATCGGTGACGTCTGAGTCTTAAGGTCGGTCAAAAATGGGGTGTCTACAGGAGGGGCTGTGGTTGTTATCAATGGAATAGAGTAAGGCTTTGAAATGAAGAAATGACGGTTGGTGTGATGAAATGAAACGCTGGAGATAGAGGGGGGAGAGAAAGGAGAGAGATTTATAATCATAATTTTGACCCCTCCATTCCATGTATTGTGTGATGGAGTTTTGGAAATGTCGTTTTATCATATATTTTAAAATAAATTTTTCTTTCAGTGTGTGGATGGAGTTTTGGAAATATGGTTTTACCATATATTTTAAAAAAAATTCTCTTTTATGTTTGATTTTTTTTTTTTTTCTCCATTGTAAAAAGTTGAGAATTTTTGAATTTTGGGTTTATTCGGTTATCTTTTCGGATGTTTTTTTTTGGACGTTTGGCCAGTTAATCGAAACAATGTAAATTTTTTTTTTTTTACAATTGTCAATCGTCAATCGCCACTTGTTATTTGAAAAAAAAAATTATGTTTATTTTTGATATTTTTTAAATATAAAAATTATTTTTTTAGACTAAAATGACAAAAATTTTTTTTTTTGAATTGAATGTTAAAAAGAGTTTTTTTTTTGGGTGAATAAAATTAAAAAGAGTTTGATTTATGCGTTTTGAATAGAATATTCAATAGAGTTTTGAGTTGTGTATTTGGTTATAAGTTATAAGTTTTTGAATTAAGTTTTAAAAACTATTTTCAAAACTCATAATCAAACAATTTTTCTAATTTCATATGTCAAATCAAAAATTCAAAACTCAATTTAAAATTCTTTTCAAAACTCCTAACCAAGCAAATTTTCTCTTTTTAAATCATAATTTCAAAACTTACAAACTCAAAATATAACTCTATTCTCAAATCATAATTCTAAAACTTTGTCAAAAGCTACCACTAGAAATAGAGTCCTTGTTTGTCAAAATGTTTAATATAACTTTTTTTTAAAAAATTTTTTTAATACGTTAAACATATGATTATGTATTTTAATTCAACTCACATTTACTAGTTATATATAGCTAGCCTTCAAGGGCTAGGTAAAATATATTTAATCATTAAACTCAAAATATAACTCTATTGTCAAATCATAATTCTAAAACTCTACCAAAAGCTACCACTAGAAATAGAAACCTTGTTCGTCACAATGTTTAATGTAACTCTTTTTTTTAAAAAAAAATTTAATACATTAAACACATGATTATGTATTTTAACTTAACTCACATTAACTATTTATATGTAGCTAGCCTTCAAAGGCTAGGTAAAATATATTTAATCATTATGATCATTTCCCTCCATCTTTGTTACTGATATAACATTTTATAAAGTTAATAGTATTTAGATGAATAACTAAAATAAAGAGTATGGTTGGAGTAAAAACATGAAACAATTGATAGATAAAATAAAATATATATTTTATAGTAATGTTTAAATAGGTAAAATACATATTAGTGTTGGAGTTGCTCTTTTTTTTTTTTTTTTTTTTGAGCAATGCTATATATTTAAATTTTTATTGACAATCTTACTAAATATATATATATATATATATATTTTATGGACAGTGTGCCGTTTTGGGAACAAAATAAAAAGTCACGTTTTTGGACAAAATGTCCAAAAACGCAACAAAATTGGTTTGGAAAGTGCCAAAAATGCAAGTGTAAAATTACAAATTAGGGCCTATGACAAAAAATAATAATAATAAATTTGTTATGTTGGATAAGGGTATTTTGGTCATTTTAATTTGATTTGACACCATAAACAAATATTAAACTAAAAAGTCAAAAGTCAGCTTTTTACTAACTTTCTAAATCACTTTCCAAAAACCTAAGGTGCCGTTTGGTAACACTTACGTTTTCAGTTTTCTGTTTATATTTACAAAAATTTTAAAAATTCAAATAAAAACTTGTTTGGTAAAATTTTTGATTTATAAATCAGTGGTCTCAGTTTATAAATTTGGCCAAAAAATGAAAACACAAAAAATGTGTTTCTATTTTGAGTTTTCAGTTTTTTTTTTTTTTATCACCCAACACTAGCCACCACCCGCCACCATTTTCCACCACCGTCTTCCGCCTCCGCGACCACCACCCACCCCCACCACCACTACCACTACCTACCACCCACCTGCCATCCAACCGCCATCACCCACCACTCGCTATTACCATCCACCGCCCGCCGCCACCACCACTCACCAGCCACCTGCCACCACCACTATCTACCACCTGCCACCACCAGCCACCCACCACCACCACCACCCACCTGCCACTCACCCGCCACCACCACCACCTACCACCCACCAGCAGCACCACCACCATCACCCACCACCCACCTGCCACCACCACCCATTCGTTACCACCTATCACCCGCCACTGTCACCCACTCGTTACCACCTATCACTCGCCACCGTCACCCACTCGTTACCACCTATCACCCACTACTGTCACCCACCCACCCACCTACCCCCACCACCATCCGCCACCTACCCGCCACCGCCTGCCATCCGCCACCCACCTGCCATCACTACCCGCCGCCACCACCCACCACCCACCACCGTCACCCATCCACCCACCATCACCAACCGCCACCACCCACCACCACCCGCCATCTGCCACCCACCTGCCACCACCACCCACCACCACCCGCCATCCGCCACCCACCTGCTACCACTACCCACCACCACCACCGGCCATCCGCCACTCACCTGCCACTACCACCCGCCACCATCACCACCAACACCCACTCGTTACCACCCACCACCCGCCGCCGTCACCCACCCACTCACCCACTATCACCACCCGCCACCACTTACCGCCACTCGTCATCCGCTACCCACCTGCCACCACCCCCCACTTGCTACCACCCACCACCCGCCACCGTCACCCATCCACTCACCACCACCACCCGTCACCTACCCGCCACTAGTACCCACCACCCGCCGCCAAAACCACCACCACCACCACCACCCACCACCATCACCAACCCACCCACCACCACCAGCTACCCACCACCCACCGTTACCACTTTCTACCACCGTCTTCCGCCGCCACACCACTCGCCATTTCTCACTCTTTTTTATATTTTAAATTTTTTTTAAACATTTTGTCAATACCAAACGCGTTTGTAGTTTATGTTTTTCTAAAAATAAACAAAAAATAAACAAAAACCAATTTATAAATTTTTTGTAAATATAAACTGAAAACGTAAATGTTACCAAACACACCCTAAAAAACTTGATAAAAAGCCAAAGACCAGTTTTTTACCAACTTCTCAAAGCACCCCAGTATTTCTCTATAGTTAGACCCAACTGAGCATCCTGTTGGGCCTCTGTATGCCCACCATGGGGCTCATATCTATAATTTGAATCATTCAATATTTAGAATTCTGTAAAAAATCACGTTAATCGAATATCAGTAGTCACTTAATCAAAGCACATTTGTGTCAACAAATTATTTTTAAAATCATAGTTATCATTAACACAAATTTGTAATGGCTATCAGAATCTGATCAACGTGATTTTTTACAAAAATGAAGTACTTGACGAATCATAAATATTGAACGATTCGGATTATCGATGTAAGCACCATGGTAGGCCCATGAAACCCAACAGTGCACTCCAATCCGATTTCAAATTAAAAGAGAAGGCAGGGCCTTGTGTTTTTATAACCAATTACATTTGATCTTTTGTAATTTTAATAATATTGTTAGTATTAGGAGAATTCTTCTTCTTTTTTATTTTTAATATTTATATACTTTTTTGATGGGGAATATTAATTATACTTAGTATGATTATATGTTTATATAACAGTCATGAAGAAATTATAATTTAATATATGTTTGAAAAAATTGAGATAAAGTGATAAATTTTACAAATATTAATAATTAAAATTTTAAATATTTTATGAATCTATAATTATTTTCTGAAGATACAATCAAAATGTAATTTATCTTTCATTTTATTAAGGGTTGAAATTTTTTCGAAACAAGACTTTCGGTAAGACTAACGAGTCCGAACAGTACAGTAGACTACGGGTGTGTTTGATTGGGGGGAATAGGAGGGGGGACTATCCACTATTTGGATTGTAATCCAAATAGTGCTCCTTATCCGTCGTTTGATTTTTTTTTAGTCCGGCGGACTCCATGTCCGGCCGGACTCCATGTCCCTCATATGGGGGACTATCCTGTCCTGGGGGGGGTGGGACAGAAAGTGGGGGACTAATAACTGTTTGGATTATATGCAAAAATGACCATTTTGACCCTCAACTATTTAATTATGTATTATATTTAATAAAATTCAATAAAATTTAAATGTCACAATTTAAAAATAAAATAATTTTATTTAACTTTTTATTAATGTTTTATTTATTTAATTTTTTAAAATAATTTTTTATAGATATTTTATTGATGT
Organism: Camellia sinensis; assembly: GCF_055761805.1. Classification (NCBI taxonomy): domain Eukaryota; kingdom Viridiplantae; phylum Streptophyta; class Magnoliopsida; order Ericales; family Theaceae; genus Camellia; species Camellia sinensis. The sequence continues at coordinate 20,571,262 of NC_138965.1, read as the reverse complement.
TTTATTTTAAAATTTTGTTTATGTTTTATTTAATTTCATTGTTTAAATTTAATAGATGTTTTATTTAAACAATTAAATGTTTAATTTCAACAATAAATAATTTCATTTATTTAAATTATGTTTTATTTAAACATTTAAACATTTGTACATCAACATGTTTATTAAATTATTTCAACATCTGTACATCAACATGTATATTTATTTAACATCTATTAAATTATGTTTTAATACGTCAACATTTGATTACATCTACATTTGTTAATTGTTAATTACATCAACATTTGTTAATTGTTTAAACATAATCTATACATCAACATTTATTTAATTGTTAATTGTTAATTATTTAAACATAATCTGTACATCAAAATAATTTCAATGTTAATTGTTTAAATAAAAATTTAAACATTTAACCATTAGTATGTTTAATTTCAACAATAAATTTTTATTTGTTTAAATAAAAATAATCTATACCAGTCAAATTTTTTTATCAATATTAGTATGTTTAAATATCTTTAAACAAAATTTAACCATTAGTATGTTTAATGTTTACTAAAAATAATTAAAATATTAAAGATATGTTTAATATTGCTATTACATAGTAAACAATTGAAAAAGGGTAAAATAGTCTTTTGTTCATTTATCCTATCCAGTCCGTCCAACCAAACGTTAGATTCACTGAAAATAGTCCTATCCAGACATCTAATCCCATGAAAAAACAAACACAGGATACATATCCAATCCGACCAAATAGTTCGGGGGATTCACAGTCCCAAGATTCAAGTCCGATGAATTCTAATCCCCCATTTTCCAGTCCGTCCAATCAAACGCACCCTACAATCCATATCTGGAATTAGGAAGAGTCCATCCCGTTTCATCAAAATCTTATTTTATTACTTGCACTAATACCAAAAATTTAATTTAATATTTCCACTTTAAATTATGCCTCATAAAAATGTTAGATTTGAAACATGGGAAAGTCTATAATATATTTTATTAAAAAATATACGATACATAAAAAATTAATGACTAAAATTGAGCAACATCATTAAAAATGACTTGCTTAATAGGTCACTTTTTATAATTATGAGCCAAAATCATATTTCTTCATAACTATAATCAAATTGATCATAACTTAATCATAACCACATTTCATAACCAACACCATTTTATTCATAACTAATATCATATATTTCATAACCACATCTCATAATCAATACCATTTTATTCATAACTAATATAACATATTTTATAACCATAATCACATATCTCATAATTACATCTCATAACCAACCATTTGAGTCATAACCAACATCACATATCTCATAACCACTAGTCACATATCTTATAACCAACACTTTTTTTTTTCATAACCAACGTCACAAATCTCATAACTACTAGTCACATATCTCATAACTAACACCCTTTTGCTCATAACCACACAACTTTGATCATAACCACTATCACATATCTCATAACTATTACCTACATGAATCGTAACCACATCTCATAACCAACCCCTTTGAGTAATAACCAACATTACATATCTCATAACCACTAATTACATATTTCATAACTAACAACCCTTTTGCTCATAACCACACCACTTTAATCATAACCAATATCTTATATCTCATAACTACTAACACATATAGCATAACCAAACACCTTTTGACACCACTTTGCTTATAATCAAAATCACATATCTTATAATCACTAATCAAATATCTCATAACCATTACCCACAACCAACATGACATATATCATAACTACTAATCACATATCTCATTACCACACCGCTTTGATTATAACCAACATTACATATTTCATAATCACTAATCGCATATCTCATAACCAAACACCCTTTGACTTATACCTACACCACTCTGCTCATAACCAAAATCACATATATAATAATCACTAATCATATATCTCATAACTTTTACCCACTTATGTCATAACCACATCTCACAACCAACACCATTTGTCTCACAACCAACATCACATATATCATAATCACTAAACACATATCCCATAACCACTACCCACATATAGGGGTGTAAATTTAGCCCACAAGCTCGCGGTACACCCTAAGTCCAGTCGCGCCCTGGGTGGGCCCAACTAGGCCTGAGCCTAAGCCTAACCTAAGCCTAACCTAAGAGCTTAGGCTATGTGTTTTAGAGCCCGACCCGACTCTGGTGTGTTATGGAGTGTGACCCATCTCATGAGCTCGACCCGAAATTTTTTTCCCCATCTGGACTGACCCAACCCCAACGACTCCCTGCCTCCCTATTAGTGCAACGGTCAAAAATTTAAAAAAAAATAAAATTTGAAACAATCATATAACCGTTAATTCCACCAACAACCAACTTTATTTATTTATTTATATATATATAAATTAACCACACCCTCCCAAGTCCTATAAATACCACCCCTCTCTTACTTTATTTCTCATAAACAAATATGTCTCTTAGACTCTCATTATCTCTGAACTCTCTCATCTCTCAAACAATTTTGAAGTGTCATCCCTAAGTGACAATTACAATTGATCACCTATTTCTATTTTAGATTTATTTTTAGTCATAGTATCTTCATTAAATATAATAGAAATAGTAATATACAAATGATATACTTTTTAAAATATCTATATACACTTATATATATAATTTAACTATATTTTAATAAAAATATGTTGAAAAAAATTATCTATGACGTGATTTTATTTTGTCTACTAAATAAATTTTCTCCTAAATTTTTTTCCCCAACTTTTCTTCCTTTTTTTCTTAATGCCATTTTCTTTCCTTTGATTGGTTTTCGTTGTGCCTGAGCTCTCTCTATTTCTTACTCAGACTTATCTATTTTGCTCAAATTATCGAACGGCCATTGCTGATAGTTCTTCCTCACTGGATTCTTCTTCTCTCTACTCCTGTGTTTCTGCAATAGATCCTTGAACTTGTCACTACTCTCTTTGTCTATTTTAGTACTATTCATTCTGGTGATATTTCTCTATCTAGTAAATGCATCTATCTCGAAACTCTAACTCTTTCATATTAATATGTTATACATACACAAATCTTTGGCCATAGTTATGATTTGAGGATAATGTTATAGTACACACCTTTTTAAGAATATATATTATATGCAAATTGTGTCATTTGTAAGTTATTTTTTAGATAAAAATCATAAAATCGAAACAGATTAAGGAAAATGTTTGGTGTCTCGAATTTTTATGGCTCGAATGGCTTAAATGTGTTAAAATGACGTTATTTTACACCCAAAACGACTTCATTTTAGGTATTTCGAGCCATTCAAACCATAATTTTTCGGGGCCACCTAACATTGTTGACAGATTAAATAGATGACACTTCACCACTAAGGCCTGCAGCGATTGGGAAACTTTCTCTATCCAAACAGTACAACCACTCAATTCAACAGCCATCCGAGCTAAACAATGAGCGATCAAATTCCCTTGTCTTTTCACATGCGCCACTTCCCATAGCCGAAAACTCCATAACACCAACTGAGCATATGCCACCAAATGCCTAAAGGAAGAGAGCTGCTTTGTTGGAGTCTGAACAGCTCAAACAATTGATAAAGAATCACCTTCAAGGATGATATCATGTAGACCCAAAACGTGAACAAACTGGACAGATTTGAGAATCACAAGAGCTTCAAAACGGTCCACCTCTATTGTAGACTTTAAGTTCCCCGCCATCGCAACAATAACCTCTCCAAGATGGTCTCAAACTATTACTCCGACGCCAATTAAACCTTCCGCGGCAAAACATGCTCCATCAAAGTTTATTTTGAAACACCCCTTATAGGGAGGTGGCCATTTATGAATTTAATTATTATAAATGGCATAATTCAATACTATAAATTATAATTGGACACAAAAAAAAAAAGAAAAAGGAAAAGAAGAGTTGTAATCAAACAACACATAAGGTATAACAAAGAACTAAACCAAACTAAACCAAACATTAAGTCCCATCAAATAGAATTGGCTATATGAATTCTTTTTTTTCATGCGGTTCTATCAAAAGCCATTCCATTAGTTAAATTAAGTAGATCAAAATCTCTATTTACAACGTTAGCCAACGTTAATCTAGGCCTACCCCATCCCCTAACATTTTCATCTACCATTACAGTATCGCATCTCTTCATTACTGTCTCTTTTGAATATGACCAAACCATCTCAATCGATTCTCTCTCAACTTATTTTCTATCGTTGCTACTCCTACCCATTTCCGAATACACTCATTTCTAATTTTGTTTTGTCTTGTCTTGTCTAGTCTTGTCACACATCCACCTTAACATCTTCATCTCAGCCACACTTCTTATCTACATGTTATTTGTTGGTTGCCCAACATTCTGTCCCATACAACATCGCTGGTCTAATAACCGTTCCATAAAATTTATGTTTTTGTGTAATGAGTATTCATTTATCGCACAGTACCCCAGATGCACTTCTCAGGTATAACAAAGAACTCTTAGATCATAATTAAAATAATATCATAACCAATAACCCAACAAGTCATAACTTATGACATAACAAATCATAACTAAAGATTACAAAAATCGTAACTAGAAATTCATATGATATACACCTCCAATAGAATTTCTCATATATTGTATGTATGAATATGAGAAAAAGTGTAGACAAATCTGTTGGGTAATGTAGGGGATAAATGATTCGGTCATTCGGATTAGATATCTTTTGTGTATTAAATCGATTTATTCTCTTCAATTTTTTTTGTTCTAAAGACCTGTAACAAAGAACTCTTTTGTGTATTAATTTTTTTTTGTTCCATCCAACACATTATGAGAGAGGCCAACCAATGTGCGGACAAGCTCGCCAACATGGGTGCAGATCAAGTGGAGCACTTGCTGGTTATGAAGGAACCTCCTCCAGAAGTTAAAAGCTTGATTGTAGCAGATATGGTGGGCACAGCGTTTCGGAGGCTCTAGCTTAGCTGCCTCTCTTGTCTGTGTTTTTTTTGTTCGGGTTTTTTAATTTCTGATGTACCGAAAAAAGTACAGTTACCTCACATGCTTAGCCAATGCCTTAATTTTTTTCTTTAATTTTTTTATGTTGAGCTTGAATTATGAATTTAGTTTAAAATTAAAAATATATATATTTCATGTTTGTCTAAGCTATTTACGTATTATTTTGCATAGAAGTAAAAGTTTAAGGGGAGGATTCTCTTCAATTGGATTTATCAATTAGAATGTTGTTATTCTTCATTTATTATGAAGTCTGTATCGATAATTCGAATCGTTATATAAAGTTTATTAAGTATTTTATTGTTATAAAAAATTAATTTGATTGGATATCAATAGATACTTGATTAAATTATATTTGTGTAAATAATTTATTTTTACCGTTAACACAAATATGATCAGATCAAGTGACTATCGATATCCAATTAATACAATTTTTTTTATAAGAATAAAATATTCAATAAACTTTACATATTAAGGGGTTGTTTGGGATGTCCTAAATAAGTGTACTTTTTGACTTTTTAAACTAAAAAATTGAGGAAAAAAATATGATTGTTTGGGTTAACTTTTTGACTTTTTATGGAAAAATGTGTATTAAAAAATTGTATAAATTAGTGTGTAGGGAAAAATTAGGATTGAGAATTGTGCAGCCGTAATTTTTAACTTTTGGTGAATAGTGATAACTTTTTAACTTTTTGAGTAACTTTTTAGCTTTTTGACTTTTTGGTTTTTTGAATTTTTGATTTTTTGGCCACATGCCAAACTTGGCCTAAATAATTCAAATTATCAATACAAGTTCTATGATGGATCCACAAAAATTCAACAGTATCCTATAATCTAATTTAAGGGGTGATTTGGAAGGTTCTACATAAGTGAATTTTTTGACTTTTTATATAAAAAAATATGTAAAAAAGTAAAAAAAAAAAAGTAATTAAAAAAATAAAAAATAAATATTAATAAATATTAATAAATGTGAATTAATGTGACCCAAATATATATATATATATATATATAAATATAGTTTTTTAATTCTGCCCAAACACCTACTTAGGCCTCGTTTGGCAACCGAACTTTTTAGCCAAAAAGCCAAAAAGTTACAAAATTAGCCAAAAAGTCAACAACCCATACCAAAAAGTCAAAGATTCTCATTTCTCTCTACTTTTTGCACATCTTTTCGTAAAAAGCCAAAAAGTCATTCCAAACATACTAGTTTTTTTTAGTTCATATTTTAACTAAATAGCCAAAAAAGTTACTAAATTAGCCTGTTCCCAAACGAGGCCTTATTAGACTTGAGAGACGCGTTTTCCCATCCCAAGGTTTAATAGGTGGTGTGGTCTCCCGGACACAGAAAACTTTTGGTATTGACACGCCACCACACTGCCTTTAAGCTTTTGAGCATGTGAGGCCAAATCTTATGTAAGGGTTGTGACAAAAGTGGCCCTCCAATTATTACCGACTTCCAGTTTTAGTGAAAAAAGAGTAAATTATACTTGTCTTTTTCATGTTTGGTATTTTTCTTTTGTTTTGACCTTAAAATTTTACTTTTTTACTTTGTCCTTTTCAGTTTCAATTTTATTTTTTAAAAATTTATTTTAAAAACTAATTTATACTTAAAATTAAATAAAAAATAATATTGATAGTCATGTTCTATATAAATATTTTATTATATATAATGCACAACTTTGATACAAATTCAAATGTAATAATATATATATTTTTATGTAATGTGACATTTTTTTATCTAATTTTGAATAGAAATTAATTTAGATCAATTATGCAAATGGTCCCTGAAATTTACATGATGTGTCAATTTTTGTTTTCTGTTGTTTTAATTTGCTCGATTTTACTCATAATTTAATAAATTATTACATATCGGTCCAATAAATAACGGGACGTTAAGTTTGGTGGATAGGGACTAAATTGACATATCGTGTAAACTATAGAGACCAAATTGACACATCGTTTAAGCACGTGACAACTTTTCGTCTTCCAAACCTAACGGTTGTTATTTATTTGACCAATATGACACAATCCGTTAAATTAAGAGGCAAAATCGATCAAATTAAAATAACAAGAATCAAAACATCATATAAACTATAGAGATTATTTACATAATTTATCCAATTAACTTTACGAGTAAATTAGGAAAAAATTGAAATATTAAGGGTCAAAGTGGAAAAAATAAAATTTAAAGGGCCAAAGTAAAAAAATAGCCAAATATAAAAGGGTAAGGTGTGATTTACTGGTGAACATGGTGTTTGTTTTATGATTAACATGGTGTTTGTTTATGATTTTTAAAAATTAATTTCACACGCACTTTTGAAAACACGGTCGAAGACGGGAAAATTTGGGCGAATCGGATGTCCCACCGGACGTCCGGCCGGTTGACAGGAACAGTGTAATTTTTTATTTTTTATTTTTTTTCAATTGACACATGTTAATTTTTATATATTCAATACAAAATATTTTCTGAATTTTTTAAAAAAAATTATGAGCTTTAATAGAATTTTGAGTTATGTGTTTGGTTAAGAGTTGTAAGTTTTTGTATAAAATATCATATGTCACATCAAAAATTCTTCACTCAATTCAAAATTCATTTCAAAATTCATTCACCAAACAAATTTTTCACACTCAAATCATAATTCCAAAACTCACAATTCAAAATACAACTCTACTCTCAAATTATATTTAGAAAGCTCTACCAAATGCAATCTAAATATTTCCGTAATTTACAATTTTTCATACAATTAAAAAAATTCATTTCTAGATATATTAATTTCTTTAACCTCATAAAAATTTGAAAAAACTAAATATGTCAATTCTTGAACGAGATCTCGAAATTCAGCATGTTATATATAGCACAAAAAACAATTGAGTAATAATTTTGGTTTTGAATTTTTAAAAACAATTTTTGAGTTTTTCATTTTTTGTATTCTTTTATTTTTAGTGAAACCTTTTTTCGATATTTTTTAGATCTAAATAATCTAATCTAAACATATCAATAAAGTAAAATATTTTGACAATTTTTTTTTTAAATTCACTAAATACAAAAAATTAGTAATTTTTTTTATTCCTTTGATTTTTTATATATAGTTTCACAAATATTTTACTTTTTAGATAGATTCAGGTTATGTACATCTAAAAAAATAAAAAAAATTAAAATATGAAAAATATTTACTAAAGACAACAAAACACAAAACACACACACAACACCAAAAAAAAAAAAAAAAGAAAGAAAAACGAAGAAGAAGAAGAAGAAGAAAAAAAGAAAAGAAAAGAAAGTAACAAAAGAAAGAAAAAAGAAGAAGATTCTCCATCAATTTCTTATTTTATGAAATAATAGGGCAATAGTTAAACCAAAAAAGAGAAGTGGAGTCATTAGGACAACAATCACTACAAAAAATTCGCTTTTTTGCGACGGTAAAATACCGTCGCCAATACCAAAGAAGCCGTCTCAAATGCTTTTTTGCGACGGTAAATAACTTTTAGCGACGGTACTAGGGGGGTCGCAAAAAAAGGGGTAGCTAAAGGTCTTTAGCGACGGTAAACGCCGTCGCAAAAATATTGGCAACGGCAAAAATGCCTTTTAGCGACGGCAAAATACTGTCGCAATTAATGTGTAAAAATCTGAAGTTTTTGAGATGACACTAAAATACCATCGCTAATATGGTTATTTGCGACGGTACCGTCGCAAAAGGGTTTATTTGAGACGGTAAAAATACCGTCGCTAAAAATGGTTATTTGCGACGGGTTTAATACCGTCGTTAATACTGTTATTTGCGACAGAAAAGTGTGCCGTCTCTAAAAATATTATTTGCAACGGTGAAAGTACCGTCGCTAAAGGCCTTTTGTTCATATTGCCAATATCATTGGCGACGGCTACGCTACCGTCGCAAAAACCTGGTTCTAACAAAAAATGCAGTTTTAAAATTATTAAAAATATGCAAATTACCTGTATTAAATAAAAATAACTAAAAAAAATCGATAACTATATAATAATATAAAAATTCCTGTATATAAATAAAATTTCATCCATAATTAAAGTACTCTTCCATTCATAACAACACATCATCAAAATTATCCAACCACATAATTTTGCATAATACATACATAATGTTGTTCACAAATCTAAATAATGTAAATCAAAAATAAAAGTTTTCTTCATAAACAAAAGTCCGTCGCAATCTTCACACGGCTGCATTCCACAAGAAGCAAACTGCTACTCAGGAAATATCTGAAAATAAAAAATAAAAATAATTAGTGACAATATAATTATGTATTAATATTTTAATTATAAAAAAACATAAAAAATTAATTACTATATAATTACAAAGATAGTTAAGTAAATAATTTTGGCTAGATAGAAATCCGAGTCTCGTCTTCTCCCACAAGTCTCTCGTGCCTAGGCGATCATGTGTGCCAAGTTTCGTGCTAAACCGACCCCTTTTGGTGATTTTGGAGCGTTAACACCTTGAATTCAAGTTTTTTAAGGAACTAGTTTGCCTAGACCGAAATACGGCTCTAACTCCCAAACCGGGAAACCGATTAGAGTCCCGTCTTCTCCCACAAGTCTCTCGTGCCTAGGCGGTCGTGTGTGCCAAGTTCCGTGCCAATCTGACCCCGTTTGGTGATTTTGGAACGTTAACACTTCGAATTCAAGTTTCTTAAGGAATTAGTTTGCCTAGAGTGAAATCCGTCTCTAATTCCTAATCCGGGAACCCGATTGGAGTCCCGTCTTCACCCACAAGTCTCTCGTGCCTAGGCGGTTGTGTGTGCCAAGTTTCGTGCCAATCCGACCCCATTTGGTGATTTTGGAGTGTCAACACCTCGAATTTAAGTTTCTTAAGGAACTAGTTTGCCTAAACCGAAATATGGCTCTAACTCCCAAATCGGGAAACCGATTGGAGTCCCGTCTTCTCCCACAAGTCTCTCGTACCTAGGCGGTCGTGTGTGCCAAGTTTCGTGCCAATCCGACCCCATTTGGTGATTTTGGGGTGTCAACACCTCAAATTTAAGTTTCTTAAAGAACTAGTTTGCCTAAACCGAAATATGGCTCTAACTCCCAAACTGGGAACCCGATTGGAGTGCCGTCTTCTCCCATAAGTCTCTCGTGGCTAGGCGGTCGTGTGTGCCACGTTTCGTGCCAATCCAACCCCATTTGGTGATTTTGGGGTATCAACACCTCGAATTTAAGTTTCTTAAAGAACTAGTTTGCCTAAACCGAAATATGGCTCTAACTCCCAAACTGGGAACCCGATTGGAGTCCCGTCTTCTCCCACAAGTCTCTCGTGGTTAGGCGGTCGTGTGTGCCACGTTTCGTGCCAATCCGACCCCATTTGGTGATTTTGGGGTGTCAACACCTCGAATTTAAGTTTCTTAAAGAACTAGTTTGCCTAAACCGAAATATGGCTCTAACTCCCAAACCGGGAACCCGATTGGAGTCCCGTCTTCTCCCACAAGTCTCTTGTGCCTAGGCGGTCTTGTGTGCCAAGTTTCGTGCCAATCCGACCCCATTTGGTGATTTTGGGGTGTCAACACCTCGAATTTAAGTTTCTTAAAGAACTAGTTTGCCTAAACCGAAATATGGCTCTAACTCCCAAACCGGGAAACCGATTGGAGTCCCGTCTTCTCCCACAAGTCTCTCGTGCCTAGGTGGTCGTGTGTGCCAAGTTTTGTGCCAATCCGACCCCATTTGGTGATTTTGGGGTGTCAATACCTCGAATTTAAGTTTCTTAAAGAACTAGTTTGCCTAAACCGAAATATGGCTCTAACTCCCAAACCGGGAACCCGATTGGAGTCCCGTCTTCTCCCACAAGTCTCTCGTGCCTAGACGGTCGTGTGTGCCAATTTTCGTGCCAATCCGATCCTATTTGGTGATTTTGGGGTGTCAACACCTCGAATTTAAGTTTCTTAAAGAACTAGTTTGCCTAAACCGAAATATGGCTCTAACTCCCAAACCGGGAACCCGATTGGAGTCCCGTCTTCTCCCACAAGTCTCTCGTGGCTAGGCGGTCGTGTGTGCCAAGTTTCGTGCCAATCCGACCCCATTTGGTGATTTTGGGGTGTCAACACCTCGAATTTAAGTTTCTTAAAGAACTAGTTTGCCTAAACCGAACTATGGCTCTAATTCCCAAACCGGGAACCCGATTCGAGTCCTGTAACAACCCTCGTTACTGTTTACCGATAAACACTGATTACCGTTAAACTGAATTGATTATGACTGATAATTGGACTGGTAAAAGTACTGAACTGACTGACTGAAATTGGAAACCGAATTGATTGAATATATGTTAGTTAAATTGCATTCTATCTGTTTGACTGTATGATTATCTGTTCATGCTTATATGTTTAAACTGCTAATTGAAGGCCTTATCGGCGGCCGAATCCGGAATTGATTAGTGTTTTATGATCCTCATAATTAATGTGATTTTATGGTATAATTATTTGAAAACTGATTAGGTATGATTAAATTAGATTAAAATAAGCCAATTAAAGAGTTGGACTTAATTACCATTTTGCCCTTGAGTGGGCCACTACCTCTATACCTTGAGCTCATTATACTTGAGCCAAAAACATTTTCCTCAGCCCATTCTGTAACGCCCTCAAAATAAACCCATAATAACCATAACATTAACATGCATTTATAAAAGAAAATGAATCATTTGAGTTAGTCATCAGAGTATTCTTATTGACAGACTTTACTTGTAACATCCTGCAACATCAAAATAAATGCCCTAAGGGCTTACATCTTTCCAAGCTAACACTTGGACACAAAAAGGATGAGTACTAACTCATCTACAAGTTAAGCCCTAGGCTTGAATGTTTACATGAAATCCCAAAAAGTACAAAATAAAACATATAACTAAAGACAAGTCTTCGACATCCCAAACATCAAATCCTTCCAGGCTAAGTCCGTGGAGGAAGCTTATCACCTGAACCTGAAAATGATGTTCCCATGAAGGGTGAGCCACAGCCCAGTAGAAAAATACTAAACCAAATATAAGCATTGAATAAAGCTATAGCATTCAATAGATGGTTAATCAAGATAATCAATTTTATTATTAAACAGTCTCGTAACACTAATGTCTAAGACACATTTCACTTTCCATTATTATCAACATGGCTCAGAACCTGGCCAAACTTACAACAATGAATTATATAACATAATCACATTACTTCCAATATCAACAAAACAAATGAGACTCATGCTCATATCAAAACACTTCATACTTCCCATTTGATACACATTTTAGTGCTGTATCAATAATCATGTAGAAACACTTCAATATAATAAGCACACATAAAAATGGTGCTAATGGAGTCCATCCCCTATCTCCTCCCAAACAAAAATCCGGTTTAGAGGTCCATCCCCTATCTTCCCCTAAACCGTGGAGTACATCCCCTATCTCCTCCCACACACAAAACAATGTATGCAAATGCAATGCTCAATCAATACACGTATTTTCTATATTAATGCAATAGTCAAAATTAATGACTTAACCAATGTGATTAGTTTCAGTTATTCCTAATCCACATGCAATGTCTACAACAATCATGACTATCCTCCACCGATAGCCCAAAACAGTTATTTCTAGACTGGAAATAAATATATCAACAATTTAATAGGTGAGTGATTTAAATCATCCAACTACACCATTTAATCAATAAATTCCCCAATTTCATGGGTTTAACCAAATTCCCCAATTTTCCTTAAATTAATTACTCCAATCAATTTAACAATTTAACTAGGTTTTGTTCCCAAAATTATCAAAGTGTCCCCATCCTATCAAAATACCAAACTTAGAACAAAGCTTATAGAATAGAGTAGGAAATACCTACCTTGAAGATCACAACTAAAATAGAGAAGATGGAGATGATGATCCAAAATCCAAAGTGCTCCAAATCCTCTCTTTTTCAGATTAAAAGAAAGATCTCGTGAAACTCTACCTTTCTTCCAAAGGAACTAGGGTAGAAGACCACCGGAAATAGATCAAATCTAGGAGAGAAGGTAAGAGTAGAGAGAGAGACTCTCAAGGGGCAGTTTTTAAAAGTTAAGAGATGAAAAGGTAGGTCAAAAAGTGATCAGAAAAGTGAAATCACGGACTGATGTAGTCGACTCTACGCTCGAGCGTAAAAAGCCCCGCTCGAGCGTAAGACACAGAATCATGCTCGAGCGTGAAGAAAGCCGCTCGAGCGTCGATTGCACCCTTTCAGAAGTTTTGCAGGCGCTACGCCCGCTCGAGCGTCAAACTCCCCGCTCGAGCGGAGGAACAAAAACAAGGGATCACGCTCGAGCGTAAAAACTACCGCTCGAGCGGAAGAACTGTAGAGCAAAATACTGGGAGATGGAAAATCCCGCTCGAGCGTCAAAACTCCCGCTCGAGCGGAGAAGCAACAACGAAGGGCCCGCTCGAGCGTTAAAACCTCCGCTCGAGCGTGAAGGCCAAAATCTGGGCATCACCTATTGGCATCAACTATCAACCAACCTGTAACAGACCCGTCCAACACAACCTATAATTCAAATACTAAGAGATTGAAGGACAACAACAACCAATAAGTAATGACAGGATCCACGGAACCTAAGTCCGGATACAATAATCTAAAGAGAAAAGACCGGGGTCGCTAATTGAAGGCCTTATCGCTAATTGACAACAACAACCAATAGTTAAATTGCATTCTATCTGTTTGACTGTATGATTATCTGTTCATGCTTATATGTTTAAACTGCTAATTGAAGGCCTTATCGGCGGCCGAATCCGGAATTGATTAGTGTTTTATGATCCTCATAATTAATGTGATTTTATGGTATAATTATTTGAAAACTGATTAGGTATGATTAAATTAGATTAAAATAAGCCAATTAAAGAGTTGGACTTAATTACCGTTTTGCCCTTGAGTGGGCCACTACCTCTATACCTTGAGCTCATTATACTTGAGCCAAAAACATTTTCCTCAGCCCATTCCTTGTGCTCTAGCCGACCTTAGAGAGAGAGAGGAGCTAGAAGAGTTGAGTTCAACTTGCTTCATTGTGAATTGGCTAGAATTACTTGAAGAATTGAAGGTTGATTACTAATTTGAGCTCCCTCACTTCTAATCCTACACCTAAGGTAGATCATTCATCATCTTAATGATGTCATTGAGCTAGTTCTTGCATGATTCATGCTTCATTGTAGAACTAAGTCATGAATTGGTTCATTGTTGTTGAATTGAAGCTTAATTGTTGCATGCATGTACATATATTGAAGTTTTGAGGTTGTAAGTCCATGTTTCCTCACATGCATGTCCATCTTTTGGTCATACTCCATGAATTCATCATGTTCTTGAAGAAATGAGTCCATTTGAACAAGCTTTGAAGGTTGAATTTGGTTTGAATCCATGCATGTTTGCATGTTCTTCATATTCTTGAAAATGGGTTTGAATATGGTTTTAATTGACTCACCTTTGGGGCTTGAATTCATAAATTGAGCTTTGAAACTTGTCATACATTGAATTTAGTTATGTTTTCCAGAATTTGGGCCCAAGAGGTCGAGTTTGGAGTGGTTGAATGCTTGGTTTGAGCTTGGGAGGCAAATCTGGAAATTCCAGATTTGGCTTCCTCGCTCGAGCGAATGGTTCCCCGCTCGAGCGAGCACCTTTGTCCAGGGCTCCGCTCGAGCGACCATCGAGCGACCATCGCGCGTAAAATCACAGCATCCAGTATTTTTACTGTTTCGACAGACCGCTCGAGCGAAGGATTCCTCGCTCGAGCGAAGCCTTTGATTTTGGAAGCCCGCTCGAGCGAAGAAAGTCTCGCTCGAGCGAGGTTCCTATTTTCAGCAAACTTTGCAAAATGTTTTCTAAGTGTATTTTTGCATCCTCATCCCATCCTAGGCATTCTTAGGCCTAGTTTAAGGCATCTTAATGAGGATAAAGATGTAGAACACACCAAGGCAAATTAGGGATTAAGTTATTATCTTTCCCAACTGTGTAGCTTAGTGTGTGTTCGATCTGTTGACTGTGTAGGGTTGACTTCCGAGGAGACGCTCTAGCTTACTATAGCCCAGAACTCTGTGAGTAACATTTGTGTAAAGATATGTTCAAAATGATTATCTTCTGAACAATTAAACTGAACTGTTTCTGAACTGTTATTGTTAACTGAATGAATGAATGTATGACCTATATTCTGAACTGTATTGTGGCATCCTTAGCAACTACTGCTTACTGTTACTGTTACAGAGATCTCTGTCGGTTCCCATGTTGGAACCACTACTGTTTACTGATATGATGGCCATCATTCACTGTTTGGTCTATTAAGACCTGGTCTGTTAAGACCTACTGTACTGTTTAGCTATTGGATGTACCACATATGACTATTATAATCTATGAAACTTGGAGCAAAGTGCTGCACGGAACTAAGTGCTACAGAGTGAGCCACCTCTAGAGTCTGTGCGAGACACCTCTTGAATCCATAAGAACTGTACTATTTTCTGAAATGCTACTGCACTGTTACTGTTACTGTACTGCTACTGCACTGTTACTGTTACTGTACTGCTACTGTACTGTTACTGTTACTGTACTGCTTGTACTGTTATTGTTACTGCTACCGCACTGTTACTGTTACTGTACTGCTACTGCACTGTTACTGTTACTGTACTGCTACTGCACTGTTACTGTTACTGTACTGCTACTGTACTGTTACTGTTACTGTACTGCTTGTACTGTTACTGTTACTGTTACTGCTACTGTACTGTTACTGTTACTGCTACTGTACTGTTACTGTTACTGCTGCTGTACTGACACTGCTACTAGTACTGCTAACGGATGTGCCACGTACGATTACTATGATTTCTAAATGACTGTTACGGCATCAATATGAGCCACAAACTGACTGACCGATATACTGAATCAATGAACTGTTTAAATTTTGAAAAGACATTCATCCTAAACCTCTTTATGCATTATGTTATTCACTGGGCTTTAGCTCACTGCTCATATATATATGTAGGTGTTCAGGCACTGGACCGCTGCTAGGAGCGTCAGGCAAGCTTTTGTTTTGTCAGCCAACCACTGTGCCTCACTGTGAGGTTCTAAGCCGTTCAAGCTTCGGCTTTGGGGTGTTTTAATATTCCCCGTCTGTCCCTGTAACTGTTTTGTTTACTGTATAGACTGTATAGACTATTACTGTACCGTTTATTAGGGATTAGATCCCTATTCTGAATGATTGTACTTGTATGTGTAGACTGTCACAGCTCATTGGACATTGTTTATTTACTGTATTGGCTTCCGCCAGGCCCTGTACTCTGTTTTACTGGATTACTGTTAGGCAGGCCTTCGGTAATCTCGAATTACTGGCCGGTTACGGTGCTAAACCCATAGGGCCGGGTTTGGGTCGTGACAAGTCCCGTCTTCTCCCACAAGTCTTTTGTGCCTAGGCGGTCGTGTGTGCCAAGTTTCGTGCCAATCCGACCCCAGTTGGTGATTTTGGGGTGTCACCACCTCGAATTTAAGTTTCTTAAAGAACTAGTTTACCTAAACCGAAATATGGCTCTAACTCCCAAACCGGGAACCCGATTGGAGTCCCGTCTTCTCCCACAAGTCTCTTGTGCCTAGGCGGTCGTGTGTGCCAAGTTCCGTGCTAAACCGACCCCTTTTGGTGATTTTGGGACGTTAACACCTCGAATTCTAGTTTCTTAAAGAACTAGTTTGCCTAGAGTGAAATTCGTCTCTAACTCCTAAACCGGAAACCCGATTGGAGTTCCGTCTTCTCCCTCAAGTCTCTCATGCCTAGGCGGTCGTGTGTGCCAAGTTCCGTGCTAAACCGACCCCTTTTGGTGATTTTGGGACGTTAACACTTCGAATTCATTTTAGCTTAGAATGTAAAGTTACATTTTATACCTGATTCCCTAAATGCCCGTCTTCTGGTGGTGGTGTATATGGATTCTCGTCTTCTGCAGATTCCCTAAATGCCCGGTGGCCACTCGATGCATCAGGAACCTATGATAGTCAACGCATAATGTGTTAATCTTTTATACATAATGTTGTGTGACAATTTAACTATCAAACAATTTAATTTATATCGAACCTGTCTGTTAGGATCCACACTTGCCCCCTGTGACACAAAGGCCATCATCTCAGCTCTCAGCTGCTGTAAATGTGTAGAGATCTCTGCTCTCATCTCCTCCCTCAGCTCCTTCCTCAACTCATCCTTTAGCTCCGCACGAACCTATTGGGTGATCTGAACAATAGTCGATGGCTGGGGTGCTGACTATGATGGCCCTGCGCCATCTTTATACACTGCTCTCCGAGGCACAGTTCTCCCGTATGTGCGACAATATCCATGATTGTCATGACCTATCAAC
This sequence comes from Camellia sinensis, assembly GCF_055761805.1. Taxonomy (NCBI): domain Eukaryota; kingdom Viridiplantae; phylum Streptophyta; class Magnoliopsida; order Ericales; family Theaceae; genus Camellia; species Camellia sinensis. Next base: position 20,553,926 of record NC_138965.1, on the reverse strand, counting down.
TCATGGAAAATGGCATTCCTAGCCTCCAAAATCCGACAATCCTCAGGTAGCATAGAGAGTTGGCCATTAAACTCATCCTGTATTGAATAAGAGATACAAGTATATGCCAAATTAAGATAGTTAACACAAAAAATAAAAAATAAACTTTAAATACAATCAAAGGTCTTTGGAAACTACCAAGGTCTGGATAACCTCTGGGTCATCTGCTCTACGTGTCATAAGCCAAACATTCATCTTATCAGTAGACTCCCCCTTATTGGTCATCTACATTTTCTTAGAAATATGAAAATTAGAATCCAAATAATTTGTAAATATACAATGTTTATTTATATACAAAAATAAAACAGTAAAATATAAACCTCATGCCGTATCTGAGTGAAAGTAGTACGCCCTGTGGTATGAGCTATGCCGTGAGCTCGTCGATTTTTAGCGTTCCTAGTTGCAATTTTCTATAATAGGTTCAACAAATGTAAGTATATAAATATGATTTGTATGTTTACATATCATACATATAACTTATTTGTATACCTCAGCATCAGAAGTACGCCAATACTCCACAAGTTCTTCCCACTGGCTTGGTACAGTGTGCAAAGGAACATCATCCTTCAGATTAGGATCTTCACTTCTAGGCTTGAAATACTTACACTTAATCTTATTCTTGTGATCCTTCCATATGCTGTTACAGTTTTTCATGCAGATTGGCTTGTACTCCTCTGGACATATATTCAAATTGTCCTATAAAACACAATTTCAAGGTTTAAATAATAATAACACAATTTTGGAATTTAAATTTTTGGACAAAAATATACTTTTACCTTCACATCCTTCCAGATAGCATTAAGAATATCATCAGGCACAGTGTTCCAGTCAAGAAAAGTAAGAGGAACAATGTTACCATTTCGCACAATAATGCCAAGTTGAGTAGTTAACTTAGACACGTTATCCCCTATTGGACAGTAATTTTCATCAAATTGTATGTCCAATTTGGTACCGGTACCCCACTCCCTAATGCCCTTGGCACATCCTCTACCACGCCTACTCGAGGTTGATGAAGAACTAACATGACCTGTGAGATACAATAAGAATAAACAATATGCAATGATAATAAACAAATGCAAATTTAAATAATGTCAATACAAATCAATTTCTTATACCTGAATGAGGCTGTGAAGAAGTCGAAGGATCTGAAAAATACAATGAAAATAAACAAGTTATATGTAATGAGAACAAAATCTTCGGCAATCATTACAAAAGTCAATATTCCGACGATCAAAATCTTTCCATGCAAGGGAGTCTGCAGGATGCCTAAAGACACCGTCATTAGTTCGTTCCTCTGCATGCCATCTTATTAACTTAGTCGTCTTAGATGACATAAACAGCCTCTGCAACCTTGGCTTTAAAGGAAAATACCTCATTTGTTTTGCAGCTATTTGTTTGCCACCATTGTGAGGACCATTTGAACCACCATCACCATTTGATTTCCATCTTGAACTGTTGCATATGACACATTTATCAAGATTTGCGTCCTCGTTTCAAAACAACATGCAACTGTTGGGACATGCATCTCATGTCTCATATGTGAAGCCCAAATCTGTTGTGACCTTTTGAGCTTTATAATATGAGTCTGGGAGTTTCACACCCAACGGGAATGCCTCATTCAATAACTCAAGCAACATGTCAACAGACTTGTCTGTCCACTGATTAAGCACCTTCAAATGTAAAAGCCGAACAATGAATGACAAAGAAGTGAACTTCTGACAACCCGGATACAATTCACTTTGTGCATCTTTAAGAAATTTGAAATAGTTTGCAGTCTCTGCATTTGGACCGAGCTGGGGTTTAGATGCATGGGGATCAGTGCTCTGTGCTTCATTACCGTCAACACTTGTACCGACATGTGGATTTCCCACAGCCCCTTGTATCATTCCAACCATATCGTCGCCAATGTCTAAATTAGCCAATGTTTCATTCCCTCGATTAGCATGCAGAGATACATAAGATTCCCCATGATTAATCCAATGTTTGTACTTTTTAAAAAAACCATTCAAAATCAGATGCTTCCGTACACCCTCTCGCACAAAATGGTATCGATTCTCACATTTTCTACACGGACAACTAATCATCGAACCTTCAACCCTATTGGTGTAGGCAAACACAAGGAATTGATCAATCCCATTAATGTATTCCCTCGACATCCTATTTGACAAATCAATCCAACTCTTATCCATCATCTGTACTTCCCTTATATGTGTTTCCCACTATTAATTTGCTTCAGGCAAACTTACTGGGAGATATACATCTCACATACAAAACAAATATGCCCTAGAAAAAAATATAATTACAACAAATGTAAGAGTCATAATGAGATGTAAGGGTAAAAATATAATTACAAGACATAATATCACATATTAATTATCGTAAGAGAAGAGGGGATTGGTGGGCTTCAAATCCCGATACTTGGTTCAAAAAAATCCAAGCATCATTTTAGTAAGATGAAGGATCTTAACTTCTCCCCCTTTGATCTTCACCAAACATAAAAAGAGTATATATATATATATATAGGGGGAGGGAAGGGGATAAAAGATTATATTCCTCCTACTAGTTCTTCAGCAGAAGTGAATACTCAACTTGCCTTTGGAACAACAGTGAGATAGGGAACTTTTCCTCCACCCCCAAAACATAAAAAAATAGAAAACCCCCGAGTACCCCCTGCCAAGGGAAGCAAGAAACTTGAGTAAAATTTTTCCTTAAGGCATGTAGCATTAGGGTTTCAAACTAAAATGTAAGTCAAACATTCACTCCCTAAACTTAAGCAACTTGAGAAACTTCAAAAACTATAACATCCAACATAAAATCTGCAAATTAATTCATATGGCACGTACCTTTTCTTAAGGATCTAACAAAATAGTCCAATGTAGGCTCATATAACCTAAAATGTGATGATTCTGGATCCTAGAAATATTTTTTCCTTCCACCTTTTCAAATGAATGAGTGACAGGTGTTATTCGAAAATTAAAAATCGAAGGCATTTAGGACTGGAGAAATGCAAAGAATATTGAGGCAACCTTAACTATTAATATTAGGTTAATGCCACATTGTGCTACCATTTTGTAAAAGTTGCGATTTGCAATGTAAAACCTAATTGCTTACACCAAAATGGATCGTGTGATCCTTCTCCATACACAGCACCTATATACCCAGGTCTGCCAAAGAAGAGCCAAAGAAAATAGAGGTTACAGAAGAGAAATCCAAAGAAGAGAAGGAATAGAAAAGCAAAGAAGAGAAGGGAAAGAATGTAGACGAGAGAAGCAATTTGTTGTTTTTTTTTCGCCCTTCAAGTTAAAGTGTGGTGCCGAGAAATACACAAGATATGTCAATGTCATAGCTTACTGGGGAGCATTGCAACTATTTTTTAAAAAATTAAAGGTGTAAACTGCAACTTTTACAAAAATTTAGGGCCAAGTGTTAAATCTTGTATTGACTTCAAATTGCTAGATTTTTGTGTGTCTGTTTCTTTTATCCCCCAAAATGTGTACCCTGTCTTTTTGTTATCTGACCTCTAACCCTCTTTGCTTGGTTGTTATATTAAGGAAGGAAACTACATCTGTACCCAAATCTAAGATTCACCCACCATCTTCTAGAGCACAAACCATACAGAGTAGGATTGTTTGGAATTTCAGAATAAACTATTCACAGCATTAAATTGATAACTTTTCTCTTTTCCTAATTGTTTCGCTTTTGGTGAAGGATCACTTTCCAAATACGGAAATTCAGCAACTACAATTAACTCGGAACATATTTGGCAACTACAAGTAACCAAACAATGCGATATAACTCAAAAATAGTCACAAGTTAATAAAATATATAGGTATACCAAGTATGGAACAAAAAAACAAAGAACAAGTAGTAGTTAGATTCCTATTGTTGATATTTACTAGATTTCACAAATTCATTGTTCTACTTCTAGTTTTTTTTTTTTTTTTCCAAAGTGAATTTAACTAAGTGGCATATTTTTTTTGATAAAAAACTTTTGTCAGTGACAGTTTATAAAAAACTAATAAGAAAAAGAATGAGAGACGTTTCTTCGGTATCATTAGGAAATTCAAGTGGTAGTGTGCGAATATGAATGATAATTTCATGCCACTTTTAAATTTCATACAAGATTTGGTGAAGGATTGGAGCTACTCTTACATCAGCTATACATTCTAGATCACTTTTCAGCAATGTTAAATTGAGAAAGCCGTGTTGGCCCTGGAGAACCACAACAAGTATTTGTAGGAACACCTACCTTTTGGAATGATTCTCCTGCCAAAAGTGCTTGACTAACACCTTCAGGAGCTAATTTATATTCCTCCAGTGTGCCATTTTCCTATTAAGATACTAGTCACTATTTAACAAAATTGAAGGCTGCTGTAATAATAGAAACTTGAGTCATGTTGAACCATGTAAGTACATAAACCACATGAAAATTGATTAAACCCAAACAAAAAGAATCTTCAATGTAAATCTTCCACATTATTAAAATTAATCTTGTGTGCATTATTAAAATTTTCACTTCATAATATATTTTCACTTCATAATCAGTCAGTTGACTCAATGAGCTGGAATAATAATGAAGTTATAATTCATTATATTAATTAATATTCATCTGCTCTATTAAAATGTCAAGTAGGCTGCAGAATTACTATATGCAGAATTATTTTATTTGCCCTATAATTTTTAAAATTTTAATGTTCAAGCAAATAAAATCTGGTTTGAAACATGTGGAGGCTAAAAATTAGCAGAGCATTGTGTGGGTCGCAACTGGTAACAGCCCAATTGGGACAATAATGGTGTCCAATTTTATAGATTCATACAACATATTGATTATGCATAAAGTTAGCAGAAAAACAAAATTAAATAGATAAATCAAGAATGAAAACATTTGAAAGTAAAATTTGATAAAGTTTTTACATCATCAACAAATTTCATATTCATCATACTTGAAAACAAATATTTGAAAAGCTAGTAAAAAATATATCAAATAATTTTAATCCCAGAAGATATAAGCTGTTGAAATTCAAGAATACACGAAAAAATTGAGCAAATTAGAGGGCTTTCTCTCTCTCTCTGGTTCAGTCATTTAGATGAAAATTTTGACGTCCATTTTCCATATCCCACATTTGGATAAGAGTAATTTAAACACCAAAACCACAAAGAAAAGGACAGAAATTGAATTAAAAAGAAAAAACAATGTAACAGGTTCTAGACTATCCTGAGTAGAAATATAGACAATGTGAGAGTAGAAATATAACAGGTTCTAGACAATGTGAGAGTAGAAATATAGACCTCCTCAGTATGTTTCAATGACTATCCATTTGACTCCATGGATGTTCTGCAAAGCCATTACAGGTTCTAGGGTTTCTTTTGCAGAAATACACTTGAGCCTACCCATGTGGGAAATTAGATGTCTCTGTTACATTCAGTGCATCTTGAAAATTTTGAGCTGTCTCTCTCTCTCTCTCTCAAAATGGTGATATAGTAAAATGGCTTTCACTTGTTTGTAAAACCCAAAAAAGTATTTCGAATGCAATTGAAAAAACCAACCCAGCACAACACAACGAGCACATAACCATCTAAAACAGACATATATGTAAAGGAATCATTTTCGAATAGTAGCAAATTAAGACATTGAAGGGAAGAAGACGAACCTAGACGAAACAATTAGACCCTTCTCATTTGGAATGCTTTTACCCAATAAACTTCATGAATGGCCTTTCGCAGTCGCTCACAGTTGCTCGTCACTCGTCGTTCACCGTCGCAGCTGCTCGTCACTCCGGCGAAGGCTGTCGTTCACCCTCGTCACTCTGCGAAGGCCGTCGTCCACCACTATTTTGATTTTGAATGATTTTGATTTGAGGATTTTGGGGATCAGTGGATTGGGATTTTGGGGATTTTAGGGATTTCGGTTTCAGGGATTTTGATTTGAGGAATTTGGGGATTTTAGGGACTTTAACCGCGAATGGGATAAAAATAGCGGGATAAACCAAATATTCATTTATTTGCGACGGTATATTTCAACCGTCGCAAATGATCATGATTAACGAATGAAACGACGTCGTTTTATCCTTCGTTTTTGGCGATGGGCTTCTGCCGTCACAGATGGTCCACCATTTGCGACGGTAACTTCTTACCGTCGCTAAATAATACGTTTGCGACGGTATACCGTGCGTCGCCAATGTTTTTGGAATTTTCTTTTTACAATCTTTAGCGACGGAATCATCCCCGTTGCAAAAGGCCATTTTTTTATCGACGGCAAACACATCCCGTCACAAAAAACTTCTTTGGCGACAACAACTACAATGCGTCGCAAAAAACCATTTTTTGCGACGGCAGTCACCCCGTCACAAAAACCTCCGTGTTATTTGCCTGATTTTCTTGTAGTGAATGTTATTTCATGTGGAATTATTTATTTAATTTAAAGAAATCCAAATCTCATCTAAAACATTCATTACATATGCCATAGTTTCAAATCCATGCATGCCAATGAGTTTGTAGTGGAAGGACATTACTACCCAATGAATTTTTTTTTACATTTATTGAATACTTTTTTATAACATAACAAGAGGATAAGCTTCCCCCTAGTTGAATTTCTCAATTGAAGTCTGTTTTCGGATCTCTGTGGGCTCACTATGGAGTTCATATTGATACTTCAAACCGTTCAATATGCAAGACTCATCGAGTACTTTATCTTTGTAAAAAATCACGTTAATCGAATATCAATAGCCATTCGATCATAACACATTTGTGTCGATAATTTGTTTTTAAAATGATAGTTACCATTGACACAAATTTAATCTAATCAAGTGGCTATCAATATCCAATCAATGTGATTTTCTACAAGGATGAAGTACTTAACAAATCTTACATATTAATGGTTCAGATTATCGATGTGGGCTCCATAATGAGCCTACAAAACTCAACAGTACGCTCCAATCTAATTTCGAATTAGAGACCAGTTCGAGCTTTCTTAAATATACATAGGTATGGAGAGCAATAAAGATCAATTTAATCACCAAATTTCAACTACTTAAATTTAAGAGGAATATTATATAAATGACAAATAAAGAAATTAATCATAAAATAAAGTGCAAGTGAGAACTATATTTCGGAAACACAGTTCTACTTGTACCCTATTGATTTACCATTAGTTTTTATTTTTTATTTATCTTTTAATTTCTCCTTAACTACTAAATAAGTATACTATAAAAAGACTTTCTCTTTGCTTTCATTCTACTTGTGTTTTAAAAAAAAAATAGAAACTAATTTGATAAAATAAACACTAAAAAATATTTTCAAATTTTTAAAAATTATTTATGCTGCAAAAAAGATAAAATCATATGAGAATGATTATTGCTTTCAATTTTTTTTTTCTTCATTTTCTTCACCCAATTATTATTATTTTTTAAATTAGAAAATAGATTAAAAGAGGAAACCAAAAGAATCTCCATTCACCACGTTAAAATAACGTATTCATATAACAGGGGTCTTAGCAAAAAGATATTGAGTGTAACAGTGGCACTTGTCTTCAATTAATAAAATGTCATAAATAGACAAACCTCCTTTCTTGTTAACCTAATAATATTATTGTGATCCACACTACAATATGAAATTATGCGAGTAGCTCCCCCTCAATATTTCATCATCTCCCTGGACTCATGATAGTGATCTAAATCATTCATCTCATAAGTCTTAAAGAGAATAATATATGTGACGACCCCATCACGTGTAATATTTTATATTTAATTAATTAAAAAGATTTAGATTTTAATTAGTCATTATCCTAATTTAATTTGAAATTTATGAGAATTGTGGAATCTGATTTGTATATTATTCTATTGAAGATCTATTTTAGAATTAGAAATTAATGGTCCAAATGGCTTAAGGAAGTGAAACTAATAAGTTGAATCAATTTAATTTTAATTACGAACCCATTTGGGAGTTTAATTAAATATTCGATTCAGTTTAGTAAAATTGAGATTCAATTAATTAGGTCCGAATTAGAGTTAATTAAGATAGTTAAATTATGAGGATTGAGAATTGTAATTATTACGAATTAAATTTATTTACGGAGTGTTCAATTTGAATATATAATTTATTGACGAAAATTTGGAGTCTGATCAAAAATTAAAGGCCTCAATGATTTGGAGAATCAAAATTGATGATGACAATAAGTTTAATTTAATATTTGAAACCTTTTGGAAGTTTGATTAAAAATCTGATTCAGATTGATAAATTTAAATATAATTAATTGGCCTATAAAGGAAGTCAAATTAGGCTAATTAAATTATGTGGGTTTTGTGATTAGTTATGATTAATTAATTGTGTTAACCAAGATTTATTAAGATTAAGTGTTGCTTAATTAAATTAATCCTAAGCATAAATTGTATTATGGAACAAACTAGAATTGTGGGTGTGGGTGCGCTGAGAAATTTAGGTGGGTGTACTGAGAAATCTATGTATGTACATACATGTGAGTTTTGTGTTGGAGGGTTGATTAAATGTGCACATGTGCTATGTGTTCTCAACAAGAGGAGGAGTGCATGTGTGTACAAGGTGCATGTGTGTGTATGTTAAAGGGTTTTGTTTAGGGATGGCAATTTGAAACCGACCCAACGGGGATCCCTGATCCCGACCCCGATTTAAGCGGTTTTTTCTTGAAAAATACCGTCGACGGGGAGAAGACGGTATTTGAAAATCAATCCCCGATTTGTTTCGGGTCGGGGACGGTGATCAGTGTTTTCTCCCCAGCCCGGCCCCATCCCCGAATTTCCCCGAATATTATATTTATATATCTATTTAGCTGTACTATATTTATATTTATATGTTTGTTTAGAGTCCTCTCTCTGACTCTCATCTAAAATCTCTCTCTCTCTCTCTCGTTCGTCTCTCTCTTTCAACTCTCACTCTTGCAGTCACTGACGGCGACATCACCACCACCGCTGGCCCCGACCCCTCTCTCTCTCTCTCAACTTCGTCTTTCTCTATTCCTCATGGCCACCGCCACCACCACCGCCGCAAGGTCTGTCTCTCTGTCAGCACCACCAAACCCACCGCCACAGCCAGCCACCATCGATCTCGCACATGGTCACTGTCATCGCGTAGATCTGTTATCTCTCTCTCTCTGTGATCCGATCTGTGTGTGATCTGATCTCTCTGTGTGTACGTGCGTGTGTGTGTGTGATCTGATCTGTGTGTGTGTATGTGTGATCTAATCTGTATGTGGTGTACTCACACTGATTAATTTTTTTGTTTTTTTTGAATTTAAATCTGTATTGATATATATTGATTTGTTGTTCTTGTGTTGAAGCTTGTGTTGAAGCTCGGGGATTTTTCGGGGTCGGGGAAACCCGATCCCTGTTAAGGGATGGGGACGGGGGGGTGATGGGTTCCCCTGCCAGGGATCGAGGGTGGGGATGGGGATTTTTTAGCCTTCGGGGATTGGGGACGGAGAGTGTAGTCCCCGGCCCCGCCCCGCCCCGCCCATTCCTAGTTTTGTTGCTTGGTGCTCTGCTGAGAGCATTGCAAAAGGAAAGAGAGTGAATTAAAGAGTGTATAGAAAGAGAGAGTTTGCTGGAAGACCAAGAAGAAAAACAAGGGAGAGTATAGTGTTGAAGAGGAGTTTAATAATTGACCAAAAAATTCATCAATTTGAAGACTTAAAATAAGAAATTGAGACTTAAATTTTGTAGATAATTTACCTACAAGCTGAAATTAAGAGGTGATTGGGTTGAATCTCATGTAATTGAAAAGAAATGAAGAAATTAAGTTAGATTCTTAATTATGGAAATTAATTTGGAAATTGATTATTTTGGGTTAATTTTGATTATCTTGCATGAAATTGAGTCTAATTTCTATATGCATGGACAAACCTACAAGTTTTAATACTCTAATTGTACATGCATCATGGATTTCTAATAAATAATTTCAAGTTTTCATGAAAAAGCTTTGGAAAATTATGAGTTCATGAACAAATGAGTTCAATTTTTAAATTAAAGGAGTTTTGATGTAAATGATCTAAAATTGATCATATTTTCTTGATTAATTAAGAGTTTGTGTGTTTTAAACAAGTCATGTATGAACCCAAGTTTTGAGATTATATTTTGAAAGTTTAATTCATATTTTAGAATTTATGAGTTTGAAATTGGGTTCAATATGAAGAAAATTAGATTGGATAAATCAAGAAATTAATTATGATTTAGACTTTGACAATCAAGAATTGACTTGATTTTTTATTTGAATTTCATTCTTACAAATATCTTTCTAAGAGCTTGTAGCTTAATTTTATGTTTTGTAAGAAATGAAGAAAAATATTAAAATCATTAAATTCATGGAGATTTGAGCTAAGAGTTAGAAATGACTTTGAATATATATGTTTTTGGGAGTGTCATTGCATATTTGAATGTACTATACATGGAGTGGACCTTTGGAAATGTGTTTTGAGCTTTAAACAGAATTTTGAAAATTTCAAAATTTCGCTCGAGCAGAGAAATTAAGCTTCCAGAAATTTTGTAAATTTTGCAGTCTGCTCGAGTGACTAAAGTTGCGCTCGAGCGAAGTGGCTTGTTTCAGAAAATTTTGAAAAGATGGTTCATAACTCGATTTCCATTCTCTTTCACTTTTAAGCATTCTTAGGCATGTACTAAGCATTATAAATGAACTATAGAGTTGGAAAGAGAATTAAACCAATTAAAGAATGGAATGAATTGTATTGTGACGCGATTTCTATGTGTATTATGAATTGTGTAGGGTCAAATGCAAGGACGAATTGAGCAGCGGAACACTGTGAGTAATATCTTAGTAAAGATATTTTCAAGTATGTTATTTTCCAAATACTAATTCTGTATAAGCTCCATGGATTTGTTGATTTGAATATTTTGATGGGCCAAAGGCCGTTTGAATATGAATGTAATGGGCCAAAGGCCATTTGAATGAAAAGTGATCATGATCATGAATATGAAATGCCATAGATATGAATATGGAAATAACGGGCCAAAGGCCGTTTGAATGAAAAGTGATCATAATCATGACTATGAAATGCACATAAATATGGATATGGAAATGACGGGCCAAAGGCTGTTTGAATGAAAAGTGATCATGATCATGAATATGAAATACGCATAGATACGAATATGGAAATAACGAGCCAAAGGCCGTATGAATGAAAAGTGATCATGATTATGACTATGAAATGCGCATAGACACAAATATGAAAATAATGGGCCCGAGGCTGTTTGATACGTTGAAGTGTTTGAATTGGGCTCAAGGCCGTTTGATGAGTCCGACAAGTTATGCAATGGGCCTTAGGCCGTCTGACATGTTTGATGCAATTAGCCCGAGGCCGTTTGATATGTTTGATAAGGATCTAAATTGGGCCCGAAGCTATTTGGCATGTACAAAAAAACACAGAATGGGCCTAAGGCCGTTTGTATATGAAATTTACGGGTTCGATGTATTTAATATGAATTTCATTCGTATAACCTCTTTACTATGGTATTATTCATTGGGTTTTCCCTCACTCTTTGTATATATGTATGTAGATGAGCAGCAGGATGCTCAACCCCAACTGTAACGAACGCAAGAAAGAATGCCAAGTTTGTGGAGTCAACCATGACACGCCTCATGAACGAGGCCTTAGTTTTAGAACTTTCATTTTGACCCTTTTGTCTTCTTTGATGGTCATGTCTGACCTTATCTATATATAAGCTATGGTTTTATAAAAGTATGGTGTTGCGTGGACTTAGACATAGAATGTCTTTTAAGTGGATATGTTTGGTGTGAGTTATTAATATAAGAAATATTTTTGTTCATTCCATTTATGCATAAGTTCATTGGACAATTATTATCTTTTGCTTCCGCTTTTGGCCCCATATGATTATTTAAAATTTGTTTTCTGTCTGAGGCCGTAGGTAATCTAATGATTACTGACCGGTTATGATCCTAACCTATAGGGGCGGGTTCAGGTCATGACAATATATATGCAAAAAATTTGTTTGATACCATTCATTTCATTAAATAAATGACGAAATATATTAATGGTCCCTATGGTTTGATATTTGTGTCATTTTGATTCATGACTTTTCAATTGTGATATATTTGACCATGAATTTTGAATCTTATTTCAAATAAGAACAATTGAAAACATTATTGCTCAATTTCAATAGCAAAATTGTCAATTTGATAAAATATAAACTAATTTGACAAAAATAAATGCCAAAAAATTATTTTTAAAATTTTAAAAATTATTTCTATTCACCAAAGATAAAATTGTATAAAAATGATAAATTTTTTATTATTCATTATTTTTTTACTAAATTAATTTTTAGCATAGGTTTGGATGATAATTATGTAATTGATGGTTATTTTTGTTGATATTTTTGGATGGTTTTCATTTACTAGATGGTTGTATTTGTTATTAACAGATATTTTTGGATGGTTATCATATAATAGATGGTTATTAGATTTTTAATGTATAATCGATATGTTTAATATATGAAATATTTTTAGTCTTGAATTTTTTAATTTAATAGATTGGTTTAATAATGATATCAAAGTTGTTGTTATGTTTGACTTTTTAAAAAATAAAAACTAATTTAACTAAAATAAGTATAAAAAAATTATTTCTATCCCCAAAAGATAAAATTATATAAAAATGATGTGTTTTTAATTTTTTTCACTAATTTAATTTTTAGTTTTTTAGAAAAAAAATTATGAAAATAGATTATGAAAACAAACCAAACAAAACTTTATAACCAAAAAAGTTTCAACATTATTCATTAAATAAAAAAAGCCATTCACTGTGTTTGGTTTCAATTTTTTTTATTCAATTTTCTAGAAATTGAATTTTTTATTTTTGGGTATTTTTTTTATTTTTAGTGAATATTTTAAAATTTTAATTAATTTTTTTACTTTGTATCTAAAAAGTAAAATATTTGTAAAAAAATATTTTAAAAAATAAATAAATACACAAGAATACGAAAAATGTACTGAATTCTATTTTTTTTATTTGTGCTTTTTATATATAGTGAATTTTCTAAAAAAAAATTTCATAAATATTATACTTTTTAAGTGTATTTATATTAGGTATATCTAAAAATTAAAAAAAATTGTGTAGAATATTAAAAAAATTCAGTGAAAATAAAAAAACACAGGAAATAAAAAAATTTAATTTTCTAAAAAGTGAATCTTGAGAAATCAAACCAAACAAGCTAATTATATTTTAAACAGCATATAAGTTAATCAATACAAAATAAATTATATGATGACTTTACCCTTCAAATGGTGCAACAATATATTCAATTGTCTTTATTTAATAGAAAATTTAAAATTTAGGATCAAATGTATCACAATTGAAAGGTTAAGAATCAAAGTGATACAAGTCCTAAATTATAAGGAGTGTTAGTATAATTCGTCCGTAAATAAGTACGATTAGCTAATATATCTATCAATATCTGATCAATCTAATTTTTTATTTATATATTTTTTTCCTGACAACTTATAAGATGAACGTAAATCTCGTCCAGATCACAAAATGAAATCTTAAAGAATACGATGGTGATGAAGTCTTAAGGGGTGGTGCTCCCCATAAATAAGCCACTGAAATCTAACCTTTTCTTTGTCTCAAACTCTTTCTCAGCAAAATGGGTGTGATGAAGATAGAATTTGAGATGGAGATTGGATATAAAAGACTTGATCTAATAAATAAATTACAAATGCCAATGTTTGAAGGTCATTGACTTAAAAAAAAAATTAAAAAATAAAAACTTTAAAAGACAAGTTAACTTTAAAGTTAAAGTTTTACCCCTTGTCTTCACCAGATTGGTTCAGGCCAGAATCTTTCACTTGGTTGGTTTAAACTCTGAACCTCTTAGGAAGAGTTCATGTGGAACACCCTCTCTAATAAGTAATAATTTAAGTTTGTATTTGAATTATAGATTTGAATAAGAATTTAAAAAATTATGAATGAAAATAAATTAATTTTTTGAAGGGTAAATATTGCAGTAAAATGGAATTTTCTCAAAATTTTTGCAATTGAATGAAAAGATCTATTTTAATTGCACTGAACCTACAGGCTACAAAATATTTGCAATGGCACGGGAATATTCTTCTCTTACTTCTGAAATATTTTATTCATGTATAAACTTTATTTAAAAAAATTTATAAAAATAATGTGACAATATTATTATTGTAAATAAATGTAAATTCAATAGTGTTTTGTTTTGATCTGGTGGTGGCTGACTTGTTAGGAAAATAATACCAGAGATGTTATAGATCTCTGTTTGTAACTTGTTTTATTTTCTTTCTGTTGTTTGTTCTTTAAACATTTTCGAAGCATCAAAAAAAATACAAAACAAAAGAAGAAGAAGAAGAAGAATAAAAAGTAAATGGTTCATAATAAGCCACATCATTATGTATGAATATGTTGTAAATTTTTTATTTAAAATTAATTTTTCTTATTTTTTAAACTGAAAAACTAATTACTAAAATTGTGGATAAAAGTTTTCAAACATATCTCCCTTTCCAATTGATATTATAGTTAATCTATTTTGTCTTTTTAGTTGATTTTACATAAAATTTTATCAATTTTAATTTTAAAATCTTTTTTTTTTTTTTGCCCCCTCTCTTGTGAATGTTATATTGTCAATCTAAACAATGCATGCCATCAATTGCAACCTTGTTAACACATTTATAATTATACATGTTGAGTGTGTTGATATGTTTTTTGTTTATAATTGTTGATATCCTAACATTTTTTTCAACTAATATGACAATTGTCTAGCAAATTTAAGTATATCAGTCATAAAAATTGGGTCCTCTCTCAATGCGGGGCATTTTACAACTAATATGACAATTGTCAAGCAAATTTAAGCATACTTGCCATAAAATTTGGACCATCTCTCAACACAGGACCTTAGGCGAACTACAATAAAAATAAATTTTAGTTACACTATATTAGTGACATGTTTTTAAAAAATGTCACAAAAAAATATTTTGTTGCATGTTTTAGAAAAATGTTATAGAGCTACAAACATACAAAGCTCTAGTAGCATTTCAATAAAAGAAGTGTCACTTCACTACAACAAAAATGTGATTTAATAGCATCAATTTTCTGGCATTTTATAAAAGATTGACATAAAAAATTATTTTAATGACATTTATCAAAAGATGCCACTAAACTTTAGAGTAATGACATTTTTTTAAAATGTTACTAAACTCGATAGATGTAAGTTACTTCTTATGGCATTAAGTGAAAAGTGTCATAAACAAATATTTTATGGCATTTTGAGAAATGTCACTAAACCAAAAAAATTCCAAGCTATCTAATGTCATTTTTTGAAAAAATCAAAAAACGTCAATATACTTCCAAATTTTTTTTAAATGCACAAAATAAATATAAAAAAATAAATTGAACTCAATATAACATGCTATCAATTGGACCAATTTGAGACAAAATAAAAAATTCAAGGTTAAAATCGATTCAATTGAAATTATAAAAACTAAAATAATACAATAGCCAAAATAGAGGGACTAAAGTGTATTTTGCCCTAATTGTTAGCATTTTTTAATGACAAATATGCATACAAGTGACATATTTCATTCTTTTAGATGCAAAATGAGAAATTTGCTCAACCTGGTGAATTAATTTGAACAAATTCAACGATCATTTTTCGTCAAAAACACTAACGGTATTATTAATTGGACCAAATTGACACAAAATTTAAAATTAAAATTGATCTAATTAAAAATATAAATAAATAAATTTTTGGCACAATACTTGTAGCAATCCTAATTTTTCTTAAGTAATTATTTATTATTATTATTACTTTATTTTTTTTGGCTTTATTATTTGCGTGGGTACATGAGAATTTAACGTGGTATTTAATTAATTTAATGTGATATTTAATTATATATAATTAATCTAAATATTTATATATATTTTTTATATATAAAAAGGTATTATATATATTGATCATATATAACATATTTATATATGTTGTATTTATATAATAAAATAAAATATAATATAATAATTATTAGGTTATTAGCATAAGAGGCAAGGAAAAGAAAAGAAAAAAAAAAGAAAAGAAAAAAGAGAGGTTGTGCATGTGTGAACAAAAAACGAGAGGGCTTAGGGCTGTGCCTGTGTGAACAAAAAAAAAAAACAAAAAAACAAAAAAGAGGGTGGGAGAGAAAGCCGAGAGAGAGAGCGTCGAGAGAGAAAGAGAGCCGGGGGAGTTTCGAGAAAGAGGAGAGGAAACAAGAAAGGGTTAGAGTTTTATTTTGGTGGTATCATTAACTCTTTAAGTATTTCTTAATTTTTTTAAAAAATAATTGTAAGTGCGAAACCTACTTTTCTTGATTTATATTTATATTTTTGTTTTTATTTATTTGATGTTGGTTTGATATTGAACTTGCATGTAGATGATGGATTGATTTCAACTATTTTGGTTAGTTGTGTATGCAAGTGTAGACACCTTATTTTTGACATCCTCAAGACTCGGACGACATCGCTTGTGCACCCGATGATTATGTTTGTATGTGTTCATTTTGATTGCTCGAAGTCTTCGGCAGAGTGCCTTGCCTTTGAGCCTTGAAACTTTATATGTTTTGTGCCTTATTTTGGATCAAAACCTTGTTATTTCTTGCCTGGAACTTTTGGTGACTTGTCGGCCACCACCATAGGCTGTTGGCCATGGATAATGGTTGTCGGCTAGGGGTGTGGCCGGTCGGCTACCAGTGGTGGCCAATGGCCACCAGTATTTTTTTTTCAGATATTTGTTGACAGCTGTGCCAGTTGTTAGCACAATGAGCTACATCTCTCTACACGTGTATGGTGGGATGTTTCTAAGCTCAAAGAGTGTTTTTTCTATAAATAGGGGGGTTCCCTCCCCATTTTGAGGGGTTAGCAATTTTGGAGCAAAATTTTCCCTTTCTCTCTAGATTTCTCTCTCTCTCTCTCTTGCAATTTTGTATACATTTGCTTACAAATCCTTAGCTTTTGCATATACCTCCTAAACCAAATCTCCTTACCTTTGAGCTGAGTTTCTTTGGGACTCTCTTTGAGCTCTAGCAAGTGGTTTTAGCTTGGTTTGGTTCCTAAAATTGAGCTTTGCTTCAAAGGTATAGAACTTGTCTTGTTTGCTTTGTTTCAAGATACTTGTTTTGCCATCTATTTCAATTGTTTTGACATGGTTTTAAACTATAAGAAGCTCTGTTTTTGTGACTTAAAAGTGGTGGTTTGAGCCTTTTTTTAGTTAGGGGTGGTTCACCCTTCTTGTTTCATTACTTGTATAGCTTTTGTGCCTTTATTCATCACTTTCAAATCAAGTTTTTTGGTCCTTTTAACCACTGAATTTCAGAGGTTTTTCAGTGGTAAAAAACTTATTTTGAAGTTCAAATTTGGAGGGGTTAGCCTCTCCTCATTGTGTCTTGTTTGCATGTCTAGTTAACTCCATGTATTAGCTTGTTGTTTTAGCTTTTTGTGATTTAAGTCCAGCATGTTTTAGACCATATTTAGGGTTGTTTTGCTTTTGTTTTTGGTTGTTTGTTTCATTTGAGTCTTGTATGGCATGGTTGTAATGTTAATTTCTTTACTAGTTTAGTGTTTTAAGGCTTTAACTATCATTGGTTCGAGTTGATTGCATGTTTTAGTGCTTTTTTATCACTCATTTTCAACACCTAAATCTTTGCAATCTCCCTTATTTCTTCACTTTTTGGTTTTGCTTTGAAAGTGATTTCAAACCACTTGTTTGCCTAAGTGTGAAATGGAGGTGCTACACCTAATGGTTTAATCCATTAGGGGGTTCATTACCAACAGTGTAGTGTCTCTTTCATGCCCAAAGCAACTTGTGGTTTGAACCCTCATTCCATTAGAGGACACTCACCAATGGACTTAATGGATTAAGGAATGATTTGGTAATTAAAATAAGTAAACAAAATTGGCAAGTAAAAGTGTGCAAGATAAGCATTCTTTGTGTTGCATTGCATGTGTTCAAATAATTTGAACA
Organism: Camellia sinensis; assembly: GCF_055761805.1. Taxonomy (NCBI): domain Eukaryota; kingdom Viridiplantae; phylum Streptophyta; class Magnoliopsida; order Ericales; family Theaceae; genus Camellia; species Camellia sinensis. Next base: position 20,535,879 of record NC_138965.1, on the reverse strand, counting down.
CAAGGAAAATGGGACATTTCATACTAAAAGTGATGAAATGTGTCATTTTCCTTGGTCACCATTGCCCTTGATCATGCATGATAGGGTGGTGGTCATTTTGGTTTTGTTTGTGCATTTATTGAACTTGTACAACTTGGTTCCTTAGCCATCATGCATGGAAATTGCTTGATTGGTGGTTTGAGGGCAAGAGTTTCTCTTCTTTGAGCTTGTGTGATGATAAGGAGGGTAGACAATACGAACAAATTTGTGAGAATACACTGTTTTGCTCTCTATTGCAGGATGAAAGTTTAAACCAGTAGTGGCAGACAGCCACCACCAGAGGCCGACCGGCCACCAATGGTAGCCAACCGGCCCCTTGTCCCTCTTGTCGGCCATCAGTGATTTTTGCACAATATGTTGGTAAGATGAAGTAGAAGTGTTCTGGAAGTGGGCAGCTTTGTTAGTGATCATATGTGCAAACAGAGGCTACAGCAACAAAACGGTGGCTTTTTGGGTGAAGGATCAAGCATGCATGCATTCCTCACTTCTCGGGATTAGCTAGTTAGTTTAATTAGCATTAGATTAAGTATGTGTTATAATTAATTAGTTGTAGTTAATTAAGTGTTTTCAATAATTAGTTAACTAGAATAGTTAATTAGTTTTGAATTTTATAATAATTAGTTAGCTTAATTAGCGTAGCTAGTTGGTTAGCTTATTCATTCGGACCTTTCTTCGTGAGGGCGTAATGTTGTAATAAGTGTGCGTGCGTGCGTGTGTGTATGTTTCCCAACCCCACGTCTTTCTCTCTTTTGTTTAATCGCTTTTGATAGTTAGATTAGGGACATGTTTTAATTAGCATATCGCATGCTTGCATCCATTCATCTTGTCTTGCATGCACCGAGGCTCGACACATCATTCAAATTGCATTGTCATTTCAATATCTTCTTTGAATACGTGTTTAACCATATGTTATCAAATTGAATCACATGCCATATTAGTAGCCGAGCCTATTAATTGCATTATTGCATGTGCTGCATTAGGCATCTTGTATAGTTAGGATCATACATCTTTTTAACTAGTTTTTGTTTTGGCTTAGAGTACTAGGTGAGTTTTTATGCTTTAGCATACTTGCATAAATGTGAATGTTGTCATGTCTAGCATGCTTGCCATGAGGTTATGTGCTTAAATGCTTAACTGAATGAATGCCTGTGGATGAAGGCTTGTTGTTTGAATTGAAACGATTCAACAAATGTGCAAGCCCACTATGTTTGGTGGCAAATCCGCATCTTTAAGCCCACTTGAGGTGGCAAATTCAAACCATTTTCACAAACAAACATGAGTTGAATTATTCTAAATTAAGCAAACTAGTCTATACTTACTTGCGCACATCACATAGTAAAGCTAGTTTAATAATCGGAATAAGAACACATAATGTTTATAAAAAATCATATCATGATTAGTAGAGGCTAATCTTCGATCAGGCGAGCAGGGGTGCTCAATTCATGACCTTCCCTTCTCGTACCTAAGTTCCCAAGCCGAGGCAACTTTGGTGATGACGGACACGTGGCCTTCAGCACGAGTCAGGGTTTTCTAAATTTTCCAAAAAATGAAATATTTAGATGGCGACTCTGTATCTGGCAAAGCAGTCCAATTTTGGCATTATTTGATTTAAAATCGATTTTTCCAAAAAGGTTTGCCGGATTTGGACTCTTTGGTGTTTATCAATTTCACATTGCATTTGTGACACTAGATTCAGAACTGCGGGAGTCCGAACTGTGAGGTCTTTCTTTCAAACATTCCGAAAGGTGGGGCGCAGAAAAAGGCGAGTCCATAGTTTCTGGCGACTCTGCTGGGGACTTAGAGAACTTGACTCGAACTTATGATATGACTTTTTATCTACACTTATGTGTTTCTTTGCATTTGCATTTGCATCGGTGCACCTAAGTCACAATGTTTGCCATCTGCTATTCTTGAATGGTTTGCCGAAGGCTCGCTTGGAAATGCTTTCCAAAAGGTTGACCGGTTGCGGGCTCTGCCACAATAGGAACACAATCCTTGTATCTGGACTATCGTTGTACCGTTTGATCCTCCTTTCACTTCTCGGTGTTAGGTGTGAGAGGTATATTAGGTAGTCTTGCTGAGGTAGCCTTTTTGACCAATCGACCTAGTTGCATATCGGAAGCCATAGAGACTGTTTCAAACTAGGACAAGATGCTCACCCGAATGAAAAAAATTGTATGAAACCGCTTGTTTTGCGTAGTGAAACCCTAGCTCCTAACGAAATTAGGACAGGGTAACCCTACCCCATCATTGGAGTGTTTTGGCTCTTACTTGCTTGATATGTGCTTTTAGAGTGAAACTCTGCAAGAATGCATGTATCAGTTGCAAGTTTGGGTATCAGTTTTGAGGCAGAAATCAGTGTTGAGTACAGTTCTTCAACTTATGATTGTAACTGCGTGTTGTTTGTGTCTGAGTTGAGGTGCTATGCGGTTTCTGATTTTTGTTTCTTTTTGCTTTATTTTCTTTTTGCAAGGTAGTCTTTCACCATTGCTTCAGACGATTTTGTTACCCCCCAAGCACTCTGGACCTGAGTTAGAAGGATTTGTAGATCTAGGGATCTAGTCAGGGGACAGCCAATGTTTCTTTCACTCCCAACGGTTACCAGACGGAGGGGGATTAGGCAGAATTCGCTAATTCAGCAATCACTTTTTACCTTGCTTGTGCCCAGCCAGGCCTAGTCTTTTACTTCTACTCCAGACAGAGAGTATTCGCCAGTTCCGGTAACTCAAAGGCCCTCACTCAGCATAGAAGATATGCTTTGCCAACTCTAGCCGACCATTGAGACTATACAGCTAAATGCTGCCCGACAGGCTGAGACCACAGCTCGCTAGGCCGAGGTTGTAGCCCGCCAAGCAGAAGTGACAGAAAGGCTTTAGCAACAACAACCACAGCCGTCAGTACCCTCAGTATCCCATGCACCCCCAGCGGGAATTCCGGCACCCGGTGTCACAATTAATGTCCAAGAAAATGCGAGCATTCTGGCAGATCCGATCCCACCTCAGACTTCCAAGGCACCAGTTTACCAAATGGAGGCGCCGTTTGAATTTGAGGTTGACTCCACTGCACTGAAGGTTAACAAGCTAGAAAAGCTCTTCAAACGGGCTCAGGATGTGAATTCTATCCCTGATATTGAGAATGGATACACTAACTCGGAAGTAACTCTGTCAGATAGATTCAAGATGCCGCATGTAGACCGGTTTGAAGGTTCCAGGGATCCTATGGTTCATCTATGGCTATTCTCTGACATCTTATGACCAATGGGTCTCTCCAGACTACAGAAGTTATCGCTTTTTGGCCGGACCCTGTCGAGTATAGCGGCCATCTGGTATGCCAAGCTTGAAGACTCTGTGAAGAGAAATTTGGAGGAGATGGCTGAGGCCTTTATAGCACAGTACTCTTACAATACTCAGATCGAGGTCACTACTCGTGATCTCGAAGCGACTCGTCAGGAGTCGAAGGAGGGTTTCTCGAATTTTGTGACCCGGTGGAGGGCTAAGGCCTCTATGATGACTATCCGACCATCTGAAAAGGACCAGATCAGAATGGTGGTCCGTAACTTGCAAGAAAGACTATTACAGAAGATGATAGTCTTGCCTTTATTTACATTTACTGAGCTCCACGAAATAGGGGTTCAAATTGAGGATGCAATGAAGTAGGGTCCGATAGAGCATGAAAAGGAACAGCCCAAGAGGCCCTTTACACGCAGCTCCAATGCAGCCATGACTGGTGGCACCTCTGTACGGCCTTCGGATGTGAGCATGGTCACCACCACACCCAAGACTGCCAACCCGTTCACCAACACCTCCAATACAACCTCCTAAATCTCAAGCCATCAGGCCCGTGGCTAGAGGGTCATCACCCTGCTCTATATGTCCTTATCCAAAGCCCTAGGGATCCTGATAAAAAAGGGACATCTTAAGCCGTTAGAACAACGCCCATTACCTGATCCTCTCCCTTCGAAACACAACCCAGCCAAATACTGTGCTTTCCACCAACAACATGGTCATGATACTGATCAGTGTTTCAGATTATGTCATGAGATTCAAGATCTCATTGACAATAAGGTGATAGCACCTCCCAAAAAACCCAACGTCACTACAAATCCTCTCCTACCACATAACTAAGCCCCTCTACCCCGGCAAGTAAACCTTATCCACACAATGGTCGTCTCTTACGACCCCAATAGATACATCACCCCCTCCCACCTACCTAAGCCAGTGTTGTTCATTCCAGAAAGCACAAACTTGTGCGTGATGAACGTGTCCTCACTCAAACCCAAATCCATGGTGGTGACAGTGGAAGATGAAGGGGGGTTAGCCTTGGTGGAAAATATCAGTCTGTTGCCCGAAGGCTTTGAGGACTTATCTGATGGGGTGTACAACCCGAGCTGCTATGTTGTGCTTATCAATCAAGCTAAGCCAGTAGTGGTGTTGCCGACTAGGATGGAGGTCAGTGTAGTCCGAAAAGATGGACCAAGTCAGGGATTAGATGATTTAGCCGACTTGGAGGAGGATATAGACAATTTGCAGTTCTTTGATGAGCAAGATCAAGGAGATGTGCATATTAACTAGTTTGATCTGAATGGGTCAACAGACAATTCCGGGTGGCTAAGTGATGAACCCGATATAGATGAGGAAACTAAACTGAAGCTTGGAGAACAGAAAGCGAGAACCGTTGCAATGGCCGGAACGACCGATAGGAAAGGGAAACTACCGGAAAGCACTGGTAAAGAACGATTGACTCAGGAACTGGGCATTGTTAGCACTGTACATATAGAACAAGAAGCCGCGCTGGAGCGGTTTGGGCAGGAAATGAGTGATATTGATCAAAAAGCTGGAATAGCTCAACGCCCCGTGAAAAATGTTACTGCTGAGGGAATACTTAGGCCGGAACCGGACAATTGCTTGTTGGTCACTGGAGGTATGTGGTGGGAAGATGATGATCTACATCTTGCCCATATTGATGAAGATTGGGGTGAAGGCATTCCTGACAATACCTGGTATGTGGAGGAAGTCGACCACATGAAAAGAAGTGGCCGATATTTCAAACCACCGCATCTAGACCAACCCGAGGCATTTGGGAAGGACAAAGAGGTAAAGAAATAGAAGGAAAAACAGTTAGAGGAAGAGGCTGTGCTGAAACAGTTGAAGAAGATTCAAACTGATATATCTATCTGGGGGCTGCTTATGGCTTCGGGAGTGCACAGACAGGCTGTACTGACAGCGATGGATAAAGCGAAGTTGTCCATTGACACCACTCTAGAACAACTGGTGAGGTTAGTCCTCCCAGGAGGTGCTATGCCAACTTTGACCTTTTCAGACAAGGAGTTTCCGCCGGAAGGCTCTGCACACAACAAGCCTCTATACATATCCGTAGAGTGCTGAGAAAAATGGTTGCCATCGTACTAGTCGACACCGAGTCCGCAATCAATGTCTGTCCATACCGCACGGCTTATGCTATTGGCCTGAAACCGGCCGATTTCGTGCCTATAGCCCAGGTGATCTGAGCGTATGACAATACAATCAAAGAGGTGATGGGAACAGTGCAGATCAGAATGCAGGTTGGACCCGCTCAACAGGATATTGAATTTCACGTCCTGGACGTTCCAGCCACTTTCAACCTACTACTTGGGTGACCCTGGCTACACCAAGTAAGACCTGTCTCTTCCACCCTCCACTAAATGCTCAAGTACCCCATGGAAAAAGGGTGGCCATAATCTTCAGGAATTCATCTATACATCCTTCACCAGAGGATACTACGCCTGTACTGGAGATTGTGCATGGCGAAGAGAATGTTTTCATTTCGGGGTTTACCTTGGCTGAGGCCTGGGTAGTGCAGAATATCTTGGTTGTTAATGAGGGTTTCTATGTTAGTGCCCAATGAACAAGTTGCAGCACATGCCCGGAATGGGATTAGGCAGAAGTGGTCAGAAAGGCGTCTCTGCATTGGCCGATGTGCCACATAACCCTCATGTCTTTGGTCTTGGCTATACGCCCACCAAAGAGGACTCGGTAAGGAAATGGAAAGAAATGGTCGGAAGAGCCAGAGCAGAGCAAAGCAAAGCAAAGTGGGAAGCGCTACGAGCTTGTGCACCGACCAATCTAGGGAACCTTGAATGGCTATTTTGTTCGGGAGGGAGAAGACTTCCCATTCTGTGGTTTCCTTGAACCCTGGTTCAACTCTGAGAAGTAACGGTTCCCGGCTTTGAGATTTTCTTTGACTTACAGCTGTAAGAGAGTGACACAGAGGAACAGACTGAACTAATTGCTGAGGCTGCAAAAAGCACAGAAAGTGATTCCGACAGCAGTGAACTTGAGGTAGGAACAGCCCTAGCATGTCACCTTTCGGATCCTCAGATCAACCCGGAGAGCTTGGGGGATGACCTAACCGTTTCCATGATCGGAGACCAACTAGGTGTGAACCCTTCCAGTGGCATCTTGGATGCATCTGACGCACCATCCCTCACCTGGTAGCTGGAGAAAGGCTCCCTGTCCAGTAGCATTGAGTCAGGTAGTTAACCAGAATCTAATTCCACAGAGTCTGTGAAGTCGGAATCAGATTCCGATTCTTCTGAGTTTGGATCCGGTATTTCTGGGGTTGATAACTCGGATGCTGAGGTTTTGTCCAGGTTGTCTTTTTCCTTTTCTTTTGAGTCGGTTGTAACCGAGGAACTGGATGAGCTGGACTTTGTGAATGAGAATGCCATTACTAGTTTTGAGTACTTCTCTGTGCCACTTGTATATTGCATTGACCATGACTTTCAAAATTTTAATGAAAACGATGAGGAAGGCATTCCTCTAGTTTTGAAACATTTGATTGATCGAGAGGAGGAGAGGTTTGTAAAATCCCTTGTTGATGAAACCATTCCAATTAATGTGGGTACTGAGAAGGATCCGCGTCTGGTCCAGATTGGGTGCACGTTGTCTTCGAAGGAGCGCGAGCGCTTAGTCTCTTTATTAAAAGATTTCAAAGATGTTTTCGCGTGGTCCTACGAAGACATGCCTGGAATCGATCCTGAGATTGTACAGCATCGGATCTCTCTTGACCCCGAGGCCTGACCCGTCAAGCAGAAATTTTAGAGAATACGCCCGGATTGGGCTTTGAAGATTAAGGAGGAGGTCACCAAGCAGATAGGCGCAGGGTTTTTGCTAGTATCTGAGTATCTAACTTGGTTGACCAATATTGTTTAGTGCCAAAGAAAGATGACAGAATTCGGGTGTATGTGGATTTTTGAGATCTGAATAAGGCTAGTCCGAAGGACGATTTTCCTCTGCTGCACATCGATGAACTGGTGGACTTCACCGCAGGCCATGCGTTGCTCTCCTTCATGGATGGCTTTCTCGGGTATAAGTAGATTCTGATGGCACTCGAGGACAGAGAGAAAACCACCTTCACTACGCCGTTTGGGTTAAAGAATGCTGAGGCTACCTATCAACGGGCTGCAACCATAATTCTACATGATATGATCCACAAAGAGGTCGAGGTGTATGTGGACAATATGATTATCAAGTCCAAGGAAATAGAGGGCCACTACACCGCCTTGAAGAAACTCTTCCAACGGATTAGAGAATATCGGTTGAGGCTGAATCCACAGAACTACACTTTCGGCATAACAGCATGGAAAATGCTGGGTTTCTTGATCACACAAAAGGGCATCGAGGTAGATCCTTCCAAAATCAAGGCCATCTTAAAAATGCCACCACTAAGGATTGAAAAGGAGGTGCGAGGTTTTCTGGGTAAAATGCAATTCATAAGACGGTTTATTTCAAAATTAACCTTGACTGCTGAATCACTATTTGGTCTCCTGAAGAAAGGAGAGAAATTTCAATGGGATGACCGATGTCAATTCTCTTTCGAGCAAATCAAGCAGTACCTTCAGAACCCACCCGTGTTGTCGCTGTTAGAACCGGGAAAGCCGTTGATTCTGTATCTGTCAGTAACGGACACAACGATGGGATGTATGCTTGCTCAGGAATCTAAAGATAGAGTGAAGAAAGCCATCTATTACCTGAGTAAGAAGATGCTGGATTATGAGACCCGTTACACCCCGCTGGAGAAGGCTTGCTTAGCCTTAGTATGGGCTACCAGGAAGTTGAGGCACTACCTGTTAGCTCACTCCGTAATTCTGGTTTCGATATTAGATCCCATCAAATATCTCTTCGAGAAACCAGCGCTTACGGGTAGGCTAGCTTGTTGGTTGCTTCTTCACTTCAAATTTGATTTGAAGTATGTCACTCGTAAGTCTGTCAAGGGAAGAGCGATAGTAGAGTTCTTGGTAGATCACCCAGTGGAAGGGGATGAAGCAGTAGAATACCTATTCCCAGATGAAACTATTTTGTCGGTCGAGGAAGAGATTTGGACAATGTACTTTGACGGAGCGTCTAATCAGTACGATTATGGGATAGGGGTGTTGTTGATAGCACCCGACAATTCCCATATACCCTTAGCCTTCAAACTCCAATTCAAAGTATCCAACAACAAGGCAGAATACGAGGCGTGTATCGTTGGATTGGAAGCCGCCTTGGAACTAGGGGCAAAAAGGTTGGACGTCATTGGGGATTCGAACTTGGTTGTGTCTCCAGCAAAAGGAGATTAGAAGGTTAAAGAAGAAGATGAAGATTTATCACCAAACCTTGGACATTCTGATTCCTAGGTTTGAGAAGCTAACCTTTACTTATCTATTAAGAGAGCACAACAGGTTTGCTGACGTTTTATCAACTCTATCTTCTATGATAGACATCCCATTTGGAGTTCGGATGTGTTCGATCATTATTGAACAGAGATATGCGCCGGTCTACGAGTTGATTGTCGCAATAGATAAAGTACAAGATCAAAACCCCTGGTATTATGATATTTGGAACTTTTTGGAAAAAGAGGTTTACGGCGGATGGCCATTCAATTTATCATTTGTGGGGGTAAGTTGTATAAGAGGAGTCATCTGGGAATACACAAGCTATGTGTGGACGCAGAGGAATTGAAGCGCCTAATAGAGGCCATCCATGAGGGAGAGTGTGGAGCACATATGAGCAGAGTAATGTTAGCCCGGAAGATCCTCAAGCAAGGTTATTACTGGTCTACCATGGAGGAAGATTGTATTGGTTTTGTTCGGCGATGCCACAAATGCCAAATCTATGCAAATCGCATGAATATCCCGCCATCGAAGTTGTACAACATGACTTAACCGTGGCCTTTCTCAGACTGGGAAATTGACATCATCAGCGCAGTTACACCGAAAAGGTCAAATGGGCACGAGTACATTCTGGTGGCAATTGATTATTTTACGAAGTGGGTGGAAGCTCAGTCTTATGCAGTGTTGAAAGCATCGCATGTGGCTAAGTTCATCCAAAATAATATCATTTGCCGTTATGGAGTCCTCAATGAGATCATTTTAGACAATGGCTTCCATTTCAAGAAAGAAGTGATCGACTTGTTGGAGAAATATAACATGGCTTTTCATAAATCATCCATATATCAGCCATAAACCAACGGAGCTGCTGAGGCCGCCAACAAGAATATCAAACACATTTTGTAGAAAAAGGTTGGGACCTACAGGGACTGGCTAGACAAATTGCCATTTGCCCTCTGGGGCTACAGAACTTCAATTCAGACATCTACTGGGGCAACTCCGTACTCTCTTGCTTATGGGATAGAAGCTATTTTGCCGATTGAAATAGAAGTTCCGTCGCTGCGGGTTATGGCTGAGTGCCAGATAACGGAAGTGGATTGATAGCTGTAGACGCGCCCCCGAGGCCCTCATGCCTACAGTTCGGACTCAATTGTCACAGTTCTGAATCTAGTCTCGCAAAGTGCAATGCAAGACTGATAAATCACCAAAGAGTCCAAATCCGACAAATCGTTTTGGAAAACTAATTTTTGTAAAGAAGTGCCAAACATGGACTGCTTTGCCAGATACAGAGTCGCCACCTAAATATTTTATTTTGGAGAAATTTCGGAAACCCTGACTCGTGCCTAAGGCCACGTGTCTGTCATCACCAAAGTTGCCTGGGCTCGGGAACTTGGGTACGATTGGGGAAGGTCAACTATGAGCACCCCCGCTCGCCCGATCAAAGATCGACTACTACTAAACATGATATCTAGTTTTTGAAAACACATGTGTTCTTATTTTGGTTAATTAGCTAGAATTACTATGTGATGCGCACAACAAAACAAGTATAGACTAGATCGCCTAATTTGGAACAAAGCATCGCATATCCGTTTGTTTGGAAATGGTTTGAAGTTTGCTACTCGTAAGTAGGCTAAAATGCGAATTTCAATGAATTGTTCCAATTCAAGTAATCCAACCTTCACCCATAGGCATTCAGGCAGTTATACACTTAAGCAAATAGCCTCATGGCAAGCATGCTTTCATGGCAACATTAACACACATACAGTATGCTAAAGCGTAAAAGCTTACCTAGTACTCCGAGCCAAAACAAAAGCTAGTTAGTAATCAATGCATGATCCTAGTTCATGTTAAGATGGCTAATGCAACACATGCAAAATGCAACTAGAAATAGGCTCGGCTATCCTAAAATGGCATGTAAGATGCAGTAATTGATACATGTATTCAACTTGGAATTGAAATACGATGCAGTTAGTATGATGCGCTGAGCCCGGTGCATGCAAGATAGATGAATGGATACAAACATGCAGGCATAAGTATGCTAGACAAATGAATGGATGCAAACATGCAAAGCATAAGTATGCTAATTGAAACATGACCTAAAACTGACTAACAAAAACGGGTAAGTAAAAGGGAGAAAGAAATGGAGGTTGGAAGACATGCACACACGCACGCACACTTATTACAAAATTGGCCCTCTCGACGGAGGGTCCGAATAAATAATACATGCCGGCTAATTAACTAACAACAATCTAATTAATTATTACATAATCGAATTGAATAACTAGTTACAACTAATTACTACAAAACTTAATTAATTAACAAATTAATTAATTATTACAAATTGATGCTAGCTAACAAGTAAGCATGAAAAATAAGCTGCTCCAGCTCTGTTTGAAGGAGAGTATGCATGCTCGCACTCGGTTTCTCGCCTCGAAACGCTCTCTAGTTGCTCTTTAGAGGCTCTGTCTGCAGGGTGTCCTTGAGACCTTGCTGCTGGAACTTACCAAAAACATGCTGGGGAGTGCATCAGTGGCCTGCCGGCCATGGGGAGCTGCTGCCAACCACCTGCCGGCCAAAGATGGTACACTACCGGCCATCAACATGGCACTGCTGGCCACTGATGTGCTGGGACACCAAGCTGCAGCAGAGCACAAAATAGAGAAAAGGAAGGGTCTCCCAAGGATATATATGCACTATGCCACCCCATATCACCTCGAAACATCAAGGGAGAGGCATAGTCAGATCCAAGACCATCAATCACGCATCCCGATGCATGATGGCCAAAGATCCAACTTGTGCAAATCAATGCGAAATGAATGCACAAATAAAACACATAAAGCCTAAAACTCTATCATTGATTATCAAGAGCGTCGGCGACCGAGAATTGAGACACGTTTCATCACTTGAAGTATGAAATGCTCCTCGTTCCTCGTGCTCGAATTAACACTTTAATCCAAACGACAATGCAAAATAAGCATGGCATGCACAATGCGACTCAAGCATACAAACATGCAATGCGATAAATCGAGCATGCAACAAGCATATAAGCATGATGTGAGGTAACAACCTTGGATCACATGATGAAATGCAACATGAACATACAAACATGCAAGTCATGCGAAGGCGGACAAGTATGCAACAACATACGAAATGGGACAAGCATGTGACAACATGGTAAGATGCGCTTACACTAAAGATGGATAGGCCTCAGCCATGCCTAAAATCAGTGGCCATAAGTGATGAATTGATAGTATGAAAAGCATAAAAAGGCAAGGCACACATGCATGCCAATTGGCTCAAGAATTAAGACACAATGATGCAACTCTTAAGGACACTTAAAGAGTAATAAGCATGGATATGTGACAGCACCCTAAGCTCTGAAATCTCATGTAAATTGATGCCAAACCAACTCAACAATGCAAGTATGGCATGTTAGGATGCTCAAAGCTCAAAATAAGTAAAGGGACTTAAGCCATGGCTATACAAAGCAAGCCCTAAAGGGCCAAGGGGACCTAAAACAGTCCCAAGGCAGGTCCAAACAAGACCAAAAACAAGCTCGAAGCTAGCCAACACGAGCTAGAACACAAGTCCGAAAACATGGAACACGCACGGCTACAAAGAGGCATTACACTATACCTATTAGAACCAAACATGGCATGACTTGGACAGCATAAAACAGAGTTACATCATGGTATAACAAGACCAAAAATGCACTGATACGATGAGCCAAAGGCTTAGGCTTAATGCCATGCATAATGATCCATTCACGAGGCATAAAGAGCCAAGCCTCCAAGGCATTAAAAGCATGTCAAATGTAAGTGTATGACCACATTTCATGGACTGAAATAACACTTAGGCTGATGGCAAAGCATGCAAACATCATATGTATGTCATGGTAGGGGCCTCAAAACCCAAGACTAGCCTAAGCATTTACACTATAGCTATACAAAGCAAGAGTGATATGGCCATGGAAGCCCAAAACAGTCCAAGAACACCTCAAAATAAGAACAAAATCATACTGGAGCAAAGCCAAAATATGCTAGGATGATGAGTCAAAGCATCATGCACATAAAGCTAGTAAGCAAGATTTGTTCTACAAGTATATGGAGCATGCAAAATACGACCAAACCAGCAAAAGATAGAGTCATGACATGGCAAAAAATCATCAAAAACATGCTGAAATGGGCTCAACATAAGATAGAATGACATGCTAAATCAAGAAGCATACAAGACTAGTTTATAGGATTTACACTACAAGTGTAAGATGCATGCATGGAGTGACAAAACCAACCCAAAACAGATCTAAGGCATGGTAAAACATCACCAAAAACCTACTTAAATGGAGCCAACACATGCAAGAAGAACATGCTACTTTGTAAGGCTATGAATGGGATTACACTACACATGTAAGATGCATGCAAAATATAACCAAACCAGCCATGGAAAGACTTAAGGAAGGTCCTAAAAGTCACAAAAAATGGCCTGAACCAAGCCTCAAAAATACATAGAGGCATGCTCTTTTGGAAGGCCAAAAATGCAAGCAAACAAGAACCAAAAGAGAGGGGGCCACCCCCTCTGATTTGAGGCCTCAAAACCTCATGCCTACCACTAAAAATCCACTGGATTTCAGTGGTTAGAAGGCCAAACCAAGGCTAGCTCGGAGGCCTTAAGGCATGGCTCAAAACAAGGCCAACAAGAGGGTTGAAGACCCTCAACAGCCAAAAGACCTTAAACAACCACCAAAAGAACTTAAAAACAAGACTTTTTTCAGTTGAAAGCAAGGTCTAAAATAATATGCAAGGATGGCCAAAATGAGGTACAGAAAAGTGCTAAAATGGAGAAAAGACTCACCCTTGAAGACTAACTTCGAGATCAGCAACCTCATGGGGTAAAACCTCACTTTCAAAGCTGAAGAAGTCCTCCCAAGAACCTCAATCCAATGGTGGTGGTGTATCTCTATGTGTTGTAGTGTAGAAGTGCAAGGAAAATGGACTTCAAGGCACAAATATACAACAAAATATAGAGAGAGAGGGATATTTCTTCTCCAAAGAGCTGAACCCCCTTCTAAGGAGAGAACCTCTCTCCTTATATAGAATAAAAGCAATGGAAAGCTTCTTCAAGAAGCTTAGCAAGAGTTCCATCCCTCCATACACGTGTATGGAGGGCAGATAAAAGGATTCCAGCTGGTTTAAAAGATCTGGAGTAAAACCAGTTGAGACAGGGGTTCTGCCGGCCATCAGTGGCTCATTGATGGCCGGAAAAAACAAATCCATGGCCGGCTGTGCCGGACCATGGCCGACAGTGGACCAAGAGAAAGATGCTGAAAGGACCAAGTCATGGTCTAAGAATGGGGCAGAAAGGATACAGGGTCTGGAAAGCTCGAACCTGTGACGTTCCGCTGCGAAAGTCGAATGCCCGACGAGCAATCGAACTTGTGTCCGGATGTACCTGCAAGCACAACCGAGTCTTGAGGATGGTCAAAAATGGGGTGTCTACAACAGCAGAGCAGGTTCGAAGAATTAATGTTGTTCGATGAGAGGAGGCTGAAAGCACTGTACCATGTTCAAGGGTATCAACGTAGGATTGCTAGGGTTTTTAACAAGAAAGTTAAGTCTCAGAATCTTAAAGAAGGGGATTTGGTACTGAAAGATAACCGAGCTCCCATCTATGACCCTACGGGCAAGTTTAGATCCAATTGGACGGGTCCTTACATTATCAAAACCATTTGGTCAGGTGGAGCTGCTATTCTCATGGACCTGGATGGCCTAGAATTTTCCCAACCGATTAACATGGACAAGTTGAAGAAATATTACCCCTGAGAGGCTCATTAGGCAGAAAACCTGAAAGGGCGACCTAGGCAAAAGTTAGAGCACAAAAAATTGAAAAAAAGAAAAACTGAGCTCGCAAGGTTGAAAATCCAGAAAGGGCGGCCTTGGCAAAATTTAGAGCGCAAAATGAGAGCGTTAATACCCGAGTGAACTCGAACCGAACTACGTAAGGCCTAATTCCCATATTTGGGATATGTAGGCAACTTTATTATGAAGTCTGATCGCAAACACCTCCAAATCAACTATGTCCATGTGTTTGATCAAGGCATCCTTGTCCGTTCTTTATTTGAAAGTTCGGTTGTGATCCTTACCCTGAGAAAAGAGCTGACTACAGTGCAAAGCAGTGCCATTCAGACTAGGAGCAATTTTCCATTTCTGGATTCGGGGTTTGTACATCTCGAGGATTGATTCCATGTGTGTCAAGTTGTGATCCTTATCGAAAATGATTTTGGAAAGTTTTAATAAAAGTTGATTTTGTTCAAATTAATCCTTTTACAACTTAGAATATTTTTTGATCAAAAGAAAAAATTTCAGTGCCCATAACTTTAATTTCATTGATTTCAATACAAAGTTCTCTAACTCTCGATACAAATTAAAGTTGCTTTTATTACATTCAAAAGGAAAACTTGAAAAGTTATATCAAAGCAATAAACTTGGGGCATAGATGAGTCAGGTGTTCCTGGGTCCCCTTTCTACGCTTGTGGAAGCTTCTGATGCTAAACTAGGCCCAGTCTGTGCTTCTTCTTCAAGCCAAGCCAGGCATTCGCTAGAAAGGGCGCAACTGAAATTGGGAGTAGGAGCAAGAAGCTCTCTCATCCTCTACTCAGCGAGGTATCGAGCCAAATATGAACCTCGGATTGGAAACGAAGCTGGATACTCTCTTCTGGGCAAGTCTGGTCATGTCCGAACTAACGTTTGAACCGGAACGGAAAGTAGAATACACAGTGTGTCAGGCCAATCAGTTGAATGCCAGGTTGCCGAGCCGTGCTGTAGCTCATCTCGGGCAGATCAAACCAGGGCAACACCAAGCCATGTCAGCAGCAGACCTGTTGCACATCCAATGACACCATCACCCCTCATTCGGGAAATCCACTAGCCGTTGGCAAAGAAATAGCCTCGTGCTGTCCATGAGCCATATCTGGAGAGAGATGAAAGAAAAGAGAGGTTAAAGAATAGAGAGGTGTATGTTGAGAGAAAAAATGAGAAAAGGGCTTTGAGAGAAAAACAGAGCATGAATGCCGAGTGATGTAAGAAACACATATTAGAAATGGTAGGAAACATTACCTGAAAAAGTAGTGGACTCCTTGTGAATTTGGTTGTCTCCCGTCGATGGAAGGCATCCAAACCCATTAAAGTCTCGGCCAGTACCAAGCCCATGCAGCTTTTGTCCTATTTCAAGCCTTTAGCCACTTCAACTAGCCGAATGCTAGATCTGCTAAAACTAGGGGTAAGGAGGAAATGTGCTAGCATGCACAAACAAAGGGCGTGTTGCCAAAAACCTCGCCAAAGAAGATCGCCTTGGTCACCGACGTCAGAAAATTGATAAATCAAACTGGGAATATCTAATAACGCATCATGTAAAGTGAGCCCACACATCCTTCCCAAAGCCTGGATGTGATCAAAACGAGGCTGAGGCAAGATTTTCTCATCGTACCAGAACTCCATTAGCACTTGAAATTCTTCGATTATTGGGCATATCTCTTGTCCCCCGAAGCTAAAGACATACGTAATCGGGTTCCAACATCTAGCCGCGGCATGAAGAAACAGAAAACAAAGTCGAGAACGACTCAGCAGGAATAGTGCATTTATGCTGAAACCCTAGAAATTCAGCTTTTCCGAGCCATCTAAAGTTACAATCCAGTTTGAAAGTTTTTCAGAAAAAAATGGCTTCATTTTTAAAGAATTTACAATTGAAATGAAGAAAATACGAAGTCTGAACCTTTTGTAGAAGATAAGACAGTGAGTGGAAACCAGGTGTCAACATTCTGGAGGTTCCTCGCATTGGTGGCTGACCGGCCACTGGTGATGGCCGACAGACCACTTTGGTGGTCGACCGGCCACCACTAGTGGCTAACATCTTCTACTCATGGCCAACCCATGGCCGACAGCTGTTTTGTCTGTCCTCTTATTCACCCATGTGCTGAGGATGCCGAAAGCATGTGTTTTGTCCTATTTTGTTTTGTATTTCAAGGTCCTGTTTTGTGTCCTTTTAGTTTTAGCAAGTTTGATGTGTTGTATTTAAGTTGTTTATTGAGTTGTTTTGTTCATCGAGTTGTTTTGTTGTTTATTGAATTGTTCTGTTGTTTATTGAGTTGTTGTTATTTTGATTATCGAGTTGTATTACTTTGGTTATTTCAGTTGTTGGTCGGTTCATTACCTGATTCAGACTGTTGTGACAATACAAGTATTTAGTTTTCATTATCAATTCAATCTCGTTTCTATGAAATGGGGTGCTCATGATGCAAAATACAACACTCTTTCGAAATACACTGGTTTTCATTCCGATCATAGTTGTTTTTACAAAAGTGCAGTACAAGTTTTTATAGAAAATAAAACTCGTCTGAGGCTGTACAATGTGCTAACACTATAAACCAAAAGAAAACTAAGCAAAAATACAAAGTTCAGCGCCAGCCATCTCAGGCTCGAGAAGCCCTTTTCGTCATCTTCTTGGGCGGGGACTCAGAGCTGTCTCCATCTGTGCCGCTGTCTGAATTGGATGCCGAACTGAAACCGGAGTCATCGTTGCTTTCTGCCTCAAAACCTGGCTCAGTAGCATCGCCACTAGTAGAACCCGAGCCGGCGTCATCGTCTCGTTCAGAATAGGCTCTGAAGGGCCATTCTCAGATCGGGTGCTTCCAGCTCGGCCTCAGCTGCGTGCTGGAGCCTGTCTCTCTATCCCTACTACTAGAGGAGGTACTGATGGTCCTGGTGTTGCTGTCGCTAGTGCTGTTGGTATAGGTGGGACCTGAAAAGACAGTTGTCATATGTCAGCCACAGTATGTGTATCAGATGAAAGTATGGTGTGCAGAATGAGTATATGTAGAAGTCAAGTACAATGTATGAATTCAGATGTAGTGTATTAGTACAGCGTGGGGAAATTTTTAGTTGAAATGTCAGTTTCAGTGTGTCAGTGGAAATTTGATGACTGGAATGTAAGAAAACTGAAGAAATAACCTGAATGCCGTGGAAGCTGATCAGTGCCTCCCTCCTCAATATCATGCCGTCGAATGAGGCTAATAGCTCTAGCAGATCCTCAGTGTATCCAGGAGGTGCCTACAAATGCATTGGAAATAATCAATGTCCAGAAGGATAAATATCATAAAGAAATGAGAAAACTAAACAATGTGGTACATACTGGGGGCGCGTCAGGAGCTTTAATGTATCTGTGTCCTGCTGCGGTAGGCTCAATCGGGATCTGGTATGCCTCCCCAATATATCGCCAACATGTGAGTGCAGTAGGCAGCTCTGGCCAACCGGTCCTCTGCCTCGTCTATGTGGCCCATATACCATGCGCCCTGGTCGCTCTGGGTACTTTAGCTCTCTCTCTCTCTCTCTCTCACAACTGGAGCTCTCATCCCCTCACCTCCGCAAATACCGGTCAAAGGAGGCACGAGGCGTGTCTCGATAAATGTCGCATAATCACCCTCCCCCAAGAAGTAATCGGCGTCCAAGCCCCTGATAAACTGGATCATCTCCTGGGAGGTGAGCTGCTCTATAGCTTTCATAGATGGTGGGGCCGCCATGGAAACTATCGGCTGCGGCAAACCCAAGGTCTGGTGTACGAAACACTCGCCTAGAAACCAAGCTCGGAAAACCGGACCCTCGAATAGAAGTTGGAAACGGGTGGCCCCTCGAGCTCCAGCAAACTGGTTCCCGACTCCCTCAGGCATTGTCGCCCAAGGCTGCAAAGTGATCTGCAAACAGAGAATACACAGATTGTTAGTTGCCATTAGATATTGCAGTATGAATCAGAGTTGCAGTATGAATTAGAGCTGAAGTATGAATCAAAGCTGAGGTAAAGTGTTTTGAGTTACCTCTGCTGTAGTCACAGTGTCGAAGTACCGGCGGAAGAATGAAAAAGTCTCTCGGGTCCTCCGCAGGCATCTCCTGTCATACCAGTGAGAGTACGGCACGACAGGAGGCATCTCTACCTCTGTCTTTGGGGTAAGGGTCGGGAAGTAGGCATATACCCAAAGCTGCGAAAAGAAAAGGGCCATATTGAGTATACAGCAAAACACAGGGAATGAAGAAAGCAGAATGTGCGTACAATGTCCAGAGAATGCAAAATACAGGGAATGCAGAAAGCAGAGAATGTAGAATACAGAATGCAGAAAGCAGAGTGTGTAGTGCAAAAATTACAAGTGTGAGTGCAGAAAGCAGAATGTGTAGTACAGAAAGTACAAGTGCAAAGCAGAAAGCATGCCGACCCTGTTCTCACTCTTGCGGGATGTCGAGCTCATATATCCATATAATGTGGCAAGGCCAGCACCGCCCCAATCATAAACACGGACCTGAAACAAGTCCACCAGTGTACTCAGGAGATATAACCCTACAGTGTTCGCTCTGTCTGCGAACAAAGTAGTGCCGAAAAGGAATATCAAGAAGCCTCGGGCGTAATACTCGGTCTCCTCTGGGATCTCTAGCTCTCTCCCTCAAAACTGCTCTGCAAACCAGTTACACCGTACCATTCCTGATCGGAAGAGAGGTGGGTGTGCTCCTAGTAGGTGGATCCATGCAGCCTCCCACTCATCCATGTCTGTATCATAAGGGATCGGATGACCCCCTACCTCTTTGCCAGTGAGCATAGAGAAATCATAGGGAGTCATCGTCATCTCTCCCGCGGTAGAGAAGTGGAAAAAGTTGGTGGTATCCCACCACCTCTCTACCAATGCTCCAAGTAGAGGTCGACTCGCTATGAGGCGTGATAGCCCCATGCAGAACAAGCCAAAGCCAACCTCATCAACAATGTAGTGGACACCATCGGGGAGCTTCATATACCACTCCCTCGCGAATGTGGCTCCATAGCCTCTGATAGAGCGGGAATCCTCCTGTGATCAGAACGAGCAGGTGGAAGGCGGTGTAAGAAATATAGTGCAAAAATATGTTTGAAACGAGCAGGTGAAAAGCAGTGTAAGAAATACAGTGCAAGAGTGTGATTTAAGTAAGAAATGCAAGGTATAGTAAAGAAAATGTGAGAATACAGTGTATACCTCGGTGGTGCTGCAAGATAAATGGGAGGCCGGCTCTCGCAGCAAAAGGTCCTCTGGTGCGCCTCACTCCAATCCTCTGAAATGGTGGACACTCTCGAGTGGTAGCACATACGTCTTAGGATGATATGTCATCGGGTCGAAGGGTCGAACCCTAGGTGGTAGTAGCATAGGCTCGGGCTCTGCTTCCATCTCTGGGGACAATTAGGGTGGAATCTCTAGGGAAGCTCTGTCATGAGGTATGTCGTCCGCCATCTGGAAAGAAGATGAGAAAGTGGTCAAAAATGAGAAAAATAAGTGGAAAATGTCAAAAGTCAACCCTAAGAGAGAGAAAAGGGAAGAAAAAGTCAAAGCCCAGGAAAAGGCACAGAACCCAAGAAGAACTCGAGGGAAACAAACCTCAAGTGGTGAAACTCTAAGAGAAAGTACCGAAATCGAATTTCAATCGGTTCAAAACGGAGTATACAAAGAGGCTTTAGCGAATCAAATGTGCGTGGGGCATTGGAAAACACGTAAAGCATGGATCTAGAGAAGAAAACTATCTAGAGAGAGAAAGAGAGGATTTTCGACTGTGGAGAAGTGTAGAAATGAAGTTTGGGTGTGTATATTTAAAGGCCCATGGTAAAAAGACCGAATCGGCCCCGATCTACCATCGGTGGCTGACCGACCACCACTAGTGGCCGACAATGCTTAGGGGTGGCCGGCAGGTGGTCGATGCCTTCCCCTTGCGGCGTTCCAATGCCCAATGCTTCTCCTTTGAGTCTTGATGCTGTTTTGTGTCTTCATTTCTCAAGAAGTGCAAGGAAAGTTCACTTTTAAGTTCAAATTGCCTCTACGGAAGCTCCAAACCATGTCTTCAGTATATGATGTTCATTGCTAGTCAACACGAACACGGTGTATCCTTTTGAAACATATTGCAACTCTTTCAAGAGGTAAATCGGAAGTTGCTACTGAGTTTGTTTTATCAAATACGCTTTTGTCATTGCAAAGAACGTGCATCTCTTTGTCGTTGTATGGAACGTGCATTTCACATATGTTGTTGCATAGAATGTGCATTATGTTACATAGAACATGCTTCCAATTGATCTTGCATAAAACATGTTGCCAATACATGTGCATAGAACATGCCTTAACATTATTGTTTATTGTGCATAGAACTTGCATTCTTACTGTATTGTACTTGTTAAGTTTCTTTCTTACGCAGGCACGATATTGTATGTACGGTTCATTCAAAGCTGGTGCAACTAGATGATATTGTATGTACGATTCATTCAGAGGAGTTCTAGGTAGAATCACTTGTACCCTTCGAATCTCCTCTTCTCCTCTCACGTGCGCAGCATTAGGACGTTTCGGTTTAGAACATTCGGATGTGTCCCGATGTTCGTATCACCTCTTCTCCTCTCGCGTGCGGCGTGTTAGCACGTTTCAGTTTAGAACATTCGGATGCATCCTGATGTTCGTATCTTCTCTTCTCCTCTCGCATGCGGCGCGTTAGGACGTTTCGATTTAGAACATTCGGATGCGTCCCGATGTTCGTATCACTTCTTCTCCTCTGGCATGCGGTGCATTAGGACGTTTCAATTTAGAATTTTCGAATGTGTTCCGATGTTCGTGCCTCTTCTCCTCTCGCGTGCGGCACGTTAGGACGTTTCGGTTAAAAAACATTTGTGTGCGTCCTGATGTTTATACCATTCTTCGGTCACCGCCCTTCAGTTAAAAACATTCGGGTGCGTCCCAGTGTGTACACCACTTTTTTGGTTAAAAACATTTGGGTGCGTCCCGGTGTTTACACCACTCCTTTTAGTTAAAAACATTCGGGTGCGTCCCGGTGTTTACACCACTCCTTTTGGTTAAAAACATTCGAGTGCGTCCCAGTGTTTACACCTCCCTTTAGTTAAAAACATTCGGGTGCGTCCCGGTGTTTACACCACCTTTTCCCCTCGTGCGTGAGACGTGTTGGGATTGTTTGTTTTGGTTAAACACATTTGGGTGCATCCCAGTGTTTACACCCCCTTTTTTCCTTCCGTGTGCTACACATTAGGATTTCGATTGAAACCTCGGGTGCGCCCGACAGTCGCTCTTTGCCTTTCCTGCGCGTCGCGTAGTTAAGCTTGCATAATTTTCTTATATCCTTTCTGCATGAAATGTGGTTCGGTTTTTCATTTTCAAGCGTGACGTGTTTTTTTACTTACTTTTGTGTTTGAGTTGCTGTACCTTGTTTCGGTTTGCTTGCATTGCATTTGCATTCAAATGTTTCGTTACAGCCTCATTGCATGATCATAAGTTATGTTCATGCATCATGCATATCATTTGCATCTTGCCCCAGAACAACGCTGGTTTGATTCCTTGCAAAGGGATACGTAGGCAGCCTGCGGGCGTAACCGTTTTTGTTTTGCCTATTTGTTTGTCCAAGTCTTCGACCTTGTCAAAAATGGGTTGTCTCTGGGCTTTGATATTCACTCCCGTCATTTCATGACTTCCGAGTTCTGTCAAAGAGGGGCAACTGTAGACACCCATTTTTGACCGTCCTCAAGACTCGGACGTCATCGCTTGTGGCTTTTTGGGTGAAGGATCAAGCATGCATGCATTCCTCACTTCTTGGGATTAGCTAGTTAGTTTAATTAGCATTAGATCAAGCATGTGTTGTAATTAATTAGTTGTAGCTAATTAAGTGTTTTCAATAATTAGTTAGTTTAACTAGTTATTTGATTTCGTTTTGTAATAATTAGTTAACTAGAATAGTTAATTAGTTTCGAATTTTGTAATAATTAGTTAGCTTAATTAGCGTAACTAGTTGGTTAGCTTATTCATTCGGACCCTCCTTTGAGAGGGCGTAATGTTGTAATAAGTGTGCGTGTGTGCGTGTGTGTTTTCCAACCCCACGTCTTTCTCCATTTTATTTAATAGCTTTTGATGGTTAGATTAGGGACATGTTTTAATTAGCATATCGCATGCTTGCATGCATTCATCTTGTCTTGCATGCACCGAGGCTCGACGCATCATTCAAACTGCATTGTCATTTCAATATCTTCTTTGAATACGTATTTAACCGCATATTGTCAAATTGAATCACATGCCATATTAGTAGCGGAGCCTATTAATTGCGTTATTGCATGTGCTGCATTAGGCATCTTGTATAGTTAGGATCATGCATCTTTCTAACTAGTTTTTGTTTTGGCTTAGAGTACTAGGTGGGTTTTTACGCTTTAGCATACTTGCATAAGTGTGAATGTTGCCATGTCTAGCATGCTTACCATGAGGTTATGTGCTTAAATGCTTAACTGCAAGAATGCTTGTGGATGATGGCTTGTTGTTTGAATTGGAACGATTCAACAAATGTGCGTTTTAAGCCCACTTTCTTGAGTGGCGAATCATGTATTAAGCCCACTATGTTTGGTGGAAAATCCGCATCTTTATGCCCACTTAAGGTGGCAAATTCAAATCATTTTCGCAAACAAACATGAGTTGAATTGTTCCAAATTAAGGAAACTAGTCTATGCTTGCTTGCGTGCATCACATAGTAAAGCTAGTTTAATAACCGGAATAAGAACACATAATGTTTATAAAAAATCATATCATGATTAGTAGATGCCGATTTTTGATCGAGCGAGCAAGGGTTATAGCGATCCCGGGTTTACCCTTGTTGTACAGTGATCCGGACATGTGTCCGTGGATGTTGGTAGTTGGTTATTATCGTGTTTACATTCCTTTTTCTTCATATTTGAGTTATAGGATGTGTTAGGCAGGTTTGTTACAGGTTGGTTGTGTTCGGGAGCCTAGTGTTGCTGCCCAGAATTTTGGACCTTCGCTCGAGCGAGGAGTTGGTCGCTCGAGCGAGAGTGGGGTTCGTGTCTGGTGGGTCGAGCCAGAGTGGCTCGCTCGAGCGAGCGGTTGCACCTGGTTCTGGACCTGAGAGCTGTCTTTCTTGGCTCGAGCGAGCTTCCTTCGCTCGAGCGGTCTGGGTTTTTCTTCGCTCGATCGAGAACTTCTTGGCTCGAGCGAGAGTTTTCTGTGTCTGGTCGCTCGAGCGACCAAGCCTTCGCTCGAGCGAGCGTGTTTTATATCAGCGGACAGCAGCGTCTTAAACATCACTTTTTCACTTCCTTTCTTTGATTAAACCCTAAATCCGAGCCTCTCTCTCTCTAAACTTACATTCTCTCTAAGATTTGATCTCCCTAGGGTGTGAATCTAGCCTAGGGCCTTTGTTAAAAAGATAGAGGGTGTTGAGAGGTTCGATTTAATCTGAAAAAGTTTAGATTTGGAGCACGTTGATCTTCGAGTCTTCATCTCCTTTTTGGCTAAAACTTCAAGGTAGGGATATCCTACTCCTCTCTATGGATTTTGTCTTTAAATTTTGGTATTTTAAGATGTTGGGCTTGGTTTGGTAATTTTGTGAAAGTTTGGGGCTTTTGTGTAATTTTACAAAAGTTGGGGTTTTATTCATAATAAACCTGGATGCATGTTTGGCATAGAGAAATTGAATAAATGTTAAATCATTGATGAAAATGGGACCTAAGGGTTGAAATGGTAATTATGGATAATGACCTAATTACATTATTGATTAATTGGGATAATTAATGGCGAGAAATGAGGAAATGAAATGTTGATTGAATATCCATTTGTGCATTTATTTTCTGTTTAGAAATAACTGCTTTGGGCTATCGGTGGAGGATAGTCGTGCTTGTTGTAGACAATGCATGATGATTAGGCAAACTGAAACTAATCAATGAAGTATGTCATGGAACTTGACGGTTGATAGAACACATTAACTGTATGTATTGGGTGATTGTATATAGAACCAATGTGTTTATATACGTTATGTGTAGAGGAGGAGATAGGGGATGTACTCTGCGGTTTAGGGGAAGATAGGGGATGTACCTCTAAACCGGATAGTGATGGGAGAAGATAGGGGATGAACTCCGTAGATACAGCTCATATGCTTGTCTAGAGAAGTGAAGATAGAGCTTATATGCTTATCTTTGTGATGTGTGGATATAGCTTTTATGCTTGTCTGTGGATATTGTTGTTATACATATCTGTTGTAGAATGTGGATATAGCTTATTTGCTTATCTGAGAATGTGGATATTGTTGTTATACATATCTGTTGAGCATGTGAGTAGTGCTTATATGCCTATCTGTTGAAAAGGGGGAAAAGAAAAGTAATTGGGACTTGTAAGTCGTTTGACATAAATATATGATTTATGTGATTGTATCAATGTTGGCCATCTATCAATTGCTAATCTTTTAGTCATTGTTCATGGTTGGTTTAGTATATTTCTACTGGGCTGTGGCTCACCCTATATGGGAATATCATTTTCAGGTGCAGGAAGCATGCCACCTCCAAGGACATAGCTGGAGGCTAGAGGCGGACATACTTTTGTCGCCTAACTTTTGATGTATTACATATAACTTCAAGCCAAGGGCTTAATGTGTAAACGAGTTAGTACTCTTTTGTTGTAACCAAGTTTTAACTTGGAAAGCTGTAAGCCCGTAGGGCATTTTGTTTTGATGTTAACATGTAATACTTATGTAATGGAACTCTAATGAATAAAAGAATGTGGTTAGTTTATATGTAAATGCATGTCTTATCTGACGGGTTTATTGTTATTATTTTGAGGGCGTTACAAGGGTGCTCAATTCATGACCTTCCCCTCTCGTACTTAAGTTCCCGAGCCGAAGCAACTTTGGTGATGACGGGCACGTGGCCTTCAGCACGAGTCAGGGTTTCCTAAATTTTCCAAAAAATAAAATATTTAGGTGGCGACTCTGTATCTGGCAAAGCAGTCCAATTTTGGCATTATTTGATTTAAATCAATTTTCCCAAAAAAGTTTGTCGGATTTGGACTCTTTGGTCTTTATCAGTTTCATATTGCACTTGTGAGACTAGATTCAAAACCGCGGGAGTCTGAACTGTGAGGCCTTTCTTTCAAACCTTCTGAAACGCGAGGCGCGGAAAAAGGCGAGTCCACAGCAAGGTTTAGGGTTTTTATATGTATTTATTTTATGGTTGTAATCACACTCATGGATATATGAAATTAAAATAGATTAGGAACTTATAAATAAATTCCGAATACACCATCATGCCTCCATGAATTGTTGTTTTATTTGAGTGCTGCTGAAAAAAAGTGTATAAAAAAAAGTGAGGATTATGAGATTTATTTGAATGCCTTAGGCTTGACATTGTTATATTTGTTCTCATGAGTAGATAATGGGTTGTGTATATATATATATATATATATATATATATCGTTGTCTCGTTCTTAGTATATATATTGTTGTCTCGTTCTCAGGAGTAGACGAGTGCTTTGATTTACGTGCATACGTATATGCTAACTGTCCGGGGGGTGTGGGTCAAACTCGGGACGATATTCCCGTGCAAGTTTGGCTTCGAAGAGGTGTTAGGTATATGGAAGGCACATGGGATATATGTGTAGGCCGGAAGTGAAGGGCCGGAGTGGTGGAGTTAAGGTACAAAGAATTACATATGAACTTATTCGTATAGTTTGAATTGCTTTGATTTGTACATCTCGAAATACAGTAAATGACCTCAATAAATTATGAAATTTGGGTAGAAGCATGTATACATAATCCTAACCAACTTTTGTATTTTAACTTTTTACAAAAAAGATTGATTAGAACTTGTAATCGGATGATCTTGGTTACAATAGTTTTTATTCATTTTAGCAATATAGATTTTAGACGCTTTTTTAACCCACGAAAAGAGCTTATTTTTATTGATTTAGTGCAAACTGAAGTAAAACATTATTCTGAACACTTTTCGTGTTTTGAACTTCTTCGAAAAAAATCATCTTAGGGCAGTTTCTTTTCATTTTCAACTTCAGATTTTTCGGTCGAATTCTGTCTAGGTTCTTCTATCAAGTTTTTCTCTCAACCTGTTCAGTTTATACTAAATTCGTTTGTATTTCCTTTTAAGAAATTTAATTTTATACAACTTTTATTCTTTGAGTTTTGGTCAATTCGAATGATTTAAGCATGAAGTGATGCATTTTATACTTCTTCAGTAATTTACTTATGATTAAATTATACTAACTTTATTTTTTGTATAATGGTGGTCTTACTAACTTTTTTATGCAGGGCTGACCCACTATATTTATTTTTTTATTTTCATTATTTTTTTTTATATACTCAATTTATATTTAGTTGTGTATGGGCAAGAAACTAAATGTTACCGTATCTCGAGAAACTACCACTACAAGAAAAATGGCCTACTGCAAGGTTTTTTTTTTTTTTCTTTTTTTTTTTTTTTATGGCGTTTAGGGAAACACCATAATAGATGAATTAAACACAACGTTTTCAAAATGTTGTCTTTGATCTCAGTTAAACGGCGTCGTTTTGGGTGTATATATTGACACCGTCCATACTCTATCTCTCACTTTCTCTGTGTCTCTTCCACAGCTCTCTCTCTCTCTCTCTCAAAGCCCTCGATTTGAAGCTCTAGCTCTAGCTCTCTCGATTTGAAGGTTTAGCTCACTTAATTACAGATTTTGCATTGTATATTCATCGAACTCTTTGGCTGTTCTCCATCGATCTGTCGCTGGAGGGCTTTGATCAGTCTCTTCATCGAACTCAAGCTCAAACTCGATCTATTCTTCATCAAATCGCAGATCCAAAATCGATATCATTCTTGAACCAGATCGATCTCTATTGCTCTTATCTCAAGTTCATTTTTTATTCTCTTAATCGGTGTTCGAGTTTGAACCAGATCGATCTCTGTTGCTCTACTTTCTGATTGTCAAATCTGCTGATTAACTCTCTAATTTTTTCATTCTCAAATTAGATCAGATCAGATCGTTGAACCAGATCGATTGTAAGGTCCTGGTGTCCCACATCGGGAATGGAGGGGGAGTTTCTAGGCTACAAAAGTAAAAGTTTGGACCCTTATATAGTATCGAGACCTTTTCTTGAGTGGTGAAATCTCTAGCAGAACTCTCCAATTAAGCGTGCTTAGGTTGGAGTAGTTCTAGAATGAGTGACCCGCTAGGAAGAACAAATCCAGGCGTGGCCCAAAACGGACAATATCGATGACATGCGAAGGGTTAGGGCGTTACTTTTCCAGGGTGGTGAAATTCCTAGCAGAACTCTCCAGTTACGCGTGCTTAGGCTGGAGTAGTTTTAGGATAGGTGACCCATTGGGAAGAAAAAATCCGTGCGGGCATGGCCCAAAACGGGGAATATTGATGACATATAAAGGGTTAGGGCATTACATCGGTCTCTCTTGCTCTTCATCTCAAGTATATTTTTCAAAGCAATTAATTCTTCGGTAGTTTTGTTTGGAAATAATGTGTTTTCGGCAACTTTAATTCGAAATTAAAGTGGGACCTAACCGTCGGTTGAGGTGGGTCTGAGTGGTTTTGTATTCTTTTAAGTGAGAAGATTGCAATACAAAAATAATTAGCCGAAACCATTGAATTGTGAATGAAAATTATCTCATAAAGTATGCATCAATAAAGTAAGGTTTAGATTTGGACTTAGTCTTGGTTTGGGCTGGGCCTAGACTTGTACTTGTATATGTGATGGCTTTGGTCTTAGACTTGGACTTGGACTTAGTCTTGAGCTTTGGGTTGAGTTGTGCTAGGCTTGGATCGGGTTGTGACCTAACACTCGTATCCATTTTGCAACCCATCTAGTTTAATTCTCAAAACTTATACATTATATACACATTATGATTTATATAATGGTTTTGAAGTTTTGAACCTTTGTTACTCTAGCCCTAATGGCTAAAGTTGATGACATTTGATGACCCCATTGATGTTAGTCGTCATGGCTAAGGCTTTCCCCTACTAGTATAAATAGAGGCATTTCTTCTCCAATTTAGTATGTTGTTTTTAGAGAGGTTTTGTGATGGAAAATGAAATGGTGTTTTGAGATAAAAAGTTGGAGATCGTTTTTTACACCAAAAAAAAAAAAAAAAAATTTTCTACCTTCTTTTGTTAGCCTCTTCTTTGGTTTTTGTTAGAGAGAGAACATTCATTGTCAAGTTCGTCGAAGCTATTCGGAAGGTGCTTCTGTATTAGCTGGTTTCAACCGTTATATCTTGGGAGACAGACGTTGGCGTACCTCCAGCATCCATAGGGTGGCGATGAATCAGTTTTAAGGAAACTGTGGTATCACACAGGCTTCGATTTGCTTATTTTCTTAATATTTGTTCTTTAATTTTTTAGAATTTAGTTTACCTCGACGAGTTCTAATATTTAGTTATCCATGTTAATAATTTTTTCTTTTAGCAATGTAATCTAATTTACTTTTGTATTTAGTTGTGTCGTTTATTTTGTGTTTCATCTTTTAATAAAAAAAATTGTTTTGTCATTTCTATTTAATTTATTTAATATATTTTTCTTGTATTATTATGGAAAAATACCAACATTTTTAAAACAAACCTTTTTATAAATAGTTTTTTGAAAAACAATTTAGCTTTTATTTTAATTTATTCTAGTAACTCTTCGAATTAAAATAAATTTAATTGCCTAGAGTTATTAGATTGTTTTGAGTTGTTTATTTCTAATAATTTATTCATACAATTTATTTTATATTAATTAGTTGTTATTGCGTGAGTTATTTGATTGTTAGTGTTTAAGTTGGTAGGAGTTTATCAAAATAAAAATTTTATTATGTAAGATTCTTACTATTTTATTTGATTTGTTTGATTGTTTTATTTTGTAACTAACTTTCTTTACAGGTTTACCAAAGAAAAAAAAGATGATATATAATACGAACAAATAAAATAAATTGGAATATTAATTTTTTATTTGAACATGATTACCTTTGCGTTGAATAAGGAATAATATTGGACCTTCGGAATTTTAGTAAATATAATTATTCACTTTATAGTTCAGTTTGATTTCGGATTTATTCTGTATGTTGTTTTGAAAGTTTGGTAACAATTTCAATTTAATTTGATTAATTAAATTCTGAAAAAAAAAACAAATAGCTGAATTTTGAGAATGTCAAGAGATTCTATAACAACCCCGACCTCTGATTAACGAATAATCCATGATTACGAATGCTTAATAAGTAATTAAGATGCAATTTTGCATTCAATACATGTGTTATGTGTTATATGAGTTTCTATCTGTTCTGTGTAGGAATATCTATCTCTGGTTTTGTTCTATTTTGCGAATTGAAGGCTTTATCGGCATCCGATCACGAAATTGACTTAGTATATGTGTTATTTGGAATTTTAGAACATTATGGTAGGTTTAATTGAAATTAGATTCGAAACGATTAAATCAGAGTAAATAATGTCAATTGATTAACCATTAATTAAACCTTCATAATTGAGCCTATATAAGGCATGGGTGAGCTTTAGAGTGCATTTTTACACTCTCATTTCATCTCCTTGAGAGCCAAAAACGTGGGAGAGTGAGAGGGGAGCCTAGAGAGAGTGTTTGAACTCAAGAATTGGAAAAGGACTTGTAGAGAGTTGAAGGTTGGATTTGGAAACTCAAGCAACTGAACCTCTAGAACACCATTAAGCATCTAAGGTAAACAATCAAGCCTCTAGTCTTGTAATTTACTTGGTTGGTACATACATTCAAGAAATTGGGCCATGGGTTGCATGATTTGCACTAAGGAAGTGGGAAAAAAGAGCATCTCATGCATGATTACATAATTCTCATAATTTTGTAAGTTGATTTTTAAGAATTTCCACATGCATGTCCATATCTTGGTTTTGTTTAAAGAATTCAACAAGTTTTTGATCTAACATCTCATTTGCTCATGATTTGGAAACTTGGAGCTTAAATCACTCCGTGCATGTCATATTTATGTTATGTTTTCACAATTCAAGCTTGAGTTTGTATAATTGACACACTTATGGGCCTTGATTTTATGAAATGATCTTTAATTCTTTATGTTTTCTAGATTGAGACTTGATTCCTCAAGTTTTAGGGCCCAAGAGTTGTGTTTTGAAGGGCAAAATTCGAGTTTTGAGTTAGAGAGTGCAATATGAAAATTCCAGATTCTGCTTCCCCGCTCGAGCGACCCCTTTGTGATCTTACACTTCCGCTTGAGTGACCAGAAGTTCGCTCGAGCGTGAAATGCAAGGTCCCAGAAGTTTCACGTTTTGCAGATCGCTCGAGCAGCAAGAGTTGCGCTCGAGCTGCAAGAGTTGCGCTCGAGCGAGGACTTGAGTCTCATGCTCGAGCAAGCATCGAGTGGAAAAATCGAGCAACAAGTACTTTTACAAAGTTTACAGATCGCTCGAGCGAAGGAAGTTGCGCTCAAGCGACCAATCATGTTCTTCATGTTCGCTCGAGTGAAGGAAGTTGCGCTCGAGCAGGACCCCTGTTTCCAGCATTTTTGACCAAGTATTTTCAAATACATTTTTTCATCCTCATTGTATCCTAGGCATTCTTAGGCCAAGATTAAGATTCAATAATGAGGATAAAAGCTGAGAACACGCTAAGAATGAAACGTAATGAGTGAAGTATATCTTGAGCATATGTTTCAGATGTGTATCTGTTATGTGTTGTGTAGGTCACGCGCTGTAGGCTATTTAGTTATCTGTTCTGCCCTATCTGCTTTGGAGCCATCTGCGAGTAATAACTTTGTAAAGCTATGTTTAATTATAAGTATTTTTTGAATGATATAAGATGATTTGTTTCTGAAATATTAGTTTCTATATGAATGAATGGTTGTGCAATGTTTTTGAAATATATTCGTGGTATTCTTAGCTTCATATGACATTTGTTATCTGTTCTGTTACATCCCAATTATGGGTCAACTGTATGTCTCGTGAGCCAACTGTTATGGATCCTTCTGTATACGTCCCAATTATGGACCAACTATACGTCTCATGAGCCAACTGTACCATCTCCATGCACGTGAGTTAACTGTATGCCTTTATGGTCGTCCCTTTATGGGTCAACCGTTTCTGCTAGTGCTAATGAATGCACCACGTATGATTAACTACAAATTCTGATTATCAATATGATTATGATTATGATTATGATTATGATTCTGATTCTGTATTTGTTATGAATTATGATTTTTGAAATGATTATGAATCCATTTCTGATAACTACTGAATTCTGTTTTCTGTAATTGTTATATACAACATTCATTAAACTCTTTACTCTGTTATTATTCTCTGGGCTCCAGCTCACTGTATTATATATTTATATAGGTGATCAGGTGCGTGACTAGCTCAGTGATGACCGCCTGGAGAGTTAGAGTTTTTGTTAGCCAGCCTTTGTGCCTCATCCCGAGAAGGTTCCATACGTCATGTGATCATGTTTTTGTAAATATAAAGGGCTTCATTTTCTTTTGAATTATGAACAAGATTTTTTGTCATTTGTATATTGGGCTAAGTCCCATTTGGCTATATCTGAAACGAATGTGACGTAAGCTTACGACATTATGATGTCATGCATATGTGTATATAAGTTTAAAATTTCTGTCCCATATATGTCTGCACAGCTCAATGGACTATGTGTCTTTCTATTTGCTTCTGCAGCCCCTAATTATAAGTTATTCTGTTTAGAGGCCTTTGGTAATCCGAGGATTATTGGTCGGTTACGATGCTAAACCTAAATGGGCGGGTTTGGGTTGTGACAGATTTGGCTAGTCGAGAGGTTTTTGACGGTATAGAATATCTCTAAACAAGTTTGTTTTGGGAGAAAATTTAGTAAAATAGTTTCGATTTTTCTATATAATGGTCTTATTTTTGAGCTTGCTTATAATTGTGTTGCATTATCACATGGTGGTATAGCTTGGTATTGTAGTGATATTAACTCTTATTTATTCTATTTATTTTTGGTTGTATCAATTGTGAGTTCTTTCATGTCTTGATAGGTTATCAAGGAAATTACTCCAAAATATTTTTGTATTCATGGAATGATAAGTGGGAGTTTAACTCTATTGTTATATATATTTGCTCATGGTTGCATGGTTGGATTGCCAATATTATAACCATAATATTCCTATATGTATAATTGATTTATATCCATGTAACTCATGACATTATTGTAACTGCAATACATCTATAACTTTTGAATTACACATTGCGAGTTATACCTAAAATTAATTTTGTAATATTCATTTTATTGGTTCATTAACTCATCTTGTATCCAAGTACGTATATGAACAGTAAGCGTGGATATTTATAGGCAACGAGGATAGAGTTTTGTAATGTGTTTTATATAAAGATAAGCATTACAAGTGGAGAATTGTGTTCTTGGTTAAACAGACGATTCTGGATGCAATCATAAACTCCGTTTTGCAAATTTAGATAATTTGTAATTGTAATTGTAACAGTTGCATTTCCATTTCTATTTGTAGTGTTTTTAATTTCTAATTTGCAATAGTTTTACTATAGTGAAAGAAAAGGAGGAATGAGAGAAATTATAAACCTTTAGGTTTAGAAAAAGTCTTTGGGATTAATTTTATTATTCCCAAAGTGTTTTGGTTTTCTGTAATAGAAACCAAAGTTTAGCCTTGGCTTAAGAGTATTTCTGATTTGTTCATAAATGGCAACTAAGATGGATTTGATTTCAAACCTTTGTGGTTATACGAAATCTTTAGGTTTTATCTTTCTATTTCCAAAGTGGTAGGAAACCAAGTTTTGAAAAAATCTTTGGTTATAATTTAATTATTTCCAAAGTGTTTTGTTTTGGGGAAAGAAATCAAATTTTAGCATTAGCTAAAATATTTCTGATTTTTATTCAGAAATAATGTGCTCAGTTCCGAGAGTACCGGTTAACTTTTATGAGTGATGTAATTCTGATATCAATTTTTAGTTGCTTATAAGTTTTGTAAACTTGGTTTGTTTTAATCTAGTTTATCCCTTGAAAAACTTAATTCTAAATTTGTTTCTCATGGACTAGGAGTCAACTTGCTCTTGAAAATTTTGTCTAAGGTTAATTGAGTCTTAAGTGGGACTGATGTGACCCCTCCAATCTTCCAGGAAACTTTCCTAACCAAGTTCGATTCCAGGGCAAGTGGTGAGATCAGTTTTGAATTAAATTTTAGACTTTGGGATTTTCTAGTGTTAAGTTTAATTTCTGGAAAAATAGAATAGTGAAATTCTGTTGTGATTTTTCAGAAATGGCTTCAAGATGTGACAAATAGAAAATGTTGTTTCACCTGATAACCTTAAGCCTTGTGAGGTTCTTGAAGAAAAATCTAAAGAGATCAAGTGTGATTAGAGGAAATCATAAGATTGTATGATAATATCTCTAAATGAATTAGAGGCAATTAGTATGTTATCCTTGTGTCAATTATAGCACGTATGATTGCTATGTGACTTTACCTAAAAGCAAAGATGAGACAACCCGTTAGGGGGGGTAAATATATTTTTGAATTTTTAAATTCCAAATATATTCTTAAATTGGTGGCTACTAGTGAGTACAAGATCACTGATCACAGAGATAGATAACTGGTGGTTCCTATGAGGTGTTAGACTAGTAGCTACTTAGTTATGAGATTGTAGTTCTTAGTAGTGAACATATTACTGATCATATGTCAAGACATAATGGTTCCTAGTAGTGGAGAGGCTACTGATCATATGTCAAGACATGATGATTCCTAGTAATGTAAGAGTCTATTGATCCTATGTCAAGACGTTGTGATTCCTAGTAGTAAAGTGACTACTGATCATAGGTCAAAACATTGTGATTCCTAGTAGTAGAAAGTCTACTGACCACATGCTGAGAAATTAGTGATTCTTAATGATAAGACTATTGGCCATGTTATGAAGTTCCGAATAGTAGACTATTGAATACTGGATTTGTGTTTCCTAATAGTAAGACTATTGGCTTCAGAGTGACAAATTGGACCAAATTTGTTTGGTGCTTTGAATTTGGAAAAGATTTAATTCGGTTGATGACGGATTAGGAATGTGTTTTCTGTGATATGATTATGAGAGTCACATAATCATTGTGACACAAAGAATTATTTAAAGACCATGTATGAATTTTTGGAAAGGTCGAAAGCCTTTGTATAAATTCTACAAATGTGGGGGGGTGTCATGTAGAATATGGCAATACGTAAGACCAAGCGGGTAGGATAGGCCTGAAAATTCGTTGACTTTAAGTTCAACGATTATACACAATAAAGTAGTGCATATCGGTTTTCTTGTGGACGAATCTGATATTTATATTTACACAAGATTACAATCATGGAATTGAGGAAGCGATTTTCATGAGGAAAGAGATAAGCCTAGAAGATGTAAATAGACTAGGACTTTAAAGTTCTTTTGTCTAATCTTCTTAAACCTATATGGTGGCTAGTGAGGCTAAAACCTTCTTTGAAGTTGTGATTTCTCTAAAAAGAAATTATTAATTTAGCTTTATCTTGCATAGGTAGTAAGCTTTAGGATGCAAGTGAATAAAAGCCGATGAGATAGGCTTGTTATCAAAGGATATCGGCAAAGAGAATGGATGGATTACTTTGATACGTGATCACCAATTATGGTGAGTGTGATTGCAATTGTGCGAAGTCTGGAAATACATCAAGATGGATGTTCAGATAGTTTTCCTATATGAAGATTTAGTTGAATAAATCTTTATGGAACAACCTGAAGGGTTTGTCGGTTCCAGGATGAGGAAAGACTGTAAGCTTGAGAATCATTTTATGATTTGAAATAAGTACCGAAACAATGGCATGAGAAATTTGACTATACTATGTTGTCAAGTGGGTATTGACAAATGTGTTTATGTCAAAGACACTGACAATAATATATGACATTTTGTGTCCGTGTGTAGGTGACATACGAATTGTTGGTAGTTATGAGAAGATGTTCAATACTACAAAGTGGAAGTTGTTAAACTCTAAGTTTAACATGAAAGATATGAGCCTTGTAGATGTGATTCTAGGTATTAAGATTACTAGAACATCTGGTAGCATTTTACTTTCTCAGTCTCATTATATTGATAAGATACTTGAGAAATTCAGTAAATCAAATACAAGTGTGTCGAGGACATCAATAGACTTAAGTCTATATTTGGCCGAGAATAATAGTGAAATATATTTCAACTAGTATATTCTCGGGTCATTAGAAGTTTAAAGTATCTGATGAGGTGTATAAGGCCATGTATAGCTTACTTAGTAAACATACTAAGTAGATACACGAGTAATCCCAATGCCTATCTTTAGAGGGCGTTTGTGCTGGTACTAAGGTATTTACACTACAACCAGGATTATGGATTGCATAACATTTGATATCCAGTTGTACTAGGAGGATACAAAGGCACCTTCTAGATATCTGATACAAAGACTACGTATTCATTAGTGGATATGTTTTCTCTAAATTAGAGCTGCAACCATGTCTTAAAGATCTTCCAAGCAAATGTGTATCACGAGATCAATGATGGAATATGAATTTAGTGCATTAGATAAAGCTACTAAAGTAACTGAATGGCTTTGCCCTTGTTTTGAGGATATTCCATGTTGATCAAAACTTGTGTTAGCAATTTTATATACTTTGCAACAACCAATCAAGTATTGGTAGGGCACAGATGGAAGGTCTAGACATTTTCGTAGAAGACATAGTTCTATACGATGACTACTCTAGTGTGTTGTCACTGTAGACAATATACAGTCTAAGGACGATATTACGGATCTGTTAACCAAATGGTTAAATCGAGAGTTAGTAGGAAAGTCGTCAAAAGGAATGGGGTTAAGGCCTTTAGTGAATGTTATTGGAATGGAAAACTCAACCTAGTTGACTAGAGATCCCAATATCTAGGTTCAAAGGGACAACCTAATTGCGTGTAACGGGTGAGTCACTGTGGAAGGAAATCCTTCTACCCATTCCTTTATACAGTGATACCCTATGGGGTGGAAGGTTAAGCTGATGCTTTTAATGACCTAAGTACTATAAATAGTCAACCGTGGTATAACGAGATACCTTATGTAGATCACCTATATGAATGCGAAGTAGGGCTGATTCTTTAAGAATTGATAAGGCCGAATTCTTTAAAATACTCCCTGAACCAGTCTAGTGTTCCAGGGCCAAAACGAACACATCAGTGAGAACAAGAACAATGGTTGGAGTAACTCTTATGTGAGGTTTAATGTCTCGATTTACACAAATGACTGAACAGTTTAAGATATCACATTCACTGGTCAGCCAGTAAATCCGATAGGCTTTCATTACGAAAAGTTCAAGACCAACAACTACCTTTTCTGATGCAGGGTTATTTTGTATGCTCTCTCTTAGAGTCTTTGTTGTTAAGCGTTGTTTGTTTTTCTTTATTCGGCCAATTTTATTCATGTGGGGGATTGTTGGAAATAATGTGTTTTCAACAACTTTAATTCGAAATTAAAGTGGAACCTAACCGCTGGTTGAGGTGAGTCTAAGTGGTTTTGTGTTCTCTTAAGTGAGAAGATTGCAATACAAAAATAATGAGCTGAAACCATTGAGTTGTGAATGAGAATTGTCTCATAAAGTAGGCATCAATAAAGTTGGGTTTAGATTTGGACTTAGTCTTGGTTTGGACTAGCCCTAGACTTGTACTTGTATATGTGCTAAGTTTGATCTTAGACTTGGACTTGGACTTAGTTTTGAGCTTTAGGCTGAGCTATGCTAGGCTTAATTTATGCATGTGTTTAAGATTGGGCTTAGATCGGGTTGTAACCCAACACCCATATCCATTTTGCAACCCATCTAATTTAATTCTCAAAACTTATACATTATATATGCATTATGATTTATATAATGGTTTTGGAGTTTTGAACCATTGTTACTCTAGCCCTGATGGTTAGAGTTGATGACATTTGATGACTCCATTGATGTTAACCTTCATGGCTAAGGCTTTCTCCTACTAGTATAAATAGAGGCCTTTCTCCTCTAACTTAATAGGTTGTTTTCAGAGAGGTTTTGTGATGGAAAATGAAATGGTGTTTTGAGACAAAAAGTTGGAGATTATTTTTTATATCAAAGAAAATTTTTTCTATCTTCTTTTGTTAACCTCTTTTTTGGTTCTTGTTAGAGAGAGTGTATCCATTGTTAAGTTCGCCGAAGCTATTCGGAAGGTATTTCTGTATTAGCTGGTTTCAACCGTTGTGTCATGTGAGACAGACACCGGCATACCTCCAGCATCTATAGGGAGGCGGTGAATCTGTTTTAAGGAAACTGTGTATCACACAGGCTTCGGTTTGCTTCTTTTTTTATTATTTGTTCTTTAATTTTTCAGAATTTAGTTTACCTCGATGAGTTCTAATATTTAGTTATCCATGTTAATAATTTTTTTCTTTTAGTAATGTAATCTAATTTATTTTTATATTTAGTTGTGTCAACTTTAATAATAATAAAAAAAAATTGTTTTGTCATTTGTATTTAATTTATTTTATATTTTTTTCTTGTATTATTATAGAAAAATACCAATCACTATGTTTGGTTCCATTTTTTTAGAAATTTTCTTAAAAAAATTGATTTGAAAACTCTATTTTGAAAAAAAAGTCATTATTTGGTTTTCAAAAAAATACATCATTGCAATTTTAAATTTCCCCCCAATTTAAGGAGAGAGGCAATTTAAAAAAAATTGTCATATCAAAGAATATTCTCATCTTTGTTGTATGTATATATATATCCATGCTATATATGTATTAGTAAAATATAATTTCGTATGGGTACATATCCTACCATAACTGTGTCACTTTATCGTAAAGTTTCTACATATTTCAACCACAGAAAATGTAAATTATTTTTCTAAACTGCATTAAAAAAATCACAATTTTTGCAAATTTATTTACAAATTTGTGAAAAACGTACATATTTACAAATTCCAAAAAACGTGAATTTATACAAAATTTCAGAAAATGGAATTTTGCGAAAAACACCCAATTTTTACAAAGATGCATTAAAAAATTTGTGAATATATGTTTAAATTTATTTACATATTTACAAAATCGTAAATTTATGTTTAAATTTACGATTTACACAATTTGCTTCATAACATTTATAAAAAATTAATTCTACAAAAGAAATTTTTTAATGCAAATTTGGAAAAAAAAATTTACGTTTTCTGTGGTTAAATTTTATAATAAAGTTACACATTTAATGGTATGATAGGTATCCATAAATTATTACATACCAAATTATATTTTTATACATATAAACATGTATATATATATATCAAACTAAGAGACTATGAGGAGTATATAATAAGTTGTACTTATGCCTATGCCTCTTCACGTGATGTGTGAATAACAAAATCCTCAAAATATATATTTTGAAAAATGAACTCACTTTTTGAAATAACCAAACAAGTATCCAAATTTTTTAAAAAAATCGTGTTTAAAAAACCATAACCAAACACAATGAATATTGTTTTGACCTAGTGGTGGCTGATTTGTTAGGAAGATAATACCAGAGATCCTATAGATCTCTTGTGTAACTTGTTTTATTTTCTTTCTGTTGTTTGTTCTTTAAACATTTCTGAAGTACCAAAAAAAATATTAAAAAGAAGAAGAAAGAAGAAGAAGAAGAAGAAGAAGAAGAAGAAGAAGAAGAAGAAGAAGAAGT
This sequence comes from Camellia sinensis, assembly GCF_055761805.1. Lineage (NCBI taxonomy): Eukaryota > Viridiplantae > Streptophyta > Magnoliopsida > Ericales > Theaceae > Camellia > Camellia sinensis. Next base: position 20,496,692 of record NC_138965.1, on the reverse strand, counting down.
AAATGGTTCATAATAAGCCACAAGTAAATAGTTCATGATAAGCCACATGATGTATGAATATGTTGTAAATTTTTTATTTAAAATTAATTTTTCTTATTTTTTAAACTGAAAAATTAATCACTAAAATTGTGGATAAAAGTTTTTCAAACATATCTTCCTTTCCAATTGATATTATAGTTAATCTATTTTATCTTTTTAGTTGATCTTACGTACAATTTCATCAATTTTAATTTTAAAAATCTTTTTTTTGTTTTTCTCCTGTAAATGTTATATTGTCAGTCTAAACAATGCATGCCATCAATTGAAACATTGTTAACACATTTATAATTATACATATTGAGTGTGTTGATATGTTTTTTTGTTTATAATTGTTGATATCTGTACGGGAAAGAAATACGCCTTCTCGTATAATCCTGTTGACCAAGTCCACGCTCCTCCGTACGACGTCGCTTTATCACCTAAAAACACAAATGTGAGCTAGCCGGCGGGTGTGTGCCGGAAACCTCTCCGATGCCTAAGTCAGTAAACTTGACAAATAGACAAAGCTCTATGTTTTCAGAAAGCAAAATTGTGTTACCTCCTCCAAGGTGATGTTTGTGAGCTTTTTATAAGTTTCGAATGGCACAATCCTAGTAGGATTTCTATTCCCCCATGCAGAGTCCTCCTAGGATTCATAATCCTAAGGATAATGCTTATCCTTTTACATCCCCCCACTGCTTAAACCAAGTGAGATGGTTTTCATCATGGCTGAACTACCATACGACCGAGATAAACCTGGCTATACCGAGCCACAGAGTAGGCCATACTAACAGTAGTTCGGTTCTTCTTCTTGCTACACCATATTTTGGTTCTCTTATGCACGAACCATGGTGTGTTTGGACCGATCTACCGAGTAGCAACATTCCGACCGACCTACCCAGAATACATCATGACAGGACTACCTCTGAGACCGGCCTAACTAGAAAAGTTGCACGGACCAAAGTAACTCAACATCTCTTCTGGGCCGGAGTAACTTTATCATTCTTGAACCGGAGTAACTTTCTTACCCTTGGACCGGAGTAACTTTTACATTTCCATTGGGCTTTTTTATCCAGTCCTTCGTACTATGGGCCAAAAAGTCCATCTTCGCAGCTCGACCCAACTTTTACCAAAAATTACCCTCTCAATTGCCCCTTAATTCCATCTGCACAGCATGATTGGGATTACCAGTCTTCCAACCGAGCTAAAGTTTTCTTAAGCCTTTCCAGCCGAGCTAAAAAAACAACCTTTTGCCTATCCAACCGAGCTAATTTTACTCCGGGCTCTGTTTTGTCCGGTCAAAACGTCTCTTCAATCACGACTGTAACGCTTCCCTTTCCAATGACACGTGGCGGGCTCTGATAGGCTGGGGGCAGCTGTCACGCCGCCCTCGTACTACAAAATTTTTGAACAGTCCCGCCTTTTTTGCCTTTTGTTCTTTACACAAAGCAACCCTACCCTTTCATTTTTGAATCACTTACTCTTCTATTCTTCGTCTTCTCTCTCTGTGCCTCTACTTCTTCAGCCCTGAGTTCGTGCTTTTTATTTGTTGCTACTGTTTCCAACTCCAGTCCCTTTTTCTTCAATCTGGTAAGCAAATCCTTTTCCCTCCCTTGTTTTTGCTTTCGTATTTGGTCTATGCATTTTGTTTACTGTGTTTTTGCAAAACATTTTCTTCCATTTTCGCTTCGCTTCTGTACTTTCATGAAAAAACAATAGCAAAACTCATGCGTGTATGAACTTCTGTAGAAAACTAGTCTCAGATCCAAAATAATGTAGCGACCAAACTAGGATACTGTTTGTCCTATATAGGTAGATCACTTTAAACAATAACCGAACTAGAACTTGAATAAATAATCAAAAGTTTCAATGAGTCACCAACTCCTGATTCACTTTAGCCGAAATAAGATCACCGAACGAAGTTTGAACATATTAAACTAGGAACCTCGGTCTTCAACCGAGCTAAGCTTTTGGGGCTAAGCCAGCTTTCTTAGTTTCTAAACTGAACTCAGAAAGCTGCCCCTAGAGGCTCAACCGAAGTAACAAAACTCATACTTCAACCGATTTAGGCCTTTGGGGCTAAACCAGCTTTCTTAGTTTTTTAGACCGAACTCAGTAAGCTGCCCCTAGACGATGAACCGGTCTAATAAGCAACCTGCTCAAACCGAGCTACCAAACCTTTTGACGAACCGAGGTAGAACCAGTTCACGAGGCCGAAGTAGGGCTCTTATACCTTGCTTTTAATTTGTAGCACGGTCCAATAATCAGTGCTTAACCCCTTTGTTTTCTACTTTGCAGATTTAGGTTGCCCAGGCACATCTTCGTGCGCTCAACCGTGCTACTGAGCACAATTTTTGCACCGATATAACTTATTCGTAAATTATACAACAGATGGGTAAGTATAGGTATCTAGTAAATACTCCTGGTGGCATGGCCGAATTCCGAAGGGATTATGGCATTCCAGACGATGTACACCTTACCCTAGCCAAGCAGGATATCATACCATGGGGCGAAGCAGGCTTTGTACCTTTTACCCTGCTTTCAATTATAGAGACCGGACTAAGATTTCCAATCCATCCTTTGATTTGTGAGTTTCTTAGGCAAACCAGACTATGCCCAACCCAGCTATCCACCAATACATACCGGATAATAATGGGTATAGCCGAACTAAACCGCCAAGCAGGCCTGAACCTCGGTCTAGCCGAAATCTTCCACCAGTACTCCATATGTTCCAAAGATGATGGCTGGGTTTATTACCTTAGGATACGCCGTCGTAGAGAAAAGATAATAAAAGATACGCCGGATAAGGATGTAAATGATGATGACTTTTTCTGGGTATCGGGCAATTTTGAAGATCAGCAAGCCCCAATCCCAGGCCGAAGTATAAACTGGAAGAAAGGAGAACCTGGTATAGTTACTTCGGTTTCATACATGTTTTTCTTTACTTTGGTTTCAGATGTCATAACCGATCTAACAGTTGCATCCTTTTTGCAGACTCAGCTCATCTTGCTTCCTTGTATAGTTACCCAAATCTGAACATACTCCGAGCCGCATTACGGTTTAAAGAAAGGAGTTGGGCTAAGCTTCTAAACTTTGAGCCGACCTACAGATATAGCGGTCGCCGAAAAGCCAGAGTGACCGATTTCCTTCTTGAAGACGCTCTAGAACCGGACCCAACCTTGCCCGAAATAAGACTTGTCCCACTAACCGCTGAAGAAGAGATGGCAAAGAAAAGTAGAGTCAGGGCCCTTCTGACCGAAACAACTAGGCCCGAAGTAACGCCACCCAGCCAATCGCAGCCTGCTGTTGTGGCCCTCCCTTCTCAACAGCTGTCCTCTTCCCGCCGAACCAAGCATGCCCGAACTACCGAAACCGAACAAGTTTTGGTTGATGAAGAAGAACCTTCTCTTCCGCCGATCTTACCACCAAGCCCCCAACCGGAGCCTTCTGACCGAACTATCGGCAGCTGGGCACCAAGACTTACTTTCAATGACCGAGACATCCGAGATACAGACTCGGTTGTTGCTGAGAAAGACCACCTGTTGGCCATCAATCTGGCCAAGAGTGTGTGTCTACCCAAAGACATGGAGCATCACCACAAACAGTTAAACACCGAACTGAAGGCCATCCGGTCTACGACTAAATCCATGATTCTGGTAAGTAACTTTGGTCGTTTTTCTGTCTACTTTCTTTTTTCAACTTCTACTTCGGCTAAAGGGAAATCTTTGCTTTGTCAGGCCATTCAGAAAAACCAAATCACTCATAGGAAAGTGCTAGAGCTTAGGAAAGTAACCAGGCAAGCAGCGGCAGAAGCTGAGGCAAAAGCGGCCGAGCTGGAGGAGGCTAGAAAGGAAATGGCCGAGCTACGAGGTGAGATCGGCAGACTGACCGGACTGGTTAGTTCGGCCAAAGTTGAAAAACAGAAGGCTGCCATTGCTCTGAAGGACAAATACTTGCGCGAGCTGGTAAAGCTAGAAAAAAAGAAAGATGCCGAAATATCCCAGGCGAAGGCGAGCGCAAAAGAGGCCGAAAAGAGAGGCTTCAAGAAGGCAGAAGATGTATATGTCAATCAGTGTGAGGCCGCCAAGGAGCTGTTCTTTAAGTGCGGTTGGAGGGGAGCCGTTGAGAAGCTCGGTCATGATCCTCAGACCGAGGTTTTCAACCCTCCAGCCTACTTTATACCGAACTCCCTCATGGAATATGCCAATGCCATGCAACAGCAGTTTCTTGAGGGCTCAGACTCCGATGAAGACTCTGCCCCTGAGGATACTCCGGTTGTGAATGTAGATCAGGTAGTTCGGTCGGAGCCCACGGTGGAAGATGTAACTATTGAACAACCAGGTGAAACCGTGGTTCCGACCGAAACCACTCTTGCGACTGAAAACGTCCTTCCGCCTGAAATCGGTCTTCAAGTTGATGCTGACGCTGCCTTTGACGCCGAAATTGAAGATCTTTTTTCTTGATTTTGCACTTTTTCTCTTTTTTGTTACCTTTTGTCTTTGTAACCGGGTTATGCCCCTTTGTAATTGTTTTTCAATGAATGAAAATTTTGTTGGCTCTTATTCCGGTTTTCATGTGTGCTTGCACTTGTAATGTCTTCTATTACTCAACTGCTATTTCGGTTTTAGCTGGTTAAACTATGCTTACCAGCCAACTGCTCCTTAGCCGACATATTTACTTCGGCTGAGGAGTACACGGAATTTGTTTAATCCAGTCAACCAAAATTTAGTCATACCCGTTACTTCGGCTGAAGAGTAACAAGAGTTGGTTTTATTCCAGCCAACCGCTCTTCAGCCATACCCTTACTTTGGCTGAAGAGCAACAAGAGTTGGTTTATTCCAGCCAACCACTCTTCAGCCATATCCTTACTTCGGCTGAAGAGTAACAAGAGTTGGTTTATTCCAGCCAACCGCTCTTCGGCCATACCCTTACTTTGGCTGAAGAGTAACAAGAGTTGGTTTATTCCAGCCAACCGCTCTTCAGCCATACCCTTACTTCGGCTGAAGAGTAACAAGAGTTGGTTTATTCCAGCCAACCGCTCTTCAGCCATACCCTTACTTCGGCTGAAGAGTAACAAGAGTTGGTTTATTCCAGCCAACCGCTCTTCAGCCATACCCTTACTTTGGCTGAAGAGCAATAAGAGTTGGTTTATTCTAGCCAACCGCTCTTCAGCCATACCCTTACTTTGGCTGAAGAGCAACAAGAGTTGGTTTATTCCAGCCAACCACTCTTCAGCCATACCCTTACTTCGGTTGAAGAGTAACAAGAGTTGGTTTATTCCAGCCAACCGCTCTTCGGCCATACCCTTACTTTGGCTGAAGAGTAACAAGAGTTGGTTTATTCCAGCCAACCGCTCTTCAGCCATACCCTTACTTCGGCTGAAGAGTAACAAGAGTTGGTTTATTCCAGCCAACCGCTCTTCGGCCATACCCTTACTTCGGCTGAAGAGTACAAGGTGTTGGTTTAATCCAGCCAACCTCTAAGTTAGTTTTTCCAGCTAACTTAGAATAATGTTTGCAATGTACCTAAACTTTACCAAAGCTAACTTTTATAGAGAACAACTTATGCTGAAAAGAATTGCTTGTTTTATTGAGAAAAGAAAAAATTACATATGTTTGAAAGAGAAAGGCTAAAAGTAAAATAACTTGAGATTGGCCGTGTTCCATGGTCTAGGGATTGCTTTGCCATCTTTGTCTTCTAGGTGGTATGTCCCTTTGCCTGCTAACCCAACCACCTTGTAAGGACCTTCCCAGTTTGGCCCTAACTTGCCGTCTCCCGGTATCAAGGTGTTACCCATCACTTTGCGCAGTACCCAATCACCGATCTTGAATTGTCTTGGATGCACTGTCTTGTTGTACTTTCTGATTAATTCTCGTTGGTATGAGACAATGTGAACCAGTGCTCTTTCTCTTCTTTCTTCTGCATGGTCGAGTTCCAATGCTATGGCTTCTCCATTCAAGTCTGGATCAAAATTTTTGCTTCGAATTGTGGGGAGGCCAACTTCCAGTGGGATTACTGCTTCCATTCCGTAGGCTAAGGAGAATGGTGTTTCACCTGTTGATCGCCGAGGTGTGGTGCGGTAAGCCCATAAAACATGAGGAAGTTCATCCGCCCATTTGCCCTTTGCCTTCTCTAGCCTTTTCTTTAGTCCATCCAAGACGACTTTATTTGATGCTTCTGCTTGCCCATTTGCTTGAGGATATACCGGTGTAGAATTATAGAACTCTATCTTGTACTCTTCACAAAAGCTTTTGAAGATTCTGCCGTCGAACTGAGTACCATTGTCTGAGATTAGGGCTTTTGGTATGCCAAACCGAGTGATGATATTCTGCCAAACGAACTTCTTCACATCTTTCTCTTTGATTGATGCCAATGCTTCTGCTTCCACCCACTTTGTGAAGTAGTCTGTTGCTGCGAGAAAGAACTTCCTGTTGCCGGGTGCTGTTGGAAGTGGTCCTACTATGTCCAAGCCCCACATTGCGAAAGGCCATGGGCTAGTTAATGGTAGGAGTTCTCTTGCTGGTTGATGTATTTGGTGCGCGAATTTTTGGCATTTCTCACACTTCTTCACATATTTCTCCGAGTCTGCCTGCATATATGGCCACCAATATCCTTGCGAAATGGCCCTGTAAGCTAGCGATCTTCCCCCTTGATGGCTTCCGTACACGCCTTCGTGTATTTCGAACAAGAATGCTTCCACTTTGCTGGGATGAACGCACTTTAGGTAAGGCCCTGAGAATGACTTCTTGTACAATGCCAAAGATGGAGATAGCCAAAATCGCTGCGACTTCGCTCTTATTCTGTTGGCTTCTTTTTTCTCTTCTGGTAGGATGCCGTCTTTTAAGAACAGAATGATAGGATCCATCCAAGAGGGGCCTAATTCTGTGCAATATACCTCTTCTGCTTCGGGGTCTTCTATGCTTGGTCTTGGTAAGTAGTCGATGAGCAATGGATGAGGGATGGATGCATCTGCCATTGAGGCGAAGCCTGCTAGTTCGTCTGCTCTGCTGTTTTCCTCCCTGCCAATTTGTTCTATCCTTACTACATCAAACTTCTTGATCTTTGTTCTGACCAATTCTTGGTACTTGGCCATTCTGTCATCCTTTGCTTCGTAGTCGCTTGAAATTTGGTTTACCACCAGCAGTGAGTCGCTGTATACCATTAGTTCGGTGGCCTTCATGTAGTATGCTGATTTGAGTCCTGCAAGAAGCGCTTCATACTCTGCTTCATTGTTGGATGCTGGGAAGCCAAGGTTGATTGCTTGCTCTATAACCAGGCTGTCTGGAGAGATGAGGACTATGCCAAGTCCTGCACCATGCTGGTTGGATGCTCCATCCACAAAGAGCTTCCACATCTCTCCAACGAACAACTTCCAGCAAGTGGAAGGGTCAGATGATGTCGTGGGGTCAAGAGTGGTGTTTTCTTCAAGGTCCATGCTTGCTGTCTGCCCCTCGTCATCTGAGTGGACTGTTGGTGAGTTTTGGTTTGCTTGGTTTGCTTCTTGCTTGTTGCCTTTAGTATGGTCTGCCTTGGAGTCTGACTGAGTGCTTTCTGCTAGGGGTTGCGCTATTCCGGCGTCAACTTCCATCCCTAGTTCGGTTGTGTCAGTTAGGTCGACTGGGTAGATATGATGACTTCCAGGAGTAAACTCTACGACAAAGTCTGCCAAGGATTGGGCTTTAACTGCGGTTCTGGGTTGGAACTTGATGTCGAATTGTCCCAACTCTACTGCCCACATCAAGATTCGCCCAGAAAAGTTCGCCCTCTCAAACAAAGCTTTTAGTGGAAAAGCTGTGAGGACAACTATGGTGTGGGCATGAAAGTAGTATGCCAATTTCCTTGAGGCCATCATTAAGGCTAACGCAAGTTTTTCCAGTGGCAAATACCTCGTTTCGGCACCCAGCAATGTCTTCCTGACATAATAGATGGGCAGGTGCTGGATTCCTTCTGCACGAACCAACACTGCGCTAACTGCGTGCTGAGAGACTGCTAGGTACAAGAAGAGTTCTTCACCAGGTACTGGGGTAACAAGCAGAGGTGGGGAAGACATGTATTCCTTCAAGCTTTCCAGAGCTTGGTCGCATTCTTCATCCCACTGAAACTTGGCCTTTAAAGCTTGAAAGAATGGTCGTAGTCTGTCTGACGATCTGCTTATGAACCAATTGAGCGCAGCCGCCATGTCGGTGAGATGCTGCACTTCCTTGACTGAGTTTGGTCTCTCCAACTCCTGGATTGCTTTGATTTGGGAGGGGTCTGCTTCTATACCCTGGTTGGTCACAAGGAAGCCCAAGAATTTGCCAGATCCTACTCCGAATGCGCACTTGGATGCATTGAGGCGCAACTTGTGCTTCTTCAAGACTTCAAACATCTCTCCTAAGTCTCTGAGGTGGTCATTCTCATCCTTGCTTTTGACCACCATGTCGTCGATGTAAGCCTCCATTGTTCTACCTAACAATGGTTCAAACATCTTGGTGACCATCCGTTGGAATGTCGCCCCTGCGTTTTTTAGGCCAAAGGGCATGACCTTGTAGCAGTATAGTCCTCTTGGTGTTGTAAAGGATGTGACCTCCTGGTCTGGTTCATGCATGGCGATTTGGTGGTAGCCTCTGTATGCATCCAGAAAGCTAAGTCGATTGTGCCCTGCCGTTAGGTCCACCAGTTGATCTATCCTTGGTAGAGGAAAACTATATTTTGGGCACGCCTTGTTGACTGTTTTGTAGTCGACGCAGACACGCCATTTGCCATTCTTCTTTGGCACTACGACTGTGTTGAAGATCCATTTTGGGTAGTGCACTTCTCTAATGGCTCCTGCCTCCAGCAGGTTACCTACTTCTTCCGCCACTATTTCGGCATGGTGGAGTGTCGATCTGCGAGTGCGCTGAATGACTGGTCTGGCGGATGGGTGGACATTGAGTTGGTGACAGATGAAGTTTGGATCAATGCCTGGCATGTCGTAGGGCGTCCAGGCGAGCACTTCGATGTTAGAGGATAAGAACTCTAAGACCTCTAACCTCTCAGTGCTGGACAACGACGAACCGAGCAGAAAGAACTTATCCGGGTTCTTTTCATCTATTTTTACCTCTACCAAGTCCTCCACTGCTTTCTGATCAGCCGCTTTGCCAACGTCTGTGAATAGCTCATTGCTCTCAGGTTCTTCCACCGAATGAACGTATCCTTTGGCAGCGCGGCTGCCATTCACTGTGGCGAAGCATTGCTTTGACATGATCTGATCTCCATAGACTTCTTCAATTATACCGGTGTCGTTGGGAAACCGCATTACTTGGTGGTAGGATGACGCCACCGATCACATGGCATGCAGCCATGTTCTACCCAGGATGATGTTGTAAGTGGAGGGGACCTTCAATACCCAGAACTCCACTTGTTTTGTCACACTTCCTGCTCTGACTGGAAGAATTATCTTGCCGACGGGCCATTCTGGCATGGAGTTGAATCCAATCAGGGGAGATACGGCAGGCGCCAAGTCTTTGTCTTGTAGCTTCAGTTGTTTAAATGTTTCATAGTACATGATTTCACATGAACTACCCTGGTCAATCAAAATCCGCTTGACGTCAAAATCCTTGACTCGGAGAGTGACGATTAGGGCATCATTGTGAGGACAGTATATTCGATCCAGGTCTTTATCTGAAAAAGACATGACGTTTGTTGCCTCCGTCTTCCCCTTCTTAATGGCTGGTTGGGCACTTTGTACTTCTCTAAAGTGCTCAGCCTTTTTGATCGATCCCTTGAGCTCGCATACACGCTCAGGTTCAAAGACTCCATGTATTACATTGATAATGCCTTGTGGTGGGGCGTCGATCGGCATTCCATTGGGGTTATTATGATCCTGGGGGCTGGTTGTGTCCCTCCTTCAATGTATTTGTCCAAATGACCTGCTGCTACCAATTCTTCCAAGTGTTGTCTCAACGGCGTGCAATTCTTAGTTCGGTGCCCCTTTTCCTTGTGGAAGGTGCACCGTGATCTGTCGTCGTAGTCTTTCTGAGCTTCTCCAAGCTTGGCTGGCCACTTGACGAAAGGCTCATCTCTTATTTCGCTCAGAATCCGATATATCGGTTTTTTGAACACCGTTGTTATGGCAGTGCGGATTCTTAACCATTTTTTGTCTGGGTCTTCTCCGTTATTTCGTCTGCCACGTCCGTTTCTATTCTGCCGATCTACTGCATTGACCTTTGCTGAGGTTTTCTTTTCTGGCACTGCGGTCGCACTAGATTTCGCTTTGGCACGTGCGCCATCCTCTTCTACCCTGATGTGCTGATGCACTCTCTCCATCAGGGCTTCCATAGTGAGGGGTGGCGTCATGGTGATCGAGTCCCTTAGTCTGTTTCCGACTGGAAGGCCTCTTTTATACTATGCAATGGCGAGATTGGTGGGGCAGTCCCCAATCTGATTGAATGTCTCCCAGTAGCGACTGTTGTAGGATCTAAGGGTCTCTTTATCTCCCATGTCGATGGAGAGTAGCTGGTCGATCTCCACCGGTGTCTTAGTGTTTGTTCGGAACCTTGTTACGAATGCTTCTGCCAATTAAGCCCAGGAGGCTATGCTGCCCTCTGGAAGTTTTTCGAACCAAGTCAAGCCTAGGTCGCCAAGGCTTGATGGGAAGAGTATGCACATTAGGGCCTCGTTTCGCCTGTACACAGCCATGACCTGGCGAAAGTGGCTCAAGTGTGAGTAGGGATCCGTCTTCCCTTCATATGTAGTGAATTTCGGCTGAAGGAAGCCTGATGGTAGGGGCGCGTTTTCAATCGCAGGAACAAATGGCGAAGTCTGCAGCCTTGCCAATGCTTTGTCCGTTGGTTCATAGGCCGGGTGCGGTATTGGCATTCCAACCTCGACGCTTCCATGCGTTCGAGGAGCCAACCGCTGTAAGGCAGAAACTCTGTGCGGATCCCGCGCCCTGGCATCCTCCTTGCATCGTGCTTTTTCTTCGAGCACGGTTCGTAAGTCGGATGATCTGGGCAACTCTGTCTGTCTAGATCTGATTTGGTGCGAATGTGAGAGCCAATATGTGCTTCCTTCAGTGTATGACCTTTCAGATTTCGTCCTTTCAGACCTGGAGTGACGAGTTCTGGAAGACCAGGATTGAGTGTCGCCTGTCCTGAGGCTTCTGCTCTCTCCTTGTGAGGGTGTGGTATTCCTACCACGACTCTCTGAGTGGCGAGGGGGCGTCTTGTTTTTGCGCCCCTCTCCTGTCGCCACTTCTTTTTTCTTCATCTGGCGTTTCAAGGCCTCCATGTCCGCCGACATCTTCCTTATCAATTCATCTTGCTCCTTTACGCGGTCTTCCAAGGCTTGAGGATCAATCCTCCTCCTTTGCCTGTCAGGACTTTGCGAATGAGAGTGACGGGGGCCGTTATTCCGCCTTCCCCTGCCACCCCTCCTGGAGTTATGTTGTTGGGGCTCCAAGTCCGCCATGGGAGGGATAGAGGGTAATCCTTCACGCCTTGCGCCCCCATCTGGAGTTAGCTCGTCGACGGCGGACTGCGGTAGTTCCTCAATATGGCAAGTGTCAACTAATATGGCAATTGTCAAGCAAATTTAAGCATATTTGCCATAAAATTTGGACCATCTCTCAATACGGGACCTTAGGCTCACCTAATTGTAAGGTCACTACTCCAAACCACTTGGATGGATCTAGCCTAGGAAATTTATAATTACATAATCAAACCATCACTTTATCAATATGAGACAATTGTTATGGTATTACTACTTTAGTTATTGATTTTGTGGTTATTGTAATTGTTAAGCTAATTATATGCGATATGTGAATATTTCTTATATAGTCAAACATCTATTAATTTAATATAATTTTCATGACATTTGCTAAATTATCCCGTGCAGATTTAATTTGTGTGTCGTAAAATTTATATACATAATAAATCAATAAATTTTTAAAAGATGTAATATTACTAGAATGAAAATTGAGAGATTTACTAATAAATCTCAAATGTTGATCTTATGATCTAATTGGTTCCATTTTTTTTCCTAATGATCCGTTTAGTCCTGCCGTTTTTTGAAGGACATGAATGCCCTCAGTTGGCAGATTAATATATGCGGTACAATTGTATATGAGGGAATCAGGTTTAGGCGCGTGTGGCACACGCTTGTGAATCTGAAAGGGAGGTATTGTATATGTGTCACGTGACACATAATTGGGGTGTCACACAACAGTAAAGTGCACTAAGGGGATTTGCACTACACTCGTGTGTTTGCTGGTTGCCATATGGCACATAGGCACACAGCCCAGTGCCTATACCCGTGCAATGTCAGTACAAAAAAGAAATAAAACCTAAACCTCAACAGACCCAACCCCACACCAAAACATTGTTTATCAAGTAATGCTAGAGATCCCAAAAGTTTATCAAATTTTTTACCAAATGTTTTATATGGGTGTGGGACCCACATATGAGACATTTTGTAAAAAAATTGATAAAATTTTTGGGATCTGTTATTTATCACTTTATGTGGTCCCAACCTTTATTGGTCCATTCACACAACTTATTTGACCAAATATTTCCATACACACAACCACCCGACTCACATCACACACCACTCCATTTCCACATCGCATACAACCAAATCTGCAACGTTTCTAAATACGGAAGTGATTTCGCAAAACACGTCTCACTTAAACAAAGGGCACAATTGTCCACACAATCAAACCAAATATGGAAAATAGAATTAGAAATGAGCAAATCTTCCCACCAGCAAGACTTAGCCTCTATTTGGGAAGTGGGTTGACTTTTTGACTTTTTAGCTTTTTTGGCTATTTTAACCTGGGCTAAAAAACTTGGTTTGGGAAGGACTTTTTGACTTTTTCACTTTTTTTATGAGAGAAGAGTGTAATGATTATGGGTTAATGTGATGTTTTGTTTGTTATGGCTAAAATAGCCTATTTTATTTTTTGTGGCTATTTTAGCCCCAAAACCACTTGCCAAACACCACGAACGGAACAAAAAAATAAAAATAAGACTGATTGATATAACAATTTATGAGATAGAATTTATTAGTAAATATTCCATGAAAATATAAGGCGCGTTGTTTAAAAGCTTTTGAAATATTTAGGCTTTGTTTGGCATGATCTAAAAAAGTCAAAAAATCAGAAAGTTACTATCTTATTTAAGTCACATCATCTTATTTAATTCATACCACATCTCTAACACATCACTTCAAATCCAACTCATACCCAATCCATATTTTATAAAAAGTCAAAAAGTATACTTAGCCTCCGTTTGGGAAGTGGGCTGACTTTTTGACTTTTTTTAACTATTTTAGTCTGGGCTAAAAAGCTTGATTTGGGAAGGGCTTTTTGACTTTTTGGCTTTTTTGACTTTTTTTGTGAGAGAAGAATGTAATAATTATGGATTAGAAGTGATATGTTGTTTGTTGTGATTAAAATAACCTATTTTATCTTTTATGACTAAAATAACTCCAAATCTCCTTACCAAATAAACTTCTATTTAGATCATCTCAAACCACAAAGACAAAAAAATTCAACCCGTCATCACGTTTATATCATGTGCTTAATAAACTCAAAGTGGCGGTGAAAGTGGGAGCCTTTAAGCAATGTGGTCTTACGATTCCCTCGCTGAATGGGAGGATTATATATATATATATATATATATATATATATATATATTTATATATTAGTGGTGTTATTAAATTCGTAAAATATAATTTTTAATTTTAAACTAAAAATATTTAATATTTATTACTTAAGTGGTAAAAATAATTTTTACCAAACCAATGGTCTTAAGCTCAAATTCCTTCCACCACCTTTATATTTAATTTTTTATTTATATAAGAAATTAACGACACGTGACATAAAATAAAAGTTTGGAGAAAGTGATTTGATCACTTTATATATAGTATAGAAGATAGATAGTGGGCATAAATATAATGTATTTATAATTTTATATTTAAATTTTTTGACGATGAGATAAATGAAAAAAAAAAAGGTTGAATATGAAACTGAGCACTTAATAATATAAACATTCTTAAAACAAAGAGTAAAAATAAAATCAAGATAAAATTTCAAAACTGTTGTGAATTATGTATTTGTTAAGATATACATGATTCTCATGTGCTAAATAACAAGGTCATGTGTGTAGGTAAAAAGGAAAAAAAGCAGAGTTCATGGTGTGACAGTGATGATAGCACCATCTCAAGGATAATATGGGGTATTTTTCTCATGCTAAATGTGAGCTTTCAAATCCTCAGTGCCAAAACAGTAATTGTGGTTGATGAATGAAAAAGAAGAAATGTTGGGGAAATTTTATTTCCAAACACCACTCTCTCTCTTTCCACATATTTTCTCAATACGCATACTAAATAAATTTAAATTATCAACTTTCTCTCAATACATATCCTGCCATACCAAAAATACTCTTACAATCTTCATCCTCTAAACCTTAACCCTAACAAGCCACCACCGCTGTTGCCGCCGCCGGCAACACCTCTGCTACTCCCAACAACCTAAGCCCCCAGCCAATTAAGTATCTAGGAGTGGAACATCTATCAGACATATTGGTCCACTACTATAAGATTGCCCGAATATACCACTGTTGGAGATGTTATTAATGACCTTAAGATGAAGGTAAAACCTTCTGGTGGAACATGTTTTCGCATATTTTGCATAGATGTACCTCTATTGATTGGATTACAATAATATATTTTTGATCTCTATGCAAAAATATATTTTTTCTTATATTTATAATTACATATATTTGTTTGAGAATCTTTTAATTTTGCTTGCAGTTCATATACTTATTTGTAGTTCATATACTCGGCCATGGATGGTAATGGTGGAAATTGATGATTTGAGAGAGTTAGGGTTTTGAAAAAATGATATTTTGGTAATTTAATTTTAAGACAAAAATATAATTAAAAAAAAATTATTAAGTGTGTGGAAAGAGAAGTAGTGTGTGGAGATAGAATTAGCCGAAATGTTGCTGTGAAAGTAGTCATTGATTTGTATTATTCATTGGTTTTAGCTTTAATTACATTCTACTCAGGAAAAGAGATTTTTTTATTTTTTATTTTTGTATTTTGGATAAAATAAAAATATATTCTCTCATATTTGTTTAAAATATAGATTATCTTTTGTAATTTTAGAAATTATAAATATCCCTTTAACATAATTTCTTATTAACAAAATTAATGGGAAAAACATAATTTATTACTACTCTTCTATACAATAACAAAATTAACTGAATCGTTAATTAAAATATATTTATAATATCATTAAAAATTATTAATTAATTTGACGATTTATTAATAAAAATAGTCATTTGTTATGTAATTAAAAACTTAAAAAAACGAGATGTAATTTTCAGAATTACAATGGATAATCCATATTTAAAGTAAATCTCAACTAGTGTATTTGTAATTTGACCTTTACTTTTTAACTACATTTAGTGGGTGTTTGGGAAATGGGTTTTTATGTAGGTTTTTTTAGTTGTAGGATATTATTGGATAATTTTTTTTTGGTGTTTGGGAAGATAGTTGGGTTTGTTTGTGGTTAGATGTGATGTTTGTGAGAGAAAAA
Source organism: Camellia sinensis (assembly GCF_055761805.1). Taxonomy (NCBI): domain Eukaryota; kingdom Viridiplantae; phylum Streptophyta; class Magnoliopsida; order Ericales; family Theaceae; genus Camellia; species Camellia sinensis. Next base: position 20,481,112 of record NC_138965.1, on the reverse strand, counting down.
ATGAAATGATTATGGAGTTAGATGTGATATTTTGTTTAATTTGTTTTTTTTTTTGATTTTGCAAGAACTTTGTCTTTTAATGGAAAAAATAAAAAAAAAAACCCAAACCCAAAACTTGCCAAATACACTTCCGAGGTTTGCTACAATACTAATGGTCCCTTATGATTCTCGAAATTACATCTCTCCCTTTTAAATTTCTAATCACATCACAAATGACCCCTTTTCACTAATAAAATGTTAAGTCAATTAATAGTTTTTAATTTGTTAGAAATATATTTCAACTAATAATTTTAATAATTTTATTATTGCATAGTAGGATAGTTAGAATTTTTTTGTTGTTGTTGTTAATTCCGTTAAATGGCAAATTATGACAAGGGGATATTTGTAATTTTTAGAACAATAAGGGACAATTCATATTTTAAACAAATCTTAAAAGGTGTATTTGTAATTTACTAAAAAAATTCAAAAAGTATTTTTGAAAACTAAAAATTAAATACATTGGTTTAGAATTTTCAAAAATAATCTTTTGAGTTTTTAATTTGTATTTTTATATTGTTAGTGATTTTTTTCAAAATATTTGTAATCAATTTTTACTTTTTGGATCCACTTAATTTTGATATACTTAACAAGTATAAAATTTATAAAAAAATATTTTAAAAAATCATTAAATACAACAATATATGAAAATATATTGAATTTTTTTTTGGTGAATTTTTAATTTTTGTTATAAATATTATACTTTTTAAGTATATCTAGATTATTATGTGTATCTAAAAAAATAAAAAAATTGCGTAAAATATAAAAGATTGTTAAAAACAAAAAATAAAAAATTCAATTACCAAAAATGTGAATTATACTAAACAATTGTAAAAAAAGTTAGGATAAATTACAAATACACCCCTAAGGTTAGCTCGGAATACATATTGCCACATGTAATTTAAAAAATTAAAAATACTCCATTGTTAGAATTTTTTATTTAATAGAATTAACTAAAAAAAATAAAATTCTAACTTCTTTCTTGTATAATAATAAAATTACTCGAATTATTAATTAAAATAAATTTCTGATATCATTTTAAATTATTAATTAATTTAATAATTTATTAATAAAAGAAATAATTTATTATAAAATTATAAATTAATAAAAGAAATAATTTATTATAAAATTATAAATTAATAAAAGAAATAATTTATTATAAAATTATAAATTTTACGAGACGAAATTTAATTTATAAAACAATAATGTTCCGGACCCCTTTTCTCTCTCACCTCCTTTGATCCCTTCTTAACATGATTGGCTAGTTTTTTTTTTTCTTTTTCTTTTTTTTTTTTTTCCTTCTCCTCCAATCATCACCCGCCACGTGTGTGTGAGGGGGTGGTGGGGATGGTGATTGGAGGGGGTCAATCATGACCCTTTATAAAATTACAAGAAGGCAAATCGTGTTTTATTAAACGTGTATTTAGTAGTCAAAAAATTTTAAACCGTGTTTTGTTTTCAAACCAGTGGTGGCATCCCAAACAGATGCTGTCCACATTCCACACTAGGCGGCCGAATAGAAGATTGACACAGAGACTCGGTAGGTGTCTGTAGTCTAGCCTCTAGTTCTTACTCATATAATGCCGCAGTACAGAGCGGCTTGAAAGGCTCTCTTTTGTCTTTGGCATTTTCTTAAACACCTTCCAAACCCAATTTCCCAAAGAGGGGATAAGGGTAGTGTAGGGTATCCTCTAGTGGGGGTCTTTTGGATTGGAATTTCTGCATTTCTGCTCCTCAAATGGCTTCCACACTTGCAGATTCAAGCTTCCTTTTCATGGTAAATACACACACACACACACACACTCTCTCTCTCTCTCTCTCTCTCTCTCTATATATATATATATATATATCTGTTTCATTGCTTGTGGTTTCTACATGTTGATATGCAATATTGTTTGATTTCAGGGACCCCGTCAAAGGCCAATTAAACCCCATAGATTTCAACCACTTAAATCTCCAGGTTTCCCTCTCTCACTTGGATAGACTTGGGTTGGGTTGTGCTTTTTATGGTTTCCTTCATTTTTTGTACTAGTTAAGAAGGGAATTTTTGGGTTTTGTCTATATATGGTGCTTCCGTTTAATGTAAAGCTGTATATCTTCACATTATTGGTTTTTTAAACTAAATTGTAAACCTGGAACAGCCCAATTGCATGTAATTTCTAGCAAAAACTTGCCCTTGATTATTAAATTGGAAATTTTCAATGGGTACTTATGTTCACTGGCTTTGCATAAAACCCATTTGATTAAAAGAGGAAAGGAAAAAAGAACCATGTGTAAAGGATTAAATGCACGTATGTGCCAAGTGCCACTTTGGACCCAATTATTTCATTTTTGTCAATTTGGTCCAATTATTAATGGATGGTTAAATTGGCTAATAGATACCGATACGAGGTATTTTGGACATTTTGTTGTAACACCTCAGGGGCATTTTGGACATCTCCGCCATCTATTGCTCCTCTATTTGTTGGGAGCTTCTATTTTATTATTATTATTATTATTATTATGTTTTTGAACCGAGTTGGGAGCTTCTATTTGCGCACGTCTCAATTTAAGGCCTAGTTTGGCAACCCTTCAAAAAGTCAAAAAGTTACCCAAAAAGTTAAAAAGTTATCACTATTCATCAAAAAAAAAAAATTAAAAAAATAATATACACATATTAATACAAATCAAAAAAGCCCCACTGACGTAATGGTGGAGTCAGTGACCGGGAAAAAAAAATATAGTAAAATATTCACTAAATTGGATGATAGAGTTGGGCCCGTGGGGGCCCACCATGGGTCCCGTTTTGATAATTTGAACCGTTCAATATGTAGAACTCGTCTAGTATTATATGCCTGTAAAAAATCACGTCTATCGGATGTCGCTAAATACATGATCAAATCAGTTTTGTATAAAAATGGATGGTGTTATGGTTAACAGTTAACAAAAAAAACTAACGCGATCAGATAGCTATTGATATCCAATCAACGTGATTTTTTTCAAGCATATAGTACTAGACGATTTCTACACATCGAACGGTTCCGATTAGTAAAACGGGACCCGTGGTGGCCCCCATGGGCCGAACAGAACCAACCAATTTATGCCCGAAAAGTAGAGAATCAATCTCCTACACTGCCCACTACCGCGCTGCTGTTTAGGCTTCCAACCGTATGGTCTATTCCATCACTTTATTCCCCTATACACTTATTTATACAATTTTTTAATACACATTTTTTCATAAAATCCAAACAGCCATATTTTTTTCCTCAACTTTTTAGTTCAAAAAGACAAAAAGTGCACTTATTTAGGACACTCCAAACAATCCCAAATTGCTTTTACTGTTTGGATATTAACTTCTAAACAAAATTTAATTGTTCTGATAACAACATTTAATTGTTAATTATTTGGATATCAACCGCCGAACGGTATTTTCGTTCAAAAGTTGATAAGAAGCACGGACATGGACATGTGATCTGACATTGACATGTCCAAAGTCGGGCTCTATGAATATTTATTGATGGGGTCATGTAAAAACTAAACACTAATTCTAAAAATTACTATATTGATAATATTACTTTTGAGCCCCGAAAAAATGCAAATTTATCTCTCAACAAAATTTTTTTTTTTTGCAAAAATACATATTACCAATTTAACACAAGTGTTTGGAGTATAAGATGAAACTTGCATTATGGTTTTTTTTTTTTTAGCTAATAAAAATAAAGCAATAATATTAACACTTCACTTTAAAACTCTCACAAAGGAAACCTAATTCTCTCTCATATTTTTCTTTGCACGGTTTTCAACTTTTCATTCAACCATTTTAAATGTCAGAAAATCCAAGATAATTTAAATGTTCATTTTGTTTTATCAACTAAAGACCGTTTTCAAAAATTGAGAGATGATGGATGGGATGCTTATGCTTTACTTATCAAAGTAATATCATTTTGCGAAACGGAAAGAGAAATTGTAATGAAATTTAGTTGTATTGACTATGCAATTTTGTACATTAAAATTGCAATGAAATTTAGCTTTGACTCAATCTTAAACAAATTTTGAGATTTAAAAGAGTGTAAAGTTCTACTTTAATTAGGATAGAATTAAAAAATGGTAGGAGGGCTGTGATGGGGGAAAGGCTCTCCAATGATTAATGTTGCTGTACAATGGATTCAGTCTATTCTTTATTTAAGAATAATTATATTAATGTCATTTATGTCTTGACATGAGTTTTTAACCTGATAATATCACCAATAAAGAATATGTAAAACAAAAAATCAGAGATAGTGTATGGTGGGTTCAACTATAGTCTTCTGGTATTTTTGTTTGGATCTTAAGCTTTGAAATAATTTGGCCTTCGAAACATTGATATGTATATATATATGTACATCAAGTATGCCACTGTACTAAATAATTGAAATGTTTGTAGCATTTGCTTTTTTAGTTTCTATCTGTATTTTCCCATACATCTATGTGGGCCCCTTGTAACGCATATGCTGATAGACAGGCCTATATTATTTGAAGTGGAAAAGTCTACGTCCAACTAGAATCAAACACCAAAGATGTTTGATTCCCCTAAGAAGGATTACCACCGTACGAGCTGTGGCAGCTCCAGTTGCTCCATCTCCAGCAGATAGTTCACCATCTTCAGCAGAGAGTGCGGAGTACAGAAAACAATTAACTGAGAGCTATGGTTTTAAGCAAATTGGAGAACCACTTCCAGAAAATGTTACCTTGAAAGATATTGTCGCTACCCTTCCAAAAAAGGTAATTCCACAAGCACTGAATGTATGCTACCTAACTTCTTCTTCTTCTTTTTTTTTCATTTATTATTATTATTTTTTCATGTTCTTGTTTGCTTTAAAAGCATGATTTTCCTGTATAAGATTGTGGACCTCTCTTTTACAAGGACTTGTAGGCCAAAAGATCAGTTGAGTGGTGGTTTCCTATACACGGTCACAGATCCATGCCAACACTAAGTAGAACTTCATTGTTTAATTAAAGAATAAAGACCTGAATTACATGAGCAGTATTTTTTTAGTCAGGCTCAGGCTAAATTTTCTGATCTTTTTAAGCAGTAAGCAGCAAACAATACTTTTGCAATAGGATTATGCATCATGATTAAATAATGTTCACAAAGTGGAATACGAAGCTGCAGCTGTTCACAAGGAATGTCCATTGGTGTTTGTCATTTGTGGGATTATTTTATTAACTTATTTTTTAATTGAAAGTACATATTCTGGTTTCCATACACACTTTATGGTGGACGTTTTGCTTGTTTGTGCTCTTTAGTTAGAGTGGAGAATCACAGTTGTAGACTCAGAAGGAGGAGCACAAAGCTCCAAAATTTACAATGAATGTGTAATGTTAGTCATCAGGCCTTAAATTCTTTTAACTATCCTGTCCGAAAAGAAAAAGAAAAAGAGAAGTGTTAGCTACTGTTTCTTTGTATATGTTTCATGCAACAAGGTTTCAATTAATTTACAACTTTACAATAGATATGAGTAGGCTTCTGTTAGTCAAGTTCAGTCTTACCACTTGCTGGGTCTTAATAGACGTACACTTTTTTACTTTTATTTTTGAAGGTTGTCATGTCTATGGTTAAATTTTTCCCATGAGTTTGAAATTAATTGAAAGACATTGTGCTGCAAAATAAGTAGGTTCAATGGAATTGATAATAGTTGCTTGAATGACAGAAATGTAATGCAACTAAAGAATGAACTTAATGAGAAGAAAAGAAAGACAATTTCCAACATCAGATTGGAGCTTTCTTTGAATCATTCCTAGAGAGAGGAAATTGTAGCCTGTATTGTGGTTTGAGAGACATCGTAGATACAGTGCCAAATTAGCTTGGATATCTTCATATTTTGTTTTTTGATAAATAAAACAAGCTTTATTGAGAAAGTATCAAGGTGATGCAAAGAATACTAAAATTAAAAAGCCAAAAGACATGGCACACAAAACGCAAAATAGAAAACTCGAAGACTAGCTAATCAAGTCATCCACAAAATCCGCGAAGGCCAACAAATCCGGCTCAATCGAAAGCGTGACCCAACTATGAAGTACTGAGAATAACCAGATTTCCAATCATGTAACCAAATGAGTTACACCCTGAAAAATGCACCTATTACGTTCCAACCAAATCAACCACAATAAACAATGAGCAGTAAGTAACCACGCCTTCCGACGCCGTTTCCCAACCTTCCCCCCACCCCAACGCTGCAACAACTCCACCACCATCCCTGCCTGAATCCAAGTCAAACCAAAAGTCGCCACAATAACCATCCAAAGCCTCGATGCAACTGAACAATGAATAAGTAGATGATTTGCCATCTCCGCATCCCCACCACACATGCAACACCAATTAACTAAGATATGCCGACATCGAATCAAATTATCAATAGTCAAAATACAACCCAAAGTTGCTGTCCACACAAAGAAAGCAACTTTGGATACACTCCCAGGCACCCAAATATACCTCCAACGAAAAGAAACAGCCACCCCACCCACAAGTATCCGATATCTTCATCAATTTTTAAATTAAATCAATATGAAGATTGTAAATTGTAATGGTGTTCCTGCAATTGACATGACTAAAAATCCATCTGAACCCTTCAACTGTGTTCATTTCATCCATCAATTAATAGCGAAATAGTTTTTTTTTTTTGTTCTATTTAAATATATGTATAAAAGATTTGTTCTACTTATTACTTTGGTGTTATGCGTGCAAACAATACTATGAACAGTGAATGCTAAATTTACAAAGTGAAGTGTCTAAGTGGACCAATTCATTGTTAGCCAACCAAATTAAAGCTTGAAAGTTGAAACTGATAAGTGTAACCTTGCTGGTTTCCTCGACAATTTTTTTTGTTTTATTTTTTTTAATTGCTCAATTGTTGTTTCCCTTGTTCATATTGCTATCATTTTCATCAATTTCAGAGAGAAAGTTTGCATCGTGTCCCTAACAAATTATAAAGATATTACTCTTTCACATATACACTATCTTGGAAATGTGAAGCCGAGTATTGAGATCATGTGGCTTTCTGATGCTTTTTTTTTCCTCTTAAAATTTTGTTAAAGGTGTTTGAGATTGATGATGTGAAAGCATGGAAGTCAGTTTTAATATCTGTCACTTCCTATGCGTTGGGCCTCTTCATGATATCCAAAGCCCCATGGTATTTACTTCCTCTAGCTTGGGCATGGACAGGGACTGCTATCACAGGGGTTAGTTCTGTGTGAATATATCTTCATATATTAAATTGCTTTCCGTTGCTTCTATCTTACTTCAGTCTTTTTAATAAGCTGTACATCCCAGCCAACTCTTTTTATTTTGGTTCTTTTTTTTTCTCCCTCCATTGTTAAGTTCTTTGTTATAGGACATGATTGTGCACACAAATCATTCTCAAAAAACAAATTAGTGGAAGACATTGTGGGGACTCTGGCTTTTTTGCCGTTGATATACCCCTATGAGCCATGGCGTTTTAAGCACGATCAACATCACGCAAAAACAAACATGTGAGTATGATATTCTTGTCAGTCACTTATATCTATGAAATAAATCTTTTTTGGTTGGTTTGATTACAGTTTGTTACTAGCATCAACATTGGTCAAGCATGTACATGGACAAGTTTTTATAATCATGATATTAGGATTTTTACCACTGCCCAGATGCAGGTGGTGATTGCATCAAAGACATCTTGTAACCCTCCCAGCCCTCTCACCCTCCCAGAATAATGTGAGCAAAGAATGTAAAAAATAAATACATAATAAGAAGACAAGTAACAGCTTTTTTAGTCGATTTTATTTTCTGTTTTTATAATTTTGAGTGTTAGCTAACAGTCTCAAGAAGCACTTGAGGAGAAGTCCCTGAAAATTTTCAGTTTTCCACACTACGTAGGGTTATCAAACAGCTGTTGGTGTAAATTTTCTAAGGACAGTTGTTACTTTCCCATACTTGAATCAAGTACTACAACTGTTTAGATGTCAATAGATAATCAAATTTAGACCCCTATTATCCGCTCTTTTGCTATGTTTAGAAATCACATCTACTTGCACATCAATGTGTATGTTGTCCATAAACACAGACTTGTATGAGTGTAACTTTTTTACTCGTTCACTTCATTCCTTATTCTGTAGAACTTTCTGTGTCTTTTTATTCATCTCTTCATTCTATTGCTTTAAGTTCTCATCCCTTATCATTCTAGGTTGTCTGAAGATACAGCTTGGCACCCTGTTTGGAGAGAGGAGTTTGATTCATCTCCAGTTCTGCGGAATGCAATTATATATGGCTATGGCCCACTTCGGCCTTGGATGTCTATTGCTCACTGGTAAAGTTGATAAATAAAGCATTATGATAGTACAAGACTTGCAATGTTCTGTTGATTTCTAATGTGTTATTACTGGTTTTATTGGTCAGTCCAACTTCATGCATTTCTGTCTTTGATATGTACGTTAAGTTTAACATTATTAAGCATGCTAATAGGTTGATGTGGCACTTCGATGTGAAGAAGTTCAGACCAAATGAAGTTAAAAGGGTGAAGATAAGCTTGGCTTGTGTCATTGCGTTCATGGCAATCGGATGGCCACTGATTATCTACAAGACAGGGATCATGGGATGGATCAAGTTCTGGTTAATGCCATGGTTGGGTTATCACTTTTGGGTAAATATTATATCCTCGGCTTTTCTGAGTATGCACTATTTAAAACTAAAAAATTGGTAACTTTTTGGAATTGCTTGATATTACAAATAATGTAGTAGTAAAAGTGAATCTCCTGATTTTTGCTTTCTGGAAACATGGTAGAATGCCTGAATGCCATCGTGGGAAATGCCATAATTGGATGCAGTATCCCTATCATTTGATAGCAGTTTCAAATCTTGTGTGGCATTTCCATCAAGTTTTTTGATTGAGCTACTTATATCGCTTAATATTCAATTAATATAAATTTTTCATTGATCTTCTGAATATTGTTTGCAAATAATCTTGTTTCACTTTGCAATGAATGTTCCTGAATAACGTCATTTGTCCTCGATACTGTCTTCTTAAAAATTCTTGTTATAGTGTTCTTACTATTGTCTACTTCCATCGTATTTGTTTGGACTATCAAAACTCTACCTCTGTAATTTTCCCAAGTATTGAATAATTTAGTAATTTTCATTTGTCATTATGTTACTCCAATCAAGTTTTTGGTTTCTATTGATTGGGGTGCCGTTTGTTAGTCTTAGTTTTGAGGGTTGTTTACTTATTTGTTCTTTTAGTTAGTTTTGTTTTCATATCTGTATGAGGACATCTTGTCCTCCCTTTGTCATCGTTTTATTCCCTTTTCAATAATTTTTTTTTGGTTGCCTCTCAAAAAAATTGAACCTATCAATTGATTTTGTCCCAGAAGTTTTAGATCAAGCAACTTTATGGCTCAAATTATAAATCTTGGTTTATGTGTAAGAATTTTGGTTTCCTCTAATTTGTAGATGAGCACTTTTACAATGGTCCATCACACAGCACCTCATATACCTTTTAAATATTCTGATGAGTGGAATGCGGCTGAGGCTCAGCTCAATGGCACAGTTCACTGTGACTATCCTCGTTGGTAAACTATCCTTTCTTCTTTAATTTCTTTTCTGTTTTTCCTTATAAATGTATTTTAACCGATACGAATAGCTTTACTTGATGGCCATGATAATTTTCAAAGAACTTTGTTTGGTTCTTTCTTGAAGGCAACTCAGGAATGACAGTTGGACATAAATCATATTTAAACATGGTGAAATTGTTCATTTTTGTGCAAGTTCCCGTTTTCACTAAGCTTCTGCCTTTCATATGCCCTTGTTACTAACTTACTAGTTAGAAAAGGGTGTGTGACGCGATAAGAAATGCTTGAATAATGCATCAGACATGAGTTCAAACATTCTAAGTAGCTTTTCTTTCTTCTGCACAGGATAGAGATCCTCTGTCATCATATCAACGTCCACATCCCCCACCATATCTCTCCTAGGATCCCAAGCTATAATCTGCATTCGGCTCATCAGTCGCTCCGTGAGAATTGGGGAAAGGTATGGTTAGTTTTTTTAGCGTGCTTGATCTCAATCTGCTACCATTGATTAATAATCCACCAGGGGTGTTGAATTTTGTGCTGTTGAACTTGCTCCTTTTCATTTCTCATAACATTTGAAAGATTAAATCCATCTTCAAATGATCATCAAACCTAAGAAACACGGATACTACTAAAAAGGTAGTGTCCGTCTTGGATGCGGACACTCATCGGACACTCATCGGACACTTCTCAACACATATCGAATGCTCATCCAAATGTGTCCTTTATTTTTTGACCTGGATATGTTTCTAACACTTGAGGGACACACATGAAACACATTATAAGTTTGAACAAAATAATTTAGGATGCAATGATGAAAGAAAAAAAAATGTAGTTTTATACTTCCTATTAATTTCTCATCCTTCAAACTTTAAGAATGAATGTTATGTTTGCTTTTTTATTATCCTTGAATGAAATATTTGTTTATATAATATATAATAAATATATAAAGCTATGTGGTTTGCACATGACGCCCCACGTGTTGTGTCGCGTCTTGTATTTTCTAAAATTTGTTGCGTTGCCATGTCTGTGTTATGTTCATGTCCATGCACGTGTCTCTGCTCTTAGCATCAAACCATTTCATGGCGTTCGAATTCTGTGCAAGCATACTAACTAACTTGTTATATTTCCATTCGCTCTGCTTTTTCATGTCACCAACAGTATTTGAATGAGGCGACTTGGAATTGGCGTCTAATGAAGACCATACTCACGACATGTCATGTTTACAACAAGGAGCAAAACTACATCGCCTTTGATGAACTTGCCCCAGAAGAATCCTATCCGATAACAATCCTTAAAAAAGTAATGCCTGATTATGCTTGATTTACATGTATGTGTAGAAAGAAAAGCATTATAGGATGCTTCTCGGAATTCAGTTACTTTACCTAATTTTTCAAGGAGAAAAAACCACATATGAGTTCTATATAATATGATAAAATTAGCCGGAAAGAGTGGAGTTTTCATTGGATTAACATGACCTTGCATCTTTATTGCAACATATGTCGGAATTTAATACTGTTTTCTTCAGAGATTGATATGGTGTCGAAACTTTTGGCTTATGCATTAATATATGTACAAATGTAAGAGTAATATTGGTTGGAACTGCTCGCGCGAGACAATGATTTCGCCTCCCAGAGTATCTTATAATATAAATTTTCATGCTACTGACATTGACGCGCATTGTTAGCCAATTTTGAACTTAAACTAAGTTAATAATGATATTCAGCATAGTTTATTATCGACTTTTATGACAGAGTAGTTAAAAATATATATATATATATATATATATAAATTGTTAATGATTTTTCTAATATCTGTTGGATAACTGCTGGCCGTGGAGAGGGTCAACCGAATGAGTTTTATATTGTGTGTGTGGTTAATCAAATTGGGATTTGCTCCTTTTGAGGAGTTTGAACATAATCTAATCTGCTGCAGTGTTATTAATAATTCAAAGTTGCACAGAGACGGAGGGAACCCTGTTAGTTTAGTGTTATAATTTTTATTTTTATTTTTTGATTTATTGTTTAAAAAAAGTAAAGAAGAGGAGAATATTGTGAACCCTTGAACAAAGGGTGTGCCTGGTCCAGGTTTTCTGAATGGCAAAGACTAAAGGCAGGAGTCATGATTTCTTGATGTGGGTACGATCATAAGCAGATTTGGTGCCCTAAAAAGAGCTCATAAAATTGAAGATTCAAAGTAGAGAAATGCTATTGACGCCTAGCCAATCACTGACTCAACCACTGAACAGGCATAAAACAGGAGTCAAGCCAATTATTGACTTAACCACCAAATAGACATAGAACAGGAGTCGAGTTTGATGTTATGTCTATTCGGTGGTTGTCAAGTCCGATGTATGCCTGTTATGTCGGTTTGGTGGTTGTTGAGTCTTATGTTATGCCAGTTTTTGTGGTTGATTCTGTGGTCGGTTTGATGTTGTGATCTTAGATACTTCTAGAATTTGTGCACCAGTAAAGCAGTTTAAGCAGTTGCAACTGCTCACATCCAAAGAGAACCTCTTTATCTTATCTCAATGAAGAATCTTACTGAAACCATTGTAACAAAAGGGAAGGAAGATGAATCAAACTTTAGAAAAAGCAAAAGTCAAAAAGAGAAAATGAGAACCAAAAGATAAAGAGTAGTATAGGAGAGCCTTCATTGTACTTTAAAAAGCAAGAAAAAGAAACAAAGTATAGGATAGGATAGGATAGGATAGAAAATGCAGTACACCCTTAAAAACATTTCAGCAAATGCATATGCATCAACTAGAGGGAAACAAAGATTTCAAATTATGAGTTTCATTCCTTTGTCATTTATACATACAAACCCTACACAATGCTAGCGCTCTTTTATCGGGCGTAATGCGTAATATGCTCGGATTCGAGTCTCAACAATGCCTGATGCAATTTTCGCTTCTCCTATTCCCTCCTATGGATTGTTTAAAAAAAACAAAAACAAAAACTAGTCTTTCTAACACGTAAGGGATGGACTACAATATCATCTTCTACATTTTCTCAGGAAACAAACAGAATACCATTTAGATCAAAATGGAGGACAACAACTTCAAGCAGAAACTCATGTGATCGGCGGAGGTGGAGTTTCCCATATGTCAAACACATTCTCCTCACTGTGAAGAGCAAAAAGCCTATCACCCCCAATTGAAAAATCACAGATTGAACCTCCATAGCTGCGTCGAAGCCTGGATGTTAGCACCCAATCAGGACCAGAAAACACCGAAATACTGTCATTCATAGACGAAAACAACTGGCCCTCGTGCAATGCAAGTTTTGGGTAACACGGTTCATCCGGCATCTTCCCTTTCATCAACCGACTCCTCGAACACCACCGGACACTCCCACCACCACTCCTCAAGTCCATGAACCCTAAATCCTCATACTCATTCACCACACATATATTATTAGTCTCTTCCATCGCTATAGCGTCTCGGACCCGTCTCTCGTCGGTCGCCGGAGCTCCGATATCCGACCAACACCAAACCATACTCTTTTCCCTAAAATCCAACAAACTAATATAACAATTGTCTTTCCTAGGAAACAAAGTTGCAACCAACAAACAGTTAGTACCATGTAACCACTGAAGCCTATCTGCATCACCAAGTGACCAACCAATTGGTTCATAGTAGAAATCAATCTGTTTTCCAGTGATTTGGTCCCAAACACCAATCCCATACTCATTGCTTCTACCTTTACAACTAGAAAAAATCTTGTAATCCTCTGTGCTAAAGCTCAAAGCACCAGCTGTGTAACTCTTCACTTGATCCTCATGATTGACCTGAAATCTATGCCTGATTTCCCCTGATGATGCAGAAAACAGAGCCATCCCGCCATCGCCGCGCCCTAACCGCTCACATGCGGTGACCACAACGGTCTCCGAATCGATCCAACCCACATCATTGATCCTCTGATAATCAAGACTGATTGGAGGGTGCTCTTCTAGCATCCAATCATAAACATGGACCATACTACCATGAGCCACACAGCACCCGCCGTCCGGGCCAGCACGGATTGCCGTGCCGTCCCCGGGGGCTTGCCCTGTTTTGGACCGTGAAAAACGGAGCCGATTTCCATTAAATTGGCCTCGTTTCGCGGTCCGAACGTGGTCTAAAAGGCCATAGAACATGGCTTCTCTGTAGAGGAGTTTTTCTGGGATATGGGATGGAATATAGAGCTCCCCTGTTCTGAGGAGGTCTAGGAGGATTGCGAAACAATCGGGGTTTCGATCGATGAAGAATTCGTCGGAATTAAGGGTTTGGAGGTTCCATTGATGATCAAACATTGCGCCGAAGAAGGAATTTCGGCCGGCATTGGCTAGGGTTGTTGATGTGGTTTCGAAGAACTTGCCTCCCACATTGAATTTTACTCTGTCCTTCTGAATTCCCATGGTTCAATTCTCAGCAAAACTGAGCAAGACCCAGATGGGAATTTCAAGTTGGAACACCAAGAACAAATGGAAACCGAATTCAAAACACACAGCAAAGAAAGGAAAATAAACCTGGGATTAATGGAGGAATGGGGGTTTTGAGAGAGAAAGACTTATTAATAAAGAGGATCAGAATATTAAAAAAAAATTGAGACAGAGAGGAATTGAAAGCTATAACCTCATGATAAGACCAGACTATGGAACAAACTGATGAAGAATTTGAGGTGTCCTTGTTGCAGGCCAAAAAAAAAAAAAATTAGAAAAACAGGGGAGAAATTGGGTCAGATTCAGAGAAATTTGAGAGAAAGTGAGAGAAAATAAGATATGGATATTGAAATTTGAAGGGGTTTGGGAAGTGGGTTCATATTCTTGTGTGAATTGGAGAATTTTGGAGAGCGGTTGAATTTTTCAAAACACTAATCGGCTCTGTTTCTTGATCTTGTTTTCTCTCTCTTCCTTTGCTTTTTCCACATATCTCTCTCTCTTTCCGCCTTTGTCCTTACCTCAAAACATGGCTAAGCCTTTTATAAATCAATGGTCTGTGGTAGGGTCCACTTTAAAAATTCACACCCTCTGTTTTGGACCGTTGGATGGCCATCAAAGTTCACATGAAATTGATCTTATGGTGAAGGAGATGAGATGTATGGGAATCCATAGGAAAGCACTAGTAAGATGTGGTTTTAATTAATTTAATTGGTGTGTAGTAGTTAAGGCATTCCATGAAAGCGCGTCTTGTTGGGGGAAAATTTTTTATATACTAATAAGTAGCAAGCTCTTTATTTCTCACCAATCATAAATATGTTTTTAATATTTTCTAAATTTTTAATAATATGATCTATATTTTGTTATCAACAATTATAATAATAAAGGATATCATATAAATATATCTTATTTATATACAAAAATTGCTCTTTGTAGGGTGATTGTTTGAAAAATATTATGGTACACTCCCTTCAAAAAGTGTGCGTCATAAACATTTTATAACTAAAATAAAAAATGACATAATTTTAATTTTATGTGTCACAACTATAAAAAAAAATTATAACTAAATACAATATAAGGTATAACTAAAAAATTCATTAGTCATAACTAAAAAATATCATAACTAAATAAAAAAATAACATAACTAAGGGTACATATGGTACACCATTTTTAAAGCAGTGTATATTAGAATTTTCCCTTTGTTAATTATTTTTTGGAAAAATTATTTTAAAAAAAAATCAAGATTTGACTCTTTTAACAAAATAATTTTTAATTTTATTAATTTAAATCCTAATTTTTAAATTTATTTTCAATCGAAATTATTTATCTATTTTTGTTAAGTTAAACTAACGAAAAAAATAGAATTTTAATCATTCAATCAACAAATAATAATAATAATAATAATATTTTAGACATTTTATATACATTTACATTGAGCTTAATTAAAATAATATTTTTTTGTCAGCCTTAACAAAATAGATGAATAATTTAGTTTGAAAATAAAATAAAATATTAAAACTTAAATTAATAAAATTAAAAAATTAAAAATAATTTTGTTATAAAAGTCAAACATTAAGATATTTTTTAAAAATAATTTCTCCTTCGTTTTCTTGAAAATGGAAACAATTTTGGTAGCCTTTCAAATGTCATGGTTTGTGTCGTTTTTTGAGATATATGGCTTAAAATTTTGGTAGCCTTTCAAATCATGATACAATTATAATCAAGCATATAAAATCATGACAAGGTCTCACACATGCATCTTCATTTTAAAAACTCTATTCAAAAATATGTTTGATTGTGAGTTTCAAAAACGGTTTTTTAAATTTTTAATAGATTTTTTTGATATTTTAATATTTGTTTTTTAAAAAAAAACTTTTAAACCCACTTAATCTAATGACACTTAAAAAAGTTTTAATTTTTTAAAATTCATTAAATACAAAAAAATCAATATATTTTTATTTTTTTGTATTTACTAATTTAAAAAAAAAATTATTTATAAATATTTTACTTTTTAAATATATTTAGATTAAGTAAATTTGAAAAGTAAAAAAAAATAATTAAAATAATGAAGTAGAATGTATTAACAATTACAATTATAATATTTTTGCTTTTTGGTGTCCTCTACTTACAACATTTTCCTCTGTTTTTTCCCCCTCTCATAACCACTTGAATGTTGTATATTAGATTTTCTTTTATGAAAATGATACACACAAATGGAATTTTTTTATGATTTTTTTTTATATTACTAAATAAAAGACACGACTCTCACCTATCAAAACCACGCTACCTTTGTCTCTACTGATAAATTATATGGTGATAAATTTGTTTTATGTTTATCATTACACTTTCTTTTATGTTTAATTAATAGAGAAAACTAAATTTATTTCTTTTATTTGGTTGGATTAGGAAATTAAGAAAAAAAACAATAGGAATTTATCAAAGAAATCATCTTTTTTTTTTTTGGTTTTGTTTTAGTTAACTATAAAAAATGGGTATATATATAAATAATTTCATTTTCATTTATTTTTATTTTTCTTAACAAATTGAAGATTCAAAATTATGTTATGATTAGGCATTAGTCTGTAACAAAGAAACAAGGAATCTTCTTTATTGTTAAAGTGGTGTTATGCAAATTAAAAATTGATATAAAATTTTAATTAGAATTATGTAGTAGTCTTAGCTCCTCTCATTTTAAAATCAAAAACTCAATAAATGGCTTTTATTTTTATTATTTTTTCAATAATTTTTTTATAAAAAAATGTTTTAGATTCTTTTCTTTATTATTATATAAATTTCATTGATTATATATATATATATATATTAAGGAATGGTGGTTGAGGGTGGATGGTGGGGTTGTAATGATAAGAGCAGCGATTTAATTATATATAGAAAACAATTTTTTTTTTTTTTTAAAAGAAAAAAACTTAATCATCATATCTATTGGTTGGCTTAATTGACATGGTGGATAGGCCATTTTTTCAAGAGCGTCACTTGATTGGATTGAATCATGTTTGATAAGATTAAAGATAGCAATGGACATGCATCGCAAGCATTTGAAGATTATCCCTGTCTAAGATGGTTTGTTTAGGTTTGACAATAAAAATTAATTATGATGATCAGTTTACATTTAAGTAAAAGGCTAGCAATTTGAGTCTCCCGACCTAACTTATGATCTCGTTCAATTGTCAAAAATATTATGCAAAGATTTTAGCTGATATTCAATGTGATTTAATGGCATTTGGTTGTTCGACTTATCTCTCAGTTTCTAATAAATATATATATATATATATATATATTAGCGGGTAGTGTAAACGCAATATATGTGCAAATGTATATAGTTTAGGAATGAAATTGAAATTTTAAAAATTTGAATAGTTATCTCACATAGACAGTTTTGAAACTATTGTGGGCATTTTGGAAAAATCAAATTGTGTGACAAATCAACCCTAAGTTAGGTATGAACTTAATAGAATAGTGTATATACATACATATATATAATTAAAAAACTTATATCCATTATGTAAAGTCTTAAATTCAAGTATTTCTATATACCTAATATTTAAAGGTGAATTACAAACCATTGATTAAATAGTTGGCATGTAAGTTTTTAGTGTAGAAAAAAAAAAAAACTTACACCAGACAAGATTCTCACCATTTTGAAATTGTATGCCCTATTTTTTGGTGATTTGTAATTCTTTCTCATATTCAATAGCAATAAAAAAAAAAATTATTATTATTATTATTATTTTTAATAAAGTAGAATAGTAGCCAGAATCACTTTGAGTTCAAGGGAACTTGAAATGATGATACCACAAGTTTGAAGCAAAAGTCATTCTTAGAAGAAAAAAAAGGGAAATGATGGTCCATAATAATTTGTCACAAGAAATTTTTATTTTCTTCTTACAATGAACCTCTTTCTTTAACAATAACAATTCTACAAATCATGGAATGCACTGGTACAACCTCTTGGCTTTGTTTTTGCTTTTACACATCTCCTCCCCTACTTGAAGTGGAAAGGCTTATTATTCTCTCCCCAAAATTGAAAATTCAACCAATGATCTCAAACTAACAAAACCACAAGAAACATATTAGTGGTTTATTTGGTAATCAAAATTTCGAGAGTGAATTCACAAAGAATAATGATATATAAAAATAAAAATTTTACAAAAATATTATACAGAGTGATGTGATTGATTGTAATCTTTTTTATTTAGAAACATAATCAGTGTGCTTGGTTTGAGTTTTCTAGATTAAGTTTTTTGAAAATTGACTTTTTTGTTTTTCGTGTTTTTTTAGTTTTAGTGACTATTTTTAAAATTTTAAGCATTTTTTTTTAGTTTTTTAGATGTACTTTACTTAGATATATCTAAAAACTAAAAAATTGTAAAAAAATATTTTAAAAAATTAACAAATACATAAAAATACGAAAAACATACTAAATTTTTGTATTTTTTTTATATTTTTGGTATTTATTGAATTTTTAAAAGATTTTTTCACAAAAATTATACTTTTTATGTGTATTTATGTTAAGTGTGTCTAAAAATTAAAAAAAAATTGCTTAAAATATTAAAAAATTCAATAAAAACAAAAAAATACAGAAAACAAAAAGTAAAATTTTCTGAAAACTATTTTCAGAAAAACGAAACCAAACAAGCTGAATGTCATCACTTTGGTCATAATGTATAAGGATGTCACTGCTATATTATTCTTATAATAAATTTTGTATAAAAGTTATTGTAATTTAGCATTTTCCATTCACAAATTAATCTTATGAAAGAAATTAATTAGAAGTCGGGTATGTCACATTACAAATAGCATACAAATCAACCTGGTTATTTTATGTGGTTATAATTAGAGCCTTTGGCTTAATGGTTGTGTAGCATTATTTGAGGCTGTGGGTTCAACTTTTATAGAGAGGAATCTAAATATTTTGTATTGTTTATTTCTCTCTTATTATGGGGATTGTATTTTTTCCGAAGTTTGGGTTGTGATTGTTCGGTTTAATGTATTGTCGGGCTTTGATTGTTTAATTTGATGTAATGCTTTTTCATATTGCAATTAATTTTCTATTGATTAATAATAATAATAAGTCTATGTAGTTAAAACTCTTGTATTTTACTTGGAAGGTTAAGAATTCAGGTGAGATTAAGGGCTTAATCATGATTTTGTTTTGTAAGATGTCAAAATTTAACAAAATAAATTTTGTCTTGTGAAAAATGATCTATCCCTACGAAAATCTCTCACAAAAGCAACTGTGTGTGTTAATTTTCGACCACACTACCAATCAAGCACTCAGCTGGAGAACACTGGCAGAATAGATCAAGCCCGAACGACCTATCACAAAAAGAAGAGATTCCGGCGATGGTTCATCCACTCGGGGGCACTCCGACGATCAAGTCAGTTATCTCTCAAAGATAGCAATTAGTGCTTAACTCACTATTCAGAGCATAAAAAGCATACCTTAGACCCATGGTGGTGCCTCTCTTTTATAGCCAACACTTACCTAATCCCAATAGAAGCCTAACTTCAATGGACTTAGGATTACTGCTAATCTTGGACTCCCAGTAGGATTGGGATAAACTTTCTAAGAGTCTTATCTTTATCCAAACTGAAGTCCTCTCCCATTCTAGGACTCTTGTCCCTTATCCGGTTATCGCGGATTCCGGTATCTTCGCAGATAACCTCGGCCTAACTAAGATCATCTCGGTGTCATGACCAAGACACGTGATACCTCGGTTGACACTTCGGTATCACCTCGGCCACGTGTTGCCATTCAAAAATTATGTCCCTACAACAGCCCCCTAGGTTTTATTACCTCGGCATCCTGGAACCTATATCATTCCTTTCTTTAATCATGACCTCGGTTTAATTTCAACTTATAAATTTTTCTTAAAATTTCAACTAGTGTTAAACATGACCTCGGTTTAACTTCAACTTGTAAATTTTTCTTAAAATTTCAACAAGTGTTAAACATGTCTTCGGTTTAATTTCAACTTGTAAATTTTTCTTAAAATTTCAACAAGTGTTAAACATGACCTCAGTTTAACTTCAACTTGTAAATTTTTAAAATTTCAACAAGTATTAAATATGTCATCGGTTTAACTTCAACTTGTAAATTTTTCTTAAAATTTCAACAAATGTTAAACCAACCTTAGCTTGTAAATTCCAACTCCCAAGCATTATTCTCCAGCCCTCTCTTTCTGTCCATCGTTGGCCATCTATTCTCCTTTATTTCCCACAGACGGCGCCAAATTGTGTGTGTCAATTTTCGACCACACTGCCAATCAAGCACTCAGCTGGAGAACACTGGCAGAAGAGATTAATCCCGAACGACCTGTCACAAAAAGATAAGAATCCCGCGGTGGTTCATCCACCCGGGGGCACTCCAACGATCAAGTCAGTAAAATATCTCTAAAAAATAACCAATAGTGCTTTACTCACTAGACAAAGCATAAAAGACATACCTTCGACCTATGAGGGTCTCTCTTTTTTATAGCCCATACAATCCTAGTCCCAATAGAAGTCTAACTCTAATGGACTTAGGATTACTGCTAATCTTGGACTCCTAGTAGGATTGAGATAAACTCTCTAAGAGTCTTATCTTTATCCAAATTGAAGTCATCTCCCATTCTAAGACCTTTGTCCCTTATCCGCTTATCTCGGATTCCGGTATCTTCGCAGATAACCTCAGCCTAACCGAGATCATCTCGGTGTCATGACCAAGACACGTGACACCTTGGCTCACACTTTGGTATTACCTCGGCCACGTGTTGTCATTCAAAAATTATGTCCCCACAACAGCCTCCTAGGTTCTATTACCTCGACATCCTGAGGTGATGGAACCTATATCATTCCTTTTTTTAATCATGACCCCGGTTTAATTTCAGCTTGTAATTTTTTTTTTTAAAATTTTAACAAGTATTAAATATGACCTTGGTTTAACTTCAACTTGTAAATTTTTCTTAAAATTTCAACAAGTGTTAAACATGTCCTCGGTTTAATTTCAACTTGTAAATTTTTCTTAAAATTTCAACAAGTGTTAAACATGACCTCGATTTAATTTCAACTTGTAAATTTTTAAAATTTCAACAAGTATTAAATATGTCATCGGTTTAACTTCAACTTGTAAATTTTTCTTAAAATTTCAACAAGTGTTAAACAAACCTTAGCTTGTAAATTCCAACTCTCAAGCATCATTCTCCAGCCCTCTCTTTCTGTCCGTCATTGGCCATCTATTCTAGGACTCTTGTCCCTTATCCGCTTATCCCGGATTCTGGTATCTTCGCAAATAACCTCGGCCTAACCGAAATCATCTTGGTGTCATGACCAAGACACGTGACACCTCGGCTGACACTTCGGTATCACCTCGGCCACGTGTTGTCATTCAAAAATTATGTCCCCACAGCAACCCTTGCGGAGATTTTTGCAGGGATGTAGCACGATTGTTGTTCTATCGATAAAAGTAGGGCAAATTACATCAGTGGTCCCTCTGTTTTTTTTTTCCTTGTGTCATTTTGGTCATTACACTTTCAAATTGACTTAATTTTGATATTTAATTTTAGATTTTTTTTCAATTTGGTCCAATTAATAATGTTGTTAGTATTTTTTAAGAAAAATTATTACTAAATTGATTGGGGTTAACTAAATTAAGTAAGTTTATAATTTTGTCTTTTAAAATATGGCACATGACACTTATGTGCTTATTTTCTATAGAAAAATGATAAGAGTTGTAATCAATTGAACTAAACTGAAACAAAACCATAAATTTAAGGTCATAATCGAGCCAAATAAAAGTATATGGATTAAAATTACACCAGAGATAAAATATAAGGATTATCGTCATAATTTGTCCATATAAGTATTAAGTTGTTTTTTTTTTTTTTTTTTTGGATCGTACTTTTAAGTTCAAGAATGAGAAATTATGAATTAGGATGCTAGATAAAATTTCTACATAAAAATAAAAACTAATATCTATTCATCCTTGGCAAAATGTGAGAAAAACAAATTTAAGGGGTTGTTGGGGAAGAACTAAATAAGTAATTTTTTTTTTATTTTTTATGAAAAGATATATAAAAAAATAGATATAACTCAAAAAAGATTTAAAAAAAAATACTAATATAACACTTCCCAAACAACCCATAATTGTTACTTGCTACAATTCAACTCAATTACCTATCAAAATAAAATACAAACCCATTATTGAAACTTTTTTTAATATTTTATTGGGTAGAGCCTTTGGGACATTTTGTAAAGTTCTGAAGTGCACTAAAATAGATTTTGTTATAAAATATATGAAAAATTATGTGGTAAACAGGATTTAAAAAAAAGTGTGTGCCATGTGTTGTAATTATGAAGATTTTGTTAGGACGAATTACACTGACGGTACCTTATAATTTGGGTCTTATATCACTTTAGTTCCTAATTTTTCAATTGTGACATATTTGACTCTGATTTTTTAATTTTATTTTAAATAAGGACAATTGCTCAATTTTAAGGGCAAAGTCGTCGATTTGATAAAATATAAACTAATTTAACAAAAATAGATGTCAAAAAAATATTTTTGAATTTTTAAAAATTATTTGTACCCACTAAAAACATTTATTTATTTTTTTTTATCAAATTAATTTTTATTATGTGTTTTAATGATGATCATGTAATTTGTAGTTGTTTTTATTTTCATTAAATTAGTTTTTATTTTTTCAAACGCCAAATATGGTGACAATGTTGATATTATTATTAAACCAATTCATTAAATCAAAAACTTCAAAACTAAAAATATTTCATATATTATAAATATATCGATTACACATTAAAAGCCTAACTACCCATTACATGACCATTATCCAAACTCACAATAAAAATTAATTTGGTGAAAAAAAATAATAAATGCCTAAAAGATTTATCATATTTACATAATTTTATCTTCGGTGAGTAGCAATTATTTTTAAAAATTCAAAAATATTTTTTTGACATTTATTTTTGTCAAATAGTTTATATTTTATCAAATTAATGACTTTGCCCTTCAAATTGAGTAATGATATCTTTAATTGTCCTTATTTGAAACAAAATTCAAAATTCAGAGTCAAATACGTCACAATTGATAGTTAAGGATCAAAGTGACACGAGTCCCAAACTACAGGGACTGTTAGTGTAATTCATCTTTTTTTTTTCTTTTTTTTTTTATCTTAGTTATAAATTATGTAAGGCATAGGTATCAATGTGGTTGAACTATTATGGAGAAATTATTCAATACTATCAGAATATTACGTGGCTATATTCTAAGCCAATCACCAATTACTTAGTTTCATGTTGTTTCCCCATTCTCAAAATAAATTGTGGGCTCTTATGCCTCTCTACCAATCAAAATCTTATGGAGTATTACGTGTCCATACTCTAGGAGTACTAAATAATCACCCACTATTATGTCACTTAAGCTATCACCTGAGGTTTACAAACAAAATTTAAAAAATTATTTATTATTGAAGCTCTCAACTTTTTAAAAATTTAGTTAGACAACACCTCATTTTAGTATTTATATAAGATTTTTAAAAATTTTGAGCCGCTATTGTTAGTTATGAGGTTTTGGTGATGGTCGAATTTGAGATAAACTTGATTATAAGACTTTTGTGATGGTTAGTTATGAGACTTTGATAATATTTTTTTATTATAATCCAAATTTATTTTGATTATGACATGCTTGGTTATGAATGGAAAAGGTTGTGTGGTGTTTTGATATGAACAGAGGTGGCTTTTATTATATAAACCAATTTGATTTTGGTTTTAACCCAAAGTTTTGTGACTCAAATTTTGGTACAGACCATAATATTGTTATTTATTTATTATTATTTTTTTTGGATACACAATTGTTTATTTCAGTGTAGGTTAAAAGACAATTATATAATACTTATTTGTTTGGGATTAGCTTATTTAGTGGTTCTTTTTTCAATTTATTTTTGTTTTTAGTGAACATTTTATTTTAAAAAAATCAAAAACTTTTAGGCTTTTAAATTCAATTCGACGAAACAAATCGGAAAATAATTTTTTTTAAATCAAAAACAGTTAAGAAATGAAAAAAACAACCCAAAAAAAAAATAGTAGATTTTTTTTGCTATTTTGGATTTTTCAATTTTTTTTTTTACTTTTTAAATTCGTCTATACAAGACATATCAGAAAAGTAAAAAATTGAAGTAATTTTTTTAAAAAAAAAAATTACTAAAATAAATAAATAAGAGAAAGAGGTGGCTTATGTAGGTATTCCCAAACAACAATGGTTATAATAGTTAAAAATTCAAAACTCGACTAAGCTAAAACAGTCAATATATATATATATATAAAAGTTGGGAAAAAATATCTTTTTACTTTTAGCATGTTTTTTTTTTTTTTTTTTTGGGTAAGAAACTAAAAAAATCATTTCCAAACATTTCTCTATTTGGTTTCATTTTTGAAATGAGTTTTGAATTTTGAGTTGTATTTTAAAATACAACAATGTTAAGTAGTTCAAAATTTTATGGTTCAAATAATTCAAATCACTCAAAACAATGTCGTTTTACATCGTTTTGAGTGTAAAACGACGTCATTTTGACAGATTTGAGTCATTTGAGTTATAAAATTTTAGGCTACCAAACATTTTCCTTTAAAATATGAGTTGTTGAAATTTGAAAATTTATTTAGTTACGAGTTTTGAAAATAATTTTTAGATAGTATTTTTTTGTTTTTATTATTATTTTTAGTTGAATAGATTAGTGTGATGGAAAATTTCATTGATTGATGTGTAGAATATAAGAGAATGAGAGAAGTGCGAGGAGAGAGAAAAAATGATTGATTAATTTATTAATAATAAAAAAAAGAGCAGGAGAGAGGAAATTGAGTTTTGAATTGTATTTAAAAAACTAATTCACCAAACAAACTTTTCAATTTTTTCATCCAAATCATATTTTAAAAATCAAATCTTTCATGGATAAATTACACTTTGCCCCTCCTAAAGTTTCATCTATTTTTTATTTTGACCCTTTAAGTTTGATTTTTTCGACTTTGGCGTTTTATGTTTGCAATCCTTATCACTTTGACTCTTCATGTTTGCAATCCTTCTCACTTTGATCCTTTAAATTTGATTTTTTCCAGTTTGACTCTTTGTTTACAATCTTTCCCAATTTTTCCTTTTCATGTTTACAATCTTTTCCACTTTATTCCTAAACCAACTTCCATCCAAAAAGCTAACAAAATATGCCACATCACCAACACATCAATTCCATGTGTGATATAAAAAATTCACCAAAAAAAATAAAAGCAAATTTAATTAAAAAAGGAAAAAGTTTACTAAAGACGAAAAAAAAATAATGAACTTTTCATTTCAGAATTGACGATACAGGTGTTTAAGTAAGTATATTTTGATTTTTTTGGTCGTTAGTAAACTTTTTCTTCTTTTGAAAAAAAAAAGTTCACTAAAGACTAAAAAAAAAATTTAGTTTTTTTGTTTTCTATTTTTCATTTTTTGCATATTTTAGTAAATTTTTTATATCACACATGAAGTTGATGTGTTGGTGATGTGGCAGATTCTGTTAGTTTTTTGGATGAAAGTTAGTTTAGGAATAAAGTGGAAATGATTGCAAATATGAAGGGCTAAAGTAAGAAGGATTACAAATATAAAGGGTCAAAGTGAGAAAAATCAAACTTAAAGGACAAAATGAGAATGATTGCAAACATGAAAAGTTAAAGTGAAAAAAATCAAACTTAAAGACCCAAAGAATTCGGATCTTCGGTCGCACTCTCCTGTAGCACTCTCCTGTCGCCCTCCAAAACGACGTCGTTTTGGAGGGGTTTTTTTTTTTTCTTTTCTTTTCTTTTTCTTCTTTCTCTTCGGTCTGTGGTCTGTGTTTGGTTTTGAAAAAAACCAGAGAGGAGAGGGGAGGGGATTGTCTTCTTCTTCTCACTGTGATGAAGCCACTCTCAACCAATTTCAAATCTGAACCAAAAACAAATCAACAAAATCCACTAAGAGCAAAACCCAGAATCTGCCTGTGCTCCAGTCGCCTCACCGCCAAGCACCGCCCTGTCAAACCCACCTCACCTCCTTCATCTTCTTCTTCTTCTTCTTCAAGTACTTATCTTCTCTCATTTTTAATATGTTTTTATTATTATTAAAAGCTTGCTTGGAAAAACAGAGGATTTAATAAAATTCTGTGTAGTTTTCTTTCCCCTCTTTCTCCTCAAATCACATGCACTTTCTTCTGAAGCCTCTGAAATCAAAATAATTGTTCTTAATTATTTGAGGAGAACAAAATCAGAATATTTGTTCTTAATTAGTTGTTTTCCATTTTGAATAAAATGTGCACATATCCTTTATTCTTGCATATCCATGAATAGCTTAGCTCATAGTTTGTCATCAACAAACCCAGAAAAAAAAAAAATCTGATTTCAAATTGGTAAAAAAAATTTCAAACCCAAATTTCAAATTTCAACAAAAATCTGATTTCAACAAACAAATTTCAAACCCAAAATCCAAGCTGTGTAATCAGATTTCAACAAACATCATCATCAACAAACCCAGAAAAAAAAAATCTGATTTGAAATTGGTAAAAAAAAATTCAAACCCAAAATCCAAGCTGTGTAAAAAAAAAAAAAGGGGAAGATCAGAGAGGAGCTTCCCAAAATTTCAAACCCAAGAACAAATTTCGATGGGTCCGTCGTCTGCGGTGGTGATGGTGGTGGGTTCCGTCCTCTTCCTTCTTCTCCCCTCTTCTTCTCCCTTCCTCTCTCTCTTCTTCCCCTCCCCTCCCCTCCCCTCTCCTCTCTGGTTTTTTTCAAAACCAAACACAGACCACAGACCGAAGAGAAAGAAGAAAAAGAAAAGAAGAAAAAAAAAAAAAAAAAACCCTCCAAAACGACGTCGTTTTGGAGGGCGACAGGAGAGTGCTATAGGGGAGTGCGACCGAAGATCCGAATTCAGAACGAAAATGGGAAATAGATGGAACTTTAGGAGGGCAAAATATAATTTACTCTTCTTTCACCTCAAATTTTAATCACATATTTAAAAAATTAGTAAAAAAAGCCACTCCCTAAAAACTATAAAATACCATGCAATGTAAGGTTAATGTCGTTTTTTCACGGTCTCTATTCTTTTTTTAATTTTCAAAAATAAAAGAGATGAAAATATTAAAGACAATGACCAATTCTGTATGGGATCTCCCAAATAAGTCACTTCTCCTTTTTTTCTTTAATTTTTAATTTTTTTTTAATTTTTAGTGAATTGTTTTAAAATTATATCAAAAAAAAAAATTTAAAACTTTTCCAGCCGTTTTATGTAAACAATTCTAAAAATTGATTTTTTTTTTTGAAAATATCAAAACAAAAACGAAAAAGTCAAAATAAGTATAAAAAAAAAAAGTCCATTATTTTTTTTTTCTTAATTTTTTCTTTTCTAAATTTTTTTAGATTAAAAAAAATTCGATTCATCTCCTTAAGTAGAATTTTAAAATCTAAAACTTTTAGAATTCTTTTGTAAAAGTTTTCTAAAGTGTCATTTGGGATTTGCTTTTTTTTATTTTTATTTTTTACAAAATAAAAAAAAGGTAGAAAAGTAATGTTAAACTTGTATGAGGAATTCTATTGTACACACTCTCATGCCATATGTATCTTTAATTACACCATTTTCTTTTATTTAGTTATGATATTATTTTGATATATTTAATTATGACTTTTTTGTGTTTAGTTGTGACCTTTTTTTTTATTTATTTATAGATATGATTCAAAAAGTATAAAATTATATATATATATATATATATATTTTATGGTGTACACACTCTTTCCAACTTGTATAACTTTTTAACTTTTTAACTTATTTATGTCTCCTTAAAGGAAAAATGTTTGAGATTCTCGTTTCCAGTCACAAAAAAATAAATTTCACACACCAGTCAAGAGTCTCGATAAAAAAATAAAAAGAGTAATGTTCTATAAATAAAAAAATTCATACATATTTTTTTTATATAATGATCTAGTTTATTGTAGACTTTTCATTTCAAAACAAAACATAATTAAAAATAAATTTATTTACAAATATTGTTACATCATTCGTATCAAGTTTTATGTATAAATTTTAAGTAAGGAATAGAATTTTCCAAATAAAAAATAACTTTAATGACTTTGGGAATTGCTACCTCAATAATTTTGTCGAAATAGCCCATTATTTACGCAATTAATGCAAGTTTGAAAATTTCAAAATTCAATTTATTAATATTATTTCTGGGTTTTCGTTTTCAAATATTAAACTACATTTAGAAGTGGGTTGACTTTTTGGTTTTTTGACTTTTTTAGCTATTTTAGCCTGGGCTTAAAAGCTTGGTTTGGGAAGGACTTTTTAACTTTTTGGCTTTTTTGAATTTTTTTGTGAGAGAAGAATGTAATGATTATGGGTTGGATGTGATGTTTTGTTTGTTATGGCTAAAATAGCCTATTTTATTTTTTATGGCTAAAATAGCCAAAAAAGCTTGCAAACCCACTTGCCAAATGCAGGCTTAGTGTGTTTGTTCAATTTTCTGAATTGAATTTTTTAGAAATTGAATTTTTTTATTTTTATTTTTAATGAATATTTTTAAAATTTTAAGTAATTTTTAAACTTTTTTAAATCAATCTTACTTAGATGTATCTAACTAGTAAAATATTTATAAAAAAATATTTTAAAAAATTAATAAATACACAAAATACGAAAAATTCATTGAATTTTAGTATTTTTTTTTATATTTTTGATATTTAATGAATTTTTTTAAAAAAAATTTCACAAATATTATACTTTTTAAGAATATTTATGTTAGGAGTGTTTAAAAATTAAAAAAATTCTTAAAATATTAAAATTTTCATTGAAAACAAAAAAATATATATGAAAAATAAAAACGTAAATTTTTTTAAAAAGTGTTTTCTGAAAACCAAAACAAAATAAGCACATTTGTGTTACGAACGTATAAAATTTGGTAATTGGTAACAAATGCTTTATAAATAGGATAAATTTACAATGTGCACTTTTTCAAATGGTGTACATAGTAAAAATGTTATGATTTTTTGTGATGTGTGTTATAACATTTTGTAGTAAAGCTATGAATAGTGAATTTATGATGTGCATCCTAAAATTAGGAATGATAATGTTATGACATTTTGTGATTTTTATTATGACATTTTTCAATATTTTTTTTTATAATTTCGTAATTAAAAAGTTATGACATTTTGTGTTTAAGTTTTGAAATTTTGAAAAAAAATTATGAAAGACATATCATATGCACCTTTTTAAGGGTGTATATTGTAACATTTCTCAAATAAATATATTGTTTCATGTTAAGAAGTATGTAAAAGATACTTTGAAAATATGTAAGAATATTTAAAATATATTAATTTCAATAAAAATATATTAAATTTAATGAAAAGTATTTACGTTCTTCAAATTTTTTATTTTTTTATCTGTGTCTTAGAAACACTGGTTAGCAAGACCCATAAAATTTTCGTACAATGTGACACAAATGATATACCAATGGACCTCACGTGAAACTACCATTTGTCTTACATCCATATTTCAATCTATGAAAGTTTTCTACACAATTACTCACATGAGAGACTCAATAGGGGAATTTTAGTTTGGTCTATATTTTGAAAAATTATTATAAATAAGTGATAAATTTTATAATTGTTGATAATTAAAATTATAAAAAAAATTATGAATATGTAATAAGTTTATGAAATTACCCCTTAGTGGTAATTTTTCCAAACGTAAACATTGAAAAGATTCCGATAAAAAAAACATTGAAAATATTAAGGGATGAGAAAACTTATGAATTTAAGAGAAACAGTGAGAAAAGAATATCTAAAAATTCATGTCTTGTTTCTCACTAAAATTAATATTATTTGATAAGACAACAAACATTGTTCTATGTAAAATTTTGATAAATAAGATTTGGAGAAATACAATTAATTTCATATTTTTGACAAAAATTATACTAACTTCTCTTTTAACATGGCTAAAGGTGTTAAAACCAATGCAAATGATGGTAGACACTAAAATAAACAAATATAAATATGCATTTGAAATAAAAATATATGACAATATATATTTATTTTTTTTCATTCATATAACTAACAAATTATGAATAAAAAATAACCTGACTATTATATTTTAAAACCTCAAGAGAAGTCAGCGCATTTATATTAAAATTGTAGAGCCTATGGTGGACTTACAAACCCAAACCAAACCGACTCCCAATACGTAAATTTGTTTGATTTTGAGTTTTTAAAATCAATTTTTTGAATTTGTATTTTTTAATATTTCTTTATAGAGATATTTATTAATAAATCTCATCTCACAAACAAATATTCTAGGTAGTTATACGTTTTTTCTATAAGTGAAAAATTTCATTCTGTGCGGTCCTATTTTCGATTTTGGTAGTGTTTTGATGGACGGATATACCTTTTTATTAATGTAATAGGTATGATGTAACACTCAAATGTGATTTTCTATTGATCTGTTAAGTCCTATTAGTGGAAAATTTCATTCTGTGTGATCTTATTTTCGATTTTGGTAATGTTTTGATAGATGGATATACCTTTTTATTAATGTAACAAGTATGATGTGACCCTCTAATGTAACAGGTATTAATGTGACACTTAAAAAAATTTAAAAACTCCTCAGTGTATTTTTTTTAAATGTGACAACGTGACGGGTATAATGTGACACTCTAAAAAAACTAAAAAACACTTTAACATACTTTTTCCAAATGTAAGAGTATATCCAATGATTTGTCATTGAAGTTATCAAAGCTATTTTATAGCAGGTGTGCACAAAAAACGCTCTCTGGTGGTTTGCCATATCCCTTGCTAAATTATAGCAATGCTATAACTGATGCTAGATTTGACTGGAGTTTTGGCAATTGCCAAACTTGCCAGCTCAACAACAACCAACGGTTTTTGATTTCCTACCAACAAGCAACCAACAACAACAAACAAAAATTGAACAAAAGAATACCATGAAAAATTTAAATTTCCTTCAAATTTTTACATAGAAATTTTCAAAAATAAATTATATAACAAATATTTTAGAGAAAAAAACATATCAAAAAATGAAGGGGAAAAATAAAGACCGTAGGAACAAAACACTAAGAATAAAAAAAATAGGAGAAATACCTGTAGAGGAGCTCCGACAAATCTCAGTAAAAAGAGAGAAGAATACAAAAACCCTAATATTTCTAAGCTATGTATAAAATTCTACAACGAACAGATGGGTATTTGGCTTCAGTAACTTGGAAAAAGCACCCGAATCCTCATAGGATTTGGATTCAACAAATGGGAATTCGAGGTTTGTTGCGATTGGAATATTGTCGGTTTAGTAGTCTACAGAGAAGAGGCAATAAGAATTGGACTCATCTATGAGAATGAATCATTGAATGAAGTGGGTTTGGGCAAGATCGAAGATCAGAGTGCCATGAACGAGATACAGACTTGAATCGGTAAAGAGATTTGATAGGTAGAAGAGATAGATAATGGAAGATGAAAGATAAACAAAGAGAAAGGTTAAAAAAGAGAGGAGAGAGAGAGAGAGAGAGAAGGATCTAGAATGGAAATGAATTTTTTTTTTTTTAGGATTTGGAAATGGTCGATGGATGAGGGGCGTTTGGAATGATCTGGAATGGAAATTAATTTTTTGTATATATTTATTTATTTTGAAGTGGTATGTGAATGGTGGGATGAATTATATTTATATATATATATTTTAAATTTTTTATGTTTGTCTAGTTACCTAGAATGTAAATATATAATTTTTTTTCAAAAAAGTTTTTAAAATGTCATAAAAGACCAAAAATAAACAATAAAAAAATTACTAAAAAACCTATAGCCAAACAGCACTTATAAAATTGGAGGGAAAGTTGGTTGAGATTTGTTAAAATAACATGTGACCATTGAAACAACATTGCCATAATTTGACAATTTACTATTATTCATTACCAAATTATAGCAATGACAATGCTATTATAGCATTTGTCATTGGAAATGCTCTAACATGTGACACTCCAACGTGATAAGTATGATGTGACACTCTAAAAAAATTAAAAACTCTTTAGTATACTTTTTCTAAATGTGACGACGTGACATGTATGATGCAACAATTGAAAACTTTTTAGTATATTTTTTTCTAAATGTGACGACGTGACAGATATGATGCAACAATTAAAAACTCTTTAGTATATTTTTTGTAAATGTGACGACGTATCAGGTATAGTGTGACACTCCAAAAAAAATACATGTGATACTCCAAAAAAAACTAAAACTCCTTAGTGTACTTTTTCTAAAGATAACAACATGACGGGTATGATGTGACACTCTAAAAACTCATTAGTGTACTTTTTCTAAATGTGACATTCTAACGTGACGGATATAATGTGATACTAAAAAATTTCTTAGTATATTTTTTTAAATATGCCACCCCATTGTGACAGGAAAATGAGTTAGGTTGGTTTGGGAAGTGGGTTGGCTTTTTGGCTTTTTTGACTTTTTTTTAGAGAGAAAAGTGTAATAATTGTGGGTTGGATATGATGTTTTGTTTGTTGTGACTAAAATAGCCTATTTTGTATTTTGTGGCTATTTTAGCCACAAACCATCTTGCCAAACAAACCTTAAATATTCAAAAGATTTTAATAAATCACCAAAAAAAAAAAAAATTATATAAATTATAAATTCAAAATATAAGATTTTTTGATCAATTTCGCTTACGTATTACAGATTCATAAAATCATCATTAGAAGCTTCCTTGAAGTAAAAGTGCCTGGAAGTAATTATTTGGCTCCTCTTTCATCCTTCATGAGTTGCCCTTGGTACACGTCTCATATTTTCATGTTTGGCAATTAAAGAAAATCTTTAAATTTCTTCATATAATTTGGTTTTTTTAACATAATTATTTAAGTTCGATTCGTAATTTATTTGTTAAAAATTAGTTTAAGATTGATTTGTTATATACATAAGTCAAATTTAAATACATTTAAAATAATTTTTTAAACCAAACTTAAACAACTTATTACAAACTGAGCATTATAAAAAAAGTAAACTACTAGAGTTCGACATGTTACAAACTCACACAACTTGGCATAAACCAAATAAGTGTACTTATGTACTTATTTGGATTACATCATGTGCGGGGGGCAAATATCCAGGCGAGCCCGCACTCCTTGCTTCCGAGCTTCGTTTCTATCTGATCACCTGCGTGTACAACAGCGGTGAGCTACCCGGCGGTGTGTGGCCGGAAAACCTCTCCGACGATCAAGTTAGCACACACCTGAGGATAGAGAGAATGCGTAGTGAATGGAGTGTAAGTATTTCTCTTACCAAATGTTCGTCCTCCAGCATGGGGGGCACAGACTTGCTTATATACTTTCTGTGCCCCAAATCTACTCCCAGCGATCTCTCGACACGTGGTTCTGCTATCCCATTTGTCAGCATAAATCTTGCTGAACATCACCTAACCCGACTGCCAGCCCACTCTATTGGGAGCTCGGCAGCCGGGCTGAATCTTCTCGGCTGTCGACGGCCATGCTGTGTGCCATGCCCCATTGCTCCAAGAACCAGGATCCTTTCCAGCCATGCTCGGCAGCATTCCGGCGGAGCCGACCTTCAGACTGGTCGTACCGGTCAACCAAAGGCCATCCAGCCGGGCTTCTGGCACAAGCTTCTCGACCGGGCTAACGGTGCGCGCCATTGACCGAGCAACGCAAGTTGCGCGGTTATAACCTGCGCAGATCCAAGTGGCTCGGTCCATCTCCGAGCAGCCCCAACTCTGGGCAAATCCAAAGTTATCGCGGCCCAACGCACCATTGGGCCTCTAATTTGCTCGGCCTCTAACTCGGCCCATAACCGGCTCATAATTCTCCCTCTCAATTGCCCCTTAATTCCGTCCGCACAAGCGTGACCGGGATTACCAATTCTGACCGGGGTAACGCTTCCTCGGTCCTCTGTTTGCAATACGGTGACCGGGCTACTTGACATGCCTGTCTTCAAAACTTGTCTGGTCGATGCCTCGATTCACCATCTTGTCTCTTCAGTACTGACGCCGCCGTCAATAGGGACGCGTGTCGTGGGTTGATTGGCCTTGAGCAGCCAAACATCACGTCCGTTCAGATTCAAATTTTTGGCGGTCTTATTTATCTCTATAAACATATTGAACGTTCTTTCATTTCAACCTTCCCAACTCTCTCTCCTCCTTGTCGATCCAGAGCTTCTGCCTTCGTTTGCTTGCCATTGCTGAGTTCGTCTTTGAAGAAGAAGACTTTGCCCTCTCCTGGTAAGTTCTCTGAGCCCTTATTATTACTATTTTCGTGTCATATTTTTCTTCTTTATAGCACCAAATTCGTAGGTTTAGTGCCTCCCCCACCCAACACCTTCAATGCCCCTTAGTTTCTTCACTGTTCTTCAATTTCCCTGATGAACAATGAAGATCTGGGGCGGACCGGGCTCCAAATCTTCATTCGGTCCAAAAAATCACTCAGACCGAGCAAATCTTTAGTTTGTCCCAACCTTAGGAGAAATCGGGGTAGCAAAAAGGACTTGGCCGCTCGACCGGGCTAATCTCTGGTTCGCTCGGGCGGCCGAGCTCCTTGGCTAACATTTACGACCGAGGTGGTTTTGGCACAATCCACGACCGAGCTCAACTCTAGCTCGTTTTGCACGACCGCGCTCCCACTTACAATTACCCTCCGTTTTCCTGCAGAGTCCAAGGGGACCAAAGACCAATCCTGAGGCTCTTAAGGACCGAGCAGCCATTAATCCCCAGCCTGTGCCAAACCACCTCAGCCGAGCTAGATTAGTCAATCAAGCATGGGGAAATTCCGCTTCCTTGTGGACACACCTGTTGCC
This sequence comes from Camellia sinensis, assembly GCF_055761805.1. NCBI lineage: Eukaryota > Viridiplantae > Streptophyta > Magnoliopsida > Ericales > Theaceae > Camellia > Camellia sinensis. The sequence continues at coordinate 20,446,225 of NC_138965.1, read as the reverse complement.
TTGGCTGCCTTCAGGGAAGAATACGGTATCCCGGCAGACGTCCACATAGAGCTCGCCGAGATGGAAACAACTCCTTGGGGCAGGCTTGACCAATGCCCCTTCACCGTGCTGTCAGTAATAGAAGGAGGCCTCCGCTTCCCGGTCAACCCCCTGATGACCGAATTTCTGCGCCGCACCTTGCTAGCACCCACCCAGGTTTCGACCAACACCTACCGAATAATCAATGGCGTGCGCGAGCTAAACAACCGGCTAGGAACAAACTTAGGTTTAGCCGAGATACTATGACAACACACCCTTGGGCACACTGGCGACGGCCTGGCCAATTATTTAAAAATAAGATCGGGCAAAGAGAAGATAGTAAACGGCACCTCGGACAAGGTCTTACATGATGACGACTTCTTCTGGGTGTCTGGAAATTATGAAACAGCCGACGTACCGGGCGGGTTCATCAGCAAGAACTTTGGTTCCACATGTAAGCTGTGCTAATTTGCTCGGTTAAGTCCCTGCTTTCAACATTCTGTACTTACTATTTTTCCTGTTTCTTTTGCAGCAATTCAAGCCTTGCAATCCAATTACCAATATCCCAACGTTGAAGCCATCCGAACCGTGCTCCGTTACAGCCACCGGGATTGTAACGAATTGCTCGGCTACACTCCAACCTACAGATACTCAGCTCCACGCCGGAGCAAAGTTACAGACTTTCTCTGTGCTCCAACACCTCCTCTGGACCCAACTCTACCGGACGTGCCACTAATCCGGCTGATTGAAGAACAAGAGATGGCAAAACGAAGCCGCATCAAGAACCTCCTAACAGCCACCTCAGCCGAGATACCGAGCATCACCACCCACTCTCCTGCAGCTGGTCAATCCAGCGGCCCCGTGGTTTCCTTGGCGTCTCCAGCCGCCGGGCAGGCCAGACAAGAGACTCGCTGGGCTGGAAAAAGACCTCGCGCAGATCCAACTGCCGAGCTGGTTGCCGAGCTAACCACCGAGCAACCCACCGATACCGTCGACCCAACACCTCCGTGGCGACCGCAGCTGAAGCACCGGGGTAAAGACATCCCAGCTAATGCTTCAGTCAAGGGCGACAAGGAGTACTTGCTCGCCTTCGACCTTTCAAAAGCACTTCTGCTGCCGGGCGACGTGGTGGGCAGCGACCACGTCCCTGACACCCGGTTGGTGAAATCAGCCATGAAGTCCATGACCAGGGTAAGAATCTCAATCTTCTACTGAAATTTTACAAGTGTTTGCGCGGTTCTTCTCTGATCGAACTTTCTTCTTGCAGGCCATCCAGAAGCAACACTTGGTCATGGAGCGAATCCATCGACTTCGGCAGAAGGCGAATGATACTGCCGGCCAAGTGCAGAGCCTTCAAACCGAGCTGGGCCGAGCAAAATCTTCTCTGCAAATTGCCAACGCCGACAACAATAGGTTGCTCGGCCAACTTGATAAAGCCGAGAAGAAGGGGGATGAGCTCCAGACCGAGCTGGATGTGCTCAAGAAGTCAAGGGAGACGGAGTGCGAGGATGCCAACAACGCCGGCTTCAAGGAAGCCGATGACAACTATAAGAAGCAGGTCTTCGCTACTCAAGACATTTATTTCAAAGCGGGCTGGAAGTCAGCCTGCGAACATCTCGGTCAAGGTCCTAACATCGATGTGTTCGCCGCTCCCCCGGCTGCCTTCCTACCGGTCTACCTCGTACCCTATGCCAACGACGTCTTCAGCGCGTTGTAAGCTGAGGCTGAGGAAGAGCTTGCCAAAGAAACCGAGGTTAATGCCGAGGAGGGAAGCGGCCAAGAGTAGCCCGGAGAAACTGAGACCAGTGTCAAAGAGCGAACAACGGTCGACCTGGAAGTAGCTGATGACGAATTCTCCAATCTTTCCACCCTTGTGTAGTTTTTTTTCCCATTTTTTTTTTGTTTTTTTGCTTTGCACATGTAATCGGGCTCTCTGCCCCTCCTTTTGTACTTCTTTTTAATTAATGAAAAAGATCTAGTTTTACCAAGTGTTTGCACGGTCCTAGAGCTGAGTAACTTCAACCGGACAGAATATGTTGGCAAGACAAATTTCATTAATTAACTCATATAACCGGAATAAATCATCTCGGTAGTACACCCAGAGTCGAGCAAAACTTCAAGTCTTTTAACCGGAGTGAACATCCCGGTTGAGATTACCTAAGTTGAACAAAACATCAACTTTTCAACCGGACTAATCATCTCGGTTGAGGGTACCTAAGTTGAACCAAACATCAACTTTGCAACCGGATTAATCATCTCGGTTGAAAGTACCTAAGTTGAGCAAAACATCAACTTTGCAACCGGATTAATCATCTCGGTTGAGAGTGCCTAAGTTGAACAAAACATCAACTTTGCAACCAGATTAATCATCTCGGTTGAAAGTACCTAAGTTGAACAAAACATCAACTTTGCAACCGGATTAATCATCTCGGTTGAGAGTGCCTAAGTTGAACAAAACATCAACTTTGCAACCAGATTAATCATCTCGGTTGAAAGTACCTAAGTTGAACAAAACATCAACTTTGCAACCAGATTAATCATCTCGGTCGAGAATATGAAAAACTCAAAGCAACAAAAAATGCCAAGGCAAAGATGAGTCACTTTTATATATTGACAAAAATGAATATTACATGAAGTGTAAGGCAAAAAATTTCTTTGCACAAAAAAGAGGGCAAAAGCTTGAAATAATACAACTTCAGGTTGGCTGCATTTCATGGCTGGGGTATTCCTCTACCATCCAAGTCTTCCAAGGGATATGCCCCCTTGCCCACCAGACCGGTTATCTTGTAGGGTCCTTCCCAATTTGCCCCTAGTTTGTCTTTGCCTGGCACCAGGGTATTGCCCATGACCTTCCGCAAGACCCAATCACCCACTTTGAACGGTCTGGGGTGCACGGATTTGTTGTATTTCCTTGAAAGCTCTTGTTGGTAGGCGACCACATGGATAAGAGCCTTTTCCTGGTGTTCTTCCACTAGGTCCAATTCCAAGGCCATGGCTTCAGCGTTCAGCTCGGGCTCAAAATTTTCACTTTTGAGGGTGGGCATACCAACTTCCAAAGGGATGACCGCATCCATGCCATAGCCAAAGCAAAAGGAGTTTCTCCGGTAGATCGCCGCGGGGTTGTTCGGTATGCCCAAAGGACATTGGGGAGTTCCTCAGCCCACTTTCCTTTGGCTTTCTCAAGCCTCTTCTTCAGCCCATCAAGAATGGTCTTGTTCGAAGCCTCGGCTTGAGTGTTGGACTGCGGGTAAGCCGGAGTAGAGTTGTAGAATTCGATTTTTAAATCTTCACAAAACCCTCTGAATAGGCAACGGTCGAACTGGGTGCCGTTGTCAGAGATCAGAATTTTGGAGATGCCAAACCGCATGACCACATTCTGCCAGACAAACCGCTTCACGTCTTTCTCCTTGATTGTTGCCAAAGGCTCCGCTTCAACCCATTTGGTGAAGTAGTCTGTGGCCGCGATGAAGAACTTCCGGTTGCGTGGTGCTGTTGGGAGCGGCCCCACTATATCTAGCCCTCACATCGCAAAGGACCAAGGGCTAGTGAGGGGAAGGAGTGCCCTGGCTGGCTGGTAGATCTGGTGGGCAAATTTCTAGCATTTCTCAAACTTGCAAACATATTTCTGGGCGTCGGCTTGCATGCACGACCACCAGTAGCCTTGCGAAATAGCTCGGTAGGCCAAGGACTTGCCCCCTATATGACTGCCACAGATGCCTTCGTGTATCTCGTAAAGGAAGGCTTCTACGCTGCTAGGATGCACACACTTCAGGTAGGGGCCGGTGAAAGACTTCTTGTATAAAGTGCCTGATGGAGAGAGTCAAAACCGCTCAGACCTCACCCGCACTTTATGTGCTCCTTTCTTGTTGGCTAGAAGGGTCTGTTCTCTGAGAAAGAGGATTATGGGGTCCCTCCAAGAAGGACCTAGCTCGGCACAGAGTACTTCTGTTTGCCCGGCTTCCTCAATGCTAGGTCTCGGAAGGAATTCAATCAAAAGAGGGTTGGGAGATGTGCTGTCAACCATAGAAGCAAGGCCGGCCAACTCATCTGCTCGGCCGTTTTCTTCTCGGCCAATCTGTTGGACCCTGATCGCCTGAAATCACTTGATGTGGTCTCTGACTAGAGCTTGGTACTTCATCATTCTGCCATCCTTTGCCTCGTAAACCCCAGAAACTTGGTTAACCACAAGCTGGGAATCACTGTAAACCATTAGTTTGGATGCTTGCATCTGAAGCGCGCTCTTGAGACCGACCAATAGCGCCTCGTACTCGGCCTCATTGTTGGATGCTGGGAAGCCAAGGGTGATAGAATGTTCAATAGTTAGTCCGTCTGGCGAAATCAGGACTATACCCAGCCTGGCACCGTGACGGTTCGAGGCTCCATCAACAAAAAGTTTTCACATTTCGCCAACAAAGGGCTTCCAACACTCTGAGGGGTCCTGAAAAGCTTGAAGGTTGATGGGATCACGGTTGCTCGGCTGTTCGGCTTCCGGTCTCGGGCTGAGTGGTTCCATTTCAGCCCTCCTTGGTGATTCAGCGCCGAACTCAGCAAGTTGATCCATAGTGCTAAAGTCCGTAGGCGAATCGCCAGGTCGCTGTATTATGCCGGCCGCAGGCTCTGGGCTGAGTGGTTCCATTTCTTCCCTCCGTGGTGATGTGGTGTCGGACAAAGCCGGTTGGCCAGTGACAGCCAATGCTGCCATCGTATCACCGGGTTGTAGTACCGTATTAACTGAAGGGGCTTCGGCGGGGCGCGCAAGCTCCGCGTCGCCAAAGCCGCCTAGCTATGGTATTTCGGTCGAGCATGCATTCATTTCTTCATCTGCCACGGCAATATCGACCGGGCATGACGGATGAGTTCCAGGGGAGAATTCAGCAACGAAATCAGCCAGAGTCTGGGCTTTTATGGCTGTACGCGGCTGGAATTTCACATCAAACTGTCCCAATTCGACCCCCCACTTAAAAATTCGACCGGAGAAGTCTGCCCGTTCGAACAAAGCTTTGAGAGGGAACTCGGTCAAAACGATGATGGTATGGGCATGGAAATAGTGTGCCAACTTCCTTGAAGCCATCATCAATGCTAACGCAAGTTTTTCCAGCGGCAAGTACCTCAACTCTGCCGGTAGCAAGGTTTTGCTGACGTAGAAGATGGGTAGATGTTTGATTCCTTTCGACCGGACAAGCACTGCACTGACTGCATGCTGCGATACGGCAAGATAAAGGTAAAGTTCTTCTCCGGGTTTCGGTGTGACCAACAACGGCGCGGAAGACAAATACTCCTTGAGCTCGGCCAAAGCCCGGTCACACTCTTCATCCCATGAGAACTTTGATTTCAAGGCTTGAAAAAAAGGGTAGCAGCGATCTGACGACCGACTTATAAATCGGTTAAGCGCGGCGGCCATTCCGGCCAGATGCTGCACATCCTTAGCCGAGCTAGGTTGTTTTAACTCCTGCACGGCTCGGATTTGTGTAGGGTCTACTTCGATACCTCGGTTCGTGACTAGGAAACCCAAAAATTTTCTAGATCCCACACCGAAGGCACACTTAGACGCATTCAGGCATAGCTTGTGCTTTTTGAGAATGGCGAACATCTCGGCCAAATCGGACAAATGGTCTGCTTGATGCTGGTTCTTCACCACCATATCATCAATATAAGCCTCCATTGTTCGGCCTAACAGAGGAGCGAACATCTTGGTCACCGTCCTTTGAAAAGTTGCCCCGGCGTTCTTCAAACCAAAAGGCATGACTCGATAGCAGAAGAGTCCCCTTGGTGTAGTAAACGAGGTGATCTCTCTGTCGGGCCCATGCATGGCAATCTGATGGTAGCCGCGGTAGGCGTCTAAGAAACTGAGCCTGTTATGTCCAGCCGTTAAGTCCACAAGCTGGTCGATTCTAGGCAGAGGGAAGCTGTCTTTGGGACAAGCTCGGTTGACGGTCTTGTAGTCAATGCAAACTCGCCACTTCCCATTCTTCTTAGGCACCATGACCGTGTTTGAAATCCACCGAGGGTAGTGCACTTCCTGAATTGCTCGCGCCTCAAGCAAGTTCTTTACTTCCTCCGCAACTACCTCGGCGTGATGCAGCGCCAATCTCCTTGTGCGCTGAATGACCGGCTTTGCTCTGGAAAAGACATTGCGATGATGGCATATAAAACTTGGATCGAGACCGGACATGTCGTAAGGTGACCATGGGAAGACTTCGATATTGGCCATCAAAAATTCAACCATGTCGGTCCTTTCTTGGGCTGCAAGGCTTGAGCCGAGCAAGAAGAACCTGTCTAGATGCTCTGTATCGATGCGCACTTCCACCAATTCCTCGACAGCTTTATCCTCGGCCTTGGTGCCCACATCGTCAAGGACTCCCTGGTCCCTCAATCATTTGAACGAAGCCTTTGGCAGCTCGGCTCCCGTTGACCGCCACGAAGCATTGCTTTGACATGACTTGATCGCCCCAAATCTCCTCGATTGCCCCCATAACCGAGGGGAATCTCATCACCTGGTGATAGGTAGACGCTACGGCTTGCATAGCGTGAAGCCATCCCCTTCCAAGGATCAAATTATAAGTGGATGGCACTTGCAACACCCAGAACTCCACTTGTTTGACAACGGATCCCGCTTTGACCGGCAGGATAATCTTTCCCAAAGGCCACTCCGGTTGTGAATTGAAACCAACCAGTGGCGAAGTTGCCGGGGCCAAATCTGTATCCCGGAGCTTGAGCTCTTTGAAAGCGTCGTAGTACATGATCTCGACCGAGCTTCCCTGATCGATCAAGATCTGTTTGACATCGAATTCTTTGACGCGGAGGGTTACTACTAGGGCATAGTTGTGCGGCGTCTGAATGTGCTCTAGGTCTCTTGAGGAGAAACTGATCACGTCTTTCTCATCGGTCTTCCCCCTTTTGATTGTAGGCTGAACCGACAAAACTTCCCTCATGTGTTCTGCCTTCTTGATCATTCCTCGGAGCTCGCATACACGCACCGATTCTACTATGCCGTGGATGACATTAATAACCCCTTTGGGAGGCGCATCTCGGTCATTCGGTCCCCGCGGATCAACCGGAACTTGATTGGCCTTCACGCCGCCATCAATGTAAAGGTCCAAGTGTTCGGCTGCGACTAGCTCTTCCAAGTGTTGCCTTAAGGCAAACAATCCTCTGTCCGATGGCCTCGCTCCTGGTGAAACGTGCAACGGTACCGCGGATTGAAGCCCTTCTGTCAGTCGCCTAACTTAGCAGGAAATCGAACATATTCCTCATCACGGATTTCACTAAGTATGCGATAGATTGGAATCTTAAAGACCGTGGTGATGCCTGTCCTTGCTTTCAACCTTCTGTTAGCATCGGCTATGTCATCCCGGGGGTAGTTATCCCGGTCATTTCGACATCCCCTACCGCGGTTCTTGCGATTAGTGCCACGGTCCGATTCCTCAGCGCGGTTGCTGGATCGGCCGGACTCCTGCTCGACCGCGTGCACTTTGCCAGCTGACTGCTTGTCTGTTACTACCGGAGTTGCCTTCACGGTAGATACTGACACATCATCCTCCACTCGGATGTGCTTATTGATGCGCTGCATTAGCTGGCCCATGGATGTCGGCTGGTGCATAGTAAGCTAGTCCCGCAGTCTATGTCCGACCGGGAGACCACGCTTGTATTGTGTGATTGCAAGGTTGGTCGGGGAATCCAAGATCTCGTTGAAGGTCTCCCAATATCTGGAGTTGTACGCCTTCAATGTGTCGCTCGGTTCCATCTTGACACTCAGGAGGTGATCAACTTCCTTTGGTGTTTCGGTGTTGGTTTTGAAGCGCGTCACAAAGGCTTTGGCCAACTGCTGCCACCTTTCAATGCCCTCCTCCGCAGCCTCTCGAATCATTTCAAACCCAGCTCGCCCAAACTCGACGGGAAGATCAAGCACATAAGAGGGTCATTCCGCCTATGTCCGGCCATGACCTGTCGGAAATGACTTACATGTATATACGGGTCGGTTTTTCCGTCATAGAACGTGAACTTTGGCTGGTGGAAGCCTGCCGGAAGCGGTGCGGTCTCAATATCCACGGAAAATGGAGTGGCACTCAGCCTTGCCAAGTCTGTATCTACAAGGAGAGGCGCGACTGGGCGAGGTAGAGGCATTCCGACCTCCTCGCTGGCGTGAACCCCATAGGATAGCTGCTGGAACGCCGGCACCCTTTGAGCCTCCCACTGGCGAGCCCATTCCTTCAAAACTGCCCGCAAATTCTCTGAATGAGCAGAATAAGAATACCTCGACGTCGTCGCCGGACGTGAGGGTCGGTAGGTACTATCTTGCGCGCTGGATTTCTCTTTGTGCGCGTCGGAATCTCCGACCTTGTAACTTCTGGTGATTGAGATGGACGGGGTACGCCGCTGGCTCTGACTGCTTGAACGGCGGGGTTGGGTGCGCTCACTGTGGTCTCCCTCTCCAGCTATACCCTTTCCTTTGACATGCCACTTCAGCTCCTCCATCTCCGCCGGCATCCGCCGGATGACGGCGTCCTGGTCCCTTAACTTGTCTTCCAAACGTCGGGCATGTGATTCTCTTCGCCGCCGATGACCGTCTGGGCTCCGTGAATGACCATAACTTCTTCCGCGCTTATCCCGCGCATCTCTTGAATGTCCTCCTGGAGAAATCTCCAGGTCCGCCATCGGAGGAATGATGGTGGGATGTCCTTCTCTCCGTCTGCCCCACTCCGGGGTAACTCCGTCGACGGCTGACAGCGGAATCTCCTCGATGTTCGCCATGGATGGCGATCAGATGAGCCTGGAAGACAAGATTTTGTTTGTCGCCTTCCCACAGACAGCGCCAATTGTGCGGGGGGAAAATATCCAGGCGAGCCCACACTCTTTGCTTCCGAGCTCCGTTTCTATCCGATCATCTGCGTGCACAACAGCGGTGAGCTACCCGGCGGTGTGTGGCCAAAAAACCCCTCCGACGATCAAGTTAGCACACACCTGAGGATAGAGAGAATGAGGAGTGAATGGAGTGTAAGTATTTCTCTTACCAAATGTTCGTCCTCCAGCATGGGGGGCACAGACTTGCTTATATACTTTCTGTGCCCCAAATCTACTCCCAGCGATCTCTCGACACGTGGTTCTGCTATCCCATTTGTCAGCACAAATCTTGCTGAACATCACCCAACCCGACTGCCAGCCCACTCTACTGGGAGCTCGGTAGCCGGGCTGAATCTTCTCGGCTGTCGACGGCCATGCTGTGTTCCATGCACCATTGCTCCAAGAACCAGGATCCTTTCCAGCCATGCTCGGCAGCATTCCGGCGGAGCCGACCTTCAGACTGGTCGTACCGGTCAACCAAAGGCCATCCAGTCGGGCTTCTGGCACAAGCTTCTCGACCGGGCTAATGGTGCGAGTTGCGCGGTTATAACCTGCACAGATCCAAGTGGCTCGGTCCATCTCTGAGCAACCCCAACTCCGAGCAAATCCAAAGTTATCGCGGCCCAGCGCACCATTGGGCCTCCAATTTGCTCAGCCTTTAACTCGGCCCATAACTGGCTCATAATTCTCCCTCTCAATTGCCCCTTAATTCCGTCCGCATAAGCGTGACCGGGATTACCAATTCTGACCGGGGTAACGCTTCCTCGGTCCTCAGTTTGCAATACGGTGACCGGGCTACTTGACATGCTTGTCTTCAAAACTTGTCTGGTTGATGCCTCGATTCACCATCCTGTCTCTTTAGTACTGACGCCGCCGTCAATAGGGATGCGGGTCGTGGGTTGATTGGCCTCGAGCAGCCAAACATCACGTCCGTTCCGATTCAAATTTTTGGTGGTCATATTTATCTCTATAAACATATTGAATGTTCTTTCATTTCAACCTTCCCAACTCTCTCTCCTCCTTGTCAATCCAGAGCTTCTGCCTTCGCTTGCTTGCCATTGCTGAGTTCGTCTTCGAAGAAGAAGACTTTGCCCTCTCCTAGTAAGTTCTCCGAGCCCTTATTATTACTATTTTCGTTTCATATTTTTTTTCTTTATAGCACCAAATCCGTAGGTTTAGTGCCTCCCCCACCCAACACCTTCAATGCCCCTTAGTTTCTTCACTGTTCTTCAATTTCCCTGATGAACAATGAAGATCTGGGGCGGATCGGGCTCCAGATCTTCATTCGATCCAAAAAATCACTCAGACCGAGCAAATCTTTAGTTTGTCCCAACCTTAGGAGAAATCGGGGTAGCAAAAAGGACTTGGCCGCTCAACCGGGCTAATCTCTGGTTCGCTCGGGCGGCCGAGCTTCTTGGCTAACATCTATGACCGAGGTGGTTTTGGCACAATCCACGACCGAGCTCAACTCTAGCTCGTTTTGCACGACTGCGCTCCCACTTACAATTACCCTCCGTTTTCCTACAGAGTCCAAGGGGACCAAAGACCAATCCTGAGGCTCTTAAGGACCGAACAGCCATTAATCCCCAGCCTGTGCCAAACCACCCCAGCCGAGCTAGATTAGTCAATCAAACATGGGGAAATTCCGCTTCTTGGTGGACACACCTGTTGCCTTGGCTGCCTTCAGGGAAGAATACAGTATCCCGGCAGACGTCCACATAGAGCTCGCCGAGATGGAAACAACCCCTTGGGGCAGGCTTGACCAATGCCCCTTCACCGTGCTGTCAGTAATAGAAGGAGGCCTCCGCTTCCCGGTCAACCCCCTGATGACCGAATTTCTGCGGTGCACCTTGCTAGCACCCACCCTGGTTTCGACCAACACCTACCGAATAATCAATGGCGTGTACGAGCTAAACAACCGGCTAAGAACAAACTTAGGTTTAGCCGAGATACTACGACAACACACCCTTGGGCACACTGGCGACGGCCTGGCCAATTATTTAAAAATAAGACCGGGCAAAGAGAAGATAGTAACTGGCACCCCGGATAAGGACTTACATGATGACGACTTCTTCTGGGTGTCTAGAAATTATGAAACAGCCGACGTACCGGACTAGTTCATCAGCAAGAACTTTGGTTCCACATGTAAGCTGCGCTAATTTGCTCAGTTATGTCCCTGTTTTCAACATTCTGTACTTACTATTTTTCCTATTTCTTTTGCAGCAATTCAAGCCTTGCAATCCAACTACCAATATCCTAACGTTGAAGCCATCCGAACCGTGCTTTGTTACAGCCACCGGGATTGTAACGAATTGCTCGGCTACACTCCAACCTACAGATACTCAGCTCCACGCTGGAGCAAAGTTACAGACTTTCTCCGTGCTCCAACACCTCCTCCGAACCCAACTCTACCGGACGTGCCATTAATCCGGCTAACCGAAGAACAACAGATGGCAAAACGAAGCCGCATCAAGAACCTCCTAACAGCCACCTCAGCCGAGATACCGAGCATCACCACCCACTCTCCTGCAGCCGGTCAATCCAGCGGCCCCGTGGTTGCCTTGGCGTCTCCAGCCGCTGGGCAGGCCAGACAAGAGACTCGCTGGGCTGGAAAAAGACCTCGCGCAGATCCAACTGTCGAGCTGGTTGTCGAGCTAACCACTGAGCAACCCACCGATATCGTCGACCCAACACCTCCATGGCGACTGCAACTGAAGCACTGGGGTAAAGACATCCCAGCTAATGCTTCAGTCAAGGGCGACAAGGAGCAGTTGCTCGCCTTCGACCTTTCAAAAGCACTTCTGCTGCCGGGCGACGTGGTGGGCAGCGACCACGTCCCTGACACCCGGTTGGTGAAATCAGCCGTGAAGTCCATGACTAGGGTAAGAATCTCAATCTTCTACTGAAATTTTACAAGTGTTTGCGCGGTTCTTCTCTGATCGAACTTTCTTCTTGCAGGCCATCCAGAAGCAACACTTGGTCATGGAGCGAATCCATCGACTTCGGCAGAAGGCGAATGATACTGCCGGCCAAGTGCAGAGCCTTCAAACCGAGCTGGGCCGAGCAAAATCTTCTCTGCAAATTGCTAATGCCGACAACAATAGGTTGCTCGGCCAGCTTGATAAAGCCGAGAAGAAGAGGGATGAGCTCCAAACCGAGCTGGATGCGCTCAAGAAGTCAAGGGAGACGGAGTGCGAGGACGCCAACAACGCCGGCTTCAAGGAAGCCGATGACAACTATAAGAAGCAGGTCTTCCCTACTCAAGACATTTATTTCAAAGCGGGCTGGAAGTCAGCCTGCGAACATCTCGGTTAAGGTCCTAACACCGATGTGTTCGCTGCTCCCCCGGCTGCCTTCCTACCGGTCTACCTCGTACCCTATGCCAACGACGTCTTCAGCACGTTGCAAGCTGAGGCCGAGGAAGAGCTTGCCAAAGAAACCGAGGTCAATGCCGAGGAGGGAAGCGGCCAGGAGCAGCCCGGAGAAACTGAGACCAGTGTCAAAGAGCGAACAACGGTCGACCTGGAAGCAGCTGATGACGAATTCTCCAATCTTTCCCCCCTTGTGTAGTTTTTTTCCCCTTTTTTTTTTGTTTTTTTGCTTTGCACATGTAACCGGGCGCTCTGCCCCTCCTTTTGAACTTCTTTTTAATTAATGAAAAAGATCTAGTTTTACCAAGTGTTTGCACGGTCCTAGAGCTGAGTAACTTCAACCGGACAGAATATGTTGGCAAGACAAATTTCATTAATTAACTCATATAACCGGAATAAATCATCTCGGTAGTACACCCAGAGTCGAGCAAAACTTCAAGTCTTTTAACCGGAGTGAACATCCCGGTTGAGATTACCTAAGTTGAACAAAACATCAACTTTTCAACCGGACTAATCATCTCGGTTGAGGGTACCTAAGTTGAACCAAACATCAACTTTGCAACCGGATTAATCATCTCGGTTGAAAGTACCTAAGTTGAGCAAAACATCAACTTTGCAACCGGATTAATCATCTCGGTTGAGAGTGCCTAAGTTGAACAAAACATCAACTTTGCAACCAGATTAATCATCTCGGTTGAAAGTACCTAAGTTGAACAAAACATCAACTTTGCAACCGGATTAATCATCTCGGTTGAGAGTGCCTACGTTGAACAAAACATCAACTTTGCAACCAGATTAATCATCTCGGTTGAAAGTACCTAAGTTGAACAAAACATCAACTTTGCAACAGATTAATCATCTCAGTTGAGAGTGCCTAAGTTGAACAGAACATCAACTTTGCAACCGGATTAATCATCTCGGTCGAGTATACGAAAAACTCAAAGCAACAAAAAATGCCAAGGCAAAGATGAGTCACTTCTACATATTGACAAAAATTAATATTACATGAAGTGTAAGGCAAAAGATTTCTTTGCACAAAAAAGAGGGCAAAAGCTAGATATAATACAACTTCAGGTTGGCTGCATTCCATGGCCGGGGTATTTCTCTACCATCCAAGTCTTCCAAGGGATATGCCCCCTTGCTCGCCAGACCGGTTATCTTGTAGGGTCTTTCCCAATTGGCCCCTAGTTTGCCTTCGCCTGGCACCAGGGTATTGCCCATGACCTTTCGCAAGATCCAGTCACCCACTTTGAACGGTCTGGGGTGCATGGATTTGTTGTATTTCCTTGAAAGCCCTTGTTGGTAGGCGGCCACATGGATAAGAGCCTTTTCCCGGTGTTCTTCCACCAGGTCCAATTCCAAGGCCATGGCTTCAGCGTTCAGCTCGGGCCCAAAACTTTCACTTCTGAGGGTGGGCATACCAACTTCCAAAGGGATGATCGCATCCATGCCATATGCCAAAGCAAAAGGAGTTTCTCCGGTAGATCGCCGCGGGGTTGTTCGGTATGCCCAAAGGACACTAGGGAGTTCTTCAGCCCACTTTCCTTTGGCTTTCTGAAGCCTCTTCTTCAGCCCATCAAGAATGGTCTTGTTCGAAGCCTCGGCTTGACCGTTGGACTGCGGGTAAGCCGGAGTAAAGTTGTAGAATTCGATTTTTAAATCTTCACAAAACCCCCTGAATAGGCGACCGTCGAACTGGGTGCCATTGTCAGATATCAGAATTTTGGAGATGCCAAACCGCGTGACCACGTTCTGCCAGACAAACCGCTTCACGTCTTTCTCCTTGATTGTTTCCAAAGGCTCCGCGTCAACCCATTTGGTGAAGTAGTCTGTGGCCGCGATCAAGAACTTCCGGTTGCCTAGTGCTGTTGGAAGTGACCCCATTATATCTAGCCCCCACATCGCGAAGTGCCAAGGGCTAGTGAGGGGAAGGAGTGCCCTGGCCGGCTGGTAGATCTGGTGGGCAAATTTCTAGCATTTCTCAAACTTGCAAACATATTTCTCGGCGTCGGCTTGCATGCACGACCACCAGTAGCCTTGCGAAATAGCTCGATAGGCCAAGGACCTGCCCCCTATATGACTGCCACAGATGCCTTCGCGTATCTCGCAAAGGAAGGCTTCCACACTGCTAGGATGCACACACTTCAGGTAGGGGCCGGTGAAAGACTTCTTGTATAAAGCGCCTGATGGAGAGAGCCAAAACCGCTCAGACTTCACCCCCACTTTATGCGCTCCTTTCTTGTCGGCTGGAACGGTCCGTTCTTTGAGAAAGAGGATTATGGGGTCCATCCAAGAAGGACCTAGCTCGGCACAGAGTACTTCTGTCAGCCCGGCTTCCTCAATGCTAGGCCTCAGAAGGAATTCAATCAAAAGAGGGTTGGGAGATGTGCTGTCAACCATAAAAGCAAGGCCGGCCAACTCATCTGCTTGGCCGTTTTCTTCTCGGCCAATCTGTTGGACCCTGATCGCCTGAAATCGCTTGATGTGGTCTCTGACTAGAGCTTGGTACTTCATCATTCTGTCATCTTTTGCCTCGTAAACCCCAGAAACTTGGTTAACCACAAGCTGGGAATCACTATAAACCATTAGTTCGGATGCTTGCATCTGAAGCGCGCTCTTGAGACCGGCCAATAGCGCCTCGTACTCGGCCTCATTGTTGGATGCTGGGAAGCCAAGGGTGATAAAATGTTCAATAGTCAGTCTGTCTGGCGAAATCAGGACTATACCCAACCCGGCACCGTGACGGTTCAAGGCTCCATCAACAAAAAGTTTCCACATTTCGCCAACAAAGAGCTTCCAACACTCTGAGGGGTCCTGAGAAGCTTGAAGGTTGATGGGATCACGGTTGCTCGGTTGTTCGGCTTCCGGTCCCGGGCTAAGTGGTTCCATTTCAGTCCCCCTTGGTGATTCGGCGCCGGACTCAGCAAGTTGATCCACAGTGCTTAAGTCCGTAGGCGAATCGCCAGCTCGCGGTATTATGTTGGCCACAGGCTCTGGGCTGAGTGGTTCCATTTCTTCCCTTCGTGGTGATGTGGTGTCGGACAAAGCCGGTTGGTCAGTGACAGCCAACGTCGCTATCGCATCACCGGGTTGTAGTACCGTATTAACTGAAGGGGCTTCGGCGGGGAGCGCAAGCTCCACGTCGCCAAAGCCGCCTAGCTGTGGTATTTCGGTCGAGCTTGCATTCATTTCTTCATCTGCCACGGCAATATCGACCGGGCATGCCGGATGAGTTCCAGGTGAGAATTCAGCAACGAAATCAGCCAGAGTCTAGGCTTTTATGGCTGTACGCGGTTGGAATTTCACATCAAATTGTCCCAATTCGACCGCCCACTTAAGAATCTGACCGGAGAAGTCTGCCCGTTCGAACAAAGCTTTAAAAGGGAACTCGGTCAAAACGATGATGGTATGGGCATGGAAATAGTGTGCCAACTTCCTTGAAGCCATCATCAATGCTAATGCAAGTTTTTCCAGCGGCAAGTACCTCGACTCTGCCGGTAGCAAGGTTTTGCTAACGTAGAAGATGGGTAGATGTTTGATTCCTTCCGACCGGACAAGCACTGCACTGACTGCATGCTGCGATACGGCAAGATAAAGGTAAAGTTCTTCTCCGGGTTTCGGTGTGACCAACAACGGCGCGGAAGACAAATACTCCTTGAGCTCGGCCAAAGCCCGGTCACACTCTTCATCCCATGAGAACTTTGATTTCAAGGCTTGAAAAAAAGGGCGGCAGCGATCTGATGACCGACTTATAAATCGGTTAAGCGCGGCGGCTATTCCGGCCAGATGCTGCACATCCTTAGCCGAGCTAGGTTGTTTTAACTCCTGCACGGCTTGGATTTGTGTAGGGTCTGCTTCGATACCTCGGTTCGTGACTAGGAAACCCAAAAATTTTCTGGATCCCATGCCGAAGGCACACTTAGACGCATTCAGGCGTAGCTTGTGCTTTTTGAGAATGGCGAACATCTCGGCCAAATCGGACAAATGGTCTGCTTGATGCCGGCTCTTCACCACCATATCATCAATATAAGCCTCCATTGTTCGGCCTAACAGAGGAGCGAACATCTTGGTCACCAACCTTTGAAAAGTTGCCCCGGCGTTCTTCAAACCAAAAGGCATGACTCAGCAGCAGAAGAGTCCCCTTGGTGTAGTAAACGAGGTGATCTCTCGGTCGGGCCCATGCATGGCAATCTGATGGTAGCCGCGGTAGGCGTCCAAGAAACTGAGCCTATTATGTCCAGCCGTTAAGTCCACAAGCTGGTCGATTCTAGGCAGAGGGAAGCTGTCTTTGGGACAAGCTCGGTTGACGGTCTTGTAGTCAACGCAAACTCGCCACTTCCCATTCTTCTTGGGCACCACGACCGTGTTTGAAATCCACCGAGGGTAGTGCACTTCCTGAATTGCTCGCGCCTCAAGCAAGTTCTTTACTTCCTCCGCAACTACCTCGGCGTGATGCAGCGCCGATCTCCTTGTGCGCTGAATGACCGGCTTTGCTCCGGAGAAGACATTGAGATGATGGCATATAAAACTTGGATCGAGACCGGACATGTCGTAAGGTGACCATGGGAAGACTTCGATATTGGCCATCAAAAATTCAACCATGTCGGTCCTTTCTTGGGCTGCAAGGCTTGAGCCGAGCAAGAAGAACCTTTCTGGATGCTCTGGATCGATGCGCACTTCCACCAATTCCTCGACAGCTTTGTCCTCGGCCTTGGTGCCCACATCGTCAAGGACTTCCCGGTCCCTTAATCATTTGAACGAAGCCTTTGGCAGCTCGGCTCCCATTGACCGCCACGAAGCATTGCTTCGACATGACTTGATCCCCCAAATCTCCTCGATTGCCCCCATAATCGAGGGGAATCTCATCACCTGGTGATAGGTAGACGCTACGGCTTGCATAGCGTGAAGTCATCCCCTTCCAAGGATCAAATTATAAGTGGATAGCACTTGCAACACCCAGAACTCCACTTGTTTGACAACGGATCCCGTTTTGACCGACAGGATAATCTTTCCCAAAGGCCACTCCGGTTGTGAATTGAAACCAACCAGTGGCGAAATTGCCAAGGCCAAATCTGTATCCCGGAGCTTGAGCTCTTTGAAAGCGTCGTAGTACATGATCTCGACCGAGCTTCCCTGATCGATCAATATCCATTTGACATCGAATTCTTTGACGCGGAGGGTTACTACTAGGGCATAGTTGTGCGGCGTCTGAATGCGCTCTAGGTCTTTTGAGGAGAAACTGATTACGTCTTTCTCTTCGGTCTTCCCCTTTTTGATTGTAGGCTGAACCGACAAAACATCCTTCATGTGTTCTGCCTTCTTGATCATTCCTCGGAGCTCGCATACACGCGCCGGTTCTACTATGCCGTGGATGACATTAATAACCACTTTGGGAGGCGCATCTCGGTCATTCAGTCCCCGCGGATCAACCGGAGCTTGATTGGCCTTCACGCCGCCATCAATGTAAAGGTCCAAGTGTCCGGCTGCGACTAGCTCTTCCAAGTGTTGCCTCAAAGGCAAACAATCCTTTGTCTGATGGCCTCGATCCCGGTGAAACGTGCAACGGTACCGCAGATTGAAGCCCTTCTGTCCGTCGCCTAACTTAGCAGGAAATCGAGCATACGCCTCGTCACGGATTTCACTAAGTATGCGATAGATTGGAATCTTAAAGACCGTGGTGATACCTATCCTTGCTTTCAACCTTCTGTCAGCATCGGCTACGTCATCCCGGGGGTAGTCATCCCGGTCATTTCGACGTCCCCTACCGGTTCTTGCGATTAGTGCCACGGTCCGATTCCTCAGCGTGGTCAATGGATCGGCCGGACTCTTGCCCGACCGCGTGCACTTTGCCAGCTGACCGTTTATCTGTTGCTACCGGAGTTGCCTTCACGGTAGATGCTGACGCATCATTCTCCACTCGGATATGCTCATTGATGTGCTGCATTAGCTGGCCCATGGATGTCGGCTGGTGCATAGTAAGCGAGTCCCGCAATCTATGTCCGACCGGGAGACCACGCTTGTATTGTGTGATTGCAAGGTTAGTCAGGCAATCCAAGATCTCGTTGAAGGTCTCTCAATATCTGGAGTTGTATGCCTTCAATGTGTCGCTCGGTTCCATCTTGACACTCAGGAGGTGATCAACTTCCTTTGGTGTTTTGGTGTTGGTTTTGAAGCGTGTCACAAAGGCTTCGGCCAACTGCTGCCACCTTTCAATGCTCCCCTCCGTAGCCTCTTGAATCATTTCAAACCCAGCTCGCCCAAACTCGACGGGAAGATCAAGCACATAAGAGGGTCATTCCGCCTATGTCTGGCCATGACTTGTCAGAAATGACTTACATGCATATACAGGTCGGTTCTTCCGTCATAGAACGTGAACTTTGGCTGGTGGAAGCCCGCCGGAAGCGGTGCGGTCTTGATATCCACATAAAATGGAGTGGCACTCAGCCTTGCCAAGTCTGTATCTACAAGGAGAGGCGCGGCTGGGCGGGGTAGAGGCGTTCTGACCTCCTCGCTGGCGTGAACCCCATAGGATAGCTGCTGGAACGCCAGCACCCTTTGAGCCTCCCGCCGTCGAGCTCGTTCCCTCAAAACTGCCCGCAAATCCTCTGAATGAGCAGAATAAGAATACCTCGACGTCGTCGCCGGACGTGAGGGTCGGTAGGTACTATCTTGCGCGCTGGATTTCTCTTCGTGCGCGTCGGAATCTCCGACCTTGTAACTTCTGGTGATTGAGATGGACGGGGTACGCCGCTAGCTCTGACTGCTTGAACGGCAGGGTTGGGTGCGCTCACTGTGGTCTCCCTCTCCAGCTACACCCTTTCCTTTGACATGCCGCTTCAGCTCCTCCATCTCCGCCGGCATCCGCCGGATGACGGCATCCTGGTCCCTTAACTTGTGTTCCAGACGTCGAGCATATGATTCTCTCTGTCGCCGATGACCGTCTGGGCTCCGTGAGGACCATAACTTCTTCTGTGCTTATCCCGTGTATCTCTTGAATGTCCTCCAATAGAAATCTCCAGGTCTTCCATCGGAAGAATGATGGTGGGATGTCCTTCTCTCCGTCTGCCCGACTCCGGGGTAACTCCATCGACGGCTGACAGCGGAATCTCCTCGATGTTCGCCTTGGATGGCGATCAGATGAGCCTGGAAGACAAGATTTTGTTTGTCGACTTCCCACAGACGGCGCCAATTGTGCGGAGGGGCAAATATCCAGGCGAGCCCGCACTCCTTGCTTCCGAGCTCCGTTTCTATCCGATCACCTGCGTGCACAACAACGGTGAGCTACCCGGCAGTGTGTGGCCGGAAAACCCCTCCGACGATCAAGTTAGCACACACCTGAGGATAGAAAGAATGAGGAGTGAATGGAGTGTAAGTATTTCTCTTAGCAAATGTTCGTCCTCCAGCATGGGGGGCACAGACTTGCTTATATACTTTCTGTGCCCCAAGTCTACTCCCAGCGATCTCTTGACACGTGGTTCTGCTATCCCATTTGTCAACACAAATCTTGCTGAACATCACCTAACCCGACTGCTAGCCCACTCTACCGGGAGCTCGGCAGCCGGGCTGAATCTTCTCGGCTGTCGACGGTCATGCTGTGTTCCATGCCCCATTGCTCCAAGAACCGGGATCCTTTCCAGCCATGCTCGGCAGCATTCCGGCGGAGCCAACCTTCAGACTGGTCATACCGGTCAACCAAAGGCCATCCAGCCGGGCTTCTGGCATAAGCTTCTCGACCGGGCTAACGGTGCGCGCCATCGACCGAGCAACGCAAGTTGCATGGTTATAACCTGTACAGATCCAAGTGGCTCGGTCCATCTCCGAGCAGCCCCAACTCTGGAAAAATCCAAAGTTATCGCGGCCCAACGCACCATTGGGCCTCCAATTTGCTCGGCCTCTAACTCGGCCCATAACCGGCTCATAATTCTCCCTCTCACATCACTTCTCTACTTTTCTACACATTTTTTAATAAAAAGTCAAAAAGTATATTTATTTAGATCATTTCAAACAATCTATTTGAGTTGTAAACAAAAGGGATCATTTGGCAAGTGGTTATTTTAGTATAAAAAAAAGGGAGCTTTTTTGATAAATCCACTTTCTAAGAGTTTTATTCCATCTGACCCATATTTTTTTTTACTATTCCATTAGGTCCTATTTGAGATAAGAAGACCAAAATAACCTTTTCATCTACTTATGTTTCATTTAGTTCACATTATTTTCTTATGTTTCAATAAGTCCTATGGGTGACATAATTACCAAAATACCCCTAATGTGAATGTTCACACCGTCAATGTGAATGCTCATATCGTCAATGTGTAGGGGCCCGGCCCATGTCGATCCTCGTGGGTGCCCGAAAAAATTCGAGTTGGGCCGGGCCCGCATTGACATGTTAACATTCACATTAATAGGAGTGTAAAATTGGCCCGCGTCCCGTGGCGGCGCAAAACTCGCCCGCAGCCCATGGATGACTTGGGGTAGACCTGGTCCAGCCCGTTGACAATGTGAATATTCACATTGACATGTTAACATTCACATTGATAAGAGTATAAAATTGGCCCGCGGCCCATGGGCGGCTAAAAGCCCGCCCACGGCTCGGGGCCGGCCCGGCCCGGTCCATTGACAATGAGAATATTCACATTGACATGTTAACATTCATATTGATAGGAGTGTAAAATTAGCCCGCGCCTCATGGCTGCCCGAAACCCGCCGACGGCCTGTGGATGGCCCGGGGCGGGCTCGGCCCGGCCTGTTGACAATGTGAATATTCACATTGACATGTTAACATTCACATTGATAAGAGTATAAAATTGGCCAGCGGCCCAAGGCGGGTCCGACCCGGTCTGTTGACAATGTGAATATTCACATTGACATATTAACATTTACATTGATAAGAGTATAAAATTAGCCCGAAGCCCGATCGCAACCCGAGGTGGGCTTGGCCCGACCCATGACAATGTAAATATTCACATTGACATGTTAACATTAACATTGATAGAAGTGTAAAATTTGCCCGCTGCCTGAAGCTTGCCCGCGGCCTGGGGTAGGCCCGGCCCGGCCCGGCCCGTTGACAATGTGAATATTCACATTGACATGTTAACATGCATATTGATAGGAATGTAGAATTGGCCTGCGGCCCGTGGGCTGCCCGAAGCCCGCCCACGGCCTAGGGCAGGCTTGTTTGGGTCCGGGCCCGAGCATGTCCGAGACCGTAGGCTAGGGCCTAGGCCATCACTTTGAAGCTTGGCCTGGCCCATCAGTTCGCTTAAGGCTCATTCAAGGCTCGGTCCGAGGCCCAATCCGCTCGAGGCACAATGTCTTTTTTTGTGAAAAATAATAAAATTTTGGTAAAAAAAATTAAAAAGAATTAAAAAAAAATGGTCAGGCCCGTCCAAGCCCGACCTAAGCTCGAGGCTAGGCCTAGGCCCACCGGCCCGACCCGAGGCTCGATCCATCGGCCCGTCCAAAGCCCGAATACCCTTGTGCCAGGGCTAGGGACTGGGCCTAATTTTTGGCCCGTGGGCTGGGCCAAATTTTTTCGGACACCCACGAGGCTCGATATGGGTCGGCGTGGGCCTCTACGCATTGATGATATGAACATTCACATTGACGATGTGAACATTCACATTATGGGTATTTTGGTAATTATGTCTCCCATAGGGCTTATTGAAACATAAGAAAATAATGTGGACTAAATAGAATATAAGTAGATGAAAATGGTATTTTGGTCTTCTTATCTCAAATAGGACTTAATGGAATAGTCAAAAAGAACGTAGGCTGCTCGAAGCCCGCCCGCGGCTCGGGAAAGGCTCGTTTGGGCCGCGACTCGAGCCTAGTCCGAGACCCTAGGCTAGGGCCTGGGCCATCACTTTGAAGCCCGGCCCATCGGCTCGGTTAAGGCCCATTCAAGGCTCGGTTTGAGGCTCGGCTCGTGCCGAGGCCTAATGTCTTTTTTTGTGGAAAATAATAAAATTTTGATAGAAAAAATTTAAAAAAATTTAAAAAAAATGGCCAGGCCTGCCCAAGCCCGACCCAAGCCTGAGGCTCGACTCGAGGTTCGACCCACCGACTCGGGCCCGGACCCAAACGAGCCTGCCCCGGCCTGTGGGCAGGCTTCAGGCAGCCCACAGGCCGCACGCCAATTCTACATTCCTATCAATGTGCATGTTAACATGTCAATGTGAATATTCACATTGTCAACGGGCCGGGTCGGGCCTACCCCGGGCCGCGGGCAAGCTTCGGGCAGCAGAAAAATTTTGCACTCCTATCAATATTAATGTTAACATGTCAATGTGAATATTCACAATGTCACGGGTCTGGCTGCGGTCGGGCTTCGGGCCGCCCACGGGCTGCGGGCCAATTTTACATTCTTATCAATGTAAATGTTAACATGTCAATGTGAATAATCACATTGTCAACGGGCCGGGTCGAGCCCGCCCTGGGCCGCTGGCCAATTTTATACTCTTATCAATGTAAATGTTAACATGCCAATGTGAATATTCACATTGTTAACAGGCTAGGCCGGGCCCGTCCCGGGCTGCCCACGGGTCGTGGGCAAGTTTCGGTAGGGGTGAAATCGGTTCGGTTCGGTCAGTTTTTTCACTAGTTTTGCACCGAACCGATAATTTCAGTTTTTCATATTTGTGAACCGAACCGCCCAGAAAGATGACATAAACCGGCGTGGTGCGGTTTTTTCAGTTTTTCGATTTTTCGGTTTTTTGGCCTTTTTTTTTTCTTAGTTGGGCCTCACATTTTGGGCCTATATTTATATCCATTTTGCATAAAATTTGGGCTCAGGCCATGTAATTCCTACATAGGTTTGGGGCCTCACATTTTGGGCCTATTAATATTATATAAGTCGGTTCGGTTCGGTGCGATTCGGTTCAAAAAATCAAAAACCGTAAATCGAACCGAATGTACAGAAAAACAAAAACCGAACCGAACCGAACGATTGAAAACTTAAAACACCGACCGAAAACCATTTGATTCGGTCAGTTCGGTCGGTCCTTCCGGTTATTCTTTCACCCCTAGGTTTCGGGCAGCCACGGGACGCGGGCTAATTTGACACGCCTATCAATATGAATGTTAACATGTCAATGTGAATATTCACATTGTCAGCGGGCCGGGTCGGGCCCGCCCAGGGCCCCGGGGGGGCTTTTGGCTGCGTATGGGCAGCGAGCCAATTTTATACTCTTATCAATATGAATGTTTACATGTCAATGTAAATATTCACATTGTCAACGGGCCGGACCGGGCCCGCCCAGAGCCGCCGGCGGGTTTCGCGCCCCCACGGGACGCGGGCCAATTTTACACTCCTATTAATGTGAATATTAACATGTCAATGTGAATATTCACATTGTCAACGGGTCGGACCCGACCCGGCTCGCGGGCGGGTTTCGGGCTGCTCACGGACCAATTTTACATTCCTACCAATGTGAATTTTAAAATATGAATGTTCACATCATAAAATTGCTAACCGTTCAAAAAATATTTATTAGGGTATCAAAATTAAATATAAAGGGCATCAATGTCCAAGAAAATAGTGTAAATCAAGAAAAAAGATTTTATGGAATAAAACTATACATACATGGCACTAAATGGGTTAAAAAATTTATTCATGGACTTCTTAGGTTAAAACACTTCTAAATAGGATTTATCAATAAAAATCCCTAAAAAAAATTGAAAAAGAAAACATTAAAAAAATTAAAGGTCAACAAAATTTCAAAGCATATAGAAAAGTTAAGATTGTGTGTTAAGATTGTGTTTAGTTGGAGAATTTGACGAGAGAAATAGAAAAGGAAACGGAAATGGAATCCCACTTTTTATTTGGTTAGAATGGAAAACACAAAAGAATAAAAAATGAAAGGAAAATACAATATTACCTTTTATCTTTTAGATTCACTTTGACTCTTTTCTTTCTCAAATTCCCAACTCAACCAAATATAACTTAGAATTTGAATTATATTAATTATTTTCCTTTTCATTTTCCTCATCAAATCCTTTAATCAAACACAATCTAAAAATTTCTTTTCATTCACTCTATAAAGTCAAATATTTTTCAATATTCACTCTACTTTTTACTCATTTTTTTCTTACAAATCTAAAATGTTTTTTTTTGAATATAGGAATTTTTTTCACCTCGTAATTTAGATTAAAAAAAATTACTTCTTAATTAAATCATTAAACTTGAATATATTTTAAAATTTATTAAAATTTTAAATTAAACTTTGACAATTAAATATTAAACTCAACTCATTGGCCTGGTTTGAGAATTTTGACTTTTAATCTCTTTTAGTTCATATTATTTATTTATTTTTTTAACATATTTTTTTTAAAAAATAAAAATTCAAAATCAAGTCGATTGGACCCATTTTTGAATTTCAAACAAAAAAATTTTTTTTACATATTTTTTGACACAACCCATTTTTGAATGGGTCAATCAAAATTGCGTCAACTAGCCTCGTCAATTGGGCTGCTTGTTTATGGATATTCAAAGTCAAGTCGATTGGACCTCGAAGTCTTGGGAGGGATATGCAATGACAGCTCAACAACCGCTATGGCTCCGTTTGGCAAGAATTTTTTTAATTATTTTAGTCTAAAAAAAATAAAATAGGTTATTTTACTCACAATAAATAAAATATCACATTTAAATTATAATTATTATATTTTTTTTACAAAAAAAAAATAAAAAAAAAACCAAAAAATTGAAAAATTATTCACAAACCAAATTTTTAACCCAAACTAATATAGCTAAAAAAGCCACTAGAGACACAAGACTTCCAAACCAAGTCCAAGCAGTTTAAAAATAATCCTTATTAAATATAATTTTAATTTTTTTATAATTAACAATAATAAAATAATAATAATTGCTGAATTAATATTAAGCATAAAAATTTAAATAAATTATTACAAAAGTATTTCACATAAAATTTTATAATATAATTTTAATATTATTAAAAACTGTTGATTAACTTGATAATTTATTAATAAAAATATCTATTTGTTATGAAATTAGAAACCTTAGAGGGCATAATATAATTTCTAGAACCACATGGAGTAATTTGTAATTTAAGTAAACCTCAGGAGATATGTTTGTAATTTATCTAAAAGAGAAGGAGAGAGGAAATTGAGTTTTGAATTGTATTTTAAAAACTAATTAATCAAACAAACCTTTTAATTTTTTTTCATCCAAATCATGTTTTAAAAATCAAACCAAACACTACGTTCAATTCTTTCACGGATAAATTACACTTTGCTCTCTTTGGTCCTTTAAGTTTGATTTTTCTCACTTTGACCCTTTATGTTTGCAATCTTTATCACTTTGACCCTTCATATTTGCAATCCTTTTCACTTTGACCCTTTAAATTTGATTTTTCTCATTTTGATCCTTCATATTTACAATCTTTTCCATTTTGCCCATTTCATGTTTGCAATCTTTTTCATTTTACTCCTAAACTAACTTCCATCCAAAAAGCTAACAAAATCTGCCACATCACCAACACATCAGCTCCATGTATGATGTAAAAAATTCACCTAAAAAAATAAAAACAAATTAACTAAAAAAAGAAAAAAATTCACTAAAGATGGAAAAAAAAAACAATAGTAAACTTTTTATTTTAGAATTGACAATATAAGTGTTTGAATCAATATATTTTCATTTTTTTTTTCGTTCTTAATAAACTTTTTTCTTTTTTTAGTTAAATTTGTTTTTATTTTTTTAGGTACATCTAATCTAGATGCATTTATGATATAATAATGTTTATGAATAAATTTGAAAAAAAAGTTTATTAAAGACAAAAAAAATCAATTTTTTTGTTTTCTATTTTTCATTTTTTGCGTCTTTAGTGAATTTTTTACATCACAAATGAAGTTGATGTGTTGGTGATGTGACAGATTCTATTAATTTTTTTGATGGAAGTTAGTCTACAAGTAAAGTGGGAAGGATTGCAAATATGAAGGGCTAAAGTAGGAAAGATTACAACCATGAAAGGCCAAAGTGGGAAAAATCAAATTTAAAGGGCCAATTGGAAAGGATTGTAAACATGAATGGTCAAAATGAAAAAAATTAAACTTAAAAGGCCAAAGTTGAAAATGAATGAAACTTTAGGAGGACAAAGTGTAATTTACCCTTCTTTCACCTCAAATTTTAATCAAATATTTAAAAGATTAGTAAAAAAGCCACACCCTAAAAAGTATAAAATATTATGCAATGTAATGTAAGGTTAATATCGTTTCCACTGTCTCTATTATTTTTTTAATTTTCAAAAATAAAAGAGATGAAAATATTAAAGACAATGACCAATTCTGTTTGGGATCTCTCAAACAAGTCACTTCTTTTATTTTTATTTTATTTTTTTAATTTTTTGTGACTTGTTTTCTAATTATATCCCAAAAAAAAAAAAACTTTTCTAGCCCGTTTTATGTAAACAAATCTAAAAATTGATTTTTTTTGAAAATATTAAAAAAAAATGAAAAAGTAAAAATAAGTAAAAAAAAAGTCCATTATTTTTTTTTTTGCTTAATTTTTTCTTTTCTAAATTTTTTTAGATTAAAAAAAATTTGGTTCATCTCGTCACGTGAAATTAAACACCTAAAACTTTTAGAATTCTTTTTTAAAAACCTAAAACTTTTAGAATTTTTTTTAAAAAGTTCACTAAATTGTCATTTGGGGTTTGTTTTGTTTTTTTTATTTTTTGATTTTTTTACGAAAAGATAAGTAGAAAAATAATGTTAAACTTGTATGGGGATTCTATTATACACACCCTCATATCATATCTATCCTTAGTTACACCATTTTCTTTTCTTTAATTATGACATTATTTTGATATATTTGACTATGACTTTTTTGTGTTTGGTTGTGACTTTTTTTTTTTTGTCCTTTTAAATATAATTCAAAAAGTATGAAATTATGTAAAAAAAAATTATGGCTATAAGGTGTACACACCCTTTAGCCTTTTCCAACTTATATAACTTTTTTACTTTTTAACTTAATTAGGACTCCTTAAAGGAAAATGTTTGGGATTCTCAAAGGATCCTTAAAGATAAAAATAAGCTAACAAAAAAAGTCACAAAAAAAATCTAATTCCGCACACCAGTCAAGAGTCTCGTTAAAAAAATAAAAAGAGTAGTGCTATACATAATTTTTTTATATAATGATGTAGTTTATTGTGAACCTTTTATTTCAAAACAAAACACAAATGAAAATGAATTTGCTTGTAAATATTGTTACATCATTCCTATCAAGTTTTATGTATGAATTTTAGGTAAGAAATAAAATTTTCCAAATAAAAAATAATTTTAATGACTTTGGGACTTGTTAGATAATTTTGTCGAAATAGCCCATTATTTACGCAATTAATGCAAGTTTGAAAATTTCAAAAATTCAATTTATTAATATTATTTTTGGGTTTTCGGTTTCAAATGTTAAACAGTATTAATGCTATGAACATATAAAATTTGGTAAATGGTAACAAATGCTTTATAGTTATTGTTTAATGGTAGGACGTATGTAAAAAGTATTTTGAACATATGTAAAAATATTTAAAATATATTAATTTAAGTAAAAGTACATTGGATTTAATGAAAAACGCCTATGTTCTTTAAATTTTTTATTTTTTTACTTATATCTAAGAAACAATTGTTATCAAGATCCATAAAATTTTCGTCAAATGTGACACAAATGATATACTAATGGATAAGAGATGCAAAAGTGAATTTATATTTGGTCTATATTTTGAAAAATTATTATAAATAAGTGATAAATTTTATAAATATTGATAATTAAAATTATAAAAAAAAAATTATGAATAAGTAATAAGTTTTATGAGATTACCACTTAATGGTAATTTTTCCAAATGTAAACATTGAAGAGATTCCGATAAAAACAAAAATGCTAGAGGCCCCAAAACACTACAAGAATTTGCACTTTTGGCAACAAAAAAATTGGTCGCTAAAAGTCAATTTTTGGTCGCTACTTTGGTCGCCAATTGAGGGTCGGTAAAAGTAATTCGCGACCAAAATTGTGGTTGGTCGGCAAAAGTTGGATTTGCCGACTAAATTTTCGGTCGCTAAATATTTAATTACCGCGACTAATTTATTTTGTCGCCAAAATACTTTGGTCGCGAAAAGCGACATTTTCCCGACCAAATTTCTTAGTCGCCAATTGTCACATTTCGCGACCAAAAAATTTGGTCGCCAATTATTACATTTCACGACCAAAAAAATTTGGTCGCCATTTGTTACTTTTCGCGACCAAAACTTTTGGTCGGCAAAAGCGAGTTTCCACGACTAAAAGCTGTTTTGGTCGGGAATAGATGTATTTTTTGCGACCAAAACTCTTGGTCGGCAATTGTCATTTTTTGCGAAAAAAAATTATTTATTTGTTGCAACTAATAAATTGGTCGCCAAAGCAAGAAAACAATACACCTGTAATTCCTAATTACTCATTCAATCCATAATAAACCTATAATTTTAAAACATCATTCAAATTAACTGAATCATTAACATTCAACACAATACATAATTCATTAACATTCGACACAATACAACTATTCTAAGTTTTCATTCACAAGTCACATCTATCTAGCATAATAAATTGAAACAATACATAATTCAGATTTATAACATCAGGAAAATTGCTTAATCCACTAAGTTGCCTTGATAGCCAATCAAAAAGATCCTTGCGCCCTTCCGTGCCAAGCTTCGCATCCATCAAAGCAGTAGTGATGTAAGGAACCTAATAAAGAAACAGAATTGAAAAATTTATCAGAGAAGCATGATAAATATATAAAATTAATTAATGCATAAACGAAATAAAGAAATTGGAACCCAACCATTTTGTCGAGATGAACAGTAGCAAGCCAAGCATCTAAAGTTCATTTCTACTTTATCAGAAATTCAAAGCCAATAGTCTACTAAACAAACGTAAATAAAAAAAAACCATTCAAATTCAAGCTTATAACATAAAAACAGCTTCACTCACCTATACCCCGCTATTTGAAGGAACATCTTGAGTAGTTCGATGGCTGAGCACTGTTTTCTGTAACTATCAGAAAGGACTTTCAAGATACGGCCTAGCTTACCAATATGATAACTCAGCAACTGAGACAAGACTTCCATTGGGACTTTTGAAGAAGCTTCAAACCCCACATTTGTTAGCACACGAGCTATCACTTTTCTAGACATCTCTGATGCTTGCTCTTGACTGAGAAGTTTCCTGTTTCTATGAGATCCATTTTTTCCACGACATTGATTCCCTCCTTGTTCCATGCTCAGGTATTCTGGTCTAATACCAAGCCTCTCAATCATAATAGGGCTCCTGGTCATAATTTGGGGCAGCATATCAAGAACACCATTAAAATCCACTTTGTGGTTTTCTTCCACTCGGTTTATGTGAGGAAGAGCACTATCAGGGACACAATTAAATGGAAACATCGTTTCAGGGAAGAAATATGTATCATCAACAATTGCATCATTGTCATTTAAAACCGAATTTCGGAGCATGTTTGATCCATTTTCTAACATGGGATTGCCGAAACCATTAGTTTCATCTTCCTTAAATGCTACTCGTCTTCTCTTATGCTTCTTGAGGATTCTAAGATAAGTAGACATCAGCTCAGGTGTACGCTTGTCTGTTTCCCGATCCCCAAATGATAACCTATATGGTTTAGTAGCTTTATACCTCTCAAAAAACTGAGTATACCATGTTTCTGGCAATTCTTCATGCCTGAATCTCTGGGCCATGTTGTCCATATCTTTTTCACCATCTCTTGATCCAATACTAATGGCTTTAGATTGGAGCTGCAAAATTTGTTAACAATATGAGTAAAATGACTCAACTATAACAGAAGTGTGAAATTGAAAACATATCATTTTAATATGCACTACTTGTGGTTCCAGCACATAATAGTAATAATTACATTGCATGATGGCCAGATAATAGTTTTCGAAAGAAGTCATTATACACATCTTTCCAAAGCTATTATCCGACAAATTGCTGTACTCTCTATCCAATGCAATTAGTACCATTCTGGGCTAGACCCACAACAATCACCCCCTCTAGTCCATAGAGAGAAAACCACCACGTAACATTGTAACTAAAGCTCATACCAGCCACTTTGTGCAGAACAAAAACTTCTCTTTAGGGACAACTTTAGTCATCATATCAAGTGATTTTCTCAATATGAATTTTATTTAACTTCATAATCCTTCTACTCTATCTTGATGACATTTAATAGCGGGACATGATGTGAAGATGATTAACAAGCTGAAACAGGAACTATCCAAGACAATTGACATGTAAGAGTTAGGAGATGCACGTAAACTATTAGGAATATAAATAATTTGTGACAGGAAAGCTAAGCAGTTGTGGTTGTCACGAGTGAAGTATATTGAATGGATGCTTGAAATGTTTAATATGAAAGATGCTAAACCTATAAGCACAATTATATATAACTCTTATCCTTATGAGATTAGGTGAAGAGTCTAAAATTTATCTTTATCATTATTTCATAGTTTGGCTTGCAAGAAGAGCTACAAAGGTACAATTCTACCTATTCACCATCTAGAACATTATTAACATGAGTTAAGATCTGAATTTTAAAATTTATACTCTTCTGCATAGTTTTCGTAACCAACAAGCTCACTAATGGACAGGTGCCTGGCTCTCCTTGGCTGGACAGAGTAGAGGTATCAGGCCTATCTTCACATGATTCAGGCCTTAGAGGTTTTATCATGAGTGCTACAAAGTTAGGTATCATACTTCGGAGGGTGTATCATGGCATAACGTAGTTACATAGATGGTAGCTACGATATCTCTCAATGTGTCAAGTATTGGATCAATGACCCTCTATCTCTAAGATCAATTAAGGAGTTGCATGTTGGTCGAGCGATGCTCCTGGTCGCTCCTTGGCATACCCTATGGAAAGGAGGTATGATGGTCCATGGTCGAACAAGGGCTCATTTGGGTGAATTGGGACTCGAGGGTGCCAAGCCACGGTGCTTGTTGTTGAGCAGACTATGGTTGAGTAGATGAGCTTGCCTCAGTCTATACCTTAGACTCTTCATATTTTGACTCATTCACCGAGTGCTTGGGCTTGCTAGAGCACCGAACGCACTAGAGAGCCGACCGACCCCACTCAGACTAGATATACAACCCCACTTGCAAAAAAATGATATTTGATATGTTAAGCATCAAAGATGCCAAGCATGAGTTAATACTATCACAAACAAAATGGAAGGCAACCTTTATTCAAGCTAAGCCCAGCAAGTACTCACTACACTCAAAGCTAGTAACTCGACTTAATTAACAAGGAAATATTTTCTCAATTTTGTTTTTCTTAAAGATCTTTATTTAATTGTGACCTTTTGCCATATCCTTGTAGATGCAAAAAAATATTAATCCTAAGAACATATATGTCAAGAAAAAGGGATGATCAATGACAAGTATGATGCCAGTATGCAAATTGTATGGCTTCATTACTCCAATTTTATGCCATATTTCACAGGGGAAAAAAAATGATCTTACTATATAGTCAGTAACAAACAGGCATTGAACCTAAGAGCAGAACCAAGTCAATGCACAGAATCAAACACCATGTGCACATGTAGGACCCACTACATTCAAAAAATAATGAGACCACCATTATTTTTGGAAAAGATGGGAACTACATGAACACATGATGCTTGCTGTGTGAATCCATGAACGAGGAGAAAAAAATCTTGTCCAATTATATATTAACAATATTACAAAATACAAACTCAATTCTAAGATATCAATCAAGTAGCTCATTTTAGATAAATAGATATGGATATAACCTGAAAGGATTTGAACATGATGATCAAGGATGGAATTAGTATTGATATTCAAATGGAACTAAAATGGAAAAATAATAAGAGTTTGCCTTTGATACTATGTAGTCAATCAGATTGAATTAGTATTGCTTCATCCTATTTGTGCATTCAATGAAGTTGTCTTAAACAACACACCATCAAAAATAAATAAATAATGAACTCGCACTCCTATCATACAAGCCAAACATTTTTAAAAAAAATAATAATGAACTACAGTAACTTCTGAATATTTTTTAGACAGCGGAATGCTATCATTTTTTTTTATAATAAGATTTTATTTGAATAAATTTCAAGACTTAAAATAGTAAAGTTTGATTATCATCACGTTGCTATTATAAAATTTCAAGAATAAAAAGACAATCTAAAAAATCTAATCAACATTGTATAACACATTGAAGTGGACAGATGTATCAATCTAAAAGAAGAAATGCCAAAGAGAGGGAAAATTTTGGTTTATCTCTTTGTCTTGACTCTTGGGATATTTATTTATTTTTTTCACTATCTTTTTTCAAGAACCGTCTAAACTTCCAACTAACAAGTTGAAATGATTTTTCATTATCTCAGTTAAAGTATCAGCCATCCATTGTTAGAGGCTTGCTACTTCAATTAGGCACCATGTTCTTCAAATGGATCTCTTCGCAATTAGCATTATGCATTAAGATGAATGAGGAAAGCATTGATCATCTGTTTTTACATTACCCTATAGCTGTGGCAGTATGGTAGGTTGGCAGAGGATAACTTGATATTAGCTTCATATGCTTGGATCTTTTTCATTGATCAACAGAAGCAAACAAAAACATGAATATCAATTGAAACTATATTAGTAAAAAAAATGTTTAAATTATAGATTTGATCTAGTAGATTGGGACAATTTATGTTTCAATCTCACACTATGTCAAAGCACTGGACATAAATTTTACCCTGTTATTACTAACCAAGACCCTCACTATCAGTTATCTCATAAAAGCTTAATAAACCATTTTTTCTTTTATTGCCAATATATATAGATATATATAATATGCATACATCATAGTACCATTGATATAGCTTTCTCCATAATTCAAACCTTTGTCATCACAAATTGTCAAATAACTGAAAATAATTTTTTTAAGAGGCATTACAACAAACACCAATCATCCACCACAACAGATACCCATTTCATCATTACTTATAAAAATAAAAAATAATAAAAAGAAGAAGAAGCAGTAGCAGCTAATTTCAACAAAGATGATTAATAAAATAATAAGATTAAAAAAATAATACGCAATTGCGTAGTGATGGCAAGAATAAAGCAACAATTACAATCAGAACAAAATACAATCAGTTATAAAAACTTTATTGTTTTCGATGTTTTCATGATTGGATGCTTCTATCTTAGGATTCAAATAATAACTCTAAGCAAATTATTCACCCAAACAAAATAACTCTAAACAAATACAACGGGCACATTAATTAGTAAGATTGATGAAATAGCAATTAGTGCAAAAACGGCCAATTGGAAAGCAGTAGTCAATAGTCATTCTTTTCTATACACTTTTGCAACCTCCATTATATTTCCAATAACTTCTCTCCATTTATGTTTAATGCTTTAAGCAATTTATAAAGTAAACCATATGCATCCAACAAGCAAGAGGCATACTAAAATCTAGTTTTTTTTTTTTTTTTGGTACAAAAACATTGGTATTATTAATATCTAAAAATTTGCTAGTCCAAGCAAATCATGTATTGTACTCTGAGAATAATTCATTCTCATATTGAATTGCAAAGTGTAGACGCGCCCGTGGGCTCCCGTGCTACAGTTCGGACTCGATTTGTGTTACGGTTCTTAATCTAAACCAAAGAGTCCAAATCCGGCAAATCATTTTGAGAAAAACAGATTTTTGAAAGAAGTGCCAAACATGGACTGCTTTGCCAGATACAGAGTCGCCACCTAAATATTTTATTTTGGGAAATTTAGAAAACCCTGACTCGGTGCCAAAGGCCACGTGTCCGTCATCACCAAAGTTGCCTCGGCTCGGGAACTTGGGTACGATTGGGGAAGGTCACTTCGTGAGCACCCCCTCTCGCCCGGTCAGAGACCGGCCTCTACTAACCATGATATTTGCTTTTGAAAATATTGTATGTTCTTATTCCGGTTATTAGCCTAGGTTACTATGTGATGCGCGCAGCATATAAATATAGACCAAGTCGCCTGGATTGGAACAAAACATGTCATGTTTGCTTATTTGAAAGGTGGTTTGCTACTCGCAAGTAGGCTAAAAAATACAGATTTTGCCACCCTCGAGTGGGCTTAGTAAAAATGGTTTTGCCACTATCTAGTGGGCTTAAAACAAACATTTGATGAATTGTCCCAATCCAACTAACCCAACCTTCACCCACAAGCATTCAGGCAGTTATATCACATAAGCATTTAGCCTCATGGTAAGCATGCTATTCATGGCAGTCACTCACACGCATGCAAGGATGCTAAAGCATAAAACTTACCGAGTACTCCAAGCCAAAAACAGAAACTACATTATAAATCATGCATGATCCTAAGTATACAGAATTGCCTAATGCAACACATGCAAGAATGCAAACTATAGCAGGCTCGGCTATTCTAAACATGGCATGTGGAATGCTACAGCTAACATGTATTCAACTTGTAATTGAAATACAAATGCAGTTAGTATGATGCGCCGAGCCCGGTGCATGCAAAACAGATGAATGATGCAAACATGCTGTCATACTGTATGCTAATTGAAACATGCCCTAATCTAACCATCATAAGCAGGTAAATAAAAGGGAAGAAAGACGTGGGGTTGGAAGACATACATCACACTCACGCACACTTATTACAGTTTTGCCCCCGCGCAGAGGGTCTGAATAAATATACAGTCCCGAATAAAAGAATAGTACAGTCCAAATATTACAGTCCGAATAATGTACAAATTCCTAATTAATTAACAAATTAACTAAGAAAACTGTAAAACTGGCGTGCAAGCCAGGGACTGCCTTGCTCCTGATGAATGATATATGTCTGGGCTGCCTTGCGCGGAAATCCACTGGGATGCCCCAATTAGCCTCTGTTTAGCAGTTATTCTTGTAAAGTGTGCCAGACTCCGAAAAGTTGCTGATTCTTCATTTTACTGCAACAGAGAGCAGGAAAGGGGCATGGCAATGTATTTTCACAGATATATGCATGCCTCGATCCTCGTGCCACCAATCACGCATATCGATGCATGATGGCAGAGGGGTCGAAATGTGCAACTCAATATAGAATGAATGCACGTATAAACACAACAAACCCTAACCCCATCATGGGTAATCCGGAGTGTCGGTGACTGGAGAATTGAGACACATTCCGTCACTCGGAGTACGAAACGTACCTCGTTTCCCGTGCCCGGGCTAACTCCTATCCCGGACACGATGCAATATGCATGATATGCATGAATGCAACTAAGATACAGCCTAGCATGCACAATGCTATGAAAATGAGATGTCTCAACATGCGTGCACACGGGCACGCAAATTGAGGAAAATGACTGAATGCGATCTAAGATACAACCTAGTATGCACTATGCTGTAAAAAAGAGATGCCTCGAAATGCGTGCACACGGGCACGCAAACCGAAAAAAATGACATACGCAATGCAAATGACATGGAAATGTGATATGGGCTTACACTAACATGAGAGAGCCTCAGCCACACTCACATAAGAGGCCGATGGATGAAAATGAAGTGCCTCGAAACGCGTGCACACGGGCACTCAAATCGAGGCAATGGCATACGCAATGCAATATGGCTAAAATGGCATATAGAATGCAACATGGACTTACACCAACATGAGAGAGCCTCAGCCACACTCACATAAGAGGCCGATGGATGAAAATGAAGTGCCTCGAAACGCGTGCACACGAGCACGCAAATCGAGGCAATGGCATACGCAATGCAATATGGCTAAAATGGCATATAGAATGCAACATGGACTTACACTAACATGAGAGAGCCTCAGCCACACTCACATAAGAGGCCGATGAATGAAAATGAAGTGCCTCGAAACGCGTGCACACGGGCACGCAAACCGAGGACCGACCATCAAGCACCGAAATGCCACTCTAATGAGACATGGCAAAGGCATGGAAAATGATATGCAAACATGCAATTCTCAGTAGCAAAATGAGGGGTAAAACAGCCCCGAAACGAGGCGAAAGTACACCCAATGCATGGAATTTCTCCCGAAATGCAAGATTAAGTACGTGAAATGGCTTACAGCTATACAAAGCATGCATAATTGATACATGGAATGAAAAGAAAGAAGCAAGGATGCCCCAAAATTAGCATTTTTACAGTTTAAATCATGGCCAAACAGCTAACCGAAACAGGGCAAAACTAGCATGCAAAAATGGCCTTAAATGTGAGGTTATGAAGCAACTCACAGCTGCTGACCTCAAACAGGTTAGGACCCTTCAACAACATTGAAGAGGGGCCCAAAATAAGCCACTTTACAGAACTGTAAAAACCCCAAAAACAAACATAGATATGGCTAAGCCCTTATGCAAGAAAAAGGGCCAAAAGGTGGCCAAAGAGGCAAGTGGTATATACAAAGCCCAAACTGAAAAATTCCCTTCTACAAAATTGAAGAGGGACCAAACATATGCACATTTACAGAACTGTAAAAACCCCAAAAACAAATATAGATATGGCTAAGCCCTTATGCAAGAAATGGGCCAAAAGATGGCCAAAGCACAAAGTATACTAAATATCCATCAAACAGCCAAAGACCCTTAATGAAACATGTTAAGAAGGTCAAGATAAGACTATTTTTAGTTCTGTAAAACGCCCAAAAATGGAAGCATAATGGGCTGCCAAGACATGCAAGAAAAGGGGACCAAGGAGGGATATTGAAGCAAGTGCAATATGGGGGGCTCAAAAAGGGTTGAGCCCTTAATGAAACAAGAAAATGAGCTCAAAAAAATGACCTTTTCAGTTTTGATCGGAGCTCAAATCAGTAAGCACATATGGCTAAGAAATGGTGCAAAAATGAGCTAGAAAAGAGGGAAAGTGGACTTACCCTTGAAGACCAATGCTTTTGTTGCTTCTTGGACCAACTTTGATGACTCTAAGCTGCTGGAATTCCTCCCCTTGCTGCTGGAATGGAGTGATGGTGATGGTGCTTGGTGGTGATGAAGAAATGAAGTAGAACTTAGGAGTTTTTTAAGGAAAATGAGAGAGATGGATGGAGATATGTATGTATATCCTTGAAGCAATTTTTCTAACCCCCAAAACCAATGCTTACAGCTGGTTATAAGGACCAAAAGGAGGGGGAGCATGGAAGGAAAGGGTGGGGGAAAAGGACCAAGGCTTTCCCCCACAAAATATCCCCCGGATACAGATGTTTCTGGGGAATAACAGCTATACAGCTGTAAAGTGCCAAATGTAAGGATCATGGTCGGCCACCTTTTGGAGTTGCAGGTGGCCGGCCGGCCGGCCACCCCCCCTAGTCGGCCGGCTAGGGGTCAAAAGGGTCAAGTTCATTTAGTGGCCGGCCACCACAAAAAGGTGGCCTCCCAGGTCCCCTCATCACAACCCTGTGGTTCGAATTTGGAAATTGTAAAACAGGAGAGAGAATAGGCCATTTTTAGGAGGGGTTCAAAAGGGTCAATCAACATTAGTGGCCGGCCACCAACTTTTAGGGTCCTCCCATGTGTGTACAACACAAATATGTGGTTTGTGGTTGAGGAAAGTGGCCCCAAGGTGTTCAACATTGGCTCGGAAGCGAGAAAAACGGGTGCCGGAGGGGGAAAATGGAATATAACTGGTTGCCAAGATAATTGCTGGCCTCCCACCCTCTAGTGACCTTCCTGGTGATGAAACAGAGGCACCTGCCAAAAATGAACGAAAACCAATGTAAAACGAATGCTCGGGGGCCAAAACACGCAGTTCGGGGTCCAAAAAATGGGCTGTTAGGCACCGAAAGTGGCATTCGGCTACGAAGTGGGTTTCTAAGACCCCAGTGTCCCTCAAAAGGGAGTAAAAAGGAAGTATGCCAAAAATCAGAACAAACGGAGATGGTTAGGCGGTCCCGAACCGAGGCACACGGCCAACGGTCCCGAAAAACCGGAAACCGGACTCCGAAATGGGCAAAATGGCCTGCGGCCACAAAATGTAGCCCACGGCCACTGAGAGATGGTCTACGGGACCTCTCCCTCCCCTCGGGAAAAGAAACAGAGAAAACCGAGTTTGGTTCGCAAACCGAGGCAAGGCACAGAAGAGGGTTCGGAAGTCCGGAGGCAGGGCTCACGGCCGCGACTTTGAGACTTCTGCATGAACATATGCAGTATCACCGAGCGCTCAACTGGTGACGTCTAAGTCTTAAGGTCGGTCAAAAATGGGGTGTCTACACAAAGTCATATGAAAAGGAGAGAAGTCAACAAAAGCTATAAACAGAGAACAAAATTTAAAAGGAGAGAGGTGGATTAAAATGAAAAGATGAGGTTATGAACCATAGATATTGGT
The DNA here is from genome assembly GCF_055761805.1 of Camellia sinensis. NCBI lineage: Eukaryota > Viridiplantae > Streptophyta > Magnoliopsida > Ericales > Theaceae > Camellia > Camellia sinensis. Next base: position 20,407,652 of record NC_138965.1, on the reverse strand, counting down.
AAATGCAAAAGAGCAGAAGAACCAACCTTCCATATGCCATCACTTGCTAAGATGACAAACTCTGTATCTTCATCTACAATCTCCAAAGACACATCTGGTTCCGAACTGAGGTGTTTCTTCAAGCTTTTGTCACCAAATGCTCTTGCTACAGCCAACTGCTACAGCTAAATTCAATACACATTCCACTAAAATCAATATATCACCTAATATCAGTCTGATATATGATTGTATGGCTAACACTGATATGGTAATTGAAAACCATGATACATCTAAACACAGCCTAAAAGTATAGTAGGAGAGGAGAGTTCGACATTCGTGGGTCTTAATCCGGACCCATGTTGATAATCCAAGCCGTTCAATGTGTAGAATTCGTTGGGTACATTATCCCTACAAAAAACCATGATGATTGGATAATAGTAACCATGTGATCAAATCGTATTTATGTCGAAAATTATATTTGAAAATATGATCTGAACAAATAGCTATCCATATCCTGATTTTTTGTTGAGATAACATACCTAATGGGTTAAATACATTGAACGTTTTCAATTATCAACAGGGATCCGGATTACAGCCTACAAATGCTGAACTCTCCTCACCAGATCCTAGAAAGTAAACGAATTGGAAATCACATTTCATTTTAGTTTATAGGCAGGCATATATATAGGTAGGTAATAAGCGAATCTCTAAACTCTTGATAAGATAATCTGTACCGATCCCTAAATCAGCAATCCACTAATAAAATAAGAATATTAAACATTGGAAAAAACTTGAGATAAATTGCAAAAGAAGTGGATCGTGCGAACAAGAAACAAAACAAAGGTAAATTGATATAGCAATGAATGAATAATTCGTACATGTTGCCTTAATTCCCATCAATTTGAAAAGAATTTACATGTGTATTTGTGAATTTGAAAAGCGTACCTTCATCTTGAGGAGGATTTCTCGGCCTGTCATGGCTGAAACTGTTCACGTTATTGCATCAATCCAAAAGCACGGTTGAAGAGAGAACCAATCTAAAAAATATATATATATATATATTCAATCTACAATAGATATATATAAATAGATAAAAACATATCTAGATGACATATATATATATATATATATATATATACCACTAAGAAGAACTAAAAAACAAAGACAAATCTAAAAGAATGATCATATTGAAGATCTACGTGCACATTAAACTTCAACAACAACAAATCACAAATAGGAATACAAGTAGCCCTTATAACAGTAGTTACTCCTTAGAACAGTAGCCCATCTCCAGCATAGAGTAATTGCTCCTTTTATCAATAGCCTAGCAGCAATACAAATTAGATCAAGCTCAAGCCTCAGAATACCTCAGAAGCAGAATTAGCACAGATAGGAATACAAGTCAATCAGCAATACCACAACAATACACATAGCATACACAGCTCCAAACCATTGAGTTTCCATCAGGCCAACACTACAGCAGACCCCAAACACCATTTTATCACCACCATTTTATCATCCCATAGAAGCTGCACAGACCAGAACTGCCACAGACAGAACTAGACCAGAGCAGAACAGCCAAATTTACAGCAACTCTTCAGGCCTGTATATAACAGCATACACAGCAGACCCCAAACAGCCAAAACAGCCACCAAGTCAAATAATAGGATTCTTGGCAAACCAACAGATCAAACAGAGATCAGCACATATAGATAGACAAGCCAATTCAAAAAACAGCCACCAAAACAAACGGAACAAAGTAGACCAACTTAGCAGACCAACAGACCACAGCCTAAGCAGCTAAGAAGCAACCCAGATCAAACCAGACAAGGCCACACCAAACCTGAGGCAAAATTGACCAAAGAGACCGAAGAAAACACCAGTAAATCAGATAAGGCCCCATCCTGTTAAACAATCACCAAAACTTGTAGCTAACTGCTTCCAAACAGAATCTGGATTAAAAGCAGCAGCAATAGGATAGGTGACCTATTATCAGTTCAGCCTTTTTCATAAAGCACCAAAACAGATAGCCTCAAGACCATGTATCAGTTCAGGCTTCTACCTTAGTAGGCCAATAGATTTTGTCTTTGGCTCTACCTATTATCACCCATCCAGACTTTGTAACCTTCTACCTACCAAACAATACCTGATGTCTCTGAGAATAAAAGTGGAAACCTGATGGAAAACTCACAGACAATGAAACCTAGTTGTGCAGCCAATGAAACCTGATCGATATACCTGCTTTATTCAAGGGACAGTTTTACACAACTGGATGTACCACAAGCCACAATCACAGCATATTAGAACAAAACAGATCACAATAAGATCACAGCAGAACAGATTTAATCAGCCACTGACAGCACAGCAGAACAAAATTAATCAGCCCTACTCAACCCGTGACACCACCACTGCTGCACCCACACAACACAGTAGTACAGAAAAGCTCCAAATCAATGAGTCCAAAAAAAAAGGCAGATCACAAAAACACAGCAGCTCACAGATCACAGCTCACAGATCACAAACAGGACTGTTCTCAACTCCCCTACCTAATATAATATTGAACCTGAGGCAAATTGAAAACTACATCATTCACAGAGAACACCACTTTGGCTGGGGAGGATTTAACCCACAAAGCTATTCTTGCTTTGACAGTTTCACATAATGCTTCCAAGTTAGGCTGAGAGCCATTAAAGACACAGTCATTTCTATGTTTCCAAGTGGACCAAAAAACAGCCAAAGGCATAACCTTCCACGGCATTTTCTCATTCTTTTGGGTGAATACGTTTTTAGGATAGAAATCATGGTGAATCGGACGATTCATAATCGATTCGCGATTTGATTCACTTTTATGATTCATACAATTCTTAAAACTATTGTGTATGACAGGTTCTAACCTTTTTTTTATAGTGAAAATGACATAATACAACTTTGAAGAGTGTTTAATATGAAAACAAGTAATACTTGTGCATCATTTGTCGTTATTTTGGTAATCAGAGACTATTTAAATAGTATTCAATTAGATCCCGTCAAACCCAACATGATCTTGTACTTTTTTCTCAATTTTTTTCTCCAACAAATGTCATAATACATCTTCTAAAGATGCTTAAGGTTAAAGTAACAAACACACATGAATTATCTATTGCTTAAGTGTTTTGGTTAAAAAATAAACGATTTCATTTAATTCTTTCTTCATATTACACTCTATATAAGGTTTCTAGGTCCATTTTTTGAATGTCAAGTGAGATTATATTATGGTTGGTAAGATTTGGCATACATCTCTTGACATGAAGTTAATGCCCTCCCAATCAGATGGTGTAATTATATCTTTATACAAGAGTTATTTTATAAAATATGTTAAAATCAATTTATTTCATTCTTTTTCATATATACATTTGTTTAACAATATGTTTTACAGTTTCTATTGAATCTTAACGATTCTCGATTCACAATACGATTCTTGATTTGACAACTATATATATATATATATATATATATGTATATGAAAAAAATGCAATTAAGTTAAAAATGAAGGATATATAGGTATATGTATGACATAGGAGAGAGAACGTGAAATAAGAGAAGGAAAAAGAAGAAGCCAAAGAAATATTAAGATCATTTCACATTTGTCATTAGCGGTGTTAGTATTGCATTTTAGTCCAAAACACATAAAACCTTTTTGGCAATTTATAAATATTAGGGATGAAATGTTCTAGGGTCATGCCACGAGGGTAGAATGAATTTTTCCCTGAATTAAATTACAAGATGCTTAAGGGAATATCCTTAATTTAAATGGCACAATATATTCAAGTTAATTAACTTAATTAATTATTTTAAAATAAAAATTCCATACACTGAAATCTTTGAATGACAATCGGATTAGAACACACATAGATTCAACTAAAACTCCTACTATTGATATCGTGACTAGTTCATTGATTGCCATTCATGTCAATATAAAACATGTTTAATTATAGTCATTTTAGATTTCATAAAGTAACAAATCTGGTGTTTGTGCACGTGGACGTATAGAGCATGCATGCATTCTTACATGTGTGCGTATCAGTCGGGGGTAATGACTTCAACACATTTTGAACCAACACTTCTACAGTGTAATTAGATCAATTGCACCTATTTCTTGTGACCACAAGCACATGGTTTTGGCATATACAAGTTTTTTTAGCAATGAAGATTGGACCACAACCAAAAACAATTGAAGAGGAAACTTTATTAATTCTTTCTATTTCATTCCATTTTCAGTCAATTTCAATCTTACATGATATTGACAACTTGTTACAGAGGAGGAGCCACATCAAACAATATGGTAAATGTGACTTGCCAAAAATTTTGAGAACAAGTACATAAACAAGGGACAAATTTAATGAAAATTATTTTAAGCAAAGAGGAAGGAATCATCAATGAGAAGAAGTAAAAATCTTGAGGAGGATTTCTCGGCCTGTCATGGCTGAAACTGTTCACGTTATTGCAGCAATCCAGAAGCACAGTTGAAAAGAGAACCAAGCTAAAATATATATATATATATATATATTCAATCTACGATAGATAGATATAAATAGATAAAAACATATCTAGATGACATATATATATACCACTAACAAGAACTAAAAACAGAGACAAATCTAAAAGAATGATCATATTGAAGATGTACGTGCACATCAAACTTCAACAACAACAAATCATAAACAAATCGTCAAGATAGATAGATCATATTCAACTTTCATTGCAACAATAGAATCAAAAACCACAATTCATAGCTTTCATACACCAAATCAGATCAGTTTTATTAAAGCTAAAGGATGAGGTCGTCGAGATCAAGCATATTTGCTTGAAGCTCGGTGAGACGACGTAGAGATCAAGCAGAGAGAGAGATAGAGAGATAAGAGGCAGGAGAACCGTCGTAGGATTAGGGTTTGATAAGAAGCGAGATCAATCATGGAATAAAAGAAGGGTTAGTGTATGTACCTGAAGGATGAGGTCGTTGTATCGTAGATATCGATGATCTTGTTGTAGGATTTGGAAGCCATTGTGTCGCTGTGGATCGCTCACGACGGTCAGATCTAGGACTCAAATCTGATTCAGATCTCGATGATCTTCTCGGATTCGGCGGAGGCACAGGCGGAGGAGAAGGAGGAGGATCATCGATGATGTAGATGTGACGATCTGTAGCGATGGGGTGAGGTTTGGCGGTGGAGGAGAATTTGAAAAAAATGTTGTGTGAAAGCTATAAACAGAGAACTGGGGTGGGCGCGTGATTTCCCTCTAAAAAAATTTCGCCTTTACCGACTAAATTCGTTTTTTGTCGCAAAATCTCAAATATATAACAACAAATTTTTTTAGTCGCCAAATCTCAATCAACGGCGACTAAAATATTAGTCGCTAAAAGTACTAATTTGACGACTAATTTTTTTTGGTTGCTGAAAATAAGTTTTTGGCGACCAAATTTTTGGTTGCCAAAAAATATGTGACCTTCCGCGACCAAATTTGTAGTTGGTCATCAAAAGTATACCACTTTTTGTGACCAACTCATTTTTTGGTCGCCAAAATATAACCTTCTGGGACCAATAATATTTGGTCGCCAAAAATAATGATCATTCGCGACTAATTAATATTTGGTCGCCAAATGTCATTTTTTTGCGACCAAAATTTTTTTGGTCGGCAAAAGTGGTCGGCAATTGTGCAAATTCTTGTAGTGAAAATTCTACCAAAAGTTTTACCAAATGTCTCACATGGGTGTGGGACCCACATAGGATTATTTGGGGATTATTTGGGGACCCACATAGGCAATTGTGCAAATTCTTGTGGTGATAATCCTATGTGGGTCCCACACCCATGTGAGACATTTGGTAAAACTTTTGGTAGAATATTTGGGGTCTCTAACATTACTCCGATAAAAAACATTGAAAAGATTGAAGGGATGAGAAACTGTCACGCCCCACCTTTTATTACTCGGAGTCATTACCAAATTCTTTAACTTAATTCAATTTCAGAGATAACATGCGGAAATAAACTCATACATTCAATCCGTAGAAGTGATTAACAATACTCTCATTCGTATGCAAAGTAAATATTACATGAACTAACTTAATAAATTGCCCTTGGGCTTACATCATTAAAAGTACAAGAAGAAGGGTGTAACCCTTTACAACAATGGCATTCCGCCAACATAACTGAGGCCCCGTGGCCAACAAATAAGAAGATCCAAATCTTGTAGCACACCCTGCTAAACACCTGAAAAAAATTCAACAACGTGGGATGAACATATAGTCCAGTAGGGAACTCAACATGCTCCTTAACAATAACAACATTACAGATAGCTATGATCATGAACACCCATTCTCATACTAGAATAATAATGTGACAGTTTAAACAAAATATATATATGAATATATATATAGACTTTTCTTGAAAACAATCATTTAATTCACCGCTATAAGCGATTTATCCTTCCTTTTTCCTTTCATTAACCCCCGTTCCCAATCTTTTATAACATTAACAACTACTTAGAAAAATAGATTCACTAAGCCCATTACTCTTCCATTTGCCACACATACAACAGATGTGCCTTTCCAAAACATATTTGGCATTTCAATGCAATTCCAATTATATCATAATTATCCATGCACACCACTATAGAAAAGATAACAACTCAACTACATACATAAAATCAATCAATGAGTCAACTCGTCCCTCCAACACTGTTACAAATACAATCCACAATGTTTCCAGATACACTGAAACAATAACAAAACAACACTGCACTACTCACCACAATAACAAAGATACACTTCTCACCTCAATCTACCAGTTTACCAGGCGCTAGCTGGAAGGGTATGGTACCTTAGATTATCAGTGCGTCAGTTCTCCAGGCGCTAGCTGGAAGGGTATGATACCTCTGATTATAAGCGCAGAGTATATATATATGAACACATAGGTGTGTGGAGTCCATCCTCTATCTTCTCACACACACTGGAGTACAACCCCTCTCTTCTCCTCAACCAGAATACAAATATAATGTAATTCAGCATTTCATTACATAAGATGTTCAATCAACAATGGTGTAATACATACACAACAATTCAACACAACCTTATCATCCTCCACCGATGACCAAAATCTCCAGATGCATGCATATTATACATCAATTAACAGACCCAACTAACATGAGATTACAAAACTCAGCAACAACATGAACATGGTAGTTAAAGCTATACCCCACACAAGTGTGTTCAACACTCAAGATACAACATTCCAATTTTCTTATACTTGTTTCAAAATACCTTTCCCATTTCACAAAATGAATTCCACTTCCTTTGTTTTCACAAAAATCATTCCTATGGACAAAAGCCATACTTCATTTAAATTCACTACATTCTTTTCAAAGCCATTTCAAACTAATTATGCACATTAAGTCATAAACAATAAATTAGGGTCTTTCCTTCCTCTTTCTCAATATTGACCAAAAAGGCCTAATTAACATCAACAAACAACAATAACCACAATTAAGACTCATAATACCTAAGTATTTGCCCAAAGATCAAAACCCCTCAATTAATTTATTAAATCAAATAAGAAAATTTAGGGTTTCCTCTCCTTTCAACAACCACATGCTAATTAACACCCCAACTAGGCCAAATCATAACTAATGATAATAAACCCAAATTCAATAACCAACCCAAGGTTCAGTCCCATGATTTTCACAAATCCAACATGATACAATTTTTATGCAATACAAAAACTACCACATGTCTATCTATAGACGAAGTATTGAAAAGAAACAAGGAGAATCCCTACCTCGAACGAAGAACACAAATGGAGAAGATGACCCAAAATCCAAGTGCTCCAAATCCACTATTTTTCAGATTAGAATGAAGCCCAAGCCGCCCTCTATCTTATTAACAAAGGACCTAGGATGGATTCATACTAGAAGTAGATGAAAACCTAGAGAGAAGATGAGTTTAGAGAGAGAGAAGTCGGACCTAGGGTTTGGAAACTAGAAGAGGATGAAAAACTGATCAAAATCCCGTTGCTGCCTAATTAAACTGGACAGGCTCGCTCGAGCGAAGATTTGGTCGCTCGAGCGACCAGACACAGGAAAGACTCGCTCGATCGAAGAACATCTCGCTCGAGCGAAGAAACACTGCTCTCAGGTCTAAACGAAAAGCAAACGCTCGCTCGAGCGAAGGAACCCTGGCTCGAGCCACCAGACACAAAAATCAACCCTCGCTCGAGCGACCAAACACTCGCTCGAGCGACCAATCCAAATTCTGGACAGTAACCCCTGGTTTCAAAACCCAACCAAAACAAAACAAACCTGCCCAACACATCCGATAACTCAAAAGAGAAAATAAAGGATGAAAACCACAATTATACATTGAGAGAACCCAAGGAACCTAAGCCCGGATACAACAACCAAAAGGAAAAAGACCGGGGTCGCTATAGAAACCGTATTAATTTAAGAGAAACAGTGAGAAAAGAGTATCTAAAAATTCATGGCTTGTTTCTCAGTATTATTTGATAAGAAAACAAACATTGTTCTATATAAAATTTGGATAAATAAGATTTGGGGAAATACAATTAATTTCATATTTTTGACAAAAATTATGCTAACTTCTCTTTTAATATGGCTGAAGGTGTTAAAACTAATGCAAATGATGGTAGACACTAAAATAAATAAATATAAACATGCATTTGAAATGAAAATATATGACAATATTATTATTTTTTTCCATTCATACGACTAACAAATCATGGATGAAAAATAACTTGACTGTTATATTTTAAAACTTTAAGAGAAGTCAGTGTACTTATGTTAAAATTGTAGAGCCTATACTGGACTTACAAACCCAAACTACATCGACTCCCAATACATCGACTCCCAATACGTAAAGTTGTTTGATTTTGAGTTTTTAAAATCAATTTTTTGAATTTGTATGTTTTATTTTTTAGAATTTTTTTATAGGGATATTTACTAATAAATCTCATTTCACAAATAAATACTTCAATTAGTCATAATTTTTTTTATTAATCTGTTAAGTCCTATTAGTGAAAAATTTCATTCTACGTGGTCTCTTTAGTGTACTTTTTCTAAATATGACAACGTGACGATTATAATATGACACTCTAAAAAAACTAAAAACATTTTAATATATTTTTTCCAAATGTAAGAGTATCTCCAATGATTTGCCATTAGAGCTGTCAAAGCTATTTTATAGCAGGTGTGCACAAGAAACGTTCTCCAGTGGTCTGCCATATCCCCTGCTAAATTATAGCAATGCTATAAGTGATGCTAAATTTGACTAGAGTTTTGGCACTTGCCAAACTTGCCAGCTCAACAACAACTAATTGTTTTTGATTTCCCACCAACAAGCAACCAACAACAACAAACAAGAATTGAACAAAAGAATACCAAGAAAATTTTAAATTTTCTTCAAATTTTTACATAGAAATTTTCAAAAATAAATTATACAACAAATATTTGTAGAGAAAAAAAATATCAAAAAATGAGGGGAAAAAATAAAGATTGTAGGAAAAAAATATTAAGAAAAAAAATAGGGGGGAATACCTGTAGAGGAGCTCCAACAAATCTTAGTAGAAAGAGAGAAGAATACAGAAACCCTAATATTTCCAAGCTATGTATAAAATCCCACAACAAATAGATGGATATTCGACTTCAGTAACTTGGAAAAAGCACCCTTATCCTCATAGGATTCGGCTTCAACAAATGGGAATTCAAGGTTTGTTGCTATTGGAATATTGTCGGTTTAGTAATCTACAGAGAAAAGGCAATAAGAATTGGACTCATCTATGAGAATGAATCATTGAGTGAAGTAGGTTTGGGCGAGATCGGAGATCAGAGTGCCATGAATGAGATACAGACTTGAATCGGTAAAGAGATTTCATGGGTAGAAGAGATAAATAATGAAAGATGAAAGATAATCAAAGAGAGAGGTTAAAAAAGAGAGGAGAGAGAGAGAGAATAGAAGGATCTGGAATGGAAATGAATTTTTTTTTTTTTTAGGATTTGGAAATGGTCAATGGATGAGATGCGTTTGGAATGATCTGGAATGGAAATTAATTTTTTTTTATATATTTATTTATTTTGTAATGGTATGTGAATAGTGGGATGAATTATGTTTATATTTTTTTTTCAATTTTATTATTATTTTTTTTTATGTTTGTCTAGTCAGGTGGAATGTAAATATATAATTTTTTTTTCAAAAAAGTTTTTAAAATGTCATAAAAGACCAAAAATAAACAATAAAAAAATCACTAAAAAACCTATAACTAAACAACACTTACAGAATTAGAGGGAAAGTTAGTTGAGATTTGCTAAAATAGCATGTGACCATTGGAACAACATTGCAATAATTTGACAATTTACTACTATTCATTACCAAAGTATAGCATTGGCAATGCTATTACAGCATTTGTCATTGGAGATGTTCTAACATGTGACATTTCAACATGGCAAGTGTGTGTGTCAATTTCCGACCACACTGCCAAACAGGTACTCAGCTGGAGAACACCGGCAGAATAGATTAAGCCTGAACAACCTGTCACAGAAAAGATAAGATTCCAATGGTGGTTCGTCCACCCAGTGGCTTTCCGACGATCAAGTCAGTTATCTCTCAAAGATAGCAAAAGTGCTTAACTCATTGTTCAGAATACAAAAAGTGTACTTTAGACCCACGAGGGTGCCTCTCTTTTATGGCCAACACTGACCTAATCCCAATAGAAGCCTAGCTTCAATGGACTCTGGCTCAATGCTAATCCTGGACTCCCAGTTAGATTGGGATAAACTCTCCAAGAGTCTTCTCTTTATCCAAACTGAAGTCCTCTCTCATTCTAGGACTCTTGTCCCTTATCCGCTTATCCCGGATCGGCGTCATGTATAGGACACGTGGCACCTCGGCTGGCATTTCGGTACCACTTCAGCCACGTGTTGTCACTCAAAAATTATGTCCCCACAACTGCCCCCTAGGTTCTATTACCTCGGCATCCTGAGGTAATGAAACCTATATCGTTTCTTCCATTTAGCACATCGGCTAAGCTCGCTTTGCCCTTCATTACCGAGGTCATCATTCGTTGGCTCAATACGACCAAGACTTAGTCAGTTTTCATCAATGCTTCAGAACCAATAACCAAGTTTGTTCAAGTTTCTTAGCCGAGATCGTCCCTCTAGCCGAGGTCCTGCTCTATTAAATCAAGAACTCCAAGAGTTTCAACACGCGTATGAGCTGTCACGCACAGTATTTCAACTGTTTTTGCTACCCGACTTTTCCCTACTGAGCCGTACCTGACACGCGCCATTAAGTCGCATCGCATCTGCGTGTGCCGTCTGACAAGCACGTCATCCTAGGCACACTAATTTCCATTTTGCCGCCATTCTACGTGTTTGATCAAAATCACCCCTCTCTCTCCATTTTTTCACTTTTTCACCACCGTTTTCGTGCAAGCTCTCTCTCTCTACTCCCAAATCCTCCATTGCTGCTTTTGCGAAGCTTTCTGCAACCACTTTCACTCTGTAGACGCGCCCGTGGGCCTCGCTACAATTCGGACTCGATTTGTGTCACGGTCCTTAATCTGAACCAAAGAGTCCAAATCCGGCAAATCGTTTTGAGAAAAAAAAATTTTAAAAAAGAAGTGCCAAACATGGACTGCTTTGCCAGATACAGAGTCGCCACCTAAATATTTTTTATGGGGGAATTTAGGAAACCCTGACTCGGTGCCAAAGGCCACGTGTCCGTCATCACCAAAGTTGCCTTAGCTCGGGAGCTAGGGTACGATTGGGGAAGGTCAGCTATGAGCACCCCCTCTCGCCCGATCCGAAGATCGGCCTCTACTAACCGTGATATCCAATTTTGAAAACGTTATGTGTTTTTATCCTGATTATTAGCCTAGAATTACTATGTTATGCGCACAGCACAAAAGTATAGACTAGATCACCTAATTTGGGAATAAGCATTGCATATCCGTTTGTTTTGAAAAATATTTTGGAATTTGCTACTCGCGAGTAGGCTAAAACACGGATTTCAATGAGCTATTCCAACTCAGACAATCCAACCTTCACCCACAAGCATTCAGGCAATTTATAACACATAAGCATCTAGCCACATGGTAAGCATGCTGTCATGGCAACACTCACACGCATGCAAGGATGCTAAAGCATAAATACTTACATAGTACTCTAAGCCAAAACAGGGAACTCGTTAGCAAATCAATGTATGATCCAAGTCCATGTTAAGTGCCTAATGCAACGCATACAAAATGCCACTAGAATAGGCTCCGCTAACCTAGAAGTGGCATGTGAAATGCACCAACATCATGTATTCAAGTTAGATTTGAAATACTAATGCAGTTAGCATGATGCGTCGAGCCCGGTGCATGCAATACTGATGAATGACGCACGCATGCATAGCATAAGGTATGCTAAATTAAACATGACCTATTACTAACCATCAAAGCAGGTAAGTAAAAGGGAGAAAGAAGTGGGGGTTGGAAGACATGCACACACTCACCTACACTTATTACAGATTCGCCCTCGCTCGGAGGGACCAAAAGAATAATACAATTCGAATAATGAATTAACTATCCTAGCTAATTAATCATTACAGACCAACTAAATTAATTAAACAAATTAATTAATTTAAGAAAGCAAGAAAAAGGGCCTCGGGATGAGGGCTCAATGCACGCGTGCTCGGGTCTTGCTCGGAAGTCCACTGCCATGCGTAGGCTGCCTCTGTTTTCCCTGCTCTGCCCCTCTGAAAACTGCCAAAGTCTCAGAATTGCTTCCCTGGACATTGGGAGACACCACCGGCTGAGGAGAATGGCCACCGGCAGTAAGATGTGATCATCGGCTGTTGATGAAGCTATCGGCCACGGATGGATTGCCGGTCGGCACTATGTGCAATCGATCGGCAAAAAGTTCCTGCAGAATCTGTTTTGACAGCAGCAGAGGGCAGAACTTTGCATGGCAATGCAATTCAAGTAATGTATGCACCAAACATATCCTTTATCATGTTTATGACTCAAAGGGACATGGTCCTTGGTCATCAAGCGCGCATTTCAATGCGTGATAGCCCAAGAGACCAAGTTGTGCATTTTTCATTTCAAATGTAATGCAATGCACATAGTCAAACCAAGGGGCTTCTACCTCTATCATGACTCACTTCAAGAGGTGAGGCAATGCATGCACAATGCAATGCAACCTAGGCATGCGAGCTAAGGATGCAACATGACAGTGCAATGTGTACATGCAAGTATGCAAGCAACCATGCGAGGTGAGCATGCAAACAAGCAAAGAGATGGACTTAAACATGATTAGGCAATTCTCAAACAAGCCTAAACCAGTGGCCAAAGTGCTCAAACATGGAGGCCAACACACGCACACACATGCACATGTTAAAGGGCTAATACTTAAGCACAAAAGGGCAACTCTCAAGCACACTTGAAAGAGGCATAACATGGACAATTAGCATGTAAATTAAGCTTTGAAAATCATGCAAGAACATGGTGCCAAACCAACCCAAACAATGCAATCAAGGTATGCAAGCAAAGTCCAAGACTCAAAGCAAGCTAAAGGGGTATTGAACCACACTTAACAAGACCAAACATGGCATGAATTCAATGACCCAAAACAGAGTTTTAGCACATAAAACAAAGCCCAAAAGATTACTTAGATGGCATCTAAATGACTTGAATTCAAAAGCATGCACAATGACCAAAACATGGAGCATGCAACACAAGCCTTTGACACATCAAAGGGACCATGAAATGCAAGCATACAAGCATACTAAGTGGACTGAAATGACATGGAAAATGGTCCCAACCCACTAAATCAAAGCAAGTAATGCATGCTATACACTCACACCCTTAAGGCCAACAAGCCAAAAATGCAAAGGGGCTATACAATGCATGCCAAAGTCGACCTAAACAACTAAGGACAAACCTTAATCATGGCAAAATAAACATGAAAGCTTCACAAAGCCAAGCCTAAAACATGCTAGAACAATGGTTTACAGCCTAAGGCATGTTAAGGCAACAAAATGGCATTACAAGGCATGTATGCTCGGCAAGCATGGTGTACCAAAACCAACTTAAAACAATGCTATTTCATGGCAAAATAAGCATAAATAACAGCTAAGGCATGGTCAACAAGAGCCTAAGCTAGGTGCTCCCTCAAGAGGCAAAAATGGTCCTTTTCAAGGACAACAAGGAGAGGGGGTGGCCCTCTCCTTCTTGGGATCTCAAGGCACCATCCTTACCACTGAAATCCCTCAAGATTTCAGTGGTGAGGAGGCCCAAACACCAAAGTCCTGGAGCTCACACAAAATAGCACAAAACAAGGGCCAAACAAGGCTTAAGAGGGGTCAAACAACCCCAAAGCTTAAAACACTCTTAACAAACTATTTAGAGGCCTTAAAAACAGAAATTTTATGTATTATATGCAAAGCCAAAAAACAGTTGCAAGATAGGTAAAAGTAATGTGCAAAAATGGGGTAAAAAGGGACTAGTTTCTTACCCTTGAAGTCCTCCTTCACAAATGATGATCTTGTTGCCTCCTTGAGCTCAAATCCAGTCAAGAACACCAAGAACAACCCTCTGGTCCCTCAACAACCAAGAGAAGGTGTAACACTATGTGTTTATGTGCAATAATATGGACAAACACACACTAGACACACACAAGAGAGAGATATAGAGATAGGAAATATGTATCAACCCTAACCCTAATCTAGAGCTCCCTCTGAAATTTTTTGTAACCCACATGCCAAGAGAGGAGCCCTCTTCTTATAGGCAACTCCCTCTTGTAAGGCGTTCAAAACAAGCCATCCAAGAGGGAAATCCCTCCATACACGTGTATGGAGGGGGGCAGAGTGGGTGCCAGCTATCACAGCTGGCACAAAATATCTACTAAAAGTAGATGAACAGTGATCGGCCATTCAAAATTGCCATTTTGACAAAATAAATGGCCGACCGGCAACAAAGAGTGCCGACCGGCAATATACATTGCCGATGGCATAAAATCACTGGCCGGTGGCCTCAAGCCATGGCCGGTGATGTGTGGGGATGCCTCACAAGGCATTCCCTGCCCCTCCAAGGCAAAACACAAGTGTTTGGTGCAAAACCAGACACAACACGGTCAAGTCGAGAGATCCTGAGGCAAGGCGCGCAATCGAGACCTCCGGGAACTCAAGACGAACACAAACAAGGGTAATTACCAAGTGTTCCAATGGTGACGTCCAAGTCTTGAGGACGGTCAAAAATGGGGTGTCTACACACTCTCCCCCTCCGGCGAGGCTTTTGCTGCACTTCTTTGCACGCTACCACCGTCAGACTCCGGCAAATCTCATATCGGCGAGATTATCTGTGGTAAGTCACTATTTTCCCCTTCTTTAGTTTCATACTCTATTGCCTTTGCTTATTTGCCATGATGAAAACATTCATATGCTCCTGTTTCTGTCTATGTTTCAAATTTCACCCTTTGTATGCTTAAACATGTTCTGTTTCATCTGTTTCTGGGTATACACACATACTCACACACTTGTTCATTTTGCCACTGTTTTTAGTCTCGAACCCTTGTACACACTTTGTCACAGTGTTCTTGACAATTTATCACCATTCTTGACTCTGAATCATTGTTCTTGTTTCTGCTTTTTGTGTCTTTTTCCAGATTCTTGCCCTCAATTCTTGTTTCCGTAGCCTTAGGTTTGGGACTTGTTCTAAAACTTACAAACTTTAGGAAAAATTGAAACAAATTCCCTTTAGATCCTCAAAAACCCTTGCCCCAGCATTCGTTTAGGTTTTGTCGAGGTCCTTTAAACCCTAACAAACCACTTCCTTTTGTAATCCAACATTTTCCCTTTAAGCCAACGTCATGGGTATGTTGAGGTGGAAGGTAGACACCCCAATTAAGCTAGAATACTTTAGGCAGGAGTTTGCCATCCATGCTGATGTCCACCTCAGGTTGGCTGGGGAGGAGGACTCCATCATGCCTAAGGACGACTCTATGCTTTTTCCAGTCATAGCCTTCGTAGAGTATGGACTTAGGCTCCCTCTCGATATCCTTTTCTGAGAAGTCCCTCACTATTATAAACTCAACCTAATGCAATTAGCCATTAACTCTTACAGAGTCATCAACAGTATCATTGCCTTAGCTAGCCGAGAAAATGCTAGGGTAACTCTAGCCGACATCCAGTACTGCTACACCATGTGTGGCCTTAAGTCAGAAAAATACTACGTCTATTACCTTAAGATGAGGTCCACACAATACAAATTCATCGCCGACCTCCCTGATTCCAATAAGGGTGCCGGGGATGATTACTTCATCGTGTCGAGCAACTGGCAGTTCATTCCAGATGATGACCTTCACCTCTACCCTCTAAGCTGTACATTGTTCAGAGAGGGAGATGGTAAGAGCCAAGTGTTTACTTTTACTTGCTCAAGTCTTTTTTACTTTGATATTTTTATATGTTCTAACGTCTGTATGTTTTATTTTTGCAGTTCTTCTTCAGCCTCCAAAGGACTTCTGCAAAAACTTCTATCCCAGCAAGGATTTTAAGAAGCTGTTGGGTCTGCCAGTTATGCAGCGAAAAGCTCCTTTTCTACTCAACTACATCCCAACTTACAAGTCGGTACTACCCGACGTCTCGAGAAAAAACAAGTCTCCTCCTTCAGCAACAACTCCTGCTACAACTTCATCACCTCGGCCAAATCAGGGATCAACCTCTGGTCCAGTAGAACAACCATCAACCTCGGCTCCACAACTAATCATACCTTCTCAATGCAAACGCCAACGTCGAATTGTAGCCGTCGAGATGGGTTATAAGAAGGCTGTAGCAGACGACCTTTTAGCCGACATCCTTGACTCTGTCACCCCACAACCTTCACCATCCCAGTCTCAGTCAAAGCCAAAGCCAAAAAGACTGAAAAAAGCCCAACTTAAGGCAACAGTAACTCAGATCGACTCTGAGGATACTTTGCCGATCTCCAAAATTGCTGAGGTAGAAAAAAGTGCCTCCGCCGCCAAGAAGAGGCCCGCCGAGGCCGCTCCATCTGAATCAACCCTGTCAAAAAAGCCGATGTCAGAGTCTGCGACAACCTCGGAGTCCATGAAATCTGATGCCCCCTGGGCCCCTCCCATCACTATTGAGGACAAACCAGTCAGGGTCGACGATAGCGCGACTGACCTTGAAGTCGGCGTCGCTCTCTCCACTGCCTTGCTCCTTCCAAAAGACCTCGAACGCAACGCCGAGGTCAGCGAATATGAAAACTTCGCTCTAATGTTGCAGCACTCCGTTCAAGTAAGCCCCCAACACTTGGTACTTTTCATTCTCTATTTTTCCATACTTAGAGAATTTTACTAACTTTTGTTTTCCCATTTCTTTTAGGCGATCCAGCACGCCCACTCCTTCGCGATGCAAGCTTTTAACATCAAGAAGGAGTTGGTCAACAAGACCAAGGAGGCTGCTAGTTTGCTGAAGACAATCAACAAAGCTGAGGCCAAGATAAAGACACTGATAGATCAGGCCAAGGCAGCAAAACAAGCCTAAGACGAGGCCGAGGAGAAGGCGGGAGCTGCTGAGGCCATTGCTAAGGTCCTTGAGGTTGAGAAAAAAGATGCCGAAGCGAAGACCACCGAAGCCCAAGCTGAGCTCATTGCTGCCTTAGCCACAAAAGAGGCCGAGATCAAGGCGGCGAACGAGAAGACGTACGCCGAAGGGGCAGCCGATGTCCGCGAGGACTACAAGAAGCAGGTTAAGAGGGCATGCAACAAGGGTTACTCCCTTAGTTAGATGGCTATTTTGAGAGAACTGGCTGCCCGAGGACTCTCCGCTTAAAGACGAAAGCCGACTTGTCCTGCCATTCCCCCTTACTCCAAGCCAATCCGAGAACAAGGCTGAGTCTGAGGAGGAAGCTGAGGTCTAGAAGACGGAAAAAGCTGCTAGGGCCAAGTCCCTAACTCTGAATAAGCAAGTCTTGAACTTGACTCAAGATGAGGAAGATGAAGTCTCAAAGGGTGCCTCCTCCCAGAAAACAACCTCCGAGGTGCCAATCGCCGAGAGGAGCATCGATCAGACTCTACAAGAGATCGACGCCAAACTCGAGGCTGAGAAGGCTGTCGAGAAGTCTTCCCAACTGTCTTCTAGGGTCGAGACACAGTCCGCTACCGATGCCAAGTAGTTCATTTTGATGCTCTTCTTTATTTCTTGTACTTACTTTTTTTTTTTTAAACTTTTGAAACAATGTTTAGCTCTTTATTTGGCCGATGTGCCTTTTTGTAATCTGAACAATTATTCTTCTATGTCAGGCCGAAGTGCCTTCTTTCCTTATCTGAATGCAAGTCTTCTTTTTTTACTAAGTATTTGAATGCTTGTCTTTTCTTTACTGTCTTGTATGATTCCATACTTAGAATATTCTGCATGTCTTCAAAGTACACCTTAACTGTGCAATTTCCTCGAGGTAAAATATTTCGGGTATAACTGTTGACTGTTTATCTCGGCCATGGCTTAAAACTTGAAAACATTTGTAAAAATATTTTCATAAATGTTTATCAAGACTTCTGTCTTCTACTATTTTCCAAGTCTTGGCAACATAGTAATCTCGGCAAGTACGTAGATACTTCTTTCAACATAATCTTGGCTTAACTTCAACTTATAAATTTTTTTTAAAATTTCAACAAGTGTTAAACCAACTTTAGCTTGTAGATTCCAACTCCCAAGCATCATTCTCTAGCCCTCTGCCCTCTAATGTGAACTTAAGCTCCACTTGGGTTCTCATTAAGCATGTGGCTTTGACTTCATTGCCGAGGTCAGATTCAAACAAAGACTGGTCGAGGTTACCAACCTTGTTCTTTTTGTTAATCTAGCTGACATGTACTTAGTTTCAATCTGTGTCTGACTCTGCCGATATGGCAGGTCTAGGTTAATTCAACTTAGTTCAACTCTATTATATGCAAGTATAATTCAACTCTGCCATATAATAAGTCTAAGTTATTCGTTATGTTTCAATCAAAAACATCGCTAACTTAGTTCAACTCTATTATATACAAGTATAATTCAACTCTGTCATATAATAAGTCTAAGTTATTTGTCATGTTTTAATCAGAAACATCGCCAACTTAGTTCAACTCTATTATATGCAAGTATAATTCAACTCTGCCATATAATAAGTCTAAGTTATTTGCCATGTTTCAATAAGAAACATTGCCAACTTAGTTCAACTCTATTATATGCAAGTATAATTCAACTCTGCCATATAATAAGTCTAAGTTATTCGTCATGTTTCAATCAGAAACATCGCCAACTTAGTTGAACTATATTATATGCAAGTATAATTCAACTCTGCCATATAATAAGTCTAAGTTATTCGTTAGGTTTCAATCAGAAATATCGCCAAGGGACTGGTCAACCGTGTTACACAAGTTTGAAATAAAAAATCGAGCTAAAATTTTATTATTACTTCGGCTAATAAGAGAAAACTTTAAAAAACAAAAAATCTAATGATAGAAAAACTTCAGATTGCAAGTATTCCAAGGTCTTGGCAATTCTTTGCCTTCACTGCCTTCAAGCCGATATGCCACATTGCCCAGGACCAAGGTGATTCTATAAGGTCCCTCCCAACTTGGGCCAAGCTTGCCCTCTCTAGGATCCTTTTTGTTGCCGACGACCTTTCTTAGAACGAGGTCCCCAACTTGGAACTCTCGTGGGTTAACCTTCTTATTATAAGCCCTAGCAAGCTGCTGCTGGTGTGCACTCAGTTTCTCTCTTCTTTCTTCTAACAGATCCAGGTTTCGTTCCAAGAATGCCTCATTGGTCCCATTTTCCACTCCCTGGGTTCTGATTCCTAGGATGCCGACCTCCAGTGGAATAACCACTTTTGTGCCATAGGCCATGGCAAATGGGGACTCCCCAGTTGATCTTCTTGGCGTAGTCCGATATGCCCAGAGTACACTGGGCAACTCATCCACCTACTTTCCCTTTGCTGCTTCCAGCATCTTCTTGATCCCATCCAAGATGACCTTATTGGATGTTTCTACTTGACCATTACTCTGAGGAAAGCTTGGAGTAGAGTAATAATTCTTGATCTTGTACTTTACATAGAAGCTCTTGATTAGGTTACTGTCAAATTGAGTTCCATTGTCTGCTAATATTGCTCTTAGGATCCCAAACCTGGTGATGATGTTTTCCATATGAAGTTTTTTACATCAATGTCCCGAATCTTTGCAAAGGGTACAGCTTCAACCCATTTGGTGAAGTAATCTGTTGCCACTAGCAGGAACTTCATTTGTCCAGTCGCTTAAGGGAGTTGTCCAACAAGGTCCATACCCCCTTGGGCAAATGGCCAAGGGCTGGACACTGGGTTCAGATCTGCCGTTGGTTGGTGTATCAAAGGTGTAAACCTCTGACACTTCTCACATTTTCTGACATAGGCTTCAGTATTTTTCTGCATATAGGGCCACTAGTACCCCTGAGTAATGGCCCTATGAGCAAGTGACTTGCCCCTAGTGTGGCTTTCACATACTCCTTCATGTATCTCATATGAGAAGTCTTCAACCTGTGAAGGATGGACACATCTCAAAACGGGACCAGTAAAAGATCTTCTGTAGAGATGCCCCTCTGCTGTCAGACTGAATCTTGCCGACTTCAGTCTGATCTTGTGTGCTTCTTTATGATCATCTGGAAGTTTTTCCTCTTTAAGGAATACTATTATTGCATTCATCCAGCTTGGTCCCATATCCACACACATTGCTTCATGCTCTGTGTTCAATGGTTCTATACTTGGACCTGACAAGTATTCAATCATTATTGTCCTTGTCTCTCCTGGTTTCATTGCACTAGCCAGGTTGGCCAAGGCATCAACATGGCTATTGTCATCTCGGCTAACCTGCTATAGTCGGCAATTTTGGAATAAGGCTACCGGCCTACCCACTTCCTTTACATAGGCCGACATCCTTTTATCTCAGGCTGCATATTCGCCTGCTGCCTGGTTGACGATAAGCTGGGAGTCACAGAAGACTATTACCTCGTCAGCTTCCATTGCTACTGCCAGCTTTAATCCTGTAATCAGTGCTTCATACTTGCTTCATTGTTTGAGGCTTTAAACCCCAAACGAATAGATTGTTCCAATATCTGCCCATCTGGCGATACTAGCATTATTCCTGCCCCCGCCCCCGTCCCTTGTCGGTTTGAACTTCCGTCAACAAATAGGCGAAATGAGTCGCCGACGTAAATACTGCAGGGCCTGAATTTCTCCTCTTTCCTTTATTTAGCTATCCCTAGCTGGGTTTCTCCTTGTTCACTTGGACCTCGGCTCAACGAAGCCCGATGTGTGATGGCACCTGGTGTGAACTCGGCCACGAAGTCGGCCAAAACTTGGCCTTTGATTGCTGTTCTGGGTTTGAATTCTAGGTTATATTGGCCCAACACCACTACCCATTTGGCTATCCTACCTGTCAAATCTCCCTGCTGCAACAGGGATTTCAAGGGATGCTTACTTAACACCACAATTTTGTGGGCTTGAAAGTAATGATTCAGCTTCTTGGAAGCCATTACTAAAGCCAGTGTTAGTTTCTCCAAGGGTAGGTATCTGGTCTTTGCATCAGCTAGGGTTTTACTCACGTAGTAAACTGCCCTTTGCTCTCCCTTTCCTTCTCTGATTACTACTGCACTCACTGTATACTCTGAAACTGCCAAGTATAAGAACAGCTCCTCTCTAGGTACTGTATTTGAGAGAACTAGAGTTGTAGTCAAATACTTCTTCAAGTCGGCCAGGGCGACATCGCACTCTTCTGTCCATAAGAAGTTTGTGGCTTTCTTCACTAAGCTGAAGAAAGGTTAACATTTATCAGAGCTTCTGCTTATGAATCTATTTAGGGCTGCAGCCCTTCCAGTCAACATCTGTACTTGCTTTGCCGATGTTGGGCTTTTTAATTCTAAGATGGCCTTGATTTGATCCGGGCTAGCCTCAATGCCCCTTCTAGTAACCAAGTATCCTAAGAACTTACCAGACCCAACTCCAAATACGCACTTCGATGCATTGAGTCAGAGCCGATATGTTCTAAGGATGTCAAAAACTACCTTCAAGTTTTCCAGATGATCCTCAGGTTCTTTGGTTTTCACGACCATGTCATCTATGTATACCTCCACTGTTCTGCCTATTAGATGCTTGGACATCTTGGTCACTAGTCTCTGGTAAGTTGCTCCTGCATTTTTCAACCCGAAAGGCATCACTCTGTGGCAATACAGCCCTTTTGGGGTGATAAATGCAATCTTCTCCTTATCTGGGAGGTACATAGCTATCTGATGGTACCCTCTGTAAGCATCCAGGAAGCTCATCCTTCCATGTCCTGAGGTGGCATCCACCAATTGGTCAATTTTGGAGAGTGGGAAACTGTCTTTAGGACAAGCCTTGTTTAGGCTGGTAAAGTCCACACAGACCCTCCACTTCTCATTCTTTTTCTTCACGACGACCATATTTGATAACCATGTTGGGTAGTTTACCTCTTGTATGGTTTTGGACGCCAGAAGTTTATCCACTTCTTCTTCTACTGCCTCAACATGCATTAACGTCAGCCTTTTTGCTCGCTAGATGACAGGTTTAGCTGACCTGTCCATATTCAGGCTATGGCAAGTGACCTCGGGGTCAATGCCAGGCATCTCGTACAGTGTCCAGGAAAACACCTTAATGTTTACTCTCAAGAATGCCTTTAGCTCTTTTTCCTCTACCTCGGCCAAGCCTGAGCCGAGAAGGAAGAAGCGCTCTTCATCCCTTTACTGGATAAGGATTTTCTTCAGGGCTTCCTTACTCTTGTCAACTGGCTCTTTGCCAACGTCATCCAGGACTTCCATGTTCTCATCCTCGATCTCTGCTGCTTCTATAACGCCCTCAAAATAATAACATTAAACCCATCAATATAAACATACATTTATATACAAAAGATCCACATTCTTCAATTCATCAGAGTACTTCATTACAAAATTATTACATGTTAACAACAAAAGCAAATGCCCTACGGGCGTACAGCTTTCCAAAGTTAACACTTAGTTAGAAAAGAGAGTACTAACTCAAATACATATTAAGCCCTTGGCTTGAATTTACATGTAATACATTAAAAAGAAATAAGACAACAAAAGTGTGTCTGCCTCTCGCCTCCCAAGCTATGTCCTTGGAGGTGGCATGTTACCTGTACCTGAAAATGATGTTCCCATATAGGGTGAGCCACCACCCAGCAGAGATATACTAAACCAACTATGAACAATGACTAAAAGATTAGCAATTGACAGATGGTCAACACTGATACATCCACATATATCATGTCACAATTTCATAACATACGAGTCTATGTCACTTTTCATTTTCCCTCTTTATTTAATAGATAGGCATATTAGCTATACCAATACATCAACAGATAAGCATATTACACATCAACAGATAAGCATATTAGCTGTATCCACACTTCACTAGACAAGCATATGAGCTGTATCTACACTTCTCAAAGATAAGCCTATGAACTGTATCTTCACTTCTCTAGACAAGCATATGAGCTGTATCTACGGAGTTCATCCCCCATCTCCTCCCAACACTATCCGGTTTAGAGGTATATCCCCTATCTTCCCCTAAACCGCGGAGTACATCCCCCATCTCCTCCTCTACACACAATGCATATAAACACAAAGGTTCTATACACAATCAATCAATACATAAAATTAATGTATTCTATTCGCCGTCATGCTCCATGACGCATTCAATTGATTAGTTTTAATTTACCTAATCATCATGCATTGTCTACAACAATCAAGACTATCCTCCACCGACAGCCCAAAGCAGTTATTTCTAAACAGAAAATAAGTGCACAAAATGGATATTAAATCAACATTTACTTCATTCCTCCATGCCAAACATGCATTTAGGTTTTATACAATTAAAACCCTAACTTTTGTAAAATTACACAAAGGCCCAACTCTCTCAAAATTACCCAACAGCCCCCAACATATCGAAATGACAAAATTTAAAGACAAAACTCATAAAGAGGAGTAGGATATCCCTACCTCGAAGTTAGAGCCCGGATGGAGAAGAGACCAAAACCAAAGTGCTCCAAAAGCCAAGATTTTCAGATCAAAACGACGCCCTCGACGATAAACACAACTTTTGTGAAGACCAAAGGTGAGGAAAATACCCCAGCTAGATCAAACCCTAGAGAGAAGGGAGTTTCTAGAGAGAGGGGCTCTCAAAAATGGTTTTAGAAAAAGTAGGAGAGAGAAAGGAAAGTAAAAAGTGATTTAAAATCACCCAGCGGATAACTCATATACGCATGACCCGCTCGAGCGGAGAACACAACGCCCGAGCGCCAAGAGCAAAAATCTGGACGTGCTCGAGTGCAATAAGGCCCGCTCGAGCTCTAAGACACAAGAATAAAGCACTTCCGCTCGAGCGCGAAAACCAGTCCGCTCGAGCGTAGATTTCCCCCTCCTAGAACTTATATCCAGAAAGTACTACCCGCTCGAGCGCCAACAAATCCGCTCGAGCGCTATCACTCGAGCGTAAACAAACCCGCTCGAGTGTAAAAATCACATCTACAGAAGTTTTGTAGGAACACGAAATACTAGAGGTGTGCAATCCCCGCTCGAGCGCAAGAAGACCCGCTCGAGCGGATCGCCTAAAAACTGGACAACAAGGAATTGAAACCAAGGCCTAACCAGCCTATAACAACCCTGCTCAAAACATCCTAAAACTCAATCAAGTGGAATTAAAGGATGACAACAAGATAGATACCACTACCAACTTCACAGAACCGAGTCCGGAATACAACAGAACAGTAAAGGGACAACCGGGATCGCTATAGCTTCTGCTTCTCGTATGTTGCAGGTGGATTTTATTGCTGCCATGGAGCAATTCTTCGCCTACACCTGATCCCCTTTGACCTCCTCAATGCCATGCTCTGATGGGAATCGCAACAACTAGTGCAACGTTGAGGGAACAGCCCCCATTACATGCAGCCATGGCCTTCCCAGGATGGCATTGTAAAGGGAGGGAGTGTCAATTACTGTGAACTCAGTTTTTACCTTCTTGGTGCCAGCCTGCACCTCCAAACTTACTACTCTCAGGGGCCACGTTGGCGTTCCATTGAACCCGACCATTGGACCATTGGATTGCTCCAGATCATCTTGGTGAAGGCCAAGCTCCTTGTAACACTTGACATACATGATGTCACAAGAGCTGCCCTGGTTAATTAAGAAGCGTTTCACTTGGCATTCTCCAATCTGGAGGGATATTACCAAGGCATCGTTGTGTGGATATTGTACCATCTCTAGGTCGTCTTCAGTAAAGGACACCACTAGTCCTTGGCACTCGTCTGCCCTGGGTCTTTTCTGCTAGACTTGATACACATGCTGCAAGTGCTTTATCTTCGGAGTCTCCCCACGTATTTCGTTCTCATTGACCTTCGAGTGAATTACATTGATCACTCGAGGTCCGCCTGCCTGCAGTTGTAGTACTGGAGGAGGCGGTGTTGCCGGTGCCTGAGGCAGTCTTGCTTGCTCTTCCCTTGTCCTGGCCTCGTCTACAAGGTCCCTTAAATGACTTTGTCTTACCAAGTTTTCCAGATGTGCCTTTAGGGTTCTTAGTGTATTTTTTTAAATGTGCCACTCCATTTTGATAGGCAAATAAATTATTACACATTCAAAAGAATTTAATGGATCACAAAAAAAAAAAAAATTATATAAATTATAAATTCAAAATATGAGATTTATTTATCAACTTCCCTTACGTATTACAGATTCTTAAAATCATCGTTAGAAGCTTCCTTGAAGTAAAAGTGACTGTAAGTAATTATTTGGCAGCTCTTTCATCCTTCATGAGTTACACGTCTCATATTTTCATGTTTGACAATTAAAGAAAATCTTCAAATTTCTTCAGATAATTTGGTTTGTTTAGCATAATTATTTAAGTTCGATTCGTATTTTATTTGTTAAAAATTAGTTTAACATTGATTTGTTATATACACATGTCAAATTTAAATACATTTAAAACAATTTTTTTAACCAAACTTAAACAACCTATTACAAACTGAGCATTATAAAAAAAGTAAACTATTAGAGTTTGACATGTTACAAACTCGCACAATTTGGCATAAATGCACTTATTTGAATCACATCACCTCTTTATTTTTTTGTATATTTTTTCATAAAAAGTCAAAAAGTATTGTTATTTAGATCATTTTAAACAATCTGTTACCCAAAAAGGAACTTAAGAGAGGGGGTGAATTAGGTTTCTAAAAATTAAAATTAATAATACCCAAGTAAAATTAACTACTAGTACAACAAATTATTAACAAGTACAATGATGAACGTAGCAGTAAATGATCAAGCAAAATAACAATGAAGTATAACTAACATACAGGGTAAATCAAATGATTAGCACATGACTATTAGATAGATATAGCAATAGTAGGAAAGTAAAGAGATTAGGGAAGAGGAGACAAACAGATTTATAGTAGTTCGGCTTCAACCAAGCCTACTTTCACTCCTCAAGCTTTACTTGAGATTTTTCACTATCTTCTAGCTTCACAGGGTGCTAACAACCTTTTCACAGATGGAGCAATCCTCTACAGATTTTACACAGACTTTCTAAGTCAAGAACACTGAGTGTACTACACTCTTACAAGGTTGAAAAAAAAGTGTTTTTGCTTTCATAGAAAGCTACAATAATTATCTCTCAAAGATAGATATAAAAATGAAACTCTGATTTTTCTGTAAACCTCACACAGGAAAGATGAGCTTAATGCTATAAGGCTCAGTGTATAATTTCTTAGAGAGGATGTAAACAAAAATTAAAGAACACTTCTCAGAGAATTTCTCAGAGAATAGATGTGAGTGATTATAGATCAAAAAATATTTTTTGGTTTTTTTTTGTAACTTGTTTACATTAGAGGCTTTTGTATATATAATGAAATTTATAGCCATTTATAGCCGTTGTATTCATTTGAATTTATAGCCGTTTATAGCCGTTATATTCATTTGAATTTATAGCCGTTTATAGCCATTGTACTCCATCATTACTAATTTGAATATCTTCCACTCTATTATTACAAATTTGAATATCTTCCACTTGAACCTTTTGAACTGTTGTTGTGCTGGGCTGTTTGAACCTCTGTTTTGGGCTGTTTGAACTCCTGATTTAATTAAATATTAAATACATTATAACAACATTGAGGATAAAGGTTTAGGTGAAAAATAATGGGACAAAATAAATTTTAATTCTATTTTTCTCTTTCAAATAAATCATCAAAATAAATTTTGATTCTATTTTTCTCTTTTAAATAAATTAAAAACATAATTAAATAAATCATCAAAATAAATAAATCTAACAATCTCTCCCTTTTTGATGATGGCACACAATGATGTTTTGATTTGATTTGGGTGTGAGAAAGGCTCCCCCTCAAGTCATGCTCCCTGAATTCATTTTTAATACATAGGTTAGCACATGTGTAATAAATAAGCTTTAATCAACAACATGATATAAGATTAAGATATCAAACTATAAATACATAACATCAGATTAGTTTGAAAATAATACCATAATACATAACATCATATAATTTCTCCCCCTGTGACATTATCAAAGAAAATCATGGGTCAGAATCTGGAGGAGAAGGAGGAGAATGATAGTGATACATGACATCTATACAATTCAAAACATATATATACATATATGCATACACATACAACTCTCCCGCGTCTCTCTTTTTCCTTCGATAAACGCGTTTTACACGCTGCCTCACTTTTACGCCATTGGTCAACAAAAGCAGGCCTCGATTTGTACGTGCCTCGGTTTCCTCTCCCTCCTTGTCTTCTTCTTTTTTGCCTTCTTCTTAATCACACACTCTTCCATTTTCTTCTTCACCATTCTCTTCTATGTTTTCTTCACCATTCTCTTCTATCTCTTCTTTACCACTCTCTTCTGTTTCTTCTTCTTCATCGAGAGACAAAAAAAAAAGAAACTGAACGGAGGAGGCCAAACCTCAGTCTGTTCGCTTCTATTTCTCTGTAACTCATTTCTTTGACACCTCTCACCTCTAATCCATGGCTTCCTCATCCCGTCCCCTCACTCTATTTCCGGACTTGAACGATCCCATAAGCTCTGCTGGACCGAGTACCCCTACTCCTACTCTTCCTGTCATTCCTCTTCCTAACCTTCCTATGATGTCGATTGAGCAAATCATGGTAGCTCAATCTAACATAGAAGCCAATCATTTCACACTGACGTCCTGTATGGTGACGGTGACGGTGACGGTGACGGTGACGGCAGTCACAAAATTGGCTCACCGATTGCAGAACAGGACGAGTGAGCTCCATCAGCTCAACACCCAAATCTCTCTGCTCCAGTGCATGTACAAGGATGCGCGAGCAGAAATAGGCGCACTGAAGGCCAAAAATAAAGAACTTAAACGGAAAACCACCTCCATGGCCTGGTTTGGAGCAATGTCGTTCTTGGCCTTTGATAGTCAGCGGGGAGTCGTCGCTCTCGACGAAAGCACGGGAGCATGGGCGTCAAGGGTTGCCCAAGGGGATAAAAAGAAGAAGAAAATGATAGAAGATGCGAGTAAGTAAGATCGGCTTGTCATCGGAAAAAAATGAAAGGTTTTTTTTTTTGTTTATGTTTATTTTGATCGGCGGGTGGCCGTAAAAAAAATGAATGATGTTTTTTTTTATGTAAATATTTATATTTTGATTTGTTGTTGTGTTTATGTTTAAGTACTGAAAAATGAAATTAAAAAGCAGAGAAAAAAATTAGAAATTTAAGCCCAAATAAAAAATAATAATGAGAGACCAAATTGTTAATGAGTATATGAGAAACATTTGAGCATGATCTAATTCTCAATTTCTTAGTAAGAGCATACCAATCTTAAGACTATAATAGACATAACAGTGCATAGATCAAACAAGGTTGCCAAGCAAGAGCATAAATATGGAGCTAAAGTTCAAGTCACTATTCCATGAGGAAAATGATCTTCCTCTTACATTATCAACAACTAATCAGCTCAAAGGTCATGTTGTAAGAATTAAGATACCAAAAGTATAGAGATATCAAAATAATCAGAGATACTAAAACAATCAAGTCTCTTTTTCTTCCTCGATAACATTTTTAACAAAATCAAGTATAACGAGGGAGTATGGTACAACACAAAGGATGAAAGAATGTAAGTCTCATTATAGCACAAATAATTATCCATATCAAGGTAGCTCTATGATACCAAAAAACTGATAGCACATAATGATCATACAATTGAAGCTCATACCATTTGACAATAATGGGCAAAAAACAATAGTAACATGTGAAGGTGCAAACCCATAAGTTTGATATCAAAAACAGAATAGAAATTGAGGGGATTTTAAAAAATAGTCAAGTTTAAATTTTTCCCTTTGTTTCATTTGGAAAAATCAATAGGAGATATGATAAATGAAAGCTCATAACTGAAATGTTCTCGTCAATAATATCAAATAGGACGCCAAAATGATACCAACATGCAATCTACCAAGGATACTAATATGCAATCTAGAAGATTTAACAATTTTAGCTAAAGCATTATGTAGAATACCAAACATTGCTCATAATAGGTTAAACTCAATATAATCTCATGGAGCTAATGTAATTCCTAAAAAAAATGAAACATGTTCAAGGTATAGCAATCCATATGCCAAGAAAAATCATGAATTTCAATATGTACCACACATTTAAGCATAGGCATGATTTTTAGGTAAGAGCATCATCAAAGAGTATACATTGCAAATCATATGAAGCATAATCAATCTTTTTCATATCAAAGTAATAACAGTATTAGCTCAAGGGATATAAGATAGAATTTTTACCTCAAAAGCTTAAGAGAGTATATGAGGCATATGTTAGGTTCAAGAGATGGAAGCTTTTCAATCTTCAATTTTCTTTTCATGAGGAGTTCATCTCAAAAGGGTTGAACAAGTATGTTAGCAAAATGATTTCTCCCCTTAAGTTGGTGCTACCCTTTTCTAATGTGATTTGCGTAAATATAGTATTCATAGAACAATCACTATTACTCAATAAAAATACATCACAAATCACTTCTTATCACAAACTCAAAAAGTGAAAAATAATTCAATGATCAAACAAGAGTTTGGAATGCTATTTTTCAGAATTTTCAAGTTGTAGCACATAGCACAATATGCATAAGAAAATAGTGTTATGGTCTTTGTTTTATTAAAAAATGATGCAACAATCTCATTTAATTACATAACATTATCAAGAGGCATTTTCATCAATTCAATCCACATACTCAAGTGTGATAAAACATTTTACTCAATGTGGAACACAACATGAATGCTGGAACACAACATGAATGCTATAAACAATTAATTCAACAATTTATCAATCAAAAGCATTTCATGAGATGTATGCCAATATAATCCATATTCAAAAGATATTCAATAGGATAGATGCAATGTCTCTACAAACGTATGATATTTCTTTTCATTTAGACATTGTTGATGGATCATAATCAACGAATTTCATAACTTATTCAAATATTTCAATGTAAAGTATATAAGCATGAAATTTTCATATTGAGCATATTCTTGGGATCACAAATGTAGAATTCAAAATATAGATAGTATACATCTCAAAAACATGCTATGACATCAAAATTGATTCTACAAAGATATGACTCAAAAAGGAATTAACATATTAGTATGAAGTCACATATAAGATGTGAAAAGTATGCTCAAAAAAAAATTTATCACTTCTTATCTCTTTTTCATAGCAATGGATGACATGATATAAAATGTTAATGAATACATGAATCATTCATATTCTAATAGGCATTCATCAAAATAATATAATTCTCATTTTTGAGTTCAATCAATGTTTGAAAGAAACTAGCAGAACATGACTTAGCAAACTTAGTACAATTAGGTTACATGGAAGCAATGATTAGACACAACCTACTGTACACAAATCACACCTCAAAAAATATAGAACTTTAAGCTTAAATGTGTGTTAGGAGTTATACTTTCATTTACCCCTTTGGAATCTTCACCCATACATTACCTCTATTGTTCATTTTGGTGATTTTCATTTTATCATTCTTCTTCTTGTAGGAGCTGATTTTGCTCTTTAGATTGAACACTCTTGTTGTGCATTTCCTCTCGAAGTCCTTGGTGTTCTTTGAGATTCCACCTACAAAATATCTTGATTTCTTTCTTGGTACCCATACTTTCTTGGTCCATGGGGATTAGTTTCAAGAACGTTTAATCTCATAAAAGGTTTAAGAGGATCAAAATCAATGCCTACTTTGTCAAAAACACATCTTTTATTTTCAAGAAGCTTGTTGAGGTTTTCTTTTCCTTTTACAAAATTTTCAAGAGTTTTGTTTAAATTCTCAACATTGTTTTTCAAAATGTTTTTCTCATTGGCAATAGACATAAAGTCATTTTTCAAAGTAGCATTTTCTGTTTTTAAAACACCCATATCATTTGAAAGAGAAGTAACTAATTTCTTTAATTTATAATTCTTAACACAAACGTTTCTAAATATGTCATGTAATTCATTGAAAGCACTTTCAAGTTCTACATAATTAGAAATTACCTCATCTTGAGTAGATTCTTCTTCTCCAAAAGCCATGAGACACAAGTTGGCTACTCTATCATTTTCTCCTCAAATGGCTTCCTTTTTGCTGTCATCCATCATTGAAAGTTCATGAGCCATGAGTGAGTCTAGGAGTTCTTCAATGCCTAATTTTGTTAGGTTTTTTGCTTCTTGGATAGCTGTAATCTTAGCTTCCCATTCATTTGGCAAAGTCCTAAGTATTTTTCTTACAAACTCATCATTAGTATAAGATTCACCAAGAGATTTTAGAATATTAATAATATTGGTAAATTTATAAAACATCTCAGAAATAGATTTAAATGATTCCATAGTAAAGAGTTCATAATTATGAATAAGCATGTCAATCCGAGACTCTTTTATTTGGTTAGTTCCTTCATAGGTGATTTCAAGTTTATCCCAAATCTCTTTAGCAGTAATACACCCAGAAATTCTATTGTACTCATTTGCATCTAGTCCACACGCAAGAATAAACTTTGCTTTAGCATTAGCTTGAAGGAGTTTATAATCACGCTCATCAAATTCATCCTCAAGTTTAGGCATGCTGATATGGTCTACTACCTTGGTAGGGATTTTAGGACCTTTAGTGATAATGAGCCACAAAGCATAATTGGTAACTTGAAGATACAAAGTCATTTTTTCTTTCCAATAAATGTAATTACTACCATCAAAGAGAGGTGGCCTATTGCTAGTTTGGCCCTGTTTGGTAGAGCTGTGGGAAAGTGCTTATAGTTTATGCCTAAACAGCTTATAGCTTATAACTTTCAACTTAAGCTGATTTCCAGCTTATTCTTAAAGCATCTTCTGCCCCACTCAAAGAATAAGCTATTTTCTGACTTCCACAAAGCTATAAGCTATAAGCTATAAGCTAAAACAAACACATCAAAATAGCTTAAATTAAGCTGAAAGCTGAAATAAGCTGAAATTAAGCTGTACCAAACAGGGCCTTTGTCCTACAGCAGAGTAAGTAGAATACATGGTTGCTATGGATCAAAAACTCAAGATTGTTAAATCTAAACAAGAGTCCCAGGCTCTGTACCAATTGTTATCCAAAAAGTAACCTAAGAGGGGGGTGAATTAGGTTTATAGAAATTAAAATTAATAATACCCCAATAAAATTAACTACTAGTACACCAAATTATTAACAAGCACAATGATGAACTTAGCAATAAATGATCAAGCAAAATAACAATGAAGTATAATTAACATACATGGTAAATCAAATGATTAACACATGACTATTAGATAGATATAGCAGTAGTAGGAAAGTAAAGATTTTAGGGAAGAGGAGACAAATAGATTTATAGTGGTTTAGCTTCAACCAAGCCTACTTTCACTCCTTAAGTTTCACTTGAGATTTTCCACTATCTTCTAGCTTTACAAGGTGCTAGCAACCTTTTCACAGATTGAGCAATCCTCCACAGATTTTACACAAACTTTCTAAGTCAAGAATACTGAGTGTACTACACTCTTACAAGGTTGAAAAGAATGTGTTTTTGCTTTCACAGAAAGCTACAATAATTATCTCTTAAAGATAGATATACAAATGAAATTCTGGTTTTTCTGTAAACCTCATATAGGAAAGATGAACTTAATGCTATAAGGCTTAGTGTATAATTTCTGAGAGAGGATGTAAACAAAAATTAAAGAACACTTCTCAGAGAATTTTTCAGAGAATAGATGTGAGTGATTATAGATTAAAAAATATTTTTTGATTTTTTTTGTAACTTGTTTACATTAGAGGCTTTTGTATATATAATGAAACTTATAGCCTTTTATAGCCGTTGTATTCATTTGAATTTATAATCGTTTATAGCCGTTATATTCATTTGAATTTATAGCTGTTGTACTTCATCATTACTATTTTGAATATCTTCCACTCTATCATTACAAATTTGAATATCTTCCACTTGAACTTTTTGAACCTTTTGAACCTCTATTTTGGGCTGTTTGAACTCCTGATTTAATCAAATATTAAATACA
Source organism: Camellia sinensis (assembly GCF_055761805.1). Classification (NCBI taxonomy): domain Eukaryota; kingdom Viridiplantae; phylum Streptophyta; class Magnoliopsida; order Ericales; family Theaceae; genus Camellia; species Camellia sinensis. The sequence goes on along the minus strand of NC_138965.1, from coordinate 20,374,040 downwards.
TTCTAACAACATTTAGGATAAAAGTTTAGGTGAAAAATAATGGGACAAAATAAATTTTGATTCTATTTTTCTCTTCCAAATAAATTAAAAACATAATTAAATAAATTATCAAAATAAATAAGTCTAACAAAATCTATTCGAGTTGTAAACAAAAGGGATCATATGGCAAGTGGTTATTTTAGTATGAAAAAATTGAAGAAAAAAAAAACATTAAAAAAATTAAGGGTCAAAAAAATTTCAAGGCATATAGAAAAGTTAAGATTGTGTTTAGTTGGAGAATTTGATGAGAGAAATAGAAAGGAAAACGGAAATAGAATCCCACTTTTTGTTTGGCTATAATGAAAAACACAGAAGAATAGAAAATGAAAGGAAAATACAATATAACTTTCATCTTTTAGATTCACTCAGACTTTTTTCTTTCTCAAATTCCCAACTCAACCAAATATAACTTAGAATTTGAATCATATTAATTATTTTCCTTTCCATTTCCCTCATCAAATCTTTTAACCAAACATAATTTAAAGATTTCTTTTCATTCACTCTATAAAGTCAAATATTTTTCAATATTCACTCTACTTTTTCTTACAAATCTAAAATGTCTTTTTTAAACATAGCAATTTTTTTCACCTCGTAATTTAGTTAAAAAATAAAAAAAATTACTTCTTAAATAAATTATTAAACTTAAATATATTTTAAAATTTATTAAAATTTTAAATTAAACTTTGACAATTAAATATTAAACTCAACTCATTGGCCTGGTTTGGGAATTTTGACTTTTTCTCTTTTGGGTCATATATATATATATATATATATATATATATTTTTACATTTTTTTTTAAAAAAAAAAACTAAAAAACCAACTCTTCCCCTGCACCCAAAACAACCCATTTTTGAATGGGTCAATCAAAATTGGGTCAACCAGCCTTGTCAATTGGGCTGCTTGTTGATGAATATTCAAAGTCAAGTCGATTGGAACTCGAAGTCTTGGGAGGGATATGCATTGACAGGGCAACAACCACTATAGAGACGGAAGACTTCCAAACCAAGTCCAAGCAGCAGAGTAAAGAAATTAAATTAAAAAAGATACTTATTAAATATAATTTTAATTTTTTTTATAATCAACAAAAATAAAATAATAATAATTTTTGAATTAATATAAGTACAAAAACTTAAATAAATTATTACAAAATCATTTTACATTAAATTTTACAATTAACTTCGAGTAAAATCGAAAAGAAAGTATTGTGTGTAACTAGTGTATCATGGACAATATAAAAAAATCATATATTTAAGTCATAAAATAAATTATATAATAATTAGATAAATCAATTTTTTTACAAAATTTAAGTAAAAGATTCATATAATAGTGATATCATGTCATTATTGACAAATGATATCACCCACCAATAGTAAAACAACATATGAAGGGTGAACTTCATATGCAAATATAACTAACACTATAGTAATTTTTACATATATATAGTGAGATTTATTCTATTTACATTCCAATAATAATAGATATTACTTTTATATTGAGATTTTTTTATAAATTTTTCATACATAAAAATATAATTTGTTATAGTCACTTCATTTTCAATAAAACAATCATTATTGTTTTAATAAATTTAAAAATGCCCTTAAAATTTTATTCTAAATATTATTTTTATTTAAAATTTTATTTATATACATATGTAAAAACGTGACTCCGGTCACCGTGTGGCTCTACCACTAAGTCCAAGGATGACTAGGGAGCCTTTGAACACTTCAATTAATTTAATAATAATGTTAAAATCATCATTTTTTATACCTTATTCATTATATTATCTCATATAGTACAATCACAATTATTAAATAGCTCAATTTGGGAATTTGATTAAAAGTTAAAAATCAGTTTTTAATCTATTTTGGGTTATATCACCATTCTATTTTTTACACATTTCTTCAAAATAAATAAATAAAAAGTCAACTTTTAACCAACTTTTCAAAACAATCCAAACTCACTTGGCTTTTATTAATATTCAATAGTTGCTGTGATTGTGTCACGTGAGATAGTATAATAAATTTGGTATAAAAAGATAAAAAAATGTAGCATTATTGATAATTTAATTAGTTGAAATCAATTCAACTAATCCAAATTTTACACGTTTTAAGAAAATTAAAAATTTAAGTTTTAAGAAAATTAAAAATTTAAGTTTTACCATAAACACGACTCTCCCAATCTAAAGCTTCCGACGTACCACCAAAAAAAATTTAAAAAGAAAAAAAGAAAAAAATTTCATGTCGTGGTAACAATGAGGTTTCATATTGTTCACACAAAATTGAGGTCAATGGTTCTCACTTGTACTTGCTCCTCTTCCTAAACTAATGTTTTAATACACCTATACGTATATATTGTATATCATCAAGAATTTGCTCAATTAATTGGGTCTAAATTAATTTATGTCTGGCACAATTGGGCTTTGGGACAAATTCAAACCTTGCAGAGTTTTTGTTGTGAAGTAAACATGAGATGGGCTTAAGGCTTGGTAAGTATGATCCAACTTCCCCCAACCCATCATTGATTGGGCTTAAAGTCTTCATAATCAGAAATAAATAACAACAACAACAATAATAATAAATAAATAAATTTCATGTTAGAAAAATGAACTTGTTCATGCTTTGAAAATGTGTGAATGAAATACATATTATGATTAGTCTAAAATAGTGGGTTTTATATTCAAAAAGTACATTTATCTCATCTAAAGTTGTGGTTTCTACTGTTTTAGACGAATAAAATTTTGTGTTTTGTTGATATATTTTCAAAACGTGTGAACAAAATTGGATCCTGTCATGATGCATGAGTTGAGCAATTAAAAAGGGTGGAAGCCCTTCACATTAGTAAAATTTATCTCATCTTACTCCAAATTTATGATTTAAACACAATGTAAAATTTTAAGTTAATAATGAAATTTTTCTTAATGGGTCTAAAATTAATGATTCTACATTTAACGTTTAACGGTGGTGCTATATGTACCAATTAATACATACACTAGTGTTATGCAATTATTACTGACCTCACCTATTATACAAATTACAAATACCTAAAACCTCTAAATTATGTCACATCTAACATCTGTTAGTATTCTAGTTAATACATTAATTGGTACATATAGCATTATTCAATGTTTAAAAGCCGAAAATAATTTGTTAAGCTATCTCCTATCCTTGCCCAAAATTTTATTTAAATTTGAGTAAAAATTTTATTTGATATGAACCATTTTAATAGACCAAAATTCAGGTTTTACTCTAAATTTGAGTAAAACCTTCACTGATAACAAAGTGGTTAATTTTGAAATCCACAAAATAGCCTTGAAAATTTGATATAAGTTTGGGTAAAGAAGTGCAAAGTATTTTGAGTGATTTTTATCAAGATTTAAGTTTTATATAAGTTTGAGTTAAATATTGAAGATGCCCTTGTGCAACAAATTTAGGGTTGATTTTTTTTATCCGTAAAACTATTATCATATTTTATATTTTAAAATTATTGTTAAATAAAAAGATTAAGTAAAATATCCCAAACAACCAGGTTATTCAACAATTCAGTTCATGGCAGCAAATGACCAACAACATTTTGCAAGAATAAACACTTCATCACATTCTAACTAAACCCACATTAGTTAGAGCTGGGAAAAAAGAATTATGGAGTTGACTATTAAATTGAGGATTATGAGATTATTCTGTTTAGATTTAACATAAGCATTATATTAGTTATATACATATGTACTCCATTCGCGTTTGAAACTAAATCGTTAACCAAAACATGGCGAATTATTAGACACTTTCAACATATCGTATCATGTGTCATTAGCCTAGTAATATTAATCGTAGCACATTAAGTAAATTATTCTTTGTTTTCTAAGTATTAAACAAAAGTGAGGCAGTGTGTCTTATTTGTCCCCCCAAAAAAAAAAAAAATCATATTATAATTAGTTTAGAGCAACAAGAAAACAATTTTACATGGTGTCTCAAAATTATTAAATAATTATTCCCAATGAATTGGAACTTAAGTATAAAAAAAATAACATAATTTTCCCATCCTACGAAATTACAGTCAGTTTTTTTTTTTTGGCTTTCTCTAGAGATTAGTTATTTTGTACTTTCAATAAATGATTATAAAGTGTTTCAAATCGAATGTGATTAGTAGAGGGGATGGAACACACACACACACACATATATATATATATATATATATATATATATTTTGTTGGTGATGAGAAACAATAAAGGCAACATCCTAACTTAATTGGTAGGCGTGGACACGGGCCAATAATAGTCCACATAATCCCATTTATTTTAGCTTGCTTTGTAAATGATTTAAGATTAATATTAGCATGTTTTTTTAAGACACATATTAAGTAAGTTTAAGAGGAGTAATGCCAAAGACTCTAAAGTTGTATCAAATGCATCACATAGGTGTGGAACCTACACTATGTGGGTCTCATATGCGTCTCACACCTATATAAGACATTTGATAGATATTTTGATAGAACTTTTAAAATTTTTAACATTTTTAACTTAAGAAACATTGTACATTCTTTAATGCACTCACTTAATGTGCAGCATTTTAAAGCATCTTGTATATATGTCTTAAAAGTCTGCATTAACCAAATTCTTTTTCAAATTCATAAAATTTGGTCCAATAATTTTTAGGTTCCTGGGCCAAACTTAAAATGTTTCTTATTACCTAACTTGACCCAATAATTATATAGATGTACACATTCGTATATGTATTAGTAACCCCGTATGACAACAACCATACCCCCACTCCCCTTCATGTCACTTACCCTTCCACCAAGTGGAGTATGGGTTATGATTGGACAGTGGCTGGTTAGAAGAGGAGGTGTAGTCAAGAAAGAGGTGTCATATGTATGAAAGTTGAACACAATTTCAAAAGATAAAGTTGGAGATTTAATTACATTATTTGATTATGTCAATAATTTTTATTATTTTCTTTACGATAAAACAGCAGAAGAAAAGAGAAAATTTGTGTGGAGAAATATTTTATGAATAAACAGTACGTGGTTAAGGCGATGCCGGTGTGTCAGCCGAAGTGTCACATGGCTTGGTCACGCTGCCGAGATAATCTCGCCTAGGCTGAGGTTATCTACGGAGATATCGAAATCTGAGATAAGCAGATAAGGGACAAGAGTCCTAGAACAGGAGATGATCTCAGTCTGGATAAGGATAAGGCTCGTGAAGAGTTTATCCCTATCTGGCCGAGAGTCCAGGATGAGCATTGAGCTTGAGTCCAAGGAAGTAAGGCTTATAAGTGATCACGTCACTGTTGGTTATAAAAGTGAGGCACTCTCGTGGGTCTAAGAAAGGGGATTGATTTTGTAATTTATTTCTTGTGAGTTTAAGAACAATTTGCTATCTTTGAGAGATATTGATTACTAACTTGATTGTCGAAGTGCCCTCGGGTGGATGAACCACCGTTGGATTCTCATCTTCTTGTCTAGGTTGTTGGGCTTAATCTATTCTGTCGGTGCTCTCTAGCTAAGTTTCCCATTTGGTTGTATAGTCAAAAATCAACACCCACAATTTGACACCGTCTGTGGGAACTTAAGGAGAATAGATGGCCAACGGCGAACATGAAGAAAAGATTGGGGATGACATTAATAGTGAAAGTTGTGAACATGCAGATCCTAACGTCGGGAAAAAAAACCGTAATGAAGGAGCACAAGATTCGAACCCTGGAGAGAAGAACGTCGGCAAAGAGGGGAATGTCCCGAAGAAAGCAGGCTGAGATGAGTATTACAACGAAAGCGACCTTCAGGTATGGAAGGATAGATGCTTGAGGAGGGACAGCGAGATGAAAGGAATAGCAAACAAGTTAGCAGACCTACAATCGGTTGTCAACTTCATGATGCAGAGCAACGTGATGAAACCACTATTCCCGTTGCAGGACACGTATTCCGGAGGGTTGAGGGCTATGAAGGCAGTCACCACTGTATTCCGGATACCGGTCTACAAAGTTCAGGAAAGCATCAGAAACCAATTGTATTACAGAGCGCCAGAGAAGATCCCTTGCGAGTCTATGGGAAGGAGCCTTGGGAAGCATTGTGCTTACCATAATGAAGATTGACACTTGATTCAAGGAGGTAGGGCTCTGAAAACACACTTAGAGGATCTAGTCAGACAGGGTCACCTGAGAGACCTAGTAGATGAGACCAGGACAAGGGAAGAGCAAGCAAGGCTACCCAAGGCACCAACAACACCACCTCCACCACCGCCACCGTAGCAAGAAAAAGGACCTTGGGTGATCAATGTGATTCACTCAAAGGTCAATGAGAACGATGTACGAGGGGAGACTCAGAGAGCGAGGCACCTACAACATGTGTATCAAGTCCAGGAAAATAGGCTTAGGACAAATGAGTACCAAGGACCAATGGTTTCTTTTACTGAGGCAGACTTAGATATGGTGCAACATCCACATAATGTTGTCTTGGTGATAACACTGAAGATTGGAGAGTGCCAGGTGAAGCTTTGTAGCTCGACTTTTCGTGCTCCTTTTGGATACGACTAGCCCTACAGTTCGGACTTCCGTGGTTCTGAATCTGATTTCACAAGTGCAATGTGAAATAGATGAATACAAAAGAGTCCAAATCCGGCAAATCTTTTGGAAAATTGATTTTGAATTAAAATGCCAAAAATAGATTGTTTTGCTAGATACAGAGTCGTCACCTAAATATTTTTGAAAAATTTAGGAAACCCATGACTCGTGCCAAAGGCCACGTGTCCGTCATCATCAAGATTATCTCGGCTCGGGAACTTAGGTACGAGAGGGGAATGTTATGAATTGAGCACCCCCACTCGCTCGATGAAAGATCGGCTTCTACTAATCATAATGTGATTTTTATTTACATTATATGCTTTTATTCCGATTATTAGGCTAACTTTACTGTGTGTTGCACATAAGTATAGACTAATTTGTAAAAATTGGAACACTTTGATTCATGTTTGTTTTTTTTGAAAAGTGTTTAAATATGTACCACTTGAAAAAGTGATCGCATATGAATATTACTCAAATTATTCCAATTCAACCAATTAGCTTTTGTTACCCAAAAGACAACCTAAGAGGGTGGTGAATTGGTTTTTTATAATTAAAATTAATAATACTCTAATAAAAATTATGACTAGCACAATAGATAAATATAATTAATGAAATAAAAATAATTAAAACAAGTGTCTTAACAACTATATCAGTTAATGATTTTAGCACAGTAAAAATGTGAAATATAGCTATGGCAATTTAAAATAAAATAAAGAGATAAGGGAGAGAGAGACAAACAAATTTATAGTGGTTCGGCTTCAACTCGGCCTACGTCTACTCCTTAAGCTCCACTGGAGATTTTTCACTATCTTTTAGCTTCACAGGGGTGTTAGCAACCTCTTTACAAATGGAGCAATCCTCTACGGATTTTATACAGACTTCACAAGTCCAAATCCTTGCAAATCTTAGGTGATTCACAATCACTCACAAGATTTTAAGAACACAGTGTTTGCAACACTTTTACAAGATGAAATGGTATTTTTGTTTTCAAAGAAAGATTACAATAAATATCTCTCAAAGATAGATATATAAAATGAAACTTTGATTTTTTCTGTAAATCTCACACAAGAAAGATGAGCTTAATGCTATAAGGCTCAGTGTATAATTTCTGAGAATAGATGTGAGTGATTATAAATCAAAGAATATTTTCAGGTTTTTTTGTTTTTTTTATATCTTGTTTACATTAGAGATTTTGGTATATGTAATGAAAATTATAACCGTTTATAGCCGTTGTATTCATTTGAATTTATAGCCGTTGTACTTCCATCATTACCAATTTGAATATCTTCCACTCCATCATTACAAATTTGAATATCTTCTACTTGAACCTTTTGAACCTTTATAACCGTTGTACTTTCATCATTACTAATTTGAATATATTTCACTTGAACCTTTTGAACCTTTTAGCCTGCTGCTGTGCTAGGCTGGTTGAACCTTTGTTTTGGGCTATTTGAACTCCTGATTTAATCAAATATTAAATACATTCTAACAACATTAAGGATAAAGGTTTAGGTGAGAAATAATGGGACAAAATAAATTTTGATTCTATTTTTCTTTTTCAAATAAATTATCAAAATAAATTTTGATTAAAATATAATTAAATAAATCATAAAAATAAATGGAAAAATTACTCATAAATCCCATATTGGGAAATGTTGCTCTATCTAGTCCTGAGTGTTTTTTTGTAAACCATTTAGTCCTTTTTATATTTGGTATGGTATCTTTGTTTGTTATATTGTATAAATATCAAGCAATTTCAATCCAATCAATGTGAGCGATGTTGATGATGTTGGTGATGTTGATGATGTAGTTGATGTTTGTTGATGTTTTATAAAGTTGGTGATGTTGATGATGTAATTGATATTTGATGATGTTGATGATGTTTTATGATGTAGTTGATGTTTTATGATGTTGGTGATGACAGGGTCTGTTTGGGAGAGCAGAATGAAGAGTGATGAAGTCAAAGGAGGTATCAAAGTCTTCAATGGCGAAGAGACAACCTTTGAAGAAAATAATGTTGACAAAAAGCCTAGGCCCAAACAGAGCCTTGTTGGGGTTAGTGGGAAGATGAAGACATGGAAATCTGAGAATCTTGAAGGAGTTGAGAAAAACCCAATTCAGATTGTGAGGCAAAGATCTGAACAAACCAAGAATTTGGGTGAACAATGTAAGGAATTGAGTGTGTCTGCTGATGGAATCAAGAAAAGCCCAGTAGTTCAGCAGAAGAAGACGAGATCTGAGGTGGGTAAGGAGGTTAGAAGATGTTTTATGTTGTTGATGATGTTGATGATGTTTGATGATGAAGTTGATGTTTTATGATGTTGATGATGTTTTATGATGTTAGTGATGTTGATGATGTAGTTAATGTTTTATGATGTTGATGATGTTTGATGATGTTGTTGGTATAGTTAATATTGCTGATGTTCGGAAAGGAGGGAAATCTAAAAAAGGTCTATAGTGAGCTTTTAACATTCAAATAGGACTTATTAGTCTACAAAATAAAAGGCAGGACCAAATGGTTTAACAAATTAAATTTTGGGATTTATTGGTGTTTTGCCCAAAATAAATTTTGGATTCTATTTTTCTTTTTCAAATAAATAAAAACATAATTAAATAAATCATCAAAATAAATAAGTCTAACAATCTCCCCCTTTTTTATGATGGCACACAATGATATTTTGATTTGATTTGGGAGTAAGAAAGGCTCCCCCTCAAGTCATGCTCCCTGAATTCATTTCTAAATACATAGGTTAGCACATGTGTAATAAATAAGCTTTAATCAATAACATGATATAAGATTTAAGATATTAAGATATCAAATTATAAATACATAACATCATATAATTGCTCCCCCTATGACGTTATCAAAAGGAAATTATGGCTCAGAATGTGGAGGAGGAGGAGGAGGAGGAGGAGGAGGAAAATGATAGTGATAAATGGCATCAAAAACAGATAATCAAAACATATATATATATATATATATATATATATATGTATATATGTATGATTTGCGCGCCTCTCTCATGCTCGTCGAAAATCGCGTCTCTCTTTTTCCTTCGATAAACGCGTTTGACACGCAGCCTCGCTTTTGTGTCAGCCAACCGACAAAAGCGAGACGGGTCAATCAGCTACCGCAGCTCTCTCTCCCTCTTGTCTTCTTCTCCTTCGTCTTCTTCTTAAGCTCTCTCTTCGCCTTCTTCTTAATCACACACTCTTCCATTTTCTTCTTCACCATTCTCTTTTATCTCTTCTTCACCACTCTCGTCTCTTCTATTTCTCTGCAACTCATTTCTTTGACACTTCTCACCACGAAACCATGGCTTCCTCATCCCGTCCCCTCACTTTATTTCCAGACCTAAACGATCCCATAAGCTCTGCTGGACCGAGTGCCCCTACTCCTACTCTTCCTGTCATTCCTTTTCCTAACCTTCCTATGATGTCGATTGAGCAAATCATGGTAGCTTAATTTGACATAGAAGGCAATCATTTCACACTGACGTCCTATATGGAGACGGTGACAGCAGCCACAAAATTGGCTCACCGATTGCAGAACAGGACGAGTGAGCTCCATCAGGTTAACGTCCAACTCTCTCTGCTCTAGTGCATGTACAAGGATGTACGAGCAGAAATAGGCGCACTAAAGGCCAAAAATAAAGAGCTTAAACGAAAGACCACCTCCATGGCCCGATTTGGAGCAACATCGTTCTTGGCCTTTGATAATCAGCGGGGAGTCGTCGCTCTCGACGAAAGCACGGAGGCAGGGGCGTCAAGGGTCGCCCAAGGTGATAAGAAGAAGAAGAAAACAATGGAAGATGCGAGTAAGTGACGTCGGCGTATGACCGGAAAAAAAATGAAGGGTTGTTTTGTTTTTTGTTTTTTGTTTTTTTTTTGTGTTGATTTTTTTTTTTTTGAAATATGTTTAGTTTGATCGGCGTATGGTCGTAAAAAAAAAAATGAAGGGTTTTTTTTTAATGTAAATAGTTGTATTTTGATTTGTTTTTGTTTTTATGTTTAAGTACTGAAAAATGAAATTAAAAAGCAGAAAAAAAAAGAAGAAAATTAAGCCCAAACAAAAAATAATAATGAAAAAAATAAAAAGAAAAGAAATGAAACCTAATAGCAAAATAAAAATAAAGTAAAATAAAATAAAATAATACCAACAGAAATTAAACTTAATGGGACGTTGATGTTGTTGGAATGGTAATGCAAATAAAATACCATGATGGTTTAAAAAAAATCAATGTATGGAAAGTTAATTTTACCTCAAGATGCAGAACCCAAAAAAAAAATAAAAAATTACACAGTTTAAAACTAATCAAGTTTAAATTCTTCCCTTTGTTTCATTCGGCAAAATCAATAAGAGATATGAACAATGAAAGCTTATAACTGAAATGTTCTCCTCAATAATATCAAATAGGATGCCAAATGTTACCAATAACATGCAATCTACCAATGATACCAATATGCAATTTAGAAGATTTAACAATCATAGCTCAAGTATATGTAGAATACCAAATATTGCTCATAACAGGTTAAACGCAATATAATCTCATGGAACTAATGTAAATCTAAAAAATGAAGCATATTCAAGGTATAGCAATCCATGTGTCAAGAAAAATCTTGAATTTCAATATATAGCACACATTTTAAGCATAGTCATGATTTATAGGCAAGAGCATCATCAAAGAATATACATTGCAAATCATATGAAGCATAATCAATTTTTTTCATATTAAAGTAATAACAGTATTAGCTCAAAGGAAATAAGATATAATTTTTACCTCAAAAGCTTAAGAGAGTATATGAGGCATACGTTAGGTTCAAGAGATGGAAGCTTTTCAATCTTCAATTTTCTTTCATGAAGAGTTCATCTCAAAAGGGTTTAACAAATGCGTTAGCAAAATGATTTCTCCCCCTAAGTTGGTACTACCATTTTCTAATGTGATTTGTGTAAATATAGTATTCATAGAACAAACACTATTACTCTATAAAAATACAATACAAATCACTTCTTATCACAAACTCAAAGAGTGAAAAATAATTCAATAATCAAACAAGAGTTTGGAATGCTATTTTTCAGAATTTTCAAGTTGTAGCATATAGCATAATATGCATAAGAAAATAGTGTTATGCTCTTTGTTTTATTAAAAAATGATGCAACAATCTCATTTAATCACATAACATTGTAAAGAGGCATTTTTATCAATTCAATCCACATATTCAAGTGTGATAAAACATTTTACTTAATGTGGAACACAACATGAATGTTGTAAACAATTAATTCAACAATTTATCAATCAAAAGCATTTCATGAGATGTATGCCAATATAATCCATATTCAAAAGATATTCAATAGGACAGATGCAATGTCTCTACAAACGTATGATACTTCTTTTTATTTAGACATTGTTGATGGATCATAATCAACGAATGCCATAACTCATTCAAATATTCCAATGTAAAGCATATAAGCATGAAATTTTCATATTGAGCATATTCTTGAGATCATAAATATACAATTCAAAATATAGATAGTATACATCTCAAAAACATGCTATGACATCAAAATTGATTCTACAAAGATATGACTCAAAAAGGAATTAACATATTAGTAATAAGAAAGCCTTTTGCATTTTGAATTCTACGACAGAGTTTTGTGAAAGAAGAAAAGGTTTCATATTTGTGTGCTAAAAACATAACCCATGTAAATCTTGAATAATCATCAACAATAACAAGACAATAACATTTACCGCCTAGACTAGATGTCCTTGAGGGACCAAATAAATCCATATGTAATAGTTGTAAAGGTCTAGTTGTGGAAATATGAGATTTTGATTTAAATGATGTTTTAGTTTGTTTTCCTTGTTGACAAGCACTACAAAGATGATCTTTTTCAAATTTAATTTTTGGAAGTCCAATGACCAAATCCTTTCTCAAAAGTTTAGCAATTAAATCCATATAAACATGACCATGTCTTCTATGCTATAACTAACTATTTTTATTATTAACATATAAACATTTAACATCACTAGCATAGAGATCATTAAGATGAAAAACATAAACATTATTTGTGCTTTTAATTGTGCAATGTGATTTATTAAAAATAACCCGATTACCTTTATCACATAATTGACTAATACTAAGTAGGTTATGCTTAAGTCCATCAACAAGTAAAACATTTTCAATAGAAGGGTTAGGAGAAATACTGATGCTACCAATACCGATGATTTTTCCTTTCTTATTGTCTCTAAAAATAACAAGGCCTCCATATTTGGATAACAGTGTAGTAAAGAAGGATTTATCTCCGGTCATGTGTCTGGAACATCCATTATCAATGTACCACTTCCCTTCTTTAGCTTTGAACTTAAGGCAAACTTACAAGATAACAATCAAGTGTTGGTTTTTGGTACCCACAGTTTCTTGGGTCCTTCTTGGTTAGTTTTGTTAGATCCCTTAATAATCTAAATCTTTTTAATTCCCATGTTCATATTCTTTTTGAATAGACAATAAGATATATAATGGTCTTTTTTTCTACAATAATGACAAGTAATATGAGGGTGTGTCATGAGAGGTGTCTTTTCAAAAATTGTATTGAGATTCTTTTATTTCTTAATAGGGTCATATCCAATGCCCGCTTTATCGAAAACACATCTTTGATTTCCAAGAAGCATGTTGAGATTATTTCTACATTTTACAAAATTTTCAAATGTTTTGTTAAATCATCAACATTATTTTTTAAAGCAGTTTTCTCATTAGAGATGGTGTCAAAATCATTTTTCAAAATAATTTTTTCTTTCTTTAATTCTTCTACATTACCAGATAAAGATGCAACAGATTTTTTTAACACATTATTTTTGGCATAAACTTTTCTAAATTCATTTGATAGTTCATGGAATGCACTTTCAAGTTCTTCCTAAAGAGTAGTTACCTCATCTTGAGTAGAGTCTTCATCTTCAAGAGCCATGAGACACAAGTTGGCTACTTCATTTTCAATTTCATCACTTGAGCTTTCATCTTCACTTTCTCCCCAAGCTGCTACTATGGCCTTGTTGTTTCTTTTGTAGTCTTTGTTGTACTCTTTTTTGAAAGGTCTTCTTTCTCCATAATTGTTTTTCTTGAAGTGCTTTTTGAGATTTCTACTAAACATGGCATACCTTTTATCCTCACTGGCGTTTTCATGTTCTTCTTCATTTGATGATGCTTTGAATGCAATTCCACTTTTCTTTTTGTCTTCAATATCCTCATGTCCTTTCATGGTGATCTCATGAGTCATAAGGGAACCTATAAGCTCATCTAATCCAACTGTGGAGAGATCTTTGCCTTCTATAATGGCGGTGACCTTTGCTTCCCAATTCTGTGGTAGACACCTAATTATTTTTCTTACCAACTCACTGTTAGTATAAATTTTGCCAAGTGAAAGAATCTCGTATTGATATGCTTGTTCATAATTATGAATTAGAGGTTTTGGTATATGTAATGAAAATTATAGCTATTTATAGCCGTTGTATTCATTTGAATTTATAGCCGTTTATAGCCGTTGTACTTCCATCATTACCAATTTGAATATCTTCCACTCCATCATTACAAATTTGAATATCTTCCACTTGAACCTTTTGAACCTTTATAGTCGTTTATAGTCGTTGTACTTCCATCATTACTAATTTGAATATCTTCCACTTGAACCTTTTGGCCTGCTGCTGTGCTAGGCAGTTGAACTTTTGTTTTGGGCTATTTGAACTCCTGATTTAATCAAATATTAAATACATTCTAACAACATTTAGGATAAAGGTTTAGGTGAGAAATAATGGGACAAAATAAATTTTGATTCTATTTTTTTTTTCAAATAAATCATCAAAATAAATTTTGATTATATTTTTCTCTTTCAAATAAATCATCCAAATAAATTTTGATTAAAATATAATTAAATAAATTATAAAAATAAATTTTAGATTCTATTTTTCTCTTTCAAATAAATTAAAACATAATTAAATAAATCATCAAAATAAATAAGTCTAACATCCTTCATCCACAAGCATTCAAGCAATTTATCAATTAAACAATTAGTCTTATCGCAAGCGTTCTAGACATGACAACGATCACATTCATGCAAGATGCTAAAGTAAAAATGCTCACCTAGAGTGCTCTAAGGCAAGCCAAAAGAAACAAAAGAGTTAGAAAACATGCATGCTCCTAACTAATGCAACATGGCTAATGCAGCACATGCGATATGTAACTAATAGGCTCGGTTACTAATTATGATATGCGAATCAATTTGATAGCATGTGGTTTATGCACATTTTCAAAGAAGTATTTAAACAATAATGCATTGTTAGAATGATGAACAGAGCCTCGATTTATGCAAGACAAGTGGATGCAAATCATGGAGTATGCTAAAAGAAACATGATGTGATCATAAGCAAGTAAATAAAAGGGAGAAAGATGTGAGGTTGGAAGACATATACATTATTACAAGTTTGCCCTCGCGCAGGAGGATCTGAATGAATAGCCTAGCTAATTACTATGAATTAACTAACTATTACAAACCCAAATGAAATAAATTAGCTATACTAGTTAATTAATTAATTATTACAACAATAAATTAATTAACTATTCTAACTAATTAAATAAGTACAATACAAAACTAAGTAGCTATTCTAACTAATTAGTTACAAACCCACTACTCCAAGCACAACACTAATATTATTACAACATCACTTCACGGATCCCGAGGATCGAGGGAGGGCTCATGCATGGATACAGATTTCCACCATGATAATGCTTTCCGTTTTGTTACTGGAATGCCTCTGTTGCATAGTTGGAAAAATACACTGTTTTTCACCTCAGCTTCTGCTCTGCTCTGCTTTGCTAGAAAAAGGGCACTGTCTGCCTGAAAAAAGTGGCCGGCAACCCAGAAGTAGTGGCCGACAGGCCAGTAATAGTGGGTTGCCATCCAAAAAAAGTGGCCTGCTGGCCACTAATGTTGATTTTTTTCTACAACAACAGAGGACAAACAGAGCACAAACCAGAGTATTCTCAGGGAATATTTGTCCACATTGTCTCTCCCTATCATCAAACAGGTCAAAAGAGGGGTAGGTTTGGTTCGCAAGCTATCAATCGATGCAATTTCATTGCGTGATGACTTATGAACCAAGGGGCACAATTCAATAAATGCCTAACAAAAGACCAACAAAAATCTCCTCCCTATCATGGATTGATCAAGGGAAGTGGTTGACATTGACTCTTGAATCGTTTACATCACTAACAAGTATAAAACGACTCAAGACTCAATGAGTTCAATTAACGTCCGATTGAACCGAAGTTAATTTTATCTTGCATCACTTTTAGTCCCAATTTTATTACTTCATTTTAATTACCATCCATTCATTAGTTCATTAAGTCCAAAACGAGCTTTAAGTCCTCTAATGAAAAGAAGTACCAAACCAAGTGTTGTTTTAGACATAAGAAAAGTGTCATGCCGTTGGTAATGAACCCTCAAAGGGATTAAACCATTAAGCACAACAACCTCAATCTCAAGCTCAAACAAGTAATTAGTTTGAAACAACTTTCAAAACAAAGAAAAAGCCAAGAAAGGAGGGAGGTTGCAGAGGTGATTAGATATGAATAAAAGTATGGAAAGCAAGAAATAAACACCATCAACTCAAATAGGTTGGTGGCTAAGGCCTAAATCACCAAGCCTATGAGGACCATTACACTACAAGCATGCTAGACAAAGCCCAAATGCAATGAACAACTAAAAAAAGTCCTAAAATTGTCCAAAAAAGTGCTGGAATTAAGACAAAAATAGCTAAAACAATAAGGTAAAACATGGAACAAGTTAAGCTAGTAAGCAAGCACAAGAAGGGGAGGCTACCCCTTCCATTTTTGGGACTTCAAAATATGATTTTTGCTTCTAAAAAATCTCTAGAAATCAGTGGTAAAAAGCTCAAAAAAAGGTGATGAGAAGGTGGGAAACACAAGGGCAAAGGCCTAAGGAGTTAAGTGCAAAGAAGGGTGATCCACCCCTTCACCCTTAATGGCCTTAAACCACAAGTTTCAGCCCAGAAATTTAGTGTAAAAAAGGTCCAAAAAATAGTCCAAAAATAATAGAAAAGATGACAAATAAAGAAGGAAAACAAGCTAAGAATTATATTTCTTGAAGAGAGATACCCTTTTTGAGTTGCAAACCAACAATTACACACCCTCAAGAGCTAAATACAAGCTCAAAAAACACCTCAGTACAAATACCACAATTTTTGGTTTAGAGTGTATGGGCAAAGAGTGGCTTGCAAGAGAGAGAGAAAAAATTTTGCTCCAAATTTTTCTAACCTTTAAAACAAGAGGGGAGGTCATCTATATATAGAAAAACATGAGACCTTATCAGAAATATCCATACATACACGTATGGACTGGCGCATGCATTTGTAGAAATAGCTGGCAAAAATATCTAAAAAAACACACAAGTGCCTGGCAGGCCACTAATAGTGGACGATAGGTCACATTACTGGTCGACAGTCCACAATAATGGCCGGCAGTCCACACTAGTGGGTCTACAGGTCCTAGGATGTTTAGGCTTGAAAAACTGCTGTTTTGGTACAAAAACAAGGTAAGAGGTTTATAGGGTTTTGAGGTTCAAAGCTGAGGCATTCTGTTGAGGACTTCGAGCATTTGACAAGCATATACGAATTCATCATTGAGTGCGCAATCGGTGGCCCAAGTCGTAAGGGAGGTCAAAAATGGGGTGTCTACAGTTGCCCCTCTTTAACAGAACTTAAAGTCATGACATGACGTGAGTGAATGTCAAAGCCTGAAGACGACCTATTTTGACAAGGCTGTAAGTGTCACGACCCCATTCTACCCCTAGTAGAATGGTGCCGTGATGGTCAATAATCCGAGATTACCGAAGGCCAACTTTCAAAATTCATACACAATCAGAGTATTACATATGGGGCTAACATGTGCGGAAGCAATATATTTAAATCTAAGTAGTCCATAAGAGCTGTGCATAGATCAAATGAAATGACATACATCTTAGCATGGTTTTACGACTTGAATACAAATAAGATAAAGTACATGTTACATCTTGATCAAAAGGCTTCTCAAGCCGACATATACAAAATACATGAAATATAAAGTCAAGAAGCATAATCTTCAAGATTGCCGATATAACATGGATCAAACATCATCTTGCAAATAACAAATCTCGGCGTCACCGCCTTCATGCTTGTTACCTACATATATATATATATATATAAGGAGAGGGTGAGCTTGGATACTCAGTGAATGGTATAAGTAATAAAGGGGTTAAATGAATGATTCCCGAGGTCTTTGTCAAAACAATACATATATCATAGCTTGTTCAAAACATGGGATGGATCAAGTTCATCAATCAAATCTTGGTCTTTCAAATCTTCTTAGGATGTTTAATAACATCTACATAATACATGGGGTGATGACATTAACAAGGTTGTGCTACGAATGCTTATAGTCCCCTAGCACGTACGGACTTGTGCCACAAGTGCTTATAGTCCCCTGGCACGCACGGACTTTCAAGAATGTGCTACAAGTGCTTATAGTTCCCTAGCACGTACGGACTTGGGCCACAAGTGCTTATAGTCCCCTGACACGCACAGACTTTCAAGAATGTGCTACAAGTGCTTATAGTCCCCTAGCACTTACGGACTTGTGCCACAAGTGCTTATAGTCCCCTGGCACGCACGGACTTTCAAGAATGTCACCCAAAACAAAACTTACTTGATACGTAAAAATAGGGATAATCATTCATGCTTAACAAATACTTTCAAAACAAGGCAAAGCAAAGCCTCTATCAAAACGTATAACATAACTTTATTAAAAATACCACTCACTTAGTTCTTGGGACGTCGGGATCAAAGCAAAGGTTCAAGCCCTACAAACACATGGCAAAGTCTATTGAATGTACTCATAAAAACAAGCTTTACATGAATGCAAATAATCTAGGGAAAACATGCTGGAAGTTAAAACACTGTTTTTCATCTAGGGAAAACATGCTGGATTCTTCTAGGGAAAACATGCTGGAAAACATCTAGGGAAAACATGCTGGGTACCAACCAGGTCTTGGAATGGATGCACAAAAATGATCTAGGCAAAAATGACCTAGCTGAGTGAACTCAGGAGGTCTTGGCCAAGGTCCCACACCTCTTGGCCGAGGTGTGGTTACCTAGGCTTCGGCGTACAGCTGCCTGCCGAGGTGTTACAAGGTGCCGGCAAGGGTGTACCATGGTCGGCCTAGGTGTGGAGTGGTTAGCCTAGGTGTGCATGCAAGATAAACTAACGTGCAAGTGATCATGCAAGGTAGGCCAAGGTGAGATACGATGCTTGGCCTAGGTGTGATCTAGGCAAGAGTGGTCTCAGTGATCACACCTAGGGAAATGAGGTCGGGAAATCTGGGTTTCCCTCTCTTGAAGAACATGAAGAACATGAAGAACATGAATGCTAAAATCATAACTTCTTTATTACAAAATCTGGGATTTCATGCTATGAGTTCGAAAACATGGACCTTGGTACCCATACTTGAAGATCATATGAAAACAAACACGAAAACATGGATCTTGATACAAACTTTCGGATCAAAACATGGCTTTTCCTCAAGAACACATGAATATCACTTTCTCTTTCTAAAACCGAACTTCAAAGCAATGCATGGTTCATGAAACATGCTAGATCATGCAATGCGATTAAATCAACATAAGAATAACAAGAGTAGATCACGAATCTAACTTTAAAACACGGATCTAACGGTTCGATCTCTAGGGATCAAGCTTGGAAATCTACCTCTCTCTATAATTCCTCTTCCTCTTCCTAGAGCTTCTCTCTCTTCTAAGACAAGGATATAGCAAATGATATGTTTTTCTCTCTCTGATGGCTGATTTAACCCTCTGCAGGGACACGTGGCACTACCGGATTGGTTCTCCTCAAAAGGTGATAGAAAGACAAGACAAGTGTATGACAAAGTGTGTACAACAAACTAGATGACATGGGCACTCCAGCAGGTAATGATCTCAGCTAAGGACATAGGCTTCGGCAAGTAAGGTCACAATGATCTCGGCTAAGAAGGATAACACTTGGCCAAGCTGTGCCACACCTCGGCCTAGATGTGCCACACCTTGGTCTAGGTCATTCCAGTCCCGGAACAAGATCACTAGGTGCAAGGATCAAGGATCTAGGACGCCTAGATGATAACATCTCGGCCAATATGCCTAGGTGATGGGGGAGGTCAACCAAAGTGGTTCCAAGATGGTCCTAGGGGTAAGAGGTTCAAAGGTGTGACCTAGGCTTGACATGACCTAGGCTTAACATGACCTAGGTTTAACATGACCTAGGCTTAACATGACCTAGGCTTAACATGACCTAGGCTTGGCATGACCTAGGCTTAACATGATCTAGGCTTAACACGACCTAGGCTTGGCATGACCTAGGCTCGGCATAGCAGGGAAGGAACAAAGCATGCAAGCAACACTTAAGCAAAATAAGACAAGATTCATGAATGCAAACTTAACAAGACAAAGTTATGTAAATGAACATGAACATGACTATGACATGAATATGGGTTGTTATAGTAAGACTTGGGCAAACAATCAAGACATAAATTAAAATTGGTTGAGCTCGCAAGCTGCCTATGTATCTCTTTGCAAGAATCAAACCAAACCAACGTAGTTCTGGGGCAGGACGCAAATTATATGCATGGAAAAAACTTTGAAAGCTGGAATCACACGCCTCGCGAAGCTGGCTATTTTTAAAACTTATGATCATGCAAGATGATGCAATAAGCAATAATAGATGCAATAAGCAATAACAAGATAGCAACATATGAAGGTGCCTCAGGCTTAAATCGAAATAGGTTCCACGTAGGAAAAACTAAATGCACACTTTAACCATGCCGAAACCATGAAAAGATGAGAGAAAAACACCGCTCAAGGTCGCATTTCATGCGTCCCGAGATACTCTAATCACACTAAAATTGTGAGAAGAGAAAAAAAATCGCTCAAGGTCGCGTTTCACGTGTCCTAAGATACTCTAATCACGTTGAAATCGTGAGAAGATGAAAAAATAGCTCGGGGTCATGTTTCACGCGTCCCGAGATAAAACTCGCCCAAGGTCGCGTTTCACGCGTCTTGAGATACTCTAATCAAGTTGAAATTGTGAGAAGAGAAGAAAAATCGCTCGGGGTCGCGTTTTACGTGTCCCGAGATAAAACCCGCCCAGGGTCGCATTTCACACGTCCTAAGATACTCTAATTATGCTGAAATCGTAAGAAGAGGAGAAAACAGCTCGAGGTCGTGTTTTACATGTCCCGAGATAAAACCCACCCAAGGTCACGTTTCACGCGTCCTGAGATAATTTAATCACGCTGAAATCATGAAAAGAAGAGAAAAATCACTCGAGGTTGCGTTTCACATGTCCCGAGATAAAACCCACCCAGGGTCACATTTCACGCGTCTTGAGATACAAACTGCTCGGGGTCGCGTTTCACGCGTCCTGAGATAAAACCCGACCAGGGTCACGTTTCACACGTCGTGAGATACAAACCACTCAAGGTCGCGTTTCATGCGTCCCGAGATAAAACCTGCCCAGGGTCTTATTTCACACGTCCTGAGATACTCTAATCACGTTGAAATTGTGAGAAGAGGAGAAAAACTACTCAGGGTAGCGTTTTACATGTCCCGAGATAAACCCCGCCCAGGGTCGCATTTCATGCGTCCCGAGACAAAACCCGTCCAGGGTTGTGTTTCACGCGTCCTAAGACACAAACCACTCGGGGTCGTGTTTCACGTGTCTTGAAATACTCTAATCACGCTAAAATCGTGAGAAGATGAGAAAAATAGCTCGAGGTCGTGTTTCACGCGTCCCAAGATAAAACCTGTCTAGGGTCGAGTTTCACGTGTCCCGAGATACAAACCGCTTGGGGTCGCGCTTCACGCGTCCTAAGATAAAACCCACATAGGGTGGCATTTTACGCGTCCTAAGATACTCTAATTACGTTGAAATCATGAGAAGATAAGAAAAATCGCTCGTGGTCGTGTTTCATGCGTCTCGAGATAAAACCTGTCCGGGGTCGCATTTCACACATCTTGAGATACAAACCGCTTGGGGTGGCGTTTCACGCATCTCGAGATAAAACCCATCCAAGATCGCATTTCATGCGTCCTGAGATACTCGAAAAAGGTAATGAGATTACATAATAAACACAATGTAGTGAAAAGTGTGCGATAGGTGCACGAGGTGAACAAAGTGCGATAGATGCACAAAGTGAGCATGTGCAATAGATGCACAAAGTGAGAAAGTGCGATAGATGCACAAAATGAACAAGTGCGATAGATGCACAAAGTGAGCAAGATTACAAATCAATACATTGACAACGCATGTTCTATGCAAGATAGACAACCGACGTATGATGTTAATCGAAAGCATGTTCTATGCAATAAACAAAAGCATATTCTATGCAAAATTGAAAGCATATTCTATGCATGAATCATAAACGATGCAAGGCACGCGTGCAACATAAGTATGTATGAAAATGCACATTCTATGCAACAGAACAGAACAAATTTGTATTTTAACAGAACGAATAAAAATGATATTCGGTGACAACCTTTGATTTACCCCTCGGAGGCTTTGCAACATGCTCAAAAAGGATACACCTTGTTTATATTGGCAAATGGAGAACATTTGCTCGCCAAAATACAACGAGTATTGGAAACAGAACAATCGAAACACAGTTTCAAACTCCTCAAGAACCAATCTGGACCCCAAAAAAGAACCTCCCATACACTGCTCGGGCAAAAGAGGCACACAACAGAACCAGGCCACCAATGAAGACTGTCGGCCACCATTAGTGGCTGCCGGCCACTAATGCAAAAATCAAGGCAGAATTATCTTTTTGCCTCGGGTCTTTAGATACACACCTCCACACTTTATTTCCTCACTCACCCAAGACCGAAATCCTTCCCTCTCTCTTTCTAGGTGCTTCCTCTTTTTAGATTTGTGCTTTATACGCGTTTTCCAATGCCCCACGCAAGCTTTTTTCGTAAACCCTATTTGATTCTCTACACTTTGAACCGATTAGATTTTGTTTTCGTTGATCTTTTCACATTTTCATCACTTCGGACTTGTTTCCCTTGAGTTTCTCTTGAGTTTCACGAACTTTCCCGAGTTTTGACTTTTTCTCTTATTTTCTCTCTCCTAGGGTTGACTTTTTCCAAGTTTTCTTTATTTTCTCTATTTTTCTTCATTTTTCACCCACTTTTTGCCCATTTTCCAGATGGCAGATGATATTCCACATGACGGTGCTCCCCCTGAGGTTTCATCTCCACTATCACCCCATATCGAGATCGAGGAGCCGGTGATTGCCGAGGTCGACGAGGCGGTGGAGGGCATTGCGACTGACCTTGAGGTGGACTTCGCTTTAGAGCTCGAGCCTGAGCCATTACTATTGAGGGTACGGCCCTTTGATCCCATGACTTATCACCCGCGCACACACATGATACTGCCTGGAGGCATCAGGCGCTTTGATGATTTCATTGGTGGCACGCCGAAGGCTCTTTTGCTGAGGGAGCCTCACTCCCACCTTTCCTATGGTGCTTCCGAGGTACAAACTTTATTTTGCATACATTCCCGCCTTTCATTTGACTGTATTTATTACATTGCCTTTCATCTGTGTGCTCTTTATCACTGTCTTTCATCTGATTTAGCATTTCTTTGCCACAGGGGGACTCTCGTTCTCACAGTGGTACGGAGCTATGACAGTGAGAGACTGAAACTATGAGCTCCCTCCCGAGGTTTACGACCTTGTCGACGAGGCTGGCTTTGGTCTATTCTGCACTGGACTCTCATGACACCTGGCGAGTCGAGCTCTACTCGGAGCAATGGTGGAGAGGTGGTGGGACACCACCAACTCTTTCTACTTCTCTTTTGCTGGGGAGATAACAATGACTTCCTACAACTTTGCCATGATCACAGGCTTAGGAGTAAGGGGTGATCCGATCCCCTTCGACATGGACTTGGGTGACTAAGAGGCGGCTTGGATCTACCTGCTAGGAGCGCGCCCACTTCTATACAGGCCTGTGATCGTGAGGTACAGCTGGTTCCCCAAGCACTTCCGCGGGAGTGAGCCTGAGACACCGGAGGTGGTAAAGCAGTATGTTCGGGGTTTTTTGATGTTCTTGCTCGGTACCACCTTGTTCGTGAACAGGTGGAACACCCTAGGCTTGTACTTACTGAGCGTCCTTGTGCCATTGCCGCGAGTCTGGTTCTACGACTGGGGCGGAGTTGGCCTCGCCACACTTGTAATGGCTACATGAGCTCTACTTCCCACATAAGGGGAGAGTGGGTCAGAGGTTACTGGAGAACCTGGGAGGTATACACCACACTTTTCTACTTTTGTACTTCTGTTCAACATCTGTTCATAACTTTTGCTTTCTGATTTGCACTTTCAGTTTTATTTCTGTTCATGCATTATGTTTTTTGCGTTGCACTTTCTGTTCTGTATCTGTTCACATATTGTGCTTTCTGCTTTGCACTCTCTGTTCTGTATCTGTTCACGCATTGTGCTTTCTGCTTTGCACTCTTTATTTTGTATTTGTTCACACATTGTTGATAACACTGCTGCCCTTTTTCTTACAATTATGGGTTTACGCCTATTTCCCGGCTCTGGCTCCAGAGCCTGTAGAGGAGATTCCTCCCATCATACTTTACTTATGGCGATACAACGGCCGGTGCCGGCGTCGGAACCGCGATGACATGACCTCTGTCTTCTACCGCCGATACTTCGATATAGTGGTTGCCGACGAGGTAATCCGAAACTCACAGTCATTTGTGCTTTACTACTATTCTGATTCATAGTTCGACAACTGATGACAACTAACAATCTGTACATTCTCTGTTTATAGATTATGTGGCAGCCTTGGGCGACGATGTTAGCTGGAGTGAGGGACCAGTACGCCGGGGCTTGGGCCACATCCCAATTTTGGATTTTGCTAGAGGGCCCAGTCTGTTGAGCTTGGATTTTGGGTTAGCGTTTCATATGCCAGACCTTGGGTTCACCCATCGTAGTCATTCCTATGCCACCACTAGCATCCATGAGGACAACCAATAGCCTCCCAGCTGGGGCTATTATTCAATTTATGGTGGGGCTGGATGCCGATTACTTTAGAGTGGAGGGCGATTATCTGACTTTCATCTACACTCATCTCATGCCCCCTCTAACGAGCGCTCGCGTTGGCGATGCAACAGGTGCTTCCTTGGTGGGTGAGGCTGCTTAAGAGGTTGAGGTCGATATTAGAGAGGCCCCTCCTGTTGTGCAGGCAGTTGGTTGGCCAGTGATTCCGACTGCGCTTACATGTTGGCGGCCGATTGGGTCAACCTATCAGATCCCGATAGAGCCACCCGAGGCTGGGCATGGGTGTGTCAGAGCCCGTGGCGCATCTCAGGTATGGACCACACTTTACAGCTTGTAACTGAACTCTCCCTTTCCAGATACTAATTATTCCAGATACTGATCATTCAAATGCACTCACAGGCACCGACAGAGTACATAGAAGGCCTGCTCCAACTGGTTGCCTCTCTGATTGGCATGGTGTAAAGGAGGGAGACATTGCTCGATCTCCACGGTATGCAGGTATTTTTTTTTACCTTCCGCATACATTTCACTGTTACCTTTTACTATTATGTACCACACTATCACACTCCCACTGATACACTAATATGCATATCATAACTTTTACACCACCCTACATTGCACCGATTCACTGTACTGACACACTATACTCATACTGCACCTTTTTGCACTCATTCTACATACATACACTGTATCTAATATGTCGACACTTGTTTTCCAGATCCCATCTGCACCGAGGACACCAGTAGCAGCAGTATCCCCTCCAGCGACAGAGAGGAGAGGTAGACAAGTCCTAACACGTGGCCGAGATGAGTGCCAAGGTTGAGGCAGAGGCAGGGGTGCTTGGACCCAGAGCAGCGAGTCCAAGCCCGTATTGAGCAGAGATGATACCGAGACCCGTGACTCTAAGGAGGAGGAGAGGAGGTAGTGAGCCGACACTCTGAGTCTGAGGACAGAGGCGATGATGCTGGCTTAGGGTCAGGGAGCGGAAATGACGCCGATGCTGGCTCTGGCTTAGGGAGCGGAGATGATGAGACCGGCTCTGGCTCAGAGTCTGATTCTGATAGCGGTGTTGATAGAGACAGTGCCCCTGAGTCCCCCCCGAGGAAGAGAACGAAGAGGGCCTCTCGAGCTTGAGATGACTGGCGCCGATTTTTGTACTTTTCGCTTAGTTTATTTTATTTTGGTAGTTCAACACATGTATAGCTTCAGATAGGCTTTTACTTTGCTTTTGAAAACTTGTACTCTCTTCTGTAAAAACTATGATCGGGGGAAAACCCTACAGTTTATGAAAATAGTTATTGTTTTTGCATCATGAGCAGCACATTTGCAGAATGAAAATAGAGTTGAATTTGAAACCAAAAAATCAAAACTTGTATTGGCACAATGTTCTTAATCGGGTAATGAGCCGATCAACGACCAAAATACAAAATACAACTCGATAAACAAAGCAAAAACAACTCAAACACAGATATCCACACTTGCTAAAACCAAAAGAGTCAAAACAAAACCTCAAAACACAAAGACCAAGACAAAACTAGATTGCCAAAAATGCCAGACCCACAAGTGGACGGTAGGCCAGAAAATGTGGGATTCCAGCCACTTAAAGTGGGTTGCCAGTCACTTATGATAAATCCACCACATAGTTGACAACTGGCCTCCACTCACAGCCTTACCTTCTATAAAAGCTCTTTCTATGTGATTTTTTCACCAGAACCTTATTTTTGCTGCTGTTTCTTCCACAAATGGAGATATTTCTTGTCGAGAAGCTCATGGATTGGATAGCTACTTTAGACGGCACGAAAAAGGTAAATTTCTAAGGTTTCGGCATAAACACACTTTTTTCGTTGAGCCATACTCTATTTTGCTTTCCGTTCCTCCATGCCGTGACCCGATGCTGGGACCCAATTATGCATGTATTTCACTTCGAAACACAGGAAATGTGCCCGACTCTTGAAGAATTTCGGGCATTGATGGAAACTCGGCGCGATGAAGAAATCATGCCTCAGCCCTGTTTTGGCCACGCCTAAGCTTTGGGACGAATGTATGGGCTCACTTTGCATGAAGCTCAATCTTTGGCCTAGGTCAGAGAGCTAGACATACCCAGCTTGATTCATCAGTTTTCTAACATCGGTGATAGAGGAGACCTTCTCTGGCGAGGTTTTTGGCAACATCCCTCTATTTATGTATGTTCGCACATTTCCTTCTTATCCCTAGTTACGACGGAACCAGCATTCGGTTGATCGAAGTGGCCCAATGACTGAAAGAAGGTAAGAGTTGTATCAGTTTGACGCTGGCTGAGACCCTGATGGGCCTAGATACTTTTCATCTATAAGAGACCACCAGATTTGTGGGAGTCCACTACTTTTTCAGGTATTGTTTTCCACCCTTTCTGATATATGCCTCACACATCACTCGACACTCATGCTCTATTTTCTCTCAAAGCCCATTCTTTATTTTTCTCTCCACGCACATCTCTCTATTCTTTAATCTCTCTTATTTGTCATCTCTTCCCAGGTATGGCTCATGGATAAGCTGAAGATGGTGGACTTTTGCCCCGAGTATTCAGCTCGAGCCTATTTCTTCCGCCAATGACTAGTGGATTTTCCTAACGAGGGATGGTGGTGCAATTGGATGTGTAGCAGATCTGCAACTGACATAGCTTGGCGTTGCCCTTAGCTTAATTTGACTGAGATGAGTTACAACATGACTCAATAGCTTGGTATACAGTTAATTAGCCTCAAGCACTGAGTGTTCTACTTTCCCTTTTGGTTTAGATGCCAGTTTGGGCATGATCAGACCTGTCCAGAGGGGGTAGAATACCCAGCTTCATTCCTGATTCGTGCTTCACACTTGGCTCGGTACCTCACTGTCTGGAGGACGAGAGAGATTTTGGCCCATGCTCCTAGTTTTAGTTTTGTCCTTTTTGGAGAGTGCTTGACTTGGCTCGAGGATGAGGCACAAGCCGGGCCCACTTTGGCTATAGAAGCTTCCGCAAGCATGAGCAAAGGACGCAGGAACACCTGACTCACCTATGCCCCTAGTTTATTACTTTGACCTTTCTTTTCAAGTTTTATGATTTAAAAACAACTTTGATTTGTATCAGAGAGTGGGCGAACTTTATATTGAAATTAATGGAATTAAAGTTGTGAGCACTAAAAATTTTCCTTTTTGGTCCAAAAATGGTCTAAGTTGTAAAAGGTAAAATGTTGAACAAACTTAACTTTTATTAAAACTTTCCAAAACCGTTTTCGAAAATGATCACTACCTGACATGCACATAATCGATCCTCAAGATGTACAACAATCTCGAATCAAATGATCATAATTGCTCCTGATTGCATGCTAGCTTTTCTTCCCAAAATGAAGATCACAACTGAACTAATAGATGATGAACAGAGATGACCTGATAAAAAAAAAACGGACAGGACAGTTGAGTTGGAGATAGTTATGGCCGAACTTCAGGATGAAGTTGCCTACGTATCCTAAAGATGGGAATCAGGCCTTACGTAGTTCGGTTTAGGTTCACTCGAGTATTAACTCTCTCCTTTTGCGCTCTAACTTTTGCCAAAGTAGCTCTTTAGGGTTTTCAACCTTGCGAGCTCAGTTTTTCTTTATTTCTAATTTTTTATGCTCTAACTTCTGCCTAGGTCGCCCTTCCAAGTTTTTGGCCTTGCCTCTTAGGGGTAATATTTCTTCGACTTGTCCATATTGATTGGCTGTGAAAATTCTAGGCCATCTAGGTCCATGAGAATAACCGCTCCACGTGACCAAATAGCTTTGATGATGTAAGAACCAGTCCAATTGGGTCTGAACTTGCCCCTAGGGTCATATGTGGGAGCTCGGTTGTCTTTCAGCACCATGTCTCATTCCTTGAGATTTCGAGACTTAATTTTCTTGTTAAAAACCCTAGAAATTCTGCACTGGTAGCCTTGAACATGATACAATGCCTTTAGCCTCCTCTCATTAAACAACATTAAATCCTTAAATCTGCTCTGTTGCCAGTCTACCTCCGCTATCTGACACTCGGCCATAACTCGTAGCGACAAGACTTCAATTTCAATTGGCAAGACGGCTTCCATCCCATAAATGAGGGAATATGGGCTCACTTCTGTAGACGTTCGAATCGAGGTCCTATAGCCCCAGAGTGCAAATGGCAGTTTATTCGGCCAGTCCTTGTAGGTTTCAATCATCTTCTGCAAGATGTTCTTGATGTTCTTATTGGCAGCTTCAACTAGTCCATTGGTTTGTGGCATGTATGTGGATGACTTATAAAAAGCCACATTGTATTTCTCCAACAAGTCTGTCATCTCTTTCTTGAAGTGGGAGCCGTTATCTAATATGATCTCGCTCGAAACTCCGTACCGGAAGAGGATATTGTTTCTGATAAATTTGGACAAATGCAATGCCTTTAACACTGCATAGAACTATGCTTCCACCCACTTTGTAAAATAATCAATCGCCACCAAGACATATTCATGTCCATTTGACCCTTTTGGCGTGACTGCACCGATAACATTGATCCCCCAGACTGAAAATGGTCATGGCAAAGTCATGTTGTAGAGCTTTGACAGCGAAATATTCATGCGATTGGCATGGATTTGACATTTGTGGCATCGCCGTACAAAACCAACACAATCCTTCTCTATAATGGACCAGTAGTAATATTGCCTGAGAATCTTTCGGGCTAGCATCACACCATTCATATGTGCCCGCATTCTCTACCGTGGATAGCCTTCATAAGGCGCTTTGATTCTTCTTCCTCCACACACAGTTTATGTATTCCTAGATGATATCTTTTATACAGCTTACCTCTGCAGATGATAAATTGGACGGCCATTCGCCATATTCCCCATTTGTCATTGGCATTTGCCCCTGGTGGATACGTCTCTTTTTCCAGAAAGTTCTAAATATCGTAAAACTAGGGGTTTTTGTCTTGCATTTCATCTATTGCGACAATAGTTTTATAAGCCAGCGTGTATTTCTGTTCGATGATAATCGGACGCATTTGGACTCCAAATGGGATGTCTACCATAGAAGATAGAGTTGCTAAAGCTTCAGCGAACCTATTGTTCTCTCTTAGTAGATGCATGAATGTTAGTGTAGACGTCCCCGAACACCCTGGGAGGGACGAGCTCCCGTTCCGTTCGATATTGGGCTCACTACAGCTCAGGACTCTCAAATTGTCATGGTTCTAAGTCTGAACCAAAGAGTCCAAATCCGGCAAATCGTTTTGAGAAAACAGATTTTGAAAGAAGTGCCAAACATGGACTGCTTTGCCAGATACAGAGTCGCCACCTAAATATTTTATTTTGGGGAAATTTAGGAAACCCTGACTCGTTGCCTAAGGCCACGTGTCCGTCATCACCAAAGTTGCCTCGGCTCGGGAACTTGGGTACGATTGGGGAAGGTCACTTCGTGAGCACCCCCGCTCGTCCGATCAAAGATCGGCCTCTACTAACCATGATATCAAGTTTTGAAAACATTGTGTGTTCTTATTCCGGTTATTAGCCTAGATTTACTATGTGATGCGTACAGCATACAAGTATAGACTGGGTCGCCTGAATTGGAACACAACATTTCATGTTTGTTTATTTGAAAGATGGTTTGCTACTCACAAGTAGGCTTAGAATGCAGATTTTGCCACCCTCAGGTGGGCTTAAGAAAAGATGGTTTTGCCACTATCTAGTGGGCTTAAAACTTACAGTTGATGAATTGTTCCAATCCAAACAACCCAACCTTCACCCACAGGCATTCAGGCAGATATATCACATAAGCAATTAGCCTCATGGTAAGCATGCTATCATGGCAGTCACTCACACGCATGCAAGGATGCTAAAGCATAAAACTTACCGAGTACTCCAAGCCAAAACAGAAGCTGATTAGAAATCCATGCATGATCCTAAATATGCTAAAATGCCTAATGCAACACATGCAAGAATGCAACTATAGCAGGCTCGGCTATTCTAAACATGGCATATGAAATGCTACAGCTAACATGTATTCAATTTGGAATTGAAAATACAATGCAGTTAGTATGATGCGCCGAGCCAGGTGCATGCAAAACAGATGAATGATGCAAACATGCCGTCATACTGTATGCTAATTGAAACATGCCCTAATCTAACCATCATAAGCGGGTAAATAAAAGGAAGAAAGACGTGGGGTTAGAAGACATACATCACACACACGCACACTTATTACAGTTGTGCCCTCGCGTAGAGGGTCCGAATAAATAGTACAGCCCAAATAATACAGTCCGAATATAAACAAATTCCTAATTAATTTACAAATTAACTAAGAAAAGTAATAAACTGGCATGCAAGTCAGGGACTGCCTTGACTCTTCTGAATGATGTATGTTTGGGCTGCCTTGCGCGGAAATCCACTGGGATGCCCCAATTAGCCTCCGTTTTGTAATTATTCTTGGAAAGCGCTCCAAGCCCCGGAAGACTGTTGATTCTTGATTTGCTGCAACAAAGAGTAGGAGAGGGGCATAGCAATGTATTTTCACGGATGTATGCATGCCTCGATCCTCGTGCCACCAATCACGCATATCGATGCATGATGGCCGAGGAGTCGATTTGCATTACTCAATACAGAATGAATGCACATGAAAACTCAACTAAAACCTAACTCCATCATGGATAATCCGGAGTGTCGGTGACTGGGAATTGAGACACGTTCCGTCACTCGGAGTACGAAACGTACCTCGTTTCCCGTGTCTGGGCTAATTCCTATCCCAAGCACAATGCAATATGCATGACATGCATGAATGCAACTAATATACAACCTAGCATACACAATGCTATGAAATGGCATACATGATGCACGAGATAACATGGCATACACAATGCGCTAACATACAACCTAGCATACGCAATGCTATAAAATGAAATGGCATACACAATGCACAATGGACTTACACCAACACGATTAGACCACAGCCACACTCACATAAGAGGCCATCAGATGAAAATGAGACACTCGAAATGCGTGCACACATGCACGCAAACCGAGGACCGACCCTAAGGCACCAAATGCCACTCTAACAAGACATGGCAAGGCATGGAATATGGCATACAAGCATGCAAATTTCAGCGCTAAAATATGACCCGAAACAGCCCTGAATCATGACAATATAGCACCCGATGCATGAAATGGTCCCGAAATGCAAAATTAGGCATACACAATGGCCTACAGCTATACAAAGCATGCATTATTTGATCATGGCATGTGAATACATATTCAAGGTAGCCCCAAAAAAAGCATGTTTTCAGTTTTAAGAAGGGCCAAACAGCAAACACAAATAGGGCAAAACTAGCATGCAAAAATGGCCCTAAATGTGAGATTATGAAGCAAGTCACAGCTGCTGGCCCCAAACAGATGAGGGTCCTTCTACAATGTTGAAGAGGGACCCAAAATATGATATTTTACAGTTTTGAAAAGAGCCCAAAAACAAACACAAGTATGGCTAAGCTCTCATGCAAGAAATGGGCCAAAAGATGGACAAAGAAGCCAGTGAAGGTTTCTGGCCTCAAACACAAGAGGGCCCTTCAACAAAGTTGAAGAGGGACCCAAAACATGGCATTTTACAGTTGATGGCCGGACCCAAAACAGTATGCATGCAAGCCTAATATACTATGCAAAATGAGGCCAAAAAGAAAGATATAACACAAAGTGTATAAAAGATGCCCCAAACAGTGAAATACCCTTAATGAAACATGAATATGGGGTCAAAATAAGGCTATTTGTAGTTTGGACCACATCCCAAAAACAGAAGCAAAAGAGGCTAATGAATCATGCAAAAATGGAGCCAAAAAAGGGATATAAAGGTAACTGATAAATGAAAGCCTCAAACAGCAATGAGCCCTTTAACAATGTTGAAGAAGGGCTCAAAATAAGATCTTTTACAGTTTATGACATACCTCAAAACAGTTTATACATAGGCCAAAAATACTACACAAGACAATTGCATACAAGAGGGGTAATGAAGTAAGTGCACCAAGGAGGCCTCAAACAGTGAGAGGCCCTTAAACAAACATGAAGAATGGCTCAAAATAAGCCTAGTTCCAGTTAGGGTCGGAGCCCAAAAAATCAAGCAAATATGACTTAGAAAGGATACAAAAACAAGCTAAAAAGAGAGAAAATGGTGCTTACCCTTGAAGACCAAACTTTAGGCAACTCTTGGCTTGAGTTTGGTGGCTCTTTAGCTCTGGAAATCAGCTTCTAGCTGCTGGAATGGAAGATGGGGATGTGGTGCTATGGGGTGTAGTGCAAAATGGTGTAGGGTTTGAAGGATTGGAGCTTGGAAGAGAGGGAGAAGAAGGTGTATGTATGCAAGGCTCTTAGGTAATTTTTTCCAACCTCTAAAACCAGAGCTGGAGACTGGTTATATAAGCAAAAAGAGGGGGAAAATGGGGGGAAAATGGAGGGAAAATGAGTCAAGTTTCCCTCCAAAAAAATGCACCCCCGGATACACAATCTGGGGGGAAAAGAGATGCATATTTGAGATGTACCTGCAGCAAGGAACATGGTCGGCCAGTTATCCAAGTTGCAGGTGGCCGGCTGGCTACCTCCCATGGCCGGTCGGCTAGGGGTCAAAAGGGTCAATGAGAATTACTGGCCGGCCACCACAGAAAAGGGTCCTCCCATGTGTGCACAACACAACCCTGTGGTTAAAAACTGAAAAAAGTGAACCAGGAGAGAGAACAACCCACTTTTCAAAGGGGTTCAAAAGGGTCAACAACAATTACTGGCCGGCCACCAAATATTGGTGGCCTCCCAGATGTGTACATCACAAATATGTGGTTCAGGGTTCAAGAAAATGGCCCAAGGGTGTTCAACATTGGCTTTGAAGTGAGGAAAATCGGACGACGGAGGGCGATGAAGGGATAAAGTTGGCTGACAGAACAATTACTGGCCTCCCGCCCTTCTACGGCCTTCCTAGCAATGAAACAGAGGTCCCTGCCAAAAAAGAACCAAAACCGATGCAAAATGAAGGTTCGGGGGCTGAAACGCGTAGTTCGAAGCCCCGAAAATTGACTGTTAGGCACCGGGAGTGGTGTTCGACCACGAAGTTGGTCTCTCGGACCACAGTGTCCCTCAAAGGGGAGCAAATAAGATGTATGTCAAAAACCGGAGCAAACGGAGATGGTTAAGCGGTCCCGAACCGAGGCACACGGCCAACGGCTCTGAAAAACCGAAAACCGGACTCCAAACGGGCAAAATAGCCTACGACCACGAAACGTAGCCTACGGCCACTGAGAGAAGATCTACGAGACCTCTCCCTCCCTTCGGGAAGAGAAAATAGAGAAAATAGGGCCTGGTTCGAAAATCGAGGCAAAGTACAAAAGAGTCCGGAAGTCCGGAAGCAAGGCTCGCAGCTAAGACTCTGAAACTTCCGAACGAGCACAATATGCAACATCACCAAACGCTCAACTGGTGACGTCTGAGTCTCAAGGTCGGTCAAAAATGGGGTGTCTACAGTTAGTTTTTCAAACCTAAGAATCAAAATATCTAGGGTCTGATGGTAAACCTTCATCTTCTCTTCTTTGACTTTCCAATCTCCATTTGCTTGAGAAACAACCAAGTTTCTGTCCCCAAAGATATCCAACCTTATTGCCCCAAGTTCTAGGGCGGCTTCTAAACCAGCAATACACACTTCATATTCTACTTCATTGTTGCCATCTTGAACCGGAGTTTAAAGGCTAAAGGTATATAGGAGTCGTCGGGTGCTATCAGCAACACACCTATCCCATAACCGTACTGATTGGACGCTCCGTCAAAGTACATTGTCCAAGTTTCCTCTTCAACTTACAGAATGTCTTCATTTGGGAACAAGTATTCCATTGCCTCATCTCCTTTTATCGGGTGATCTGTCAGGAACTCCGTTATAGCTCTTCCTGTAACTGACTTGTGGGTGACATATTTGAAATCAAATTCGGAGAGACGAAGCAACCAACAAGCTAGCCTACTTGTAAGTGCTAGTTTCTCAAAGAGATATTTGATGGGATCTAAACTTGAAACCAGGATTACAAAGTGAGCTAACAAGTAGTGCCTCAACTTCCTAGTAGCCCATACCAAGGCTAGGCAAGCGTTTTTCAAGGAAGTGTAGCGGGCCTCATAATCTAGCATCTTCTTACTCAAGTAGTAGATGGCGTTCTCAACCCTATCTTCAAATTTTGGAGCGAACATGTGCCCCATAGTCGTATCTGTTACTGACAAATACAGAATCAAAGGCTTCCCCGGCTCCGGCAGCGACAACATATGCGGATTCTAGAGGTACTGCTTAACTTATTCAAAGGCAAATTGACATCGATCATCCCATCAAAATTTCTTCCCTTTCTTCAGAAGACCAAATAGTGGTTCATAAGTCAAGGTTAATTTGGAAATAAATCGTCTTATGAATTGCATTTTACCGAGAAAGCCACGCATCTCCTTTTCAATCCTTGGTGGTGGCATTTCTAAGATGGCCTTAATTTTGGAAGGATCTACTTCAATGCCCCTCTGTGTGATCAGAAAGCCCAACATTTTTCTTGTCGTTACGCCGAAGATGCATTTCTGTAAGTTTAACCTCAATCTGGATTCCCTGATTCGTTGAAAGAATTTCTTTAAGACGGTGTAGTGGCCCTTTCGTTCTTTGGACTTGACAATCATGTCTTCCACATACAGCTCGACCTCTTTATGGATCATGTTATGCAGAATGGTGGTCGCAGCCCTCTGATAGGTAGCTTTAACATTTTTCAAACCAAACGGCATAGCCCGATAGCAGTAAGTACCCC
This sequence comes from Camellia sinensis, assembly GCF_055761805.1. NCBI lineage: Eukaryota > Viridiplantae > Streptophyta > Magnoliopsida > Ericales > Theaceae > Camellia > Camellia sinensis. Next base: position 20,338,515 of record NC_138965.1, on the reverse strand, counting down.
ACGACATAGTGAATGCGGTCTTCTCTCTGTCTTCAGGCGCCATCAGAATTTGGTTGTACCCAAAAAACCCATCCATAAATGATAGCAATGCATGGCCTGCAGTGAAATTCACTAACTCATCAATATGTGGCAGAGGAAAGTCATCCTTCGGACTGGCTCTGTTCAAGTCCCAGAAGTCTACACACACTCGGATTCTACCATCCTTCTTCGGCACTGGGACGATGTTGGCCAACCAAGTTGGGCACTCAAATACTAACAAAAAACTTGCCTCGATCTACTTGGTGATCTCTTCCTTGATTTTCAGCGCCCAATCTGGACGAATTCTACGCAACTTTTGCTTAACTGGTTGGGCCTTGAGGTCAACAAGGATCTGATGCTATACAATCTCAGGATCGATTCCAAGCATGTCTCCGTAAGATCACACAAAAACAACTTTGAAATCTTTTAACAAAGCGATTAAACGCTCGCGCTCCTCCGAAGACAACGTGGACCCGATCTAGACTAGGCGTGGATCATTCTCAGTATCCACATTAATGGCAATGATTTCATCAGCACAGGGTTTAGCAAACCTCTCATCCTCTTGATTAATCAAGTTTTTGAAATTTTGATTTCATCTTCCCTTTCATTTTCATTAAAATTTTGAAAATCTTGGTCAATACAATAAACCAACGGCATAGAAAAGTACACAGAATCTGCAGAGTTTTCATTCAAAAGGTCTAAATCTTCGGTTACAAACTCAAAAGAAAAGCTGAATGAAGACCTAGACAGGACTTTGGTATCTGGGTTACCACCCCCAGAAATACCAGACTCAGACTTAGAAGAACTTGAATCTGATTCCGACGCCACAAACTCAGTGGAATCAGATTCTAGCTCATCACCCAATTCAAAACTGGACAGATAGCCTTCCTCCAGCTGCCAAATAGAAGATGGTGCCCCTGATACATCTAAAATGCCACTGGTTGGGTTCACACCCGGTTCTCCCTTGATCATAGAGATAGTAAAGTTATCCCCCAAGTTCTCTAGGTCGGCTGCAGGATCTGTCAAGAGACTAGCCAGTGCTGTCTCTACTCCAAGTTCGCTATCATTTAAGTTACCTTCCATGCTCTGTTCAACTTTGATACTTAATTCTGCCATTTCATCATCATCATTGTCCTGCAGCTTCAGATCAAAGAAGATTTCGAACTCGGGGACATGTTGCTTCGAGGAATTTACTCAAGGCTCAGGAAAACCACAAAAAGGGAAACTCTCTCATTCCAGAACAAAATGGCCATTTAGTGTCCCCTGGACTGGCCTATGAATGAGTTCATAATGCTTCCCACCTCTCTTGGCCTTGGCTATGCCCTTAATCTCTTCTCCTTTCCTGATCCAGTCCTCTTTGGTGGGCTCATAGCCCAGTCCAAAGGCATGTGGGTTGTGTGGCACATCTGTCAGTGCTGCAACACTTTTTCGACCACTTTTTCTAAGCCCCATTCCTAGAATGTGCGGAAATTTGTTCATAAAATAGATGGATTGGGCGCTGACGTACAAGCCTTCGTTTGCGACTAGAATGGTCTGCATTACCCGGGGTTCGGCCAAAGTGAATCCCGAGAGGAATTCATCCTCCTTGCCATGTTTGATCTCTAGCATTGGCGTAGTTACCTCTGGCAGTGGATGGATGGATGGATGGATGAATTCCCAAAAACAATGGCCACTCTTCTCCTATGAGGGTACTTTAACATCTGATGGACAGTGGAGGAGAAGGCCTTCACATAATGCAACCAGGGCCTCCCTAATAGCAAATTAAAAGTAGTTGGGCACATTCAAGACATGAAACTCAACCTTTTGCTCAGCTGGGTCCACCTGGACTTTGACTTGCACTGTGCCCATGACCTCTCTACTTGTGCTATCAGACACCCATATTATTTAGGTTGTGACAACAAAGTTCACTGGTTTAAGGCCAATTGCATAGGCGATACGGGAAGGACACACATTAATGGCCGAACCGGTATCCACCAACACTACCGGCACCCATTTCTCCTTGCATTCCACAGATATGTACAATGGTTTATTGTGAGCCTAGCACTCCGACGGCAACTCTTTGTTAGAGAAGGTAAGAGTTGGCCTGGCACCACTTGAAAAAACCAAACCTACAAGCTGCTCGAGCGTGGTGTCAATGGACAATTTAGCCTTGTTCATTGCCGATAACATTGCCTGTCAGTGTACCTGGGAGGGCATGAGAAGACCCTAGATGGAGATGTCAGCTTGGATTTTCTTGAGTTGTTTTAACACTGTCTTTTCTTTTAGTTGTTTCTCTTTCTGTTTCTCGGCCTCTCTATCTTTTCCAGATGCCTCTGCTTGATCTAGGTGCGGCAGCTTAAAATACCGCCCACTTCTTGTCAGATGATCTATTTCCTCGGCATACAACGTATTGTCCGGAAGGCACTCACACTAGTCTTCGTTGGTGTGGACTAGATACAGATCATTATCGTCCTACCATTCACCCTCAACGGCCGACAAACAATCGTCTGGCTCTGCTTGTATCACCATCACATCCCCCATACGGTGCCATAAAATTACAGTTTCTCGGCTATCTTGCATTCTTTCTCATTCAAACTGCCTCAGTGTAGCTTCCTGTTCAGTATCCATAGTATTCATAGTGCCCACTTCCTGGGTTGGGTTTTCCACACCAGCGCTCTTCGGCAGCTTTCTTTTCCCATCTGCGTTTTCGACTACTACAGCTATCTTTGCTTCTTTTCCCTCTGGTTTCATTCCAGTTTCTTCTTCCTTGTCTGGCTCATCACTCAGCCATCCAGTGTTGTCAGTTGATCTATTCAGGTCAAACCACTCGATCTGTACATCTCCCTGATCCTGCTCATCGAAGAATTACAGGTTGTCCAAATCCTCTTTGAGATCTGCCAAATCATCCAATCCCTGGCTCGGGCCATCTTCCGTAACCACATTGATGTCTACCAAGATTAGTAGCACCAATTCAAGCTTGATTTGACTAGTTGACACAATACAACAACTTGGATCATACACTTTATCGGATAAGTCCTCAGAACACTCCGACAAGAGACTTTTACCTTCCTCCAAGGTCGACTCCCCTTCTACTGTAAGTTTTATCACCACAGGCTTGGGTTGAGGGTTAGACGTGTCCATCATGCACAGACTTGGGAGTGGATTTATGGTTACGTTTGGTTTTTGAGGTGGAGCAATCACCTTGTTGTCAATGAGATCCTGAATCTCATGACGTAATCGAAAGCACTGGTCGGTGTCATGACCATTCTGTTGGTGAAATACACATTATTTCGCGGGGTTGTGTTTAGGTGGGAGAGGATTAGGAAGTGGACGGGGTTCTGAAGGTTTAAGGTGCCATTTTTTGACTAACACCTTCATGGCTTGAGAGAGAGTCATGTAAAGTTGGTTAAAAGTCCTCTGGGATCAGGTAAAGTTGGACGGTGTTTGTGAGCTTGTGTTGGCAAAACGGTCAGTAGTTTTGGTTGTGGTGACAACACTTACATCTGATGGTCTCGCAGCTGTGCTACCACTGGTAGCATTGGAACTGCGAACAAATAGCCTTTTTGCTTGCTCTTTCTTATCTGTAATAAGCCCCTGCTTCATAGCGTCTTCGATTTGCACTCCTATTTCATGGAGTTCTGTAAATGTGAATAGAGGTAGGACAATCATCTTTTGTAATAACTTACCATGTAGATTTAAGACAACTATCCTGATTTGATCCTTCTCAGAAGGCCTCGTGGTCATCATCGAGGCTTTAGCTCTCCACCTTGTGACAAATTCAGAGAAACCCTCCTTCGGCTCTTGGCATGTTGCCTTGAGATCACGAGTTGTGACCTCAATTTGAGTATTATACGAATACTGCGCAATGAAGGTCTCGGCCATCTCCTCCCAATTCTATTTTATTGAGTCTTCCAACTCAGTATACCATATGGCCGCTATACCTGACATGGTGCGACCAAAGAGAGACAGCTTCTGTAGTCTAGTTAAGCCCATCGGCCACAAGATATTCAAAAATAGCTGTAGGTGAACCATCAGATCTTCAGAACCGTCAAAAAGGTCTATGTGCGGCATTTTAAACTGATCCAGTAATGTAACTGCAGAATCAGTATACCCCTTGTGCTCTCTTGAATAACTTTTCCAGTTTATTGACCTTGAGTACAATTGGGTCAACTTCAAACTCGAACGGTGCCTCGGTCTGATAAATAGGGGTTTTGGAGGCTTGTGCTGGGATTGGCTCTACTGGATTGCCCTGGTTTTTTTGAACATTGGTAGTATGAGTGGTGGCTCCGGGTGTTGGAATAGCCACGGGAGTTGCATGGGATGCTGAGGCTGCAGCCGACTGGGATTGTTATAGTTGTAGCCTGGTTATAACCTTGGCCTGACGGGCCGTGACCTTGGCCTGGTGGCAACATCTTGTTGTAGGGTCTCAACTGTCTGCTGCAGATGATGTATCAATCCTTCCATATTGATTAGGGGATACTGTGCCATTGGAATAGGTGTTTGATCTCGTACTGGGCTAGATGTAGATGACCGTTCCTAGACCAGACTGGACACAGGTGAGTTGAGGAGGTGACTGTAGACACCCTATTTTTAACCATCCTCAAGACTTGGTTGTGTTTGCAGGTACATCCATCCACAAGTTCGATTGCTCATCGAGTGCTCGACTTTCGCGGCGGAACGTCACAAGTTTGAGCTTTCCAAACCGTGTATCCTTTCTGCCCGATTTTTGGACCATGTATTGGTCCTTCCAGTATAATTCTCTTGGTGCACTGTCGGCCATCCTATGCTACTGTCGACCATGCCTTTGTTACTGCCGGCCATTGATGAGGCCTGCTGGCCATCAATGAGCCACTGTCGGCCACCACTGATGGCCGGCAGACCCCTTGTCTCAGCAGGTTTCACGCCAGATCTTTTGAGCCAGCTGGTTTTCACTCCTCTCCCCTCCATACACGTGTATGGAGGGATGAAGCTCTTGCCAAGCTTGTTTAACAAGCTTCTTCTTGAATTCTTCTATATAAGGAGAGGCCCTTCCTCTCTATCAGAGGTTGAAGAAATTTTTTGGAGAAGTTGTATTTCTCTCTCTCTCTCTCTCTCTCTCTCTATATATATATATATTGTGTTTGTTTATGCTCTAAAGTCCATTTTTCTTACACTTTTGCACTACAACACATAGTGATACACCACCATTTTTGAGCTGAGGTTCTTGGGAGGGTTACTTGAGCTCTGAGACTTGGTTTCTAGCCTCTAAGGTTGCTCGTTTCGAAGTTGATCTTCAAGGGTGAGTATATTCCCCATTTAAGCCTTTGTTTGTATCTCATTTTGGCCATCCTTGCATATTGTTTTAGGCCTTGCTTTCAACTGGAAAAAGTTTTTTTTTAAGCGCTTTTGATGATTGTTTAAGGTCTTTTTGGTGTTAGGGGTGTACAACCCTCTTATATGCCTTGTTTGGCCTTGTTTTGTGCCATGTTTTAAGGCCTTTGGAATAGTATTGGTTTGGCCTTTTAGCCACTGAAATCTAGTGGATTTTTAGTGGTAGGCATATAGTTTTGAGGCTTCAAATCAGAGGGGGGTGACCCCCTCTCTTTTTGTTTTGTTTGCTTGAGTTATTGGCCTATCAAAGGAGCATGTATCCCTATACTTTTGAGGCCTGGTTCAGGCACTTTTTTGTGACTTTTAGGGCCTGCCTTAACTCTTTCCATGGCTGGTTTGGTCACCTTGTGCATGCATCTTGTATGTGTAGTGTAATCCCATTTGTGGCTCATCAAAGTAGCATGTCTTGCTAGCATGTATTGGCCCTATTTTAGTGGGGTTTTTTATCATCATTTGACATGTCATGACTCTGTCTAAAGTTGGTTTGGTAGTCTCTTGAGTGGCTCATGTACTTGTAGAACAAATCTTGCTTACTAGCTTTATGTGCATGATGTTTTGACTCATCATTCTAGCATATTTTGGCTATGCTCCAGCATGATTTTATTCATATTTTGGGTTGTTCTAGGACTGTTTTGAGCTACCATGGCCATATCACTCATGTTTTGTATAACTATAGTGTAAATGCTTCGACTAGTCTTGAGCTTTGAGGCCTCTACCATGCTATACTTGTGCTGTTTGCATGCTTTGGAATCATTTGAAATGTTATTTTAGTGCATGTTTCATGGTCAAACACTTGCCTTTGTCATGCTTTCAATGCCTTGAAGAGTTAGTGTTTTATGCCTCATGAATGGATCATTGTGCATGCCTCTATGCTTAGGTCCTTAGGATGCCATCTCAGTGGGTTTTGGGGCTTGTTTTATCATGCTATAACTCTGTTTTCTGTTGGTTAAGTCATGCCATGTTTGGTTATAATAGGTATAGTGCAATCCCCCTTGTTGGCCTTACTTACACCATGCTTTATGCTTTCCATTTTGACTTATTTTGGCCTTGGTCTATGCATGTTTTAGATTCATTTTGGCATGATCTAGGACTGTTTTGATTGTCCTTGGCCCTTTGGGGTTTGATTCATGTGGCCTTGGCTTGAGTCCCTTTGTTAGTTTCACGCTTTGAACATCCTAGCATGCTATGCTTACATCGTTTAGTGGGTTTGGCATCCATTTACATGATATTTCAAAGTTTACCTCATTGCCATCTTATCATGATTATCACTCTTTGCTCATGTTTGAGAGTTGTGTCTTTATGCTTTAATTCTTGGGCTAATGTATTGTGCATGCATACCTTGCTTTTGTGCCCTCATTCCAACACTTATGGCCACTAATTTGGACATGACTGAGGTCCATCCATTTTGGTTTAAGTCCATTAAACATTGTGCATGCCATGTAGTTCATAGCATTGGGTATGCCATGTTGTTTGCATGTTGATTTATCGCATTATCTATGCCTTATACTTCGCATTGTGTATGCTTAGGTCACATTACATTGAGTATGCCACCATTTGCATTGTGTATGCTAGTTGTGCATACCATTAGCCTTGTTAGGTTATTCACATTGCATTACATGTTTGCATGCTTGAGTCGCATTGTGTATGCCATGCTTTGCATTGTTGTTTGGATTAAGTCTTAAATCTGAGCACGAGAAACGAGGGGCGTTTCATACTTCAAGTGATGAAACGTGTCTCAATTCTCGATCGCCGACGCTCTTGACGATGCATGATAGAGTTTTAGGCTTTATATGTTTATTTGTGCATTCATTTTACATTGAATTACACAAGTTGGATCTTTGGCCATCATGTATCGGGATGCATGATTGATAGTCTTGGATCCGACTATGCCTCTCCCTTGATGTTTTGAGGTGATATGGGGTGGCATAGTGCATACATACCCTTGGGAGACCCTCCATTTTCTCTATTTTGTGCTCTGCTGCAACTTGGTGTCACAGCACATCAGTGGCCGGCAGTGCCTTGCAGATGGCCAGCAGTCTTTCATTCTTGGCCGGCAGTGCCCACTCTTGGTCGGTAAGGGGGTCGGCAGTGGCTCCCCATGGCCGGCAGGCCACTGGTGTATTCCCCAGACTGGTTTTGGTAAGGTTTAGTAGGAATTCCTTGAGGACACCCTGCAGATAGAGCCTCTAAAGAGCAACCAGAGAGCTTTTCGGGGCGGCAATCGAGCATGCATCCTCTTCTCCCCCAACCAAAGATGGAATAGCATTGTTTATTATTTTCCTTACTTGCTAATTAGCATTTGGTTTTGTAATTTAATTAGTTAATTTGTTAATTAATTAAGTTTTGTAATAATTAGTTGTAGTTAGTTATTCATTTGGTTATGTAATAATTAATTAGTTTGTTAGTTAGTTAATTAGTTGGTCTGTATTATTCATTCGGACCCTCCGTCGATAGGGCATATTGTTGTAATAAGTGTGCGTGCGTGTATGCATGTCTTCCAACGCCCATTTCTTTCTCCCTTTTACTTACCTGCTTTCAGTAGTTAGTTTTAGGGCATGTTTTGATTAGCATCCTTATGCTTGCATGTTTGCATCCATTCATCTGCATTGCATGCACCGGGCCCGGCGCATCATACTAACTGCATTGTATTTCAATTCCAAGTTGAATACATGTCATCAAATGTTGCATCTCATATGCCATCTTAGAATAGCCAAGCCTATTTCTAGTCGCATTTTTCATGTGTTGCATTAGCCATCTTAACATGAATTAGGGTCATGCATTGATTACTAACTAGTTCTTTGTTTTGGCTCGGAGTACACTGTGAGTGTTTACACTTTAGCATACTGCATGTGTGTTATTGTTGCCATAAAAGCATGCTTGCCATGAGGCTAATTGCTTATTTACTATAACTGCCTGAATGCCTGTGGGTGAAGGTTGGGTTACTTGAATTGGAACAATTCATTGAAATCCGCGATTTAGCCTACTTACGAGTAGCAAACTTCAAATCGTTTTCAAACAAACGGAAATGCAATGTTTTGTTCCAACTTAGGCGATCTAGTCTATACTTGTTTGCTGTGTGTATCACATAGTAATTCTAGGTTTAATAACCGGAATAAGAACACATGTATTTTCAAAAACAAGATATCATGCTTAGTACAGGCCGATCTTTGATCGGGCGAGCGGGGGTGCTCATTGCATGACCTTCCCCTCTCGTATCCAAGTTCCCGAGCCGAGGCAACTTTGGTGATGACGGACACGTGGCCTTAGGCACGAGTCAGGGTTTCCTAAATTCTCCCAATAAAATATTTACGTGGCAACTCTGTATCTGGCAAAGCAGTCCATGTTTGACACTTCTTTACAAAAATTAGTTTTCCAAAATGATTTGCCAGATTTGGACTCTTTGGTGATTTATCGGTCTTGTGTTGCACTTTACGAGATTAGATTCAGAACCGTGACATTGAGTCCGAACTGTAGTAGTAAGCTCGGAACGAAACGAGATTCGCACCCCCCTCGCGAGCGCGGATGTCGGAGAGTTCTCGGGAGCGCGTCTACAGTGACTGCTGTAAAAACCGAACTCGTGAATTCTACCTGATTCTCCTTCGTCTTATTACCGGTGGGAGTGAGGTAAACACAGGTTGTCCCCAAACAAGATCCCCGGCTTTACAAAGTCTTCTAACTCGAGTCCAGAGGGGATATCCTAACTTTCTGAAGCAATGGTTTTAAACTACCTAGCAAAAAGAAATAAAGCAAAAGAAAATAATAATCAGAAACCGCACAGCACCTTATCTGAGACGTTATCAACACAGACATGATCAAAGCTGTAGGACTGTACTCCACAGTGAATTCTGCCTACAAAACAGATACCAAATTTGCAATTGCTATGCACATTCCTGTACAGTTTCACTGTAAAGCACATAACAGTTAAGAGAGAGCCAAAACACCCCTACGAGGGGGTAGAGTTACCCTGTCCTAGTTTTTTAATGAATTAGGTTTCATTATGTCAATCAAGCGGTTTCACGCAATCCTACATTTCGGGTGAGCATCCTATCCTAGTTTGGAACAGTTTCTATGGTTTTTCTATATGCAACTAGGCCAAATGGTTAAAAAGGGTGTCTCAGCAAGACTACCTAATATACCTCTCGCGCCTAATACCGAGAAGTGAAAGGAGGATCAAACGGTACAGTGGTAGTCCAGATCCAAAGGTTATGTTCCTAACATGGCAGAGCCCACGACCGGTCAGCCTTTTGGTAAGCTTTTGGGCAAGCCTCCGGCAAACCGTCCAGAAATAGCGGATGACAAACACAGTGACTTAGGCACACCAATACAAATATAATGTAAAGAACATCTAAGTGTAGATAAAATTTCATAACATGAAGTTCGAGTCAAGTTCTCTAATTCCCCAGTAGAGTCGCCAGAAATTGTAGATCGACTTTTCGTGCTCCTTTAGGATATGACTAGCCCTACAGTTCGGACTCCAGCGGTTTTAAATCTAATTTCACAAGTGCAATGTGAAATAGATAAACACAAAAGAGTCCAAATCCAACAAATCTTTTGGAAAATCAATTTTGAATCAAAATGCCAAAAATGGACTAGTTTGCCAGATATAGAGTCGCCACCTAAATATTTTTGAAAAATTTAGGAAACCCATGACTCGTGCCAAAGGCCACGTGTCCGTCATCACCAAGATTGTCTTGGCTCGGGAACTTAGGTACGAGAGGGGAAGGTCATGAATTGAGCACCCCCACTAGCCCGATCAAAGATCGGCCTCTACTAATTATGATGTGGTTTTTATTTACATTATATGCTCTTATTCCGATTATTATGCTAACTTTACTATGCATCGCACACAAGTATAGATTAATTTGCAAAAATTGGAACACTTTAATTCATGTTTGTTTTTTTTCAAAAGTGATTGAATATGTACCACTTGAAAAAGTGATCGCATATGAACATTACTCAAATTATTCCAATTCAAACAAATAGGCTTCATCCACAAGTATTCAAGCAATTTATCAATTAAGCAATTAGCCTTATGGCAAGCATGCTAGACATGACAACGATCACACTCATGTAAGATGCTAACGTAAAATTGTTCACCTAGTACTCCAAGGCAAGTCAAAAAGAACAAAAGAGTTAGAAAACATGCATGCTCCTAACTAATGCAACATGGCTAATGCAGCACATGTGATATGTAACTAATTGGCTCGGCTACTAATTATGATATGTGAATCAATTTGATAGCATGTGGTTTACGTACCTTTTCAAAGAAGTATTTAAACGACAATGATGAACCGAGCTTCGATTCATGCAAGACAAGTGGATGCAAATCATGGAGTATGCTAAAAGAAACATGATATTCTAAACTACCCATCATAAGTAAGTAAATAAAATGGAGAAAGACGTGGGGTTGGAAGACATACACATTATTACAAGTTTGCCCTCGCGCAGAAGGGTCCGAATGAATAGCCTAGCTAATTACTACGAATTAACTAACTATTACAAACCCAAATGAAATAAATTAACTATACTAGTTAATTAACTAATTATTACAACAACAAATTAATTAACTATTCTAACTAATTAAATAAGTATAATACAAAAACTAAGTAGTTATTCTAACTAATTAGTTACAAACCCACTACTCCAAGCACAACACTAATATTATTACAACATCACTTCACGGATCCCGAGGATCGAGAGAGGGCTCATGCATGGATGCAAATTTTCACCCGATAATACTCTCCGTTTTGCTACTGGAATGCCTTTGTTGCACAGTTGGAAAAATGCACTGTTTTTCACCTCAGCTTCTGCTTTGCTCTGCTCTGCTAGAAAAAAGGCACTGCCTGCCTAGAAAAAGTGGCCGGCAACCCAGAAGTAGTGGCCTGCCGTGGGTTGTCATCCAGAAAAAGTGGCCTGCCAGCCACTGATGTTAATTCTTTCCTACAGCAACAGAGGACAAAACAGAGCACAAACCAGAGTATTCTCAGGGAATGTTTGTCCACCTTGCCTCTCCTTATCATCAAACAAGTCAAATGAGGGGTAGATTTGGTTCACAAGCCATCAATCGATGCAATTTCATTGCGTGACGACTTATGAACCAAGGGACACAATTCAATACATGCATAACAAAAGACCAACAAAAACCTCCTCCCTATCATGAATTGATTAAGGGAAGTGGTTGACATTGACTCCTGACCCTTTTACATCACTAATGAGTATGAAACGACTCAAGACTCAATGAGTTCAATTAACGTCCGATTGAACCCAAGTTGATTTTATCTTGCATCACTTTTAGTCCTAATTTTATTGCTTTATTTTAATTATCGTCCATTCATTAGTTCATTGAGTCCAAAATGAGCTTTAAGTCCTCTAATGGAAAGAAGTACCAAACAAAGTGTTGTTTTAGGCATGAGAGAAGTGTCATGCTGTTGGCAATAAACCCCCAAAGGGATTAAACCATTAAGCACAACAACCTCAATCTCAAGCTTAAACAAGCAATTAGTTTGAAACAACTTTAAAAAAAAAAAAGAAAAAGCCAAGAAATGAGGGAGGTTGCAGAGGTGATTAGATATGAATACAAGTATGGAAGGCAAGAAATAAACACTATCAACTCAAATAGGTTGGTGGCTAAGGCCTAAACCACCATGCATATGAAGACCATTACACAACAAGCATGCTATACAAAGCTCAAATGCAATGAACAACTAAAAAAATTCCTAAAAAAGTCCTAAAATAGTCCAAAAAAGTGTTGGAATTAAGACAAAAATAGCTAAAACAATAAGTTAAAACATGGAGCAAGTTAAGCTAGTAAACAAACACAATGAGGGGAGGCTACTCCCTCCATTTTTAGGACTTCAAAATATGATTTTTTTCCTTTGAAAAACCTTTAGAAATTAGTGGTAAAAAGCTTAAAAAAATGTGATGAGAAGGTGGGAAACACAAGGGCAAAGGCCTAAGGAGTTAGGTGCAAAGAAGGGTGATCCACCCTTCCACCCTTAATGGCCTTAAACCACAAGTTTCAGCCCATAAATTCAGTGTGAAAAAGGTCCAAAAAATAGTCCAAAAATAATAGAAAAGATGGCAAATAAAGAAGGGAAACAAGCTAAGAATTATACCTCTTGAAGAAGGATACCCTTTTTGAGTTGCAAACCAAAAATTACACACCCTTGAGAGCTAAATGCAAGCTCAAAAAAACACCTCAGCACAAATACCACAAGGTTTGGTATAGAGTGTATAGGCAAAGAGTGAAGAAATTGCAAAACGAGAGAGAAAAAATTTTGCTCCAAATTTTTCTAACATTTAAAACAAGAGGGGAGGTCATTTATATATAGAAAAACATAAGACCTCCTCAGAAATATCCATACAGACATGTATGGATTGGTGCATACATCTGTGGAAACAACTGGCACAATTGGCCAAAATATCTAAAAAACACATAAGTGGTTGGCAGTCCACACTAGTGGGTCTGCAAGTCCTAGGATGTTTAGGCTTGAAAAACTGTTGTTTTGGTCCAAAAACAAGGCAAGAGGTTCACACGGTTTTGAGGCTCAAAGCCGAGGCATTCTGCTGATGACTTCGAGCATTCGACAAGCATATACAAATTCATCATTGAGTGTGCAATCGGTGGCACCCAAGTTGCAAGGGCTGTAAAAAATAGGGTGTCTACAGGCGTATATCGGTTGATCAAGGTAGTTCTTGTGACATCATGTATGTTAGATGTTACAAGGAGCTTGGCCTTCACCCAGATGATCTGGAACAATCCAACAGCCCGATGGTTAGATTCAACATAATGCAAATGTGGCCCCTAAGAGCCACGAATTTGAAGGTGTAGGTAGGCATGAAGAAGGTAAGCATGGAGTTTACAGTGATTAATATCCCCTCCTCTTACAATATTATTTTGGAAAGACCGTGGTTGCACACAATGAGAGTTGTTCCCTCAATGTTGTACTAGCTGTTGCGGTTCCCAACTAGGCACAGAATTGAGAAGGTCAGAGGAGATCAGGTATAGAAAAAAAAATTGCTCCATGACAGCAATGAAGTCCACCTGCAATGTGTGAGAGGCAGAGACAATGAAAATTGATGACGAGTACATGGAGGTCCTAGATGATGTTGGCAAAGAACCAGTCGACAAGGGTAATGAAGCTTTGAAGAAGATTCTGGTAAAAGAAGATGATGAAGAGCGCTTATTCCTTCTCGGCTCAGGTTTCACCGAGGAGGAGGAAAGGGAGTTAGAGGCTTTCTTGCGAGTAAACATAGAAATGTTTTCTTGGACGCCATACGAGATGCTTGGCATTGACCCCGAGGCCACTTGCCATAGGCTCAATGTTGACAAGTCGGCTAAACCTGTCATCCAGCGAGCAAAGAGGCCGACATTAGTACATGTGCAAGTAGTTGAAGAGGAAGTGGACAAGCTGCTGGAAGCCCAAGCCATTCGGGAAGTACACTTCCCGACATGGTTGTCCAACACAATGGTAGTGAAAAAAAAGGACGGTAAGTGGAGGGTTTGTGTGGACTTTACCAACCTGAATAAGGCTTGCCCGAATGATAGTTTCCCATTACCTAAGATTGACCAATTAGTAGATGCTACTTCAGGGCATGGAAGGATAAGTTTTCTGGACGCGTATAGAGGCTACCACCAGATAGCTATGTATGCCCTAGATGAAGAAAAGACGACATTCATCACCCCAAAAGAATTCTATTGTTACAGAGTGATGTCTTTCGGGTTGAAGAATGCAAGAGCAATTTACCAGCAATTAGTGACCAAAATGTTTAAGTATCTGATTGGGAAGACAGTAGAGGTCTACATTGATGATATGGTCGTGAAGACCAAAGAACCTAGGAACCATCTTGTCGACTTGAAGGCAGTCTTTGACATCCTAAGTACATATCGGCTCTGACTTAATGCCTTGAAATGTGTATTTGGAGACGAGTCTGGTAAGTTCCTAGAATATTCGATCACCAGAAAGGGCATTAAGGCAAACCCAGATTACATCAAGGCCATCCTTGACTTAAAAAGCCCGACGTTAGCCAAGCAGGTCCAGATTTTGACTGGCAAGGTAGCAGCCCTGAACAGGTTTATTAGCCGAAGTTTTGATAAGTGTAAACCATTTTTTAGTTTGTTAAAAAAGGCCACATATTTTTTATGGACAGAAGAGTGTGAAGTCGCCTTGGCCTACTTGAAGAAATATCTGACAATAGCTCCAGTTCTATCAAATCCAATACTTGGAGAAGAGTTGTTCCTATACTTGGCAGTTTCGGACCACGCAGTGAGTGCAGTGGTAATCCGAGAAGAGGAGGGAGAACAAAAGGTGGTATACTATGTAAGTAAAACCCTGGCAAGTGTAGAAACTAGGTACTTGCCCTTGAAGAAGTTAACACTAGCCCTGGTGATGGCTTTTAAAAGTTGAATCATTACTTCCAAGTCTACAAGATTGTGGTGCTGATTGAGCATCCTTTGAAATCCTTGTTGCAGTATAGAGATCTGACAGGCTGAGTAGCTAAATGGGTAGTGATGCTGGGCCAATATGACTTGGAATTCAGGCCTAGAAAGGCCAGGTTCTGGCCGACTTTGTGGCCGAGTTCACCCTTGGTGCCATCCCACGTCGGGCTTTGGTAAGCCGCGGTTTAGGATGCCCAGAGGAACCAGAAGAAACCTAACTAGGTTAAAGGATTCCACCCTAGCAAAACCGAAGAAGGCGGAGCAATCAAAACCCTGTGATATCTACATCGACGATTCATTCTGCTTGTGTAGACACCCCATTTTTGGCCACCCGCAATGCTCGAGCACTTTGCCTGGTACACTCGATAATGAAAGTGGTGTTGTGCGTGGTTCGAGGTCTCAATGAAGGGACTATGTTTAAGCTCCGAAACAATCCCAAACCTTTCATATTTCCACTATTTGTACCCTAGAAATCCATTTTCACACATCATGTCACCCAGTGCTGAGTCTGAAGTAGGGAGACAGGGGATCACATTGAGTCCTGGCTGCACTTCATTGAGAGCCGGCTATGGCCCGGTAGCGAGAAACACTGTTCTGGACGGGAGCCCACTAGCTGTCTATTTTTGAAGATATTTATGACCTCTTGTAGACACCCCATTTTTGACCGCCCTTACAACTTGGGCACCGTCACTTGGACACCCAATGATGAATGTATATGCTTGTCAAGTGCTCGAAAGTCCTTAGTGGAATGCCACAGCTTTGAGCCTCAAAACCTTGCAAACCTTGTGCCTTGTTTTTGCACCAAAACCCCAACCTTTCAAACCTGAAAAACTTGGGACTTGCAGGCCCATTTTTGTGGGCTGTCATCCATCCCTTTTGGCTGTCGGCCACCCTTGTACCTTGCCGGCCAAATGTGTGGCCTGCCGGCCACAAGTGTGTTTTGCAGATATTTTTTACCAGCTGTGCCAGCGATTTGCACAGATGTTTGCATCTATCTACATGTGTATGGATGGATGTTTATAAGGGAGTGTGATATTTTCTATAAATAGAGGACCTCATCTTCCATTTTTGAGAGTTAGAAAAATTAGAACAAAATTAATTTTGTCTCTCTACAATTCTCTCTCTCTCTTAAAATTTCTTGAGCTTTTGCCTATACACTCTTAATCAAACCTTGCTATCTTTGAGCTGAGGTACTTTTGAGCCTACTTTGAGCTCTTGAGGGTGTGTATGTGTTGAATTGTTACTGAAAAGTGTTCTTCTCTTCAAGAGGTATAAGGCTTAGCTTGTTTTATTGCTTTGGTTACTTCTTTTCCTACTGTTTTTCTATTGTTTTTGGGTTGCATAAACTCTGTAATTTTTGGCTGAAACTTGTGGTGTAAGGCCTTAAAGAGTGGATGGGTGGTTCACATTTCTTTCCACATTGCTTCTCTAGCCTTTACCCTTGTGTTTCCCACCTTTACAATATTTTTTTTTGAGCTTTTAAATACTGAATTTCAGAGTTATTTCAGTGGCTAAAAACATGATTTGAAGTCCAAAATTGGAGGGGTTAGCCTCCTCTCCTTGTGTCTTGTTCACTAGCTTACATAGGTCCATGTTGTAGCTTACTATTTTAGCTTTTTTTTTTTGTCTTAATTCCAGCACTTCTTTTTCATGTTTTAAGACTGTTTTAGGACTATTTTAAGTGTTCATTGCATTTATGCTTCGTTTTGCATGCTTGTAGTTTAGTTATCCTCATAGGTTTGGTGTTTTAGGCCTTAACCACCAACCTATTTGAGTTGATAACATTTATTTCTTGCTTTTCTTACTTGTGATCACCTCTAATTATCTCTGCAACCTCCTCATTTCTTGGCTTTTTATTTTCTTTGAGAGTTGTTTCAAACCGATTGTTCTTGTAAGCTTGAGATAGAAGTTGTCGTGTTTAATGGTTTAATCCCTTCTAGGGGTTCATTATCAACGACATGACATCTTTCTCATGCCTTAAACTAACCCTTGGTTTGACACTTCCCTCCTTTAAAGGACTTAATCTTCACCTTTGGACTTAATGAATTAAAGAATGGAAAGGTAATTAAAATGGAATAATAAAACTTGGACTAAAATGATGTAAGATAATAATGTAGTTTGGGTTCAATCGGACATTAATTGAACCCTTGAGTCTTGAGTCGTTTCATACTCATTAGTGATGAAAACGGTTCAAGAGTCATTTTCAACCATTTCCCTTGATCATTCATGATAAGGAGGAGGTTTGAGAGTTTTTATTTGAGCATTTATTGAAAGTGTACCCTTTGGTTCATAGGCCATTATGCAATGAAATTGTTTGGATTGATGGCTTGTAAATCAAGTTTACTACTCCTTTGAGCTATCTAATGATAAGAAGAGGTAAAACGTACAAACATCCCTTGAGAATACCCTATTTTTGCTTTGTTTGTCCTCTATTTTTTTTGGCTGGCATGCCATCTTTTTGTAGATAGCAGGCTACCTTTGTGGCCAGCCGGCCACCACTTTTGGCCTGCCAGCCACCTTTGCAAAACCAAGCAATGTACTTTTCTAGTAAAATAGAGTTGATTCTGAGATGAAAAACATTGAAAATGTTATGCTGTGCAACAGAGGCACCTAACAGCAGGACAGTGGCCTTTTTGGGTGGAAATCCGTGCATGCATGAGCATTTCTCGTTTCCCGAGGTGGAGAATAGCTAGCTTAGCACTTCTTTCATGTTGTATTCGTGTAATTAATTAGTTCATTTTGTTTGTAATTAATTAATTAGTTAGTTCAATTAGTTAGTTAATTTGTTGTAATAATTAACTAGCTGGCATAGTTAGTTAATTAGTTTAGCTAGTTAGTTTATTCGGGCCCTCCTGCGCGAGGGCAACCAAACTTGTAATAATGTGTATGTCTTCCAACCCCACGTCTTTCTCCCTTTTATTTACCTGCTTATGATGGTTAGTTTAAGGCATTATGTTTCGTTTAGCATCTCTCATGCCTTGCATCCATTGTCTTGCATGCATTAAGCTCAGCGCATCATTCTAACTTGCATTGTTAGTAAACAATTCTTTGAATACGTGCTTAGACTGCATACTATTAAATTGATTCATATGCCATATTACTAGCCGAGCCTAGTAAATTGCATATCGCATATGTTGCATTAGTCACGTTGCATTAGTTAAAGCATGCATTTTTCTAACTCTTTTCTTTTGGCTTGCCTTGGAGTACTAGGTGAGCATTTTTACTTTAGCATATTGCGTTGTAAGTTAGTGTTGTCATGTCAAAGCATGTTCACCATGAGGCTAAGTGCTTAAGTGATAAACTGTTTGAATGCCTGTGGATGAAGGCTAGTTGCTTGAATTGGGATAGTTTGATTAATGTACATTTGAGCCCACTTTTTCAAGTGGCACATTCACAAACTCTTTTAAAAAACAAACATAAAATCAAATGTTTCAATTTTTACAAATTAGTCTATACTTGTGTGCGTATCACATGGTAAGTTAGCCTAATAATCGGAACAAGAGCATCTAATGTAAATAAGAATCACATCATGATTAGTATAGGTTGATCTTTGATCGGCCGAGTGAGGTGCTCAATTCATGACCTTCCCCTCTTGTACCTAAGTTCCCGAGCTGAAACAACTTTGGTGATGACGGACACGTCGCCTTTGGCACGAGTTATGGGTTTCCTAAATTTTTCAAAAATATTTAGGTGGCGACTCTGTATTTGACAAAGCAGTCAATTTTTGGCATTTTGATTCAAAATCGATTTTCTAAAAGATTTGCCAGATTTGGACTCTTTTGTGTTTATCTATTTCACATTGCACTTGTGGAATCAGATTCAAAACCACAGGTAGAGTTCAAACTGTAGGGCTTCTCGTCTTTCGAAAGGAGCTCGAAAAATCGAGCTACACCTCTTTTGCTCAAATTCTATAAAAACAAAGTTGTATCTCTGTTTTGAGGGTTGAAGAATTTCTGAAAAGCTTATATACCTTCTTGAGAGCTCCTTCTTCTCCTTCTTCTTATGCAAGCAACCTTTGAGTAAGCTTACTACCTTGAACCTATATCCATACACCGTACACACCTTCACACCTTAACCTTGGAACCTTGGTTGAGCCTTAAGCATCACAATTCAAGATTGAGAGTGTGTTTGGACTTAGTTTGATTCACAAACAAAGAGCTTACCTTTCTTGAGAGGTATAAGCTTATTATTTCTTCGTTTGCTCTCTTTGGTATCTCTTGCTGTCAAGTTCTTGTATTTTTGTATTGTTTTGATCATCTTTCAAGTGTCTAAACTTATCTTTGGATAGCTACCAAAGGGTAGAGAGAGTTAACACTCTTTCTTACACCTTCACCTATAGCTCAAATCCTTGTTTACACTTTTTTTTTCTTTTCTTTCCAAATTGATTTTCAGAGTTTAAAAGAGGTTAAAAATCATGCTTTGAGGTTTCAAAAGTGGAGGTGTTAGTCACTCCTCCTTGTTCTTGCTTACTAGTCTTAATTTCTTTGTTTGTTATTTAGCTTTTTAGGCTCTTTTCATGCACTTTGAGCCACTATTTTTTTTTTTACCTATTAGGGGCTATTTTAGGGTTGTCCTAGGTTGTTTAATTGGTTCAAGCTTTGATTAGTTCATTTATTGTATCACAAGTCCTTATACATAGCTTGTTATATGTTATTCTAGCTTTTAATTAATTAATTTCCATGTTAAGAATCTCATTTTAACAAGCAACTTATCATTCATTTCTTTCATTTGCGAGTTGTTTCAACCGGTTAATGGTTGTTCAAAACATGAGCTAGAGATTTATGTTTAATGGCTTAATTTCTACGGAGGTTCGTAGCCAACGGCATAATCTTTCTTTCATGTTGAGAATCACTTCCCATTTGGCACACTACTCATTTAGTGGACGTAATCATCACCATGGACTTAATGGACTAAAGAATGGAAAGGTCTAAAAATTGTTAAAATGAACCAACCTACATAAAGAAAATGAGTTATATCACTTGGATTCGGCCGGACGTTATGTCGAGTCTATTGTGTCAACAGTGGTCATACATCAATTCATGACGTTTCGATGAGTCTTGAAGCGTTCCTACCTCCCTCTTTGAGCTTACTCCATGATAGGAGGGAGGAGTGGTTATTGGTTCATTATATTCATTAATTTTTGTCCAAAATCATGCCCTAACTCATCAAGCAACCAATTTGCTCATTAATGGTTTTGGAAATGATTTCATTCTTCTCTTGAGGCTTACCATGAGAGAGAAGAGTAGAAGGGACAAACAGAGTTCAGGATAACTTTGTCTGCACTGTTTTCACTTCAGAGCACAAAACAGGATTTTGCATAAAATTAAGGCACGACCGGCCTTATTTGGGCCCGGTCGGGCTTCATTGGGGGTCGGCCGACCATCAATGTTTGGTAAGGCAGTTGTAGACGCGCCCGTGGGCCTCACTACAGTTCGGACTCGATTTGTGTCACGGTTCTTAATCTGAACCAAAGAGTCCAAATCCGGCAAATCGTTTTGAGAAACAGATTTTTTTGAAAAGAAGTGCCAAACATGGACTGCTTCACCAGATATAGAGTCGCCACCTAAATATTTTTTATGGGGGAATTTAGGAAACCCTGACTCGGTGCCAAAGGCCACATGTCCGTCATCACCGGAGTTGTCTCGGCTCGGGAGCTAGGGTACGATTGGGGAAGGTCAGTTATGAGCACCCCCTCTCGCCCGATCCGAAGATCGGCCTCTACTAACCGTGATATCCGTTTTTGAAAACCTTATGTGTTCTTAAACCATTTATTAGCCTAGAATTACTATGTTATGCGCACAGCAAACAAGTATAGACTAGATTGCCTAATTTGGAAACAAGCATTGCATATCCGTTTGTTTTGAAAAGTGCTTTGGAATTTGCTACTCGCAAGTAGGCTAAAATACAGATTTCAACGAGTTTTTCCAACTCAAACAATCCAACCTTCACCCACAGGCATTCAAACAATTTATAACACGTAAGCATCTAGCCACATGGTAAGCATGCTATCATGTTAACATTCACACGCATGCGAGATGCTAAAGCATAAATACTTACATCGTACTCCGTGCCAAAACAATAAACTAGTTAGCGAACATGCGTGATCCTAGTTCATGTCAAGTTGACTAATGCAGCACATGCAAGATGCAATTAGAGTAGGCTCGGCTAACCTAAACATGGCATGTGAAATGCAACCAATTAATGCACGTATTCAATTTGGGATTGAAATACAAATGCAGTTAGAATGATGTACCGAGCCCGGTGCATGCAAAATAAATGTATGGATGCACGCATGCATAGCATAAGGTATGCTAATCTAAACATGCCCTAATCTACCATCATAAGCAGGTAAATAAAAGGGAAGGAAGAAATGGGGGTTGGAAGACATTCACACACTCACCCACACTTATTACAGATTTGCCCTCGCCCGGAGGGACCAAATAAATAATACAGATTAATTAACTACGCAAGCTAATTAAATATTACAAATTGCCTAATCAATTAACAAACTAATTTAAACTAGGAAAAGCAGTAAAACCGCCTCGGGAGGAGAGCCAGATGTAGCGCATGCTCGGGTCCTGCTCGGAAGTGCACGGCCATGCATAGTCTGCCTCTGTTTTCCCTGCTCTGCCTTTCTGAAGACTGCCAAAGTCTCAAGGATGCTTCTCTGGATACTGGGAATCACCACCGGCTGAGTAGAATTACCACCGGCAGTCAATTGTGGTCACTGGCACAAAATGAATCCATCGGCTGGTGATTTACTGCAGGTCGGCAATGTATACTGCCGGTCGACAAAGAATGCCTGCAGAACCTGCAACTCACAGTAGCAGAGGACAGAACTTGCATGCCAATACCATTCAAGCAATGTATGCACCAATCATGTCCCCTATCATGTTAATGACTCAAAGGGACATGCTCCTTGGTTCTCGGACCATCAATCGCGCATTTCCATGCGTGATGGCCCAAGGGACCAAGTGTGCACATTTTGATGTCAAATGCAATGCAAACCAATAAACCAAAGTCCAATTCCTATCATTAAATCAAGGAGCAAGACATGCATGCCAAATGTAATGCAACCTAGGCATACAAGCTAAGGATGCAACATGGAAATGCAAGATGTACATGCAAGCATGCAAACAAACATGCAAGGTAAACATGCAAGCAAGCGAATGATGGATTTAAACATGATTTGGGCAGCTCTAATTAGGCCCAAAAACAGTGGCCAAAGTGCTAGGAAATGAGGGCTAAATGACATACAAACATGCATGCACACAAGGACCAACACTTAAGCATTAAAGAGCAATTCTCAAGCACACTTAAGAGGATACAAACATGGATCAATGACATGTATTAAGCATTGACAATCATGTTGAGATGGTGCCAAACCAAGCAAACAAAATGGACTAAGCATGCATTAAATTGCCCAAGTACTTGAAGCAAGTCAAAGTGGTTTGAACCATGACCAAGTCAACCAAGCCTCACAAGGCTAAGAGGACTTAAAATAGGTTCAAAACAGGCCTAGACCATGCAAAGGGGACTGTTAGATGGCATCTAAGTGACTAAAAATCAAAAGCATGCACAATGACCAAAACATGGAGCATGCAAGTCAAGCTTCCAAAGCTTCAAAGAGGTGTCCAAAGCAAGCATACAAGCATGTCGAAGGGACTGAAATTATGCTATAAATGATGCCAAATCATTAGAATAAAGCAACTAGTGCATGCTACATACTCACACACTTGAGGCCAACAAGCCAAAATGCAAAGGGGGCATATAATGCATGTCATGGCCGACCCAAACAACTATGGACAGACCTCTAGCATGGCAAAATAAGCACACAAGCTTCACAAAACAAGACCTAAAACATGCTAGAGCAAAGGCTAACAACCCAAGGCATATTAAGGCAATAACAAGGCATTACATGGTAGGTATGCTAAGTATGCATGGTGCACCAAAACCAACACACAACAAGGTTATATCATGGCATAATAAGTATGGAAAACAGCCAAGACATGATCAATACACACTCTAACATGATGCTCCCTCAAGAGGCCAAAAAGGGGCCCTTTCAAGGACAACAAGGGGAGGGGGTGGCCCTCCCCTTTTGGAGACTTCAAGGCACCATCTCCGCCACTGAAATCCCTCAAAATTTCAGTGGTGAAGAGGCCCAAACACCAAAGTCTCGAAACTCACTCAAAATAGCACAAAATGGGGCCTTTCAAGGCCTAAGAGGGGTCAAACACCTCCAAACCACAAAACACTCTAAACAAACAATTTAGAGGGCCTAAAAACAGAACTTTTTTGTATTATACACTAAGCTCAAAAACGATTTTAAGATAGGTAGAAAAGCAATGCAAGAATGGGGAATAAAAAGTCAAAATTGTTACCCTTGAAGACCCTCTTCAACAATGGTGGACCAGCTGCTTCTTCAAGCTCAAAACCACTCAAGAACACCAAGAACAACCTCTTGGAACCTCAGAAACCAAGGGAAGGTGAAACACTATGTGTTTGTGTGCAATAGTAAGACACAAACACAATTAAACACACACAAGAGGAAAATATAGAGATAAAATGTGTATGGATTCTAACCCTAGAACTCAAAACCCTAATATGGCTGTCTAAAACTCTCTAAAATGTCTAAAGTGTCTAACCCTTAAGGCCAAGAGAGAAGACTCTCTCTTATAGAGCCTTTTGTCTTGTAAAGCTTACAAAACAAGCTTCTAAAGAGAGAGATCCCTCCATACACGTGTATGGAGGGGAGCCAAATGCAAGACAGCTATGATAAAATATTTGCAAAAGCAGATGCACAGTAGTCGGCCGGCTAAAGATGCCATTTTGGCAAAAAGGAGTGCCGACCGGCAACAAAAGGTGCCGACCGGCAAAATAGATTGCCGATGGAAACAAAAACCAGCCGGTGGCCTCTGGCCATGGCCGGTGGTGTGTGGGGATGCCTCACAAGGCATTCCCTGCCCCTCCAAGGCAAAACACAAGTGTTTGGTGCAAAACCAGACACTAAACAGTCGAGTTCGGAGATCCTGAGGCAAGGCGCGCGAGCCGAGACCTCCGGAAACTCCAAACGAACACAAATAAGGGTAATCACCAAGTGTTCCAATGGTGACGTCCAAGTCTTGAGGACGGTCAAAAATGGGGTGTCTACAGCAGTGTGTTTGCAGAAGCAGATGGCAGTGGCTGAAGGTGAGACAGAATGGTCTGGGCAAACAGAGCAGTTTCTAGATGCTGTGCATGCGAGCATTGTGCATCCTTGTTTAATGATTAATTATTAATTATTATTGTTGTAATTAATTATTGATTGTCGTAATTGATATTGTTGTAGCAATGTTTCGTTAGATGGTTAGTTTATTTTGATATAATAAATTAGCTAGTTAGTTAATTATAGCTTAGTAGTTAGTTACTTATTCATTCATTCAGTTTTGTAATAATTAGTTTAATTCAAACTTTTGGACACTCATTCGGACCCTCTTGCATGAGGCCAATATGTAATAATGTGTATGTCTTCCAACACCACGTCTTTCTTCTTTTTACTTATTTGCTTACGATGGTTAGTAGAGAATATCACTTTTCAAATTAGCATCTTTATGCTTTGCATCCATTGTCTTGCATGCATCCAAGGTTTGGCTCATCATACTAACCAAATGCTTAAATTCATTGTTTGAATACGTGATTCATCACATGTCTTGAATGGAATCATATGCCATGTTCATAATCGAGTCTATTAAAAATTAAATAACATTTGCGTTGCATTTAGTCATATAATTAGTTAAGAGCATACATATTTTCTAATTATCTTGCTTTGTTTTGGCTCGGAGTACTAGGTGATCAATTTTGAGTTTTAGCTTCTTGTATCGAATGTTTGTGTTGCCATGCCAAGTATATCTCCATGAAGCTAAATGCTTAAATGATATACCTATTTGAATGCCTGTGGATGGAGGCTAATTGCCAAAATTGGGACAAATTGATTAATGTACAAACTCACATTTTCAAGTGACGAGTATCAAAAACAATTTTCAAACAAACATGAAATCAAAGTGTTCCAATTATCGCAAGTTAGTTTATACTTATGTGTGTCACATAGTAAAATTAGCCTAAAAAAATCAGAACAAGAGCATATAATGTAAATAAAAATCACATCATGATTAGTAGAGGCCGATCTTTGATCGGGTGCATGGGGTGCTTAATTCATGACTTTCACCTCTTGTACCTAAGTTCCCAAACCGAGACACTTTGGTGATGACGGACTAATGGCCTTTGGTACGAGTCTCGGGTCTCCTAAATTTTCTAAAAATATTTAAGTGGCGACTCTATAATCTGGTAAAGCAATCTATTTTTGGCATTTGATTCAAACATTGATTTTCCAAAAAGAATTGTCGGATTTGGACTCTTTTTGTGTTTTTACTTTTCACATTGTACTTGTGAAATCAGATTCAAAACTACGGGAGTCCGAACTGTAGAGCTAGTCGTATATGAAAAGAGCACGAAAAGCAAGCTACAACCTGTTTGTTGATGGAAGTTCAAACCGTCAAGGAACGGGGGCAGGAGTGGTTTTGGTATCGCCAGATGGGCGAATGATAGAGCAATCAATCCGTTTGGGATTTAAGGCCTCAAACAACGGAGCAGAGTACGAGGCACTGATTGCTGGACTAAAACTAGCAGCAACAATAGAAGCCGATGAGGTGGCAGTCTTCTGTGACTCCTAGCTTATTATGAATCAAGCAACGGGCGAGTATGTAGCGCGAGATGAAAGGATGATAGCCTATGTCAAATGGATTATTAAACTGCTAGCATTATTCCAAGACTGCCGGCTACAGCAAGTTAGTCGGGATAATAAAGTCATGTCGATGCATTGGCTAACCTAGCTAGTGTAATGAAATCAAAGGAGACCTAGACAATAATGGTGGATTATCTATCAGGCCTAAGTATAGAACCCCTCATCACAGAATACGAGGTAATATGCGTAGAGATGGGTCCAACCTGGATGGACACATTAGTTGTGTTTCTCATAAATGGCAGGTTGCCAGTAAACAAAAAAGAAGCACATAAAGTTAGATTGAAGTCAGCCAGGTTTTGCTTGACAGCAGAAGACTATTTATACAGAAGATCATTCACTGGACCTCTTTTGAGATGTGTGCATCCATCCCAAATTGAGGATTTTTTGTATGAAATATATGAAGGTGTATGTGGAAGCCATGCTGGGGGTAGATCACTTGCTCACAGGGCCATATCTCAAGGGTACTGGTGGCCATACATGTAAAAGGATGTTAAAGCCTGTGTCAGAAACTGTGGGAAGTGTCAAAGATTTGCACCTTTGATATATCAGACAGCAGCAGATCTGAACCCAGTGTCCAGTCCTTGGCCATTTTCCCAGTGGGACATGGACCTGGTGGGACCACTGCCCCAGGCAACTGGACAGAGAAAATTCTTGCTAGTAGCCATAGACTATTTTACAAAGTGGGTAGAGGCTGAACCTCTTGTGAAGATTCGAGATATTGATATGAAGAACTTCATCTGGAATAACATAATAACCAGGTTTGGGATCCCAAGGGCCATTATAGCAGATAATGGCACCTAGTTTGACAGTAAGCTAATCAAGAGCTTCTATGCAAATTATAAATTAAAAACTATTACTCTACTCCTAGTTTCCCCCAGAGTAATGGTCAAGCAGAAGCATCTAATAAGACCATCTTGGATGGGATTAAGAAGAGGCTGGAAGCAACCAAAGGAAAATGGGTGGAAGAATTGCCCAATGTGCTGTGGGTATATCGGAGTACGCCGAGAAGATCAACAGGGAAATCTCCTTTTGCCATGGCTTATGGAACTGAAGCAGTCATCCCACTAAAGGTTGACATCCTTGGAATTAGAACCTAAGGAGTAGAGAATGGGACCAACGAGGCATTCCTAGCCCGAGATCTGGATTTTTGGAAGAAATAAGGGAAATGGTAGTAATTCAGCTAAGGGCATACTAGCAACAACTTGTTAGGGCTTACAACAAGAAGGTCAGCCCAAGAGAGTTTAAGGCTGGGGACCTCGTCTTAAGGAAAGTTGTTGGCAACAAAAAGGATCTTAGGGAGGGTAAACTTGGTCCAAACTGGGAAGGGCCTTATAGAATCATCTCAGTTGTCAGCAATGTGGCATATCGGCTTGAAGACGCTGATGGCAAAAAGTTGCCACGACCTTGGAACACTTGTAATCTAAAGTTTTTCTATCATCAGTTTTTATTTTTTGAGATTTATGTAATTATTTTATTAGCCGACGTTATAATAAAACATTAGCTGGATTTTGTTTTTATTCCTGTTGAAATTTGTGTGATAAGGCTGAACAGTCTTATGACAATATTTCCGAATGAAACATAACGAATAACTTAGACTTGTCATATGGTAGAGTTGAATTCAACTTGCCTATGGTAGAGTTGAACTAAGTTTGCGATGTTTTCGAATGAAACATGACGAATAACTTAGACTTGTCATATGGTAGAGTTTAATTCAACTTGCCTATGGTAGAGTTAAGCTAAGTTTGCGATGTTTTCGAATGAAACATGACGAGTAACTTAGACTTTCCATATGGTAGAGTTGAATTCAACTTGCCTATGGTAGAGTTGAATTCAACTTGCCTATGGTAGAGTTGAACTAAGTTTGCGATGTTTCCGAATGAAACATGACGAATAACTTAGACTTGTCATATGGTAGAGTTGAATTCAACTTGCCTATGGTAGAGTTAAGCTAAGTTTGCGATGTTTGCGAATGAAACATGACAAGTAACATAGACTTATCGTATAGTAGAGTTGAATTATACTTACCATATGATAGAGTTGAACTAAGTTTGACCTAGTTTAACAGGAAAACCTCGGTATAAAACCTCGGTTAAACTTTGTTTGAAACAAACGTCAGCAAGAATTGGAGTTGCGTGCTTAATATAAACATAAGTGGTACTTAGGTTCACATTAGGGGGAAAGAAACAGGAATAGATTTGACACTTGTTGAAATAATGAGGCTTGACATTTGTTGAAATCTTCTGAAAAATTTACAAGTTGGAGTCAGCTAAGTTAAGCAGATAAAGGGATACCCGAGGAATTTGTTAGCCGAGATAACCAACCAGGTTGTGAAACTTGGAAGGGTGGAGACTTGCCAGAAGATAGCAAGTACAAAGTAAGGAGGCAATACTTGTTGAATGTTATTCAAAGAATTTTTATAAAGAGCACATTGGCCAAGGTCACAGTAAAAAGTGAAAATTCGTGGTAAGTTAGTCTGAGGTGACCAATTAAGGATGCACCTGAGATAAAATGGGTCCGAGGTGATACATGTTAGATGTGTTCCAACCTGAAGTGATTATACAGTTAAGGTATACTTGGAAGAATTGCAATATTATTGTAAGTATGGAAGCATACAAAGTAGTGAAGACAAATAAAGCATGTATGAAGAGAGCATTCAACACTTAGTCAAAAAGAGAACTTGCATTCAAAAGAAGGAACTCGATTCAAAGACAAAAAGGCACTTCGGCCTGGTAAAGAAAAAACTTGTTCAAACTACAAAGCATATAGCACGTCGGCCAAAATGAAGCTAACATTGTTCAACACAAAAAGTTACAACTGTGCAAGAAACAAGTACAAAATAAAGGAAAAATCCAAAGTACTTGAAACATTGGCATTGATCTCGAATTGCTCAACCTCGGCTGTTGGCGTTGTGTCGGCTTCGGTTGGCAATGTTGCCTCTTTCTCCGTCACTATCTCGGTGTCTATTTCAAGCAGGGTTTGGTCCAAGCTCTTATCGGCTGTCTAGACCTCGGCCTCAGAGGTTCTTTGTTTAGAAAAGGCACCTTGGGAAACCAAGTCCTCTTCATTATCATAAGTTAAGTCTAGGACTTGATCATTTAGAGTAGTAGACTTGGCTCCAGTAGCAGTTGCCATCTCTTCATTAGCCTCTTCATTGGCTTCTTCCT
Organism: Camellia sinensis; assembly: GCF_055761805.1. Classification (NCBI taxonomy): domain Eukaryota; kingdom Viridiplantae; phylum Streptophyta; class Magnoliopsida; order Ericales; family Theaceae; genus Camellia; species Camellia sinensis. Next base: position 20,309,762 of record NC_138965.1, on the reverse strand, counting down.
CGTCGGCCTCGTCATCCGACTCTTTGGGAGTTGGAGGAAAGGGCACTTGGTGCTGGTTGCTATCTCGCAGGGGGAATTCATTAGGATGGAGAGTTGGTTAAGTGTTGTCGTCCAGCTGAGATAAAAGCCTCGGTTGTATGCTTGGTTGACTTGGGCCTTATTTGCATCGCGAACAGCGGCTTGCCCCTCTGTGAATGCTTTATTATTAGCCGCCTTGATCTCGGCCTCTTTGGTAGTCAGGGCCTTTTGGAGCTCCGCCTTGGCTTCGGCGGTTTTGGTCTCGGCGTCCTTGATCTCAGACTTGAGTACCTCGGCCGCGTTAACCCTCTCCTCAGCCTGGTCTTGCTCTTATCTAGTAGCCTTGGCCTGATCTAGCAGAGTCTTGATCTTGGCCTCGGCGTTGTTTAGGGAGGCAAATTAGCCAGCAGCGTCTTGGGTCTTTTGGACCAGCTTTTTCTTGAAAACTTCTGCTTTCATTACAAAAGAGTGGGCATGATGGATGGCCTAGAAGAAAAAAAAACAAACAAGTTAGTAAAATTTCTAAGTATGAAATACTTAAAGTAAAAAGTACAGGTGTTGAAGACTTACCAGAACGGGGTACTGCATCATCAAAGCAAAGTTTTCATACTTAGTGATCTCGGCCATACGATTTAGATCCGTAGGCAGAAGAACAACTGTAGAGAGTGCGGCTCCGACTTCAATGCTATTAATGGCACTATCGATGACCTTCATTGGTCAGTCTCCAACCATTATTGCAGGGGCCCAGGGATCATTGGCTTTGAAAAAGCCTGGGCCTACTGCACCCTCAGACCTCGGCTTCTTTAACCGTACGGTGTTAGACGGGTCAGCCTCGGTGGGCCTTTTCTGGGCAACAGAGGCACTTTTCTCGATCTCGGTCAGTTTTGAGATCAGCACGATGTCTTCAGACTCGATTTGGGTGATAGAGGCTTTTGCTTTAGCCCTCTTCACCCTTTTTGGTTTGGGCTTGGGTTCGGATTGAGATGGTGAAGAAGATTGAACTGTGATGACCCCTCGCAAGTTGGCCAGGAGATCTTCAACAACGGCTTTACTATGACCCATGTCGTCTGCAATCGCAGTAACGGTAACTCTAGTGCCAAATGGATTGTAAGAAGGGCAATTGGAGGATCGGCAGGATCGTAGGCCGATGCCTCTGAATCTCGGCGTATCTTACTTTGAGTTCTGCCGGCAGGGGTGTTAGTAGGAGCTTGGCATCGGCGCTGATCTAGAGGAATTAACTAGGGGCAGAAGTTGATGACTGGTCTGCAGGATCAAATATGGAGGCCTGGTCTGGCCTTGGCGACGACGTGACTGGCAGAGTTGTAGCAAATAGAGGAGACTTGCTTTTGTGAAGAACGTCAAGCAAGGGACTTCTGTATGTTGGGATATAATTGAGAAGGAGTAGAGCCTGGCGGAGTTCAATGGGTAGGCCGAGAAGTCGAACTAAATCCTTGTTTGGTACGCAGGATTGGCGAAAGTTCTTCTTTGGCTGAGGAAGAGCTGCAAAGTAAAAAAGAGAAATTAGAACAGGTCAACAGAAAGATAGCTAAGTAAGGCAGTAAATAAGGGACTCGGGGGGGAGGGGGAAACTAAGTCGTTACCTTTATCATCCCTAAAAACTTCCCAGCGCAAGGGGAAAAGATGGAGCCCATCGTCTGGCGCGAACTCCCAATTGCCCGAGACAATTAGGTAGTCGTCTACCACGCCCTTATTTGAGTCTGGAATGTTAGCTATCAACTTGTACTATGTAGATCTCAGCTTGAGGTAGTATGTATAGCTAGAGTTGGTCTTGAGGCCACACATAGTGTAGCAGTACTGGACGTCGGATAGGGTTATTCTGGCATTCTGCCGACGTGCCAACTCGGCAATGCCATTGATGATCCTAAAGGAGTTTACGGCCAGCTGCATTGGATTGAGCTTGTAATAATGGAGGACTTCCTTAAAAAGGATGTTTAGGGGAAACGTGACTCCACCCTCAATGATGGAAACTACTGGAAAAGGCATGTAGTCTTTCCCAGGCATGATAGAGTCATCTTCTCCAGCCAACCGAAGTTGAACGTCGGTTGGAATGGAAAACTCCTGCCTAAAGTATTCTAATTTGGTCACGGTGTCTACCCTCCACCTAAACATTCCCATTATCTCGACAATGGAAGGTTCGATAATAGAGATTTGGTAAGAGGATTTGTGAAGGGCTAAAGACCTCGACCAAACCCTAAAGAGTACTAGGGTGAGGATTGTGAAAATCTAGGGGGGAATTTGTTTCGGTTTTCCTAGGTATATGTTTTCTAGCAAATCCTAAATCTAAAATCTACAAAGATCAGAGGCAAAGATCTGGAAACAAGCAAGAAAAACAGAAAAGGAACATAATTCAAAATTAAAAAGAATCAAAGGCAAACAAAATTCAAGAATCAAACGAAGCAGAAATATAGAGAGAAACACAGATATGGCAAGAATAGTGCCAGACATTCAAGAACACAAATATGATCAGTGCAATAGTGAGTACTCAAGAAATAGGGGAACAAGAAATTAGATTTTCATGCACAGAACAGTCAAGTTAGTGAACATTGTGTGCAAATTTGCAGTAACAATACTATTGACCACCCCATAAATACAATAACAAACTTCGAAGAATGAGGTAGACTCAAGAACGAAAAATGGCTCATACTATTTAGAACATGAAGTGAAAGCAGAAAAAATAGGGTACAACTACGAATACAAATGCAAATTCCACAGCAACATACATGAAGCGAAACATATGCAAAAATTCAAAAGGAAGTTATATTAAAGAACATGGCCAAGAATAATGGAAGATAGAGGTTAAAAATAAGATATTGAGGACTTCTCGAGTGAGGCCGACAAAATGGACACCGGAATGAGGCTTGTCGGAGACAGACGATGGAGGCAGACAATGGAAATCTTGCCGGAGGAGATGATTGCAACGGTTTCGGGGAACTCAAAAGCACAACAATGGAGGTTTGAGAATTTTTTAGAGAGAAAGTTTGAGCATAAAGAGGAAAATGCAAAAAATGAAAAGTGAAAAGATGGAGAGAGAAGGGAAGAGTTTTGTCAAAAACATGAAAAGACAGCAAAACATAATGAATTAGCCTTGGACGACGTGCTTGTCAGGCAACATGAGCAGAAGCGACGCGACCTGATAGCACGTGTCAAGTATGATCTAATGAGGAAGGGATACACAGAGGAAACGGTTGAAAAGACCGTACATGACAGCTCATACGCAGTTAGGAACTCTTGAAATTCTTGAAGTATTGAGGCCATAACCTCGGTTAGAGGAACGATCTCGATTGAGATGCTCAAAAAACTTGGTTCTTGGTTATTGATCCTTGGTAAAGTGAATGGTTGAGTCCTGGTTATAGAAGCCGACGAGTCATGACCTCGGTTGAAGAGAATAGTGAACTTTAACCGACATGCTATATTAATGAACGGTGTAGGTTCCATCACTTTAGGTTGCCGAGGTGATAGAACCTAGGGAGCAGTTGTGGGAAAGTATTTTTATGAATAAATAGCATGTGGCTAAGGCGACGCCGAAGTGTCAGCCGAAGTGCCACGTGGCTTGGTCACACTGTAGAGATGATCTCGGCTAGGCCGAAGTTATCTATGGAGATGCCGAAATCCGAGATAAGTAGATAAAGGACAAAAGTCCTAGAACATGAGAGGATCTCAGTTTGGATAAGGATAAGGCTCATGAAGAGTTTATCTCTATCTAGCTGAGAGTCCATGATGAGCATTAAGCTTGAGTCCAAGGAAGTAAGGCTTCTTGGTGATCAGGTCACTGCTGGTTATAAAAATGAGGCACCCTCGTGGGTCTAAGAAAGGGGATTGATTCTGTAAGTTCTTTCTTGTGAGTTTAAGCACACAATTTGCTATTTTTGAGAGATATTGATTACTGACTTAATCGTCAGAGTGCCCCTGAGTGGACGAACCACCGCCGGATTCTCATCTTCCTGTGCAGGTTGTTGGGCTTAATCTATTTTGCTGGTGCTCTCTAGCTGAGTTCCTCGTTTGGTTGTGTGGTCAAAAATCAACCCCCATAATTTGTAATAAAAAACTTTCTCAAAAGAGATTTTTGTCACGTCTAAAACTTCAAGGAAAATGTTTACAAATTTTATTCAGTAGATCAGTATAAAGAGGTTTATTTATGTTATTTCAGAAATCTCATGAAGGGTTTATACAATTTTACTATTAAACTATAAGGGAAGTTGGGGTTTTAATTACTTAAAAGTCTTAATTACAAATGTTGTGATAGCTCAGATCTTATCTAAAATTTTTGAACCAATAAGTCCTATTTAGTAAAACTGATAATATTATTAGTTTTTTTCAATTTTTAAAACTAAAAATATTATCAATTTTGCATAGTAGTGTTCCAGATAATTGTTTCACTAACTGATGAAAAAAATAGAGCATGAGATCAAACATTTTTGCCATTTTACTTCTTAGTTTGATTCAACTATTCAATAAGATCGAGAACATTATCAATTTTTTTTAGTTTTAAAACTGTGAACATTATCAATGTTTTTATTTTTTAAGTTTTGCACATCAATATTTCATCATCATGATCCTTTATAAACATAAAATTTTTAGTTTTGCACAAAAAAATAATTCAATTTTTTCAAAAAAAAATAATAATTTAGTTTTAGGTTTTTTTTTTCACGTAATTTTTTTAAAGTTTTTTCAATTTGAAAGTTGATGTTGTAAAATTTTGAAAATCAAAATAAAATATCAAATTATCATGTGCTTTTTATAGATAATCATAAATGATGAACAATTCTTATTTGAAGGGTAATTTCAACTATTAAAAATTTAATGAGACTTGAATGTCTAAAAAATCTTAGTTATGACTTAATGGAGTATAAGTTTATACATTAAGATTTGTGTGCAAATGCCCCTTAAAACTAAAACTTTAAGGCTTTAGTTAGGATGAAAAATGTATAGAATTTAAAGAATAGAAAAAATATATATTTTTTTGAGTTTATTTATTACAAAAATGATGAAAGTTACAAGAAAGTTAATTTTTTTGTACAACTCGTAACAACGTGGTAAATAAGTTTATAGTTTCTTACAAAAAAATACAGAAAAATACAAGAAAGTTAAAATATAGGGTAAATTATGCAAACGGTCCCTGTAGTTTACACAATATGTCAATTTAGTCTATATTGTTTTAATTTGTTAGATTTTGCCCTTAATTTAACAGATTGTATCATATTGGTCTAATAATAACGGCCATTAGGTTTGATGAACGAAAAGTTATCACCTGCTCAAATGATGTGTCAATTTGCTCCTTATAATTTACATGATGTGTCAATATGTTTCCTGTTATTTTAATTTGCTCGATTTTGACAAGGACTAAATTGACACATCGTATAAACTACAGGGACACCGTTATTTATTGGAATAATATGACACAGTCCGTTAAACTAAGGAGTAAAATCAAGAAAATTAAAGTAACAAGAACTAAATTGATACATCGTGTAAACTGTATGAACTATTTGTATAATTTACCTTAAAATATGCTATAAAAGTAATTAGTTATAATTAGAATTTCTATTTACTGGTAAAATTTTCATCTTAATCAAATTTATATTAAAAAATATAAGTATTTTATTTAATTCTTTATCCTTTTCACTTTCCATCATTTGTTTATTTCTAATTAAATGAAACCTAAGAGAAAATTTTGTCATTTAAAAATATTAAGCGAGGCTTTTACAATTTAATTAACTCTCAAGGAAGTCAGTGTAATTTACCCAAATATAGGGGTTGTTTGGGATATTCTAAATAAGTACACTTTTTGACTTTTTATAAAAAGATGTGTAAAAAAATAGAGAAGAGATGTTGATTGATATGACCAAAAAAAGATAAAAAGATAAAAAGTGTGGACTTATTTAATCTTTCCAAACTTAGCCATATGATCTGTAGTGCAGAAAGAAAGAGAGTAGTGTACTATGTACATTACATGTACATGATGTTTTTCTCTCGCACCAAAGTCGAACCCAAACCACTCACTCTGATCGCAGGAGTGGTGGTTTAGTGGAGAAAGTAACTCTCTACAGGTTATTTGGGTTTGACGTGAATTTCATTGTTTTGCAATTGGTTTTTTTTGGGCAATCCTGTTTTGTAGCTCGAGTTTTTTGTGGCTCGATTGGCCTGATTTTTGACTTCCTCTGTTACTTCTCTTCTTCTCCCTCTTCTCTCATTCCTCTATTTCTTCTCTTCTTCTCTTCTTCTCTCTCTATTCATCTCTTTGTCTCTCCCTCTGTTCAATCACCAAAACCATCAAACCCAAAAATCTGGGAAAGATGGGTTTGAAACCCAAAAACCAAAACCAATCAAAAATCAAAACCCAGAAACCAAAAAAACAAAACCAGACAAATCAAACCCCAAAACCAAAACCAATCCAAAATATATATATATATATATAATCTTTAATCTTCATCATTTACCTCTAAATCGGGATTAGAATCCAAGAAAGACGCAGCAGAAGCAAATAATTTAGCGACCGTGCTAGGGAGCTAGAAAACGAGCTCCCCCGAATCCCCCTAATCTTGATTTTTTTTTCAGAAGCAGAGAAGGAGAAGAGAAGGGAGGAGGAGGAAGGAGGAAGGAGGAAGAGGAGGAGGAGGAGGAGGAGGAGTGGACTGGAGGGGGCCATAACAGTAGGAGAAGGCGGAGGCGGGGCCGCAGGCGACGGCAGAGCTGCTGCGACGATCGGAGCTAGGTGACGGCGGCGACGGCGACGGGCTGGGCGATCGGCGGTGACGTGCTGGGCGACGATCTCTTCTCTCTTCCCCTCTTCTTCTCTCCCTCTCCCTCCGAGCTGTTGCAGAGTCGAACATGGAAGAAGAAAAAAGAAAAGAAAAAAAAAAAATCCCCAAAACGACGTCGTTTTGGGGATTAGGGGGATTAGGGGAGGCCAAATTCGAGCTCTCAAACATTATTCATAATTTAGCTCCATCTTTTCACAGAAATCCAATTATTTTAGATATATTTGGAAGCAGAGATAGGAATTTTGAATTCAATAGGCATGAGATTACTAACCTGAGTGTTAATAAAACTTGTTGACTTGTAGATTCACACTGACAGTAAAGATTGACAACAAAGGTGCACAAATCTCAAATAAAGGTTTATTTCAAAACCAAACAAATCAAAATCCAAAAATCAAAATCAATCAAAAACTAAAACCAGACAAATCAAACCTAAAAACCAAAAATCAAAATCAATCAGACAAATTAAACCCAAAAATCAAACCCACAGCCACAAACTAAAACAAATAAATCAAGAAATGAACAAATCAATGAAAATGGAGAGTTCAAGGGAGAGAATGACTCCACCCCTCCACCCACCGGCGCCGCCATCACCTTCTCTGTGAGCAAACCCATCGCGACCCTCCTCTGTTTTCTCCTTCTCTCTTTCCCTCTTTCTCTCTTTCTTCTTTTGTCTCATTCTTCTGTTTGTTTGAGAGAGCAAGAGGGATAAAAAAAAATACCCAAAACGACGTCGTTTTGGATAGTTGAGCCATTCAGGCCAACAATGTTTCGAGTTACGAAACATTATTCTTTTTTGGGAGACCTTGTCTCATTTGTACGTCTCTTAACATCTGAACTTGTCTCTTACGTATGGTTAAATTTCATTCAGTGTGTTTAATTTTATTCAGTGTGTTTAATTTTGGTTTTTTGAATTTAGTTTTTTAAAAATTAAATATTTTATTTTTAGTGTATATTTTTAAAATTTTAAATATTTTTTTTACTTTTTAGATGCATTTTACTTAGATCTATCTAAATAGTAAAATATTTGTAAAAAAATATTTTAAAAAGTAATAAATATACAAAACTACGAAAAATATATTGAATTTTCGTATTTTTTTCTATATTGTTTGGTATTTAATGTATTTTTTACAGATTTTTTCACAAATATTATACTTTTTAAGTGTATTTATATTAGGTGTGTCTAAAATTTTTTAAAAAATTACTTAAAATATTAAAAAAAAATCATTGAAAATATTAAAATACGAAAAATAAAAAAATAAAATTTTCTGAAAATTGTATTTTAAAAATCAAAATCAAACAAGCTAATTGATATCTTCATAGTAAATCCCTTCCTTTAAATTGGGTTAAAACCTACTACTTCAAAAACCTGGACCACAGATGGTGACAGCTCTAAATATCCTTTCTTATTGTTAAAAAAACAAAGAGTTTGTTTAGTTTGTATTTCAAGATATAATTTTTGAATTTTTTTCTAAAATTTTGTTTGATTCAAATTTTTTGAATTTTTTTTTCAAAATCACTTTCATTCTCCTACACATCAATCAATCACTTTATTTCTTTTCTTTCTCTTTCTCAATTATTTTTTCTCTCACATACATATACTCAACTATAACAAAATATCAAATTATCCTAAACTCCAAAACTCTAAAACTATTTTCAAAATATACAACCAAACAAATAAAAAAAATTTCTCAACTTCCTTCCTAAAATATTTTTTTGAAAATTTATCTCAAAGAGAACTGATGAAGAACCCCAATTTTCCCCACCCCCACCACCCCACACACATGTGGGGGTTGGTTATTGAAAGAAGAAAAAAAAAAAAAAAAAAAAATTCTGCACCAATCAGACCTCACTGGGAGTCCTGGGGTCAATGAAGGTCTGAAACATTAGGTTGCATTTGGTAGAGTTTTGTAAATATAATTTGAGAGTATGAGTTGTATTTTGAATTTGTGAGTTGTGGAATCATGATTTGAGAGTAGAAAATTTATTTGGTTATAATTTTTGAATAGAGTGTTAAATTGAGTTTTGAATTGAGTATTAAATTGAGTTTTGAAAGTTTGATTTGACATATGAAGTAAGAAAATTTGTTTGGTTATGAGTTTTGGGAAGAGTTTTCAAAACTTAATTCAAATTATTATAACTCATAACAAAATACACTACTTTCACACTATTGAAAATTCTGATTAACACTCATAACCAAACTCTTTTTAAAATTCAATTAAAAAAAATTATTATTAACAGAAAATAACATTAATCAATTTTTTTAATTGAAAATACTACAAAGGAAATAATTTTTTTTCAAAATAAATATTCAAAAAAATTAAATCATAAATATTTAAATAATCTAAAAAATTTAATAAGTAAAAAATTAAAATAAATATTCAAAAAATTTAAATCATAAAAATTTTAATAATTTAAATATTCAAAATTTTTAAATAATTTAAAATGTTAATATTTTAAATTTAAAAATAACTCTACACTCAAATCGTAACCAAACACATAAATCAAAACTCAATTAACAATATTTTTTTTTAAATTCATAACCAAACACATAACTCGAAACTACATACTACTTTTGCAACTCTACACTCAAATCGTAACCAAATACATAACAAATAAATTAAAATATTTAAAAATATTTTTATAAAATAGAGTTTGAATTTATTTTTATAAAATATTTTAAAATTTAAAAAATTAAAATCGTAATATTTTGAAATTAAAATATTTAAAAATATTCAAAAAATTAAAAAATTAAAAAAATCGTAACATATTTAAATATTAAAATATTGAAAATCTTAACAAAATTAAAATATTGATTTGAATTTAATTTTAAAAAGAGTTTTGAATTATGCGTTTGGTTATGAGTTTTGAAAAATAATGATTATGTTTTGAATTGAGTTTTAAGAAATAAGTATAGAATTATGATTTGAAAGCTCCAAACAAACAACACACTCAAATCAATAAGTAGAATTATATTTTGCGGAGCCTTAGTTTATTTCAAAACATAAACCAAACAGCAATGTTAGGTATCATAAAAAAATTTTCATAAACATAATCATGAAAGTTTCGTAACCCTTAAATTACATTTAGAATAAAACATCACACACTAATTAAGATAATCTAAAAATCATAAATTTTTTATGATTATTTTCGTAACAAAATTTTCGAGACCCCAACTTTTCCCTAAACCAATTACACCCAAAAGCTCACTTTCTGATTGTAATGTAGAGAGAGAAAGAGAGTTATATGCACACAACCCAATACACAACCCAATACATCTAGAGAGAGAAAAGGGTTTTGGGTACAAAGATCCGAAAACTTCTCTCGGATCCAATTACAGTGAGGCCCATCTCATGATCAACACACACCCAGATGGGTTGTCGGACCCTCCATCCGACAGGTCTCTGTTCAAAGGGAGAATCGATTTCCAGCTAGCCAAGAAGACATTCACTACTACTGGGTTCAGTAATGGCGGCGTGGGTTCTCTGTTGGAGACTCCGAACCCAACAATTTCGGATCCCGGGAGACCCGGTGGGTTGTATGAAAAGGAGCCGGATGGGTCGGAGTTTTTGGATGTTGGGTTGGATCCTGAGCTCAGTTTTAGGATTACTTTCAGAAGAATTGTGAGTTGTTTAGTTGATCAACTTAATTTATACAATAGTAATCGATATACTATATTTGTTGTTATGGCCGTGTTTGGTAACCGTTTAATTTTCAATTTATATTTATAAATATTTTTAAAATTATTGTAAAACTTGGTTGATAATTTTTTTATTTATAAATAGTTGTCTCAGTTTATAAATTTGAGGAGAAAATATAAACTCAAAAAATGAGTTTATCATAATTTTTAAATAGAAATTTAAAAATTTGGCTAATAATTTTTTTTCAATTAATTTTTTTAAAATATTTTTTTTCAAATAATTTTTTTTCCAATTATAATGTATATAATCCCATTGTCATAAATAATAAAAAATAAATATAAATATTTTAGGGCTGACCAAATATATTTTTTAGTTTATATTTTAAAAAATTTTCAAATATTTTTGTTCAAATTAACCGTGTTTGTAATTTATGTTTTTCTAAAAATAAACAAAAACCAATTTATAAAATTTTTGTAAATATAAACCAAAAACGTAAACCTTACCAAACGTTAGCTATGTGTTCGTTTTGGATGAATTTTGTTATTTCTGCTTTTGCATTGCTCTGTCTATGTTTTCTGTGGTTTAGCCAGGGTTTTGCATATTTTATTGTGTTTTGATGGAGTTTGGCTTGGTCACTTTTTGGGGCAGGAAAATACAAGTTTTGACATAGTTACACCGGTTTTCCTTTTAGTAAGACTGAAGGATTGAGACTCAAACAAATAGTGTGAGATACGAGGATAAACAAGAAAAAATATACAACTAAGTGTAAAAGACATCTATAATGAATTATTGATAAAAAGGCACGTAAGAAGCGCCGACACTTCTGATGTATCTGTCTCGTGTCCATGTCAGATATCAACACTTGTTAAACATTTCTTGACATGATATATTCATATGTACTCTATGGGATAGGGTTCAGCTCTCTTAAAGAGGTTTTGAAGTCTCTACAATGAGAAATTTTCCTCTAAATCTTTATTGTCTGGATCTGCTGTGGTGCGCTGCATTACTATGCTGTGTTACATGGACTCGCCACTTTGGGGCGAAGTACCCGTGTTGACACGACACGACACGGGTGCGGGTGTGAGATCTGTGTCGGATTCGCCTGTTCTCATTCGGACACGGCTCTTCACAGACACAGACAGCAAAAGAAATGAAGGAGGAGAGAGCAAGAACCTGGTTGAAGCTCGAAGACCTCCAGTTGAAGCTCTATCCGGTCGATCCAGTTGAAGATCGAAGCTCCATCAGTCGATCGAAGCTCCATCCGGTCTCTCTCTCTCGCCTTCTCTCTCTCCCTAGCGATCGCGATCGCGATCGCGATCGCTTCCCTTTTTCTCCCTCTCCCTCTCTGTGTCGTTTTCCCTGGCTGTCTTCCTTCTCCCTTTTCCCCTTTTCTTCTTCCTTCTGCCTGACTCTGTCTAATCTATCTATTATTATAACTATAATAATAAATATTATTATTATATATCATATACTAATCATATACTAATTATTATATAACATATAATATATTTATTAGATAATATATTTATTATAATAACTATAATAATAATAATAATAGTTAATAACTATAATAATAACTATTATTATTATATATTAAATAATAATTGGTATATAATATATTTATAAGATAATATATACTTGTATATATTAATAAATAAAAAAAAACACATGTATGTAAAATAAAATAAAATAAATTAATTAGAACACATTGTTTAAAAAATATAATAAATAAATTAAATAATTAATGTATATTAAAATAAAAATATATATATATATAATATAACTCATCTCCATAGATTTTTATTTGTTATTTATATAATATAACTCATCTTCATATAATAAATATATATTTTAAAAAAAAAATTATTTAACGTATCCCCATACCCGTATCCAAATTTGGATACATATCCACGTACCCTTAATTTTTAATTTTGAAGTGTCTGACCCCTAAATACGCACCCGCACCCGATACCCGTACCCGAGTCCGTGTAACCTAGTTACTATGTACAAATTTGGAACTACTTAATTTTCATGGAATCCTTTTTTTTTTTTTTTTTGGCATTTGAGATTGACACAACTTTAAAAGTTTTGATTTTGAATGAAAATGTTTTTGGTTCCCATGATTTATATAAGAGCTTTTGGTGCTTAAATATCATAGTTGCTATGTTTTCTTTTGGTTTTTAATTATGGTTGTCTTTTTTATGTTTTTTGTCATTGTAGTTTCTTCTTTCATTTAGTGCCCTAGAAGGTGTCTTGATTATGTGCACTTTTTTTTTACATTATAATAGTTCACATTTTGTTGTCTTTGTCATCAATAATAGATTTTACATTTTCCGGTTTCATTTTTTTGACTTGATCCTATTTTCTATCAATAGTTAATACAATTCGCTAGTAATGTACTAATAATGGTAAGTTTAGTGAAAAGCTTTAATTTGTTGGCCAATTATGTGCATCACATTTTGTTTCTCATTTGGTTATCTTGAATTTGGTGCTCTCAATATGTGGGTTTTCCCAATTGGTGAGTTTTGGTATTTTCATGAATTTGAACTCTACTAAAATTTGACCTATCATGAAAAAAATTTAGCCATTTTTTTTGTGCATTTAAATTTATTTATTTAAAATTTGTACTGCCAGTGAATGTGGTCTTGATTAACTGTCAGTGTATTGTTGATTATGTTACCTTTATTTTTACTTTTGGCTAAAGCTTTGGTAAATTTCTTTAATATTTATGCCAAATTTAGAGGTAGTGACCTGCAGCAATGGTAATTGCTATTTGTTAACCCCAGTGGTTGTGTGCGTGTGTAAATGAAATGTATAAATAAAATAAACAACAAAATAAAAATAAATAATCTAGAAAATGATTAAATAAATTAAATTCTAAATTAATTGCTTACAGAAATTTTAAGTCGAGGCTTATGTTGGACACAATCTCTTTAAAGTAGATTTTGCCCTCGCTCCGGTGCTTTGAGATTTAACAGCGTCTACTTTCCAGGATGTAACGACTACTACTTGATTTGCAGCACTACAAAATCAAGTCTGGCGAACCAAACGATGCTGTAACTCTTTCTTTCCTTTCCTAGAAACTAAATGCTAGAAAAATACAGGAGCATAGGAGGACAAACAAAAGAAGAAAATGTTTGGAAAAAATTGGATAAAATGAATTGCTAGAATGGCAGGCTATTTATAGCCAACCATGCACCTGTTCGGGTTGGATTTAGTGGCTGTTTGGACATGGCCGGAAAGGCGAAATCGGAACAACACCAATTCGGAGAGGAGACGACTGGAAAAATTTGAAAATTTGAAATTGAAATTTTGGCGCAAAATTTGAATAATTTCTATAATGATTTCAAAATTTCCCCGCAATAATTTGAAAAAATTCAAACAAATTTTGTCAAAAAAATTAAAGCTAGAACCCGACTCACAACATGCACTCATGCCCAGCTTGGCCAACCGGTCGGACAGACGGCGGCAACGTGTGTGGTGGTTTTGGGCCGAGCCTACTTTGTCAATAACTCCCCTCCTTACAAAACTTGGGGTGTCCCTTGGGGCCCATCTCAAGTGTGGCAAGCTAAAGTATATATACTCGTATGAATCCTTAAGCCTTTCCTATGTGAGACAAACACATTAACAAATGTGTAGGAAACCCACCTAAAGCTATTTCAACGAACCCAAAAATACGCATTGAATTCTCATTCATCCGGAAATGGTTTTGAGCAACCAAATACGCGATGTTATTCATTATGCGTCATTAAACATGAACCCAGTTAGAAACATTAAAAATAATGCTTGGGTCCTGCTTTAATTAATGCTCAAAGTTAGCAAAAAACAAGATATTACAAAGCCATTTTCTAACAATCCCCTACATGAATGGAATTCACGATAACGGACATGCAACAAAATGCAGACAAAGAAAGAGTTCATAAAGAAGATATACTACATCAAGATAGGTAGTTTTTGACTTTGAACCTCCTCTAGTGAAAGCCTATCAGACTTACTGGCTAACCAGTGGACGCGATGCCTTGAACTGTTCAGCTGTTTGTGTAAGCTAAGACAATAGACTACACATAGTGTATCCGCAAACATAGTTTGGTTCTCACGGTTGTGTTCATTTTGGCCCCAAACAACACCTGGTAATTCATGAGTGCTCTAGAGAATTTATCCTTCTTAAGTCTCACAGAACTGGCCCAGTTCACACTCATATAGGTGACTTCTTATTAAGAGTATCCTGCCATACCCCACTTGGATGTCCAAGCTATAAGAATCATTAAAAGCAAAGCTTATCCTACTAACGCTGCAGGTATCACTCTTCTTATCATAGAAATGGGTAGGAGTAAACCTCCTTAGTGATGCATGAAGTCATCCATAATTCGGTTGTCCCCTTGAAATTAGATCTTGGGATCTCCAGTCGATTAGGTTGGGTTGCCATTATGGCGACTTTTAAATAATAGGCTTTAATCTCATTCCCCTCAATACATGGTACACTTACTCTCTAGTTAGCCCTTTAGTCAATGGATCCGCAATATTCTCTTTTGACTTTACATATTCTATGGAAATAATTCCATGTGAGAGCAAATGGCGAACGGTATTATGTCTTTGACGAATGTGTCAAGACTTACCGTTATACATATGATTCCATGCCCATCCTATTGCTGCTTCACTATTACAGTGAATGCATATAGCTGGCACAGGCTTAGGCCACATTGGAATATCTTCTAAGAAATTACGAAGCCATTTTGTTTCTTCTCCTTTTTTTATCTAATGTGATAAACTCAGATTCTATTGTCGACCTTGCTATGCATGTCTACTTAAAGGATTTCCAAGAGACCGCAGCACTTCCCAAGGTAAAGACGTATCTACTAATAGATTTTGAGTCTTTAGTATCTGATATCCAGTTTGCATCGCTGTACTCCTCAAGTACTGCTGGATATTTGGTATAACGTAAGTCATAATTCTGGGTATGTCTTGGATACCTAAGTACCTTAATTATCGCTTTCCAGTGATCTAACCCTAGAGTACTTGTGTACCTACTCAATTGGCTGACAACATAGGCTATATCCAGCCTAGTGCAATTCATTAAGTACATCAAGCTTCCGATTATCCGAGAGTACTCTAATTGTGATATGCCTATACTTGTATGTGAAGACTAATGTCAATAGGTGTTTTAGCAGGACGGTCATCATGGTTTCCAAATTTCTCCAAAATCTTCTTAACATAATGAGACTGAGATAAAGCATATCCTTCAGATGTTCTAGTAATTTTTATTCCTAGAATTATATCTGCTACTCCTAAATCTTTCATGTCAAATTTTTTGTTCAATATTTTCTTTGTGGATTTAATCATGTCATTATTGCTTCCAATAATGAGCATGTCATCCACATAAAGACAAACTATGACATAGCTTTTGTTTGTGCTTCTAACATAGACGTATTTGTCACATTCGTTTATCTTAAAACCATCCAAAAGCATAGCATGATCAAACTTTTTATGTCATTGTTTCGGAGCTTGTTTTAATCTGTAAAGGGATTTGACAAGTTTATAAACTTTTTTCTCTTGGCTGGGAATTTGAAACCCTTCCGGTTGTTCCATATAGATCTCCTCATCTAACTCGCCATTTAAAAATGTTGTTTTAACATCCATTTAATGTATCTCTAGATTATACAATGCTGCAATTGTTATTAGCATACGAATATATATTGTCGTTGTCACTAGTGAATAGGTATCAAAATAATCAAGGATTTCCTTATGCCTGTATCCCTTAACAACAAGCCTAACTTTGTATTTATCTATTAAACCATCTTCTTTCATTTTTCTCTTGAATATCCACTTATATCCAAGAGGTTTACATCCTGTTGGAAGATCCACCAGTTTCCTGGTATGATTTTGCAAAATAGATTTAATTTCACTATTCACAGCCTCTTTCTACGCTTCAAGACTTGACATTGTTTCCTTAAAGTTTTGAGGCTCATTTTCTAACAAGTATGCCAGAAAATCTAGACCAAATGATTTAGAGATCCTAGTCTTCTTGCAACGTCTAGGTTCATCCGCTTCATTATCATTTTGGTCTTCACCACCCCATAGCGGTATCAAAAGTTCTTTTATTTGAACTTGTCTCTTCAGTTTCCTTTCAAGGAAAAATGTGTTAAAAAAATGACGCATTTGTTGACTCAATAATAGTGTTTACTTGCATATCAGGATTTTCAAATCTATGAACTAAAAATCTGTATGCACTACTATTATTTGCATAACCAATGAACACACAATCAATGGTTTTTGGTCCTATCGTGGTTGTTTTAGGACTAGGGACTGCCACTTTGGCCAAACACCCCTACACTTTGAGGTAATTGTATGTAGGTCGTCAACCTTTCCATACTTTATAAGATGTTTGATTGATTTTCTTGTGGGGTACCCCGTTAAGGATAAAGTTAGCAGACAAAATCGCCTCCCTCCACATGTTCTAAGGTAACCCAAAGCTAATCGACATGGCATTCATCATCTCTTTAAGAGTTCAATTCTTTCTCTCAGCAACTCTATTTAACTAAGGAGAATAGGGTGCAGTAGTTTGGTAAATAATATCATGTTCAAAACAAAATTCTTCAAATGGTACATCATACTCACCACCTCTGTCACTCCTCACTACCTTAATAGTTTTGCCAAGTTGATTTTTAATCTCAAGTGTATATTGTTTAAAAGCTTATAAGGCTTCATCTTTACTTCTCAATAAGTAAACATAATAATATCGGGTGCAATCATCAATAAAAGTAATAAAATACTTTTTACTTCCTTTAGTTTGAACAAATTTTAAATCACAAATATCTGTGTGAATTAAACTTAGAGGTTCAATACTTCTTTCTACTTTATTAAATGATGCCTTAGTGAGTTTTGCCTTAACACAAATCTCACATTTATGATTAGGATCAAACTCTAAGTTTGGCAAACATGCTAAAGAAACAAGTCTACGCAAAGAATTAAAATTTACATGTCGTCTAGCATGCCATAAAAAAGAAGACTCAACAATATAAACAGAAGATATTTTCTTATTATTAATAGCCAAATTTGGTACAACAGTTAATATATTGAGCTTAAAAAGCCCATCACTCATGTATCCTCGCCTCACATACATTCCACTCTTGGAAAGTACAACCTTGTTAGATTCAAAGACTAATCTAAACCTATTCTTGATCAACAATGATCCAGAAATCAAATTTTTGCAAATCTCCGGCACACAAAGTACATTATTAAGAGTGAGTTATTTCCTTGAGGTCATTTTCAGCACAATCTTTCATTGTCCTTCCACAATTGATGTGGAGGAGTTTTCCATAAAAAGTTGTTTCCCACTTTCCATCACTTTGTAGGTTGTGAACATCTTATTATCTGCACAGATATGGTAGGTTGCTCTAGTATCTGCCCACCACTCCTTGGGATTGCCCACCAAATTAGCTTCAGAGACTACTGCAATAAGATTGATGTCTGCCACTTCATTGGAGAGATAAAGATCCTCGACTATGTTGGTTTGTGCTAGCTTTTTGCTTGAACTCCCGCCGTCCTTGCGAATGTGACAATCCTTATCGCGATGTCCATCTTTGCGCACACAAAACACTTGCCTTTGAACCTCTTATTGAACCCGTTGTTGATCTTACTAGTGGATCCTTGTTTGGGACCATTGCCATCATGCTTCCGCTTCTTGTTGTTGAATTTTGACCATTGTCCATGTTCCACAACATTTGTTTTAGCCTGCATGATATGGTTTCCTGACTTCTTATCGGAACCACGGTTGTCCTCCTCAATTCTGAGCCACACTATCAGTTCCTCCAATTTCATCTCCTTGTGCTTATGCTTCAAATAATTCTTGAATTCTTTCTAGGATAGTGGCAATTTTTCAATGATTGCCGCTACTTGAAAAGATTCATTGAGAATCATCCCTTCCGCATGTATGTCATGGAGAATTAATTGGAGATCTTGAATCTGGCTAATAACTGTCTTGGAATCCATCATTTTAAAATCCGAAAAGCGGCCGACAACAAATTTCTTCGTATCGGCATCCTCTGTTTTATATTTCAGATCTAGAGATTCCCACAGTTCTTTTGCGGTGCTTTTGACACTATACACATTGTACAATATATTGTCCAACCCATTGAGGATATAATTCTGACACAGAAAATCACCATACTTTCATGCATCGACTGTGGCAACCACTTGCCAGTTAGTTTCTCCCTTGTTCAGTGCCGGAGCTTTTTCATAAGTGAAGTGAAGTGAGCCAAATTCAATGTTATAAGATAGAACATCATCTTTTGTTGCCATCTTTTAAAATCATTTCCATTGAATTTTCCTGGCTTCTCCCCATGATTTATCGGTACTGCCTGAGTCATCACTAGCACAACGGGTGTAGGGGTCAAAGTACGAATAGTCTCAGTACTGTTTGTTTCAGTAGTCATATTTCTGACTAAATAGTAATGCACCAATCACAAATATATACAGAATATAATTTACACACAAAATATACAGAAAAATATTTTGTAACAAAATTCCAATGATAAACAGTATATGACTACTATGTTATCAAAGAAATCATTAAACAATATATTACAACTATTTAGGAAATTAAACAGTATATGACTACTATTTAATTTTTTGAAACAAAATATTCGTCTGTCTAACACACAAATTAAAATAAAAATAAAAATCTACTTTAAGATTGTTAACCCTAGTGGTTGTGTGCATGTGTAAATGAAATGTATAAATAAAATAAACAACAAAATAAAAATAAATAATCCAGAAAATAATTAAATAAATTAAATTCTGAATTAATTGCTTACAAAAATTTTAAGTCGAGGCTTGTGTTGGACATAATCTCCTTAAAGTAGATTTTGCCCTCGATCCGAGGCGTTGAGATTTAACAGCGTCTACTTCTCAGGATGTAACGACTACTACTTGATTTGCAGCACTACAAAATCAAGTCTAACGAACCAAAAGATGCTGTAACTCTTTCTTTCCTTTCCTAGAAACCATATGCAAGAAAAATACAGGAGCATAGGAGGACGAACAGAAGAAGAAAATGTTTGGAAAAAATTGGATAAAATGAATTGCTAGAATGGCAAGCTATTTATAGCTAACTATGCACCTGTTCGGGTTGGATTTAGTGGCTGTTCGGACATGGCCGGGAAGGCGCAACCGGAACAACACCAATTCGGAGAGGAGACGACTGGAAAATTTTGAAATTTTGAAATTGAAATTTTGGCGCAAACTTTGAATAATTTCCATAATGATTTCAAAATTTTCCCGCAATAATTTGAAAAAATTCAAAACGAATTATGCCCAAAAAATTAAAGTTAGGACCCAACCCGACCAGACAGACGGCTCTGCCTGGCTCGGCTCGGCCAGACAGGCGGCTGCGGCGCGTGTGTGGTGGTTTTGGGCCAAGCCCACGTTGTCCATAACTCTCCTCCTTACAAAAGTTAGGGTGTCTCTTGGAGCCCATCTCAAGTGTGGCAAGTTAGAGTATATATACTGATATAAATCCTTAAGTCTTTCCTCTGAGGGACAAACACATTTCACAAATGTACAGAAAACCCACCTAAAATCATTTCCACGAATCCGAAAATGCGCGTTGAATTCTCATTCATCCGGAAATGGTTTTGAACAACCAAATACACGATGTTATTCACTACGCGACTTTAAACATGAACCCAATTAGAAACTTTAAAAATAACGCTTGGGTCCTACCTTAATTAATGCTCAAAGTTAGCAAAAAATAAGATATTACAAAGCCATTTTCCAATACTATTCACCTCCAGCATTGTGGTGCAGGTCCGAGTCACGGAAGTAGGAGCCTTGTGCACTTGGTATGACATGTTTTTAATTATGCTTTAGTTTATGTGTTTGGTCTCTGATTCCATGATCCATCTCTCTTAAGAGTTTGTAACACTATATATAAAAAAGCATACTACAGATAGTTGCAATTCACACCTTTGTAGGTCATGCCAATCATTCCACCTAGACAATGAAGGGAGGAGGATTGTTCTTAGAACTCACTTGGCCAAGGTGGGAGAGACATTCACTTGTTAATGGAAAAACATATCTCCATTTGGTTTAAGAATGGAGGCATGACTTTTGATTTTCTTGTTATATTTAGGTTGCTCCAACCCTCTGGGGCATGAAGCAATGTTCTGAATACCGTACCGGCTATAGTACTTTTAATTATGATGCGTAATGGTATTTATTGCTAAATATTATGTATTTATCAAAATATTATATTTATTTATAAAGTTTGATAAATATAATGTGACATTATTTAGTTTATTGGACTATTCTTTAAATTTTATGAATATAATGAATAAAAAATGAATTCTACATTCTAAATAATTTTTTAACATAGCTATGGTTGCAATAAATTTAAAATTGAAAACTAATTTGCACCTTTGTCATTAAAACCCACCTTGCATTTAAAAAAATTGAAAGAAAAAATTAAAGTGCATCAATTGTCATATCAAGCTTGCATTGGTTGTATCACCCTTTCATATCTCTGTAGAAATGAAAGGTTGGTTTATGTAAGGCCATCTTTCTCCATTACCCGTCCAAAGCCTCTATTACACATTCATTTTCAACACTAGCCAAGTACAGTTTGTAGATGGATGGAGATAGAGGAGTTGTGAAGCAGAGTGCAAGTGGGGGGAGATGGCATTGCTCCAGTTGTCGAAGATGGAGAAGTTGAGTAGCTGAAAAAGCCTTCTCAACCAGAAAACATGATCCAACTGTGTAGTTATTTCACTGTCGTTTACATGTCTCAAATATCCCTCTCCTTTTTGTTTTTTATTTTATTTATTTGCAACCGGTATTGGTATGGCCAGAGAAAAGGCGAAATTTTCCGGTATTCTTGAAATGACACAAGATAGGCAGGTAAAATCATTGGAATGGAACTGCTAGTCTAGTGTACTGGTTCTTTACTAAAATGGGATGTACCAGCCAGTACGGAACGGTATTTACAACCTTGGCATGAAGTAGGTCAATTAAAGTGATTATGAGGTTAGTCTCTACAAGGAGGAATTTTGTCTAATGGTCTAGATCTGATGGGCTGCATTAGTTGGTACAAAACTGGAACTGTATAATTTCCATGGAATCTACATTTTTGGGCATTCCACGGTGACGAAGCTCTAGTTGATTTTGAATGAACATGTTTTTGGTTCCTATAATTTGTATCCGAAGTTTTGGTGCCTCAGGGCCTATTTGATTGGGCAGATTATAGCACATGACGGGGGTATTAATCTATGGGACTCACATTCCGCTGTTTTGTTGTAATTTTTATTATACAGATTAAATTTCGATGGATATTCTATCCAACAAAATTGATAGATTTTTCAATCCTACAATTAATAATGTAAAACATGTAATTGGAATTATATATGTCCATGTCTACTACAAAACAAACGTGGACGAGCGAATTATTTATCACACCAATCCAACTAGATAACCATTCCTACACTAATCCCATGGATTATGAATCCCCTCACTATTAATCCTGTTAATCAAACAGGGCCTAAGTGTTTGTGTACTAAGTTTTCTTGTGGTTGTTCAATTATGATTATTTATTATTATCTTTGTAATTTTCTCTTTTCAGTAGTTCCCTATGGGTGCCTTTATCATGTGCTAACTAACCCACTCTGCTAGAATTAGGTCACACTTGGCGCTCTAATTTGTGATCTTGTGAATTTAGAGTGAATTTGTGATCGATATGCGAATTGTTATTTTTTGAGAGTGTGAATTCATATGTTGGGAGCACAAATTTAATACTTGATCATTATTCACAAAATTTGACCATAATTTCAGTGGTCAGCGAGCATTCTATCATTCCACCTGAGGTGTGAGTACGTGACCCTTGCCATGTATGGAAAGAACCAAATGACATTTTGTTGCTGGAGAGAATTGAATGATCAAATCAAGATTAAAAAAACATGTGCTCTTACTCTAAGCTATTTAATATCACTAAGCTATCTGATCATATTATCAAGTATTCCTTTTATTATTATAGTATAACATATATTTAGCACAATATCACTTTACATTCTTAATTTGGTAGTAGTTTAATTATATTATAGGCTTACAGTTAGCATAAGATCAACTTTACATGCTTAATCGGATAGTAGTATACTTATGTCTATAAAATAACATAAAAATATCTCTATAATAATTAATAAATATTTTATTTATAAAAATTCAAGCACAAATGCATATTTGTTTACATTTTTTTAATGTAAATTTAGTTGCTTGTTGGCACTCCTGCTGTTAAGGTATTTTAATCAATGCAACTTTCGTGCTCTCACTCCCTCTCCATGAATTTGTTACTTTGATCATGTCCACTCTATTGGATTTTAGTTAAAATTTTGTTGTTTTTATTACTTTGTTAGATTTTCCCTTTTATGGTTTCATACTTGTCACTTCCCCCTATCTTTTACCAATACGAAATGCACTGGTAATGGCAAGTTTTGCCAAGACCTTCAATTTTTTTCCATTTGTGTTCACCGTACTTTTAATTTTGATTCTATATGATCAGTTTGAATTTGGTGCTATTGATATATACACACACATATATATATATATATATAAAATATTTTTCAATTTGGTGATTTTTTTTTGCATTTTCATTGATTTGAACTTCTCTAGTTTTTGGCTTTTTTTTTTTTTTTGATAAATATTCTCTAGTTTTTGGCTTATTATCAGTTTTTTTTAAAAAAAATAAAAAAAGAAACAAAAAGGAAGCTTTTTCTGAATTTTGTTGTGGATCCAAATGTATCTTGTTGCAGTATGTATTACCATTCAGTGTATGTTTCATGTTTAGTAGCTCATCATTCAGTTCCATGTTCAGTATCTTGTTGCAGTTTGTGGATCCAAATGTATCTTGTTACAGTTCCATGTTCCTCCAATCCTCTGGGTATGGCATGGCTACCTTAAAGCAGTTATGAGATGATTCTATACAGAAAAAAACTTCTTGCCTTTTTGACCCTGGATCTGGTGTCTATCATTGTTTACTAACATGGAACTGTATAATTTTTGTGGAATCTTTTTCTTAGGCATTCCAAGGTGACTAAGCTCAAGTTGTTGACGTTGTATGAAAGTGCATTTGGTTCCTATAATTTGTATCAGAACTCCTGGTGTGTTTGGCTGAGATTATTTTAAGCTATCCTCAGCTTCTAGAAAATCTTTTTTTTTTTTGGTTTTTTTTGTCCCCAGCTTATTTAAGTTATTTCTGGCTAATAAGCTAAAGAGTTGCACCAAACAGTTTGGCACAAACTTCCAAATTAAAATAAGCTATAAGCTGCTTGTATAATCCCCACCAAACAGCCATGTTATGTTCTCTCTTAGCTTGTGGTTAATCATTTGTGTTTTTTTTTTTTTTTTTATATTTATAATTAAAGGTTTTATTTAGTTTTTTGTATTTGTCCTTTCCTCATTTAATTATTATTATTATTATTTTTTCCGTCTTATACTTGCTTTGTTATTTGGTTGGAGTTTTGTGTTTTTATTTATTTATTTATATTTATTTTATGTTTTTGATCTTCATAAATTTCATTTTTCGAGAACCATCCTAGATGGTGCCTTTTGTCGAGTGCATTCTGTTGTTAAGCAGTTAACATTTGATATTTTTATCATGAGTGCTAGATTTTTTTGTTTTTTGGTTTTATTTTTGTTGACTTTTCCCATATCATTTACAATGCTCAATAAAATTGACTGTTACCAAGATCTTTAATTTTTTTCTGTTTGTGTTCACCAAAATTTCATTTTGGTTTCCACAGTTTTATTCCTATAGTCACCTAGAATTTGGTGTTTTCAATATTAGTTCTATCCAAATGGTGAACTTGTTTTTTTTGTGGATCTGAAATTTTTTGAATTTTGAACTATCAAGATAAGAAAGAGAAATCTTGCTGAATTTTGTTGTGGATTGAATTTTATCTAGTTGAAATTTGTGTTGTCAGGATGTAGAGTCTTGATTAATTTGATTGTGTTGGATTATTTGTGTCTACGGTTATTTTTATTTTTGGTTTAAACTTTGGGAAATTTCAACTTGGTTTGAAGTCATGAGGTAGCTTAACTGTAAGGATGGTATTGAATAATTTACAGGGTGCTGGACTGGAAAACCTTGGAAATACTTGTTTTTTCAATTCAGTACTTCAGTGTCTCACATTCACGGAGCCTTTAGTGGCATATTTACAAAGTGGGAAGCACCAAAATTCTTGTGAGTTTCTCTCTTCCACTTTCCGTTCTTTTATGCAATTTTATGCACTTAATCTGAATCCTACATTTGATTCTACGATGCAAAATTTCTGTATTCCTTACTGTGTTGCATGAACTTGTTATTTTCCTCAAACTACCTGTGTCCACAAGATATGATAAGGGTAAGGGTGTTGGATATGTGTCCAACATCCACACCCAATTTGGTCACGTTGGATCCTCCAATTTTTTATGATGTTTGGAAAAGGAGAAATTCACATTTGCTAATAAAGAAAACATTTCTAGCCTCTTACCTGGATGAGGGATGGAAATTCCATATTTTCCATAAATCCTAATTAATTTGAAGTACATTTCTACATAACATACAGCATTTTATCTAAAAATATTATATAGTATGCAATATATATAAGTGGCTGTGGCATGCCCCCTTACCCAAATCCGACTTTTGGATACATTAGATATCCCAATATCTTAATATTTAAGTTTATGATGGTCTGGTGTTTGGACCCGCTCCTGGATCCAATACTCGTACCCAAGTCTATATAACATAATTTGATATTTCCTAGAAAATTTCAAGTAGGAGGAAATTTCTTAAGAGGCGACCACCTCTCAATACCACGTTTATCCGCTAAATTGATATTTGACATTCATAAGCATTTTAGAGTACCCACTGATGAATTGCAGTTGCATGTCAATTATACATTATGTTGTTTCAAGAAGCTTGGAAATAGAAATGTTTCTAAAATAGTGAAATATGAGGGAAACAAATTTTTTTTAGAAACATAGAAATGTTTGAAAACAAAATTAAAACTTATCTAAATGAATATATATTAGCTAGTAAATAAACAATTGCACATATTAGAGGTAAACTCGTTCATTTACATAGAGGGCTTGCAAGTGTACAATTTGGTTGTAAATGTCAAAATGAACCAAATCTATTTCAATTGAAGTCATTAAGATTAATGTTATTAAACGCAAGTTTTTATGATTTTCAATGTGCATAAAGTTCCTTTCAAATAAGGTTTAGAACTGTATCAAAAATAATTTATAATAAACAAACACTAAAGGGCTTCCAAGGTGCAAGGAGATCCTTTTGGTTACAAGATTAGAAAGGTCTTTTTAACAAGGTTAAGGCAAAGGTTCAATATAAGATAAGAAGAAAATGGTTTAAAAGGTTAAGTTTTCTCTTATTTTTAGAAAGGTCTTTTCTTGATTTCTTGGGATTGGGCTGCTGTTTGCAACCCCTAGTGATTGGGTTTGCTTGTTTTCTATTATTTTTTGTTGGTTGTTTTTTATTTTCATTAGGCTCCTTTTCACTGTATGAGGACTTCTTGTCCTCCAAAGTTTCTTCTTTAATAAATTTTGTTGTTGATTTTCAAAAAAAAAAAAAGGTTTAAAAGGTTATAAGTTTGAAGGTTCAGTGTGTGTGTGTGTGTGTGTGAGAGAGAGAGAGAGAGAGAGAGAGAGAGAGATTGCCAAACATTCACTGTTTCACTGTATTTTGTAAGGAGATTGCCAAACACTCCCTTGTCTTTTTATGAGTTTCTGTGCGTTTCAATGTCTTATTGGAAACATTAAAAATTTTAGTTTTTTGGTAATGTTTTGTGTTGGTTTCTTAGGAAACAAAATAGTCTAGGCCATTTTGATGAAACATAATTTTATTCCCTTGTATAGATATTGAACTTGTTTGGGTTGAGGTGGGTGGGATGGGCTTAGTTCATTAATCAGTACTTGCCCATTGAAGACGTGCATGCTTATTATCAACATTGAAACATATAAATGTGTTTAGTGTTTGGCCAATTTTTGCTAGAACAGAAAACCACAAAGTGGCAGACCTAAGATTTGTTTTTGTTGGGGTCACTTGATACATTTATGCTAAATTTTAGTTTACTTAAGTTAGGCTAATGTTGACTTCACACCACAATATGGTATATAAATTTACTATAATAATTATAAAAAAAAAAAAAAAAAATTGATGGAAAAAAACCTACCGCGCAAAACTGATTGACTAAATATTTAAAACTTAGGGCCTGTTTGAAATTGCTTTCAAAAAATTTGAAAATTGAAAATGAAAACATGTTTGGTAAGTGCTTGTTAGTAACATTTTTGTGTTTTCAAAATTTTTGAAAACCTAAAATAGAAATATGTTTGGGAATTGTTTTCGTTTTCAAAAAATGCAATAGTTTCTAAAATTTTCAAAATTTAAGGAATTAAAAAAAGGTTTCGCTTGTTTTCGAAACAAGTATTCATTTTTTCCATCCCCACACTTTGTACATGCCTACTATTCGATCACCACCTTCTGGCCTCCAACAACTCACCAAACATGTTTTTCTTGGTTTTGTTTTTGTATGTTTTGAAAACATTTGTGGTAAACATGTTTTTTGCAATTTGTTTTAAAAAAATGGCAACAATTTCCAAAATTTGAGGAATAAAAAGAGCAGCTTTCACTTGTTTTCAAAACAAATTTCCATTCCCTCTGCCCCCACGCTTTGGCCATGCATATCATTTGATCACCACCTTCAGGCCTTCGACAAGTCACCAAACATGCTTTTCTTTTTTGTTTTTGTTTTTGTTTTTATACGTTTTGAAAACATTTGTACTAAACATGTTTTTTGTTTTGTTTTGCACCCCCAAAAAATGTTTCAAACTAGCAATTTTACCAAATGCCAACTAATATTGTTTTCATTGCCAAAAAAAGGGGATTTTTTCTTATAGAAAAATGTGGAAACAAAAATAAATGTGTTTGTTGGAATTTATGGTTTTTATAGGCTTATTTTGGATCAACTTTGAGTCCAAATTTGAGTGGGACCCACACGTCTTTTGGGGTGGGTCCAAAGTAGTGACGTGTTCCTTGCCGCATGGCAAGTGACACGGTGAAGACGGTTCGTCAAAACCATTTATGAGTGAATGGGAACTTGACATCATTTTTTGGTTCGTGGAATGGACTATTAAAGAATAAAATGTGGGTATCTTTGTAATGGTAGTCCCACATTGAAAACTTAAGAGGACTTATGTGTGGTGTATATAAGTTCTAGGGGGTAATACTTGGGTTGGGCCTCAAGGGGCACTCCAAGTTTGTAGAAGGGATGAGTTATGGATAAAGTGAGTCTCGGCTAAAACCACCACACGCGCGCGTTGCCGCCATCCGTCAGACCGGTCGAGCTGTGCGGGGCGCTGGTGTGGGTCGGGTTGGGTCGGTCCGGTCCTAACATTAATTTTTTTGACAAAATTTATTTGAATTTCTAAACGAAATTAATTTAATTTTTGTGCCAAATTTTCTTGTCCAAACAGTATCCTTTTTCAGTCCATTTTCCAACAGTTTAAATTGTTAAACAATTTGTAAACTGCCCAGCAGTTCCGGACAGTTTTAGACAGATTTAAAATTGCCTAGCAGTTTCCAACAGATCTAAAACTGTTTTGCACCTGTTCTGTTTGAATTCATATCTGTTCGGTTTGAAAATATACCTGCTCAGCCCTATAAATACCAGGACATTTTCAGCAGTTTTAAGATCCAAAAATTTTCTTGTTTCCATTCAGTTTTGCTCTCTTGCATAGATATATTCTTCATATTATTTTAGGAAAATTTCTGAAAGTATAGAAAATAGGTTTTGGTTCGCCATACAGATTGTTTGGAGTGCTACTACAATCTGTGTAAGATCATTGAATCCTGGGAGATAGACGCTATTTATCCGTAAACACCGAAGCGGGGCGAATCTGTCTTAAGGACAGAGTGTCACACACTCAACTTGATCTTTTTGTACTTATGCAGTTCGGTAAATAAATTATGTAAGTAATTTATTTTTTATTTGTTTGATTTGGTTTCAAGTTATTTATTTTACACAGAAGATTGTTTCAACAGTTTTCACTTGTTTTGAAAGCAAGTTTTCATTCTCTATCCCCTTCGAAAACTCCACTCCTTGTTTAACAACCCCTTCCGGTTGATTTTATTTGTTTTGAAAACATGTGTGCCAAAAATGTTTTGTGGTTTCGCCCACCGGGGGGGGGGGAAGAAGAAAAAGGAGACATATTTCTTGTTTTTGTAAACAGACAAAAAATGGTAATTTTACTAAACACAAACAATTGACTTCTATTTTATTTTATTTTTAATTTCACACAATTGATGAATTGAAAAAATTGAAATATTATTAAGAAAATTATAGTTCAAGTGTTGTTTACTTTTCTTCATAATTGTTAAGATGACAATCACAAAAATGTATACTCTTTTCAAGAACTATTGCTCTCAAGATTGGGATTGGTGACTTGAAATTTTTACTTAAAAGACGCTTTTGAATTGGATGTTAACCATTGACTGTTTTCTTTATTTTTTCAAAAAGTTTTAGTGTGTTCATTTTTTAAAGAAAAATCTCATATATTATAGAAAATATTGAATTGATACATGCTTTTTAAAATTTCACTTGGGTCATTTGACAGGCAAGAGTATTAGCTCCGCTCTTGAAGTCAATAATCTAATGATCTCAAAAATTTGTAAATGATTATTAGCTGGAGAGAGTTTCACAAGTATTTCTTAGTTTTATTCTTATATCCTAGATGTTATCCTCCGGGCCTTCTCTTTTTGTTTGGGTGTGTATTTCTTGCTCCCTGGGGTTGTGAATTTCTCAATGGGGATAAATTGTCATTATTTTCTTGAAGAGGACAAATGATTTCCCCACAAATTTTATGCTGTCTATAAAGATCAAATTTGCACTCCATTTTGAGTTTCCTGCACTTCACCCTGAGTGTGCTTGAAAACTCCAAATGTTTGGAGAAGTGGAGTCTGGTAATAACACGATAATAAACTTTTTGATAGGTCTTTTATTTTTTTCTTATCATGTTTTAAATTGTTTTTTTTTTTTTTTTTTTTGGCTGTATATATGGTCCTCTTATTTCTTTATGTTAATTTCTGTACTTAGCACATTGGTTTGTGTTGAAAACACTGTTCGTATTCTTCATGCTTTAATTTATTTTTTCAATCAATTCATGAAGGTCGTACTGCTGGATTTTGTGCTTTGTGCGCTATCCAGAAACATGTTAGCCGTGCCCTACAATTAACTGGGAGAAGTTTAGCACCCAAGGATCTTGTCTCAAACTTGCAGTGTATCCTTGTACTGTATCACTTTCCTGAATTCCTGTTATGCCCAGTATCTTTTTTCTCTTAATTGTTAACTTTACATTTTAGAATGCCTTTATTATCTGCCCTATAGTTGACAAAGAGGTTGTTACAAAAGAAAAATTATTATGCACTGTGGTGTTGTGTTTTAAAGTTTTAATATCATGGGATATATTGCTTGCTCCTTTCTCTTTTATAATGCCCTTTTTTCTTTTTACTTATTTAAGTATTGCAGTGAAGCTGTGGAAAGATTTGTTTGCATAATACGATATGGGAAATATGAGTTTCTGTGTCCAAACTGAGGTTCCTTCTCAAAACGATTTTGCATGTTTGGACATGAACAGGCACTGTGAGAATGCATTTCATGCTTAGCTTCTTTTAGGCTCAAGTTAAAATGTTATCTCCAACACCCCAAAAATAAAATAAAAAACAAAAAAAACCACCACCACCACATGGAGTACTTTATTTTTGCTAGAGGTTTGCAGAATTTGGAATTCCTGACCACATATTAGGCATATCTCGGAACTTCCGGAATGCAAGACAGGAGGATGCTCATGAGTACATGGTAAATTTGCTGGAATCAATGCACAAATGCTGCTTACCTGCAGGAGTACCATGTGAATCACCAAGTGCTTATGAAAAAAGTTTGGTCCACAAGATCTTTGGTGGTTTCCTCGGTAGTCAGGTGATTTTTTTTTTTCTTGCAATCTTGCTTGCCTGGGGAACATGTCGCCTTTGGGAATAAATAAGAATTAAACAATTATTTGAATACTGAGAACAATCTAGGCGAAGTTCTGGATGGAATTGTTCACTGCAATAGAAGATTTTATTAGGATATGAGATCATGCTGTTTTCTTCGTTGATATGATTTTTTTTTTATCCAGGTGAAATGCATTCAATGCTCCTTCTGCTCCAACAAGTTTGATCCATTCTTAGATTTAAGTCTTGAAATCATCACGGCGGAATCACTGTATCAAACACTCTTGCACTTCACTGCGAAAGAATATTTGGATGGAGGAGAGAAGCAGTACCAGTGTCAGAGGTGCAAGCAAAAAGTAAAGGCTCTCAAGCAGCTCACAATTGACAAGGCTCCTTATGTTCTTACCATCCACCTAAAGCGGTTTGGTACACATCAACCTGGGCAAAAGATTGACAAGAAAATCCAGTTTGGTCCCACATTGGATTTAAAACCTTTTGTATCTGGTCCCTGTGTAAGTGAACTCTTTGTTAGTGTCAGCTATACAGCACTCAGCACTTATAGGTAAAGTGTGTACCAATTTTTGAATTGCAACGAAATTTTGACACTTATGTGTCTCATTTCTCTATTAAGCTGGAATTTTTATCTGGTTTGAATATGTTCCTTCACCAAATTTGATATGCCATTGACATTTAGAAGGATATTATTATAACTTTTACATTAACTAAGATTGGTATCTCAAACAGTGTTGAACTGTTTGAGAAACGTACACACTCAGATACGTGAAAGTGAATGTTTTATTTTTTGGATTTACCGACGTGTGGGATCACGCTGAGGGACACTTTAAGGACACGTTGGGACCACAGTTAGGACACGTTTAAAAAGAATTTGAACAGAATTAGTAAATTACTCAAAATAAAATAAAAAAGATTATGAGAACAAGCTTACCACTTGATAGCCATTAGATCTAAAAAAAGTAAAATATTGAGAACCAAAAAGGATAAAGAGAGAAAACTGGAAATTTTAGCTCCCACATCCATGACATCTGATGACCTTTGTCACATTTCCACAACCTCCAATGATTGCCGAGTAGGTGCTTATTATGCTAAGCTATGAAGCATGGACACTTGATCTAGCATTACAGTGGGACTATCTTTTTTTGTTTTTTGGTTTGTGTATAGATGTTTTGTGTTATTGTGGCAAATTATTGAATGGACAGTCTTTTGGTTGATCATACCAATCAAAGAAGCACAGTTATCTAATTCCTGTAATTTTACCAATCAACAGGTAGCAAAAAATTGATACCCACAATTTAATTCCCGTAATTTTACCTGCAATGAGATGGCATGTTATGTGTAAACTTTTGATTTGTCACAATCTCGATGATGTAAAACTCAACTCCTTTGCCTTGTCATTGTGGGTCTCTAGCATTTCTCTTGGTTGTTTCGTAACAGTGGCATTTGGAACAGTATTTGGTGTGGTGTTTTTCTGCATTGTTCAATCTTGGATTGCAGACTTATTACACTGAAAGTTAATCCAAATGGATGTCACTTGAGTTACAAAATGGATGAAGTATAAATGGCTAATAATTCAAGTAAAATATGATAACCAGAATTTTATAATAAGCCAAGTGGATAAATTTTTTGACTAATATTGATCAAATAACTGAATCTGTGATATATGGTGTGTAGATCTCTCAGGTGGTACTGGTACCGATTTGATGAGTGATTTTCACACCCATGTGTTATCTGCTGCAATTTGTTGTTTGATTACCTTTCTGATATTTGTCTATGACGAATTGATTTTCCTTTGTGACAGTGATTAATTTTTCTCTATTGTCTCATACTTGGCAGGATGGACCATTGAGATACACTCTTTATGGGGTTCTTGTTCATGCTTGTTGGAGCACACATTCTGGTCACTATTACTGCTAGGTTCACACATCAAGTGGCATGTGGTACTCCCTTGATGATCATCAGGTATTAAATCTTTCTTGTTTTCTTTTCAAACGGTTGTTTGAACATATTTCAAAACTTAATTTTTTCATTGATTGATAAGCTTTTTCATTTTTTCTTCTGTTTGTTTTTGTTTTCCGAAACTGAAAATAAATCCTGTTTAAACAGATGCAGCATTTTAAGGGATGAGTACATTGTTAACATAGAACCATTAAAAGATGAAGTCCTCATTAAAAAAAACAAAAAAACAAAAAAAACTTGGCTATCAACAAGTGATACATATTTGACATGTTAATCACTTCAAAGGCCATGAAGTTTTCACATAATACAAGTAATGCTGCCAAGGTATTAACACAATCTGCTTCCCCTTTAGCTCAGTGTAGGGGTCCATTTTTATTGCGTTGTGTACTTCGTTTGGTTTGCTGGGAGTCTGGGACCTTACCAGGTGATGTTATTACCTCTGTTATTACATACTCTGCTGTGGCCTTAAATTTCTATGTTGCATCTATATATATATATATATTGCAGGCGATAGATTGCTATTATGAGTTGTAGTGTTTCCTCTAGGCATAGATGCCATGATATAGAGAAATGCTATTTATCACTGGACTTGTTACACCCATTTATATTACATCCTATGTGTATCAATGCAACAAACACCATGTATATATGTAAGAACCATGATATTTTAAAAATAGTGTGACCCACCAATATGAGAAGCCACATTGGAGGTGAAAAGGTTTGGTGAAATAATCTGTAGATATATAACTGCCTTCCATGATATATGCTTGCTTGTTCCCTGGTTAACTCGCTTGGTATACAATCTATTTTAAGATGACCTGTTGCCTCAATTGACAGTTGTCTCCATATAGGACCTATGGATCCTAAAATACCTTCTTGTGTTGGAATGCAGTTTTGAAAGGACCAAGACTTCACTTTTGTCTCATCTCAACATAAAACTGCCCGGATACATGGCTAACATGATCACCAAAAGGCTTTGAAGGTATGAAGCTTAGGAAACTAAAGTTGTTGGAAGAGGATTTGAAGGTATGGAGAAGGGATGCTAGGTTGCCTGTAATTGTAAAATAAATTTGATAAATAAATATAAAAAAATAATAATAAACATATAGAAATACATCCAAAATAGTATGCTGAGATGCACAGGTACGGGATATACCAACCAATGAGAAAAACGGTGCAGTCACCACTACTGTTTTTACAACTATGATATGGTGCCTATGGAGCGAAAGCAATTGGAGGACATTTGATGATGTACAGATGCCTATGCATAAACTTTAGCTCACTTTACTTCGTTCGTTTCATTTTTAGTTGAAGTATGAGTTTTGTGAGTCTTCCTTTTTGTGGGTGGATTTTATAGGAGAGTTACATTTTAAGAAGGGCATATCATTTTGTTTCCCTTGTACTTATTTTCTGTTTTTCCTTTTTGATGTACAGGAGTGATGCCCCCTTGGCATCCTTTTTTATAATTTTATAGGGGGGAAAAAAAAAAAAAAATCCTTTTGGAACCTAAACCACTGCTGTTGATTTTTTTATTTATTTTGTGCGTATGTGTGTGTTGTGTCGTTCAACTCTCATTTTGTGTCCTGCCTTGTTTTTATACACGTTATGAGTTTGACATTCACATTATTGGCTCCTTGACATGTCTTTTTATGTGATTTTTTCTTTCCTTTTTTTCCCCTTCTCAATATTTTAGTTTCACTTGGTTGTTGCTTTTTTATGCTGCATTGTTGAACTACCCACCATGCTTGCCTTAATTTGGAAGGATCACATATCTACCTCGAGTATCCCAAGCTTGTTGCTTTGATATGTGATTTAGTTGGTTAAACTTACCTAACATGTTTCAATCAATGATGCCTCGATATATGGTCTGGCACCTCTACTGCTGTATTATGTCGCATCAACACAGGAATTTGAAGGGTCAAAAACTACAATTTTGCATTGATATGGCATAGTTGTCATGATGTACAGTTCAAAGTCCCACCAGATTATAATGTTGTGACTTAAATTTTATGGTCTGATTTAGGTTGGACTTTGGAGTAACCTTGAATTGTAATGTTGACTTTAATTTACTTAGGTCCTAAAATTATCTTTTGCTATGATATAGAAAAGTACTTATCTCAAGTTATGCAATGTCTGAAGTGGATGCCCCATTCACAATATGGCTTAGTATGATTTGTAAGCTGTTGGACGTAAGTGTTCTTTTATTTGCACGCCATTTCAAGACATTGTTTTGACATAAAAAACAACGCTCAATTAGCACACATTAAAATTTGATTTACCTGTTGTGCTTGAAATTCATTGAATTACTGTGAAAGGCCATACGCTAGCGTTGTCTTGATACTTAGCTGCCTTGGAATTAGTGGACTCGGTCCCAAACTAGCTCTTTTCTTGGATGGAATATATACTTCCATAATCTGATTTATGGTCTACTAAGTTCTTAAATTATGATGCTGCTTTTTTGTTTTTTGTTACACAACTTGAACTGTATAACCAAAAGGGTTGCTCTCCCTACGTCAAATGTAATGATCTTTCACCAATCATATTTTGATTCATACAGTACACCATGGATGTTGGAGAAATGGAAAATAACACAGCTTTTTGTCAAATCATATTTTGATCCATAAAAGTACAACTGAGATGTTCGAGGAAATGCTTGCTGCTTTTGCTTCTTGTTCATGGTGTTCAAATCCCCCTGTAAATGCATGACCTTGTTTGATTGTTTATGAAGAATGATTTCCCTCTATGATTGTAATGTAATGAAATCAGGTTTGCCAAGTTAGTGAGAAAACTGTTTTGGAGCAGAAGGCCTACATGTTGTTCTATGTTCAAGATAGAAGAAATTTTGCTTCAAAGAAGCTTGTTGATGTTGTTCAGAAAGAGAGCATGGTCATAAATGCCATGGGAAATAAAACACTTTCTAATTTCAATCAAGGTTTGAAGGAAATAGTTCAAAATCGTCCAATTGATAAAAGAGTAGATAGTGTGGACTCTTCTGACAAGACCTCTCAAAAGGTATTTATTTTAATCTTCTCATCAGATAGGTTTTCAGTATTTTTTTCCCTCCTGGGAACTGCACGTTGATTCTTATGAAATGTGATCATTATTTTATTATCAAGATTGATAATGAAGTTTCATTGCAAGAACACGGTGAGAATGCTTTCCAAAAAATTGACTCTTTAATGTCATCAAATTGGCTGAGCTGTGAAAATAGTCAGGTGTGTATCTTTACTCTCTTGAGACCTTGAACCGCACATTTAATTGTTTGATCAAGTCTTTGAGTCTCTCTCTCTCTCTCTCTCTCTCTCTCTCTCTCTCTCTCTCTCTCTCTCTCTCTCTGTGTCTTGATTCTTGTTATATTTAGATTGAAGTTTTGTCGAAGGAAAGTGCTCTTGATGATTGTGGTCCGAGCATGGGAGTTATTGAATTGGAAGACCTATCAAGCCCGGGATCGATACATATGTCATTACACCAGGAAACTCTTGATCTTAAGCCCCAGAGAAAATTGAAAAGGAAGCTTCAGAAGTGTCAGGTTACTGGCATGCACCTTGGCTCAAGCATTCTTTTTGGGATATCCTAAAGCTTGCGGAAGGAGAAACACAAAAAGATTGAACAATGTACTGTCAAGATCAAGAATCTCACAAAACAGCACTTGTTGGAGGGGCAGTGTAGTCCAACAGATCTACAACCATCTACATCTGAGAGAACCATGACGTCGTCCCTTGGTGGTACAGTTCACTCTCAAAGAAAAGGCTTGAAATGTGGTTCAAGTTTGAAAGACAATAGTGCTGTTGCAAATAATGTAAAAAGCTCTAATTATGATTCGGTACAAGAGGGTATTTTTCATGAAGAATTTAGAGATAAACTTGGTGAAAATGGTTCAAAAGAGAGCAGAACAGATTCACTT
The DNA here is from genome assembly GCF_055761805.1 of Camellia sinensis. Taxonomy (NCBI): domain Eukaryota; kingdom Viridiplantae; phylum Streptophyta; class Magnoliopsida; order Ericales; family Theaceae; genus Camellia; species Camellia sinensis. The sequence goes on along the minus strand of NC_138965.1, from coordinate 20,273,423 downwards.
GAGAATGGTTTTATAAGTACGCTTACCAGAGGTTTAGAGGAGACTATAGGTTAGTAATTATATGGAATTTCTTTAGATAATAATTATCTAACATCATTCATGTGACAATTTGAATTAATAATTGTTCTTGATTTTGTTTTCCATTTAAACCTTTTTTTTTTTTTGATCGGCAAAACAAAGACTTTATTGATGAATTATAAGAAAAATTACATCAATAAAAAGGAGCTTAGAGCTAAAACAAGCTTCAATATCCTAGTTGGTGAGAAACCAACAAGCAAAACAAACAAAGCAAAAAAACCAGTAAAATCAGAAAAATAGGCACTGTAGCGACTAAACCAGAACTGGCAATACAGCACACCTAAAGGCACCAAACAGAACAGGCACTACAACATACCTACCAAGCACCAAAGCAAAACAGTAGCCCTTCGAGCCCCAAAACAGAACAGGTGGATCGGATTTGCCTTGAACTACATTACCATGAATTACAACCGCCCAACAGTCATACCAAACACACTGCCTTGAAGTACAACAGCCCACCATCCAATCCAAGCACCAAGATTATTTAAATCAACACAGCAGCAAAACAGATCAACTCAGATCAGACACAACAGCACACGGCCATGAGCAACTTGGAGCATGTAACACATCAGCATAACAGAGCAGGCACCACAGAACAACACATCAGAACAGAACACCCTCCGAAACAATTGCACCAGAACAGAACAACACCCAAAAACAGCAGTACACAGGTTTACACCCTCAGTGCATGATGCAGAATTTCACATTTTGCAAATTAAACACCAAATCACCAACTGAATAACAAGAGGAAGGACTAGAGGCTCTGAACCACAATGCAATCCGTGTTTTGATAAGATCACACAGCTTTTCGAAATCCAACTGTGACTCGTTAAAAATGATTTCATTCCTCTGCTTCCATAAAGACCAAAGCACTGCCAGTGGTATTATCTTCCAGATTACCTTCAATCTGTTGTTGTATCTAAACCCAGTCCACCATTGAATAAGACCAACCACTGACCCCGGCTGCACCCAAGATACACCCCATCATCCAATAATGTTAGACCAAACTCTCCAACTAAACGTACAACACAGCAGCACATGAGACACAGTTTCCCTTTCATTCTTGCAGAAAACACAGTTAACATCAGAGTTGGCACTCAGGATTCCAATTCTTTGCAAATAAGTAGAAGTCTTGATCCTCCCTTTCCATGCTAGCCAAGTAAAAAATTGCACTTTCGGAGGTGCGGCATTCTTCCAGATGAGATCCACCACTTTCGCAGGCATGGTAGATGGTAACTCACTCCACTTGTAGGCAGACGAAACAGTAAAGATACCAGATCTGTCAGCAGCCCAAGACAACCCATCTAACACACCATTCTTGAGCTGTGGAGCATTTTGTGGCAACTCCTTCATCCTCCTCAACTCTTTAAGTTCCCATTGAAACAATGCTCTTCTGAAAGACAAAGCCCACTCCTCATCTCCATTGCTCCTGCTCTTAATCACTACTGATAAACCTTTATGCATAGACATAGAGAATAGTCTAGGAAATAAATTCTTTAAACAGTCTCTACCAACCCATTGATCCAGCCAAAAACTTATGAGCCTCACATCCCCAATATTAATCTTTGAGTTGGCCTTAAAGAACTCCAGCAACCCTGGACACTTAAAAAGCAACCCTCAAAATACCCCTCCACACCATAGAATATCTGGAATTTGCATCTTGATCTGGCCACCTAGATCCACCAATCTGTGGGTACTTGCTAAGAATCACTTGTTTCCAAATAGAGTCAGATTCACTCCCAAACCTCCACCACCATTTGAGAAGAAGGCATTCATTCATGATTCTTAGCTTTCTAATACCAAGACCCTCGTTACTTTTTCTTTGAGTGATTTCCTCCCACTTAACCATATGAATTTTCCTCCTAAGTTCATCAACCCCCCATAGAAATCTGGACTGAATTCTATCAATCACTTTGGCTACCCCTTCAGGCATTCTAAATAAAGATAAGTAAAACACTGGTAGAGAAGATAGCACAGACTTGATCATTGTCAATCGACCGGCGAAAGAAAGAAGCCTACGCTTCCAGGAAGCAAGTTTTGATTTGAAATTATCAATGACAGGTTGCCAAGACCTTCTCCTCCTTGGATTAGCCGCCAATGGCATCCCTAAATACTTCAAAGGTAGCTTATGATGCACGCAGTTCAATATGGCAGCAAAATCTTTGGTAAGGTCTTCATTAATTCCAACACCACACACTACACTCTTGTGATAATTTATCTTTAACCCAGACAAGATTTCAAAACATCTCAAAATTCTTTTGATATTAAGCACCTCCTCCATCTTTGCCTCACAAAACAAGATTGTGTCATCGGCAAATTGTAGGTGAGTAATAGTAAGATCATTTGAACCAACTGATGCACCCTTGATCAATCCAGCCTGGACAGCTCTATGTATCAGAATATTAAGACCTTCAGCTACAATGTTAAAGAGAAAGGGGGATAAGGGATCACCTTGTTGAAGTCCCCTTTGAGGGCTAAACTCAGCTGTAGGTGATCCATTCACCAGAATAGAGATTTGGGCAGATGAGACACATTCCTTCATCCATTTGATCCATTTTGACCCAAAACCAAAGTTTGACAGCATGGAAAAGAGGAACTCCCAATTTATTGAATCATATGATTTCTCGAAATCAAGCTTTAAGATAAGACCTTTCTTTTGCTTCCTCTTCCAATCATCAACAATCTCATTAGCAACCAGGATACCATCAAGGATACTTCTACCTCCGATAAAAGCTGCATGAGACTCACTAATGATCTTCGGTAAAACAACCTTAAGTCTACTGGATAAGACTTTGGAAAGCACTTTGTACAATGATCCAATAAGACTGATAGGCCTAAAATCACTGAGAGAATAAGGATTTTCATTCTTTGGAAGCAAAGCTACAAAGGACCTATTAATACCAAGGACCAACTTTGAGTTGGTATGGAACTCACTTATGAACTGCATCACATCCCCTTTAATTATTTGCCAACACTTCTGAAGCATCATAAGGTTAAAACCATCAGGGCCAGGGGCCTTATTCCCATCATAATTCTTAAGAGCTGCCACAACTTCAGATTCTGTGAACTCAGCTTCCAAAGCAACACACACCTCTCCATCCCCAATAGACTTAAATGGACCACATAAACTTGGTCTATTAAACCATGATTCTGAAAACTGCCTCTGAAAGTGATTGAACACTTCGGTTCTTATTTCCTTAGGAACTTCAGTCAAGGCCCCATTAACCTCAATTGAGCACAGTGCATTCCTATTCCTTCTCGTGGAGGCCATGACATGGAAAAATTTGGTATTTCTATCACCTTTTAATATCCAGTTAGCTCTGGACTTTTGCAACCATAACCATTCAACCATTTTACTCAACTTCCATGCTTCACCTTTTAACTCCCTAAGGGTAGATCTCTCTGCATCAGTAAGTAATCTTTGTTCTGCTACCAAATCTAAGACATGAATCTCCTTCTCCAGTTGCTTGAGTTTAAAGTCTACCTTGCCAAACACCTCAAGGTTCCATCTTTTCAATGCTTCTTTAAGTAATCTCAGTTTCCTTAAACACTTAAATCCAGCCCAACCATTCACATGAGATTCAGTCCAAATTTTCTGCACAAAAATCTTGAAATTCGGATGAAGACACCAGGCATTTAGAAACCTAAATGGCTTTGGACCCCAATCTCTTTCATCTTCCATCATTAATATAGGACAATGATCCGAGAGCCTTCTTGGTAATCCCCACAGTTTAAAATTAAATTTTTGCAATCAATCTGGGCTGAGTAAAAATCTGTCCAGCCTACTCCATTTGGCACCATTCTGAGAATTACACCAAGTGAACTTTCTCCCCAACATTGGTAAGTCACACACTTCCAGGTTATCAATTAGCTCGTTAAAATCCTCCAAACCACCACATCTTTGGGAACAACCCACCCTCTCAGATAATGTCCTAACCTCATTAAAATCACCCCCCAAGCACCAAGGATTAATAAAGCTTCTCTTTAAATTCTTCAAAGTTTCCCATAGTCCCTTCCTACCAACACCATCAGTCGGGCCATAAACATTGACAAAAACACAAGCTAGACTGGTAAAAAGAGTGCCAGACAAAATAATAAAATACCTGTTACAACAGCAGTCCAGAAGTTGAAACACTTGTGGATTCCAGACACACAGTAGTCCACCAGCTGCACCCTCTGAGTCCACAGCCATATAAGCCATCTGTTCCCCGGGCCAACAAGATTTGACAAATTCCTCAGTTATAATAGGCCTCTTTGTTTCCTGAAACAATGCCACATCCACCTTTCTTTCAAATAAAAGTTTTTTAATTTTCCTCCTTTAATGGACTTGCCTAGCCCTCTAGCGTTCCAACATAAGATCTTCATTAAAACGAATTTACGCACCAAAAACTCCATAGCAGATACAGATTATTCTGCCTTACTACCCTTTTCACCCAGCACCTCCTTATCCTTAACTTCCATTTCCATCAATTTACTAATTACTTCATCATCATTACCTTTACATTTCAGCCCAAGCAACTTTCCTATCTTCAGAGACGTTTCTGCCTCATTAAGTAGCAACTGACCAGAACCCGATTTGCTTGCCATGGACAAGGAAATAGTTGCAGCTGCCGACCTAAATATAGCCCATTTCTTGAAGTTCAACACTGATCCAACCCCTATTTGTATATTTCTTTTTTTCTTCCTCCGGTATTTCACCACCCCTTTACCTTTCTCTTTTGTGGTATTTGTCCTTGTTTGATTGACCACTGCCGTGTAACTTGTTGCTGCTCCGAAGTGCTCCTTATCCACACTGTCATGGGTTGCCTTTCCCTTACTATTTTGGATTTCATCCTCCTCAGTTAGCAGATCCTTTGGATCACTTAACTCAGAAAATCTATGGCCCAGAATGTTACTACACTGTAAGACATGGGCCTTATTTAATAACACCTCTATATTAAGCCCAGGTGCATCTTTTTCTGGCCCACTAAGACTTTTCATATAACCTAGAGTAACAACATCATCTACCATAATCTGGTTACCTTCAGTTTGAATTTGAATAGGAGTTGTCCCTGATTTGACTGACTAGAACCCGCATTCTTCACCTCCACCTCCAAGTTGCTTCTGCAAGCAGTCCGGCTGACCTATCGACATGATAGTCTCCTCAACCCTAGACATACTTAGCTCCCTCAGTTGTCCATCAGTGGCTATATAGTCATCATATCCTACCCTTGTCCCCCGTACCTTCATATCACCTGTGTTGTCCAGCGCACCACCAATGTGGCCCTCTACATCAGCTTCATCTTCTCCCTTCTTGCTCCCCACAATGGATCTCTGCTCTTGGTCCTGTTCCTGACCATTTGAATTTGAATTTTCCGTTTGGGGCTGTTCACTACAACATTTGCATTGCTTGTATATCACCTCTGAAATCACCACCTGTTCTTCACAAACCTTGACGGGGAAGTCGATCCCCTTGCATCGCAGAATAATAGTTGTGTTTATGGACTCCATATACTTAGTAGCAATTCTCACCTTTCCACTGTGTAAAGACGTCATTCTGGAGGTGCCCTCATCAATACCTATGACTTCCCCCCATGTCCTTCCAATGCTACTAAATGTTTTGCTACTCCAGAGATTCAGGGGAACACCATAACACGTGAGCCAGACAAATCTTTCTTGATCAAGAATCATCCCCCGCTGCCACACCTTAACTGATTCGCTCCATGTCTAGATCCACCCCTCCATTGATTTGAGCTTCTCTTGCATTGTAACCGCTGATTCAAACGTTAACACAATATCTCTTCCCCCTCCATCTCTAACGTAAACATTACCCATACCTCTGTTCTTCAATTCCTCTTTGAACTCCACCGCAAGAATTTGAGATTTCAATCGAATAATCACACTTTCATACAACCATCCATTACCCTCCTCGTATGCTTGTATACTGATGTGGGAATTTGAGGCCAGCCCTGGACCACTCAATATTTGAGCATAAGACTTTTCCCTTTGTAGCATATTTGGAGCTCTGCTAGTTATGTCCACAGCCCTTCTGCCAACTGATGTGATTATTGGTTTCTGGTTATCTTCCTTTCCTTGAACAAAATCAGCTACCTTCACTCTCAAAGCTTTGTTATCACACCAGATGCCATGAGCTTTTTGGACCGCCATATTCGCTGCCATTGGACAAGCGTATCGGACAAACCCAAACCTTGATCTAGTCAACTTTCTCATTTTGTTGGGGATGAACACATCCTTTACTATCCCATAGTTTGTGAATATATTATACAACCCTTTTGGATCCATAGATTCTGGGAGATTATCCACAAAGATCGTATGGATCTCATTACCCAGAGTTGATTACCACCATGCTTACGTAGAACCGGTTTCCACCCTCTATCTTCCATCTCTTGAATAAGAGGTTCTAAATAAACTGATCTCATCTCATCTCATCTCATCTCTTCACTATCAAAACTATAAACTGAGCAAATAATCAAAAACCCAATAATTAACTCAAATGAACAACAACAACATCCACAGCTCATTCATATCATATCATGTCATGATCTTTGTGAACAAGGCAGAGGGGGACGGAGATGAAGCAAAATCAAATGTGCTGTTAATAATCTGCAAAATGTGGTTGTTGCAATTTAGTTAATCAGTGACATATTACCCTGACTTTAGTCTTGACTTGCCCACTTGCTTTCTTTGAAATGCCATCAAAGCAAGTATCAAAATCTGTCAATGTAGCACTAACAAAAGTCTGAATATCATTAATTCATTTAAACCTTTTTTTAACTGCAGTTGCACGTTGGGATGGTTTAGAGCGAACTTCATCTCAAATTACAGAATCAAGTGGCGTGGAGACTATAAGCATTGGTTACGTAGCAGATGAATGGTGAGTTAATATAATCCATATACATTAAACATTTCCTATTCTGTTAAGTTCATTAGAAATTTTGAACCGGTAATTAGGTCACTTTTGTTGGAAAAATGGTTTAATATAGGCATATTTTTTATTAGCTCAATTTTGAGCAGGCCCCGAACGTCTTTTGGGGTGGGTCCGAAGAGGTGACGTGTTCCTTGCCGCGTGGCAAGTTACACGGTGAAGACGGAACGTCAAAACCATTTATGAGTGAATGAGAAGTTGACGTCGTTTTCGGGTTTAACATTAATTTTTTAGATAAAATTCATTTGAATTTTTTAATAAAAAATTATTGTGGGAATTTAATTTAAATTCTAAATTTAATTTTTGGGTTCCTAAGTGGTCTCCTTAAATTTGTACCTCTTTCTTTATTTATTAAACTATTTAATTTGTTTTATATATATATATATTCAAAATAGTTTATAAAATAAAGTCCAAACAGGTTTTTCACTGTTGGCTTTGATTAAACTATTCTAATAGTTTAAATAAAGTATATTCCGAACAGTTTGTTTGATAGTTCTCCAAACGGCTACTTTTTCAAATTTGTTTGGAAGGAAGAAAACTGCTTCATGTGGTACGGGCAGTTTTTCTTCAAATTTGTCCAGATCTGTATAATTTTCAAAACAGTATCTGTTACACCTGTTCACTACATGTAATTGCACCTGTTCGGGAGTGTGATGTTGCCTATAAATACATGGGTTTACCAACAGTCTTGGGAATGAAAAAAACAGTCTCATAAATTGTCTTTTTTGCTGTCCAAATTATTTTTAGTGCATTATTCTTCGTTTTAGATTTAAGAATAAATGTTCAGAGAGTAAGAACACAGGTTTGGTTCGCCGAACAATTTGTTTTGGAGTGCTACTACAAGTTGATTAAAGATCATTGTATCTTGGGAGATAGACGCCACTCAACCGTAAGCACCATAGCGGGGCGAATCTGTCTTAAGGACAGAGTGTCACACACTCGACTTGGTCTTAATTTTATTTCGGTTCGATAAATAAATCTGGTATGTTATTTATTTATTTTGTTTGAATTTATTTCTAGTTATTTTATTTACACAAAAGATTGTTCCAACAATCTTAAGATAGACCCGAATTATTCTGTTTACAGAATTTTTCGTTTTTTTTTTTTCATTCTTCGTAAATAATTTCGGAAGAAAATTATTTTCTGTGAATTTACAAAATAATATTCTGGTTGGAAAAATAAATAGTGATTATATGCTATTTGACAGATAGTAGTAATATACTGTCTCTTTCTTTGACAACAACTAGTAGTACGATACTGGTGTCATTAACAATTCAGAATATATTTTTATGGAATTTTGTCAGAAATTAATTTTGGGTTTTAGAAATTATTTTCTGAGTTTTCATTACTTAAAATTCTGTTTCAGTATTTTAATTATTGAAGTGCTACCGAAATTAATTTTCTGTGTGGAATTAATTTGGTTAAATAAAATTTTATTTTATTACCAAATTAATTGAAAAATAAAAGTTATTTTCTTATTTCTTTTATTTTACAGAATTTAATTTCTTGTGTGGAATTAATTTGGTTAAATAAAATTTTATTTTATTTCCAAATTAATTGAAAAAATAAAAGTTATAGTTTTTATTTCTTTTATTTTACAGAATTTAATTTTCTGTGTGAAATTAATTTGTTTAAATAAAATTTTATTTTATTTTCAAATTAATTGGAAAATAAAAGTTACATTCTTGTTTCTTTTATTTTTACAGAATTTAATTATGTGAATTTGGTTTAATTTTTTGTGTAGTGTAAATTCTAATTATAATTTTGTTTTATATATTAGAATTGATGGCTACTGAAACAAATGCCCAAACAAGTACTACTGTGGTGGCTGCAATGACGCCAACCCCCTCTCATGTTGTAACAGTACCGATAAATCACGGTGAAAAGCCAGAGAAATTCTTAGGAACTGACTTTAAAAGATGGCGACAGAAAATGTTGTTCTATCTTACAACTCTGAACCTGACTCGTTTCCTCCGTGAAGATGCTCCTATCCTAAAAGAGGATGAAACCGACCGGCAAGTGGTTGCTGCGGTTGATGCCTGGAAACATGCCGATTTCCTTTGCCGGAATTACGTCTTGAACGGACTTGACAACACATTATACAACGTCTACAGTCCAATCAAGACAGCAAAGGAACTTTGGGAATCGTTGGAGAAAAAGTACAAAACGGAATATGCCGGCTCAAAGAAATTTGTGGTTGGCAGATTCTTGGATTTTGTAATAGTTGATTCAAAAACTGTGATCAGCTAAGCTCAAGATTTCCAACTCATTCTGCATGACATTCACGCAGAAGGTATGTCTCTCAGTGAATCCTTCCAAGTTGCAGCCTTAATTGAAAAATTACCAAAAGGCTGGAAGGAATTCAAGAACTACCTCAAACACAAGTGCAAAGAAATTTCTATAGACGAATTAATTGTGCGTTTGAGAATTGAGGAGGACAACTGCAATTCTGAAAAGCGGGCTGGTAAGCATCCTATGGAGTCTAAAGCAAATGTGGTAGAACATGCTTCAAAAACCAAGAAACGAAAGTCTTCTGGAGAAAGTTCATCACAAGGCTCTAAAGGGGGTGATAATAAAAAGTACAAGTTTAATGGCAAATGTTACATCTGTGATAAAGAGGGACATCGAGCCAAAGATTGCCGTAGCAAAGGCAAAAACAAAAGAAGAACATGCAAGAAGCCTGCTCAAGCCCACATGACTGAAGTGGACAATATTTCCAATGGTGTCGATGATATCAATCTTTCTGCAGTTGTTTCCGAGGTAAATCTTGTCGGAAATCCTAAAGAATGGTGGGTGGACACTGGTGCTACTCGCCATATTTGTGCCGACAAAAAGATGTTCACATCTTATTCTTCAGTGGACAATAGTGAACAACTTTTTATGGGCAACTCCTCAACTTCCAAAGTTGAAGGACAAAGAAAGATTATACTCAAGATGACATCTGGAAAGGAACTCACTCTCAACAATGTGTTACATGTACCGGACATTCGCAAGAATCTTGTTTCCGGATCTTTGTTGAGTAAGAATGGGTTTAGGCTGGTATTTGAGAGTGATAAATTTGTACTTACTAAGAATGGGATGTATGTAGGAAAAGGTTACATGTCTGATGGCCTTTTCAAGTTAAATGTAATGACCGTTGTACCCTCAGTTATTAATAATACTACATCTTCTTCTTACTTGCTTGAGTCTTCAAATTTATGGTATGGTAGACTAGGACATGTTAATTATGGATCTTTGCGTAGATTAATTAATATGGAATGTCTACCTAAATTTAACATTGATTCAAATTATAAATGTGAAATTTGCGTTAAGGCAAAATTATCTAAAACTCCTTTTCATTCAATTGAAAGAAGTACGGAACCACTTGAATTAATTCATAGTGACATTTGTGATTTTAAATCAAATCAAACTAGAGGTGGGAAAAAGTATTTTATCACTTTTATAGATGACTATACTAGATATAGTTATGTTTATTTAATTCGAACCAAGGATGAAGCTTTGGAAACTTTCATTCAATATAAGAATAAAGTTGAAAATCAACTTGGTAAGAAAATCAAGAAACTTAGAAGTGATAGAGGTGGTGAATATAAATCACCTTTTGGTGAATTTTGTAAAGAACATGGAATAATTCATCAAACCACCGCTCTTTACTCACCTCAGCAAAATGGAATTGCTGAAAGGAAAAATAGGACTTTAAAAGAAATGATGAATGCCATGTTAATAAGTTCTGGATTACCTCAGAACTTGTGGGGGGAAGCAATACTTTCTGCTAATTATATACTTAATAAAGTGCCCCGAAAGAAAGTGAATCAAACACCTTACGAATTGTGGCATAGAAAAGTACCATCCTACAAATACTTAAAAGTGTGGGGGTGTTTGGCTAAAGTGGCTATTCCTAGTCCTAAAAAGACTAAGATAGGTCCTAAGACCATTGATTGCATTTTCATTGGTTATGCTAAGAATAGTAGTGCATATCGATTTTTGATTCATAAATCAGAACATTCCAAAATGTATGTAAATACTATTATTGAGTCTCGAAATGCATCATTCTTTGAACATGTATTTCCAAATAAGACTGGACAAGAGACTAATAATAATAAGAGATCTCATGATGTCATTACTAGCCAGGATCAAGAACATGATCAAGAACAAGAGTTAGACCAAAGTGAGGAAGAAGAACCTAGGCGTAGTAAACGTGCTAGAACCTCAAAATCTTTTGGTCCAGATTTTCTAACATATTTGTTAGAAAATGAGCCTTTAACTTTTAAGGAGGCTATGTCCAGTCCTGAAGCTCCTTTATGGAAAGAAGCTGTCAACAGTGAAGTTGAATCCATCTTGCAAAATCACACTTGGGAATTAGTGGACTTGCCACCAGGTTGTAAACCTCTTGGGTACAAGTGGATTTTCAAAAGAAAATTGAAAGCGGATGAATCAATTGACGAATACAAGGCAAGACCCGTGGTCAAAGGGTTTAGACAAAAAGAAGGTCTTGATTACTTTGACACATACTCACCGGTTACTAGAATAACATCCATTAGAATGCTAATTGCCATTGCATCTCTATACAATTTAGAAATTCATCAAATGGATGTAAAAACCGCTTTCTTAAATGGTGAGTTAAATGAAGAAATTTACATGGAACAACCAGAAGGGTTTTCTGTTCCAGGAAAAGAAAAGAAAGTGTGTAAATTGGTTAAATCATTATATGGTTTAAAACAAGCGCCAAAGCAATGGCATGAGAAATTTGACAAGGCAATGATGTCAAATGGATTTAAAATTAATGAGTGTAACAAATGTGTTTATATTAAAAACACAGATAAATGTTATGTCATTATATGTCTTTATGTAGATGATATGCTCATCATTGGTAGTAATAATGACATGATTAAAACTACCAAGAAAATGTTGAATAAACATTTTGACATGAAGGACATGGGCATTGCTGATGTAATACTTGGTATGAAAATTACCAAAACATCAGAAGGATATGCTTTGTCACAATCTCATTACATTGAGAAAATACTTGACAAATTCAGCAAAGATGATGATCATCTTGCTAGAACTCCTGTAGATGTTAATTTGTATCTTTCTAAGAATATACAGGAAAGTATTTCTCAATTAGAATATGCCCAAATTATTGGAAGCTTAATGTACTTGATGAACTGCACTCGCCCAGATATAGCTTATGCAGTAAGTAAATTAAGTAGATATACGAGTAATCCGGGAGTAGAATACTGGAAAGCAATTATAAGGGTTCTTAGATATCTTCGATTTACTTGTAACATTGGGCTTAATTATACTAGATATCCAGCAGTACTTGAAGGATACTGTGATGCAAATTGGATATCGGATACTAGAGACTCGAAGTCCACCAGTGGATATGTCTTTACTCTTCGTGGGGCGGCTGTATCTTGGAAATCTTCCAAACAGACTTGTATTGCTAGGTCTACTATGGAATCTGAATTCATAGCTTTAGACAAAGCAGGGGAAGAGGCAGAATGGCTTCGCCACTTCCTTGAAGATATTCCAATATGGCCAAAACCGGTGCCTGCTATATGCATACATTGTGATAGTCAATCAGCTATAGGTAGACCACAGAGTCATATGTATAACGGTAAGTCACGACACATTCGTCGTCGACATAACACCGTGAGACAACTACTCTCTAATGGAATTATTTCCATAGAATATGTTAAGTCTAAAGACAACATAGCGGATCCACTAACCAAAGGGTTAGCAAGAGAGTTAGTTGAAAATTCATCGAGGGGAATGGGACTTAAGCCTATTAAATAAGAGTTACCACAACGGCAACCCAACCTAGTTGACTGGAGATCCCAAGATCTAGGTTCAAAGGGACAACCGAGTTGTGATTGACTCAGAAGGATCACTGGGGAGTCTAACTCCTACCAATTTCTTTGATGAAATAGTGATGTCTGCAGCGTCAAAGGTTAAGTAAAATTTTAATGATTCTTATATCTAGGTAAACCTAATGGAGTATGGCAGGATACTCTTCATAAGAATCACCTATGTGAGTGTGAACTGGGCCGGTTCTATGAGATTTGTGAAATGCTACAATTCTCTAGAACACTCATGAAAGACCAGGTTGTTCAGGGCCAAAATGAACACAATAGTGAGAACTAAACTGTGTCTGGGAATATACTGTGTGAGTTCTATTGTCTTGGTTTACACAAACGGCTGAACAATTCAAGACATCATGTTCACTGGTTAGCCAGTAAATCCGATAGTGCTCACAAGGGAAGGTTCAAAGCCAAAAGCTACCTATCCTTTGCAGAATATTTTCAATTTCTGTACTCTCTGTATTTAGATCATGTTGTTGCATTTTCTCTCCGTCAAATTCCATTCATGTGGGGGATTGTTAGAAAAATTGTTTAATATAGGCATATTTTTTATTAGCTCAATTTTGAGTGGGCCCCGAACTTCTTTTGGGGTGGGTCCGAAGAGGTGACGTGTTCCTTACCGCGTGGCAAGTCACACGGTGAAGACGGAACGTCAAAACCATTTATGAGTGAATGAGAAGTTGACGTCGTTTTCGGATTTAACATTAATTTTTTAGATAAAATTCATTTGAATTTTTTAATAAAAAATTATTGTGGGAATTTAATTTAAATTCTAAATTTAATTTTTGGGTTCCTAAGTGGTCTCCTTAAATTTGTACCTCTTTCTTTATTTATTAAACTATTTAATTTGTTATATATATATATATATATATTCAAATAGTTTAATATATATATATATATTCAAAATAGTTTATAAAATAAAGTCCAAACAGGTTTTTCACTATTGACTTTGATTAAACTATTCTAATAGTTTAAATAAAGTATATTCCAAACAGTTTGTTTGATAGTTCTCCAAACGGCTACTTTTTCAAATTTGTTTAGAAGGAAGAAAACTGCTTCATGTGGTACGGGCAGTTTTTCTTCAAATTTGTCCAGATCTGTATAATTTTCAAAACAGTATCTGTTACACCTGTTCACTACATGTAATTGCACCTGTTCGGGAGTGTGATGTTGCCTATAAATACATGGGTTTACCAACAGTCTTGGGAATGAAAAAAACAGTCTCATAAATTGTCTTTTTTGCTGTCCAAATTATTTTTAGTGCATTATTCTTCATTTTAGATTTAAGAATAAATATTCAGAGAGTAAGAACACAGGTTTGGTTCACCGAACAATTTGTTTTGGAGTGCTACTACAAGTTGATTAAAGATCATTGTATCCTGGGAGATAGACGCCACTCAACCGTAAGCACCATAGCGGGGCGAATCTGTCTTAAGGACAGAGTGTCACACACTCGACTTAGTCTTAATTTTATTTCGGTTCGATAAATAAATCTGGTATGTTATTTATTTATTTTGTTTGAATTTATTTCTAGTTATTTTATTTACACAGAAGATTGTTCCAACAACTTTATTCTTAGGTTGTTACTAATGGTAAAATAGGTTATTAAACTATATTATGTTCTTCAGTGCTTGTGAACATGCAACAAAGCTAAGAAGCACGGACATTCTAAGAAGGTCACTGTCGTGTTGGACATCGACCTGATCCGACCCAACATTCAGCAGACACTTTTCAACACTTAGACATACATGAAATACATTACAAGTTTAAATAAAATAACCGTCAATCCAATAATAAAACAAAAACCCAAATAAATTTATACCTATTATCCTCCTTTAGATTTAAAAAAAATGATTATCTTTGACTTAAATATTTATATAGATGGCATTAATGATTATTTATCCTTATATATGACATATAATAAATAGATAAAATTATATAGTTTGCACGTGTTATGTCCAACATTTAAAAAAACAAAATTTTCAGCGTGTCTATGTGCCATGTACATGTTCCTGTTTCTTAGTCGCAAAGAAAGAGTTGTGTAAATGAAGAGTCATTAGTGTTAAAAAAGTTTTTTCTTTTTGGTAGGTAAATCATAATAAAAAATAATAAAAAATAGATATTACAGTAAAACTCATTACACACCCAAAGGCAACACACCTTTTGAAGAGGGAAACACACTTAACTCCTACACAAAACATAATCTACCAAGTAGATTTAAATAAAAACAGAATTAGGTCAATAAAAGGAGAAAACAACTGGAACATATAATGGCTCTTTAAAACCTCTTGTCACCAAAATTTAGCCCACGGGCCACAGTTTGGGGAAAACCAGCCCATGGTTTGGGCTCATTAGTCACCACAAGAACCACCACAACGCAACACATCGGAGCCACAACCAGCTCCGTTTGTCTATCCAAAGGTAACCACTCAAGCCAACCACCTACCCCAACAACTTCTCCCTGCGCAAACAAAATAGCCAGTCTTCTTTAGCAGCTAAACCACAGACCCATCATTAATCTCACTGAACTGGCATGCAAAGCTCACCTATCACCATTATGACTCCAACACCCTAGGAAGCATGGATACAAATACGGATACGGAATACAATACGACAAAATATGATGATACGGCAAAACCTAAAGAAGTAGGATATGGAAACGACGATTTTAAGTTTGTAAAATAAAATTATTTTATAATTTTTAGTAATGTAGTAACTATAAAAATAAAACCCAATGTAGGAATACTTTCATAAAATATCTAGTACTAAATCCCTTAATAGCAAAAGAAAGAGCAATAAATTAACATTCAGACGTACTGAAAAAGAATTAACAAACAATAATAGAAGATTCGACCAAATATTCAAGGAAATCTAAAGAACAACAATAAAGATAACAAAATAAGCAATTATAACAATAGTGCCCAAGGTTTCGAAAAGCAGTTGCGGCCGCTGTAATGGTTGCGGTGGCATGGTTGCAGAGTGTATAGGCCGTAGTGTAACGATTGCAGTAATCGGATTTGTGATTTTTTTAATTTTTCGCTCAATTTGAAAAAAAACCTTGCCGATATGCATATTTTTTTTTCTTCAGAATCACATTTATTGGGGTTTAAAATAGATTTTGATAAATTTTTGTTAGTTTTTAAATATAATACAATATATTTTATATTCTTAAATCACTATTAAAAGGAGCTTTTTGCATTTTATTTCAATAGTTAATGACTTTAAGAATAATTGATTTTAAATGTCTACAAATTATTTTTGACCAATACCTGAACTAACTGAGTAAAAATTATTCATAATTATTAAATGAAATGATTATAAAAATAAAAATTGTGCCATAAACAAAAATTATTTTTGAGGCATTTTTTTAGACAACACTTTACAGTTAACTAAATAAAATTATTTACAATTAAGTATTGAATGAAATGATTATAAAAATAAAAATTGTGCCATAAACAAAAATTATTTTTGAGCTACTGATTTTATTTATTTTTGGGGCATTTACATACAAGTCCCATTTTGTGAACTTATACTCCATCAAGTCCTAAATAAAATTATTTGCTCCTTCAAGTCTCATTAATTTTTAATAGCCCAATTTATCCATTTTTCTTCAGGCTCTGTCTCGCGCCCTCCGAAACGATCGAAACAATTTGCTGAAGACGGCTTCTTCCCCGAAACCCGAATCACCGCCATCTCCGTCGGCGACGAGGTCCTCACCACCGTCCCCTCCTCCTCCCCCGTCCTCGTAACCGCCATCAAATTCCTCTACACCGCCCTCATCGCCGCCAATTTACACACCCAGATCAAAATTTCTTCCCCTCATGCCGCCTCAATAGTTCTTGACCCTTTTCCTCCTTCTTAGGCCTTTTCCAATCAATCTCTGACCCAGTTTGTATTACCATTGCTTCAATTCTTGTCCCGAACTAAATCGCCATTTATGATCAATTTATACCCTTACTATGTTTTTATGCAGAACAAAGGGGTTGTTCCCCTTGATAATTCGCTTTTTAAACCGTTAACTCCATCCAAAGAAATGGTCGACCCGAATACTCTGCTTCACTACACCAATGTTTTGAATGCTGTGATTGATCCTGTTTACTTTTCTATGAATGTGATGAAGAGGAGGAGGACGAAGAGAGAGAAGACGAATGGATCTTTGCGCTCCTTGATGAGGTTTTGGACTGAGATAGCCATTGTTAGTCTGTAGAAGCTCCAGATTTTGTTTTTCAATCGGAGAGAAAGTGAATAGCTGAGACGAGAGAACCAAATAGAAGATTGAGACAGATTGCAGAGAGAGAGAGAGAGAGAGAGAGAGAGTTTTTTAAAATTGAGAACCTTCTTAGTTTATAATATTCTCAATTTTAATCATGAAAAAATTGAGAAATTTCGCAAAATTGATAATTATAAATTTCTTAAAATATTCGCAGAATTATCTTTCTTTTCAATCCCATACTTTTCTCAAAAGCCAAACAAAATTTTTTTAATTTTGATAATTATATACTGAAAATCATTCTCTGTTTGAAAATTGAGAATATTCTCAGTTTTGAAATTGAGAACATTCTCAATTTTGGGATTAAAGGGCAAAACGTCTTTTTACCTATAAATGGGACATATTGGTTTAAAAACTTTTTGACAGGACCTAAGCTACCACCAAATATGTAGGCAAGACTTTTTGGTAATTAACTCTTTATTTTTTTAAAGACATTTTTTAGACAACATATAACAGTAACAGAATAAAAAATATTTACAATTAAATATTAAACAAAATAACTATAAAAATAAATATAACCACTGTTTATATATTTTTATTTTACATGCTTATGTAATGAAATAGAAATTAAAAAATAAATTATAAAGAAAAAAAAACTCGTATAAGATTTTTTATTTGGGCTTGGATCATTTGAGTATTTGTTATTTTTTGTAAACTTTTTTTTTTTTTGAAAAATGAAGCTATTCAAAATATTATAAAAGTGTGTAACGGTGTGTAATGGGCCGTTATGGTACCACTACGGTCGTTATGTAACACCGAAACGCCCGTTACACATGTGAATTTCCTTCACACCACTATAGCAACCGTAACGGGTGGTAGTAACCACCACAACCATTACGCAACGACATTACATAACGGTTGCGGCTACTTTTTAAAACCTTAATAGCGCCTGAAGTCATAATATCCAAAATTAAAAAACAATAAAATAACAATAAAAACAAATTAAAAAGTAGAAACAATGTGAACAATGTTTTTTTCCCTTTTCAAATTAACATGAGAGTGAGTAGCCCTTATAGCAAGGCTAAAAAAATAGAAATTGGTTTATCACAAGCGAATAAATGAGTGACAATGCAAGCCCTATGGAATATGAAGAGACATAGAAACAGAGGGAGGGATAGAGCATTGACCTTTGAAAAACAAAAAAGGAAAAAATTGGATACTTATTTGGTATATCCCTCCTGTATCCCTTACATATCCCTCCCGTATTTAAATTTATAAAAAATAAAAAAATAAATCGAGTACTTATTATTTTATCCGAATTGTATTCGGTTGTGTCGGACGCATATTGTAACGCCCTCAAAATAACAACATTAAACCCATCAAATAAGACATGCATTGACATATAAACTAACCACATTCCTTTATTCCTTAGAGTTCCATTACATAAGTATTACATGTTAACATCATAACAAAATGCCCTACGGGCTTACAGCTTTCCAAGTTAACACTTGGTTACAACAAAAGAGTACTAACTCGTTTACACATTAAGCCCTTGGCTTGAAGTTACATGTAATACATCAAAAGTTAAGCAACAAAAGTATGCCTGCCTCTAGCCTCCCAGCTATGTCCTTGGAGGTGGCATGCTACCTGCACCTGAAAATGATATTCCCATATAGGGTGAGCCACAGCCCAGTAGAAATACACTAAACCAACCATGAACAATGCCTAAAATATTAGCAATTGATAGATGGCCAACACTGATACAATCACATAAATCATATATTTATGTCAAACGACTTACAAGTCCCAATTACTTTTCATTTCCCTTCTTTCAACAGATAGGCATATAAGCACTACCCACATGCTCAACAGATATGTATAACAACAATATCCACATTCTCAAATAAGCAAATAAGCTATATCCACATTCTATAACAGATATGTATAACAACAATATCCACAGATAAGCATAAAGGCTATATCCACACATCACAAAGATAAGCATATAAGCTCTATCTTCACTTCTTTAGACAAGCATATAAGCTGTATCTACGGAGTTCATCCCCTATCTTCTCCCATCACTATCCGGTTTAGAGGTACATCCCCTATCTTCCCCTAAACCGCGGAGTACATCCCCTATCTCCTCCTCTACACATAACGTATACAAACACATTGGTTCTATATACAATCACCCAATACATACAATTAATGTATTCTATCAACCGTCAAATTCCATGACACACTTCATTGATTAGTTTCAGTTTGCCTAATCATCATGCATTGTCTACAACAATCACGACTATCCTCCACCGATAGCCCAAAGCAGTTATTTCTAAACAGAAAATAAATGCACAATGGATATTCAATCAACATTTCATTTCTTCATTCTTTTCAATTAATTATCCCAATTAATTAAACAATGTAATTAGGTCAATTCCCATAATTAACATTTCAAACCTTAGGTCCCATTTTCATCAATGATTCAACAATCATTCCATTTTTCTATGCTAAACATGCATCTAGGTTTATTATGAATAAAACCCCAACTTTTGTAAAATTACACAAAAGCCCCAAACTTTCACAAAATTACCAAACCAAGCCCAACATCTCAAAATACCAAAATTTAAAGACAAAACCCATAGAGAGGAGTAGGATATCCCTACCTCGAAGTTTAAGCCACAAAGGAGATGAAGACTCGAAGATCAACGTGCTCCAAATCCAAACTTTTTCAGATTAAATCGAAGCTCTCAACACCCTCTATCTTTTTAACAAAGGCCCTAGGCTAGATTCACACTCTAGGGAGATCAAATCTTAGAGAGAGTGCAAGTTTAGAGAGAGAGAGGCTCGGATCAAGGGTTAGATCAAAGAAAAGAAGTGAAAAAGTGATGTTTTAGACGCTGCTGTCCGCTGATATAAAACACGCTCGCTCGAGCGAAGGATTGGTCGCTCGAGCGACCAGACACAGAAAACTCTCGCTCGAGCCAAGAAGTTCTCGATTGAGCGAAGAAAAATCCAGACCGCTCGAGCGAAGGAAGCTCGCTCGAGCCAAGAAAGACAGCTCTCAGGTCCAGAACCAGGTGCAACCGCTCGCTCGAGCGAGCCACTCTGGCTCGACCCACCATACTCGAACCCCACTCTCGCTCGAGCAACAAACTCCTCGCTCGAGCGAAGGTCCAAAATTCTGGACAGCAACACTAGGCTCCCGAACACAACCAACCTGTAACAAACCTGCCTAACACATCCTATAACTCAAATATGAAGAAAAAGGAATGTAAACACGATAATAACCAACTACCAACATCCACGGACACATGTCCGGATCACTATACAACAAGGGTAAACCCGGGATCGCTATAACCTCCCCCCCTTAAAGAATTTCGCCCCCGAAATTAAGCACAAGTTTTCAAAACAAGTTTTCCTCCATTTTAGACAATGTTACAATTTAACATTTAACAATTCGACCCATTACCGGTCATCCCATCCCTTTAACAAGAGACATTTCACAATATGTAAATAACATATGTACTTTTAACATGCACCAACATTATGCACTAACTTTCCAATTTCAACAATATGATCAACATATATAATGTCACATTCAACTTCCATATGCGGCAAGTTCCAAAACATACTTCCAATAACCAAAACATTTTCAATGTTTCACAACTTAAGACATATATAAAAGCTCTTAAGTTCAACAAAATGTAAAATTTAAATACAAGATTACACATCAACAAACAAGTCCGGATATTTCTCACGGACTCCCAACTCACGTTCCCAAGTGGCTTCCTCCACTCCGTGATGTTTCCACAAGACTTTCACCAAAGGAATGGTCTTGCCACGCAAGACCTGATCCCGCCTATCCAAGACCCGAACCGGTCTCTCCTCATACGAGGCATCCTCATCTACCTCTAAATCGGTCCAATCCAGCACATGTGATGGATCTGGCTCATACTTCCGAAGCATACTCACATGAAACACGTCATGCACTCCGGACAACTGCGGCGGTAAGGCTAACCGATAAGCAACCTCACCTATCCTCTCAAGGATCTCAAAAGGACCAATAAACCGAGGGGATAACTTCCCACTCTTCCCAAACCTCATCAGGCCTCGTCTAGGTGATATCTTCAGAAAGACATGATCACCTACCTCAAACGCCAAAGGCCTCCTCCTACGGTCGGCATAACTCTTTTGTCGACTCTGGGCTGTAACAAGCCTCCTACGGATAAGTTCAACTTTCTCCGTCGTCTCCCTAACCAACTCCGGACCCAACAAAGGTGCATCACCCACCTCGGCCCAACACACTGGAGACCTACACGGTCGGCCATACAAGGCCTCAAACGGTGCCATACCGATGCTAGACTGAAAACTGTTGTTGTAGGCAAACTCCACCAATGGCAAGTGCCTCTCCCACGTCCCACTGAAGTCCAGGACACAACCCCGAAGCATATCCTCAAGGATCTGAATAGTACTCTCGGACTGCCTGTCAGTCTGAGGGTGATAAGCCGTACTAAAGGTCAACTTAGTGCCCAGGGCACTCTGCAAACTCTGCCATAACCTAGCAGTAAAACGAGGATCTCTATCTGAGACTATCGTCACTAGGACCCCGTGCAATCTCGCTACGTCCCGAATATACAAGTCAACAAGATGATCTACCGAATCTCTCACGCGCATAGGAATAAAATGCGCCGACTTAGTCAACCGGTCTACAACCACCCAAATAGCATCACTACCCCGCTGAGTCCTCGGAAGACCTACAACGAAGTCCATAGTGACATGCTCCCACTTCCACTCGGCAATAGGCAAGGGTTGCAACAAACCCGCTGGCCTCTGATGCTCGGCCTTCACTTGCTGGCAAGTAAGGCACTTTGATACGAAAACAGCCACATCTCTCTTCATACCCCGCCACCAAAACTGGCGACCCAAATCCTGATACATCTTAGTACCTCCCGGATGCACCGCAAGGCGCGAATGGTGAAACTCTCGGAGTACTTCCTCTCGGCAAGACTCCGGTACAAACAAACAATTTCGGTATCTCACACTCAGGTCGGGATACACCGTCAAGCCCTTCTCAACTTTCCCACTGGAGATCTTCTCTCGGAGGGATTCTACCTCAAGGTCACCTCTCTGTGCCTCTAACACTCTAATCACAAGTGTAGGCTGCGCAACAACAGAAAACAAGGCCGCAGCCTCAACAGATTCGCCCAGTAGCAAATCAAACTCGCCAAGTGCTCCCAACATCTCCCATTCCCGGATGGCTATACAAGCTACATCACTAATGGTTTTCCTACTAAGGGCATCGGCCACAACATTGGCCTTTCCCGGATGATAGTGCAACTCAAAATCATAATCCTCGATGAACTCCATCCACCTCCTCTGCCTCAAATTCAAGTCTCTCTGTGTAAACAGATACTTCAAACTCTTATGATCCGAGAATACCTCGAACCTCTCACCATAAAGGTAGTGCCTCCAGATTTTCAAGGCAAAGATCACAGCTGCTAACTCTAGGTCGTGTGTGGGGTAATTCTTCTCGTGTATTTTCAACTGACGTGAGCCATAAGCTACCACTTTCCCCTCTTGCATCAACACACAACCCAAACCCTCTCGTGAGGCATCACAATAAACCGCATAACCCAACCCTCTCTCCGGAATAATCAACACCGGAGCGGTGGTCAATCTAACTTTCAACTCTTGGAATGACTTTTCACATGTCTCACTCCACACAAACTTGACTCCCTTCCGAGTCAGTCTAGTCAACGGTGACGCTAACCTGGAGAAATCTTTCACAAACCGACGGTAATACCCAGCTAATCCCAGAAAACTGCGGATCTCAAACACACTCTTAGGCTGTGCCCAATCTTGCACTGCCTCAACCTTGGATGTATCAACAGACACCCCTTCCCCGGATACTACGTGGCCTAAGAATTTGACTTCTCTCAGCCAGAACTCACACTTCCCAAACTTGGCATACAGCCTATGGGCTCTAAGTAACTCAAGCACCATTCTCAAGTGTTCCTCGTGCTCCTCCTCTGAGGGCGAATAGATAAGAATGTCGTCCACAAAGACGACCACAAATCGGTCTAAGAACTCCCGGAAAACCCGGTTTATCAAGTCCATAAAGACTGTCGGTGCATTGGTAAGCCCAAATGGCATCACCAGAAACTCGTAATGGCCATACCGCGTACGGAATGCCGTCTTCGGAATATCCTCTTCTCTGACCCTCAACTGGTGGTAACCCGATCTCAAATCTATCTTAGAGAAACAACGGGAACCCTTCAACTGGTCAAACAAATCATCTATACGGGGCATAGGATACTTATTCTTAACCGTAGCCCGATTCAACTTCCGGTAGTCAATACACAATCTCAAGGCACCATCTTTCTTTTTAACAAAGAGTGCCGGTGCTCCCCACGGTGAAACACTAGGGCAAACAAAGCCCTTATCGAGCAATTCCTGGAGCTGAACTTTCAACTCAACCAACTCTGCTGGAGCAAAACGGTAAGGTGCCATAGAAATCGGCGCCGTACCCGGTACTAAATCAATAGAGAACTCTATCTCTCGGTGAGGTGGCAAACTAACAAGATTTTCGGGAAAGACATCCGAATACTCACAAACCACCCTCGGCAATACAAGCTGGGTCTCACCACTCTCACCACTCTCAAAGCTAGCAAGTAGACTACTAAGCTCACTTCGCCCTCGCGAATCATACCCCGGTGGCAAAACACTACCAACCCGGTCTCCCAAGAAATGGAACCACTCCCCGCCCAAGGTACATAACGTGACCCTCTGGCGGTAGCAATCAATAACAGCCCGGTATGACGATAACCAGTCCATACCCAAAATAACATCAAAACCCTTCATGGGCATGACAACAAACGGAAAAGGAAGCCTATAGTCGGCGACCTCTATATCACTTCCTCTAACACCCTGTTTCAGGATCAACTCACCACCCAAAGGCGATACCACACAAATAGGAGATGCTAACCGTGCTAACTCCAATTCCAAAACAGATGCAAATGCAGCAGATACAAAAGAATGAGATGCACCCGTGTCTATCAACACATTAGCAACTGAGTTGCAAAACAGAAAAGTACCTCTCACTACTGATGGAGCCGGTACTAAATCCTGCGCGGTAACAGCATACACGCGCCCCGTAGGCCCCTGGTCTACCTGCTCACCTCTCGGAGCAAAAGACTGCTGCACAGACTGGGATGACGAAACTCCCGGATTGGCCCTCGAGGCCTGCACAGACTGAGCTGGCTGAAAACCCTGCGTCTGCCTAGAACCAGACGCTCCCGAAGTGGCACTCAACTATAGGCAAAACCTCTTCAGGTGCCCAGGCTGTCCACACTGATAACAAGTCAAGGGCTGCCCCCTGCCCAAACTCTGACTCTGCGGTCTAGCTGAAGAAGAAGCAGCTTTCTGACCCCCACCCTTCTGCGGGCAAACTGAAACCTTGTGACCCAGCTGGCCACACTTGTAACAAGTGAATTCCCCCTGACTGCCTCTCCCTGAGCCTACACTCGGCACTGGAAAGGTCGATCTAGAGACTGCACCCTGAGACTGCTGAGGGTTATAACCCTTCTGTCTCATGCCATCACCCTGACTATCCTGGCTCCTCTTGGAGCCCCTCTATTCTTCCTCCTCCTCCTGCATCATAATCTCCATATGAGCTGCAGCGTCCACTAGGTGTCTATACTCTCGGATGTAAGACCCACCAACTCTCAACTTGAGGCCCCGCCTCAACTTCCGCTCAAACTCATAGCAACGGCGTTCCTCAGACGCCACCAGTTCCGGTGCAAACCTGGACAGACTGGTAAAAGTAGCCTCAAACTCGGCCACTGACAAGCCCTGCTGTTTAAGCCGGCTAAACTGATCCCTCAGCTTCTCCCTAGCTGCTGCAGACAAAAACCTCTCCTGAAAAGCATTCAGAAACGCCTCCCAAGTACCGCCCACACGAGCCTTCTCGTACTTCCACCATTGACCCGCATCTCCCTTCAGCTGGAAGGATGCCAAGGTCACTTTCAGTGCTCCGTCCTCAATGCCAAGCATCTCGAACGTCTTACTCATCTATTCTAACCACTCATCAGCCTTCAGTGGCTCCTTCGGATCCCCAATAAACTCGTCCGAATTAGACCGGAAGAACTCCCTCTTCAAGAAAGAAGGCCCTGTCTCAGCTGCCTGATTCCCAGCTCTAAGAATACCCAAAGCTCCTGCTATCTCTCTGGCCAAGGCACCCATAGCCTGCTGACCTACTGGCTCGGCCACATTGGCCTGCCCAACTCCCTCCTGCACTGTCGGAATCTCACCCGGTAACGGTGCTTCCTGCCTCGCAGGTCTACCACGCCTAGCACCTCTTCCTCGTCCTGACATCCTAATTGTCACGACCCAAACCCGGCCCTATGGGTTTAGCACTGTAACCGGCCAGTAATCCAAGATTACCGAAGGCCTGCCTAAATGTAATCCAGCAAAACAGAGTACAGGGCCTGGCAGAAGCCAATACAGTAAATAAACAATGTCCAATGAGCTGTGACAGTCTACACAAACAAGTACAATCATTCAGAACAGGGATCTAATCCCTATTAAACAGTACAGTAATAGTCTATACAGTCTATACAGTAATCAAAACAGTTACAGAGACAGACGAGGAATATTAAAACACCCCAAAGCCGAAGCTCGAACGGCTTGGAACCTCACAGTGAGGCACAATGGTTGGCTGACAAAACAAAAACTTGCCTGACGCTCCTAGCAGCGGTCCGGTGCCTGAACACCTACATATATATATGAGCAGTGAGCTAAAGCCCAGTGAATAACATAATACGTAAAGAGGTTTAGGAAGAATGTCTTTTCAATATTTAAAACAATCCATTGATTCAGTATATCGGTTAGTCAGTTTGTGGCTCATATTTGATGCCGTAACAGTCATTTAGAAATCATAGTAATCGTACGTGGCACATCCGTTAGCAGTACTAGTAGCAGTGTCAGTACAGTAGCAGTAACGGTAACAATAACAGTACAGTGGCAGTACAGTAGCAGTAACAGTAACAGCACAGTAGCAGTACAGTAACAGCACAGTAGCAGTACAGTAACAGTACAGTAGCAGTAACAGTAGCAGTAACAGTAACAGTACAGTAATAGTAATAGTAACAGTAACAGTACAGTAGCAGTAACAGTGACAGTAACAGTACAGTAACAGTAACAGTGACAGTAACAGTACAGTAACAGTACAGTAGCAGTACAGTAACAGTACAGTAGCAGTAACAGTAGCAGTAACAGTACAATAGCAGTAACAGTAATAGTAACCGTAACAGTACAGTAGCAGTAACAGTGACAGTAACAGTACAGTAACAGTACAGTTCTTATGGACTCAAGAGGTGTCTCGCACAGATTCTAGAGGTGGCTCACTCTGTAGCACTTAGTTCCGTGCAGCACTTTGCTCCAAGTTTCACAGATTATAACAGTCATATGTGGTACATCCAGTAGCTAAACAGTACAGTAGGTCTTAATAGACCGGGTCTTAATAGACCAAACAGTGAATGATGGCCATCATATCAGTAAACAGTAGTGGTTCCAACATGGGAACCGACAGAGATCTCTGTAACAGTAACAGTAACAGTAGTTGCTAAGGATGCCACAATACAGTTCAGAATATAGGTCATACATTCATTCATTCAGTTAACAATAACAGTTCAGAAACAGTTCAGTTTAATTGTTCAGAAGATAATCATTTTGAACATATCTTTACACAAATGTTACTCACAGAGTTCTGGGCTATAGTAAGCTAGAGCGTCTTCTCGGAAGTCAACCCTACACAGTCAACAGATCGAACACACACTAAGCTACACAGTTGGGAAAGATAATAACTTAACTCCTAATTTGCCTTGGTGTGTTCTACATCTATATCCTCATTAAGTTGTCTTAAACTAGGCCTAAGAATGCCTAGAATGGGATGAGGATGCAAAAATGCACTCAGAAAACATTTTCAGAAAATCAGAGGTCCCGCTCGAGCGTGGATTTCCCCGCTCGAGCGGACATGCTGACAAAGGTCTACGCTCGAGCGTACATTACTCCGCTCGAGCGGACTGTAAAACAGTGCAAGATGCTGGGAGCTCGAATTCCACGCTCGAGCGGCACTTCCCCCCGCTCGAGCGGAAGTGCGAAATCTGGAAAATCCAGATTTGAACTCCAATGCTCAAATCAAGTTCCAATGCATCAAATTCGATCCTTTTGGGCTAATTTTCTGGAAAACACTTCAAAACTCATAGTATAACATGTTTCAAAGATCAATTTGAGAAATCAAAGCCCAAGGGTAGTTCAATTAAACATGATTTCAAACCAAGTTTCAAGAACAACAACTCAAATGTGACATGCATGGCTTTAATCAACTTCAAGCTCCAAAGTAAGTTCAAATGAGTCTAAACTTCCAAAAACATGATGAATTCATGATCTACTCTCAAGACATGAACATGCATGTGAGGAATTATGAACTACAACCTCAAAACTTAGCGATATAAACATGCATGCAACAATTAAGCTTCATTTCAACAACTTAAGCTAGTTCTATGCTCAAATCACTACTTTTGACATGAATCATGCAAGAACAAGCTCAATTCATAACAAGAGGGTAATTACACTACCTTAGGTCTTGTAGTTCAAGAAATGAAGCTCAAATGGGCAATCTACACTTCAAATCTTCAAGTTCTCTAAGCCAAATCACAATGAAATCAAGTTATCTCCTCTCTCTCTCTCTAGTTCGGTTATGCTCTCAAAATGAGCTGAGGAAATGTTTTGAATGAAGTGTAATGAGGCTCAAATATGTTATATTGAGTGGGCCACTAAGTGTGGCAATTTGGTAATTAAGTCCAACTCTTTAATTAGCTTATTTTAATATAATTTAATCATACCTAATCAGTTTTTTTCAGGTAAATACACCATAAAATCACATTAATCATGACGATCATAAAACATTAATCGGTTTCTAATTCGGCCGCCGATAAGGCCTTCAATTAGCAGTTTAAACATATAAGCATGAACAGATAGAATGCAATTTAATTAACATATATTCAATCAATTTGGTTTCCAATTTCAGTCAGTCAGTTCAGTACTTTTACCAGTCCAATTATCAGTCATAATCAATTCAGTTTAACGGTAATCAGTGTTTATCGGTAACTAGTAACGAGGGTTGTTACAGTCTCCCTCCTTATAAAGAGTTTAGTCCTCTAAACTCGGATTAACATACGGCAACCGAGATAATGCCTAACATAACAGTAGCTTTTACTCTTTAAAAGGAGCATAGTCATAATCATAACAGTTTCATGACCCAATCTCAATCTTAGCAGTGCACAGAAACAGAATCATAAATCGCATACAGAGATTAGGGTCCGAATTATAATGGAGTCTTAGACCTAGTCAGGTTTTAGAGTCAGGAACAGGTTCAAATACAGAGCAGAAGCTGAGCCCTCGTGACGAGGCCTCCGCTACGGGTAACAGAGTGCAGACAAATATAAGTTCCATAAGGAACCTCCAATACCGGGCAGCTAACATATACCACATAATATTAAGAGTCACGAATACATATCAGAGGTTGACCCCTTAATCAGTATACAACATATAGCATTACAGGAAACAAAACTTATTTCGTGACACAGAACATGAATACAGTTGCACACAACTTTACTGTAGTGGTAATCACACTACTTATATCAAGTACTTATCGGGTTATGGATTGCACTGGCCTCATTTCATAAGTAATTTCCCCCATTAAGTTACAGAGATTCGATTCGTTCACTTCTGAGTCATTCATCTGGTCTTTGTTCAATTTGTCCTTAATTCGGTAATCCATCACAGTCAGTTGTACAACACTTCCATAGCAGTAGACAGAGTTCTGAAGTAATCATTCACATACTATTCATCAGTTTCAGTCCTTACAGATTCGATCATACCACGTATCAATACGGAAGAAGTCATACTGATTACATATACTTCCAGATAGTGAGGGTTCATAATCAAAACCAGTCTGTTGTCAATAAATCCCATCAGTTCTGAAGCACGGTAATCACCAAAACAATCATTCCCTAGTCAAACAAGTTCATAATCATAACGGTAATACCGGGTAAGTAATCACATGTCATGTACCCAGTTTCCCCATATTGTAAGTAAATCAGGTAATAGTTCTCAATAAGAGTTTTCTCAAGTCAAATCGATGAAAGTTCGACTAGGTCATTTCAGATGCCAGTTCTGCCCAATCATAATAAGTAAGAGTTCGAAGCATAAGCATCAAACAGAAGTTCTATTAGTTACACAAAGGGTTTCATCAACCCACGGTTCTATCGGATCAGATCAGGTAGCAGTTTCATTCTTATCATTTCCAGATGAGGTACAGAAGTTCATACTCCAGTCATTTTAGTACACAGTCGGTAGTTGCGCAATTAGTCTGAGTCCATTTATTGTCAAACTTACATCAGGGTTTGGTATCATTATAATTCATACCGAAGCAGTACAGATCATATACAATGTGTTCCTCCCATTAAGTTTACAGGCAATGCAGTTATTCACATCGAGAGGTAAACATCACAGTCAGTATAGCAACTTCCAAATAAATCTTTCATATAGGCATATGGCATACAGCAATACATTACGCGAGATTCTCGGACACATAATAGGGAGTTGCCCTACGAGGGTTCCAAATCAGTCATACAGTCACTAGAGCATAGGCTCGCAGGTCTATTCAAACAGTCATGTCAATTTTCCACGATCACGATTCACAGTCAAGAGTTTATTCGTCGGGGTCTTTATTCAGTCACACAATTCTAGAGTCATAGTCCCAACGGTTAAGTTATCAACAAATTATATACCAATCAGTTCGAGCAAAGGTACAGTCATAAGTCTACCCAGTCTAGTAACATTCTTAAGCAAAGGTATGCGAACATGTACATGAGTCCAAACAGTTTTCATAGCATAGGTAATTGTTAACATAAGGCGTTATGGTGTTGTACATAGTCCGCA
Organism: Camellia sinensis; assembly: GCF_055761805.1. Lineage (NCBI taxonomy): Eukaryota > Viridiplantae > Streptophyta > Magnoliopsida > Ericales > Theaceae > Camellia > Camellia sinensis. The sequence continues at coordinate 20,243,347 of NC_138965.1, read as the reverse complement.
TCAAATAGTAGATCTCGAAAGGCTCATTAACCACAGTCCAGACCTGACAGCCCTAATCGTATTACAAACATGGGAACATATGTACAGGTGTGAGTCTAAAATCAATTAGCATGTGAGCATTCGTTCGCAAATTCATACGCAGTAGTTCATTTTTACAAGCTAATATGGGTTCTTAATTTCAGAAGTCCCACACACAAACAGTTCACGTATATAATTCGAGTTCAAGGGTCCGATCATTTAATGATGTCCGTCAATATATAATAGTTCAGTCCAAATCATAGCTGTACAGATTTCTCGAATTACAGTCAGTCATAAGGTGTTCCCACGTTCAACAGTTCTAGCACAGTTCAAAAGGTCATGCTTAATAGTTCACGTTCAGTTGTTGCAATACGATACAAGGACCTAACTCAGCAAATTCTCGCTGTTCACAAGTCCTAACAATTCTCATAGCATAGGGTTCATAATTTCAGTAATTCAGTTGGTTCCGTCAGTATGTTCACAGTCTTTATCGGATTAAGGAATGTACGATTCCCAGTCAAATGTTCGTATAGGCAATTACACCTAATTAAGGTAATACCTGCGTCAGTCATTTCAGTGTTCCGAGCATTCTCTGGAACTAGGGTCTAGGTTTAGACTCAATGTCGTTCGGTTGAGTTCGTGGGCAAGATTTAGGCAAGTGTCCTTCCTGTCCACGTCTAAAGCGAGTTTTAGACAGGCGGTGGCCACGCCCCAATGTTATTTCCCACAATCGGTACAGATAGGTGTATCATTGGTCAAGGCTATTGCCCGAGGTTTTCCATTCGCAGTGGTCATTTTCACTTTCTGTTACTTCCGTTTTATTCTTTCTGATTCGGTTGACGATGTTGATTTGGATATTTCAATGCTGCTACGTTGTCTCAGGCATTAATACTCTATCCAGGACATCTACGTGCTTTGTTGGGTTTTAGCACGTCAATTCAGTCAAACACATCTAGGTCACGCCCACCTTCAATTCTTTTCTATTCTTTTGTAGACAGTATCTAACATGTGGGGTGCCTATCGAATTAGCTAGGTAAATTTTACCTCGTATTCGACCACAGTCTTATCACCTTACTCAAGTTGTTCAAACTCGGATACTTCCCTATCTTGGATGCATTGGGGGAAAGTATTTTTCGAAGAACACTTCACCTATTTTCTCAGTTTCTGAACCCAAGCCTCAGTTTCAGTGGTTCGGTACTTCCCAGAAATTTCGGTGGTTTCAGTTTGTTGGGTTTCTCTATCAGTGTCATCAGTTCATATTCAGTTGGTTCAGGCACATATGTCTGCCTTTATTATCTCAGATTTTCGATTAAGGCTTCAATCATTCATTCTAGCCTATTAATCCTCAGATCAGAAGATTCAGTTTCGTTCACAATCCTCGCCCTTTCCCTTGTTTACACACAACAGGGTGATTATCAATCCAGGAGAGGTTCTTACTGACTTCACGTTTTATTTCATATCAGACGTGTGTATGCTTTCAATTCAACTCAGGTACGGTCACATGACCCTTTACTACCACACGTTCATAATCACATAGATTCCATATTCGGTATTAACATTCACATTACATGTTATACCACGTAACTTCTTTAAGTATGCATGTAGGTTGTGTTCATTTCACCATAGACAATACGGTAATCATAAGCATAGACAGTTGCATACTTAAACACATTAACACATTTATTCAAATCATGGCCACACACACTTCTCATGTTCATGCAATGCCCTAATTACTTACGTAACTTCTTTAAGTATGCATGTAGGTTGTGTTCATTTCACCATAGACAATACGGTAATCATAAGCATAGACAGTTGCATACTTAAACACATTAACACATTTATTCAAATCATGGCCACACACACTTCTCATGTTCATGCAATGCCCTAATTACTTTTCTAGGACATCCTATAGCTCACTTGGACACGTGTGTGCAGTATAACTCGTGATTAAATATCGCTCTGATACCACTCTGTCACGACCCAAACCCGGCCCTATGGGTTTAGCACCGTAACCGGCCAGTAATCCGAGATTACCGAAGGCCTGCCTAAATGTAATCCAGCAAAACAGAGTACAGGGCCTGGCGGAAGCCAATACAGTAAATAAACAATGTCCAATGAGCTGTGACAGTCTACACAAACAAGTACAATCATTCAGAACAGGGATCTAATCCCTATTAAACAGTACAGTAATAGTCTATACAGTCTATACAGTAATCAAAACAGTTACAGAGACAGACGAGGAATATTAAAACACCCCAAAGCCGAAGCTCGAACGGCTTGGAACCTCACAGTGAGGCACAATGGTTGGCTGACAAAACAAAAACTTGCCTGACGCTCCTAGCAGCGGTCCGGTGCCTGAACACCTACATATATATATGAGCAGTGAGCTAAAGCCCAGTGAATAACATAATACGTAAAGAGGTTTAGGAAGAATGTCTTTTCAATATTTAAAACAATCCATTGATTCAGTATATCGGTTAGTCAGTTTGTGGCTCATATTTGATGCCGTAACAGTCATTTAGAAATCATAGTAATCGTACGTGGCACATCCGTTAGCAGTACTAGTAGCAGTGTCAGTACAGTAGCAGTAACGGTAACAATAACAGTACAGTGGCAGTACAGTAGCAGTAACAGTAACAGCACAGTAGCAGTACAGTAACAGCACAGTAGCAGTACAGTAACAGTACAGTAGCAGTAACAGTAGCAGTAACAGTAACAGTACAGTAATAGTAATAGTAACAGTAACAGTACAGTAGCAGTAACAGTGACAGTAACAGTACAGTAACAGTAACAGTGACAGTAACAGTACAGTAACAGTACAGTAGCAGTACAGTAACAGTACAGTAGCAGTAACAGTAGCAGTAACAGTACAATAGCAGTAACAGTAATAGTAACCGTAACAGTACAGTAGCAGTAACAGTGACAGTAACAGTACAGTAACAGTACAGTTCTTATGGACTCAAGAGGTGTCTCGCACAGATTCTAGAGGTGGCTCACTCTGTAGCACTTAGTTCCGTGCAGCACTTTGCTCCAAGTTTCACAGATTATAACAGTCATATGTGGTACATCCAGTAGCTAAACAGTACAGTAGGTCTTAATAGACCGGGTCTTAATAGACCAAACAGTGAATGATGGCCATCATATCAGTAAACAGTAGTGGTTCCAACATGGGAACCGACAGAGATCTCTGTAACAGTAACAGTAACAGTAGTTGCTAAGGATGCCACAATACAGTTCAGAATATAGGTCATACATTCATTCATTCAGTTAACAATAACAGTTCAGAAACAGTTCAGTTTAATTGTTCAGAAGATAATCATTTTGAACATATCTTTACACAAATGTTACTCACAGAGTTCTGGGCTATAGTAAGCTAGAGCGTCTTCTCGGAAGTCAACCCTACACAGTCAACAGATCGAACACACACTAAGCTACACAGTTGGGAAAGATAATAACTTAACTCCTAATTTGCCTTGGTGTGTTCTACATCTATATCCTCATTAAGTTGTCTTAAACTAGGCCTAAGAATGCCTAGAATGGGATGAGGATGCAAAAATGCACTCAGAAAACATTTTCAGAAAATCAGAGGTCCCGCTCGAGCGTGGATTTCCCCGCTCGAGCGGACATGCTGACAAAGGTCTACGCTCGAGCGTACATTACTCCGCTCGAGCGGACTGTAAAACAGTGCAAGATGCTGGGAGCTCGAATTCCACGCTCGAGCGGCACTTCCCCCCGCTCGAGCGGAAGTGCGAAATCTGGAAAATCCAGATTTGAACTCCAATGCTCAAATCAAGTTCCAATGCATCAAATTCGATCCTTTTGGGCTAATTTTCTGGAAAACACTTCAAAACTCATAGTATAACATGTTTCAAAGATCAATTTGAGAAATCAAAGCCCAAGGGTAGTTCAATTAAACATGATTTCAAACCAAGTTTCAAGAACAACAACTCAAATGTGACATGCATGGCTTTAATCAACTTCAAGCTCCAAAGTAAGTTCAAATGAGTCTAAACTTCCAAAAACATGATGAATTCATGATCTACTCTCAAGACATGAACATGCATGTGAGGAATTATGAACTACAACCTCAAAACTTAGCGATATAAACATGCATGCAACAATTAAGCTTCATTTCAACAACTTAAGCTAGTTCTATGCTCAAATCACTACTTTTGACATGAATCATGCAAGAACAAGCTCAATTCATAACAAGAGGGTAATTACACTACCTTAGGTCTTGTAGTTCAAGAAATGAAGCTCAAATGGGCAATCTACACTTCAAATCTTCAAGTTCTCTAAGCCAAATCACAATGAAATCAAGTTATCTCCTCTCTCTCTCTCTCTAGTTCGGTTATGCTCTCAAAATGAGCTGAGGAAATGTTTTGAATGAAGTGTAATGAGGCTCAAATATGTTATATTGAGTGGGCCACTAAGTGTGGCAATTTGGTAATTAAGTCCAACTCTTTAATTAGCTTATTTTAATCTAATTTAATCATACCTAATCAGTTTTTTTCAGGTAAATACACCATAAAATCACATTAATCATGACAATCATAAAACATTAATCGGTTTCTAATTCGGCCGCCGATAAGGCCTTCAATTAGCAGTTTAAACATATAAGCATGAACAGATAGAATGCAATTTAATTAACATATATTCAATCAATTTGGTTTCCAATTTCAGTCAGTCAGTTCAGTACTTTTACCAGTCCAATTATCAGTCATAATCAATTCAGTTTAACGGTAATCAGTGTTTATCGGTAAACAGTAACGAGGGTTGTTACACTAATAATGGCAACACAGAACGTTAGCACATTCATAAATGTGCCGAAACTAAACACTCACGTCCTAATGCATGGACAACTGTAATTCATTCCACATAAGCACTTACGAATTTCATTTCCGGATAATGATAGTCCCGAGACGTTACTAGAGTTCCGGTTAGAAACAGCATTGATCAAGTGCTTTTCCAACAAGACTCCCAGAAACTCAAGGATCCAATCAACATCCCAGAAATTAAATCCCATACCCACATAGTCACATAAGCATGTTATCAATTAAGCACATAGCATATGATACTACATCTAAGTCTCTATCAAGCGAGACAAACCCATTGTGATACTAATCACTTCCCACGTACCCAAAGTATTCGAACCCGGTACGCTCTGATACCAAGTTGCAACGCCCTCAAAATAACAACATTAAACCCATCAAATAAGACATGCATTGACATATAAACTAACCACATTCCTTTATTCCTTAGAGTTCCATTACATAAGTATTACATGTTAACATCATAACAAAATGCCCTACGGGCTTACAGCTTTCCAAGTTAACACTTGGTTACAACAAAAGAGTACTAACTCGTTTACACATTAAGCCCTTGGCTTGAAGTTACATGTAATACATCAAAAGTTAAGCAACAAAAGTATGCCTGCCTCTAGCCTCCCAGCTATGTCCTTGGAGGTGGCATGCTACCTGCACCTGAAAATGATATTCTCATATAGGGTGAGCCACAGCCCAATAGAAATACACTAAACCAACCATGAACAATGCCTAAAATATTAGCAACTGATAGATGGCCAACACTGATACAATCACATAAATCATATATTTATGTCAAACGACTTACAAGTCCCAATTACTTTTCATTTCCCTTCTTTCAACAGATAGGCATATAAGCACTACCCACATGCTCAACAGATATGCATAACAACAATATCCACATTCTCAGATAAGCAAATAAGCTATATCCACATTCTATAACAGATATGTATAACAACAATATCCACAGATAAGCATAAAGGCTATATCCACACATCACAAAGATAAGCATATAAGCTCTATCTTCACTTCTTTAGACAAGCATATAAGCTGTATCTACGGAGTTCATCCCCTATCTTCTCCCATCACTATCCGGTTTAGAGGTACATCCCCTATCTTCCCCTAAACCGCGGAGTACATCCCCTATCTCCTCCTCTACACATAACGTATACAAACACATTGGTTCTATATACAATCACCCAATACATACAATTAATGTATTCTATCAACCGTCAAATTCCATGACACACTTCATTGATTAGTTTCAGTTTGCCTAATCATCATGCATTGTCTACAACAATCACGACTATCCTCCACCGATAGCCCAAAGCAGTTATTTCTAAACAGAAAATAAATGCACAATGGATATTCAATCAACATTTCATTTCTTCATTCTTTTCAATTAATTATCCCAATTAATTAAACAATGTAATTAGGTCAATTCCCATAATTAACATTTCAACCCTTAGGTCCCATTTTCATCAATGATTCAACAATCATTCCATTTTTCTATGCTAAACATGCATCTAGGTTTATTATGAATAAAACCCCAACTTTTGTAAAATTACACAAAAGCCCCAAACTTTCACAAAATTACCAAACCAAGCCCAACATCTCAAAATACCAAAATTTAAAGACAAAACCCATAGAGAGGAGTAGGATATCCCTACCTCGAAGTTTAAGCCACAAAGGAGATGAAGACTCGAAGATCAACGTGCTCCAAATCCAAACTTTTTCAGATTAAATCGAAGCTCTCAACACCCTCTATCTTTTTAACAAAGGCCCTAGGCTAGATTCACACTCTAGGGAGATCAAATCTTAGAGAGAGTGCAAGTTTAGAGAGAGAGAGGCTCGGATCAAGGGTTAGATCAAAGAAAAGAAGTGAAAAGTGATGTTTTAGACGCTGCTGTCCGCTGATATAAAACACGCTCGCTCGAGCGAAGGATTGGTCGCTCGAGCGACCAGACACAGAAAACTCTCGCTCGAGCCAAGAAGTTCTCGATTGAGCGAAGAAAAATCCAGACCGCTCGAGCGAAGGAAGCTCGCTCGAGCCAAGAAAGACAGCTCTCAGGTCCAGAACCAGGTGCAACCGCTCGCTCGAGCGAGCCACTCTGGCTCGACCCACCATACTCGAACCCCACTCTCGCTCGAGCAACAAACTCCTCGCTCGAGCGAAGGTCCAAAATTCTGGGCAGCAACACTAGGCTCCCGAACACAACCAACCTGTAACAAACGTGCCTAACACATCCTATAACTCAAATATGAAGAAAAAGGAATGTAAACACGATAATAACCAACTACCAACATCCATGGACACATGTCCGAATCACTATACAACAAGGGTAAACCCGGGATCGCTATACGTATTCATATTTGATACTCATAAGCGACCCTTTTTGGAGTATTCATGCTTCATAGCAGACAACAATTAATACGGTAGCGCTCCGGTGGTGGTGACCACACACCGCTATAAGATGACACTCATCAAACACTTTCCAACACTTATACATACATAAAACACATTATAAGTTTGAATAAAATAACTTGGAATCCAATTATAAAACATCATAAAAATTTATACTTATTTTCCTCTTTTAGACTTTAAAATTTGAATTTAATTTTCATACATATGACATAATAATTATTTATTGTTATATATGACATATAATAAATATATATTTTGCACATGTTCTCCACGTGTCGTGCCTTATATATATATAAATATATATTTTTTAAATTTTGCGTCAGTGTTTTGTTATGTCCATGTGGCATGTCCATGTTTGTGTTTCTTAGCTGCAAAGAAGAAGCCACTGTGTAAATGAAGAGTCATTAGTGTTTAAAGAGTTTTTTATTTATTTATTGGTAAGTCATAATTTTTATACCAAAAAAATTAGATATTACAGTGAACCTCATTACATGCGCAAAGGTACTGTAACACACTTTTCGAAGAGAGAGCACGCCTAACTTCTACGCAAAAGATAATCCACCAAGTAGATAGATCTAAATAAGAACATAAATAGGTCAATGAAAGGAGAAAACAACTGAAAGGCTCAAATTTAGTGAAAACTCTAGGCTTTCTCTTTCTCTATGAAACCCTAGCCCCTCTCTCTATAAAACCCTAGTTGCTCTTTTTCTTTCTCTACTCTTTAGGGGGGGGGGTGGCACTTCTATCCTTTCTCTCCCCACCATTTCTTCTCCCGTGGTTTCTCCTCTTTTCTTTCTTATTCATCACCATGCTAGCCACTACTGCTCCTCCCATCTTCATCATTGACTTGCCACCAAAGAAGTTTTCAGAGCTAGACTTATATTTGATTCATGATCAATAATAAAAATAAAAATAAAGATAAAAAATCATATAATTTTTTACATATTCTTCTTTAAATTTTAAAAATTATTATCTTTGACTTAAACATTCATATAAATGACATGTAATAATTATTTATCCTTATATATGACGTAGGATATATAATTATATATTTTGCACGTCCCCCATGTGTCATGTCCTACATTTTTTAGAAAAACTTCATGTCTGCATGTCTGTGTTGTGTCATGTGTCATATTTAGTGTTATCAAAGGCGCTCCTAGGCGTGTGCCTAGGCCCAAGTCCCATCCAGCCCCAAGGTTTGCGCCTTTTAGTATTCCAGGCCAGGCAACTTTGATAAGTCGCGCTTAAGGCGCCCAGCTGGGCCAAGGCGCAGTAAGGCCCAAGGCCAACGCCTTGAGGGCTTTTTTCTATTGTTACTTTGATTTCTTTTGTTTGAAATCTAACCACTGATTTAATATGGTGTAGCTACAAAAGATCCCTACTCTTAAGTAAACGTGCCAATACATTGGGCATTCTGTCCCAAATCAACGATAGAAGAAAAATTAGCCCTAATTCCTAATCTCCGAAGAACACTTTGCTGTTGTTGCTCTCATTATCCAATCCAACAGCTCCAAAATTTCTTCTTTACGTTGTTGTCTTCTTCTTCTTACGTTTCTCTCTCATTCTCTTCTCTGCTTCTTCTTTACATTGTTGTCTTCTCTATGTTGCTATCTTCTTCTTCACATGGTTGTGAAGTTGTTGCCTTCTTCTTCTGTTTTCTTCACGTTGATGCCTTTTTCTTCTTCTTCCATTTGCTTTCTTCTCTTTTTCATCCTTTGGACTAATCTGTTTTTCCCCCCTTTTCCTATTCTTCTTCTACCCTCTTTTCTTATTCATGTTTTATGTAAAACTTTGAAATATTGTTCATTTGTCTATGTTAAAATAGTAGTGGTTGTTGGTATTTATATTTTTAAATATTTAATATTTCATTTTGCTTATGTTGAACCCTAAATATTTGCTTATAATACATTATATTTTTTTTTATGTACAAGGTGCGCCGCACTTTCTGTGAAGCCTGCATCTCGCCTTTCACCTTGCGCCTAGGCCCGAGGAGACCTTGGCACCTCAGTGCACCTATCACTTTTATTGAGGTTGCAAAGAAAGAGTCATCGTGTAAATGAAGAGTCATTAGTGTTAAAAAAAGTTTTTCTTTTTTTTTTTTTAGGGTTGGGGGAGAGGGGGGGTGGCTAAGTTATAATTTTTATACTAAAAATTAGATATTACAGTGAAGCTCATTACACACCCAAAAGCAACACATCCTTTCAAGAGGAAAAACATACATAATGGCTCCTCTAGCCTATGGTTTTATGAAAACTAGCCCACGGTTTTGGAAAAATCAGCCCATGGTCTAGGCTCATTAGTCGCCGCAAGCAGCACCACAACGCAGCACACCAGGCACTAAATATATATAATTATATATTTTATACGTGTCTCTCACATGTTGTGTTCTTTATTTTAAAAAAAAAATTGTGTCGGCATATCTGTGTCGTGTCTGTGTTCGTGTTTCTTGATTACAATGAAAGAGTCACCGTGTAAATGAAGAGTCACTAGTGTTAAAAGGATTTTTATTTTTTATTTTTTTCATTTTTTGGGTAGGCAAGTCATAATTTTTATACTAAAAAAATAAATATTACAGTAAAGCTCATTACACACCCAAAGACAACACACCCATTGAAGAGGGAAAACACACCTAATGACTACTTAAAACCTTTTTGTCACCAAAATCTAGCCTATGGTTTTGTGCTATGAAGCATGGGTACTTCGACAAACATGTTGTACCTGTGCCGGGTACTTACCGGTGTATGGTACTTTATATAGTACTTCTGCATATGTATCGGGTACACAAAACATGTACTCAAATTTTTTCTTCTTAATTTTTAGCGTACCCAGTACCTAATATATACCCAAGTTGTACCGTACCTTGGTCAAAGTAATATTTTCTTCTACTACAGAGATAAAATTCATTTCGCTAGACTTCTTTTTTATTTTTAGTTTTATGGTTAACATGATTTTAAAATTAAGTTGGTTTGTAAGTTATTTAATATAATGACATTTAATTTTGGTTTGTACATTTACTTTTGGCATTAAATGTAAATTGTAGGTTGGATCTTCACAAATTAAACCATTTAATCAATTTTGTTCCAAACAATCTTGAGGTTATGGGTTCAAGTCTCGTGACAACCACTTTGTTTATTATGTCAAAGGTTAGGTGTGTACCTAATTTTTTCCCTCCCAAACACACATTAATGTGTTTTAATTGGGTGTTCTTTTTTTTCTTTTTTCTTTTTTTTTTCTTTTTTTTTTCTTTTTTTCTTTCTTAATAAATTAAACCATTTGATCAATTTTTGCATAACCCCAAATTAAAAATAAATATTTTTTTACAAATGTACCAAGCCCAAGCTGTACCCATACCCTACTTTTTTTGAATTTTACCGTATTGACGTACCCATATTCTTCCGCTACCAGTACTCATACCGAGCTTCATAGGTTTTGTGAAAACTAGCCCACGGTTTTTGGGAAAACCAGCCCATGGTTTGGGCTCATTAGTCACTATAACAAGCACCACAACACAGCACACCAGATCCACAACTAGCTCTGTTCGTCCGTCCAAAGGTCCGCTCAAGCTGACCACCTACCCCAACGACTTCTCCCGACGCAAACAAAATAGCTGGTCTTCTCCAGCATCTTAATCCACAATCTACAGACCAACTACTATTAATCTCACCAACCTGGCATACAAAGCTCGCCTATCACCATTACAACTCCAACACCCTAGGAAACACCAATACAAATACAAATACAAATACAAGATACAATACAACGTGGATATGGCGATACGGCAAAACCAAAAAAGTATGAGATGGATATGGCGAGGATACGTTTGTAAAATAAAATTATTTTTATAATTTTTACTAATATAGTAAGTATAAAAATAAAACCCATGCAAGAGTACATTCATAAAATATCTAGTACTAAATTCCTCGATAACAAAAGAAATAGCAATCAAGTTTTGACAAAAAATTAAAAAAACAATAACAAAGGATTTAATTAAATATTCAAGGAAATTTAAAGAACAACAATAAAGATAATAAAACAAGCAACGATAACAATAGTCCTAAGTTATAATGTCCAAAATTGAAAAACAAAATAAAATAACAATAGAAACAAATTAAAAAGTAGAAACAATGTGAACAATATATATGTATATTCAAATTGACACATGAGGGAGTAGCCCTTATAGCACAACTAACAAAGTAGAAATTGGTCTATCACAAAGGAATAAATGAACGACAATGCAAGCCCTACGGAATATGAAGAGACATAGAAACAGAGGGAGAGGGCATTGACCTTTGAAAAAATAAAAATAAAAATAAAAAATAAGAAAATAATAATTTGGATACTTATTTGGCGTATTAAAATAATAAAAAAAAATGAAAAGTAGGAAAAATTATAAATTGGATACTTTTATTGGCATATCCCTCCTGTATTCCTCACATATACCTCTAGTATCCAAAATTAGAAGGAAAAAAAAATTGAATACTTATTTATCGTATCCGACATGTATCCCACCGTATTGGACTCGTATCCATATCCAAAGTATATCTGATACCCATAAGCGGCCTTTTTTGGAGTGTTTGTGCTTCATAGCCAACACCGATTAATACGGCAGCACTCTGGTGGCAGTAAGTTAACTACCATTACGATTCCCACACTGCAATAAGATGACACTCATCAAATACTTTCCAACACTTAGGCATACATAAAACACATGTGTGAATAAAATAATTTGGAATCCAATAATAAAACAAAAATCATATAAATATATACCTATTCTTCTCTTGTAGACTTTGTTTGACTTACATATTCATATATATGACATATAATAATTATTTATTCTTATGTATGACATAATAAATATATTATATATAATTATATATTTTGCATGCGTTTTCTAAGTGTCGTGTTCTACATTTTTAAATAAAATTTTGTGTCGGTGTGTTTGTGTTGTATTCGTACATTGTGTCCATGTTTGTGTTTCTTAGTTGCAAACACTGCTAGAAATTAGATTTTTAGTGGCGTTTAAAAAACGCCGCTATAGCTATCAAAACGCCGCTAATTCCTTTTGCGACGTTTAGTATCAAACGTCGAAGATGCGACCGTCGTTGTAGATTTATGACGCTTTAAAAACGTCGCTATATTAAAAAACACCGCTAAATGTGCTGTATAACAGTACAATAACGTCACGTCGTATTTTAGCGACATTTTAAAAATGTCGCGATAGCTCTTTTTTATTTTAAAATATAATCGTTAACACTATACTACAGTGGCGTTTGAAAACGCCGTTATAGCTCTATTTTTTAAAAAAAAAAAAATTAGATTGTGACAATTCTGTAAGATTTAACTAAAATCAGTTGAACTGAAAAGATCAGTAGAACATTCAAAGACAAGAACCACAATAGGAAATGATCTGATCATTGTTTCCTGAAAGCACTTTGGTAATGATAATTTTAACTATAAATGCAATGGCACATGTTTAGTAACATGCTAGGCTTTTACAGGTACTAGAATTACAACCAAATGACAAAAAACCCCTAACACAAAGAAAATAAATAAATAAATAAATTTAGAGATCCAACAGTCAAAGTAGTTTAAACTAACACTACCTTTTCTGGTACTCCAATTTCAACAAAACAACATATCTTTTTAATTTTAAATTAAGATTCAACAGAACAGCTTTGTATTCCAGCCTTTCCTTCAATTCAGTTCCCCAGCATTCCTCTGTCCACTTTTCTGGCGGTGGTATAATGATAGAAATGATACTATACACAAGTTCAAGGCAGCGAATCAATTCGACATAGATTGAGTTTTCAACTGAAAATAAAAAATAAAAAAAATTCAAAGATTCCTTTGGTTCTGTCAAATTTTCCTACACAGCCTTCACAAGATGTTTAATTTCAGTCATTTATATCAATGAATTTTCAAGTCCATAACAAACCATTCAAACAACTGATTTGAGTTCAAGTTTTCATTCTACCATTCAAATAGGGGATTTTTGTGGTTGTATGCCTCAGAAAATGAAAATGCTCAAGACAATATTGATAATTTCGTTGGAAGAGCCCCATACTAGTTAAATTTTAATCTGATATAACAATAACTGAAGCGAATTAAATTTTAATTTGATATAACAATAACCGAAGTGAATTGAATCAAACCAAACTAAACATTGTGTCCAAATCAAGTGTGGTCGGCTAATCAAGGCTGTTAGGTCCCTTGATTGTCAAATCCAGGTACAAAACTTTGTGTTGAACAAGTTGTAATTTTCCTGTGTTTTTTGTTCTTCCCGCTCGAGCGGGACCATTGGCGCTCGAGCGTATATTGTAGTCTCTCAGTATTTTGACAGGTCTGTTAAAATACTGGAAGGCATGATTTCGCGCTCGAGCGGGTCATCAAGCGCTCGAGCGGAACTCTGTTTTGTCGCTCGCAGATTTTGCTGAAGACGCTCGAGCGGGATGTTGTCCGCTCGAGCGGAGATCGCGGACTCAGGATTCCTATTTATATCTGTTTAGGTTGTTTTTAGGATAACTTTTCTTAGATCTTATTCAAGAGTCCTAGGGTTTGGTTGGAAGTTTGGTTCTGAGGCTTTTTGTGAGTTTTCCTTGATGTTTTGAGAAGAGTTCTTCAATCATGATCTAAGATACATACATCAAGGAGTTGGTTACTTTAAATTCAAGAGAGAAATCTCTTCGGTGGATTTCGAAGATTCAAGCGTAGAGTATCAAAAGGAGTTTGATTCTGTACGTAGTCGTTCATTCGACAAGTGAAGTTGTGGATTCAACTTCAGGATTGATCAGTTCCGAGACGAAGGCGTGGTGAAAGAGTTACAGAAGATTCGAAGACAAATTGACTGAGTGGGGTAATTTGTATGTTATCTTTGTAATCTTTCTTACTTCAGTAGTGGATTGATTAGTGGCGTTTCGCCCGTGGTTTTTTATTACAATTGAAGGTTCTTCAATTGTGATTTTTTCCACGTAAAAATCGTTTGTGTTGATTTATTATTTATTCCGAAAAACAAACAATCTAAATCACTTTCGTAAGTGCTTATTGGTTTAGATTGTGTGTTTTGGATACTTGGGATTTGGAATATTTTAATCTTGATCTAATCACGAATCACTTAGGATTTTCAAAGGCTATATACTCAAAAGTAAATAAATTCATCTTTCTTTCTTTCTTTTTACTACTGAATCTAATCTAACCATATGTTAATGTTCAATCATCATATATTTTGCTAAAATTTTAAGCATTCAAATCCAGCAGATACATACATTATAAACCCCCAAAACAAAACAAAACAAAACAAAAATTTCAAATGAAAAATACCCATTAAAACAATGGATTAAAAAGGGTATAATTGAAAAGCACCTTTCTGGGCTTGAAGAAGATTTTGACCCATTAAAGATCTACCCCCAAATATATCATCTGCATTACACAAACCCACATGTAAAAATTACTATTATTACAATAGATATACATATATAGAAAGATAAGTATTGGGTTTTGCATACCTAAAATGAAAAAGGAAGCAAATGCAGACACAGAGAGGCTGGTCAAAAGGAAGAAGAAGACAAGTAAAAAGAGAGTCCCTTATGTGTATTTAAAAAGTAATCAAATTAGCACAAATTAGATAGAATATCGCAAATTAGCACTCAAGATTTAAGAGCTAATGATCTTACCTTGTGAAGTTGCTGAACAACCTCCCGTTGGTCATTTTTCACTAGATATTTGAAACCATTCATCAAATGTTTCAGCTAAGCTAAATATCTTAGGCAAGAGAATTACAGAGAAGAGAAATCTAAAAAGAACACAGGGATCTATATATATATACACAAATTGAAACATTGTTTTGATAGATTACAAAGATTAACAAACAAAATGAATGAGAAAGTCAATTATCAGAACACATGGCCACCATGATCTTGACCAATATCACAAAGCATCAAATCAAAAGAACTCACCTGAATTTTGTATATATATATAGTATTCGTTGGGATGGCCAACAAACAGAGTTGCTTCTGGTGGTTCTTTGCTTGGGTATGCAAGTTCCAAAAACTACACACACTCAGATATCTTCAATACATGCATACATATATATATATATATATATATACTATTCACTTAGCTACAATGAATCCTATTTTTGGAATAGTTAGTTACAAAACCAAGTCCTGAACTACCCAAGGCAATTGGTTTGCCTTTTGATTGATCTGATACCATTGTATTAGGACAATAGGAGGATAATAATAAGAGAGTGCACTGCAAATTTAAAACCAATGGATTCATGAGGGCATTCTTATGATACAGGAGTGCAAAAAGAATAAATAAACAAAAAATTGAAAATGTTTAAGACAACACACCGAGAAACAAATTTTTGTGACCATCTCCCTTCCTTAACTCCCTTCGCCAGCATTCTTTTCATGTGAAAACAGAGACAGATCATTAGGAATGTACGTAGCAATGGACCCTCTATTCATTTTAGTAGGAAAGGAAGAGAGAATATACTCATTCTTCTTTGTTTTCTATTTAACTTTGTCAGAAAAGAGCTGCCCACTCTGAGCCCTTTCCTGGTCAGCCGCTAAGGCCTATGGCTGGCCCGGGATGTAGTCTGATCAAGGTATCAATCCCATGATAATATTAATTGGACAAGTTTGTGTTCATATTCCAAAATAAAGCTATACGGTCAAAAAAAAAAAAAAAAAAAAAAAAACAACAACAACACATTAACAAGTAAGAAAAAGAAGAGAAGGAAATTAAAATCATTTGCCTATAATAGAACCCAAAAACAGCTCTACAGCTCATGGAATGGTTGTAAACATCTATGAACCAAAAACTAAAGTTGATGAATAAGAACAAGAGCCAACCATTTAATAATCATTTGTTAATACATACCCCATAGAGGCAGATCGTCTGAACAATATTCAGCATACCAGAAACCAAGAAGAAAAAGAAGATCAGAATAGGGCAACATAAGTGAAGAATAGAGCTCCAACAAATATATAACAAAAATGAAACCCAAAACCCAACAAAAAGGCGTACAAACCAAACAACACCTCCATACTCATGTTTCCCAATCACATATAGTATGTTTCCAAATCCACATATAGTATGGAGCTATAAAATGGAATATCAAAGTATTACAAGAAATCAAGGATCCTAGATGATGCTCATGCCATCCAATGCAAAAGTGAATATGAATGCAGCCATTGCATTTGAATACCTAAGGGTAAAAATCAAAAAGTTTAAAGACTAAGAAATCAAACACTCAAGGACTCAAGCCTCCTGGAACTCTATGAAATACTGATGCTTAGTATAGGCTCTCAACTATACGTGCTACTGTTTCAGCATATGAAACCATTGTCTCCAAAAGGTGCCTCTATCAACTTAACCACTGATTGCGTTCTGTTAAAATCACCAACCAATTTCACTTTCCAAAGGTTTTTTATTTTTTATTTTTTAACTCACAAAAGTGATACATCTAATTCTGTGGTTAGCTAACCCAACTGGTGAACCACTCTGTCTAAAGTCGCTAAACTGCATACACTTCTGACTGGTCAACTGATACCCTGACACATACAGCCTACGAAGCAAAATAGAGTCAAAATATAGATGCTGTTCTGGAATTATTTGTGAGGGGTACAAGTGATTATAATCTAAGTAGTGAAAAATGCACTAGATTGGCAGTTAGATATTTGTCACGTTGTACACAATATTAGGGAAAGAACTAGAAGAACTATGAGGGAAAAACTAGAGAGAGAGAAATCAATACCTCACGGTGAAGCTTCGAAATCGAGAGAGAGAACTTCAAAATTGAAATCGCTCTGCAATGAATTTCAAAATCGAAATCGCTTTGAGACTAATTTGAGAAATCTAAGCACAGCCTCTCCTAAGATCACTTCCTTTGTGATCGAAACCAACCCCTCTTCTCTCTTCGCAATCTCCCAGAGCTTTAGAGCTTCAGAGCTTCAGATCGATATCGCAGAGAACAAAGGATGAATATATATATAGAGAGAGAGAGAGAATCACCGAAACATAGATTTCGAAATCAAAATCGAGAGAGAGAACTTTGATTAGGGCTACAGCGAGAGATGAATTGATCCGTGAGAGATGAATCGATCCTCGAAATAGAGAGAGAACTTCTATTAGGGCTACAGCGAGAGATGAATCGATCCGTTGAGACGGTTTACAGAGAGAGTGAGAGAGAGAACGAAAGAGAGACTGAGTGAGTGAGTGAGAGATTAGGGCTACAAAATGTATTATATTTGATATTCACCGCTTGCCCATTGGAGAGAGAGAGATAGGACATTCGAAGGCGTTTTGAAACACCTTTGGTTGCTGAAATAGTGCCGTTTTGATTTTTAAAAAAAACGACGTTTAAAAAAAGTCGTTAAGTATTATCAAACTGTGGCGTTTAATAAAACGCTGTTAAATAAACGTCGCCAAAACTCATTTTCTTGTAGTGAAAGGAGCGACTATGTACATGAAGAGTCATTAGTGTTCAAAGAGGTTTTTTTTCTTTGGTAGGTAAGTCAAAATTTTTATACTAAAAATTAGATATTACAATGAAGCTCATTACACATCCAAAGGAAACACACCCTTCGAAGAGGGGAAACATGCCTAACTCTTAAAACATAATTTATCAAGTAGATCTAAATAAGAACAGAATTAGGCCAATGAAAGGTGAAAACAATTGGAACGTATAATGGTTCCTTAAAACCTCCTGTAACCAAAATCTAGCCCATGGTTTTGTGAAAAACCAGCCCATAGTTTTTGGGAAAACCCGCCCATGGTTTGGGCTCATTAGTCATCGCAATGCAACATACCGGAGCTGCAACATATCTGTTTGTTTGTCCCAGTGTTACCAAAAAAATGCTAATACTCTAGCGAATTATGTCATGGAATGCATGTTTTGAAATATGGTACACTTTTGTACCAAAACTTTAATTTTAGAGATCTAAAAGCGACTCCAAAAGTAATTTTCAATATATTTTCTTATAGATGTCCCAAGAGGGAGGGGAGAAACAAATATAATGAACTAAAATCTAATGTGATTGAAATTGGCGAGACAAAATGTCAAAAATAAGTCATAATGCTTATATAAAAATGTGTTGCCCCATGATTATTTTAGAGAAACAACTATGTTTTATTGGATGCTTAATTGTCAAAAGAAAATTATTCTGAAAGTACCCTGAATTATTGAAGTGTAAGTTATACAAGTCTATCCCTCTCGTATCACATTTTAGAGCCTTTAAATAACGATGGCAGCTATTGTAATGGTAACGGTAGCATTGATGCGGTAGCAGGGGTTGTAACGTAGCAATTGCATCTAAAAACCACGGACACTTATATAGAGGTGACAGATTTTCAGGGCTGGAATTGTAAAGCTTCTTCTGAGCTTTGGTGTTTGAATTTGACGGTGTTTCAAGGAGCATCTCGAGAGAGATGATTTGTTGGATCATCTGCGATTTGTTCCACAACGGTCGTCACATCCTAAAGCCTTCTTATTAGAAAGAGATCTTTGTCTTTAAGCTATTGGCGGCAATCTTTGCAAGTAAGTTGAGAAATGTCTTGTTCACTTAGTTGGTGGAGAGGTTTTTCTAGTGGTGACCAGAAAACTCGCTTCCTATTACATTATGCTAGATTCTGGCCAACAATTGATGGCGGTGCTCTCTCTTTTTGGTTGAGTTTTTAAATAATAGTGGGATTTGATTGATGATTCTGTATGCCAGAGATTGTCGTCGAAGGTGGCGGCTGGAGGTCGGGGTTATAATAGTGGGGTTGAGGTGCTGAAGGAGGTGATGAAGGTATTTTAGGGATATTGATAGGTGAAAAGATTAGCAGAACTTATAGATAAATAACTCCGGTCAGTAAGACCAGCCCGTAAGTGTTCCATAAAATTTAACATAAGAGGAAACACATATAAGTTAATATTTAAAGATTTAATGCTCCATTTGTTTGGGTGGAAAACATTTTCTAATGAAAAATATTTTCTACAAAAAATAATTTTCTATGTTTGGTGGTGGTGGTGGTGTAATGAAGGTGGTGGTGGTGGTGGTGTGGTTTCATTAGTAAGACTTTAGTTTGGAAAATGTTTTTTTCCTTTTAAAAGTGGAAAACATTTTTTGCCTATATAAACATGTTTTCTGTTGACCATGGAAAATGTTTTCCATTGTACCAAACACCAGAAAATACGGAAAAAAAAAATTCATAAAATGTTTTCTGTCCAAACAAACAGTGAAAAAGTCATGAAAGCTTGTCAATAAAAAAAAAAAGTAATAACAGTTTGAAAAGAAAAAGATAGAAGGAAGTTCATTTAATCTTGATAACAACTCAAGTCTTATAGAACTTGAAGATTGGATATTCAAAACATATAGAGTTAAGATCTTTACTTAGGTTTTATGTTTTTGTATGTGATTTTAACAACTAAAAAATAAAAATGAGAAAATAGCCTTTCATACAAAATTTATAAAAAACAGAAGCGTAATGGGCATAACAGTAACAACGTTGTAATGGCCTTGGTAGCCGTAACGGGTAGCGTTAAACACCACAACTGTTACATAACGACGTTGTATAATGACTCTGGCCGCTTTTTAAAACCACGTATTACAATCCCGTTCCTGTTCCACGTATTGGAATGATCTGCATTGTAGATAACATAGGTCTGCCCAAAGGTTAACTGCTTAGGCCAACCACCTACCCCGATGACTTCTCCTGGCACAAACAAAATAGCCAGTTTTCTCTAGTAGCTCTATCCACACCCATTGTTAATCTCACCAAATTTTCATACAAAGGTCACCTATCACTATTACAACTCCACCGATTGATACGGCAATGCCCTGGTGGCAGTAACCACCATTACAATTCTCACATCGCAATAAGCCAGTATCACTCCAATAATAGAGAACAAGCACATCCAGCCCATTGAGAAGGAGATGAATCCATACCTTTGAGATCTGCAACACCAAGTAGACCAAGGGGATCTCTTAAAAGGCACATCCCCGCTCCAACCTCTCTAACAATGGCTATTACAACAACAATTTGGAACTAGGGAGGAGCAGCAACCCATTGGTTTAGCCTAGATAGAGATCCTGAGAGGTAGACCTTACCTCTCACTGTTAAGCCCACTGCCACACAAAGAAAAATTTGAGAGAGCTGGTATAAACCCATCGACTAGATGAACCAGGGATTTTCGGGGGGGATTGTAAAGCAACCAAAGAAGAAACTGTGGAAAACCCGAACTTAACCCGAAAAAATAGATATGAAGTGTTCAAGGGTTATACACAACTACACACCCAATATATGAACTTGGAATAACAGGGGTGGATGTCATCGGGTCTCTTGGAGGCGGAAGCCCTCTTACCATGATAGATGAGCCATGGAAAATCTCTAGAGAGAGAAGCTCATGTTAAAAGAGTTTTTCCTCATAAAATTTGATTTTTCAATTTTCTTGGTTGGAAGTTCTCAAACTTAACCTTCCTTATGCTGTGTTTGGTTGGGGGATTTAGAGAGGGATTTGGAAAGGGAAATGGAAAAGGTAGGTGAAATATGAATAAAATATGCCTATATTTCATCTAGTTTCACACACCTTTTCCCTTTCCCTTTCCAAATCCCTCCTCAAATCCCCCAACCAAACACAGCATTAATGTTTTGAAGGATGTCACTGCTGCAAATCAAGGATTTAGCGGCGTTTAAAAAACGCCGCGATAGGTCCTAAAAACGCCGTCAAAACATTTTGTGACGTTTGGCGCCAAACGCCGAAGACGCGGCCGTCGCTATAACTTTATGGCGCTTTAGAAACGTCGCTATATGACTATAGGCGGCGTTTTATAAAAACGCCGCTAAAAGTTCTACTAAACATTAGCATGACGTCACCATGCTATTTAGCGACGTTTTAAAACGCCGCTGTATCTCTTTTTAAAAGAAATCCTGCCTTTGGTGTGATATTTAGTGACCTTTTTAGAAACGCCGCGATAGCCTTGTTTTTTTTAAAAACTTTTTTTAATGTAATTGAACTAAAAAATCCCTGTAATAAAACTGAAAAATAACACTTATATAAAGTTGCTATGTTTAAAAGCCTTTCTATTACATTAATGTACATAAAAGTGAGTGGTGCAAGACTCCCAACTTAACATTGCCATTCACCCAACATACATATCCACAAGAAATGCCCAAAACCGATTAAAACAAGCATATCATATGATCTCCACACATACAAATTCTCAATTGAGTGCTGAAAAAAAAATACAAATCTCTCTCTCTCTCTCTCTCTCTCTCCTGTAGAATATACAAAAGTTTCTCATCCACATCCTGCAAAGAAAATCAGAGCCAGGTGGGCAAAAAAGAAGGGGAAAAAAAAAGAAGGAACCTATACTTCACTTTCTTTTACATTCAATTAAATGTTTTACACACCCAATCAAAATGAGGACCACTGTGGGCAAAAAAGAAGGGGAAAAAAAAATGTAATCGATGTACGTTTCATTCAGTCAATGACTACCAGATGAGTGTTGCATAAGGACCTAGGAAATTTCCCATATCAATAATAACCAATGCAATCAACGACAGTTCCACTAACAAGGAACCTATACTTCACTTTCTTTTTCTTTTTTTCATAAAAAGACGCAAAGAACACTAGATGTTAGCTAAAAAAAAAAAAGCTGCAAATTCCTCTTACATCTTGAATCAGCTCTTTCCCTCAGCAAAATTATCCTTTTGACCTACAGATAAATAAATAATAGTTGTAAATTATAATCTTTTTAAAGAAAATCTAGAACAAAGCAATAAATTCTATCAAAAGCATGAAGACATAAATCACCATTAATAAGAACATGTATATTCCTTGCTTGTTCCAGATTTAATATAATCAAATCTGGTGCCCAAATTTCAGTGAAACCAAACAATTTTTAGATCAGACATGGTTCTAAATGATGAAAATAGAACACCAATTACCTCTGGTGCCCAAATTTCTTCATACTTGCAAGCAATTAGCATTGAACTAATGCCGACCAACTGAAGCTCCCTCCTTGGGACAACATTCATTGAAAGGTACCGATCAACTATGTTAATTGTGAGGTAAAGGGTCTCAGGCATTAGTTCAAACATCCTGTGAACCTCTGTCAACCAGTCTATGAGAATTGATCTCATCTTTGAATTGATTTCAGGCTGCCAATTCATTATCAACATCTGCTGCATCAATGTCTACTAAGTAACAAGGAATAATATACATATACAAATAGAAAAAGTATGTACAGAGGGGAAAGAATTGATGATGAAATTAAAATTGAGAGAAGTCCACACTAACAACCTTACTTCGAGCAGTGAGGATCGAAGTCAAGGTTTTGACCTCATTCCTAGAAGACCCAACTCGCGACTTTCTTGCAATGACAGCAATAGGCTTTTTCAAGTCTGAAAAATGAAAACAGACGAAATTCATAGATCATTTTGTTTGATGCAATTTTTTGTTGGACCTTTTCTTTAGATTTAATTGCTACTTGCTTAATATGGGCAGACAGCACCAATTAATCCTTTCAATCGAGAGCTCCAAGCCATCAGCATCCCAAGGTGTCCCACTTGGAGGAATGGGGTAAGCACTGGTTCAGTTGTCAAGCATGTCATCTTTGCTAATATATAATAGTACAACACTAATTTTGTGTATATTTTTCATTTCCCTAAACTATCCAAAGAAAATTAAATTATGCATTATTAAAATCCTAGTACATGTGACACTTCTCCTATCATGGCCAATCAGTTCTCTAATGCTCTACTCTCCAACTCCTCATCTGCTAGATGTTTTTTATTCAGCTCTAGGAAATATAATATGTTAATAATCTGTTATAATACATTATTGGTGTTGAGTGATCTATTGATTCATGTTTGTAATGCCAATGGCACAAACTATACACATGGTTCATATTTCAAGAGGTGTTTGAGATCTTACTGTCTTATTTTGTAAAGAACATGCTGCATTTTTGTCATGTAAATATTTACTTTCTTACTAGAATGTTGTGTTTGATTTTATATAATTATTTTTACTACAGATTTTTATATCTCGAGACAAAGGGAATAAAAAAGAAAACAGAAAGTAATCAAAATCTAAAAGTATGAGGCAAAGGCATCTTAGAAGGAAAAAAGCCAAGGCACAAGACTGTCAACAGTCCAAATTTCTACAATTATTCACTAATTTCCTACACCAAATCACATCATGTCTTAATAGATTTATAAAAGTGAGAAATTAAAAACTAGTGATATTGGTACTTTTACCTTGTTAGTTCTTCTTGAAGATAAAAAACTAGCTTGAAGATAAAGAGACAACAGATGTACGATAAAAATGCAACGACACAGAAGAAGAAATTAGCAAAGATGAAAGAACTAGAAATGAATCAGAAATCAAGGCATAATTGAAAGAAAATGAACTAGCAGAAATCCTGAGAGAGAGAGAGAGAGAGAGAGAGAGAGAGAGAGTTTCCTGTCATCATATATCCACACTCAGCCTTTAGTTGCAAAAAAAAAAATTTGACTAGTAGTGTACACTGTACCCACCTCAGTATATGTGATTAGGCATAAACTAAGTCATAATCAAGTGACAAAAGCAATCGGCTGATGACTGCCTAATGTTTTCCCTTTCTATGATCACACTCCACCACCAGATGGTATGTTTATATTTTGGACCCAAAAATACCAGTTCTTTAATATAAATTTAGCTCATGATAGTCTCCAATGCTAACATGGAGGGGGAAAAAATATCCACTCAAAACTATCCTAGGTCTCATAGCTAGCTATATTCAAGGAGATGCTTGAAATACAAGTAGCCAAAATTGGAAAGAATAAACCTTCTTGATTGGCTTTAGATGTTCATTGCACATAGAATTGGCAGAAAAGATAACTAATCTAATGCATACAATAAACACAGAACAATGCTTAAGATTATGATGTGGATGGCACAGCGCATGCACTTGAAATATAAAATATATACCTGGGCAATCACAAACTCATAGTTGCTCTTAAAGCGCTTCCTTAATTCGCTCTCGGATTTAGCCAGAATATTCTGTGTACTGCCATTACTGATTCCTGATATAAGAGCAATCAAAGCAGTAGTATCAAAATTTATGAGATCAGCTTGAAGTTCAAGTCCTTTTGTGGAGCAAATTCAGCGTCATTGACATTGACATCCAAGGGGCCTAATTTCATTCCAGAAATGAGAGAGAAGAAAGAGGTAGCCAATTTGAAAGGAATGCAGTCCTCTCTGGTGGGGGTTGCAGCAGCAGCAGCAGTAGCAGACAGGAGCAGGAGTGAATCCTTTAACCCCCCACTTTCTATCTGTGGAATGGAATCCCTATCCGTTGAAAGATCAACCTTCATTTGAAGGACACATGGAGGAGGAGGAGGAGGTGGTGGAGGTGGATATATCCAGTCACCACCACCCTCTAATTCCTCAGAAAGATGGAAATGGAGAAAGTGGAAACCCAAGTCAGAGGAGGCTCCAAATTCATGTTCAAGCTTAGAGCGAATAGTGTCATCAAGTCCATGAACAGAAAGAACATGAAACTGTGTCTACCTATTATGGTCTTCAAACATCTGCAACACCCAAATTCTTTTACACCAAATATACATTGTTTAACTGTATTTTTTATAGGAACTTTGAGTCTAGAGATGCTAAGACTTGCCCCAGTTTTTGGGACAAACAACCCTTGAAGCTTACCTTACAGAATAATTCAATCAAAATCATGGATTTTATTCAAGATTATTTTCACTGCTTAAAAAAATTCAATCAATTCGAGAATACGCAATAAACATAACAAATGAAAGAAAAAGATTATAATACCTGCTTCTATTGCTGCCACTGCTTCCAGTGCTTCCACTGTCAAAGTAATGAAGAAATTTTGGCCCAGCATTAAATCAAGTAGAAATGCTCTACAAATTGACTAGGAATGTTAGGCCGGGCAATAAAATTTCAGGAATGTTGGACCCAACATTAAAATTGAGCTATACAAAATGGGATAGTTAAACAGAAATTTCCTCACAATCTACGACATGAATAAATTGTGCCTTTGCACTGTCAAGTGGAAAGCAACAGTATAGATCACAGATTGCTTTCAAAAGGATAACCTAAAAAAGGCATGAAAACCACATAAAAATTAAGTCTTTAGCATCCACAATTGACAACAATTGAAACTAATAATCTCAAAACTTCATGGACAAAATTTGAGAAAATTAAGTATAGCATAACATCTTCATCAAATTAGACTTAGACACTGACCATTGAATCTAATTGTCATAAAAATGTACTACACATGAATTCTTGAGGTGTTGCAAAACAGAGAGAAATATAGAACAATCTCAAATTCCATAAAAGCAAACCAAACTACGATGATATTCACTAACCTTATGTAGCAAAGCTTCTCTCTGATATCCCTAACAGTCTCAAAGTCAGGAATCTTACTTACCATACCTTCACTAAAGACTCTTATACTCCAATCA
Source organism: Camellia sinensis (assembly GCF_055761805.1). Taxonomy (NCBI): domain Eukaryota; kingdom Viridiplantae; phylum Streptophyta; class Magnoliopsida; order Ericales; family Theaceae; genus Camellia; species Camellia sinensis. The sequence goes on along the minus strand of NC_138965.1, from coordinate 20,217,616 downwards.
AAACAAAAGCAATTACTGTGAAGAACATTAATGGAAAAAAAAAATACAATATATTTGTATAAACATAACAAAAATCTAGATAAAACACTATAAAGAGAACACAAATAAAAGCAAAGTGGTAGTCAAAATCTTTACCTGTTTTGCCCCAAACTACAGGATCAATAAACGGGCCGATCTTGATAGTTCAACCCATTCCCTCTTATCACTAGTCCAATATCCAGATCTGACAATGTGTGATCAATAAGAGTTTTTAAACTTGGAAATAAAAAAATAAAAACTAATTTCTTTAGATCTAGATCAAGTTTAACAAAAGGAAGTACAATAGATTTCATTAACTAAGCATTTGCTAAATCAAGTGCAGGAAGAAGTGTGAGCCCATATTTTATTTATCTTAACAATGAAATCTAGAGCACAAGACGAGCATGCACATAAGAACATAGTTTATTAATTGATGACATGTTCTTCAGAGTCAAGAATTACCACATGAACTTCACATATGCCTCTGCACATTTCATATCATCCTACAAAACATAAAAATGTTTGGTATCTTCTAGAACAACAAGATTCAACAAAACCACAAAGCCTAAATACCTTAACAATCAAAGATGAACTGCCTTAGCTGTCCTACAAAAGCTTAGTTGGTCTATCACATTTTACATAGTAATTCAATAAAATCTTGTTTACAAGTTTCAAGTGGAGCCCTTTCCAATCTCCATCCATCTGTTCTGCCCCTTTACATGTCATCCACTAGTTTCAAATGAAGATAGATAAGTGAAATAAGAAATTCAATAGGCCTAATATGAACTCTAGAAAAGCGATTGCTATAAATGCTTCTTTTTTTTAATTATTTATATATGATCATTTAGACATTAGATTAATAATACTATCATAGCATATGACACCTGGACACCATATAACCGGTCCAACAATTTATTTCAGCTTTCAGCCACTAACATGTGAGAAAATAACACTTACTTTTCTCTTATAAATGAGGAAGTCTCACTAATATGCTATTAGTTCTTTACTTCTTACTTTGTTGGCAAATATTTTCAGAAGACGTGCATTTGATTACAGTCTAAACTAGAAGCAAAAGTTGTGAAGCAAAAGTTGTGAAGCAAATTGATCATTATTTTATCAGTAATCAATAATGAGACTTCTAGATAGCTCAATTGCCTACACTATATCTATATCAGTCATCACTACTGTCAACTGATTAAACCAAACTGGAATTCATAACCCAATAGAGCTCCATAGAACAAAAAAAATATACAACACAAATCTGACTAATAGTAAGTTATATAGAGTTAACCAATTTAGATGAATTGAGACTAGCATTTATTTATTTTAGAAAATACATAGAATGGCAATTACATAGAAGAGAGAATACATATAGAACAGAACCTCTTCAACTGCCTTCTCTCTAAGGCTTCCCCCAATTCTCGATCCTTCTCTGCACAAACAAAAATCAACAACCAAATCAACATTGTACTTTAACAAATCAAAAATCGAAAATTTACCGAATAGTGATTTGAGCAGAACAATAAGTAAAACTAGAAACGAAGAAGATAATGATTTAAGCAAAAAGTGGAAACAGAGCATAAAAGAAGAGATTCACAGAGCTGAAGAAACGTCTAAGAAGAAGAGTTCCAAACAGAGCACAGAAGAACATCTAACCTCTGATCGAATAAGACGAAGATCACGGATCTGAAGAAGAGTTCCAAATCACGGTGCTCAAAATCGAACTTCAAAATCGCAATCGCTCTGTGCTCAAGAAGAAGAATCACCGAATCAAGAGAGAGAACTTCGTATTGATTCGATCCTCTGCAAGAAAGAGAGAGAAAGAGAGTGAGGGAGAGATTCGAACTTCATATGCAGACGGCGGTGCTCAAAATGGGGTTATCAAAATAAAGGTTTAGAGAGACAGGATAGGGTTTGAGGAGAGGCAAGATTCGGAGGCGCTTTTCAAACGACTTCTAGTCACAAAACTGTACCGTTTTAATTAAGAACAATTGCGACGTTTAAAAAACGCCGTTAATTTTTAAAAAAGCTGACGTTTAATAAAACGCCGTTAATTAAACGCCGTTAAATCCCCAAATTCCAGTAGTGTGTAAAGAGTTTGATCTAAAGATTGAGTCAAATTCTTTGAATTATTAAGAATCTATTTAGATTATGTAGGAATTTGTGAAGAGAAAGGAAAAGAGAGGGGAAAATTTACAAAAATATAATTTAAATTTTGGTCACTTTTCCTTTTCCTTTCCCTTTCCCACCAAAAATCTTTATTGATGTTCTTGTTTTTTGGTGCTCAGATTGCAGGCACGGATCTCTTTTCCTTATTGCAACGTTTCTAGTGCCCAAACTTGGACCATAACTAGTTAGACAATTGATCTCCACAATATATATATATATATATATATATATTTTATAAATACAATTGATCTCCACAATTTGTGAGTCCTTTTATACTTACTAAGCCATATTTCATTTATTAGGTTGCATCAATATTTGAAACTATCTTGTCAACTTACCTGTGATTTTAGCTAAGATCAAGTTCCAATTGATCTCTCTCGGTGTGTCTTATTTTTCTTTTTCTAAGCCCAGGGATGGAGAGAAGAAGAAATTTGATAGTTTATGTTATTTAAAAATGTAGTATAGATAATTATGGAGATTTAGGTATTGGCATATTCCCATCAAGCTACACAATACGGCTCCCATGTACTTATTGAAATGTTGACAACCAACTCATCAAAAGGCTCAAGCTGTAACGAGAGAAGTAACTTTATTATTTATATCCTCAATATACTCTTCACATGTGGCCAGGCTCTTCTCCATAAGTGGGTCAAACTATGGAAATCTTCTCCATAAGTGGGTCAAACTATGGAAATGTGACACGCCACTGGCACGCCGACACGCAAAAATTCAAAAAATGTGAAGCACGACATATATATGAATATTAAGTCAAAAAAAGAAAATTGGTTTTGTGTTTCATGTGCGACCAAGTGTTGGGAAGTGTTCAACAAGTGTTCTCTGTTTTTGCCAATTTCACACTTGATAGAGGAGCAAATCAGATCCCCAGTTCCATTTTTAACTGAAAACATGACCTGTTGTTGTTGGGACTCTGCTAACATTTCCTGGTAGAATCTGGAATTTCTGTATTGAATTTGCATGATGCTGATGTTAAACTTTTTTAATGGCTATGGGGCCTTTCTTTTATATATATTATTTTTTATGTAAGTTCTTTCATTTGGGTTGTGCTATACATAGTTTTTGAGGTGAAATAGTTTTACTTTAGTAGGCCTATTATACCCAACATTGCCTTGTAGCATCTGCTTTGTGTTGTGAGATTAACAGGCAATGGTTTCGTACTCGGTTGGATTAACATGTGGGGTTATAATAAATTGAGTCGTGTAGTAGATTGTCTAAGTTCAGCTTAAAAACTTAATAAGTTTCAAAATGTATTCGAATTTGGCTTTTTTACCTTTCGAGTTGATTTTAAATGAGTTTTAATCGAATTGAACTTAAGTAGTTTAATTTGTTTATAATGCTTATAAGTTTGGTGAGTCAAGTTCAAATCAAACTCAAAAAATAAATGAATTCCAAATTGTGTTTAAATTTATGTTATTTATATGATTTCAAATAACTTTTTAATAAATCTCCTGCTCCAACCTTATAAAGGTACTCCTATTTAGTATTTTACATATGCTAGCACATCTATTATCCTTGTCAATATTTATTGTGTTATCAAAGAGAGAAAAATGAAACTAAAAAGGTAAACTTATCTAACAAATTGTTATTGAAAGAAAATTCTGAAAGCATCTCAATTTTCAGTGATAAACACTTTCTTTTTGAATTTTTGAAAATTGTTTTGATTAGTGTTTCTATCTTTGTATTTTATTTATTAGTTTATGAAAACATGTAAAACAAAAATTAAGGAAGAAAACATCAAAAATGTAAACTATACCGACAAAGTTTGAAATGAAATGTTTTTAACAAAAATCCTCTCTTTTATTTTTGTCTAAGAAATCTAGCTGGAAGCAAAATATTATCATTTTTTTTTTGTAATTATTTTTAAAAAATTTGTACTTGATGCTATGTCTTTTGCTGGAGTGCATGTAATGAGTGTTATCAGTTTTATGTGAATTGAAATTTGGGAGAATATGGCGTAATTTTATTATAATTGTAAATGTTAGGAACTGACCCTTCCTAATCAAGATCAGTGAGACACAAAATAATAAATAAGAAAGAAAAACAAATCAAAACAAATCTCACACACAAGAACATAAGGATTTACGTGGTTCACCCCAGAATGAGGCTACGTCCACGGCTGCTGCGGTTTTTACTATGATCAAAAAAATACAACTCTCTCTTAACCTAAAAGAGGCGCTCGCTTATCTATTTATAAGTATAGAATTAGGATTACATGGAAAAAATATGAAAATTACGAAAGTATCCAAAAAATTTCAGTCAAGGGGTAAACCCGCCCGGACCCCGCTCCCCCTTGGAGGGAGCCCCCCAAACCCCCTATTGAACCCAGTGTTTGAGTGAATAGTACTTATTACGGTCCACCGACCCAACAGCAGAGTTATTTGTAATTTTTTTTAAAAGATCAACATAATTTACTCTTATTTTTTTATTTCTATATTTGATATTGTGTGAAGCAATTGATTGTTTCATATGCGCATGTTCAAAGCTCAGTCATAACAAATGATAAATCATAATTCATCTTTTGTCACTCTTAACTCTTGGAAAAGTTTTTATGCATAATAATAATAGTAGTGGTAGAAGTAGGAAAACCCTCCAGTTTCGATATTTATTTGTTATGCATTTTTATAATAATATTATGTAAATTTTTTTGTTAAAATTACAGTAATTTATGATTTAAATATAAACTTGTGTATTTTACAATAATGTTAAGTATTTTTGTTGTAGTGCTGCACATTTTGTGGATCAAAAATGTTTCAATGAAAATGTATAATATTATCACAAAGAGCCGTGATTGAGGCCTCGAGACTGAGGCGCGAAATTGCCTCGAAATGCAATTTTTTTTTTTTTTTTTTTTGTTTGTTTTTTCTGGGCTAAATCATTGCAGAAAAAAATAAATAAAAATAATAATAATAATAATAAGCAAAGCATCAACCCAGCAAAAAAAAAAAAAAAAAAAAAAACCAAATTCGAGGCAAATTTGAGCCAAAAAATTTGAGGCCTCAATCATTTTTGTATCACAAAAGAGAATACATAACCACAAATTGTTGTAAAAGATTGCATAACATCTATTAGAAAAATATGCAATATATATCAAAAAATACATAGCAAGGTATAGTCTACCAGGGTTGCATACTGAAGAGATTTCCATAATAATAATAATGGGTGAAACAAACCACAAAGTTGGAAATGTTCATGAAAATCAAATGGGCAAGTAGAAATGCTTTGGATAGTGGTGGTGTATTGATAATTAGAAGCAAATGATTACTTTAAAAAATAGAAGCAAAAGATTACAAGGGAATCATTGAAGAAAAAAAAAGAAAAAAAACTTTAATGCATGTATGTTTATTCCATACTTAGTGACTTGATTATAATAATAAAAATAACAGGACTCAAAGAACAGGACTCAAACTATACAAATTAGGGAGATTTACCAATAAATCCCAAAATTTGAACTTATGAACCAATTGGTCCTATTTTTATTCTATTAAACCGTTTAGTCCCATTTAATTGTGAGGGACCTAATTACCCTTATGTATCCTATATTTGATGCGGCTGGGGGCTTCAATGTGTGGCTCACGTGCACGATTAGTAAAATGGATGTGTGGTGTGTTGCATGTGATACACTGCCATGGCGTCACACAATGGCAAACCGCTGTAAGGGGTTTTTATTTAGGCTGGGCATTCTCTCACTCTCAGCATTCTCTCTCTCTCTCACATAGAGACCCAGCCACACACATAGCTCCTCTCTCTAGCAGACACAAGACGCCATTAACACACACAGCAGCAGATCGAACACATGTGATTCCATATCGAACACATCGAACATCATCGAACACATCATCATCCGAGGGCAATGGCGATGGCTTCAACACATCGAACACACTGATACATCGAACACATCGAACACACTGATACACGCAGACACACAGATAAAACACATCGAACACCATCGAACACACATGTGATTCCAGATCGGACAAATCGAACACACTGATACACGCACACACACAGATGGAAGACACTGATACATGCAGACACACAGATGGAACACCATTGAATGCGACCTGGGGAACCTCTCAAATAGTCTGGACCCGACCGACCCAGATCTCGGAGGACGGTTCTGGTTAAAGCTCTGGTTCTAGGTCCGGTCCAGCGCCTTAGGAGGAGGAGGAAGATAGTCTTCTTCCGGATCTTCAACGACCCAGATCGAAACTTCATCGGTTGGGTTTTGGGGGTTCTGGGTTTCCTCCGGAACATCGATCTGGAGATTGAAATCTGGAATTTGCAGAGTCTCATCGGGTTGAGGAACGAGATCGGCTCGGCAAACCGGACAAGTCACATGAGAATTGAGCCAAGCATCGATGCATTCGGGGTGAAACACATGGTCGCATTTGGGGATCAATCTGAGATTCTCAACGTCTTCGAATTCATTGAGACAAACACATGGTCAAGCCCTCTCAAACACACTGATGCACGCAGACACACAGATGCTTCAACACACACTCACACACACACACTAATACACACACACGCGCGCGAATCTCTGAGGGTGTGCCACACCGGAATGAAAGTGGGACCAAATCAGTGAACCAAAAATGACAGTTTGTAAATCAATGAAAGGGCACTCTCGTCCACAGAGTGAAACAAAAATGAAAGAAAAAAACAAAAGGGACCAAATCAACACATCAGCAGGACTATTTTGTATAATAGAATAAAAGTGGGACTATTTGGTATAACAGTTTGTAAAGTAAGATTTATTGGTAAATATCCCTACAAATTATGGAATCTAATCATGCTTGTATCAAAAGTACAAAAAAAAGTATCATATCCTTGGAATGATTATACTGTGGAGCACATGACAAAGACCTCCCAAAGGGTTAGTAATATGATGTTTATTGTGTTATTTTAATGTTGTAAAATTTGCTACTAACTTGAGAATTTCAAGTTTGAATTGTTTAGAATTAATTGGACTAGTTCAGTTGATTCTCTATAGGGGAAGAGGAAAAGAGCATGTTCTGTTTTGTTTTTATTTTTGTTTGTGTTTGTGTTTTTTTAAGTTTTGTCTCAAAACAATCTCGTTTTCAGGCACTACAGAATGCATTACAGACAATGCACAACATAAGATCAATTTGATTTCCTATATAGGGGACTAGTTGTTGGACTACCAATGTAATTCTCTTTTCATTGAAAATAATCTCCTATTAATTGAGAAAGAACAAAGTTTGAATTACTTAAATTTCAGTTGAAGTCAAAACACTCCAAAATTCTATGAACAAATTCAGTGGGAAAATATTTTAAAACTTATTTATTTATTTATATCAATTGATAGAATAAATTACAAATATCATGACACTTACATCAAACTGAACAATCAATTATTAAAAAAAAAAAAAATCAATACATGCATACAACAAATTTAACAAATCCAAACAAGCCTGGGAAATACAAGGGACGAACACATATATGTATGTATATATGTAGGATAGTTTAAACACATCAATTTGGTGCTAACCTTTATTTTACACAAGGGGCAACTTGTGTAGAGACAAATGTTACCCATTTTAAAACCTATTTTCCTTATTGAGAAAGGTAATTTTGACATTTTATAGTCATTGTGTGGCATTTTTATATGGCGTAGAATTTGTTGTTTTAATGTGGATCATGATAATGATAATTCAATAGACTATCAATAAAGAAAAAAATACAGTTAATTACAACAACAACAAAAAAAAAAACTAAACTCAAGTTTTCATATATTTTTCACTTTAAATTTCAGTATTTTAATTTTGACAAACTAAGTCCTGGAGTTCCATCCGTGTTTCAATGTGACCTCTCGTCCATCTCCGTCTACGTAAGGTAATGGAGAATGAAACACTGTAGTTTAAAGTGAAAAATACGTGAAATTTTAGAATTTTTTGTAATTAACAATTTTTTTAAAAATTAAAAAGGGTTAATTACCAACAAACAAAAAAAAAAAAAAATCAAGGTTTCACACTTTTTTACTTTAAACTCCAATGTTTCATTTCCCATTACCTTACGCAGATGGAAATGGACAGAGGACCACATTGAAATATAGATGGAACTATAAGATTTAATTTGTCGAAATTGAAACATTAGAATTTAAAGTGAAAAATACGTGAAATCTTAAATTTTTTTTTTTTTGTAACTAACCCAAAAAAAAAATTATAACATTTTACATATTTTATTTTAATATTTTTTTTTTTGTTATTGTTGTTGATATTTATCAAAACTATTAATAATTTATTGATAAGTCATTATCATTTTCCTTTTAATTTTATATAGTAAATACAAGATTAATCATTCTATGAATGACCAAAATGATGTATTTAAATATATAGTCAAAGACAACCCCACAGGAGGGAGGTGGGAAAGGAAGGATGAGGGCTTGTGGGGCCCAAATATGATCAAGGCTATGGCAATGCGTGAAATCAAAACTATTGGTTTGTTTTTAAAATGTGTGAAATGATAGGACACAAATCATATTTTGTGTTAAATTTTTTTTTTTAAGTTGATTATTTTTAAAAGATTATAGAGTTAATTATTGTTAAAGATAAAGATTAATAGGAAAAGGCATGTGCACTTTAAAAAAATTGTGTATATTGTATATATCTTGTATGAAGAGTATAGTTTTTATTACAAGAATAAAATTTTATTATAAAATGTATTGATTTTTTTGCTTATTATAAAAAAATATAACTTTTTTATTTATCACAAAAAAATATAATATTTAAAACAAAAATCGTAACTTTCATGACCAAAATTTGAAGCTTTCACCATAAAAATAGTATCTTTTTATTGTAATATTTCTCAAGATTAATTTTTTCTCTCCCACTATGATATTTTTTTGTTGTATGAATTTGTTAATTTTTACCCATTATGAGTTATATTTTGTGGAGATTGTTGAACTTCCAATTATATATTGTTAGATTATAATTGAACAGTTTGATATAATTATTTTTATATTTATAAATTAATGTTCTACCAATTGGCAAAAAAAAAAAATCTAATCTCCTCGTTTTCCCATCTTAAATACACAGGTTAATTCCAATTAGCATCATTGCATTATTAAAACATTGTTTTAATTATTTTTTATTTCCATTAAAATCTCATTTTTAAGTGACATAATTAAAATAATTTTTTTAATAAAAATATACGGATACTAATGAAATAGGAAAAATCTTGTATATCGTTCGCATAACAAATTTTGTCAACATGAATAGTATCAGATAGATGAAAAGGTAATATTACAAAATTAACTTAAAATATAAAGGATTGAAATTATACATTTTGTAATGAAAAGTAAAAAGATTTGGAAGAAAACAAATGTGGTCACTTCATTCACACTCACCCTAAACCAAAGCCGGGGTAAAAGAAAATTTGTATGGTAAAAAGTCAACAAAGGACAACTACTCCCTTTAAAGTTTCTATTCTTCCAAATGATCATTGAAGACAAAAAGGAAGGAATATCTTATGAAATTTTCTTTCAACCATATTTTGAGAAATTATTTTTTCTTTTCTTTTTTTTTTTTTTTTAGATTCATAAAATAGATATGCAGATAGGCTATTCTAACATATCCATCAGGAAGTATTGCCCCTTAAAACCTACAGCATATCTGCAGAGAACCCCACCGCATCTACGTCCGGGCCGAAACTTAGGCCCCCGCGTGCTCCAGGTGTTAAGGAGTATATTTAACCCTAATAAGGGGTTATGGAGACTCGAACCCAAACCTTGGATAAGGGATTCAAAAGTCTTATCCACTGAACCAACCCCTTGTTAGTTTTTTCTCTTTTCTAAACACACAAAGAAAGGAGGAAATCTCAAATTAATTGGATAATAGAATTATCAATGAGGTGCCAGTCTGTTATGTGTTTGGTATAAAAATAAAAATAAAAAATAAAAAATCTTATACTTAGCACCAATATTTTCTCTGTGTCAAATTTATATAGTGTGATTAATTTTAGATTGTTTCACTAATAAACAATTGTCCCAAAACGAAAAATAAAAGAAGACAGCACTAAAGTGAGTGCTATGTTGAATTATTTTATACTATATTATAGTTAAAGTTGAAATTATCATTGTTTGGTTTTAATTTTCAAAATTTAATTTTTTAGAAACTAAATTTTTTGTTTTCTATATTTTTTATTTGTAGTATTTTTTTTAATATTTTAAGTTTTTTTTAAAAAAAAATTTAGATGCACCTAACTTAGATATACCTAAAAAGCAAAATATTTATAAAAAATATTTTAAAAATCAATAAATATATAAAAATATGAAAAATGTACTAAATTGTCTTCTTCTTTTTTGTATTTTTGATATTTAGTAAATTTTTTAAAGATTTTTTTCACAAATATTATACATATTAAATATATCTAAAAAGTAAAATAATTCTTAAAATATTTTAAAAAATCACTAAAAATAAAAACACATAAAAAAATAAAAAATAAAAAATAAAAAACTTAATTTCTAAAAAATTAAATTATGGAAATTGAAACCAAACTTTGTCTCTCTAGCATGGGAAAGACAAATAGCATCTCCAAGGGATAGAACAAGAAATTGTTTATGGCGAACCCCAAGCACAAGTGACAAATGCATAGTGATATGATATCATAATCCCACTAACAATTCAAGTTTGAAAATTTTGCAATGGATAAAGAACAATCCAATAGCTGCATTGTGGTAATGCTTGAATTTATTATTATGTTTAAAACAAATTACACTTTGTATTGGTATATTTTATGCTTAATCTTACTTTGCTATTTATTTTTTTAATTGTTTCAATCAATTCCTTAGATTTTAAGTCAAATTACATTTAAGCTCAATCATACGTAAGAGACTAAAGTAAGGTTTTAAGAAAAGTATAAGATTGTTAAGGACTAAAGTGAAGTGATTAAAATGAGCCTTTGATAAAAGTGAAGGGGTAGGAAAATGTAATTAATAAATGATTGTTGTCTGTTAGTTTTCGAAACAGAGATAACTTAATAGTAACTTGACTAGAAGTCTGGAAGTTGACTGAGACAATTAATAAGGTAAGGGCTAAAGTGAAATTATGAGTAAAATGTAAGAATGTAATAATTTTCCCTTATTTTTACAATCAATAGAAAAAATAGGGCAAAGAAACAACATTATGGAGTGGTGAACCTCGAATCACATTACTCTAAGTATCCACCATTATTATTTAAGAACTAAGATAGAAAAGTGAAACTATATCGGTTAATTTGATAAATCAAGAATAAATAATTTTTCTAAATTTTTTAATCACACCTTTATAAAAATTGAGGTGTTTCTAATTTTTCTTGGAATTTTTTTTCATTTTATCCTCAAATTATTTTTTAAAAATCAATTAGGCCTATATATTTTTAATTATATCAATTTTACATCTAACATATTCGAATATGGTTCAATTTAATAATTGTTGTTGTCTAAAATTAGACGAATTTTGTTAATCATGCCCCGAAACTCTTTTTAGAGGAAAAATGAAGTGTTTCTCGCCTTTGTAAAATAACTTTACCAGTGAAAAACAACCATAACAGTAATAGTCATCTTCTCTCTAAAAGCTCTCGATGAGGGTGTTAGTTTACCAAAAATATTTTTATTCATGATAAAAAAATCTAGAGGAAGAAATTAGCTCACTTAAAGTAGGAGATGAAGCCCGAATAAATATAAAGGGAATAAGATTCACATGTTAACCTCTAACTGAGGTACAGAACTTCTAACCAATCGAATTATTGGTTAATTCACATGACACGTGCTTGAAAATTGAAATTTATATACACTTCCTTATAAATGCATTTAATTTTTTTTAATATATAAAATATGCGTGACATAATTCTTAATTCATATTAAAGGAAAAATTTTAAAATATATTTATAAAGAAGTTGAGTGAAAATACATTTCTTCATAAAAATAAGATAACGAGAAACTTAGCTACTCAATCAATTATGCCAAAGAAAGTGAGTCAAAGGATCCAATAAAGCAATTGTTAGAATTTATGGTAGGGAAAAGAAGAAGAAAAAAGAAAGTACTTGAATGAGTTGAAAACGAAATGATGCTCTTATTTTCAATATATTTTTCAAAGACAATAATAACTAAGTTTATTTTGACTTTCTGGAAGAATGATTTTTTGTAGGGTATTATATTCACCTCCTCTGAGTTCTGAAAAAAATATCGTTAGTTCATATTTTTTATATAGTTATACTGATCTTTTTTTTATAAGATTAAATTGACCGAAACTAATGCATATAATGGACAAATATTCAAATAAATAAAAATAAATATATTTTATTAGATTAAGATGACAATAAAATTTTTTTTCCATACGATTAATGAAATATTGATAAAAACATGTGTTATGTAAATGAAAATCTTAAAAGATGTTAGTATAATTATGTTAAAAGTGTAGGATCAATTATATTTTTCTCAAACTTCAGGGGTGATGAAATAATTTATCCTTTTTTTTCTTGTAACCATAATTTAAAAAAAAAAAATCAAAAATCAACTTGCTTCGTTGTTTATCAAGAGAAGAAATCAAAACTTCTTCAAGTGGAAAGAGAGAGCTGACCATTCAAAGCACTCAAACGTAGTCTTTCAATTTCACCCAACAACCTCTTTATGAATTCACCAACCCAAAACACATTGAGAAAATATCATTTTAGGTAAATTTGGATGGTTATGAATTTTAAATGGGGAAATTACCATTCAGGCTAGATTTTGAAAAAGTATTACACATTGTTGGAAAATTTTATGATTTTAATTATTAATATTTATAATATTTATTATTTTTTTATAAATTTTCTTTTCCTAACATTACGGAGGTGTAATTTTCCCATTTTAAATTAAGGGATTTAAGGTTAAATGAATATAAAAATAATTAAACAAGTTCTTGAGATAGAAGATATATATTTTAGCAGGATCCCTAAAGTAAAACAGAATTCCTAGTCTGATTTCAAATAACTAGTTTTATTTAGTGATTTTAAATTCATCATGATAAAACTATTTAATTTAGGGATTTTAGTTTAAGGTTTCTGATATTAAGATTTTATAAGAAAAAAATGGTATGTAATATTTTCATAACAGTTAAGTCTCTTAACATTTTTATAGAGAAATTTTGATACAGAGAAATTTCAGCACAGGAAAATTTCAGCACAGAGAAATTTCAGCTCTTCAAAGAGAAATTTCACAGAAAAATTTGTCTGTGAAATTTCTCTGTGACAAGTTGAAATTTTTCTAATAATATTATTGAGAAATTTTAACTAATAAAAAAAATATATTGGATTTCAAGAGTTTGAGAGTGATGCTTCACTAATTTTCCCTTTAATTTAATCTTGAAATAAATATATTATCGTATCCAAATTTGGGCTATTTTTCTTGAATAATTTAAGTTGTCGTTTGGTTAGAGCTTTTTTAGTTGGTTTTTTTTGAGTTGGGATTGTTTTAGCTTGAGACTAAAAAGTTCGTTTGAATTGACTTTTTTGACTTTTGAAAGAAAAAAAAAAGTGAAATTATTATAATTTGAATGTAACATTTTATCTTATTGACTAATTAATCTATTTTGTCTTTTATATTTTTTTAGTCTCGTACTTCTTTTGCCAAACAAAGCCTAACATCGACTCATTTGTTTTGAAATCAACATCCATGTGAATCGAACCACTAAAATAGGGTATTGATTTACAAATGGGTAGGAATGTTTTCAGCCGTGCCTTATACCCCAGTGGGGGTCGCACCCCAGTGAGGTGGCGCGCCCCCACTGGCTGCCAACTCAAAAATAAAAAAAAAATATATATATATAGTTTTTTCTGCCCAATCATGGGCCTCCACCTCACTGGGGTCGACCCCAGTGGGGGTATGAAGCATTTTTCTTTTGGATATACATTCTAAATTGTTATTCCCCTAAACATATTTTCTTCTACCCTCGTTATTCATGAAAATGTGCTAGTAGGTGACCTGTATAATATACGTATTATTTTTTCTAAAAAAAATATTTGATTGTACGATGTGTGTTATAAAAGAATAGTTTTAATTTTAATTTAAACTTAAAATTAAAGTATAATTTTAATTATTTATTTTGATAATATTGACGCTATCGTTCTATAAAAGTGTTACTTGAATACTTATATATATATATATATATTAATTTTAGTTAAATTATTTGTGTATTTTGATAATTTTAGTTCTATCATACTATAAAAGTGTAATTATCGTATAATAATTTTGTATGATATATATTAAATTATAAGATAGTAAAATAAATACTCATTTTAATATTAAAAATAATAGTTAAATTAAAAGAAGAATTAGTAACATAAAATTAAAAATAATTTTAACTATTTAATTTTTTTTCACATTCATTTGGAAAATAAAAATATGTAGAAATAGAAACTTTATAAAATGTATTGAAAAAATTAAATATAAATATGTTATAATTAGATTATCATATAATGATTTTATATGATATATATATATATATATATTAAATTATAAGATCATAGAATAAACACTCTTAATTAAATTAAAATATCAACTATATAAAATAAATTCAACAACGACTAACCAAGAAAGAATCGCATAATAACATTTAAACCAAAAAAATAATAAATGAAAATATTCAAACGAAGATACGTCTCAGTGTGAAAAGTGATTAAGCATCTCTAATATAATATCAAAATATAAAAGAACTTATTGTTCAACAATTGAAAAAATAACACAATCAATAAATCCAAATTTTAAAAATTCTTCGAGAGTATCATTGTTGTAATTATGTAAAATCATGTAGGAAAGATTTTGTACATGTTTGATTGGGTGGATTAGAGCATGGGATTGAGATTATTAATCTGTGGGCCCAAGTATCCTATGTTTGTTTTAACATTTTAGTTTAGGATTATTAATCCAATGGATAATTAATCCAACAAATTTGTAGGATTATTAGTAATGGGGTAGGGGTGAGATTATTAATCCAATGGATATTAATCCAATTGGATAGTGAATACTACACTAATTTAATAGGATTATTAATACTTCACTATTAGTCTTGTGAATCAAACATGACCTCAAAGTATAATCCATATAGAATTTGTAATTAGATTTCATGTAAAACTCAAATTGGGTTTGTGACAGAAGTAATTCTCAAATAGAGCCCATAAAAAAATTAATATTGAGTTTGTGGATTATCTAAATTTACGATGAAAAATATATAGAAAATAATTCATATAAAATAGGTAAAGTTAGTATAATTTAAATTAGGTTTGTATAAAACTTTATATGTAAATAGAAAATACATGTTAATGTGACTTTTTTTTATAAAAAAAAAAAAAAGAGTAAACCCTTAGGATGTGTCACATAAGAAAAGAAAAAACACAACTTATATATATATATATATATGCTTTAAGTAAGTATACTTTTTGATTTTTTACGTGTAGAAAAATAAAAAGGTGATTTGATCCTAAAAAGATAACAAGTGTGTACTTATTAGTACATCCCAAACAAGTCTTTAATGTAACTTACAGTAATGTGGCATGATAGATATAAATTTTTAATATGTTACAAATTCAATCATATAGAACCAACTTTCTTGACATATTATTATGGATGTATTTGTAAGCTAAAATTGTAGGTCTGTACCATATCTCAAAAGTTGAAGCCCCTCAAAACATGATCCGTAAATTTAACCATAATAAAAAAAAAATGGGAAACACTATGGAGTGTGTACCATATGTATCTTATAAGTAAAAAAAATGCGGCATAACTTTAATTTTTTAAGGCATAATTAATATATATATATATATATATATATCATAACTAAACACAACATGAGGCATAACTAAAGAACTCGTAAGTTATATCAAAATAATATCATAACTAAAGAAGAAAATTGATTATAATTAAAGAAGAAAATAATATAACTAATAGTGCATATGATATATCCTTTTAAAATATATATATATATATATATATATTAGAATTTTTCTAAAAAAATACAGTAGTTATTGATTAATTTAAAAATTAACTATTTAGACCCAATCACCTATCACATCATTAAGAATAAATTTAACGATTATATTATAAAGATATTTAACATTTTCTTGTTATTTGTAGTACTCCACGGTAATGAAATATATTTTCTCATACCAGTAGCAAATATCACGTATAGTGATTAAAAAGAAGAGAAAAGATTATTCAAGTGGAATGTATTTAAAAAAAAAAAAATCAAAATAGTAAAAAAACTTTGCAACATTAAAAAAATAATTTTATAAACTTTCTTTTATCAAATTTGATATTAATTTTTCAATATACCACTAAAATGTTTTTTTCCTTAAAAGAATGGGACGTCTCCAACTTTAATAGATAATTAGCAATTGACCCGTGCAATGCACATATTATTCTTTTTAAAAATATTTGATAATACAATGTGTGTTGAAATAGAATAATTTTAATTTTAAATTAAAAATAAAAATAAAATTAAAGTATGATTTTAATTATTTATTTTAATAATATTGGCTCTATCATTCTATAAAATTGTTGCTTGAATACTTATATATATTAATTTTAGTTAAATTATTTATGTATTTTGATAATTTTAGTTATATCGTATTATAAAAGTATAATTATCATATTATAATTTTGTATAATATATATTAAATTATAAAATAGTAATAAATATTCATTTTGATATTAAAAATAATAGTTAAATTAGAAGAAGAACTAGTAACATAAATTAAAAGTAATTCTAACTATTTAATTTTCTTTTATATTCATTTGGAAAATAAAGATGTGTAGAAATAGAAATTATATAAAATAAACACTCTTAATTAAATTAAAATATCAACTATATAAAACAAATTCAACAACGACTAACCAAGAAAGAATCACATAACATCTAGACCAAAAAAAAATAATAATAATAAAAACATTGGGTAAATTACAAATACACCCCCTGAGGTTTACTTAAAACACAAATTGCCCCCTGTAATTTGAAAAATTACAAATAACTCCCTGTCAGAATTTTTTATTTAACATAATTAATTGAAAAAGTGAAATTTCTAACTGTTCACCTATACAATAATAAAATTATCTGAATTATTAATTGAAATAAAATTTTAATATTATTAAAAACTGTTAATTAACTTGATAATTTATTAATAAAATGACCTATTTGTTGTGAAATTAGAAACCTTAGAGGACATAATATAATTTCTAAAATCATAGGGATAATTTGTAATTTAAGTAAATCTCAGAGAGTGTGTTTGTAATTTATCCTAAAAACATTCAAACAATAAATACATCTAAATGTGTGAAGTGATTAAATTATATTTACCATGAAAAATATATGAGAAAAAATATTTGTCAAATTGAGTTTATATAAAATTAAGTTTGAATTTATGTAGAATTCTATATGTAATTAAAAAAATACATGCTGACATAGCTATCTTAGAAAAAAAGAAACCCTCATAATGTACCATCTAAGTATGAAAAAAATATTATTTTTAATAATATATATATATATATATATAATTGGACTATCCAGCTAGGTTTTATGAGCTTGTTACATTGGCTAAAATACCTAATAATTCTTGTTTAACTATCTCCTTAGAAATGCTCTTACATGGTTCTCCTTAATGATTCAATCCGTTAATTATCAAAACTCTTATATGTAGATTATTTACAAATTAAATTAAAATTTTATTTTGATAATTGTACACATAATTTTGTCAAATTTATTTTCAAAAAATGAATAGTTTATATTTAAAATCATAGTTGAATGTTCATTTTTATTGAAATATATATGTTAAATCACGTGGTTATAATTATTGTTATTTTTTTTTAAAAGTGATATATGCACAGAAATCTAAATTAAAAACAAATCAGATTATAGGACATGCAGTTGACCCACAAATTCGATAGTCTAATTCTTTTAGGCAAAATGGAGATGATCCAGGCCCTAATGGTTATATTATGTATTAACTAGTTAATTTTTTTCATAAAATTACATTTTAGTGAGAATAAGTAAAAATAATCACAAAATTGTGGACATTCACGTCAGTTATGTGCCACGATAAAGGCATGTTATAATTTTTACTTTTACTACAGTACAAATTTGTACTATAAACTCGCATGTTCCAATTTTTTTTTTTTTAAAGTTGATTCTTAATAATAATAATATAACACTTAAGTAATACCAAAAAAAAAAAAAAACTCAAATTGAAAGAGAGAAACCCTCAACATATAAATGGTAAAAAATACTCACATGTGACTGACTTTCTAAAAAGTACAAAAGTTCTAGCTAAATGAGTTAATCCTATTAATGAAAAAAGTAAAATTTGACATTATGATAATAAAATTATATAATAGAATTAATGAGGGAAATAAAAATATGTTTAATCTTTTCACAATTTATCTAAGTAGTTGTTAGGAATTTCAAATAAATTACTAAATATTGTGGTCGTGTTTGACCCAAGGCGGTCGCCTTCGACACCCAAACTTCTACAAAATTTAGGACCTCCAATTAGGGATAGGCAGAATAATCTCAAAACTAATCCAATCCATTTATTTTTTTTATGTTATTGTATCATGTCATTTTTTGTTCGTATCTTGTTAATGTTTCATGTTAATTAAAACTTTTTTCACAAGTTAAATTTTAAGAAATTAATCTCTACTTAATAAAATTATTCATAAAATATTTGTTCTCAACTTAATTATATTTCCTTATTTAAAAAAAATTATAACCTATTATTATATTTTTTTTAAGTAGAATAACATTAAAATAGGTGACAAACAACACATATCTTAAATGGGGAAAAAAAATCATATTAGCCTAACTTGCTAATTTGGTGTAATATTTTAGCTCTAATTAATTCATGTCACAAATTCTAATCCTTAACTCTAATTAATTTTAGCTCTTATGACTATTCAGTTTAATTTTTTTTTTTTTAAGTTCACAGTCTAAACTAAAGGGTCCTAGTAAATTATGAATGCTTAATTAGTAATTTTAATTAAAATTAAAATTACTATAAAAGTATTATTTAATTAATATTTTACTATCATAAGTTTAATTTTTATTTTGTATTATAGGTTTATATTTTACGTAATGTTTTTTTTTTCTTTTGTTGTAAGCTAGGTTTGTTAAATCATAAAGCAATAAAACTATATTTTTATATTTTTTAGTTATTGTAATGATTCATTCATATCTTGATTTACGTAAATAAATTTAGTATATAATTTTAGTGATTATATATATATGTAGAATTTGTGTGGATATTGGCAAATAAAAATTGATTGTAAGTACTTATCATCTTATTCAAGCATTTTTTTTAAAAATTATTGTGTGGGTGATTTTCCGACCACACTGCCCGCTTAGTAACCAGCTGGAGAGCACTGGCAGAATAGATGGCACCTGACTGACCTGCAACAGAAATATAAGAATCCCGCGGTGGTTTCGACCACCCGGGGGCACTCCGACGATCAAGTCAGTATATCTCTCAAAGATAAATCAAGTACTAAACTCACAAGCTTGAGTATCAAAAGCATACCTTAGACCCATGGGGGTGCCTCTCTTTTATAGCCAATACAATCCTAGTCCCAATAGGAGCCTGGCCCTAATGGACTTAGGATTACTGCTAATCTGGAACTCCCAGTGGGATCAGGATAAACTCTCTAAGAGTTTTATCTTTACCCAAACTGAAGTCTTCTCTCAATCTAGGACTCTTGTCCATATCCAAGTTGAGTTCCCTCTTCATTCTAGGACTCTTGTCTCTTATCCGCTTATCTCGGATTCCGATATCTTCGGAGGCAACCTCGGCCTAGCCGAGATCACCTCGGCGTCACGACCAGGACACGTGGCACCTCGGCTGACACATCGGCGTCACCTTGCCACGTGTTGGTACTCAGAAAATATATCCCCACAACTGCCCCCTAGGTTCTATTACCTCGGCATTCTGAGGTGATGGAACCTACACTGTTCGTTCATCTGTGCCCCTCTATCTGAGATCAAACTTGCCAACCTCAAAGTTTCCTGGACTTCGCTGTCCACTGGTGTCAAGTATCAAGTTTCATGCATTCCAAGTTGCTCGAGATCATACCTCCTAGCCGAGGTTCTTGTTCCATTAATTCGTAAACTCCAAGAGCTTTGCAACTGCTCCACTCACACTCTCTGGTGAGTTCCCGATTTCCAGTCACCTATTTGACTCCGGCGATTTTCATATCGGCGTTCACTTCACTTTGTAGGTTCATAAACTCTTACTTTTTTATTAAGCTCAATCTTTCATAACTCTTCTGATTTACTTTGAATCTGTTTATTTGCCATCTGTGGCCTTCTGTTCTCATCTGTCTTCAATTTTTTGATTTCTTATTGCTAAAATGCCTGAAACTGTTCTTTGTCATATCCGCTTTCTGTTGCTAGCATCATGTCTGGTTCATTACTTTCTTGTTCTTCACATACTTACTTAGTGCCTGTGCACTTGGCTTTATTCTTGAACTTTGTCGTCTTCTTGACTATTTTTTTCTTTTCTCATTTAATCCTCTGGCTTCTTCTCTTTCTAGCTCTTTTGCTTGAATCCGCCATTTGTTCCAAGCTTTCAAGCTTCTACAACTGTCTTCGTTTCTCTCCTCCGGTGAAGCTTTACGTCATTCTGTCATTGTCGTCAGACTTCGGCAATTCTCATTCCGGCTTCCCTCTTTCTGGTAAGCCACTGTTCCTTCTGGTTTTATTTCTTGTTGCTTTCCAAGAAGCTCTGCTTTATTGTTAATCACCATTGCTTGTTTTACCCGTTATTTTCAAATCATCTTCTTGAATATACACTGTTCACACATCTGTTGATTTCTGCCACTGTTCTTGGCTTGTCACACTTGTGCAATCTTTTTGTCTTGATTTCCTAATAGCTTCATCACCATTTTTGATTTACGAATTACATTCTTGTTTCTGTTTTCTGTGTCTTTTCCCAGAGTTTTTGCTTTCAATTCTTGCTTTCAAAACGCCAAGGTGCCAATCGCCGAGAAAAGCTTTGATCAAACTCTTCAGGAGATTGATGCTGAGCTTCGTGGCTGAGAAGGCTACTGAGAAGTTCTTTCCAACTGTCTTCTGGGGGTGAAACACAACCTGCCGCTGATGCCGAGTAGTTTGCTTCCTTCTTGAAATTGATGCCGAGGTGGCGGTAGAGAAGCTCCTCCAACTGATTGCCGAGGCTGAACCATCGTCGTCCGTCGAAGCAGATCAATCCGATGTTATTGCTTTCAGTCCCTAGTTCTTTAAGGTCTTCATTTTTGTACTTGTCAACCTTCTCTGCTCTTAACAAGCTAATTGGTCATCTCGGATGATCATATCGCGGAAACGTCTTTCAGTGTTTATCTCGACTATACCAAACTTGTAAATTGCTACAAATTTCAACAAGTGGTAGACTTCATAATCTTCGGTTAACTCATCTTGTAATTTGCTCAAAAATTTCAACAAGTGTTAACATTCCTTGCTCCTTAATTATCATTCCTTCCCCCTGTACCTTCTCCCTGCCCCCTAATGTGAACATAAGTTGTACTTAGGATCACATTAGGGAGGTTGGCTTCGTGCCGTAGTCACAGACCTGATGTGTTCTGCTTTCACCAATGTATTAAAACTTCTGGTATTTAATGCACCCCCTTTAGACCCTCTTTCTCTTGGCCTTTGCAAACTATCATCGCTGTTTCTTGAAGCATTTATTCCTTTCACAATTCTGGTCACCACTTCTGGCGTGCACTTAGTGGTTCTAATCAAAACGACGTTTGACTCCGGCGAATCTTTTGCCGACATTTAACTTTGTGCACTCTTTAAGTTGTAAATTCTCTCATAATTTCAACAAGTGTTAAATATCATTTCGGTTTAACTTCGGTTAAGTATCATCTCAGTTTAACTTCAGTTAAACATCACCTCAGTTTAACTTCGGTTAAACATCATCTCGGCTTAACTTCGGTTAAGCATCATCTCAGTTTTTGAAGTTTTTCTTTTTTTTTGTCGCTTGTACTCTTGTACCTTTTTGTTCTTTAGATAATGTAAGCTCTGCATATGGCCGATGTGCCTCCTTGTTCTTCAATGTCTAATTCAACTTTCCTTCTCTGAATGAAGCGCTCTTCGTCACCCTCCTGGACGAGAATTTTCTTCAGTGTCTCTTCACTCTTTTTGGCTGGCTCCTTGCCGACATCATCTAGGACCTCCATGTCCTCGTCTTCAATCTCTGTCTTCCCTGGTTCCCGAATGTTGCAGGTAGTTTTCATTGCTGCCATGGAGCAATTCTTCGCCTGCAGTTGATCCCCTCTGACTCTTTCAATCCCATGTTCTGTGGAGAACCGCAATAGTTGATGCAACGTTGAGGGAACTGCCCCCATTGCATGCAACCATCGCCTTCCCAAGATGATGTTATAAGGTGAAGGTGTGTCAATCACGACGAATTCTGTTTTGATCTTCTTCTAACTGCTCTTGCAAGATTCTATACTTAGAATATTGTGCATGCCTTTCATACTTTGCCTCCTTTGTGCAATCTTCTCGGGGTTACATACCTCGGGTATAATAGCTACAAAACTTTTTACTTCGGCAAGATACTGACCTGCAAACTTTTCATAAATTCTAACAAGTGTGAAACATATACTACTCAATGTTAACTTTGCAAACTTTTTCTCAAGTTTCAACAAGTGTTTAAACGGTGATCTCGGTCTAGCCTACTTGTAAATTGCTACAAATTTCAACAAGGATTAACATAACAAGTGTTAAACAATAATCTATTTGTAAATTGCTACGAATTTCAACAAGTGTTTAAACAATATACTTAGCTTTTACCTCAACCTGTAAATTGCTGCAAATTTCAACAGATGATCACATGTCGGCTTAACATTATCTTGTAAATTGCTACAAATTTCAACAAGTGTTAAGCATCTTCTCTGGTTTAACCAACTTGTAGATTGCTACAAGTGTGCAGACTATAACCTCGGCTTCACTTCGACTTGTAAATTGCTACAAATTTCAACAAGTGAAGAGAAACAGTAATCTCGGCTTAACTCCAACTTGTAAATTGCTACAAATTTCAACAAGTGAAGATAAGGAATCAGCTTAACTCCAACTTGTAAATTGCTACAAATTTCAACAAGTGAAGATAAGGAATCAGCTTAATTCCAACTTGTAAATTGCTACAAATTTCAACAAGTGAATTAAGGAATCAGCTTGACTCCAACTTGTAAATTGCTACAAATTTCAACAAGTGAAGACAAGGAATCAGCTTGACTCCAACTTGTAAATTGCTACAAATTTCAACAAGTGGAGACAAGGAATCATCTCGGCTTAATTTCAATTAAGCATCATCTCGGCTTAACTTCGGTTAAGCATCATCTCGGCTTAACTTCGGTTAAGCATCGTCTCGGCTTAACTTCGGTTAAGCATCGTCTCGGTTTAACTTCGGTTAAACATCATCTTCGGCTTAACTTCGGTTAAGCATTATCTCGGCTTAACTTCGGTTAAGCATCGTCTCGGTTTAACTTCGGTAAAACATCATCTGGGCTTAACTTCGGTTAAGCATCATATTGGTTTAACCAACTTGTAAATTGCTACAAATTTCAACAAGTGGTAACCGCATTCTTCTTCTCTTTGCCCCCAATGTGAACTTAAAATCCACTTGGGTTCTCATCATGTAGCTTCGACCTTGTCGCCGATGTTGAATTCAATCCGAGGTTGTCGGCCTTGGTTTCTCTATTGGTCTTACTTGGCTTCAACCTGAGTTTGATTTTCGGCCTCGCATCGGCGAGCCGTTTCTCTTTTCTTGTTCCGATGCCTTTGTTCCGACATGTCCTCCTCGGCCCTAACATACTTCTCAATTCTGACCAACTTTAGTCTGATCTTGTGTGTTTCCTTTTTATCTTCTGGGATCTGAGATCTGCTCATTGTGCTCTTCTCTTCTCGGACTCAGGTCCTGAGATCTTATCTTCTGGAATCTTGGATCTACTCACTCAGGTTGAGCTCTTCTTTTCTCGGACCTACTCATCTAGGCTGAGATCATGTCTTCTGGGATCTGGGATCCGGGATTTGCTCACTCAGGTTGAGCTCTTCTATACTTGAATGTTATCTTCTTGGGAGCGCTCATGCCCCCTGTCTTTGCATCCCTTCTGGAAGGGTCTTCGTTCCTCCGCAGGTATCTATCCTTCCATACCTGGAGATCATCTTCGTTGTAGTATCCGCTTCGATCTGTTGTCTTTGGTGCGTCACCTTCCTGGCCGGCTTCTTTCACTCCGTGACTCTGGTCACGAGTGTCTGTGTTGCTATTGTCCCCTTCAACGTCGAGATCAATAGGTCTTCCACTCCCAGCAGGAGCGTAGTCTCTAATCTAGTCATTCTGTTCGTCATTGGCCATCTATTCTTCTTTCTTTCCCACAGACGGCGCCAAATTGTGTGGGTGATTTTCCGACCACACTACCCGCTTAGTAACCAGCTGGAGAGCACTGGCAGAATAGATGGCACCTGACTGACCTGCAACAGAAATATAAGAATCCCGCGGTGGTTTCGACCACCCGGGGGCACTCCGACGATCAAGTCAGTATATCTCTCAAAGATAAATCAAGTACTAAACTCACAAGCTTGAGTATCAAAAGCATACCTTAGACCCATGGGGGTGCCTCTCTTTTATAGCCAATACAATCCTAGTCCCAATAGGAGCCTGGCCCTAATGGACTTAGGATTACTGCTAATCTGGAACTCCCAGTGGGATCAGGATAAACTCTCTAAGAGTTTTATCTTTACCCAAACTGAAGTCTTCTCTCAATCTAGGACTCTTGTCCATATCCAAGTTGAGTTCCCTCTTCATTCTAGGACTCTTGTCTCTTATCCGCTTATCTCGGATTCCGATATCTTCGGAGGCAACCTCGGCCTAGCCGAGATCACCTCGGCGTCACGACCAGGACACGTGGCACCTCGGCTGACACATCGGCGTCACCTTGCCACGTGTTGGTACTCAGAAAATATATCCCCACAATTATGTATAAAAAGCCCAATTTTAAAACTTCTGCTCCGAGTATCTGAGGGCTAGCCCTACTAAATATTTTACATAATAATTCACATGAGTGTGAGATTTATATAGATCTCACGTAGCGTGGGTTTCACAATCATATGAATATTATATAAAATATTTAGTAATTATTTTGGATCTCTAGCATTTTTAGCCATGTTTGGTTTGGTTTTCAAAAGCAATTTTTAGAAGAAAAAAAATTTAAAAAAATAGTTTGGTGAAAAAAAAAAAGATGAATTGTTTGGTTTAACACACTTTTCTAAAAATTGAGTTTTTTTTTTATTTTTCTTATTTTTATTTTTAATGAATTTTAAAAATAATTTTCGCATTTTTTTTTAAATTTTTTAGTTACATATAATCTAGATACATTTAAAAAGTATAATTTATGTGAAAAAAATTTAAAAAGTTCACAAATATAATAAAATACAAAAGTTTAGTGCATTTTTGTATTTTGTTGTATAAATTTTTTAAAGATTTTTTACAAGTTTTTATACTCTTTAAGCATATCAAGATTAAGTGAATCTATAAAGTAAAAAAAAAAAAAAATTAATTAAACTTTTTTTTAAAAATACTAAAAATATAAAAATACAATTGAAAAACTCACAAAACTGTTTTTGAAAACTCCAAAAATCAAACTGCGTGAACTTATTATTTTTATATAATTTTATTTGTTCAGTAGAATTTTTTTTTTTAAATTTGAAAATATATTTTTAATATTTATTTTCATCAAGTTAATTTTTATTTTTAAAAAAAATAATTCAAACCGCCTTTGTTTATCTATTGATTAGACTAATGCCTCTCTCACATTCCTTTCTCTCTCCTCCTTCCTGGGACACTCATTCAGGTATTTTAATAATTTTCCCTCAGTCTTTGTGTTCATTGAAAAATTGTGTGTGTTCATTGAAAAATTGTGCATAATTAAAATATAGAAAGGCCAGACAAAAGCTTGACTCATGTTCTTCAAAACAGAGGCTCTACTCTACATACAGACTACACAATTGGTGTATCTTCCCTTGTTGGCTTTGATATGCTCATATTCCTCTCTCTCTCTCTCTCTCTCTCTCTCTCAAAACTTCATTAGTTTTAGTTCCTCAACAGTGGGTTTTCCCACTTCTAGGCCACTTCTCAGTGAGTTTTGGGATTTTCAAGATCGCCCCAAAGTTGCGAGAAAATGGTTCATAGAGCCATTTATGACACAAAAATGGTGGTTTTGAAGGTCTGAGAGGAAGAGAGAGTGAGGGTTTTGAAGTGGTTGAAGGTTTTTGTGCACATTTTCTCTAACTCTTGTTTCCCCAAATGGGTTTTTGGTTTTTTGTTTTTATCCTTCTAACACTGTTCTTTAGAACTTTAGTCTGTCAACAACCCAATACTGATGAGTACTTTCTCTCTGATTTCTTTCAAAAGATGGGTTTAACTTCTTCTCAAAGTTACAACTTTTCTGATCCTGTTTGTACATGGCAAGGAGTGTTGTGTGAACAAGAACATGTTATTAAGCTTGTAGCTTCTGGTCTAAGTCTATCTGGTTTGATTCCTGAATCCACCATTGGCAAACTCATCAAACTTCAATATTTGGATCTAAGCAATAACAAAATCACTGGTTTGCCTTCAGATTTTTGGAGTTTGGGTTCTCTCAAGACCCTCAATCTCTCATCCAACCAAATATCTGAGACCCTCCCAAGCAACATAGGCAATTTTGGTCTACTTGAGACCTTGGACCTGTCTAGCAACAATTTTTCTGGGAAAATCCCTGAAACTTTAAGCTCACTTGTTAGACTTCAAGCTCTCAAACTCAATGGAAACCGTTTCGATTCAATAATCCCATTTGGGATTCTGAGTTGCCATTCTTTGGTTTCACTTGATCTTTCATCAAATCAGCTAAATGGAAATCTTCCCAATGGTTTTGGTTCTGCATTTACTAAGCTCAAATATTTGAACCTTGCTCAAAATGAGATTCGTGGCCGGGCTTCAGATTTTTCCGGGATGATATCCACTTTGTATCTTAACATTTCAAGAAATCTGTTTTCGGGTTCTGTAATTGGTGTTTTTAAGGTTCCATTGGAGATAATTGACTTGAGCCAAAACCAGTTTGATGGTCACATCTCTCAGGTATATTTTAATTCTAGCTTCAATAGGTCTGGTTTGGTTTATTTAGACTTATCTGAGAATCATCTTAGTGGAGAGTTTTTTACAAACTTGAATGAAGCCCAGAATCTAAAACACCTTAATCTCGCTTATAATCGGTTCTCTGAACAAGCATTCCTGAAAATTAGTATGCTCTCTGGTTTAGAGTACCTCAACTTGTCTGAAACTAAGCTCATAGGCCGCATTCCTGCTGAAATCTCAGAGTTGAGTAGTTTGAGAACACTAGATCTTTCCAAAAATCGCCTCAGCAGCCAAATTCCTCTCTTGAGCATCAAAAACCTCCAATTTCTTGATGTTTCATACAATAATTTAAGTGGTGAAATCCCATTACCACTCTTGGAAAGACTCTCATCGATGCAGACTTTCAACTTCTCTTACAACAACTTAACCCTTTGTGGTGAAGGGTATTCATCTGAGACCCTGAAAACAGCTTTCATTGGGTCACTGAATAGCTGCCCAATTGCTGCAAATCCAAACCTCTTTAAAAGGAAAGCTCACCAACATAGGGGCTTCAAGTTTGCTTTGGTTTTAACGACCGCGCTGGTTTGTTTGCTTTTGGCGTTGCTGTTTTTAGCCTTTTGTTGCCGAAGAAAAACCAAAACTTGGGCAATGAAACAGTACCCTTGCAAAGAAGAACAAAACATTTCCGGACCCTTTTCATTCCAAACTGATTCGACCACGTGGGTAGCTGATGTTAAGCTGGCAACATCGGTCCCAGTAGTTATCTTTGAGAAGCCATTGCTGAATTTCACATTTGCAGACCTCTTGTCTGCAACTTCACATTTTGACCGGGGCACATTGTTGGCTGAAGGGAGATTCGGGCCTGTTTATGGAGGATTTCTACCGGGTGGGATTCACGTAGCTGTGAAGGTTTTGGTCCATGGACCAACAACCATGACTGACCAAGAAGCTCAAGTTGCAAGAGAGCAGCTCGAGCTTCTTGGTCGAATCAAGCACCCAAATCTTGTTCCATTAATTGGATATTGCCTAGCTGGTGACCAACGGCTTGCCATATACGATTACATGGAGAACGGAAATTTGCAAAATTTGCTTCATGACTTGCCACGTGAGGTTCAAACAGCTGAGGATTGGAGCAAAGATGAAAATGATGGGATTCAAAATGTTGGGTCTGAAGAGTTGTTAACAACTTGGACATTTAGGTACAAAATCGCACTTGGCACTGCCCGAGCCTTGGCATTTCTCCATCATGGGTGCTCACCTCCTATAACTCACAGGGATGTCAAAGCGAATAGTGTTTACATTGACTCCAATTTGGAACCTAGGTTGTCTGATTTTGGACTGGCTAAGATTTTTTGGAATGGCATAGAAGATGCAATAGTTTGTGCATCACCCGGGTATGTGCCACCAGAGTTTCTTGATCCAAAAACTGGCTCCACAAAGATCTCAACGCCAAAATCTGATGTTTATGGATTTGGAGTAGTTCTGTTTGAGCTCATTACAGGAAAAAAGCCTGTTGAAGATGACTATCCAGATGCGAAAGAAGCAAATTTGGTCATGTGGGTGAGAGGACTAGTGAGGAAGAACGAGGGATGTAAAGCCATCGATCCAAAAATTCGTGAAAAAGGATCAGAGACTCAATTGTTGGAAGCCATGAAGATTGGATTTCTATGTACAGCTGATCTTCCATCGAAGCGACCAAGCATGCAACAGGTAGTTGGACTTCTTAAGGATATTGAACCGGTTATGATGCATCAATGAAGAACAAAGTGAAGTAAAGAAATTTGAAAGTCTGGTTCTTTGCATTTTTTGTGTGTTTTGTTTCTTGTTAGAGTTCTTTGTGTTGCCATTGATGGAAATGTACAGAAATCCTGAGAATTTGGCTAATTTCTTTCTACCTTACCATCCTTGGTGGCACAAAAAGCTTGATTTGTTTATAAAGAGAGCATTCTTGTCACAAATATTCTATTGCTTCTCTTGCTCTACATTTGATTCTTTCATCTCCTGTAAGCATACTGTAACTAGCGTTGAACTAGGGTGAGGTATGAAATTTGGGTTTTGTTTCATATGAGGTATTGGTGCTTTATGGGAAACTCTTATATCTTTTAGCTTGTGTTTGTATTGTATCATCTTGAATTTGTATCAGACTCCTCTCGATACTAACTTATTTAATTAATCGTTAGAAATATCTTGATATTAATTCGATCTGCTTATGAACATTAAAATGACACAAATGATACGATTAGTAGAAAATGTGTCCAAATAGAACAGATAATAAAGGATTCAATTAAAGATTTTGATTAAACTACAAAGACAAAAAATTAAAATGACTAAATATGGAGACAAATATAGTGAGGTTAGTCCTTCTTTATATAGCAATTAGATTAAGTGGCTTAACTATATCAAATTCGTATTATGTAAGTTTGACATTAAACTTGATCTTTTAATTTTTTATGTTAGTGGATTGTGCCTCTTTTGAGTTTGTATCTCGAACTAACCAACCCTAATTAAAATCTTATCTAATTCATGTTGGGCCGAAAATTCTCATCTTAATTACATGTTTTAGTTAGAGTAAGCACCATTTGTATGCTAGTGTGTGCAATAATTCCTTTAGGTCATGTTTGATTCACTTCACTATTAGTGAAGTATTAATAATCCTATCAAATTAGTGTGGTGTTAATTATCCCACCCCTACCCCATTACTAATAATCCTACAAATTTGTTGGATTAATTATCCATTGGATTAATAATCCTAAACCAAAGTGTCAAAACAAACATAGGATAATTGGGTCCACGGATTAATAATCTCAATCCCATGCTTTAATCCCTCCAATCAAACATGCCCTTAAAGTTGTATTTTGTACTCATATCATATGTTAGGTAAATGTGATATGATAGCATGGAATGGAGGACCACCCAGTCACAACTGGATCCATTATTGCCCCCCAATGCACTGGTAACATGTACCTATACCAAGGAATAAGGAATATGTTCGTACATATTTGGAACTCAAATTTTGTAATATGTGCTCAACCTTCACTACCCTTTTATGTCAAAATTCCATCTGTATGGATCACAATTGCTTACTTTAGGATTTAGAATTATTTGATATAGTTTATATGAGTTGTTTATATTTTTTTTAATTATTTGAGAGTTTGTGTTAAATTTTTTTTAGAGTAATTATTATTTATAATTTATTAGTTAAAAATAACTTACGTCTTTGTAGCTATTTGATGTAGCTTATATGAATTGTTTATAATTTTTTATTTTATTTTATTTATTTCGAGAATTTGTGCTAAGCTTTTTCATACAATTGTTGCTTGCAATTCGTTAAACAATAATAGTTTAAATAAATTGGATAAAAATAAAAGATAAAAGAAGAAGAAAGACTAATTTTTTCGAAAATTGTGAGTGACATACTTTTGACTATTACTCTTTATTATTAACTTTAAACTTGTAACAAACTTTACAAACAATCATTTAGGTCAAGTTTGACATAATTGAAAAAAAATAAAAAGTCAAAAAGTCACTATCCTATTTAAGTCACATCATCTTATTTAAGTCACATCACCTCTCTAACACATCACTTCAAACCCAACCCAAACTCAACTCATATTTCATAAAAAGTCAAAAAGTGCACTTATTTAGTCTTCCCAAACTAGGCCTTAGTTCGGTTTGATTTAGTTTGAAATAATGATTTGAGTATAAAGTTATATTTTAAGTTTTGAGTTTTGAATTTTTGAATTATGATTTAAAAAAAAAAAAATTTGTTTAGTTATAAATTTTGAAAATAGTTTTGAGATAATTTGTAATTTTTTTAATTGATTGGTATATAGAATGTGAGAGGAAAGATGAGAGATAAGAGAAAAAAAATGATTAATTAATAATAATTATAAAAAAAAAGTAAAAGTAAGAGTTTTGAAAATAGTTTTAAATTTTATTTTTAGTTAACATATTTCATTTAAATTATAATTTAAAAACAAATTTATAATTTAAAAAGTAAATCAAACGTTACCTTTGATTTTTTTTTTTTGTCCTTTTTTTTGTCCTTTTTTTTTTTTGGGTTTTTGGTGTGTGCGTTTGCCAACACTATTTAAATCTACAAAAATATTTCCGACTCTCTTCAAATAGTAACCCCTTGACCTGTGATTGATCAGATTTTTTTTTTTTTTTTTTCTCTTCTTTCAATCACCAACCCCACGTGTGTGGAGAGAGAGGGTGGGAGTTGATGATTGAGGGAGTCTCTGTCAAAGTTGTTAAATCTAATTGTAAAGCTTGATGCATAAATTGATCCAATATGAGGGGAGGGGGGTGGGGTTGTTGCTGCTAGAATCTAGTATCATGATCTAATATGAGAGAGAGAGAGAGGGTGTTGCTGCTGCTGCTAGAATCTAGTATCATGATCCAATATATGAGAGAGAGAGAGAGAGGGGGGGGTTGCTGCTGCTAGAATCTAATATGATGTATGATTGGCTCGTCAAAATATAATGCCAAACCACCAATCTAGTAAATAACTATTAAGGGTATGTTTGATTGGGGAATAAATGGGGGGATTGAATTTACTGTGCGGAATGTAATTTGTACAATAAATTCAATCCGATATTTGTGTTTTTTTTAGTCCGTCGGACATGGAATCCGGCCAAATTCTTTATCCCCCATATGGGGATTATATTATCCTAGAGGGGGTGTGGGATAATTTTGGGAGGATTATTTATTGTTGAGATGAGGTGGTGAAATGACCATTTTAACCCTCTATTATTTAATTATGTATTATATTTAATAAAATTTAATAAAATTTAAATGTCTCAATTTAAAAATAAAATAATTTTATTTAACTTTTTATTGATGTTTTATTTATTTATTTTTAAATAATTTTTTTATAGATGTTTTATTTTAAAATTTTGTTTATATTTTATTTAATTTCATTATTTAAATGTTAATAGATGTTTTATTTAATTTCATTGTTTAATTATTATTATTTTTAAAAACAAATTTATTTAAAATTTTAATTAAAAAATAATATAAATTTTTATTGATATTTTATTTATTTATTTAAAAAAAATAAATTTATTTAATTGTGTAAAAAATAAAATAAAATAAAATAAATTTTTATTTAATCTAGGTAAAAATAATTAAAATATTAAAGATATGTTTAATATTGCTATTACGTAGTAAACAATTGAAAAAGGATAAAATAGTCTTTTGTTCATTTATTCTATCCAATCCGTCTAACCAAACGCTGGATTCACTAAAAATAATTCTTTTCAGACATCCAATCCCATGAAAAAACAAACACAGGATACATATCCAATCCAACCAAATAGTCCGGGGGATTCACAGGACTCAAGTCCGATGGATTCTAATCCCCCCTTATCCCGCATGTCCAATCAAACACACTCTAAGGCCCCGTTTGTTTACAGAGATGGAATGGAGGGGATTGATAGTGAGGGGATTAATAGTGAGGGGATTGTTAGTGAGAGTCGTTTGTTTTCAGAGATAGAATGGAGGGGATTGATAGTGAGGGGATTAATAATGAGGGGATTGTTAGTGAGGGGATTGATAGTGAGGGGATTAGTAGTGAGGGGATTGATAGTGAGGGGATTAGTAGTGAGGAATTGTTAAATTATTTTTATATAAAATAATAAAACAAATAAAAAAATATAAAAAATTAAAAATTATATTTTTAAAAAAATTTCCAATATATAAAAAATAAAAAAAATAAAAAAATTTCTAATCCCCTCACTATTTTTCTAATACCATCTCTACCTCCTCACTATGAATCCCCTCCCCAAGGGTATTAGTAATACCAAGGTATTAGTAGTACCCTCCCTATCTCTCAAAACAAACAAGGTATTAGTAATACCAAGGTATTAGTTAGTCCCAAGGTATTAATAGTCCCAAGGCTATCTCTCAAAACAAATACCCCATATACTAATCCCAAGGTACTAATAATCCTAATACCCTTGCTATAACCCAAAACAAACGGACAAAAGTGACAATCATTATTTTACACTTTTTTATTGGTTATTCGGTAATAAAATAATAGTTACAATGGACAAAAGTGACAATTACAATAAATAAAGTGACGTTCACGATCAATAAAAATGACAATTACAATAAATAATTATTTCATCAATCGTTCAGGTAGTTGTTCGGTCAATCGCCTGAGCGGTGGACTAGAATGTTTGAATCCCTAAATAGTGAAGAACGTGACCGAACAGGAGGCGGCTCCATAATCATGACAATTTTTAGTAAATAACTATTAAAAGCATAATAATGACAATTTTGAAATGTGGGTTTCCAACCACTCTAGATGCTTAGGAAAATGGATACTTAAAAAAATGTGGGGTTCCAACCACTCTAGTCAATACAATGTAGTCAAGAGTTGCCGAGTTTCCATAATGTCTGGTATAAAAAAATGTATCTTAAAAAATATTTTAAAAATAAAATATATAAATTAAATTTATTTTAAATGCATCACATAAAATTTAAATATCCACCATACTTTTTTTTTAATATTTTCATGAGGGTACATAGCAAATATGGTATTTAAATGAATATAATTTGGATTGGTTGTTAGTATGTTGATAACCTTTCAATTATGAAAAGAATATATATCAGCTAAGAGTTTTATTTTTAGGGTGTTTTTTTTTTTTTTTTAATCAGCTAAAGTCAATTTGTTAGATAGCAGCCAATTCTTGCAAAGTATCAAGTTATCTATCTATCTATCTATTATTAAGTGAAGGCCTAAATTAGTTTAGTGAAATTTTCTTCTCCTCGTGTCACTTGACAACTTTATATATGTTAAAATAAAAAATATTATTATACACAGCGTAAGCAAGTTTTGAATCAAAACTTTGAGTTTCATTAAGAATACATACTTATTACTTAAGCAACATACATATTATGATATTAAATTCTGTATTATTTATTTTTATTATTAGTTATTTGAATTGTACATGCATCGCGTATACCAATCGCGTGTGCCACCAGCTAGTTGTCTTCTAATTTAACTCCTTCTTAAGGAGAGTTGAATGCATGACCTTCCCATGAGACTAAGTCCTAGGAAAGTCATAGTGACCAACTTAGCATTCTATTTTCTATTTCTAGTAGTTACACACATAGGTTTTGTTTTGTTTGATTTTCATAATATATTTTTAATTTTTTTTAAAAGAACTAAAAGTTAATTTAGTGAAAAAATGAAACAAAAAATACTTATAATTTTTACATAATTTTATATTTTTGGAGGGAATAAATAATTTTTAAAATATTTTTTTGATATTTATTTTTATCAAACATTTCGGAGAAAAAAAAAACACACATACACACACAGAGCAATAATTTCTAGTATATCCCACCATTAAATTAATTTTTTATAACAGGAGAAAAAAATTAAGTTTATTGAAAGATATTGATTGCAAGTAGTTCTTCAACGGTCTAGCTGTCCGTGATTGGATTAGAGAGTGCTATTAGGCTTGTGGGGGCCATCGCGGGTCCCGCTTCGATAATCTGAACCGTTCAATGTGTAGAACTCGTCGAGTACTATATATCTGTAAAAAATCACGTCGATCGAATATCGATAGCTATCTCATTGGATCAGATTTCTGTGGACTGTTTATTTTTTCACCGTTCATTTTTTTTTGTACAAAACTGATTGATCACGTAGCTATTGATATCTGATCAACGTGATTTTTTATAGATATATAGTATTCAACGAGTTCTACATACTGAACGGTTCAAATTATCAAAATGGGACCTGTGGTAGCGTCCATGGGCCCAACAGCACCCTCCGGTTCGATCACGGATTAGAGAGAAGCGAGACCCTTCTTTAACTACTCGCTGAAAAGGAATATATAAGTTTTTGTTTTAACAGAAAAAAGAAGAAGATACTTTGAGATGTCATCATGACATTCGTGGATTCAGATCCCAATATAACCGGTTGCCAGCCTGATTGGACCTAATCCATAGAAAGAAACACACCATTGAAGTATCAATGGAACTCATCAACCACCTCTAACAAGACCAAAATTCGATCAAAATATAACTCAAGGCATCCAAAAAGAATTAATAAAAAATAC
Source organism: Camellia sinensis (assembly GCF_055761805.1). Taxonomy (NCBI): domain Eukaryota; kingdom Viridiplantae; phylum Streptophyta; class Magnoliopsida; order Ericales; family Theaceae; genus Camellia; species Camellia sinensis. The sequence continues at coordinate 20,182,214 of NC_138965.1, read as the reverse complement.
CTAATATTTCACAACCTCCAAAAATCGAACCCAAAAAAAGTAATACGTTCACCACTGGAATATATAAGTTAAGATTAATGCTTCGGACCCCCACTGGAGGTCGACCCCCAGTGAGGTGGCAGGTGCTGATTGGGTAAAAAAAAAATATTTTATTTTATTTTTATTTTTTTTAAGTTTCGGCCAGTGAAAGTGCGACACCTCACTGGGGGTGCGACCCCTACTGGGGGTCTGTAGCGGTGCTGATAAGTTAATGGCCCCCCAAGCAAACATCATCCAATGGAACCATGCCTCTGTGATTGGCATAATTCCTTGCCATCACTGCCAATTTGGTTTATGCCACAAATTCAAAATTTTATCCACACAAGTGCCTTGGCATGACTGTCACTTTTAGTTTTTTTTTTTTTTTTTTTTTTTCTTTATTATTATTATTTTTTTAATTGATACGAGATTAAGTAATTGATACGAGATTAAGTAGGAAGAATTATATCAAGTTCAACAATTAGTCATTATTAACCACCTCTCACCAAGCATTACACTCTTAATGGTTGGCAACAACCTCTGATCATTCCCCAATCACATCTCGTCAATGACAATCACATCTTAACCACCATCACCTCCAATAGTTGGCAATTGCCTTCTCTTTAGAAGGAGACTTCAACTTGGCAAGACGCAACAATAGGCTAACGTAGTAAAAATCATCCTTGGCCACTTTCTCTCATTTATTTTCAAAATAAATATTGAAAAGCATGTGTACCAAATATTTTTTAATTTTATTTTTATTGAAAATAAATATGTTGTTAAAAAAAAAAAGTCATAAAGTGTAAGGCTCCTTTTGGTTTAATTTTTGAATTAATTTTTCAAAATCCAAAACTTGTTTGGTTTAGAATTTTTGAGAACTCATTCCAAAATCCAAAACTCAAAACTTGTTTGGTTTTGGATTTTCACAAAATTGATTTTGTTTGGTTTTTACAAATTGGCCAAATAAGTGGTAAATTATTTACAAGTCCTTTTTAGAAAGTATGTATTTTATTTAAGGGCAAACTTCACTTTACCCCTTTTGATTTGGACCGCGTGCAATTTACCCCTCTAACGTTTGGAAATCACCACATAACGCTCCTGTGGTTACTAGATTGAATTGCATAGTTTGCATTTCCATTTAAACATAACAGTCCGTACATGACACGCGTTTAATATGCAAATGGGTATGGAAATATGATTTTCCCTTCGAATTAAATGACTAAAATGCCCTCATCTTCATCATCAATTTCCAAAACCTACCCTCATCTTCATCATCAATATCCAGATCTGTAAACCTCTATCCAAGGGGAAAAAAGAAGAAGAAGAAGAAGAAAAAAAAAAAAAAAAAGAGGAGGAGGTGAAAGGACTATTAGATCTATAAAAAACAGAAAAGAAAATACATAATTTTTTTAACTTGATTTTCATATAATTATATTTTATAGGTACATACATCCGTGAAATCACAACACAGATCAAGGAAAATAAAATCAATATATTAGCAAACCAAACGAAACACCAAACCAGATTTGGTAAAGATATACTTCTTCTTAGAGATCATGAATCCGAAGCATCTATGAGATACAACTGGCCTTTGGCCCCGAGATCCAATTAATGTCATTCCGATTATAGAGCTTGTAATCGAACCCTTCTGGTACTTTGATCTCCTTATTCAGATCTCCATCATGGATGATGAGATGGTAGAGATCTTCTTTATTCTTTTCAACCTCAAAAATAGGAAGGAAAAAAAAAAAAAAAAACTAGAACTCCACACATTCTTCTCTCTGATGTGCTTGTACAGGTGCACCACAAATGACTTCACCAAGTCCGGCACCACGTTTGGGTCGTAGCTCAGAGAGTCTAGCGCTTGGAGTAGCGGGCAGTGCCGCTGTAGTCGTAGTACACACTGCAAACAAAGCAACCTGTCTTCTTCATTTTTCAAAACACAAAAAAATTTCTTTATCTCTCTCCTTCATTCTCTCTCTTTCCTTCGTATATGAGCTGAGAGTAGTTTTCACTCAATCATTCCTTCTTTCTGTAATTTCAAATTATAGTATCCGAATTTGAATCAATTCATCAATGAATTCGTATCTGAATCGATCTCAATGTTCACAGATTTGTATGTAATATTTGTGTGTTGATTTAATTGGTTTGTTTGATTGATTAATTGATTAATTAATTGGTTTGTTTGTTTGATTAATTGATTAATTAATTGGTTTGTTTCAAATTACACCACAGCATATATATATATATATATATATATATATATATATATATTTTAACATAAACAATCTTCACAATTTTATTGTGTAGTGCTCACTAAATTCCAACCAAGAAAAAAAGTGAATAATTGGTTTGAACTTTAAACTTGAAGGCAAATTGAACATTAATTAAATTATTTTTTGATAGAAATTATGTTGTTTAATTTGTTAAATCAAAACCCTAATTTCATATTGAATGAGAAATGCTAAACAAATGTTATATGTAAGGGCAAAATAGTCTTTTCACTTATGATGTTAATGATGTTAACTGTGCAATTCAATCCAGTAACCACAGGGAGGGTTATATGGTGATTTCCAAACGTCAAGGGGGTAAACCGCACGTAACCCAAATCACAGTGGGGTAAAGTAAAGTTTGCTCTTTATTTAATCCCAAAAGTCCTGTGCCTATTTTTCTTTTCCTTTTTCTCTTCACCTTGCTTCTTCCCTTTATCTCTCTTTCTTTGATATCCGGTGATGACCATGACAATGCTTTTCTTTTTTTCTTTCTCTTTCTGATTTATAATCACGGATGACCAGTGACCAGCGACCACCATTTATTAGGATTCACTAACAACCACCGAACATCGACTCTTTGCTTCCCGAGCACCAACAGCAAATGAGATGAGTTTCCAACAAAGAAGATGAGTAGATCTACTCATATTTATATCAAATCTGAGTAGATCTACGTCAGACCCAGCTAGATTTAAACCAAAAATAGTTGCCGGAATCCAAACCTCTCTTTTTTATATCTGTCTCTTTCCTTCGATCTCTTAATTTATTTATTTTACATTTTCTGTACTACACACTTCTATTTTCCTATTTTAATGGAGAAAAATTTTAAGTTTTGAACAAGTTATTTTTAAGTTTTAGTTACTGGTGGTGAAAATTGTAAAATTTTTCAGTTTTAATTTTTTTGGTGCTAAAATAAATCATTCTTTAGAACTGTAAGATTTTACTGTTTCATAATATGTTTTTCAATTTGAAGGGATAAATGCTTAATATAACTATGTATTTTAGAGTTTCAAAACTTGTTTTTCAGTTTGATCAATATTAGAGATTATTTGCTTAAACCCTACAAAAATTGAAAACAACATATATTTTTTTCCCATTGTAATTATTTGTTGTTGCTATGTTTTTTTTTTTTTTTTTTTTTTTTCCCTTTTCAGTTTATCAATATTTAGCACATTTTGCTATGTTTTTTTGCTCTAATTTCTCAATTTCTTTTTGGCAATATTCTAGGCATCCCGGTGAGTCTTCGACGATATTCTTGACGTCCAACAAACATTCTAGACATTTCGACGCCTTCCAGTGACGTTCAGAACACTCCGGCGATATTCCGGCGATATTCCAGCGATACTCTAGTAACTTCCCGGTGATGTTGAACATTCGGCGAGTCTCCGATGACTGTCTAATGGAAGTTCTGTAGTGGTGGGATGTAGCAGCGTCTTTAATTTTTTTTAAAAAAAAAATTTGGTAACAATTAAAAATATGTAGAACTAATTGGTGCAAATGTTTTGTTTTGAGATTAGATAAGTTTTGAATTTTGTGTTTGAGACCTATCGGTAAGTTCTCCATTAAATTTTTATGTTTTAAATGTATATGATTTACATAGACTTAAATAGTAAAGAAAATGTGAAGAACGCAAAAATAAATTTAATAAAGACATAAAACATTAAAATTGTATTAATTTTTATAATGGGTCAATTATTATTATTATTATTATTATTTGTATATTTTTCATTATTCAATAATTTTATAAAAAGTTACATTTAAATGTGAAACGTTTTAAATGTATGGAGATTGAGTAGATATAAACCCAGAAAAGAAGTGTTAAATTTTTTAAAACATTCATAAAACATAAAAAAAAATATATAGTGGAATTTTACCCTCTAAATTATATTAGATGCATCTAAAAAATAAATTTAGATTAAATATATGAAAAAAGTAAAACAAATTTGACTATAATATTATAAAAATGTTTTGACTACAAGACAAAATATGCAAGACAAAAAAAAAAATCAAAAAATAGTTTTAAAAATTATTAACCAAACAAATTTTAAACCTAATTTTTTAAAAATTATTTTAAAAATTCATAACTAAAAAAAATTTTAATTTTCAAAATTTTAACTTAAAATTAATTTCAAAATTAAACCAAACACAACGTAGACTTTGTATTTAAAGTTTTATTTGATTGTGACACAAAATTCAGATTATTAGCTTTAAAAAAAAGTATATTCTACTCTAAAAAAAAATCCTAAACTCATTTGGTAAACCCAATTTTTATAAAAAATATCACTTTAAAAATTCATTAGAAAAACTATATAAAAATTAGAATTTACTAAACAAATTAACTTTTTTTGACATTAATTTTTTTTTTAAGATTTATTTTTAACTAAGTGGACGAGAAATTCTATTTTCACGCACCTACTTAGCTCAGTACACATCATTTCTTAATACACATACTTATTAATTTGATTATTAATTATTCTTCTTAATCTACACACTAAATGTTTCAATTATATTCTTCACTTATACCATTGTACACACACCATCTCAACCCTTCTTCCATACGCTCATTGAAAATTGTAAACCCAAACCACTATTCATAAAACTCCCTTATCTTCCCCATTTATTTACACAATTTGCCCCTTTACTCTCTTCACTCTCTCTTACTCCCATCCATGGCCTCTTTGCAAACTCCCCAAAATTATTTTCAATTCTATCATTGTTCTAGCTTAGTAGCTCTACCCCAAAATTCCATATCTTTCGAACCCCAATTTGATTAATTGTACGTAATGCAATTGCGAAATATTGTTTTCTTTTCTGTATTCTAAAAGTGGATTAGGTTATATATATATATATATATATATATTGTTTATGAAGTTAGGTTTTTGTTTTTATTGTTTTAACATTACATTCTTTCTGACAACCTACTAAATTCTTCATTAATTCAATAGGGACTGTCAAGTATTTGATGTCGTTTATGACATTGTAAACGACATCTTGATCGCAGTCCTTGAAACTTATTCTGCTGGAGAAGTAATTGTGTCGTTCGAGACTTTAGGTGATTTTGCCTGTTCTTGAGGGTCCTTCGAGGTAGAGAGATTGGACAAATGTGCCGCTATTCCAGATCCTGTTATTAGAGGAGGAGGAGGGTTCTTCGTCAGTATATAAATCGTGTATATTATTTCTGTGTATCCCTAATCTAATGTTATCGTGTTCACTGTAAACAAAGAAACAATAATTTTCACATAACTCGTATTGTACAAAATTCTGATTTACAAACAAAATATTATTTCTGTCTATTTTTTTACTTCTTCATTTAAAAAAAGAAATGAATAAAATTAAGATTTTTTTACTAAAAAGAGAGGTATTGGGATTTTTTTATTTTGTGCATCAAGAAAATTAAAATATAATATTAAAGTTATATTTTGATATTCATTATAATTATTTTATTTTAAGGTATAAATATCATTAAAATAAAATCTTATTTAAGTGTGTACGGAAATTAGTAGTGAGTGAAAATAAAATTTTCAAAAATGCTTCGGACCCCACTAGGGTCGACCCCTAGTGAGGCGGTGCGCGATGATTGGATAAAAAAAAACTTGTTTTATTTTATTTTATTTTTTTTTAGTTTCATCCAGTGGGGCACGCTATCTCACTGTAAAATTTCCGTCGACAGCCTCTGATCAGGATGAAAATTATTGATCCAACGGCCAGAATTATTTCCTACAAAGCAGCATAAGGATTCCTCCAAGTATTCATCTATCTACCCGAGATGCACAGAAAATTTGAGTTTTGAGAGAGAGAGAGAGAGAGAGAGAGAAATATGTCAGACGAGGAGCATCACTTCGAGTCGAAGGCCGACGCAGGGGCCTCCAAGACCTACCCACAGCAGGCTGGAACAATCCGCAAAAATGGCTACATAGTCATCAAGAACAGGCCTTGCAAGGTCTCTTCAATTCACTCATCGCTGCCCTCTTTTTTCTTCAATTTGATTTTGTGAGGTTTTTTCTGTCAAATTTCATTTGGGTTTGTGATTTTTTTTCTAGATCTTGATGGGTTTTTGATATATTCACTTGATTGATTGAGAATTGATGGTTAAGCCTTTCATTTTAATGTTTTTTTACTATGTGTAATTGATATAAATCACAAGAGGAGATTTGTGGGTTTGTGTGATAAGGTGGCTGTATTTGTTTGATTCTATGCTTTTTGATGGAGATCTGATATTTGGGCTCACTTGTCATGTTTTGAGACTTTGAGAATCAATATGGTTACAATTGAGAAATGTTTATTGTGCATGTAATAATGTTTTTGGTTGGACTTGTGAGGTTTTACTCATGGATTAGACAAACCTAGCTATCTATGCTTGAATTTTGTTGGTGAGAATAGTCTTTTGGATATAGTTGATGTTTTTGCCTTCTCATGTATATATATGTTCATGCCAAATTACAAAAGATATTCAGTTCTAAAATTCAGAGTTCATAAACCTAGTAATGTGATTAATAAAATGATCTTAAACCATGAAAAAATCGAGATTAGATTCGTGTCCAAGTTTCAGCCATATTAATTTAGAGGCAAGAACAATGAAACTATAGAAACATTATGTCTTGAAAAATGAGAACCATAAAACTGCTTTGTAAAACCCATGGGGCTCTATCCTCAACCTTGGTTAAGGATTCTGGCCTCTCATGAATACATGTTCATGAGACAACTAGATTCCATAAAAAATAAAAGCTTACAAGTTCCTTCCAGAAAAATCCTTCTGTTTCTTGGCTTTTCTTGTTGATTTTTCTCACGCCCATCCTGCCTTTTTTTTTTGGTCCACATTTCTATGTTATCTGCTTAAAACCCCACAGCAACAGCTCCCTCCAATAGAATCCTAATTTGAGAAGGAAATCTGCACTAGAAATTCTCATATTTTTTAGCTCCTATTGATAGCCCGTTTTGACCTAGTAAACATTGGAATTAGAAATTTTTGGTGAGATACAAAACTGTAGCCTTCAATTCGGCTTTCCAAAGCCTTTTGAGTAAGCTTAATCGGATTTTGGTGGTGAAAGTTACATCCAAAATACTCTGAGTTGTGCAAAGTAGCACGAACTAGAAGAATGGGAAACAACAAGTTCTTATCTCAACTTCTTCACTACTTTAAGGTAAAAGGGATTTCTTCAACAATGCGCTACCAAGAGTCTTAGCAAAATGATGGCTCTAACCAGAGCCTGAATTTTTTACTTCACCAAATCCTATGAAAACTTACCGATATGCATGTTAATATTTTAGAATTACATTTATTGGGGTTCAAATGGTTTTTGATGGATTTTGTTTTGTTTTTTAAACATGATTTAATAGATTTAGTAATTTACAGTTTTAAGTCGCTATGGAGATTTTTTCTTTTGTTGGATGTATTTAGTTTACTTGGCTGATTGTACTTATGGATACCTTTTCACTTGTTATGGGAAAAAAAATAATGAAGTATGTTTAATATTAAAAATGGTAGTCTTATCAACATAAGTTCGTAATAAAAATTGCCAACATACTAATGTAAAATGACATAACATGATATCCACACTTTGTTTAACAAATTAACCTAAAACCAAATAGATATAAGTTAACAATAATGGAAACAAATGAGAAAGTAATGAGAGAGAGAGGGAGGGAGGGGGGAGAGAGAGAGAGATTTAATTTGGTAGAACTTTAGATTTTCATTTTTGTGATTTTAGTCAAAAAAATAGAGAAAAAAGTAGTCTTTTATAACAGTCATTATGGCCTTTATGTAACGGTTGCAGCCATGGCTGTAAATTTTTGTCACACTGTTATATTGGTTATAACGGATGGCAGTAACTACGACCGATTTTATAACCTTGGGCCAACTACAAGGCTTCAATGCCCTATAACTCAGTAACTGTATCAGTATTTCTACCTATGAAGCATTGGCACTTCGAAAAGCATGCCGTATCCGTACCGGGTATTTATCATTGTATGGTACTTCTACATATGTACGGGGTACACGAAACCTATGATATACGGACTCGGGTGCAGGTGCGTATCTAGGAGTCGGACACTTCAAAATTAAAAATTGAGAATACGTGGATATGTATTCAAATTTAGATACAGGTATGGGGATACATTAAATATTTTTTTTTTAAAAATATATATTTATTATATGAAAAAAACTATATTTATTTTATGAAGATGAGTTTTATTATATAAATAACAAATAAAAATTATTTTAGATATAAAATAAATTATATTATATATAATAAAAGAAGTTATTTTTATTTTAGACATAAAAATTATATTATTTATAATATATTATATTATATAATTTTTTTTGGATGAATAATATTATATAATGTTAATAATATTATATATTATTATATTAATGTAATTTATACTATATGTTAATGTAAATGTAATATGAATAATTGATGAATAATATTATATGATATGAATAATATTATATATTATTACATTAATGTAATTTATATTATATACTAATATAAGTGTATATAATATTTATTATATATTATATAATATAAAGAGTAGGGAGAAGTCAGAGAAGGAGAGAGAAGTCAGACAGATAGACAAAAGAAGAGAGAGGAGAGGGAGATCGAGATCGAGAGACGAGAGGAGAAGAAGTGAGATTGAGAGATCGAGAAACGAGAGAGAAGACAGAGAAAGAGATCGAGAGACGAGAGAGAAGACAAAGAAGGAGATCGAGCATTGAGCATCGAGCAAAAGTTGAAGCTGTCAAAGCAGCGACCAAAACGATCGAAGTCGGTGACCGATGTCTTCGTCGTTTCGACAGGCTACCAGTTTCTCTCTTGCTCTCTCCTCATTCATTTCTTTTGTTGTCTGCAAAGAGCTATGTCCGAGAGAGAATAAGCAAATCGGACACAGATCCCACGCCCGAACCCGTGTCATGTCATGTCGACACGGGCCCTTCACCCCAAAGTGCCGAGTCCATGTAACACAGCACGAAACACATACCCAGTTTGTTTTTCTTAATTTTTGGCATATTCAGACGTACCTAGTATATACCCAACTTGTATCGTATTTCAGTCGAAATAATATTTTCTTTTACTACAAAGATAAAATTTATTTCACTAGACTTCTTTTTTATTTTTAGTTTTATACTTAATATGATTTTAAAATTGAGCTATAGTTTGTAAATTATTTAATATAATGATATTTAATTTTAGTTTATACATTTATTTTTGGCATTAAATGTTAATTGTAGGTTGGATCTTAATAAATTGAACTATTTAATCAATTTTTACATTACTCCAAATTAAAAATAAATATTTTCTTACAAATGTACCTAGACGTATTTGTACTCTACTTTTTTGAATTTTACCGTATCGACATACCCGTACCCGTACCCGTGCTCATAGCTTTCTACCCACCTCAGATATGATTTGCACAAGCCAGCATCCTGCTTCATCTCTTCTGAGACCAGCACTTCCAGCTGGATGTGGGATGCGTAAGGAGCAATTCAGTAAACAAGAATTGTTTATTTTGAAAATCTGAAAAGATGCTCTTCTAGTTATGTTTTATTTCGATTCCTCCATTTGATATGAACCATGATGGGTCACGAGGGTCAGTTATTATTGTTGCTTCATTTCTCCAAGACCAGAGTGATATGAGGTTTTCCACACAGTCAAACTAGCTATTCCAGCTCCTACGTGTATCAAAGCTTGTGTTGATCTCCATTAATGATTGCCTATCCACTTTCTCAAACTTTTTCCTTTCGATCATGGATTTGAGTAGGGATTTTTCTTCTTCTTTTTTTTTTTTTTTCTCTTCCAGCTGCATTTCTTTATAATACAGCATCTCCTTTAAAACCAAGCTGTGGAATGTCTTGCCAGAAAATTTAAGAGTGCCAGTCATTGTCATTTTATAATAGCCTGTTTTGTTGTGTAGGAACCAAGCAAGGTAAAATATAGTTTTCTTTCTCCTTATATCTTGACTTATTCTACATCTGTTGTATGTTTGGGAATAAATCAAGCTTTCTCGGCTTCACAATTTCTAATGTCTTTATTTGGTTCTGCTCTCCAAACAGGTTGTGGAGGTCTCCACCTCAAAAACTGGCAAACATGGACATGCAAAGTGTCACTTTGTGGCAATTGATATATTTAATGGCAAGAAGCTTGAAGATATTGTCCCTTCATCCCACAACTGTGATGTAATACCATGCTTTTGCTATTAGTTTTTCTATTTTCTTTTATTGCTTCTATTTTTACATTTTTTGTATAGGCACTGCTCCTTGCATGACCTTGGGATTCCACCTCAGTTCTGATGCTTCATTGATATTGATTTATATTTTGGTCACATATTTTATATATATATTTTTTCTCAGGTTCCCCATGTTAACCGTACTGACTATCAGCTGATTGATATCTCCGAAGACGGTTTTGTAAGTTATCTTTTATGATTTAATAATGTGATATGGTTCACGGAATATGTTGTGCATTAAGTAATGCCCTCCATTAAGTTGTGGCCTATAAAATGGAGAATAGAATTTGATTCTTTTTAAAGGAAAAAAAAAAAAAAAAAAGGATTTGTAGACTAGTTTGATGTGGAGGACCCATGTCATACTTTCCTTCCTGCATATCTTTTTAATCAGAAGGGATGTGACAACTGTCTTGTAATTTTATCATATTCATCTTTGGTTTCTGAGAAAGCTAAACTTTCCTTGTGCTGCGTATGCTTGATTATCTGGGTTGAAATAGTTTTTCACAATTTTTTGGTGATGTACCATATTTGTGTGCACGAAAACAGATTTCATGTCGACCTCGAAATCTCTTGCTTATATCTCCGTGGAGTACCATTGTTAAATATGGTAGTTAAAGAGTCTATGATCTTAACAAACTGGATTTACATTCTTTTAGGTGAGTCTTTTGACTGAAAATGGAAACACCAAGGATGACCTGAGGCTCCCCACCGATGAATCTCTGCTCACCCAGGTATTATTTTATAGAATCAACTTTTGCATTGAACTTCTGGAGTTTTTTTTTTTTTTTTTTTAATTTTTTTTTCTGTTCATGAAAACAGAATAGAATAATAATCTTTTGTTTTTTATTTCCTTTCTGTGTAGATTAAAGATGGGTTTGGTGACGGGAAGGACCTTGTGGTGACTGTCATGTCTGCAATGGGAGAGGAGCAGATCTGTGCCCTCAAGGACATTGGTCCTAAAAATTAAATGTGGTAGTAGGAAAAAAAACAACTCCTATGTTATCTAACATGGAATTTTATTTTATTCGACTATATGTATGTGGGTGTGAAGTGACCTGTTAATACTATGGTTTTTAGCCATATGTAAGTAAAACCTGTTTCCGGGGCTTCTCAGAGGGGAAAGGGAAAGAAGGCAGCTGGCCTCTTGATTCCCCGGGGAGGGACCTGCTACTACAGCAGGATGAAATTTATATACACAGTTATCTCTATATCTATATTGTAATCTATTAATGTTTCTTTGATGTCATTTACATCTTAATTGCTATTCCTTCGTTTTTCTTTCTTCCCTCCTCTGTTGGTTATTCCCAACCCTTGATGAGCAATAGGCACCTGTTTGACAAACCAGGATGGAACAATGGTGTCTGGTTCGTATCTCTGAGATTGAACAAGGGACCTTCAAATGCCCTTTGTTTAGAGGAATACGTTCAAGCAAAGCTTAACCATTTGGATTTGGTATTTAGAACGGCGAACAGAAACAACCCCCCCTCTCTCTTTTGGTATTCCGATAGTGGTGGTGATGGGGTTTGCATTGGAAGCTTCTGGTGGTAGGAGGTGAGAAGGTTTGTGGGGGGTGATGTGGTAGTGGTTGGTTGGGCAGTGATGGTGGGGTCGTAGCGATGGCTACCTGACTGGTTAGGTTTTCTGATTGAGGGGCTTGAGCATAAAGATGAGGGTATTCTAGACATTTGATTAAAGTGTTTGTGTACGCATCGCCATTAAAGATGAGGGCATTCTAGGCATTTGATTAAAGTCTTTGTGTACGCATCACCATTTTAGAAGTAGCCAAGGTTGTTTAAAATTAGCAGAGGCTTTCAGCCAAATTATGCCTCTTTTGATTCTGAATGACTGATAGGAACATGAAAATATATAAATATATTGTTAATAGGCAACCGAAACAGGTGGAACTTGATATCACAGTATGGTAGGAATAATCTCTCTCCTGTGTCAATTTTGACATCCTAAAGACTAGGGGTGTAAATTGGGCTGGGCTCGGCCCACCCGGGTTTGGCCCAGCCTATGTCGGGCCACTCGGATTCTTGCCAAAATTCAAGTTGGGTTAGTTGACGGGTCAGAAAATTAGGCTTAGGCCTAGCGAATATTTGGACCTTGAGCGAGCCTGAACAAATTTTTTTTTTCTTCTATTTTTTCTACTAAAATTTTATTCTTTTTTATTAAAAGTGACATTGGGCTTTGGGTGGTCTGGACTTTGAGTAGGTCTTGAGTTGGCCAATGGGCCGGGCTCGCAGGTTGTGATGGGTCGGGTTTCAAAATGATAGCTGAGGCTGAGGGTCCTGGGTTGGGTCCACCTCGGGCTGCGGGCATTTTTACACTCCTAGTAAAGACAGTTTTGGATCAAGAATTTGAGAAATTTGTAAAGAGAAAAGAAAAGAAAAGCACAAAAATAAATGAAATATAGAAGTTCAATTTTATTCACTTTTTAACTTTTATTTTTTAACCCTCTACATGTATCCTCAAATCTTTGGTCTGAACACAGCTTAAAAATCTATTTTGTGGGTCCAATCTCAAGTCTATGATGATTATTTGAATTGTTTATCTTGTAAGTTTAGCAGTAAATATGAGTTGTGTAAAAAATAAATTTAATTGGATATTACTTAATATATGAATAAATTATATTTATTTTTTAAAATGGAAGACAATTATGAATTTAAACTTAAAGTGTCTATTTTATAAAACAAAATGAGATTTATTCATTGATATTCAATTACACAAATGGTCTTTGTTACAAAATTTACAAGATAAACGGTTTGAATTATCATTGTGCGATTTACAAAATAATAAAGTAAGAAAAATAGTGGTATGGGGATAAGTGATTCGATACAATAATGGAAGGGAAAACACAAGTGTTTTAAATTCTTGATGGTGGTGGAATATGGAAAATGAAAAAAACGTGACTTGGAAATTTTTTTTCAAGAAAATGGTTGATTGTACATAGTGGGCATGGGTCCATATAGCTCATGTGGCTACCATTGTGTTTGTATCCTAGGCTTGTTTTGGAAAATTAGTTAAATGTTGATTTTTTTTAAAAAAATATATAAAAAAATAAAAAAGTAATGTGACTTAAAATAGGTTAAAATTCAAAATTTAGTTTTTAATTATGTTTTCAAAGGCAGCTTTAATTTGCGAAGAAATAAGAAATAGGAAATAATTTGTAAAAATTTAATTTCCATTTCTTTCTTCTTCTTCTTCTTCATTTTTTTTGAATTTTTCTTTAATATAAAATTGAAAAAAAATGGTGATAAATTCAATCTAAGGAGGGTATAAAGTATTAGGTTCAGTGGATATTTTTTTTATTGGTAAGAGGTCCATACTTTGTAAAATAATTTGGTGAGAAGCAGTGTCGGAGCCAGGAAATTAGGTTAGAGGGGGCACTCATTAATTATAATTTTTTATTTTAAAAAAATCATGAACAACATTAAGATAATAATAATTTTATGGGATAAATTTAAATATAAAAATTACATATTCATTATTAATAAGAACAAATCAAAATTCTATAATAGTGTAGAATAACTCGGTGTGGGATGATAATGTAAGTTTGCAATTTTAGCACAAAAAATTATAGATCAAAATTCCTAATTTTAAAAAATAAAAACACATCATTTATAGTACAAATTATTATAAAATCTATTTAATTTTTATTTGACAAAAAAATATTAAAGAGGTGACATTGCTTATAAACGATGTGTTTTGAATGAAAATTATTAAACAGTCTTAGAGTACCATAAGGTGTTACTTACGTGATGCTCAAAGCATAGAAAATCATAAATCACACTAAGTGGTATGTCAACTACTTAAAAATAATAAGTTCATTATATCCAATCTATAATATTTTTTGCTTTACTATTGATTTAAATTACTATATAAATAATACCACATAATATTCCCAAAGTATCAAATAACTACTTGTTGTGAACAATATAATAAATCCTTAGCCAAATAACATATGAAGAAAAAAAAAATGTTTTATACATGGCAATAACAAAAAAAAATAATAATTCAAAACTGAGGGTGGCACGTGACTCCCTGGCCCTATGCTGTCTCCGTCCCTGGTGAGAAGTTTATAGAGGTTAAAAAAAAATAAGTTAAAAAATACGTTTTACCCATTGATTTTTTTTTTCTTTGTTTGATTTTTTATTGACTATCTATGGAGAGGTTTATAGAGGTTATGGTGAAACTCGATCGCGAGCGTCAAGGTCAAAATCGGTGGGGAGCTCAAAATAGGAATCAAATTGTTCGTAGCTGCCACTGCTATCGTCGTTGAACAGCTAAATCACAGCGGAAGATCTTGTGGTGAACAACGATCAGAGTTAGGTTTTCGAGCATGAAGAGAGAGAGAGAGAGAGAGAGAGAGAGGGGTTATGTTCAAACAAAGAAAAAGAGAAGGGCTTTGTCTTTGTGAGTATCGTGTGATATATATATCTAGGGATATTTTGGTTATTTTGTCTAAGCTTGTTTTTTGGACAAAATATTTTAGCGCTTTAACCTTTGACCAAACAAGGTTAAAATTTCGATTTATGGACCGAGTCCTATAAAATTTTAATTATTAGTTAGTTTGTAAAAGAATTACAACAATATTAAAAATTGTAATAAATTTCATTTAAAATTATCATTTAAACTTCAAATTATCTTCAGCTGACTTTGATTGATGAAAATTTCTTTCTCCTAATTTTGTTCATAAATCAAAATCCTACAATTATTATTATTATTATTATTATTATTATTATTATTATTATTATTTGGTTTATTGATAGAAGAGTAATTATAAGTATGAGAAATATTACATCAAATAAGTCTTACATCTCACTTTTGCTTTTCATGAGTTTCTATTTTAATTAGTTATCTAAATTAAATATTTGTACTTCCCAAATAAATATCTAGTAGTTCAATATTACTAAGTAAATATTACTTAAATTTAAGCCTTATAAGCAATCATTGAAATTCAGTAATTAGAGCCATTGGTTACTACCTTACCATGTTAATTGTTCAATCCTCCACAAATTCATCTCAAAACAATAAAATCAAAAGGACTTGCAAACTAAACATTCAAAAAAGTTTTAGTGTCCAATTAGAGAAATGTGAGAAATTAAATAAGATTGTGAATGTCATTTTTCATTTTCTTTGTATTCTACTAGTTAAAAATCACAATAAAACACCAAAAAAGAGTATGCATTTGATTGAGTAATTTAATTCAATCAAATTGAACTGAATCTAAGAAGAGAATGTTAATGTCAGTCAAATGAATGAATATTAATGCTAATAAGTTATTTCTAGATCTTGCGTTTATGAAAGAAATAAAAGAAAATAATTTCAATTTTTTTTTTTTTGGGGTTGATTCAGGAAAATGAGAAAAAACAAAAGACTTAAGTATTTACTAAAAGGATCTTTTTTTATTTCCAACTCTGCTAAAATAAATATTTATATATAATTTTGTTTGCATCTGTTTTTCTTTTTTAACAAATATAAGATTCAAAGTTCAAACATAAAAAAACGAAAAATTAAATCCAAAGCCACCTTCCAATACTTAGTGCTTGTTTGGCATAATCTATAAAAGATAAAAAGTCAAAAAATTATTAAAAAAGTCAAAAAGTTATTACTATTCACAAAAAAAATATATAAAAACAACAAATTTACACAGGAAAAAAGTACAAGCCAACTGTTGCTACTGTAGTGATGGTACACTGTGAAGTGATAGTACAAATTTACACAGGCGGTGCACAAAAAAATTACACAAGACATTGTTGTTCAGCCCGTGGGGGCCCATTATGTGTCCCGTTTTGATAATCTGAACCGTTCAATGTGTAGAACTGGTCGAGTACTATATGCCTGTAAAAAATCATGTTGATCGGATATCGATAGTTATAAGATCAAATCAGTTTTGTATAAAAAAAAGGACAGTGAGCAAATTAACAGTTGACAAAAAACTGATCGAATGAGATAGCTATCGATATCTGATCAACTTGATTTTTTACAAATATATAGTACTCGATGAGTTCTACACATTCAACAGTTCGGATTATCAAAAAGAGACCCGTGGTGGGACTCCACGGGCTGAACAGTATCGTCCAATCCACCACACAACTTCAAAGCAACGTAACTAATTGGCTTCCTAAACAATCACTGTTAGTACACGCCTAGGGACATTAAGGATAATCCGGTAATTTTGCTATTTTATACAATATTTTAATATATATTTTTTCTTAAAAAGTCAAAAAGTTATCTCAAATAACCATATTTTTTTTCTGTACTTTTTTTTATCTAAAAAGTCAAAAAGTGTACTTATATAGTTTATCCCAAACAACCCCTTAATTAGATAAGTGGACAATAAATCACACAAACCACCCTTAAGTTAGCAGAAATATATTGAGTTTTACAAATTTAGCATAATTAAATTAAACTCTTTGAATATTTTATTCATATAATACTTACTCTCATATTACTTAATAATTCAATCATCGTATAAATAATAAAATGACGGTGTTATATCTTTTACACTCAAAATATATATTTCACTTTCTTTATTATTATTATTTTTTAACATTATTTGTATTAGTTCTAATAGTTTTAATCTTATTAAAAACAGTGATACTACATAGCTGTAAATTATACCCAAAATTTTTAATATATGATCCAGATTCATTATATACATGAACTCTCCAATACGCTCTTTCAATCTCCACTGCGTGAACTCTACAATGCACTCTTTCAGTCTCCACTACATATGCATTCTGGAAAATATCTAGACCTTTTTCTTTTTTTTTTGAGTTTCCAGACTAACTGTTTTAAAAGAATAAAGTTAATATTAGGAAGAAAAAAAAAATCTAGGATTTGATTCCGGTAATAAATCAAACCCTAGTTTTTTAATTGCTTCAATTTGAACCCATAAATTTTTAAAAAAGTATCAATTAACCATTCGTTACTTAACTAACGGAGTAGAAACAATTTAGACAATTTAAAATTAGACAGTAATTGTAGCTATGGACATAGAAGGAAGGAGATGTGTAGTAGTGAGCTAGGGAAGAGATATGTATCAGTAGACGGGGAAGAGAGAGATGACAATGGATTGAGAAAGATGAAAGGTGGTGATGAATGACGGTAAGGGTGCAAGGTGAATGTCAATAGTAATGGAGGAAAAAAATCATTAAATTATCTAAACTATCCATTTTTCGTTAGACGGATGATTAGCATTGATATAATTTTAGAATTTTAAAATTTAAATTAAACTAATTAAAAAGTTAAAATTTGATTTGCTACCTAGATAAACCTTGAATTTTTTTATTTATAATTTCTCCTTAATATAATTTTACTTCAAATATCATCAATGTTTTCTTTAAAAAAAAAAGTAGTTATATATCTCTATCAGATTATGATATTTGAGACTTACACATCTCTAAATTCAATGAAAATAACATAAATTAAATGCTGTAAGTAAAATTAGAAAAGATTCTTTTAGAGATTTTAAACATTTTCCTATCTCATCTAAAAAAGCATTTTCCTTTCCCTATTATTAAGTATAATGTAGCCACACAATATTTCCAAACACAAAATAATTAATATTTCTTTTACTAACACAAAAATCAATTTTAAGTGTTAATCACAAAAATGTGAAATTCAATTCATGTGAGATGGTTGTATTTGGTTCTATAATGAATTTTTATATTCTCAAACTTTTTTAAAAACAAATCAGGGTCATTTTTTGTTTTTGGTACATAATCATAGGAAAAAGAATATATATATATATATATTTATTGAACATTCGATGAGACGTATAAATGGAGATGGACTTCTCTCCAATTGGGAATCTTAATTGGACGAACCATGATGTTTTGATTTGTAGAGTCCGTCATAGATTTCGTTTTGAAATTTTTAGGGGCCAGTCCTATTTTTAAGGGTTATTACCCAACAAGTCCTTAATGGAGACTGTTTTATCTATAGGTCCTGAATATTTTTGTTTCTTCTGTTTTTGCCCTCATGTTTTTATACTCAGATCTAGAGATGAAAAATGAAAAAAAGAAAGAAGCTCTCTCTTTCTGCACATTTCTTCACCAATGACCATCGCCATCTCCACCGTTGCCGACCATCGCTGCCTCTACTGTCATCATTGCCGGCGACCTCAATCGACATCTTCTTTCACTTTGACCATTGCTTCCACCTCCACTGCCACCGACGTATTTACTTCCACCTCCACCGTCGTTGCTGACTACTGTCGCTTCCACCTCTATAGTCGTCATTGCCTCTACCTCTAGATCTAGGATGTAGGGTCTTTGCCGTCGGGTCTTCTCTCTCTCTTTGTATATTAAGAAAGATCCCAGCGATAAATCTGTTTAAACTAGAGATAAATTTGTTTAAACTAGTAATAAATTTATTTAGATTAGTGATAAATTTATCACTGTTAAATTTTTGTGAATTTGTTTTTGTAAATTAGTAAGTGAGTGTGTATGTATGTGAGTATGAAATTTATCACTGATAACACTTTATCAGGGGTAAAATTATCACAGCTAAATTATTGTGAATTTGTTTTTGTGAATTAATAAGTGTATGGATACGTTTTTGTGAATTAGTGTGTAAACGTGTATGTAAGTGAGTATGAGAGTGAGAAAGAATAAATAATTTAAGTGGTTTGGTAACTACTGATAATATTTATCCGTGTCTGTGTGTTTCTCACGGAGATAGTGTCTGGGTGTTGGATTGCAGTGTTGAGTCTAGGGTTAAAAATGAAAAACACTATTTGATTTTTTTAGGTAGGACCTGCTGGGTAATAAGACTAGTCCATAGGACCTACCCGTAACTCTCTCTTCTATTTTATGATTTAAATTGTTTATTTTGTAGGTATCTTCATATACTATATCATTTATAAAAATAAAAAAAATAAAAAATTTAATTTGATAATTGTAACCTTTTCATTTTATGAAATTCGTCTAAAAAAATAGACGACCTATTTTAAAAGACATATATGTTTTTTATTTTTTCGAAGACAAACGTCATAAAATGAAGAATTTACAATTATCTAATCGACTTAATTTTACTTTATAAATGATACATACAAAGGAAATGAATGATTCGAATGAGCAAAACATGACTCATAACAGAGCTCACAAACTTAAACAACACGGTCCAATGGAAATCTCAACTTGATAAAAGCAATATCTAAATTTATTTTAGGGCAATGATTGGTGGTCACAAATTTTGTGGCTCAAATGGTCCGAAAATGTCAAAACAACGTCGTTTTGGGTACAAAACAACTCTAAAAATATCAAAACGACATCGTTTTAGTATTTTCGAACCTTTTAAACCACCGAATTTGTGGTTATCAAACATTTTCCTTTATTTTAAGCATAGCTCATCAATACATTGCATATTTTCTGCATTTTTTTTTTAAATATTGTATAAAACTTAGGGCAATGAATGTAATTTATATTAAACTAAATTATTATATTTATATTATATTAAATTCAAAAAGTTCCTAGAACAAAACCGTTCGAAAACCTTTACCTTCTCTCTCTCTCTCTCTCTCTCTGATTTGGCCATGGACGAGACTAAGCAGAGGTTCGAAGCAGAGAGAGAAAGAGAAGACGATGAAGGACGAGAAGAAGACGGCGGCGTCGATGTAGAATTCGATGAAGTTGATGATGATGACGGTGGCTGTGGTGGTGGTGAAGCTGGTGGTAGGGAACAGAGGAGCCAACTCGGTGAGTTCGACAGTTGTTCGTTACCGCCAATCGAAGCACAGTTTCGCTGTTCTCAATCGGAAACCCTAGCCAACTCCAAGATTGATCTCCCCTGCGATTTCGTTGCTTCTTCTCACCAACTCTCGGGTACGATCATTGATCACTTCTTTCTCTCTCGCTCTCTCTCTCTCTCTCTCTAACAAGTTTGTGGTGATGATCTGACAGAGGTGCCGGTGGATTATGCTCTTCTACGGCCGCTGGATTCGGCTGAATTCAAGGTTAGGAAGGAGTGTACTCTCACTCGTCCACTGAATTTTAAATTGTTTGTCATTTCTGTTTGATGCATCTGTTATTTATTTATTTATGTTTTCGTGTTTTTGAGTCTGTTGTTTGAATGAGTTAGTAAAATTTTGTGAATTTAATTTTTTGAAAGCGAATTTGAGGTGGCGTATGTATCAATTAGGCATTTGGATAATGAAATTTTTTAATTTGGGCACTTGATGCTAGTGAGCTGCTTCAAGGGATTTGTTTCTTGTTGTTGTAGTAATTTTCATTATTGGTTTAGTTTTTTCCTTTAACTATAGACACCTGAGCTTCGGAGGACTTAGTGGAATTCTGTTTATCTGAGGAAATACAGGGTTCTTGTTATTGTAATTACGGTTTAATAATTTGGGGATTTGCCCTGATTTCTGAAAAAAGTGGAGATTGGACTGCTGATAGGGCTGACATATGCATTTAAAGAGAGTTCTCCATGTTGTAACAGAGTGAAACAGGAATAGGATGCATTTCAGTTAGTGGGAGAAGAATCTCTGGGAAAAGATAAATACTGTAATTACAGTATTTTTAGTCTGTAAGTTTAAATGTAAAAGTTAGGATAACAATGTTTGAAGTTGGTCTAGATTTGCAAATTACCTCTGGACATTGTACGTTACACTCATTTTCTAAATTGGTCCTTTGTAATTATTAGTCTTCTTGTAGTTCATGCAGACCTTCTTGTTTGATGCTTCCTTAAGCTATGTTAGGATTATGGATTTGGGTTGGGATTTGAAAAGGGAAAGGAAAAGGTAAGGGAAATGGAGAAAAAAATTAGCTTATACTTTATTTACATTTCTCTTACTTTTTCCTCTCTCTCCACAAGTCCTTACCCAAATCCTAGATCCAAAAACATGCTAAAGGAATCATGGTCCCATTTTGCTGTAGATACTCTTATTTTCTCTTTGATTTCCAATTGCCTTTGTATCAGCGTTACTGTAACAGATATTGGGAATTCCAGGCATTGCATTCTTGCTGCATTTCACCTTTTGGAGGTCATCGTTTTTGAACACCTTATGCCATATTTTCCATGTGCATTTTCTTTGTTTTTAAAAAACCTGGAGTTAATTATTTCAAGAAAGCTTGGTGTTAAGTTATCTAGTCATGGGAGAGACAAACTTTTCGGTTTTCTTAATATGATGGGGATAACTGTGCGTGATGGCTGATGATAAATCAATGACATTTATGTCCATTTATGTGAAATATGATTTAAATAGAATCTTCTTATCAGTTTCACTTCTTGTGAAATTCATTGTCTTTGCAAAGAAAGGAAGTAGGATGGAGGAAAGAAACCTGAACTTAAGGTGTTTGGTCAGAATGGCACACGCTCGACAGTAAAGAGCTACAAAAAGCTTGCCGATAAAGGAAGCAATTTTGTTTAATGTTCATAAGTCTAATTGAAGAAGAAGGAATTAGCTTAATCAAACAATAGAGTTTCTCGTGCTTTTTTTGTTGTCCATTTATTTTCTATCCAAAAAGCTTAGTTGTGGGCTAATTTAGCTAGCCATATTCACTTTTGTTAAGCAGATGGTTTGTCCTCAATGCTTACCTTTTACAATTTTTGCATATGACACAGGGTTGCACTTCTGTTTTTCTAGACAAAATGCAAAAGGCTTTATCTTGATTTCTCAATTGTATCTTCATGAGCCTATCTATCTATCAAAATATCTGACAACATCATTCAACCACTCAACATCCACATTCTAACCATTCGCATGCAATCTATATAAAACACGGACACCTCTCCGGAGGTAGCGTATGAGTGTCCGACACGTGTCGTCGGACACGGACACGCGGTGGACACGTGTCGGACACTCTACCTAACTTGTCTCCCTTTTTTTTTTTTTTTGAATTTTTGTAGTTGGACATGCTTGGGACACTCTTAGATACATTATGGACGGAGAGAGAGAGAGAGAGAGAGAGAGATGGTGAAGAAGAACCTGTTGAAGCCCTAGATCAAGATATGTTCTTTGTTTCTTCAAATCTGTTCTTTGTTCTTCTTATTTTCTTCTTCTTTCATCGTTTATTTGTTCATCTGTGTGTGTGTGTGTGTGTTGGAATCTTTCTGTGTTTGTTGATTTTCTCTCTCCGTGTCTGTTTGACCCCCCCTTCTCTCCTCTTTGCATGTTTGACTCTCTCTCTCTCTCTCTCTCTCTGTTCTATTCGTTTTTTCGTTTCTTTTTTTTTTCCCCTCTCTGATGAATTTATAGTACCTTTTTTTTTTTGGTAACAAAAATCTTTTTTCCCCTCTTTTCCTTTTTTCTATTTTTTTTGGATATTCTTGTTTGCTAAACATTAACATACATAGAATAAATGATTTTTATTTTTAGAAAAAAATTAATTTGTGAATGATATTTGATATTAAAGTAAATAAATAAATAAAAAATATATTTTTTAATTTTACATATAATAAATAAGAAAAAATGTATATATTAAGCGTATCCCCAACGTGTTGTGTTCCTTATTTTTTGAAAATTTGCGTGTCCGCGTGTCCATGTCGTTTCCTGTGTCTGTGCTTCATAGCATGCAATGTTTGCTCACAAACAACTAGATGTGATATTCACTTTAGGTATTGACTATTGTGGAAGCAACCACAACAACCATGGGAAGGGGGGTGGGGGGAGAAAAATAGAAATTGAAAGCAAAAGTTTTGGCAAGAAACCAAGGCATCAATTCGTAAATAGGACCCTCAGAAATAGTGTTTAGCAACTTCATCCTTGTGATTTCAAGTGACCGCTGTCGTTCAAATTGTTAAATTGCCAAATGAGCAATGAGCCATGTGGTTATCCCCTACTGTGAAGCTTGGATTTTTGTTCAGTTTGGTCAAAATGAATTGATTAATAGCAAAGCATTTGAATTAAATTAAACATACTAAAATTAGTTTACACCAAAATTTATTAAGAGTCACTGTAAATCAAAATGAACTTAATAAAAACTAAAATTCCCAACGAAAGTATTCATTCGCCATGATTTAAAACCAAAGAAAGTTACCAGCTAACCAAGCTGGTGAGGTATGTGGATGTTTATGCTACGTGCTTGGTTTTCAGTCTTCTAAGAAGTTTTGGACCCAATCTTCATCTCTTTCCGCATTTTCCAATTTAAAAGGAAAATAAAAAATGAAACCAAACATGTGATTGTATAAAAGTATCACCTTTTTTGAAGGATTGAACATTTGAATTTGTATAAAAGTATCACCTTTTTTGAAGGATTGAACATTTGAATAAGTTAAATGTGATTATTATTTTCAGCTTGCTAAAGTTCCCTTAGTGGGTTTGGGACAGTAACGTTGAACAAACTAGAGTTAGGTTCCCTTAGTAGGTTTTGGACGGTAACATTGAACAAACTAAAATTAGGTTTTCTCTAACAATTATGATTACATTGGATGGTTAACTTGAAACTAAAATGAAAGAATCACTTGAATTTGATTTGATTTCAATTCCATATTTCACAGCCCTTTTCAACTCTAATGAAAGTGCCTCTGTATTTTTCTATTGTTAAATGTTCACCCCTGTATTCATTTTTCAAGTAGTTCGAGTATGTTCATTCTAGAAAATCTTCAAATGGAAGATAGAAAGTATACTATATCTTAAACATTGCTTTCAATCTGTTTTTTGGTTATTTGGAGTTGAAACGACTTTTTTACAGACTTGCAATATGCTCTAATATTCAATGGTGTTTGATTTTCTGAAATTAGTTTTTTTATATTACATTGTATTACTATTAACCTTGGTTCATGTTGCATAGAAGTTTTTATTTTGCTGTGAGTAAATTATTGTAAGTCTGTTACTGGGGAAACTTCCCACATTTCTAATCTGAAGTCTTCATTCTCTGAAATTAAGAAATTTTGTGGTTTATTTTTCTAGTTTGGATTTACACGAATAAATAGCCTACCATGGTCACTCGATTTATTCTATAAATTGTGGTCTGACAATTTTCTAAAGAGAGATTAAAAAAGAAATTCATTGTTTCAGTTGCAGTTTCTTGGTGATTTGATTTTCACTTTTGTTTTTGGTCCTGCTAATTCTAGGCAGTGGTTGTTCTTATATGTTACATTTTTCAG
Source organism: Camellia sinensis (assembly GCF_055761805.1). Classification (NCBI taxonomy): domain Eukaryota; kingdom Viridiplantae; phylum Streptophyta; class Magnoliopsida; order Ericales; family Theaceae; genus Camellia; species Camellia sinensis. Next base: position 20,157,645 of record NC_138965.1, on the reverse strand, counting down.
TAGTTAATGGATTGATTCTGCTATATCTTTAGTAGGATGTTTGAAAATTATTAGTTTATACCATATTAGTCTTCAGATTGAAGATATTAGGTTGAGTTCTTTTTTGATCCCCATTCAGGCCTTTTTTTTTTTCTCTCTCTCTCTCTTCTGATTGTGGTTTCAAAATTTCATGTTGTTCTAATATAAATATACGTTGTGTTTAGAAGCTAGCATCTGGTTTTTTATGCATATAGATTTTCCAATTGTATGTTTAAAATTTACCTTGATGGTTTTGATCCTGCAGGATCAAGTTGGGGTGTCCCACCAGCAAGCTGTAAGTGTAACAACCCAGGCTGCTCAAGTTCAGTCACAGAATCAGCTTCAGTCACATGGCTGCCCAACTTCTTCACCAGAATTATCACCAAATTCTGCTACACAGTCCCTTTCATCCGCCCCAAGTCCAACACTCATAGATCAAAAGCTGTCACCGGTAACGAATGCTAGTAGTGCATGTATGGCAGAAGTGGAACCACAGAATTCTTCCGACCGTAAAACTTTATCTGCTGTACGTGTTGCGAGGACACCTTCTATTGATGGGTTCAATTGGCGAAAGTATGGTCAGAAGCAGGTGAAAAGTCCTCAAGGTTCCCGAAGTTACTACAAATGCACATATTCTGACTGTTGTGCTAAAAAGATTGAATGTTGCGATCACTCTAACCTTGTCATTGAGATCATTTCTAAAGGTCAGCACAATCATGATCCGCCTCGAAGAATAAATTGCACAAGGGAAAGTAGGCCTGTGTTATCTTCTGAACCTAATACTACAGCTCACCCAGTGAGAAAGCTTAATGATTCAGATCCATCCACTTCTTCAAGAGAACTGATACAGGAAACACAAGCGCTACCTGAAGCCAAAAAACAGAATTCTAGTGATTCTGATGGGACTGCTGAAATTGACATTAAGGAGGAGCATGTTGATGAGCCAGAACCAAAACGAAGGCAAGCTGTGTTGCTTTTGGTTCTCAAATTTTGCTGCTTATTAGTATCTTTCTTTTCTTAATTGGCAGATGCAGCGTTAAGTAGATATTTTGAATTTCATTTACCTTGTCTTTGTAACCAGAGTGAAGAAAAGCAACTCAGCTTATTCAGATTCTCTATTAAAACCTGGCAAGAAACCTAAATTTGTTGTGCATGCGGCTGGTGATGTGGGAATTTCGGGAGATGGCTACAGGTGGCGCAAGTATGGACAAAAAATGGTGAAGGGAAATCCTCACCCCAGGTGAATGCCTATTTTTCAATTTAACCTTCCAATTCTGTATCTGATCTGTGTTAGTGTGTAGGTTGAGCATAAATTACAGGATCTTGCAGTCATCGTTCTATATCATACCTTGCTCAGGCTAAAAATGCCTTGTCCTGTTAGTTGCTTAATGATGATATTCTATACTTATGGCAGCCACTCCAGTCATGCAATCCCTTTATTGAGAAACAGCTAGTCTTAGGTTGAACTAAATTTATTAAACACTTCTAGTTGAAACTGTAGTCATGGTGAACTTAAATGTAGTGTATGAATGACTATATGTACACCCCTTTCATAGAATTGATATTTCGCCAAACTTTCAGTTGGATTAGATACCTTTTTCATGCTTGCCAAGCACGCTGAATATCAACTTGGTTGGATATGAGTTGGTGTTTGACCATGAATGCTTATTTTTCTCGATTTACGTTTTATAATAGAACTCCAATTTAGAGTGTGGTATCGATGTGAAAGCTCTGAATCTCAGAGTGTCCATGCTCGTGTTCATATTTGTGATTCTTAGTCCTTTTATAATAACCTTTATTTTTATCTCAGTAATTTTTCTTTCAAATGTATAAAAGCTTTTACTGAAGCCAAAATGAAGGCCCATACTTTAAGTTGAGGTACATTTTGGAGTGTCCAATAAATGTTGACCAAATCTATGAAGTTGTGAAAGCCACATTGAAATGGACACATGTGGACATGCATGATGTATCCAAGTTGTTTGAGATAATTGTCAGTATCTGTAGACACACCTCAGTGTCCATAATTTTTAGCCACCGAGTGCTAAAGGTACCATGGTAGATACTCCCACCCTCTGATAGATTCTGCTATGCAAACACAAAGAAAGCAAGTTCTGTAGCAAATTTGAAAGATAGGCTCAAATGTTTAGGGCATGTAAGAAGCAGCCCAGCTATGTCCATCTGTCTGCATCTGTGGTTGTCATAAAGAGTAACCTGTATACATCCATTATTCATATAAGATGTAGTAATTAGTAGGGAGAGCTACCTGTTACCCCCTCTCAACAAAGAAAAAAGACAGCACACTAGACCCTATAGCCTATACACAAAAGGTTATTATGTAGTGTGTACTTCAGCTTCATTTGCAAATACTGTGGAAAATAAAAACTACCTTAATTCCAATTATGTTGTAGTTATTTGTTAGACTTAATCTCACATTGACAATCTAAGCCACCCAAGCTTGGTTAATATAATGTAATGGCCTCTCCACTTATTGCCAATTGGTTTTGAGTTGGATGCTTTAACATGGTATTAGAGCTGGGTCTTGGGTGGCCTCTCACCTCTTGTAGTACAAGTCTCCATCCGAGTCTTTCTCTCATCCAATCCATCTTTCAATCAGACCTTTCAATCACCTCCATGTGCTACCGGGCTACACGTGAGGGTGAGTGTTAGACTTAATCCCACATCGACAATCTAAGCCACCTAAGCTTGGTTAATATAATGTAATGCCTCCACTCGTTGCCAATTGGTTGAGTTGGATGCTTTAACAGTATTTTACAGAGAAGAGTAGAAGACTAGATAATAGTGTAGAAGTTTAACATGTTGAACGAAGTTGCTTCGAATTGTAGGAGTGTTATAGGAACAAATGTTTAGTTAAAAAAAACAACGCCCAAATAGTACACATTAATGTGTATTTGGGAGGGAAAAGATTGGGTACACACCTAACCTTTGACACAGTGCACAAAGTTGTTGCCCCAAGACTTGGTTGGACATGCTTTATGTGAAAGTTGCTCCTTACTGGTTACAACCAGATTGGTATTAAGGTGGTCTACTCCCACTTACCAAAGAGCACTTGGTTGGACATGCTTAATTCCTTTATTCTAATTTACTCCATACCAGATTACATAGCACATCCATATCCAACAGGTGGCATCTAAGTTCTTCACTTGAGCCCCTGAAGCTTCTTTAACCCTTAGTTGCAAGAATCGTCCTAACAGGTGACGAATCTTCGTAAGAAACGCGATTCCGCGTTTCTTAGAAAGAAACGTGTAGGAATCGCGTTTCCGTAGAGAGAGAAACGCGATCCTGGCCAAGATGGGTTCGTTTGGTGAAGAAGAACAAAAACCCTAGGAGAGAGAGACAGAGGAGAGAGAGTGTGAAGGAAGAGAGTGAGAAGACAAACCTTTGATCGTCTTCGTCGTTGAACATCCAGTTGAGAAGAATGAACATCCAGTCTTCGTCGTCGAACTCCAGTCATCGATCTCCAGTCATCGATCGTCTTCTCTCTCTCCAGTCATCGATCGTCTTCTCTCTCTCTCCCTCTCGCTTGCATCTGTCTCGCCTGTCTCTCCCTCTCGCTCTGTCTCTCTCTCTTTGCTGAACAGAGCCAGCTTTCTTCTTATCTCTTATATTATATATATATATATATATATATAAGTATATATAAGATAATATATATAAAATCATATTAATATTAATAATATTAATAAAATCATATTATTTTGTGAGTATATATAACATAATATATACTTACTTATACATATTAATAAATAAAAAAAATCTATATTAAATAAAATAAAATGAAAATTTATCAAAAACACATTATTTAAAAAAATAAAATAATAAATAAAATAATTAATGTGTATTAAAATAAAAGTATTTATAAAAAACTTCTAATGTGTATTAAAATATATATATATATATATATTGCCGCTTCCCGAGGCGTTCCCAACCTAAGAAACTTCTATCGGCTCCCGCCCCCGCCCCCGCCCCCGCCCCCGCCCCCGCTTCCTGCAACTAAGCTTTAACCTTTTGCCACCACCAATAATGGAATGGTAATAGTAGGTATAAATATATTGAAACGCCCGAGTATTGCTCAAAATTTGGATTTCCTTTTGGACAAATATTGCCTCTTCCAACTAACCAATGTCCTCTCAAACCTCTCCATCACCAAATATGAAATGATTTCAACTTTGCACCGCATTCGCTAAAAATATCCAATTAACAGAAGGGTAAACTACCAATAGGTCTTAATAGTTAGACTTAATTCCCATCAAGTCCTATTGAAAATAAGCTTTGGTAAAATTATCGCTAAAAATAAATTTTTTGTGACAATTTTTTATATATGTCGCTAAAAATTGACAATTAGTGATTTTTTTTTGTCATGATTTTTATAAATTGTCGCTAAAACTTACAATTAGTGACTTTTTTTATGACAAATTTTTCTTATAGGACCTATTAGATAATAAGTCTACTTATTAGGACCTATAGGTAAGTACCCCTTAACAGAATCATACATCAGTACCAAGCTTAGATCAGCCCTACATTCATTGACACATCCATCTCATTTGCCAACAGAATGGATCCAAAATTTGATGCTTATCTAAGTTCTATTTGAATGAAGTTTTGAGCTATCCATTTAAAAGCCAGTCTGGTTCTGTTGCCATTAAATGAGCACTTAACATTTGAATGATGCCACTTGTTGCATGGTGATTGGCCCAATGCCCTTCCTTTGCCACCCATGTGATGAGTTTAGGAGCCAAACATTTGGTGTAGGTGATTGGTCGAATGTCCTCTCAAATGCAATTTTGTGACATATTGGACATGCAAAATGGAAATGACACGAGATCATTTAGTTCCCATTCTAAGTTAAAAACAGACCCTCTTTAGAGCATTTGTTTACTACTCCCTCCAGCATTTTACAAAATAGTTCGTAAGGAGTTTTAGTGGATTATATATTCTTTATTCAATCCTACACTTCATCAATTTTGAAAAAGGAACACCCAACATCACTGTTATAACATGGGAAATGTGACAGCCAAGGGTTATGGCTCTGTTTGCTGCACTGCCCTGTTTGTGCACTTCTGTTAAAGATGAAAATTGATACTCAGAAAGTAGAAGTTAAAAGAATCTCTCCCTCAACCTCTCCATTTTTTAAGCTTATTTAAGCTATTTTTGTCTTACACGTGTAAACAAAAACTACATCAATTTCTTTGGCACCACACACACACACACACATACACATAAACAACCCAATAAGCTGCACCAAACAAGGCTTATGAAAGGTTCGTAGAGGCTCGAAGATTGCTTTTGCCCAGGGCTGTGCAGCGGATTCACCGACCCACCAAATCCGCCCGACCCGACCCCTAGTGGGTGGATGCGTGACATGTGGCGGGCGGATGTGGGTCCAGAATTCATGATTTCTCTGGTTCGGATCGGGTTGCGGGTGATCCGCCATTATACCCACAAAACCTGACCCGACCATGACTCCCATTTTTTTTTTTGCACCTCAGCTAGCCCTTTTCTTTTCTTTCTGAGTTTAGCAAGGTTGTTAAAATCGGGATCCTACGTTGGATCGTTGGAGGTGTTTATAGGATCGGATCGTAGAATCGGATCGAGGATCGTAAGATCCTACCGAAAAAGACAAATTACATAATAATTTAATTTAAATAAATATTTCTTATAAAGTATACACAAAATGAACCTATATTTTATTAAAAAGAAGTGAAGATATTGTGAAAAATATAGTACTCCATGTAAAATGTACATATAATATTATGTAATAGAAAACTCGATGGTAAAAGCTCTGTATTTTATCAAAAAAGAAGGTGAAGAAGAAGAAGAATTCTATAACAAAATACTTTACAATGTACAATAATGCATAAAAAGTGAAGAAAAAATATTTAACAAAATTGGATATGAAAATAGATTAAGAACTCAAAAGAGTAGCTTAGTCGAATGATAAGGTTTGTCGTTAGCATCCCTGGTGGAGCGGATTCGAGTCACAAAAATAATTTCTCTAGAAATTGGGATAAAGTTACAATCATCTTACCCTTCTTAGACTCCGCTAAAGCTAAGTTTGTTTTTCCGACTATTTAATTTTCTTAAATTACCGCAACATTTGAATGTTTGTTTCCTAGTTTGTTTTTCTTAGTCTATTTGATTCAATACTACTTAATTTTTATTATTTATTTTGACAACATAAATTGATATTTAGACAACAAATATAAAATTTACAACAAAATATGTCATACAATACAAAACAAGGCTTGTAAATTGGATCGGATAGGATCGGATTCGGATCGGGATTCCACGATCCTATAAGATCCCACTACCAGGATCGAAAGATCCTACCTATAAGGAGTTTTTTACACGATCCGGATCGATTGCACTCAAATGGATTGTAAGATCGTAGGATCGTAAGATCCGGATCGGGATTCTAATAACCATGGAGTTTAGTTTACCCTAAACCTAATTCTCATTTCAGACACAGACACATTCTCTCGTCTCTCTCTTCACTCTCACTCTCTCTCTACCCCCAAAACCCTACCCATCGTCCTCGTCCGACGGTCTACACTAAACGTCCGACCGACTATCTACTACACTGAATGGCGATCGGCTATCGATCTACACTAAACGGATTGAGGTATTCTCTTTTTCTCTTCTTCTCTTCTCCTGTTCTGTTTTGCTTTTCTTCTTTCCTCTTCTTCTCTTCTCCTCTTCTGTTTTTCTCTTCTTCTTTCCTCTTATTCTCTTCTCCGGTTCTCTGGTATGTCACTCCACACTCTCTGTATGTGTTGTTTTCTACCTCTTTTCAACATTTCTTCGTCTCTTCTCTTCCATGGTTTACACTACTACCATTGTCATTACTCGTAATTTGAATTCTGGGTTCAATTTCATTTGTTGTATATGTTGTGTTCAATTTTAGTTTTATTGAGAAGAAAAAAAAAACCCCCTTGTTCCAATTCAACTTGTTCTTGTATTGAAGAGGATTTTGGGCTTGGAAGAGGCCACGAGAAATATTAGGTTCTCTCTTTTTCTGAAGCAGTATATGCCCTTTTCTTTTTTGTATTCTTTGGGTACACTTTGTTCTATAAATGAATTTTGGAACTGATATGCTAATGTTGAGCAATTTGGTGTTTGTACATTGATTTCAGCAATTTGGTTTAGGAATTGTTTATAAACTGATTTAGGAACTGCTTCGGAAATGAATGATTTAGGAATTGATTTAATAGTATTACAGTGCTTTCATACAAAATTTTTGTTTATATAAATTGATTTAGGAACTGTTTATAAATTGATTTAGGAACCGATATGGTCGTGCCCAGGTTGTTTTTGCATTGCCCACTGGAACATAGATGTGAATATTGCATTGCATGAGTTGCGTTGCCCAGGTTGTTCACTTGTATTGCCCAGGTTAAGTAGGTTTATTGAACCATTGGATGCACATAGATGTGAATTGAATTATGCCCAGGTGGTTTTTCTAGGAAGGGCACAATTGAATTATGCCTAGGTTGTTTTTTTGAGGAAGCGCACAACTGAATTATGTTGAAAATTTGTAAACTTTTAAACCGCCAAATCGATTTGTATCCATCCGCCAATCCGCTCAATCCGCATCCGCCGGATTGGCGGACAGATGCGGGTTGATTTTTTCCAATCCGCCAATCTGGCGGACAGATGGCGGATTGGAAGTTCTGTGGCCGCAACTGATCTGCGCCCACCCCTACTTTCGCCTACTAACATCTAACCACTGCTAGCCAAAAAAGAACTGGTTTCTTTGTGAGCTGGTTACCACTAGAGAACAAGCTTGTTGGGCTGAAACTGTATATACTGTATATATATAGCCCTTGCTCATAAAACAGTTTCCATTGTCAGTTGCTGCTTAGTATATGTTACCTGCTGAAATTTCAATTTCATCAAAATGCTGTTGTTGAGATAAGGAAGATAGCTGCCCAAAGTATATTGTCGAGCCGTTTTGGAATTGTTTTAATTCATTTACATCTGCTGTGTGTGTGTGCGTGTAGGTACTGAAATCTGTTGTATAAATTTTTTTCAGGAACTACTACAGATGTACCTCAGCTGGATGTCCAGTCCGGAAGCACATTGAGAGGGCTGTAGAAAGCACAAATGCTGTGACAATAACATACAAGGGAGTACATGATCATGATATGCCAGTACCCAAGAAGCGGCACGGTCCGCCAAGTGCTCCTCTTGTTGCCGCCGCTGCTCCTGCTTCCATGAACAATTTGCAATCCAAGAAAACCGAACCAGTCCAGAACCAGAACCAGACATCTGCAACAACCCAATGGTCAGTAGACACACAAGGTGACTTAAAAGGTGAGGAGACATTGGATGCTGGAGAGGACAAGGCAATGGAATCAGCTCGAACTCTTCTGAGCATTGGATTCGAAATTAAGCAATGCTGAATATGCACAAGTTCATAGGTGAAAGGGGTCAGCAAAAAGAGGAAAAAAAGGAGTAGATTATTAATGGGCCATTCTTCGTTAAATATAAATTATTACATTCTTAAGTTTGGTGTTTTTTTTTTGGGTATGTTTCTTTTATTCCTTCTTAGTTTGTTGTAGGTCTTTTAGAAAGCAGGTTGTGTATATTTGGTGGTACCATAAATTTGACTATGGCATTGGTTGATATTGTGTTCTTCCTAACAAAAGGCATTCTTATGAGGAAAATGCTAGAGGTCCCAAATTTTCTACCAATGTGAGACATTTGGTCATTTGTTTGGTAGAAAATTTGGTGTCCCTAGCATTACCCTTCTTATGACTCTGATCTCAACATTCCAAGAGAATGGTGGTGGCTTAGAGTAAGGATGGACCTAGAGTGAAGCAAGAGGGGCCGAGTCTACCCTTACGATTTTAAATATATATATATATATTTTTTTATAATAATATTTTCTGTTAACTGTTTTCAAATTATACAAGCTTGCCCTCTTCAAAAAAGAAAATTAAAATTTCCTCCATAGATTAAAAAGTAAATAAAATTAATTAGACGCTCTCTCTGTAGTTATGAAACATGGGGGTCAAAGTATAAAATTAAAAATTTGAAAAACACATAACAAAAAAAAATATTTATTTTTTATAATTAGCATCGATTTTAAATTCTAACATATGGAAAAGTGAAGAAGGAAAAATCGTGAATCCGTACGAAGCTCATAATATAGATTTCATCTAGATATATCAGTGCAGTTTTGTAAGGGTTAGGGGTGACAAATAGAAGTCAGTGACTTCAACTGAACTCTCTAAGGGCCCGTTTGTTTTGGGAGATAGAATGGAGGGGATTGATAGTGAGGGGATTGATAGTGAGGGGATTGTTAGTGATGAGATTGATAGTGAGGGGATTAATAGTGAGGGGATTGATAGTGAGGAATTGTTAAATTATTTTTATATAAAATAATAAAACAAATAAAAAAATATAAAAAATTAAACATTATATTTAAAAAAAAATTCCCAATATATAAAAAATAAAAAAATTTCTAATCCCCTCACTATTTTCTAATACCATCTCTACCTCCTCCTTACCAATCCCCCTTCCAAGGGTATTAGCAATACCAAGGGACTAATAGTCCCAACCCTTTCTCTGCAAACAAACAGGGACTTTAGTAATACCTTGGTATTACTAGTCCCAATACCCTCCCTATAGCCCAAAACAAACGGGGCCTAAGAGTGAGTTTCAGAGAGCTCCTCTCTCTTAAGAGATTTTCGGTGGTGCTTTGATCATACTTCCGGCGATATTATAGTGATTCTCTTTACATTTTTAAAGTGTAAATTTACACTCTTTGGATATGTTTGATTGACAGGATTAGAGTATGGGATTGAGATTATTAATCCGTAGGTTCAGTAATTCTATGTTTGTTTTAAAATTTTGTTTCAGGATTATTAATCTAATGCATAATTAATTCATCAAATTTGTAAGATTATTAGTAATGGGGTAGGGGTGAGATTATATATCCTAAGTTGGGAAATAAAATAAAAAGACTCTTTTACCTACTAATCCAATACAAATCAAACAATGGACAAGGGGATAATTTATCCTACTAATCCAATTGGATAGTGAATACCATACTAATTTTTATGGGATTATTAATACCTTCACTATTAGTCTTGTGAATCAAGCATGACATTAGAGTATAGATCTGTAATTTTAGAATGTAAATGTGAATTTTTATGTCCGAAATAAGGATTTGAGAGTTTCTCTCCTGATTTCGACATAAATTTTTAGATTTTCTATACCCACAATGGTTCCGTCATCTCTCCAGTTTTCTCCCATACCATTGTGAATGTGCCTCTTCCTCATCTCCAGCTTCTGGTGGTGTCTGAAGTACGGCGGCGACAGACAGTGACGGAGTTGGGCAGCGGCGATGGGAACAACGTTGATGGGGACGATAGATTTTCAAGCAGATCTTACTTTTCAAATTACATCTTTGAGAAAATCGATGGTCTTTCTTGACTCGTAATTAATTTTTTTGACGAATTTATTATTTTTTTATTATTTGTATTTTTTTTCTTTTATTGTATGATTTGTATGCCTATTTAAAGTCTTGTTCTGTCTGTTATTATTTTTAATATAAATATTTTTTCATGTTTAAAAATAAAAAATAAAAAAAACTAAACCCTCTAGATAAACCCTCTGACTTTTTCCCCCTTCAATCCTGTTCCCTCTGTTGAAACTTTGGATATGATTACTTCACTATGCCACACACTTTTTCATGTGAATTCTTTTGTGTTTATTTATCACCTATTAGTGTTGGACAAGTGTCATCTACGGTAGAAAAAGTTTACAGATTTTTTATTTTTAAAAAAATATTCATAATTTAAAATGTATGAATTAGATTTATTAAATTAAAACTTTTGACTTGATTATTTTTTAACATTATTTTATGAGATAAGAACTTAAATTTAAATCTTATAGAAAAGAGTTTGATACCCTTACTCTTCTATCAATTAACAAAAAAAAATTAATTTTTTTTTTAATGTAATTCACAATTTGTCAAGTTTATAAATTTAATTTCTTGACTCATATTTGGTGGTGTATTTCATTGATCTAATAACTAAATCAAGGCTCAAAAGTTGAACCCGTTGAACTTCTTTTTTGGAGTCGCCATTGGCAGGAACGTAGCAGTTCCGGTATATTTATTAGAAGATGGCTCTAATCTTTGCCACCATAGTGCATCTCCAATCATTTCTTCTTCTTCTTTTTTAATGTATTCTTTTTTATATTTTTTTATTATTAAATTTGAGTGAAATTTTAGTTAAAAAATTTGGCTATGATTGTTTGAGTTTTGGAACTGTAGTTTCAGTCATTGATTCTCATGTGGTGTTTGTTTGTACCTTTTAAAAATTAATTCTACACTCACTTTTGAAAATTCGGTTGTAGGTAGAAAAATTTAGACTAACTGGTCGTCCCACCGGTCGTCCGGCTGGTTAACCGGAACAGTGTAATTTTTTTTTTTTTTGGCAATTGACACATGTTAATTTTCATATATTCAGCAAAAAATATTTTCTGAATTTTTTAAAATTTTTTATGAGTTTTAATAGAATTTTGAGTTGTATGTTTGGTTATAAGCGTAAGTTTTTATATCAAATATCATATGTCACATCAAAAATTTTCCACTCAATTCAAAACTCTTTTCAAAACTCATTCACCAAACAAATTTTCTACACTCAAATTATAATTCTAAAATTCATAAACTCAAAATACAACTCATATTCTCAAATTATATTTAAAAAACTTTACTAAACGCTACCTTTGATTTGATATAAAAATCTTCAATCTTTATTTATTTTTTGTTTTTTTTGAAAAATTCAAACTTATTATGCATTCCATTCCTTTACTAGAGAAAATTATTTGATTTCTCTGTAACATGTCCCTTATCATGATAATGACTCAAAGGGGCATGCACCTCGATTCTCGGACCACCAATCACGCATTTCCATGCATGATGGCCCAAAGAACCAAGTATGCAACTTTGATTTCAAATGCAATGCAAACCAATCAAACCAAACAAGGCCCAATCCCTATCACCAAGTCAAGGAACAAGGCATGCATGCAAGATGCAATGCAACCTAAGCATACAAGCTAAGGATGCAACATGACATGGCAACTAACTTATGCAAGCATACAAGCAAACATAGGGGCATGCAAATGGATGCAAAGATGGACTTATGCATGAATTAGGCAGCTCTAAATAGGCCTAAAACAGTAGCCAAAATGCTATAATGAGGGGCCAAATACACATGCACACATACACATGTTGGAAGGTCAACACTTAGGCATGAATTGAACGACCCTCAAACACATTTGAAAGGGGGAATCATGGACTAATTAGCATGCAACAGAAGCATTGAAATCATGCTAAAACATGGTGCCAAACCAAGCAATAAATCAAGCCAAGCATGCAACAAATGACCCAAATGCTCAGAGCAAACCAATAGGGTATTGAACTACACTTAGCAAGACCAAACATGGCATGAACTCATTGACCAAAAATAGAGTTTTAGGACATAACATAAGGCCCAAAAGACCACTTAGATGGCATCTAAATGGCTCAAAAACAAAGGCATGCACAAATGGTCAAAACATGGAGCATGCAACACATGCTTCCAAAGCATCAAAGGGGCATGCAAGGCAATCAAGCAAGCATGAAAATGGGACTGAAATAGCTTATAGGGTGGCCCCAAATCACCAAAACAATGCAAAGATGCCATGCTATACATTCATATGCTTAAGGCCAATAAGCCTAAATACAAAGGAGCTATACCAAGCATGCCAAAATCAACCCAAACACTTATGGACAGACCTAAAACATGTCAAGATAAGCACAAAATCTTCACAAATGTAAGCCTAAAACATGCTAGAAACAAAGGCACACAACCTAAGGCATGTTAAGGCATAACAAGGCATTACATGGCAACTATGCTAAGCATGCATGGAGTACCAAAACCAAGCAAAAACAGAGGCATAACATGACATATTAAGCATGAAAAACAGCCAAGTCATGGTCAATACACCCTCAAACATAATGCTCTCTCAAGAGGCCAAAACATGCCCTTTTCAAGGACAACAAGGAGAGGGGGTGGCCCTCTCCTTCTTGGGACTTCAAGGCATCATCTTCACCACTGAAATCCCTGAAGATTTCAGTGGTGAAGAGACCCCAACACCAAAATCCTGGAGCTAGCACAAAATGGCTCAAAATGAGGCCTTTCAAGGCCTAAGAGGGGTCAACCACCCTCAAACAACAAAACACTCTTAATAAACAATAAAGAGGGCCTAAAAACAGAACTTTTTTGTATTATACACTAAGCTCAAAAACGAATTCAAGATAGGTAGAAATACAATGCAAAAATGGGGAATAAAGGTGTTAGTTTCTTACCCTTGATGACCCCGTCACAAATGGTGCTCCAATGGCCTTCCTTAGCTTGAATCCAACACCAAAACTTCAAAACCAGTCCCTTAGAACCTCAAGAACCAAAGGAAGGTGAAACACTATGTGTTTGTGTGCAATAGTATGGACTAAACACACACAAGAGCACAAAAAGAGAGGGAAAGAGAGAGATAAGGTGTAACAAACCCTAACCCTAGATCTCAAACCCTAACAATGGCTGCCTAACCTCTCAAAATATCTTAGAAAATGTCTCCCCTCAGCTAAGAGACCACTTCTCTCTCTATATGGCACTTCTTGTCTTGTAAAGCTTACAAGACAAGCTTCATAAGAGGGAGATCCCTCCATACACGTGTATGGAGGGGAGCAAAAGCAAGACAGCTGTCTTAAAATATCTACAAAAGCAGATGCACAGTAATCGGCCGGCCAAAAATGCCATCTTGGCCAAAATGAGTGCCGGCCGGCACTAAAAAGTGCTGACCGGCAACAAATAGTGCCGGCCGGCAATATACATTGCCGGTGGCAGCAAAAGCCAGCCGGTGGCCTTTAGCCACTGCCGGTGGTGGGTGGGGATGGTCTACAAGCCCTACCCTGCCCTTCCAAGGCAAAACACAAGTGTTTGGTGCAAAACCAGACACTAAACGGTCGAGTTCGGAGATCCTGAGGCAAGGCACGCGAGCCGAGGCTTCCGGGAACTCCAAACGAACACAAACATGGATGATCATCGAGTGTTCAAACGGTGACGTCCAAGTCTTGAGGACGGTCAAAAATGGGGTGTCTACAACCGGAGTAAAACATCTCGGTTGGAATCTCAAAGTTGAGTAAATCATCAACTTAATTAACCAGGGTAAAACATCTCGGTTGGAATCTCAAAGTTGAGTAAATCATCAACTTAATTAACCAGGGTAAAACATCTCGGTTGGAATCTCAAAGTTGAGTAAATCATCAACTCAATTAACTGGAATAAAACATCTCGGTTGGAATCTCAAAGTTGAAAACAACAATCTGAATGCTAAAGCAAAGATGAGACACTTCTATTATATTGACAAAAAGAATATTACATTCTGAAGTGTGAGGCAAAAAATTCATTTGCACAAAAAGAACACAAAAGCTAAAAATAGTACAGTTTGAGGTTGGCCGCATTCCATGGCCGGAGTATTCCTCTTCCCTCAAAGTCCTCCAAGTGGTATGCCTCCTTGCCCGCCAGACCGGTTATCTTGTAGAGTCCTTCCCAGTTTTCCTATAGTTTGCCTTCACCTGGCACTAGGGTGTTGCCCACGACCTTCCTCAAAACCCAGTCGCTGACTTTGAACGGTCTGGGGTGCACCGTTTTGTTGTATTTTCTTGAAAGCTCTTGTTGGTAGGCGGCCACATGGATGAAAGCCTTTTCCCGACGTTCTTCCACTAGGTCCAATTCCAGGGCAATGGCTTCGGCGTTCAGCTCGGGCTCAAAACTTTCACTGCAGAGGGTGGGCATACCGACTTCCAAAGGAATGACCGCCTCCATGCCATATGCCAAGGCAAAAGGAGTTTCCCCAGTGGATCGCCGCAGGGTCTTTCGGTATGCCTAAAGAACGCTTGGGAGTTCCTCGGCCCATTTTTCCTTGGCTTTCTCAAGCCTTTTCTTCAACCCAACAAGAATGGTCTTGTTTGATGCTTCGACTTGACCGTTAGACTGTGGGTAAGCCGGGGTAGAGTTGTAGAATTCAATCTTGAAGTCTTCACAAAATCCTCTGAATAGGCGGCCGTCAAATTGGGTGCCGTTATCAGAGATCAGAATTTTGGAGACGCCAAACTGCGTTACCACATTCTACCAGACAAACCGTTTGACGTCTTTCTCCTTGATTGTTGCCAAAGGCTCAGCTTCAACCCATTTGGTGATGTAGTTTGTAGCCGCGATGAAGAACTTCCGGTTGCCTGGTGCCGTTGGGAGTGGCCCTACTATATCTAGTCTCCACATCGCAAAGGGCCAAGGACTGGTGAGGGGAAGCAGTTCCCTGAGCGGCTGGTGGATTTGGTGGGCAAACTTCTGGTACTTCTCACATTTGTGAACATACTTTTGCGCGTCTGCTTGCATGCACGGCCACCAATATCCTTGCGAGATAGCCCGGTAGGCTAGAGATCTGCCCCCTATGTGACTGCCGCATATGCCTTCGTAAATTTTGTACAGGAAAGCTTCCACGCTGCTTGGGTGTACACACTTGAGATAGGGACCGGTGAAAGACTTCTTGTATAAAATGCCAGATGGAGAGAACCAAAATCGCTCTGACTTCACTCGGACTTTATGTGCTTTCTTTTTGTCGGTGGGAAGGGTCTGATCTTTGAGAAAGATGATAATTGGGTCCATCCAAGAAGGACCTAGCTCAGTGCAGAATACTTCTGTCTGCTCGGCGTCCTCAATGATGGGCCTCGGAAGGAATTCAATCAGGAGAGGGCTGGGAGATGTGCTATCGACCATGGAAGCGAGGCCGGCTAATTCATCTGCTCGGCTGTTTTCTTCACGACCAATTTGTTGGACCCTTATTGCTTGGAATCGCTTGATGTGGTCTCTTACCAGAGCTTGGTACTTCGCCATTCTGTCGTCTTTAGCTTCGTAAATCCCAGAAACTTGGTTAACCACAAGTTGGGAATCACTATAAACCATTAGCTCGGATGCGCGCATCAGAAGCGCGCTCTTGAGCCCGGTCAAAAGTGCCTCGTACTCAGCCTCATTGTTTGATGCAGGGAATCCAAGGGTGATGGAGTGTTCGATGGTCAGTCCGTCTGGTGAAATCAGAACTATGCCCAGCCCGACACCGTGGCGGTTAGAAGCCCCATCTACGAAAAGTTTCCACATTTCGCCCACAAAGAGCTTCCAACACTCTGAGGGGTTCTGGAAGGCTTGCAGGTGGATGGGCGCATGGTCGCTCGGCTGTGCGGCGTCAGGTTCAATGCTGATCGGTTCCACTTCCTCCCCTTCCGGTGATGCGGCACCGGACAGAGCAGGTTAGTCGGTAATACCCAACTCCGCCGTCGCATCGTCGGGCTGTAGCATTGTACTAGCTGAAGGTTCTTCGGCGGGGCGCGCAAGTTCCGCGTCACCAACATCGTCTCGCTGTGTTACTTCGGTTAAATCTGCACTCACCTCCTCGGCTGCCGCCGCAAGATCCACGGGGCAGACGAGATGAACCCCGGGTGAGAATTCAGCAACAAAGTCGGCCAATGTCTGGGCCTTTATGGCAGTGCGTGGCTGGAACTTGACGTCAAACAGTCCTAATTCGACCGCCCACTTGAGAATTCGACCAGAGAAGTCCGCCCGCTCGAACAAAGCTTTGAGGGGGAACTCAGTCAAAACAATGATGGCATGAGCATGGAAATAGTGCGCCAACTTCCTGGAGGCCATTATCAATGCCAACGCAAGTTTTTCCAACGGCAAGTATCTCGACTCTGCCGGTAGCAAGGTTTTACTTACGTAGAAGATAGGGAAGTGCCTGATTCCTTTCGACCGGACAAGCACCGCACTAACTGCATGCTGAGAAACAGCCAAATAAAGGTAAAGTTCCTCACCGGGCTTCGGTGTTACCAACAGTGGTGCTGAAGACAGATATTCCTTGAGCTCGGCTAAAGCCCGGTCATATTCTTCATCCCGTGAGAACTTTGATTTCAAAGCTTGAAAGAAAAGGTGACAGCGATCTGATGACCGGCTTATGAATCGGTTAAGCGCGGTGGCCATTCCGGCCAGATGCTACACGTCCTTAGCCGAGCTTGGCTGTTTTAATTCTTGTATGGCTCTGATTTGTGTGGGGTTTGCCTCGATGCCTCGATTTGTGACTAGGAAGCCTAAGAATTTTTTGGATCCCACGCCAAAGGCACACTTGGACGTATTCAGGCGTAGCTTGTGTCGTTTGAGAATGGCAAACGTCTCGGCCAAGTCAGACAAGTGGTTTGCTTGATGCCGGCTTTTGACCACCATATCATCAATATAAGCCTCCATTGTCCGGCCTAGCAGAGGAGCGAACATCTTGGTCACCATCCTTTGGAAAATTGTCCCGGCGTTCTTCAAACCAAAAGACATGACTTGGTAGCAAAAGAGTCCTGTTGGAGTAGTGAAAGAGGTGATCTCACGGTCGGGGCCATGCATGGCAATCTGATGATAGCCGCAGTAGGCATCCAAAAACCTGAGCCTGTTATGTCCGGCCGTTAGATCGACAAGCTGGTCTATTCTGGGCAGAGGAAAGCTGTCTTTAGGGCAAGCTTGGTTGACGGTCTTGTAGTCAATGCAAACTCACCACTTCCCATTCTTCTTAGGTACAACGACTGTGTTTGAAATCCACCGAGGGTAGTGCACTTCCTGAATAGCTCGTGCCTCAAGCAAGTTTTTCACCTCTTTTGCAACTACCTCGGCATGGTGTAACGCTGATCTCCTCGTTCTCTGAATGACCGGCTTTGCCCCGGGGAAAACATTGAGATAATGGAAAATAAAACTCGGATCGATGTCGGGCATGTCGTAAGGTGACCATGCGAACACTTTGATATTTTCCATAAAAAACTCCACCATCTCGGTTCTTTCTTGGGCGGTAAGGCTTGATCCGAGCAAGAAGAACTTGTTTGGGCTCTCCGTGTCAATCCGAACTTCCACCAACTCTTCAACGGCTTTGTCCTCAGCCTTGGTGCCCACGTCGTCAAGGACTCCCCGGTCTTTCGGTCCTTCAATCATTTGGACGAAGCCTTTGGCAGCTCGGCTCCCGTTCACTGCCACGGAGCATTGCTTTGACATGACCTGATCGCCCCAAACTTCCTCAATTGCCCCCATAGCCGAGGGAAATCTCATCACCTGATGGTAGGTCGACGCTATGACTTGCATAGCGTGAAGCCATCCCCTTCCAAGGATCAGGTTATATGTAGACGGCACTTGCAATACCCAGAACTCCACTTGCTTGACCACGAATCTCGCTTTGACCGGCAGAATAATTTTTTCCAAAGGCCACTCCGGCTGCGAGTTAAAACCAACCAGTGGCGAAGTTGCCAGAGCCAAGTTTGTATATCGTAGTTTGAGCAGTTTGAACGCGTCGTTATACATGATCTCGACCGAGCTTCCCTGGTCGATCAAGATGCGCTTGACATCGAATTCCTTGACACGGAGTGTGACCACTAAGGCATCGTTGTGCGGCATCTAAATGCGCTCTAAGTCCCTTGTAGAGAAACTGATCACGTCTTTCTCTTCGGTCTTCCCCCTCTTGATCGCGGGCTAGACCGACAAAACTTCCCTCATGTGTTCTGCCTTCTTGATCATACCTCGGAGCTCGCATACATGCGCCGGCTCCACTATGCCGTGGATGACATTAACAACTCCTTGTGAGGGCGCCTCCAGGTCATCCGGTCCACGCGGGTCAACCGGGGTTTGATGTGCGGCCTTCACACCCCCATCGATGTAAAGGTCCAAGTGCCCGGCTGCGACTAGCTCTTCCAAGTGTTGCTTTAGAGGCAAACAGTCTTCTGTCCGATGATCGCGCTTCCGGTGAAATGTGCAGCAGTACCGCGGATTGAAGCCTTTTTGCGCATCGTCTAACTTAGCAGGAAACCGGACATAATCTTTGTCACGGATTTCACTAAGTATGCAATAGATTAGAATCTTAAAGACCATGGTGACGCCCGTCCGCGCTTTCAACCTTCTGTTTGCATCAGCTACGTCGTCGCGGGGGTACTCATCTCGGTCATTCCGCCGAACCCTACCCTAGTTTCGACGATTTGAACCTCGGTCAGATTCCTCGGCGCGATCATTTGAACGGTTGGTCTCCTATCCGACCATGTGCACCTTGCCAGACGACCTCTTGTCTGTTGCTACCGGAGTTGCCTTCGCGGTGGATGCTGCCACATCATCTTCTACTCGAATGTGCTCGTTGATGCGCTGCATTAGTTGGCCCATGGATGTCAGCTGGTGCATGGTAAGTGAGTCCCGCAGTCTATGTCCAACCGGGAGACCATGCTTATATTGTGTGATTGTCAAGTTGACCGGGCAATCCAAGATATCATTAAAGGTTTCCCAGTATCTGGAGTTGTATGCCTTGAGTGTGTCGCTCGGTTCCATCTTGACACTAAGAAGGTGGTCAACTTCCTTTGGCGTTCTGGTATTGGTTTTGAAACGCGTCACAAAGGCTTCCGCCAATTGCTACCATCTTTCGATGCTGCCCTCCGGCAACCTCTCAAACCATTTCAAGCCTAGCTCGCCCAAACTTGACAGGAAGATAAGGCACATAAGAGCGTCATTCCGCCTATGTTCGGCCATGACCTGTCGGAAGTGGCTTACATGCATGTATGGATCGGTCTTTCCGTCGTAGAGCGTGAACTTTGGCTGGTGGAAGCCCATGGAGAGCGGTGTTGTTTCTATCTCCAGGGAGAAATAAGTGGCGGTCAGCCTCGCCAAATCCGTGTCTAGAGGAGGAGGCACAGCAAGGCGGGGTGGAGGCATTACGACCTCTTTATTGGCGCGACCCCCATAGGATAACCGCTGGAACGCCGGCACCCTCTGAGTCTCCCACCGGCGAGCCCGCTCCTTCAAGACTGCCCGCAAGTCCTCTAAGCAAGCGGAATAGGAATACCTCGACGTTTTCGCCGGACGTGAGGGCTGATAGGTACTGTCTTGCGCGCTAGACCTCTTTTCCGGCGCATCGGATTCTCCAACCCTGTAGCTTCTGGTGATAGACAGGAAGGGAGTGTGCCGCTGGCTCTGACCGCCTGAACGGCGTGGTTGGGTGCGCTCACTATGGTCTCCCACTCCAGCTATACCCTTCCCTTTGACATGCCGCTTAAGATCCTCCATCTCCGCCGCCATTCTCCGGATGATGGCGTCTTGGTCCCTTACCTTGTGTTCCAGACGTCTGGCGTGCGATTTTCTCCCCCGCCGTTGACCGTCTGGACTCCGAGAATGACCAAAGCTTCTTCCGCGCATATCCCGCACGTCTCTTGAATGTCCTCCTGGAGAAGTCTCCAGGTCCGCCATCGGAGGAATGGCGGGGTGTCCTCTCCGTCTGGTTGACTCCGGGGTAACTCCGTCGATGGTGAACAACGGAATCTCTTCGTTGTTCGCCATGGACGGCGATCAGATGAGCTAGGAAGACAAGGTTTTGTCTATCAAGTTCCCACAGACGGCGCCAATTGTACGGGGAGCAAATATTCCGGCGAGCCTGTACTCCTTTCTTCCAAGCTCCCTGTTTGTCCGATCAACTTGCGAACACAACGGCGGTGAGCTACCCGGTGGTGTGTGGCTGGAAAACCCCTCCGACGGTCAAGTTAGCACATACTCAGGGATAGAGAGAGAGAGGAGAGAGTTGAATGTCTAAGTGTATCTTACCAAATGATCATCTGTCTCAGCATATATACCTTCTGCGCCCTAAATCTAGTCCCATTAGTCTCTCGACACGTGGTGCTGCTATCCTATCTGTCAGCACAAATCAGCAATCACCACCTAACCAAACTGTCAGGATATCTTGGCGAAGCCCAGCAGACTGGCGGAATCACCTCGGCCTTACACAGCCATGCTGCGCCGCATGCCCGAATGCTCACTAGTCGAGCTCCATACCGACCGTGCTTAGTTGCATTCCGGTAGAGCCGAGCTCGAAGTAGGTCACGCGGGTAAAACAAAGGCCTTCCTGTCGCTCTAAAGGAGCGAGCCTTCCTGCCGAGCAACGCAAGTAGCACGGTTCCCACCTGTGCAAGTTCAAGTAGCTCGGTCTTGGGTTTTAGCCGAGCAGCCCTATCTCCGTGTAAGCCCAAAGCTATCTTGGCCCAAACGCGCTTGGCCTTCAACTTGCCCGGCCCTTACCATGGCCCATTTCCAGCTCATAAAATCTCCCTCTCAGTATTATATTTAGTAAAATTCAAAAAAATTTAAATGTCTCAATTTAAAAATAAAATAAAATAATTTTATTTAATTTTTATTTTTGTTTTATTTATTTAATTTTTTAAAATATTTTTTAAAGATATTTTATTGATGTTTTATTTTAAAATTTTGTTTATATTTTATTTAATTTCATTATTTAAATTTTATAGATGTTTTATTTTATTTCATTATTTAATTATTATTATTATTATTATTATTTAAAATTTTGATTAAAAAATAACATATGTTTATATTTATATTTAATTTATTTAATTGTGCAAAAAATAAAATAAAATAAATTTTTATTTAGTCTAGCTAAAAATAATTAAAATATTAAAGCTATGTTTAATATTGCTATTACTTAGTAAATAATTGAAAAGGATAAAATAGTCATTTGAGCATTTATCATTTTCCATAATATCCCAAACAAACATTGGATTCATTAAAAATAGTCCAATCCAGACATCTAATCCCATGACTAAACAAACAGAGGATATAAATCCAGTCTAACCAAATAATCTGGGGACTGTATCCTAGGACTAATAGTCCAATGGATTACAATCCCCCCTTATCTAGTCCGTCCAAACAAACAAACCGTTAGGGTATGTTTGATTGACAGGATTAGAGCATGAGATTTAGATTATTAATCCGTAGGCTCAGTAATCCTATGTTTGTTTTGAAATTTTGTTTCAGGATTATTAATCTAATAGATAATTAATTCAACAAATTTGTAGGATTATTAGTAATGGGGTAGGGGTGAGATTATATATCCTAAGTTGGGAAATAAAATAAAAAGGCTCTTTTACTTACTAATCCAATACAAATCAATCAATGGACAAGGGGATAATTTATCCTACTAATCCAATTGGATAGTGAATACCACACTAATTTTATGGGATTATTAATACTTTCACTATTTGTCTTATGAATCAAGCATGACATTAGAGTATAGATCTACAATTTTAGAGTGTAAATTTGAATTTTTTATGTCCGAAATAAAGATTTGAGAGTTTCTCTCCTGATTTCGATATAAATTTTTAGATTTTCTATATCCACAATGATTCCGCCATCTCTCAAGTTTTCTCCCATACCATTGTGAATGTGCCTCTTCCTCATCTCCAACTTCTGGCGGTGTCTGAAGTACGGCGGCGACAGTGACGGAGTTGGGCGGTGGCGATAGGAACAACGTTGATGGGGACGGTAGATTTTCAAACAGATCTTACTTTCCAAATTACATCTTTGAGAAAATTGATAGTCTTTCTTGACTCGTAACTAATTTTTTTGACGAATTTATTATTTTTTTTATTGTTTGTATTTTTTTTCTTTTATTGTATGATGTGTATGACTATTTAAAGTCTTGTTGTGTCTGTTATTATTTTTAATATAAATTTTTTTTCATGTTTAAAAATAAAAAATAAAAAAAACTTAACCCTCTAGATAACTGAACCTTCTGACTTTTTTCCCCTTCAATCCTGTTCCCTCTGTTGGAACTTTGGATATGATTACTTCACGAAAAATGGTTGGTAGCTCGAAATGTGTGGCCCGAATTTGGGTCGAATGGCAAAACGACGTCGTTTTGCCATTCTTTTTTTTTTCTCTTCCTTTTCTTCTTCTTCTTCTTCGTTGAAACCAGAAGAAGAACAGAGGGGAAGAGGAGAGAGGGAGCCTCCGCCGCCTCCTCCCGCCGTCCTCGTCACGAGGAGCTCGTCGCCTCCGCCGCCTTCGCCCGCCGTCCTCGTCGCAGCTCGCAGCTCGTTCGTCGCCTCTGTCTGCCGTCACAGCTTGCAGCTCGTCGGCTCTGCCCGATCGTGCCTCCGCCCCCCTCCTCCGCCTCCAGCCCTAATAATTGGGCCCCCTCCAGTCCTTCACCTCCTTCTTCCTCCTCCTCCCTCCTCCCTCCTCCTCCTCCTCCTCCTCTTTCTTCTTCCCCCTAATTTCGAGCCAAATTCGAGCCCCTATATTCGAGCTACCAACCGGGGTTGTTACTTCACTATGCCACGCACTTTTTCATGTGAATTCTTTTGTGTTCATTTATCACCAATTAGTGTTGGACAAGTGTCATCTACGGTAGAAAAAGTTTATAGATTTTTTATTTTAAAAAAAATATTCATAATTTAAAATGTAAGAATTAGATTTATTAAATTAAAACTTTTGACTTGATTATTTTTTTACATTATTTTATGAGATGAGAACTTAAGTTTAAATCTTATAGAAAAGAGTTTGATACTCTTACTCTTCTATCAATTAACAAAAAAATTAAAAAAAAATATTTTTAACGTAATTCACAATTTGTCAAGTTTATAAATTTAAATTCTTGACTCATATTTGGTGGTGTATTTCATTGATCTAATAACCTAAATCAAGGCTCAAAAGTTGAACCCGTTGAAATTCTTTTTTGGAGTCGCCATTGGCTGGCAGGAGTGGTAGGTATATTTATTAGAAGATGGCTCTAATCTTTACCACCATAGTGCATCTCCAATCATTTCTTTTTTTATTTTTTATTTTTAATATATTCTTTTTTATATTTTTTTATTATTAAATTTGAGTGAAATTTTAATTAAAAAATTTGGCTATGATTGTTTGAGTTTTGAGACTTTAGTTTCAGTAATTGGTTCTCACGTGTTGTTTGTTTGCACTTTTTAAAAATTAATTTCACACTCACTTTTGAAAATTCGGTTGAAGGCAGAAAAATTTAGACTAACTAGTCATCTCACCGGTCGTTCGGCTGGTTAACCGGAACAGTGTAATTTTTTTTTTTGTGAAATTGACATATGTGAATTTTCATATATTCAACAAAAAATATTTTCTAAATTTTTTAAAATTTTTTATGAGCTTTAATAGAATTTTGAGTTGTATGTTTGGTTATAAGCGGTAAGTTTTTATATCAAATATCATATGTCACATCAAAAATTTCTCACTCAATTCAAAACTCTTTTCAAAACTCATTCACCAAATAAATTTTCTACACTCAAATTATAATTCTAAAATTCACAAACTCAAAATACAACTCATATTCTCAAATCATATTTAGAAAATTTTACTAAACGCTACCTTTGATTTGATATAAAAATCTTCAATCTTTATTTATTTTTTGTTTTTTTTGAAAAATTCAAATTTATTATGCATTCCATTCCTTTACTAGAGAAAATTATTTGATTTCTCTGTAACATCTTAACAACTTTTATAATCAAACAATTCATTAGATAGAGTTGCAAATTTGTAGAAATATTCCGTCAAGTTAGGAATTTTGAAAAGGAAAAATATTTGAGATCTTTAATAAAATTTTTATAATTTTATCTATAATAATATAAACACATTCTTTTGCATGCATTTGGGAGTCTCAAATATGAGTATCTATTCTTTTGAAAATGGAAAGGAAAGTCGAAAGGAATAAAGGAAGGCCAGCAAAGAACCTTAGCCTTTGGAAAAGTGGAAGAAATGGCCAAAGAAACAAGTGAGGAATTTTTAAAGATATTTGTTCCTCTCCATATTATTATATTTCATATTTTATTAGATTAATTGGTGATAAATCTAATATAAAGAAGGTATAAGATATTAGGTTTAAGGGATATTTTTTTTTTATTAATGAGAGATCCACACTTTGTAAAATAATTTGATGAGAAATCATGGAGAATATTTTGTTTCCAAGCTTACCCCTTGACTTCTTCTTTTTTATTTGTTTGACCTTTCGTTAACTATCTATTGACATTATTTTATCTGTTGAAATTCCTATATGTTCAAAAAAAAAATTATTTGTTTACATTTTTTATTTATTGAATTTGTATATCTGCTCAAATTTTTTATCTGTTGAAAATATTTGTTCAATTTTTTTGAACCTATTGAAATCTTGGCTCCTCTATCTCTTTCTCTGTTTTAACCCTTTTCAACAATGGCCAAAAAATTTTATCTATTGCAATCATCATCATCAACATTAAATTTTTTCCAAATCACAGATATTCATACACACTCACAGATATATATACACTCAAAATTTACATACATACACTCAAAATCTCATGAACAACTTCAACAACATTACCATAGAACTCCCAAACCCTAGTCCCATCCCTCTTCTTTTCTCGACCATTCTCTCTCATCATATTCACACTAAAAAAGAAAAAAAAAATTACCACATATTTTTTTATTTTATTTGTTGCAATATGTTTCTCAATAACATTTTTTTTTTTAATCTATCACACCATAGATTCATATACACCACAATTTTTTTTTTTTTTTATCTGTTGCAATATGTTTCTCATTAACAATAACAACAATCAACAACAAAAAAAAATTCCAAAAAAATAAAATAAAAAATGCAATGACCATTACACTAATCATCAACTAACAATCAACCACAAATCTAACACATATCACAGACAATCATCGTCTTCATCAACATCAGATCAAAATCTAAAATATATATATATACTAGAAGGCAACACTATTTTTTCTCTCCATTGTAACAGGTACAACAGTTTATTAACTTAGGGAGGAAAAAAAAAAGTGATTTATATATGGATGTATTAAATCAATTGCATGGAAAATGTATAGAGTATGTTTTAAGATTGTTGGCTAAATTGTGTAATTAACTAAGATAAATAGATTTATAATTAATCAAACTAAATTACAGTATAAAAAAACATGTTGGAAATTACAACCGTATTGCACAAAAATACATAGGGTAAATCACATTGACACCCCATAAGATTTATGTTTATTACAATTCTTCCCTTCACCTTTTGGAAATTACATCTCCTTCCCTGAGGTTTAAAATTTCATTACAGATTGCTCCCTTTAGCAATTTAATTTTTTTAAATACCTATTTTTCCCTCACTGGGTAAATTACATTGACACCCCTCACATTTTAGAAATTACAATCCCTCTTCAAGGTTTAAAGTAGCATTATCAATTGCCCCCTTGGTTAGTATTAGTTGAAAAAAAAATTCATTGAAAATAAAAATTAATTGGAAAAAAAAAATTATTTGAAAAAAATTTTGTTAGTCAAATTTTTAATTTTTTGTTTTAAAACCAACGTAAACTCATTTTTTGAATTTACGTTTTTTCCTCAAATTGATAAACTGAGACAACCATTATAAACCCAAAAAATTATCAAACAAGTTTTTATGATTGTTTTTAAAATTTTTGTAAATATAAATTAAAAATTGAAAACGAAATGGTTACCAAACAGGCCTCAGATAATAAAAATTTCATAAAATTAACAAATAATTAAATAAGTTACCACGTAAGAAATGACTTATCAAAAGATTCTTAGGCTATGTATGGTTTGATTTTTAGAAATTAATTTGGTTAAGAAATAAAAATAAAAAATAATTATCATTTTTATATAATTTTTATCTTTTAAGTGTAATAAACATAAATCTCAAGGGGTGTCAGTATAATTTTTATCTTACATTGGTTTTTAAACAGAAATTTAAAAATTTGACTAACAAAGTTTTTTTTCAATTAAATTTTTTTTTTCAATGAATTTTTTTTTCAACTAATACTAACCAAGAGAGACAATTGGTAATGCTACTTTAAACCTTGAGGAGGGTATTGTAGTTTTTAAATTGTGAGGGGTGTCAATGTAATTTACCCAGTGAGGGCAAATTTGGTATTTAAAAAAATTAAATTGCCAAAGAAAGCAATCTGCAATGAAACTTTAAACCTCAGGGAGGGGGATGTAATTTCCAAAAGGTGAGGGGGGAACTGTAATAAACATAAATCTCAGGGGGTGTCAATGTAATTTATCCATTTTTTTAAATACCAATTTTGCCCTCATTAGGTAAATTACATTGACACCTCTCACATTTTAGAAATTACAATCCCCTCCCCAAGGTTTAAAGTGGCATTACCAACTACCCCCTCGGTTAGTATTAGTTGAAAAAAAAATTCATTGAAAAAAAAATTAATTGAAAAAAATTTTTGTTAGTCAAATTTTTAAATTTCTGTTTAAAAATCAACGTAAACTCATTTTTTGAATTTACGTTTTTTTCCTCAAATTTACAATCTAAGACAGCCATTATGAATAAAAAAAATTATCAAACAAGTTTTTATGATAGCTTTTTAAAATTTTGTAAATATAAATTAAAAACTGAAAATGAAATGGTTATCAAACAGGCCTCATATGGTAAAAATGTGGTGAAATTAACAAATAATTAAATAAGTTACCAACGTAAAAATGACTTATCAAAAAAATTCTTAGGCTATATATTGTTTGATTTTTAGAATTTTTTATTAAAAATTAAAAATTAATTTGGTTAAGAAATAAAAAATAAAAAATAATTATCATTTTTATATAATTTTTATCTTTTGAGTGTAATAAACATAAATCTCAAAGGGTGTTAGTGTAATTTTTATCTTATGTTGGTTTTTAAACAGAAATTTAAAAATTTGACTAACAAATTTTTTTTTTAATTAATTTTTTTTTTCAATTAATTTTTTTTTCAACTAATACTAACTGAGGGAGGCAATTGGTAATGCTACTTTGAACCTTAGGAGGGTATTGTAATTTCTAAAATGTAAGGGGTGTCAATATAATTTACCCAGTGAGAATAAAATTGATATTTAAAAAAATTAAATTGCTAGAGGAAGCAATCTGTAATGAAACTTATTATGCATTCCATTCCTTTACTAGAGAAAATTATTTGATTTCTCCATAACATCTTAACAAATTTTATAATCAAACAATTCATTAGATATATAGTTGCAAATTAGTAGAAATATTCCCTCAAGTTAGGAATTTTGAAAAGGAAAAATATTTGAGACCCTTAATAAAATTTACATAATTTTATCTATAATAATGTGAAATGATAAGTATCAACTTTTAATTTGTCTCATACTCCATTATGTGAGATTTCTACTTACTACCACATCCTTTTGCATGTATTTGGGAGTCTCAAATATGAGTATCTATTCTTTTGAAAATGGAAAGGAAAGTCGAAAGGAATAAAGGAAGGCCAGCAAAGAACCTTAGCCTTTGGAAAAGTGGAAGAAATAGCCAAAGAAACAAGTAAGGAATTTTGAAAGATAATTATTCCTCTCCATATTATTATATTCCATATTTTATTAGGTTAATTGGTGATAAATCTAATATAAAGAGGGTATAAGATATTACGTTCAAGTAATATTTTTTTTATTAATGAGAGATCCACACTTTGTAAAATAATTTGATGAGAAATCATGGAGAATATTTTGTTTCCAAGCTTACCCTTTGACTTCTTCTTTTTTATTTGTTTGACCTTTTGTAACTATCTGTTGACATTATTTTTATTTGTTGAAATTCCTGTATGTTCAAAAAAAATTTATTTGTTTACATTTTTTATTTATTGAATTTGTATATCTGTTCAAATTTTTTATCTGTTGAAAATATTTGTTCAATTTTTTTGAATCTGTTGAAATCTTGGCTCCCATCTCTCTTTCTTTATTTTAACCCTTCTCAACAATGGTCAAAAAATTTTATCTGTTGCAATCATCATCATCAACATTAAGTTTTTTCCAAATCACAGATACTCATACACACTCACAAATATATATACACTCAAAATTTACATACATACGCTCAAAATCTCATGAACAGCTTCAACAACATTATCATAGAACTCTCAAACCCTAGCCCTATCCCTCTTATCGTCCCGACCATTCTCTCTCATCATATTCACACTAAAAAAAAAAATATTTACCACATATTTTTTTATTTTATTTGTTGCAATATGTTTCTCAATAACATTTTTTTTTTAATCTATTACACCATAGATTCATATACACGACAATTTTTTTTTTTTTTAATCTGTTGCAATATGTTTATCATTAACAATAACAACAATCAACAACAACAAAAAATTCCAAAAAAATAAAATAAAAAATGCAAAGACCATTACACTAATCATCAACTAACAATCAACCACAAATCGAACACATCATCACAGACCATCATCATCTTCATCAACATCAGATCGAACACAAATCTCATATATCTCATAGATCTCAGCTCAAATCTAATATATATATATATATATATATATATACACTAGACGGTAACACTATTTTTTCTCTCCATTGTAACAGGTACAACAGTTTATTAACTTAGGGAGGAAAAAAAAAAGTGATTTATATATGGATGTATTAAATCAATTGTATGGGAAATGTATAGAGTTTGTTTTAAGATTGTTGGCTAAATTGTGTAATTAACTAAGATAAATAGATTTTGTGGGGATATATTTTCTGAGTACCAACACATGGCAAGGTGACGCCGACGTGTCAGCCGAGGTGCCACGTGTCCTGGTCGTGACGCCGAGGTGATCTCGACAAGGCCTAGGTTACCTCTGAAGATATCGGAATCCGAGATAAGTGGATAAGGGACAAGAGTCCTAGAATGAAAAGGGAACTCAACCTGGATGAGGGACAAGAGTCCTAGAATGAGAGAAGACTTTAGTTTGTATTAAGATAAGACCCTTAGAGAGTTTATCCTAATCTTACTGGGAGTCCAAGATTAGCAGTAATCCTGAGTCCATAGAAGTCAAGCTTCTATTGGGACTAGGTTTATGTTGGCTATAAAATAGAGGCACCCCCATGGGTCTAAGGTATGCTTTTGATACTCAAGCTTGTGAGTTGAATAATTGATTATCTTTGAGAGATATACTGACTTGATCGTCGGAGTGTCCCCGGGTGGACGAACCACCGCGGGATTCTTATATTTCTGTTGCAGGTCAGTCAGGTGCCATCTATTCTGCCAGTGCTCTCAAGTTGATTACTAAGCGGACAGTGTGATCAGAAAATCACTCACACAATTTGGCGCCGTCTGTGGGAAAGAAAGAAGAATAGATGGCCAATAAAAGAAAGAAGAATAGATGGCCAATGAAAGAAAGAAGAATTTATGGCCAATGACGGATAGAAGGATCAGACTGGAGACAACGCTCCAGCTGGGAATAGGAGATCTATCAATCTCAACGTTGAAGGGGACAATCGCAACACAGAAACTCGTAACCAGAGTCACGGAGTGAAAGACGCCGGCCAGGAAGGTGACGCACCAAAGACAACAGATCGAAGCGGATACTACAACGAAGATGACCTCCAGGTATGGAAGGATAGATACCTGCGGAAGAACGAAGACCCTTCCAGAAGGGATGCAAAGACAGGGGGCATGAGCGCTCCCAATGAGATAACATTCAAGTATAGAAGAACTCATTCTGAGTAAGCAGATCCCGGATTCCAGATCTTGGATCCCGGATCCGAGAAGACATGATCTCAGCCTAGACAAGTAGGCCCGAGAAGACGAGAGCTCAACCTAAGTGAGCAGATCTCGGATTCCAGATCCCGGATCCTAGAAGACATGATCTCGGCCTAGATGAGTAGGTCTGAGAAGAGAAGAGCTCAACCTGAGTGAGCAGACAAGATCTCGGCACTTAAGTCCGAAAAGAGAAGAGCTTAGTGAGCAAATCTCAAATCCCAGAAGATAAAAAGGAAACACATAAGATCAGACTAAAGTTGGCCAGAATTGAGAAGTATACTAGGGCCGAGGAGGACATGCCGGGAACAAAGGCGTCGGAATAAGAAAAGAGAAACGGCTCGCCGATGCAAGGCCGAAAATCAAACTCAGGTTGGAGCCAAGTAAGATCAATAGAGAAACCAAGGCCGACAACCTTGGCTTGAATTAAACCTCGGCGACAAGATCGAAGTCACATGTATGATGAGAACCCAAGTGGATTTTAAGTTCATACTGGGTGGGCAGAGAGAAGAAGAATGCGTTTACCACTTGTTGAAATTTGTAGCAATTTACAAGTTGGTTAAACCGAGATGATAGTTACCGCTTGTTCAAGTTTGTAGCAATTTACAAGTTGGTTAAACCGAGATGATGTTTACTGCTTGTTGAAATTTGTAGCAATTTACAAGTTGGTTAAACCGAGATGATGCTTAACGCTTGTTGAAATTTGTAGCAATTTACAAGTTAAAGTTAAGCCGAGATAATTGTTTATCTTCACTTGTTGAAATTTGTAGCAATTTACAAGTTGAAGTTAAGCCGAGATAATTGTTTATCTTCACTTGTTGAAATTTGTAGCAATTTACAAGTTGAAATTAAACCGAAGTAATGCTTAACGCTTGTTGAAATTTGTAGCAATTTACAAGTTGAAATTAAGCCGAGATAATTGTTTATCTTCACTTGTTGAAATTTGTAGCAATTTACAAGTTGAAGTTAAGCCGAGATAATTGTTTACCTTCACTTGTTGAAATTTGTAGCAATTTACAAGTTGAAGTTAAATCGAAGTCATTGTTTAACACTTGTTGAAATTTGTAGCAATTTACAAGTTGAAGTTAAACCAAAGTAATACTTAACACTTGTTGAAATTTGTAGCAATTTACAAGTTGAAGTTAAGCTGAGATCATTGTTTACCTTCACTTGTTGAAATTTGTAGCAATTTACAAGTTGAAATTAAGCCGATATATATTGTTTAACACTTGTGAAAATTTGTAGCAATTTACAAATAGATCATTGTTTAGCACTTGTTATAACTTAAGAAAAGTTTACGAAGTTGAGATTAAACTAGAATATGCTTATCCTTATTGAAATTTGTAAGCAATTTACAGGATAAGTACTTGCCGAAGTAAAATGTCAGGTGGCATAACCGAGGTGTGTCACCCCGAGAAGATTGCACAAAGAAGGAAAAGTACGTAAGACATGCAAAATATTCTAAGTATAGAATCATGCAAGAGCAGTTAGAAGAAGATCAAGACAGAATTCATGGTGATTGACACGCCCTCGCCGTACAATATCATCTTGGGAAGGCCATGGTTGCATACAATGGGGGCAGTTCCCTCAACGTTACATCAACTACTGCGGTTTCCAACAGAACATGGATTGAAGAAGTCAGAGGGGATCAACTGCAGGCGGAGAATTGCTCCATGGCAGCAATGAAATCCACCTGCAGCATTCGAGAACCAGAGAAGGCAGAGATTGAAAACGAGGACATAGAGGTCCTAGATGATGTCGGCAAGGTGCCAGCCGAGAAGAGTGAAGAGGTACTGAGGAAAATCCTCGTCCAGGAAGGGGATGAAGAACGCTTCTTTCTTTTCGGCTCAGGCTTAGCCGAAGAAGAAGAAAGAGAATTGGAAGTTTTTTTTTTTTAGAGCAAACATTGAGGTATTTGCTTGGACACCTTACGAAATGCCTGACATTGACCCCGAGGTCACTTGCCACCAATTGAACGTCGACAGGTCGGCCAAACCTGTAAATCCAACGAGCAAGAGGACCGACGTTGATGCACGTCGAAGCAGTAGAGGAAGAAGTAGACAGACTTCTGGAGACCAGGGCCATTCGAGAAGTTAATTACCCGATATGGCTATCAAATACAGTGGAAGAAGGAATGATAATCAAGGAGCAAGGAATGTTAACATCGGCCAACAACAGACATTTTTCAGAAGCAAAAAAGTATTGGCAGTCAGCTGGAAGAGCTTCTCTACCATTATCTCGGCAACAATTTCAAGAAGGGACGTGGTTCTAAGACTATGCAGAAAACAGAAACGAAGACAAGAATCTGGAAATACAACAAGAAAAACAAGAAGAGAAAAAACAGAGTCAAGAAGATGACAAAGTTCAAAGAATAAAGCCAAGTACACAGGCACTAAGTAAATATGTGAAGAATAAGAAAGGAATGAACTAGACGTGATGCTAGCAATAGAAAGCGGATATGACAAGAACAGTTCCAGGCATTTTAGCAATAAGAAATAAAAAACTTGAAGACAGACGAAAACAGAAGGCAACAGATGGCAAATAAACAGATTCAAAGTAAATCAGAAGAGTTATGAAAGATTGAGCTTAATAAAAAAGTGAGAATTTATGAACCTACCAAATGAATGCCGATATAAAGATCGCCGGAGTCAAATAGGTGACTGGAAATCGGGAAACCCACCGGAGAGTGTGAATGGAGCAATTGCAGAAAGCTTGAAAAGAGATCGATGAAAGATTAAGGATATTTTTTTGAAAAGAGAAAAGTTTTAAAACAGAAAGCACATGAAAGAATGCAGAATGAGAAGACAAAGGGAAAGAGAGAAAGCTTTGTTGAAAACTCAAAAAGGCGACAAAGGAATTGTAACTTGGCTGACGTACCTGTTAGGCAGGGTACGCAGAAACGACACAAACCTGATAAGCGCGTACAAGCCAGTAAGGGATGAACACATGAACAAAACGGTTGAGGAGCGTATGCATGGTAGCTCATGCGCAGTTGCAA
This sequence comes from Camellia sinensis, assembly GCF_055761805.1. NCBI lineage: Eukaryota > Viridiplantae > Streptophyta > Magnoliopsida > Ericales > Theaceae > Camellia > Camellia sinensis. The sequence continues at coordinate 20,124,158 of NC_138965.1, read as the reverse complement.
AGCTTCTGGAGTTTACGAATTGATGAAACCATAAACCTCGGCTAGGAGGTGCGATTTCAAGCAGCTTGGAAAGCATGAAACTTGATTCTTGACACCAGTGGACAGTAAAGTCCAGAGAACTTTGAGGTTGGCGAGTTTGATCTCGGACAGAGGGACACAGATGAACGAACAGTGTAGGTTTTATCACCTCAGAATGCCGAGGTAATAGAACCTAAGGGGCAGTTGTGGGGATATATTTTCTGAGTACCAACACATGGCAAGGTGATGCCGACGTGTCAGCCGAGGTGCCACGTGTCCTGGTCGTGACGCCGAGGTGATCTCGGCAAGGCCGAGGTTATCTCCGAAGATATCAAAATCCGAGATAAGTGGATAAGGGACAAGAGTCCTAGAATGAAAAGGGAACTCAACCTGGATGAGGGACAAGAGTCCTAGAATGAGAGAAGACTTCAGTTTGTATTAAGATAAGACTCTTAGAGAGTTTATCCTAATCTTACTGGGAGTCCAAGATTAGCAGTAATCCTGAGTCCATAGAAGTCAGGCTTCTATTGGGACTAGGTTTATGTTGGCTATAAAAGAGAGGCATCCCCATGGGTTTAAGGTATGCTTTTGATACTCAAGCTTGTGAGTTGAATAATTGATTATCTTTGAGAGATATACTGACTTGATCGTCGGAGTGCTCCCGGGTGGACGAACCACCGCGGGATTCTTATATTTCTGTTGCAGGTCAGTCAGGTGCCATCTATTCTGCCAGTGCTCTCAAGCTGATTACTAAGCGGGCAGTGTGATCAGAAAATCACTCACACAGATTTATAATTAATCAAACTAAATTACAGAATAAAAAAACATGTTGGAAATTACAACCATATTACACAAAAATACATAGGGTAAATCACATTGACACCCCCTGAGATTTATGTTTATTATAGTTCTCCCCCTCACCTTTTGGAAATTACATCCCCCTCCCTGAGGTTTAAAATTTCATTACAGATTGCTCCCTTCAACAATTTAATTTTTTAAAATACCACAGGGTAAATTACATTGACACCCCTCACATTTTAGAAATTACAATCCCCTCTCCAAGGTTTAAAGTGGTATTACCATTTGCCCCATTAGTTAGTATTAGTTGAAAAAAAATTCATTGAAAATAAAAATTAATTTGAAAAAAAAATTAATTGAAAAAATTTTTGTTAGTCAAATTTTTAAAGTTTTGTTTAAAAATCAACGTAAACTCATTTTTTGAATTTACGTTTTTTCCTCAAATTTATAAACTGAGACAACCATTATAAACCAAAAAAATTATCAAACAAGTTTTTATGACAGTTTTTAAAATTTTTGTAAATATAAATTAAAAACTGAAAACAAAATGGTTACCAAACAGGCCTCAGATGATAAAGATGCCATAAAATTAACAAATAATTAAATAAGTTACCAACGTAAGAAATGACTTATCAAAAGATTCTTAGGCTATGTATGGTTTGATTTTTAGAAATTTTTTTAAAAAATTAATAATTAATTTGGTTAAGAAATAAAAAATAAAAAATAATTATCATTTTTATATAATTTTTATCTTTTGAGTATAATGCGCATAAATCTCAAGGGGTGTCAGTGTAATTTTTATCTTACGTTGATTTTTAAACAGAATTTAAAAATTTGACTAACAAAATTTTTTTTTCAATTAAATTTTTTTTTTCAATGATTTTTTTTTTCAATGAATTTTTTTTTTCAACTAATACTAACCGAGGGTGGCAATTGGTAATGCTACTTTAAACCTTGAGGAGGGTATTGTAATTTTTAAAATGTGAGGGGTGTCAATGTAATTTACCCAGTGATGACAAATTCGGTATTTAAAAAAATTAAATTGCTAGAGGGAGCAATCTGCAATGAAACTTTAAACCTTAGGGAGAGGGATGTAATTTCCAAAAGGTGAGGGGGGAACTGTAATAAATATAAATCTTAGGAGGTGTCAATGTAATTTACCCAAATACATAATATAATAAAATGGTAAAGAAAACAAATCGAAACCTGTATGATACCACAGTCTCTTTAAAACAGATTCGTTGCATCACCGTAAGTGCTAGAGGTACGTCGGCATCTGTCTCCCAAGATACGACGGTCTAGACTCGCTAACGCAGAAGCACCTTCTGTTAGTTTTGGCGAACCGACAATAGCAGCACTCCCTCACATAGGAAGAAAATTATGGAAGCAAACTGACTGTATAATCTGGAAACCAAAAAATTGTGTGTGTCAACTAAAGAAGTTGGTCTCTATTTATACACAATGGGAGAGAGAGGCAGAGCCTCCAGCCATGAAGGCTAGCAACTAATGCAGCTCATTACTCTTGCAAAATTGATGGGGATTCAATGTATGAGTTACACACAATATACAAGTGTGTATATACATATCTGCAGCCACTTGACAGATTTGGCCCAAAAAAGATTAGGTTGGTGGACCATCAATCCGGCCTAGCCCAAACCTAACTCATTTCATCAAGCCTCAAGCCCAAGATCCATGGATCACGGACCCCGGCAAAGTTCTGGACGGGCGGGCGGTACACGTGGTAATTTTTTCATAATCAACTTGGACCATAGTTTTGGCCCAAGCCCATCCTTGAAGCATCCATAACTCACTTCCTTTAAAAAATTTAGATATCCCAAAGGACTCATACCCTTATCAAAATCTCGAGATTTAAATACCCATCAAAGCTTTCCTTTACTATCAATGTAGGATTGATAGTTATACACAATTCTTAATACCTCATTCATGAGGGCAACTTTATGAGACAATTTCTCATTCAATTCTTAGTGATTTTTGGCCATTCTTTTTGTCATGTAAAGACCTTATTACAAAGAATCTAAATCTATTTAATCTCATCTCAACCAATTGCTGAGACCTACTTTAATTTCATATTAAAGTTATCATAAAATTATTTTTTTCAACACAAACAAAACGTAAGAATGATATATTTATATATATATATATATATATATATATATATATATATATATATATATATTTCTTTTGAAAAACGAAACTATGATGAAATCAATAAAATAAGGGTACTTTATGATGAATCACAATTATTATTTCCATTTTTTTTAACTGCCCATCAAATATGTGACACCTAGTTATTATGACCAATTCAAAGTTGTTGATACTCCATTAATCAAACTTCTTCACCGTTGAATGCTTACCCAAAAAAAAAATAAAATTGAAATTGCTTTCTGATTTCAATTCTTCAGAGAATTTATTTTTAATAGAAATTTTAGACCTTGAAAAGGGATTTCCTGTGAAAATCCAAAAAACTAAAAGAAATTAGCCAAGGAAAAAACCAAAGAAGACGTGTGCTGATGTCGCTGTCAACCAATATTCTCCATCTTGAGTCCTCTCAATTTGTTTCCTAGCTCCAGTTTAAACCACATGTAATGTATTTGGTAACATTTTCAATTTCTGTTTTTCTTTTGTTTAAAAAAAAAATGAAATTGATTTTAAATTTTTCAAAATTTTAAGCCAAAAAAAAAATGTATTTATACTTATTTATTTATTTTTATCAACGAAAGTCAATGATTAATTGTTAGATTAGCAACTTGAGAGAGTTGAAATTAAACCTATACACTTTGTAACAAAATCTTGTGAAACCCCAGACCACCCCTTAAGAGAGACTTGGGGGCCAAAGGATTAGGCAATTAGGTTAGAGCCCCTTGATTATGTATTTGTACTTATTTTTAAAACATATTTTCATTATGTCTTCCTTTTCCCACTATATCCAACCACCACTTCCTGCGTCAAACCGCTATCACTAACCACCATTGGCCATCACCACACAAGTGACCCTCAAGTGTGTTTTGATCACCTTTCAACTGATTTTGACGATCAGACAATCACTACACATGATCTTCGACTATGTTCTAGGGTTCCTTAACCAATTCATGACCTCTTGATACTACAACCACCAACTCCGATGGTTATCTCCAACCGTTCCCACCACCAACCACCCCCACCATTGATCATCATATCCATTCAACCTTCACCGCTAGCCACCATCACAAACAATTCACCAAACATAATTATGCATTTTTTTTGTATTTATATTTAAAATTTTTGTATATATTAAACATGTTTATTATTTTGTTTTTTAAAAGAAAAAAAAAATTGATAACCAATTACAAAATAATTTTTGTATACGTTAAACACGTTTATTATTTTGTATTAGTGGCACTATCAAACACCAAATAATTTCTTAGGAATATAAGCGTGTGGAACCCACAATTTAGGTGACCTTTTAGGACTTGACTTTTGTGGTGCCCCACGTTAGGTCCAGGTCTTCATTAGCGGACAGAGATTACCAAGGCATATATCTATGAGGGAAATTACCAAAATATCATGTGATTTAAATTATTTATGGGTTGTTTGTGGTGCCTTAAATAAGTGTATTTTTTATCTTTTTAGACTAAAAAGTTGAGAAAAAAAATATGAATATTTGGGTTAATATTTTGACTTTTTATAAAAAAATGTGTATTAAAAAATTATATAAATAAGTGTATAAGGGAATAAAGTGATGAATAGACCGTACGGCGGGCAGCCTAAAGGGCAGCGCGGTGGAGGACTTTGGAATAGATTGATTCTCTACTTTTCGGGCATAAATTAGTCGGTTCTGTTTGGCCCATGAGGGCCCACCACGGGTCCCGTTTTACTAATCGGAATCATTCAATGTGTAGAAATCGTCGAGTACTATATGCTTGTAAAAAATCACATTGATTGGATATCGATAGCTATCTGATCGTGTTAGTTTTTTTTGTTAACTATTAACTATAACACCATCCATTTTTATACAAAACTGATTTGATCATGTATTTAGCGATATCTGATAGATGAAATTTTTTACAGGGATATAGTGGTTGACGAGTTCTACATATTGAACGGTTCAGATTATCAAAACGGGACTCATGGTGGGCCCCCACGAGCCCAACTCTACCATCCAATTTAATGAATATTTTACTCCCTATTTTTTTTCCCCCGGTCACTGACGGGCCCATCATGTCAGTACCTTGTTAATTGTATTTTTTTTGATTTGTATTAATATGTGAAAGATATTTTTTTAATATTTTTTTTGGTGAATAGTGATAAATTTTTAACTTTTTTAATAACTTTTTGACTTTTTAAATTTTTTAAGAGTTCCCAAACCAGCCCTTATGAGTACATTAGATTGACAACTTGAGATTTGTCTCTGGTATAGATTCCTTCCTCACGTTTTGCAAATTATATTTTCCTTCCTATGATTTTCAATTCCATTACAATTTTCTCCTTCCATTAATAGTCAATAGCTAGGTCAACTAATTGAAAGAACTAATCTTAGCAAATTATTTTTCAAAAATACCAATTTTAACCCTAAGTTTTCTCTCTTTACATCTCATTCCTCCTCTCTGCCTTTAAGCTGCTCAAACCTACTACCAAGTTGGTCCAAACACACTTACATATGCCTATGCTTATACCCAAAGGCACAGCAGTAACCCCATGTCCTCTCTCTTCCAACAACTCCATAAGCCATTTCCTGCCACAATCACCACAACCCAATAGCCATGAACACCTACCTTTTATCCCATCTTTAAACACTACAGCTGCCCCTCCAAACAAATGAAACATTGTGCAAAGCAAAGCCACCATGAATCAAGCAAATCGGACGGAATTTGAAGAGACTCTAACTCAACAACCAACCATCGCTATTGTTATCAATCGAAGATTTGGGAGAGAGTGAGGGGTTTTGAGAATAAAAAAAAATATATATATATATATATATATATATAAATACATATATATACATACAAACAGAGAGAGAAGGATATAGGAGAAGATGGGGGTTAAGGGGAAAGGAAGATTAATTACAAGATGTTTAGGTGCTTGAAGTTCAAGATCAACGAGGTCGAGCAAACGCTGGAAGTGAAGAAGCCGTTTGTGAAGAACAAAAGTGATGGTTCCGTCGTCGCACATTTGTCGATTAGCACCTCTAGTTTCTTGTCGAGAAATTAAGAAAAATGGGTTTGGCAGTGGATTGGGTTTGCTATGTGTACGGGCAAAGAAAAATCACGTACTTGTTGATAAAGAAATCCAACGAAGAAGACGAATAGCACCACCACACAATCGTTATCTGCAAGACAAAACACCTCCAACCGTAGCCGGGGGTCCTCCGATGCCCAAGTCAATCCTCCAATATTATCAAAATATTTAATGGAGTAATTCATAGAGAGAAATTGCGTACCTCAACCTATAAGGGTGTTGCCTATTTATAATATCCAATGACTTACCTCTCAAGTAATTTGAATGTTCTAGAAGTTCTATCCCAAACAATCTCCGGTTGTTCAAGACTTCTATGTCAATAAGTTTTCATATCCTGATAAGTTTTGCATAACATAAAACACTAATGCAGTATTTGATAAGAATTCGATAACTGTCATATACATGATAATCCATAACCATGCCATGTGGCAAGGCCTGGACCCACATAATTCTTGTAGTTATTTTTATTCCCTCTCAATTGCCCCCAAGCTTTCATTCTCTTTGAATCCAGTGAAAGAGTGGAAGCTTTATGTTGTTATAAAAATAAATGTATAATAATGCCTAGCTAAAACCATACATAGGTGCTAGGGCTTATTTCAAAATGCATAACTTTATTAGGACTTATTTCGAAAATGCCTAACCTTGCTGAAACTTATTCCAAGAATGCCTAACCTCATTAGGACTTATTTCGAAAATGCTTAGCCTTGCTAGAACTTATTCCGAAAATGCCTAACCTAGTTAGGACTTATTCCAAAAATGCCTAACCTAGTTAGGACTTATTCCAAAAATGCCTTGTTAGGACTTATTCCAAGAATACCTAACCAAGTTAGGACTTATTCCGAAAATGCCTTGTTAGGACTTATTTCAAGAATGCCTAATCTTGTTAGGAACTACTAAAACACCAGCTTGCTTATTGGCAAGCAAAACCTGCTCAGCAAGGAATCCCACTGTTGGACAAACCACCAACCTGCTCTACAAAAATTTTCAAAGTTGGTCAAACCTGCCAACCTACTTTGCCAAGCAAAACTCGTTCGACAAAGATTTTCAAAATTGGTCAAACTTGCCAATCTACTTCACCAAGCAAAACTCGCTCGATAAAGATTTTTCAAGTTGGTCAAACTTGCCAACCTACTTCATCAAGCAAAACCCGCTCAATAAAGATTTTTCAAGTTGGTCAAACCTGCCAACCTACTTCGCCAAGCAAAACCCGCTCGATAAAGATTTTCAAAATCGGTCAAACCTGCCAATCTACTTCACCAAGCAAAACCCGCTCGATAAAGATTTTTCAAAATTGGTCAAACCTGCCAATCTACTTCACCAAGCAAAACCCGCTCAATAAAGATTTTTCAAGTTGGTCAAACTCACCAACCTACTTCGCCAAGCAAAACCCGCTCGACAAAGATTTTCAAAATTGGTCAAACCTGCCAATCTACTTCACCATGCAAAACCCGCTCGATAAAGATTTTTCAAAATTGTTCAAACCTGCCAATCTACTTCACCAAGCAAAACTAGCTCGATAAAGATTTTTCAAGTTGGTCAAACCTGCCAATCTACTTCGCCAAGCAAAACCCGCTCGACAAAGATTTTCAAAATTGGTTAAACCTGCCAATCTACTTCACCAAGCAAAACCCGCTCGATAAAGATTTTTCAAGTTGGTTAATACCTGTCAACTTATCTCTTGCCCAAACCAACTTGGCAAAAAGATAAAATTTGTAACCAAAAGGTAGTGTAATTCATATTGCCCCCATGATCCATAAAGCGCGAACTCCATCTCAGCATATTTGACCCAAATAATAATCTTCATCCATGTTTGGTATAAAAACTCATATTTTTCATATAATAAAAATCTGATATAATAATTTGATCTTCCATGTATTCATGGTTGGAATAATAATGCACAAACTCCATGCTCCATAGATAATCAAAATTCAGCACAATAAAATATCTTTATCCGCAAAGTAATAATGCATAAAATCCATACTTCGCAAATAATAAAAATTCAATATAATATATTGGCTAGGAAGTTACTGTCTTTTTGCCATGAATTATACTTTGATTTATGTAATCATATTGCAACTCATCTATTTCTTTTTCCTCCGTTGAGTTATGTCAATCCTCTTATGTGTACGATTAACTTTACCCCGAGCCTAGAAGCAACTCCGGAAAACAAAAGCGAATGTGTACGGACAAAATCTTGAAACTGGTTGCATGTGACTCTGCTAACGTTGCTTTTCGTCATATCCGCATACACACATTATACTTCTATATATATTAAAATAGCAAATCTTTGATAGAGCCTTATGAATGACGACCATTATAAAAGCAGTGGCTTAAATCCATGTAGATTTGAAAGCATATTTATACAAAAACACTATATTTGTTTTTGTTGTTGATGAACTCCAACGTAAAAGTATGTATTCAGTAAAAAAACAACCAATATCATGAACAACGCCCTCCAAGAAAGTTTACCGTGGTTTATTAATTATCTTTGTTGAATTTCATCGTTTCCCACAGACGACGCCAATTGCACGGGCAAAGAAAAATCACGTACTTATTGATAAAGAAATCCAACGAAAAAGACGAATAGCACCACCACACAATCGCTATCTGCAAGACAAAACACCCCCAGCCGTAGCTGGGGGTCCTCCGATGCCCAAGTCAGTCCTCCAATATTATCAAAATATTTAATGGAGTAATTCATAGAGAGAAATTGCGTACCTCAACCCATAAGGGTGCTGCCTATTTATAATATCCAATGACTTACCTCTCAAGTAATTTGAATGTTCTAGAAGTCCTATCCCAAACAATCTCCGGTTGTTCAAGACTTCTATATCAATAAGTTTTCATATCCTGATAAGTTTTGCATAACATAAAACACTAATGCAGTATTTGATAAGAATTCGATAACTGTCATATACATGATAATCCATAACCATGCCATGTAGCAATGCCTGGACCCACATAATTCTTGTGGTTATTTTTATTCCCTCTCACTATGTATATATGTATATGTCTATACACATGATCAAGAAAAATGGATTTGGGTTTGGGCAGTGAACTGGGTTTGATATTATATATATATATATATATATATATATATGAACACATTTTCTATACATGAAAATAGATTTCTTAATATGTGATTCTCTAATTCACTGATTTGACTAGTTTCTCTCTATATAGTTATATATATTGTGGTATGAAAGTGGGTTTGGGTAGTCAAAGGTTTATCTTTTATCAATACAAGATGTCTTACCGTTCCTATAATACATAGTATGTTTTAGAGAGAGAAAGAGAGATTTGCAAACCCAAGAACAATATCATCTAAGGGTTTGGGTTTGATTTGGCCTCACAGTAGTGGATGATGATACAGTAAGGATACACCATGGTATAGGTGCATCGGCCTATGATGGTTGGCATAGAAGGTGAAGATGGTGGATGTGATGACGGTGGATGGAATGTAGAGATGGTGGATGTGAGAGCTTAGAGAGAGGAAAATAAGAGAAGATGAAATTGGGGGTAAAATGGATTGTTCATACGAAAATTTAAATTTATTGGACAACTATAAATACAAGAACAAATCACATTTTATTTTACAAAATAAATAGTTTAAATTTACAATCCTATTTTCTATTCATTTTATAAAATAGAATGCGATATGTTCTTGTGTTTATAGATATTCGATGAAATTGATTTTTTGTATGGATAACCTTTATTACAAAACCAATAAAGTTGATGGTCCAGATTATCGAAGAGAGTCCAAATTTAGGAACACAAGAAAAGTATGGAGAGATGAAAGTATAGATGAGAACTTATCGCATCTATTTATCTATCTGTCTACAATCTTTATTGTGAATCCAAAATTTCAATTACGAAATTCAACCTAAAAGAAACTGTATGGTTGAGATTTAATTTGTATGTTGTGAGTCTTTATATAAAATGAATCTAAACTATTGAAGAATGATTTTGAGTAACTTTATAAATAAAATTATGGATTTAAGACTAATTATCTAAACAATACAATTTAAAAAAAAAATTCACATTCTCTAAGCAGTTCCTATGAAGTAAAAATACTATGAATGGGTTAAAAAAAAAGAAAAAACAAAAAGAAAAGAATAATATCACTCATGTACTTGTGTCATCCTTCTAGTATATATGTATATATATATATATATATTAGTGTATGGTCGTACCTGAAGGTACGATGTGAATAAAAACAAGTGAACAAAAAGGAGAAAATAAAAAAAATAAACAAATAGAGAGAAAAATAAAAATGAGAGAAAACAAAATAATAAAAAGAAGAGAGTGAGGAATGTGGGATCATGAGATCATGGAAGGATGAGTGAGAGAAGGAAACAGTAAGAGAGAGAAGTGGGAAAGTAGAAAATGTATATATAGGACACATTTTGGAAAATATATCTCAAGCATTGTTTTATAATTTGAATAGATCTGAGCCATCCAAATGTCCTAGTAGGACAAAAATATGTTGAAGATTAAAAAATTGTCTTGCTTTATTATATATATATATATATATAACACATAGACAGAGAGAGAGGGGAGAAGCTCCAAATCTGGCGCTTAGGAGGGTGGCGACGGAGATCGGCAAATGAGTGTCAATGGAGTGACCTTGGAGCTTGGTTTCGTCCCCCAAAGAACTTGATTCTGGTGTCAGATCAGACTGTGAGTACCTTTCCATTACACCACCAAAGTATACAAACAATATACGTATATGAGATGGAGATTTGTGCCAAATAGACAGCCTAAGTTGGTTTTTGGACTGCATAGTTGAGCTGGCCCCGAGATTCAGGTGTTTGACCGAGCTAGCTGTTCGACATAGATCATGCACCTAGCTAGGCTTAGTAACTGTGTTTCCAACTGGGTTAGATGCTTGCCGCGCACCAAGTTCGAACAGGGTTTACACGGACGAATAAACAGAGCCCGAATAAGCCTTGTGGGAAGCCGAGTTAGATAATTAGCTCAATCCTTGAAACAAGTCAAGATTGACGCCCGGGCTAACCGAGCTGTATGTAGCTCGGTAGGGATGGCTGCGAGGTCCAATCACAGTATGAAATGGAGATTTCACCATCCGTACGCGTCAATATGGTTAGGCAGTTTTGCCATTAGTGTTCGGCAGTATTTGTGCCTACATGTGGAAGGAAACAAGAGGGCAATACCTCCACGTGTCTAGGAAAGGACGAGCAGAGAGGTGCGTGCAGAAACTATATAAATAGTGTAGCGCCTTTATGCACAGGTCTGGAATTCTTGTTATCAAAGTTGCTAGCATTTTGTCTTATCTCTCTCTTTCTTCTTCTTTAAGTGTGCTAACTTGATCGTTAGAGGGGTTTTCCGACTGTACACTCGTCGGGTAGCTCACCGTCTTTCTGTTCTCAAGTTGAGTGACGTTACTCAGGGCTCGGACACGAGGAGTACGGAGAGTGACAAATATTTCCTCCTTGCACAATTGGTGCCATTTTTGGGAATCTTTGACAGACAAAACCTTGTCCTCCAAGCCTTTCCGATCATTTTTCCATGGCGCACAATGACGAAACCCCGCTGTCCGTCATCGACGGTATCACTCCAGAGAAGGGATGGCCTTCCCGTCATTCCAACCATGGTGGGTCTAGAGACTTCCTCTAGAGAGCTATTTAGAGATGCATGAGACAAGCGCGTGAGGAACACTGACCACTCACAGATTCTTGAGGGGCACCGGCGAAGAGGAGAGTCGCACGCTCGATGCCAAGAAAGCAAGCTGAGAGACCAAGATGCCATCATTAAGAAGATGGCGACAGAGATGGAGGCCATGAAACGCCAACTGAAGGGAAAGGGCGTTGCTGGAGTGGAAAACCACAGTGAGCGCACCCGATCCCACCGCTCCGGCAGTCAGAGCGAACGACCAAATCCTTCCCTATCCACTATAAGGAACTTCAGAGCTGATGACCTCGTCGCGCCTGCAGGGGTATCTCGCACTCAGGACAGTAGTTACCATCCCTCACGTTCATCAACGATATCAAGATATTCTTACTGCGATCGATCAAAGGATTTAAGGGAGTTATTGGAAGAGCGAGCGCGCCAGCTGGATACGCAAAGGGTGCTTGTATTGCAGCGGCTGACCCACGGAGGTCACGCCAGCGAGGAGGTCATAATGTCACCGCTACGCTTGGCAGCGCACGTGCTATTGGATAGGGACTTGGCAAGGCTAAGCGCCACCCCTTTCTCCCTTGATATAGAGAATACGCCACTCCCCACCGGTATCCACCAACTCAAGTTCACACTCTATGACAGAAAAACCGATTCGTACATGCACGTGAGCCATTTCTGACAGGTGATGACTGGCCACCGACGTAATGATGCATTGATGTACCTTATTTTCCCATCGAGTCTGGGTGAGTTGGGCCTGAAATGGTTTAAGAGACTGCCAGAGGAAAATATCGAGAGGTGGCAACAACTGGCGGAGGCATTCGTGACCCAATTTAAGACCAACACCAAAACACCTAAAGAAGTTGACCACCTTCTGGGCATTAAGATGGAACCGTGCGACTCACTCAAGGCGTACAATGCCAAGTATTGGGAACGAGATTCTTGATTGCCCGACAAACCTAGTAATTACCCAATACAAGCGCAGTCTCCCAGTTAGACATAGACTAAGAGACTCACTCACCATGAGTCAACAGACGACCATGAAGATGCTAATTCAGCGCATCAATGAGCACATTCGAGTTGAGGATGATGCGATCGCGGCTACCACGAAGGTGAATTTGATGGCAGCGGGAAAAAAGGTGGTTGGGAAGGTTAACACGGTTGGATAGGAGATAAACCGTCTAAACAACCGTGAAAGAGAGCACGATCGCGGTGCTAACCGAAACAGCCGGGGTAAGGGCCGTAACAACGACCGGACTAATTACCCCAGCCATGCTCAAGCCGAGCCAAACAGCCTGGCAGCTTTAGACGCACCCCTTCAAGGCGTAACCAATGTGATCCATGGGATCATTTAACTAGCACGGGTAAGCTCCGGGGGATGATCAAGAAAGTGGAGCATATGAGAAAAGTTTTGTCTATCTAGCCGGCCATGAAGAAAGACAAGATCGGAGTAACAAATGTACTCAGCTTTTCGAGTAGAGATCTTGAGCGAATTCAAACCCCATACAATGATGCGTTGGTGGTCACGCTGCACGTGAAGGACTTCGACATTAAACACATTTTAATCGACTAGGATAGCTCGGTTGAAATAATGTACCTGTTTGGTGCAGCTTAAAAGCTGCTTATTTCAGCTTTTAGCTTAATTTAAGCTATTTTGATGTGTTTGGTTTAGCTTATAGCTTATAGCTTTTTGGAAGTCAGAAATCAGCTTATTCTTTGAGTGGGGCAGGAGATGCTTAATTTATAAGTCAAAAATCAGCTTATGTTCATAGTTATAAGTTATAAGCTGTTTAGGCATAAGCTATAAGCACTTTCCCACAGCTCTACCAAACAGGGCCAATGTATTACGACACGTTTAAGTAGCTCAAACTAGACGACAAGGACTTGGCCCGGGTGACCTCATCGCTGGTTGGCTTCAACTCACTGCCAGAGTGGCCAATAGGAAAGATCATGCTACCAGTCAAAGCAGGGTCTGTTGTTAAGCAAGTAGAAGTCTGGGTGTTAAAGGTACCCTTAACCTACAACTTGATCCTAGGTAGGGGATGGCTTCATGCCATGCAAGCGGTGGCGTTGACTTACCACCAAGTGATGAGGTTCCCTTTTGTTACCAGGATGATAGAAGAAGTATGGGCCAATCAAGTCATGGCCAAACAATGTTTCATGGCTGTGAATGGAAGTTGAGTTGCCAAAGGCTTCGTGCAAATGATTAAAGGGCCAGAAGTTCAGACGGTCCTGGACGATGTTGGCAAGAATGCTGAAGAAAAAGCTGTTGAAGACTTGGTGGAGGTGAAGATCGATGAAAGTGGTCCGAGCAAATTTTTTCTGCTACGGTCATCCCTGACCGCCCAAGAGAGATTGGAAATTATAAACTTCTTAGTAGCAAATATTGAAGTGTTTGCGTGGATTCCTTATGATATGCCTGTCATCGATGAAAACTTCATTTGCCACTAACTCAATGTTTTCCCGGATGCCTAGCCTATCATACAAAGATCACGGCGATCAACATTTCACCACGCTAGGGTAGTGGTGAAGGAGGTAAAGAACTTTCTGGAAGCAGGGGCAATCAAGAAAGTGCATTATCCTCGGTGGATTTCAAACACCGTTGTTGTGCCAAAGAAGAATGAAAAATGACGAGTCTGTGTTGATTACAAGACTGTGAACAGAGCCTGCTCCAAGGATAGCTTCTCATTGCTCCGGATAGATCAACTGGTGGACCTTATAGCCGGACACAACTATCATGACCCGAACCCGCCCTTATAGGTTAAGGTCATATCCGGCCAGTAATCATAAGATTACCTACGGCCTCAAACAATATCAAGCGTATATTATGATAGTAATGGGGGCTAAAACGGAAGTAGACTTAAAAATTTTGTCCAAGGAGTTGTGCTTACAAGGTATATCAAAACATCTCACATATATCCATTAATAACTCACACTGAAAAACAAACTTAGAATCTTGTACATACAGGATCATTCAAACTCATAGTCAACCAAACCAAAAGTTTATATGCATAAGTGATCCAACGGAACCACTAAGGTGGTAAGGTGCAAAACCGAAGGACAAGTACAAGAAACAAAGTCTCATGCGTGAGACGTTCAGGCTAACTCCACAAAACTTGATTTCCTTTCACACTCTTCACTGAGGCTGGATTTGGACATCTCTTTGCTTATCTACATACATATAAATGAGAGTGAGCGAAAGCCAAGTGAATAATATCAAAATAAAGAAGTTACATGAATGAAATTCTTAACAAACATATCAAACGACCTTAGGCCTATTCATATTTATATCCAATACATCAAACGGCCTCAGGCCCAAACATATCAATTGGCCTGGGGCCCAATTCAATCATGTCAGATGGCATCGGGCCCAATTCATTCATGTCAGACGGCCTCAGGTCTAATTCATTCATTGGCATAACGAATACTCGTTCACAATTCAAATTAATAGATCCATGAAACTTATATAGAAGTAAGCATTTAGAAAGTAGCATACTTGAAAATATCTTTACTAAGATATTGCTCACAGTGTTCTGCCGATGGATTTGCCCTTGTGCTTAACCCTACACATTTCATAACATATTGGGTCACAAGCGATTCAATCTATTCTTAATTTTTTTATTTCTCTTAGGCCTCTTTCTTATTCCTTTAGTTCATTTACAATGTTCAATGCATGCTTAAGAGTGTTTAGAAATGAAAGAGAACGAAAAATGAAACATAAAACGACTTTTCAAAATTTCTGAAATAGGGCCCTCTGTTGGAGCGCAGCTTTGGTCGCTCGAGTGGCCTGTAAAACTCTATAAAAGTACTGGTTGCACACATTTTATGCTCGAGCAAGACTTCTGAAGCTTGAGCGAGGAGTCTTGCAAAACAGGGTTCGCTCAAGCACAAGGTTTGCCGCTCGAGCTACCATGCAATCTTTGTAAAACTTCTAGGAGCTTGACTTTCACGCTCAAGCGACACTTTCCTCGCTCGAGATGACAGGTCAAATTCTGGGTTTTCTAGCAAGCTATTTCAGCTTCAAAACACAACCCCAAAGGCTCCAAAATTTGTAAATTGATGCAAAAAACGTAGAAAAACCTTGTGTAACATAAAAACTTAAATAATTTGAAATCAATTGTTACAAAATCATGGTCTATTCCCCAAATTTCCCAAATCATTTCAAGTTCTTCAAAGCTCATGCAATCAAGTTACATACCTTCATGAATCATGCATGCATGTAACTCATTGACCGTAATTCCATTTCAAATGGTACAAATGATGCTTATAATCATGAAGCTCAACAAAACTATGCTTTCATGTATGATTTGGTACTCAATTCTTCATGTTTCATGCTCAAATGAACATAATCATAGTGAATTTAAACATGCATGTATATACAACTCAAATTTCATTACATTCAACTTAATTCTTGTTCTTAGTCACATATCATGCTTGGATTCACTTAGTTATAAATTTAAGCTCATGAATTTGAGCTCAATTACTCACCTAGGAGCTTCAACTCTTCCAATTATAGTCAATTCTTGAGCTAATCCTCCTAATTTCTTGAATTCACTTACAAATCCCCAAGGTTGATCTCCATCTCTTTCTAATTTGGCTCACTCTCTCCCTCTAGAGTGTATTTTCATATTCTTGAGGTCAAAATGAATAGCCTAAGTGTGTTTAACCCATATATATACCAAGTGATTAACTTAAAGTAATCCATCTCAATTAAGATTAACCAATTGTACATAATTTAATTAATTTAATCTAATTATTTTGATCCGAATTGATTTTTAATTAAATTTCACCGTAGGCTCTAAAATCATGCTAAGTGAAAAAATACAGCCAATTTCAGTTTCTGTTGCCTCTACGGCCTTTAATTAAATTTTATAGCAGCAAATCAAACAGATTTTTCTACGGTGAACATATAGAAATTCAAAAACACATATAATCATTTAAATGGCACTCAAAATTATATCAAGCACATAATTACAATCATAAATAAGATTAATTAACATAACACAAGACAGGGTTATCACAACAACAGACTTAATTTCCTGGATGCATACTGTGGTTATCACCAGATCACCATGCACGAGCCTGACCGGGAGATTACTTCTTTCACAACACCAAGGGGGTTATTTTGCCACAAAGTTATACCCTTCGGGTTAAAGAACGCTAAAGTAACTTTTTAGAGGATGGTTAGCAAGATGTTCGCCCTACTTCTTGGTCGGACAATGGAGCATACCTTGATAACATGGTGGTCAAAAGTAAGAAAGAGGCCGACCACTTGACCAATCTAGCGAAAATGTTCACGATCCTTAAGCGACACCAGTGACACCTCAACGCATCGAAGTGTGCCTTCGGCGTGGGATCGGGGAAGTTCTTGGGTTTCTTGGTGACTAATAGAGAAATTGAAGCTGATCTCTCTCAAATCAAAGCTATACAAGAGTTGAAATAGCCGAATTCGACAAAGGACGTGCAACATCTCACCAGAATGACAGCCGCGCTTAACAGATTTATAAATTGATCATCTGATCATTGCCGCCCTTTCTTTTAAGCCTTAAAATCAAAGTTTTCATGCATTGGTCGAGCTAAAGACATACCTATCCTCCGCTTCACTCATTGTCACACCGAAGCAAGGTGAAGAACTCTACCCCTATCTGGCCGTTTCTCAACATGCCATTAGTGCGGTACTTGTTAGGGTGGAAGGCATACAACATCTACCGATCTTCTATGTGAGCAAAACCTTACTCCTTGCAAAATCAAGATCCTTGCCGCTCAAGAAACTTGCCTTAGCACTAATGATGGCCTCCAGGAAGTTGGCTGTAGACACCCCATTTTTGACCGTCCTCAAGACTTGGATGTCATTGTTTGAACATTCGATGATCATCTATGCTCGTGTTTGTTTTGAGTTCCTGAAGGTCTCGGCTGCGCGCCTTGCCTTAGAACCTCTCAACTTGTCTGTTTTGTGCTTGGTTGTGGACCAAGGACATGTGGTTTTGTTTCTGAGGGAAGAGGGTGGCTTGTTGGCCATCCCCACAACCCATCGGCTAGGCCCTGTGCCTATCGGTCTCTCCTTCTTGCCATCGGCCATAAGTGTTGGCCGATCGACACTCTTTTTTGGTCGATCGGCCATTTTTTTTAGCCGAGACCCCTTTTTTTGCTTTTGCAGATATTTTTTTTCCAGCTGATGCCAGCTGTTGGTCACTTGGTGTATCCTTCATACATGTGTATGGAGGGATTGAATCAAGTCTCAAGCTTGCTCAACAAGCTTGAGATTTGATTTTCTATAAGAAGGGAGGCCCCTCTCCCTTTCCAAAGGTTCTGAAATATTGATATACAAGATATATATCACACTCTCTCTATATTTGCACTTGTTTGTGCTCAAAAGTGTAATTTCTTCACATTTTTGCACTAAAGCACCTACTTAAACACCATACTCTTGTTGCTGAGGTACTTGAGGGTTTTGTTTGAACTCAAAGTTTGGTTTTTAGCTCAGAAAGTTGCTGGAGTTGCCTCTTTGAAGTTGTTCCACAAGGGTGAGTCACTAACCCTCTTTTAAGCTTTGTGTTCATTGCTTACTTAGCCTTATTTGCATGCTTATTTTGGATTAACTCTCAACTGTAAAAAGCTCCATTTTCATGTGTTTGAAATGATTTCTTAAGGTCTTGTTGGTGTTGGGGGTGGTTTACCCCCATTTGTGCCTTTTTTGCCTTGTTTTGAGCCACCTCTTTAGGCTTTTGTTTTAGCCTTTGTTTGACCTTTCTATCACTGAATTCCAGAGGAATTTCAGTGGTGGAAAGTGTGTTTTGAGGCCTTAAATAGGAGAGGGTCACCCCCTCTCCTTATGTCTTGTATGCTTGTATAGATGGCTCATAAAAGTAACATGTTTGTTAAGTTTGTCTTGGCTCCATCTTAGCATGTATTAGGCCTTATTTCAGTATGGCATTTCACTGTTTTGGCTTGGTTTGATCACCCTTTGCATGGTTTATACACTTGTAGTGCAATTCCATTCAATAGCCTAACATGCATCATGTGTTTGGACCCTCATTCTAGCATGTTTTGGCTAAAATCCAAGAAGATTTTGTTCATGTTTTAGCATGCTCTAGCTCTGTTTTAAGTATTTTGGGTCATGCATGCATTGTTTTGTATAGCTATGGTTCAATCTAGCTCACTAGCTTTGTGTATTGAGTCCACTAGCATGCATTGCTTGAGTTATTCACATGATTTGGCATCATTTGATATGTGATTTTAGTGCATGTAGTGTGGTCATACCCTCTCATATGTCACTCTTTCAATGCTTTGGAGAGGTTGTGCTTTATGCCTTAAATATGAGCAATTGTGTATGCCATCTTGCCTAGGCTTTTGGATCACCATTTTAGTGTGTTTTGGGTCTTGTTTTGCCACGATACAACTCTGTTTTTGGTTGGTTAGAGCATCCCTCATTTGCTTCTTACACTTGTAGTGTAAGTCCTCTTTACTAGCCTTGCATGCCTAATGAGTGAGCTTGTTATCCTAGCATGTGTTGACTTGGTATTAGTTCATTTTTGGTGTTATTTTGACATGCCATAACTCTGATTTTTGTTGGTTAAGTCACCTCATGCTTGGTTTTGGTAGGTGTAGTGTAATCCTCCTTGTTGGCCTTGCATGCTTGTTGTTTTGGCCTTTCATGCTAGCTTGTTTTGGCTTTGCTCCATGCATGTTTCAGCATCATTTTGACACGCTCTAGGATTGTTTTGGGTTGCATTGGTCATATGCTTCATGTATTGCATAGTTATAGTGCAAGTGCCTATGCTGGTTTCAAGCTTTGAGTCTCCTAGCATGCTTTATTTCTGACATGTATATGATTTGGCATCATTTCACATGTTATTTCAGAGCATTGCCATGTTCCCATTTCTTTCACCCTTTCAGTGCCTCTAAGGGTCATGCATTGTTGCCTTGTTTGTGGCCTAACTTGTATACATGCATGCCTAGACCTTTGAGCCCCATCTCAGCATGTTTTGGTCCTTGTTTTGACCTACTTGAGCTCTGACCATGGCTGGTTCATGCATTTGTGACATGTATTGCATGCCTCTTGTGTAGTCCCTTTCACTAGCTTTAATGCTTAAGGACCCTAGCATGCTATGCTTGCTTTGTTTGAGTGATTTGGCATCATTTCATACCTAATTTCAATGCTTATAGTGTGGCTACACTCTTACATTTGTCACTCCTTGAGCACTTTCGAGAGTTGTGCCCTTGTGCTTAATTGATAGGTCATTGCATGAACATCACCATTTTGCCTTTCAAGCCATCATTTCATAGCATTTTGGCCACTGTTTTGGGCATGATTGAGGTCTGTCCATATTCGGTTTAAGTCCATATAGCATGTTGTTTGCATGTTGTTGCATTGCATTGTGGTCGCATGTTGTTTGCATGTTGTTACATTGCATTGTTATTTGCATGCTTATGTTGCATTGCATTGTGTTTGTATGCCATTAGCATTGCTAGGTTGAGTATGTTGCATTAGCATTGTTCGCATGCCATTAGCATAGGTAAGTTGATCATGTTGCATTGCATTGTGTTTGCATGCTCATGTTGCATTAGTATTGTCTGCATGCCATTAGCTTTGATAGGTTGATCATGTTGCATTGCATTGTGTTTGGATAAGGTGTTAGTTCAGACACGAGAAACGAGGGACGTTTCATACTTGAAGTGATGAAACGTGCCTCATTTCTCGGTCACCGACCCTCTTGATCATGCATGATAGAGGTTGAGGCTTTTATGTGTCATGTGTGCATTCATTTAACATTGACTTGTGCAACTCGGCCTCTTTGGCCATCATGCATCGAGATGCGTGATTGATGGCTCAAGAGCCGAGCATTACACTCTTTTGAAACTTAGACATGATAAGGAGTGTGGTGGCAAAGACATTTTCTTGCAAATACATTGCCATGCCTTTGTTAGTGCTCTGTTGCAGCAAAAGGAGAAGTTTGCAGGAAGCAATGGCCGATCGACCACTTAGGCTGCCGATCGACTATCAAAATTGGCCGATAGCTATGAAATTTAGCCGATGACTATTACACTTGGCCGATGGCCATTCCTTTTGGCCGACCACCTCTCAGATTGTTCCTAAGGTGGGTCAGAAGCACTATAGAAGTTGGCACAATTTTCAGAGATACAGAAGTGTGCAAACAGAGGCAACATGAGGCACGGTATTGGATTTCCAAGTGAAGCCGACCGAGCATGCATCTCTTCATCGCCCGCGAGGCCATTTCAGTATTCATGATTAGTTCGTGTAATTTAATCATTTGATTTGTTGTGTAATATCTCAACTAGCTTAGTGTAGCTATTTGTTTCAATTCGGTTGTGTAATAATTAATTAGCTAAGTTAGTTAATTAGTTGGTTTGTAATTAATTAGCTTAGCGTAGCTGGTTAGTTTATCATTCGGACCCTTCGTCGAGAGGGCCAATTTTTTAATAAGCGTGCGTGTGTGTGATGCATGTCTTCCAACCCCATTTCTTTCTCTATTTTACTTATCTGCTTTCAGTGGTTAGTTTTAGGGCATATTTCAATTAGCATCCTTATACTTGCATGCGTGTATCCATTCATCTGTCTTGCATGCACCGGGCTCTGCGCATCATACTAACTACATTGTACTTCAATACATTTACTTGAATACGTGTTCAACATCATGTTATCAAGTTACATCCACATGACATCTTAGGATAGTCGAGTCTATTTTAGTTACATTTTTGCATGTGTTGCATTAGCCATCTTAACATGAACTAAGATCATGCATGATTTCTAACTAGTTCTCTATTTTGGCTCGGAGTACACTGTAAGTGTTTACGCTTTAGCATCTTGCATGAGTGTGAGTGTTGCCATGTTAGCATGCTTGCCATAAGGCTAACTGCTTAAGTGCCTGTGGGTGAAGGTTGGATTGCTTGAATTGGAATAATTCATCAAATGTGTGTTTTAAGCCCACTTGAGGGTGGCAAAATTTACGACTTAGCCTACTTGTAAGTAGCAAACTTCAAATCATTTTCACAAACGAACATGTAATGTTTTGTTCCAACTTAGGCGATCTAGTCTATACTTGTATGCTATACGCATCACATAGTAATTCTAGGTTAATAACCGGAATAAGAACACATGTGTTTTCAAAAACAAAATATCATGTTAGTAAAGGCCGATCTTTGATCGGGCGAACGGGGGTGCTCATTGCATGACCTTCCCCTCTCGTACCCAAGTTCCCGAGCTGAGGCAACTTTGGTGATGACGGACACGTGGCCTTAGGCACGAGTCAGGGTTTCCTAAATTTTTCAAAACAAAACATTTAGGTGGCGACTCTGTATCTGGCAAAGCAGCCCATGTTTGGCACTTCTTTATAAAAATTAGTTTTCCAAAATGATTTGCCGGATTTGGACCCTTTGATGATTTATCAGTCTTGCATTGCACTTTGCAAGATTAGATTCAGAACCGTGACATAAGTCCGAACTGTAGTAGCTAAGAATAAATGATTCGCGCCCTCGCGCGCGGAGAGCGGAGTTCCGGGCGGTCTATATTGGCACATTATTTTCATGTGCACATGATTGTTGTACTAACATAATTTCAATTAAAAGCCTTGTTTGAAAGGGCCGATTTCTCCGGTTGCATATTGAAATGGGCGGTCGAGTTAAGGCAATTTGATATCAAGTTCCAACCTCGAACCGCCATCAAGGCCCAAGCATTGGCTGACTTCATTGCAAAAATTTTTCGAGGAACTCACCTGGTTTGCCCGGTGGATCTTACCAACGCAACCGAGCAAATGGAGATAGACACTGCAAAAATTGCACGACCAACTCCCTCTCCAATCCACTTTAACCCTCTTAACGAGACAAACATGGAAAGCGATGCGGAAATTACGAGCCAAACCACGAGTCCATCACCCGAAGGACAACCATAACCTAGTAATGCATTCATGGGTTTGGAAATAACAGAACACTCTATTGAGCCCAACATCGCATCGCCAAGAGGGGATGAAGCCATGCAAGTTGAAATCGACAACGGTGAGTTTGAAGCAGAAATAGCTGAGCAGCCAAGCAACCGAGAACGCTTGGTCCTTTATAACTCTCAGGACCCTACAAAATGCTAGAAGCTTTTTATCGGTGAGATGTGGAAACTTTTCGTTAATGGCACTTCAAACAGACATGGTGTCGGGTTGGGTGTGGTTTTAATCTCTCCAGACGGACTGACCATTTGGATTCCCTGTGTCAAACAATGAAGCAGAGTACGAAGCGTTGCTAATTGGGCTTAAAAGTGCACTCTAATTGAAAGCATCTGAGCTAATGGTTTATAACAACTCCCAACTCGTTGTAAACCAAGTGTCTGGAGAGTATGAAGCTAAGGATAGTAGGATGACCAAGTAGCAGACCTTGGTGAGAGAGCAAATCAAGAAATTTCAAGCAATACGAGTTTAACAAATCGACCAAGAAGACAATGGTCGGGCAGATAAATTAGTCGGGTTAGCCTTCATGGTTGACAAATCAACTCCCAGCCCTCTCCTAATTGAATTTCTCCCAAGTCCTAGCATCGAAGAACAAGAAAAGGTGGAAGTCTTATGTGGTGAGTTAAGCCTGTTGTGGATGGATCCTATTATAAGTTTCTTGAAAGACAGAGCTCTGTCGACTGACAAAAAAGAAGCAAACAAAATCTGGGTTAAATTTGAGCGGTTTTGGTTTTCCCCGTCTGGCGCTTTGTATAAGAAGTCGTTCATGGGACCTTACTTGAAATGCGTCCATCCAGGCAAAGTTGAAGCCTTTCTATTTGAAATTCATGAAGGAATATGCGGAAGCTACATTGGAGGAAGATCTCTGACCTATCACGCTATTTCACAAGGGTATTGGTGGATACGTATGCAGGCCGACGCCCAGAAGTATGTGAAGAAATGCAAAAAGTGCTAGAAATTTGCATACCAGATTCATCAACCGATGAGAGAACTTCTTCCTTTTATAAGTCCTTGGTCGTTCGCAATGTGGGGGCTTGACATAGTGGGACCACTCCTGACCGCCCCAGGCAACCGCAAGTTCTTCATAGCCGTGACAGATTACTTCACCAAATGGGTAGAAGCCGAGCCCCTGGCGACCATCAAGGAGAGAGATGTGAAGAAATTTGTCTGGCAGAATCTTATCACGTGGTTTGGGGTCTCCAAAGCTTTAATATCCAACAATGGCACCTAGTTTGATGGAAAGTTGTTCAGAGGATTCTGCGAAGAATTGAAAATAGAATTCTACAATTCAACGTCGGCCTACCCCCAATTGAATGGCCAAGCCGAAGCTTTAAACAAGACTATTCTTGACGGTTTGAAGAAACGGTTAGAGAAGGCAAAGAAAAAGTGGACCAAAGAACTCCCGAATGTCCTCTAGGCTTACCGAACAACACTTAGACGCTCAACAGGAAAACATTTTTTGCCATGGCATATGGCATGGAAGCGGTCATCCCACTGGAGATTGGCATGCCCACTATTCGAAGTGAAAACTTTGAGTTGGACTTAAACACAGAACCAATCGCTCTGGAGTTGAACCTTGCCGAAGAATGAAGGGAGAAGGCATTGATCCATATCGCGGCATACTAACAAGAACTGTCCACGAAATACAACAAAACAGTTCACCCCAGACAGTTCAAGATTGGGGATTGGGTCTTGCGTAAAGTGATGAGCAACACTCTGGTGCCGGGCGAAGGAAAACTAGGGGCAAATTAAGAGGGACCCTACAAGATAACTGGCTTGGCAGGTAAATGAGCATACCATCTAGAGGATTTAGACGGTAAAGCCATACCTCTGCCTTGGAACACAGCAAATTTGAAGTTGTATTACTTTTAATTCAGCTTTTCAATGTACACCCTTCCGTTTTGCGATGTAATTTTTTCAATCTTGTTAAAAACAAATATGTAATGAACACAAAGGCTTGGTTTACTTGGAGAACTGCTACATTTCTTTTAATTTTCTTATGGATTGTAATAGACAAGGGGCAAATAGCTCCCGAACTTTCCGCCGAGATGCTTTGTGCCCGACCAAGAGAATTGATGAATTGTTCAACTCCTACCTTTTAGCCGAGATGATTTTGCCGAGCTAAAAGAATTAATGAATTGTTCAACTCCCATATTCTAGCCAAGATGATTTTTCCCGACTAAAAGAGTTGATGAATTGTTCAACTACTGCCTTCTAGCCGAGACGATTTTGCCTGGCCAAAAGAGTTGATGTTTTATTTATGTTGTGATAATATTGCACAGTTTGAAGTTAGACAGAGAAATGCATTACAAGATTGCAAGTAACAAAAGGTTGTAAAGTTTCCATTGATTAAAATTGAAAGTACAAAAGTTGGGGCAAGTAGCCCGGCTACAATGTTCAAAGTTCAAAAGAAAATACAATAAAAAACAAAGTTAAACAAGAGGAGAAAGATCAGCAAATCTGTTTCCAGCTCTAGCCACGGTGTCCTCCAGATCGACCACAGAGGTCGTTTCATCACCACAGTGCTCTAGCTGGGCGGTCCCCTCTTGCTCGGCCGCTATCTCGACCTCTTCCTTAATGTCATCTCCCTTAGTCTCCTCTCCTTACAAGGCATTAAAGACCTCGTTAGCATATTGGACCATGTAGTCCAGCAGGAAGAAGAGGGGAAGAGAGGTAAACACCTTGGTAGCAGGGCCTTGACCGAGTTTTTCACAAGCAGCTTTCTAGCTAGACTGAAAGAAGATGTTCTTGGTGGCATTGACTTGCTTGGCGTAACTTTCTTTGGCATCCTTGAAGCTGCGGTTCTTAGCAGCCTTCTCTGCCTCGTCCTTGTTTTTCTTCAACTCCTCTAGCTTAGTGTACAATGAATCCCTTTCTTCCTCGACGTTACTGAGCTAGCCTAGGAGTTTGGCGTTGTCAGCATTGGCTATCTCGAGTGAAGTTGTAGCTCGCCCTAACTCGGCTTCTACATGCTTCCCTGCCGCCATGAGGTCAACCACCTTCTGCTGTAATCTGATGACTCGGTCCATAACAATGTGGGTCTTTTAAATCGTCTACAAGAGAATAATAAAATGTGAGACTGAGCAAATAAATCAAGCCGAATAAATAGTAGAAGTTTTTGAAAAAACTTATCCTTGTCATGGATTTCACCGTGGACTTAACCATCTGGGTGTCTGGTACGTGCTCAGTCCCAACCATATCTTCTAGCAAAAGTAAGGTGTGATACCCCTGTTTCGTAGTATGCTAATTGGTCCTTAATTTGAGTATGATTATGTGTTTAGCATGATTTTAGGTGCCATTATGTGAATATATGTGATTTTGCAATTTTATTTGTTCACTGTAGAAATATCTGTTTGAGTAAACTACTTTGGGAATTAAATTGAGGGCCCTATCGGCCACAGAACCCGAAATTAATTACGCCATCGTGATTGGCATAATTCTTAGAGCCTACGGTGAAATTTAATTGAAAATTGATTTGGGTCAGAATAAATCGATTAAATTGATGAATTAAGTGTCCAAATATTTTATAATGAAATAATGTGTTGAGTGGGGCTAAATAGGGGCCTTATTATGATCAATTCCTCACCCTTATATCATTTTGGCTGAAGTTTAACTCTCTAGAAAAGAGAGAGAGACGACTTTGAGAGAGAGGGGAGGCACCTTTGGGCATTTTGATTCAAAATTGTGAACTGGGAAGGCTAGGTGCAAGACTTGGCCATAATTGTGAAGATTGAGCCTCTAGGTAAGCATTGATTCTTGAATTCATGAGTTTAATGTGTAATCTTGTGTGTTCAAGGGTTGTTTGTGATCAAGAGCATGATTTGAGATCATTTTGTTGAAATTGAGGCTTGAGATGTGCATGCATGTAATGAACTCCCATGGAATCACAAATCTAGCATGTAATTTGTGAAATTATGAAAGATTGGTAGTGTAACCCCACATGCAAGCAGGTCTTTGTTAAATTTTATGGGATGAGCACTAATTACATTATTTGAAGTGAATATGAAGTCAAGAGGGCATGCATGTACAAATCATGGGAGTATAAGTCTTGAATGTTTGAATTTGAGCATGTTGGTGATGAGGTTGTGATATTTTGGGACATGCATGCAAATAAATTATGAAATTGAGCTTCAATATGTTGTAATTCTATGTTTGTACCATGTTAGTACATGATTATGTGAAGTTTGGACCGAAATCATGCATTTAGAGCCTTTGAATGTCGAGATGAAGCTCAAGCACTCAATCTGGAAAACCCAGATTTTCGATGTCCGCTCGAGCGGGTGAAGTGCAGCTCGAGCGGAGAAATCGAGCTCCCAGCATTTTCTGCAGACATGGTTCCCGCTCGAGCGGAGAAGTTGACGCTCGAGCGGGGGGCTATGTAGACGGGCAGTCCGCTCGAACAGCCGAGTTCACGCTCGAGCTGGAATTGAAGGCAACCAGTACTTTCGCAGACCTAAGGGTTCGCTCGAGCGGGGAAGTCCACGCTCGAGCGAGGACCCTATTTTCTGAAATCCTGTTTTTGCATTTTGTGTTCTGTTTTCCGTTCTCTTTCACTTGCAAGCACTCTTAGGCATATGTTAAGCATTGTAAATGAGTTAATGAGATAATAATAAAGCCTAAAGAGGAATATGTGAATTAAAGAACGGATTGAACTGTTAATGACCCTTTTGTGTTCACGAAACGTGTAGGGTCAAGCTCGAGGGCAAATCCACAAGCCGATCACTGTGAGTAATATCGATATTTGAATGCTTGTGAATGTCCAATTGTCTATTCCCTTAAAGCTTTATGAATTGCTAATTGGGATTATGGACGTAAGTCTGATATGAATAAACATAAATGGACCCAAGGTCGTTTTGATAAACATAAATAGACCCAAGGTCGTTTTGATAAACATAAATGGACCAAAGGTCGTTTCGATATGAATAAATGGACCTAAGGTTGTTTTGATAGAAATAAGTGGACCTAAGGTTGTTTTGAAATGAATGAGTGGGCCGAAGGCCATTTTGACACGAATGTATGGACCGAAGGCCGTTTTGACGTAAGCGAATAGACCGAAGGTCGTTTTGACAGAAATGAATGGACCGACGGTCATTTCGATAGAAACGAATGGGCTGAAGGCCGTTTTGGCATAAATGATTGGGCCAAAGGCCGTTTTGACATGAATGATTGAGCCGAAGGCCGTTTTGACATAAATGATTGGGCCAAAGGCCGTTTTGACATGAATGATTGAGCCGAAGGCCGTTTTGACATAAATGATTGGGCCGAAGGCCATTTTGACATGAATGATTGGGCCGAAGGCCGTTTTGACATGAATGATTGGGCCGAAGGCTGTTTTGACATGAATAATTGGGCCGAAGGCCGTTTTGACACAAATGAATGGACCGAAGGTCGTTTTGACATAAATGAATGGACTGAAGGTCGTTTTGACAAGGCACGAATGAATAGGCCAGAGGCCGTTTCGACACGAAAGTGTAAATAGGCCTAAGGGCCAGTTTGATATGAAAGTTGAAAAGGCCGCAGGCCAGTTTGACACGAGTAATAGTTTGACAATGAAACGAATGAATTGGGCCCGAGGTCGTATGATGTGTTTGGAACCTCAGTTGCTTAACTTACATGTGTCTATGTATGTATATACTAGTTAAAATATAAATTGGGCCCAAGGCCGTTTGGAACATGTTGTTCTACATTGTTATGTAACTTATGTATTTGATTTGATATTATTCACTGGGCTATCGCTCACGCTCATTCATACGTTTGTAGGTGAGCCAAGAGAATTCCAGACCCAGTCTCGGTGAAGTCTGTATGGAACAACTAAGGTTTTGAGAGAGTCAGCCCTTGTGTCTCACGCACGAGACCCGTCTTTGCCCTTTTGTTATGTATTTACATTTTGTCAGGTTGGCGAAGTTTTGTATATTTCTGTTTATAGTTTTTATGGGTTGACTTAGTTTTGGATGATCCTGTCTGTACAGAACCTATGTCGCTATGTTTCTGTTGTGAGTTGTTAACGTACATATGTATGGTTTGTTTTGATGTGTCATGTAAGCACAGCTCTATGGACAAAGTTTTAAATTTTGCTTCTCTTTTGGCCCCTTTACTCTGATGTGTTAAGTCTGTTTTGGTTTGAGGCCGTAGGTAATCTTAGGATTACTGGCCGGTTACGTCCTTAACCCATGGGGGCGGGTTCGGGTCGTGATATAAGGACTTAGAAAGATCAAAAGTAATGTTCCTTGTCTCCTTTCACAGAAGCATCAGCCAGGATGAGTTTTCCCCGGCACTTCAACTTTGATTGCCAGGCAGAAACCAGCTTAACCTCGGTCGTCGCATGCTCGGTATTGAGCTTGGCCTCTAGCTCAACTGAAGGATAAGCCAAGTGGGCCCTCTTACCAACTCGACGAGACTCTGTGCTCGTTTGAGCAACAGCAGAGGCAAGAGCTAGCATGATCTCAAAACTTTGACCAGCTGGTGGTGGGGGTTGTGGGTTAGTAGGTAACTTGGTGGAGATTCTTTTTTATTCGACTTCGTTTGGTGGGTTAGTAGGTAGCTTTGTAGGTAGCAGTGATGAGATTCTTAATCCGGCTTCGCTTCGCCATCTCTTTCTCTTTGATCAGTCAGATTAGTGGGACGTCTGGAAGTGTTGGGTTTGGGGGTGGACTTGGAGTTGGCAGAAAATCTGTAACTTTACTTTTACGCTTGGCTGAGTAGTGGTAGCTCAGCACGTATCCAAGAAGAGTGTGACAATCTCGATGCTTGTATCTCAGTACGGCCCTGATCGCTTCTTCGTTTGGACGGGAATAGTTTGCTTGTAGCTCGGTGATAGCTGCAAAAAAGACAGTGTTAGCTCGGTATATATTTTCAAAGTCAACTGGTCAGGAAGCTCGACTTACTTGTTGAGCTAAAGTTTTTGCTTATGAACCAACTGGGCATATCGGCAGTCTCATAATTGCCTGACACCCAAAAGAAGTCGTCATCGTACATATCTTTGTTCGGCGTGCCGGTTACTAAACGTTCTCGGCCAAGCCTAATCTTCAAATAATAATTGAAGTCGTCGGTTGTACGACTGAGCGTATACTAGCGAAGGATCTCGGCTAGGCCTAATTGCAATCCTAATCGGTGGTTCAACTCGGCCACTCCATTTATTATTCTGTATGCATTAGTAGAAACTTGAGTGGGAGCCAGCCCTGTCCTCCACAAGAATTCACAGATCAAGAGCTGCACCGGAAAGCGAAGCCCTCCCTCAATGATAGACACCACGGTGAAGGGGCAAGAATCCAACCTGACCCATGGAGTGGTGTCTTTCTCATTGAGCTCTAAATGAGCGTCTGCCGGGATACCATACTCCTCTTGGAACACGGCCAAACCTTCCGGCGATTCTACTTGGTGACGGTAACGCCCCATTGAGCCCGGTGTGGCCTGCTCAGCAAAATGTGTTTACCAAAGATATCGGCGGTTCGGTTTTTGAGAGCCCTTATGTTGTTGTGCCTAGTCTCCTAGGACTCTGCAGTGTGAAAAACGAAGTGTAAAAGGCAGCCCGGTCTCTTAAGCTTGATTTAAGCTCGGTCGTTCTAAATGAGCGACAACACAGTCACAATTGCAAGTGGACCTGAGCTCAATCGCGTGAGCGAGCCAGATTGTAGCTTAGTCACACGACCTTCTGCGTGAACTAGCAGCTTGGTTCTCTACTTGGGTTCCATAAACATAATATTTGCCAGGTTAACTTGTGTTTTCGAATCAAAAAGACACTTTTTGCCCGATCCAGCCCAAGTCTTCCCCTGTGCATCTTAGAAGATGATGAATAGTGGTCGAAAACAGGAAATGCATGGGTTTTTCAGTGCCAATGTGTGATGACCCCACCACGTATAATAATTACCATTTAAATAATTAAGGAGATTTGAATTTTAATTGCCCATTATTCTAATTTAATTTGGGATTTATGGAAATTGTCGAGACTGATTCGTATATAACTTTATTGAGGATTTATTTTGGAATTAGAAATTGAAAGCCTAAGTGGCTCAAGAGAGTATAATTAGTGACTTGAATTATTTTAATTTCGAGTATCGGACCATATGAGAGTTTAATTAAATATTTAGTTTAGTTTAGTAAAAATTTAGATTCGATTAATTGGGTCAGAATTGGAATTCATTAAGTTATGCGGATTGGGAATTAAGATTATTATGAACTAAATT
Source organism: Camellia sinensis (assembly GCF_055761805.1). Lineage (NCBI taxonomy): Eukaryota > Viridiplantae > Streptophyta > Magnoliopsida > Ericales > Theaceae > Camellia > Camellia sinensis. The sequence continues at coordinate 20,093,335 of NC_138965.1, read as the reverse complement.
TATTTATGAGGTGTTCAATTTGAGTATGTAAATTATTGACGGAGATTTTGAGTTTGATTTGAAATTGAAGGCATTAAAGATTTGGGAAACTAAAATTGATGATGGTAATAAATTTAATTTGATATTTGAAGCTTTTTGGGAGTTTGATTAAAAAGCTAATTCAGATTGATAAATTTTAAATATAATTAATTGGGCCTTAATGGAAGTCAAATTAGACACTTTAATTATGTGTGATTTGTGATTAGATATGATTAATTGAGTTAATTAGCATGAGAATTATACATAACTAATTAAAATTTAGAGATGATTAATTAAACTAATGGGTAATTATGTATTAAGTTTATGATTCAAATTATAGAATTGTTTAGAAGGTGCAAGTATATACACGTGTTCTATTGTCAAGAATTGACGTGCATGTGGATGTATATCTGATGAGTTCAAGAGTATTGGGTCATTCATTTGTTGTGCTAGAAAAAATTTTGAGAGTCTAGAGAGAGGAAATGAGAAACCCAAAGGATTGAAGAAGTAGAGAAATCAAGGAAAACTCAAGAAATTGAAAGAAAAAGAGATGATCCAAGAGAAATCAACTATAATTTTTGAAATTAAAACTTAAGGTAAGAAAATTTATGCTCAATTTATATAGAATCTTTATCTTATACTTGAAATTAAGAAGAGTTTAAGATTACTTTATGGAATTTGTAAGAAATTGGGTTTTGAATAAGAAATTGAGCTACATGCATGTTCATGGAATATAATTTGTAGTTTCATCAATTTTGAGTTTGATTTTGAAAGTTATAGTTAAATTAAGCCTCATAACTTACGTGCGCAATGAAGTGTTTAGGAATTGAGCCATGCAATTTTATATTTTGAAGAGAAGAAAGGAAATTTTTTATAAAATTCAAGTTTATGGAAATTTGGAGTTAATCTTAAAATTAGACGAGGTTGTGATTTTATTATGAAAATTTAAAATTGGTTTGATTTTGAATTTTAATCCATGAATGTAATCTAATTTAAAAGTGTTATTCAATTTAAATATATTTTGGAACATCTATGATCATAAATTAAGTATTTGGTTAAAGATGGAGTTAAGTTTAACTTCCAAGAAATTGTTTTGCTATAAAGAAAATGAATTAAATCTAAGTTTGGACAAATTAAGGAATGAATTACAATTTTACTTTGAGAATCAAGAATTGGTTTGATTTGATTTAAATTCCATACATGCAATTATTTTTTCTAAGAGATTTATAAGTTTAATGTCATGTTTTGAAAATCAAGAGAACAAGAATTTGAAATCTTTGTATTAATGAATAAATAACTCAAGTTTTGACAAAATTGTTGAATTTAGAGAAATTGATTTCTAAGAGATCATGTAATAGTATTTTCCAAAGTATTTTCACGTTTTCAAATAAGCCATGCATGACTCCAAGTCTTGGAACAAAATTTGGAAACTAAATCTGCAGGTTTGAAAATCTAGAAAATTTACAGACCGTTCGAGCGACCAATTGGTGGTTTGAGCAAACCTACCTTTTGTTTGCTAGTCACTCGAGCGACTTAATGTTGGCTCAAGCGTACTTTTGACCCGTCCAGTATTTTTGCAGACAACGCAGTCCGCTCGAGCGACCAAGTGGTGGCTCAAGCGGTTAGGCTATTTGCAGCATGTTTTGAAAAGTCACACATTGTTTATATTTTCATCTTATCTCATCTCCTCCCAAAGCATTCTAGACATGATTTATGTCTTATTGAAGATTAATAAGCTAACAATCAATATAAATTAGTTAATTAAAGAATGAATCATTGATCTAATAGTTGTAATTGTTTAAGAAGCCAAGTAAGAAATCGGTCTATTGAAATATGACTTTATAATAAAAGAATATGTGAAATAAGAACCTAGTTCATTTGAATAAGAAAGAATACGTGTAGTAGAACTTCGGACTACTTAGACAGAAAAAGACAAAAAAAGTTAAGTTTGATTAAGGAATTGATATTGTGTTTCAATGTATATATGTTATGTGTTTGTGTAGATCACGCACTATTGTTTACCTGATTTATCTGATCTATCCAATCTGTCTGATCTACTTCTGCAACTATCTGTGAGTAATAACTTTGTAAAGTTATGTTCAATGTTAAATATTTTTTGAACATTATGATATGAAATGATTAGTTTTTTGAAATGCTATGTTTTGTATGAATGAATGATTGTCCAAGTTTTTGAAATGTATTCGTGGCATCTTTGGCATCCTATGATATGCGTCCCTTTATGGGTTATCGGAATGCCTTTATGGCCGTTCCTTTATAGGTCATCGAAAACATCACTGTGCACATGAGTCATTGGAATGCCTTTATGGCCGTCCCAATTATGGGTCATCGAATTTGTTAGCGCTAAAGGATGTATCACGTATGATTATTTGTAAATCTGATTTCTGAATATGAATATGGATATGAATCTGTTTTTGATTTGAGATTTGAATATGCATAATACTCTGTTTCTGATATATACTCTGATTTCTGACTTTGTGATGGGCATCATTCATTAAAACCCTTTACTTTGTTATTATTTACTAGGCTCCAGCTCACTATATTATTTATGTATGTAGGTGATCAACTGCGTAACCAGGCTTAGAGGCGTCTGCCTGGAATCTGTTTTTGTCAGCCAACTTATGTGCCTCCCGTGGTGGTTCCGGATATGTCAAGTGGTTATGGTTATGTGATTAAAGTTTAAGTTTTGTTTTCTTGTTTGCTTAAACAAGTCTTTGTTTATTTTGTAAATAGGGCTAAGTCCCTTTTTGTCTAATCTGTATATATATGATGACGTAAAGATGATGTGTAAATATGTATATAAAAAGTTTAAATTTTTTTTATTTCATATAAGTCTGCACAACTCAATGGATGTTGAATATTTGCTATTTATTTCCGCTAGCCCCTAATATTATGTTAATCTGTCTTAAAGGCCTTCGATAATCCCAAGATTATTGGCCAGTTATAATGCTAAACCTATAGGGATGGGTTTGGGTCGTGACATAATGATTGAACAGAGCCCTAGTTCATTTAAATATACCCTAGTTTCTTAATGGTTTATGGCATTATCACGCCATTTCAAAGAAAAATGACACAAAAAACACAAGAACATGAGGGAATATGAAAACTTACGAGGTAGAACTCCGATCGGCGCTCCAATCAACAGGCAAGGGCTCTAACGACGATGACGATACAGAGTCTACAACAAAAACACCACGATTTGGATAGGAAACATGCAAAAATAGTGAAGGGCTCTCGAGTTCTCTGTGTTGCCAACGGGGGAGGAGATGATGAACAGTGAAGGTGAAAGGTTTTTGGTATCGCGGTTATATGTATAAGATTCAAAGAGCGCCAAGATTTGAATTTGTAAGGACGGTGTAAGGTAGTTGGGACGATTGTATAAGTCCTATGAAAAGACGACACATGTCTGATGGGACTTGTGTCAGTCATGGAATAGAGAGCGGTATAAACAAAAAGCCAACGACTGAGCAGAGTAGGTGACTGAGCACACACGTCTGCTTGGCCAAAGAGCACAACCCTAGTCACATGAGCAAAGGTAGTTAAAGGCCGAGAATCGAGCAAGATGAGCAACCGAACAAGAGACCTAGCTTGGTCGCGAAATATAATTCCAGTCATGTGAGCGCATAACAGAATGAAGGGGCAATTGAGAGGGAGATTTGTGCCAAATAGACAAGCCGAGCTGGTTTGGGTCGAGGTCTTGGACCGCACAATTGAGTTGGCCCTGAGATTTAGGTGTTTGATCGGGCTAGCTGTTCGACATAGATTATGCACCAAGCAAGGCTTAGTAATTGTGCCTCCAACCGGGTTAGACGGTTGCTGCGCACCAAGTTCGAACAAGGTTTACACAGACGAATAAATAGAGCTTGAATAAGCCGTGTGGGAAGCCGAGTTGGATAATTAGCTCAGTCCTTGAAACAAGTCAAGATTGACGCCCGGACTAACCGAGATGTATGTAGCTCGGCTAGGACGGCTGGAAGTCCAATTGTATTGTGAGATGGAGATTCCACCATCTATACACGTCAATACCGTTAGGCAATTTTGCCATTAGTGTTTGGCAATATTCATGCCTATGCGTGAAGAGAGACAAGAGGGCAGTACCTCCACGTGTCCAAGAAATAACGAGCATGGAGGTGCGCGCAGAAACTACATAAACGGCACAGCGCCTCCATGCACAAGTCTGGAATTCTTGTTATCAAAGCTACTTGCATTTTGTCTCCTCTCTCTTTTTCTTCTTCTCTAAGTGTGCTAACTTGATCATCAGAGGGGTTTTTTGGCTGCACATCCGCCGGGTAGCTCACTGTCTTTCTGTTCTCAGATTGAGCAACGTTACTCAGAGCTTGGACACAAGGAGTACAGAGAGCAACGAATATTTTCTCCCCGCACAGTATATATATAGCTTCGTCCTATAATCTAATACTATAATCCAAGTTGGAAACATAGGCCCCGTTTGTTTTCAAAGATAGAATGGAGGTGATTGATAGTGAGGGGATTGTTAGTGAGGAGATTAATAGTGAGGGGATTGACAGTGAGGGGATTAATAGTGAGGAATTGTTAAATTATTTTTATATAAACTAATAAAACAAATAAAAAAATATAAAAAATTAAACATTAATATTTAAAAACAAATTCCCAATATATAAAAAATAAAAAAATTTCTAATTCCCTCACTATTTTTCTTATACCATCTCTACCTCCTTCTCCTTACCAATCCCCCTTCCAAGGCCTTTACTAATACCAAGGGATTAGTAGTCTCCTCCCCATCTCTCAAAACAAACACCCCATATAGTAGCCCCACCTCACTATCAATTCCAATCCCCTCCTTATAACCCCAAACAAACGGGGCCATATAGCTTTGTCGTTGATTCAGATCCTGACCATCTCATCACCAACATTTACTGCAATTGAACCATCTGAATCGCAAATTAGATTCTCTTAGCGATCTGTATATATGCTAATATATATATATATATATATGTTTGTGTAGAGAGAGAGAGAGAGAGAGAGAGAGAGAGAGAGAGAGAGAGACATTCAATAACGTAGAATCAAGAAAGATCCAACAAAGGGAGAAGATCACCTGAGGGATCAAATATGGCGTCAGATGGTGTCATTGTCGCATACGGTGGTGGTGGTGTTCGAACATAGACAAAGCAGGGAAGAGAGGGAGAAGGGAAGGCAAGCGACGGAGGCGATGGTAGATGTAAGAGAGGGAGGGGAGGCAAGCGAGGCGCTCTGCTACAACAGAGTGTGTTTGTGTGAGAGAGAGAGAGAGAGAGAGTCGAGAGAGATGTGAATGACCGTATTAACATATATATAAATATATATAATGGTTAGTTTGGTCTTTTTACACTAGCTTGTCCTTATGGATAAAGTGTTTTAGTAGTTGGACTTACGGACAAATAAAAATTCAAATTTGGATTTTTGACCTGAGCACCCTATTTTATTTGTGGACTCCATCTTTGTTTCATAATAATAATTCAAACTATTTATATCGTATATTTGTAGTGAAAACTAATTGTGTAAAAACTTAACTTCATTAGGCATTGATGAATAGATGAACAAATCATATTTTATTTAATAAAATAAACAACTTAAGTTTAAATTTAAAGTACATTACAAAGACACATCTTTGAGCTTTGTTTAAAATATAGATTGCTCCTTATAGTTCTGAAAATTACAAATACTTCCTTATCATTTTTTTTATTTAACAGAATTAACAAAAATATGAAATTCTTAACTACTCTCCTATACAACAATGAAATTATCAGAATTGTTAATTAAAATATATTTATGAGATTATTAAAAACTTTTAATTAACTTAATAATTTATTAATAAAATAGTTTATTTGTTATGCAAATAAAAATTTGAAAGGGCAAAATGTAATTTTTAAAACCATATGGAGTAATTTGTATTTTAAGAAAATCTCAAGGGTGTATTTTCAATTTATCCTTAGACTATAGTTATCGTCTATTTCAAAAAATAAAATATAATTTATTCATGTATTTGGTGATGTCTAATAAAATATATTTTTTGTACAATTTAATTTTATTGTTGAACCTACAAGACAAACGATTTTAAATCATTTTTGTGAGTGCAGGATCCACGAAATAGAATACCAATGGATATGGAGGATAGTAATATGGGAGAGCTGAAAATGTTTAGAAGACAAACCAAAAGGAATAAAGGAGGCCAACAAAGGAACTTTAGCTCAGGAAGAAGATTAGATAAAGCATTCTCTTATGTTTAGTTAATTGGAGTGAAAGTAGAATAGAAACCAGTGTTTGGTTTTAGTTTTTTAAATTTAATTTTTTAAAAATTGTGATTTTTATTTTTCATAATTTTTTTTGTTTTTTGTAAATATTTTTTAAATTTTATGTAATTTTTTTATATTTTTTTAGATGCATCTTACTTAAATGTATCTAAATAGTAAAATATTTGTGGAAAAATATTTTAAAAAATTAATAAATACATAAAAATACAAAAAATGTATTGGATTTTCATATTTTTTGGTATTTAGTGTATTTTTTAATTTTTTTTTACAAATATTATACTTTTTCAGTGTATTTATGTTAGGTGTGTCTAAAAATTAAAAAAATTACTTAAAATATTAAAAAAATCATTAAAAATATAAAAATATAAAAAATATAAAAATAAAAATTTTTAAAAATTATTTTATGAAAATCAAAATCAAACATGCTGAATGTAATTCTTATGCTCAATCTCTGATTTCTTGTGCTCAATCCCTCTACGCAATGTTTATCACGTGAATTGTTGTAGAGACCTGATTTCTTGTTGAAAGAAAACATTATTTCTATAATAAACAATTGGGGAAGTTATAAAAAAATTTAGGGTTTGATCATTGTAATAAAAAAATTATGAATTTTTAATTTTGTCAATTATATTTTTCAAAAAAATTTTATTTTTTTATTTTATGTATTTTTTTTTATTTTTACTGATTTTTTTAATGTTTTAAATAATTTTTAAATTTTTTAGACACACTTAATGTAAATACACTTAAAAAGTATAATATTTGTGAAAAAAATCTTTAAAAAATTCATTAAATACCAAGAATACAAAAAAATATGAAAATTCAATATTTTTTTTTTGTATTTTTGTATATTTATTAATTTTTTATATTTTTTTATAAATATTTTATGGAAAATTTACCCACAAGTCCTAATTTCTGAAAAGTTGAACCATTTAGTCCTACAAGTTTTCTTATGCTCCATTTAGTCCCATTTGCACATCAATCTAATGTTCGAAACATTAATCTGATGTTCGAAATCTAATGTTCAAAACATTAATCTGATGTTTGAAACATTGTAATGGGACCTTTCAGTCTATAAGAAAACTTTTAGGACTAAACAGTGTATAAGTTATTAATTTGGGATTTATTGGTGCATTCCCCATATTTTATTATTTAGATATATCTAAGTAATGTGCATCTAAAAAGGTAAAAAAATTGCTTAAAATTTTAAAAATATTCACTAAAAATAAAAAAAATCCAAAAAAAAAAAAAAATTCAATTTCTAAAAAATTGAATTTAGAAAACTGAAACTAACACACTGAATATTATTACACAAAGACTTTAAAAAAATATCACTTTAATCAGCTATGTTTGGGAACAAACTTTTTTAGTAATTTTTTGACTTTTTGGATAAAATATAATGTAAAAAAATTAATATGTTTAGGATAATTTTTTGATTTTTTACGAAAAGATGTGCAAAAAGTAGAGAGAAAATAAAATTTTTGATTTTTTAATATATGTTGTTTGCTTTTTGGGCTTTTTTAGTGTCTTTTTAACTTTTAAACTAAAAATGATGTTATCAAACGAGGCCTAAGCAATAGACTTTTTTTGTTAATTTTTTAACTTTTTTATTATTTTAGCTTAGGACTAAAAGTTTGTTTGGTTTAACTTTTATGATTTTTTTGAAAGAAAAAGTAAAATAATTATGATTTAAATATAATATAATATTTTATTTTATTAATTTATTTTAATCTATTCTACTTTTTGTGTTTTTTTAGTATAAAAAAAAAAAATTGATGGCCAAACAAAGCCCACAATGCACAGGTGCATATATTGGTGGGAAAATGTCTCGTAACTCAAATTTTGTGACTTAAATGGCGAAAACGACGTCGTTTTGGCCATTTTTATGTTGTTCTGTACTCAAAACGACGTCATTTTGACCATTTAAACTACTTTTAAACCACAAAATTTGAGTTACGTAGCATTATCGATATTGGTGTGTGCGAATGGGAGGGTCACAAGCGCATATATTGATATTGGTGTGCCAAAATGCACTCATCATCTGTCTCTATCTCCCTCTCTCTCTCTCTCTCTCTCTCTCATCCCAATCTGAAATGGTGAAGTTGTATTATAAATACGTAGAGACTACCGCAGCGTAAAATGGCCGCCATAGTAGTCTCTTTGGCTTCTTCACTTGCTTCCTCTACTTTATCTTCTTATTCTTGTTCGTCTTCCTCCTTGGTTTTCGCTAAATTACGTTCCACCCCGTTTCCTTTTGCACTCACACCCCTGCGTTCTCGTAGAGCGAAACGCATGGCTCACTCTCTCACTCGTGCCACTCTCGGCCTCACTCATCCTTCTCCAATCGAACCCCCCAAGGTCTCTCTCCCTCTCTCTCTCTCTCTCTCTCTCTCTCTCTCTCAATTATTGTAAATTCATTCTAAACTCGCAGGAATTTGAGTTGTATTACTATGAATAGATGATATTGGTTTACGGGTTTATAATTGTATTAATTATAAAATTTCACAATTGTTATCATTTGGCTTGATTATTGATATTTATTGTATGGGTTTTTTTTTTTTTTTTTGTTTTTTGTTTTTTGCGGCATCTTTCTATTAGTAGGATTTTTTTTTTTGGATCAATTTGATGAAAAAATGGGTAAAAGTTGCTTCAACCATTTCATCAAGTTTGTATCAAATCAAGGGAGAGGCAATTTCTTCACCAAATCAAGGATGAATTAAGTTCATCACCAAATTTCCAACAGTCAATATTTTTACTCAATTTTGTTCATTTTTTTTTTTTTAAAAAAAAGAAAAAAGTAAGGATTGGAGATGGTTTTGTTTCATAAAATAAATCACGTTTTAAGGATAAGTTTGGAATTTTTCAAACAGATTTTGATTAAAAAAAAGATTAAGTTTTTAACCAAATTTTTACTCAAATTTGATGAATAAAGATTGGATGGATGCCATTAGTTCTTTGTATACATGTATTTGTATTGATGTTGTTTTGACATAGAGTGTGTGATTAAGTGATACTAAAATGCTTGTTTATGTGTTTGGGAAAACCCTGAAAGATCTCTTTTGCTGCAAAAGAGATTGATTTGGTGGAATGGAAAGGAGATATACTTGCAGTGGGTGTTACAGAGAAAGACATGGCCAAAGATGAAAACTCAAAATTCCAAAACTCAATTTTGAAGAAACTTGATTCCCATTTGGGGGGTTTGTTGGCTGAAGCTTCTTTGGAAGAAGATTTCACTGGTAAAGCTGGACAGGCAACAGTTCTCAGGCTTCCAGGTCTTGGCTCGAAGAGGATTGGGTTAATTGGGCTTGGACAGTGTGCTTCAACTACAACCGCCTATAGCAGTCTTGGCGAGGCCGTTGCTGGGGCAGCAAAGGCTGCTCAGGCAAGTAATGTGGCCATTGTGCTCGCCTCTTCTGAGGGGCTCTCTGCTGACTCAAAACTCAGTACTGCTTCAGCTATAGCATCTGGTATTTGTTTCTTCTATTTTCTTTTCTTTTCTTTTTCTTTTCTGTTTTCTCCAATGTTAGAACTTAGATTTGAATTTGATAGATAATGCTTGCTTGGACATATAATGGGGGTTAAGCTTGGTGGAATGACTTGAAATGATAGGAACTGTGCTGGGGATTTATGAAGATAATAGGTTTAAGTCAGAATCAAAGAAGCCAGCACTTTCATCTGTGGATATTCTTGGTCTTGGAACTGGACCTGAGGTAGAGAAAAAGCTTAAGTATGCAGAAGATGTTTGCACCGGGATAATTTTAGGGAGAGAGCTGGTAAATGCACCCGCCAACGTGCTCACCCCTGGTTTGTGATCTTATACTTCTTTTCTTCTGTTCTGTACTTTATAATTGTATCATGTGGTTTAGTGTAGTCTCCCTTCATATTGTGCTTTTAATGCATTTGCATAACCTTTGATTTACCATGCTAGTATGCTCAAGGGTCATAATTTTTTGGTGGTTCGACTTTTGCTTCTGTCAGTCTATTGGTATTTGCCAGAGTATGCTGATCTTCGCTATTGATTGTATTTGATCTCTTATACCTCAGGAGTACTAGCTGAAGAAGCTTCAAAAATTGCCACCATGTACGGCGATGTTTTTTCTGCAACAATTTTGGATGCAAAGCAATGCAAAGAATTGAAAATGGGTTCCTACCTTGGTGTCGCTGCTGCTTCAGCAAATCCTCCACATTTCATCCATTTATGTTACAAACCACCAAGTGGGCCTGTTAAAGTCAAGTTGGCCTTGGTTGGAAAAGGGTTGACTTTTGACAGGTGATAACATATTTCCAGAATTATATATTTTGCAGTTCAGTCATCTATTGGAATGAGATAACTGGTGCTGTCAATTTTGGGAAATGTATGTGGATGAACACTGTATCTATTGAATTGAGGTTCTCTGTTGCAATATTATTATGAGCCAGATTGAATAGCGACTCACTTTTTCGGCGTCTTTAGTACCCGTTCTCTCTGTTTTCTCTTTGCCCGTGCTTATTGCAATTGTAATTGAATTGGTATTCATTAAAAAATATATAAATAAAGTGGGAATGATCACATATCTGTTTTTTCTCGCTGTATGTGTACATAGGTTATTGAATATTTATTTGTTACAATTGTAGTGGTGGCTACAACATCAAGACAGGACCAGGCTGTTTAATTGAGCTCATGAAATTTGATATGGGAGGTTCAGCAGCAGTTCTGGGTGCAGCAAAAGCTCTTGGTGAAATTAAACCTGCAGGAGTAGAGGTTAGTTATTTTTTTATTGAACTTGATGTTGCTTTGATGTTGTTGTGGTGAGGAACCTTATCCTAATAACATTCCGTTATTTTCGGAATCCAGAAAATGTTTTTCTATATTTGGTTGCGTCGCTGGAACTAATATACTATTGTTTGTATTAGTAGTAGTGTTGGTGATGCGACGGAGGTGGTGTGGTGGCAGCGGCAGTGGCAATGTGGTAACATTGATAAGATTGTAGTCCGGAAAATGTTTTCCACTAGCATTGGTAGTGTGGTGGCATTGATAAGACTTTTGTCCAGAAAATGTTTTTCACCTTTTTAAAGTGGAAACCATTTTCCACCCAAATAAGCTTGTTTTCTGTCGACCGTGGAAAATATTTTCCGTTGATTTTATTTTTCTATTATACCAAAAATGCTAGAAAATGCGGTAAACATTTTCCGGCTCCCAGACAGAGTGTGAGTTCCGTTGCATGGTCCCCCACCCAGAGTGGTTATTTATGTCTTTGACTTTCAAGCTCTGTGCAACTCAGATTGGTAGTCCATATAGTTTTGGTTTAGTAAAGTCATGTTTTACTCGCAGGTTCATTTCATTGTTGCAGCTTGTGAGAATATGATTAGTGGAACTGGTATGAGGCCTGGAGACATTGTCACAGCCTCAAATGGAAAGACAATTGAGGTAATTTTCTTCAGTTTTCTGAAAATGGACATCTGTTAATCAGCTTATGAGAGGATTAAATGACTTAATTTGTCTTGTTTATTTTCACTTGTGTTTGTTTGTCATACTTTTTTCACAGAACAAGTTTTTTCTTGAATGGTTATATATGATTTTGCCTGCCTTAATTGTTTTTCCATTAAATTTCCTACAAAATAAACAAGTAATAAGTTTGTTTTCGTTGGTTGTATTGTATCAGTGTTGTGAATGACTTGTATATATATTTCTTTTTCTTATATATATATATATATATATATATATGTCTTATATGACCATGTCTATAAATATTAATTTTTTTAGGCAAGTAACATGTAAGGCTTCAATCATATAGAGAGAAAAGAAGGGAGAGAAAAATGATAAGAGTACAATAATTGTACCAAAGATGTTGAGTGGGAGAGGGTGTCCTTTATTTGAAACTCTTGCCCATGTGAACCAAACTCATCTCCAACTAGTAAGGGGAAAGTAGTAGGGTTTGTTTTCCTAAAGAAGTAGAAATTAAACTACATTGCACTTTAACAATAGAAAAAAATAAATAAATAAATAAAATAAAAAAATGAAGATGAAGATGAAGATGATGATGTAAAGACAATTGGAAGAAGTCAATTCTCAAATGGCATTTTCCAAATGGATCTAAATAAGTAAATTGAACAATTTTTGTCACTACCATACAGTATTGTACTTGTATTGTTGGACAGGTTAAGTTTCACTTGAGATTTTTCTTTTTCTTTTTTCCTTTATGAATTTCTGTTTAAATAAAGTGTTATACTGGCTTCAATATATTGCAGGTCAACAACACTGATGCGGAAGGCAGACTTACACTGGCAGATGCTTTGGTATATGCCTGTAACCAAGGTGTAGAGAAGGTATATAAACATCATGACAAATGCAGTTTATTTAGCAAAATTGTAGATTTATTGTGTTTGGTTTATTTAAATTTTCCTTATTTTGTGGAAATTAATCTGTATTCTAAAACATCAGTTCTCTGTTGTGTAATACCAGAGCCCTTCAGAGTTCATATGGATAAAATAGAGGCATGCCATTTTAGAATTGTGTATTGTGATGAAAAATCAATTGGTAGTTCATTTTCCCAACTCTTTTTGGAAGAGTTTGCTCTGTTTTAGAAAGTTCAGTTTGTCTTTTAAGTTGTGATGACACTATGATCAATTGTTTTGCAGATAGTTGACCTGGCAACTTTAACTGGGGCCTGCATAATTGCTCTTGGACCCTCAATTGCAGGTACATGCTTTTGAATTTCTTATAAGAAAAAAAAAAATATCCCTATCGTGGTGATGAATTTTGTATGTGGAAATAATATCCCTGCTTGGAATCTTTTTTGTTTTGAGAATCATGCAGAACATGTTGTGACATCTGAAAAAAATAATAATAATAAATTAAAAAAATAAATTCAATGAGAATTAGAATGATGCTTTCATGATATCATTTGAATTGTTGAATAGTAGATACTGCCAGGATTCCTTCAGAAAATTCAGAAATTTATTGCAATGGCTTGTTGAACAATTTTTGAAATTTTTAGATTTACTTTGGCATTATCTTTACATAGCTGCCATTAATATCGTGCCTTAATACATACTACAATCACACTTGACAGAAAACCAACGAATTCTAAAACTTTGAGTCATCGTTTGACAATCTTTTTCTTGATGGAATGTGTATCTTTAATAATAAACAGGTATCTTTACACCGAGTGATGACCTTGCAAAGGAGGTACTTGCTGCTTCAGAGGCCGCTGGGGAAAAACTTTGGAGGATGCCTTTGGAGGATAGTTATTGGGAGTCTATGAAATCAGGAGTAGCCGATATGGTCAATACTGGTGGTCGTCAAGGTGGTGCCATCACTGCCGCCCTTTTCTTGAAACAGGTAATGCCATCGATCATTCTAATTGTTTGCTTCTACTTTTATGTCTGGGCATCGTTTTAAATAACAATATCAGGATATATATTGGTATTGGCATATACCGGTCAATATTAGATAGTATCTACTGATATATCGACGAATAACGGTATCAAAAGACCAAAATCCAGATAGATAAAGGGTGATCCAATATTTAAAACCGAGTCAGGAGTTTATGCTGTATTGTGTAATGGAAGGTTCCCTTTTTGTTCTTGGTCTTGTTCTTTTTCTTTAAAAGGAATAATGCGTGCCACATTGGACTCAATTGGTTTAATGGGCAAACTGCAAGAAATTTATTTCACTCTCTAGTAAATCCATGAGGCCCATAGTACAACTGGTGTTGATTCAGTGTCTGTTTGGAAAAGATTATCTGAAAGCTGACTTTCAGAATGTAACCTGCAATTTGGGAAATATTGTTTACAAATGGATGAGCCAATTTGTCATAGTGTTGATGTGCCTAAAAGTAACCCGTATGACATGCCCACCACATGAGATGTTGCTAGGTACCTCTGGATTTCTAGCCATTTTTGTGTGTGATTTATTTAAGTCACAGGAAGCCCTATTGATAATCTATGAAGTATGGATATTTCGACAAACATGTCGTATCTAGTACCGGATAGATATTTTTGCATGTGTAATAGATACACGAAACGTGTCTCCAAATTTTTTTATTTTAATTTTTGCCTTACCTTAGAGGTACTTAGTATATATCCAAGTCGTATCTTAGCCGAAATAGTATTTTCTTCTATATAGAAATGAAGTTAGTTTATTGGACTTCTTTTAAAAATTAAGCTTTGATTTGTAAATTATTTAAGATAATGATGTTTAATTTTGGTTTATACCGTACTTTTGGCATTAAATGTGAAATGTATGTTGGGCCTTAACTAAACTAAATTATTTAACTAATTTTTACATTAATTCAAATTAAAAATAAATATTTTTTTTACGAAACGCACCAAGCTATACCCATAGATTTTTTTTATTTTTTATTATAGATTTTACTATATGTACCCATATCATACCGATAGTCATATCAGAGAATACCTAATATATATCACAAAATGGTTTACATATCACGTGCAATATACGTGCTAACTCGAATGATGACAATTTTTGCTCTTTCCGAATATATATTTTTGTTTGAAGTTCAAATTTGTTCGTGCTGGTTAGAAGTAGACCTCGGGAATTCTTCATTGCTGTTTGTTTTCTATGTTTTTATGTATTTTTTTCTTCTTGTTTTGGGGGGCCGCAGTTTGTTGATGAGAAGGTTCAATGGATGCATATTGACATGGCTGGACCTGTCTGGAATGAGAAGAAGAAAACTGCAACAGGATTTGGCATTTCGACTCTGGTGGAATGGGTTCTCAAAAACTCTTCCTAGATCTTTTTTTTCTGTTTCTGTTTCTGTTTGGGGAGAGAAGAAAATCTTTATGGGGTTGTTTGCGCTGAGATCCTCACTTTTGTATGAATATGGAAAATACTATAATAATTTTAACATATGAAAAAGGGAAGTAATGAGCGGTGGCATTGGCTGTTTGGAAGCTTGTTTCAGTAAATTTTAACTGTTGACTTTTAGATCTTTTCAAAAAATTAAAAAAACAAAACAAGTTTCTCTTTACACTGAAGGTTTTTTATTATTTCTTTTTTGGTAGTCTGAAATTTGACATGTTGACTTTCTGTTTTTTGGTTTGGTTTGGAATGTGTTGTTTATGAAATACCCTTGGGTTTGCTAGAGTTAATTCCAAGTTTTAACTAGTAAGAGACTCTAATGGTTATATTAGAAGGTTTGTCAAAGGTTTTTTTTTAATTTTTTTTTTAATTTTTTAAAATTTATTGGCAAATAATCTTCTGTGAAATTTAGTTTGAAGTTTGACAAAGTTATTTTTTGCTAAAAATTTGACTGTTTTTCTTTATCAGAATTCACTGCTTTTACAAATCAAATCAAAACTCACAAAGAAGGCTTTTTTTTTTTTTTTTTTTTCTTTCTTTCTTTTTTTTTTTTTAAAAAAAATTTAAGAACAAATTCACTAAGAAGTTGAACAAAAGAATTTTGGACTTGTTTGGTTTGTTTTTTCTAATTTCATTTTCTGAAAAACATTGTGCTGTCACCATGACCTAAGTAATTATTTGGTTGTCTTGAAGCATTATTCTACATCATTTATCTTATGTATGTTGAGAGTTGGTATTCTTTCCTAAATCTTGTTTTTTGTTTTTTTCTTTTTTTTGAGAACTTCCTAAATCTTGTTTGAATGAAGTTAAAAGGTGTCTTCAAAATATGTTAAAGTGGTAAAAAGTATATTGAGTGGTAGGAGGATACGACTATTAATGCATGATGATTTTTCTTAATATGATTATAAAAGCCCTTACTTGTTGAAAATCTGGACAAAAGAAGCTTAGACGGATTCAATAACGTGCAGTGGAAAAGTTTAGAACCGCTTACCGTTAAAGTTTTTGGTTAAAAGTGACGATTAAAATCTCTTTTGGCATATAAAAAGGAGTAGAGGCTGCAATTAATGGATGACACCCTTTTTGATATGATTATCAGTAGTGCTACATGCACCAATTAGTATCCTAACTGGTGTATCACCACTAGTTATGACATTATTATTGACTCCACTTATTAATCACGTTACAAATTTCAAAAACCTCTTAAATTATGCCACATCATCAATTGGTATATTAGTTAGTATATCAATTGGTACATATAACATTATTCTATGATTATAAGAGCTCTTATTTGTAGAGAAATTGGTTAGTAAAATTGGTACTCTCTAAAATTTCATTTTTTAAGTGAAAAAAGTGCTACACCTAAAAAATGATAATTTCTACGTAGAATTTAAAATTATCCATTTCTGAGTTAGAATAATTAATTTTTAAAAATTTATTCAAGTTATTTTTATCACTACAACACAAGTGGCTCAAAATTTCAAAATAAAAAAAGTCGGAAGTTATAACAATTTGTATTGAAAGCAGGTCGTCTTTTGAGGGGGAGGGGGAAGCGTTTCAATAGGAGCCCTACTTCTCTCTTTACAACCGCATCACTTCAATTCACGCGCAAACCCATTTCTTAGTCATCAGGCGAAGCGCACCTTTGAGGCAAAGAAGTAGTAGAAATGTTGAAGATGATACAACCCGCTCTTGGACTTAAGACTATATGCGTCGCATGCTCGATCTAGCAAACAATTGTTAAAGAGTCATACAAACTAATAAATCTTATAAGCTTTTGTTATTGGACTTATCTTATCACATTATCAAAATGTTTCACATTTCAAAGTTTCTTTATTATATATATGTTACATCATTCAATAAAAATAATAAAAATAATTTATTAATTTATATGTTCTTTATATTCATTTAAACTACAACAAACAAAACATGTCTTTAGAAAGTTTACTTTACCTAAATTGTTGGATAATTATGCTAACTTCTCATAAAGTTTGAAGTAAATACTACAAGTATCACTGTTTTCACATAATTACATTAAATTTCTTTACGCTGTACTTGATTGGGGGATTTAGAAAGGGAAAGAGAGAAGGAAAAGGTGTGTAAAACTAGATGAAATATATATATATATATATATATATATATATTATTCACATTTCATCTATCTTTTCCTTTTTCCTTTCAAAATCCCTCCTTAAATTTCTCAACCAAACACAGCATTAATGCTTCAATTCGCATAACTCTCTTTAACTGTAGTTTCATCAATAATTTATTAGTTATCTAAATAAAAAATAATATTTTATTTATTTTACATTGATATATCTATTATTCATGGCTTATCATTGTGTTTTCAAACAATTTAACATTAGTTTTGGTTCATTTAATTTCATTAAAAGAGAGGTCAGTATAATTATATTAAAAACTATAGGATTACTTGTTTTTTTCTCCAAATCTCATGAGATATCAATGTAATTTACCCAAAATTGTTTAAGTAGTATATTAATTTGGAATATAACCAACAAAAGTAAAATGCATATAATGGTGATATAATAAAAGGGAAAAAAAGCAAGTTCTAATGTTGAAAATTATTAAACAATCCCTAGTTGATCTTATCTATTGGTAGGTATTAAGTTAATGATCTCTCTCATTTTCCTTTTTCATTTATAAATTGATGGGATTTGGAAACCAGATGACCAGGACACTCCATCCCCCCATCTCAAAGGATTAACCTTAACTTTAAACAGTTGACTTAATTGGGTTCACCAAACAAGTAGAAAATTAAAGTTAAAAAGAATACAAAATGGGTAAATTATGCTTTTATCTTTCCATTTTTATATGAACAGCATTACAATTTAAGATTAAAAATTATACTCAATTTTCAAAATCAGTGATGTGACAATCAAATAGGATATTAAAGGTAATACTCTCTCACATATCTTCGATAATTATCAACTAATTATATCACTTACACATCATTGGATTTAAAAAATGCGTCTAAAAAGTAGACATATATATCATTTTTCTTTTATTCTTCATATTTTAATCTATATTTTAATATGGTCATCTCATTACATACTTTTTTACCAAATTAATTGTTCACTAATAAGAGCCATGTGCCTTTTAAAAACATTATAAAAAAAAAAAAAATTATAAAGGCAAACTACAATTATCACGCAAATTTCACTTTAGTCTAGCATATTTCAACTTTTACTCAAATTTAAACGGTGGAAGGATCGCATTGAAATGAATTAAAATTGACTGTTAAACTACTAATTAGATTATAAGGGATCAAATTAAAATTTTAGTAAAATTCACTATAAGTAAAAGACGGAAGTATTTGCAATGGCACACTTGCCGTCTCAAAAAGTGACTTTGTGTGACGGCACAATTTGCTATCGCGAAAAAGGTGAGTTTTTGTGACGGCACAACTTGCTATCACAAAAAATAGGAGTTTTTGCGATGGCACAATTTGCTGTCGCGAAAAAATAGAGTATTTACGACGATACAATTTGTTGTCATGAAAAAATAGAGTATTTGCGACGGCAAAAAATGCTGTCGCAAAAAATGAGAGTATTTGCAACGGCAGAGATTGCTGTCGCAAAAAAATAGAGTTTTTGCGACGGCACCAGCTGCAGTCACAAAAAAAAAAGTGAGTTTTTTGCAATTGTAATAGGTACCGTTGCAAAAAAAAAAATAGTAAAAAAAAATATATTGTGGCTTTAAGACAGCTTCATATACATACAATCACAAAATGGTTTGAATAAATGCAACGGTATTTTTCTGTCGCAAAAAACATTTAAAAAAATGACGTCGTCTTACTATTTTGATATAACATTTCTCTTTTCACCCTATTTTTCCATCTTCCTGTCTCTCTGTCTCTGTCTTTGTCTCTCGCTCATCTCTCTCTGTCTCTCTCGCTCATTTCTCCTCTCTTCTCTCTTGCTCATCTCTCAATCTCTCTCATCTCTCTTTTCTCTATCTCTCTCTGTCTCTCTCGCTCATCTCTCTTTTCTCTCAGTCTCTCTCTTTTTCTATGTCTCTCTTTCGTTCACCTCTTTTCGCTCTCTTTCTCTCTCTCTTTGTCTATCTCTTGTTCATCTCTTGTTTCTCTTTCTTTTTCTGTATCTCTCTCTTTCTCTCTTGTCTCTGTCTCTCACTCATTACTCTTTTTGCTCTCTTTCTCTCTCTGTCTGTTTGTCTGTCTCTCTCTTTCCCACTATGTTCGCCTTGCTCACTCTCTCTCTCCCCTCTTCTTTATTTACCGAGCTCCTTCTCGATTTATCGATTCACTACAAGAAAATACACTTTTAGCGACCACTTTGTCTCTCTCTCACTCTCTCCCTCCCCTCTTCTAGTCAATAAATTGTAACAAGAGTGAATGTTTTGGATCGTCGAAATCAGTTTCAAAATGAGCCCACAAAATCCAAAGTTGAAATAACCAAATTAAGAGAATCAAAACTCTTTCCAAAGTAGAGGTGGTGGCCAGGTTTGGTTTGATTTTCTGAAACTTGATTCAAATTTATTTTTTAAAGACTAAAAATTAGTTTCATGAAAAAATTAAAAAAATCAAAACTACCATACTTGTCAATTTTATATAATTTTACGAAGGATATGATTAGCTTGTTTGGTTTAGATTTTCAGTATTTATTTTTCAGAAAATTGGAATTTTTTATTTTATGTGTGTTTTTTTATTTTATTTTATTATGTTTTCACTAATTTTTTTTTAATATTCTAAGCATTTTTTTAAAAATTTTAAATACACCACACATAAATACACTTTAAAAATATAATATTTGTAAAAAAAAATATTTATAAAATTCACAAAATACTGTAAATATATATATATATATATATATATATATATATGTATGAAAATTTAGTATATTTTTCGTATTCTTGTGCATTTATTTTTTTAAAAAAATTTTTTTGGACAAATATTTTACTTTTTAGATACATCTAAGTAAGGTGTATCTACAAATATAAAAAATAAAAATTGATTAAAATTTTAAAATTTACTAAAAATAAAAAAAACATGAAAAATAAAAAACTCAATTTTCAGAAAATTGAATCCAAAAAATTAAAACCAAACAATTTTTAAAAATTCAAAAATACATTTTTTAAAAGAAAATCAACCAAGCAGGATTTCAATTTTCTACCTTCCTCCCAAATTTTCCAATGTTTGAATTTCCCACAAAACCTTCTCTCTCTAATTGGTAAACAGCTATAAGCACATGGCAGAGTAAGAAATATTATGCCAAGAATATAAGGGACACAAAATAATCATAGATAGTTATATAACTATCACTAGGTCTGAACGAATAATCATTTAAGTAGCAAAACTGAGATTATATAAATAAACAACCATAACCACGGTATCGTACAGAACGGAACAGATGTCACAGGAGTGATAGTCAGAACAGAGGTACGAATTCAATTGGTGGCTCGTATGGATTATAGAGGTGGCTCTCACAATGGTGTAGCACTATCTCCGCACAGCACTTTGCTCCGCACAGAACAGAGGTTAATAGATCCATGTCAATAGAGGGCCACAAAATGACCAAACAGAAACCGATGGTTATTTAAGTCCCCCAAAGCGTGGGACTCCCGTGGTGGTACTTACAAAACATAATTATTTATAAGATTATAGTCAAATATTTTTTAAAAGTTAAACAAACATATCTATGGGTTTCATTTTAAACAAATAGAGTTTAGAAATTAATCTACGTAACTGAAATATTAATATAGTTTATAATAATTTATAAACATAACTTATATAAAATAAATTATGGTAAGTCAAAACGTAAGTAAAATATATTATGATAACTCAAAGTATAATATAACTCACCTTAAAATTAGTACCTCACTATTTCTTTCCATTATCAAAGATCTTCTTAACTTCCAATATTTCCTTTCCCTTTCTTAGTTCATTTTCCTTCATTTCTCTCTTTTTTTCCTTTTCTTTTCCCATGGCTGATCATCTCCTCCCTATTTATAGGGAGGTAAGAACATTATAAGGCCAACATGTGTTTAGCGCGAATCGTCTCACAGATTTGATCATAAATTATATGAATTTATACTTATCTTTAATAAAATTTAAGATAATTACAATTTGACTCAGTTTTCTAATATAACTATATAAATAAATTAATCCCTAATTAAATTACACTCTATTGTATATCAACAGAAAATTAATTAATTATTTTACTACCACACCCATTATTATTATTATTATTATTATTATTATTATTATTATTATTATTATTATTATTTATTTATTTATTTATTTATTTACTCTTACTTTTATATTTATTTATTTATTTACTATCTTTAACTTTAGTATTATAATTCCATATTTCTGTTAATTTGGCTCCAAATAATAATTCATAATTAATCTCATATTTGATAATCCAATGCCAAATTAGATTCTGTATTTATTATTATTTATTTAATAATATATTATCACATACAACCATAATACTAGTATAAAATTTAATGGACAACTTTAAATTTTTGGGTTGTTACAATTTTCCTTCCTTTTAAAAATTTCGTCCTCAAAATTTGTCGTATGTGTAAACTATCCACTGCGCACTTTGATAAATATATATTAGATGATTAATCTGATAGAAAATATTGCCTCAAAAAAAAACTCTTTACCAAAAACAACCCACTGTCTAGTTGTTAAAAATTGTTTTGGACCAAAATAAGAAACAATCGGTGATTTTAAAAACTTTTCATTAGTTTTATGTTTGAGAAAAAAAATAAAAATAAAAATAAAAGGAGGACACAATCAAACAAACGATTGGAAGTGAAATGACAGAATCATATGCAGGAGTTGAAGGAATTTCAGATGAACTCCCATTTCTTTTATTCGTGGACTTTTCACTGATGGAAAATAGTTTCAAAATTAGTAATTTTAAAATTTGAACCCACTTTTAAAAAGTCGAAATGAATTTTTTTTTTTGAATACTGAACTGGAAATTATATGTATTTAATTATATTTTAATTTTGGTGGGTGCATGAGCCTGACACCCTTTGTTTTTTTTTTTTTTCCTTCTTTTACTATAACAATAATAAATTATATCTAATATCCTTCACAAATTAGGCACACACAAAAAAAAAATTAATATATATATATATATATAAAATTATAATATAATTAAATCGATTAACAAAATATAATATTTAGGTACTAATTACCCGTTATCCTACTTCTTAAATGTGCGTGTGTCCTATGCTCTAATGATGATTTTTTTTTTATAAACCATTGCTCTGATACCATTTGTCACAACCTACTCCTCGTACCCAAGGGTTAAGCATCGTGATGGCCAGTAACTGAAGTTACCTCCGGCTAATTCTTGAACAAATTAATAAACGCGAGTAGAAATAATATTTAAATGAGGGTACCAAAATAATCATCGGAGCTTCTACTTTTATTACAAAATTTATTGACCAAAAAGACCGATATTTACATATAAAAATATCATGAAAGTGCTGTGTGTGTCTATTCCGCAGCTCTGTATCTAAGACTTTCCAAAAACTATTTCTGAATTGCATTGTTTCTTGAAAATTGGTAAACAGCTATAAGCACATGGCAGAGTGAGAAATATTATGCCAAGAGTATAAGGGATACAAAATAACCATTGATAGTTACGTAACTAAAATATTTAAGATCACCAGGTTTGAACGAATAATCATTTAAGTAGCAAAACTGAGATTATGTAAGTAAATAACCATAACCACGGTACTGAACAGAACGGAACAGAGGTCACAAGAGTGACAGTCAGAACAGAGGTACGGATTCAATAGGTGGCTTGTACGGATTATAGAGGTGGCTCCCACAATGGTGTAGCACTTATCTCCGCACAGCACTTTGCTCCGCACAGAACAGAGGTCAATAGATCCATGACAATAGTAGGCCACAAAGTGACCAAACAGAAGCCGATGGTTATTTAAGTCTCTCGAGGCGTGGGACTCCCGTGGTGATACTTACAAAACATAATTATTTATAAGGTTATAGTCAAATATTCTTTAAAAGTTAAACAAACATATCCATGGGTTTCATTTTAAACAAATAGAGTTTAGAAATTAATTCACGTAACTGAAATATTAATATAGTTTATAATAATTTATAAACATAACTTGTATAAAATAAATTATGATAAGTCAAAACGTAAGTAAAATATATTATGATAACTCAAGGTATAATATAACTCACCTTAAAATTAGTACCTCATTATTTCTTTCCATTATCAAAGATCTTCTTAACTTCCAATATTTCTTTCTCCTTTCTTAGTTCATTTTCCTTCATTTCTCTCTTTTTTTCCTCTTCTTTTCCCACACGGCTGATCACCTCCTCCCGATTTATAGGGAGGTAGAACATTATCAGGCCAATACGTGGCCAGCGCGAATCGTCCCACAGATTTGATCATAAATTATATAGATTTATACTTATTTTTAATAAATATTTAAGATAATTACACTTTGGTCCAGTTTTCTAATATAACTATATAAATAAATTAATCCCTAATTAAATTACATTCTATCGTATACCAATAGAAAATTAATTATTTATTTTATTACCACACCTATTATTATTATTATTATTATTATTATTATTATTATTATTATTATTATTATTATTATTTACTCTTACTTTTATATTTATTTATTTACTATCTTTAACTTTAACTTAGCCCAACTAGTATTATAATTCTATATTTCTGTTAATTTAGCCCCAAATAATAATCCTTAATTAATCTCATATTTGATAATCCAATGCCAAATTAGATTTTGTATTCATTATTATTTATTTAATAATATATTATTACATACAACCATAATACTAGTATAAAATTTAAGGGACAACTTTAAATTTTCGGGTTGTTACAAAAATAAAATGCGATATGTTCTTGTGTTTATAGACATTCGATGAAATTGATTTTTTGTATGGATAACCTTTATTACAAAACTTATAAAGTAGACAGTCCAGACTATCGATGTGAGTCCAAATTTAGGAACACAAGAAAAGTATGGAGAGATGAAAGTATAGATGAGAACTTATCGCATCTATCTATCTATCTGTCTACAATCTTTATTGTGAATCCAAAATTTCAATTACGAAATTCTACCTAAAAAGAAACTGTATGGTTGAGATTTAATTTATATGTCGTGAGTCTTTATATAAAATGAATCTAAACTATTTAGGAATGATTTTGAGTAAATTTATAAATAAAATTATGGATTTAAGACTAATTATCTAAACAATACAATTTTTAAAAAAAATTCACATTCTCTAAGCACTTCCTATGAAGTAAAAATACTATGAATAGGTTAAAAAAAAAGAAAAAAAAAAAAGAGAAAAGAATAATATCATTCATGTACTTGTGTCATCCTTCTAGTATTTATATATAAATATATATATATTAGTGTATGCTCGTACTTGAAGGTACGGTATGAATAAAAATAAGTGAATAAAAATGACAAAATAAAAAAAAAACAAATAGAGAGAAAAATAAAAGAATAAAAAGAGGAGAGTGAGGAATGTGGGATCATGGAAGGATGAGTGAGAGAAGGAAACAGTAAGAGAGAGAAGCGGGAAAGTAGAAAATGTATATATAGGACATTTTGTGGAAAATATATCTCAACCATTATTTTATAATTTGAACAGATCTGAGCCATCCAAATATCCTAGTAGGACAAAAATATGTTGAAGATTAAAAAACTATCTTGCTTTATTATATATATATATATATATATATATATATATATATATATATATAACACAGAGAGGGAGAAAGAGAGAGAGAGAGGGGAGAAGCTCCAAATCTAGCGCTTAGGAGGGTGGCGACGGAGATCGGCAAATGAGTTTCAATGGAGTGACCTTGGAGCTTGGTTTTGTCCTCCAAAGAACTTGATTCTGGTGTCGGATCAGATTGTGAGTACCTTTCCATTACACCACCAAACTATACAAACAATATACGTATATGAGAGGGAGATTTGTGCCAAATAGACAGGCCGAGTTGGTTTGGGCCGAGGTCTTGGACTGCACAGTTGAGCTGGCCCCGAGATTCAGGTGTTTGACCAAGCAAGCTGTTTGATATAGATCATGCACCAAGCTAGGCTTAGTAACTGTGCGTCCAACTGGGTTAGATGCTTGCCGCACACCAAGTTCGAATAGGGTTTACATGGACGAATAAATAGAGCCTGAATAAGCCTTGAGGGGAGCCGAGTTGGATAATTAGCTCAATCCTTGAAACAAGTCAAGATTGATGCCTGGGCTAACTGAGTTGTATGTAGCTCGGTAGGGATGGCTGCGAAGTCCAATCACAGTATGAAATGAAGATTCCACTATCCGTACGCGTCAGTACGGTTAGACAGTTTTGCCAATAGTGTTTGACAGTATTCGTGCCTACACGTGGAAGGAAACAAGATGGTAGTACCTCCATGTGTCTAGGAAAGGACAAGCAGGGAGGTGCGCGCAGAAACTATATAAACGGTGCAGCACCTCTATGCACAGGTCTAGAATTCTTGTTATCAAAGCTGCTAGCATTTTGTTTTATCTCTCTCTTTCTTCTTCTGTGCTAACTTGATCGTTAGAGGGGTTTTCTGGCTGTACACCTGCCGGGTAGCTCACCGTCTTTCTATTCTCAGGTTGAGTGACGTTACTCAGAGCTCGGACACGAGGAGTACAGAAAGTGACAAATATTTTCTCCTTGCACAATTGGCTCCGTTTGTGGGAATCTTTGACAGACAAAACCTTATCCTCCAAGCCTTTCCGATCATTTTTCTATGGCGCACAACGACAAAACCCCGCTGTCCGTTGTCGACGGTATCACTACAGAGAAGGAATTGCCTTCCCGTCATTCCAACCATGGTGGGTCTAGAGACTTCCTCTAGAGAGCTATTTAGAGATGTGTGAGACAAGAGCGTGAGGAACACTGACCACTCATAGATTCTTGAGGGACACCGGCGATGAGGAGAGTCGCACGCTCGACGCTTGGAAAGCATGCTGAGAGACCATGGTTTTGAAAACCGGACCGGACCGGACCGGCCGGTTCGACCGGTTGAACCGTTGACCGGTCGGGGTTCCGGTCCGGACATACCCTCTGAACCGGCCAAAGATGAAAACCGACGTATTTAACGGAAACCGGAAAAACCCGTGGTTAAACCGGCGAACCGATCGACCCGGAGCTGGTTCGCTGGGCTGTCCGACTCGATTTTTTTTTTTATAGTTTTTTTTTTTTTTTATTTTCTTTCTTTCTTATTTTATATATATATAAGAATATAAGAAAATTTTAATTTGAAACTTTTTTCAAGGGTCTCCTCTTGTGAGGAATCTCATTAAGAGTTTGATGAAATTATTGTGAAAGTCTTTACCTATTTATAACAAAAAAAAATTTCAAAAAGACTCAAGAAATCCATGTGGGATTTAATCAAATGTATTGGAGGGAATATTGAAATTTTGATATCTCTCCAAAATTTTTGCTTTCCTTTCAATCAAATTATTTGAATTACAATCATATGGAGGGAAAATTAAATATTTGATTTCATCTTCCAAAATTGAAATTGATAATATTTCAAAATATATTATTACATTTTTCAGTAAAAAAAATATTATGACAAATATTTAAGATAATTTAATATTTTTAATATTTTTAATTTATAATTTTATTACTTATATTTTTATTTAAATATAATTTAAATATATTTATTACGTCACGGTTTGATGCCGGTTCAACCGTCCATCCGATCCCTTTTCCGGTTCGCTCACTGGTCCAATTTCTAAAACATTGTGAGAGACCAAGATGCCATCATTAAGAAGATGGCGACAGAGATGGTGGCCATAAAACGCCAACTGAAGGGAAAGGGCGTTGCTGGAGTGGGAAACCACAGTGAGCGCACCCGATCCAACCGCTCCGGTAGTCAGAGCGGATAACGAACTCCTTCACTCTCCATTCTAAGGAACTTCAGAGCTGATGACCTCGTCCCGCCTGCAGGGGTATCTCGCACTCAGGACAGTAGCTACCACCCCTCACGTCCATCAACGATATCGAGATATTCTTACTCCGATCGATCAAAGGATTTGAGGGAGTTATTGAAGGAGCGAGCGCGCCGGCAAGATGCGCAAAGGGTGCTTGCATTGCAACAGCTGACCCACGAAGATCACGCTAGCGAGGAGGTCGAAATGTCACTGCTACGCCTGGCAGCGCACGTGCCATTGGATAGGGACTTGGCAAGGCTGAGCACCACCATTTTCTCCATTGAGATAGAGAATACGCCACTCCCCACCGATTTCCACCAGCTCAAGTTCACGCTCTATGACAGAAAAATTGATCCGTACATGCACGTGAGCCATTTCTGACAGGTGATGGCTGGCCACCGACGTAATGATGCATTGATGTACCTTATTTTCCCATCGAGTCTGGGTGAGTTGGGCCTGAAATGGTTCAAGAGACTGCCAGAGAAAAATATCGAGAGGTGGCAGCAACTGGCGAAGGCATTCGTGACCCGATTTAAGACCAACACCAAAACACCTAAAGAAGTTGACCACCTTCTGGGCATTAAGATGGAACCAGGCGACTCACTCAAGGCGTACAACGCCAAGTATTGGCAACGAGATTCTTGATTGCCCGAAAAACCTAGCAATTACCCAATACAAGCGCAGTCTCCAAGTTGGACATAGACTAAGAGACTCACTCACCATTGTGGACGCGCCCTCGGGCTTTATGCCACCACAATTCGGACTCCCTTTTGTTTCACGGTTCTTAGTCTGAACCAAAGAGTCCAAATCCGGCAAATCGTTTTGAGAAAATAAATTTTTAGAAAAGAAGTGTCAAACATAGACTGCTTTGCCAGATACAGAGTCGCCACCTAAATATTTTTTATGGGGGAATTTAGGAAACCCTGACTCGTTTGCCTAAGGCCACGTGTCCGTCATCACCAAAGTTGCCTCGGCTCGGGAGCTTGGGTACGATTGGGGAAGGTCAGCTATGAGCACCCCCTTTCGCCCGATCCGAAGATCGGCCTCTACTAACCATGATATCGATTTTTGAAAATATTATGTGCTCTTATTCCGGTTTATTAGCCTAGAATTACTATGTGATGCGCACAGCATACAAGTATAGACTGAATTCCCTGAATTGGAACAAAACATCGCATATCCGTTTGTTTTGAAAATGGATTGAAATTTGCTACTCGCAAGTAGGCTAAAACACGGGTTTCGACGAATTATTCTAATTCAAGCAACCCAACCTTCACCCGCAGGCATTCATGCAGTTATATCACATAAGCATATAGCCACATGGTGAGCATGCTATCATGTTAACATTCACACTCATGCGAGACGCTAAAGCATAAAAGCTTACCGAGTACTCCAAGCCAAAACAAGAAACTAGTTAGTAATCATACATGACCCTAGTTAATGCTAAAATGGCTAATGCAACTAGTAATAGGCTCGGCTATTCTAAGAATGACATGTGAGATGCTACAACTAACACGTATTCAACTTGGAATTGAAATACAATGCAGTTAGTATGATGCGCCGAGCCCGGTGCATGCATGACAAATGTATGGATGCACGCATGCATTGCATAAGGTATGCTAATTTAAATATGCCCTAATACTAACCATTGAAAGCAGGTAAGTAAAAGGGAGAAAGAAGTGGGGGTTGGAAGACATGCACACACACACCCACACTTATTACAAATTCGCCCTTGCTCAGAGGGACCAAGAGAATAATACAATTTAACTAACTATCAAGCTAATTAAATATTACCGACAATTAACTAGTTAAGCCAATTAACTAAGCTAATTAAGCAGTAAAAGCAACCTCGGGAAGAGGGCCCAATGTATGCGTGTTCAGTTCCGCTCGAAAACCCACCACCATGCACAAGTTTGCCTCTGTTTCCCCTGCTCTGCTCCTCTGAAAATTGCACAACTCCCAAGGTATGCTCCATGGACACTGTGGATCACCACCGACCAAGTGGAAACCCCACCGACCATGTCCGGATGGTCATCGACCATTTGTTGAGCTCTCGGCCATCAATAATTGGTCAGTCGGCACTCCATGTAGTCGACCGGCCAAGTCTTCCTGCAGAACCTATTTTGACAGCAGCAGAGGGAAAAACAAGGCATGACAATGTATTTCAAGCAAATGTGTGCACCAACACATCCCTTATCATGTTTGTGACTCAAAGGGGTATGTTCCTTGATTCTTGGACCACCAATCGCGCATTTCAATGCGTGATGGCCCAAGAAACCAAGTTGTGCATTTTCAATGTAGAATGAAATGCACATAAACAAACAATGAGCTCAACCTCTATCATACTCAATTCAAGAGGCAAAGCATGCATGCCAATGCAATGCAACCTAGGCATGTGAGCTAGTATGCAACATGAGCATGATGGCAAGTATGCAACAACATGCAAGGCTAATGGACGTGCAAGACATGATGCAATAAAAGCATGCAAAGTGTAAGACATGTAACAACATGTGAAGAGTGGACTTGGACTAATTTGGGCAGCTCTATACTAGGCCCAAAACAGTGGCCAATGCTAAGGAAATGGGGGCCAAATGCACATACAAGCATGCATGCAAACATGGTCCAACACTTAGGCATTGAAGAGCAACTCTCAAGCACACTTAAGAGGATGAAAACATGGACAAATGGCATGCATTATAAGCTCTGAAAATCAGGTCATGAAAGGTGCCAAGCCAACAAGACAAGACAAACAAGGCATGCAAGCAAAACCAAAATTCAAGGCAAGCCAAAGGTGTATTGAACTACACTTAGCAAAATCGGACATGGCATGAATTAAGCAACCAAAATCAGAGTTTTAGCATATTAAGACAAAGCCAATAACACATCTAGATGGCATCTAAATGGCTTAAACATGCAAGCATGCACAAGGGCCTAAACAAGGGGCATAAGACAACAACCTTTTAACACATTAAAGGGGCATCAAATGCAAGCATTCAAGCATACCATGAGGACTAAAATGACATGGCAAATGGTTCCAAACCACTGAAACAAAGCAAGTAAAGCATGCTCCACACTCACACACCCAAGGCCAACAAACCAAAATGCAAGGTGGCTATACTAAGCATGTCATGGTTGACCAAAAAAACCAAAAACTAATCTTAAGCATGCTAAAACAAGCACAAAAGTTTCACAAAGTTAGGCCAAAACAAGTAAGCATAATAGGCTAAATGCTAGGCACAAGTTAAGGCAAATCATGGTATTACAAGACATGTATGCAAGGAAAGCGCGGTGTGTCTAAACCAAGTAAAAACAGTGCTATATTATGACAAAATAAGCACAAATAACAACTAATACATGGCCAAAATGCATTTAAAAATGGTGCTCACACATGAGGCTAAAATGGCCCTTTTCAAGGACAACAAGGAGAAGGGGTGGCCCTCTCCTTCTTAGGTCCTTAAAGCACCATCCCCACCACTGAAATCCCTCAAGATTTCAGTGGTGAGGAGGCCCAAACAAGGTGGTCTCGGAGCTCACCAAAATAGCACAAAATGGGACCAAACAAGGCCTAAGAGGGGTCAAACAACCCCAAAGCTCAAAGCAACCTTAAACAACTATTTTAAGCAGGTAAAAACAGAACTTTTATATGTTATATGCAAAGTCTAAAAACAGTTGCAAGATAGTCAAAAAAGCTATGCAAAAATGGAGAATAAAGGGCAAGAACACTCACCCTTGAAGAACACTTCCAAGATCACAAGACCAGACCTCTTCTTGGATCAAAACCAGCTCAAAAAGTCCAAGATCAACCCTCCAATGCCTTAGCAACTAAGGAAATGTGTAATGGTAGGTGTTTGTGTGCAATAGTAAGAACAAACACACACTTAACTCACAAGGGAGGAAGGTATAGAGATAGAATAGACACACACTTCTAACCCTAAAAACCAGACCTCTGGAGCTTTTTTTTTTTCTAACCCTAATAGAGGGAGAAGAGGCTCCCTCTTATAGAGCTCACTCTTGCAAAGCTTCTCAAGTAAGCTAGTCAAAAGGGAGATCCCTCCATATACGTGTATGGAGGGGATCAAAGTGTATGCCAGCTAGCATAGCTGGCATAAAAATATCTGTGAAAGGAGATGTACAGTGGTCGGCCAGCCAAAAATTCTATTTGACCAAAAAAGATGGCCGATCGACCACAAATAGTGTCGGTCGGCCAAACATTTGGCCGATGGCAACAAACCAATGGCCGATAGCCTCAAGCCATGGCCGGTGAGGTGTGGGGATGGCCAACAAGCCATTCCCTGCCCTCCAAAGCAAAAACACAAGTGTTTGGTGCAAAACCAGACAAAAAATAGTATAGTCGAGTCGAGAGATCTTGAGGTAGGGCGCGTGGCCGAGACCTCCGAGAACTCAAGACGAACACAAACATGGATGATTACCGAGTGTTCAAACGGTGACGTCCAAGTCTTGAGGACGGTCAAAAATGGGGTGTCTACAACCATGAGTCAACAGAAGACCATGAAGCTGTTAATGCAGCGCATCAATGAGCACATTCGAGTTGAAGATGATGCGACCGCGGCTACTGCGAAGGTGAATCTGATGGCAGTGAACCAAAATGTGGTTGGGAAGGTTCACATGGTTGGACAGGAGACAAACTGTTCGAACAACCGTGAAAGAGAGCACGATCGCGGTGCTAACCAAAACAGTCGGGGTAAGGGCCGTAACAATGACCGGACTAATTAGCCCCACGATGCCGCGACAGACACAAAGAGAAAGATGAACGCTTGAACGGGTATCACCACAGTTTTCAAAATCCCAATTTATGATATCCTTAGCGAGATCTGTGATGAGGCATATGTCTGGTGGCCAGCTAAGTTGGGTGATGCATAAAAAGGCTTCAATCTAAGGTATCGTTGCACCTACTATGATGAGCGTGGGCACCGCACAAAAGACTATGTACGTTTGAAGTATCACTTAGAAGAGTTGGTGGCAGCCGGACACTTGGATCGCTACATCGATGGAGACGTCAAGGCTGCGCTCCATGCTCAAGCCGAGCCAAACGGCCTGGCACCCCCTCAAGGCGTGATCAATGTGATCCATGGAATCATCTAACTAGCACGGATATGCAAGCTCCGGGGGATGATCAAGAAAGCGGAGCATATGAGAAAAGTTTTATCTGCCTAGCCGGCCATGAAGAAAGGCAAGATCGAAGTAACAAATGTACTCAGCTTTTCGAGTAGAGATCTGGAGCGAATTTAAACCCCATACAATGATGCATTGGTGGTCACACTGCACGTGAAGGACTTCGACATTAAACACATTTTAATCGACCAGGACAGCTCGGTTGAAATAATATATTACGATACGTTCAAACAGCTTAAACTAGATGACAAGGACTTGGCCCGGGTGACCTCACCGCTGGTTGGCTTCAACTCACAGCCAGAGTGGCCAGTAGGAAAGATCATGATACCAGTCAAAGCGGGTTCTATTGTTAAGCAAGTATAATTCTGGGTGTTAAAGGTACCCTTAACCTACAACTTGAACCTAGGTAGGGGATGACATTATGCCATGCAAGCGGTGGCGTCGTCTTACCACCAAGTGATGAGGTTCCCTTCTACTATCGGGATGATAGAAGAAGTATGAGGTGATCAAGTCATGGCCAAACAATGTTTCATGGCCGTGAATGGAAGTCAAGTTGCCAAAAGCTTCGTGCAAATGATTGAAGGACTAGAAGATCAGACGGTCCTGGATGATGTTGGCAAGAATGCTGAAGAAAAAGCTGTTGAAGACTTGGTGGAGGTGAAGATTGATGAAAGCGATCCGGGCAAATTTTTTCTGCTAGGGTCATCCCTGACCGCCCAAGAGAGATTGGAAATTATAAACTTCTTAGTAGCAAATATTGAAGTGTTTGCGTGGACTCCTTATAATATGTCTGTCATCGATGAAAACTTCATTTGCTACTAACTCAATGTTTTCCCGGATGCCTAGCCTATCATACAGAGATCACGGTGATCAACATTTCACCACGCTGAGGTAGTGGCAGAGGCGGTAAAGAACTTTCTGGAAGCAGGGGTAATCGAGAAAGTACATTACCCTCGGTGGATTTCAAGCACCGTTGTTGTGCCAAAGAAGAATAAAAAATAACGGGTCTGTGTTGATTACAAGATTATGAACAGAGCCTGCCCCAAGGATAGCTTCTCATTGCCCCAGATAGATCAACAGGTGGACCTTACAACCGGACACAACTGTCGTGACCCGAACCCTCCCCTATAGGTTAAGGTCATAACCGACCAGTAATCATAAGATTACCTACGGCCTCAAACAATATCAAGCGTATATTATGATAGTAATGGGGACTAAAATGAAAGTAGACTTAGATGGCATCGGGCCCAATTCATTCATGTTAGATTGCATCGGGCCCAATTCATTCATGTCAGATAGCCTCGGGCCCAATTCATTGATGTCAGACGGCCTTGGGCCCAATTTATTCATTGGTATAACAAATACTTGTTCACAATTCAAATTAACATATCCATGAAACTTATATAGAAGTAAGCATTTAGAAAGTAGCATACTTGAAAATATTTTTACTAAGGTATTACTCATAGTGTTCTGCCGATGGATTTGCCCTTGCGATTAACCCTACACATTTCTTAACATATTGGGTCACAAGCGATTCAATCTGTTCTTAGTTTGTTTATTTCTCTTAGGCCTCTTTCTTATCCCTTTAGTTCATTTACAATGTTCAATGTATGCCTAAGAGTGCTTAGAAATGAAGAGAACGGAAAATGAAACATAAAACAACTTTTCAAAATTTCTGAAATAGAGCCCTCCACTCGAGCGCAGCTTTGGTCGCTCGAGTGGCCTGTAAAACTCTGTAAAATTACTGGTTGCACGCATTTTACGCTCGAGCAAGACTTCTGACGCTCAAGCGAGGAGTCTTGCAAAACAGGGTTCGCTCAAGCACAAGGTTTGCCGCTCGAGCTACCGTGCAATTTCTGTAAAACTTATGGGAGCTTGACTTTCATGCTCGAGCGACACTTTCCTCGATCGAGATGATAGGTCAAATTCTGGGTTTTCCAGCAAGCTATTTCAGCTTCAAAACACAACCCCAAAGGCTCCAAAGCTTGCAAATTGATGACAAAAACAGAGAAAAACCTTGTGTAACATAAAAACTTAGATAATTTAAAATCAATTGTTCCAAAATCATGGTCCATTCCTCAAATTTCCCAAATCATTTCAAGTTCTTCAAAGCTCATGCAATCAAGTTACATACCCTCATGAATCAAGCATGCATGTAACTCATTGATTGTAATTCCATTTCAAATGGTACAAATGATGCTTATAATCATGAAGCTCAACAAAACTATGCTTTCATGTATGATTTGGTACTCAAATTTTCATGTTTCATGCTCAAATGAACATAATCACAGTGAATGTAAACATGCATGTATATACAACTCAAATTTCATTACATTCAACTTAATTCTTGTTCTTAGTTACATATCATGCTTGGATTCACTTAGTTATAAATTTAAACTCATGAATTTGAGCTCAATTACTCACATAGGAGCTTCAACTCTTCCAATTATAGCTAATTCTTGAGCTAATCCTCCTAGTTTCTTGAATTCACTTACAAATCCCCAAGGTTGAGCTCCATCTCTCTCTAATTTGGCTCACTCTCTCCCTCTAGAGTGTATTTTCAGATTCTTGAGGTCAAAACGAGCAGCCTAAGTGTGTTTAACCCATATATATACCAAGTGATTAATTTAAAGTAATCCATCTCAATTAAGATTAACCAATTGCACATAATTTAATAAATTTAATCTAATTATTTTGATCCGAATTGATTTTTAATTAAATTTTACCGTAGGCTCTAAAAATCATGCTAAGTGCAAAAACACAATCAATTTCAGTTTCTGTTGCCTCTACGACCTTTAATTAAATTTTATAGCAGCAAATCAAATAAATTTTTCTACGGTGAACAGATAGAAATTCAAAAACACATATAATCATTTAAATGGCACTCAAAATCATATCAAGCACATAATTACAATCATAAATAAGATTAATTAACGTAACACAGGACAGGGTTATCACAACAACAGGCTTAGT
The DNA here is from genome assembly GCF_055761805.1 of Camellia sinensis. Taxonomy (NCBI): domain Eukaryota; kingdom Viridiplantae; phylum Streptophyta; class Magnoliopsida; order Ericales; family Theaceae; genus Camellia; species Camellia sinensis. The sequence continues at coordinate 20,058,150 of NC_138965.1, read as the reverse complement.
TTCCTAGGTGCATATTGTGGCTATCACCAGATCGCCATGCACGAGCTTGACCGGGAGATTGCTTCTCTTACAACACCAAGGGGGTTATTTTGCCACAAAGTTATACCCTTCGGGTTAAAGAATGCTAGAACAACTTTTTAGAGGATGGTTAGCAAGATGTTCGCCCTGTTTCTTGGCCAGACAATGGAGCATACATTGATGACATAGTGGTCAAAAGTAAGAAAGAGGCCGACCACTTGACCAATCTAGCGAAAATGTTCATGATCCTTAAGCGATGCCAGCTGCGCCTCAATGCATCGAAGTGTGCCTTCGGCGTGGGATCGGGGAAGTTCTTGGGTTTCTTGGTGACTAATAGAGAAATTGAAGCTGATCCCTCTCAAATCAAAGCTATACAAGAGTTGAAATAGCCGAATTCGACAAATGACATGCAACATCTCACCGGAATGACAGCCGCGTTTAACAGATTTATAAACTGGTCATCTGATCATTGTCGCCCTTTCTTCTAAGCCTTAAAATCAAAGTTTTCGTGGATGAAGAATGGTGGTGTTTGGGAAGTTTGGGACTTGGGTTTTTTTTTTTTTTTCACAAAAAGACAAACCTTTTGCAAAACCAAAAAAAACACATCCAAACAAAATATCACATTGAACCCCATAATCATTTCATTTTTTCTCTCACAAATATCATATCCAACCACAAAAAAATCAAACTATCTTCCCAAACACAAAAAAAACTTTCTCCAATAATATTCTACAACTAAAAAAATCTATATAAAAACCCACTTCCCAAACACCCACAATGTGACAGAGCATTGGTTGAGCTAAAGATATACCTATCCTTTGCTTCACTCCTTGTCACACCAAAGCAAGGTGAAGAACTCTACCTCTATCTGGCCGTTTCTCAGCATGCAATTAGTGCAGTACTTGTTAGGATGGAAGGCATACAACATCTACTGATCTTCTATGTGAGCAAAACCTTACTCCTTGCAAAATCGAGATTCCTGCCGCTCAAGAAACTTGCCTTAGCACTGATGATGGCCTCCAGGAAGTTGGCACATTATTTTCATGTGCACATGATTGTTGTACTAACAGAATTTCAGTTAAAAGCCTTGTTTGAAAGGGCCAATTTCTCCGGTTGCATATTGAAATGGGCGGTTGAGTTGGGGCAATTTGATATCAAGTTCCAACCTTGAACCGCCATCAAGGCCCAAGCATTGGCTTACTTCGTTGCAGAATTTTTTTTCCAGGAACTCACCTGGTTTGCCCGGTGGATCTTACCAACGAACCGAGCAAATGGAGATAGGCACTGCGAAAATTGCACGGCCAACTCCCTCTCCAATCCACTTCAACCCTCTTAACAAGACAAACATAGAAAGCGATGCAGAAATTACGAGCCAAACCACGAATCCATCACCCGAAGGACAACCACAACCTAGTAATGTATTCATGGGTTTGGAAATAACAGAACACTCTGTTGAGCCCAACACCGCATCACCAAGGGGGGATGAAGCCTTGCAAGTTGAAATCGACAACGGCGCGCTTGAAGCAGAAATAGCCGAGCAACCGAGAACACTTGGTCCTTCATAACTCTCAGGACCCTACAAAATGCTAGAAGCTTTTTATCGGCGAGATGTGGAAACTTTTCGTTAATGGCACTTCAAACAGACATGGTGTCGGGTTGGGTGTGGTTTTAATCTCTCCAGACAGATTGACCATTTGGATTCCCTGTGTCAAACAATGAAGCAAAGTACGAAGCGTTGCTAGTTGGGCTTAAAAGTGCACTCTAATTGAAAGCATCTGAGCTAATGGTTTATAACGATTCCCAACTCATTGTAAACTAAGTGTCTGGAGAGTATAAAGCTAAGGATAGTAGGATGGCCAAGTAACAGACCTTGGTGAGAGAGTAAATCAAGAAATTTCAAACAATACGAGTTCAACAAATCGACCAAGAAGACAACAGCCGGGCAGATGAATTAGCCGAGTTAGCCTTCATGGCTGACAAATCAACTCCTAGCCCTCTCCTGATTGAATTTCTCCCAAGTCCCAGCATCGAAGAACCAGAAAAGGTGGAAGTCTTATGCGGTGAGTTAGGCCCTTCGTGGATGGATCCTATTATAAGTTTCTTGAAAGACAGAGCTCTGTTGACTGACAAAAAAGAAGCAAACAAAATCTTGGTTAAATCTGAGCAGTTTTGGCTTTCCCCGTCTGGCGTTTTGTATAAGAAGTCTTTCATGGGACCTTACTTGAAATGCGTCCATCTAGGCAAAGTTGAAGCCTTTCTATTTGAAATCCATGAAGGAATGTGTGGAAGCTACATTGGAGAAAGATCTCTGACCTATTGCACTATTTCACAAGGGTATTGGTGGCCATGTATGTAGGTCGACGCCCAAAAGTATGTGAAGAAATGCGAAAAGTGTCAGAAATTTGCATACCAGATTCATCAACCGACGAGAGAACTTCTTCCTTTCATAAGTCCTTGGCCGTCCGCAATGTGGGGTCTTGACATAGTGGGACCAGTCCCGACTGCCCCAAGCTACCGCAAGTTCTTCATAGTCGTGACAGATTACTTCACCAAATGGGTAGAAGCTGAGCCCCTGGCGAACATCAAGGAGAGAGATGTGAAGAAATTTGTTTGGCAGAATGTTATCACGTGGTTTGGGGTCTCCAAAGCTTTAATATCCAACAACAGCACCTAGTTTGATGGAAAGTTGTTCAGAGGATTCTACGAAGAATCGAAAATAGAATTTTACAATTCAACGTCAGTCTACCCCCAATTGAACGGCCAAGTCGAAGCTTCAAACAAGACTATTCTTGACAGTTTGAAGAAACGGTTAGAGAAGGCAAAGAAAAAGTGGACCGAAGAATGCCCGAATGTCCTCTAGGCTTACCGAACAACACCTAGACGCTCAACAGGGAAAACGCTTTTTGCCTTAGCATATGGCATGGAAGCAGTCATCCCACTGGAGATTGGCATGCCCACTATTCGAAATGAAAACTTTGAGCTGGACTTAAACACAGAAGTAATCGCTCTGGAGTTAAACCTTGCCGAAGAATAAGGGAAAAGGCATTGATCCATATCGTGGCATACTAACAAGAACTGTCCAAGAAATACAACAAAACAGTTCATCCCAGACAGTTCAAGATTGGGGATTGGGTCTTGCATAAAGTGATAAGTAATACTCTGGTGTCGGGCGAAGGAAAACTAGGGACAAATTAGGAGGGACCCTACAAGATAACTGGCTTGGCAGGCAAATGAGCATACCATCTAGAGGATTTAGATGGTAAAGCCATACCCCGGCCTTGGAACATAGCAAATTTGAAGTTGTATTACTTTTAATTTAGCTTTTCAATGTACACCATTCGTTTTGCGATGTAATTTTTTCAATCTTGTTAAAAACATATATGTAATGAACACAAAGGTTTGGTTTACTTGGAGAACTGCTGCATTTCTTTTAATTTTCTTATGGATTGTAATAGTCAAGGGGCAAAATAGCTCCCGAACTTTCCGCCGAGATGCTTTGTGCCCGACTAAGAGAATTGATGAATTGTTCAACTCCTACCTTTTAGCCGAGATGATTTTGCCCTGCTAAAAGAATTAATGAATTGTTCAACTCCCATATTCTAGCCTAGATGATTTTTCCCGACTAAAAGAGTTGATGAATTGTTCAACTCCCGCCTTCTAGCCGAGATGATTTTGCCTGGCCAAAAGAGTTGATGTTTCATTTATGCTGCGATAATATTGCACAGTTTGAAGTTAGACAGAGAAATGCATTACAAGATTGCAAGTAACAAAAGGTTGTAAAGTTTCCATTGATTAAAATTGCAAGTACAAAAGTTGGGGCAAGTAGCCCGGCTACAAAGTTCAAAGTTCAAAAGAAAATACAATAAAAAACAAAGTTAAACAAGAGGAGAAAGATCAGCAAATTTGTTTCCAGCTCTAGTCACGATGTCCTCCAAATCGACCACAGAGGTCCTTTCATCACCACAATGCTCTAGCTGGGCGGTCCCCTCTTGCTCGGCCACTACCTCGACGTCTTCCTCAATGTCATCTCTCTTAGTCTCCTCTCCTTACAAGGCATTGATGACCTTGTTAGCATATTGGACCATGTAGTCCGGCAGGAAGGAGGGAGGAGAGGAAAATACCTTGGTAGAAGGGCCTTGACCGAGTTTTTCACAAGCAGCTTTCTAGCTAGACTGAAAGAAGATGTTCTTGGTGGTATTGACTTGCTTGGTGTAACTTTCTTTGGCATCCTTGAAGCTGCGGTTCTTAGCAGCCTTCTCTGCCTTGTCCTTCTTATTCTTCAACTCCTCTAGCTTAGTGTACAATGAATCCATTTCTTGTTCGGCGTTACTGAGCTAGCCTAGGAGTTTGGCGTTGTCAGCATTGGCTATCTTGAGTAAAGCTGTAGCTCGCGCTAACTCGGCTTCTATATGCTTCCCTACTACCGTGAGGTCAACCACCTTCTGTCGTGATCTGATGACTCGGTCCATAACAATGTGGGTCTTTTAGATTGCTTACAAGAGAACAATAAAATGTGAGATTGAGAAAATAAATCAAGCCGAATAAACAATTGAAGTTTTTGAAAAAACTTACCCTTGTCATGGATTTCACCGTGGACTTAACCATTCGAGTGTCTGGTACGTGCTCAGTCCCAACCATATCTTCTGGCAAAAGTAAAGACTTGGAAAGATCAAAAGTAAGGAGATGTTCCTTATCTCCTTTCACAGAAGCATCAGCCGAGATGAGTTTACCCCAACACTTCAACTTTGATTGCCAGACAGAAGCCGACTCAACCTCAGTCGTCGCATACTCGATATTGAGCTCAGCCTCTAGCTCAACTGAAGGATAAGCCAAGTGGGCCCTCTTACCAACCCGATGAGACTCTGTGCTCGTTTGAGCAGCAGCAAAGGCAAGAGCTAGCATGGTCTCAAAACTTTGACCAGCTGGTGGCGGGGGTTGTGGGTCAGTAGGTAGCATGGTGGAGGTAGTCATGATGAGATTCTTAATCTGGCTTCGCTTCGCCATCTCTTTCTTTTTGATTAGTTAGATTAGTGGGACATCTGGAAGTGTTGGGTTTGGGGGTGGAGTTGCCGCTAGCAGAAAAATTGTAACTTTAATCTTACGCTTGGTTGAGTAGTGGTGCTCAGCACGTATCCAAGAAGAGTGTGATAATCCCGGTGCTTGTATCTCAGTGCGGCCCTGACCGCTTCTTCGTTTAGACGGGAATAGTTCGCTTGTAGCTCGGCAATAGCTGCAAAAAGGACAGTATTAGCTCGGTAGAAATGAATATTTTCAAAGTCAACTGGTCAGGAAGCTCAACTTACTTGTTGAGCTAAAGTTTTTGCTTATGAACCAACTGGGCACATCAGCAGTCTCATCATTGCCCGACACCCAAAATAAGTCGTCATCGTGCATATCTTTGTTCGGCGTGCCGGTTACTAAACATTCTCGGCCAAGCCTAATCTTCAAATAATAATTGAAGCCGTTAGTTATACGACCGAGCGTATACTGGCGAAGGATCTCGGTTAGGCCTAATTGCAATCCTAACCAATGGTTTAACTCGGCCACTTCATTTATTATTCTGTATATATTAGTAGAAACTTGAGTGGGAGCCAGCCCGGTCCGCCTCAAGAATTCACAGATCAAGAGCTGCACCGGAAAGCGAAGCCCTCCCTCAATGATAGACAACACGGTGAAGGGGCAAGAATCCAACCTGACCCATGGAGTGGTGTCTTCCTCACCGAGCTCTAAATGAACGTCTGCCGGGATACCATACTCCTCTTGGAACACAGTCGAACCTTCCGACGATTCTACTTGGTGGCGGTAACGCCCCATTGAGCCCGGTGTGGCTTGCTCAGCAAAATGTGTTTACCAAAGATATCGATTGTTTGGTCTTTGAGAGCCCTTATGTTGTTGTGCCTGGTCTCCTAGGATTCTACAGTGTGAAAAACGAAGTGTAAAAGCCAGCCTGGTCTCTTAAGCTCGGTCAGTTAAGCTTGATTTAAGCTCGGTCGTTCTAAATGAGCGACAACACGGTCGCAATTGCAAGTGGACCTGAGCTCAATCGCGTGAGTGAGCTAGATTGTAGCTCAGTCACACGACCTTCTGCGTGAAGTAGCAGCTTGGTCCTCTACTTGGGTTCCATAAACAGAATATTTGCCAGGTTAACATATGTTTTCGAATAAAAAAGACACTTTTTGCCCAATCCAGCCCAAGTCTTCCCCTGTGCATCTCAGAAGATGATGAACAGTGGTCGAAAATAAGAAATGCATGGGTTTTTCAGTGCCAATGTGTGACAACCCCACCACGTATAATAATTAGTATTTAATTAATTAAGGAGATTTGAATTTTAATTGCCCATTATTCTAATTTAATTTGGGATTTATGGAAATTGTCAAGACTGATTCGTATATGACTTTATTGGGGATTTATTTTGGAATTAGAAATTGAAAGCCTAAGTGGCTCAAGAGAGTATAATTGGTGACTTGAATTATTTTAATTTCGAGTATCGGACCATATGAGAGTTTAATTAAATATTTAATTCAGTTTAGTAAAAATTTAGATTCGATTAATTGGGTTCGAATTGGAATTCATTAAGTTATGGGGATTGGGAATTAAGATTATTATGAATTAAATTTATTTATGAGGTGTTCAGTTTGAGTATGTAAATTATTGACGAAGATTTTGAGTTTGATTTGAAATTGAAGGCATTAAAGATTTGGGAAACTAAAATTGATGATGGTAATAAATTTAATTTGATATTTGAAGCTTTTTGGGAGTTTGATTAAAAAGCTGATTCAGATTAATAAATTTTAAATATAATTTATTAGGCCTTAATGGAAGTCAAATTAGACACTTAAATTATGTGTGATTTGTGATTAGATATGATTAATTGAGTTAATTAGCATGAGAATTATACATAACTAATTAAAATTTAGAGATGATTAATTAAACTAATGGATAATTATGTATTAAGTTTATGATTCATGTGGGGAAGTGGTTTTTGGAAATACTCTTCCGATCCTGGGGGACGCTCGTGATCCACCGATAGGCACCTGAAAGGAAGTAAACACTCCGGTCGGAGGTGCCAGAATTAGCACTCCGACGGACAAGTCAGTCTCTCGTTCTAAATTACTTGTATTCTAAGTTAAACACCACAATTATCACATACCTTTCTCAGTCTGCTATTCCTTTATTTATACTCGTTCTCTGGGCCTTGGGGCTAGGTCCACTTTTCGCTCATTATGTTCATATTTACCCGACTCCACAGCTCAGTACCTATTCGGCAAATTTTATAATAAACCGATCTTCACTCGGCCCCTTGCTTAATCGACTATCTAGCCGAATAAGGTTGGGTCCGAGTTTCCATGGCAATGGCCGAATGTTTAGAATCTTGATTCTTCAATGTTCGACTCTCCGAAATCTCTACGACTTCCAATATTCGGCCCCCACAATTGCTCCTCCAAGCACTCCTCCAGCGACAGTTGGCTGGAGTGTTTGGCTTTGAACTCGAAGAGTCAGAGCCGAAATTCGGCGGCTGATCGTATTCCAACGCGAATGTCTGTCCACACGCTTCTTGGTTATCATTTCAACTTCCCGCCTCTTCGTACACTCTCATTTATTGTGATTTAAAATTTCGACGTCTTTTCAAATAGATACACGCTTTTAGATGCCCGTCGCTGGATTGCCTTTCGAACTTCCTCTGCGACCTTCTACTCTTCTCTACCTCTTTCGCCACTTATAAGTTCTCTCCTTCTTTGCTTATTTTTTTGGCTTAGCATAATCATATTGGCTGGGGAGAATGGCGAAACATTTAAAAGATCTCCTCTCACCGGATCAAATTTTTGGCTTCCGACGCCATTTTTCCATCCCCGATGACGTCCGTCTGTCTTTTGTGGCAGACGACACCCTTGATATGGAAAGGGTTAATGAAAACACCATCGTCTTCCCTCTTCTATCAATCGCAGAGGGTGGGGTCCGTTTCCTCTTTCACCCACTCCTTAGGGCCGTGCTTTGCCATTGGGAGTTAATCCCTTCACAGCCCAACGTCAATTTCTTTAGGGTTGTGCTGGGGATTGTCGCACTAAACCACCGCCTTGGGCTTAACCTTGGCATCCCCGCTATTCGGCATTGCTACGCCTTGGCCAAATCTTTTGGTCGGCACGGGCGTTATTTCCTTAGAGCCAAAGACACTGACCATCAACTAGTGACTATGCTTTCCAGCTCTGGGAAGTGAGTCGATGATGTTATGGTCGTCGTCCAAGGAAATTGGGAATTTGACGAAGGCGAGGATCGCATTGATCGTATTCCTAGATGGAAGGGCGAACCAGGTGGCCTAGTATCATCTTTTATTCATTTGTTAAATTAAAAAGCTTCGTTTTGGGGGCCTTATGATTTTGCTTTTGTAGGGAACGATGAGAAGAAAATCTTAACCTCAACTGACGACGCCGTCCTTTCAGAAATCAAGATTGCGCTCAAGTACTTTGGCCGACGGAGTCTTCAGAAGCAGGGGTGGGCGGCCCACGTTCTGCTCCGCTACGAGCCGACTTATACAACCTTTTTGGCGGCGAAAAATATCCTAATTCCGATCGGTGAGGAGTTTCTTGTCGCCCGTATCTTGACTGACTTCAAAAATTTGAGGCAAGTTGGCTACGAGGAATCAGATTCGGAGCGACCGGAAGTAGCTAAGGCCACCGAATCAGACGAAGCCAAAACAGAGGTTGACGAGGCTTTGAAATTAGCATTTGAGGAAGCCGACCGCAATTCAGCTGATAATCCGTCCACTTCGGGTCGAGAGGACCGTCCACTTGACGATATTTGTCAGGGTCTGGAGGATCTTCCCGGCGCGTACCTAGAAGATATGGCTGGGCTGAGCCTCACTAAGCTTGCCAAGAAAGCGAACGCAGAAAGGCTAGCTGTGCGGCAGAGGGCGGAGGAGATTCGGGCTGCCGAATCTCAGTCTCAGTCTCAGTCTCAGTCCTCCCTGCCCATTATTGAGGAAGTGACGGCAAAAGGAGGAAGCACCGAAACGGAACCCTTGGTGTAGGCTAGTGTAGAAGCTGAGCAAAGGGTGGAGAAGCGTCCTGCCGATGTCGAGGTTGGCTCAGAAGAAGATCGCGCCGACAAACGGCCTCGTTTGGAGGAATCGGATGTGATTGTACCTTTTGTTATTCAGCCGAAGATGAAAAATATGCCGATCTTCTCCGATGCTTTGGTGATCAAAGATCCAGTGGTTGCACTTAGTTTGGCGACGTCCGTTTCACTGCTTGCTGATAAGGCGACTTTTCGGGCAGAGCCGGATCTGGTTGCAATTGCGTTGGCCGCGCAATCGACTTTTTTGGTACATATCTTGACTCTGTCTTTTCTTCTTACACATTATTTTGGTTTTAACTTCCTGTTTTGCAGACCGTCGGAAGGATAGCCGATATGGGCCGTCGCTATCATGATGCCGTGGAGCAGATTGGCCGTTCACAAGCGGAGGTTAAGGGCCAAAGGAGTAGGGCGCAGATCGAGGGAGCTCGTGCCGAGGCCGAGTTGGAGAGAGCCCGTAATGCTGAGGATTTGAGATCGGTCGCCGAGGAGAGAGCGAATGCGAGCGACGCCGCTCTTAAATTGGCCCAGGAGGCGAATTCTAAATTGAAGGCTGAGTTGGAAGAGATGAAGGCGGCGAAGGAAATAGCTGACCTGAAGGCTTCCAGCGCATTTGATGTCGGGAAAAAATCTGCTTATGATGAATACGTAGACGAAGTCCCCAAGTTTGAGAATCGGGGCTTTAAACACGGCTGGCTCAAAGCCCTTGCTGCCGCTAATGTGTCTTTCGCTATGCCAATTCCATATGAACAAGTGAATGTTGAGCCGCTGGAGTCTGATTCCGATGGCTGATTTCAAAGGCGCTTGTTTTTTTGTTGTAGGATTTGCGTGTATTTTTCAGCTTTTTACAATTTTTTGCTTAGTAATTTTCATATGTAAAATGGTTACAATTTGTGCCCAATTTACTTAATGAAAATTCATTTTGTACCTCGTTGTTACTGATGAATGGAATTGCTTTGGGTCAAATGTTGTATAATTGCCGACTAAATGATTAGGACGTTTTAAAAGCCAAAAATTGGTGAATGAACTGGCTGCGGCACATATCGATCGGCATGAGGTCAGGGTACGCGGCCGGCTAGATTAATAAATCTGCCCTTGCCCCAGCCAGTGCATAAACTTCGAAGGCATTGATCAAGAATTGCCGTTTAGATAGTTAGGCCGTTATAAAAGCCAAAAATTGAATGAACTGGCTGCGGCACATATCGATCGGCATGAGGCCAGGGTACGCGGCCGGTTAGATTAATAAATCTGTCCTTGCCCCAGCCAGTGCATGAACGTCGAAGGCATTGATCAAAAATTACCGTTTAGATGGTCAGGCCGTTTTAAAAGCCAAAAATTGAATGAACTGGTTGCGGCACATATCGATCGACATGAGGCCAGGGTACACGGCCGGCTAGATTAATAAATCTGCCCTTGCCCCAGCCAGTGCATGAACGTCGAAGGCATTGATCAAAAATTACCATTTAGATGGTTAGGCCGTTTTAAAAGCCAAAAATTGAATGAATGAACGGGCTGCGGCACATATCGATCGGCATGAGGCCAGGGTACGCGGCCGGCTAGATTAATAAATCTGCTCTTGCCCCAGCCAGTGCATGAACTTCAAAGGCATTGATCAAAAATTTCCGTTTAGATAGTTAGTTTGGAGAGTAGCATTAATGAAACTGCCTCGGGGGCGCTGCAAGTATTAGAAATAAATGGAAGGTGGCTGTTTGCGCTAGTAACTTCGCTTACTGTGTTTTCAAGGGAACTTATCGCGAATGACAAATAGAGTTTTCTTCAATAGCAGAGGCGAAGGTCGAACTTTGGCTGAGCTTGATACTGCGATGAATCGCGGCAGAGAAGCCACTCGTGCGGGAAGTGGGGCGTCCAAAGAACGGGAAAAACGTCAGCCTCCATGTCGTCGAAGCAGATCACCCCGAAAGGAGAAACAACAACGGGGAAGCTCTCCGCGACCGCGACCACTGAGTTTCACAGTTTTCGTGGGGAACAGACTGATGACGGAGGTGGACTCCATTATCAGGGACCCAGTGGTGGCGGTCGAATTTGCTCGACAGATTTTTCCACCAGAGGTGCAGCAGTCGATGGTTGGCTGACAAGATTTCGACGTCTTTTGAAAGGGAATCCACGGGGCGGTAAAGGGGCTGTACACCGCTTACGAAGTCGGCATGCGCCTGCGGGCCGTGCGACGGGAGATAGAAAAGATGGACGAAAGGGTCCGCAGTTCGAAGGTTCGGGCGGAGAAAGCTGAGCGCGAACTTAGGATGGCTAAAGCCGCTGAGCTGCACGTGGCAGGCCGATCTAATCCAATCGTGGACGAAAGGGTGACCCAACGGCTATTGAGTCATGCCATTGCCGATCGAGACACGGCTAGCATGTTTGCCGCAGAAAATGCGAGATCCAAAGGTTATGAGCAAGGTTTTCATGTGGGCCGAAAGGTTGGAATCGACAAAATGAAGGAGAAACTTGCAGAGGACGTCTGCTGATGCGAGAATCGGGGATTTAAGCACGGTTAGATCGCGGCACTTCAGGCCGCAGAGGCTCTTCAAGCAAAGGGTGTCGATTTGGCGTTGTCGCGGTACCAACGCAATCATTTTTCCTTTTTCACCTTTGAGGTCGAAAAGAACGACGATGAGGGAGAGGCCGCATAAAAATACTTATTGTAATGTTTAAGCGCGGATTGCGCCGAAAATTATGTAATTACTTGTCAGATGAATAAGATGCTATGTTGTTAATATTCCTATTGCCTTATAATTACTTGTCAAATTGTGTAATTATGCAATTCTTTGGCATATATATGTTTGCATGTTTTATGCTTTGTTGGACAGAGATTGTTCGAATGGTTTTAGCCAGCTCGTCCTAATGGAGCACGTCACTAAATATTTATTCAGTATGCTCGTTACATTGCCCAAAAACAGTGTTGATAAGACTCCGAATCCAATATTTTCTTTAGGTATTTATTCGGCTCCAGGCTCAGGCTTGGACGGCGTCATACGCCGAAGGGGCTCCGAATTCGGAGACTTTGAGTGGCCGATCGTGATATCCACGAAGGGCGCTTCGAATCCGGAGACTTTGATTGGCCGATCGTGATATCCACGAAGGGCGCTCCAAATCCGGAAGCTTTTATTGGCCGATCGTGATATCCACAAAGGGCGCTCCGAACCCGGAGGCTTTTCGGCCCAACGGCGTCATGCGCCGAAGGGGCTTCGAATCCGGAGACTTTGAGTGGCCGATCGTGATATCCACGAAGGGCGCTTCGAATCCGGAGACTTTGATTGGCCGATCGTGATATCCACGAAGGGAGCTCCGAATCCGAAGGCTTTTATTGGCCGATCGTGATATCCACGTAGGGCGCCCGAATCCGAAGGCTTTTCCAGCCCAACGGTGTCATTTGCCGAAGGGGCTCCGAATCTGGAGACTTTGAGTGGCCGATCGTGATATTCACAAAGGGCGCTCCGAATCTGGAGGCTTTTCCGGCCCAACGGCGTCATGCGCCGACGGGGCTCCGAATCTAGAGGCTTTTTCTGAACACTTTTAGAACAATTTTCGACTAGAATCCTCGTATTACAAAAGTGGAATTTGTACATGGCGAATCGTTTTACACTAAAATCATTCCCCATAAGTCGTGTTTAATGACAAAACTTTCGCAAGTGGGTCGAGTTCCAAGGCCTTGGGAGACTCCTTCTTGTCATATCTTTCAGCCGATATGCCCCTGTTCCTGCGATGGAATCTATTTGATAGGGGTCGTCCCGGTTTGGACCAAGTTTTCCATCAGCCAACTTCCTGTCGGCTGGAAGCACCTTCTTCAGGACCAATTCTCCTGGTGTGTAGCGGCGCAGCTGAACTCGTTGATTGTATGATTTCGCCAACTGCTGCTGGTACCGTGCCATGGACGCAAGGGCGCGGTCTCTTCGTTCCTCGATTAGAATCAAATCCAAAGCCAGCATCATGTCGTTTCAGCCTGTATCAAAAACTTGCGACTTGAGGGTCGGGAGGCCGATCTCCAAGGGTAAGATCGCCTAGTTGCCAAAGCATAAGGCAAACGGAGTTTCTCCAGTTGATCTCCTCGGCATTGTTCGATGAGCCCACAATACACTCGACAATTCTTCGACCCATTTGCCTTTAGCTTTCTCCAGCCTTTTCTTGATGCCGTCTAGGATAGATTTGTTCGAAGCTTTGGCCTGACCATTGCTTTGGGGATAAGCCGGAGTAGAAAAGTACGGCCAGATACCATATTTGTCGCACAGTTCTCCGTAAACACCATAATCAAATTGAGTGCCGTTGTCTGAAATAAGGGCTTTTAGAATGCCGAATCGTGTTATGATGTTCTTTCACACAAAGTGTTTAACATCAACGTCTCGAATGTGTGTTAATGCCTCCGCTTCGACCCATTTTGTGAAGTAATCTGTTGCGATGATCAAGTATCGCTTATTCCCTGGGGCCCTCGGCAATGGTCCTACGATATCGAGCCCTCACTAGGCGAACGACCAGGGACTGGTAATAGAGTTCAGCTCTTCTGCGGGCAAATGGATTAGTGGGGAGAACTTTTGGCACTGTTCACACTTTTTCGCATAACACTCAGCGTCAGCTCTCATTGTCAGCCAATAATATCCTTGCGTTATAGCTCGATAGGCCAAAGAACGCCCGCCAGAATGGGCACCACAACTGCCCTCATGTATCTCAGTCAGAAGTTCCTCGACTTTGCCTGGGTGCACGCATTCCAAATATGGACCAAAGAGGGATTTTTTATAGAGCCCTCCTTGCGGATCTAAGTAGTATCTTATGGCTTTATTTCGCAACTTATGCGCTTCTTTCTTCTCCTTTAGGAGTTGGTCAGAAGACAGGAAAGCAGCAATGGGATCCATCTAACTTGGGGCAGATTCTATAACGTTAATCTGGACTTCCTCCGAAGGGCCAATGCTTGGCTCCGGGATGAAACCTACTTCGATAGTCCGTTTAATCTCTAAGTTGATGGCAGAGGCTAGGCAAGCCAAGGCATCTGCATAGGTGTTCTGATCACGTGTTATCTAGTTCAACTCGTGATGGTCGAATTTTGCCAACAAGGAATTGGCCGTTTTCATGTAGGCCGCCATGCGGTCATTCCTTACCGTGTACTCCCCCTTCAGTTGGTTGATCACTAGTTTTGAATCACAAAACACAGGCAACCGCCGATCGCCAAGAACGTGCGTGTTCCATAAACCGGCTAGGAGGGCTTCGTATTCGGCTTCGTTATTTGATGCTTCGAAGCCAAGCTTGATGGCCTGCTCAATTATTGCGCCATCAGGAGACACGATGACAACTCCGGCTACACTGCCCCGCTGATTGGATGACCCATCGCAATACAACTGCCAAATATCCCCAACATAAATCCTCTAGTATAGCTTCGGTCGAATTTCGCCAGGCTTGAAGTCAGCCACGACACCAGTGAATTCGGAGACAAAGTCGGCAAGCACCTTCCCTTTGATTAAGGTTCTGGGTAGAAATTGAATATCGTATTGGCCGAGTTCTAGAGCCCATTTTGAAACACGTCCGGAAGCTTCTGCATTACATAGTACAGACCGGAGAGGGTAGTCTGTTAGCACCCCAATGCTATGACCCTGGAAGTAATGCATCAGTTTCCTCGCCGCCATGACTAGGGCTAGAATAAGCTTTTCCAGCGAAAGGTAGTGTGTTTCGGCATCAACCATTGCCTTTCTTACATAATACACTGGCCGTTGTTCTCCTAGTTCTTCCTTTATCAGCACGGCGTTGACGGCCCGGTCGAAAACTGCCAGATACATAATGAGTGGGCCACCAAGAGAGGGCGTTGCCAAAAGTAGGGCTGCAAATGAATCGAGTTGTTCGCGAATAGGCTTGAGCTCGGCTCGAGCTCGGTTCAGTTGCTTAATAAACGAGCCCGAGCCAGAAATTTAGGCTCGTTTTATTAACGAGCCGAGCTCGAGCTTGGTAAGGCTCGGCTCGGTTGGGCTCGCCAGCCTGGTATATATATATATATATGTGTGTGTTATGAAATTAGGGTTCAGTCCTCAGATTTGGAAGCTGCTGTGGCTTTCTCTCACCCAAAAAGAAACCTTGTTTCCATCCAAGCTTTTCCTGATTCGAATAAGTGTGAGAGATTTGGTCTCATCTCTATTTCAAGAAACGCTATTCTACAAGCTTTGTCTGGTACTCCTCCTTCCTTGTTTTCTTATTTTTCATCTCTATTTCAAGAGATTTGGTCTCATCTCATCTCTCTCCGCAGACAAATTTTGGGGCTAGGGTCACAACATCGAATCGAACGAAGAACACATCTCTATTTCAACGTTTCATTGTTTTGGTAAAGATTTGGGACTAGAAGATAAAATCTTCTCTTCAATCCTTTGTGGTAAGTTTCTATTCCTTACTTTTGTTCTTCAATCTTAGAGTTAGTTTTCTTCTTCTTCTTCTTGAGATAGAACACACCTCTTTGAATCTTACAATGTTGGGATGCCTCTTTGAATATTTACATCAAAGCCTAAAAAATAGTTCGAGTCAAGGTTTGCTGACTGAGATTTGTGGTAGGAAAATATTTTATTTTTTAAATTTAATTAATGGGTATTTTTTTGACTTTGGACTGACTTATTACAAGCAGATTGAAATTGCTGAATATCTTTCTATAATAGTGTGAACATATTTTTCTGGGTAATTATTAATTTTGAATTATTTTGGGTGTTTATTTGTTTGTTAAATTTATTTCTGGTTGAAATTTTGAAAATGCATTGCAGTGATTAGATTTCGCATGATTGAAATTGCTGAACTTGTTTTTATGGATAACTGTACACTGTGAATATGTTTTTCTAATTCTCAACATGCTTTTTCAATTGAAGTAGTGAACATGTTATAATATATATTGTTTTAAAAGTAATGCTCTGATTATTTCATGTATTTAATTGTGACTCTAAAATGATGGTGCTGATGGTTGTGGTATATGTGTGTGGATAGTGGTAGTGATGGTGGTTTAATATTGTTTTGATGTTTTAAATTAATGAATGGAATGATCAATGGAGAAGAGAGGTGAAGGATGAAGAATTTACTCGACAGGTTGTTGCTCTGTTGTGGGCCATTTGGAAACAAGGAAACATTTCACTTTTTGACCACTCTTTCTTAAATTGCCATCAAACTAATGCTCTCGCACAAGATTTATTTTTTTCTTTTGATATGAGGAAGGGGGTACAAGAATCTAAAGAGAGTAATATCTCACTGGACTCAATCTTGAGTGCCTCATAATCCCATTTAAATCATTCATGTATTATGTTAAATTCTATTCCTCATGATGTGAAATTAAAAACTTTTGTATGTCTCATTATTATGATTGAAAAATATTATTCAGTATAGATGCAATGCCTGCAATTTCTTTGAACATGTCATTAATATGGAACATCTCCATATTAATGAAACATCATAGGTTTAGATATTATCTTATGAGCACCATCTTTGAACATGTTATAAAAATGGATCATAGAATGAGACATAAGGTAGACGAATGAATAAATTTTTGTAAAATATTAATTTATGTATTTTTAGCAGAATTAAAAAAAGATTAAATTATGTTGTGAAATTGAGCACCATCTTTGAATAAGTCAGACCAAACTATACAAAAGTAACCAAACTTTAAAACAAAAGCAAATTATATCACCACCTCTTTTTTTTTTTTTTTTTTTTCTTTTTCCTCTAATCTTCCAACTTTACAAAAAAAAAAAAGAAAAAAAGAAATGCCTATTGAAACTTTTAAAAGCACATATAGTTACATGTATATGTGTTATCAGTTTGAGGTTTTAAGTGTCATATAATCTTGTGTTATAGCTAAAGATGACTTCCTAGTTCCTAATAAGGCATGTATGAGTACTTTTGTAGTTGCTGACTCTGAATTTGGCCTTTGCATCAAATAGAAAAACCTTGTGTTGTCATACCCATACCAATTGTATTTTATTCTCTGAATGTTTTAGTTGTTGGGTTTGTATAGTCTGATTGGTATTGTATACCTCATGCAATTGCATATTTAATTAGTTGAATTATACTCTCATTCATTTAAATCTCTTTTGTTGTGTGTCTTATTTGTAATTGATTTGGCCTTTGCATCAAATAGAAATTTTAAAAATCTGAATTTTAGTTTTCTTTCCTTTTGTAACAATATTAATTACATTTTTTAAGCCTCGTATTTTGAAATCATTTCCCCCCTCCCTTCTAGATATGTCAAATAGACAACTTCATCTCACTTCTCCAGAACAAGATTCGTGTACACCATTTTCTTCATTCGAAGAATCATCCGCTAGTCCACTCATGGATAATTTTATCAATGATGTTGTGAATGATGTTGATGCTGATGTTGAGGTTGATGTTGATGATATGACTGAAATAGAGGACAATGAAAGAGACAATGAAGAAGCTGTAAATGACAAAAACCCATTTGAAAAGAAATCTAGAAAAAAGACATCCCAAGCTTGGAAAGAATTTACTGAAGTAGTCCTTCCAGATGGTGCAAAGAAGGCTCAATGCCAATGGTGCAAAACACAATTTGCAATTCATGCAACTGGTGCTACAACTCAACTTCTGAGGCATTTGAAGAAAAATTGTGTGGCATGTAAACTTGCAGAAAAGAAGCAAAAGGTTTTATCATTTTCTACAATTGGATCCAATAATGTGACCAGTGCTTCTACCTTCACGTATGATCATGCGAAGGTAAGGGAAGCTGCTTCTCACATGATACTTTATCATAAGTATCCTTTTATGAAAATGGAGCATGTTTTGTTTAACAAGTTTATGAGGACTGCTACCCCATATTGGCAAAAGATTAGTCGTACAACAGCAAAAAATGATTGTGTATCAACTTATGACATTCAGAAGAAGAAGTTGAAAGCATTGATGAAGAATGTTAACAGAATCAGCATCACAACAGATTTGTGGAAGTTGGGGCAAAAAATCCAATATATGGTCATTACAGCTCATTTTGTAGATGATGACTGGCAATTACAAAAGCGTGTCCTCAACTTTTGTAATGTACCACCTCCACACACCGGTGTTATCATTGCTGATGCCCTTCACAAATGTGTAGTTGAATGGGGAATTGAAAACAAGGTGGCTACTGTTACAGTTGACAATGCTTCATACAATGACGTCGCTTTGAGGGTCTTGAAAGAAAACTTTGCCATGAAGAAGAAATTACTATTAGGCGGAAAACTTTTTCACGTTTGTTGTTGTGCACATATCCTCAATATCATGGTGCAATATGGCCATAGTGAAATTGGAGATATTGTTGATGGTGTTCGTGAAGGTGTGAAGTATTTGGTTGCATCAGAAGCTCGTCTTCTTCAATTTAATGAAATTGTTAAGCAGTTGCAATTGCCTTCAAAGAAATTGATTTTGGATTGTCCTACACGATGGAATGGAGCATATATGATGATGGCTACTGCATTGGAGTTTAAAGATGTCTTCCTTAGGTACCAAAAGAGGGATTTAGGTTTTATTTATGTGCCTAGCCTTGAAGATTGGATAAAAGTTGAGAACGTGTGTCAATTTTTGGGTATTTTCAATGAAGTCACAAATATCATTTCTGGAAGTGACTATCCAACTTCTAATTTGTTCCTTACAGAGGTGTGGAGAATAAAAGAGATATTGAATGAGAAATCAGTGGATGATAATGAATACATTCGAGCTAGGGCTGGGCATAGGGTCATCCGACCCGTCCAAATTGCCCTACCCGATCCGAACCGCACGCATGTGGGCGGTTTCGCAAACACATTAGGGTAGGGTGCGGTTTGGATTTTATATAAATTTCGGGTTGCGGGCGGGTTGCGGGTTTGAACCGCACCCGCCCAACCTGCCCGCATTAAATTAATTTTTTTTTTCCTCTTTCAAATCTAACCGTCCATCTCTTCTCTCACTCACCATCTCACTCACCTATACTATAACAAACAAAACAAAAGAAAAAAAAAACCCTAATAATCTAATCGGCTCCTCCCTCACTCTCTCTCAGTCTCATCTCACTGTCTCTCTTTCTCACTCTCTTCTCGTTTCTGCACACACCGATCACTCTCTTTCTCATCTCATCTCATCGCACCGATCATCATCGCACAGCCGATCTACTTCATTCACAGGTGAACTCTCTCTCTCAATCTCTGTCTCTCTCTCTCCCGATCGTTATTTTTTGTGGATGAACAACAAAACTGATTTTTTTCATCTCTGATCAACTTCACAGGTGATCTCGCAGGTGATCTCTGATTTTTTTCATCATCGCACAGCCAATTTTTTTCATCGCACAGCCGATCACTCTCTTTCTCATCTCATCGCACCGATCATCATCGCACAGCCGATCTGCTTCACAAGTGAACACTCTCTCTCAATCTCTGTCTCTCTCTCTCCCAATCGTTGATTTTTTGTGGATGAACAACAGAACTGATTTTTTTCATCTCTGATTTTTTTCATCTTCGATCTACTTCACAGGCTACTTTGCAGGTGATCTCTGATTTTTTTCATCATCGCACAGTCGATTTTTTTCATCGAACAGCTGATCTACTTCACAAGTGATCTCTCATCTCTGATTTTTTGTGGACGAACAGATCTGATTTTTTGTGGACCAAAACAGATCTGATTCTTTTTGTGTGTTGTAGGTTTGTTTTCTGCAAGGCTTTGTTTTTTGTCTGAACACCTTTGAATTCCTATTTCTGCAGCAAAGTGGTTGCCTATGTTTTGTTTGTATGTTTTTTAGCTTTATTTCCAGTTATTCCACCTTATAAGTTTCCAGATAAGGTTTATTTGATTTTACTCTTTTTTCTTAATAATTTGCATTTTTAAGTGAGAAAGGCAATAATAAACATGATGTTTTGATGTTCAATTGCATTTCTAATATGATTTTTTAATTTTTTATACTTGAACATTGTATTTGATAGTTTCTGTTTCCACTTCAATTTAATTTTGGTGTTATATTTCCCCATGGTGATATGCATTTCTACTATATTGAGATGCAATATATAGACGTTTGTTTATTTTTTCATTTCGTACTAACTATAATTGAAGATTAAAGTTTATATTTTTTCAATTTGTTTGTGTAGGGTTCATCAACCAAATGCATGGAATTAGAATTAGAATTTGTGAAAGTTGAATTGGATGTGATTCATGAAGATGAAGTTTGATATCTTAGAAGTGTTTTAATTTTATTTCATGGGTTTGTATTGAATGAAGTTTAAGTTTGACAACAATTTTTTTTTTTTAATTGCATTTTGGTTTTGGATGAATGTAACTTAATGAATTTTTATTTTTTTTTGCATTTTGGATGAATGTAAGTTAATGAAGAATTACTTTTCTTTTTTTTTGGGGGGGGGGGGTTAGGAATGATGAATGTTGAATTTTTAATGTAGGATTTTCTTATTTGGATTATGAATGATAAATGTAGGATATGATGAATGCAAGTTAATGATAGAATGTAGATTTTGAATGATTTGTTTAGGTTACGAATTGAATTTGTTGTGTTTTTTATTTTATAAGTTTTAGTTCATTAATTATTAATGTTGGAGCATTTTAGAAAATATGAGAAAAAAGGTCCAAAATAAAGATTGGCAAAATGGGAGAAAAAAAAGGTTTAAAAATAATTTTTTGGAAAAAAAGTTCAATCCGCAAACCGCCCGCAACCGCCCGCACACCCGCGAACCCTATCCGCACAAACCGCGAACCCTATCCGCACAAACCGCAAACCGCATTGCGGGCGGTTGCGGGTTGATTTTTCCCAAACCGTATAGATGCGGGCAGGTCCAAACCGAACCACAAACCGTCCTAAACCGAACCGCGGACACCCTTAATTCGAGAAATGACTTTGAAGATGAAGGTAAAATTTGACAAGTATTGGGGTGAATGCAATTTATTAATGGCTATGGCTGCTGTTTTAGATCCACGATACAAAATGATGTTTATTGATTTTTGTTTTCCAGATATCTACCCAGAAGCTGAAGCTACTAGAAACATCTCTATGGTTCGTGAGGCTCTATATGAGCTTTACAATGAGTATGTTTTTATTCACACCTCATCAAATATTGAGAAAAGTTTTTTGCACAACACACGAGCAACTGGTTCAAGTAGTTGTATGCAAAGTGTGGGAAAATCTGTTGTAACTGGAAAATCGAAATTTGAATCTTTCGTTAGAAAAGCTGACACCATTCAACCTGTGAAATTTGACTTGGACATTTATTTAGAAGAAGGTGTTTATATTTGTAACGAAGATTCAGCTTCCTGTTTTGATGCATTAGAGTGGTGGAAAGTGAATAATCTGAAGTTTCGTATATTGTCTAAAATGGCGTGTGATATATTATCGGTTCCTATCACTTCAGTAGCTTCGGAGTCTACATTTAGTGCTGGTGGTAGAGTCATTGATCCTTATCGTGCATCATTGTCAACAGAAACTGTCCAAATATTATTGTGTGGAGCTGATTGGGTACGTGCATTACATGGACTGAAAAAGACACCAGATGTAAGTATAATCTTTTATCCTATATAATTAAAGTCCCTTCTAATAATCAATTTATGTGAAAAGTAGAAGAAAAAATAAATGAAATCAAATATTTTTTGGCTTCTTTTCATAGGCTGGCGAGCCATCTTTTAAAGAGATTTTGCTGCCTTAATGGTTTCTTTCTTGTAATTACGACATGTTAACAAGGTATGTTTAATGTTTTTAATTTTTTTTCATTAAATGCAAGAGTTGTTCATGGTAATTATTTTAATATTTTACACTAATATTAATCTTTATCAAATGAACCATATTTTTGAGAAGTGCAAGTGCAAATGAACCAAGTTTTTGGAGCTTTATCAACAAAATTGAAGGAAACTTTTGGAACTTTTGGAGCTTGATTCAAGTGAAGACATCATCAGACAGTTTCAATTTCTCTTTTTGCTTACTAAGAGAAACTTTAAAGACTCTTGTTCTTTTTTTTAAGTGATGTAATTTTATATATTGGAGTTGGGATATGGAAGTTCTATGTTTTGATTAGTTTAGTTCTAAAGTTTGAATGGTTTGTTTGCAGATTGCTATAATAGTTATTGCAATTGAATAGTCTGTTTGCAGATTATGTTGTTTATGTTATTGATTTATTGTTCCATTAGGATGTTTTATTTGATTTTCAAGATTGAAATTTTTTTTGGGTTGTTGTTATTGATTTATTGTTGCATTAGGATGTATCAATTGTTGCATTAGGATGTTTTATGTGATTTTCAAGATTGGCAGATTTGTTTAAGCTGATGTTATTGATTTATTGTTGCATCAGGATGTTTTAATTGATTTTCAAGATTGGCATATTTGATTTTGGCTCTGTTCATAGCTTAATTTGTTTGTGTGTTCGAGCTCAAGCTCGTTCGTTTGTAAACGAGCTATGCCGAGCTCGAGCTTTATAAATATCTAGCGAGCCGAGCTCGAGCGCAACTTTCATAACTCGACTCGAGCTCGAGCCGAGCCCGAACATTATCAAATTCTATAGAGCCGAGCTCGAGCTTCACAGAACTCGACTCGACTTGGCTCGTTTGCAGCCCTAGCCAAGAGTGGTACTGAGCGGAGGTATGTCCTAAGGCTGTTGAAAGCGGCTTCGCATTCAGAGGACCATTCAAAAGCCTTGCCCTGTTGTAGTGTATAAAAGAATTGTCGGCAGCGATCTGTGGAACGGCTGATGAACCTGTTGAGCGCAGCGGCCATCCCCATTAACTTTTGCACCTCTTTTACTGATCGGGGGGAGCTGAGCTCCAGGATTGCTGTGATCTGCCTTGGGTTAGCTTCGTTTCCTCAATGATTGACAATATATCCCAAGAATTTACCAGAGCCGATTCCAAAGGCACATTTGGAAGCGTTCAGCTTCATTCCATATTTGCATAGGATGCCGAATGTTTCTTCAAGATCGGCTATATGATTCTGCTTTACCTTTGACTGGACCACCATATCATCAATGTGCGT
The DNA here is from genome assembly GCF_055761805.1 of Camellia sinensis. Taxonomy (NCBI): domain Eukaryota; kingdom Viridiplantae; phylum Streptophyta; class Magnoliopsida; order Ericales; family Theaceae; genus Camellia; species Camellia sinensis. Next base: position 20,035,124 of record NC_138965.1, on the reverse strand, counting down.
TTCCATTGTGCGACCGAGTTGCTTTTTGAACATGGTGATGACTAGTCTCTGGTAAGTTGCATCGGCGTTCTTCAGTCCAAAAGGCATAACCTTATAGCAGTAGGTTCCTCTTGGGGTGAGGAATACAGTTTTCTCCTGGTCCTCTGGATGCATGGCGATTTGATGGTAGCCTCTGTAAGCATCAAGGAAACTCATGCGTTGATGGCGTGCTGTAGCATCTACCAGTTGGTCTATCCTCGGGAGAGGAAAACAATCTTTGGGGCAAGCTTTGTTTAGGTCCGTGAAATCAACGCAGACTCGCCATGTACCGTTCTTCTTCTTCACAACTACAGTATTAGAGAGCCATGTGGGGTAGGTAACTTCCCTGATTGCCCCTGCATCAAGTAGCCGGTCAACCTCTTTAATCACGGCGGTAGTGTGCTCTGCGGCAGATCACCGGCTTTTCTGAACGATCGGATTGCACTTAGGGTCAACATTCAAACGATGCTCGGAAACAGTTGGGTCGACGCTCAGCATATCATATGGAGTCCATACAAATACATCAAGATTATCGAATAGGAAGGATACTAGCTGCTGCCTGTCGGCTTGATTCAAGAAGGCGCCGACTATGAAGAATCTCTCTGGATTGCCGTCAATCTCAATTCGGTCTAAGTCTTCCGTGGCTTTCTCATTCGGGAGCTGCCCGACATCGTCAAGGTTTTCACGATCCGGCACCTCGATGGAGTTAACTTGCAAATCCTTTGGCGCCTTTCCAAAGATGAGATAGCATACTTGTGCCGATTGTTGGGAACCATAGATCTGCTCGATGTCGTATTCTGTCGAGAAGCACAGAAGCTGATGATAGGTGCTCGGGACAACCCGCATAGTATGCAACCAAGTTCGCCCCATGATGAGATTGTACGGTGAAGACAGCCTGACAACCAAGAATTCTACATCCACTATTCGGGAGCCTGCTCGGACGGGTAGTATGATTTTTCCCAACGGATATTTTGGATTTGCGTTGAAACCGAATAATGGATAAGGAGCCGGAGACAAGTCTGATTCGTTTAAGCCAAGTTTGATGAAGGTCTTGTAATACATAACCTCAAAAATACTTCCCTGGTCTATGAGAACGCGCTTGATAGTAAATCGGTTGACACATAGTTCAATGACCAGTGGATCAATATGGGGGACTGTTATGCCGATAAGATCAAAATCGTCAAAAGTGATACTCGGAGCTTCATGCGGCCGTTTCGCCGGCGTGAGTTACTTCTGGGATGTAGGGAGTGTTTGAATTGTATGCACGGCTTAGGGCGTTGGCAAGTTGTATATCATATGGATGACTGCAAGCGAAGGTGATTCCCGCCGAAGTACAATTGGTCTGGTTGCGCACGTTTGGGCATGGTGCTGGGGCTGAACATCTCGGACCAACTCCTGAAGGTCTTTCATGACACAGCTACTGTCACGATCGTGATCTTCGCGATATTCACACCGCTTATCCTTTCTTATCGAGTCGGGAGGTGCCACCGCTTCTGATGGCCTGGTATAGAACGAGGGGGCCCACTTTATATGCGGACTTTCTCCGGAGGAACTAGAAACTTTAGATCGTCCATTCTTCATGGAATCTAGGGATAATAAGTCGGAGCTGCTATCGATGTCTTGAAGCCGGGCTCGAGGTCGTCGATCACCTGCTTTCAGAGGTCGCTCAGGATTTTGGGGCACAGCTTGTTTGGATTTTGCTACCTCCAAAGCCAAATCCTGACGGAGGCGCTCGTTCTCATCGATCAAGTTTTCCAACCTCTGCTCATTTTGCTTTGCTTGCTCCATGATCGGTTGCATTGCCTCATGTTCTGGAGTCGAAGGTGAGGCGAAGTTCAAAACGCGTCTTGCCGGGAGAAGCTCCGGTCCGTGCGTGTTTGTTGGAGTGAAAACGTCTACCTGCGTGTTTTCATAAGTGACTATTAGAGGATCTTCCGTCACGTCCGCCATGGATATGCTTGAGTATTCCCACAGACGGCGCCAGTTGTAGGGAAGTGGTTTTGGAAATACTCTTTCGATCTTGGGGGACGCTCGTGATCCACCAATAGGCACCTGAAAGGAAGTAAACACTCCGGTCGAGGGTGCCGGAATTAGCACTCCGACGGACAAGTCAGTCTCTCGTTCTAGATTACTTGTATTCTAAGTTAAACACCACAATTATCACATACCTTTCTCAGTCTGCTATTCCTTTATTTATACTTGTTCTCTGGGCCTTGGGGCCAGGTCCACTTTTCGCTCATTATGTTCATATTTACCCGACTCCACAGCTCAGTACCTATTCGGCATATTTTGTAATAAACCAATCTTCACTCGGCCCCTTGCTTAATCGACTATCTAGCCAAATAAGGTTGGGTCCGAGTTTCTGTGGCAATGGCCGAATGTTTAGAATTTTGATTCTTCAATGTTCGACTCTCCGGAATCTCTATGACTTCCAATATTCGGCCCCCACAATTCAAATTATAGAATTGTTTAGAAGGTGCAAGTGTGTACACGTGTTCTATTGTCAAGAATTGAGGTGCATGTGGATGTATATCTGATGAGTTCATGAGTGTTGGGTCATTCATTTGTTGTGTTGGAAAAACTTTGAGAGTCTAGAGAGAGGGAAAGAGAAATCCAAAGGATTGAAGAAGTAGAGAAATCAAGGGAAACTCAAGAAATTGAAAGAAAATGAGAAGACCCAAGGGAAATCAACTATAATTTCTGAAATTAAAACTGAAGGTAAGAAAATTTATGCTCAATTTATATAGAATCTTTATCTTATACTTGAAATTAAGAAGAGTTTAAGATTACTTTATGGAATTTGTAAGAAATTGGGTTTTGAGTAAGAAATTGAGCTACGTGCATGTTCATGGAATATAATTTGTAGTTTCATCAATTTTGAGTTTGATTTTGAAAGTTATAGTTAAATTAAGCCTCATAACTTACATGCGCAATGAAGTGTTTAGGAATTGAGCCATGCAATTTCATATTTTGAAGAGAAGAAGGAAGAATTTTTATAAAAATCAAGTTTATGGAAATTTGGAGTTAATCTTAAAATTAGATGAGGTTGTGATTTTATTATGAAAATTTAAAATTGGTTTGATTTTGAATTTTAATCCATGCATGTAATCTAATTTAAAATTGTTATTCAATTTAAATATATTTTGGAACATCTATGATCATAAATTAAGTATTTGGTTAAAGATGGAGTTAAGTTCAACTTCTAAGAAATTGATTTTGCTATAAAGAAAATGAATTAAATCTAAGTTTAGACAAATTAAGAAATGAATTATAATTTTACTTTGAGAATCAAGAATTGGTTTGATTTGATTTAAATTCCATACATGCAATTATTTTTTCTAAGAGATTTATAACTTTAATGTCATGTTTTGAAAATCAAGAGAACAAGAATTTGAAATCTTTGTATTAATGAATAAATAACTCAAGTTTTGACAAAATTGTTGAATTTGGGGAAATTGATTTCTAAGAGATCATGTAATAGTATTTTCCAAAGTATTTTCACGTTTTCAAATAAGCCATGCATGACGCCAAGTCTTCGAACAAAATTTGGAAACTAAATATGCAGGTTTGAAAATCCAGAAAATTTACAGACTGTTCTAGCGACCAATTGGTGGTTCGAGCGAACCTACCTTTTGTTTCCTAGTCGCTCGAGCAACTAAATGTTGGCTCAAACGTACTTTTGACCAGTCCAATATTTTTGCAGACAACACAATCCGCTCAAGCGACAAAGTGGTGGCTCGAGCAGTTAGGCTATTTGCAGTATGTTTTGAAAAGTCACACATTGTTTATATTTTCATCTCATCTCCTCCCAAAGCATTCTAGACATGATTTATGGCTCATTGAAGATTAATAAGCTAACAATCAATATAAATTAGTTAATTAAAGAATGAATCATTGATCTAGTAATTGTAATTGTTTAAGAAGCCAAGTAAGAAATCGGTCTATTGAAAAATGACTTAATAATAAAAGAATATGTGAAATAAGAACCTGGTTCATTTGAATAAGAAAGAATACATGTAGTAGAACTTCAGACTACTTAGACAGAAAAGACAAGAAAAGTTAAGTTTGACTAAGGAATTGATATTGCGTTTCAATGTGTATATGTTGTGTTTGTGTAGGTCACGTGCTATTGTCTGCCTGATTTATCTGATCTGTCTAATCTGTCTGATCTACTTCTGCAACTATCTGTGACTAATAACTTTATAAAGTTATGTTCAATGTTAAATATTTTTTGAACATTATGATATGAAATGATTAGTTTTTTGAAATGCAATGTTTTATATGAATGAATGATTGTCTAAGTTTTTGAAATGTATTCGTGGCATCCTTAGCATCCTATGATATGCATCCATTTATGGGTCATCGGAATGCCTTTATGGCCGTTCCTTTATAGGTCATCGAAAACATCACTGTGCACATGAGTCATCGGAATGCCTTTATGGTCGTCCCAATTATGGGTCATCGAATTTGCTAGCGCTAAAGGATGTACCACGTATGATTATTTGTGAATTTGATTTCTGAATACAAATATGGATATGAATTTGTTTTTGATTTGAGATTTGAATATGCATAAGACTCTGTTTCTGATATAAACTCTGATTTCTGACTCTATGATAGACATCATTCATTAAAACCCTTAACTTTGTTATTATTCACTAGGCTCCAGCTCACTATATTATTTATGTATATAGGTGATCAACTGCGTGACCAGGCTTAGAGGTGTCTGCCTGGAATCTGTTTTTGTCAGCCAACTTATGTCCCTCCCATGGAGGTTTTGGATATGTCAAGTGGTTATGGCTATGTGATTAAAGTTTAAGTTTTGTTTTCTTGTTTGCTTAAACAAGTCTTTGTTTATTTTGTAAATAGGGCTAAGTCCCTTTTTGTCTAATCTGTATATATATGATGACATAAAGATGATGTGTAAATATGTATATAAAAAGTTTAATTTTTTTTTATCTCATATAAGTCTGCACAGCTCAATGGATGTTGTATATTTGCTATTTATTTTCGCTAGCCCCTAATATTATGTTAATCTGTCTTAAAGGCCTTTGATAATCCCAAGATTATTGGCCGGTTATGATGCTAAACCTATAGGGGCAGGTTTAGGTCGTGACATAATGATTGAACAGAGCCCTAGTTCATTTAAATATACCCTAGTTTCTTAATGGTTTATGGCATTATCACTCAATTTCAAAGAAAAATGACACAAAAAACACAAGAACATGAGGGAATATGAAAACTTACGAGGTAGAGCTCCGATTGGCGCTCCAATCAACAGGAAAGGGCTCCAACGACGATAACGATGCGGAGTCTACAACAAAAACTCCACGATTTGGATAGGAAACGTGCGAAAACAGTGAAGGGCTCTCGAGTTCTCTATGTTGCCGACGGGAGAGGAGATGATGAACAGTGAATGTGAAAGGTTTTTGGTATCGCGGTTATATGTATAAGATTTGAAAAGGCGCCAAGATTTGAATTTGTAAGGACGGTGTAAGGCAGCTGGGACGATTGTACAAGTCCTATGGAAAGACGACACGTGTCTAATGGGACTTGTGTCAGTCATGGAATAGAGAGCGGTATAAACAAAGAGCCAACGACTGAGCAGAGTAGGCGATCGAGCACACACGTCTGCTTGGCCAAAGAGCACAACCCTAGTCACGTGAGCAAAGGTAGTTAAAGGCCGAGAACCGAGCAAGATGAGCAACTGAACAAGAGACCTAGCTCGGTCAAGAAATATAATTCCAGTCATATGAGCGCATAACAGAATTAAGGAGCAATTGAGAGGGAGATTTGTGCCAAATCAACAAGCCGAGCTGGTTTGGGTCGAGGTCTTGGACCGCACAATTGAGTTGGCCCTGAGATTCAGGTGTTTGACTGGGCTAGCTGTTCGACATAGATCATGCACCAAGCTAAGCGTAGTAACTGTGCCTCCAACCGGGTTAGACGGTTGCTGCGTACCAAGTTCAAACAGGGTTTACACGGACGAATAAATAGAGCTTGGATAAGCCGTGTGGGAAGGCGAGTTGGATAATTAGCTCAGTCCTTGAAACAAGTCAAGATTGACGCCCGGACTAATCGAGATGTATGTAGCTCGGCTGGGATGGCTGGAAGTCTAATTGTATTGTAAGATGGAGATTCCACCATCTATACACGTCAATACCGTTAAGAAATTTTGCCATTAGTGTTTGGCAATATTGATGCCTATGCGTGAAGAGAGACAAGAGGGCAGTACCTCCACGTGTCCAAGAAATGACGAGCATGGAGGTGCGCGCAGAAACAACATAAACGGCATAGAGCCTCCATGCACAGGTCTGGAATTCTTGTTATCAGAGCTACTTGCATTTTGTCTCCTCTCTCTTTTTCTTCTTCTCTAAGTGTGCTAACTTGATTGTCAGAGGGATTTTTTGGTTACACATCCGCCGAGTAGCTCACTGTCTTTCTGTCCTCAGATTAAGCGACATTACTCAGAGCTTGGACACAAGGAGTACAGAGAGCGACGAATATTTTCTCCCCGCACAGCATATATATAGCTTCGTCCTATAATCTAACACTATAATCCAAGTTGGAAACATATAGCTTTGTCGTTGATTCAGATCTTGACCATCTCATCATCAATATTTGCTGCAATTGAACCATCTGAATTACAAATCAGATTCTCTTAGCGATCTGTATATACGCTAATATATATATATGTGTGTGTGTGTGTGTGTGTGTGTGTGTGTTTGTGTGAAGGGGTAGAGAGAGAGAGAGAGTGAGAGAGAGAGAAACATTCAATAACCTACAATCAAGAAAGATCCAACAAAGGGAGAAGATCACCTAAGGAATCAAATTTGGCGTTGGATGGTATCGTTGTCGCATACAGTGGTGATGGTTGCGGTGTTCGAACATTGACAAAGCAGGGGAAAGAGGGAGAAGGGAAGGCAAGCGGCGGAGGCGGAGGCAGTGGTGGATGTGAGAGAGGGAGGGGAGGCAAGCGAGGCGCTCTGCTACAACAGAGTGTGTGTGAGAGAAAGAGAGAGAGAGAGAGAGAGAGAGTCGAGAGAGATGTGAATGATCGTATTAACATATATATAAATATATATAATAGGTAGTTTGGTCCTTTTACACTAGCTTGTCCTTATGGATAATGTGTTTTAGTAGTTGGACCTACGGACAAATAAAAATTCAAATTTGGATTTTTGACCTGAATACCCTATTTTATTTGTGGACTCCATCTTTGTTTCATAATAATAATTCAAACTATTCATATCGTATATTTGTAGTGAAAACTAATTGTGTAAAAACTTAACTTCATTAGGCATTGATGAATAGATGAACAAATCGTATTTTATTTAATAAAATGAACAACTTAAGTTTAAATTTAAAGTACATTACAAACACACATCTTTGAGCTTTGTTTAAAATATAGATTGCTCCTTATAGTTCTGAAAATTACAAATACTTCCTTATAATTTTTTTTATTTAACAGAATTAACAAAAATATGAAATTCTTAACTACTCTCCTATACAACAATGAAATTATCAGAATTGTTAATTAAAATATATTTATGAGATTATTAAAAACTTTTAATTAACTTAATGATTGATTAATAAAATAGTTTATTTGTTATGCAAATAAAAATTTGAAAGGGCAAAATGTAATTTTCAAAACTATATGTAGTAATTTGTATTTTAAGACTCAAGGGTGTATTTTTAATTTATCCTTAGACTATAGTTATCGTCTATTTCAAAAAATAAAATATAATTTATTCATGTATTTGGTGATATCTAATAAAAAAAAAATTTTGTACAATTTAATTTTATTGTTGAACCTACAAGATAAACGATTTAAATCATTTTTTGTGAGTGCAGGATCCACGAAATAGAATACCAATGGATATGGAGGATAGTAATATGGGAGAGCTGAGGATAGTAATATGGGAGAGCTGAAAATGTTTAGAAGATAAACCAAAAGGAATAAAGGAGGCCAACAAGGAACTTTAGCTCATGAAGAAGATTAGATAAAGCATTATCTTATGTTTAATTGGAATGAAAGCAGAATAGAAATTAGTGGGTTTGGTTTTAATTTTTTGAATTTATTTTTTAAAAAATTATGGTTTTTATTTTTCATTTTTTTTTTATTTTTAGTGAATATTTTTTAAATTTTATGTAATTTTCTTTAATTTTTTTAGATGAATCTTACTTAGATGTATCTAAATAGTAAAATATTTGTGAAAAAATATTTTAAAAAAATTAATAAATAAACAAAAATACAAAAAAAAATGTATTGAATTTTCATATTTTTGGGCATTTAGTGTATTTTTTTTAAAAAAAAATTCACAAATATTTTATTTTTTAAGTGTATTTATGTTAGGTGTGTCTAAAAATTTAAAAAAAAAAATTACTTAAAATATTAAAAATATGAAAATATGAAAAATAAAAAAATAATTTTTTTTTAAAATTATTTTATGAAAATCGAAAACTAAACCAGCTGAATGTAATTCTTATGCTCAATCTCTGATTTCTTGTGCTCAATCTCTCTCTACGCAATGTTTATCACGTGAATTGTTGTAGAGACCTGATTTCTTGTTGAAAGAAAACATTATTTCTATAATAAACAATTGGGGAAGTTATAAAAAAAAATTAGGGTTTGATCATTGTAATAAAAAAATCATGAATTTTTAATTTGTTAATTTTATTTTTCAAATTTTTCAAAAAAATTATTTTTTTATTTTTTGTTTTTACTGATTTTTTTAATGTTTTAAATAATTTTTAAAATTTTTAGACACACTTAATGTAAATACACTTAAAAAGTATAATATTCGTGAAAAAAATCTTTAAAAAAGTGTACTTTTTTTGGTGTCCTAAATAAGTGTACTTTTTGTCTTTTTGACTAAAAAGTTGAGGAACAAAATATGGATATTTGGGTTAACTTTTTAACTTTTTTTGAAAAAATGTGTATTAAAAAATTATGTAAAGAAGTGTGTAGGAGAAGATATGTAGTACGCCGTGGGAACAGAGCCTTGATTGGACGGTATTGTTCGGCCTGTGGGGGCCCACCATGGGTCCTGTTTTTCTAATCGGAACCGTTCATTGTGTAGAACTCGTTGAGTACTATATGCTTGTAAAAAATTACGTTGATTGGATATCGATAACTATCTTATCGTGTTAGTTTTTTGGTCAATTGTTAACTATAATACCATCCAATTTTTATACAAAATTGATTTGATCATGCAGTTAGCGATATCCGATAGACATGATTTTTAACAAACATATAGTACTTGACGGCTTCTACATATTAAACGGTTCGGATTATCAAAATAAGACCCATGGTGGGCCCCCACAGGCCCAACTTTGCCATTCAATTTTTTGAATGTACACATGTTATTTTTTTTTTTTCTTTCATTGCAGGTGGCTGACGTCAGTACGTTGATGGGTGAGAAAAGTTAAACTTTTATATTAATTTTACCATTCAAATTAATATTTGTATATTAATTTTTTTATTTTATTTTTTGGTGAAGAGTGATAACTTTTTAACTTTTTTGGTAACTTTTTGACTTTTTTTGAACTTGCCAAACCAACCCTAAATACCAAGAATACAAAAAAATATGAAAATTCAATATATTTTTTTTATATTTTTGTATATTTATTAATTTTTTATATTTTTTTACAAATATTATATTATTTAGATACATCTAAGTAATGTGCATCTAAAAAAGTAAAAAAAAATGCTTAAAATTTTAAAAATATTCACTAAAAATAAAAAAAAAACCCAAAAAATAAAAAATTCAATTTCCAAAAAATTGAATTTAGAAAACTAAAACTAAACACGTTGAATATTATTACACAAAGACTTTCAAAAAATATCACTTTAATCGGCCATGTTTGGAAACAAACTTTTTTAGTAACTTTTTGACTTTTTTGTTGAAATATATAATGTAAAAAAATAATATGTTTGGGATATTTTTTAGTTTTTTTACGAAAAGATTTGCAAAAAGTAGAGAGAAAATAGAATTTTTGACTTTTTGGTATAAGTTGTTTGTTTTTTAAATTTTTTTAGTGATTTTTTTACTTTTAGACTAAAAATGATGCTGTCAAACGAGACCTAAGCAATAGACTTTTTTAGTTAATTTTTTTAACTTTTTGATTATTTTAACTTATGACTAAAAGTTTGCTTAGTTTAATTTTTATAAATTTTGTAAAATAAAAGATAAAATAATTATAATTTAAATATAACATTTTATCTTATTAATTTATTTAATCTATTTTACTTTTTGTGTTTTTTTAGTATAAAAAAAAAAATTTTGATCGCCAAACATAGCCTAAAATGTACAAGTGCATATATTGGCGTGCAAATGGGAGGGTCACAAGTGCATATATTAGGCATGTTTGGTAGGGTTTATAAGTTGTTTATTTCAGTTTTTACCTTAATTTAAGTTAAAATATTTTGTTTGGTACAGTTTAAGTTAACCAGTTTATAGCTTAAATCAAGCTATTTCTCAGCTTATCTCAAAAGCTGGTCAGGGGTGCTTAAATTTTTGACTTAAGCACGCAGTTGGTGTGGGAGGCTAAAATTACTTAAATACCCTCGTCAATACCCAAATATTAATATTAATTAAAAAATAAAAAAAAATCAATATTAATTAAAAAAATAAATATTAATTGGTATTAATTATTAATAAATTCATATTGTATATTTTTACATTAATTAAAAAATAAAAAATTGTATATTTCTGAAGAAAAAGAAAAAAATCAATATTAATTAAAAAATAAATATTAATTGGTATTAATTATTAATAAATTCATATTGTATATTTTTATATTAATTAAAAAATAAAAAATTGTATATTTCCGAAGAAAAAGAAAAAAATCAATATTAATTAAAAAATCAATATTAATTGGTATTAATTATTAATAAATTAATATTGTATACTTTTGTAATGAATTAATTATTAATTGATGCTAATTAATAACAATTGTTGATTATTAATATTAATTGATACTAATAAAAATTAATTATTAATATTAATTTATACTAATTAATAATTTTAGTATTAATTGAGACTAATTAAGCCATTAATTTATACTAATTAATAATTTCAGAATTAATTGATACTAATTAAGCAATTAATTGATACTAATTAATTTATAATGGAAAAAAATTGTAACAATAATACTTCCATTACATTTTTATCAAATGTATCAATTTTTATATTAATTGATACTAATTAATACTAATTATATTAACTTTTATTAATGAAATAATTTTTTTTAAATTAAAACTTAAAAAAATGACAAAATAATCATTCTTATATCATATAAGGGCAGAAAGGACAATTATACAGTAAAAAGTTATTTTACAGCTTATTAACTAAACACTGCTCTGTTGCTTATCCATAATCTCACAGTTGCACCAAACAAGTTAACAGCTTATGTTCACAGGTATAAGCCATAATCTGTTAAGTTATAATTTATAATCACTTTTCCACAGTTTTACATTGTGTTGTTCGAACTTCTAGAATTACTAGATAATCAAATTTATTTATATTTTAGGCCACTGTGTGTATATTGTTTTTGAAAACAAAAAAAATATATTGATAAAAAACAAATATAACTCAATGATTTATCACGATCTATTTTCAAAACTATACTAGTTACTCATTTTTTGGAAAGCAATATGATAAAACCATTTGATTACAATTGTTAGATTAATATGACTTTTATAAGTATTTTACACACAAAAATAAACATATCGGGTGTTTTTGGTTTGATTTTGAGAGATAAATTTTTTAAAAAAAAAATTAGAGAGAGAGTTTAGAAATATTTTTAGTTTGTTTGATTGTATTTGGAAATAGTTTTGGAGTGTAGGAGTTTGGGATGATTTCATATTTTGTTGTAATTGAGTATATGTGTGTGAGAGAAAAAGTGATTGTGAAGGAGAGAGGAGAGAGAAAAAATGATTGATTGATGTGTAGGAGATAAAAAATGATTTTGAATTTTTTTTCCAAAATCACTAAATCAAATAAATTTTAAAAAAAATTTCTCAAAATTTATTTCTTAAAAGCAAACCAAAGAAGGCGATCATATTATCGGAGTATGACCCATAATGGGTCTCACCAGCTCGAATACTACTACCAAATCCATCATGTAGATTGACATAAATTATCTGGTATGTCCAAAAAAATCATGTATCTATGTATCCCTCTAATAATACTCTATTGTTTGTCCACTATTTCTTTAATTTTAAGGTATGTATTTTCTTGATATTTAACCAATGTAAAAATATCAAAAATCAAAATAATTCAAAATTGTCGAAGGTTAGAATAATTCCAAATAAATTAGAGACAAACCTTACCCATGTACTCATGTTGAAAAATAATAAAACCTGAGTAGGTAAAGACTAATCCAATTCCAAAGCAATATGTCCAAACAAAAGAAAATGCAAACTCAAGGGATTAGCCAAAAGAGATATTAGATGATGATACAGTTTGTGATGGTAGAACGGGTCGGACTGATCCACGCTCCTAAAGCCTATGTTCGAATGACCAAGCCCACCTAAAGACCTGCACAAGAGTTCAACGGGGAACGGGGAGTCCCCCAGCTAACCCTCCGACGAGCAAGTTAGAGAGAGAAGTGGAGTGTAGAGATGGAATAGAGATAGAAATACTTAACCTTCTACATGTCTTCGACGTCTACTTATATCCTTTGGTAATCATTACGTTGTCTCTTCCGACCTGTCACCTTTGCCGAAAGTCTATGTTGTAGCTTACCTTTTTCAGGGTAAGGGCGTGTTGTCCCGACGGAGAGGGGTTATCGCAATAAATGCTGTAAGGGGGCCTCATTAATGGCAATGTGCAGTGGCAATAACTTTGCAGATCTTTGTCTTTTGATGTGGCTTGCCCTTTTCTCGTCATGTGTCTTGATGTCTTTGGTTCTAATTGCTACATGGGGCTTCGGCAGTGTTGGGCTTCAGTATTTGAGATATGTGTTGGGCCCTAAATGGTGGGCTCTAATCTTTATAGGCTTACCCATGTCAGTAGTCCTCCATTCCCGAGTGCAGCTTTAGTCCAACGAAGGGAATATTAAAGAGAATAAGGGCTGTGAAAGACCGGCAGGGTGAAGGCCGACCGAGCGGGGTGACCGACCGTGAGGAGGGCCGACTGCGAAGGGTGGCCGAGTGGGGGGACCGACCATGCGGAAGGCCGACTGCGAAGGGTGGCCGAGTGGAGGGACCGACCGTACCAAAGGTCGATCGCAAAGGGTGGCCGAGTGGAGGGGCCGACCGTGCGGAAGGCCGACTGCGAAGGGTGGCCGAGTGGAGGGGCCGACCGTGCGAAAGGCCGACTGCGAAGGGTGGCCGAGTGGAGGGGCAGACCATGCGGAAGGCCGACCGCGAAGGGTGGTCGAGTGGTGTGGCACGGGGCTCGAGAGGCAGTGGGGCACGTGCTGAAGTGAAGTGAAATAGACAGGGAAGGGAGAAAGGGGCAGTGGATCGTAGCCGTACACATGGCAGAATCTTGTAGTGGGGGAGGTTAGGCGTTGGGCGATAGGCGCAACGATAGGTCATTATAGGGTGTTGAAAAGACAGTTGTGGCGAAATTTTGAAAATTTTCAAACTGGCGAGAATTAATTGTGACCCTTGGAATACAGGCAAGCCGTGGGTATTTGGTATTATCCGCTTTACCTACCTTTTTTGTAAAAAATCAAAACATTCCAAGTGTAAACTCCTTCGTTGCTAGCGATACACCTCTGCAACACTTTTTGAATTTTCTTGCGCCTGCATCCAAAGCCATTCCCAGACACACGACAGAAATGGCCCAGGAAGAAGCTAGAATTGCCAGGGTGGATCCACTAGGGGACGATGATGCGGTGGAGTAGGCGGAGCAATACAGGACGGAGAGGCAAGTGGAGAGAGTAGGGGAGCCGGCGGGACCACCGCGTTCATTGACAATGATAGTGGCTCCGAAGCCAATCAACCAGGTTGAGCCAGATCACTGGCATACGAAGGCCGACAAGTCGATCGTTACTGCGGGGGGGTTAGAGGGTATGCGCAAAAAATACCAGGTTCCCGAAGAAATAGAATTGATGCTACCAACACCAACGGAGAGGCCGTCCGACGCTCGACCGGGGGAGTTTGCCCTCTACGAGGAGGCATTGATGGGTGGGTTGAGGTTGCCGCTTCCGCAGATAGTAGTGGATGTCTTAAACCGACTGGAAGTGGTGTCAGGCCAACTAATGCCCAACGCGTGAAAGATTGTACTGGCCTGTGCAAGTGCGTGGCCGAGGGCGAACAAGGGGGTGGCTATAACGGTGGACGAGTTTTTTGCCTGCTACAAGGCCTCGGGCCAGCAAGAAACTTGGGTCACTTTGCAAGCGGCGGTAGGGAGGGGTCTGGTGGCGGGATTGCCGTCATCAATTAAGGGATGGAGGCCGCGGTGGTTCTACGTGTCTACGAACGGGGGAGTGGGAGTGCGCACGGTGTAGAGAGTGCCCACCAAGTCTTTGGAGCCAAAGCTGGGGGCCGTAGCGGAGGAGAGGGTGAAAAAGGTGAAGGCATGGAGGAAGAAGGAGGGCGTCAAATGGGACGATCTCGTCCAGCCGTCCGCTTTGTTCGCCGCAGGACTGGGCCCTCAGCCGACCGGTGGAGATCTGGCACTGGCAGAACTAGAGGCGAGAAGGAAGGCGCAAGAGGCGGAGGATCGGACCATTTTTGCCAAAGCCCAAAAGTTCAAAGAAACGCAATTAGGCCCGCCACCAAAACCGGTCGCGAGGGAAAGAATCTGACCGCGCCCCAAACCGCTGGGAGAAAAAGACTTGGGCAGTTTTGAGCCGCGACCACCCCTAGTTGATCCGGTGAAGGAGAGGGCAAACAAGGAGGGGGAGGGTCTGAAGAAGAAGAAGAAGAATAAGAGGGTTGCCCCTGAGGGGGCCTCAGATGCGCCTGGGTCGAAGAGGATGAGGGTTGGTGGGGAGGTTACCCCCATAGCGGAGGAGGCATGGGAGAAGGGAGTAGGGGCAACCTCAGAAAGGGTGGTTACCCCAGAAGTGCATGGGGATGAAGGTCAGGGGGGCCAGGAGGAAGAAAAGCACATGAGTGCCATGCCCAAAATGCAAGTGGAGAGTGGGTCAGCTGACCCTGAGGAGGTGATGGAGCAGCAGCCTAAGGGGGGGCCTGCGCCCCAAAGAGAGGTGGTCAGGCTGAAGCATGCCATCTATCACGCCCCCGCAGTGGCTGGGCGACTGGGGGGGAAGAAAGCCCAGCTAGGACAGCGGCAGATCTTCTCTTGGGGGTAGTGGACGAAGCAGCCGTGCGCTCTGCCACCAGGTTCAATGAGGCTGAGCTGCTAAGGGGGCTGTGCTCTGCCCAAATTGAGGCGACCACTTTAGTAGGGGCTTTGCTGAGAAAGGCGGCGGCTGCAAAAGGTGAAGTGAAGCCTCTGAAGGCCAAGTTGAAGGAGGCGAAGGCCCAACTTGAGAGTTTGAGGAGTGAAACTGTGGGGTGGAGGAGGACCGCACGAAGCGTTTGCGCTAGGGGGTTGGAAGAGGCCCAAAAGGCGAAGAAGATGGAGGTGTTGGCGATCGTGCAGCGCAATGTTACCGCTTGAGCCCATGCTGAGCTGCTCGCGGTTAAGTTGGAGCTAGGGGACGAACGCCGCAAGGTAGTGTCGCTCGAGTTCCAGCTGGCTGGCGAGCAGAAGAAGTTGGGAGATGCTCAAAATGACTGCACAGTCGCCACCGAGCAGTTTGAAGAAGCTATGACCAGCAATGAAGAACTGCGCGCCCAGCAAATCAAAGAAAATGATGAAGCAAACTTGAAGATTGCTGGGCTGCAGAAGGAGCTGGAAGATGAGCGCTAGGGCAATGGAGGAGAAGGCGAGGTTGGAGAAGGAGTTAGAGGAAGAAAAAACTAAGGTAGCCTCTAAAAGGGCAGCATACCCCGACCTGTACGTCGCAGCAGTGGAGCAGTTCAAGGGGTCTGCTGACTTTTAGATGGCGATCGATGCCGCGGTAGCCAGCAACTTGGCGAGAGAGGGGGTTGGGAGGGCTGGCTCGTCGGGAGCGACCACTGGGGGCAGGAGTGAAGCAGAGATGATCCAGAGCTTCTAGCGGTCGGACTTCTACAAGCACGAAATGGCTGAGTTCTGGGACAACGGGTGGAAGATGTTCAAGTGTAAAGCAGAAGAGTTGTTCCCAGACTTAGACTTGAGCGGTGTCAAGATTGACGATGATGACGTGGCCCAGACCCCCCTAGATGAGGGCGTTGAAGAAGAAGACCTTGTGTCAAGTGAGGAAGAATGATGGAAGTAGACAAAATTTGTACTTAGGCCTCGTTTGGAAACCCTCATTTTTAGTCAAAAAGTCAAAACGTTATTATATTAGCCAAAAAGCCAACAACTCATATCAAAAAGTCAAAGATTCTCTTTTCTCTCTACTTTTTGCACATCTTTTCATAAAAAGCCAAAAAGTTATCCCAAACATACTAGTTTTTTTTAGCTTATATTTTAGTCAAATAGCCAAAAAGTTACTAAATTAGCATGTTCCCAAATGAGACCTTAGAGTTTGTTTTTTGTTTTGTTTTGTTTTTGTTTTTGTTTTGTTTTTGTTTTTGTTGTTGTTGTTGTTGTTTTTTTTTTTTTTTTTTTTTTTTTTTTTGAATGACTGTAATAAACCTATGTACAAGTTTGTGAATAAATAAAATTTTGAGTCTTGTTTTCATGCTATTGCTTTTGTTTGTACATCTGAAATGAATGAGAATGGTGACTTGTATAAGGCTTGTGTATAAATCATTGTGAAGTGCAAAATGTGAGGAAAACTCAATGTAAAGTGAAGTTTAAAATGTAAGGCAACCTGAAGAATGTTAAAAATGAAGTTCCGCTTGTAAGAATGTTAAAAATTGAAAGTTTCAAATCATGACCCAAAAGTGGAGTCAGTCTGGCTTGTAAGGGTCCCCAAGAGTGAAGTTTTTAAATGACGGTGTAAGGGTGTTGATAAATGAAAGATTAGTTTGGAATTTGACTAAGTAAAGAATGTTGTAAAAACATAGACCTAGAATTTTGACTAAGTGTGGCCAGTATGCCATAACCGTGAAGTTTGCATGACTGGCCTTGACCGAGCTCTACATCCGTGCTCAGTTTGGGAGAAGTTATGATTAATTGACCCTTCAAGTAATTCAGTAGTTTCAAGTAACTCAGTCTGGCCGAGCTCTTCGGGCTCAGTCTGGCTGAGGCCTTAAGGAACTCAGGCTGGCTGAGCTCGTCATGCTTGGTCTGGCTGAGGCTTGTTATCCTCAGTCTGGCTGAGGCTTGTTATGCTCAGTCTGGCCGAGGCTTTGCATGCTCGGTCTGGCCGAGGCTTTTATTCTCAGTCTGGCTTAGGCTTGTCATGCTCAGTCTGGCCGAGGCTTTGTATGCTCGGTCTGGCCGAGGCTTGTCGTGCTCAGTCTGGCTGAGGCTTTGCATGCTCGGTCTGGCCGAGGCTTTTATGCTCAGTCTGGCTGAGGTTTGTCATGCTCAGTCTGGCTGAGGCTTGTCATGCTCAGTCTGGCTGAGGCTTGTCATGCTCGGTCTGGCCGAGGCTTGTCATGCTCCGTCTGGCTGAGGCTTGTTATGCTCAGTTTGGCTGAGGCTTTGTATGCTCGGTCTGGCCGAGGCTTGTCATGCTCAGTTTGGCTGAGGTTTTGCATGCTCGGTCTGGCCGAGGCTTGTCGTGCTCAGTCTGGCTGAGGCTTTGCATGCTCGGTCTAGCCGAGGCTTTTATGCTCGGTCTGGCTGAGGCTTGTCATGCTCAGTCTGGCTAAGGCCTTGTATGCTCGGTCTGGCCGAGCTCTTCGTGCTCAGTTTGGCTGAGGCTTTTTGTGCTCAGTCTGGCTGAGGCTTTTTGTTGCTCAGTTTGGCTGAGGCTGCAATCAAAGCGTTATTGGAATACCACAGATAACTGAAATACAAGCTTGCTGTCATACAAAATGTAGCCCATTGGATCATAAATTTACACCATATGAGGAGAAAATGAGAACATTCAAGTGTGCAGATTGTCAAAAAGAACATACAGCAATTGGACAATACAAAAGTATAACTTTTATTGAAAATAGCGCTTCAAATGCTCAGCGTTCCAAGGATGGGGGAGGTCTCGACCTTCCATGTCCTGAAGTCGGTAAGTGCCTGGACGTGGTCTGGCTTTCACAACGTAAGGCCCCTCCCACTTGGCTGCCAGTTTGCCCTCAATTGGATTTTTGGTGGCAAGGGTTACTTCTCGCAAAACAAGGTTCCCCACGGCGAATTCCCTCAGTTTGACCTTGCGGTTGTAGTGTGTTCTCATTTTCTGTTGGTAGGAGGCCCGTCTGACAGTGGTGGTTTCTTGGAGTTCTTTGATCAGATCTAGGTCTGCCCAACGCAGCTCTTTAGTTAGTTTTGGATCTGGATATAGAAGCCTTGGGGTGGGCAGACCGATTTCCACTGGGATGACTGCCTCAGCGCCATATGTTAAGCGAAAAGGGATCTCCCCAGTAGGAGTTCGGGCAGTAGTGCGGTAGGCCCAAAGTACATTCAGTAATTCCTCAGCCCAGAGTCCCTTAGCAGCTTCCAGTTTAGTTTTGATGATCTTCAGAAGAGAACGGTTGGTGACCTCAACTTGGCCATTGGCTTGGGGATGGCCTGGAGAGGAGAAGCATGGCTGGATTTGGAGCTCTGCGCAAAATTTCCTGAACTTGGCATTGTCAAATTGTTTACCGTTGCTGGAGACGATGGCTTGAGGAATGCCAAATCTGTAGACGATCGACTGCCAGATAAATCTGGTTGTGTTCCGCTCGGTAATTGTAGCAAGGGGTTCTGCTTCCACCCATTTAGTGAAGTAATTGATGGCGACAATGGAGAATTTGGTTTGGCCTCGGCCAGTGGGCAATGGGCCAACCAGGTCGATTCCCCATTTGGCGAATGGGTAGGGACTGCAGAGTGTGATCAATTCTGTAGGAGGACCATAGGGGATGTTGGCAAAGCGTTGGCACTTATCACACTTGAGCACGAAGTCTGTCGCATCTTGCTTGAGAGTGGGCCAGAAATAACCAGTGCGAAGTATTTTGTGGGCTAAGGACCTGCCACCCGAATGATTGCAACATACGCCCTCATAGATTTCTCTCATCACATAAGTCGCCTGAGCAGGGTTGAGGCATCTGAGGTATGGGCGTGAAAAGCCCCTCTTGTACAAAAGACCATCGACAAGAGTGTAATTGGACAACCGGACCCTGACTTTGGTGGCCTGCTGTTTGTCATCTGGTAGTTCCCCCGTTGTCAGAAATGGAAAGATGTCGGACGCCCAGGGGATAGGTTCATTTTGGAGGAAGTGGACCGCTTGCTGGTCGGGGGATATGGCAGGTGCGTCAGGTATTCGAGGCGAACACCGTGGTTGAGATCTGACTGGTCTGCAGAGGCTAATTGAGCCATCTCATCTGCCTTGGAATTTTTCACCCGAGGGATATGCTGGATGTGGAAAGTATTGAAGAGACGAGCAAAGGGGAGTGCAAGATCCCTATAAGCCTACATTGTGTCGTCCCTGGCCTCGAATTCCCCCATAATTTGTCTGACAATAAGCTGGGAGTCACTGAACACTCGGGTATGGCTGGCACCAATGTCTCTGGCTAGACGGAGACCTGCTATCAATGCCTCATACTCGACCTCATTATTGCTTGCATCGAACAAGAAGCGGAGAGAACATTTGAAATAACCACTGTCAGGATCGGTGAGGATGAGACC
Source organism: Camellia sinensis (assembly GCF_055761805.1). NCBI lineage: Eukaryota > Viridiplantae > Streptophyta > Magnoliopsida > Ericales > Theaceae > Camellia > Camellia sinensis. Next base: position 20,015,382 of record NC_138965.1, on the reverse strand, counting down.
AGCCCCACTGCCTTCTTTGCGGGATGATCCGTCGACGTTGAGGGTCCAAAAGTGGGGGTCTTCTGGCTCGGTAGGGATCGGTGGAGGTTGAGGAGTTGTAGTTGGGGTGAGGTTAGTGAATTCCAGGATGAAGTCGGCAACAACCTGTCCCTTAATTGCTATCCGAGGCCGGTAGGAGATATCAAACTGGCTGAGTTCGACGGACCATTGCATAAGCCTGCCAAAAAGCTCTGGTTGCTGCATTATCTTCTTCAACGGTTGGTCAGTGAGGACCACAATGGAATGGGCTTGGAAGTAAGGGCGGAGTCGTCTGGAGGCGGTGACCAAGGCCAAGGACATTTTTTCTAACAATGGGTAGTTCTGTTCCCCCCTCCGAAGAGCCTGACTGATGTAGTAAACCGGTCGCTGGACAGATCTGTCTTCTCTAACGAGTGTTACACTGACTACAATATGTGACATGGCTAGATAGAGGAAAAGGGGTTCACTCGTGATGGCTTGAGAAAGTAGAGGGGTTAGCCATGCACTGTTTCAACTGTTGAAAGGCCTCTTCAGATTCTGCTGTCCACTCAAAAGTTTACCGAAGGACTTTGAAGAAGGGGAGGCACTTGTCCGTTGCTCGGGAAATGAAGCGATTGAGGGCGGCCACTTGACCAGTAAGCCTCTGAACCTCCTTGACTGTTCTAGGTGACTGCATTTCGATTAGGGCCTTGATCTTTTTGGGGTTAGCCTCGATGCCCCGCTGACTGACCATGAACCCCAAAAGCTTCCCAGATCCTACGCCGAAGGCACATTTTTCCGGATTGAGCTTCATCTGGTACTTGCGCAGGGTGGCAAAGGTTTCTCGCAGGTCGACCAGATGATCGGTGGAGAGCTTGCTCTTGACCAGTACGTCATCGACATATACTTCTATGTTTCGGCCTATCTGATGATGGAAGACGGCATTGACCAACCGTTGGTAAGTGGCCCCGGCATTCTTTAACCCAAATGGCATCACATGGTAATGGTAGGTGCCTCGGTCGGTGATGAAGGAAGTGTGCTCCTGGTCAGATGGGTGCATCAAGATTTGGTTGTATCTAGAGAAGGCATCCATGAAACTGAGCATTTGATGACCGGTCGTGGCGTCGACTAGTAGATTTATGCAAGGGAGAAGGTAGCTGTCCTTGGGGCAAGCTCGGTTAAGGTCGGAGTAGTCGACACAGAGTCGCCAATTACCATTGTTTTTTCGAACCAGAACCACATTCGACAGCCATCTAGGGTAGTCCACATTAGTGATAAACTGTGCCTCAAGGAGTTTGTCTACTTCAGAAGCAATAAGATTATTGCGTTCCGGGTGAAAAATGCGCTGCTTCTGGCGGATAGGTCGGAAATTGGGCTCAACACTGAGACGGTGGCTGATGAATGAGGGATCAATACCCGGCATTTCGGAGTGAGTCCAGGCAAACATGTCATTGTGCTCAATCAGGAGGGCGGTGAGGTCGGTGTTGGCCTGGGGGGACAATTGGCTGCCAATCTTGGTAGTTTTTGCTGGGTTGGTGGGGTCAATAGAGACCTCGATAAGCTCTTCCACTGGTTCCCCCCTGACCAATTCATCATCGTCCTTGACGTCAAGTCCTTCAATGATCATGGTTTCCTTAAGCTTAACTTCTTTAAGTGAGGCAACATAGCATTCTCTGGCTACATTCTGCTCTCGCCTGACTGTGCCGACCCCTAGATCGGTGGGGAACTTGACGGCAAGATGGAAGGTGGAGGTGATGGCTTGGAAGGTGTTTAGGGCAGTGCGGTCAAGGATGATGTTGTAAGCAGAGGGGCAGTCGACAACGAGGAAGGTGAGCAGCTTTGTGGTCTGCCTGGGGTACTCGCCAATTGTGATAGGAAGATCGATGGAGCTGATAGAGTTCACCTAGTCGCCAGTGAAACCGACCAAAGAGGTTTGGAGGGGAGACAGACTTTCTTTTCTAATCTTGAGCTGGCGGAAACAATTGAGGAAGATGATGTCTGAAGAGCTGCCGTTGTCGACGAGAACCCGTCTGACCTTGTAATTGGAGAAGAGGGCGGAAATGACAAGAGGGTCGTCATGAGGATAACGAATGCCTGTGCAGTCGGCGTCCGTAAAGGTAATAGCTCGGTCCACTGCCTGGGGTGTTTGGAGGGTTGATCTAATGTGGCAACTTCTTTGTCTGAGCCTTGCCTTATTTTCCTGAGTTCTGTCCGTTGGGCCGAGTGGGATGGTCCTCCGTACACAAGTCCACCGGAAATAACTCTAATTTCTCCAACAGGTGGGGCGGGATTACCTTGTGCCCGAGGTTGCTGTGGAGGGCGATCATGGCCTTGGTTAGGTTGGGCTGGCTGCTGGGGAGGGGTGCGTCGGCGGTTGTTTCTGATGGGCTCAGTCCTTTGCCTTTGCTGAGGACGGGTATCCGTGAACTGACTAAGACGTCCCTGACGTATTAAGGTCTCGACCTGATCTTTAAGGTTAACATAGTCATCGGTATTATGGCCGTGGTCTTGGTAAAAATGACAATATTTGGACTGGTCTTTCCGATTTGAGAGGGTTCGTGATGGTTGGGGCCATTTGAGGGGGTAATCCTGCTGGATCTGATTGAGGACTTATTCCATGAGGGAATTAAGGGGTGTGTACCGCTCGAACCGACCGGGCAGTTAGGCTGGTGCCGACCGGTCGGCCTAGGGGGATCGATCGATAAAATGCGGAGTTTGGTTATTGTACAGGGTGTTTTTGGCTTCTAAGTCTTTTCGCTTTTCTCGGGAGGTCGGATTTTTTGTTGTAGGGTCTTAGCGAGCGGCAAGGGACTCTTCTGCGTTCATGTATTTTTGGGCTTTGGAGAGTAGGGCTACCATGGAGGTCGGGGGATTTTTTGAGAGGGAGAAAAAGAAATCAGATGACCGTAGGCCGACCATGAAAGCCGTAAGGATGACCTTTTCATCGTTTCCATTACCTGCAAGGCTTCAGTGTTGAAGCGGGTAACGAAACTGCGCAGCGACTCCCCCTCGGTCTTGCGGATATTGAGGAGTTGGGTTGTTGGACGTCGCTGGCGCTGGGCTCCTATGAAATGGTTGAGGAAGGAGTCACTGAGGTGCTGGAAAGTGGAGACGGAGTCTGCTGGGAGTTGACTAAACCAAAGTCGAGCCGACCCCTTGAGTGTTACGGGAGAAAGCCCGACACATGATTTCGTCGGGGAATGCATGGAGGATCATGAGGGTTCTGTAGGTCTCCAAGTGCTCGACTAGATCTGTTGTACCGTCGAAAGAGTCGATGGTGGGCATTTTGAACTTAGGAGGGAGAGGTTTGTTTCTGATGGAGGCAACAAACGGGGAGTTGGCTGTGGTAGATGGTTTATGTTGTATGTTCTGCATGACCCCTTGGAGTTGGAGCTTCATGGCTCGGAGTTACGCGTCTCAGAGAGGGATGTTGTCACCACCGGAGGGCAACGGGGGCTGGACGCTGCTGGCCTCTCCTTCAGGGATTGGTGCCGGGATCGATAGTTGTGGGCCCCGGGGTGACAGGTTTATACCTTGGAGAAGGGGTTGCAAGCCTTCTCAGTTGGGTGGATTAGGCTGCGGGATAGTATGGCCCGGGGCTTGTTATTGGTTGGGAGGAATATCTGGAGGTGGTAGAGGGGGCACAGGAAGGTTTCTTTGGAGTAGAGCATTAATCAGGGCTTGGTTTTGCTCGACAATGCAGTTAATGCTGTTGGTAAGCTCGATGAAATATTGTGGTGGGTTGTTTGGATTGGGGAGGTCAGTCTGATGGTCGGCAGCATTATGGTGAGAAGCCATGGATCTAGCCGTGACCATACACTTTGATGGGTAGTAGGAAATGGTTATTGGGACAAGGTCTCCGACGACAATGAGCACAACTGGCGCGCGGAGCAAAGCTTTCCCACAGACGGCGCCAACTGATGATACAGTTTATGATGGTAGAACGGGTCGAACTGATCCACGCTCCTTAAGCCTATGTCCGAATGACTAAGCCCACCTGAACACCTGCACAAGAGTTCAACGGGGAACGGGGAGTCCCCCAGCGAACCCTCCGACGAGCAAGTAGAGAGAGAAGTGGAGTGTAGAGATGGAATAGAGATAGAAATGCTTAACCTTCTACATGTCTTTGACGTCTGCTTATATCCTTTGGTAATCATTACATTGTCTCTTTCGACCTGTCACCTTGGCCGAAAGTCTATGTTGTAGCTTACCTTGTTCAAGGTGAGGGTGTGTTGTCCCGACGGAGAGGGGTTATCGCAATAAATGTTGTAAGGGGGCCTCATTAATGGCGATGCGCAGTGGCAATAACTTTGCAGATCTTTGTCTGCCGATGTGACTTGCCCTTTTCTCGTCATGTGTCTTGATGTCATTGGTTCTAATTGCTACATGAAGCTTCGGCAGTGCTGAGTTTCAACATTTGAGATATGTGTTGGGCCCTAAATGGTGAGCTCTAATCTTTATGGACTTACCCATGTCATTAGAGACTTATCCCGTCATTAATTTTAAAATTTAGAAATTAATTAACGAGCACACAAACTGATATAAACACCTAATTAACAACAAAATGAAAAAATAAAATGTAAAGTGGGCTGGCCCTCCAAGGCATTGAAGTCATTAGTCAAAAAACACACACAAGAGAGAGGAGTTGCGGGTAAAAGAAGGATTGTGCTTGCAGTTTTTCGTGCACGTGGACCAGAAGTCTTATTATTTGTCTACCTTTCTATATCACTCTCTTCTCTTGTCCTCCAAGATTGCAATTTATATTATTATTTTACCATTCTATTTACCTTTGTTTCAATCTAGGGGAGTTGCGGGTAAAATCAAACATGGTGAATATGTTGGTGATGTTTTTTTTTTTTTTTTTTTTTTTTTTTGACTTTTTTAGTTGTATACAAAAATGTGAAACTTTATTTAGGCCCTGGTTTGACAAATTTTCTAGACTAAATAATTACAAAAGGATAAAAAAAAAATCAAAAAAAGTAAAAAAGTAAAAAAGTAAAAAATCAACAAAAAAAAATTTCTCATTTCAAATTCAAAAAGTCAAATAAAAAAATCAAATAAACAAAAAAGTTTTAGATTAAAAAAATCAAAAAAACTAACTAAAAAATCATTAACAAAGGACCCCTAATGTTTTATCTGAAATTTCTATTTTACCCTTACTTTTGTTATATGCAAAAAGTTGATATAAGAATATTTTGTTATATGCAAAAAGTTATAAGAATATATTATCATTGTGCCAAAATGGACTCATCATCTGTCTCTCTCTCTCTCTCTCATCCCAATCTAATAGTGGTCAAGTTGCTTAGTAGTCTCTTTGGCTTCTTCACTTGCTTCCTCTACTGTATCTTCTTCTTATTCTTCTTCGTCTTCCTCCTTGGTTTTCACTAAATTACGTTCCACCCCGTTTCTGGGTCTCTCTTTTGCACTCACACCCCTGTGTTCTCGTAGAGCGAAACGCATGGCTCACTCTCTCACTCGTGCCACTCTCGGCCTCACTCATCCTTCTCCAATCGAACCCCGCAAGGTCTCTCTCTCTCTCTGAATTATTGTATATTCATTCTAAACTCGCAGGGATTTGAGTTGTATTACTATGAATAGATGATATTGGTTTATGGGTTTATAGGAGGGGTGCAACTTGGGCGGCCTCAACCCGAGCAATCCGAACTCAGCCAGAATTTTTTTAGGACTTAGATAAGATATTTTTGAATTACGGGCTTGGGCAAAAATTCAAAAGTCCGAATTAAATTTGGACGGGTTTGGGCAAAGACGTCAAACAACCCGCGTAACCGAAGCCCGAATTATACATATATAGACATATAAAAATATTAAATATATATATAAATTATTAGCCATTATATGATATTAAAATAATTTAGATTATTAAATTATATTGAATATATATTATTATATATACGAATAACATAAATTTTTTTTTTTTATTTTCACTCATAAATTGTAAGGACTCTTATAGCGGCATATCTCTTACATTATATAAATTATTTGTTTTGGTGGTATTAATGATTTTCTATATAAAAAAATGTAAATAGAGTCAAATTTTAATAATTTAATAATGTAGCTGGAAAAAAAAAAACAAAATTCATTTATAATTCGAGCAATTCGGGTAACTCGGGTCGAGCTTGGACAAGCAACTTCGAGTTACAATTCGGGCCTGGGCAAGTCTCAGCACAACTTGGGCTGGGCTTGAACAACCTCCAAACCCGCCCGAGTTGCACCCCGAGTTTATAATTGTATTTATTATAAAATTTCACAATTGTTATCATTTGGCTTGATTATTGATATTTATTTTATGGGTTTTTTTTTTTTGTGTGTGTGATCAAGTTGATGAAAAAATGGCTAAAAGTTGCTTCAACCATTTCATCAAGTTTGTATCAAATCAAGGGAAAGGCAATTTCTTCACCAAATCAAGGATGAATTAAGTTCATCACCAAATTTCCAATAGTCAATATTTTTACTCAATTTTGATCATTTTTTTCAAAAAAAATAAAAAATAAAAAATAAACTAAGGATTGGAGATGGTTTTGTTTCATAAAATAAATCATGTTTTAAGGATAAGTTTGGAATTTTTCAAACAGATTTTGATTAAAAAAAGATTTAAGGTTTTAACCAAATTTTTACTCAAATTTGATGAATAAAGATTGGATGGATGCCATTAGTTCATTGTATACATGTCTTTTTTACTGATGTTGTTTTAACATAGAGTGTGTGATTAAGTGATACAAAATGCTTGTTTATGTGTGTTTGTGAAAACCCTGAAAGATCTCTTTTGCTGCAAAAGAGATTGATTTGGTGGAATGGAAAGGAGATATACTTGCAGTGGGTGTTACAGAAAAAGACATGGCCAAAGACGAAAACTCAAAATTCCAAAACTCAATTTTGAAGAAACTTGATTCCCATTTGGGGGGTTTGTTGGCTGAAGCTTCTTTGGAAGAAGATTTCACTGGTAAAGCGGGACAGTCAACAGTTCTCAGGCTTCCAGGTCTTGGCTCGAAGAGGATTGGGTTAATTGGGCTTGGACAGTGTGCTTCAACTACAACTGCCTATAGCAGTCTTGGCGAGGCCGTTGCTGGGGCAGCAAAGGCTGCTCAGGCAAGTAATGTGGCCATTGTGCTCGCCTCTTCTGAGGGGCTCTCTGCTGACTCAAAACTCAGTACTGCTTCAGCTATAGCATCTGGTATTTGTTTCTTCTATTTTCTGTTTTTTCCTTTGTTAGAACTTAGATTTGAATTTGATACATAATGCTTGCTTGGACATATAATGGGGGTTAAGCTTGGTGGAATGACTTGAAATGATAGGAACTGTGCTGGGGATTTATGAAGATAATAGGTTTAAGTCAGAATCAAAGAAGCCAGCACTTTCATCTGTGGATATTCTTGGTCTTGGAACTGGACCTGAGGTCGAGAAAAAGCTTAAGTATGCGGAAGATGTTTGCTCTGGGATAATTTTAGGGAAAGAGCTGGTAAATGCACCCGCCAATGTGCTCACCCCTGGTTTGTAATCTTATACTTCTATTCTTCTCTTCTGTACTTTATAATTGTATCGTGTAGTTTAGTGTAGTCTCCCTTCATATTGTGCTTTTAATGCATTTGTATAACCTTTGATTTACCATGCTAGTATGCTCAAGGGTCATAATTTTTTGGTGGTTCGACTTTTGCTTCTATCAGTCTATTGGTATTTGCCAGAGTATGCTGATCTTCGCTATTGATTGTATTTGATCTCTTATACCTCAGGAGTACTAGCTGAAGAGGCTTCAAAAATTGCCACCATGTACAGCGAGGTTTTTTCTGCAACAATTTTGGATGCAGAGCAATGCAAAGAATTGAAAATGGGTTCCTACCTTGGTGTCGCTGCTGCTTCAGCAAATCCTCCACATTTCATCCATTTATGTTACAAACCACCAAGTGGGCCTGTTAAAGCCAAGTTGGCTTTGGTCGGAAAAGGGTTGACTTTTGACAGGTGATAACATATTTCCAGAATTATATATTTTGCATTTCAGTCATCTATTGGAATGAGATAACTGGTGCTGTCATTTTTGGGAAATGTATGTAGATGAACACTGTATCTATTGAATTGAGGTTCTCTGTCGCAATATTATTATGAGCCAGGTTGAATAGCGACTCACTTTTTCGGTGTCTTTAGTACCCGTTCTCTCTGTTTTCTCTCTGCCCGTGCCTATTGCAATTGTAATTGAATTGGCATTCATTAAAAAAAATATAAATAAGGTGTGAATGATCAAATATCTGTTTTTTCTCGCTGTATGTGTACATGGGTTATTGAATATTTATTTGTTACAATTGTAGTGGTGGCTACAACATCAAGACAGGACCAGGCTGTATAATTGAGCTCATGAAATCTGATATGGGAGGTTCAGCAGCAGTTCTGGGTGCAGCAAAAGCTCTTGGTGAAATTAAACCTGCAGGAGTAGAGGTTAGTTATTTTTTATTGAACTTGATGTTGCTTTTCCGTTGACGTTGTTGTGGTGAGGAACCTTATCCTAATAACATTCCGTTTGTTTCGGAGGAAAACATTTTCCAGCGGAATTTCCAGAAAACCTTTTTTTATATTTGGTTGCGTTGCTGGAACTAATGTACTATTGTTTGTATTAGTAGTAGTGTTGGTGATGCGACGGAGGTGGTGTGGTGGCAGCGGCAGTGGCAGTGTGGTAAAATTGATAAGATTGTAGTCCGGAAAATATTTTCCACTAGCATTGGTAGTGTGGTGGCATTGATAAGACTTTTGTCCAAAAAACGTTTTTCACCATTTAAAAGTGGAAACCATTTTCCACCCAAATAAGCTTGTTTTCCGTTGACCGTGGAAAATGTTTTCTGTTGATTTTAATTTTCTATTATACCAAAAATGCTAGAAAATGTGGTAAACATTTTCCGGCTCCCAGACAGAGTGTGAGTTCCGTTGCATGGTCCCCCACCCAGAGTGGTTATTTATGTCTTTGACTTTCAAGCTCCGTGCAACTCAGATTGGTAGTCCATACAGTTTTGGTTTAGTAAAGTCATGTTTTACTCGCAGGTTCATTTCATTGTTGCAGCTTGTGAGAATATGATAAGTGGAACTGGTATGAGGCCTGGAGACATTGTCACAGCCTCAAATGGAAAGACAATTGAGGTAATTTTCTTCAGTTTTCTGAAAATGGACATCTGTTAATCAGCTTATGAGAGGATTAAATGACTTAATTTGTCTTGTTGAATTTCACTTGTGTTTGTTTGTCATACTTTTTTCACAAAACAAGTTTTTTCTTGAATGGCTTATATATATGATTTCGCCCGCCTTAATTGTTTTTCCATTAAATTTCCTGCTAAATAAACAAGTAATAAGTTTGTTTTCGTTGGTTGTGTTGTATCAGTGTTGTGAATGACTTGCCTGAATGATAAAAGAAAATTTAGGGGGAATTTGAAATGTACTGTTTCTTTTTCTTATATATGTATATATCTTATATGACTTATGTCTATAAATATTAATTTTTTTAGGCAAGTAACATGTAAGGCTTCAATCATATAGAGAGAAAAGAAGGGAGAGAAACATGGTAGAGTACAATAATTGTACCAAAGATGTTGAGTGGGAGAGGGTGTCCTTTATTTGAAACTCTTGCCCATGTGAACCAAAACTCATCTCCAACTTGTAAGGGGAAGTAAGTAGGGTTTGTTTTCCTAAAGAAGTAGAAATTAAACTATATTGCACTTTAACAAAAGGAAAAAAAAAAGGTTCAAGATGAAGAAGATGATGTAAAGACAATTGGAAGAAGTCAATTCTCAAATGACATTTTCCAAATGGATCTAAATAAGTAGTTTAAATTGTACAATTTTTGTCACTACCATACAGTATTGTACTTGTATTGTTGGACAAGTTAAGTTTCACTTGAGATTTTTCCTTTTCTTTTATCCTTTATGAATTTCTGTTTAAACATTAATGTACTAATCAAAAGTGTTATACTGGCTTCAATGTATTGCAGGTCAACAACACTGATGCGGAAGGCAGACTTACACTGGCAGATGCTTTGGTATATGCCTGTAACCAAGGTGTAGAGAAGGTATATAAACATCATGACAAATGCACTTTATTTAGCAAAATTATAGATTTATTGTTTTTGGTTTATTTAAATTTTCCTTATTTTGTTGAAATTAATCTGTTTTCTGAAACATCAGTTCTCTGTTATGTAATACCAGAGCCCTTCAGAGTTTATATGGATAAAATAGAGACATGCCATTTTAGAATTGTGTATTGTGATGATAAATCAATTGGTGGTTCATTTTCCCAACTCTTTTTGGAAGAGTTTGCTTTGCTCTATTTTAGAAAGTTCAGTTTGTCTGTTAAGTTGTGATGACACTATGATCAATTGTTTTGCAGATAGTTGACATAGCAACTTTAACTGGGTTCTGCAGAATTGCTCTTGGACCCTCAATTGCAGGTACATGCTTTTGAATTTCTTATAAGAAAAAAAAAATATCCCTATCTTGGTGATGAATTTTGTATGTGGAAATAATATCCCAGCTTGGAATCTTTTTTGTTTTGAGAATCATGCAGAACATGTTGTGACATCTGAAAATAATAATAATAATAATAAATTAAAAAAATAAATTCATTGAGAATTAGAACGATGCTTTCATGATATCATTTGAATTGTTGAATAGTACATACTGTCAGGATTCCTTCAGAAAATTCAGAAATTTATTGCAATGGCTTGTTGAACAATTTTTGAAATTTTTAGATTTACTTTGGCATTATCTTTACATAGCTGCCATTAATATGGTGCCTTAATACATACTACAATCACACTTGACAGAAAAAACAACCAATTCTAAAACTTGAGTCATCGTTTTGACAATCTTTCTCTTGATGGAATTCGTATCTTTAATAATAAACAGGTATCTTTACACCGAGTGATGAGCTTGCAAAGGAGGTACTTGCAGCTTCAGAGGCCGCTGGGGAAAAACTTTGGAGGATGCCTTTGGAGGATAGTTATTGGGAGTCTATGAAATCAGGAGTAGCCGATATGGTCAATACTGGCGATCGTGAAGGTGGTGCCATCACTGCAGCCCTTTTCTTGAAACAGGTAATGCCACTGACCATTCTAATTGTTTGTTTCTACTTTTATGATGGGGCATCGTTTTAAATAACAATATCAGGATATATATTGGTATTGGCATATACCAGTCAATATTAGATAGTATCTACTAATATATTGACGAATAACGGTATTAAAAAACCAAAATCTAGATACGTAAAGGGTGATCCGATATTTAAAACCGAGTCAGGAGTTTATGCTGTATTGTGTAATGGAAGGTTTCCCTCCTTGTTCTTGATCTTGTTCTTTTTCTTTAAAAGGAATAATGCGTGCCACATTGGACTCAAATCGGTTTAATGGGCAAACTGCAAGAAATTTATTTTGCTGTCTAGTAAATCCATGAGGCTCATAGTACAACTGGTGTTGAGTCAGTGTCAGTGTTTGGAAAAGATCATCTGAAAGCTTACTTTCAGAATGTAACCTGCAATTTGGGAAATATTGTTTACAAATGGATGAGCCAATTTGTCATAGTGTTGATGTGCCTAAAAGCAACCCATTTGGCATGCCCACCATATGAGATGTTGCTGGGTACCTCTGGATTTCTAGCCATTTTTGTGTGTGCTTTATTTATGTCGCGGGAAGCCCTATTGATAATCTATGAAGTATGGATATTTCAGCAAACATGTCGGCCTTATTTGGTATAACTCTCAAAATACAATTTTTGAAAAAAAATTTCAAAATTTTGTTTGGTTGAAAATTTTTTTAAAAAAAATTCCAAGATCACTTTCTCTCTCTTACACATCAATCGATCACTTTTTCTCTTTTATCTGTCCTTCTCAATCACTTTTTCACTTACACACATTTATTCAATTACAATAAAATATCAAATCATTCCAAATTCTCATATTCCAAAACTATTTCCAAAATATACAACCAAACAAACCAAAAAAATTTCTAAATTCTTTCTCCAAGATTTTTTTAAAAATATTTATCTCTCAAAACCAAAACGAACACACCCGTCATATCTAGTACCGGATAGATATTTTTGCATATGTACTAGATACACGAAGTATGTATCCAAATTTTTTCATTTTAATTTTTGCCTTAGAGCATCTCCAACGGTTCACCTAATTTTTCACCAAATTTGAGTAAAAAAATGACCATTTTCTCAATTTGATACAGAATGCTCCAATGATTGATTTTCATCAAATATGCTCCAGGGACAATCGGTTGGTCGACTGGCTACCAGTAAGGCAAAAATTTTTTTTTTTTTTTTGAATTGTTTGAACCCACCTATTTGAACTGTTTGAACCTTTTAGTGGTCGACCGGTAAGGCAAATTTTTTTTTTTGAATTGTTTGAACCTACCCATTTGAACTGTTTGAACCTTTTTGTGGTCGACCGGTTGGTCAACCAGCCGGGCAACCGGCTGGTTGATCGGTTCCTCTCCTCCAACGGTCACAAACAGTAATTTGCTGAAATCTTTATCCTGTTCTCAGTTTAATGATTTTTTTGTTCAATTCTCAATTTGATACCAATTTGGTGAAACCGTTGGAGCTTCAAAAAGTGATTTTTTCACCAAATTTCAAATTTGATGCCAGGTTTGGTGAACCGTTGGAGATGGTCTTACCTTAGTAAATTAGTATGTATCCAAGTCGTATCTTAGCCGAAATAGTATTTTCTTCTATATAGAAATGAAGTTAGTTTATTGGACTTCTTTTAAAAATTAAGCTTTGATTTGTAAATTATTTAAGATAATGATGTTTAATTTTGGTTTATACCGTACTTTTGGCGTTAAATGTGAAATGTATGTTGGGTCTTAACTGAATTAAATTATTTAACTAATTTTTGCATTAATTCAAATTAAAAATAAATATTTTTTTTACAAAACGTACCAAGTTGTACCCATAGCTTGTTTTTAAAAATATTTTTTATTATAGATTTTACTATATATACCCATATCATACCAATACTCATATCAGAGAATACCTAATATATATCACAAAATGGTTTACATATCACGCGCAATATACGTGCTAACTCAAATGATGACAATTTTTGCTCTTTCCGAATATATATTTTTGTTTGAAGTTCAAATTTGTTCATGCTGGTTAGAAGTAGACCTCGGAATTCTTCATTGTTGTTTGTTTTCTATGTTTTTATGTAATTTTTTTTTTCTTTTTTTTTTTGGGGGGGGGGGGGCAGTTTGTTGATGACAAGGTTCAATGGATACATATTGACATGTCTGGACCTGTCCGAAATGAAAAGAATAAAACTGCAACAGGATTTGGCATTTCGACTCTGGTGGAATGGGTTCTCAAAAACTCTTCTTAGATCTCTGTTTCTGTTTCTGTTTGGGGCGAGAAGAAAATCTGTATGGGGTTGTTTGCACTGAGATCCTCACTTTTGTATGAATATGAAAAATACTATAATAATTTTAATATATGAAAAAGGGAAGTAATGGGCTGTGGCATTGGTTGTTTGGAAGCTTGTTTCAGTAAATTTTAACTGTTCACTTCTATCTTTTCAAAAAATTAAAAAAACAAAACAAGTTTCTCTTTACACTGAAGGTTTTTTATTATTTCTTTTTTGGTAGTCTGAAATTTGACATGTTGAATTTCTGTTTTTTGGTTTGGTTTGGTTTGGTATGTGTTGTTTATGAAATACCCTTGAGTTTGCTAGAGTTAATTACAAGTTTTTGTAAGATTCCTGAAAGCTTTTTTGTATCTTGTATATTCAATGTGTGAATGATTACAATCAGACCTTAGATTATATAGCCCTAAATCCTAAACCAAAAGGGAGAATATAATTATGCCTCTAATAGGACTTTAACACAACCATACCTCTAATAGGACTCTAATTTGTACAACCACAATCATGCCTAATTTGGAAAATAATAGAAAATAAACAATATATTCTCACACCCCCGCTCAAACTCAAGGTGTTTTAGCAGAAAACACTGAGAGTTTGCTAAGAAGAAACTGAAACCGAGTGGTAGTGTGAGTCTTGGTGAAGAAGTCCGCAAGTTGTAAAGCCGAAGGGATGAAAGGAAGCGAGATAGAAGCAGACTGCAGATGTTGGCGAACAAAGTGACAATCAATCTCAATATGTTTCTTCCGCTCATGAAAGACAGTATTGTGAGCAATCTGAACAGTACTGCGATTTTCACAGTGGAGAGAGGTTGGAGAAGACTGAGAGACACCCAAATCAGACAAGAGACAACGAAGCCAAACAATCTCAGCAGTGGCATGAGCCATAGCACAATACTCAGCTTCAGTAGTAGAGTGAGCAACGACTGATTGTTTCTTGCTCTTCCAAGAGATTAAGGAATCTCCAAGAAACATACAGAAACCAGACGTAGACTTACGATCAGTAACATCACCAGCCCAATCAGAGTCAGCATAGGCCACCAAGTCCATAGAGGAAGTAGAGGACAACAATAAGCCCTGAAAGATAGATAGCGAAACGCCTGTCCCCCCTCCAAACCCCTTTGGTCGGTTTCACTGGAGACCGGGTGACCTCCATCGGCTCCGTCGACCTCCCCATCACCATCGGCGAATACCCACGGCAGACTACCAAGTTGCTCACTTTCCTTGTGGTCGACTATCCCTCTGCCTATAAGATCATCCTTGGTCGCACCGCCCTCAACGCCTTTCAAGCTGTCACTTCAACCTACCACCTCGCCATAAAATTTCCCACCGACCAGGGGGTCGGGACAGTACGGGGGGAGCAGACCATAGCCAGGGAATGTTATGTTGCCTCACTCAAGGAAGTCAAGCTGAAGGAGGCCATGATCATTGAAGGACTTGACGCTCGAGATGAGGATGAGCTGGTCAGAGGCGAACCGGTGGAGGACCTCGTTGAGATTCCCATCGATCCCACCAACCCAATGAAAACCGCTAAGATCGGCAGCTAGCTATCTCCACAAGCTAAGGCCGACCTTACTGCCCTTCTGACCGAGCACAATGATGTATTCGCCTGGACTCACTCAGATATGCCAGGCATCGACCCTTCTTTCATAACTCATCGTCTCAGCATTGAACCTCATTTCCGACCTTACCGCCAGAAGCAACGCGTCTTTCATCCAAAGCGCGATACTCTTATAGCCGCAGAGGTCAACAAACTCCTTGAGGCCCAATTCATCAAAAATGTCGACTACCCTAAATGGTTGTCAAACGTGGTCCTCGTCCGCAAGAACAATGGCAAATGGCGACTCTGTGTCGATTACTCTGACCTGAACCGAGCTTACCCCAAAGACAGCTATCCTCTGCCCCGCATAGATCTGCTGGTCGATGCCACGGCCGGTCATCAAATGCTCAGCTTCATGGATGCTTTCTCTGGCTACAACCAAATCCTGATGCACCCGTCCGATCGGGAACATACATCCTTTATCACCGACCGAGGTACCTACCATTACCAAGTAATGCCATTCGGATTGAAGAACGCTGGGGCCACCTACTAACGGTTGGTCAATACCGTTTTCCATCACCAAATAGGTCGGAATATGGAAGTATGCGTCGACGACATGCTAGTCAAGAGCAAACTCTCCACTGATCACCTGATCGACCTGCGGGAGACCTTCGCCACGCTATGCAAGTACCAAATGAAGCTCAACCCAGAGAAATGCGCCTTCGGCGTAGGATCTGGGAAGTTTCTAGGTTTTATGGCCAGTCAGCGGGGCATTGAAGCTAACCCTGAAAAGATCAAGGCCTTGATTGAGATGGAGTCTCCCAGGACGGTCAAGGAGGTTCAAAGACTCACTGGCCGAGTTGCAGCCCTCAACCGTTTCATTTCCCGCGCAACAGATAAGTGCCTACCGTTCTTCAAAGTTCTTCGGCAAACTTTTGAATGGACAACTAAATCTGAAGAGGCTTTTCAGCAGTTAAAGCAGTGCATGGCCAATCCACCCCTCATTTCACAAGCGATTACGAGCGAGTGCCTCTTCCTCTATTTAGCCGTCTCAAGCACCGCAGTCAGTGCAGCTCTTATCAGGGAAGGCAACTCTGTCCAACGACCGGTCTACTACATCATTCGGGCTCTCAGGGGAGCAGAGCAGAATTATCCCCTGTTAGAAAAATTATCCTTCGCCTTGGTCACCGCCTCTAGACGACTCCGTCCTTACTTCCAAGCCCATTCCATAGTGGTCCTCACCGACCAACCCTTGAAGAAGGTCATGCAGCAACCAGAACTTTCCGGCAGACTTATGCAGTGGTCAGTGGAACTCAGCCAGTTTGATATCTCTTACCGGCCTCGAACAGCAATTAAAGGACAGGCTATCGCCGACTTCATCTTGGAATTCACTAACCCTACCCCAACCACTGCCTCTCCATCCCTGCCAGCTCCCATCGAGCTAGAAGACCCTCACTCTTGGACTCTCAACGTCGACGGATCATCCCGCAGGCAAGGTAGTGGGGCTGGCCTCATTTTCACCAGCCTTGAGGGTGGTTATTTCAAATGTGAGCTCCGCTTCTTGTTTGAGGCCAGTAACAATGAGGCCGAATATGAGGCACTGATAGCAGGCCTTCGCCTAGCCAGGAACATTGGTGTCAGCCACATCCGAGTGCTCAGCGACTCTCAGCTCATCGTCGGACAGATCACGGGCGAATTCGACGCCAAGGAGGGCACAATGCGGACTTACAGGGATATTGCACTTCCCCTTGTTCACCTCTTCAATACCTTCCACATCAAGCACATTCCTCAGGCGGAGAACTCTAAGGCAGATGAGATGGCCCAGTTGGCTTCCGCAGACCAATCCGCCCTCAGCAGTGGTGTCCGCCTCGAATACCTATCCCACCCCGCTATTTCCCCCGACCAGCATGAAGTACAATTCCTCTAAAATGAGCCCATCCCTTGGGCGTCGGACATCTTTCGATTTCTAACAACGGGGGAATTTCCAGATGACCACCAACAAGCCGCCAAAGTCAAGGCACGATCGTCCAATTACATCCTTGTCGACGGCATCTTGTACAAACGTGGTTTCTCACGCCCCTATCTGCGGTGCCTCAATCCGACTCAAGCAACTTACGTGATGCAAGAAATTCATGAGGGGATCTGCGGCAATCACTCGGGCAGCAAGTCCCTGGCCCACAAGATACTCCGTACTGGTTATTTCTAGCCCACTCTTAATCGTGATGCGACCGATTTCGTGCTCAAATGTGATAAGTGTCAACGTTTTGCCAACATCCCTCATGCACCCCCCACAGAGTTGATCACACTTTGCAGCCCTTATCCGTTCGCCAAATGGGGGATCGACTTGGTCGATCCACTCCCCACTGGCCGAGGCCAAACCAAGTTCGCGATCGTTGCCATTGATTACTTCACCAAGTAGGTAGAGACAGAACCCCTTGCCACCATCACCGAGCGGAACACAACCAAGTTCATCTGGCAGTCGATCGTTTGTAGGTTTGGCATTCCTCAGGCCATCATCTCCGACAACGGTAAACAATTTGACAACGCCAAGTACAGGAAGTTCTGTGCCGACCTCCAGATTCAACCTTGTTTCTCATCCCCTGGCCATCCCCAGGCCAATGGCCAAGTTGAAGTCACCAACCGCTCTCTCCTGAAGATCATCAAAACTAAACTAGAAGCTGCTAAGGGACTTTGGGCTGAGGAGCTACTGAATGTACTCTAGGCTTATCGAACTATAGCTCGGACTCCCACTGGGGAAACCCCTTTCCGCTTAACATACGGCGCGGAAGCAGTTATCCCAGTAGAAGTCGGTTTGCCTACTCCCAGGGTTTCACATCCGGATCCAGCACTAACCGAAGAACTCCGTTGGGGTGACCTCGACCTAATTGAAGAACTCAGAGAGACCACCGCTGTCCAACTGGCCTCATACAAACAGAAAATGAGAACACACTACAACCGCAAGGTCCGACCGAGGGAGTTCGCTGTAGGGGATCTTGTCTTGAGAGAAGCAACTCTTGCTACCAAAAATCCGACTGAGGGTAAATTGGCAGCCAAGTGGGAGGGACCTTACATTGTGAAAGCCCGACCCCGACCAGGCACTTACCGACTTCAGGACATGGAAGGTCGAGACCTCCCCCACCCATGGAATGCCGAACACCTTAAACATTACTTTCAATAAGCTCCTATTTTTGTATTGCTCAGTTATTGTATTTTCTTTTCGGGAAATTCACACATTCTTGATATTCCCCCACGCAATGTAACTTCTTGATTATATATCTCAGCTATTTATGTGTTGTCTCAGTAACATTCTTATTTCCAGCATTAAAAGCCTCAGCCAGACTGAGCACTAAAAGCCTCAGCCAGACTGAGCACTAAAAGCCTCAGCCAGACTGAGCACTTAAAGCCTTACCCAGACTGAGCACTACAAGCCTCAGCCAGACTGAGCACTAAAAGCCTCAGCTAGACTGAGCACTTAAAGCCTCACCCAGACTGAGCACTAAATGCCTCAGCCAGACTGAGCATGAGCCGCCTCGGGCAGTCCGACCGTTAACACCCTCAGCCAGACCGAGCGCTGAAAGCCCCATCCGGACTGAGTGTGAAGCACTCGGCCAGACCTAACATGTAGGGCTCAGTCAAAACCACCCATGCAAAACTTCATACTTGTGGAATTAATAGACACACTTAGTCACAATTCCAGGTCCAAGTCTTCACACCACTCTTTGCTTAGTCAAATTCCAAAGACGTTCTTATCATTTTATTACATTTTAAATTTCACAGGCTTTATCATTTTATTACATTTTAAATTTCACAGGCTTATCATTTTAAATTTCACTCTGCATTGTGGAGTTCTTAACTTTACTCTGCATTGAGTCTTTATTACAAGCTTAAATTTCACTCTTATTAACAAGGAGTTCTACACACACTTCGCCCACGCCTCATTCATCTCAGATCCACAAGCAGAAACAATCAAATGACAAATGACAAGCACAACTGAAATTTTATTCATTAGCAATTCATGTACAAAATGTTCATTACAGCAATTCAAAAAAAAAAAAAAAAAAAAAAACAACAACAACAACAACAAAGTATCTCTTTCTCCTTCCTCCTCAGTTACTCCTCCTCACTGGAGAGGAGGTCTTCTTCTTCAATGCCCTCATCCAGGGGGGTTTGGGCCACATCGTCTTCGCCAATCGTTACACTACTAAGGTCTAAGTCTGGGAACAGCTCTTCAGCTCTACGTTTGAATATCTTCCAGCCACTGTCCCAGTACTCAGCCATTTCGTGCTTATAAAAGTCTGACTGCTGGAAGCTCTCAATAACTTATGCGTCAGTTCTGCCTCCAGCGGTCGTCCTCGATAGGCCCCCCCCCCCAGATTCTTGCCCAGCTAGGCTACTCGCGACTGCGGCATCAACCGCCGTTTGAAATTCGGCAGACCCTTTGAATTACTCCACTGCTGCGGCGCACAGATCGAGATAAGGTGCCCTTTCAGAGGCTGTCTTTGCCCTCTTTTCGTCCAGCTCTTTCTGTAGGGCCGCCCTTTGTGACGCAGCCTTTGCCCTTTCCGCCTCTAATTCCTTCTTCAGGCGCTCCTTCTCCGCCGTCGCCTGCACTCTCTCTGCTTCCAACTCCCTCTGAAGCCTCCATTTCTCCTCCACCATCTTGGCGCGCTCGCCCTCCAGTTCCCTCTGGAGATCGCCCACTTTGCCATCCGCCTTATCTTTTTGCCTGACCAACTCTTCATTACTGCTCATAGCCTCTTCATGTCGCTCGACCGCGACGGCGCAGGCTCTTTGGGCCTCCTCCAACTTCTTCTGCTCGCCAGAAAGTTGGAACTCGAGCGACACAACCTGGCGGTGTGTGTCCTCCAGCTTCGCCTTAACCGATTGCAGCTCAGTGTGGGCACTCTCCCAACCTGTACTCTTCTTCTTTAACTTTGCAAGTTGAGCCTTGGCCTCATCTGCCTTGACTTTGGCAACCCTCGCCTTCCTCAGCAGGGCCCCTGCTAAGGTGGTTACCTCCATTTGAGCGGAGTATAACCCCCTTAGCAGTTCAGCCTCGTTGAATCTAGAGGCCGAGCGCAAGGCTGCCTCTTCTACGATCCCTACCAGGCGGTCTGCCCCTGCTCTGGCTAGGCCTTCTTCTCCCTCCAGCCGCCCCGCCACCGCACGAGCATAGTAGATTGCTGTGGTCAGACTGACTCCCCCTTCTTGAGGTGCAAGACCCCCCTGGGGCTGTTCCTCCCTCCTTGGCCCAGGGCCAGCTGCCTCATCCTCCACTTGCCTTTCTATGGCGGCCTTTGCGACCCCTGCGGCGATCGCCGCCACCACTAGCACCACCTCCATGCCCTCTGAGGCAGCACCCACCACTTCTGGGCTACCTACCCTTCCAAGGGCCCCCTCCACTTCTCCCCCCTCAGCCCCCTTGGCAGCACTGGTTTCCTTCACATTCGTCTCCCTCCTCCTCTTCTAGGCAGACACTTCCTCACTCCGACTCACTCTCTTCTTCTTCTTCCCCACGTCCAACGCCTCCATCTCCTTCAAGGACCTCTCCTTCAAAGGGTCTGTTGGGGGCGGCCGCGGCACAAAATCGCCCAAGTTTTTCTCTCCCAAGGGTTTGGGGCGAGGTCGAATCCTCTCCCTCGCAACCGATTTTGGTGGTCGGTCGGCCTGGGACTCTTTGAATTGTTGGGCTTTAGCAAGAATGGCCTGATCCTCCGCCTCATAAGCCCTTCTCCTCGCCTCCAACTCCGCTCGGTCGAGGTCCCCACTACTTGGCTTTGGCCCCAACCCCGCCTCAAACAATGCCGACGGCTGAACGAGCTCGTCCCATTTGGCCTTTTCTCTCTCCCTCCACTCCTTCACCCTCTTCACCCTCCCCTCCGCAGCTGCCCCCAGTTTCGGCTCCACCGACCTGATGGGTACTTTCCAAATGGTGCGCACTCCAAGCCCCCCATTGGCAGACACGTAGAACCATCGTGGTCGCCACCCCTTGATCGACGACGGTAGCCCTGCCACCAACCCTCTTCCCACTGCTGCCTGCAGAGTGACCCACGTCTCCTGCTACCCCGAGGCCTTATAACATGCAAAGAATTCGTCTACTGTCATGGCCTCCCCTCCATTCGCAGGCCACGCACTTGCGCAGGCCAGCAGGGTCTTCCATGCGTTGTGCATTAGTTGCCCCAGTGCCACCTCCAGACGGTTGAGCACATCCACCACCACTTGCGGCAGTGGTAACCTCAATCCACCCTTCAGAGCTTCCTCATAGAGAGAAAACTCTCTTGGCCTGGCGTCAGACGGCCTTTCCGTTGATGTCGACAGCAAGAGCTCCACTTCCCCAAGGATCTGGTATTTTTCGGGGATAGCCTCCAACTCCGCCCCAGTAATCGTGGATTTGTTAGCCTTCGTATGCCAATGATCTGGTTCCGCCTGGCTGATTGGCTTTGGAGCTGCTATCATGGTGGAACCGTGGGGTCGTACCACCGACTCCCTCACCCTCTCTGTCTTATACTGCGCCGCTAGCTCCACAGCATCGTCATCTCCAAGCGGGTCTACCCTGACAATCGCACTCCCTTCTTCGGCCATTTTTGTGGTATGTTTGCGAATCGCTTCGGCGGCAGGAACAAGGAAATTGAAAAAGTGTTGCAGAGGTGTATTGTGAGCAACAAAGGAATTCACACTTGGAATATTTTAATTTTTCGTAAACAGGTAGGTAAATCGAATAATGCCAAAAGCCCACGGTTTGCCCGTATTCCAAGGATCCCAATTAATTTCCGCCAGTTTGAAAACTTTTCAAAATCATCTGCCAAAACTGTCTCTTCAACACCCATAATGACTTACCGTTTCATTTCTGATCCAACGCCTAATCTCCCCCCCTTACGGGATGTTGTCACGTGTACGTCCACGATCCACTGTCCCCTCCCCTTACCTTGTCTTTTCCACTTCAACTCACCACGTGACCCGCCGCGTCTCGAGCCCCACGCCCCTCCACCTCACCCTTCACGGCCGGCCCTCCTCGCGGTCGACCCTCTCGCTCGGTCAAACGTCGCGGTCGGCCCTCCCCGCGGTCAGCCCTCCCGCTCGGCCAAACGTCGCGGTCGGCCCTCCCAGTCGGCACACATCGCGATCGGCCCTCCTCGTGGTCAGCCCTCCCACTCGGCCAACACCGCGGTCGGCCCTCCTCGTGGTCAGCCCTCCCGCTCGGCCAAACGCCGCGGTCGCCCCTCCTCGTGGTCAGCCCTCCTACTCGGCCAACACCGCGGTCGGCCCTCCTTGCAGTCGGCCCTCCCGCTCGGCCAACCACCGCGGTCGGCCCCCCCTCGATCACTCCTTCCGGTCGACCTCCATCCTGCCAATCCCTAACACACTCATCTATGTCACTAATATTCCCTTCGTTGGACTAAAGCTGCACTCGAGAATGGGGGACTACTGACATGTATAAGCCCATAAAGGCCATGAATCACCTATGGCCCATCACTTGAAGCCCAGTGCATAACCCAGCTAACGAGGTCCAGGACAGCTAGTGTCCAACATGGCATAAAGAGCCAATGACATTCAGACACACGACAAGAGAAGGACGAACCACATCAGCAGACTAAGATTTGCAAAGTTATTGCCACTGCATATCACCATTAATGCAGCCCATTACAGCATTTATTACGACAACACCTCTCCGCCGGAATAGGACCCCCTTACCCTGAGCAAGGTAAGCTACAGCATAGGCTTTTGGTAAGGAGAGCAGGTCGGAAGGGACAGCGAAATGATTGCTAAAGGATATAAGCGAACGTTGTAGACAAGAAAAAGGTTAAGCTTTCTATCTCTAATCTTCTCCCATATACTCTACTTCTCTTCCTAACTTGATGGTCGGAGGGTTCACTGGGGGACTACCCCGTTCCCCGTTGAACTTGTTTGCAGGGTATTCGGTGGGCTCGATCATTTGGGCTTGGGCTTGAGGAGCTTGGACCAGTTCGCTCCATTCACCGGGGATAAACTGTATCAACATGTTCTAATGTTAAAAATTATTAAACAATCCCTAGCTGATCTTATCTATTGGTAGGTATTAATTTAATGATCTCCCTTATTTTCCTTTTTCATTTATAAATTGATGGAGATTTGGAAACCAGATGACCAGGACACTCCATCCCCCCATCTCAAAGGATTAACCTTAACTTAAAACAGTTGACTTGATTGGGTTCACCAAACAAGTAGAAAATTAAAGTTAAAAAGAATACAAAAAGGGTAAATTATACTTTTATCTTTCAATTTTTATATGAATTTTATTTTTGTTCTTGAGCATTGTTATTTAAGATTAAAATTAGACTCAATTTTCAAACTCAGTGATGTAACAATCAAATAGGATATTAAAGGTAACACTATCTCTCATATCTTTTATAATTATCAATCAATTATATCACTTACACATTATTAGATTTATAAAATGAGTCTAAAAAGTAGACATATATATCAATTTTCTTTTATTCTTCATATTTTAATATGGACATCTCATTACATACTTTTTTACCAAATTAAGTGTTCACTAATAAGCGCCATGCGCCTTTTAAAAACATCAACAACAAAAAAAAATTTATAAAGGCAAACTACAATTATTACACAAATTTCACTTTAGTCTATTGTAAATCAAAGTATAAATGATGCAGCGGAAAAATATTTAGATCATACCTTTAGATGATAGAACCTCGTGGGTAAATCACGTGCTTCCAGAATCTGATAAACCAACCCAGCAGTGAAATGATATTACAGAATGAATATCACCCACACAAATCACAGTACAAATGACTTGATCGTTGTTTTTGGGAGAGAGTCAGTATATGGGTAAAACTCAGATCATACGTTGTTTCTCTCTTAATCACCCATAACCCATATACCAGATATATAAAATGTTATTATTGTCTATCCATATCAGTAATGGAGATAATATCTGTATCCTGAGTGGTTATCCTAAATAGGTTTGAATTCAATTTCAAAACCTATTTGGATAAGATTCAAATTCAAATTCAAATGGTCATGCCACATGGGCGCCCATTACTAACATCTCCCACTCGCACATGAGTTGGCATGACACTGCCACATCTCTATCTCAATCTCCCAAAAAATAAACAATCTCATACTAGCCACTGCACCGTGCGACTGCTGAGAACACCTGCATGTGGGAGCTCTATACTAGAAACTCAAAATGAGCCAACATAGAGACATCAACCCAAAAAGAACAGAATTAGTGTCTCATATACCCCAGACCCATCTAATTACACCGGTCCAAAAAACATCTCTAATCCCTCAAAAAGAGCATGTTTGACCCTCTCAATTCTTGTGATATATTCACACTCAATTCGCCTCTCATATAGAGCGATGTGAGTTGCCGGCAGTGAATATACAACAGTGGTGTAATACTAGATGATCTTCCCTTTGCACTCATGCCATTTAGTTTAGGATTGACCGCTTTCCCAGTGATGTCCCTTAAGGCCGAATCATGCATGACTGCAGGCAACATACCAAAGTAGCAGAACATCAACCCCTTACCTTATGACATAGTCAAAAGTCACAAAAGGGTACATAGTGAAGTCATATCAATAATGACACGTAAGACTCACACGGTGAGGAAGCAGGGATCCATTTTCTCACCTCATTACTCGGTCGCTAAGCACATATAGTATAAATACATGTTACGGTGGAGTAACTCTTTCATAAAGAGTGACGTCATACTCGATACACCGTACAGATATTAGTCTAGTCGCTTTCTAGCGCCTAACCCGAATTCTCTATTTGCTCGCCTTCTAGGCGCCAAATGAGATCTCGCATCTGGCTAATCATAACAGGCACAACAGGGAAAGTGGGTACTAACATCCATGTTTGGTCCTTAACACGACCTCATCTTGGTTATAACCAAGGCGACATACATAGTGGATGATTTAAGCCTCTCTTGGCTCCAAATAAAAATAAACCACTAGTCTCATCCTTGCTCGCTCCCAAGCGCCAAGGGCGATTGCTCGTGTGAGTGAGCCAATCTTTCCTGCTGACATCATCATCTGCTAATCATTATGACACAAACCATAATAGTGTCAACATCCCATCATCTCAAAATAAATTATCGATTTTAAAAAAAATTGACCACAGCTTGCGCAATTATAGATTCCAAACATAAGCCTTATCAGCACCTCTTGCGATAAGTATATACAACGAAATCCACCATGTGCGCCTCACATGAAGTGATTTAAGATCACTACCTCTTGCGCAATAACCTCTCTAAAGATATTTTTGGTGACCAATTTGCGTTCATTCTTAATGCGCCCAACTAGCACAGATGCGCCCAACTAGCGCATTGAATCTTACAATGAGCAAATTAATATACTACTAGTAAAGCATTTTATCCACAGTCTAATGAGCACGGTCAATTTCTAAACAACTCAGTTGACCATTTACCAAAGATAACACTTATCATGTCAAATACGCCCACATAGCGTACTTTAGGCTCCCACAACAAAAAAAAAAATCAAAGAATATAGGTCATCTGTTTCTCCCAAAGACAATCCGAGGATTCACTTAATAGCTAAGGCTCTGGCTTTTACTGATAAGTAAGTCAATGGGTTTGTAATTTTGTATCTAGAATCGTTCTAGGATATTCCTTATGTAAGTCATCGAAGACAAAACATGAATTCTCCCAAAGTAATCCCTAAGGATCGTACATCCGAGCATATAAATTACATCACCCATGTCCATCATATCTAAAATAGAGGACTGCCCACCCTAGGTGGCGACAACCTTATAAATTCCTGGCTCATAATGACTAAGTAAGGAAAAACTTCTTTTAGACCATTGATCATGCCTTAGTGGTCTTCATCGATCATCGTTGGCCTATCATGGCTTGACGAAATCTAAGAACCACTATCTGGATAACTGTTTTAGGCTGTAAAAGATTTATTGGAACTAGCAACCTTTTTGCGCTCCTAACTTTTCACCATAAAAACAGAAGGTAAATTCCTACGGATCTACTTATCCAATTCTCTAACGAGGAGTTGGGTCACAATGTCCACAAATCAATGTTCCGAACTTATGTCAATCATAGCCTAAGTCAAAATAACCTCACTCCCCAGGAGGAAGTCAAGGAGGAAGTCAAAATAACCTCACTCCCCAGGAGGGAGTCTTCTCATGGTCTACACTTTCCTCAATGGTGCAACTTTTCGGTATCTAGCGAGCCTTATGCCTCAACAATGACTATCCAAATTACGCATAACTTTTTGCGTCATAATGGAAAGTCAACCAAATTATAAAAAAGTTAATCCTCAAAGACTTTGTCTTAAACTGCGCAACATTGATCCACTTTCTAAAAATAAGGGACTAGAGCCTTGGGCATTATCCTAGGCTCTTTATCATCTTGCGGAGCAATCATGAATGTTTCCTTCTCAATCACCCAGTGATGACGTGGAAAATTTTCACATTCGCTACCACGCAACTAAGAATGTAGAGTATTCTTCTCTAATGGAGTAATCCATTAGTAGGCACATCGCTCCCACTGTCCCTAGGATATTGAAAATTTCTTTCCATTCTCAACTAGGCTACATAGAGCGCTATGCTTAGAATTCTCTATCTTATAGAGTTCCAAAAACTCTATTCACGTCATCTTTACTAATAAAACTTTATGTGACTTAGTTACACTACCACAAAGCTGCTTACCTATATACACATGACCCGGAAGGTTTGCATGACCGCATACAATAATGCGCCACACGACCCTTTGTGTTTACAAGACAACATGCAATAATGCGCTATAGAACCCTAGGTCTGAACTTCACAATCTTATGAGAAGTAAAATAAAGATAAGCTGCTTAACGGTTACAGATCGCCCATAGATAGCTCTCCGCTAACCTCTTACTCAAAATGGAGTGTAAAATCTGATATGGAGGGCACTTAGTTAGGGATATAGGCAACAAACTAGTGCAATTCCCAATTGGGAAAAATTTTGCGCCATTATCCACCTAACACTAACAATATTTAATTCCTTATCTCTACTACACCATTGTGTTGTTGAGTACTAGGAATAATCAATTTTCTAAGCATCCATCTCTCTTCACAGAGTTTTCTAAAAATAACTCAAATAGATACTCGCCACCTTGGTCAAAACTAAAAACATGAAAGCTGTTATCTAATTGATCTCGACCTCATATGTGCAATGTCAAAAATCATCTCAAAACTTTTGACTTATGGGAGATCAAATAGTCTTGACTCAGGTGCGTATCGTAATCTATAAATGTGTCGAGATTGAGGCTTAGCTATCATACCCTTACACATATCTAGTCACAAATATCATAGTGGACTAA
Source organism: Camellia sinensis (assembly GCF_055761805.1). Taxonomy (NCBI): domain Eukaryota; kingdom Viridiplantae; phylum Streptophyta; class Magnoliopsida; order Ericales; family Theaceae; genus Camellia; species Camellia sinensis. The sequence continues at coordinate 19,988,113 of NC_138965.1, read as the reverse complement.
ATGCGTCAAATCAAATGACCTTCTACGGCTTTCCTACTTACTTGTGCGCACCCATTGCGAACAAAGTTACACATTCACATGAGAGCAGGATGTCATAAGCGAGTGAGCCCGAGAAGGCCTACTCAAACCATCGTGCCATCATCTCATTAATGTGATTAAGTATAATAAGCCACCGGTTCATGACCAATGTCATAAACTAATTCCAATCATCTTAATGTGTGAGTTCTCGAAGATAAGTTTAAAAGGTTTAGGCCCAACTAGGTAATGACTCAGGACTAATTCATATTCACTAGATCATAAAAGGATGTCATGGAGATATCAAGTGTGCCTAAGTCGCAAATTTAACTAGTAAGTGCTAATCCCCAGCACCTTCAAGTCAATTTTATTCTCCATACACTTTAATGCATCTAGTTGAAAGGTGACGATACTCCTCTTGCCATCTCTGTTTCTCGCTTCATAGTTATTTGCAATTAATTCTACTATCCACAAGAAGGAGAGAATAAGCTATCAACTATGACAGCTCCTGAAGTAACTTAAGCGCGAATTAGGCTAAATAGTCTAATTCAACACAATGCTCTTGCTCTCACGAGCCATGTGTCAAATTCTTAGAGTCATAACAATCTTGTCGGCCTTGACCTTTTCATTACTATGCTGCAACGTTTGCGCTTAGTGGTAAATGTTATTCAAAACGTTAGCCTAGTAAAGAAATCACACAAAGAAGCACCTCATCCATGTCTCATACTTAAGTGTGGAAACAAAGTGTCCAGACTTAGACAAGTTAGCAATGCTAATAGATTTTGCAGCCACTTGGCGCTAATCTTTTCATTTAGTGTTAATAGATTTTGCTGCTACTAAGCGCTAATCTTTTAATCTTCAAGTGATACTTCAACGCACACTATTATAGTGCATGAAATTTTGCTCCATCCACTCCCAATAATTGGGTAGAGAGCAAAATGCTGCTCATACTGGCTACTCGTCTTACACTTAATGACTAATTTATTTAAGCTCGCATTTCTTGGATGACGTGACTCTTGAATGTTACTTCATCCAATGATGTAACATTATTTACAAGTCAATTTACAAAGTCAATCCACGCAGCTCATTAGTCAATATTATATACAGATCTATTGAGGGCTTACTAATTTCATAACTCCAAAACTCGCCAACCAAAACTATGTAGCGTGCCGCTAACCATAGCGCACACATTAGTTTTTATTGTGCCAAACAAGGCAACAAAACCACGACGACTTTGAGTCATGTTTCCTTACTTTAGCTCAATTAAGGTTTGACCTAAAGTCTCCAAGACTTTTGCTCATCTAAAGAATGGGATTAGTTTGTTCACATTTGAACATCTCTACTAAGTCTAGGTCAACCAAATTAACTTCCATAAGCTAAATCAATTTAGAGAGAAATTCGCATTAGGATTAATTTGATTAGCATAATATAATTTTGCCGCAAAAATCTAAATTAAATAGTGACAATATTACACAAGTTGCAAGATCGAAAATTCGCTATGCTCGTAATCATCTCTTGCGCCACAGGTGACAATTATCCAAAATTTAATTTAATTTATGCGCAAAATATTGGTTTTCGGGAGTTAATCTACAAAGATTTCTCTCAACCGAATAACCTCCCACTGACTATGGCATATACAAAGCATGATAAATTCTATACAATAGCATCTTAATGTAAATTTACAAATAACTCATGCTATATTCATTTAATAATGGAATTCAAATAAATAAATAAATAACTAATCATGCTTTTCTAATTACAACATATTAGAAACTCTCAAAAAAAATAATATGCTGTATTAAATATTCAAATTATGCCATAACAGAAAGTACATCATCCTGAAATTTTCTAGAATTTTTCTGAATTTTTCTGGAATTTTAAATAACTAATAAACACACATAAAATTAGAAATAAATATTCCAGAATCTGGTAAAATGCTATAATTATACCAGTAAACAGTAAGCCATAACAGTAGTGTACAATAAAAAATTCAGCCCCAGAAACTTAATCATGCAACACCAGATGCATTTTAAAGCAAAAATAATGCATTATTATTTTAGGAAAAATATTTTTTATTTTCATAAAATTTTCAAATTTTACAGAAGATATAAAATTTAATTTTGAGTCTAACGGTACCAACCATGCTTAAAATAAAGCTATAACGAATAAATTATGGTCAATTAACGCAATTCAGAATTAAAAACAAACAAACAGAGCCTTAGAACCAAGCCAGGCGGGAAAAATGGCTCGGCTCGGCTCGCCGCCGCTCAGCGCAACTCGGCGCGAGTCGGCTCAACGCGGCGCGGCGCATGGTGCGCGCACGTGGCGTGGCTCGAAGCGACGCGGCTAACGCGTGCGCGTGGAAGGGAGGGGATAACTCGCGCGTGGGAAGCGCGCCTAGCGCGTGAAAGCGCGTGGTGGCGCGTGGGGCTGCTGGGTGGCGTCATACAGCGCGTGAATCACACGCGCCGCCTTCCCGGGTGTTTTCTGATCCGATTTTTGTACTGTCGGACTCCATTTTTCACAATAAAAACATTTATGACATTAAAAATGACATTTAAACAACATAAAATTGAGGTATATCACTCTCTCAATCTAATGGAGTTAAAATGCAAAAAAGAAAACCGTGCACTTCATCTTCCTCCTCCATTAATATTCTTGCATATACATGTATATATATTTATATAAAAAATATACACATATTTTAATGCAGAAAAATAAGCACGAAAATACCCATATTTATGGCTCTGATACCAATGTAAATCAAAGTATAAATGATGCAGCAGAAAAATATTTAGATCATACCTTTAGATGATAGAACCTCGTGGGTAAATCACGTGCTTCCAGAATCTGATAAACCAACCCAGCAGTGAAGTGATATTACAGAATGAATATCACCCACACAAATCACAGTGCAAATGACTTGATCGTTATTTTTGGGAGAGAGTCAGTATATGGGTAAAACTTAGATCATACGTTGTTTCTCTCTTAATCACCCATAACCCATATACCAGATATATAAAATGTTATTATTGTCTATCCATATCAGTAATGGAGATAATATCTGTATCCTGAGTGGTTATCCTAAATAGGTTTGAATTCAATTTCGAAACCTATTTGGATAAGATTCAAATTCAAATTCAAATGGTCATGCCACATGGGCGCCCATTACTAACATCTATCATATTTCAACTTTTACTCAAATCTAAATGGTGGAAGGATTGCATTGAAATGAATTAAAATTTGACTATTAAACTGCTGAAATTAAATTATAGGGATCAAATTAAAATTTTGGTAAAATTGGAGGGTGAATGGTACAATTTACCCATATAAATATACTGTAGACCATCCATTGGTAACATGAGTTATAAAGCATTACATAAGAACTTCAGTTCAAGTCGTTATACTTGTAGACTCTTAGAAAATTTGTGGTTTAAATTTATAGAGAAGCATTAAACATTAGTTATGTTAACTTAATTTATTAATCCGTCAACATTTTATCAAATGCAAATAAATAACTAAATAACTTACAAAGCATTAAAAACAAATTGGGGTATAGTTTTGTTATAGTGTAATGTTTGTCATCTTCTTGATTATTATGGTGCTTGAATCAAATTCTGGACATCTTTGAATGCAAAAAGTTGTATTTTTTATTTTATTTTATTTTTTTATAGGTAATGTTGTGTTGGGCAAGTTGTATAAATGTGGGGTAGAGAGAGATGGGATTCACTTTCTTCCGTTTGAAAAATTAATTATAGGTATTATTGGATTTCTGTAGGCTCATTACGGGGTGCATTTCAACAATTCAAAACATTCATATCGAAAGACTTGTCGACAAGATTATTCTTGCAAAAAATTAAATTGTTTGAACAATCATAACCACATACTTAGATCTCATTTATTATAAAAGAAAAAAAGAAGAAGACAACAACAATAATTGTTATTATAGACCATTTATTATTTAAAAGACAAAACAATCTGATAATGCATCTACACTATTTTGATTAATTTAATTTTTTACAATGATGATCTTCTTGACGAGCTATTTGATAGGAATGATTTAGATTATCAATGTAAATTTTATGAATCATGATAAATCCACATAAACCCAACAATATCTCTAATTGATTTTTTCCAACTGGAGCGAAACCTTACCAAATAATAAATATGTTGCTTTTTTGCAAACAAAAAAATAAAACAAATAAATATGTTGCTTTTTGCAATATGATTGTCGTCATTTACAACTCAAAACATTTGTGGAAGATCTACTTCAAAAATATAGTTGTACTTTTCATAGTCCTTTCCTATGAGAAAAATTGATAGGGTTTGATTAAATTGTGGGTGGTCCACACTTTCTATTTTTATTTATTTATTTATTTATTGGGTACAACGGAAAGAAGCAAAGCAAAAGGGACTAAGCACTATCTCTCCCCAGACAGGTAAACATAAGGATAATATTAAGAGTTATGAAAAAAATATCATGAAACGTATTATAAAGATTTTTTATCCCTTAATTAATGTGTGGTGTTGTATTCTAGGTATAATTCAAAGGTGGAGAATCTTTCATGATCATTTTTATGATATTTTTTTTATAATTCGTAGCATTACTTAACAATATCCACAATTAAAGCGCAGCGAATTTCCTTGTATGGATCATTTACAATAAGAAGCTCAATAGATTGATTAGCTTCTAGTTTTGCAAGAGCATCTGCACAAATGTTTCCTTCCCTTCGAACATGTTGGATTGAGCAATCACATCCTCTTAATTTGATCTTTGAATCTTCTACAATCCCTTTGAATGGGCATTTCTCACAAAGTTCTTCAGTTATAGCTGTATCACTTGCTCCGCATTGGTTTCAGTGATAACTTGGTTCATACATCTTTATGTTGTGTTTGGTTGGGGGATTTGAGGAGTGATTTAGAAAAAAAAATGAAAAATGTAGGTGAAATGTGAATAAAACATACATATATTTCACCTAGTTTCGCACACTTTTTTCCTTTCTCTTTCCAAATCTCTCTCTAAACCTCTCAACTAAACACAACGTTAAAGGATTATTGTGAGTCCTTTGCTGTACCACTGGCTCCGCATTGGTTTCAATGATAACTTGGTTCATACCTCTTTAAAGGCTTATTGTGAGTCTTTTGTAGACTGTCCATAACTCAACTTCCAAGCTAGTGCACCTCTCCAATCTACCATAATATCTGCTTATCCATGATCCTTTCTCGTCTCGGAATAATGGTCCACATTTTCATTAACACAAATAATATACTATTATTTATGAAGCAAGCCCCTATTCCCATTGGTACCAACCTTTGCGTAGGGATTCAACTTGCAAAAAAGCAATTGCATTCTATCATGAAAAGAAATCAATACTTGTTTTTATTTTAGATATCAATTTCTTCCCTATATCTGTATCTGTATGTATATTTGATTTGTTTGGTATTATTATTATTATTATTATTATTATTATTATTATTATTATTATTATTATTGTTGTTGTTGTTGTTGTTGTTGTTGTATTTTCAAAAGCAAAATTAAAGAAAGGTTGAAACACTTATATAATTTCCATTTTAGTGCAAAAACAATTTTTAAAATTAGAAAATAACTTTTTATTGTTTCCTAAAATGTGAATTGTTATTTAAAAAAAAAATAGTTTGCAGAAACAAATTTTCTATAATTTTTGAAAAATAAAAACAAAAAATGAAGACAATATTGAACAAATAATTAGGTTGTATTTAAATTTTAGACTTTTAGTCCAGTTCTATTGCATATACATTTTTTTACACTAGTTGACAATGGGTGTGCGATCCAAATAATGTGAAATTAAATGCATAACTTAGGCTTCAAATTATTTTTATAGCTTTTCTTCACAGTATAATCATGCTTTCTCCAAAGTTTTCACAATAAGTCGAGAATTCATAATCTATGCATAAAGTTAGACACAAAAAATATATGAATACATAAAATCTTGTAAAAATAAGTTTCACCAACTCTTATATAAGTATCCATCCATATACCTTTGTGGTCAATTCTATACTTGATTTTTTATTCCTAACATTATTGAAATTGTAAAACCCGATTATTTGATATTATTTTTCTTGGTTAATTACGACAATATTACTTTAACTATTAGTGAATATTAATTTATCTCTCTTTATTTATAAACTTGTATATTTAACTCCCAACTATAAAACATGTACAAATGGTATTCTTTTTAAGAGGTGAAAATAATACATTTTTATAATTAAAGGATAAAAATATACAAGTTTAAAGATGAGTAGAATTATTAATAGTTGAGAAGCTTTGATATAATTCAGCTTGTTTGTTTTTATTTTTCAAAAAACACTTCTCAAAAAATTCTACATTCTTATTTTCCGTGTTTTTTTATTTTTACTAAATTTTTTTAATATTTTAAGCAATTTTTTTACTTTTTAGACACACCTAACATAAATACACTTAAAAAGTAAAAAAATTGTAAAAAAAAACCTTTTAAAAATTCACTAAATACCAAAAACACAAAAAAATACAAGAATTCAGTACATTTTTTGTATTTTTATGTATTTATTAATTTTTTAAAATATTTTTTCATAAATTTTTTACTTTTTAGATACATCTAATTAAGGTGCATCTAAAAAAGTAAAAAAAATATTTAAAATTTAAAAAATATTCACTAAAAATAAAAGAATACGAAAACCAAAAAACTCAGTTTTTAAAAAACTTAATCCAAAAAACTCAAACCAAACACACTGATTATCTTTAATTTTATTTTTTTTTTAAGGAACCTCCACATTGGACTTGGAACTCACACCCACAACAATATAAATTTTAAAAGAAAAATTACAATTATGTGATTTTTTTTTAAAAAATTAATATTTATAAAAAAAATTAAGATTTTTTTGTAAAGTTTATCACTAATGTAAATTTTTATTTTTTTTTTGGTAAACTCACATTAAATAGTAATTTTCCAATTTTAAATATATGCAGTGACTTGTAAATTACATATGAAATAAGTTGAACTTAAAATATTTAAATCTATACTATATATTAAGTAAAAAGAAATTTTTAACCCCAAGTCTTGTGGGAGTTCCAATCTCCCAATCTAAATTTTTTGATTTTTTGATTTAAAAAAAAAAAACTTTAGTATTTACTAACTTCTTCCAACCCCCAAGCCTTACCCTCATAATAACACTTTAATGCATTAAGAACAAGCATAAAAAAAATTCTTTAAAATTTAACACATATGAATTCCCTGAAAAGTCCTAACACATATGATTATTATCCCTCATAATAACACTTTAATGCATTAAGAACAAGCATAAAAAAATTTTCTTAAAAAGTCCAACATATATGACTATTATTAAAATAGTAAACTTTAATATAATATAATAAAAAAAACATTTAATTCCTTGAAAAATTCAACACATATGATTATTATCAAAATATTAAACTTTAATATAACATAATAAAAAAAAAGACATTTAATTCCTTGAAAAGTTCAACACATATGATTATTATCAAAATATTAAACTTTAATATAATATAATAAAAAAAAGAAGACATTTAATTCCTTGAAAAGTCCAACACATATGATTATTATCAAAATATTAAACTTTAATATAATATAAAAAAGGAAAAAAAGAAGACATTTTAAAAAAAAAAAGACATTTAAAAATAGCAATTCACATATATAGATAATTGTAAATATATTAAGAAAAATGGGGTTTCTAAACCCCAAGTCTTGTGGGAGCTCCAATCTGTCAATCTTAATTTTCTAAATTTTTTATTTTAAAAAAAATCTCAGCATTTATTAATTTGGTCAAAATCCCCTGATCAGCATTTATTAACTTTTTCCAATCCACACGCCTGTATTTATTGATTTGGTCAAAATTCATGATTAGCATTTAAAATTCCCTCATACAAATAATTATAGATACAGCTCATGCATAGTTACTGCAGTAGCCTTTTTAATTTCTCCTGTACACTATGGTTAGTGATAAGATTGTTAAATTATTTTTATAAAAAAATCTTAAAAAAACATAATTTATATATTAAAAAAAATTAAAACAAATATAAATATTTATAATTATTCTCGTGTATAGCACGGATGATAGGCTAGTTTCTAATTAATCCCAAGGCAAATCTAATACATCCATGACTAACGGCAACAGATCGGTTTTCTGGATTTTGCGTGCGATTTTTTACTTTTAAACTCAATTATTTTAGTGACACAATTTCATACTTTATTATAAATTTGATAGTTTTAACCTACCTATTAATGTTTTAAAAATTGGATCAATGAGTGAACCAAAAAAATATTGGGTTGACGGGTTACTGGTTCAACCACCGAATTGAACCGGAATCAAACCGAGATGTCATAATTATTTTATGAATATTTTTATAATTTAAAAATAAATAACATACATTCATTTAAAATAATTTTATATTTTTATAATATGTATTCATCAAACATGTATTTTTATATTAATATCATTTGTAAAAATATTAATTTTACATGTATTTGAGAGAAATTAGCTTCAATACAATAACTATTATATATATTCTATCTATTAACAAAGAAACATGGTGACAGAATAGAAATTCATATTTTTTGAAATTTGAAGTGTTGGGTTCACATCTTTATAGGATCTAACTATAGACAGTTCAACTAATCGAACCAACCTGTCCGGTCCAGTTTTCAAAACATTATTACCTACCTACCATTATATTGTATTCTATCCCATCAATATTCTCTCAAATCATTTATATTAAAACTAAGAATTTTCAAAATATTATTACCTGTACGGGGAGGAAATAATTCTCCTCGTGTAATCCTGTTGACCAAGTCCACGCTCCTCCGTACGACGTCGCTTTATCACCTGAAAACACAAACGTGAGCTAGCCGGCGGGTGTGTGCCGGAAACCTCTCCGATGCCTAAGTCAGTAAGCTTGACAAATAGACAAAGTTTTATGCTCTCAGAAAGAATTGTGTTCAATTACCTCCTCCAAGGTGGTGCTTGTGAGCCTTTATAGGTTTCGAGTGGCATGATCCTAGTAGGACTTTTATTTCTCCATGCAGAGTCCTCCTAGGATTCATATTCCTAAGAATAATGCTTATCCTTTTACACCCTCCCCCACTGCTTAAACCAAGTGGGATGGTTTTTACCACGGCCGAACTTCTATGTGACCGAAATAACACTGGCTGAGCCACAGAGTAGGCCGAACTATCCTTAGTTCGGTTTTCTCCCGTTCAACCATGGTATGCTGAGACCAAGCTTCTGAGTAGCAAGCTCCGACCGATCTAACAATAATACACCGCAACCGGACTAACTGTGAGACCGGACTAACATCAAGTTACCTTCAGACCGGAGTAGCTTTACACTATCTTGAACCGGAGTAACCACACCCCTCCTGGGCCGGAATAACTATACCTCTACTGGGCCGAAATAACATTACGGCTTCTTACCGATTCCTTCACACTTTAGGCCGCAGGGCTCAACTCACAGCTCAGCCCAATTCTTTCCCAAAAATTACCCCTCTCATTATAGAAATTCATATTTTTTGAAATTTGAGGTGTTGGGTTCACATCTTTATAGGATCTAACTATAGACAGTTCAACTAATCGAACCAACCTGTCTGGTCCAGTTTTCAAAACATTATTACCTACCTACCATTATATTGTATTCTATCCCATCAATATTCTCTCAAATCATTTATATTAAAACTAAGAATTTTCAAAATATTATTACCTACCTATCATTATATTGTATTCTATCCGATCAATATTCTCTCAAATCATTTATATTAAAATTAAGTTGGAACAAATATAACGGGTCATAAAATTTTACCATCCTTACAAATAGGGCTGAAATGTGAATCCAAGAACCAGACTAAACTATGGGGGTGTTTGGGAACTTGGTTTTTGAGTTTTTTTTTTTTTGTTTTTTTTCATTACAAGACAAATGTTTTACAAAATCAAAAAAAAATAAATCCAAACAAAATATCACATCAAATCCCATAGTTATTTCACTTTTTCTCTCACAAACATCACATCTAATAAAAAAAAAAAACTCAATTATCTTTCTAAATACAAAAAAAAAAAAAAAATTCCAGTAGTACCCTATAACTAAAAAATATACAAAAAAAACCGACTATATGAAATTATAAAATAGTATATTCCTCCCTCGTCTCTTTCCGGGAAAATCATTTTTCCATTCTTTAGTAATTTTCTTTGCAATCATGCTGGGACCTCCAATAGGGGTGACCCCAGCACCACACCTCCGCGTGGAGAGCAAGGATCCTTTAGAGTTTTTTTTTCTTAAAATTTTTCAGAGTGGTGTGTTGTATGGTTTAGATTTAATGACAAGTCACATCAATTTTTTAGCATTAAATTTCACCCATACAATATACCACTTTAGAAAACTTTAGGAAAAAAAAACTTTAAAGGATCCTTGGTGCCGCGTGGGGGGCTACAAATGGAAGACAAAAAAAAAAATTGTGGACGGATCAAAAAACCATGGGGTGGTGGCCCCCACTAGGTTCAAGGGCATTTTCCTTTTATTTGGAGGGAAATGCTTTGATTGAAACTATTATTCAAAAGAATAATGTTTGAGAGCTCAAATTTGCCCCTCCTAATCCCCTTAATCCCCAAAACGACGTCGTTTTGGGGATTTTTTTTTTTTTCTTTCTCTATTTTCGACTCTAAAACAGGGAGAGGGAGAGGGAGAATGAGAGAAACAGAGGGGAGGGGAAGAAAGAAAGAGAGAGAGAGAGAAGACGATCGTCGATCGCCGATGCCCAGTCGCCGATCGTCACCCAGCCGCCGGTCGTCGTCGCAGCCCAGCCCAGCCCCGTCGTCGCAGTCCCCTCATTCCTCCTCCTCCTCCCTCCTCTTCTTCTCCTGCTTCTGAAAGGCCCCCTCCAGTCCCCTCCTTCCTCCTCCTCCTTCTCCTCCCCCTCCCTCATTCCTCCTCCTCTGCTTCTAAAAAAAAATAAAAAATAAAAAAAAATTAATGGGATTCGGGGTGGCTCATTTCGAGCTACCCAGCACGACTCTATTCAAAATTCCTGATCTAATCTCAACCGTAAATCACCCGAAAAAGATCCAACGGCTGATACGAACTTTCACACATCTTTTCCCTCATCGTTCTTCTCAACCCCTAAACAGCAATTGAGAAATCCATCAGATACTCCGAAGAAGAGGTCGATGTCAAAGAGTTCAAAGATGCTTCAATACATAAACTACCGAATGCGAGTGACAATCCAAGACGGTCGACAACTGGTAGGCAAATTCATGGCATTTGATCGCCACATGAACCTCGTCCTCGGCGACTGTGAAGAGTTCCTTCAACTCTCTCCAGCCAAGAAGACCACCGAAGATCGAGACGACAGCCGAACCCTAGGTCTCGTCCTCCTCAGGGGCGAACAACTCATTTCCATGACCGTCGAAGGCCCTCCCCCTCCCCAAGAGTCCGCACTGCCCCCCTCATCCAAGCACAGCCCGGTTTGGCTGGCCCGGTTCCTGGAGTTGGTGATCCGGTTCCGGGGATGATGCAACCGCAGATCTCCCGCCCGCCTATGCCGCAGATGTCTGCGCCGCCGATGACTTACCCGGCGCAGGCCTCGGGGCCGGTGATTCGGCCGCCCAGGCAGATGCCTGGGTATCCGCCGCAGCAGATAGAGAGGGGGCCACCGATGCCGCCGCAGTTTGCACCAAGGCCGGGTTCTGTGCCGTACCCGATGTCGCCATCGCTGCAGTTTGCGCAGAGACCAATTGTTCCGCCGCCACAGATGATGAGAGGACCACCTCCTCCACCGAGGCCGCGGATGCAGGCCGGACCGCCACCGCTGAAGCCAGGGATGCCGCCTCCGCCGAGTGCTGTTCCTGTGTTTGGCCTGCCTCGCCTTGGGATGCCGCCTCCGCCAAACCCTTAGCGACAGCAGCAGCACTGATTTGGTATGTTTAATATGTTCACAACTGTTAAATTAACTTTTTAGATAGTATCAAATATGTTTCTTTCAAGCTTTGATTGAATTTAAATAAAACATATTTTGAAAGAAAAATGATATACACTTCCAACTCATCTTCTAGACTAATGATGTATAAGTAATATGATTGGTTGATGATTGAGAATATATTAGAGAGAGTGTTGCCTTATATATCGTAATTGATTGTTACATTATTTTTTTTAAAAACTTATTTTTAGGGTTATTGTTTGGGCATTTGCCCTCTTTTTCTTGTGTGTATGTACTTAATCGTTCCTCTTGATTTTGAATATGCATTTCAACTTATGTGATAAATACAGCAGAATGCTCAAAACTGGCATTTGGAGCTAAGTTATTCAGATCACAGTGGCATCTTCCGTTAATACTCCTACTATGATTCATTTGATAAGAGGTAAGTCTTCACCAACTCCATGAATCTGTATCTATTAACAAAAATGGTGATAATAGAGCAACAATAATTCTAACCGTAACAGATTGTAAAATTCTTGCAATGAAATGAACAAGTTAAGTTTTAAACAAATAAATAGATAGCGGGTTAAGGTCTTGGTTAAACAAGTTGTGGAAGCCATGAGAAATGCTAGTATTCATATCATTCCTTCCTTTGAAGCTGGAAGCCCTAGAAAATTAGGTAATTTCATTTGATTTAAACAGTGTTACTTGAATATAAAAATGGCCATACAATGTACAGATTCAAGTCTGTTAGTATAGCATTGAGCAGGAAGGAATTGCAAGGAACTTAAATTGGGTTAGTTGGAAATTTTCTTATATGTGGTGTTTGCAATATATTTATTGGGTGGTTTTTGGTTTAAGTTGCTATTATTACATTTAATTGTTGATGTGGTTTTCTGAAAGAGAAAAGAAGCTAAGTTCTGTGTAAAATATATTGATGTATTACAAGATTGATTATATTCTGTATATTACAATTCCTATATATAGAGGAGAAGATGGTAGTGGAGTGTGTGATAGTGGAGGTGGTAGGTGTGGAGAAAGATAGTGGAGGTAGTAGGTGAGTGGTAAATTCTAACAGCCCCCCGCAAACTCAAGGAGGATAGAAACTAACCAACTTGAGTTTGAAGAGAGGAACAAAACAAGAAAATACATAAAAAAAAGGATAGGAGACACTGTATGGTCGTGTCAGACCGTTGGTGAAGACACTGTATGGTGGTGTCATAACGTTGTAGAGGACACTGTATGGTGGTGTCATAACGTTGTAGAGGATAGTTTATGGGGTCATGTCGGACCGTTGTAGAAGACAGTTTATGGGGTCATGTCGGACCGTTGTAGAAGACAATGTTGTGACAGTTTACGGAGTCTTGCTGGACCCTTGTAGAAACTAACCGGAATCAATGTCGGGACAGTTTACAGAGTCTTGTCGGACCCCTGTAAAAGTTGCACCCTCAAAAGGTGTGCCCAATTTTGTCAAAAGGCGTGCCATCAAAAGGCGTGCCCAATTCATCAAAAGGTGTGCCGGACATGATGGCGAGGCACGTGGGCGCCTTGGCTTGCGTGCCCGTTTGTCGGCTGGTGGTAAGAGGCGCGCGATGCGCGTGGCTGCCTCGACTATTTAACCAAGGTTGAGGCGGAGGCTGTGCAAACCAGTCTGAAACTGCCGAAAATCCTTTGAAAAAACTCTTCCGTTTCTGAGAAAGAGATTCTGGAACACTCTGTTGCCATTCTGTCACCAACCCTTCCGAACATTACCAGTCTGAAATTGCTATTTCGCTGAAACACTTAGCAACCCAAAAAAACATGGCCTCTTCGTCCCGTCCAGTTACCCAGAACCTGCTCACGCTTTTTCCAGAACTGAACGAGCCCACAAGAGAAATAACGGGTGCGGTGGCCAGTGAACCTCAACCAAACATCCCGGAGTTTGCTCCGTTGAACTTTCCGATGCGGTCGGTGGAGCAAAGAATGGCAGTGCAGTCAGATGTGGAGGCCAATCAGTATACTTTGAAGGCCTGTGTGGAAAGCATGACGGCGGTCACAAATTTGTCGCACCGGCTGCAGAGTAGGACAAATGAGGTGCAGCATTTAAACTCCCAGCTGGCTCTGCTCCAACGCATGTATAAGGATGCGCGAGCAGAGATAAGCGTGCTAAGGGCAGAAAACAAGGAGCTGAAGCGGAAGGCCACCGTGATGTTCCGTTTTGGAGGTCCTCCATATGCTGTAGTGGAGGAGCAGGGGGGAGTGAACGTGCTCGGTGGACTAGGAAGCACGGAGGCAGCACCGTCAAGGACCGCCCAGGACGGAGGCAAAAAGAAGAGACCTGCAGCAGAGTAGAGAAGAAAAACCCACTGTCGGTGTGGGTGTGTTTTTTTTTTTTTGTTTTTTGTTTTTTGTTTTTTTTTTTTTTTTTGTTGTAAAATGGTGATCGGGGTTGATCCCCAATATGAATAAAATATGGTGTGTTGTGCAAATATGGAACTTGGTTTTTTTTTTTTTTTTTTTTTTTTGTTTTGTTTTGTTTTGTTTTTTTGTTTTTTTTTGTTTTTTTTTTTTTTTTTTGTGATGTAAAATGGTGAACGGGGTGAGCCCCGACAAGAATAAGAGAAGGTTGGGGTGGTGGTGGGAAAGGTGTTAAAGAAATAAATAAAGGAGAAGAAAAAAAAAAAAAAAAATAAATAAATAAAATAAAAGAAAATAAATAAAAGCTTATAGTGGATGTCATGATAAGAAAGCAAAATGAGTGGAATTTGGTGGAAAGAAGAGAGAAAGCAGGATTATAATGTGCTTTGGCTAGTGGTAGGGTCCATCAGCATTATTCACTTCAGAATGGTGATATGTTAGGAGAATGGTCAATGTAGTCAGTAGGTAGCATTTCTACCCAGAAGATGTTGCACGCGAAGCCCGTCAATCTTAGCAGCAAGTAAGAAATCATTTTCTGTAAGTCCACCAACAGCATGTGTCCATAAATCAATTTTGACATTGTTCCATCCAACAAGATGAAGATCTGGATGATGGCCTAAGACGAAGCCGACGGAACCCCGGCGAAGAGCGCCCCCGTGGCGCCTCCGGACTCTTCATCGACAAACAGATCATCAGTCTTCCTAAACACGGCATGAATCAAGACAACAACAACTCCAATCAACAACGAGATCACTATATTGAGAGTCGCATCAGTCAACAAGAGGAAAACGATCGTGAGCACCGATAACACCACCATCACGATGCGGTCGTCGATCGTACGGTTGAAAATCACCCACGGCTCGTCTCTGAGGAAGTAGAGGAAGAGCCAAACGGCCATCATGATGATGAAGACAATCAGCGAGATCGGGTGCCATAGGAGGCTGAGGAAGAGGATGAGAAGCACGATGATCGCGTAGTTCATGCGGAAGTAACCGAGATTCGTTCTGATCCGTCTGAATGCGTCTCCGAAGCCTCCAGGGAGTCCGATTGAATGGAGATTCACCATCTCCTTCCATGGCCGACGAGCTCCGAGGCCTGATTTCAATCTCTCCTTTGCTCGAGAGATATACTCTAGGTTTGCACTTCCCGGCGATGATGATGTCGGAATTGTACCGTAATTCGTCATTTTCCGGCGCTTCTCCGGTCAACTGAGGTTACTGATTTGCAGGGGTAAACAGAGAGATGTGTGGATAGGGATGGTTTGGGCATGTGTAGAGGTCCGGCGGGCGGTCAAGGCGAGACTACCGCCCGCCGGTGAAGTAGAATTACTAACTTCTTAACCTTGCTCTGATACCATGTAAAATATATTGATGTATATTATTGATTGATGTATTGATTTATTACAAGATTGATTATATTCTGTATATTACAATTCCTATATATAGAGGAGAAGATGGTAGTGGAGTGTGTGATAGTGGAGGTGGTAGGTGTGGAGAAAGATAGTGGAGGTAGTAGGTGAGTGGTAAATTCTAACATTCTGCATTATAATTTGCTACATCAGCAGAACTCCAACAGAACCCCCTACGTTCATATTATCAACTTGTCACGTCATAAACTTATATTCTATCTTAATCTATTTAATACTAGGGCATTTTGTAATGTTGACTTGATCATGTTGCATGTCTTTTAACGCCATTTATTTTAATTTTATTCAAGTGGCCTACTAATGTTTTTTTTTCGAAGTAGCCTACTAGTGCCTTTTGGCCAACGTCTTTTTGTTAATTATGTTTGGGGTACAAAAATGCTTTATCAACAACTATAAGCATAGAGGGTTGAGTGTTTGGAGTGGTTCCCATTAGAAGTTTGTAAGTCTAATCAGTTGGAAAGACCTTTAGTAGAAAATTAGGTTAAGAATTTTTAGTGTGATAGGGATAAGGCTCTAGGGCCTAATGAATTTACCGTGGCCAATTTTGAAGATTGTTAGGGATTTGGTTAAGAAAGATTTGATGAAGGTTTTTGCAGAGTGTTTTGAGAATGAGATAGAGAATATTGGCACAAAATGCTTCATTTATTTGTTTGGTTCCTAATTCCTAGAGAGGATAATTTATTGGGATTGGGAATTTTAGATCAATTAGTATTGTTTATTTCTTTATAAAGTTTTGGTAATAGTGTTATCTATCCAAATATATTTTAGGGGAAACTATGCCATTTTCTCAGTGGGCATTTATGGAGGGATGTCTGATCTTAGCTGTGGTTTTGATTGCCAATGAGGTGGTAGAGGAATGAAGTAGAGGCAACAAGAGAGTGGGGTGCCATTTTTAAGGTTGATTTTGAAAACATGTGTGATCATGTGGAGTGGGACTATCTATCGCAAAAAAAAAAAAAAAAAAAAAAAAAAAAAAAAAAAAAAAAAAAAAAAAAAAAAAAAAATTGACGACAGGTGGAGAAAGTGAATTTGTGGTTGTCTTTTCATAAGTCATTTGCTCGGTATAGTCAACGGAAAGGCAAGTGCAATGGTAGGATGCAATGCCCGAGCTTTATAAATCTAAAGGGCTTGGGACCCCAATTTCTCTCATCTTCCATCAAACCAGTTGGGCTGTGATCTGAGAAAAATCTAGGCAATCCCCATACTTTAAATCTAAACCACTCTGGCCATTCAGGGTTCACTAGAAATCTGTCTAACCTGCTCCAGTTCTGTGAATTACCCCTTGTATATTGTCTTCCCAACATTGGAATATCTATCATTTCAAGGTTGCTAATGAAATTACCAAACTCAGCCATTCCTCTATCCCATCTGAGACATTCTTTTCTTTCATCTATTGTTTTTGATTTCATTAAAATCACCTCCTAAACACCATGGTTTAGGGAAGGCACTCTTTAGGTTATTTAACACACCCCAAACCCTTCTTCTATTCAGATCTTCATTTGGGGCATATACATTTCCAATCACACATTCAACACATAAATGAGTAGTACCTGTAAGTAGTATGAAGTTTTTGGAGCAGCAACAATCTTTCAAGAGAAATACTTCTGGCTTCCAAATACATAGCAGCCCACCCGCACGTCCTCTAGCATCTACAGCCATAAACTTCATCAGGTAATTAGGCCATATAGACCTAACAAAGCCTTCAGTAGTGTTTGATCTTTTTGATTCTTGTAACAAAACCATATCAATTTTCTTCACTCTCAGTATCTCCTTGATTCTGTTTTTTTTCCACCCCTCCTAACACTCTCACATGCCATGACATAATCTTTATAAAAGCCAACATTTCACCTTCAACTCCCAAAGATGCTAAATTAAACACCTATCTTGTCCCCTTTTGCACTTAGTTTTTCAGCATCATCATTCTCCATCTGGATTATTTTTTCAATAATTTCCCCTTCCTTTCCTCTCATCTCCACCCCCCGAGCTTTCCCAACTTGGATTGTAGCCTGAGCTTCTTCCCGTAGTTTCCTCTGTTTGATTAAGCTGCTGCTGACTGATACTAAAGGTGAAACTGCAGCAGCTGATACACAAACTAATGCTCACCGTGGTCCCTTCTTTGCCTTCCTTCTAGTATTTCCTTCATGCTCGTCTTGATCATCATCACTGCAGCTTCTCTGTGATGTCGTCTCACAAACATAATCTTCCTGGGCTTCTGGAAGAGATTCAGTAATCACTCCATTGGGCTGATTAAGTTCCAACCCATAATTTGGATTGTCCCCAAATCCTATGGATCTAGACTTGATAATAACTAGCCCATTATGTGATCTTTCAAAATGGGCTTTGTCAAGAACCACCTCAAGATTTATGTTAGGCCTGTTTAAGTCATTTACACTTGAGCCTCTTAGGAGCCCATTTGAGCTACCCAACACTTCACTAATTCGTTTTTCACTCATCTCTGATCTTTGTAATGATGGGACACACATGCTTCTCTTGAGGCCTGGTCTCCTCTCAGCCGAATTTAGAGTTCCCACCTTTGCACCTGTTTCGCTCACTATTGAGGCAGATGCAGAGTTGCAATTATGCCCATCTACTGTCCCTTTCTTTCTATCTATGATCCTTTTACCGATTGCCATGTCACCATAATCCTCCACCTCAGCTTCCATGTCTTCCACGTCATCATCTTCATTGTTGTTCCCATGGCAGTTTGCAGAGCTCTGGGCATCCCTACCCTTGTAGCTTTCTTCTGTTTTACTCTCCTCAACTACTCGAATGCTACTTTCGCTTTCCAAAAGTGCTATTTTATCTATTCGTTCCAGCTGAATCGTGCAAATTCTGATCTTACCACACTTCAGAGACTCCATTTTTGATGTTATCTCATCAATCTCTACAACTTCACCCCACAATTCTCCTATTTTTTGAAAGTTTGTAATATTCCAGAGGTTGGGAGGCATTCCACAACAATTTAGCCATACAGATCTTTCATTGTCCACTCTCATCCCTTTTTCCCATTCAAGAACTGAGTCACTCCAGTCTTTCATCCATTCACCAAGTTTATTCGCTCTGTTTTTCATTGCTTCTATTAATTTGAACATTACATATGCAATTCTACCTCCTCCTTCTCTCACGTGTAAGTCCTTAAATCCTCTATTGAAGCTCCTTCTTGAACTCTGTAAAGTTGCAATGAGTGTTCAAGTTTACTATCACACTTTCATACAACCATTCATTTCCAAACTCTTCTGTCTTGATTCTGATGTCGTTTTCACTCTATCCTCCCTTTTAGGACATCAGCGTAAGAGCTCCTCCTTTGTTTGCCCTCAACCCTTGTTCTCACTGCAGCTTCAAATCTCTGTGCCATTCCTTTCTTAGGTCGGCCTTGGTCTTTTCCGAAATTAGCCCTTTTCACCTTCGGAACTTTGTTATCACACCATATTCGCTCCTTTTTTGAATAGTTATCCCCGCTGCAACAGGGCAGTCATATCTAACAAAGCCAAATCTAGACTTTGTGGCTTTCCTTCTCTTATCTGGGATGTAAACATCCTTCACCAATCCAAAGTTTGAAAACATAACATACAGTTCTTTAGGATTCATTGATTCCGGAATATCGTCAACAAAGATTGCATGCATGTTTGATGATGGCCCATACCTTCCTATTCTTCATCTGAACACAAGCTTCCATCCTCTTTGCCCCTCCATTTCTTTTCTCTTTGTGCCCTAGGTATCCCTTTGAGTATTTGCCTCTTTAAATATTTAGGCACTGTTTGGTAGTGCTCTAGAATCCTAATTCCATCCCTTGGTTTGAGTGTAGTGTTTGGTGAGAGCTTTCAAAAATTGATTCCCCACCCACTGTTAAAAACACGTCTTCCCGGTCATCCTCGGACGTCCAGCCAGTTGACCGGAACAATATTCGCGTTTTTTTTTTTGACACCTGTTATTTTTATATTTTAAATAAAAAATATTTTTGGAATTTTTTTTAATTTTTTATGAGTTTTGAATAGAATTTTGAGTTGTGTGTTTGGTTATGAGTTGTAAGTTTTTGAATCAAATATTATATGTCATATCAAAAATTTCAAATTCAATTCAAAATTCTTTTCAAAACTCATAACCAAACAAATTTTCTACACTCAAATTATAATTTCAAAACTCACAAATTCAAAATACAACTCTATTCTCAAATCACAATTCTAAAACTCTACTAAAAGCTACCTTCGTTTTACTTGTAGGAGGTAATCCTTGGTGATGATTTTTAGGATCCAATCATTGTCGAGATTGGAGGGTTGAAATTGGCTTTGATTTTTAAGGGAGGCAAGCACACTGGGTGAAATCAGTCTAATCCTATTCATGTCTTATCCTTGTTTAAGATACCGATTCGAGTGCCTGATAGAAATGAAATATTGATAAGGGATGTTTGTGGAAAGGTTGTGATGAGGGGAAATATGTGCTCTTAATCATATAATGCCATAAAGCATATGGCTTAAGGGAATCTTCACAACCATCATTTACTTAATAGTTTCTCAGCCAAAATATTCCCAATGTCAATCACTAAGAAGCATTGTCATTTTTGTGAAGGTATTTTATTTGATATGAACACACCTCAATACATGTTGGACACTCATCGTGCCATTTGTTTGTTGTTTTGTTTTTTTTAAGAATCAAACACGATTTGAATTCTTTGGAAGATGCACAGATTTATTGCATAGGTAGACATAACACATGCTTTCAATTCTTGATACATTGAACTCATCCAATGTTCAAATAGAATAGCTATCTTTGTTATTGCCTTTTGTTTTTCATTCACTCTTTTCAGATTTGATATGGATCAATTGTGGAATTCATTGGCCTTGTTTAGGATCGAGAAGCTATTTAAGTCATTGTTGGTGAATGGTGATTGATGTTACTTTCAAGCCTATACAACCACCATCGCTGCCGCCACAATCACCACTACCACCGTCGTTTCCACCACTACCCAACCGCCATTGCTCAACCACCATCATCGCAACTACCCCACCACCACTAGTAAATGTGTTTCTTTAGAAAGAAAATAATTTTTTAGGTTGATTTTCTTGTTGCTCTACATATTATTCATGTGGTGAATGTAATTTGACTATGAAGCATAGACATGTGACACAATACGACATGACAACATGGACATGTTGACATGAAAAATTTCTTCAAAAAATGTTGGATAAGCATAAGACACATAGGGAATACATGTTAAATGTGTAGTTTTATATATTTATTATGTCATAGATATGATATTTCATCTAAAGATGTTAAAATTGCAATATAACACTAATTCGAAACAATGATTAGGAGTTAGTATGTAAATCTACATTATTTTGTCATCATTGGACTTGAAGTTATTTTCTTTAAACTTTTAGTGTGCTTCATGTGTCTAAACAATAGGCACGTGGGTTCCCCGAGTGATTGAAACCTAGGAAGCACGGATACGGATACGGGATACGGATACGATACGATACGGATACGGCGATACGACAAAATTTGAAAAACTAGGATACGGGTACAGCGGGGATACGTTCATAAAAAATATTATTTTAACAATTTTTAGTAATGCAGTATGCATAAAAATGAAACTTAAAGCAAAAGATAACTTGATAAAGAAGAAAAATTCCTATAAAACTAAGAGTCTTCAAGGTCAATAGCTTCAACTTGTTCCCCTTCATCAGTGAATATCACAGACCTTAGCTAAAGCCAAAAAATCATTCTTAAGTAAAAATTTCAGCAAATATACTTTTTTAAGTCATCAATGATAGCCTAGGAAGCACGGATATGGATATGGTGATATGGGGATGTGGATATGGCGATATGTCAAAATTTGAAAAAGTATGATACAGGTACAGCGGGGATACATTCGTAAAAAAAAGAAAATTATAATTTTAATAATGTAATATGCATGAAAATAAAACTTAAAGTAAATTAATAAATAAAAAGAGGGATTCCTATTAACCTAAAAGTGCTCAAACATTCATAAAACATCCAAAACTAAAAGCAAAAGCAAAGCAAATGCAAATTAAACATCATCCTTACATGCCAACACCAAAAAAAGAATGAGAGCAGAGAGAAGAAACGTGAGAGAGTGAGAAAGCGAGAGAGAAGTGAGAGAGACAACAAGGATACATCAATTTGACAAATTCTATTACTTTAACTCTCACTATATTCCTCTTATCAAAGAACTAAACAAAATATTATAAGTAATATGTAACTTCGAGTATTCGATACTTCAAAATTAAGTATCCGATACTTCAAAATTAATAAAAAATTAATTAAGAAGTATCCGATACTTTTAAGAAGTATCCGATACGTATCCGCCAGTATCCGAGGAGTATCGGTATTTAATAAGTATCCGATACGGATACGTCGCCCTTTTTGAAGTATCCGTGCTTCATAGATTGAAACTTGTTTGAAACTGGGGAAAAAAAAAAAAGTTAAAAAGAAATAATAGGACCAGTTGGGCGTGTGTCCAACACGTGAGAAGTGTTTGATGAGGGTTAGTGTCCAACACAGTTATAATGTTTTCTTAGAATTGTTTGTGTTTCTTAGTGTTTTTTTAAAATATATTTTTTTGAAAATTTGAAATATTTGTGATTTTTTGTGCCAATCAAACATTGGAACATGTTTTTTTGGCTCATTTTGAGGTTCCCAATCAAACACTGGAGGACGAGTAATTTTGTCGAGAAATATTCCAAGAAATTGTTTTACATTGAAACAAAAGACAATTGAATTTTGTCCTTAATTATGTATAGTGTACAAATAAAGCTTGGGTACTTCAAAAATATTGTTGTACGAGTACCAAGTACTTATCCAGTATGGGTAAGCGTACCGGGTACTTTTGTGGGTACTTTGGGGCAGAAATGTAATTTTTTTTTTAAAAATGGGATACTAGAATAATTGTATTGTGTTTATTTTTAAAAACTTTAAACATGGAGGAGATTTTTACAATTATAAAAAATACAAAAATTATTTGAAATTCTTTTTGACCATTACAAAAATACTTTAATTATTTTTTACATTTGATTTTTAATTATTACATGTCATGTACTAGTGCGAATTATAAAATTATATATATATATAGGATGGATGGATTGGACCGTACCCATACCCTACTTTTTTTTTGATTTTTCCGTATTGACATATCTGCTTGTGCTTCCTAGGTGCCATTCTAGTGGTTCTCTATGTGTTTTATTGCTAACTCTTGTAAGTAAAACTTTTACCAATGCTCTGTTACTTCTGCATTCTTTACCTTTCTTGATAGTTACCTGCTGTTAGTACTGTATTTGATGGAAGTGCAAGCAATAGCAATAATGTATATATTTTTTATATGATGAAAATTATTCGTGTAAAAGGAAATCAAGGTGTGTAGTCATGGCTTTTCTTTCATTCTTTTTCTTGTTTTTTCCCCTTCATTGTTTTAATCTAAGGTTTCGAGAGAAGAAATATGTAGTTAGGATCCTTGATAAGCAACAAAACCGTGTGTGCATATGAGTTGGACATCTTAGCCTTATTTATGAAGGATAGAATGGCGGTTTCTAGATTTTTCCCGCTAGTTATTTTTGAAATGCCAGGTGACTGACTTTTGACCGGCATCATTAAGAATTAAGATGGAGCTAAATTGGGTGTAGTTTGGCTGTTGAAACCATTTTCTTTTATATCCCCTAACCTTCTCTCACCTTCGATTGGGTAAGTATCTTTTAATAGACTTCCCTGTCAAACCCCTTCCAGTTTTGGATTTTTTGACAACATCTTTTTATGTATTTCATGCATATAAAGCAATAATGCTCATGATTCCTGACCTTGTTTTTCATGCTTCTAAACCTTATAGTACTGTGAGGGATGATGGTTTCTATCTGATTTGTGATCTATTTGAAAATGAGTTTGGGTTTATGTTCATCCTCCGAACCATATGGCCATGTATACTTTTTAAGCAACTCTTGCCTGATACTAGGAAACAGTGCTTTAGTCTAAGCTAAAACAGTCTCTGGCTATGTTTATATAGCCAAAATGCGAGTTGCAGGCTTGCCCGCTTGGAGCTGGGGGTTCCACATGAGCTGCTACTAATAATCGAAAAGGTTCATAGCAAGTTCAGTCTATGGTGACAGAACGTTTCTTGCTATTTAAAAAAGGAACAATTAACTACCAAAACTCTTATGTATTTTAATTTTTATGCTCTGACCTTTTTACCAATTTAGACCCTTTGAATAATCATGATGGTTATGGTGAAAAGTGAGTTAGGCTTGGGATGACTTCAAATGTTATCGTTGCTATACATGTTTTTGAAGCTCAGTGGTTAATGGGACTCTTGGTGGTTGGGAACTGCTTTTACTTTTTTTTTTATTCTTGCTTCTTTTTTCTTCAAGGAGGTACCTTTCATCGTTCATTCCTATGTACTCCCTTTTTTCTCTCTAAGCAAACAAAAGGCAAAAAGTTCTTATAAATTTTGTTACTTTCTACCATCTGGTTCATGTGACCTCATTATCATTAATGTATATTAAATATTTCGATATAGTTGTATTGTATTACAACCAATGTTTTGAGTAGATGACACAACATTCTGTTCCCTTCTGCACCTGTGTATGTGTGTGTGTTCGTTGTGTCACTTGGATTTGGTAATCTTGTATGGAGCTTGGATAGCTTTACTGATTGCCACTTCAGTAAACAAAAATCCTAATATAGACACAGGCAGATGGAAAGGTTTCCCCATTATAAAAAAAATGTGATTAGCATCTTTCTTTCTTCCCCCCCACCCCCCAACTATGATGTTGATTGCTTAATTTTGATGTGGCATGTGGCTCAGTTATTTTCTTTCTTTCCTGCTAATAAGGGTTGAATTTCTATACCTGTATGGAGCTGTTATCCTTTTCTCTCAATGGTCTATTGAGCTTGTTGGGATTGATTTGGGAATTCAACCCAATTGATGATTCTGTTGGAAATTTTGCATTAATTATATTGCCAAGTCTTATGTTGGTGCAGGGACCTAGAAGTCCACATGGACATTTTGGTTATGAAGAATTTGGCATTAGGTGTAACCGGACTAAGAATTTGTTCCCTACACAAATCATTTCCCACCATTAGTTTTATTTTATTTATTTATTTTTGCACTAGGTAGGCTGTTAACAGGTAGTAAGTTAGGTTAGCATAACCGGCCTTTTGACGCTTCTCTGTAAGCTTGAACCCCAAACCCTTCCTTTAGAAATCTAGAGTTACAACCACTTGAGCTATGCACAAGTTCTTTCCCAAGATTAGAATAATAAGATCTTAATGAGGGTTACATGCACAAACTTACTAGAACATAGTCATCTTTGACTAGCATGCCAAAAGTAAACTAAACACTGGCATTGAGAAACAAGGAAAATGAGACGAAGAATGGCATATATTACACAGTTTTCATTCTTGTTAATGTTCCCTATTAAAAAAATAATAATAATAATAATAATTTGAAAACAGATCGAAAAGACTAGTAAAGAGAAACTGTTATTGAACGTTATTCATAAAAATTTACAACTAGTTACACATATTTCATGGTTGTTTATCAAAGCCACTAACAATACTAAACGCATTTCATGAGTCTTGTTTTTAGTGTAGTTGTTCGACCCCAATTAGTAGACATGAAGGGAGATTAGTTGCTTCTTGATATATATATTTGCTGAGAATTTTGGATCATTGAAACAAACAGCTACCTTGTTTTACATTGTGTGAATGAAAAATGCACAAAAAAGTAAAAAATTATCACTTTTTTTAAGATTGTGAATTAGTTGATGATTGTGATACGAATAGAAAAATTATACAAAAGAAAAGAAAATTGAAGTTAGATTGTAAATCAGTAGGGAGGAAGAGGGGAAAATAATCGCAGAAAATCTACTTCTATGTTTTTATAATTATTTTTACTTAATTAATACATGTGGCGTGACAAAATATTAATTTTACCATTTTCAAGTAAAAGGACCCATTGAAATTGGTTTTATTTATTTATTTTTTTAAATATCATTATTACATCATTTTAATCATGAATTTGTGTGAAAATTTTCTAAGGATGGACTCTTTTTCCCCTTTGTGGAATAGAGAGAAAGATATGTTTATACCATGACTTTAAGAGGTGCAGCATACATGGCAATGGTAGAAGTTGCATATAGAACTCTAACAAAAGTGCAGCGGGCACTCCCATGGAATACTAGACGAGTCAATGCTATTACTGTCCCCAACATTCTTACTAGTATTCCCAACAAGCTCATTGATTTAACCTACCAAAAAACCAAAAACATTCCCAGTTGATCTTCTATTCAAACATGTGCACAAGCACGGTAAGAGAGTGGTAGTACCTAAAAAAGGAGGGGAGCATAGAAGAGAGAGAGACATATAGGAGTTGAGAGGCAACACCAACACTATTTACAGTGATAATTAGAATACCATCGTCTGGATCCAAAATCTCATACAAGGTCCATAAACTTGTGCTCAATGGTGTCGTTATATATAGCAGTCTGTCATAATTCTCCATTGATTTTTTCTTCACTATTTTCCAAAATGTCCCCTTAATTAAAATTAAAAACACCCCCCCCCCCCCCCCCCCCTCCAAAATTAATTTTTCTATATAAAGTATACTAGGCCTTTAAAAGTTGAGATTGATTTGGGATCATTAGTAAGAATGTAATAAGGTCTAATTATTTTGACAATGGTAATGGTAATGGTAATGTATCACTCATAATAAGTGGTTGGGCTTAAGTGTCTTACTACTCGACACTTTTGCTCATCATGAATGAGTGTACTTTTTGTTTTTTTACGAAAAGATGTGCAGAAAAGTAGAGAGATGATGTGATGGAAAAAAGATAAAAAGATGGATTATTTTGCAATTGCCAAACTTGGCCTCATTAGTAGATAGTCTAATTATTTTTTATGTGTCTTGTGGAGAGTGGCATATGTAGGCCATGTAACATGGGTCACATAATGCTTGGAGAACTCAAAAATTTTCCCTCAAGTACGTATTTCGATCTGACACTAGGCATTGCTAGGATAATTAATTACTTGCCCTTGTTTTTTTTTTGATAAGAATTACTTGCCCTTGTTAACATTGAAGTTTTTTGTTTTTTTTCTTCTCTCTTTCTCCCTTCTTGAACAAGGAAATAAAACCTTAATACACATATCAAAGTTCATGACAAAAGATAAAACTCAGAATAGATGCAATATTAAATCTTCTGTTGTCATAGTTGAGCTATTCCCATCTTTCAAATTTCAATAGAAGAAAAATATCACTTTCTTTAAAGTTAAACACTAACAGTGGAGCAGCAAAAGTTAGTATAGAAAATATGTTTCTTGCAACAAATGGATATACATATATATTAAACATTGGAGAGACAAAATGGAGTTGTATTTTTCACTAGACAATATAATTAAAAAAAAAAAATCTTTCCAAAAATTTCAACAATGAAGTCTGCTCAAACCATGGATGATGATTAATAAAGTTGGTGATAGAAGATAAAAAAATTTAAGTTTGTGAAGAAATGAAAGGGTTGGTTGGTAGGTGCTGTGGTGTGATGAATGACCAAAGTTGGTGATGCTTGTTTATGTGCTTCTATAGAAATACTCAATGTTGGATGCTTTCCAACTTATTGGGGATTTTTTTTTTTGGGTATCTCTACTTGTTACCATATTAATGAAGAAGTGGCTATATAAGGTTCTTTTGTTTCACCTCTACATGGCTTTCCATTTGTTTTAGTAATTTTTGTTTAATTTTTTGCTATTGAGGAATCTCCTCTCAAAGTCATTTTGAACTTATCTCCAAAGAGTATATCTCAAATACACACAATCATATGCTAATCGTGTATAATAGACAAATTTAGGTGCATCATTATAAATAATATTCCAAAACATCGTAGTTTGCAATTCTTCCCAAAAATCTTTGACAATTTGTTACAATAGTACAAAAAGAGGAAATAATATGTATTGTCTTCAATTAATTAGTTCTACACAATAGAAGGCTTGTATATATAGGTTAAGAAAAATATCTTATAAGAAACCTAACTATAAGAAAGAGTATCCTATAAGAAATCTAACTATGGCAATACAAATATATTTAAGAAATTAATATCTAATATATTTAGGAATATATACTATATATAAATTAACATCCCCCTTCAAATTCAAAGAGGATGAACATCTTGAGTTTGGAGAGAAAAACTAAAATATGAAATAAAACTAAATAAAATAAAAGACAAATAGATTGCAAAGTTCGAACGGGAGCACAAGGACGCTTGAGATAGATCAGAGGCCGAAACTAATTTCAGGAGACAGTTTATGGTCGTGTCGGACCGTTGGAAAAACTGACCGAATCTAATGTCGGGACAGTTTAAGGTCATGCCGGACTGTTGTAGGAACTGGCCGGAATCAATGTTGAAATAGTTTACGGGTCATGTTGGACCGTTGTAGAGACTGAATGTTGAACCAGCAAGTGTGGCACACACATAACTTATGACATGGTGCTGAACAATGATGGCAATAGATGACTTTGTGCGCTATGAGGTGACTTAGGTGGTGCGACAAGGGGTAGCTTGGAGGGTGCACCACAAGGGGTGGCTTAGGTAATGCACCAATTGAAAGATCGACTCAACAATGGCAATAGATCGGAGTTTCCGTGAGAGTGTTTATCACGCAGAAGAATATAATCCGGAAGAGACAAAAATAAAGAGAAATTCAAGTGAAGTGCTAGATTGATCTTGGCCTGGTATTTATAGATAATATGGTGACATGACAAAGAAGTCACACCCTTAGGACTCTAATCCAAGAGACATAATGCTTCAAAAAGCATTGTGCCTTTTCATTCAAATTTCAAACCATTTTCCAGATTCTTCTTTCCTGCGGGAAGGTTTGGTGATCACTTCATATATTGGCTTTGATTTGGTGTGAGGAGATCCATCATATTATGGTGTGAACATCTCTTATACCTTCATCTTCTACTTGAGCACACTATAATATTGGTGATAAAACCTGAGTTGGGCATGTTTACCTTGGTACCAACATTTTGCCTCATGCCAACTTTCATCTATGAAATTACCTCATCGACATCCGATTGTGACTTGGCCATACGTGCGCACGTTTTTGCCACCAATCTAACCGCACTCGTACGAATGTGTTCTCCCATTAACAACATATTCTAGATGACTTCAATTCACTATATTTCAAACGAACAACATCAATTTTCAGTGTTGGGTTTATGGTCCATATCCAATCACCATAGACGATTTTAACCGCATACATTCCTCATGTGTCGACCTACGCCGAAATTTTTGTTAAGTACTTCATCTAAGGCCCATTCCTGAAGGTTTTCCTTAACACACCTTATGAACGACTTTTTGCTGATCAAGAAGACAACATCATCTAGTCAACACGTTGCATATCATGGACTTTACATCTCATGCTAACTATGATGTCCGTACCTTGTCAGTTCCTCTATCTTATTACCTGACCAAACACATGTTTCCATGCAAGACAGAGTCACAAAACATCGGTTATCTAGGCGTCCCCAGAGTCATCCAACTATGCTCTTATATAAGTAGCTAAACCATCTAAGTAGGCATTTTTCATTCCTATATTAGCTACATGTTCTCTGAATTTTTCTAGAGACAACCCTTTGGTCATAGGGTCGGCTACCATCTCTTCTGAAGGTATATAGTTGACTTCAATTTCACATCTCTCCACTATGTCATGAATATAGTGGTAACTTACTTCAATATGTTTTCCCTTGGAGCTACTCGCTCCACTTTTTATTAATGAGATGGCGGACTGATTGTCACAAAACATATTGACCGGTCTGGCAGGCATTCCTAATTGTAAACTGTTAAGAAATCGTTTTATCCAGACTACAGTACTAACGGTTGTGTTGCAAGCTATGTATTCAGCTTCCATAGTTTACTTTGCAACACAACTCTATTTCTTACTTAACCAAGAAACTATTGTTTCACCAAACAAGAACACATGACCACTAGTAGATTTTTTATCATCTACATTTCCTGCAAAATCCGCATTATTGTATCCTTTTATGCCTAGATCACACAAACCAAAATATAACTTCAAATTTTGAGTGCCTTTTAAATATCGAAATATTCTTTTAATTGCTTGCCAATGTTCCTTACCTGGATTGGATTAAAACCTATTTACTAATCCGACTGCATGACAGATGTCAGGTCTTGTGCTTGTCATAGCATACATCAGGCTGCCTACTGCCTGAGCATATGAGACATTTCTCATTTCCTCAACGTCAGACTTAGTTTGAGGACTCATACTTTTATTAAGACTTTGTCCCTTGCAGACAGGCGTGCTTAAAGAATTACACTTATCCATATTAAATCTTTTGAGCAACTTGTTTAGATATTTCTCTTGATCTAGATATAATAATTTTGAATTTTTATCTCTTGAAATTCTAATTCTTAGAACATAGGTTGCAAGACCCATGTCTTTCATTTCAAATTTAGATGCCAAGAAAGTTTTGGCTTTTATAATCATATCTGGATAATTTCATGTTAATAATATGTCATCCACATATAAAGACAATATTGCTAACTTGTTATCATTTTTTCAGATATAAACACAGTGATCTAATGGACTCACAACATAGCCCATTTCTAAAATGGCTTAGTGAAATTTCAAGTACCATTGTCTTGAAGATTATTTAAGTCCATACAGAGATTTCTTCAACTTGTAGACTTTATCCTCGTTACCTTGGATCTAGAAACTATCAGGTTGCATCATATAAATTTTCTCTTTTAATTCTCCATTGAGAAAAACTGTTTTAACATCTAATTGATGCAAATCCAAATCCATCATGGCTACTACCGCCATTAGAATCCTTATTGAGGCAAATTTTACAACAAGAGAATACGTATCTACGAAGTCTATTCCAGGTTGTTGAGTGAATCCCTTGGCTACTAATCTGGCATTGTATTTCTCCAAACTTTCATCTACTTTGAATTTCTTTCTAAGAACCCATTTGCAACCAATGGCTTTTCTTCCATTCGGGAGATCGGTTAATTCCCAAACATCATTTTTCTTGATCGAGTCAAGTTTTCCATTCATTGCCTTAAGCCACTCATTGCTTCATTATAACTAGTAGGATCATCTACTAAGTTATTAAGTTCTTCAACTTGAAAAACATAATGATCTTTCAAAAACATAGATAGACGTTTTCGCGTGGGTCTTCGCGTTGGTCTTCGTGCTGGGTCTTTGCTGGGCTGCGCCTGTGGCTCTGGGTTGCTACATTCGGCCTGCGGCTCAGGGCGGCTGGGCTGTGCCTAGCTGGTTTGGGCTTCTAGCAAAATTGGCCCAATTTGTTTCTTTTTAATTTTTAGGCCCAAGGTAATAGATTTTCTGGTTGTAATTCTTATTTTTGGTCCTTTTTTCTTTGTTTTTGAATTTGGCCCAATGAAATTTATTTTCAAAACAGATGCTTCAATGACTCCAACGGAATTATTCTGGTCGTCTTCTCCAGCAACTGGAATCGGAGACCACAGACTGAAATTCGAACTTTGAGGATCAATTTTTGCTGTTTTTCACAACGAATTTCACCGTTGTAATCAAAACTTCTAAGAAGAACAAGATGATGCTAATTTGGAGACGCAATTTGAACCAAAAAATATTTTATAAAATTGCTTCCAACGGTATAATTCGGCCCCACTTTCGGCAAGGTTCGGAACAAGAGCTTAACCTATCGCTCTGATACCATGTTACAATAGTAGAGATAGAGAAAATAATATGTATTGTCTTCAATTAATTACTCATATACAATAAAGGCCTGTATATATAGGCTAAGAAAGAATATCTTATAAGAAACCTAACTATAAGAAAGAGTATCCTATAAGAAATCTAACTATAATAGTACAAATATATTTAGGAAATCAATACCTAATATATCTAGGAATATATACCATATATACATTAACACAACCGAATTACTTGAGCGGCATAGAAATATCCGTACTCGTAAGAATGGAAGCCATGATCCCCTTCCTTGTGAGAGTGTCATAGTGGCCAACGGAGCTAGAGCTTCATAGTTTTTTACTTTTTCTTTTTGTTGTTAATACGATTAAGAATAGTAAAATCATTTTATCTTGCGTGGCTTATTTATTTATTCATACAATTATGTTGTCATAGGTAAAGAATCATTTAATCTATCTCACCTTCTATCTCATGTGGCATTTTCTATCTTGTTAATATATAATTATTTAGTAATTGACATATTAGAAAATATATTTTTCAGTTGTAATTAACCGTTGCCAAAAATGTATATGTTGTCATAAATAATACTAGTGACAACATAAGACGTCAATGGATGGATGACAATTGTTTGGTGGCTAAAATTTTTGTGCTGATAAACTAGCCATCGCTAAAACTTGTATGCTTTTGTGACAGATTTTTTTTTCATTGCATAAAAATAATTTGTAAAAAATATAATATGCATTGTATTTACCTTCAGTGGCTTTTCGTTGTGATGCCAGTATATATATTAGTATAAATTTTTAAATAGGACATTTAAACAGATGTCTTATTTTGTCAACTTATACTCTTTGGCCTCATTTGGAAAGTAATAGTTTTAGCTTAAAAATAAAAAAATTACCAAAAAAATCAAAAAGTCTATAACCTATACTAAAAAATCAAATATTCTTTTTTTTTTTTCTACTTTTTGTACATCTTTTCGTAAAAAAATTAAAAAGTTATTCCAAACATACAAAAAAAAATTTATTTTATATTTTAGTCAAAAAGTTATTAAAATAATATGTTCCCAAACGAGGTCTAAATAAGATTTTTTTGCTCCTTCAAGTCTCATTAATTTTTAGTAGACAAAATTACCCTTCAAACAATAATTATCCATCATTTGTAATTATGTATAAAAAAAGTATGGTGATGTAACATTTATTTTGATTTTCAAAACTTTAAATCATCATAATTTTTACAATACTTATTTATTTTTTTATAAAATTTATATTTCTAAAATCAACACAACAAAATCTATCAAACAAGATTCATTTAAATACAAAATTATATAAAAATAAAAGTATGTTTTTTTATTATAAATTAACAATTTAAACCATTTTCAATAGTAAGTTTTCTTAACTTACTATATATTTTTTTGGTCTAATTTTTTCATATTTAAAATTGAGAATATTCTCAACTTAAAATTAGAAAAATTGACCCCAAAGACAAATCGAAAAATTTCTCAAAAACTATGAATATTCTCAGTTAATACTGGAAAAAGTTGAGAAATTTTTCAATTTTATTGAATAGTTTTGCAAATTAAAAAATTATTAATTTTGTATAGCTAAAAAAATAATATTTTATTTTTTTAAATAGAGCGCTAATTTAAGTCAAATATTTGAGTGAAAAATGGTGAGGAGAAAAGAAAAGTGGTTTGTTTTCTTTCTCTTTTTTATTTTCTCTGCAAATTTGCTTGCAAAATTTTAATACAAACACAATGGTGGTGTTAAATAAATTGAAAACGTACGGTAACTTAAAAATTAAGTGTTAGA
Source organism: Camellia sinensis (assembly GCF_055761805.1). Taxonomy (NCBI): domain Eukaryota; kingdom Viridiplantae; phylum Streptophyta; class Magnoliopsida; order Ericales; family Theaceae; genus Camellia; species Camellia sinensis. The sequence continues at coordinate 19,954,800 of NC_138965.1, read as the reverse complement.
AAATTAAATACTCAACAACACTATCAATCTAATTGGAATTTGAACATCGTCATGTCCCAATAGGAATGATCGACAGAAAAAATGTTAATTGGATCATGTGAAGTTCAATAAATTAAATAATTGTTTGAGAGTTATTGTTGGATAACTTTTCTAATAGCTTTAACTTTTTGAGATTAATAGTGGCTCGTGTTGAGGTTTTTCTTCTTGGTTTTTCTTTTCTCATTTACATTATTATGGGTGTTGAATTTTAATCTCACAATTAATCAAATTTTTTCATTGAGAACTTAAGAACTAAGTCATAGTGTACAGAAATAAAGAAACTCAACATCTGCACACAGAAAGAAACAAGACCGATGGTTCGTCTACTCGAAAATACTCTGACGATCAAGTCAATCAACTTATCTCACAAGATATCGATACAAATAAACAACTCTCAACTCTCAATTAATTTAAGATTGGATTTTATAAAAGTTTAGACTTACCTACTATAGGTGGATAAAAATAATAGAAATGATGTATTTTGGTAACATTTTTGTAGTTAAAAAGAAAAATTCTTGACATGATTTCAAATACTAACTACTTTTGTGCCGAAATTTCAAATGAATCGTCATAAACTCTTCACTATAATATGTGAACTATCAAATCTAAATATTAGTTATTTTTCTTACTTTCTTTTAAATAAATAATGTCAATTCCATACATTTTAAACCATAAATACAAACTGAGTTTTATTTCTTAACAATTTAAGTTTTTGAAATTTGTGGTGATATAACAATAACCATCACTTCCCAAATTGTTTACAAGTAAATTATGAAATTTTTATTGATAAATCCTATTTAGAGATGTTCTAACCCAATAAAAAAATAGTAATTTTTTTTTTCTCTTTAGTTTTTTTTTATTTGTATTTTTTACTTTTAAAATTCTTTTACACTAAATACATGAAAAAAAGTAAAAAAAAAAAATTGTTGACACATTTTAGAAAAACAAGTAAACAACAATGGTGCTACACGTACGAATTGATATACCAATTAGTGTACCAACACATGTTATAACCTGCAATTTCAAAATTATGAATCTCATTCATTATACAAATTAAAAGACTCAAAACCAATAAAATTATATCATATCATTTGTTAATACATTGGTGAACCAATTAGTGTTTATAACTTTATCCAGTAAAAAAAATTGCCACCTCATTTTTTCTTTTTTCTTTTTTCACTTTTTCCATGTATGTAAAAGAATTTGAAAAGTAAGAAAAATAAAGAAAATTACTACTATTTATTTTCTTTAATAGACTTTTTTCAAATTTTATTTCTTATTTTTTATTTGTTTGGAATTGATTTTTTCGTTGACTTTTTTTCATAAAACATAAACTTTTATAATCTATTCAACTACACGAACTAAAAAAAGTAAAAATAAAATAATATAAATTTATTTTCTAGACCCAATGATATGTAAATAAGATGAATGATGATTGAAGGATGATTGGAAAAGATTTGAGAGAGAGATTTACCTTAAATATTTTAATACACTTTCACATAATTGGGATTGAAAAATGGCATTACTCAAAATAATTTTTTTAAAAAAAGTTTATCAAAGAAAATTTTTGTTCTCTTTAGTATTTTTTTTAATTTTTAAATTCTTTTACACTAAATACATGAATTTTTTTTTTAAAATTCTTTGACCTATTTTTTTTTTTTTTTTTAAAAAAAACAAGCAAAACAAAATTGCTTGTACTTTGTCCGGAAGAGTGAGAAAGTCAAGGGACGTCTTCTTTGCCCTTGGTTAGCGTCTGCGGCCTTTTTTTAGGTGCTGCGGCTCATTTTGAAAAGTACCCATTTACCTCTTTCTCATAAAAAAAAATAAATAAATAAATAAAAAGTGGTAGTAAAATAATTTCCCTAAACAGGAAGGGGTTAGGCCTTGTTTGGAAATAGATTATTTTAGTAATTTTTTTATTTTTTTTTTGCTAAAATATGAGGTAAAAAATACTAATATATTTGAAATGATTTTTTAATTTTTAATAAAAAAATGTGTAAAAAGTAGAGAGAAAAAAGAATTTTTTACTTTTTTTGTATATGTTATAGGCTTTTTAATTTTTTAGGTAACTTTTTGACTTTTAAGTTAAAATAGGCAGTTCCCAAACGAGGCCTACTCATTATCTGTGACCCAAAAGATGAGAGAGAAAAATAAAAAATTAGGGGTTCTAATTATTTTATTACCATCAATAATCAACAATATCAACAAGTTCATCATTGACATCAGGGAGAAACATGAAGCTTACTACAAAATAATGAAAAATGTTTGAGGGCCCGAAATATGAGGCTCGAATGCGGCTCGAACCTTAAAACGACGTCGTTTTAAGGTTCAATTTTTTTTTTTTCTTCTTTTTCTTCCTCTTCTTTCTTTTCTTCTTCTTCTTCGTTTTGAACCTGAGAAGCAGAGGCGAGAGAGAGAAACAGAGAGGAGAGGCGGGAGCTCGTCGTCGCTCGTCGGCCGATCGTCACAGCTCGTCGCTCGTCGGTCGTCTACCGATCGTCGCCTCTGCCTTCGCCCGCCTCCGCTTCTGTCTCTGCTTCCGCCCGCCTCCACCTCCGCCTCCGCCTCCAGCCCTATTTTTAGGGCCCCCTCCAGTTCTGCTTCTCCTTCTCTTCTTCCTCCTTGTCTTCTTCTTCTTCTTCTTCCTCCTTCTTCTCAAATTCGAGCCAAATTTGGCTCGAAACCCTTTCGGGCTCTGTAACAGAGCTCCAAAATAATAACATATGACAATAAAAAATTGACAACAAATTATGTAAATGTTTACATCCGTTAGGATCATGATGTGAATGTTAACATTAGCTGTCACTCAAAAACGAGAATAATTATATCAAAAATTGAGAGTTCTAATTATTTTATCACCAACAACAATTAACAACACCGAGAAGTCCAATATTGGCATAAAAGAGGAAATATGAAGCTTATTATAAAACAATTTTGGACAATTATTAAATAGTCATACAAACTAATAAATCTTATAAGCTTTTGTTATTAATTGATGTGGGACTTATCACAATATTAAAATGTTTCATATTTCACAGTTTCTTTATTATATATATGTTACATTATTTAGTGAAAATAATTAAAATAATTCATTAGTTTATATAATCTTTATATTTAAACTATAACAAACAAAACATATCTTCAGATTATTATTTTTTTTATTTTTTACTTAAATTGTTGGATAATTACACAGACTTCTCATAAAGTTCAAAGTAAATACTTCAAATATCACCGTTTTGACATAATTACATTAAATTTCCTTGAGGTTTCAATTCGCATAACCCTTCCCTTTTCATCAATAATTTATTAGTTATTTGAATAAAAAATAATATTTTATTTATTTTATATTGATATATATATATATTATACATGGCTTATCATTGTGTTTTCATATCACTTATATTAGTTTCGATTCATTTAATTTTACTAAAAAGGAGGTCAGTATAATTATATTAAAACCTATATGATTACTTGTATTTTTTTCTAAATCTCATGAGATATCAATGCAATTTACCCTAAATGGTTTAAGAAGTATATTAATTTGGAATCTAAGCAACAAAAGTAAAATGAAAATAATGGTGATATAATAAAAGGAAAAAAAGCAAGTTCTAATGTTGGAAATTATTAAACAATCAGTAGTTGATCTTATCTATTGATAGGTATTAATTAACTATTTTAATGATCTCTCTTCTCTTTCTTTTTCATTTATAAATTGATGGGGATTTGAAACCCGATGACCAGGACACTCCATCCCCCATCTCAAAAGGGTTAATCTTGACTTTAAATAGTTGACTTTATTGTGTTGGGTTCACCAAACAAGTAGAAAATTAAAGTTAAAAAGAATACAAAAGGGGTAAATTATGCTTTTAGAATAATGTTATATATATTAATTAATATATTAATTAATGGTATGACATAACTTAAGAAGTTTTTAATATTTGTAATGTGATTAATGAGTAGAGTCAATAATAATGTTATAACTAGCGTTACTACACTAGTTATACACTAATTGGTATATGTAGCACTACTCATACTTTTATTTTTCAATTTTTATATGATTTTTATTTTTATTCTTAAGCATGGCTATTTAAGACTAAAAATTAGACCAAATTTTCAAATCTAGTAATGCGACAATCAATTAGGATATTAAAGATAACACTTTCTCTCATATTTTCTCTAATTATTAATCAATCATATTATTTACACATCATTAAATCAATAAATAGATCTAAATGATAGATATTTAAAAAAAAAAATTCTTCATTTTTTAATCTATATTTTATTATAGTCATCTCATCTGGTACATACTATTTAAACTTTTTAACTAAACTTTTTTACCAAATTAAGGTCTCGTTTGGGAACAGGTTAATTTAGTAATTTTTTGACAATTTGACTAAAATATGAGTTAAAAAAAACTAATATGTTTAGAATGATTTTTTAACTTTTTACGAAAAGATGTACAAAAAAGTAGAGAGAAAAAAGAATCTTTGATTTTTTTTGTATGAATTGTTGACTTTTTGACTTTTTTAGGCCCCGTTTGGGGACTAACCTTTTTAGCCAAAAAGCCAAAAAGTTACCATTTTAGCCAAAAAGCCAACAACTCACACCAAAAAGTCAAAGATTCTCTTTTCTCTCTACTTTTTGCACATCTTTTCGTAATTAGCCAAAAAGTCATCCCAAACATATAAGTTTTTTTTACCTACCTTTTTAGCCAAATAACCAAAAAATTACTAAATTAGCCTGCTCCCAAACGAGGCCAATAACTTTTTGACTTTTTTACTAAATAGATTAGTTTCCAAACGAGGCCTAACTGTTCAGTAATAAGAGCCATATGCCTTTTAAAAACATTAAAAAATTTATAAAGGCAAACTACAATTATCACACACATTTCGCTTTTACTCAAATCTAAATGGTGGAAGGATCGCGTTGAAATGAACTAAAATTTGACTGTTAAACTGTTGCAATTAGATTATAAGGGATAAAATTGAAATTTTAATAAAATTGGAGGGTGAATAGTACAATTTACCCATATAATCAATTTAAAAATTTAATTAAAAGACAAAGGTCAACTTTTTATTTATTTTTGATGACATCACCACTTTAATTTTTTATATATTTTTTCAAAAAAACTAAATAAAATTAAAAAATCAGTTTTTAACCAATTATGGTGACATGAGTTATTAAGCATTACATAAGAACTGAAGCATTACATGGAGCATTGCATAAGAACGGAAGTTCAAGTAGTTATACTTGTAGACGTGTAGAAAATTTGAGGTTCAAATTTATAAAGAAGCATTAAACATTAGTTATGTTAATTTAATAGTCCGTTAACATTTTATCAAATGCCAATAAATAACTAAATAACTTACAAAGCATTAAAAAAAATTGGGGTATAGTTTTGTTAGTGTAGTAATGTTTTCCATGTTCTTGATTATTAAGGTGCTTGAATCAAATTATTGAATGCAAAAGGTTGTACTTTTTTATTCTATTTTATTTTTTTATAAGTTGTATAGATGTGGGGGTAGGGAGAGAGATGGGATTCACTTTCCCTCAGTTTGGAAAATTAATTAGAGGTATTGTTGGATTTCTGTAGGTTCATAACGGGATCTATTTTAATAATTTATAATATTCATATCGAAAAATTTATTATTACGGGATTTATTTTAATAATTTAAAATATTCATCTAGAAAAATTTATTGAGAAGATCATTCTTACAAAAAATTAGATTATTTGGACAATCATAACCATATGCTTAGATCACATTTATCATAAAAAATTAAATAAATAAACAACAAAAATAAATTTTATTTCTATTTATTATTTGAAAGACAAAACAATCTAATAATGCATCTACAATATTCTGATTAATTTAATTTTTTACAATGACGATCTTCTTAACGAGCTATTTGATATAAACGATTAAAATCATCAATGTAAATTTTATGATAAATTCACATAAACCCAACAACATCTCTAATCGATTTTTCCAACCAGAGGAAATGCTTTTTTGCAATCAAAAAAATAAAAATAAATATGTTGCTTTTTGCAATATGATTGTTGTCATTTACAAGTCAAAACATTTGCGGAAGATCTATTTGACAAATAATAGTTGTACTTTTCATAACCCTTTCCTAGGAGAAAAATTGATAGGGCTTGACTAAATAGAAGGTGGTCCACATCTTCATTAACACAAATAATATACTATTATTTATGAAGCAAGCCCCTATTCCCATCGGGACCAACCTTTGCGTAGGGCTTCAATTTGCAAAAAAGCAATTGCAATCTATCATGAAAAGAAATAATCAATACTTGTTTTTGAGATTTTAGATCTCAATTTCTTCGCTATAGATCTATATGTATATTTGATTTGTTTGACAGTTATGCTTGGTTAGTGTTTTTCAAAAACTCTTTTCAGAAAATTCTTATTTTCTTATTTTTCGTATTTTTTTTTGTTTTTACTAAATTTTTTTAATATTTTAAGTAATTTTTTTTACTTTTTAGACATACCTAACATAAATATACTTAAAAAGTAAAAAATTTGTGAAAGAAACCTTTTAAAAATTTACTAAATACCAAAAATATAAAAAAAAAATACGAGAATTTCGTACATATTTTGTATTTTTATGTATTTATTAATTTTTTAAAATATTTTTCACAAATTTTTTACTTTTTAGATACATCTAAGTAAGGTGCATCTAAAAAAGTAAAAAAGTGTTTAAAATTTTAAAAATATTCACTAAAAACAAAAAGCACAAAAACCAAAAAATTCAATTTTCAAAAAACTTAATTCAAAAAACTCAAACCAAACACACTAATTATAATTATTATTCAAAATTAAAAGTAGGTTTCACCAACAAATCTTAAAAGTATCCATCCATATACCTTTGTGGCTGATTTTATACTTGATTTTTGTATTTCCAACATTATTGAAATTGTAAAGCTCAATCATTTTATATTATTTTTCTTGGTTAATTACACCAAAATTACTTTAATTATTAGCGAATATTAGTTTACCGCTCCTTGTTTATGAATTTATATACTTTTACTCCCAACTATAAAACCAGTACAAATGGTATTTCATTTATTTATTTATTTTAAGATAGGCAAATGCCATTCTTTTTAAGAGGTGAAAATATTGCATTTTTATAGTTGAAGAATAAAAATATACGAGTTTAAAGATGAGTAGAATCATTAATAGTTGAGAAGCTTTGATGTAATTATTTTTTTTTTATTTTCTATTTTTTATTTTTTTATTTTAAGGAACCTCTATATTGGAGTTTGAACTCATACCCACGACAATATAAATTTTAAAAGAAAAATTACAATTATGTGATTTTTTTTAAAAAGTAAGTGTATATAAAAAAAATTTAAGATTTTAATCATTCTATTTTTTGTAAAGTTTATCACTAATATAACTTCTTCTTTTTTCTTTTTTTTTTTTTGTTGTTAAACTCACATTAAATAGTAATTTTCTAATTTTAAATACATGCAATGACTTGTAAATTATATATGAATTAAGCTGAACTTAAAATATTTAAATTTCTGATTAATCCCAAGGCAAATCTAATACATCCATAACTGATTGATGGCAAGGGATTGGGTTGAATTTTGTGCGTGATTTTTTTCCGCGTTATACAAGGAACTCTAAATATTTTATAAAACCTCTTATATGGTGTGAAATTCACACACATATAAATTTGTGTGAATCCCACCAAATTGAGTAAAATATTTGATAGAATATTAGAATACATAACATTTCTCTTTTTTTACTATTAAACTTAATTATTTTAATGATATAATTTTATATTTTATTATAAATTGACAGTTTTAATATAGTATTTATCACTATATTTTACCTCACCTAATTAATGTTTTCTCAAATCATTTATATTAAAATCGAGTTAGAACAAATCCAATCAGGTCAAAAAATTTTGCCATCCTCACAAATAGGGCTAAAATGTGAAACCAAGAACCAAAGTGGAGCAAACTATATATTCAAACAACATGAAGGGGTGCAAGTGCAATTATAAAATAGTATACTCCTCCGTTCTCTCTTTCCTGGAAAATCATTTTTCATTCTTTAGTAATTTTGTTCTGAGGAAAATGCATTGAAACTATTATTCAAAATTGCTGATCTAATCTCAACCGTAAATCACCAAAAAAAGATCCAACGGCTGATACGAACTTTCACACATCTTCTCTCTCGTCGTTCTCGCTACAGGGACAGAGAGAACACAATAAATACATACACACACACATATAGAGAGAGAGAGAGAGAGATAGCGAAGGTAACTGGATCTAGATCTTCGCCAATTTGTTTGATTCTCTTCTCTGGTTCTGGTAAATGCGATAATGGTGATTCGAAGACCTCCTCTATCATTACATCTATGGATCTCCGTTTCTCTTCTTTTCTTCATCCATGCCCACTCCTTTTATCTCCCCGGTGTCGCTCCCCAAGATTTCCAGAAGGTAATTAATTATGTTATGTTAGTGTTTGTGTGGATTTATTGTTAGATCTGCTTGATTATGTGGTTTGAATCAACAGTTAGCCTTTTCGTTCTCAGATCTGTCTCAGTTTGTGGCCTTTTGGATCTGACGAGAATCGATTTTGACTTGATTTTGTGAAAATTTGATTTTTTTTTTTTTTTCCTGTTCGGTGCATGGAGATCGATTCGATCACTGATTGTTGTAGCTCTGAAATTGATGGATTTGTGTGTGTGTGTGTGTGTGTGTGTGTGTTTTTTTTTTTTCTCTCGTTTTTATCTACTTGTTTAATTGCTTATTATTAAGATTAGTGTCTGTCTATATATTTGTATTTTAGTTTTTATGTTTTTTTTTTTTTATATTAAGTAGATATTAATATATGTAAGGCATATCTATTGTTAGGTAGATTGGAATAAATTAATAATAATATAGTTTTTTGATCAAGGATTGGTTGAATGGTAAAGATTTGAGATAAGATCCAATGTTTCGAGTCACTCTAAGGGGCAATTTGGAGGTTTGCTTTGTCGTTAATTTCATGGCCCGGGATTAGTTGAGTTGCCCCGTAAGCTGGCTCGGATACCTGGTTATAGAAAAGAAACGTCTCTTGTCTAGCATATCTAAGAATTCACTATGGGTGATTGATTTGAAAAAATTGCACTTAAACATGTTTGAATGTGGGTTCTAAATGTTGGATCATATGGTGAAAAGTCTGGCAAATGTGCTTTGTGGTAGATCATGTACTAGCTGAGGCTTGTTTGCTGTAGGAAGCTAACTCTGTCCCTTAACTATGGAAATAATGCATTAAGCTGTGCTATCATGCCAAATTTTGGCTAATTGGAACCACATCTCTGAAAGAGGAAGAAGAAGAAGATAGTAATATTCCAGGGATTTATCAAAAAAAAATAAAATAAATACTGATCTACGATACCAATATTCCAGGAATTTATCAAAAGAAGAAGAAGAAGAAGAAGATAGTAATATTCCCGAAATTTGGATGCATTTAACCTTAAAACATGGAAGGTGTGTGGACTGAAATTTAGTTATGACTTATGGGATTCATTGGTACTGAAGCTATTACGGTAGTTGTCAAATAATAATAATAAATACTGCAGCTATCTTAGTGGCTTGCTGATAAATAAAATAAAAAATTCAGTGGCTTGGGTGGTTACTCTATAATTTATTTTCCTTTTTGATATATATGATGTATGGAGTTCTTTTTTATCTTTTTCTTTTGTTTCCCCCTTTCTTGTATCTATATGATCAAAAAGTTAAGAAGGTTGTGATCAACCATTTTACATTCAAAGAACCCCAGTTCTTACTCTTTTGACTCTTTTATTTTATAAATTTATTATATATATATATATAAATAACATTTCTGTAAAGAAAGAGTGATTTGTGTGGGGCCCACTCAATTTTGTTGCACAGTATCGCTTTTTCCTATGTGTCTACGTGATGGATACATGTGTCTTCCAAGTGTCCGAAATGTGTCTAGTTTTAAAAAAATTAAAAATGAGACATGTTTGGACCAATGTTTTAAAAATTGGACCATTGAGTGGAAATGGGATTGGGTTGATGGGTTACTACAAGTTCAAATTGGGTCGAACCGGATCAAACCATGACATCATAATTACTTAATAAATATATTAAAAATTATAATTAAATAAATATATATAAATATAAAATGTAAATTATATATTTATTTAAATATGCTTACCAAATATATAAGTTTAAACATTTATTTTTATATTAATATTATTTGTATAAGTGTTAATTATAGTAATATATGAAAGAAAATGAATGGAATACAATAAATAAAATATTTCTACTATTATTTAACAAGGGGAACAGCGGGTTCCGCCAGTTTAATGAAAAAGGCCGGTTTTCAAACTAGAACGGGTTTATGGGTGTATCTGGACCGAAACTTAGAACGGTCAACTGGTTGAATCGGCCGGTCCGGTCCAATTTTGAAATCATTGGTTTGGACGCATGCACGGAGTGTCTCATGAATCAACACCTTTTTGGAAGTGTCTGAGCTTCTTAGTGGGTGTTTGAGAAGTGGCTATTTTTAGGCTTTTTGACTTTTTTAGTAGGCTATTTTAGTTTTTGTGTTTGGGAAGATAGGATAGATTTTTATTGGAGTTGTATTAAAAAATATATTTGAAATAATGTTTGAGGCTGAAATGACAATTTTGTCCCTAACTTCACTTTTTTCAAAATTAGTCTAAAGGGGCAAAATCGCCATTTACCAACAATGGGACAACCTGTCAATGTGACAGCCCCACTGCCGAGCTACTTTCTGCTCTCTTTTTTCTTCTTCTTCTTCTTCTTCTTCTTTTTTTTTTTTTTTTTTAATTTTTTATAAATATAAATCATTAGTTTAGGGGCTATTTGGCTTTTTTTGTTTTTGAGGATATTTTAGCCTCAAACTTAGGTTCCCAAACACCCCCTTAGTATGCAGGTTTTTTTGTTTAGTGACATCAATGATGGGTTTTCTGGATGCATAAACCAGTACCATATAGATCTTGCATGATTTTTAGGTTTCATGAGGTATTAATTGCCAATTAAGACATTATGATGTCCCATGTCTTTTGACAGCTTTTGATGGTGTTTGGGAAGTGAGTTTTTATGTAGATTTTATTAGATGTAGGTTTTTATGAGATAAAAAATTTTTGGTGTTTGGGAAGATAGTTGGGTTTTTATGTGATTGGATGTGATGTTTGTGAGAGAAAAAGTGAAATGATTATGGGGTTGGATGTGATATTTTGTTTGGATGTGTTTTTTTTGGTTTTGCAAAACTTTTGTCTTTTAGTGGAAAAAATGAGAAAAAAATTTGGGAACTTGCTTCCCAAACACCACCGTAATAACCTTTGTCAAAGACAATATTAAGTTTTATGTCTATTTGTTACAGGGGGATCCTTTGAAGGTGAAAGTGAACAAACTGACTTCTACGAAGACGCAGCTTCCTTATTCTTTCTATTCCCTTCCTTACTGCAAGCCAGCAAAAATTGTTGACAGTGCCGAAAATCTGGGTGAAGTTCTCCGTGGTGATCGTATTGAGAACTCTCCTTTTGTGGTTAGCTGCAATTCTCAGATAGTTTTTTTTTTTTTTTTGTGTGCGCGCGCGCGCGCCCCTATTAAGTATGTGTTGTTGAAGTTCTTACCGAAGTTGTATATTGCAGTTTAAAATGCGAGAACCTCAAATGTGCAAAGTTGTATGTCGGGTAGTACTTAATGCCAAAACTGCAAAGGAATTTAAGGAAAAGATAGATGATGAATATCGGGTGAACATGTGAGGCTCCTTCTGAGGAAATGTTAAATATCAATTAAATTGCTTTTGAATTTTGTAGTTATTGCTTAAATTTGTTTCTCATTCTTGTTGCATTTTGTAGGATTTTGGATAATCTTCCTCTGGTTGTTCCCATTCGAAGGCTGGATCAGGAATCATCCATTGTGTATCAACATGGCTATCATGTTGGTATCAAAGGACAATATGCTGGAGTAAGTAGCAAACCAACAATTACATTTGCCCACAATTTTCTTCAAATTTTGTACTCTGAATAATGTCTAAGATGATAATTTATTTTAACATTACTATTTTCAGAGCAAGGAGGAAAAGTACTTTATCCATAACCACTTGACATTCACGGTGAAGTTTCACAAGGACCCACAAACAGAGACTGCAAGGATCGTAGGTTTTGAAGTCAAGCCATTCAGGTTATACATCATAGTTCCCTTCTAGTAGTGTTAGCTTTGTTGGTGCTAATATCTCCTCTAGTGATTGCTTCTAATGTTGGATCATTTTGGTGCCACCAGTGCCAAGCATGAATATGAAGGCCAATGGAGTGACAAGACTCGTTTAACAACATGTGACCCCCATGCAAAGCGCACAATTACCAACTCAGAATCTCCTCAAGAGGTTGACAATAAGAAGGAAATTATTTTCACATATGATGTTGAGTTTCAAGTAAGCTCCTTCTTCTTATTCATAATAAAGAATTCAAAACCTTGCTATTAATGTTTTGAGTTGGTATTCTGATGGGTTTTGTTATTATACTTGTTTTGCCTTGTCTTCTACTATGCAGGAAAGTGACGTGAAGTGGGCATATCGATGGGATACCTATCTTCTGATGGCTGATGATCAAATTCACTGGTTTTCAATTGTCAATTCGTTGATGATTGTTCTTTTCCTTTCGGGTATGGTGGCTATGATAATGCTGAGGACACTGTACCGTGATATCTCGAAGTACAACCAGTTGGAGACCCAGGAAGAAGCCCAAGAAGAGACAGGATGGAAACTGGTTCATGGGGATGTTTTCAGACCCCCCGAGAACTCTGATCTTCTATGTGTTTATGTTGGGACAGGTGTTCAATTTTTCGGGATGATACTCGTCACTATGATGTTTGCTGTCCTCGGGTTTCTATCTCCTTCAAATAGAGGTGGGTTGATGACGGCCATGCTTCTTCTGTGGGTCTTCATGGGCCTTTTTGCTGGATACGCTTCTGCCCGCCTCTACAAGATGTTTAAAGGAGCAGAATGGAAGAAAATCACCCTGAGAACAGCTTTCATGTTCCCCGCATCTGTCTTTGCCATATTCTTTGTCTTGAACGCTTTGATTTGGGGAGAGAAATCTTCCGGGGCAGTCCCATTCGGAACCATGTTTGCTCTGGTCGTTCTATGGTTTGGTATCTCTGTCCCACTCGTTTTTGTGGGTAGTTATGTCGGGTTTAAGAAACCAGCAATGGAAGATCCTGTAAAAACTAACAAAATCCCGAGGCAAATACCTGAACAGGCCTGGTACATGAACCCAGTTTTCTCTATCCTCATCGGGGGCATACTTCCATTTGGAGCTGTATTTATCGAGCTCTTTTTCATCCTCACATCGATCTGGTTGCAGCAATTCTACTACATTTTTGGGTTCCTCTTCATTGTCTTCATCATCCTAATTGTCACTTGTGCTGAGATCACTATCGTGCTCTGCTACTTCCAACTATGCAGCGAGGACTACCTTTGGTGGTGGAGATCATACCTAACTTCAGGATCGTCAGCGCTATACCTGTTCCTATATTCGGCTTTCTATTTCTTCACAAAGCTCGAGATTACAAAGCCGGTATCGGGCGTCTTGTACTTCGGTTACATGTTGATTGTCTCGTACGCGTTCTTCGTGCTTACAGGTACGATTGGTTTCTATGCATGTTTCTGGTTCACAAGGCTCATCTACTCATCGGTCAAGATTGATTGAAGCGATGATTGCAACACGAAAACCACATGGAACCATATATTCTTCTTCCAAGTTACTTGTGGAATTTTCAGTTTTTAAGTCTTAAAAATCATAGAAATTGTTTTTTCTTTTTAACCTTCTTGATACAGGTTCTTTGAAGTACAAGTTCTCTTTTCTTTATCTTTTTGCTTCACTGTTCTGTATTGAGACATTCTGAGAGGATTCTCAAGCAATACCGGTCCTCTGTGACTCGTGCCTATTTTAGAAATGAAGGAATTTTTGTATTATCATTTATTTTTTGGCTTGTATTATTCCTTGATGTGTTCTTGTATGATCCATGTACTTTTTATCTACAAGTATCGACCTATGGGAACAAGAAGATTTAAGAGAAAATATCACTTCAGTGGAATTTAGGGAACATAACATAATTGCATATTAGTGAAAAACCTTGCAATATTAAAAAAATAAATCTATAAATTTTTCCATGAAGTTGAGATTTTATGAAATTTCCATTGAAATGTTATTTTTTCAAGATTTAATTTGAAATATCGGCAGATTCCTGTGAAGTCGGAAAAAAATGAAATAAAAAAGAAAAAAAAGGTCAATTGGTTCAATGTCATCTCTATCAAATTTTATTTGGTGTGGCTCGATAACTAAAATAAACGGGAAGAGTCAGTCTTGTGTATCGGATTTATTTATCAGAAAGTTTTATACCACTTTATTACTGTAAAAATAGTTTTTAAAAAAGGTGAATTGTATTCACTTCTTTTGAAATTTGCAAAAAAAAAAATATAATAAATTCTATCGTTTTAATATAATTACATTGATATCTTCTGTAGCAAACTTAAAGTGATCAAAAGATAATGTGAAAATACAAGAATAACAAAGAAAAAAATATAGTATTTTAATATAAAAGTTACGACTATTATTTTTCTTCTTAATAATTAATGAATTATTGATGAAAATAAAAACAAATGTTATGCGAATTATATTAAAATTATAAGATTTATTATATTTTCTCCAAATTTCAATAGAGACTGGTGTAATTTATTTTTTTAAAAATATAATTTAACTATTTACACTTAACACATCATAACTCAATATAAACGGATACAAATAAATTAAACACAAATCAAGACTGACAAATAAAGTTAAAATGTCCTAATAATTTATCACTTAGATAAATTTACCAGTATCATTACCATAACCATCATTACTATAACCAATACCAAATGATTATTTTACAAACCCTAAACACATCTAAAAGTTCGAAAAAAAATTTATATATCTTTAAAAATAATTACAATTAAGGAGAAGAAAAATGTGTCATCCACACAATCCCCACAAATGAAGTGACAAGCAAAATTTCAAAAGTTGACCCACACTCCAATTGGTTGTCACCTCATTTGTGAGGACTGTGAAGAAGAAATTATGTGGATATAGCACTGTTAATGAGAAAGTTTATAATTTTAATTATTAATATTTATAATTTTTATCACTTTTTTGTAATTATTTTTTCTGAAATCCACTGTTGAGTAATTTGTCCTAAAATTTACTCAGGACTTGTGAGTAAAATGAATATAAACATACCTTAACATCCAGTTGATGTTGTAGAATGTACAATGAAAAATGACGTAGAAATACGAGCATAATATATAAATTATAATTATACAAATTCATTTTTTTGACAAACCTTAACCATGATACATACTAGTGTATGGTGTACATTTTTCTTTGCCCTTCTTCAAGCATAGAGTAGAAATCAGGATAGCAATAACAGTAATCATCATCAAATTCAGATACAAAATTAATCAGGCATCATCAGCAGTGAAATCAGGCTCCGGAGGCTTCTGTAATTTCACCAGCTCCCTCGCGCTCTTAAGAATCCGATTCCTGTGGACCCCGCGAAGCGCATTAGCCGCAAATCTAGAAGCCAACAAGGTAGCACCAAGGCTATATGAACCTCCTCCACCAGCATTCCTGTGAAGTTCCTCTTCTTCCTCCTTCCGGCGAAGTTCCATAATTTTCCTCTTTGAATACCGCCGCCACCATACTTGGATAAAGCAAGCGGCCCATGTCCTCCACTGCTGCGAGTAAAAACGGAACGTGTGCTGAACTTGTCTACTGTGAAGCCGCCTGAACTGACCAGCCACAAATTTCAACTCATCGGCTATTAGTGCAAATGCCTCCACCTCGTTCAAAGCCTTTACTGTTCGAGTTGAAGTTGGTAAGTTAGAACCAGATTTGGGGTCCAGTGCCCAGGTCAGAAGCTCCTCTCCACAGAAATCGCCTTCTTTCAACAAACTTCGGTTGAAAAATCCACTTCTTCCACCATCAGTGGTTACACTCTCTAGGCGACCACGTATGATGAAAAGCATCTCATCAACTGGATCTCCTTCTCGAACTATATAGGTGTGCTCTGTGTATAAACATGGCTTTAGTCGCTCACAAATGGCATCGAGCAACCTTTCATCCATGTTCTCAAATAGAGGAACCTACAATTCCACAAAGACATTGATTGATTGACATAGCAAAGGAACTACCATAGTACCAAATCAATCTCGCAAATGGGTGTGATTGTAGCAAAATTGTTAGATCATAGCTATTGTTCTACAATTTCAAAAAACGAAAATGCTAAAAACAGTCCTAGGGTTATTAGCGTTGGAGAATGTGTAAAAAATGTATTGAAATGTGTAAAAATATGTAAAACTATCTTGGGACATGTAAAAAGTGTATTGGATTATACATATTTTGACATTTTTGTGTTTTTTAAGGTGTCATTAGTAGAACCCTTCTTAAGGCTGTTATTAGCAGAACCCTAAATTTTTAGGACGAAGTAAGGCAGGAGTACAGCATTATAGTGAGGTGTTGGAGCTTGGAGGTTTTGCCTAAAGAGACTTGGCAAGCGCCACACGAGACGTTATGCTTATTCTCTAGTTATTTCCATGAATTTAAGGAGAAAATGATGAAAATCCAAAATGAATCCAATAGAATGGATTGTCCACATTTTTGCAATTCAATTTTTTTCCTGTCATGTCACATCTCCTCAGCATAATGGCAAACACCAAGTATTTATAAGTAGGAATGTAATCGGTTCGGGCGGTCGGTATTTAGGTAAAATTTTGTACTGAACCGATAATGTCGGTTTTATTATATTGAAAACCGATACAGACCAAATTTTTTACCAAACCGCACCGATTCAAATGATTCGGCTCACTGTGGTTTAATCGGTTTAAGTACTTTCAAAATGAGTCGTTTCTTAAATTTGTAATATAATAAATAATTTATATAAAAATATTAAATTAGCCATTTGTACATAATTTTAACCATATCCAATCCAACTATTCACAAAAATACAAACAAAAAAAATTAATAAATACTATTGCTTGAAGCTTTTACTGAATTAGAATTAGAAATAAAATATAATTTAAGAACCAAAGTCTTAACATCAAAATAAAACCAAAACTTAAAACAATAATTTTATTATATGTAAACATCTACGGTCGGTTTTGGTGAAATTAGTGTACAATATGTCAAAACCGGTACCGAAACGAAAATTGAAAAAAAATAATTTTCAAAACCAAATAGACCAATTCATATTAAAATACCAACCAAATATGACCGGTTCGATTTGGTTCAATCAGTTTAGCCGATTTTTTCAATTTTTCTTACATTCTTATTTATAAGAAACAAATGGAACAGGACATAAACTTATTGTAGCCTTATTCCAACTACTTCCAACTATGCAAAAATTAGAAAAATTCAGCACATAAATGAGCAAGGAAATTTTTTTTTTTACTTTTCTTATGTTCCTCTATCATTTGAGAAATTTGAAAATCCTGAACATTTTTTAGATTTATAAGAATGTGTACACCATTTATATCTGTGTGGAAAACTGGGTGGATATATGCTCAGTGCAAAGTTTGATATTACAATGCAAAAAATATACGGAAGACCATGGCGGGCCGTACCAATTAATTAATCAATCCAACCATTGCTATTATAGATGCAAATAGTCGTAATTATCAGAAACAAACACAGTAGAGGAAAAATGAAATTACCCTCTTCACCAAAGCCAGACAGAGATGTCGTTTGATGTCCCTTCTAAGATCCTTGGGTAGACTCTGAACTATGTTATGTTCGTCCACTCCACGTGTTTCCAACCACTTGTACTGATCATAGCGTCTTACACGTTCCCTGAGATCTTGGGGGAGCAAGCGATGATGCATCCACTGCTCTGAATCACGTCTTTTGATTCTCATCTCCTCGAGTCGAATTGTAAGAGATTGAAGATACGTCTGTAACAATAGACAACAATCAGAATCGAAGCATGAAGCCACTAACACTGTTATTCTGCTTAAGTTACTAAAGTTTATTTTCCTCCATGGTAAGAAATAAACAAAAAATTATCATTAATGATACATTGTTAACTAAAGTCACAATTTAAAGCATTCAGAAAATATTTCACCTCAACAATACCCATTTTTCAATTGAAGAAATCAAAACTACAGAAAATAGCCTTCGGTTGCAAACAAAGATAATATAGGAAGCTAAGGAGGACCTCTCCACAGCAAGGAAAAAGAAGGTAAGGAGAGAGAAAAGGTTGGAATGTAGACACAAGGCCACTGAAGAAGTTCAAAGAAAAGGAGAAAAATCTGGAGTGACAGAAATGTTAGCTGATGGCTTCGCTAACACCAACTACATCTGTTGGTCAATGCTCATTTGTGGAGATTGAAAGAACAGTCGAGATGATAGGAAAAATAAAAAATAAAATAAAATAAAAAAACTTGAAATATACTAATATTTAGCAGCAGAACCATGAAAGATATAAAAATTTTGGATTTTTTAAATGTAAGATCCATCTGCAGGGAGGAAACCAGATCCTCAAAGTATGAAAGGTCTTATGTCACAACGTCATGATACCACATATTTATCACACATCACCTTGACTAAACTCTATTAATGTCAAAACAATAAAGTGACAACGATTTACTGAAAGAGTGAGTATTATAGTTCTAGTTTTACCTGCATGTTTCCAATCAATAAAGCAAAGAGGATGAGCCCAAATATTGCTAGTGCTATGGAGAATATAGACTCTCCAGGATAGGTGCTGGTTTGAAGTCCCTGACCAAGTGTACTGTAGAAAGAAAAAAGAAAATGTGGATGAGGGCAACAAACATGTTAGAAATAAGCAGTTTTAATTATTGCGAGATGCAGATGAGGGAAATAAACATTCAGCAATGTCAAATAAATATCTGCCAGAGATGAAGGTAGGAATACAATGAACCATACACTACCTAAGATTTCTATGCTTTAAGGCACATCCAATACTCCTTACAAACTAAAATTGACAAACACAGGTAGAAAGATTATGTATCATCTTGAGCAAAGAACCCTGAATACATACAAGTTCTGAGTAGTCAATAAAACTTGTAATTAACAACTGTCGTAGTAGTTGTATTGTACATTAGCTCACATATAATTAAAATATATAGACCTTTGTTTCCCAACTTGGAAATAGTTTCTGTCCACATAGAACTCCAGACACAGACATAAGAAATACGAAAGTACCAATTTTTAATTTACAAAATAAAAATTGATGAGGATCAAAGCTTAGTTGCACAAAGTGAGGGTGAGGACACATTGAAGAATCTGAGATTTGGAGGATGAGGCCACATAGAAGATTTAGAGGCTACTCAAAAGACCAAGATATCAAGAAGAAGAGAAAAGAAATGGAGAAGGGCATGTGCATACAAAGCCATAGCCTTTGGATCTTCCAGTGGTCTTGTCAGTGATGACAACAGCCTCCCAGCTCTCACCAAACTGTTCAAAGTATTTCTTCATGGTCTCCTACTGGGTCTCCTACTGGGTCTCCCAAGCCAATCCTCCAACAAACACTTTGGTGCAAGTGGTGTCTCCAAACTGTGCTGACAAATTAGCTGGAGTCATCTTCTCAATTTTCCTCTCCTAGCTATTATCTGCCTCTTTTATGATCTCTCACTTCCACTTCTCTTTATCTACAAAGATAGAGAGAAGAGAAGGATAGAGCTTACACACAACTTTGCTGCATATGGTCCTCCTTGCAGATTAGATGATGACCACTAGCTAGTACTATTTGTATGTATAAAATATATAGATCTATATATATGGAACAAGATGAGATATACTAAGACTGAGATTGAGACAGAGAAATCTCAACTAGATTGAGAAAGAGAGAGAAGAAGGTGGTGGTGATGGTGGTGGTGATCAGACAATTACGCCAGAGATCCAGGGAGGGTAGAAAAAGAAAAGAAAGGGGAGAGAGAGAGAGAGAAAAGAATGGGAGGGAAGAGAAAGCATAAGGCAGAAAAAAAAAGAGTAAAGATAACAGTGTATATCTCTCTCTCTCTCTCTCTCTCTCTCTCTCTCTCTCTCGGGTCAGCCAGTGTACACTACCACATTGAAACGGTTAAACATAATCATAATAAATTCTCATTACAAACTTGACAGCGTATATATCTTTCTCTCTCTCTCTCGGGTCAGCCAGTGTACACTTCCATAGTACCATTGAAACAGTTAAACATAAGCATAATAAATTCTCATTACAAACGTAACAACTCATCATTAATAGTATATATCTTTACTCCTCAATCCTAACATAAACCAAATTGAAAGATTTATCAAAAAATCCCCATCTGTTAATTTCTAAGAGAAAAGTCAAAATCTAGGATAAATATTCGCTTTCCACGGATTTTGTTTTTATCTTAGTAGCTTTTCTTCATTTGTTTGAGCAGTCCTTTCCGGTTGGAATCATGATTCTATCCTGATGGGAATGCGTTTCTAACTCGATTCTTTCCCTGAACTACGGCTAGAGCAGAAATAACAGCTCTAGTAAGCAATTCCTGCAACTACAGATCAAAGGTTAGAGTCGGCATCAACTACACTATGACTTGTTTCATCATATGTTATTGCAATCATGTTTTAGGTGGACGCATCACGGGTTCAGGAAAGCAAAGTGATGGAAATTGATGCACCTAGTTGAAGAAGGATGTGTGAGCAGATGATTTTCAATTGATGTAATTTAATGAGAAGTCCTATTATGAGTTTTATGGAATGTATTATTTCTTTTAGGATCTTTAAGTGATTTTAGGAACAAGATTTGATGTTTTATCCATTACCATATGGAAGGATGAGTTTTAAGCAACTTTTTGCAAACTTTTAGGAATTTATGAAGCCTACAAATGGGCATTATTAGTGAAAATAAATCAACACTTTGAATATGAAAAAAAATTGAGAAAATATTTTGGAACAATCTCTCTTTCTTTCCTCCACCTCCAACTCATCACTCTCTCTTCTTCATCTCACTTATGGTATTCTTATCTTGTCTCTCTTCATCTTCTTCCCTATCTCTTTTCTTCTCACTTCTCCTATGTCCCTCTTCGTATGTTATAAATGAGGATTGGAATACATGTTGTGCCCTCCCTTTCTTCTTTTTTAATCTCTCTTTCTTCTCTATCTCTATCTTTACATATATGAACATATGAATGCCCACAAGATTGGATAACGAATAGGAACCAACATATCGATATCACATGACTGGCAAGACTTGAAACAAAAGGCAAGATAAACCAAAAATGGCAAATTGTAGAATACAACCAGAAAACTAAGAGCTCAGGCCCATTCAAATATATAAAGTACCATACCAAATTTGTCCTTACAATCTATAATAGCCCATACTTAATAAACAAAAACCACCCAAGAAAAACCGACCTAGTAGATAGCTAGTAACCACATTTTGAAGGCTCTAAACTTCTAAAATATTTTGCCACATACTAATACTTATGTTTAATAAATAAAAGAAACTACAAATAGACAAACTAAATATGAATGTTCAAGTACTGCAATCTGACGTGGCATTGCCTATATTAACAGATTAAATTTATACACTTTGCCAATCACCTACAATATTTCATAAAAACAGAAGAAATCATTAAGTTAGAAGGGAAACATGAGAGACATAGAAGAATAAAATAATCACCCTCCATTTGTTAGGATAATGGGACACACACACACACATATATATGACAATCATCACCAAATTTTTAAGGATGACAAGAGATTGTAGGATGACTCTCTATCTCTCTCTCTCTCTCTCACACACACATTGTCTCACTGGAACAATTCATAATTAACTAATTTAATAGTATGTTGACTTGATGACAATATTTTGACCATCTTTCCAATGTAATCAAACATGCTCTCATCACCTAACCATAGGTTTTCCAGGCATATGTTGGAACTTTGCATAAAGGTATATCACAGAAGCACACAAATTTTCAAGTGGTTTTGAATTCTAATTAAAATATCAATCACTTGTTTCTTGCCTCAACTAGGGCAAGAAAATCCACCACCCACCAACAGAGTGTATACATTGATAAGCTATGGATTGCATCTTCCAAAGTGTGATTTTTAATCTCGTTGTTACTACAAACACAATAAAAAAGGTGGAGCCTTAAACTATGATGAGTATATTAATGGTGAGGACAAGAGAATGCTAGTGAAAGAAGATGAGATTAAAGTACAATGGAGGAGTCATTTCAAAAGCTATTTCATGAGATCACTTTGGGGTATAAGTTTAGGAGATCAAAAATGAGTCATTTAGGTTGGCTGACTTGTTTAACAAGATTTTAATAAAATTAAGAAGATGTTAGTTTAAATGAAGGAAAAACACATTGTGCCCATTCATAAGAACAGAGGTGATATTAAAAGTTGCAATAACTGAAGTGGTATGAAGCTTAAGATTCATATAATCAAACATTAGGAGACAATAGTTGAGCTTCTTCTTGTTCTTTTTCTTTTTTCGAAAGGTAATGATTGAGCGAAGATTAAGGCAAGAGAAAATAGTTTTTGGAATGTTAATTTAGTTTTATACCTAGAAGATCTTGTGAGAATATTATGTTAATTATGGAAATATTTTAGATTGATTGTGTGAATATTAGATTGATTGTATAAGGTTATTCTTATTTCCTTTTTAAATTAGGTCTAGGATTGCTATAGATATCGGTTGTACTCTTTGTATTATACACAATTGAATATACAGAACATATTCAAAAAACTTACATGGTATCAGAGCTAGGTTCGAAACCCTAGCAGCCACTGTCCAAGCTTCTCTGCTTCGTTGAGTTCTTTGGTTCAACCTTATGAATTCGTGTGACCTATTTGGTTCAAGATTGGGTTTAGTTCGTTGGGTCCTCTGTTTGAGTCGTCGTCTGATTCGCGTGGGTTCTCCAGTCTGGTTCGTAACTCCTCTGCTTTCGACATCTTTGGTTCATCTAACATATCTGGACCTCGTGATTTCTGGCTCTAGTTCGTCGTCGTCGTGGTTCGTCTTCGCTAGTCGAAGGGCCATCCATCTTGACCCCTCATTGGTTTGTGACCTTTAGTCGGATCTCCTCTTACTACTGGTCTTCTCTCTCCTTTGATTTCATCGACTTAGGGTTCGTCAACTAGTTCTCATGAGTGATCCTTGTTCACTGGTCCTCTATGCACCGAAGTTCCTTCTTTCTTCTACTCTGGAATCGCAACCCATCGTGAGCTCTCTGGTTCAATTTGGTTTTGAAATTGCAACATCAGGCTGCACTCTCTCTCTCTTGTTCGACTGGTTCATCGAGTCCTCTAGGTTGTCGGGTCATCTGATTTGATTTGGTTACTTTGGTCTACTTTGGGTTTATTACACTTGAACCCCTTAAAAGTCTAGTTATTACGTGTCTCTAGCTGTTGATGAGTGTGTTGTCTGCCATCAGAGAGCCATTGGAAGTCTCACTGTCCCAAAAAGGGCCATTCATCTGCTTCGCAGTCTCAGCCACACTTCCGAGCTCTTACTCAAAGTACTTTTTAGACTCCAGCCGTTTATACTGCATCTGCTCCGTCTCTTGATCTTGACTCAACTCCTTAAGTGCTCAGATTGGTCAACTTTAGCATTGTCTACCTCCCAACCATCTTCGTCTACCTCCATTGTTTCCTCTCTTTATTCAGGTTTGCTTGGGTCTTTTTCAGGTATCTCTTCGTCTGCCTGGATTTTTTATTCTGGTGTCTCTCATCATATGACTCCTCATCTCTCCTTACTTCATAATTGTGTTTCCCCTCCCTTTCGTATTACTGTTAATGCTACTAATAGGTTTGGTATGTCTGTTATATGTGTTGGGTCTATCCTACCGTCTGCTATGTCTACTGTCTCTATTCCATCAGTCTTACATCTTCCTCAATTATCTACTAGCTTATTATTAATCAGTCAGCTTGATGCCTCCGATTTTGATGTTATCTTTTATTCTCTCTCGAATGTCCAAGAAGTAGATTGGGATTGGTCGTAGAGTTAGAGACCTCTATGTGGTGGAGGAGCTTGCATTTGCTTATGACTACCTCTCCAGTTGCCTTGTCCTCTTTTCAGTTAGATTCTTTGTCAAGTTCTTTCAATTTGTGGCATTCAAGATTAGGACATTTATCTGCTGACTGCTTACGATCTTTGGCCAGTATGGTATATTGGATAAAGTTTCTCCCAGCCAACTTACCAAGTGTTGGGGGTGTAAACTTGCCAAAATGACAGTCTTACCTTTCCGTAAAAGTACTTCTATATCTGATACACCGTTTTCTTTAATTCATACTAATGTCTGAGGTCCTTCTCCTATTCTCACTACAGGGGACTCTACATATTATGTTTCATTTGTTGATGACTGCACTCATTACACTAAGGTTTACCTTATGACTCATAAGTCTGACTTCTACCAGATATACTTTACTTTTCAATCTATGGCCACTACTCAGTTTGGATCTACTATTAAATTATTACGATCTGACTTGGATAGGGAATACTTTAAAACTGAGTTCTGTAAATATTTGGCCAATTTGAATACCATTCACCAAACTTCCTATACTGATATACCCTACCCAAAATGGTCGAGCTGAGCGTAAATACCGTCATCTCCTTGAGATAGCTTGGTCTCTCCTCTCTACCTCCGTTCTGGCTTCGTAGGGGTGAGGTAGTTCTTACTGCTACTTTTCTTCTCAACCATATGCCTACTGCCCTTCTCTCTAGTCAGTCTCCTTATGAGGCTCTGTTTTCTCAACTTCCTAATTACTCCCTCCTTCGTGTGTTTGGATCTGCTTGTTTTGTCATTTTATCCCGTAAAGATAAAACCAAACTTAGTGCCCGGTCTATCCTATGCGTCTTTTTGGGTTACAACCTCACTCAAAAAGGTTATCACTATTATGATCCTGTTTTTCGTTGCCTTTATGTCTCTCGTCATGTTGCCTTTCTCGAACGTCTACCCTACTTTCAACTTCCTTCTCTCACAACCCCAGTTTCCAAATAAGATCTTCTGAGGTCCCTCTTAATGAGTACATCTCTACTGTTTCCCATGAGTTTGTCCCTTCTTCTCCTTGTATCACCCCTCCTAATGAGTCCCTTTCTACTGAACCCCATGAGTCTGTTCTCTCTTCTCCTCCTCCTCCTCTTCCTCCTCCTCCTCCCCCTTCTCCGTTGTTAGTCTATCTTATCGCAAGGCTATCCCTCCACCAGTTGTATCTACCTCTACTGCTGATCCTCCTACTTCTAATGACTCTGATCTTGCTAACCGTAAGTATACCCTCCGCATCCGTAAACAAGTAGTCAAACTTGGTTTCGCTAAAACATGTTTTTCTGCTTCATACTGTACGTTTTTGTCTGCCATTCACTCTTTTTTAGAACCTCAGTTTTACAAGGAGGCCTATTAGGATCCTCATTGAATTCAAACTATGGAGGATGAGTTGTCTGCTTTACAGAAAACTAGTACTTGGGAGTTGGTTCCTTCGCCCGCTGATAACAATCTGGTTGGTTGCAAATAGGTCTACAAAGTCTAGACTCATTTTGACGGTTCTCTTGAGCACTACAAGGCTAGGGTTTTTCACAGGAGTATGGTATTGATTATGAGATCTTTACCCCTGTTGCCAAGATGACTATTGTTCGTACTTTGATTTCTGTCGCTGCTATTCGTCATTGGCCTCTTTATCAAATGGATGTTAAGAATGCTTTTCTTAATGGTCATCTCGCTGAGAAGGTTTACATACGTCCTCCCCCTAGCCTTCACCATTCCTCTAGACAGGTTTGTCGTCTTCAGTGTGCTTTGTATGGTCTAAAGCAATCTCCCCGTGCTTGGTATGATCGCTTTCAGACTACTGTTACTAAGCTTGGGTTTCATCCTCTTGCCTAGGACTCTGCGTTGTTTCTCCTTCACACCTCTGCTGGTTTTGTTGCCTTACTACTATATGTGGATGATATGATTATTACTGACTCTGATTCTTCTGTTATCTCTAAAGTCAAGCAACATCTCTTCTGCACCTTCAAAATAAAGGATTTGGGCCCATTGCGGTACTTTTTTGGTATTGAGGTGGCTTCTTCTCCCAATGACTACTTTTTGTCTCAGGCCAAGTATGCTAATGAGGTCATTCACCGTACTGGTCTTATTGACACTAAGATTACTGATACCCCCATTGAGCTTAATGTGAAGCTTAACACTATTGATAATGTTTCTTTGAATGATCCTACTTTATATTGAGAGCTTGTGAGTTGCTTAGTCTATTTGACGGTTACTCGCCCTGCTCTTGCCTATGCTGTTCATGTGGTTAGTTAGTTCATTTCTGCTCCTCGTTCTACGCATTGGGTTGCTTTGGTTCGAATTCTTCGTTATCTCCGGGATACTATATTTCAAGGTTTACTGTTGTCTTCTACTTCCTTTTTGGACTTAGTAGCTTATGCTGATTCTGATTAGGCTGGTGATGTCACTAATAGCAAGTCCACTTCTGGCTTCTACATGTTTCTTGGCAATTCCTTGATTTCTTGGAAGAGCAAGAAACAGACTATTGTTGCTTGTTCTACCACCGAGGCTAAGTACCGTGCTATGGCTCATGCCACTGCTGAGATTGTTTGGCTTCATTGTCTTTTGACTGATTTGGGTGTCCCTCAATCTTCTCCGACTTTCCTTTACTGTGACAACCGCAGTGTTATTCAAATTGCCCATAACAGTGTCTTCCATGAGCGGACGAAGCATATTGAGACTGATTGTCATTTTGTTCGTCAGCATCTGTAGTATGGCTCCATCTCGTTTCCTTTCATCTCTTCGGCATTGCAACTTACTGATTTCTTTACCAAGACTCAAACACTGCTCGATTTCAGTTTCTTTTTGGCAAACTCTCAGTATTTTCTACTAAAACACCTTGAGTTTGAGCGGGGGTGTGAAAATATTATATTAATTATGGAACTATTTTAGATTGATTGTGTGAATATTAGATTGATTGTATAAGGTTATTCTTATTTCCTTTTTAGATTAGGTCTAGGATTGCTATATATATCGGTTGTACACTTTATATTATACACAATTGAATATATAGAACATATTCAGAAAACTTACAGATCTACTACGAATGATATTTTTCTAATTATGCTATTGATAGAAAATATAAGAAAAATGGAAAGACCCTCACATGGTATAAATATTGACTTTGGAGAAGCATATGACAAGATTCTTAAAGACATAATGTGGATGGTTTTAGGAAAATAAAGGAGTATAAATAAGATACATAGATGTTATTAATGACACGTAAAATAGAGTTGTGCCTAGCATGAAAATAGTGGGGTAGAAATAAATGGATTCCCAACAACAACAGATTTAAACCAAGGATTAGCACCAAATCCTTACCTTTCTTGCAATAGATGCCAAATTCAAAAGGGTGACCATGGCTATGTTGTTAGCTAACAATGTAGTTTTGATTGACAAAACTAGAGTACGAGTGACTAAGATAGAATATAGCATAACTAGAGATCGGAAAGAGAATGGCAAAAAAAACAAATTTGATGGACGAAAGAGTAAGAATTTTTGATATTTTAGATCAATTATCCGAAAGGGGAGATTGACTTAGAATAGGATGGATGAAATAAAAAAGTGTTTGAAGAGTGTTGTGTCACATGGAATTCCGAATAAGGACTAATCACCTCAAATTCTGTAGTCCCCACCACAGACAGTAACAGTATTTGGAAAGGAACTCTGTGGATGAAACAATGCCAGACGACAAGGCCTGTTTGAAGATTCCAAAATCAAATGGCGGATTATCAACAGTTACAGAGCAAGCAGAACTAAGAACTGAATAACTGACGTCCTTCCAATCACCGTAACCTGCCATGTTCTGGTTGCCACAATACAAGAAATCCGTATCACATAGACGATTACTTTTACAAGCCTTCTGCCAGCACGTATCATTACGTTCTACAGATAATAAGTACCAGAATGCTCCAACTATCTGCAAAAGTTCCATTCAACAGAGAAGAAAATGTTAATCATTTTTTATTGCAGAATGAATGGCTGACGATATGGAGAAATTATAAATAAACATGCGGGGGAAGAAAGAGCAACAAGTGAGGCATTGAAAAAACCCTAAGTTATAATAATATAGAATTGTACTTTTGTAGCCAAGCCAGAGGGGAGACGTTTATAACATCCTAGGATTTTTGTCAACTTGTGTCAACGTATTGACTCTCCTATCAAAAAGTGCAAGTGAGAGGCTGAAATCTAAAGGAATGGTATAACATCCTGGGACTTTTTATCAATGAATGGAATCATATCTAAAAGAGCATCCAAACCTGCTAGCTCAATAGCATCACGATCATGTGTCGATAGAATCCATGGACAATGTCCTACTATCATCATGTGTTGGATTGAAGTAGGGACTAGAGATTTTAATCAGCAACTAAACCCAAACCCAAACTTAGTCCTAACCAAACCAAGTGGTGGAGACCGTGGAGGTTGATGATAGAAGTGTTTTCTTACTTGGGCAATTAACATAACATGGCACAGTAAGGTGAAAGACATGATACAGTCTCTACAACTAAGAGAAAGTCATGATATGATCTCTCTAAATAATATAAAGCAAAGGAGCTCACGGGTGACATATTGATGTGATAATGTACAATTATGATAAATATATA
Source organism: Camellia sinensis (assembly GCF_055761805.1). Lineage (NCBI taxonomy): Eukaryota > Viridiplantae > Streptophyta > Magnoliopsida > Ericales > Theaceae > Camellia > Camellia sinensis. Next base: position 19,926,065 of record NC_138965.1, on the reverse strand, counting down.
CAACTGCTGCTACATTAAACTGGACAAAAGACAATTCAGTTTCCAATAATTGTGGAGTCAGATCAGGGGTCATCAGTAAGAAATTCATGTTCCCAACAAGAAAATGCCAAATTTTAATTGCAACAAAGCCTGGCGTAGGAAATTCATGCTACAAACAGACAATAAAATAAAACGAACATAATTAGAAACAAACATGTTTTGGAGATATTTCACGTGTTAAACACAAAAGGAATGGAAAATATAAATAATAATGAATCATAACAATGAAATAAAACCTCCTGACTAGAAGAGTTTCTTACATGACTAGCAAGCATGTATAATAGCAAATAGTATACAGCACCAGCCCATGCAGTTTCAGCAATGACACCAGCAGTCCTTTTCAATTCGGAAGCTAAAGGTAGGATTCGGACAAATCGAGGAATATACTGAATGAAGATAATGTAAAGCAAAGCTCGTTTTGTAGCCAGTACATCTGAACCCTCAGATCTCTGCAGAAACCTCCAGACCACAATCTGCAAAAATTGAAAAATAATGATAAACTACTCCTAACAACTTGATATACCGCAACTCTGTTACTAACATGCAACAACACCGATATAACTAAATTTAATGCAGCCTTTATACATATATATATATATTTTTTTTTCAAAAGCCTTTATACATAATTCACTGGAGTCCTGTGTGAGCAGTGAACTTGTATATGATATCCATATTATTAATCAAATAACTTTAATGCTAAATGTTTCAATCTACAAATGTTGATGCCTGTTTCTGTAAGTATTGAACCTGAAGCATGCAGAAATTACTCAACCAGTTCCATTCAATTTGAAGAATACCAAGATTAATGACAAAAAATAAAAAATAATTCCTCAAGCCAAAAGTTTCCCATATAATTATAATTAGCTATCTTCATTATGATAATTCATTCTCATTGACATCTCAGCATCACGAGAAATCTAGACGACTAGTATTCCCGAAGAAGGTCTATAATTGTTTATTATATATATATATATTTAAAATCAATAGAGTTACTTCCTTTTAATATTTTTTGATGTTTTAGTGTGTACTATTTCTTGGAAATGCATTAGGATGGAAGTTTCAGCGAAAAAAAAAAGATTTTTGACAAAGCAATAGATTGACCATACTAGATATGCTGGCCTGAAAAATAATGGGAAGACAGCATCAACAAAATTTCTTCAACACACTATAGCTGCTAGCAAAGAAATTTTCAGAAAGCTTGTAAAAACAATGAGTGATCAAAGAACTAACAAAACTTCATTTAACAAAATCCAGCTGGTTGTCTTCATTTATTGGTTTTTATAAGGCCAGGCCATCACAGAGGTGCTTCAATTCAACTAACAATTTTTATTGTCAAATAGTTTTTCCCCTTTTTTGGGTAAGAATTCTGTGTTTAATAAAGAACAAGGAGGTGTAACTATTCTGTGAGCAATTAACAAGTGAAAATAAATCATTCACGCATGGATCAGTGAAATAGGTATTAACGAAAAGACAATTTTGAAAGAAGTAGGAATTCACTTTGAGTAGAAATACAAAAAATATCTGCAACTGAAATTTTTTATTTATTTTTTTCTTCCAGAAAATGCTATATCCCCTGTTGATAGGATACTTCAATAGACTTCAATGAATCATTCATGCATGCATGCATTAATTCAATAGGTATTACTGAAGATAATATTCAAAGAAGTAGGAAGTCACTTTGAGTAGAAAAACAAAACTATCCCCAACTGAACTGCATTTTCTTCCAGAAAATGCTATAGCAGCACCTGTTGCTAGGATATTTCGATAGACTTCAACAAATTGTTCATGCATGCATCAATTCAATAGGTATTAATGAAAAGACAATATTGAAAAAAGTAGGAATTCACTTTCAGTAGGAGAAAAAAAAATCTGCAACTGAAACTTTTTTATTTCTTTTTCTTTTTTTTTTTTTTTTTTCCTCCACAAAATGATATAGCACCTGTCGGTAGAATACTTCAATAAACTTCAAAAATCTGTGATTATGGCATGCTCTACTTAGTTGACCATATGATCCAAGCATTGTGCTACTATGATACATTGATCCTTTTTTATAGCAGTATTTTCTTTCTTTCTTTATTTATTTATTTATTTATTTTTTGTATTAGTATTGTATAGGAAAAAGATCTCCAAAAGGAGTGCAACCTTTGTACAAAAAATATACGCAAAGTCAAAAAAAGCCCAACACGAAAATTGAGCTCATTAATAAATTTGCAATAAACTCAATATCATGATTCAAGGTTCATGAGATTGAAAAAATATATAATGGTCTTGTTGATTTGAAACAAACTATAGTCCACTATGTCAATTAGAGTTTGAACCCACAAATCAAAAATTTTACTGCTCTAATATTAAACTTATTTATTTGGTTGCTATAAGGTTCTTAAATATATTTTTTTTGAAAGAGAGAAAAAAAAAATAGCAAAGTAATTATATTATTTAAGAAGGAAAAGTTAAAAAAAGAGGAGAAGGAGAAGGAGAGGAGAGGAGAGGAGAGGAGAAGAGAAGAGAAGAAAAATTAGGGAATGTCCTACACTCTAAAGTGCTTGGAGCACAACTAATACACAGGAAAGTAAGAGAGAGAAATGAAGAAGGAAGAGAGAAAAACTTGATGTTAATAAGTTCAAGCTTACCCACCACCAAAAAAAAAAAAAAATTTGCCTCTCTACATTTTATCAATGAGAGAAGACTTTACTTGTTACCCCTTTAGGGACCCAGTGAGGGTAAAACAGCAAAGCTCTTCCAAAATTTATTTTGAAGTTTCTTCACTTCAATGCAATCTCCATTTACAAGATCCAAATAACAGAGTTTGCATCAAGTTGGGCTTCAAAGATTTTGGGCCATGGAAAATATTGCTTTATTATCATATGACTAAGCCACCAATCTAGTAAGATCCAAGACAATGCCTTGAACCAGTGTAATAGGAAATTCATATATCAGTGAAATGTGGCAAGGTTACCCCAAAATTCTGACAATAGTATCTGTTCCTTCTGCCCATTAAAGTGACAAGAACCACTAGCTTAAAGGCACTCATGCGCAAGCAAAAGTTTATCGATAAGAAATTCACAATTTTGCAGAAATACAAATAGAGAACATTATAGATATTGGATGAAGTGTAAAATATTTGGGGACAACAACAAAAATGAATGGAATACAAAGCACACTCATAGCTATCCCTAACTTGTAGGACATGCATAGATGTATAAGGCTCAATATCTATCACATACAAACTATATTTATCCCAAAATCCAACATTAATATTGAACAAATTCAAATAAAGGCACCCAGGACATGTGACATAACTAGGACATAGCCTAACATGTTTGAGAAAATACAAGGAGTAAAACATTTAGAGTATGTTTGGTACAAAGGAATGGAATGGAATGTCCATTCCCATTCCATTGTTTGGTTGCCAACATGCAATGACATAGGAATAGAATGATAATTCTCATTCTCATGTTTGGCTATGCCTATTAAACTAATCGAAAAATAAATTTTTATTTTTATTTTTATTTTTTTAAATAAGCTAGTAATAAGTAAGTTAAAAAAATCATATAGATCATGATACCCTGAAAGGATAAAAAAATAAAAGCAAAAATAGAAAATAGAAAAACTCTAGACCTGTGGTAGGGGAAGAATAGCAAGAAAATCGATGATAAAATAGCTCCGTAGGTATCGCTTAGCTATTTTCGCAGGATCTATAACAAGTTCGCCTCGTCCAAAAACCCGAGATGATGGGGCAATGTAAGCTGTTCGGAATTGCAGTGCTATGTGGAGAAGGTAGAAAGCATCGATTATTGTTCGGAGTGACGTAGCCGTGCTTGCTAACTTTCGATCTATACCTAGACAGGCTGAGGACTGATAAATAACTGGAAGATAATAAAACAAAGGATCCACAAATACTGCCAGAATGCAAGATCCGACAAAAAGTTTATTCCACAACTGAAGTAATTTATCTTGAGGATCAAATATCTTCTTCTCTGACACCTCAAGATCTTCTGGAAACACTGCCCGAGAAACCCCAAATCTAAGTGATCGACCAATTGACTTGAGTCCCTCAGATCCTCTTCTAACTCCTCTCTTGAAAGACCTTGAAGGGGTATTAGCTGCATGACGGGGACGCGATAGGCCCTCAATGCCAAGTCCACATTTGTTCATTCCAACTGAAGTAGAAGGTGATGATAATCTAGAATCCAAATCATCCAACCTAAAAATGTAAAAACCAACATACAAAATATTAGATGCCAGTTCCTGAAGCACTCAATAAACAATTCATGTGCCATTAGGAAACAACGGCCCTCAGTGTTTTCATTGATAGCAGGAGAGAACACAAAAGTTGTCAACACTAAAATATGAAAACCAGAGCAAGCAATTTTTCTTTCATAATATGTCCAGTCAATAAGATACCTAGGCAACTTACTTGGATCATCAATAAATTAATGAAGGAAGTGTTTGTCAATTTTCTATGTAGTAAATACACACACATTCACCAACATTTCTAATGGTTGTAAGTGGCGAGACACCAGTACATTAATGGTGAATATGATGCATGCCTTGTTTGGGGTACTCTAAAAAAGCCAAAAAGTCAAAAAGTCACTATCTTATTTAAGTCATATCACCTCTCTACCACATCACTTCAAACTTAACCCATATTTCATAAAAAGTCAAAAAGTGCACTTATTTAGATCATCCCAAACCATCCTACAGTTGCAAAGTCCTGTTAGCATTAATTCATACCCTCGTTCCCCCTTGTTTGTCCTGGAGTTCTCTTAGTAAAATGGTAACAAAGACGGTTTAAGTGGTTAGACTTGCTTTAAGGCTGTCTAGGGTTGACCGTTGAGAGTGAACTTTCTAGTTAGAGAGTCCGAGTTAAGACCAGTAATCAAGTCTCCAGGAGATCAGTCAAAAGACTTGAACTATGTCTGACTTTGTAAATCACCTAAATTTAGGGGACTGGATCAGTTCAACCACCTCTATTTTTGCATAGCATGCACTGCACTCACTTTATTCTCCTTCCATCTAAAAATACATTTTTTCCTCATATTATTGCTTTAGCTCAATTTGATTGTATGATTTAATTTCATATAGCCAGCTAACAAAAAGAATGTCCCCAGCAAGGATACAAATCTATTCAACAAAGAGTTTAGGAAAGCAATAGTACCTTAGGATTAGATAAAAGAAAAGGAAAAAAGGCACCCATCTAACTCTTTTTTCTTTTCTTTTTTATTTTTTATTTTTTCTCGCTTTGTTTCTTTTGTGCTTTATAATGAGCAAAACAAAGAATGCTTCATCGTTGACATCCAACCCTACCTCCATATAAGAATACAATCCAACTTGATCAGATAACTCAATGCAATTCCCCAACTCCATTAATTAGATAACGAAAACCTTATAAACATCAAACACTTGAATTCAGAATCCTTTTTCTTCATGAAACTACTTATTAGACAGCAAAAATAAGTACATGAAATCATAAAATTGGCCCAAAGAACATGTCGATGTAGCACTGAATCTAGAGGCCCTGCAAAATTCACTATTGTATAAAAAGCCGGCAAAATAACAAACCTTACAAACTTCTCTTGTTGGCCGCCCAAAATTTGTGATTTCGAACCACAATCGAACATTTTGTGCAAATAATTACATAAATACCAGCTGCATGCACCAAAAAGGCGAAAGTTAAGGACTATCTAAATGGTAATAGGAAATCAATGTAGTCAACTTTATGGCAAGAAAACTCTCTATCTCTCCCTCTCTCAAGAATGGTATTTAAACATATCAATACTCCCTCCGTCCCAAAATATTAGTCCCTCATTCCATTTTTCATTGTCCCAAAATATAAGTCCCTTTTCAAAAATCAAGGACTCAAATACTATAAATTTTCTATTTTGCCCTTCTTTTAAATTCATTAACAATATAAAAAATACAATTATGACAATTGATATTCCCAAAAAAATGTACTATCAAAGGGTAATTTTGAAAAACTAATATTTTTAAAGTACAATAATTGCACTACAAAAAAAAGTTGGATTTCCCAAAAGGGACTATTATTTTGGACCGGAGGGAGTACAGTATATTGCCTATGTAGTTTTCCAGCCAGGCAGTTAAGCTAACGTTTGTATTGACAAACCATCAAAAAGTTGTTCATAATGAGAATAATGGCTTAAGCATAAAATCTCTCGACAAAATGAATCATAAAATAATAAAGCAACTAATTTATCCAAATTTCAGGATTCAAATGTAGAGTGCATGATAAATGTTTACGCAACTGTCCTAATAATGTTGAATGACCCAATAACTTGAATCTGCTGGTTGAGAAAGAGAGTTTTCAAATTTGTAAAGCAAGTTCAAGAGGATCCATCTAACTAGAACATCATCGCATGTTTGCAGTGGTTGAGCTCAATACCATTTTATGCTTGCATTTAAAACCAATACTTGTCAACTTTCCTACTCCACATACTTTCAGACAGAAAAAAGATGGACAGATTGTTAGTCCAAGTTGCTTCTACAGTACACTAAAAGGTATACTCTGATAATTTCATAATACAGTACAAAATTTGAAATAAATGACTATTTCATGGTTGGATTAGCAACAATAGGGCAATGCACACTATGTAGGATGGCATATATAAGTTTTACTTCACGTAACAGCATAGAAAAGCTCCAAATATGAACCCACAAGAGTTTGCATCAACCACAAACCCCTCATGTGAACCCCACACCCCTACCACCTATGCAAGAATCACAATACTTCCAAAATGCCCATCACACTACCAGAGAAAACCAATCATTGGAAATAGGAAAAAAATACACTTCCATGCATTGGAAAATACAAATATGTAGCTAAGCAGCAGTAGCATAGGCAACACTTGGCAAATAAAATGAAAAGTGGATATCATCCTGAAATCATTTTATTGGGTCGTCATCATCATCATCATCATCATCATAATAATAATAATAATAATAATAATAATAATAATAATAATAAACTATCAATAGATCCTAATAGTTGAACTTCATTCCCATCAAGTCCTATTGAAAATAAATCTTAGCAAAATCGTCACTAAAAATAATTTTTTGTGATGATTTTTTGCAGATGTTGCTAAAAATGGACAATTGGTGACTTTTCTTTGTCACAGTTTTTATAAATTGTCACTAAAATTTACAACCAGTGACTTTTTCTGTGTCAAAATTTTCAAACTGTCACTGAAAGTTAAAAATTAATGACTTTTTTTGTGACGATTTTTTTAAACTGGCACTAAAACTTATACTTAGTGACATTTTTTATGATAACTTTCAAACTATTGCTGAAAATTAACAATTAGTGACGTTCATTAATAGTGTTTGATAAAAAATGCCATTAATTATCAAAAGACTTATTGGACAAAAAGTCCACCTAGTAGGACTCACATGTAAGTCCCCTAATAATAATAACAAAAACAAAAACAAAAACAAAAAGTGACCCAAAATTTTCTATTTGCAATTTGCATTAGTTGAAGGTGATTGTGTGTCTGCTGGTTCAGGTTGTGTTATCTTTATAGCATTTCTTGGCAGTCAATTTGACACCTCAAATCCTACTTAATTAGTTAATTTGTTTGATGTTATAACTTACAAACCCTCTCTTTTTTCTTTTTTTTTTCGTTTTTTTGTCCTTGGTACTTAGTCATAGTAAAATCTACTACCCATTTTATTTGATGGTTTTGTTCTCTAAATCAATCCATTATTACAAGCATTAAGATCAATGGTTGAGCCACCTTAGGCTTAGCCGGGTCAGCTGCCCCTCTCAAATTTTCGAAACATCTATTTTACCCATCATTATAATAAATTTTTTATCCAATTGTCCCCCTCCGAAATTTCATATTAATATATCATATATGTCCCCTAAATGTTTATAACTCCTGTCTTTTCTTTTTTTAACAAAATTCTTGTAATTTTCCTATTTAGATGTTTCATTTTGCTAAAAAAAATCTCTTTTATATTATTACCATGTATCTCTGTTCTTTGGTCTCAATTTGCAATATTTTTTTTTTGTGATGGGGCTGCCTTTGAATTGTCTGTTACAATCTACAAATGTCTGTTGAAATAAATTTGTTAACATGTTTAATTGCTATTTTTTTTCTTCTTAAAATTGGTTTGTTTGTTAATTTGATATTTAAATGTAATGATATATGCATAGTGCCTTGATAGACAACACAAAACTCGAGCGTAAGCATCCAATTGAGAATTAGCCACAAAATGGGAGTTCTAGCGTGACGTCACAACATAGCATGAATGCGTCCAGAGATGCAAACCATGACCTAGGGTGTAACCATTATGACTTCATAAATGACACAAAACTTGAATGCGAGCATCCAATTGAGAATTAGCCACACACAAACGAAAAAAGAAAAAGGAAAAAGGGGAGTTCTCAATTATGGGCTTTTAGAGCATGACGTCACAACATGGCATGAATGCGTCCGAAGATGCAAACTGTCACCTAGGGTGTCACCGTTGTGAATTGATTGAAGCCACAAAACTCAAACATGAGCATCCAACTGAAAATTAGCCAAAATTCGCGAGTTCTCATTTATGGGCTTTTAGAGCGTGACGTCACAACATGGCACGAATGCATCCACAGGCGCAAACCGTAGGGTGTGACTATTATGACTTGATAGATGACACAAAGCTTGAATGCTAGCATCCATCCAATTGAGAATTAGCCAAAAAACTGGAGTTTTCAATTATGGGCTTTTAGCACGTGACGTCACATCATACATGGAGGTGATATTTTTTTGAGAAATAATATTCAGACTCAACTTTTACCCTCCCACACTCCATTTTTTGTCTTTTAGCCCCTCACAAGGGGAGAGTAAGAAGATAAAAGGGGGATTCTATTTACACCACACTTTTGTCACATTACAATCCCAATTTCTTATTGCGTGCTGCTATTAGCACTTGCCAAAATTCTTAAGACCCCCCATTCATAATTTTTTATTTATTACAATTATACTCTAAAGTAAAATTACATTCATAGACATTATTAAATGGAACACTCACCTATCAAATAAGAACTAATAATCTATAATATTGGACACCCACACCCACCCCCACCCCCACCCCCACCTCTAACTATACGTATTCCATGGTTGTAAACCCTAAACCTGTTACTCTTCATAACCAACCAACATAAACCCTAAATATATTATTTTTCATAATCATCTTAAACCCTAAATGTGTCATCTTCATCACCATATCAATCTTATTGAACCAGAAATTTTGCTTCAAGTATAACGTATACTTCATCACTTATTTGACCGTGTAGAGCAATGGAGGACAAGGACAACAATTCTAATGAGACCGGCGTTTCATTAGCAGTGTTTGGGAACTTCAGTTTTAGATTTTTTTTTTTTTTTTTACTACAAGACAAATGTTTTACAAAATCAAAAAAAATAAATCTAAACAAAATATCACATCAAACACCATAATCATTTCACTTTTTCTCTCACAAACATCACATCCAACCACAAAAAAACCCAACTATCTTCCCAAACACAAAAAAAAATTTCTCCAACAATATACTACAACTGAAAAAACCTACAAAAAAATCCACTTCCTAAACACCCACATTAATAAGTTTATCTATCTTGCATTAACATTCTCAGTTGTTTTCAGTCGTTCTTTTTTTGTTCGAGCTGTTCGATACTGGTTTGCCGACTTTTAGGATTATGTTTAGTAATACAGTAATGAACATAACCCTTTCGTTCAATACTTAGGTTCCGAACATTAATGCAGATAGTCATCACTGTTGAACCAAATATTATCTTTATTTTTTGCACTATTGAACTAAACAGAGGAGACGGAAAAAAAAAAAACAAATGAGATGAAACAGCAGCACTTTGTAAGGGGGGAAAAAAACAGCAATGAAACAGCAGCATTGAAATGGGTAGATTAGGTCGATGCAGAGGAGATGAAACAGAGGAGACGAACGGTCAAGTAACAGGAAAGAAAAGGGTATGAAAAATTGGGTGGGTGTGCATTTGATTGTAAAAATATTATGAATATGAGTAGATTTGGTAATAAATGGAGATGTCCAAAAAAATATTATTAAAATTTAGGACTTAGGGCGGGGGTCCAAAGAATTTTGACAGGTGCTACTAGCAACACTCTTTTCTATTTTCTTATTACAATATTACCCTTAACTAAAATTACCAATAAAACTCAAAACCTTAAAACACATAAACCCTAATTTCTCAACCCACTCACCCCTTCACCACGATCTCCACCGGTCACTACCACTACCCTATCACTACCTCCCAACTCCATCATTGGCGCCACCATTTCCTACCAGTGCCACCCCCAAACCTCCTCCCCTATTCTGCCACCAACTCCCGGCCTACTCTTCGCCAGCCTACCACCCCATCCACCTTCGCACACCCCTAGAAAACTCTGGCCCCTCCTCTTTTGTAACCCTAGATCTAAGAGAGAGAGAGAGAGATTACAGTGGTGAAGGGGCTGGGGAGGAGGCTCACGGTGGTGAGGGGTGCCAGAAGGGGATTGTGGAGGTAGATAGGGTCACCAAAGAAGGATAGGGTAGGGGGCTGGGGCTGTAGATTGCAGTGAGGGAGGGGCTAGGGTTGGTGGTCGGAGGTGGTTGGGGGCGGTGTAGGGCAGGGTTGGATTTTAAAAGGTTAAAGGTGTGAAATTGAGAGTACGTTTGGTATTATGGTTAATGTAATGAGATAAAATCAAAATTTTAAAATTTTGTGTGTGGTGTAACTAAAAATTATGTGTAATGAGGTGGTTTTGTGGTGTAAATAGAATCACACAGGCTAAAAATAGAGTGTAAACACCATTTTCCTAATATTGCCCTCTCTGCCACTTATTACAATCCACATATAAGTATTTTTATTTTTGTTAATTAAAGATGTAACTCTTTGGCTTAATATTTCCCCCCCTCTGCCACTTATTACAATCCAAATATCTAATAGCAATTTAACATCCCTCATAGACAATCATAAAAATCCTAATAATCCAGATCCAACACTCAAATTCAACCTCTTTCACAATTTACAAAAAAACCCAAATTGAGTCCATATCTCATTCAAACAAAGCATAGAAAAATGATCTAACAATTTTCCACTATGTTGTGTGGCATTAAATTCATGAAAAAATAAAAACTAACACCAACTAAAAATTCAAGCCTCCAATACAATAAATAAATAAATCAATCAATCAAATATACTCACAGAAATCAAACTTTGCCATAACAACACATTTATATATTGACGGTGATGTAAACAGAGAAGATCGGAGAGGCCAACTTACATAGAAATTCTTCAGATTAAACTTGCAAATTGTAATACAGGAAGTAAGCGAGGGAGAGAGAGAGAGATGAAAAAAGGGGTAAAATAGATTAGGTCCAAAAAAATATCTAGGAGGAGACTGGTGAGCTGAAGAAGATGTCACAAAGAACGAAGTTAGGACAATGACTACTGCGTCGACATCTTATTTTTGTCTTCGAGCTTTTTGTTTTCGAATTTTGTTTTTGATAAATTACACTTCTTGTTTTTGAATTTTGTTTTCGATAAAAAAAAAAAAAAAAATACTTTAGACCGCTATTTCAACACCACTAATATATACACTAATGATGTGGCACTATATAGACTCTACTATTGTGATAGTTTGACCTTTATTTGTTTGTTTATTTATTTTTTATTCTTGCACTGAGCTGACATTAGTGCTGCTAATTTAGTAATCTGAATCGTCACGTTTGATAAATTACCCTTTTTGTTTTCGAATTTAGTTTTTGATAAATTACACTTTCAAACTATATCCATAATTTTTCCAAAGTCAGTTTCGAGTCTTGTTGCTTTCCTCTGTCTAATTTCTTTATATTGGTCTCATTTGATAGAATTATGGAAAAGTAATTATAAATTATAACTGAACAGATTATGGCTTATAGTTATAAACATAAGTTGTTAACCTGTTTTGTACAGCTGTGAGATTATGAATTTAAACAACAAAATAGCGTTTGGTTAATAAACTGTAAAATAACTTTTAACTGTATAATTGTCTTTTCTGCCCTTATATGATATAAAAATGATTATTTTGTCATTTTTTTCAGTTTTAATTTTTTAAAAAATTATTTCATTAATAAAAGTTAATATAATTAGTATTAATTAGTATCAATTAATATAAAAATATAAAAATTGATACATTTGATAAAAATGTAATGGAAATATTATTGTCACAATTTTTATCCATTATAAATTAATTAGTATCAATTAATGACTTAATTAGTCTCAATTAATACTAAAATTATTAATTAGTATAAATTGATATTAATAATTAATTTTTATTAGTATCAATTAATATTAATAATCAACAATTGTTATTAATTAGTATCAATTAATAATTAATTCATTACAAAAGTATACAATATTAGCCCCCACACCAGCTACGCGCTTAAGTCGAAAATTTAAGCATTCCCTGACCAGCTTTTAAGATAAGCTAAGAAATACCTTGATTTAAGTTATAAGCTGGTTAACTTAAGCTGCACCAAACACAATATTTTAACTTAAATTAAGCTGAAAGCTTAAATAAGCAGCTTTTAAGGGTGTTTGTTTAAGCTTTTCAGAACTAACTTATGGTTTTTAGCTTTGAACAAGTTATTTTGGACTATTTGGTTAAATTTATTTTAAACAGTTTCTGATTCTAACAGCTTATTTTAACTCAAAAAAGCTGATTCTGAGAAGCTGCTCACCATTTGCTTCTGATTATCAGCTTCTGCTGTGGACGTGTTAATTTATGGTTATACTCTTAAATTTTTTTATTTTTTATTTTTTTTAAAAATAGAAAAGACCTAAATGGACTATAGATTACTATTATTATTTTTTATGAGAAATGTAGACAAACAAAAAATAAAAATTAATTGAAAAAGCTATTTCACAGCTTATTTAACAAACACTACTTAGCAACTTAAATCTATAATCCAACAGCTACACCAAACAGATTAACAATTTTTGATTAAAGTCATAATCTATAATCTATTAAGTTATAATCTATAAGCTGTTTTAACAGCTACACCAAACGGGGCCAAACTCTACCAAACAGGTTTAGAGGTTATTTGGTAGATCTAAATAAGTATAATTTTTAATTTTTTTTGTATAAAAAGTTAGAGAGTTGATATAATTTTAAAAAGATAAAAGGGTAAAAAAAATGTATTAATCTAGGAGATGCCAAACAACTTTTTATTTTTAGCACTACTTATTTTTATGTAGGTTTGTGTTGCTTAGTGGTAAAAAAGTTATTTCCTAAACTTAAGATTTTGGACAGGATGGTTGGTTTGATGATCAATGTAACTGTCCGTTAATATCTTGAAAGTGTTGATAAACGTCCATTTCGTTATAATCTACTAATATCGACGATTGAAAGGGAAAAAAAAACTTTTTTCAATTTAACCTCAAATGTTTCAAAGCTCAGGTTTGTCTCTGGTCCGATATACTATTGGGCCTGATGGAATCTGTCATTGGGCATGTTGGGCCTCATGGTATCTATCATTGGGCATGTTTTAATAATATGAATTTTTATTTTGTCGAATTTTACGTGTAGATCATTCACATATAAAAATTAGATTGATATAATAATCACAATTGTATAATTTTGTTAGTGTAAATTATATTTACCTCCCTTGAGATTTGCCTTAATTACAAATCCCTCCCTTGTAGTTTCAAAAATTACATAGACCTTCATTGTTTTTGAAAATAATAGTCAAATTTTCCTTTCCCGTTAAAAGAGCCTTAACGATGTTAACTTGACAGTAAAATTGACCATAATACCCTTCAACCACATTATGAAAAGACACAACTAACCCTTAATGTAAAAAATCCCTCTCATTCATTATTTCCTAGGATAAATTACACTTACCTCCCTTGAAGTTTAGCATAATTACAAGTACCTCCCTTTTATAATATTCTGAATAATTTTCTTTCCAAAAAAACAAAAATAAAAGCTTATAAAAAAAGAACAAATACTCAAGTAATCTAAACGCAAAGAAAAAATCTTATATGAATTTTTTTCTTTATAATTTTTTTAAATTTTTATTTCATTACATTAGTATGTAAAATAAAATATATATATATATATATAGACAGTGGTTGCATTTATTTTTATAATCATTTTATTTAATATTTTTTATTTTGTTAATGTGTTGTCTAAAAAATATCTTTAAAAATAAATAAAATCAGTAGTTCAAAAATAATTTTTGTTTATGACACAATTTTTATTTTTATAATCATTTCATTTAATACTTAATTGTAAATAATTTTATTTAATTAGCTGTAAAGTGTTGTCTAAAAATATGCCTCAAAAATAATTTTTGTTTATGGCACAATTTTTATTTTTATAATCATTTAATAATTGTAAACATTTTTTATTCAGTTAATTTAGGCATTGGTAAAAAATAATTTGTAAATATTTAAAATTAATTATTCTTAAAATTATTAATTATTGAAATAAAATGTAAAAAACTCATTTTATAGTGATTTGAAGATATGAGATTTGGAGAATTTATTTAACAATGGGATTGGATTATGCATTGGTGGTTATCAATAACCCTACCTAGAAAGAGTTTCTATAAAGAGAGACAATGTAGAAAAACATATTTAAAAAAATATATATAATATTTATTGAGAGGGTGATTTATGATCCGGTGTTGGGCCGAGGTATCGACCGAGCAAGTTGAGAGCCCAGCAGTGCATTGGGCCGAGATGATCGACTGTTCACCCAGAGATGGGCTACCAGAACTTGGGCCGGGCCGAGTTTGGACTGAGTGTATGCCGCCCCGGACCGTATGGAAGCTGCTCGGCCAGGAAGTGACCGGTCAGACCAGGATGCTCGGTCCGAGGATGGTCGAAACCAGACAGACCGAGAGACCAGCGCCCGGAAAGGCGCGGTCAGCCGAGGTAGTTGATTGACCGGCGAGAGGGCCAACCAAAGGAGGAGCCCGGGCTAGGCTTTGCCGAGATGCCGCTTAGCCCGGTCCTTCATGTGTTTGTCCGGCTAGGCGCATGGGTTTGAAGCATGACATGGCCGAGGTAGAACAGCTCGGCTGCCGAGCTCCAGCTGTGAGGTCAAGCAGTTGAGGTTAGGTGGTGAATGGCATGGTTTATGCTGACAGATGGGATAGCAGAGCCACGTGTCAGGAGATGACTGAGAGTGGATATGGGGTTCAGAAGGTATAAAAGCATGCCTGCGCCCCCCATACGCGACACACGAACATATCTGTAAGGATTTCTTACATTCAAACACTCTCTCCCTTCTCTCTATTCCCTCTAAGGTGTGTGCTAACTTGACCGTCGGAGGGTTTTTCCGGCCACACACCGCCGGGTAGCTCATCGTTATTTGCTCGCAGGTGATCGGATATCGACGGAGCTCGGAAGAAAGGAATACGGGCACGCCAGAATATTTGCTCCCCGTACAATTGGCGCCGTCTGTGGGAAATTCTCAGACAAAACCTTGTCTTCCAAGTTCATCTGATCGCCGTCCATGGCGAACAACGACGAGTTCCCGTTGTCCGCCATCGACGGAGCCACCCCGGAGTATACCCGAAGGAGAGAGGGACCTCCTGCCGTCCATCCAATGGCAGACTTGGGGACGCCCACTGGAGGGCAGTCAGGAGACGCGCGGGATAAGCGCGGAAGGAGTCATGGGCGTTCACGGAGTCCGGACGGTCACCGGCGGAGAGACTCACACGCCAGGCGACTGGAGAGCAAGTTAAAGGACCAAGACGCTGTTATCAGGCGGATGGCGACGGAGATGGAGGATCTTAAGCAGCATGTCAAAGGGAAAGGTGTAGCTGGAGTGGGAGACCACAGTGAGCGCACCCCGTCCCGCCGGTCAGGCGATCAGAGTCAGCGACGTACTCAGTCCATTTCCATCACCAGGAGTTACCAGGTTGGTGATTCCGACATGCATGCAGAAAAGTCTAGCGCGCAAGACAGTACCTACAAACCCTCACGTCCGGCGACGACGTCGAGGTACTCTTATTCTGCTCAGTCAGAGGACCTACGGGCAGTGTTAAGGGAGCAGGCTCGCCGGCGCGAAGCTCAGAGAATACCAGCTTTCCAGCGGCTCTCCTACGGGGTTCATGCCAGCGAGGAGGTCGGAATGCCTCCACCCCGCCAAACAGTGCCAATATTTGAAGATACAGACCTGGCCAGACTGAGTGCCACCCCTTTTTCCCTGGAAATAGAAACAACGCCGCTTCCGGCAGGTTTCCACCAGCCTAAGTTCACGCTCTACGACGGCAAAACCGATCCTTATATGCATGTGAGCCATTTCCGACAGGTCATGGCCGGACATAGACGAAATGACGGACTTATGTGCCTAATCTTCCCGTCCAGTTTAGGTGAGCTGGGCTTAAAGTGGTTTGAGAGGTTGCCGGAAGGGAGCATACAACGGTGGCATCAGTTGGCCGAAGCGTTCGTTACGCGCTTCAAAACCAACACAAAAACACCAAAGGAAGTCGATCACTTGCTGAGTGTCAAGATGGAACCGTGCGACACACTGAAGGCATACAATTCAAGGTATTGGGAAACCTTCAACGAGATCCTAGATTGCCCGGTCAACCTTGCAATCACGTAATATAAGCGTGGTCTCCCGGTCGGACATAGACTGCGGGACTCGCTTACCATGCACCAACCGACCTCCATGGGCCAGCTCATGCAGCGCATTAATGAGCACATCCGAGTAGAGGATGATGCGTCAGCTTCCACCGTGAAGGCCACTCCGGTCGGAACAGACAAGAAGACAGCAGGCAAAGTGCACGCAGTTGGGCAAGAGTCCAGCCGCTCAAATGACCGAGCAGAGGAATCAGACCGAGGTTCAAATCGTAAAAACCGGGGTAGAGGACGTCGTAATGACCGGGATGACTACCCCCGAGATGACGTTGAGGACGCAAACAGGAGAATGAAGGCAAGGACTGGCATAACCACGGTCTTCAAGATTCCAATCTATCGCATACTTAGCGAAATCCGAGACGAGGAGTATGTCCGGTTTCCTGCTAAGTTGGGCGATGGACAAAAGGGGTACAATCCGCGGTATCGTTGTACGTTTCACCGGGAGAGGGGCCACCGGACTGAGGATTGTTTGCCTTTGCGACAACATTTGGAAGAATTGGTTGCGGCCGGGCATCTGGACCTTTACATTGATGGCGGCGTGAAACCAAATCAGGCTCCGGTCGATCCCAGGGGACAGGATGACCGAGATGCACCACCACAAGGAGTTATTAATGTCATCCACGGCATCGTGGAACCGGAGCGCGTTTGCGAACTCCGGGGCATGATCAAGAAGGCAGAGCATATGAGGGAAGTTTTTTCAGTACAGCCTGCCATCAAAAGGGGGAAGACAGAGGAGAAAGATGTGATTAGTTTCACCTCAAGGGATTTAGAGCGTATCCAGACGCCGCACAACGATGCTCTTGTAGTAACACTACGCGTCAAAGAATTTGATGTTAGACGGATCTTGATCGACCAGGGAAGCTCGGTCGAGATCATGTATTATGATGCGTTCAAACAGCTCAAACTCCGTGAGACAGACTTGGCTCCGGCCACTTCGCCACTGGTTGGATTTAACTCGCAGCCGGAGTGGCCATTGGGAAAGATTATCTTGCCGGTCAAAGCAGAATCCGTGGTCAAGCAAGTGGAGTTTTGGGTGCTACAAGTGCCTTCAACGTACAACCTTATCCTAGGAAGAGGATGGCTTCACGCCATGCAAGCCGTAGCATCGACTTACCACCAGGTGATGAGATTCCCCTCGGCTATGGGGGCAATCGAGGAGATTTGGGGTGATCAGGTCATGTCCAAGCAATGTTTCGTGGCGGTCAACGGGAGCCGGGCTGCCAAGGGATTCGTTCAAATGATCGAGGGACCGGAGGACCGGAGTGTCTTGGATGATGTTGGCACCAAAGCCGAAGACAAGGCTGTTGAAGAATTGGTTGAGGTGCGGATTGATACCGAGCAGCCGGACAGATTCTTCTTGCTCGGTTCAAGTCTCTCGGCCATGGAGAGAACCGAGATGATTGAGTTTTTGATGGCGAATATCGAAGTCTTTGCATGGTCGCCCTACGACATGCCTGGCCTTGACCCAAGCTTTATCTGCCATCACCTCAATGTCTTCCCTGGAGCAAAGCCAGTCATCCAGCAAACAAGGAGATCGGCGCTGCATCACGCCGAGGTAGTAGCAGAGGAGGTAAAGAACTTGCTTGAGGCACGAGCAATACAGGAAGTGCACTACCCTCGGTGGATTTCCAACACGGTAGTGGTGCCTAAGAAGAATGGAAAGTGGCGAGTTTATGTCGAGTACAAGACAGTCAACCGAGCTTGTCCAAAAGACAGCTTCCCTTTGCCGCGCATTGACCATCTAGTGGATTTGACGGCTGGACACAATCGGCTCAGTTTCTTAGATGCGTACCGCGGCTACCACCAGATTGCCATGCATAGGCCTGACCAAGAGATCACCTCTTTCACGACTCCAAGGGGACTCTTCTGCTATCGAGTTATGCCCTTTGGTTTGAAAAACGCCGGGGCAACCTTTCAGAGGATGGTGACCAAAATGTTTGCTCCTTTGCTCGGTCGGACAATGGAGGCTTACATCGACGATATGGTGGTAAAGAGCCGACATGAGGCAAACCATTTGTCCGACTTAACCGAGATGTTCGCCATTCTGAAGAAGTACAAGCTGCGCTTGAACGCCTCGAAGTGTGCCTTTGGTGTGGGATCTGGGAAATTCTTGGGATTCTTAGTCACGAACCGAGGCATCGAAGCAGACCCTACTCAGATTAGAGCCGTGCAAGAGTTGAAGCAGCCCAGCTCGGCTAAGGACGTGCAGCATCTGGCCGGGATGGCCGCTGCGCTTAATCGATTTATAAGCCGGTCATCAGATCGCTGCCGCCCTTTCTTTCAAGCATTGAAGTCAAAGTTCTCATGGGATGACGAGTGTGACCGAGCTTTGGCCGAGCTCAAAGATTATTTGTCTTCTCCGCCGCTGTTGGTTACACCAGAGCCCGGTGAGGAACTCTACCTTTACCTTGCCGTCTCCCAGCACGCAGTAAGTGCGGTGTTAGTCCGGGCTGAAGGAATCAAGCACCTCCCAATTTTTTACGTAAGTAAGACCTTGCTGCCGGCTGAGACGAGGTACTTGCCGCTGGAAAAGCTTGCGTTGGCACTGATGATGGCTTCGAGGAAATTGGCACATTATTTTCACGCCCATACCATCGTCGTACTGACCGAGTTCCCCCTCAAGGCCTTGTTTGAGCGCGCAGACTTTTCAGGCCGAATTTTAAAATGGGCGGTCGAGTTGGGACAGTTCGATGTGAAGTTCCAGCCGCGCACCGCAATCAAAGCCCAAACCTTGGCCGATTTTGTTGCCGAGTTCTCACCTGGCACTCATCCGGTATGCCCGGTCGACATTGCCGAGGCAGATGATGAGACGCACACAATGCCAACCGAGGCACAACCAGCTGCAGAAGGTCGTGCCGCGGAGTTAGCGCGCACCATCGAAGTTCCCTCAGTTTGCACGGTAATACCTCCCAGTGCTGCGATGACGGAGTTGTGTATCACCAACCCATCCACTCTGTCCGGTACCGCATCACCACGGGGGGAAGGAATGGTTCCACACAGCTCAGAACTTGATGATTCGCCTACGGACTTGGGCATTCTGAACCAACTTGCTGAGTCCGGTGCCGAATCATCAAGGGGGGAGGAATGGTTCCAGACAGCTCAGAACCTGCGGCCGGCTTCACACCGCAACCTGGTGATTCGCCTACGGACGTGGGCATTACGGACCAACTTGCTGAGTCCGGTGTCGAATCACCAAGGGGCACTGACTTTGAACCGGTCAACACCAAACTTGACACCGCACAGCCGAGCAGTTGTGATCCCATTGCCCTTCGCAACTCTCAGGACCCATCTGACTGTTGGAAGCTTTTTATGGGGGACATGTGGAAGCTTTTTGTTGATGGAGCGTCCAACCGTCATGGTGCCGGCCTAGGTATCATTCTTATATCCCCGGACGGCCTAACCATTGAGCATTCTATCACACTCGGCTTCCCGGCATCTAACAACGAGGCTGAGTACGAGGCGCTTCTTGCTGGGCTCAAGAGCGCAATTCAAATGAAGGCTGCCGAGCTTCTGGTATATAGTGATTCCCAGCTTGTGGTTAACCAAGTTTCAGGGATTTATGAAGCGAAGGACGACAGGATGGCGAAGTACCAAGCTCTGGTCAGGGACCATATCAAGCAGTTTGAGGCAATCAGAGTCCAGCGGATTGGCCGGGAAGAAAACAGCCGGGCTGATGAACTCGCCGGCCTCGCTTCCATGGTAGATAGCACGTCTCCCAACCCCCTGTTGATTGACTTTCTTCCGCGGCCAAGCATTGAAAACGCCGGGCAAACGGATGTACTCTGCGCCGAGCTAGGTCCTTCATGGATGGACCCCTTGATCTTGTTCCTCAGAGACCGGACTCTTCCAGCGGACAAGAAAGAAGCACACAAAATCCGGGTGAAGTCAGAGCGGTTTTGGCTCTCTCCATCAGGCGCGTTGTATAAGAAGTCCTTCACCGGTCCGTATCTCAAGTGCGTGCACCTGAACAGTGTGGAGGCCTTCTTGTTTGAAATTCATGAAGGCATTTGTGGCAGCCACATCGGGGGCAGGTCCTTGGCCTACCGAGCTATTTCGCAGGGGTACTGGTGGCCGTGCATGCAGGTCGACGCGCAAAAATATGTCCGCAGGTGCGAGAAATGCCAGAAATTCGCCCATCAGATCCACCAGCCTGCCAGGGAACTTCTTCCCCTCACCAGTCCTTGGCCTTTCGCCATGTGGGGGCTAGATATAGTGGGACCATTGCCAACAGCACCGGGCAACCGGAAATTCTTCATTGCGGCCACAGATTACTTCACAAAGTGGGTTGAAGCTGAGCCCTTGGCAACCATTAAAGAGAAAGACGTGAAGCGATTTGTGTGGCAGAACGTTGTCACGCAGTTTGGCGTCCCCAAGATTTTGATCTCTGACAACGGCACCCAGTTTGACGGTCGCCTATTCAGAGGATTTTGTGAAGATCTGAAGATAGAATTCTACAACTCCACCCCGGCCTACCCGCAGTCCAATGGTCAAGCCGAAGCGTCGAACAAGACTATCCTGGATGGGTTGAAGAAACGGCTGGAAAAGGCCAAGGGAAAGTGGGCTGAGGAATTGCCCAGTGTACTTTGGGCATACCGAACAACCCCGCGACGTTCAACCGGGGAAACTCCATTTGCTTTGGCTTACGGCATGGAGGCGGTCATACCTTTGGAAGTTGAAATACCTACCCTCAGAACCGAGAGTTTTGAGCCCGAGCTAAATGCCGAGGCCATTGCCTTGGAGCTGGACCTAGCGGAAGAGCGCCGGGAGAAAGCCCTCATCCATGTGGCCGCCTACCAACAAGAGCTCTCCAAGAAGTATAACAAGACAGTGCACCCCAGACCGTTCAAAGTTGGAGATTGGGTTTTGAGGAAGATTATGGGCAACACCCTGGTGCCAGGAGAAGGCAAACTAGGGGCAAATTGGGAAGGACCCTATAAGATCACTGGTCTGGCTGGCAAGGGGGCTTACCACTTGGAGGATCTAGAGGGAAGAGCCATACCCCGGCCATGGAATGCGGCCAACTTGAAATTGTATTATTTTTAAGCTTTTTACTTTCCTCTTTTTGTAAAGCAATTTTTTGGCTTGCAAAGCAGAATGTAATTCTTTTTGTCAAATTATAGAAGTCATTTTGCTTTAGCACTTGGATTATTGTTTTAATGTTACGGAACGAGATGGTGTACTCCGGTTGGAAGAGTTGGTGTTTTGTCCAACTTAGAATTCCCAACCGAGATGGTGTACTCCGGTTGGAAGAGTTGGTGTTTTGTCCAACTTAGAATTCCCAACCGAGATGGTGTACTCCGGTTGGAAGAGTTGGTGTTTTGTCCAACTTAGAATTCCCAACCGAGATGGTGTACTCCGGTTGGAAGAGTTGGTGTTTTGTCCAACTTAGGATTCCCAACCGAGAGGATGTACTCCGGTTGGAAGTGT
Organism: Camellia sinensis; assembly: GCF_055761805.1. Taxonomy (NCBI): domain Eukaryota; kingdom Viridiplantae; phylum Streptophyta; class Magnoliopsida; order Ericales; family Theaceae; genus Camellia; species Camellia sinensis. The sequence continues at coordinate 19,903,947 of NC_138965.1, read as the reverse complement.
TGGTGTTTTGTCCAACTTAGGATGCCCAACCGAGGTGATGTACTCCGGTTGGAAGAGTTGGCGTTTTGTCCAACTTTGGATTCCCAACCGAGATGATGTGCTCCGGTTGGAAGAGTTGGTGTCTTGCCCAACTTAGGATTCCCAACCGAGATGATGTACTCCGGTTGGAAGAGTTGGTGTTTTGTCCAACTTTGGATTCCCAACCGAGATGATGTGCTCCGGTTGGAAGAGTTGGTGTCTTGTCCAACTTAGGACTCCCAACCGAGATGGTGTACTCCGGTTGGAAGAGTTGGTGTGTTGTCTAACTTAGAATTCCCAACCGAGAGGATGTACTCCGGTTGGAAGAGTTGGTGTTTTGTCCAACTTAGGATTCCCAACCGAGATGATGTACTCCAGTTGGAAGAGTTGGCGTTTTGTCCAACTTTGGATTCCCAACCGAGGTGATGTACTCCGGTTGGAAGTGTTGATTTGTTTGACTTAGTTACAGCCGAAGTGGCCACTTCGGTTCATGAATTTGTCTTGTTCTGCTGAAGTGCTTAGACCGTGTTATGTATTCCGGTTCGATGAGTTATACTGAGATGTTTTGCTGAAGACAGAACTAATTGCAACCGCGCAGACACTTGCAAAAATTCGAATTTTTCATTGATAAGAAATTCATTACAAACGGAGGGGACAGAGCCCGGTTACATTAAAAAAGTTGGAAGCAAAAATACATAAACAAGGAAAAAGAATACTAAACTAGGGGGGAGAGATTGGTGAACTCGTCTTCGCCGGCATCAAGGTTGACGGTAGGGCTGACTTCTTGGGCACCGGGCTCAGCACTGCCGGGCTGTTCTGGCACCTCGGCCTCCTCTGCCTCCGAATCTGTGTCGTCCTCTCCATCTTCAAGTCCCTCCTCGGCCTCCGCTTGCAGAGCGCTGAATACGTCATTTGCGTAAGGCACAAGGCAGACCGGTAGAGAAGCTGGGGGAGGGTTGGCAAATACGTCGGTGTCGGAGCCTTGGCCGAGGTGTTCGCGGGCGGACTTCCAACCGGCCTTGAAGTAGATGTCTTGTGTTGCAAAGACCTGCTTCTTGTAGCTCTGCTCGGCCTCGTTGAACCCGGCGTTGTTGGCAGCCCGGCAAGCCTTCCTCTTCGCCTTCTTCAAAGTGTCAACCTCGGCCTGGAGCTCACTTTGTTTTTTCTCGGCTGCGTCCAGCTGACCGAGCAGTCTGTTATTGTCAGCGTTTGCTATCTGGAGGGAAGCCTTAGCCCGGCCGAGCTCGGCTTGAAGGCTCTCTACCTGGCTGGCTGTGTCGTTTGCCTTTTGCCTAAGCTGGTAGATGCGCTCCAAAACAAGATGTTGTTTTTGAATGGCCTGCACAAAAGCGAAGTAGATTAGAAAGGAGACCGAGAAGAAAAATTATCGGGCAAACACTTTGTGAAATTTTCAAAAGAGCGCCGACTTACCCTGGCCATGGACTTCACGGATGACTTGACCAACCGAGTGTCAGGGACGTGGTCACTGCCGACCACGTCGCTCGGTAGTAGGAATGCTTTGGACAGATCAAAGGCGAGCAGATGCTCTTTGTCAGCCTTGATCGAGGCAGTTGCTGGGATGTCCTGACCCCGGTGTTTCAACTGTGGACGCCAAGCCGGTACTGGGGCGGGGGCGTCAGTCGGATGCTCGGTAGTTAGCTCGGCGACTAACTCGGCAGATGGGTCTGCCCGAGCCCTTTTCCCGGCCCGCCTTGCAGAAGGTTCTCGGCTGGATTGGCCGGTCGGTTGAGAGGCAAGGGCGACCACAGCGCCACTGGATTGACCGGCGACGGGTGAGCGAGTTGAAACGCTCGGCAGCTCGGCGGATGTGGCGGTGAGCAAGTTCTTGATTCTGCTGCGCTTGGCCATCTCTTGTTCTTCGGTCAGGCGAACGAGGGGCACGTCTGGCAGAGTAGGATCCGGTGGAGGAGTTGGAGCTCGGAGGAAGTCGGTGACCTTACTCCGGCGGGGAGCAGAGTATCTATATGTGGGACTGTAGCCGAGGAGTTGGTTACAATCTCGGTCGCGGTAGCGAAGCGCGGTCCTGATCGCCTCGACGTTGGGGAAGTTGTAGTTGGCTTGCAAGGCTTGGATGGCTGCAAAAGAAACAAGAGAATCATTAGTCTACAGAAACATCAAGTGTAAAAACCGAGATAATTTGCACGGCTTACATGTGCTCCCAAAATTTTTGCTAATCATCCAGCCCGGTACCTCGGCTGTCTCGTAGTTACCAGACACCCAGAAGAAATCATCGTCATGGAGATCCTTGTCTGGTGTGCCGGTCACGATTTTCTCTCTGCCCGGTCTAATCTTGAGGTAATAGGCGAGACCGTCGCCGGTGTGGCCCATCGTGTATTGCCTCAGTATCTCGGCTAGACATAAGTTGATGCCTAGCCGATTGTTTAATTCGTGAACGCCGTTGATTATTCTATAAGTGTTGGTGGACACCTGTGTGGGTGCCAGCCCGGTGCGGCGGAGGAACTCGGTTATAAGAGGGTTGAGCGGGAAACGAAGACCCCCTTCAACGATGGATAGCACGGTGAAGGGGCACTCATCCCTACCCCAAGGTGTGGTCTCCTCCTCTGCGAGCTGCAGGTGGACATCGGCCGGGACGCCGTACTCCTCCCTGAACGTAGCCAGCGCAGCCGGAGTATCCACTAGGAAGCGGAATTTCCCCATTTTTGGTCAGCCTAGTGTATCCCGGCTGAGGGGTTTGGCTCTGTGTATTGGATGTTGCCCGGTCCTGAGAGCCTCAGGAATGACAGTGGTCCCCTTGGACTCTGCAGGAAAAGGATGGCAAGTGTTAAGTGTTAGCGCGGTCGCGCGAAAGGTGCTGGATTTTAGCTCGGTCATTAAGGGTGCCAAACCACCTCGGTTGTCTATTCTATCTAAGGAGCCCGGTCGCCCAATCGGACCAGATGTTAGCCCGGTTGAACGGCCAAGTCCTTTTGTCATCTCGGTTTTTGCTTTGGTTGAAACAAACATGTTGTTTGCCCGGTTTGGTCGGTTTTTTGGATCAAAAGAAGGCCCAGAGCCCGGTTCACCCCAGTTCTTCAGTGTTCTTCAGGAAGACGAAGAACACCAAGAACAGTGGAAGGTTTAATGCGGATTCTACGACCTATGCCCTAATAGCTATGTTTTTGTACCCTAATGTGTGTAATATGAAAGAAAATAGCAACTAGGGGGATCGAAAACCTTACCTTTGGAGGATGGGGGCTGTTCTTCCAAGAATGAGAAATGGCAGTCGAGATAGAGGAGAGGGCTTGAGCTCTGGATCATTAGATAGTAGAAAGGCAGTAGGAAGGAATGGCGTAGGGAGGCCATGTGTATGTAAGAGTGAAAGGCCGCCAAAATTCAAAATCTGACAAGAACGGCGGGTTGGCTTCTCGATGACCAATGGGAGCTCGCTACGTGTCCCCATTTATGGCTACGTCAGGATTGAAGCGACGGGATGAAGAAACGAAGAGCCAGCCGAGCTACTTTCGACGAAAAGGCTGTAAGCCGAGGAACATGACCGGGGAAGGATAGCAGATTAGCTCGGTGAAGGCTTGGCGACTTGACGACCGGAGAAATGTTATCTCGGTCGAAGTGAGTAATCCCAGTCACGCTTTCGCGGACGGGATTAAGGGGCAATTGAGATGGTGATTTATGATCCGGTGTTGGGCCGAGGTATCGACCGAGCAAGTTGAGAGCCCAGCAGTGCATTGGGCCGAGATGATCGACTGTTCACCCAGAGATGAGCTACCAGAACTTGGGCCGGGCCGAGTTTGGACTGAGTGTATGCCGCCCCGGACCGTATGGAAGCTGCTCGGCCAGGAAGTGACCGGTCAGACCAGGATGCTCGGTCCGAGGATGGTCGAAACCAGACAGACCGAGAGACCAGCGCCCGGAAAGGCGCGGTCAGCCGAGGTAGTTGATTGACCGGCGAGAGGGCCAACCAAAGGAGGAGCCCGGGCTAGGCTTTGCCGAGATGCCGCTTAGCCCGGTCCTTCATGTGTTTGTCCGGCTAGGCGCATGGGTTTGAAGCATGACATGGCCGAGGTAGAACAGCTCGGCTGCCGAGCTCCAGCTGTGAGGTCAAGCAGTTGAGGTTAGGTGGTGAATGGCATGGTTTATGCTGACAGATGGGATAGCAGAGCCACGTGTCAGGAGATGACTGGGAGTGGATATGGGGTTCAGAAGGTATAAAAGCATGCCTGCGCCCCCCATACGCGACACACGAACATATCTGTAAGGATTTCTTACATTCAAACACTCTCTCCCTTCTCTCTATTCCCTCTAAGGTGTGTGCTAACTTGACCGTCAGAGGGTTTTTCCGGCCACACACCGCCGGGTAGCTCATCGTTATTTGCTCGCAGGTGATCGGATATCGACGGAGCTCGGAAGAAAGGAATACGGGCACGCCGGAATATTTGCTCCCCGTACATTTATGTAGTCACTTAGATTTAAAAGTTAACACACATATATAACACACACACACATATATATATATATATATATATAAGATTATATGTTCCAGTTATGACATTTGTGATATTTGATTACGATTTATTGTGATGTTAATTGTGGCTTAGTTGTGACTCATTATGGTATTAGTTATGACTCATTATGGTATTAGTTATGACTTATTGTGATATTGGTTATCATCTAGAGTGCTGTTAATAGCACTTACCAAAATTCTTTAGATCCCCATTTCTTTGAACCCCAACCCTAAACCCTAAATTTTAATAATATTTTTTTGGACACCTCACTTATTACCAAATCTACAATGTTTTAAAAACCGAACCGGTGAGCGAACCAGAAAAGGGATCGGGTGGACGGGTCACCGGTTCAACCGTCGGGTTGAACCGGAATCGAACTGTGACGTAATAAATATATTAAAATTATATTTAAATAAAAATATAAGTAATAAAATTAAAAATTAAAAATATTAAATTATCTTAAATATTTGTCCTGATATTTTTTTTACTGAAAAATATAATAATATATTTTAAAATATTATTAATTTCAATTTTAGAAGATGAAATCAAATATTTAATATTCCCTCCAAGTAATTTTAATTCAAATAATTTGATTGAAATGAGAGCAAAAATTTTGGAGGGATATCAAAATTTTAATATTCCCTCCAATACATTTGATTGAATCCCACATGGATTTTTTTAGTCTTTTTGAAAGAATTTTTTTCTTATAAATAGGTGAAGACTTTCACAATAATTTCATCAAGCTCTTAATGGGATTCCTCACAAGAGGAGACCCTTGAAAAAGAGTTTCAAATTAAAATTTTCTTATATTTTTATATTTTATATATATATAAAATAAGAAAGAAAGAGAAAAGAAAGAAAGAAAATAAAATATAAAAAAAAAAACTATAAAAAAAAATCGAGCCGGACAGCCTGGCGAACCGGCTCCGGGTCGACCGGTTCGCCGGTTCAACCGCTGGTTTTTCCGGTTCTGGCTAAATACACCGGTTTTCAACTTTGGCCGGTTTAGAGGGTATGTCCAGACCAGAACCCCGACCGGTCAACGGTTCAACTGGTCGAACCGGTCCGGTCCGGTCCGGTTTTTAAAACCTTGCAAATCTACCCATATTCATAACATTTTCACAATGAAATGCATACTCACATAATTTTTCATCAAATTCCTAAAACAACTCTAATGAAAAGAAAAGAAACGAAGAAAACAGATGATGCTCGGATGTTATTGCATATTGGGTGGTTCACAGTGACTGAAAGAAAGGAAGACATAATAGCCATGGCCATGGCCATGGCATGTTCATCATCATCGTCTGCTTGTTCAATTTTCAGTCCAGATATACGTATTCTTAGTGTGCCATTATTATCAAAACCTATAAAAAAATTCAATCACATTCATCATCATCAAGATGAGCGTACAGTGGGCGGTGTTGGACGCATATTGCTTCTGTATCGGCGCTTCCAAAAGAATCCATCATCATCAGAATTTTGAATGTAGCCCAAAATAATTTGTTCACCACCGTGTAGCCGAAAAAATGTATTTTGTTCAGAACTGTTTTGTTGAACAATAATGATCCTGTCAGCACTGTATGTCCGAACAAAATTTGTTCATCACTGTGTAACTTGAATCCATTCCAACTCACAACTTAAAATAACATGAATTAAATCCATTCAAAATACATAACTTAAATCCATTCCAATTCACTCTTTTCTATTCTAAGTTAGTTTAACAAAGAAAATTACATAACTGACTATTTGCATTAATGTTCGGAACCTATGTATTGAACAAAAGGATTATGTTCAGTACTGTATTACCGAACATAATTCTAACAGTCAGCAAACCAGTACCGAACAGCTCGAACGAAACAAGAACGACCGAAAACAACCGAGAATGTTAATACAAGACAGATAAACTTATTAATGGAACGCCGGTCTCACTAGAATTGTTGTCCTCGTCCTCCATTGCTCTACACAGTGAAATAAGTAATGAAGTATACGTTATACTTGAAGCAAAACTTTCAAGTTCAATAGCGTTGATGATGGTGATGAAGATGACACATTCAGGATTTAAGATGATTATAAAAAATAATATATTTAGGGTTTATCTTAGTTGGTTATGAAAAGTAATAGGTTTAGGGTTTACAAACATGGAATACGTATAGTTGGAGTTGGAGGTGGGGATGGGGGTGGGGGTGGGTGTCCAATATTATAGAGTATTAGTTCTTATTGATAGGTGGGTGTTCCATTTAATAATGTCTTTTAATGTAATTTTACTTTAAGGTATAATTGTAATAAAAAAAATTATAAAATGAGAGGTCCAAAGAATTTTGGCAGGTGCTAATAGCAGTACTCATCATCTATTGTAATTATTATTTTGGTTATTATTCAAAATGTCTTTAATTATACAACATTTTTTTAGTTTAGTGATATTCGAAAGTGTCATAAAACTATTATTCTAATGATATTTTTTAGTCTTGTGACATTTTAAACAAATGCCATTTATACTCGTGCCACTAAAGATACTAATGGCACCTTAATGACACTCGCAAGTGCTACTACACCATCATGACTAAAAACTTTCAGTGACACTTTAATGTCATGATGGACACTATTTGTGACACTATCAAACGCCATTAAAAAAGACTTAGTGGCACTTCAATGACACTTGTAAGTGCCATTACACCATTAGGGCTAAAGACTTTTAGTGACACTTTAATGTCATAGTAGATACTGTTTGTGATGCTATCAAGTGCCATTAAAGAAGACTTACAATTGCCACAATTGATATTTTTAACAACTTCATAAATGCCACTAGATTCAATTCATTTCTGTCATTAAATAGATGTAAGTGCCATTGGAGCTTATTCTAGTGACACTTCGCAAAGCTACTACCACTACTACAAAATGTCACTTATATGTTCTTTTTATTGACACTTTTAAAAGGCACAACTAAGCATGCGTAAATACCTATAAAAATTGAATTGATTTTATAAACAATTGAATATTAATTACCACATCCTATATTGATTTGACATCTATTTTCATAATAATAAACAAATATTACCACCATAGGATCATCACATCAAAAAAAAAATATTCAAACCACAATCATTTGTTTATCTAAAAATATAAATTTATTTATATTACAATAAAAATTATAATCAAAATTATAAAATATTCTACCACACTAACAAAGTTAAAGCAAATAAATAAATAAAAGAAAATTATTCCAACAATAAGTTCTGAAAAGCCATAGTGATATCTATCTTCTAGAGAGACAATATCAAAACAAATTCAGTTCCCAAATTCTCAACCTCACTTGCATAAATATTCTTGGCTAACATCCATAACTTGCAAAATCTGCATCCAAAAGATAAACATATAAAGGTAATTGAAACTATATTAAGTTAATTTAAATTTGTTAATGAAATTAATATTTACGAAAGAAATATACTACAAATGGAGCAGGTCAAGGAACATAAGCTTTACTAGCTTGTCCAATTAGTTTTTGAAGTCCATATGATCGAATCAAGTTCTCATTAGGTTTGACAGGCACTTGAACATGTACCTCTCAATAATCAAGTCCTAGCACTACAAAAAAATTGATTTTTTGTGACGAAAAAATGCCATCGCAAATACTCAAAATGCCGTCTCAAAAGGTTTTTTTGCGACGGCAAATGACTTTTAGTGACGGCAAGTGGGGGGTCGCAACAAAGGGGGTCGCAAAAAGGTTTTAGCGACGGCACGTTGTCGTCACCTTTTTTTTGCGACGACAAAGTGGCCTTTTTGCGACAGAATTTTTTCGTCGCCATTAATATGAAAAAATTTGAGATTTTTTGAGACAACACTATGTTGCCGTCGCTAAAGGTGTTATTTGAGATAGCAAAAATGCCGTCGCTAAAGAATTTTTATTGCGACAAGGATACCTACCGTCACTAAAAAACTATTTGAGACAACACAATGAGCCGTCGCTACAAGATTATTTGCAACGGCAAATAGTACCGTCGCAAAAGGCTTTTATTAAAAATGATTAAAACTTATAAAATATTTGTTTTTTGCGACGGTTTGTTGCCGTCGCAAAAAAAAAATAAATAATAAAAAACTTGCTATAAATTAATTAAAAAATATTAAAATTACCTGTATTCAATGAAAAACAATTTAAAAAAAAATAATAATTGCATAATAATATAAAAATTCCTGTATAGAAATAATAATTTCTCGATAATAAACATATTCTTGCATTCATAACGATACATTAACAAAATTAACCCAGTACATAACGTTCCATAATACATATATAATGTTTAAATACATAATGTTATTCATAATTCAAAATAACACAAATCAAAATTAAAAGTTTTCCTCAGCATTCTCCGTGGTACAAAAACAAAAATTAGTGACATTCTTCATAGGCATGAAATCCACAAGAAGCAAACTCCTACTTTGGAAATATCTGAAAAATAAAATAAAAATAATTAATGACAATATAATTATGTGTTAATATGTTAATATGTATTATTAGGAAGTGTAATGCTGTGTATAAATTGCCTTCTGAAGTGCCTAATATTGGTATCATTCTCAATTCAAAAAAGCTTGTACTAAACGTGGGTATAGCGACCCAGAAATTATGGGCTAGGTCGGGAACACTTGCATGGTTGTGTGTCAGCCCAATTACAAGCATTCAAGTGTTCAATTTGTTGCTACTTATATTGAAAAATAGTAGCATGTCCTCTTATTATTTAGTGGACACGGAACCACATGATTTTCTAGGAAAACTAGATAACTTCTTGGACTGAGGGACCTATATAGTACATGCATGCAAAAATAAGAAGACAGTTCAATTATGTCTCATGGTTGCACTGAAAAAAAGCAGCCTCTCCTATGGGATTTTTTACATAAAGAGGCAAGCTCCATTTTCCTCATTTGCCTTAGAATTAGAGGATACAATCATACACAATCTAAGAAACCTAGTATATTACAATATGGAAGATGAAAGATTCAAGAACACATACCCATACCCAAGGCAGATAGCACAATGAGGTTGTGCTGCTTAATGAGCCTCTGCAACACACGAAAGATTTTGGTCATTGGCAAATTCCAAGAAAATACAAAAACCACTAAAGCGTATTCAATGAGAAGATACAGTTAAAGAACCAAAACAATCTGTAAAACATTTCATGTTCATCTACCATGAGCAGAGAACACCATCTTCATTGAAGAATGAGGATCTAAAATATTCAGATTCAAGAACAATATTCTTGGAATATTCAATGATCAATGATTGTTCAAGAGTAACGAGACTATTGGAATCAAATCACCAAATGTATCAAGGATTGTAACAATGGAGAACAGCACATTGATCCATTATCAGATTAAACAGAACCAAAAATCAAGATATTAAGTTTGTACGATCATGCAAATCACAACAATTCAAATGTAAATGCTCAAATGTCCAGTATCTAGGTAGCTGGCTGGTGTGCCACACCACAAACTTCCCTCTTACATGGGAGCTTCTATTTCAGGAACATTCCAACTTCATTGTAGGAACCTGTTCTACAATGGTTGCTTTTTTTCTTTTTCTTTAATTCTGCTTTCTTTTACTTTATAATGATCTTTTGCCTTTTCTACACACGTTATGCTTCTGTTATGCTTCTATGATCACTCAGCAACTTGTCTCCATGTTTTTTATTTTTTCAATCTTTTTTTGGTATTTAGTTTTGTATTTTATTAGTTAAAGCTATGGATATATTGCACAATTTCTGTGGATTTTCTTGTTTATGACCATTTCAGATATCCTGAAGTCTGGTAACAACTGCATAAATTGATAAATATAACACTCCTATAGATGAAGTCGCATCGCGTGTGTTTAGTTACTACAGGATTTAGTAAACCCACCCACAACTTTTTCAATTAATTAAATTAAGTGTGTAGTAGAGTAGGTTATATATACAAAAATGGAGTTCTAGCCATGGCTACATCATTTTGGAATTGTATTAAAAAAAAAATTAAGAATGAAATTCTAAAGCCAACAATATTTTCATGAAAACCATGAAGAGTGTGACACCTCTCATGCCACCTGACAACCAAACTAAACAATCATGGCTTGAAGCAACCCAATTAGAGGCATAACCACAGCAAAACAACCATGGTCTGAACCAACTCAAAGAGGCACAACCTCTACCACTGTGGAAAATTCAACCTATTCCACTTAATTTTATAGGAATTCAGGCACATTCCTAAGTTGAAAAAAATTACAAGTAATCTAAAATGGCATAATCAAACCCATAATTATTTTACTTTTTCTCTCACAAATATCATATTTAACTACAAAAAAATTCAACCATCTTTCCAAATACAAAATTTTTAGCATACTAAAATGGCCAACTTCCCAAACAAGGCCTAAGCATATCTAGCATTACTCTAAATTGCTACATATAAGCATAATGGGCCATCTAACAAGTGACAAGTCAAGCATGGTGTGAACTATCTAAAACGTGGCAAACCATACTTGTCACTTATTAGATAACCCACCATGCCTTCATGTTGCAATTTAGCGCCCTCCAAATAACAAAACCTCTTTGTTAACTGCAAATCTCTTTAGTTGTCCTCCCTTGACTATAGCAAAGACACGTCCCCTAATCCTAATTCATGTGGCAATGCAGCAAAAGACATTCACACCAGTAATTAATGTGAGTTTATTTTAAATTTCTTTTATGGCATTACAACATGAAGAAATAATTTATGGCATGACAGCATGAAGAAACACAAGATACTCCATGATACTAAACCATTTAGACATACCAGTTAAATTCATATAACACAAATTCTATTCATTAAAATTGAATCCCATACGATATTATCACATGGAATTGAACTTAGAATTCTGGAATTCACCAACTTGTTTCTTTTGTGTGTGTTTTGGTGGGGATAACATGTCAAGGTTGCGTTGGAATATTGTGAAAAAATAAAGGAAAAGTTACATCTCTCTTTATATCTTCTTTTTTCCTTCACAAATCACAGCTTAAAAAGGTGACCTCTTGAAATCGTCAGCATGTTAGTTTTTAAGACTTTATGTAGTACATTTTCAAATTTTTTACAACAAACACAGCTCAAGCATATCAATATTTTCCTCTTTTTCTTCACAAAGCACACAATTAAAAAACAAATGCACACAATTTCTTCAAGTTCTATTTAATTTTGTAAATGACATCAAAGTCAAAACACAATTGTTTTGCAGAGAGTATACTTAGAAAAACATTGTACGAGATTAGTATTAGGTGTACAAGCATTAAAAAAACAGGTACATGTTTTAATCGTAGAGGACAAACATGGTGACAAATATGACAATCATGATTCTATTGGTCAAGCAATAAAGCTAGAGGGTGAGAGAGATGAGATTGATGCATTAGAGTATGGGGTTTAGTTGACCCCAATCAAATTCAAAACAACTAACTGAATACATATAATGTGTCTAGTTTTTTTTATAGGATTTCTCATGTGATCACATCAAGTTGAATGAAAAGTATGTAAAAATAAAATTTTTATGACAATCTATGCTTCTTGTTTACCATTTGAGATCAATTAAATCTTTTTTGTTTACTATTTTGCAGTCAATCTAGTATGCAAACCAATATATATACACACACACAAATTCAAGTTTAGTTCTTTGAAATTGACAAAAATAAATGAATAAATTTAAAAATTAAACTGAGTTGAACTAGAACATAGTTTTTAGGAATAATTTCACTCAATAGTAGTTCGTCTGCTGGACCTCACCTTGAGGGAGGGAACTATGAATCATCTCATTGAACAAAATTTCTAGAACCGCCACTAAGTATATATATATATATTTTTAATTTCCCCTTTTCTTTCTTTTTGATCCGTAAATCTTCTACAAAACAAAATTCACACGGATAAAAACAACGATTATTTTCACCTTTGGCATTTTCATCAAAATTTCACTTTGCTCGCTCCATTTTCAATTGTGAAAATCAAAAATAAAATAAAATGGTTAAAGTCAAAGGGTGCTAAATGTAATTAAACCCCAAAAAAAAATACAACTTCCATTAGCAAAGCTGCAAATTTGGGTAGACTTTCACTTGTGGAGGATACAAACTATATGATTTTGAGATAAAGACAGGCACAGAGAGCACTTTGACAAAGAGGGAATCTTCATTTAATATAGGGAAAATTACAAATCATTGGGACAGTAAAAAAAATTTTGCATTTTCATGGTGGTGCAAATTTTTTGCTTGCATGGTAAAAGTCCTTTCTTTGTGTCGTACCAAAAATAATGCCATTGATTTACAATTTCTCCTTTAATATACGAATGGAAGATATCACAACACATGATGTGTTTTACTAACCTTTTGTGGTAGTTTGTGTATCTCTCTCTGCACAGCTTTAATGGAGGATCAAAAAGGTAATTCTACACTTCGATGCCTTTAAATTCAGCTTCTCTTTTTGTATCCAAACCCCAACCGCCCTTTTTGTTGTATGTGTCTTTCATGTGATAGTAAGCAAAAGGTTAGAGCACAACAATGAGACATAAATAGATAATAAAGTTCATCCTTGCAAGGCACAAATATTTCTAAATTTTCACCACCAAAAAATAAAAAAATCCTAACTTTATGTGCCTACAAAATAGATTTCCCCAAGAAGTAAACGTTGTAGTAACAGGCGTGAAGGCGAACTAATCAAATCAATACATATATATATATATATAGAGAGAGAGAGAGAGAGAGAGACCTCGGCAGTCAGGGAAGAGCTTGATGAACCAGGCGTGAAGGCGAACTCCATCGGAAGATCTAAGCCATACATCTTCATAGTGAGGCGGAGACGAGAAGGAGTGACAAGGTAGGACTTGGTGAGGCTAGGCAACATCGGAAGATCTGCTGCTGCTCCAACGCTGCTCCTCCGACGACGACGCTGCTCCAATGATGACGACGACATCGCTCCGACGCTGCTCCTCTGCCGTTCGCCGTCGATCGAGAAAGAGAGAGGGGGGTAAGAAGAGATTAGGGATTTTTGGGTTTGAGATTGGGGATTTTTTGTTTTGGGAGGGGGGAGCGGGAATGGAAAAAAAAAGGGGCGAGAATGGAAAAAAAAATGGGTGGGAATAAAAAATAAAAAATAATAAAAAATAAATTTTTTTGGGTCAAAAATGAAATTTAAATAACAAAATAACCCCGTTTAACTCTTTTTTTTTTTTTGCGACGACAGTTGCCGTTGTCAAAAGATTTTATTTTTTGTTAAAATATATATATTTTTTGTAGTTAATGAATTTTTTAAAAAAAATTTCTTTTTTTTTTTTTAGTTACTAAGATTGAAAATTTATTTGTTTCATTTTTATTTTAATGAAAAAAAATATTATTATTTTTTATTTGGTAGAAGTAGGGGTAATATTTTAATGAAAAATATTTTTCACTAAAATAAAAGTTAATTTTTTGTGGTCAATGAAAAATATTTTTCTGCGGCCCATTTTTTTTGGTTATTAAAAATCATGAACTAATTTTTTGTGGTAGAGGAGAGGGAGCGACAGCAGTGGTGAAGGTAGTGGATAAGAGATGATGGTGGTGGTGGTGGTGGTGATGGCGAAGGAGATTAGTAGTGAAGTTGTAGTGTTAGAGTAGATGGAATGACATAGGTGAAGGAGAGGTAATAGTAGTGGCAGTAGTGGTAATGGTGGTAGTGGAGTGGTGGCAATGGTAGTAGTAATGGTAGCCATAGAGGTGAAGTGGCGACAGTGGTAGTAATGGTGGTAGTGGAATGGCGTTTGCAGTAGTGGTGAAGGTGGAAAAGGAGATGGGTGGTGAGAGAGAGAGAAAGAGATGAGTGAGAGACAGATAGAAGAGAGAGAGAGAGAAAGAGAGAGAGACAGACAGACAGACATACAAAGACAGAGTGATGAGCGAGAGAGAGACAAAGTGGTCGCTAAAAGTGTATTTTCTTGTAGTGGATAGATAAATTGAGAGGGAGCTCAATAAATAGAGACGACGAAAGGGAGAGAGTGAGCAACGCGAATACAGTGGGGGAGAGAGAGAGAGAAGAGAGAGACAAAAAGATAAAGAGATAGAGAGTGAGAGACAGAAAAAGAGATAGAGAGAGAAGAGAGATGAACGAGAGAGACAGAGAGAGAGAGATAAAGAGAAGAGAGATGAACGAGAGAGATAGAGAGAGAAGATAGATGAACGAGAGAGACAGAGAGAGAGAGAGAGATAAAGAGAAGAGAGATGAGCGAGAGAGATAGAGAGAGAAGATAGATGAACGAGAGAGACGGAGAGAGAGAGATAGTGAGAAGAGAGATGAGCGAGAGAGACAGAGAGAGATGAGAGAGATAGAGACAAGAGAGCTGAGTGAAAGAGACATGGAGAGAAAAGAGATGAGAGAAGAGATAGATGAGTGAGAGACACACAGAGAGAGAGACAGATAGACAGAGAGAGAAGAGTGATGAGTGAGAGAGAGAAAGAGAAGAGAGAGAGGAAGATGAAAAAATGGGTGAAAAGATATAGACAGAGAGAGAGAGAGAGAGCAAAAAAGAGCGAAAAGAGATATACGAGAGAGAGACAGAGAGAGATGAGCGAGATAGATAAAGAGAAGAGAGACAGAGAGAGAAAAGAAATGAGAGAGATAGACAAAAGAGAGATGAATGAGAGACACAAAGAGAAAGAGAGAGAGACAGAGACAGAGACAGATAGACAGACAGAGAAGAGTGATGAGCGAGAGAGAGAAAAAGAAGAGAGACAGAGACACAGAGAGAAAGAGAGAGACAGACAGAGTTTATAACTCATAACAAAACACATTATTTTCAAACTATTGAAAATTCTGATCAACACTCATAACCAAACTCTTTTTAAAGTTCAATTAAAAAAAATTATTATTAACAGAAAATAACATTAATTAATTTTTTAATTGAAATACTACAAAGGAAATAATTTTTTTTCAAAATAAATATTCAAAAAATTTAAATCATAAATATTTAAATAATCTAAAAAATTAAAATAAATATTCAAAAAATTTAAATCGTAAAAATTTAAATAATTTAAAATGTTAATATTTTAAATTTAAAAACAACTCTACACTCAAATCATAACCAAACACATAAAGTAAAACTCAATTAAGAAATTATTTTTAAAACTCATAACCAAACACATAACTCGAAATTCCATACTACTTTCACAACTCTACACTCAAATTGTAACCAAATACATAACAAAAAAATTAAAATATTTAAAAATATTTTTATAAAATAGAGTTTGAATTTATTTTTATAAAATATTTTAAAATTTTAAAAATTAAAATCGTAATATTTTGAAATTAAAATATTCAAAAATATTAAAAAAATTAAAAAATTAAAAAAATCGTAACATATTTAAATATTAATATATTTAAAATCTTAACAAAATTAAAATATTTTAAAAATTAAAATTTTGATTTGAATTGAGTTTTGAAAAGAGTTTTGAATTATATGTTTGGTTATGAGTTTTGAAAAGTAATGAATATATTTTGAATTGAGTTTTTAGAAATGGGTGTAGAATTATGATTTGAAAACTCCAAACAAACAATATACTGAAATCAATGGGTGAAACTATATTTTGAGATACTTATCAAACGGAGTCTCTATCTTTTGCGACGGCAAGTTATGCCGTCTTAAAAGGTCATATTTTTTGCAACGGCAAATTGTGCCGTCTCAAAAAGTTACATTTTTTTTTTTGCGACGGTAAGTTGTGCCGTCTCAAAATGTCACATTTTTTGCGACGGCAAGCTGTGCCTTCTCAAAAAGTCACATTTTTTTGGCGACGGCAAGGTGTGCCGTCTCAAAAGGTCACATTTTTTGCGACGGCAAGTTATGCCGTCTCAAAAAGTCACATTTTTTGGCGACGGCAAGTTGTGCCGTCTCAAAAACTCACATTTTTTGCGACAACAAGCTATGCCGTCTCAAAAAGTCACATTTTTTGCAATGGCAAGATGTGTCGTCGCAAAAAGTTCCGTCTTTTAAGCCCACTTTTCTTGTAGTGCAGTTCTTCCTCTTCTACTTCTTTAGATGGGTCTGTGCTTTTAAATACTCCGATTGCAACTGTTTTCTGTTGGCCTAATGATACTTTTTAGAACAACTATATCTCCCACCTATAAATCAAGATTTAACTACTTAAGTAATTATATATTTACAATTAATAAATAATATATAAAAAATAAACTAGTACAAAGTGCTAGAGTGAAAATGATCACAACAGAAAATGATATGCATTTCTCTAGTAAATAAGCAAGCTACAAGATTTAATCACTTAATTGGTTCACCACACTACAACAAATTATATAAAAGTAACAATCGTAAGTGTTTAGACCATATCAAATAATAACTTAAAAAATCAATAACAACCAAAGTATCAATAACAATCAAAATCATGCCCATTATCAATATCAGGATTCCCTAAACTCAACAATGCAGATCAAATGTAATTGTGAAAAATGACAATCTACTAATTACTTTCAAGCAAGATTTTGAGGGAATCAAAAAGAGCACATGCGGTAATAAATGATTGAGAGATGTCTTGTTGAAGCTTTCCAAGAAAATTATAAAAAAAATTTAAAAAAAAGCATAGGTTTTGTCATGTCATGGTTTTTACTATGTAGCATATTTTGTCTACATTTAAACAATGAAATTTAGGTCCACAATATTCATTCATTCGTTAATTGTAAAACAAGTTTTGTATGCTATTCTAAAATAAAGTTGGAAATAATGTGATATATATGATTAGCTCTTAGTGGGTACCTGAGTAAGATAGGCATCTTGTATCGATGACAAGGAGCATACTTGATGTCGAGTTGCCATGTTAAGAGGACTTGAAGCTGATGTGACCTAACCAAATTTAAACTAATTAAATTTACAAAAACCCACACTTAGATATATGTATGTATATATATATGTGTAGGAAATCATTAATAAAAGTACATTTAATTCTTGTTACGGAATGTCAAGAGACAAAACGGGTCAGTATACAAGTATACTGGTATGAGTACAAGATGTGACACCCACGTATCCACCAGATACAAACAAAAGTATATTTAATTCTTGTTACGGGACAAGACAAGTAGTACCACCCGCATAGAGATGAAGGGGTAGTTTCCTGAGATACGGTGTCATTTAGTTTCTCACCCATACACAACTAAATATAAATTGAAGATATAAAAAAAATAATGAAAATAAAAAATAAATATGGTGGATTAGCCCTGCATAAAAAAGTTAGTAATGTGACACCCCAAACGTTTAATTAGAGTTATATATAATTATAGTGGCATGTGATGATAGACTATTAAATAAATAAATACATAAATCTAATTTGGCATTGGATTATAGGATTAATTGGAAATTATTTTTGGGAGCAAATTAACACATTTATAGAATTGTAATATTAATTGGGTCAAACTAAAGATAAATAATAATAATGCAGATAATATAAATAATAATGATGGGTATAGTACTAAAATAAAATAAGTAATTTTATAAAAATAAAATAAAATAAGATGTAATTTAATTTAAATTGGGAACATTGAAAAAGCTTAACATCAATTAAGAAAAAAAAAAGAGAAAAAGAAAGGGAATAAAAAAAAAGGGCCCAGCAACAATGGAAAGGAAATGAATAAAAAAAAAAGAAGGAAGGAAATGGAAATTAGTTGGCCCAGCAGCTGCTGGTGAATTACGGCCCAAAGGAAAAGATTTAATCTTATCCAAAAAAAAAAGATTCAAATCTTATATTGAATCCCCAATTAATAACTCAACACCTAGCATCATCATGACCTTGAGAGAGAGAGGGGTACGTGGCTGCCCCTCATGGCTCGGTTAACAGTATAAATAGGAGTAAGGTGTTGCGACTTGGAGAGAAAAAAAAAAAACACAAAAAGAACAAGAGAAAGAGAGGAACTGAGAGAGAGAGGTGCGTAAGTGAGTATAAGGAACTCATAGTAAGAAGGTTCTGATAGTAAAGTAAGGCTAAGGGTTATAATTAAGGTGAGATATGTTATACCTTGATTTACCATTATATGTTTTACAAATGTTTTGAGTTACCATAGCTTATTTTAAACAAGTTATATTTATTAAGTTATGTTTATAAATATTTCAGTTACGTGGGTTACTTTCTAAACTCTATTTACTTAAAAAGAAACCCATGGATATGGTTGTTTAAATTTTAGTATATATTTGACTGTAACCATATAAATAATTATGTTTTGTAAGTACCGCCACGGGAGTCCCACGCCTTGGGGGACTTAAATAGCCATGAGCCTCTGTTTGACCACTTTGTGGTTCTCTGTTTGTCATGGATCCATTGACCTCTGTTCTGACTGTCACTTCTGTGACCTCTGTTCTGTTCTATTTTATACCGTGGTTACGATTATTTATGATTTCTATATTCTGCCACTTTAAATAAATTGTCATTTTAAATTAAATTATGCAAATGTTTAGCCTAACTAGTTATCCATGGATATTTTGTATTCCCTACACTCTTGGCATAATATTTCTCACTCTGCTGTGTGCTTGTAGCTGTTACCCTTTCAGGTGACGAGATGTAAGGGAAATCCATAACCCCACGAAATGGACCCTGCTCATGGACTGTTGTTAAACCACTATTTTATCTTTCTTTTTTTTTTTTTATATATTTTTGCTTCTTTTTGTCTCTATTCAGGGCTAGTCACTGAATGATAAAATAATGAAAGCCCTAGAAATGTATTTCTTTTTTTTTTAAAATAGTAGTATGAAATAAAATTTCTGTCTAAGTATATTTTTTTTCGCTTGCGCAGTTTAATTTGTTTGAATAAGAATAAGTTAGTAGGTCACGATTCCAACTCTAAACCCCTAGGGTTGGGCCATGACAAAAGTGGTGTCAGAGCAACGGTTCACAAAAAAAAAAACAATATATATATATAATCAAACTAAAATAATAATAAATAATTACATGTGACGTTAGTTTTCTTGTGTAAAATCTCACGTTTATTCTGGTGTTGTAGGATGTTAGAGAATTGATGATGTTTTTTGGAATGACTTCCAGGCCATCAACTTAGATGAAATTTTAGCCGAACACCCTGCCCCCGCCCCCACCTCACCTGAGGGTTGGGGAGATTTTGAGGAAATAGTCAAGGAATTGCACCCAGGTCTTGGCCGGTTGATGGGTCGATCAATTTATATCCAAGTTGACCCTACTGACGACCCACACTTGTTATGGAGGCACAGCCTTGCCCATACACGCAGACGTTTTCTCAGACCATCTCGCGTCCTTGGCGTCGGCCCGTGTCATGACCGCCCACATTATATTATAGGCCCCCTACCCCCAGAGTTTGCAGCCAGAAGGGGAAACGTGTACCCCGAGGATTTCATTTTCACCACAGTCCCAAATCCATTAGAGATCATTAATATGCAAAGTGTTGACTTCGAAAATGATTTGTCATATGTTGAGACACCTGTTTGGATTGTCGACCGAACATTTATGGGTCATATACGGTCTATCCCCATTTTCGCGGTTCAGGTAGCATGGGTGTGTTTTGGTGTAATCCAGTTGGGGTGGGAGTTTGAGCTTTTTATGCAACATTATTTCCCTTGGTTTTTCGGCCCATCTGACCCACCACCCTAGATCTGGCTAGTAGAAAATCTTTTGTATGCTGATCTTGATATGTTCCAATCCCATTTTTGTTGACTTTTGTTTTTGTTTACCGCAGGGATGGGACACTAACATGTTCTGACTAATGTAATGTGAGTTGAAAAAAAAATGAAAAAATAAAAATAAATAATAATGTGTAATGTTGGCAGTTTATATGAATATAAAGTGTACTACATATATATTGTGTTACATATATACATATATATATGCTGCATTGAAAACATAATGCCTCGTTTATTACTTGTAGAATGACTAATAGTAATGGAAGTGAGTCGTCAGTTAGTGGAACGGAATCGATGAAAAGAGTAATAGAAAGAGCGGTTGCTAGTTTTCTACAAGCGTTGCAAGCTAACATCAACAATGGGACACCGGAACAGCGAGAAGGGCCGGTTACCATAAAACAGTTCCAGGATCTGAAACCCACCACATTTACTGGTGGCCCAGACCTAATGGTAGCGGATGCTTGGGTTAAAGACATGGAAAAGATTTTTCGTGCTCTACCCTGCACTGAGAGGCAACAGGTAACTTTCGCTACTTTTACTTTCAAAGACAATGCGCAGGAATGGTGGCTTCTCACTCTGGCCAAAGAAGAAATTACGACGTGGGAAAGATTCTTGGAAGTATTCTATGAAAAATACTTTTCAGATTCATTGCGGGAACAGAAGGCATCCGAATTCATACATCTGAAGCAAGGAACCATGACGGTGGCCGAATATGAGAGCAAGTTCACACAACTCGCTCGGTTTGCAACATACGTCATCCCCACCGAAACTCGAAAAGCAAGAAAATTTGAAGCAGGATTGGATGCTGGAATTAAAGACAGGCTTGAAGTTTTGAAATTGCCAACCTATGCAGAAGTGGTGGACCAAGCGTACATAGCAGAAAAGGGAATTAAAGCCTCGCGTTCCGGAGAACCAAGCTACAAGAAGGGATTCTGGGAAAGAGATAACAGAAGACCCGGTGTTGCACCTCATAAAAAGGTGAACATGGGCACAACCAGCTCAGGCCACCACGGTCCTACCAACCCCCGAGGTGGCACTATTCCAACTTGCCCCACTTGTGGAAGGGTTCATTGGGGACAATGCCATCGAGACACGAGAGCATGTTTTAGATACGGACAGTTTGGCCACTTGTTAAGGGATTGTCCAAAAATGGTTAATCTTACAGCCAGTCCCTCTGGCCCAGTCAGGAAAACCGCGGGACCGGGAGGAGAAAAGAAGGACCAAAACCGCCAAGGTCGGGCTTTCGCCTTGGTACCTGGAAAACCAGAAGTTACCGAAAATGTTGTGTCAGGTACACTTTCTATCTGTGGTCTTTTAGCTCATGTCCTTATTGACTCTAGGTCAACTCATTCTTTTGTTGCACCACACTTTGCCGCCAAGTTGATATCAACACCCGAACCATTAGGATATACATTGTCTATGTCTTTTCCTTCTAATAAGTCTACCTGTAGTACTGATGTGTACAGGTCTTGTGTTGTATTCCTAAAAGGCAAAACCTTATATATAGACTTGATTCCCCTCCACATTGGAAACTTTGATGTAATCTTAGGTATGGATTGGCTGGCTGCCAACCACGCCTCTATCGATTGTAAAGCCAAAAAGGCCTCCCTTAAGCTACCAAACCAACCCGAACTTGTCTTTGATGGGGCTGAAGTTTCTAACCCTTCCTGTATCATATCCTCCATGGCGGCCCAAGGACTCCTAAGAAAGGGTTGTGGTAGTTGTATTTGTTATGTGATTGACACACAAAAAGAGGCCCCTACCGTTGATGCAATTCCTGTAGTTCGAGAATTCCCGGATGTCTTTCTTGAAGATCTACCCGGTATTCCAGTTGATCGGGAGATCGAATTCACCATTGAAACCTAACCTAGCACGCAGCCTATATCAAAAACTCCTTATCGCATGTCGATGACCGAATTGAAAGAGCTGAAGACTCCAGGAACTCCTGGACAAAGGTTTTATCCGACCTAGTACCTCACCTTGGGGAGCTCCAGTATTGTTCGTGAAGAAAAAGGATGGCACGATGAGATTATGCATCGATTACCGGGAGCTGAACAAGGTCACCATCAAGAATCGATATCCTCTGCCGTGAATCGATGACTTGTTCGATCAACTTCAAGGCGCACAAGTGTTTTCCAAAATTGACTTACGTTCTGGCTATCATCAACTAAAGGTTAAAACGGAAAGCATTGAAAAGACTGCCTTCAGAACCCGTTACGAGCACTACGAATTTCTCGTCATGCCTTTTGGCGTCACAAATGCCCCGGCAGCCTTCATGGACCTCATAAACAGAGTATTCAAACCCTACCTTGATGAGTTCGTCATCGTCTTCATTGACGACATCCTCATATACTCCAAGTCACGAGAAGCTCATGAGCGGCACTTGCGAATGGTTCTACAAACACTACGTGATCACAAACTCTACGCCAAGTTGAAGAAATGCGAATTCTGGATCACTAGTGTACACTTTCTCGGTCATGTCATTAATAAAGATGGCATCTCGGTTGACCCCCAAAAAGTTGTAGCAATCGTGGACTGGCCACGACCCACCAATGTATCAGAAATCCGAAGTTTCTTGGGTTTAGATGGCTATTATCGACGCTTCGTGCGAGATTTCTCAAAAATAGCATCGCTCTTGACCCAGCTAACTCAGAAGAACACACCTTTTGAATGGACTAATAAACAGGAGCGTTGCTTTCAAGAATTAAAAGGTCGACTTGTATCAGCCCCTATACTAGCACTCCTTACCAGAGCAGATGGGTTCGTAATCTATAGTGATGCCTCATACAATAGGTTGGGTTGCGTTCTCATGCAAGACGGAAAAGTCATTGCTTATGCGTCACGACAATTGAAAACTCACGAGAAGAACTACCCGACTCACGATTTGGAATTGGCTGCGGTGATCTTTGCTCTCAAAATCTGGCGTCATTATCTCTACGGTACAACTTACGAGATTTATACTGACCACAAAAGTCTAAAATATCTATTCACACAGAAGGAACTGAATATAAGGCAACGACGGTGGTTGGAATTTATGAAAGACTACGACATAGAAATCCATCACCATCCGGGCAAAGCTAACGTGGTAGCAGACGCACTGAGCCGGAAGTCAACAAGAAACTTGGCATGCACACTCGTTTCTTGCAAGGTCAATGGGTTACTCGCCAACGTAACCATGGAACCTACATTGATTGAAGAAATTAAAGCGCGCCAATGGGAAGATAAACTCTTGAAGAAAAAATATGAGGAACAAGGAAACACACCTGATCCTAATTTCATCATAAGCAATGGGATACTGAAATTTCAGAATCGAATTTGCATACCCGACATCCCGGATCTCAAGAAGAAGATACTGGAGGAAGCTCATAACTCAAGATTTGCAGTCCACCCTGGCAACACAAAGATGTATCATGATCTGAAGGAACACTACTGGTGGACCGGAATGAAAAGGGATATAGCAAACCATGTTTCTAAATGTCTGCATTGTCAGCATGTTAAAACAGAACATCAGAGACTGGCAGGGCTATTGCAACCACTCCCTATTCCTGAATGGAAATGGGAACACATTACTATGGACTTTATGGTCGGGCTACCACAGTCTTTTTCAAAGAATGATGCAATATGGGTTATAGTAGACCGATTAACAAAGTCAGCACACTTTCTACCAATCAAAATCATGTACCCTCTGAATAAGTTTGCCACTTTATATATCAAAGAGATTATTCGGTTGCATGGTATTCCAGTTTCAATCGTGTCTGACCGAGACCCTAGTTTCGTGTCTCACTTCTGGAATAAATTACAAGAAGCGTTGGAAACTACACTGAAGTTCAGCACGGCCTATCATCCACAAACCGATGGGCAACCCGAAAGAACAATTCAGACGTTGGAAGACATGTTACGTGTATACGTGTTGGACCTCAAAGGTAACTGGGATGAGCACCTACCTTTAGTGGAATTCGCCTATAACAACAGCTATCAGGCAAGCATTGAAATGGCACCGTACGAAGCTCTGTATGGAAGGAGATGTCGATCACCTCTGTGCTGGACGGAGGTCGGGGACAGGAAATTGTTAGGCCCCGAAATCGTGTAAGTCACCAGTGAGAAAATCCAACTCATCCAATAGCGAATTCACACTGCTCAGAGCCGCCAGAAAAGTTAAGTGGATACTCGGAGGCGAGACTTGGAATTTCAAATAGGAGATCATGTGTTTCTCAAAGTCTCACCAGCAAGAGGAGTGATCTGATTCGGACAGCGCGGGAAGCTAAACCCACGTTACATCGGGCCATTTGAGATACTGGAAAGGATTGGCCCTGTAGCCTATCGCCTTGCACTGCCTCCTGAGCTATCTAGAATCCACAGCGTGTTTCACGTATCAATGCTCCGACGGTATCTCCGAGATCCAGAACATGTCATCGACTATGAGAACTTGGAAGTTCAAGAAGATCTCTTTTACGAGGAACAACCAGTGCTAATTTTCGATCGACGTGATCAAATTCTCCGAAACAAGACCATACCACTGGTAAAGGTCTTATGGCAAAATCATCACATCGAAGAAGCCACGTGGGAAACCGAAGAACAAATGCGAGCTAAATACCCAGACCTCTTTGAAAGTTAAGGTACGTCAAGTTTGGGGACAAACTTCTAATTAGAAGGGGAGAAATGTGACACCCCAAATGTTTAATTAGAGTTAAATATAATTATAGTGGCATGTGATGATAGACTATTAAATAAATAAATACATAAATCTAATTTGGCATTGGATTATAGGATTAATTGGAAATTATTTTTGGGAGCAAATTAACACATTTATGGAATTGTAATATTAATTGGGTCAAACTAAAGATAAATAATAATAATGTAGATAATATAAATAATAATGATGGGTATAGTACTAAAATAAAATAAGTAATTTTATAAAAAGAAAATAAAATAAGATGTAATTTAATTTAAATTGGGAACATTGAAAAAGCTTAACATCAATTAAGAAAAAAAAAAGAGAAAAAGAAAAGGAATAAAAAAAAGGGCCCAGCAACAATGGAAAGGAAATGAATAAAAAAAAAAAAAAGGAAGGAAATGGAAATTAGTTGGGCCAGTAGCTGCTGGTGAATTACGGCCCAAAGGAAAAGATTTAATCTTATCCAAAAAAAAAGATTCAAATCTTATATTGAATCCCCAATTAATAACTCAACACCTAGCATCATCATGACCTTGAGAGAGAGAGGGGTACGTGGCTGCGCCTCATGGCTCGGTTAACAGTATAAATAGGAGTAAGGTGTTGCGACTTGGAGAGAAAAAAAAAACACGAAAAGAACAAGAGAGAGAGGAACTGAGAGAGAGAGGTGCGTAAGTGAGTATAAGGAACTCATAGTAAGAAGGTTCTTATAGTAAAGTAAGGCTAAGGGTTATAATTAAGGTGAGATATGTTATACCTTGATTTGCCATTATATGTTTTACAAATGTTTTGAGTTACCATAGCTTATTTTAAACAAGTTATATTCATTAAGTTATGTTTATAAATATTTTAGTTACGTGGGTTACTTTCTAAACTCTATTTACTTAAAAAGAAACCCATGGATAAGGTTGTTTAAATTTTAGTATATATTTGACTATAACCTTATAAATAATTATGTTTTGTAAGTACCGCCACAGGAGTCTCACGCCTTGGGGGACTTAAATAGCCATGAGCCTCCGTTTGACCACTTTGTGGTCCTCTGTTTGTCATGGATCCATTGACCTCTGTTCTGACTGTCACTTCTGTGACCTCTGTTCTGTTCTGTTTTATACCGTGGTTATGATTATTTATGATTTCTGTATTCTGCCACTTTAAATAAATTGTCATTTTAAATTAAATTATGCAAATGTTTAGCCTAACTAGTTATCCATGGATATTTTGTATTCCCTACACTCTTGGCATAATATTTCTCACTCTGTTATGTGCTTATAGCTGTTACCCTTTCAGGTGACGAGATGTAAGGGAAATCCATAACCCCACGAAATGGACCTTGCTCATGGACTGTTGTTAAACCACTATTTTTTTTTTTTTTTTTTTATATTTTTGCTTCCTTTTGTCTCTATTCGGGGCTGGTCACTGAATAATAAAATAATGAAAGTCCTAGAAATGTATTTCTTTTTTTTTAAAATAGTAGTATGAAATAAAATTTCTGTCTAAGTATATTTTTTTTCACTTGCACAGTTTAATTTGTTTGAATAAGAATAAGTTAGTAGGTCACGATTCCAACTCTAAACCCCTAGGGTTGGGTCATGACAAGTAAGACCCACCATTTTGCAAAAGAAATAAAGTTAATATAATTTAATCATAAGTAAATTACTAAAGAAGTATAAAAATGTACCGTTTCATGCTTAAATCAATCAAATTAACCAAACTCAAAGAATAAAAGTTATACAGAATCAAATTTTCTAAAATGAAACTCAAATGAATTTAGTAGAAACTGAACAAGTTGAGAAAAAAACTTGATAGAAGAACCTAGACAAAATTCGACCGAAAAATCTGAAACAAAAAACGAAAAGGAACTGTCCTAAGATGATTTTTTTCGAAAAAATTCCAAACACGAAAAGTGTTCAGAATAATGTTTTACTTTAGTTTACACGAAATCAGTAAAAATGAGCTTGTTTCGTGCGTTAAAACAGTAATCTAAAATCTGTATTGCTAAAATGAATAAAAATTATTGTAACAAAAATCATCCGATTACAAGTTCTAATCGATATTTTTAGTAAAAAGTTAAAATACAAAAGTTGTTTAGAATTATGTATATATGCCTCTGTCCAAATTTCATAATTTATTAAGGTCGTTTATTATTTTTCGAGATGTACAAATCAAAACAATTTAAACTATACCAATAAGTTTATATGTAATTCTTTGTACCTTAACTCCATCACTTCGGCACTTCACTTCCAGCCTACATATATATTTCATGTGCCTCCTATATACCTAACACCGCCCCGAAGCCAAACTTGCACTGGATATTGTTCCAAGTTTGACCCATACACCCCGGACAGTTAGCATATACGTACGCGCGTAAATCAGGACACTCGTCTACTCTTGAGAATGAGGCAACAATATATATATACACAACGTCTCATCTACTCATGAGAACAAACATAACAATACTAAGCTTAAGACATTCAAATAAATTTCATAATTCTCACTATTTTTTTATACACTTTTTCTCACCAGTATTCAAATAAAATAACAATTTATGAAGTCATGGTAGAGTATTCGAAATTTATCTATAGGTTTCCAATCTATTTTAATTTCATATATCCTAAATGTGATTATAAACATAAAATAAATACATATAAAAATCTTAAAATTTGTATACACAACTAACCAAAATAATTAAAATCAATACATCATTTACATACAAGTTCAATATCATACTAACATCAAATAAATAAAAACAACAAAATAAACATAAATAAAAAAAAGTAAATTTTACACTCATAATTATTCTTTTAAAAATCAAAAAATACTTAAAAAATTAATAAAACTACCAAAATAAACACAATATATATTACTCTGAACTCTCCGTCTCTCTCTCTGAACTCTCCCTCTTACTCTGAACTCTCCGTCTCTTTCTCTCTCTCTCTCCCTCGGGGCTTTATCTTCCGCCGCACACAGGCACACGCACAACCCCCTCTTTTTTTTTTTTTTTTTACTTAATAACTATTATATTACTATATTTTATTATATAAACACAATATATATAATATATATAAATACACTATATAAGATCAATATATATATAACACCTTTTTATATACATATGAAAAAATATAAATATATATAAATGAGAGGGTAATTTTTGGGAAAAATTGGGCCGAGCTGCGAGTTGGGCTTTGAAGCCCAAAACGCGAAGGACTGAGTAAAAAAGGCCGTAAAGGGTATTCCGGCCCAGGAGAGATTAAAGGCACTCCGGCTCAAGTTGTTAGAGTTACTCCGGTCAAGAACGATAGATTTACTCCGGTTCTGAGGAGATGTTGACTCACTCCGGCCCAAGGAGGTGAGATTATTCCGGCTCAAGAAGAGATAGTTACTTCGGTCCAAGGAAGAGTAAAACTACTCCGGTCTGGAGGCAACTCACAGTTGGGCCGGTCTCAGTTAGTCCGGTCGCAGTATGTTCTGGGAAGGCCGGTGTCGGAATTAGTCCGGTCGTGACTTACGATGGTTAGGTCGGTCGGAACTTGTTACTTGGAAGTTTGAACTAAGCACATCAAGGTTGAACAGGGCAGCCGAAGTAAGGAGTTGGAGGAGAAGACCGAGCTAAGGATAGTTCGGCCCTCTGTGGCTCGGTATAGCCAATTTTACTTCGGTCAAATGGAAGTTCGGCCGTAAAGAAAACCATCCCACTTGGTTTAAGCAGTGGGGGAGGGTGTAAAAGGATAAGCATTATCCTTAGAAGAATGAATCCTAGGAGGACTCTGCGTGGAGAAGTACAAGTCCTACTAGGATTGTGCCACGGGAAACTTATAAAAGCTCACAAGCATCACCTTGGAGGAGGTAATTGAACACAATCTTTCTGAGAACTTAGAGCTTTGTCTATTTGTCAAGTTTTCTGACTTAGTCATCGGAGAGGTTTCCGGCACACACCCGCCGGCTAGCTCACGTTTGTGTTCTCAGGTGACGAAGCGACGTCGTACGGAGGAGCGTGGACTTGGTCAACAGGATTATATGAGGATAATTATTTCCTCCCCGTACAATTGGCGCCGTCTGTGGGAAAAACAGACAAGAACAAAAACCTCTTGACTAAGCTTCTCCTTTCTCTCATTCAATGGCACACATTGAAGACTTGCCGCAGTCCGCCGTCGACGGACTAACTCCAGAAGGGGGCGCGAGGCGTGAAGGATTACCTGCTGTCCCTCCCATGGCGGACTTGGAGCCCCAGCAACATAATTCCAGGAGGAATGGCAGGGGAAGGCGGAATGGCAGCCCTCGTCACTCTCAAAGTCCCGACAGACAAAGGAGGAGGATTGATCCTCAAGCCCTGGAAGATCGCGTAAAGGAACAGGATGAACTAATTCGGAAGATGGCGGCGGACATGGAAGCATTAAAACGCCAGATGAAGACTAAAGATGTGGCGACAGGAGAGGGGCGCAAGCACAAGACGCCCCCTCGCCACTCAGAGAATCGTAGTAGGAATACTACACCCTCCCAAGGAGAGAGCAGAAGCCTCAGGACAGGCGACACTCACTCCTTATCTTCAAGGACTCGTCACTCCAGGTCTGAGAGGACGAGATCCGAAAGATCATACACTGAAGGAAGCACGTATTGGCCTTCACATTCACACCAAACCAGATCCAGACAAACAGAGCTGCCCAGGTCATCCGACTTACGAACCGTGCTAGAAGAAAAAGCACGATGCAAGGAGGATGCCAGGGCAAGAGATCCACACCGAGTTTCGGCCTTACAACGGTTGGCTCCTCGGACGCATGGAAGCGTCGAGGTTGGAATGCCAATACCGCGACCGGCCTACGAACCAACGGACAAGGCATTAGCAAGACTACAGACTTCGCCGTTTGTCCCAGCGATCGAAAACGCACCCCTACCATCAGGCTTCCTTCAGCCGAAATTCAATACATATGAAGGGAAGACGGACCCGTATTCACACTTGAGCCACTTTCGCCAAGTCATGGCTGTGTACAGGCGAAACGAGGCCTTAATGTGCATACTCTTCCCATCAAGTCTGGGCGACCTAGGCTTGACTTGGTTTGAACAACTCCCAGAGGGCAGCATAGCCTCCTGGGCCCAATTGGCAGAAGCGTTCGTAACAAGGTTTCGGACAAATACTAAAACACCGGTGGAGATAGACCAGTTACTCTCCATCGACATGGGTGAAAAAGAGACCCTCAGATCTTACAACAGTCGCTACTAGGAGACATTCAACCAGATTGGAGACTGCCCCACCAATCTAGCCATTGTGCAGTATAAAAGAGGCCTACCAGTAGGGAATCGACTAAGGGACTCGATCACCATGACGCCACCCCTCACCATGGAGGCCCTGATGGAAAGAGTGCATCAGCACATCAGGGTAGAAGAGGATGGCGCGCGTGCTAAAGCAAAATCAAGTACGACCGCAGCACCAGAAAAGAAAACCCCTGCCAAGGTCAACACGGTTGACCGAAATAACAAGAACGGACGTGGCAGACGAGATAACGGAGAAGACCCAGACAAAAGATGGTTGAGAATCCGCACTGCCATAACAACGGTGTTCAAAAAACCAATATATCGGATTCTGAGCGAAATAAAAGACAAGCCTTTTGTCAAGTGGCCAGCCAAGCTAGGGGAAGGTCAGAAGAATTACGATGACAGATCACGGTGCACCTTCCACAAAGAAAAGGGGCACCGAACTGAGAATTGCACGCCACTGAGACAGCACTTGGAAGAATTGGTGGCAGCAGGCCACTTGGACGAATACATTGAAGGAGGAGTGCAACCGGCCCCCCAAGATCATAATGACCATCCCAATAGAATGCCAAACGATGCACCACCTCAAGGCATTATCAATGTAATTCATGGAGTTTTTGAACCCGAGCGCGTATATGAGCTCAGAGGTTCAATCAAGAAGGCTGAGCACTTTAGGGAAGTATTGAGTGCCCAACCTGCCATCAAGAAGGGGAGGACAGAGGCAACAAACGTCATGACCTTTTCAGATAAGGACTTAGAACGAATTTACTGCCCCCATAATGATGCCCTGGTCGTCACTCTCCGAGTCAAGGATTTTGACGTCAAGCGGATTCTGATTGACCAGGGTAGTTCATGTGAGATCATGTATTACGACACATTCAAACAACTAAAGCTGCAAGACAAAGACTTGGCACCTGCAGTTTCTCCCCTGATTGGATTCAACTCCATGCCAGAGTGGCCTGTCGGCAAAATAATCCTTCCAGTCAGAGCAGGAAGTGTAACAAAACAGGTGGAGTTCTGGGTATTGAAGGTCCCCTCCACCTACAACATCATCCTGGGCAGAACATGGCTGCATGCCATGCGTTCGGTAGCGTCATCATGCCATCAGGTAATGCGGTTCCCCAACGACGCCGGTATAATTGAAGAAGTCTATGGCGATCAGATCATGTCAAAACAGTGCTTCGCCACAGCGAATGGAAGCCGAGCTGCCAAAGGATACGTTCATTCGGTGGAAGAGCCAGAAAGTAATGAACTATTCGCTGACGTCGGCAAAGAGGCTGATCAAAAAGCAGTGGAAGACTTGGTGGAGGTAAAAATAGATGAGAAGAACCCGGATAAGTTCTTCTTGCTTGGCTCATCATTGTCCAGCGCTGAGAGATTAGAGGTCTTGGAATTCTTGACCTCCAATATCGAAGTGTTTGCCTGGACACCTTACGACATGCCAGGCATTGATCCAAACTTCATCAGTCACCAACTCAATGTCCACCCATCCGCCAGACCAGTCATTCAACGCACACGCAGATCGGCACTCCACCACGCCGAAATAGTGGCAGAAGAGGTAGGCAACCTGCTGGAAGCAGGAGCAATAAGAGAAGTGCACTACCCAAGATGGATCTCCAACACAGTCGTAGTGCCGAAAAAGAATGGTAAATGGCGTGTCTGCGTCGACTACAAAACAGTCAACAAGGCGTGCCCAAAAGATAGCTTTCCTCTACCAAGGATAGATCAACTGGTGGACCTAACGGCAGGGCATAACCGTCTTAGCTTCCTGGATGCATACAGAGGCTACCACCAGATCGCCATGCATGAACCAGACCAAGAGGTCACCTCCTTCACAACACCAAGGGGGTTATATTGCTACAAGGTCATGCCCTTTGGCCTAAAGAACGCAGGGGCGACATTCCAAAGAATGGTCACCAAGATGTTTGAACCATTGTTAGGCAGAACAATGGAGGCTTACATCGACGACATGGTGGTCAAAAGCAAGGATGAGAATAACCATCTTAGAGATCTAGGCGAGATGTTCCAGATCCTGAAGAAACACAAGCTGCGCCTCAACGCGTCCAAATGCGCATTCGGAGTTGGATCTGGCAAATTCTTGGGCTTCCTGGTGACCAACCGAGGTATCGAAGCCGACCCCTCTCAGATCAAAGCAATCCAGGAATTGGAGAGACCAAACTCAGTCAAAGAAGTACAGCATCTTACTGGCATGGCGGCTGCACTCAACCGGTTCATAAGCAGATCATCGGACAGACTACGACCGTTCTTCCAAGCTTTAAAAACCAAGTTTGAGTGGGATGAAGAATGCGACCGAGCTCTAGAAAGCTTGAAGGAGTACATGTCTTCCCCACCACTACTTGTTACTCCGGTACCTGGTGAAGAACTCTTTTTGTACCTGGCAGTTTCTCAGCACGCAGTTAACGCAGTGTTGGTTCGTGCGGAAGGAATACAACACTTGCCCATCTTTTATGTAAGCAAGACATTGTTGGGAGCCGAAACAAGGTACTTGCCCTTAGAGAAGCTAGCATTAGCGTTAATGATGGCATCCAGAAAGTTGGCGCATGTAGACACCCCATTTTTGACCGTCCTCAAGACTTGGACGTCACCGTTTGAACACTCGGTGATTATCCATGTTTGTGTTCGTTTGGAGTTCCCGGAGGTCTCGGCTCGCGCGCCCCGCCTCAAGATCCCCGAACTCGACCGTTTAGTGTCTGGTTTTGCACCAAACACTTGCATCTTGCCTTTGAGAGGCAGAGTGGGGCTTGTAGACCATCCCCACCCTTCACCGGCAGTGGCTAGATGCCACCGGCTAGTTTTTGCTGCCACCGGCAATTTAGTTTGCCGGTCGGCACTATTTGTTGCCGGTCAGCACTTTTTTGTGCCGGTCGGCACTTTGTTTGGCCAAGATGGCATTTTTTGCCGGCCGATTGCTGTTCATCTGCTTTTGCAGATATTTTTGGACAGCTGTATAACTTTTGCTCCCCTCCATACACGTGTATGGAGGGATCTCCCTCTTGCAAAGCTTGTTTGGTAAGCTTTACAAGAGGCATATAGAGAGGAACTCTCTCTAAGGCAAAGAGGGGAGAGCTTAGACATTTTTGAGAGAGAAAATACAGAGAGAAGCTCTGGTTTTCTAGGGTTAGGGTTAGACATACACAACCTATCTCTCTTTTCCTCTCATTTTGCACACTAGGTGTTTTGTGCCTTACTATTGCACACAAACACCTAGTGTTTCACCTTCCTCTTGGAGCTGAGGTTCTAAAGAGTGTGTTTTGAAGTTTTTGTCTTGGATTCAAGCTCAAGGAGGCCATTGGAGCATCTTTGTTGAAGAAGGCTACAAGGGTGAGAAACTAGTCCCTTTTTCCCCCTTTTTTGCATTGATTTTTCATCTATCTTAGAGCTGTTTTTGTGATTATTGTATAACATAAAAAAGTTCTTTTTTTAAGCCCTCTTTATTGTTTATTAAGAGTGTTTTGTTGTTTGAGGGTTGTTGACCACCCTTAGGCCTTAAAAGGCCTCATTTTGAGCCATTTTGTGCTAGCTCCGGGATTTTGGTGTTGAGGTCTCTTCACCACTGAAATCTTGAGGGATTTCAGTGGTGAAGATGATGCTTTGAAGTCCCAAGAAGGAGAGGGCCACCCCCTCTCCTTGTTGTCCTTGAAGAGGACCTATTTTGGCCTCTTAAGGAAGCCTATGCTTGAGTGTGTGTTGAGCATATTTGGTTTGTTTTTCATGCTTATATATCCATGATATAACATGATTTCAAGTTGGTTTTGGAACTCCATGCATGTTTAGCATAGTTGCCTTGTAATGCCATGTTCATGCCTTAATGTGCCTTAGGTTGTTAGCCTTAGTTGGAGCATGTTTTAGGCTTGTATTTGTGAAGTTTATGTGCTTATTTTGCCATGTTTTAGCTCTTTCCATAGTCGTTTGGGTTGATCTTTGCATGCATTATATAGCTCCTTTGTATTTGGGCTTGTTGGCCTTGAATATGTGCATGTGTAGCATGCCATCTTTGCATTGTTTTGGTGATTTGGAATCATCTTGCATGCTATTTCAGTCCCATTTCCATGCTTGTTTGATTGCCTTGCATGTCTCTTTAATGCTTTGGAAGCATGCGTTGCAATGCTCCATGTTTTGGCCATGGTATATGCCTTTGAATTTGGGCCACTTAGATGCCATCTAAGGAGTCCTTTGGCCTTGTTTTAACATGCTAAAAATCTGTTTTTAGTTGTTTAATGCACGCCATGTTTGATCATGATAAGTGTAGTTCAATGCATCATTGATTTGCCTTGAACACTTGGACTACTCTTTGCATGTTTTGGCTTGATTTATAACTTGATTTGGCATCATTTTATAACATGATTTTAGGGCTCATGTTGCATGCTAATAAGTCCATGTTCCCTCTTTTCAAGTGTGCTTGAATGTTGTTTGATTCATGCTTAAGTGTTGGTCCTTATGTGCATGTGTGTGTGCATGCCATTTAGCCCTCACCTTTTAGCACAATGGCTACTGTTTTAGGCCTATTCTAGAGCTGCCTAATTCATGTATAAGTCCATCTTTCCATCTATTTTCATTGCCATATGTATGCTTGTATGCTTGCATAAGTGCCTTGCCATGCCATGTTGCATTCTTAGCTTGTATGCCTAGGTTGCATTGCATCTTGCATGCATTCCTTGTCCCTTGACTTGGGTGATAGGGATTCGGAGTTTTGTTTGATTGGTTTGCATACATTTGAAATCAAAGTTGCATACTTGGTTCTTTGGGCCATCATGCATGGAAATGCGTGATTGGTGGTCCGGGAACCGAGGCACATGTCCCTTTGAGTCGTTACAATGATAAGGGATATGGTCGATGCATACATGCCTTGAATTGCGCTGCCATGCCTCGTTTTGCCCTCTGTTGCTGTGAATTGCAGGTCCAGCAGACTTTCTTTGCCGACCGGCAGTGTAAGGTGCCGGCCGGCAACCTTTTCTCTGCCGACAGATTCAATTTTGTGCCGATGGACATATACCAGTGCCGGTGGTGATTCCACTTAGCCGGCGGTACTCCCCAGTGCCTAGGGATGCAACCCTGAGGTTTTGACAGTCTCCAGAGGAGTGAAAGAAGGAAAACAGAGGCAGCTTGCGCATGGCGGCGCGCTTCCCAAGGCGTTTTCCTGTTTCAATTAATTTATTTAATTTGTTAATTAATTAAGCAATTTGTAATATTTAATTAGCTTGCGTAGTTAATTAATTTGTATTATTATTTTGGTCCCTCCGAGTGAGGGCATATTTGTAATAAGTGTGCGTGCGTGTGGTGTATGTCTTCCAACCCCCACTTCTTTCTCCCTTTTATTTACCTGCTTTGATGGTTAGTAATAGGGCACGTCTATTTTAGCATACCTTATGCTATGCATGTGTGCATCCATGCATTTGTATTACATGCATTAGGCTCGGTACATCATGCTAATTGCATCAATACTTCAATTTTCAAACTGAATACGTGATAATTGTGTATTTTCACATGACATGTCTAGGATTAGCCGAGCCTATCTTAGCGACATTTTGTATGCGATGCATTAGGCACTTCACATGGACTTGGATCATGCATGTTTGCTAACAAGTTCTTTGTTTTGGCACGGAGTACTATGTAAGTATTTCCGCTTTAGCATATCGCATGAGTGTGAATGTTACCATGACAGCATGCTTAACATGTGGCTAGATGCTTATGTGTTAAACTGTTTTGAATGCCTGTGGGTGAAGGTTGGGTTGTTTGAGTTGGAAAAACTCGTTGAAATCCGCATTTTAGCCTACTTGCGAGTAGCAAATTCCTAAGCATTTTCAAACCGAACGGATATGCAATGTTTATTTCCAAATTAGGCAATCTAGTCTATACTTGTTTGCTGCGCGCATAACATAGTAATTCTAGGCTAACAATTGGAATAAGAACACATAAAGTTTTCAAAAACGGATATCACGGTTAGTAGAGGCCGGTCTTCGGACCGGGCGAAAGGGGGTGCTCATAGCTGACCTTCCCCGATCGTACCCAAGCTCCCGAGCCGAGACAACTCCGGTGATGACGGACATGTGGCCTTTGGCACCGAGTCAGGGTTTCCTAAATTCTCCCATAAAAAAATATTTAGGTGGCGACTCTGTATCTGGCAAAGCAGTCCATGTTTGGCACTACTTTTTCAACAAAATCTGTTTTCTCAAACGATTTGCCAGATTTGGACTCTTTGGTTCAGATTAAGAACCGTGACACAAATCGCGAGTCCGAACTGTAGCGCGAGGTCCCACGCGGGCACGTCTACAGTTTCTGGCGACTCTGCTGGGGATTTTTTAGAGAGCTTGACTCAAACTCGTGATATCCTGTTTTGATCTCATTTATGTGTTTCTTTGCATTGCATGTGCATTGGTGCGCCTAGGAACACAGTGTTTGCCATCTGCCATTCCTGAACGGTTTGCCGGAGGCTTGTCTCGTCAAGGCATGTCCATAAGGCTGACCGGCTATGGGCTCTGACAGTATGGGAACGCAAACCTCGGTTTTACCGGGGCACCCCTTTTCGACCATGCGACCTAGTGCATATTCGGATCCATAGTGACCATTCCAAGCTAGGACAGGTTGCTTACCCGATGCTAAGTTGTTTGAAACCACTGTGTGCGTAGTGAAACCCTAGCTCCTGACAAAATAGGACAGGGAAACCCTACCCCAACATAGGGGTGTTTTGTTCTCTTTCACTTGCTATGTGCTTTTAGAGTGTTGCTCTACAGGAACGCACATGTCAGTTTGCAAGTCAGAGTATCTAACCTGGGGACACCAGTACCAGTATCAGTTGTGAGAATCAGTTATCCGCGGGTATCGGTTCAGTTTTCGGGAACAAAAATTTGGGAGCAGTGATCAGCAGTAGGGTACAGTTGCTTGGCTACACCCGTGATTGATCAGTTTGGGCTGAAATGCTGTCTGTTTTTCTTTCAGTTCAGAGAGTTGCAGAGTTGATACAGAATAGTCAGTGTCTCCCCCTTTGCTGAGGCAAGATTTATGGCGGCACAAAGTTCAGAAGAAATTGTGGTTATGGCAGCTGTATCGGAGCAAGGGACCGCTCCGCAGAGTGAGGCCAATATCAGTATGTCATACCCGCCCAGGTCGCCCGTTGTGCACCCGGTTTGGGCTCCCCAGTTATACCAGGCTCGTGAGCCCACCACCTTCGAATTGATGGGGATGATAGGCGATCTCCAAAGGTCTGTGGCAGACCTCGCCTATGGAATGTCGGCTTCACCGCCAGCGGCACCGTATGCCGGGAATTTTGTACCACAGGAGCCCCCGCTACTGGGGCGGATTGTGATAGAGCTCAGCCAGCCAGAGGTAACTTCCGGCTATAGCCACAATATGTCAGCACCAACCCAGACCCTCGATCAGGCTGAGGCCAGGGGAAAGGACAAGGCAAAGGTAGACGCCGACCCCATTGAACAACTGCTGTGGGCAGTCGAGGCTCTGAAGGCCAGAGGGATGAACAAGCAACAAACATCTGCAATAGTGACCAAAGCTATAGATGATGCTTTCCCCGCTCCAACCAAAGGCGGTTCAAGCCAGGCAGAAAACCGGGATGGGCCCCGTCATGCCCAGACAGTTCCTGTTGTTCCCAACCCTGCACCGGGAAAGGTTCAAAAAGCCAAGGCAGCGCCAACCGATCCTTTCGCCAGCGCATCTGGCAAGAATCCTCAAACTGCAAAGTACCTGCCCCGAGGGCGCAGGGTCTTTCACGACCTCCACATGCCTTTGTCTAGGGCATTGCTAATATTGGCGAAGAATGGGCATCTTAAGCCTTTGGAGCCCCGGCCACTCCCGAAGAATCTCCCCACCACCCATGATGCTACCTTGTACTGCGCGTACCATCAGCAGTCCGGTCACAGTACCGATGGATGTTCCCGCCTTCGTCATGAAGTGCAGGATTTGATCGATAACAAGGTTATCCTACCACCCACCTCAGGCAAGCCCGTTACCACCCAGTTGCTGGATTTCGAGGGCTCAGATACTGCGAGTATGTAAAGTGAACCGCCTGCGGGCAACATTTGGTACATTTTTGGATGAAGCGTCTGGCACGCATTTTTGAGCATCGGTGAAACCGAGTTTTGTAAATCTTGGCTTAGATGTCGAGTCAGTCTTTTGTTTTGAGTCTGTCTCTTTGTTTTGAGTCAGTCTTTTTTGCTTAAGGGTCTGTCTTGTTGTATCGAGTCAGTCCCCGTTGTATATAATACTAGGTGATTCTGGGGTTGTTGCCTCGAACACCGTTTTGTTTTGTAATTATCTGTTTTTGTTTTGAGTCTGTCTCTACCGAGGGGCCAGTCGCACCAACAAAGCCGATTGAAACAGCTGTTGCTATCTCAACCTTCATGCTTGCTTTCAGCATAAGTGCCAGAGAATTTGATTGGGCTGACAGTACATCTCGCCTGCTCTCCTGTGTGCCAAACTCATTGCATTAACCTAAGTTTTCCAAAAAAAAAAAACTTTTGAACACTGCGGTGATGAAAACGAAGAGGAAGGAATTCCTTGGGTTTTGTAAAATTTTGATCATTTTGAGAGAAAGAGAGGCGTGCTAAGCCTTTTTATGAATGAAATCATGCTTGTCGGCGTGAGTACTGAGAAGGACCCTGGCCTGATCCAGATTGGTTCCACACTATCTTCGGCGCGAGCGATTCGTCGCTTTCTTAAAAACTTTCAAAAGCAAATGTTTTACACAGCCCTGCGAAGGCCTGTGTGGAATCACTCTTGAGATTGCACAGCCTAGGATCGCTCTCAGTCTCAAGATTCAACCTATTTGTTTTCCGAATTTGAACCCGTTCAGAATGTTCAGAAAGTTCAACGGACAAACGCCATGAAAGGCCCGCGTGGCCGGTTTCGAAACAGCCCTCGAGCAGAAGGCACCAAGGCCGAATCAGAAGGAGTAGATCTCGCCGGAAGAAGCTCGTAGAGTAACCTTGATGGATTCTCCGCAAATCAGTTCAACAGCCGTTCTCCTGGATACAGAGAGGCTTCAATTTCAAAAAAAAAAACCATTTGGCATGGACTTGCTACACTTTTACCCTTTGAGAGGCTCGCTGGGCCGAAAACCCAGAAGGGCGACCCAGGCAAAAGTTAGAGCAAGAGAAAAATACAAAAAAGAGAAAAATACAAAAAGAAAGATTGAAAAAGAAAAAAGCAAGAAAAGAAAAAAAGAAAAGAAAAAGAAACGAACAAAAGAAAATGAAAAGAAGCTCGCAAGGTCGAAAACCCGCATTGGGCGCCTTGGCAAAAGTGAGAGCCAAATAAAGTGAAGGTTAAAATACCCGAGTGGACCTTAACCGGAACTACGTAAGGCTTGATTCCCATGTTTGGGATACGTAGGCAACTTCATCATGAAGTCCAGCCCCCAACGCTCTCATAAGCGTCCCAGTCCATGCAATGGTTTCGACTTCAAAGTCCAGTGGCCAACGCCCTCCAAAGGCGACTGTGTCCATATATTTGTTGTGACCGTCTTCGTCATCGCAGTGTCCAAGAGCTC
Source organism: Camellia sinensis (assembly GCF_055761805.1). Lineage (NCBI taxonomy): Eukaryota > Viridiplantae > Streptophyta > Magnoliopsida > Ericales > Theaceae > Camellia > Camellia sinensis. Next base: position 19,864,363 of record NC_138965.1, on the reverse strand, counting down.
GACCACCGCCAATGAAGACTGTCTGCGGATTGCTGCGGCACCATCCCAAACAAGGGGCAACTTTCCGTTGCCACAAGCCGTCGTGAGACGCCATTCAAACTAGGGGCAACCTTCCGTTGCCTCCCACTCCCTTCAAACCAGGGGCAATTTTCCATTGCCTCCGATCCAAGGTTGCGCATCTCAAAGGGTAAGTTCCATGCTTGTTGAGCATCAGCTGTTTGAAAAATAGTTTTTGAAATTTTTTTTACTGAGGTTGACTATTTTCTCGAAAACTATTTCATTTTCCAAAACTGGACCATTGTCTTGGATCCAAAAAGGAAAACTTTCAGTGCTTGTAGCTTGACTTGCATGCCTTTCAAATCAAAAATCGAACGAGTACGTTAATCCGACTCTCATTTTGATCAAAACTGTTTTAGTAGAAAGCAAAAACAAAAAATGGTTAAAATGATGAACTAGGGGCACAGTTGAGCCAGGCGTTCTGTCTTTTCCCCGTCACCGACGTACTTGCCAGAAGAGCGCTCTGCCCGCCAGAAGAAATAGCTGTGAGCCAACGGCATCGGGCGTGAACCCGCAACTTCCTGTTCATCCATCAATCACCCTGGGGAGGGATGAAAAATGAGAGATTGAAGAATAGAGAGGTGTAAGTTGAGAGAAAAGTGAGGAAAAGGGTTTTGAGAGAAAATCCGAGCTTGAGAGCCGAGTGATGTGAGAATCACAAATCAGAAAAAGTGGGAAACAATACCCAGTTTGAACTGGCTCCTCGTGGTCCGAGGTCCCCCATCTTCGTTTGCGCGTCTGTGTGTCGTGTCTCTTTCATTTGACGGTCTCGTCTTTTGTTTTGAGTCTCTCCCGAGCATGTCTCGTTGTGTTTAGGTCGTGTACCTTTATTTGAGTCCTTTCCGCTGTGTTCAGTGGTAGGCTCGATATCCCGGTTTGAAAAACCCTCATTTGATTTCAAAAATCATTTATGCTCAGAATGCTGTGCCATTCTCTACATTCGAGCGTGTTTCGACTCCAACCGATTCCGTCTTTGAGCTCCGTCTTGTCAGATTGGGCTGTTTGTTTGGAATTTGCTGTGTGCATGATGAACCGAATGCTGTACTAAGGGCTGTATACAGATTAATCCCCAACAGAGTAAGGGCTGTGTGTTCAAGAATCAGGCAGTGGGTTGCTTGGGTGTATTTTGTTGTTGGCTGTTCAAGTTATCTGATTATTACAGTGCAAGTGTTCAATTTTCAGACAACCAATCAGTTCCGTTTACATTGAGGTGTAACATGATGAGATGCGATGTAATGCATGAGATGTGTAAATGTAAACACTTTTTCAGATAAAAAGTCCGTTTCATTTCACTATCTTTTCAAATATACAAGTTTTGGAAAACAAAACCTGCCTGCGGCAGTACAAGGTAATCTATCTACCAAACAAAAAGAAAAGTACAAAGAAAGAAAGAAAAGATAGCAAAAATCTGCATCTGTGTCCAGCGACTCCAAGGGCTGTCAGTCTGTCCTGGTCCTCTTCCTGGACGAAGGTCCAGGAGCATCATCAGCGTCGTCATCAGAGCCCGAGCTAGAACCGTCTCCGGTCTCCTCCTCCGATGACCCTGCCTCCGCCTCTGACTCCTCGTCGTCGTCGTCATCGTCGTCCGGGACTGGAGCTCGCGAGCTACTCCCGACGTGAGTCCGCCCTCCCCTGGTACGGGGAAATATCCTGCCCTCCTCATCTCTCCCCCGAGCAGGGACAGTAGGTCTAGCTGGAGCACCTCCCGCCATGGGAATCTGAAAAGGAGGCTGAAAAGTTCACAAAAAGTGAAATGCATCAGTGTACTGTAGACAGTTTATCAGTGCAGAATGCAACGTCGAGTACAGTGTATGAATGCCGTGAGCAGTTTATCAGTGCAGAATGCAGTGTGTGAGGACAGTGTATGAATGCTGTGAGCAGTTTATCAGTACAGAGTACAGTGCAGAATGCAGTGTATGCAGTGTATCAGATGCTGTGAGATCAGTGTATCAGGTGTTGTGCCGTGCGTCAGATTATGTAAAGCAGAGTATGAATGGTTTGAGGCCAGTGTCAGAGGGACATACCGGTATGCTGTAGACAGCCAGGAGGTCAAATGTCCGCTGGAGCATCCCCATCATCGAGGCATTCATCGCCAACGACTGACGGGTGTACTCAGAAGAAGCCTGCAAAGGTATCAGATGCATTAGTATTCTGTGGAATATCAAGTAAATTGAAATGAAATAACTGTACGAAGTGCAGTGATACATACCGGCGGAAGGTCGGGGACGTCAATGAACTCATGACCAGCCGGTGGAGGGGCGAAGGGAATCTGATAGGTCGACCCACCCTGCCCCTGGAAAGTCAGTACAGCAGGCAGGGCAGGCCACCCAGCTCCTCGTCCACCTCGCACTCCACCCCTGCCACGGACCCGGGCCCTCCTCGAAGATCCAGCCCCTGCTCCTGCTCCGGCCCCAGCCGCCGATACCACAGGTCTGGCCCCCTCTGCTCGACGGCCGCTCAAAGGTCGCATCAGGTACGTCCGCACGTACTCCTGATAGTCGCCGGTGCCTCGGAAGCCGGCCTCCTCCCAGCCAATGGAGTAATCATCCAACTGCTCAGTGGTCAGCCCCTCGGTCTCCCTCATCTCTGCAGGAGGGTGAACCGGGACTATCTGCTCAAGAAACCCGCGGGTCTGGCGTAGAAAACGCTCCCCCAGGTACCAAGCCCGACAGACCGGGCCCTCTAGCAGAATCCGGAAACGCGAGGTCTCCTCAGCACCAGGGAACCGACCCCGCATCGCCGACGGCAAGGAAGCCCATGGCCGCCATGTGATCTGAAAGTAACAGACAGTTTATTATCTACTGTTATTGAAATATGCAGTTGGAAAGCGAAGCTTAAAATGAACTGAAAGTAAAGCATACCTCCGTGGGGGTGATGGTATCGAAATATCGGCGGAAGAAGCCGAACGTCTCCCGTGGTCGCCGGGTGCATCCCCCGTCAAAGCGACTCGAGAACGGGACAGCCGGAGGAGGCTCCGCGACTGGTACGGGTGCAAGCCTAGGAAAATAGGCGTAAACCCACAACTGCAAAACAGATGTTGGTATGACCATCAGATAAAGCAGGATATACAGAATAAAGCAGAAATGGCAGAGCCGTATGTTGTGCAGTGTATTGTTTGCAGTGTACAGTGTGAGCAGTGTACAGTCAGTGTAAAACAGAATGTATGTGTGTGCCGTGTGTACAGTATACAGTGAGTGTAAAGCAGACCGCAGTGTGTGCAGTGTGCAGAGTACAGAAAGTACGAGACAGAAATGAAAAGCGGAGAAGAGATGTACCTCCCAAGCTCGCCAGTAACCTCCAAGCAGCTGGCCGCTGCCACGAGAAGCCGAGCTCATATAGCCGTACAGGGTGGCCAGAGCAGCGCCGCCCCAGTCATAGTGCAGAATGTCTCGGACGTCCACCAGTGCGCTGAGAAGGCAGAGAGGCACGGTGTTCGCCCGGTCGGCGAAGATAGTAGTCCCGAACAGGAACATGAGGAAGCCCCGAGCATACCTCTCCACGTCCTCCTCGGTCATCTGAGTCTCCTCCCCCAATGCAGGCAGGACCCTGAACTGTGCCTCGAACCAGGAATAGCGGACGAAGCCTGGGCGAGCTAGCGGAGGGGCCTCCCCCAGTAGATGAACCTGAGCGGCGGTCCACTCATCCATCGCTATGTCGAAGGGGATCGGATCACCCCCTACCCCGATGCCTGTGAGCATCGAGAAGTCATAAGGGGTCATCGTCATGTCCCCTGCAGCAGAAAAATGGAAAGAATCGGTGGTGTCCCACCACCTCTCCGCCAAAGCAGCAAGGAGAGGTCTGCATGTGGAGAGCCTAGAGAGCCCTCGGCAGAAGGTGCCGAAGCCCGCTCGATCCACGATGCGCTGGACCGCATCAGGGAGCTCGTCATACCACTCCCGAGCACCAGTATTCCCATACCCGCGAATGGTATGGGAACCCTCCTGTAAACAGAAAATAACAATGGCAAGACAACATTCAAAATGCAGTTTTGAAAAGACAGATATGGCATGTATGCAAGTTTGTCAGATTCAGGCAAATACCGGGTGCCGGTGTGCTTACAGTAAAATACGTGTGCTGTGTCAGCGTGTTTGGGTGTTTCAGAACAGATGTAGCATGTGTGCAAATTTGACAGATTCAGACAAATACTGGGTACCAGTGTATGTACAGTAGAATACAGTGAGTGTCGTGTGTTTGGGTGATTCAGGGCTAGTGCAGTGTGTGTGCATGTGTCAGTCTCAAGTAGATATCAGTTGTATGTATGTTTACAGTCAACTACGGTCTACGGCATATCAGATTTCAGCAATTAAAGAATACAGCTAACTATGGCAGTTTTGTATCCTACATTGCAGAAAGTAAAGCAGAAGATGAAGAGTTACCTCGGGAGTGCCGAAGGAAAGGTGGGAGGTAGGCTCGCGTAGCAGTAACTCAGGGGGCGCATGCCTCTCGAAGCTCCGGAACTGACGCAGGCCGTCTGGGGGCAGAACGTGAATCGCCGGCCGGTAGGTCGCCGGGTCGAACGGGCGCTCGCTCAGTGGTAAGACCTCGACCCCGGGATCCATCTCGTGGTCCGGGGGAGTCCCGCCACGTGGAATGTCGTCCGCCATATAGAGAGTGGTGTGAAAATGGCCGGAAAAGGAAAACCGAGCCGGAATACGAAGAGTCAACTGAAAAGTCAACTCCCGAGAGGGTCGGAAATGGCCGGGAAGGCCGAAATGTGAAGAGGCACGGAAATGAAGAGGAAAATGAGGGGAACAAGCCCCGAGAAGGCGAGAACGCCGAACGAGGCACCGAAACGAGAATGTGATCGGTGGAAAATGTCCGAAACGCGAAGAGGATCGCGAATCCGACGACGAAACGAGCGTAGAACGCGAAGAAATGGACAAAAAATAAGAGAGAAGCACTCTAGAGAGAGAGGGCAAGAATTTTCGGCGGAGGAGGAATGAGAAAATAGGGTTTAAAACCCTATTTTATAACACCCAAGGTGAAAAGACAAAACTGCCCCGCACCAGCAACTGTTTGCCGGTCGGCAATGTTTTGTGCCGGCCGGCACTTTTTTGTGCCGATGGAATTGTTTTTTTGCCGATGGCCAGCCGGTGGCCCCCCCTTCTGCCGGTGGGGTTCCCATAGCCTTGTTTAGGCCATTTGAGAAGATTGGGGTCTTCATAGCTCAAGCAAGTGCAAGAAAGTGCATCTCCGACGCTCAACCGGCCTCCGTTCTGACCGCGGGCCGTGTCTCCAGTGCGTGGCACTCGAATTCGTGCAAGGTGTATCCTTTTTGTATCCTTTTTGAATTCAAAAGTTGCCCCATGTGTGTTGCACAAGTTCATCACACTACTTCGGTGCATTACATCGCGCTGTCACGCGTCACACATTTGCATTGTTATGCACGTGTTACATGCGTTGCAACACGCACCCCTTTGCATTGTCGTGCACATTTCTCATGCATCATTGCATTTCCATTCCATGCATTGTCATGCATTCCGGAATACGTGCGTTGTTGCGCATTTAAGCCCATTTACACTCCGTGTGGCATGCACGTCACACTTGGCATTGCACTTGTTAGTGCATTGCATTTGTTCGCGCTATCTTGCGCACCTTACTTGCACTTGTTAGTGCATTGTATATTGTTCGCGCTGTTCTGCGCATTGCACTTGTTAGTGCATTGTATTTTCCTCGCGCTGTTCTGCGCATCGCACTGTTTTGTGCATTGTATTGTTCGCGCTGTTCTGCGCATTGCACTGTTTTGTGCATTTCAAACCTCGCGCTGTTCTGCGCATCGCACTGTTTTGTGCATTTCAAAATTGTTCGCGCTGTTTTGCGCATCTCATTGCATTTTGCATGCATTCCATCGCACTGTCCTGTGCACTCGCGTTGCCTAACGCATTGCGCTATTTTGCGCATCATGCCGTCGTGCAATACCCGTGGTCTGGCGAGACCTTAAACACGCACGGTCTGGCGAGACCTTAAACACGCACGGTCTAGGAGACCTTAAATCCTTTGGAGGTGCGAAACCTTCAGCGCATTGTCACGCGTCTTGTAAATACCCCTGGTCTGGCGAGACCTTAAATACGCCGGTCTGGCGAGACCTTAAACACGCACGGTCTGGCGAGACCTTAAACACGCAGGGTCTGGCGAGACCTTAAACACGCAGGGTCTGGCGAGACCTTAAACACGCAGGGTCTGGCGAGACTTTAAACACGTACGGTCTAGGAGACCTTAAATCCTTGGAAGGTGCAAGACCTTTAGTGCATTGGTGTGCACACTATTGCTTTGTACATATCTTAAGCCGCGTTGTCGCGCATTCCATGCAACATGCATTTCACAGATCATTTGCATTTCGAAAACAAACAAAAACATGCATTGTCATGCATACATTTTGCATCCCGGTCTAGGAGACCTTAAATCCTCTGAAGGTGCAATTCCTTTGGTGTTTGTCGTGCCCGAACGACTTTCGGTGGTCTGGTAAAGCCACCTTTCTGTGCTTGCGATGAGTTCCTAGAAGACCAACTGGGACGGTGGAAACTAGAGTTCGAACGGCTTATGCCTAGAACGCAAAGGTTCGGGAGTTCCGAGACTAAAGTCTGGTTTAAATACCCAGGGGTTTACCCTCGGCTTGAAATCTGTATGGAAGCCCCATAGGTTGAGGCGGCGTGTCTACGCCTCAGTTCTGGATACTGAACCAACCTAGTATATCGCCCTCTTGGTAAGATAGGGAAAGTTGCAATCATAGTCATTGCATCATAGTGCATTGTCATGCATTTCCATTGTAGCTCGCATGCATCCATTGCATTTTCCCCAGTAGGTCGCATCGCACTGCATTGTCATGCATGTTGTAAATACCCATTCCATTGCATATTTGTAGATATTGCATTGTAGGTTGCATGCATTCATTGCATCACCTTCCGCCTATGGCTTGCGCCTTTCCAGGTTGAGCTTGGTCTGGTATGTGTCCTTACATTTCATGTTAAAACACAGTTCTTGTGTATCGCGCCGATTCCACGTTGATATGTTGGTTGAGGGTTGCGGCACCTTTTCTGTGTTACACATGGCTCGTATGTGTATATGCCTTTCCTAGGCAAGATTTGGTTTGGCTTGCGTGCCATATCCATTGTATCCATCCATTGCATATTTCTAGATATTGCATTGTAGATTGCATGCATTCATTGCATCACCTTCCGCCTATGGCTTGCGCCTTTCCAAGTTGAGCTTGGTCTGGTATGTGCCCTTACTTTTCACGTAAAACACAGTTCTGCATGTGTATCCCGCCGATTCCACGCTGGTATGTTGGTTGAGGGTTGCGGCACCTTTTCTGTGTTAGACATGGCTTGTATGAGTACATGCCTTTCTTAGGCAAGATTTGGTTTGGCCTATGTGCCATATTCATTTCCATTACATTGTAGTGTAATTTTTGCATCCGGCATTAGGATCGTAGTCTTTTCTCCAGCGGGTTGTTTCCCCACTTGTGTCATTCCACCCAATACTTGTTCTTGCGTCTGTCTACAATACTCATAGTTCAGTTGACCGTTCTATGGTAGACAGACTTGTTACCTCCATCAATCTATTTGACATAGGTGTGGTTTCGAACCGCTCGTGATTGGATCACGATTCAATTGCTTTGCATGTAGCTTGCATTGTTTCAATTACATTGCATCTGCATTTGCATTGTTTATACATTGTTTTGTATATATTGCATTTCGTTTTGCATCCACATTTGCATTGTCATGCATGTTGCTAACCATATTGTACCTGTTAAGTTTGTTTGCTTTGCAGGCACGATATTGTATGTACGGTTCATTTGAAGCTGATGCAACCAGACGAACCGGACAGGTATTGTATCTCCCGAGTGAGACATTTTGAGAATTCCATAATTCTCTTACATCCTTTCTGCATTGTAGTGTAGTTTGGTATGCTAGCTTAAAACTGTTGCATGTTTGCTTCATTACAGCTTTCTTTGCATGATCATAAGTTATGCTCGGCTCCGTGCATTGTCTTGCATTTTGCCCCTGCCTCCGGGCGCATATCTTATTTGTATTGCATGTTTGTCTAAGTCTTCGGCCTTGTCAAAAATGGGTCGTCTCTGGGCTTTGACATTCACTCTTGTCATTGTTATGACTTTCGAGTTCTGTCAAAGAGGGGCAACTGTAGACACCCCATTTTTGACCGTCCTCAAGACTTGGACGTCACCGTTTGAACACTCGGTGATTATCCATGTTTGTGTTCGTTTGGAGTTCCCGGAGGTCTCGGCTCGCGCGCCCCGCCTCAGGATCCCCGAACTCGACCGTTTAGTGTCTGGTTTTGCACCAAACACTTGCATCTTGCCTTTGAGAGGCAGAGTGGGGCTTGTAGACCATCCTCACCCTTCACCGGCAGTGGCTAGATGCCACCGGCTAGTTTTTGCTGCCACCGGCAATTTAGTTTGCCGGTCGGCACTATTTGTTGCCGGTCAGCACTTTTTTGTGCCGGTCGGCACTTTGTTTGGCCAAGATGGCATTTTTTGCCGGCCGATTGCTGTTCATCTGCTTTTGCAGATATTTTTGGACAGCTGTATAACTTTTGCTCCCCTCCATACACGTGTATGGAGGGATCTCCCTCTTGCAAAGCTTGTTTGGTAAGCTTTACAAGAGGCATATAGAGAGGAACTCTCTCTAAGGCAAAGAGGGGAGAGCTTAGACATTTTTGAGAGAGAAAATACAGAGAGAAGCTCTGGTTTTCTAGGGTTAGGGTTAGACATACACAACCTATCTCTCTTTTCCTCTCATTTTGCACACTAGGTGTTTTGTGCCTTACTATTGCACACAAACACCTAGTGTTTCACCTTCCTCTTGGAGCTGAGGTTCTAAAGAGTGTGTTTTGAAGTTTTTGTCTTGGATTCAAGCTCAAGGAGGCCATTGGAGCATCTTTGTTGAAGAAGGCTACAAGGGTGAGAAACTAGTCCCTTTTTCCCCCTTTTTTGCATTGATTTTTCATCTATCTTAGAGCTGTTTTTGTGATTATTGTATAACATAAAAAAGTTCTTTTTTTAAGCCCTCTTTATTGTTTATTAAGAGTGTTTTGTTGTTTGAGGGTTGTTGACCACCCTTAGGCCTTAAAAGGCCTCATTTTGAGCCATTTTGTGCTAGCTCCGGGATTTTGGTGTTGAGGTCTCTTCACCACTGAAATCTTGAGGGATTTCAGTGGTGAAGATGATGCTTTGAAGTCCCAAGAAGGAGAGGGCCACCCCCTCTCCTTGTTGTCCTTGAAGAGGACCTATTTTGGCCTCTTAAGGAAGCCTATGCTTGAGTGTGTGTTGAGCATATTTGGTTTGTTTTTCATGCTTATATATCCATGATATAACATGATTTCAAGTTGGTTTTGGAACTCCATGCATGTTTAGCATAGTTGCCTTGTAATGCCATGTTCATGCCTTAATGTGCCTTAGGTTGTTAGCCTTAGTTGGAGCATGTTTTAGGCTTGTATTTGTGAAGTTTATGTGCTTATTTTGCCATGTTTTAGCTCTTTCCATAGTCGTTTGGGTTGATCTTTGCATGCATTATATAGCTCCTTTGTATTTGGGCTTGTTGGCCTTGAATATGTGCATGTGTAGCATGCCATCTTTGCATTGTTTTGGTGATTTGGAATCATCTTGCATGCTATTTCAGTCCCATTTCCATGCTTGTTTGATTGCCTTGCATGTCTCTTTAATGCTTTGGAAGCATGCGTTGCAATGCTCCATGTTTTGGCCATGGTATATGCCTTTGAATTTGGGCCACTTAGATGCCATCTAAGGAGTCCTTTGGCCTTGTTTTAACATGCTAAAAATCTGTTTTTAGTTGTTTAATGCACGCCATGTTTGATCATGATAAGTGTAGTTCAATGCATCATTGATTTGCCTTGAACACTTGGACTACTCTTTGCATGTTTTGGCTTGATTTATAACTTGATTTGGCATCATTTTATAACATGATTTTAGGGCTCATGTTGCATGCTAATTAGTCCATGTTCCCTCTTTTCAAGTGTGCTTGAATGTTGTTTGATTCATGCTTAAGTGTTGGTCCTTATGTGCATGTGTGTGTGCATGCCATTTAGCCCTCACCTTTTAGCACAATGGCTACTGTTTTAGGCCTATTCTAGAGCTGCCTAATTCATGTATAAGTCCATCTTTCCATCTATTTTCATTGCCATATGTATGCTTGTATGCTTGCATAAGTGCCTTGCCATGCCATGTTGCATTCTTAGCTTGTATGCCTAGGTTGCATTGCATCTTGCATGCATTCCTTGTCCCTTGACTTGGGTGATAGGGATTCGGAGTTTTGTTTGATTGGTTTGCATACATTTGAAATCAAAGTTGCATACTTGGTTCTTTGGGCCATCATGCATGGAAATGCGTGATTGGTGGTCCGGGAACCGAGGCACATGTCCCTTTGAGTCGTTACAATGATAAGGGATATGGTCGATGCATACATGCCTTGAATTGCGCTGCCATGCCTCGTTTTGCCCTCTGCTGCTGTGAATTGCAGGTCCAGCAGACTTTCTTTGCCGACCGGCAGTGTAAGGTGCCGGCCGGCAACCTTTTCTCTGCCGACAGATTCAATTTTGTGCCGATGGACATATACCAGTGCCGGTGGTGATTCCACTCAGCCGGCGGTACTCCCCAGTGCCTAGGGATGCAACCCTGAGGTTTTGACAGTCTCCAGAGGAGTGAAAGAAGGAAAACAGAGGCAGCTTGCGCATGGCGGCGCGCTTCCCAAGGCGTTTTCCTGTTTCAATTAATTTATTTAATTTGTTAATTAATTAAGCAATTTGTAATATTTAATTAGCTTGCGTAGTTAATTAATTTGTATTATTATTTTGGTCCCTCCGAGTGAGGGCATATTTGTAATAAGTGTGCGTGCGTGTGGTGTATGTCTTCCAACCCCCACTTCTTTCTCCCTTTTATTTACCTGCTTTGATGGTTAGTAATAGGGCACGTCTATTTTAGCATACCTTATGCTATGCATGTGTGCATCCATGCATTTGTATTACATGCATTAGGCTCGGTACATCATGCTAATTGCATCAATACTTCAATTTTCAAACTGAATACGTGATAATTGTGTATTTTCACATGACATGTCTAGGATTAGCCGAGCCTATCTTAGCGACATTTTGTATGCGATGCATTAGGCACTTCACATGGACTTGGATCATGCATGTTTGCTAACAAGTTCTTTGTTTTGGCACGGAGTACTATGTAAGTATTTCCGCTTTAGCATATCGCATGAGTGTGAATGTTACCATGACAGCATGCTTAACATGTGGCTAGATGCTTATGTGTTAAACTGTTTTGAATGCCTGTGGGTGAAGGTTGGGTTGTTTGAGTTGGAAAAACTCGTTGAAATCCGCATTTTAGCCTACTTGCGAGTAGCAAATTCCAAAGCATTTTCAAACCGAACGGATATGCAATGTTTATTTCCAAATTAGGCAATCTAGTCTATACTTGTTTGCTGCGCGCATAACATAGTAATTCTAGGCTAACAATTGGAATAAGAACACATAAAGTTTTCAAAAACGGATATCACGGTTAGTAGAGGCCGGTCTTCGGACCGGGCGAAAGGGGGTGCTCATAGCTGACCTTCCCCGATCGTACCCAAGCTCCCGAGCCGAGACAACTCTGGTGATGACGGACATGTGGCCTTCGGCACCGAGTCAGGGTTTCCTAAATTCTCCCATAAAAAAATATTTAGGTGGCGACTCTGTATCTGGCAAAGCAGTCCATGTTTGGCACTACTTTTTCAACAAAATCTGTTTTCTCAAACGATTTGCCAGATTTGGACTCTTTGGTTCAGATTAAGAACCGTGACACAAATCGCGAGTCCGAACTGTAGCGCGAGGTCCCACGCGGGCGCGTCTACAGCGCATTACTTTCACGCCCACACCATAGTCGTCCTCACAGCCTTTCCATTAAAAGCTCTATTTGAAAGGGCGAACTTCAGTGGGCGAATTTTGAAATGGGCAGTAGAGTTGGGACAATTCGACATCAAGTTCCAACCTAAGACCGCAATAAAAGCTCAATCTTTGGCAGACTTCGTCGCAGAGTTTACTCCTGGAAGTCATCATATCTGCCCAGTCGACCTGACTGACTCAACCGAACTAGGGACGGAAGTTGACGCCGGAATAGCGCAACCCCTAGTGGAAGGTAGTCCATCAACCGAACCAGGGACGGAAGTTGACGCCGGAATAGCGCAACCCCTAGTGGAAGGTAGTCCATCAAGCACAAAAGCAGACCATACTAAGGACAACAAGGAGGAGCCAAACAAAGGCTCACCAGCAGTTCAAACAGAGGACGAAGGGCAGACAGCCAACCTGGACTTTGAAGAAAACACCATTCTTGACCTCACGACATCGTCTGATCCTTCCACTTGCTGGAAACTATTCGTTGGAGAGATGTGGAAGCTCTTTGTGGATGGAGCATCCAACCGACATGGTGCAGGGCTTGGCATAGTCCTCATCTCTCCAGACGGCCTGGTTGTAGAACAAGCAATCAACCTTGGCTTCCCAGCATCCAACAATGAAGCGGAGTATGAGGCGCTTCTCGCAGGACTCAAGTCAGCACACTTCATGAAAGCAACCGAACTAATGGTATACAGTGACTCTCTGCTGGTGGTAAACCAAATTTCTGGCGAATACGAAGCAAAGGATGACAGAATGGCCAAATACCAAGAGTTAGTCAGAACGGAGATCAAGAAGTTTGATGTGGTAAGGATAGAACAAATTGGCAGGGAGGAAAACAGCCGAGCGGATGAGCTAGCAGGCCTGGCCTCAATGGCAGATACATCAATCCCTCATCCATTACTCATCGACTTCTTACCAAGACCAAGCATAGAAGACCCCGAAGCAGAAGAAATATGTTGCGCAGAATTAGGCCCTTCTTGGATGGATCCCATCATCCTGTTCTTGAAAGACGGCATCCTACCAGAAGAGAAAAAAGAAGCCAACAGAATAAGGGCAAAGTCGCAGCGGTTTTGGCTATCTCCATCTTTGGCATTATACAAGAAGTCGTTCTCTGGGCCTTACCTCAAGTGCGTTCATCCCAGCAAAGTAGAAGCCTTCCTGTTCGAAATACATGAAGGGGTATGTGGAAGTCATCAAGGGGGAAGGTCGCTCGCCTACAGGGCTATTTCACAAGGATATTGGTGGCCATATATGCAAGCAGACTCAGAGAAATATGTGAAGAAGTGTGAAAAATGCCAGAAATTCGCACACCAAATACATCAACCGGCAAGAGAACTGCTACCCTTAACTAGCCCATGGCCTTTCGCAATGTGGGGCTTAGACATAGTAGGACCACTTCCAACAGCACCCGGAGGCAGAAAATTCTTTCTCGCAGCAACAGACTACTTCACAAAGTGGGTGGAAGCAGAAGCATTGGCATCAATCAAAGAAAAAGATGTGAAGAAGTTTGTTTGGCAAAATATTATCACTCGGTTTGGCATACCAAAAGCACTGATCTCTGACAATGGAACTCAGTTCGACGGCAGAATCTTCAGAAGCTTTTGTGAAGAATACAAGATAGAGTTCTACAATTCCACACCGGCTTATCCCCAAGCAAATGGACAGGCTGAAGCATCAAATAAAGTCGTCTTGGATGGAGTAAAGAAAAGGCTAGAGAAAGCAAAAGGCAAGTGGGCGGATGAACTTCCTCACGTCTTATGGGCTTACCGCACCACACCTCGGCGATCAACTGGAGAAACACCATTTTCCTTAGCCTATGGCATGGAAGCAGTGATCCCACTAGAAGTTGGCCTCCCCACAATTCGAAGCGAAAATTTTGATCCAAACTTAAATGGAGAAGCCATAGCCTTAGAACTCGACCTTGCAGAAAAAAGAAGAGAAAGAGCGCTAGTCCACATCGCCTCATACCAACGAGAGTTAATCAGAAAATACAGCAAAAAGGTGCATCCAAGACAATTCAAGATTGGGGATTGGGTACTACGCAAAGTAATGGGAAACACCTTGGTCCCAGGAGATGGCAAGTTAGGCCCAAATTGGGAAGGTCCTTACAAGGTGGTTGGGTTAGCTGGCAAAGGGGCATATCACCTAGAAGACAAGGATGGCAAGGCAATCCCTAGGCCATGGAATACGGCCAATCTCAAGTTATTTTACTTTTAGCTTTTCCTTTTCAAACATATGTAATTTTCTCTACCTTCAATAAAATGAGAAATTCTTTTTAGCACAAATTATTCTTTGTAAAAGTTAAACTTTCAAGACTTAAGTATATTACAAGCATTCTATTCTAAGTTAGCTGGAAAAACTAACTTAGAGGTTGGCTGGATTAAACCAACACCCTTCCTAAGCCCAGGATAAGGATCCAGGCTGCAGGACATTTGGTCGGAATAACCAAATACTATAAGTTAGCTGGAAAAACTAACTCCAATAGTTGGCTGGAATAAACCAACACTTGTTACTCTTCAGCCGAAGTAAGTGTATGGCTGAAGAGTGGTTGGCTGGAATAAACCAACACCTGTTACTCTTCAGCCAAAGTAAGTGCATGGCTGAAGAGTGGTTGGCTGGAACAAACCAACTCTAGTTACTCTTCAGCCGAAGTAAGTGCAAGGCTGAAGAGTGGTTGGCTGGAATTAACCAACTCTAGTTACTCTTCAGCCGAAGTAAGTGCAAGGCTGAAGAGTGGTTGGCTGGAATTAACCAACACTTGTTACTCTTCAGCCGATGTAAGTGTATGGCTGAAGAGTGGTTGGCTGGAATAAACCAACACCTGTTACTCTTCAGCCAAAGTAAGTGCATGGCTGAAGAGTGGTTGGCTGGAACAAACCAACTCTAGTTACTCTTCAGCCGAAGTAAGTGCAAGGCTGAAGAGTGGTTGGCTGGAATTAACCAACTCTAGTTACTCTTCAGCCGAAGTAAGTGCAAGGCTGAAGAGTCGTTGGCTGGAATTAACCAACACTTGTTACTCTTCAGCCGAAGTAAGTATATGGCTGAAGAGTGGTTGGCTGGAATAAACCAACACCTGTTACTCTTCAGCCGTAGTAAGTGCATGGCTGAAGAGTGGTTGGCTGGAGCAAACCAACTCTAGTTACTCTTCAGCCGAAGTAAGTGTATGGCTGAAGAGTGGTTGGCTGGAATAAACCAACTCTAGTTACTCTTCAGCCGAAGTAAGTGCAAGGCTGAAGAGTGGTTGGCTGGAATAAACCAACTCTAGTTACTCTTCAGCCGAAGTAAGTGCAAGGCTGAAGAGTGGTTGGCTGGAATAAACCAACTCTAGTTACCCTTCAGCCGAAGTAAGTGCAAGGCTGAAGAGTGGTTGGCTGGAATAAACCAACTCTAGTTACTCTTCAGCCAAAGTAAGTGCATGGCTGAAGAGTGGTTGGCTGGAATAAACCAACACTAATTACTCTTCAGCCGAAGTAAGTGCAAGGCTGAAGAGTGGTTGGCTGGAATAAACCAACTCTAGTTACTCTTCAGCCGAAGTAAGTGCAAGGCTGAAGAGTGGTTGGCTGGAATAAACCAACTCTAGTTACTCTTCAGCCGAAGTAAGTGCAAGGCTGAAGAGTGGTTGGCTGGAATAAACCAACTCTAGTTACTCTTCAGCCAAAGTAAGTGCATGGCTGAAGAGTGGTTGGCTGGAATAAACCAACACTAGTTACTCTTCAGCCGAAGTAAGTGCAAGGCTGAAGAGTGGTTGGCTGGAATAAACCAACTCTAGTTACCCTTCAGCCGAAGTAAGTGCAAGGCTGAAGAGTGGTTGGCTGGAATAAACCAACTCTAGTTACTCTTCAGCCGAAGTAAGTGCATGGCTGAAGAGTGGTTGGCTGGAATAAACCAACACTTGGTACTCCTCAGCCGAAGTAATCATATCGGCTAAGGAGTGGTTGGCTAGTAAGCATATTTTAACCAGCCTAAACCGTAATAACAGTCGAAGTAATTAGAAGACATCACAAGTGCAAGCATACGCATCAAGACCGGAATAAGAGTTGCGCAAAATTTTGATTCATTAAAAAAGTAAGTACAAGAGGGGCGTAGCCCGGTTACAAAGACGAAATAACAAAAGAAAAAGTACAGAGTCAAGAAAAAAGATCTTCAATCTCGGCGTCAAAGGCAGCATCGGCGTCAACCTGAAGACCGGTTTCTGGCGCAGGGACGTTTTCAGAAGGAAGAATGGTTTCGGCCAGAGCCACGGTTTCACTTGGTTGATCAATAGTTAGATCTTCCACCATGGGCTCCGACCGAACTACCTGACCGGCATTCACAACCGAAGTATCCTCAGGGGCAGTGTCTTCATCAGAATCTTCATCGTCAGAGCCCTCAAGGAACTGCTGTTGCATGGCCTTGGCATACTCCATCAGGGAGTTCGGTATAAAGTAGGCTGGAGGGTTGAAAACCTCGGTCTGAGGATCATGACCGAGCGTCTCAACGGCCCCCCTCCAGCCGCACTTAAAAAACAGCTCCTTGGCGGCGTCGCATTGTTTGGCGTAAGCATCCTCTGCCCTCTTGAAGCCTTGTTTGTCAGCCTCCTTCACCTTCTCCTTTATTTCGGCATCTTTCTTTCTTTCGAGCTTCACCAGCTCACGCAAGTACTTGTCCTTCAGAGCAATGGCAGTCTTTTGTTTTTCAGCTTCGGCCGAATTAACCATTCCGGTCAGTCGGCCGACCTCGCCTCGGAGTTCGGCCATTTCCTTTCTGGCCTCTTCCAGTTCGGCCGACTTCGCCTCTGCTTCTGCCGCTGCTTGCCTAGTCACTTTCCTCAGCTCTAGCACTTTCCTGTGGGTGATTTGGTTTTTCTGAATGGCCTGACAAAGCAACAACTTCCCTCTAAGCCGAAGAAAAAGTTGAAAAGAAAAAGAAAAATAAACAGAAAAGCGACCGAAGTTACTAACCAGAATCATAGATTTAGTAGCAGACCGGATGGACTTCAGCTCGGTGGTCAACTGTTTTTGGTGATGCTCCATGTCTTTGGGCAGACACACGCTCTTGGCCAGATTGATGGCCAACAGGTGGTCTTTCTCAGTAACAACCGAGTCTGTGTCTAGAATTTCTCGGTCGTTGAAAGTTAGTTTCGGTGCCCAGCAGCCGATGGTTCGGTCGGAAGACACCGGTTGGGGGCTTGGTGGTGAGCTCGGCTGAATAGCAGGTTCTTCATCGACCAAAACCTGTTCGGTTTCGGAAGTTCGGGCACGTTTGGTTCGGCGGGAGGAGGATGGCTGCTGAGAAGGGAGGGCCACAACAGCAGGCTGCGATTGACTGGGAGGGGTTACTTCGGGCCTAGTTGTTTCGGTGAGAAGGGCCCTAACTCTGCTCCTCTTCGCCATCTCTTCTTCTGCGGTTAGTGGAACAAGTCTTATCTCGGGCAAGGATGAGTCCGGTTCAGGTGCTTCTTCAAGAAGGAAGTCAGTCACTCTTGCTTTTCGGCGACCACTATACCGGTAGGTCGGTTCAAAATTCAGAAGCTTGGCCCAACCTCGTTCTTTAATCCGTAGTGCGGCTCGCAAAACCGCAAGGTTGGGATAGCTGTATAGAGAATGGAGGTGGGCGAAATCTGCAAAAAAGAAGAAGTGTTAGTTCGGTCAATAGATTAAAAAACCGAGATAACAAACAAAGAAAAAGACCGAAGTTAAATTACCAGGCTCTCCCATTTTCCAATTTATAGGTCGGCCAGGAATTTGGGCTTGAAAATCCTCAAAATTCCCAGAGACCCAGAAGAAGTCATCATCATTAAGGTCTTTGTCCGGTGTGTACTTGACAATCTTCTCTCGGCGGTGGCGGATCCTAAGGTAATAGACCCATCCAGCATCTTTCGAGCCGATGGAATATTGATGGAATATTTCGGCAAGGCCGAGGTTTAAACCGGTTTGGTGGTTTAGTGCGGCTATTCCCATAATGATTCGGTATGTATTGGTGGACAGTTGGGTGGGGCATAACCTAGTTTGCCTAAGGAATTCGCAAATCAACGGTTGTACGGGAAACCGTAGTCCGGTTTCTATTATGGATTGAAGAGTAAAGGGGACGAAGCCTTCGTTATCCCAGGGTGTGATGTCTTTTTCGGCCAAAGTCAAATGGACGTCATCCGGAATGTTATAGTCCTTCCTGAATTCGGCCATCCCACCAGGGGTCTCAACTAAATACCTATACTTACCCATTTGTTGTATAAGTTATGGATAAGTTATCTCGGCGCAAAAATCGTGCTCAGAAGCTCGGTTGAGCACACGCAGGAGTGTCTGGGTTACCTAAGTCTGCAAAGTAAAAAACAGGGGGTTAAAGCACTGATCAGTGGACCGTGCTACAATTTAAAAGCAAGGTATAAGAGCCCTACTTCGGCCTCAATTGGCTGGTTCTATTTCGGTTCATCTAAAGGTTTGGCAGCTCGGCTTGAGCAGTTTGCTCGGTAGACCGGTTTAACGTCTAGGGGCAGCTTTCTGAGTTCGGTCTAAAAGACTAAGAGAGCTGGTTTAGCCCCAAGGCCTAAGTCGGTTGCAGTATGAGGAAAGTTACTTCGGTTGAGTCCCTAGGGGCGGCTTTCTGAGTTCGGTTTAAGAACCAAGAAAGCCGGCTGGGCCCCCAAAGCTTAGCTCGGTTATGGACCGAAGTACCTAGTTCGGTATGTGCTTGTTCGTTCGGTGATCTTAGCTTGGCTAGAGTGGTTCAGATGAAACTACTGATATTCCTACAAGTTCTAGTTCGGTCATTCTCTGAATCTATCTACATACATAACACAAACAGTATCCTAGTTCGGTTGGGACGTGATTCTGGATCAAAATCGAGTTTTCTCTAGGGTATATGATATATAGTCACGGGCTTTACTGAGTTTTTGCCATGAAAGTACTAAAGTAAATTAGAGCTGGAAGAAAAATGTTTTGCAAAAGCAAGCAGAGCATGGAAAACAGAATATGAAAGCAAAACGAAGGAAAGGAAAAAGGATTGCTTACCAGGAAAAGATGAAGCAGAAGACTAGAGTCGGAAACGGTGGCAGCAAGAACACCAGCTTGAGTATGGAAGTAGAGGCACAGAAAGAAGATGAAGACAGAGAGAGAAGGTAGATGCAGGTGAATGATTCAGAAGTGGAAAGGATGTTTTGTGAAAGAAGGGAGAGAAAAAGGCGGCAAAAAGAGGCGGGAACAGTACAAAATTTCTGAAGGGCGGCATGACAGTTGGCCGCAGCTTATCAGAGCTTGCCACGTGTCACTGGAATGGGAAGCGTTACAGTCGCTGTGATTGAAGGGACGTTTTGACCGGACATAGTAATACCCGAGGTAAAATTAGCTCGGTTGAAGAGCCTGAGGGTAATTCGCTCGGCTGGAGAGGCTAAAGGGTTTTTAGCTCGGCTAGAAAGGCTTAATAAACTCTAGCTCGGCCAGTAGACTGATAATCCCAATCATGCTGCGCAGATGGAATTAAGGGGCAATTGAGAGGGTAATTTTTGGGAAAAATTGGGCCGAGCTGCGAGTTGGGCTTTGAAGCCCAAAACGCGAAGGACTGAGTAAAAAAGGCCGTAAAGGGTATTCCGGCCCAGGAGAGATTAAAGGCACTCCGGCTCAAGTTGTTAGAGTTACTCCGGTCAAGAACGATAGATTTACTCCGGTTCTGAGGAGATGTTGACTCACTCCGGCCCAAGGAGGTGAGATTATTCCGGCTCAAGAAGAGATAGTTACTTCGGTCCAAGGAAGAGTAAAACTACTCCGGTCTGGAGGCAACTCACAGTTGGGCCGGTCTCAGTTAGTCCGGTCGCAGTATGTTCTGGGAAGGCCGGTGTCGGAATTAGTCCGGTCGTGACTTACGATGGTTAGGTCGGTCGGAACTTGTTACTTGGAAGTTTGAACTAAGCACATCAAGGTTGAACAGGGCAGCCGAAGTAAGGAGTTGGAGGAGAAGACCGAGCTAAGGATAGTTCGGCCCTCTGTGGCTCGGTATAGCCAATTTTACTTCGGTCAAAGGGAAGTTCGGCCGTAAAGAAAACCATCCCACTTGGTTTAAGCAGTGGGGGAGGGTGTAAAAGGATAAGCATTATCCTTAGAAGAATGAATCCTAGGAGGACTCTGCGTGGAGAAGTACAAGTCCTACTAGGATTGTGCCACGGGAAACTTATAAAAGCTCACAAGCATCACCTTGGAGGAGGTAATTGAACACAATCTTTCTGAGAACTTAGAGCTTTGTCTATTTGTCAAGTTTTCTGACTTAGTCATCGGAGAGGTTTCCGGTACACACCCGCCGGCTAGCTCACGTTTGTGTTCTCAGGTGACGAAGCGACGTCGTACGGAGGAGCGTGGATTTGGTCAACAGGATTATACGAGGAGAATTATTTCCTCCCCGTACAATAAATATTCAGATTAATTATATATAATTAAATATCACATTAAATTTTTATGTACCTACGCAATTAATAAAGTTAAAAAAATATTAAAGTAATAATAATAATAAATAATGACATAAGAAAAATTAGAATCGCTACAAGTACGTACCAAAAATTTATTTATTTATTTATAAATAAATTTGTTCACATTTTCAATAAATGAATAAATATTATTTTTGATCTTTATATTTTTAATTAGATCAATTTTAATTTTTAATTTTGTGTCAATTTGGTCAAATTAATAATATCGTTAGTGTTTTTGAAGAAAAATGATCTCTGAATTTGTTCAGATTAACTCATCAAGTTGAGCAAATTTATTATTTTGCCTTTAAAAGAATGACATATGTCACTTATATACATATTTGTCATTAAAAAATGCTAACAATTAGGATAAATTACACTATTAGTCCCTCTTTTTTGGCTATTGTGTTATTTTAGTTTTTGTAATTTCAATTGAATCGATTTTAACCTTAAATTTTTTATTTTATCTCAAATTGGTCCAATTGATTGCATGTTATATTGAGTTCAATTTATTTTTTGCATTTTAAAAAATTTTGGAAGTATATTGACATTTTTTGTTTTTTCAAAAAATGACATTAGATAGCTTGGAAATTTTTTGGTATAGTGACATTTCTCAAAATGCTATAAAATATTTGTTTATGACACTTTTCATTCAATGCCATAAAAAACAACTTACATCTATCTAGTTTAGTGACATTTTAAAAAAATGTCATTACTACTAAAGTTTAGTGGCATCTTTTGATAAATATTATTAAAACAATTTCTTGTGTCATTCTTTTATAAAATGCAATAAAATTGATGCTATTAAATCATATTTTTGTTGTAGTGAAGTGGCATTTTTTTTTATTAAAATGCCACCAGAGCCTTGTATGTTTGTGGCTCTGTGACATTTTTCTAAAACATGTCACCAAATATTATTTTTGTGACATTTTTTTAAAAACATGCTACTAGTATAGTGTCACTAAAATATGTTTTTGTTGTAGTGACTTTATGTGGTATTTAATTATGACTTTTGTTTTTAACTATGACTGAAAAAGATTTAGTTATGAATACCACAAATATTATAAGTTGCATATAGTACACTATTTTGAGAATATGTATTATAACATGATTCATATATATACTAGATATTTATATGTGCATATATAGATATGTATGTTTATATATATATATATATATATATATGTATGTATATGTAGGAGGAGGTAAGTGTAATTTATTTCAATATGTTAAGTAGCTGAAGGGTAGTATTAGAATTTACAGAATAATTATGAATGACATCAGCAAAATCTATTTGATTTTGGACGGATGGATAACATAAGAGGGTCTTTGTATATTAGTTTCAAAAGTAAGGGAGGTCTGTGTAATTTTTGAAATTACAAGAGAGGTATCTGTAATTAAAACAAATCTCAGGAAAGGTAAGCGTAATTCACCCATTTTGTTATAGTTGTCCAAAAAAATGAATTCATTCTTCTCTATGGGTGTGTTTGATTGGACGGACTGGAAAAGGGGGGATTAGAATCCATCGGACTTGAGTCCTGGGACTGTGAATCCCCCGGACTATTTGGTCGGATTGGATATGTATCCTGTGTTTGTTTTTTCATGGGATTAGATGTCTGGATAGGACTATTTTCAGTGAATCCAACGTTTGGTTGGACGGACTGGATAGGATAAATGAACAAAAGACTATTTTACCCTTTTCAATTGTTTACTAAGTAATAGCAATATTAAACATATCTTTAATATTTTAATTATTTTTAATTAAATAAATTCGTTTTTTTTAAATTAAATAAATAAATAAATAAAATATCAATAAAATTTGTTTTAAATCATTACTGTATAACAAATCATTATTTTTTTTACATGCAAAACTTTACTGTGTTTGTTTATTTACACAATTAAACATTAAACATACTAATGGTTAAATGTTTAAATTTTTATTTAAACAATTAACATTGAAATTATTTTGATGTACAGATTATGTTTAAACAATTAACAATTAAATAAATGTTGATGTACAGATTATGTTTAAACAATTAACAAATGCTGATGTAATTAACAATTAACAAATGTAGATGTAATCAAATGTTGACGTATTAAAACATAATTTAATAGATGTTAAATAAATATACATGTTGATGTACAGATGTTGAAATAATTTAATAAACATGTTGATGTACAAATATTTAGATAAAACATAATTTAAATAAATGAAATTATTTATTGTTGAAATTAAACATTTAATTGTTTAAATAAAACATGTATTAAAACATGTATTAAATTTAAATAATGAAATTAAATAAAACATAAACAAAATTTTAAAATAAAACATCAATAAAATATCTATAAAAAATTATTTAAAAAAATTAAATAAATAAAACATTAATAAAAAGTTAAATAAAATTATTTTATTTTTAAATTGAGACATTTAAATTTTATTAAATTTTATTAAATATAATACATAATTAAATAGTAGAGGGTCAAAATTGTCATTTTCGCATCTAATCCAAACAGTGATTAGTCCCCCCAAAACAATCCCACCCCCCCCAGGATAGGATAGTCCCCCATATGGGGGACATGGAGTCCGGCCGGACATGGAGTCCGCCGGACTAAAAAAAAATCAAACGACGGATAAGGAGCACTATTTGGATTACAATCCAAATAGTGGATAGTCCCCCCTCCTAATCCCCCCAATCAAACACACCCATTGTTAAAATAGGCTCCGTGATATATCTGACAAGAACCCAACATCACTCTCCAATGCACATAGTAGATCAGAGACAAGTCTCACCCATATTGTAGTTCTACTTTTAGTCAAAATGCAAACTTAAGGGTGAATTTGACATTAATATAAATAAGTCTTCTTTTTTATTTTTTGTGTTAAATATTTTTACTTTTTAATTTTATGTAGTCAAGTAAAATCTAAAAGCATAATTTTTTTTAAAAAAAAATTCTCTAAAAAAGAAAAAATTAAAAAGAAATACTAAAAAAATCAACCCCAAAACTACTAAAATAGTCCAGGGGCAGATTTGACATAACAGAAAATTGTGTTTTTCAAAATGTAAAAATAGAAAACATAAAACAAAAACACAACCAGTTGGGCACTTAAAGTTTTAATTTTTTAATTTTATTTTAATTTATTTCATGCAGTCTAATTAAAAAAAGGAAATATTTTATATGAACGGCATAGAGGCCAGCTAAATAAGATGAACAGGGTGCAAAAATCATCAAGCATTATACGAGGGAGAATTGGAAAGATTAGAATAAAAAATGAAAAATAAATAAAAGGTATCTTCCACTTTATGTTATTGTGGAAGGTTGTTTCAATGAGAAGCGAGTTGGTTTTTTGGCATTTTGATTTTTTTGGTTATTTTAGTTTGGGTTAAAAAGTTTGATTTGGGAAGAATTTTTTGATTTTTTGACTTTTTTTTTGAGAAAAAAGTGTAATGATTATGGGTTATATGTGATATTTTGTTTGTTGTGGCTAAAATAGCCTATTTTGTCTTTTGTGACTAAAATAGCCACAAAAGCCCTTGCCAAACGGAGCCTGAGAATATTTTCTAGAAGTGCCAAACCAAGATGACCATGGGGAACACTTTGTGCGTTATGTATTTTTATGGTATTTATTATTTATATTTATGATAAATATTATTCTTTTTGAAAGAGTTATAATAATTTGTAATTTAGAAATAAAATTATATATTTTGAGATAATGTTACATATTTTGTATATCCAAACATATTTTAACATTATCACAAAAATACATAGCTTTATTTCTAAATCATAAATTGTTATAATTGTATCCAAAAAAATACTTAACATTTATCATAAAAATACGTAACATACATTACAAAAATACATATAATACACACATTTTGAATGATATGTACCATAGAATTTTCCGATCATATTTCTAAATTTTGAGAAAAATCCTATAGGTTGCAATATTTTTTTCCCCAATTGTTTGATATGTCACTTATTTACATTCAAAATAAATTATTCTATGACTTCATTTTTATTTTTTTTATTTTTTTTTTTGCGGAAGATTTATAGATATAAAAATAAGATTGCAATGATCAAAATTAGAGAGAAGTTAAGGCTTTGTTTGTTTGTTTATTTTTTAAATTTTTTAATTATCGTAGGGGTGATTATTTTGCGCCAAGGAAAATGAGTGAAAGTACTAATTAGTGCCACCACTAATGATGTGGTAGTGGGTCTCACCTACTGTCACAGTGTTGTGTATTTTTTTTTTTTAAATAAAATAAATGCCACATCATTAGTGATTGCTTTAGAGTACCACTTTTAGTGGTCTGTATCATTGCCTCAAAATGTCATCATCCTCTCCATCAAAGAAACTTTAATCTTATCCAACATTACCAATAGTGTGTTCACTTTTTGCAATCACTTGGATATTTTGAAAAGATGGTTAAAAACAGTTTTTTTGACTTTTTTTGATTTTTTTGTGAGAGATGGAAGTAAGTTAAAAGCTAGAAAGTGACTTTTAACCTACTTCCCAAAATAGCCCACTATCTTTGAATTAAATAACTTTCACACTTTGTAAATATGCTAAATGATAGTTAGCAATTGGACAAACATGAAAAAATTATAAATTTTGAGAACAAATAAGGAAAATAATTAGTTTAATGACAAAAGTAGAAAGCAGGCCATATTTGAGGGGGCAAAATGTATATTATTTAAGTACTTTTATTAATTCTATGAGTGCCCTAGATTTGGACAGAATCCATATAGGTCAAAGTCAACTCGTCGTACGTGAAATTTTCTTGACTTATCCATGACAATAGTAAAAATTTGAATCAAAATGGAAAATTTTTAAGTTTGGATATTAAATTAAAAAATAATTATTTTAAAGATCAAAGAGAAATTTGATCAAAATTTCCTCATAATAAAACTTTCATTCATTGAGGACAATACAACAAAATTTATTTGAACAGTCCAATACATATTATTATTACCGAAATATCTTTAGTAACTAATTTAATATTTTAAAGAGAAAATTGTTGAAAAATCTAACCTAATGAGAGTGTAAGATATTAGACCCAGTAGATATTTTATATTGGTGAGAGATCCACCCTTTATAAAATAGTTTGGTAAGAACTCTATTTGTTTGTTTTGAAGGACATTTTATTTTCAATTTTATCCTTTAATTTATCTGTTTAATTTTTTTAACTATTTGTTCAAATTTATGTCTATCTGTTCAAATTATTTTTTTATCTATTTAAATTTATATTTATCTGTTCATTTTTTGATTATCTAATTAATTTTTCCCCTTCATCCGTTCAAATATCTATCTAAATTTTATTATCTGTTGAAGAAACTGTCCAAGAAATTGACGCCGAGATAGCAGCAAAGAAGGAGGCCGAGGTGGTATCTGATCTTCAAATTCAACAATTTGGAGAAGAGGAGCCTTAGCTCTAAGTCTTCTTCTTCTTTTTTTTTTCCTTGTACTTTTGTTTCTTCTTTATCTTTGGAAACAATGTAATCTTCTTGTATGGCTGACGTTCCTTTTTATCTTTGAATGTTAATACAACTTTTTTCTTTTATTGAATGCTTGTAATCTTGTCTTTTCTTGGCTGTTCTGGGGCTACTCTATACTTAGAATATTCTGCACGTCTTTCATATATTCTTCCCACTTTGTTAAATCTTCTCGGGGTGACACACCTCGGTTATGCCAACCGACGATGTACCTTGGCAAGTTCTTGTTTTTGGTTTCACTTTAACTTGTAAATTGCTACAAATTTCAACAAGTGAAGATAAACAATTATCCTGGCTTAACTTCAACTTGTAAATTGCTATAAATTTCAACAAGTGAAGATAAACAATTATCTCGGCTTAACTTCAACTTGTAAATTGCTACAAATTTCAACAACCGTTAAGCAATACTTTTCGGTTTAACCAACTTGTAAATTGTCCACAAATTTCAACAAGTGTTAAGCAATACTTTTCGGTTTAATCAACTTGTAAATTGTCCACAAATTTCAACAAGTGTTAAACAATGATCTCGGCTTAACTTAACTTGTAAATTGTCCACAAATTTCAACAAGTGTTAAGCAATACTTGTCGGTTTAACCAACTTGTAAATTGTCCACAAATTTCAACAAGTGTTAAACAATGATCTCGGCTTAACTTAACTTGTAAATTGTCTACAAATTTCAACAAGTGTTTAGCAATACTTTTCGGTTTAACCAACTTGTAAATTGTCCACAAATTTCAACAAGTGTTAAACAATGATCTCGGCTTAACTTGTAAATTGTCCACAAATTTCAACAAGTGTTAAGCAATACTTTTCTCTTCCCTCTTCCCCCTAATGTGAGCCTGAGTTTCACTTGGGTTCGCATTATACATGTATTCCAGAGACAATGTCAAGTATCTTGAAAACAGAACTGAATCTTTATTTATTTATTTCGGGAAATGGCCAAGGAACAAGGAATTCTAATGATAGAAAATTTTCAAATTACAAGTGTTCCAAGATCTTGGCAATTCTTTGCCCTCTTTATCTTCAAGCCGGTATGCCACATTTCCCAGTATCGAGATGATCTTGTAGGGTCCTTCCCAATTTGGGCCAAGCTTGCCCTCTCTGGGATCCTTCTTGTTGTTGACAACTTTCCTTAAGATGAGGTCACTACTCTGAAATTCTCTTGGATTGACCTTCTTGTTGTATGCTCTGGTAAGCTGTTGTTGGTATGCTGCAAGCTGAACTGCATCTTTCTCCCTTCGTTCTTCTAGAAGATCTAGCTTTCGGGCTAAGAGAACATCATTAGTTCTGTTTTCTACCCCTTGGGTTCTGATTCCAGGGATGCCGATCTCTAGGGGAATGACTGCTTCTGTGCCATAAGCCATGGCAAAGGGTTTCCCCAGTTGATCTTCTCGGCGTAGTCCGATATGCCCAGAGTACATTGGGCAGTTCGTCTACCCATTTTCCTTTTGCTGCCTGCAGCCTCTTCTTTATTCCATCAAAGATTACTTTGTTGGATGCCTCTGCTTGCTCATTGCTTTGGGGAAAACTTGATGTTGAGAAGTAGTTCTTGATCTTGAATTTTGCACAAAAGTTCTTCATCCCCATCCTGGATGACGATTTTCTTTAGTGCCTCTTCGCTTTTCTCGGCTGGCTCCTTACCGACGTCTTCTAGGACTTCCACGTCATCTTCTTCAATTTCTGCCTTCTCTGGCTCTCGAACGCTGCAAGTAGACTTTATTGCTGCTATGGAGCAACTTTTTGCCTGCAGCTGATCACCCCTGACTTTTTCTATCCCATACTCTGTTGGGAATCGCAACAGTTGATGCAATGTTGAGGGAACTGCCCCCATCGCATGCAACCATGGTCTTCCCCAGATGATGTTGTAAAGGGAGGGTGTGTTGATGACGGTGAATTCTGTCTTGATTTTCCTGGTGCCAGCCTGCACCTCCAAGCTTACTGCTCCTAGTGGCCATGTCGGCGTTCCATTGAACCCGACCATTGGACCGTTGGAGCGTTCCATGTCATATGGGTGAAGGCCGAGCTCCTTGTAACATCGGATGTACATGATGTCACAAGAGATTCCTTGGTCAATTAGGATGCGTTTCACTTGGCACTCCCCAACTTGGAGGGATACTACTAAGGCATCATTATGCGGGTGCTGGACCATCTCTAGGTCGGCTTCAGTGAAGGTTATCATCGGTCCTTGGTACTATTCTGCTCGATGTCTTTTCTCTCCGACTTGATAGACATGTTGTAGGTGTTTTACCTTTTGGGTTTCTCCTCGGATTTCGTTTTCGTTGACCTTTGAGTGGATTACATTGATTACCCGAGGTCCTCCTGCCTGTGGCTGTTGTGCTGAGGGAGGTGGGGCTGCTAGTACTTGAGGCAATCTCGCTCATTCTTCCCTTGTTCTGGTTTCATCAACAAGGTCTCCCAGATGTCCTTGTCTTACCAGGTCTTCCAAATATGTTTTTAGGGCTCTGCAACCCTGAGTCGTATGTCCATCTGCATTGTGGTAGGCACAATGCCTACCAATGTTTCTTCCTATGAATTCTCCTGGAGTCCTTTCTAGCGTTCTGAAATAGGGCTGGTTTTGAATTTGATCCAGGACTTTGGGAATTGGGATCCGGAACACGGTTGTTACTGCTTGTGTGGCCCTTAGTTCTGCTTCTTGCCTGCTTGTTCCATTATTACCTCGGCCTCGCTTCGGCGAGCCGTTCCCTTTCTCCTGCTTTGTTTCTTTGTTTCCCGACGCATCCTCCTCGGCTCTGGCGTACTTCTCGATTCTCGCCATGAGTTCTTCCATGCTTTTTGGCAATGTCTTTGCCAAAGACTTCCGTAGTGGGCAGTCATCCTTCAGGCCGTTCTTGAAAGACACGACTGCTACCTCTTGGTTGCATTCGGGTATTCGATTGAACACTTCGTAGTACCTTTTTGCGTAGGCCCTAAGGCCTTCATCCTTGGTGATTTTTAAAGCCATTAGTGCGTCGACCCTCAAGGGCTGTAGTTTATTAGTCACAAACCTGGCCACAAACATCTCGGCCAGGCCTTCCCAAGTCTTTACGCTTCCCTTCGGTAGTTTATAGAACCAATCTGATACAATTTCCCCGAAGGATGAGGGGAATACTTTGGAGAGCAACGGTTCGTTCCCACTATATAATGCCATTGAATTCAGGTATAGTCCAACGTGAAAGTTGGGATCTGACTTACCATCATATATTTGGAACCTCGGCATACTGAATCTCTTTGGTGCTTCAAATTTGTCCAGTTCCACCGAGAATGGTGTCTTCGATTTAACCGGGGAAGTTACCTCGACTTCAGCATTCTGTTGTTTCCTCTTGAGGTAATCTCTCAAGTCTTCTTTACTCCTCCCTGGAGCTCGGCTATCTTTGGATTTCAATCTTTTTGGCACACTACTTTCGGCCTCGTGGTGGGCTCGTTTTGATCTCTCTCCATGTGTTGTGTCAAAGTAGAGCGCTTGCCCTTGAACATGCCGATGTTCTTTGGGCTCTGGGTCCTTCGTGTGATACGTTCTTCGGGACTCCTCTCGTCTCGGCTCCTCTCGTCCGACTTCCCTAAAAGGTCGATGAGAGTGCCTTCCGCTCCTGGTGTGCTGAGGGACTTCGAGAATTGTTCTTCTTCCTCCCTTCTAGGTATCAGTTGCTGGCATCGGCGTATCCTGCAGTGGGTATGGTGGCTGCATGACATTATTTTGCATCATGAAGTTGACGACCGACTGTAGGTCTGCCAACTTGTTTGCCAATTCTTTTACTTCCTCATCTCTTCGTAGGCACCTATCCCTCCATACCTGAAGATTATCTTCGTTTTAGTACATGCCTTGGTTTATCCTCTTCGAAGTGTCGCCCTCCTGTCCGATGTCTTTCTCTCCTTGGCCCTGGTCATGAGCTTTTGCATTGCGGTTGTCTCCTTCAACGTCAAAGTCAATTGGTCTGCCACTCCTAGCAAGAGTGTCGCCCCCAATGTTTTCCTTCTGTCCGTTACTGGCCATCTATTCTTCTAAGTTCCCACAGACGGCGCCAAATTGTGTGAGTGATTTTCTGACCACACTGCCCGCTTAGTAACCCGCTGGAGAGCACCGGCAGAATAGATGGCTTCAGCTAACCTGTAACAGAAAGAAAAGGCTCCGACGGTGGCTCTTCCACCCAGGAGCACTTTGACGATCAAGTCAGCATATCTCTCAAAGATAATCAAGTGCTAAACTCACTACTCAAAGCATAAAATTGCGTACCTTAGACCCACGGGGGTACCTCTCTTTTATAACCAACTCAATCCTGATCCCACTAGAAGCCTGACTTCTATGGACTCCCATTCAGTGCTTACTTAGGATTTCACAAGAGATAAAGATAAACTCCCTAAGAGTTTTATCCTTATCTTAGCAATGTTCCCTCTTTACTCTAGGACTCTTGCCTCTTATCCATTTATCTCGGATTCTGATATCTTCGGAGATAACCTCGGCCTTGCCGAGATAACCTCGGCGTTACAACAAGGACACATGGCACCTCGGCTGACACGTCGACGTCATCTTGCCACGTGTTGGTATTCAGAAAATACATCCCCACAGGCAGTTAAATAAGATGAACAGGGTGCAAAAATCATCAAGCATTATATGAGGGAGAATTGGAAAGATTAGAATAAAAAATGAAAAATAAATAAAAGGTATCTTCCACTTTATGTTATTGTGGAAAGGTTGTTTCAATGAGAAGCGGGTTGACTTTTTAGTTTTTTTGGTTATTTTAGTTTGGGCTAAAAAGTTTGGTTGGGGAAGAATTTTTTGGCTTTTTGACTTTTTTTATGAGAGAAGAGTGTAATGATTATGGGTTGGATGTGATATTTTGTTTGTTGTGACTAAAATAACTTATTTTGTATTTTGTGACTAAAATAGTCACAAAAGTCCTTGCCAAACAGAGCCTGAGAATATTTTCTAGAAGTGCCAAACCAAGATGGTCATGGGGAACACTTTGTGCGTTATGTATTTTTATGGTATTTATTATTTATATTTATGATAAATATTATTCTTTTTGAAAGAGTTATAATAATTTGTAATTTAGAAATAAAATTATATATTTTGAGATAATGTTATATATTTTGTATATCCAAACATATTTTAACATTATCACAAAAATACATAACTTTATTTCTAAATCATAAATTGTTATAATTGTACCCAAAAAAATACTTAACATTTGTCATAAAAATACGTAATATACATTACAAAAATACATATAATACACACATTTTGAATGATATGAACCATAGAATTTTCCGATCATATTTCTAAATTTTGAGGAAAATCCTATAGATTGTAATATTTTTTTTTCTCAATTGTGTGTTGTGTCACTTATTTACATTCAAAATAAATTATTCTATGACTTCTTTTTTTTGGAAGATTTATAGATATAAGAATAAGATTGCAATGATCAAAATTAGAGAGAAGTTAAGGCTTTGTTTGTTTGTTTATTTTTTTAAATTTTTAATTATTGTAGGGGTGATTATTTTGGGCCAAGAAAAATGAATGAGAGTACTAATTAGTGCCACTACTAATAATGTGGCAGTAGGTCCACCCACTATCACAGTATTGTTGTGTCTTTTTTTTTTTTTTAAAAAAAAGTAAATGCCACATCATTAGTGGCTGCTTTAGAGCACCACTTTTAGTGTTCTCTATCATTGTCCCAAAATGTCATCATCCTCTCTATTAAAGAAACTTTAATTTTATCCAACATTATCAATAGTGCATTCACTTTTTGCAATCACTGTAATGTTTTGAAAAGATGGTTAAAAGTTATTTTTTGACTTTTTTTGTGAGAGATGGAAGTGAGTTAAAACTTGAGAAGTGACTTTTAACCCACTTCCCAAAATAGCCCACTATCTTTGAATTAAATAACTTTCACACTTTGTAAATATGCTAAATGATAGTTAGCAATTGGACAAACATGAAAAAATTATAAATTTTGAGAACAAATTAGGAAAATAATTAGTTTAACGACTAAAGTAGAAAGCAGGCCATATTTGAGGGGGCAAAATGTATATTATTTAAATACTTTTATTTATTCTATGAGTGCCCTAGATTTGGACAGAATCCATTTAGGTCAAAGTCAACTCGTCGTGCGTGAAATTTTCTTGACATCTCCATAACAATAGTAAAAATTTGGATCAAAATGGAAAATGTTTAAGTTTGGATATTAAAATTGAAAAATAATTATTTTAAAGATCAAAGAGAAATTTGATCAAACTTTCCCCATAATAAAACTTTCATTCATTGAGGACAATACAACAAAATTTATTTGAACAGTCCAATATATATTATTATTACCAAAATATCCTTAGTAACTAATTTAATATTTTAAAGAGAAAATTGTTAAAAAATCCAACTTAATGAGAGTATAAGATATTAGGCCTAGTAGATATTTTTTATTGGTGAGAGATCTACCTTTTATAAAATAGTTTGGTAAGAACTCTATTTGTTTGTTTTGAAGGACATTTTATTTTTAATTTTATCCTTTAATTTATCTTTTTAATTTTTTTTAACTATTTGTTTAAATTTATGTCTATTTGTTCAAATTATTTTTTATCTATTTAAATTTATATTTATCTGTTCATTTTTTGATTATCTGATTAATTTTTCCCCTCATCTGTTCAAATATCTATCTAAATTTTATTATCTGTTTAATTTTTTGACTTCTCTGTTAAAATCTATTTGTTAAATTGTTTTATCTATTTAATTTTTTTTATCTATTTATTTTTTTATTTGTTCAAATTTTTTTTATTTAATTTTTTGACAATATCTCAATTTTAAACAGATAAAAAATAACAACAATAAAGAACAAAAAATAATAACTGTGATAATGGAATAGAAATGCACACCCAAGCACTCATGAACAGTCCTCATTTGAAATTTCAAAATAAATTCACCGTCTGTAGCTCAATTTTATCGATATTTTCCAAGTAACTATCAAAAACTCAAATGAAACGGTTTCCAATAATCCATACATTGATACAGTGTTATTCAAAACATATTTGGACAATTCTAACATTTATACATCATAAACCCCAATTACATAACACTGGACTAAACTCCATTCCCAGTCCAGAAGCTTCAATAACCCAAAAATTAAATTTAAAAAACAAAAAAAACCAAAAAACTCCATTTCATTCCTAACCAAGAAGCTTCGATTTCCATCATTCCTAGTGCTCAAAAGAGAAGCAGTTGCAAAACCATTTCCAATCATTTTCCAACACCCAAAAATGAGTCATGACGATGCTATAAAAGTAATCAACTTCCCATGTCTTACTCTTTTCATTCTTCAAAGCAACTCAGGTATGATCTCTCGAGTGCAAGAACACAATGGAGGATCCACCTATAGAAAGAATTCACATGCATGTCTGGTCTACAATTTTTTTTTCCATAAACATCTCAGCTAGATTTACAAATTGTATAAGAAAAGGACATCCTAATCTTTTTTCAATATACACTTACACCATATTGAGGATATCCCAAAAACCTTCGTCTAGGGTTGTTCTCCATCCAGGAAGTCTTCAACTGAGCTCCAATTCTACCTCAGCATAGTATATGATCCAGCGTCTTCCTTCGTCCTTCGTCTTTCATCAACGTTGGAGTCTGTATGTGTATATAATAGAGATCAAGACAACATATATGGTTTTGACAAGAGGTAACCTAGGGTTTTAAACGAAAAGACGAGCGTGCCCCTCAGTAATTGTTTGAGGAAGCATGTAAGGGACACGTAATGGCTTTCCATCCATATTTTCAAATGGGCACCAATTATTGGACGAATTTGACACACCCCATTAAATTAAGAAGCAAAATCAAACAAATTAAAATTAGAGGGACCGGAATGACACACGAGCCAAACTACAAGGACTGTTTGTGTGATTTTCCATATATATAACCTATTGACGAGAAACATCTTAGTAATGAAGGTGGTCTATTTTTGTAAATATGATATCATCATCATCTTTAGCAATCAAAACAGGTTATATATTGTTGTTTGTTTCTTTACATCGACACTGTTTGACAATCGAAATGGAAGATGAGAGAAACAATCTATTTGGCGATCGAAATTGAACGATCTGTTCGCAATCTCAAATTTGAATTCAAGCTATTGAGATGACGGCGGTTGTGACGATTGGAGCTTTCTACGATCTGTTCGCGATCTCAAATATGAGGATGAAGACGCTGTTAACGGCGGTGGTGATGGAAGCGAACGGCCACAAGCATCAAAAGAAGAGGATGTGCACAACGATGGCAACGGAAGTGGTGGTCCGACGGTGAAGATGATGAAGAGCAGAGAGAGAGAGAGAGACGATCTGTGCTGGAGGAGGTGAAAGACGGCTTGGGTTAGGGTTTGGTGTGGGTATACAATATATATATATATATATATATGTAACTGGGTGTTTTGGTCATTTTGTCTAACCTTGTTTTTATGGGCAAAGTATTCCAACGCTTGAATCTTTGGCCAAACAAATTTTATATTTGAATTCATGGACCGAGTGTCTTATTCTAAACTTTAAAATTATGGCTGTGTTTGGCAAGTGGGTTTGCAGATTTTTTTGGCTATTTTAGCCACAAAAAACAAAATAGGCTATTTTAGCCATAACAAACAAAACATCATATCCAACCCATAATCATTACATTCTTCTCTCACAAAAAAACTCAAAAAAGCCCAAAAGCCAAAAAGCCCTTCCCAAACCAAGTTTTTAAGCCCAGGCTAAAATAGCCAAAAAAGCCAAAAAGCCAAAAAGCCAACCCACTTCCCAAACGGAGGCTATATAAATTTTGATTTAAATGTTGTTTTTCTAATAAAATTAGTATTTTTAGAATTTTCTAATAAGATCTATTAAATAAGATTTAGGTTAACTATGAAATTTCATAAAAAAATAGTAAAATTTTTACTTTCGAAATTAACATAAACAATAAAAATTTTTACTGAAAAATTTTAATTTTTAAATAGTAAAACTCCATCATCATCACTAAACACCATAATTACTATACTTATTAATAAACAATTACAAAAACATAAGTTTAATGGAGTAAACACTACAAAAAATTAAGGTAGGAACAAAATTATTTTTTAGGGACCAAATATTTTGGTTGCGAAAAGCATTGCTATTATATTTTTAACAACGAAAATTGAACATTAGTGATGAATTATTATTCTTTTGGAACCAAATTTTTTGTCTTAAAAAATAAACCATTTTGGGACCAATTATTTTGTTCCTAAAAGTCAATTTATTAGTGAAATTTTCAAAATTTTGTAGCTAAAAGTCTTATTTTTAACTTTTCGGGACCACCTTTTACCGACTATTCTTATGACGATAGAAATTGGTCCCTGAATGTCTTTTGGAACAAAATTTTCATTTTTAAAGACTAAAAAATTTAGTCTCTAAAACTCTTATATGTTGTTGTTAGTATATAATTATTACTTGTATATAGTTGTTAATTATAGCTTTACACACTTTAGCTTTAAGCTTTATTCTTTTAGCTTTCACTTTCGGTGGTGGTGGGTTTGGTATCCAATGCACCATTTCTCTCTATATAGAGAGAGTTCATTTCTTTGTAATGAATACAGAATACAGAAACATTTCAGAGTCTCTTTCTCGCTCTCTAGCTTCTCTCACTCTCTCAAACTAATCTTACATGGTATCAGAGCCCAGTATTACATTTCTGGCAATTTTTGTTTAGTCCCGTATACAGTGGCACTACATCAAACTACTCGAAATTTTCCCCTGATTCCAACGGCACAAAATTCGTTCTCAGAAAACCTAGCACGCGCCCACACGCGCCGCCCTTGTCATCGGCGCGTCAACACTTTCGCCACCACTCTCACACGCGCCCACACGCGCCCTCTGCTGTTGCTCACCTCCGCCACGCGCCAACACGCGCCCACACGTCCGCGGCTCCCATACGCCGCGCCTGCTACCGTACGCCTGTCGTGCGCCGCTTTGCTAGCGTGCACCCGCGTGCGCCAAACCAGCTACCGTGAGCCGCGCCTGCGCCTATCTGCTACCGTGCGCCGTCGCCTTCCTGCTAACGTGCTCCTCCCTGCACTCTGCTAACGTGCGCCGCTGACATCATTGCTGACATCATCTCTGTCCAGCATACCTTTCCTAGCTATTTTCGACCTTCCGGACTCA
The DNA here is from genome assembly GCF_055761805.1 of Camellia sinensis. Classification (NCBI taxonomy): domain Eukaryota; kingdom Viridiplantae; phylum Streptophyta; class Magnoliopsida; order Ericales; family Theaceae; genus Camellia; species Camellia sinensis. Next base: position 19,828,322 of record NC_138965.1, on the reverse strand, counting down.
CTGGTACACTCTGATTTACCTAATTTTGCTCCTACAGGTCTATTCCTATTACTTTAACCCTACTCAATTAGTATTATGGATCGTCATGATGCCTCCCATCCCATTTCCGTCATTTTAAATGGTTCAAACTATGTTCTGTGGGCCCAAGCCATGTCCTCCTTCCTCAAAGGCAAGAAGCTCTGGCGAATTGTCACCGGGGATGTTGCTAAACCAGTAAAAGACAGTGCCACTACTGAAACTCCTGCTCATACTGCTACATATGAAGACCGACTTGAGGAATGGGACAGTAAGAATTACCAAATCATTACCTGGTTTCGTAATACCTCTATTACCTCTATCAGTCTTCAATTTGGCCGATTTCAGCTTGACTCTATAACTACTCCTGCGAAAGACATCTGGGATTTTTTAAAAGAACGATACCAGACTACTGGTCTTGCCCATCAATATCAACTTCAGAACCAACTTCACCGCATGCGCCAAGAATCCACTCAGTCCATCAATGACTTCCTTTCTCAAATATACTCTGTTTGGGATCAGCTTGCTCTTTCAGAACCAGTCTGGCATGACCCCGAAGATGCCGTGTTATTTACCATCCATCGCAACCAGCAAAGGTTGGTGCAATTTCTCATGGCTCTTACCTCCTCTTTTGAGCCCGTACGTGCCTCTCTGCTTCATCGCCATCCATTGCCCACTCTTGAACAAGCAATTTCTGAGTTGTTATCAGAAGAGACTCGTCTCGGTACCCATCAAACTCATCATGTGGAATCTGTTCTTGCCACTCCTCCGTCTCGGTCTTCATTTACCCAGCGGACCAATGCTTGCCTCTATTGTCAGAATCGGGGCCTTCCTTCAACCCATCTCCTGGTCAACTGCCCCGTCAGATCCTGCCGCTACTGCAACAAACTTGGTCCTGGTCATCTGCAACAGGATTGTTTTCGCAATCCATCCCGCTCATCCTCCAATAGCCACTCCTCTCGCGGTGGCTCTTCCCGGGGAAGCTTTCATCGTTCCGGGAATCAGTCTCATCACACTGCTGCTTCCGGGAATCAGCCTCATCACACTGACACTGTCACCTCTGCCGGGTTCTCTGAGTCACCTGCTCCATCTACCCCTCGCTTTTCTCCAACGGATGTAGAGGCCATGCTCAAACAACTTCTCTCCTCAACTGGTACACCTCCTCCTACTGCTTTGTCTGTAATCCCAGGTAACTCTTCTTGGTACTTTGACTCTGCCTGTTGTAATCATATGACCTCCAGTTCTACTATCTTTTCTTCCTTATCTTCATCTCCTCATATTCCCTCAATACATACTGCTGATGGTTCCCTCATGTCTGTTCGTCATGTTGGTACTGTTTCCACCTCTTCTTTATCTATACCTCAAGTTTATCATATCCCTGCTCTTACCTTAAACCTTATTTCCATTGGTCAATTATGTGAACTTGGTCTAACTGTCACATTTTCTGCTACTAATTGTTTGGTACAGGACCCTCAGACGGGGCAGACTATTGGGATCGGCCGTAAGCATGGACGTCTCTATGAACTCATTCACCTTCATGTTCCTGCCTCTCCTCAGATCGCTGCTCCTACATCTACTTCCTCATTATCTCCCTTTCATCTTTGGCATTGTCGCTTAGGGCATATTTCTGTTAATCGCTTAAAGTCTTTGGTTTCTAGTGGACAGTTGGGTCATGTAATTCCCGATACTTTCGATTGTATTCCCTGTCAACTTGCCAAACAACCTGCTTTATCATTTAATAAAAGTACTTCTGTTTCCCTTGCACCTTTTGATCTTATACATTCGGATATTTGGGGGCCCTCTCCTACTACTACTATGGGGGGATCCCGCTATTTTGTTGTTTTTATTGATGATTTTTCCCGGTTTACTTGGCTTTTTCTCATGAAAAATAGGTCTGAACTTAAACACATTTATTATCACTTTGCACAAATGGTCCACACCCAATTTTCCAAAACCATCAAAATTTTTCGCTCTGACAATGCTATGGAATATCGGGATTCAGATTTCCTTTCCTTTCTTCAGCATCATGGTACACTGCCTCATCGTTCTTGTGCTAGCACGTCCCAACAAAATGGCCGCGCTGAACGGAAACATAGGCATATTCTTGACACTACTCGCGCTCTCCTTCTCTCTTCTTCCTGCCCTGAACACTTTTGGGGAGAAGCTGCCCTCACTGCTGTTTACACTATCAACTGTGCTCCTACCCCTGTCATCCATAATCAAACTCCCTTTGAACGTCTGCATGGCACTCCCCCTCCTTATGCCAATCTCCGGGTTTTTGGTTCTGCCTGCTTTGTTCTACTTCAATCCCATGAACACACCAAGCTTGAACCTCGTTCTCGTCTTTGTTGCTTTCTTGGGTATGGAATTGAACATAAAGGCTTTCGCTGTTGGGATCCTCTCTCTAAACGTCTTCGTATCTCCCGCCATGTCGTTTTCTGGGAACACCAAATGTTTTCCTCGCTATCCTCCTTTCACTTACCCGAACTTTCCACTACTGCACTGTTTACTAATCCTTCCATAGATCTTTTCTCTGCTGATTTTGATACAGGTTCCTCCTCCATCGAGACGCCCTTGCTCACCCCTGATCCTATCCAGCCTGCTCTCCCTGAAGGTCTACCTCTTGGTGCCACACCTCCTTCTCCACCGGTTCTTCCTCCCACCGATCCTCCTCCGAGTCGACCACGCCGGGTAACTCAACCTCCTATCCATCTTCGTGATTATATTGTTGGATCTGCTGCCTTCTCTACTTATGAACCTACCTCCTATCGTGAGGCTTGTACTAATCCTCTTTGGCAACAAGCTATGACTGATGAACTCCATGCCTTAGACAAAGCTCATACTTGGGATCTTGTTGATCTTCCTCCTGGCAAGACTGCGATTGGCTGCAAATGGGTTTACAAAATCAAAACACATTCTGATGGCTCTATTGAACGATACAAAGCTCGTCTTGTTGCCAAGGGTTTCAACCAAGAATATGGCATTGATTATGAGGAGACATTCTCTCCTGTTGCTCGGCTTACCTCTGTTCGCAGTTTACTTGCTGTTGCTGCTGCTCGCCACTGGGGACTCTTTCAGATGGATGTTAAAAATGCTTTCCTTAATGGTCATCTTCTTGAGGAGGTCTACATGCACCCTCCACCTGGATCCACTTTTCCACCTCATCAGGTTTGCAAACTACAGCGTGCTCTCTATGGTCTCAAGCAAGCGCCTCGTGCTTGGTTTGCTACGTTCAGTTCTACCATTCATGACTTTGGCTTCACCTCTAGCTCCTATGACTCTGCTCTTTTTATACGGACTACTTCTC